>NC_056054.1:24415000-26915000 GCF_016772045.2 Ovis aries
GCTATTATTTTCTCCCATTCTGAGGGCTGTCATCACCTTGCTTAAAGTTTCCTTTGTTGTGCAAAAGCATTTAAGTTTAATTAGGTCCCATTTGTTTATTTTTGCTTTTATTTCCATTATTTTGGGAGGTGGGTCATAGAGGATCTTGGCTGTGATTTATGTCAGAGAGTGTTCTGCCTATGTTTTCCTCTAACAGTTTTATAGCTTCTGATCTTACATTTAGGTGTTTAATCCATTTTGAGTTTGTTTTGGTTTATGATGTTAGAAAGTGTTCTAGTTTCATTCTTTTACACATAATCATTTTTCCCAGCACCACTTGTTGAAGAGACTATCTTTTCTCCGTTGTGTATCTGCTAACATCTTAACCATACTTACCACAGGGAGGGAAAAGGAGATGCCTTGTTGACTATGCAAGGTAATGGATGTGTTAATTATCATGAACTTGCCAAGTATTCTACAATATTCATGTATATCAAATCATCACATCATCACACCATATACTTTAAATTTACACAATTATTTTGTAAATTATTCCTCAATAAAATTTTTTTAAAAAGTATATCAGTCAACGGCATATCTAAAAAGAAAAGGTGTAACTGAGGCATTAAGCTAAAAACCCTGATTTCTAATGCAGTTATAGCATATTTTCATGCTGCACCAAGAATAAAGAGCATTTCATTTTCTTTTAAAAGGAAATAAAATTAATTAATCTTTCATTAATCTTGAAAGATTAAATATATGTAGTAAAAATCAAATGGGGGAATTAAAAATAAAATGTTTCAAGTTTTTATTTCCATTGTTTCAAGTGATAGATTTTCAAGTGATAAACAACTGACCCATATCTTTATTTCCCTGTTGCTTTTTCATGCCACAATAATTTAATGCTACATACTAACTATCTCAGGCTAACCAATTAACCTGAAGAGTGAATTATAGTGCATTTTTCATAATCAATACATGTGATACATCAATAATAAAACAAAACTCAAATTACATATGATGGTAACCAAACATAGTATTTTTTTGGATGGCTTATTTTAAAATGGTACACTTTTCTTTTTTATTTATCATAACACCTTTTCCTATATATCTTTTTACCTAATGATAAATTTTCAACAATATCTCTATTATCCATATGTCATAAGTTGATCTATAATAAGGTAATACATATATAAAAATATGGCCTTTGGAGTCAGGAAATTCTCAGTTTCAAATTTGACTACACCACTTGTTAGCCATGTAATTGAAAGTAAATAACTTTACATTTTTGAGTATCAGCTTCCTCACTTACAGGTAGAGATATAATATCTCAGAAGGCTTGTGTGTATGAAATGAGACAAATTATATAAATCTATCATTTCTTACAGGGTATGGTTAAACAATAAATAACAAAATTATTATTATTGGTTTTTTTCCCTTAATGTTCTTGTTGCTATTGTTAAAATTGTTTTAATGTAAAATGTTTTTATTAATCTTAAAATCTTATTTTATGAAGATTATTTTATTCTCTGTCTTCCTTCCTTTAAAATTCCTTTGGTTCTTCCTCTCTCTCTCTTTTCTTCTTCTGGAGCTCTAATAATGCATATATTAATATGTTCTATGGTATCCTATAAGTCCATTAGGCTTTCTTCACTCTATTTCATTCTTTTTACTTTTATTCCTCTGATGAAATCATTTCCAATGATGTGTATTCAAATTCTCTGATCCTGTCTTCTACTTTAGTCTGATGTTTAAGTCTTATAGGAAATTTATTCATTTCAGTTACTGTGTTCTTTAACTTCATGCTTTCTACTTGGTGCTTTCAGTAATATCTATATCTTTGTTGAAATTCTCACTTGGTTCATGCAACATTTTCTTGATTTTGGTAAAAATCTTTATGACAGTTACTTTGAAATATCTGTCAAATGACATAAATTGAAGAAAGTAGGGAAAACCACTAGACCATTCTGGTATGACCTAAATCAAATCCCTTATGATTATAAAGTGGAAGTGAGAAATAGATTTAAGGGCCTAAATCTGATAGATAGAGTGCCTGATGAACTATGGAATGAGGTTCATGACATTGTATAGGAGACAGGGATCAAGACCATCCCCATGGAAAAGAAATGTAAAAAAACAATATGGCTGCCTAGGGAGGCCTTACAAATAACTGTGAGAAGAAGAGAAGCAAAGAGCAAAGGAGAAAAGGAAAGATATAAGCAACTGAATGCAGAGTTCCAAAGAATAGCAAGAAGAGATAAGAAAGCCTTCTTCAGCTATCAATGCAAAGAAATAGAGGAAAACAACAGAATGGGAAAGACTAGAGATCTCTTCAAGAAAATTAGAGATACCAAGGGAACATTTCATGCAAAGATGGGCTCGATAAAGGACAGAAATGGTCTGGACCTAACAGAAGCAGAAGATATCAATAAGAGGTGGCAAGAATACACGGAAGAACTGTACAAAAAAGATCTTCATGACCCAGATAATCATGATGATGTGATCACTAATCTAGAGCCAGACATCTTGGAATGTGAAGTCAAGTGGGCCTTAGGAAGCATCACTATGAATACAGCTAGTGGAAGTGATGGAATTCCAGTTGAGCTATTTCAAATCCTGAAAGATGATGCTGTGAAAGTGCTGCATTCGATATGTCAGCAAATTTGGAAAACTCAGCAGAGGCCACAGGACTGGAAAAGGTCAATTTTCATTCCAATCCCATAGAAAGGCAATGCCAAAGAATGCTCAAACTACCGCACAATTGCACTCATCTCACACGCTAGCAAAGTAGTGCTCAAAAAGCTCCAAGCCAGGATTCAGTAATACATGAACTGTGAACTTCCAGATGTTCAAGCTGGTTTTAGAAAAGGCAGAGGAACCACAGATCAAATTACCAACATCCGCTGGATCATGGAAAAAGCAAGAGAGTTCCAGAAAAACATCTATTTCTGCTTTATTGACTATGCCAAAGCCTTTGACTGTGTCGATCACAATAAACTGTGGAAAATTCTGAAAGAGATGGGAATACCAGACCACCTAACCTGACTCTTGAGAAACCTATATGCAGGTCAGAAAGCAACAGTTAGAACTGGACATGGAACAACAGACTGCTCCTAAATAGGAAAAGGAGTACGTCAAGGCTGTATATTGTAACCCTGTTTATTTAACTTCTATGCAGAGTACATCATGAGAAACGCTGGGCTGGAAGAAGCACAAGCTGGAATCAAGATTGCCGGGAGAAATATCAATAACCTCAGATATGCAGATGACACCACCCTTATGGCAGAAAGTGAAGAGGGACTAAAAAGCCTCTTGATGAAAGTGAAAGAGGAGAGTGAAAAAGTTGGCTTAAAGCTCAACATTCAGAAAACAAAGACCATGGCATCTGATCCCATCACTTCATGCGAAATAGATGGGGAAACAGTAGAAACAGTGGCTCACTTTATTTTGAGGGGCTCCAAAATCACTGCAGATGGTAACTGCAGCCATGAAATTAAAAGACACTTACTCCTTGGAAGGAAAGTTATGACCAACCTAGACAGCATATTCAAAAGCAGAGACATTGCCAACAAAGGTCCATTTAGTCAAGGCTATGGTTTTTCCTGTGGTCATGTGATGTGTGGATGTGAGAGTTGGACTATAAAGAAAGCTGAGCACTGAAGAATTGATGCTTTTGAACTGTAGTGTTGGAGAAGACTCTTGAGAGTCCTTTGGACTGCAAGGAGATCCAACCAGTCCATCCTAAAGGAGATCAGTCCTGGATGCTCTTTGGAAGGAATGATGCTGAAGCTGAAGCTCAAGTACTTTGGCCACCTCATGTGAAAAGTTGACTCACTGGAACAGACCCTGATGCTGGGAGGCATTTGGGGCAGGAGGAGAAGGGCACGACAGAGGATGAGATGGCTGGATGGTATCACCGACTCGATGGACATGAATTTGAGTGAACTCCAGGAGATAGTGATGGACAGGGAGGCCTGGCGTGCTGCAATTTATGGGGTCATAAAGAGTCAGACATGACTGAGCGACTGAACTGACTGAACTAACTGACTGAAATCATATAATTCCATTTCATCAGAGTCAGTTTCTGGTAGTACACCAGGTGCTAGAGAACAAAAATTAATAAGAAACCGTCACTGACTTCAAGGAATTTTTAGCAATAAGGAAAAAGAGATTATTAAATGACTGCAATGCAATAAAAGCTATCATGGAAAAGGCCTGTAAGTCACAGGAAAGGTGCCTGCAAACATATAGATAGAGATAGTCAAACCCGCCTAAGAGGTACTGTTTCTCAGAGAAAGAAATACTGGCCTGAGTCTAAATTAACATTTTACCAAGTAAACAAAGAATCTGGGACACAGAGAAAATAGCATCCACAAAAGTATGAAGGCTTGAGAGAAGTTGAACTAGGACAACTAAGTCAGACTAGAGAAGTTAGACTAGAGAAGTTGGACTAGAAATTGGATAACTGGTTGGACTAGTTGGTGGGCTAGATAATAATGAGCAATTAAATATGGCTTTTTCATCAAACCTATCAGAAAATTAATCTTTCCACAGACTTCTGTTGTTTAAACTACTTCATTCAACAAATAAAGAATTAAATTTGCTTAATTTTGTAAGCACTCTGCCTGGTTCAATAAAAGGACATGGATTAACCATACTCAGATTCTACCCAGAAGCATGCTATAGTCTAGAAGAAAAGAGTAACAGAAACTTTTAAAAATCATAAAAAATGTCAGGTATCTCTCAAGATAAAATTAGGGTGGTGTAGATGTTTTTCCAGGGAAAATAATACTTACGTGGAAGGGCATATGGAAAGAAAACATATCAGGAATTCATAGGCGAGTTCATATTTGCCCTACAGATCTTATTTCTCATAAGAAACACAGATTAGTTATCCACCAGCTTAGGAACAGGCAATGTACATATTACATATTTTACATATTATAATGTGCACCTTATATATTACACAACTCTGAAAGAAAGAAAATAGAAGCCTATCTGAAGGCAATAAACTTCATCCACATGAACTCAGCCCTCCATATCCATGGGTTCCACATGTCCAGATTCAATGAACCAAAGATCAAAAAAAAATTTTTTTCAATTCTAAGGTGCCAGAAGGCAAAACTTGAATTTGCCAGTTGCTGGTAACTACTTACATAACATTTACACTGCATAAGATATTATAAGTAATCTAGAGACAATAATGTATACAGGAGGATGCGCATAGGTTACACACAAATATTACATCATTTTATATGAAGGACTTGCATATCTGTGGATTTTGGCATCCACACAGGGCCTAGAACCAATCCTACCCAGGCACAAAAGGATAGCTATACAAGATTCAAAGAAAGTACAATACGTTGTTCCCAATTATGTTGACAGTGTCCAAGTCTGACTGGAAAGACAACACTGCAATACTGTGTTATAGATTAAATTACATCTCCCCAAAATTTGTATATTGATGTCTTAGCCCTGTGACTCTACTAAGAGGTTTTCTGTAGAAGGAATCATGTTAAAATCAGGTCATTAGAGTAGGCCCTAGTCCAATATGACTCATATCCTTATAAAAAGGGAATATTTAGAGACAGACATGTACACACAGAGAATGCCTGTGAAAATGAAGGCAGAAATCAGGATGGTATTTCTACAGACCAAGGAACACCAAAGATTGCTAGCAAACTACAGAAAGCTAGAGGAGAGACACTAAATAGATTCTTCTTCACAACCCTTAGAAGGAACCAACACTGTCAACATCTCAGTCTCAGACTTCTGTCCTCCAGAATTCTGAAACATTAAATTTCTTTTTTGTAAGTCAATCAGTTTATGGTTCTTTATAAAGAAACCTCTAAAATACTAAAACAACATAGAATAAACAAAAGGGAAAATCCTGCATAAAAAATTTTTCAGTTGTTGGTATAAACAGCCATGGTTCTTAGGGTTCAGAGAACTTTCATAACTAAAATGTCCCTTCAATCATGCATACCCACAAACGTGCAAGCACAACATTCAAAACCCAAAATAATCAACAATTATTTTTTAAACAAAATTATGTTTAATTTCTCATTAATATTTTTAAGATATTCTGAATACACACTATACGCTTACATTCCATTCAGAGTGTGAGGCTCAAGGAAATTAACAAGATTCAGTTACGACTGGATGGAAGTTCACAATCAAGCCCTGAGTTTCCCTATCAGAATTCTCATAGCATTTGCTGTGTATGAAGTATATTACTTTTTCTGTTTTATTCAACTGAATCTATTCTTTAACTTTTTTTATAGAGAAGCCTCCTCTCAGAATGACTAAGAGCCATATAGTAGATATTCAATATTAATGATTTATCAAGTAGTCAAATTATATTAATTTTTCCCAAAAGAAATAATATCTAGATAAGCATTTGATAAAATATAAAGTCCTCTATAAGTGTTCATTAGTACTATCATTATTTTTCTAATCATTTATGACAACAAAAGCATTTATTGTGTTTCACTTTAAGTATTTACAAGTTAATTCATTCAAATTTGATTTTTCACTCATAACTTATTTCATTATGGTAAAAAAAAATTAAAAGGGTTGAATCACATTAAGTGGTCACATGGAGTAAGATTCTAAAAAAAAAAAAAAAACCTCACCAGACAATCTCAAAAGAAAAGGTCTTTGATACACTCACCACTTTCAAAGCAAGCATCAAAGATAAGATGTCCTTTCTTGGGCTGTCCACAGTATCCAGTTGGAAGCACCACATATTTGCTCACATTCCCTCCGATGGCATCATCATTTCCCATATCACTGCCTATTGTTCAAAAAATTGGCTCTTGTTAAGCAGAAATCAAAATGCAGTTAGTAACACAACTCCAGCAAAAATTTTATCATTACATTCCCCCTGTAATTCAGTGCTTATCCAGGCACTAAAGAAATTAACCACATATTGTGATGAAGTAGAGAGAATAGATTTTTAAATCAGAAAGATATGGGCTCAAATCTCATCTCTACTACATATTAATTCTCCATGACACAAGGCAATCAGCTTAATCATTTTAAGCCTCAGTTTCTCTCATCCATAAAAAGGAATGGTAAAATCCATATTTCAAAACTCTGTTATGAAAATTAGGTATGAAAAATATCTTGTATAACCAGTGAAATACAAAAGACATTCATTAAATTTCATCAATTATGAAAATAAGTGGTAACATTTAACTTGTAACAAATGGCTATTTTATTGTGAATAAAGCCAAAGTTCTATAACTAGTATTATAAATACCTAATATACCAATATCGGAAATAATTTGAGAAACACTGACTTAGTATAAAAGCTATATTTCCTAACAGGAACTTAATTATTTTTAAGTTTTAGAAGTTTCACTTCCACTTAGAATGTAGAAAGCTGGAAAGATCTTCTCCATCTTAACAGAAAAATCCCAGTAAAGAACAAAAACATAACTTATAAAAATCTATCAGAGAACTGAGATTGTAGGGTAACTGAAATTCTAATGTCCAAGAAAAGTCAGACTCTACCAAAAAGGGATGAGAAGCAAGCACTGACTCCCCTATATCAGAGCACAGGATAAAGAAATGCTGGGTCCCATACAAATGACTAAAAAGAACTTAATTTTTTAAAAATCACTCAAGGTCAAGTTTGAGGAACATGAGAGAGTAGAAACCCTGGGAGTTACAGGCACAAAAGGAAGTTCACAGCACTGGGGGACTCTCCTACACAAGCCTTCAAGCATTTAGGAGAAAGATTAGAAGCAAGGCAGAAGACTAGAAAAAGCCTTTCTTTGTGATGCAGGCCTGCAAAGGGAGAATGGCCCCATGAATATCATTTTCCCTATAGAAAAAAGGCCCTAAGTCACTAGGGAAGAACAACAAACCTTGTAACCCCAGTGCACAAGTGAGACTCATTGTAAGAGGAGATGTATTAAAAGGAAAAAAATTCTCTACATTTAAGGGAAGACAATATATCAACATTATTGAAGGGCTCAAACCTTGGAGGAGGAGTAAAAATCATTCTCTCACAAAGCGTATCAAAGATACAAGGCAGAATTAAAAGTGGAGAATGAAACTCAACCAAGCTTAACGCCTGACTAAGACAGAAGTCACTCACCTAGAGGCCGACATCCTGGACTATGAAGTCAAGTGGGCCTTAGGAAGCATAACTAAGAATAAAGCTAGTAGAGGTAATGGAATTCCAGCTGAGCTACTTCAAATCCTAAAAGATGATGCTGTTACAGTGCTGTGTTCAATATGCCAGCAAATTTGGAAAACTTACCAGTGGTCACAGGGCTGGAAAAGGTCCATTTTCATTCCAATCCCAAATAAAGACAATGTCAAAAAATGTTCAAACTACTGTACAGTTGTACTCATTTCGCATGCTATCAAGAATATGCTCAAAATCCTTCAAGCTAGGCTTCAGCTGTATATGAAATAAGGACTTTCAGATGTACAAGCTGGATTTAGAAAATGCAGAGAAACTAGAGACCAAATTACCAACATCTACTGGGTCATAAAAAAAAGCCAGGGAATGCGGCCCCCCAAAAGAAAAAAGCATTTACTTCTGCTTCATGGACAACCTAAAGCCATTGACTGTGTGGATCACAACAAACTGTGAGAAATTCTCAAAGAGATGGGAATACCAGACCACCTTATCTGACTCTTGAGAAACCTGATGCAGATCAAAAAGCAACAGTTAGAACTGCACATGGAACAATGGACTGGTTCAAAACTGGGAAAAGAGTACATCAAGGCTGTACATCACTTCACCAAAAAAGGCCTGTATAGTCTAAGCTATGGGTTTTCCAGTAGTCATGTACAGATGTGAGAGCTGAACCATAAAGAAGGCTGAGCACTGAAGAATTGATGCTTTTGAATTGTGGGGCTGGAGAAGACACTTGAGAGTTCCTTGGGCAGCAAGGAGATCAAACCAGTCAATCCTAAAGGAAATCAACCTGAATATTCACTGGAAGGACTGGTATTGAAGCTGAAGCTCCACTATTTTGGCCACCAGATGCAAAAAGCCGACTCATTGGAAAAGACCCTGATGCTGGGAAAGATTGAGGGCAGGAGGAGAAGAGGTCAACAGAGGATGAGATGGTTGGGTGGCAGAACTCAATGGACATGAGCTTAAGCAAACTCCAGGAAATAATGAAGGACAAGAAAACCTGGCATGCTGCAATCCATGGGGTTTCAAAGAGTCAGACACAACTTAGTGACTGAACAACAACAGTATACAGATATAGATAAAATGAAATATTATTCAGCCATAGAAAGGAATGAAATTCTAAGACAAGATACAACATGCATGAACCTTGAAAACATTATGTAAAATGATATAAACCAGACAAGGACAAATACTGTATGATTCCCACTTATATACCTAGATAGGCAAATTCATAGAGAAAGAAAGTAAAATAGAGGTTACCAGGAGTTGGACACAGGAAGGAATGGGAGTTATTATTTAATAGTTAAGAGTTTCTGTTTGAGATGATGAAAAGGTTCCAGAAAAGGTTAGTGGTGGTGGTTACACAATAGTGTCAATGTACTTAATGCCACTGAATTGTACAATTAAATGATTAAAATATTAAATGTTAGAAAAACAAAAATCAGTGGTTGTCAGGGACTGCAGATAAGAAGAGGAGTTGACTACAATTTAGCCAATCAGACTGAAAAGTCACAATCAAAACTCTGAAATCTTCTTTAACCCCTGACTATCTCAGCAGAGTTATACATACATTTCTTTCATTTGCCAGAGTGGTAAATATGCAGCATGTGTGGTTAGGGGTGGATGTGTACCACAGTGACTTGAAAACTCTTCCTGGAAATCCCTTAAGGTACTTACAGAGATAGAGAGGAAAGCACTTACTAATATGACAACTATTAGCCATGAGAGAATAACTAAGATTAGATCCATAATCCCATCATAAACAACTGGAAAATTGGACAAATATATACAAAATAACTCTTCTCAGAGTTAAATGATAAGCAGTGCCAAACTGAGACACCTGACAAAGGGGGAAAAATTAGGTGAGTCTAATGATAATACTAGCTTTTAGATTAGTGATACTTTCTGATCTATTGTCCAGGGAGAAGAGGGTTCCCAAGTACAACAGGGTGGTTTACTGTGTTGAAAAGACAGAAGTAAGAGTTTGGAGAGGGATGAGGAAAGTTTGAAGGTCAGACTATTGAAGAGGAGACTGCTATGGGAGTCAGAGCATCAAAAATGTACAGCAATCTGCTTATGACTGTCTGAATGTTAAGCCATATAGAATAAAATTCCATGAGACCAGTCAAAGAGTGACCAGGAAGTTGTAATTTCCTAAGTGCACAGTGCTGGGAAACATTCAACATGCAACCATCCACAGTGGAGAATCCATGTTGAAAATTTAGGAGATTAAGTAGAGATTCCAGAAAGGTACTAGCCATGAACAACCGGAAAATGAAATTTGAAATACCATACCACTTACAATACCATCAAAAAAACAAACTAACAAGGCTTAAATTTAACAAATTATATATAAGAACTGTATATTGAAAAATAAAAAAATAAAAATTGCTGATACATATTAAGGAAGACCAATTAAATAGCAAGATCTACCTTGTTCATGGATTAGAGAAATCATTATTATTAAAGTGACAACTTTCCAAAAACTGATCTCTAGATTAAATGCAATACCAATCAAAATCTCAGCAGGACTTATTCCTAGAAATCAACAACTGACTCTAAAGTTTATATGGAAACTCAAAGGACCTGAAATTCTGAATACAATTATGAAAAATAAGAGTTGAAGAACTTACATGATAATAAGACTTACAGGAAAGTTATATAAATAAGTGGATCAGATTACAGGGTGAAGAAATATATCCATATACATATGGTCAATTAAGTTTGAACAAAGGTGCAATGATAATTTAATATAGAAAAAACTAACTGTAAAAACAAACAGTGCTTGAAGAACTTGACAACTTTTCAGGAAAAAAATGAACCTCATATATATGTGATGGTGGTGGATTTATATTATATATTTTCCAAACTAACTAAATTGCATAGGTAAAATAGGTACATTTTGTTATGGGTAAACTTATCTCAAAACAATTATTTTTAAATGTTAAAAAGTGAAAGAGCAAGAATTGATTTTCATATCACAGAATTAATCCATATATATACATATATATATGGACAGAGATGTTATACAAATACACATCTATTTATATATAGATGTTATATAAATATGCTAAGTAAAATTATCCTATGATTAATATCTCTCAAAGCCAATTCTCAGTCCCTAGATGAAAATGTTCTTAACCACTTCAGTTTAGTTTCTCAGATATTATTCTACACAATATCTTTATTTTTCTATTACCTTAGTTTATCAACATCAAATGGTATCTATTGAAATTCTTATATGAAAGACAAGGAAATCGTTTATGTACATGATTATCCCCTTCTCTTTTTAACAACTTTTGTTAGTTTTATTTTTACTTTAATTATTCATTCATTTGAGGTGGTTATCATTGTGAGCAGTATACCTAGGAGGCATTTTAGAAATTTGTTAAGGCATTTTTGTTTGTTTTCATAAGGATAAAAGAGCACTGATGGCACTTGAGTAGTAGAGACGAGGAATGCTAGATGTAGTACAAAGTAGAGAAAAGTCCAGTATGACTTCCAAGTGTCAGATATACTCACATATTCATGCACACAGATATGTTCTTGTTCAATCACTCAGTCATATCCAACTCTTTGTGACCCCATGGAGTGCAGCAGGCCTGGCTTCCCTGTCTTTCATCATATCCCAGAGCTTGCTCAAACTCATATCCATTGAGTCGATGATGCCATTCAACAGTCTCATCCTCTATCATCCCCTTCTCCTCCTGCCTTCAATCTTTCCCAGCATCAGAGTCTTTTCCAATGAGTAGGTTCTTCGCATCAGGTGGCCAAAGGATTGGAGCTACAACTTTAGCGTCAGTCCTTCCAAGGAATATTCAGGACTGATTTCCTTTAGGCTTGACTGGTTTGATCTCCTTGCAGTCCAAGGGACTCCCAAGAGTCTTCTCCAACACCACAGTTAAAAAGCATCAATTCTTCAATGCCCAGCCTTCTTTATGGTCCAACTCTCACATCCATACATGCTGCTGCTGCTGCTAAGTCACTTCAGTTGTGTCCAACTCTGTGTGACCCCATAGACAGCAGCCCACCAGGCTCCCCCATCCATGGGATTTTCCAGGCAACAGTACTGGAGTGGGGTGTCACGGCCTTCTCCGCATCTGTACATGACTACTGGAAAAACCATAGCTTAGACTATACAGATCTTTGTCATCAAAGTAATGTCTCTGCTTTTTAACATGCTGTCTAGGTTTGTCATTGCTTTTGTTTCAAGGACCAAATGTCTTTTAATTTCATGGCTGCAGTCAACCATCTGCAGTGATTTTGGAGCCCAAGAAAATACAGTCTGTCACTAATTTCATTGTTTCCCCATCAATTTGCCATGAAGTGATGGGGCCAGATGCCATGATCTTTGTTCTTTGAATGTTGACTTTTAAGGCAGCATTTTCACTCTTCTCATGCACCTTCATCAAGAGGCTCTTTAGTTCCCCTTCACTTTCTACCATAACAGTGGTGTCATCTACATATCTGAGGTTATTGATCTTTCTCCCAGCAATCTTGATTCCAGCTTGTGCTTCATCCAGCCCAGCATTTTGCATGATGTACTCTGCATAGAAGTTAAATGAGCAGGATGAGAATATACAGCCATGATGTACTGCTTTCCCAATTTGGATCCAGTCTGTTGTTCCATGTCCAGTTCTAACTGTTGCTTTCTTGACCTGCATACAGGTTTCTCTGGAGGCAGGTGAGATGGTCTGCTATTTCCATCTGTTTAAGAATTTTCCACACTTTGTTGTGATCCACACAGTAAAAGGCTTTGGCGTAGTCGATAAAGCTGAAGTAGATGCTTTTCTGGAATTCTCTTGCTTTTTGTATGCTACAACGGACATTGGCAATTTGATCTCTGGTTCCTCTGCCTTTTCTAAATCCAGCTTGAACATCTGGAAGCTCTCGGTTCATATACTATTGAAGCCTAGCTTGGAGAATTTTAAGCATTACTTTGCTAGTGTGTGAGATGAATGCATTCGGGCCGTAGTTTGAACAATCTTTGGCACTGACTTTCTTTGGGATTGGAATGAAAACTGACCTTTCCAGTCCAGTGCCCACTGCTGAGTTTTCCAAATTTGCTGGCATAGCAAATGCAGCACTTTCACAGCATCATCTTTTAGAATCTGAAATAGTTCAACTGGAATTCCATCACCTCCAATAGCTTTGATCATAGTGATGTGTCACAAGACCCACTTGACTTCACACTCCATGATGTCTGGCTCTAGGTGAGTGATAACACCATTGTGGTTATTTGGGTCATTAAGATCTTTTTTGTATACTTCTTCTGTGTATTCTTGCCACCTCTTAATATTTTCTGCTTCTGTTAGGTCCTTGCAGTTTCTGTCCTTTATTGCACCCATCTTTGCATGAAACGTTCCCTTCAGTTCAGTTCAGTTTGGTCTCTCAGTCGTGTCCAACTCTTTGCAACCCCATGAATCGCAGCATGCCAAGCCTCCCTGTCCATCACCAACTCCCGGAGTTCACTCAGACTCATGTCCATCGAGTCCGTGATGCCATCCAGCCATCTCATCCTCGGTCGTCCCCTTCTCCTCCTGCCCCCAATCCCTCCCAGCATCAGAGTCTTTTCCAATGAGTCAACGTTGCCTTAGTATCTCTAATTTTCTTGAAGAGACCTCTAGTCTTTCCCATTCTGTTGTTTCCTCTATTTCTTTGCATTGTTCAGTTAGGAAGGCTTTCTTATCTCTCCTTGCTATTCTTTGGAACTCTGCATACAGATAGGTATATCTTTCCTTTTCTCCTTTGCCTTTCACTTCTCTTCTTTTCTCAGCTATTTGTAAGGCCTCCTCAGACAACCATTTGCCTTTTTGCATTTCTTTTTCTTGGAGATGGTTCGATCACCTCCTCCTATACAATGTTACAAACCTCTGTCCACAGTTCTTCAGGAACTCTGTCTATCAGATCTAATCCCTTGAATCTATTTGTCATTTTCACTGTATAATCATAAGGGATTTGATTCCCTTATGTACACAGACATTCATGCATGCAAAATCTTACAATTATGTGAGCTTAGAATCTGTTTCACACATGGAAAGTATTTTGCATGGCTTTAATAAACACTGATTTTTCCAAAGATGCAACTAACATGTAAATCAAGGAAAGATTATAATTGACTTGTTTATAATTTTATCCAGAAGTATCATCATTTTAGAAAATCATGTCACCAACAGCATTATCACTCACTTCATTATGTTTTCCACATCTCTGTTTTTCCTTGTGGAAAATTCCTACTCATCCTGTAGACCTACATGAAATGTTATCTACTCTGGGAAGTCTTATCTGATTTCCCAAGCACTGACAGTCAGTGTTCCTCTACATTGCCACAACATCTTGTTTATTCCTTAAAACATATTTACCTTTTTATTACTCATTTATTATATGTTTATTTTTTGTGTCTTTTTACTCTGAGTATGGTTCTCATCAGAAGAATCTAATGCCTTTTATTTTTATCACCACTTTCTCTCTCCATCCTAGGTATGACACAATGCTTGACACAATGTCAGTAATCTATAAATACTCACTGACTTACTGAAATAAAGAATTTTAAGAGCTGAAATTTATTTGAATATTGGTTTTTGTGTATTGACAACACAGGGAGTATGCAATATATTTTAAATTCATCAAAAGAACAGACAGAATCTTTACATCTATATTTTACCAAGATAAAAAGTTTTGAAATAATGTAAATCAAATAGTTAAAGAAGGGGAAACACCATAACAAATGCATATACTGACATAAAGACAGAAAGGAAGACCAGGGTAGGGGGATACTATAGTTTGTGATGTTAATACAATATAATGCTTGATCATTTAAATGCACAATGTGAGAAATGCAAAGTTATTATTCTCAGAGAAATTATATCTCAATTATACATGTATATTAAACCATTAACAAAGAATGTCATTTATGGTAGTATAAAATAATCCAAGGTAGCATGGATTAATTAAATAACTGTTCTTATTGAATAACTTCTAATTTCTTGACATTATTTTAAAATACTCCTATATTTAGTGACTGAAGTACGAATTAATAGTAAGAGTTTGGATCTCAAAATCACATAGAGCTGAGAGTGAATCCATCTAACTCAGATATATATGCAGTAATTTAATATAACCTCTCTAAGTCTTTCACTTAGAGTTTGGTTATGTTGTTCTGAAGGGTACAGAAAAAATATGTAAATCACATAGAACATAGCATTTATTCAATAAGCAGTTGGTTATAATTATTATTATCCTCATTATTAGTAAGACACCTATATCTTGAAAGAAATATTTTTAACTAAAGAATAAAAGAGTCAACTCTATAAAGCATAATGGAGGATTCAGAAAAGGAAAGGCATAATTTAAATAGAAATTCAGAAAGAATGTCTTACCAAAAGCCTGCTCTTTGAAGTAAACACTGAATGTTGTAACATCCAGTTAAATTATAGAGTATAAAACACTCTTATTATACTGTGTAGAATATTTGTGTCCAAACATAGAGACAGAGTAATACAGTGAAGTTTTTCAATTTAAGGAAGTTAGAGACAAAGAGAAAATAAAATAAGTTGTGGTTTATCTTTAATGAAATAAACATCTAATCCTAGTAATACTATTATTTGCATGCTTTTAAAAATACTACATGGATAACAAATATTTAGCAATAAAAAATATGAGCACATTTTGTGGAAGGAAAAAGATATATCTATAGAGGTACCTGATGAAATGATATTATAATTCTATCTTATTTTATTCTAATAAATAGGCCTGCCAAGGCACTAGAAATAAACTTTTGGGCTACATAGAATTTTTGACATTTAAGTGGGTTATACTGATGATGGATGTGACAAAGTCTCAATCTGTTTTATTTCTACATGGAAACCTACTTTACACAAAAGTTATAAGCAATTCATATTGGTCAAAAATGAGGAAAACAGCTTATTAATTAAAACTGACTTTATATAGAACATGAATTCTACCTCTCAGGTACAAACACCTTGGAAGAGGTAACAAATTACCTCTATGTTTAAGTGATATGCAGTTAAAGGGATCTGTCAAAAGTTCCGCTATAGAGCAATATTTCCAAGGCTTCATACTTTTGAGAGAAAATTACACTGAAGATGAGACCTAACCCACAAATCCTGAGCCAAGAAAATAAATCTAAAATTCCTACCTGAGGGCGTTTTAGGAAAAAGAACCTATTCATTTGGGGACTTTTATCTCAGTGAACTAGTACCCATTGCATAACTTCTTTTGAGAAAGTTAATTCTTAGGTAGATTGATAAGAAGTCTGGGGCCTTCGGGGAGGAGAAAGGGGTCTGGGGCTCTTGAGGAGAAGAAAAAGACAAACTTTCTTTTCTACATTCCTGCATCTTAGTCACATAAAATGTTTTTTCTTTAAGCCTAGAGGTAATGATTACACAACAAAACAATTCATCTTGCTCAAGGGTATGTTCTTCCTTAAACTCTGTACCAATGACTATATAACAACAATGTATCCTGCTTGAGGATATGTTTCTCCTTCTTAAGGACCTTCTGACTAATCCTGTCATCTTAAGGTGTATGTTGTAGGAGTGAATCTGGTAAGACCTTTACAACCTTGAGATGTTCTTGTGATTTATTGTTAATAACCAATTGAGAAAGTTAATAACCAATTGAGAAAGTATATAGCTCCCTTGCTAAGACTAGTGACAGGGCACTCTCCATCTCCCTTCTGATGTCTATGTCAGAAGCTTTCTTTGTCCTTTTTCACTATAATAAAACTTCTGCCACACAAAAGCTCTGAGTGATCAAGCCTGGTCCCTGATCCTGAAGCTAAATCTTCAGAGATCATGAATCCAACTGTAAGCTATCAATTCCCAGCATTTTACAAAATATACCATGTTTGTTCTCATTGAAAATATACTTACAAGAGATACTTCAAGGACTCAAAAAACAAAAATATAAAAAATATTTTCCTGAATACACATATCTTAATCCTTTCTAGACATATGTATTAACATCTACAATACAAATATGATGTCTAGACTTGTTAAGCTACAATCAATCATAGGGGCTTCCCTGGTGGCTCAGCTGATAAAGAATCTGCCTGCAATGCTGGAGACCTGGGTTTGATCCCTGGGTTGGAAAGATCCCCTGGAGAAGGGAAAGGCTACCCACTATAGTATTCTGGCTTGGAGAATTCCACGGACTGTACAGTCCATGGGGTCACAAAGAGCCAGACACAACTGAGCTACTTTGAAAAAAATAATCAATCATAGGGTATTTTAAATACTATTCATGTATTGAAGATCTATTTTTGTACCCACTCGATCTTGTGCCAAGAACTAGGGAGAATATATAAGAAATATATAAGAAAAATAAGCTATAAATCAGTCCATCACTCAATAAAAGATTAAGGATATAACAACACTCTCGAAAAACTGACTACTTAGTTAAGGACTATACTGAAGGTAATAAAATATATAATGAAAAACAAATGTTCTATTTCTGTAAGAAAGAAAAATAATCAGTACAGACAGCATAGTTAGGCATCATGGGATTTGGAAAAATACGAACTTAAGGCTGAATCCTTGCTTGGTCACTTTTTAAGTGTATGATCACGGATGAGGCCCAATTCAGCAAGCTATGGTCTTTTCAATTTTCTCTGAAATAGTAGTTTGCATCCAATTCCTCAACATTTTGCAGTAAATGATCTCCCTCCCCTGCTCTTACCAGGATTCTACTGATACCTTTTCTATTTTGTATTACAGCTAACTGCATATGCCTTAACATCCACTTCCCAAAGTGAAGTGTAAAAGTCACTCAGTCATGTCCAACTCTTTGCAACCCCATGAACTTGGAATTCTCCAGGCCAGAACACTGGAGTAGGTAGCCTTTACCTTCTCCAGGGGATCTTCCCAACCCAGGGATCAAACTCAGGTCTCCCTCATTGCAGGCAGATTCTTTACCAGCTAAGCCACAAGGGAAGCCCCAACCAGTTACTTAAACACTAACTTTTCACTTATCTGTTAGTCATAATGCAGATTACTATATACTCTTTGATTACAATTAATAGAGATAGCAGCATTCACCATAAAACCAAAAAATGTCTGACATAGAGCAATTTTAATAGTTATCAAATTGAAAATTCAATTGAAAAAGAATTTATTTAAATGTAGTCTATTCTATACCACATGGGAGCAATTTTTTCATTGATTCCTGCTGCTGCTGCTGCTGCTGCTGCTGCTGCTGCTAAGTCGCTTCAGTCGTGTCCGACTCTGTGCAACCCCAGAGATGGCAGCCCACCAGGCTCCCCCATCCCTGGGATTCTCCAGGCAAGAACACTGGAGTGGGTTGCTATTTCCTTCTGCAGATATAGAATTATTAATTAATTTAACAAAGAATTTTTTTTTTTACTACTGTGCACCTACTATGTTAGGTTTTGGTAACATTAAAAATCTTAAAACTTCCAGTCCGTCAAAGATATTAGTGGGAGAGGCAAACTAGTAAACCATAATAGTATAATGTAATAAATATTAGAAATGTGAGGTAACGTCAAGGTATCCCACAAGAGCATAAAGAAGTAACATCTAAGCTTTTCTCACAGAAGGCTTCCTGAACAACCTTAAAAATATATGTAAAAATTAGCCAAAAAAGAAGTTACAAGAAGATACTGTATAGAGGAACAAGGTGAGAGTCTGGAAAGGGAGACAGGAAATAGATCATGGAAGGCCTTCAGCACCTAAGAAAGTTAGATTTTATCCTAGAACAGTAAAACCCTGCCCCTGAAGGATATGAAGCAGGGCAGGGTACAGCCTAGCCTCAGGGCTCAGAGCTTAGAGCATTTTCACAGAGATAAAAGGAGAGAGCTGTCTCTGTGGTGATACTTTGAGCATAGACGGTTAAGTGATGGTAACCTGAACGAGGTAGGTGGCGGGCTAAAGGAGCAAGGAGTCTGGGATGCAGACTTGGAGACCATTCTCACTCCACACAAACTACACTGTTTTAGGAAAGCATGATGATAGATCAGCCTTTGGAGAATTTACATATGTAATCTTGTCAAGCTCTACAACTGTATTCTGGTTCCCAAATTAGACTTGTACTTCAAAATGAAATTGTAATTTACATGCTAAAAACAGAACCCTTAAAAACAACATCTGGCTGGTGTTCCTAATCTATTTCTGCCACATTCAATACTCAAAGAATACCAGCTCAGTATTCTCCAAACCATGGCCTATAAAAGCTTCCTGGTGGTTCTCAGTCTCCCATCAGCAATCACTGGGTGTCCACTCTGTGCCTGATACTGTGCTAGGTGCTGGAGATCTAGAAATTAATAAGACATAGGATATCCTTCAAGGAGCATAAAGGGAATTAGGAAAATAAAAAAGCATTTTACATTCTCTGATAGACAAACACAACATTGTAGAATAGAAACTTAAAGAAAGAGGTTTATAAACCCACTATGTTGGGAAAGAATCCAGAAAGTTTTCTAGAGAAGAGGTAACAAGTGATACTTGAACTGAGTCTCAAGTAGGTGTCTATTAGGCAGCCAAGTTACAATGCTCCAATTCTGGAAAGGACAGATTATTCTGAAATAAAAGGTCTGTAGATTTTAAAAGAATAACCTGGAGAGTTACACAGAAATCAGACTAGGGAGAAGCCTATATGTTTATTAAAAATGGGTACCTTATCTCATAAACAATTGAAAGTATTAATGGATCTTAAGCAGTGAAACTAAAGAATGTGCTTTGTATAACAGAAAGACCCCTCTTGGCAGTTGTGTGGACAATGGATTAGAAAGGAAAGAGATTTCACAGAAAGTGCATGTAGGAGGCTACATTTGAAATGACAGGGATCTGAACTAATGTAAAAACAGTGGAGATGGAGAGTTATATGAGAATGAAGGATATCCATAGACTTGCTGAGTAATTAGATGATATAGTCCCATACTTCTTGTATCCCATTCTTGAGAGTACATTTCTCCTATAAATGGATCAATGATAATAAGTAAATATAAGAGAAAAGATTATAAAAATCAAGAAACAGCAACTTTCAAATTTGGCAACATTAAATTCTCACATTTCCCAGGAATAATTGATTACTCAATGAGGTTCAAAGATTTTATTCAAGATCTAGAGAAAATAAGAGCCAGGACAAGAGGGCAGAAGAGAAGGATGTAGAGTTTATCTCCTCCCACAAATACATGAAAAATACACCTACATGTGGGACAATTTTAACAGAATACCTGCTGAATGCTGGTAGAGATTTCATAATACCAAAATTGCAAGAAAAAAATCACCACATAACCAGGAGGATAAAAGAAAAAAATGGAAATCAGGATGGGGCCTGCATCCCTGGGAGGGAGCTGTGAAAAAGTTCCCTCAAACTGGGAAACCTTTTCATCAGCAGGGAGATCAGCTAGGACAGAAAAAGAGCTTCAGAGGCTCAGAGGAAAGCAGAGCAGCCAGCTCTTAGCAGTCAGAACAGACAGACCAGCACAGAGGGTCCTGGCCACCTTCTTACACTCCCCAGACACAAGTCTACTGGTGTGCCTGGCATAGCTGAGTGCTGAAAATCAGGCTTCAGACAACAGACCTAGACAAAGGACTCTGGTTGGCTATGCGGAGACAACCAGAAGGGGTTGGAGTGAGGTCCAAGCCATAACCAGGGGTGTGTACAGGAAGGAGTCTGGATCCGCCATTAAAACTTCATCGTTAAGGAAAGGAGGGGTTGGGACCCCTGCCACAGCAGCCTCATGCACAGCATGCTCACAAAGGCACAGCTCCACCTCTTTGCCCACATTCAAAGGCAAGGCTGAAATCTGAGCCACTCCCCAGGGACTGCACATTGGAAGCAGGGCTGAAACCTGAGTGTTCCAGCAGCTACAGCTTTGTAAACTCAGTGCCTGTGGGAGTGTTTTACAGGTGATCCTGTTTCTGGGGCAGGTCCAGCAACAGTGTCTGCCGCCTTTGCTATAAGGAGCACACTGACGGGAGGAAAGGGTCTGGGCTGACGAAGCGGCTCCCATGGCAGACCCAGGCACAAGACTAATGGATGTCCCAAATTCTGACCTCAGCCATTTTGTGCAACCAGATTTGCACTAGAGATTTTGTGAGCACAGTGCCCAAGGGATACCTGGGCCAACTGTCTGAATTCCCACAGCTGAGGAGGAGTCAAGGGCAGTGTTAAAATCATTGTACTTTGTGAGCCCACACAACAGGTGACAGGTGACACCAGAGTGCACTTCCTGATGGACAGCTTCTGCGGAGGAGTACTCAGTGGCTCCTCTCCCAACAGAAGCACTCGAGCCCCACCTATCTCACATTGCAGTTTAGAAACAGATCTGAGCGTGTCTACTCCAAAACTGGGGAGCAGGCCCTGACCTCAACAGCAATGCGACAACCACAGAGCAAAGAGAAGGACCCTCAATGTCCAGCACAGGCTCTGACCACCACAAAACCAGTTACACCCACTATTAAGAAAAGGAAAGCACACTTTTAAGAAAGACATGGCAGGTATCTATACTAAACATCCCTCACAACAAAAATATTAGACTCACACAGGCTACACAGGGACACTTCCACATAAAAACACCCCACTTAGATGACAGTAGACAACTGTTTCTCCTAAACTCACATAGGCAGAGAAATACAAGTAAAATAAAGAAGCAGAGAAACCACTCCCAGATAAAAGACCAAGAGAATTCCCCTGAAAGAATAAATGATGAAACAGACCTCTCCAGTCTAATAGACACTAAATTCAAAAAGGATGCAATGAAAATATTGAAGAGATTAAGAATGGCTACTAACAGAAATACAAATTACTGTAAAAAGGAACTAGAAATTATAAGGAGGAGCCAAGAAAAATTAGAAAATTCATTTGCTGAGACAAAAGCTGAACTAAAGGCAACAAGTAGCAGAATGAATAACACAGAAGAAAGATAAGTGATCTGGAAGATAGAATAATGGAAATTATCCAATCAAGACAGCAGAAAGACAAATTAAAAAAAAAAAAAGCAACAGATGGTGCTTTTGAGATAATATAAAGTGTTCCAATCCACACTTAATAGGGATCTCAGAAGGAAAAGAAAGAGGGGACCAAAAATGTATTTGAAGAAATTATGGCTGAAAAATTCCCAAACCCAAAGAAGGAAACAAGTGATCCAAATGAAACAAAACAAAGCACAGAGGATCCCAAAGAATATGAACCCAAACAGACCTATGCCAAGACATAATTAAAATGGCAAAAGTTAAAATAAGGAGAGGATAATAAAGGCAGCAAGGGAAAAACAAAGAGTTAATTACAAGGCTATTAGCTGATTTCTCTACAGAAACAGCCCAGAAGGGAGTGGCAAGATATATTCAAACTCTTAAAAGGAAAAAACTTGCAACCTAGGACACTTTACCCAGCAAGATTATCATTTAAAATAGAAGGATAATGAATTTTTCTGAAAAGCAAAAACTAAAAGAATTCAGCAATACTAAACCTATTCTTTAAAAAATATATATTGAAAGCTATTCTCTAAATAGTAAAGCAGCAAGACTCTAGACGAAAGAGAAAATCACAATCAGAAAGTAAATCACTTAAATAAGTCATTACATCGATTTTTTTAAAAATAAAATTATAAAGCAAACTGAATCCAACAACACATAAAAAAGATCATACACCACAGTCAAGTTGGATAAATCCCAGGGTCATAAGAATAGTACACACATGCAAATCAATCATTGTGATAACTATGTCAACAAATGAAAAGACAAAAACTACATGATCATTTCAAAAGATGCAGAAAAACTACTTGATAAAATTGAAGACCCATTCAAGATAAAAATTATCAATGTGGATATAGAGGAAACATATGTGCATACATGCTAAGTCAATTCAGTTGCGTGTAACTCTTTGCAACCCTATAGTCTGTAGTCCATCAGGCTCCTCTATCCATGGGATTCTTCAGGCAAGAATACTCGAGCGGGTTGCCTTACCCTCCTCCAGAGCATCTTGCGTACCCAGGGATCAAACCCATGTCTCCTGCACCTCCTGCACAGCAGGCAAATTCTTTACCACTGAGCCACTGGGGAAGCCCATAGAGGAAATATAATAAAGTTATTTATGACAAACTCAAAGGCAACATAATACTCAATGGTGAAAAGCTGAAAGCTTTCCCACTAAAATCTGGAACAAGACAAAAATACCCTCTCTTGCCACTTTTATTCAACACAGTATTGGAAATCTCAGCTACAGTAATCATATAAGAAAAAGAAATAAAAGGTATCCAAATTAAAAGAGAAAAGGTAAAACTGTCATTATATGCAAATGATATGATAGTACATATAAGAAACCCTAAGGACTCCAAGCAAAAACTAATAGAAATGATAAACATATTCAGTAAGGTAGCAGGATACAAAATTAACAGAATCAGCCACCTTTTTTTTTTTAACACTAACAATGACAAATCAGAAAAGGAAAGTAAAAAAAAAGAAATCCTTTTAAAATTGCATCCCCCCAAAAAAACTTAGAAATAAAACTGACCAAGGAGATGACTTATATTCTGAGAACTATAAAACATTGACAAAGTAAATTGAAGATGATTTAAAGAAATGGAAATATATACCATGCTCTTGGATTAGAAGAATTGATATTGTTAAAATGGCCATACTATCCAAAGTAATTTACAGCCTTAATGTGATTCCTGTCAAATTAACCATGACATTTCTCACACTAAAACAAATAATCCTAAAATTTATATGAAACCATAAGCAAAATGACCATAAAAGACCCACAATTGCCAAAGCTATGCTAAGGAAAAAGACAAATCAGGAGGTATAACTCTCCCAGACTTCAGTAATACAAAAAGCTAGTTATCAAAACAGCATGGTATTTGCACGAAAATAGACATACAGATCAATGAAAGAGAACAGACGGCCCAGAAATAAACCCACATACCTACAGTCAATTAGTCTTCAACAAAGGAGACAAGAATTTACAATGGAGAAAAGATAGTCTCTCTAGCAAGTGGTATAGGGAACACTGGACAGCTGCATGTAAATCAATGAAATCAGAACACACCTTCATCCCATAAACAAAAATACCATACACTCAAAAAATACCATACACTCAAAATGGCTTAAAGACTTAAATATAAGACATGGCACTATAAAACTACTAGAAAAGAATAAGCAAAACATTCTCAGATATCAATCATACCAATGTTTTCTTAGTTCAGTCTCCCAAGGCAATAGAAATAAAAACAAAAATAAACAAATGGGACTTAATCAAATTTACAAGCTTTTACAAAGCAAAGGAAACCATGAGCGAAATGAGAGGATATCTTACAGACTGAAAGACAATATTTATAAATTATGTGACTGACAAGGGCTTAATTTCCAAAATATACAAACAGCTCATACAACTCAGCAATAACAACAAAAAATAACCCAGTCAAAAAAAAATCCCAGAAGACCTCAATGGACATTTCTCCAAAGAAGACATACAGATGTCCAACAAGCATATGAAAAGATGTTCAACATCACTAAATATTAGAGAAATGCAAACAAAACCACAATGAGGTGCCACCTCACACCAGACAGAATGGCCATTATCAAAAAGTCTACAAATAACCTAGAGAGAAGGTGGGGAGAAGGCGATGGCACCCCACTCCAGGACTCTTGCCTGGAAAATCTCATGGATGGAGGAGCCTGGTAGGCTGCAGTCCATGGGGTCGCAAAGAGTTGGACACAACTGAGCGACTTCACTTTCACTTTTCACTTTCATGCATTGGAGAAGGACATGGCAACCCACTTCAGTGTTCTTGCCTGGAGAATCCCAAGGATGGGGGAGCCTGGTGGGCTGCCGTCTATGGGGTCGCAGAGAGTCGGACACAACTGAAGCGACTTAGCAGCAGTAGCAGCAGCAGAGAGAATGTGGAGAAAAGGGAACCCTCCTACACTATTAGTGGGAATGTAAATTGGTGCGGCCACTATGGAGAAAAGTATGGAGGTTCCTTAAAAAACTAAAAACAGAAAGCCTTCAGCTCAGGTCAGTTCAGTCGCTCAGTCGTGTCTGACTCTCTGTGACACCATGAATTGCAGCACGCCAGGCCGCCCTGTTCATCACCATCTGTTGGAGTTCACTCAGACTCACGTCCATCAAGTCCATGATGCCATCCAGCCATCTCATCCTCTGTTGTCCCCTTCTCCTCCTGCCCCCAATCCCTCCCAGCATCAGAGACTTTTCCAATGAATCAACTCTTCTCATGAGGTAGCCAAAGTATTGGAGTTTCACCTTTAGTATCATTTCTTCCAAAGAAATACCAGGGCTGATCTCCTTCAGAATGGACTGACTGGATCTCCTTGCAGTCCAAGGGACTCTCAAGAGTCTTCTCCAACACCACAGGTCAAAAGCATCAATTCTTCAGCGATCAGCCTTCTTCACAATCCAACTCTCACATCCATACATGATCACAGGAAAAACCATAGCCTTGACTAGATGGATCTTAGGCGGCAAAGCAATGTCTCGGCTTTTGAATATACTATCTAGGTTGGTCATAACTTTTCTTCCAAGGAGTAAGTGTCTTTTAATTTCATGGCTGCAATCACCATCTGCAGTGATTCTGGAGCCCAAAAAAATAAAGTCTGACAATGTTTCCACTGTTTCCCCATCTATTTGCCATGAAGTGAGGGGACCGGATGCCATAATCTTCATTTTCTGAATGTTGAGCTTTAAGCCAACTTTTTCACTCTCCTCTTTCAATTTCATCAAGAGGCTTTTTTAGTTCCTCTTCACTTTCTGCCATAAGGGTGGTGTCATCTGCATATCTGAGGTTATTGATATTTCTCCCGGCAATCTTGATTCCAGCTTGTGCTTCTTCCAGTCCAGCATTTCTCATGATGTACTCTGCATAGAAGTTAAATAAGCAGGGTGACAATATACAGCCTTGACGTACTCCTTTTCCTATTTGGAACCAGTCTGTTGTTCCACGTCCAGTTCTAACTGCTGCTTCCTGACCTGCATACAGATTTCTCAAGAGGCAGGTTAGGTGGTCTGGTATTCCCATCTCTTTCAGAATTTTCCACAGTTTATTGTGATCCACATAGGCAAAGGCTATGGTATAGTCAAGAAAGCAGAAATAGATGTTTTTCTGGAACTCTCTTGCTTTTTCCATGATCCAGCGGATGTTGGCAATTTGATCTCTGGTTCCTCTGCCTTTTCTAAAACCAGCTTGAACATCAGGGAGTTCACGGTTCACACATTGCTGAAGCCTGGCTTGGAGAATTTTCAGCATTACTTTACTAGCATGTGAGATGAGTGCAATTGTGCAGTAGTTTGAGCATTTTTGGCATTGCCTTTCTTTGGGACTGGGATGAAAACTGACCTTTTCCAGTCCTGTGGCCACTGCTGAGTTTTCCAAATTTGCTGGCATATTGAGTCAGCACTTTCACAGCATCATCTTTCAGGATTTGAAACAACTCAACTGGAATTCCATCACCTCCACTAGCTTTGTTCGTAGTGATGCTTTCTAAGGCCCACTTGACTTCACAATCCAGGATGTCTGGCTCTAGATTAGTGATCACATCATCATGATTATCTGGGTCATGAAGATTTTTTTTGTACAGTTCTTCCATGTATTCTTGCCACCTCTTCTTAATATCTTCTGCTTCTCTTAGGTCCATACCATTTCTGTCCTTTATTGAGCCCATCCTTGCATGAAATGTTCCCTTGGTATCTCTAATTTTCTTGAAGAGATATCTAGTCTTTCCCATTCTGTTCTTTTCCTCTATTTCTTTGCACTGATCGCTGAAGAAAGCTTTTTTATCTCTCCTTGCTATTCTTTGGAACTCTGCATTCAGACGCTTATATCTTTCCTTTTCTCCTTTGCTTTTCGCCTCTCTTCTTTTCACAGCTATTTGTAAGGCCTCCCCAGACAGCCATTTTGCTTTTTCCCATTTCTTTTCCATGGGGATGGTCTTAATCACTGTCTCCTGTACAGTGTCACAAACCTCATTCCATAGTTCATCAGGCCCTCTATCTTTCAGATCTAGGCCCTTAAATCTATTTCTCACTTCCATGCTTTGATTTAGGTCATACCTGAATGGTCTAGCGGTTTTCCCTACTTTCTTCAACTTAAGTCTGAATTTGGTAATAAGGAGTTCATGATCTGAGCCACAGTCAGCTCCCGGTCTTGTTTTTGTTGACTGTATGGAGCTTCTCCATCTTTGCTGCATAGAATACAATCAATCTGATTTCGTTGTTGACAATCTGGTGATGTTCATGTGTAGAGTCACCTCTTGTGTTGTTGGAAGAGGATGTTTGCTATGACCAGTGCATTTCCTTGGCAAAACTCTATTAGTCTTTGCCCTGCTTCATTCTGCATTCCAAGGCCAAATTTGCCTGTTACTCCAGGTGTTTCTTGACTTCCTACTTTTGCATTCCAGTCCCCTATAATGAAAAGGATAACTTTTTTGGGTGTTAGTTCTAAAAGGTCTTGTAGGTCTTCATGAAACTGTTCAACTTCAGTTTCTTCAGCATTACTGGTTGGGGCATAGACTTGGATATCTGTGATATTGAATGGTTTGCCTTGGAGATGAACAGAGACCATTCTGTCGTTTTTGAGATTGTATCCAAGTACTGCATTTCAGACTCTTTTGTTGACCATGATGGCTACTCCATTTCTTCTGAGGGATTCCTGCCCACATTAGTAGATATAATGGTCATCTGAGTTAAATTCACCCATTCCAGTCCATTTTAGTTTGCTGATTCCTAGAATGTCGACATTCACCCTTGCCTTCTCGTTTGACCACTTCCAATTTGCCTTGATTCATGGACCTAACATTCCAGGTTCCTATGCAATATTGCTCTTTACTGCATCGGACCTTGCTTCTATCACCAGTCACATCCACAACTGGGTATTGTTTTTGCTTTGGCTCCATCCCTTCATTCTTTCTGGAGTTATTTCTCCACTGATCTCCAGTAGCATATTGGGCATCTAATGACCTGGGGAGTTCCTCTTTCAGTTTCCTATCATTTTGCCTTTTCATACTGTTCATGGGGTTCTCAAGGCAAGAATACTGAAGTGGCTTGCCATTCCCTTCTCCAGTGGACCACGCTCTGTCAAAATGCCTTATGATCCAGCAATCCCACTCCTAGGCGTATACATGGAGATAACTAATCTAAAAAGTTACATGCACCCCAATATTCATAGCAGCAGTATTTACAATAGCCAAGAGATGGAAGCAACTTAAATGTTCATCAACAGATGAACAATAAAGAAGATGTGGTATATATACATAATGCTACACAGCCAGAAAAAAGAATGAAATATTGCCATTTGCAGCAACATTGATGGATCTAGAAATTATCATACTAAGTGAAGTTGACTCATTGGAAAAGACTTTGATGCTGGGAGGGATTGAGGGCAGGAGGAGAAGGGGACGACAGAGGATGAGATGGCTGGATGGCATCACTAACTCGATGGACGTGAATCTGAGTGAACTCCAGGAGTTGGTGATGGACAGGGAGGCCTGGTGTGCTGCGATTCATGCGGTCGCAAAGAGTCAGACACGACTAAGTGACTGAACTGAACTGAACGGAATGAAGTCAGAAAGAGTAAGACAGATACTATATGATACCACTTCTATGTGAAATCTAAAATATGACACAAATGAATTAATTCATGAAACAGAAAGACTTGAAGAGATAGAAAACAAATTTGCAGCTACCATAGGGGAAGGAGGATAGAGGAAGGATAAACTGCAGATAAATTTGGGATTAGTAGATACAAACTACTGTATATAAAATAGAAATACAACAGGTCCTAGTATATAGCAGAGGAATTACATTCAATATCCTATAACAAACCACAATAAAAAAATATACATACATAATTAAATTCTTTTGAGTACACCAAAAACTAACACAACACTGTAAATCAACTATACTTCGATTAAAAAATGAGAGTGAGACTCAGCAAAAACATATGTTTATGACATGTTTTTTCTGGAAATTTCAAATATAAGAGAACTAGCTACAAAAATAGATTTTAGATTTGAATAATTTTCATAAGCAAAGTTGTTAGGCCAAAATTAAGACAAACATAGAGCCCTGCAGGGTTATTCCTGGTAGCTCAGTGGTAAAGAATCTGCCTGTCAATTCAGGAGACATGGGTTTGACCTCTGAATTGGGAAGATCCCATGGAGAAGGAAGTGGCAACCCACTCCAATATTCTTGCCTGGGAAATCCCGTGGACAGAGAAGCCAGATGGGCTATAGTCCATGGGGTCACAAAAAGAGTCGGACAGGACTTAGGAAAAAAAACAATGAGAACCTTGCACTTAGTTTGCAGGGGAAAAAAATCTATTATAGCAATGCAGATCTAGCCTACTGGAAGCAAATGTTTTAAATTTTTTCAAAGCGTTGGTTAATCAATATTACCAGAAAGTCAACACAATCATGACAACACTGATAGAAGCTATTCTGATCACATAAAAGAATAAGTTTTAGTCAACCATATACTGACAATTTGGTCTATTTCAGGCATGCATTTTAAGTGGGTCACAAATCAGAGCGTTTTTATTGAAAGAGAAACTTGACCTTGTTGAGTCATCTGAGATCCATAGCCAAAGAAAAGAAGCTGGAAAAAAAAAATAGTAACAATAACAAATTCACTATTATGTCCACAACATAGTAGGAACTCTTAATGTTTAATAAACAAATGAAAACAAAACTCTGAAAGAATATATTACAAATCTCTCAAAATTTGAATAGTTCTTAACAAGTGAAAAAAAAAAAAAAGATTAGACTATCAGATTTGCATTGTTAGACTGAACTAAAACTACCATTCAGTAGATTTTGGCCCAAAATATGAGGGGAAAAAACAACACCCAACAAACATTACAATCCAACCATGAAATGAGCTGTTCTAGAAAAATGGTCTGCATTTCATGACAGACTTAAAGTAGAGCCTAGATGTCTTTCCTCAGGCGTTCTATAAAAATGGATCTTCCTTAAAGGAAACTAGAGAGGATGGACTCTAAGTATCCCTAAAGTGTACAATTCAAAGAATTTATTAAGCATCTCCACATGTGCAGACAGTAAGAAATACCAAGAAATAAATGAAATAAGTGAAGTGTAATGTATGATTTCTGTTCTCAATAAGCTTATCCTAAAGTTGAGAAGATTCAATTAATATATGTGAAATAATTAATTAATTATTTTAATTATTATTATCACAATTATATATGAAACAAACTGTATAAGATTAAAGAAGGTAGGGGTTGGTAAGTGATGACTTACTGGGAAGATCTCTTTTAGTTGGTCAGATGTAAGTTAGTCCTTACAAGATGGACAACTGGTTTTAAATTTTTCATCAGCTAACAAATCAGATGTGGGGCATCTCTTCATGGCTGCTCCAGCAAAGTGCAGCCACTGATTATAGGGGACTAGAATGTAAAAGTAGGAAGTCAAGAAACACCTGAGGTAACAGGCAAATTTGGCACTGGAATAAAGAATGAAGCAGGGGAGAGGTTAATAGAGTTTTGCCAAGAGAACGCATTGGTCATAGCAAACACTCTCTTCCAAAAACACCAGAGTCTTAAGACTCTACACATGGACATCTCAGATGGTCAACACCGAAAACAGATTGATTATCTTCTTTGCAGCCAAAGAGGGAGAAGCTCCATACAGTCAACAAAAACAATACGGGGAGCTGACTGTGGCTCAGATCATGAACTCCTTATTGCCAATTTCAGAATGAAATTGAAGAAAGTAGGGAAAACCACGAGACCATTCAGGTATGGCCGAAAAAAAATCCCTTACAATTATACAGTGGAAGTGAGAAATAGATTTAAAGGACTAGATCTGATAGAGAGAGTGCCTGATGAACTATGAACGGAGGTTCATGACATTGCATGGGAGACAGGGATCAAGACCATCCCCATGGAAAAGAAATGCAAAAAGCAAAATGGCTGTCAGGGAGGCCTTACAAATAGCTGTGAAAAGAAGAGAAGTGAAAAACAAAGGAGAAAAGGAAAGATACAAGAATCGGAATGCAGAGTTCCAAAGAATAGCAAGAAGAGGTAAGAAAGCCTTCCTCAGCGATCAATGCAAAGAAATAGAGGAAAACAACAGAATGGGAAAGACTAGAGATCTCTTCAAGAAAATTAGAGATACCAAGGGAACATTTCATGCAAAGATGGGCTTGATAAAGGACAGAAATGGTATGTACCTAACAGAAGCAGAAGATATTAAGGTGGCAAGAGGTGGCAAGAATACACAGAAGAACTGTACAAAATAGATCTTCACTACCCAGATAATCACGACGGTGTGATCACTAATCTAGAGCCAGACACCCTGGAATATAAAGTCAAGCGGACTTTAGGAAGCATCACTACGAATACAGCTAGTGGAGGTGATGGAATTCCAGTTGAGCTATTTCAAATCCTGAAAGATGATGCTGTGAAAGTGCTGACTCAATATGCCAGCAAATTTGGAAAACTCAGCAGTGGCCACAGGACTGGAAAAGGTCAATTTTCATTCCAATCCCAAATAAAGGCAATGCCAAAGAATGCTCAAACTACCACACAATTGCACTCATCTCACACACTAAGAAAGTAATGCTCAAAATTCTCCAAGCCAGGCTTCAGCAAAACATGAACCATGAACTTCCAGATGTTGAAGCTGGATTTAGAAAAGGCAGAGGAACCAGAGATCAAATTGCCAACATCCGCTGGATCATGGAAAAAGCAAGAGAGTTCCAGAAAAACATCTATTTCTGCTTTCTTGCCACAGCCTTTGACTGTGTGGATCACAATAAACTGTGGAAAATTCTGAAAGAGATGGGAATACCAGACCACCTAACCTGCCTCTTGAGAAATCTGTATGCAGGTCAGGAAGCAGCAGTTAGAACTGGACGTGGAACAACAGACTGGTTCCAAATAGGAAAAGGAGTACATCAAGGCTGTATATTGTCACCCTGTTTATTTAACTTCTATGCAGAGTACATCCTGAGAAACTGGGCTGGAAGAAGCACAAGCTGGAATCAAGACTGCCGGGAGAAATGCCAATAACCTCAGATATGCAGATGACACCACCCTTATGGCAGAAAGTGAAGAGGAACTAAAAAAGCCTCTTGATGAAAGTGAAAGAGGAGAGTGAAAAAGTTGGCTTAAAGCTCAACACTCTGAAGACAAAGATCATGGCATCTGATCCCATCACTACATGCCAAATAGATGGGGAAACAGTGGAAACGGTGTCAGACTTTATTTTTTGGGGCTCCAAAATCACCGCAGATGGTGACTGCAGCCATGAAATTAAAAGACGCTTACTCCTTGGAAGAAAAGTTATGACCAACCTAGACAACATATTCAAAAGCAAAGACATTACCTTGCCAACAAAGGTCCATCTAGTCAAGGCTATAGTTTCTCCAGTGGTCATGTATGGATGTGAGAGTTGGACTGTGAAGAAGGCTGATCACTGAAGAATTGATGCTTTTGAACTGTGGTGTTGGAGAAGACTCTTGAGAGTCCCTTGGACTGCAAGGAGATCCAACCAGTCCATCCTAAAGGAGATCAGTCCTGGGTGTTCTTTGGAAGGACTGATGCTAAAGCTGAAACTCCAATACTTTGGCCACCTGATGCGAAGAGTTAACTCATTGGAAAAGATTCTGATGCTGGGAGGGATTGGGGGCAGGAGGAGAAGGGGACGACAGAGGATGAGATGGCTGGATGGCATCACTGACTCGATGGATGTGAGTTTGAGTGAATTCCAGGTGTTGGTTATGGACAGGGAGGCCTGGTGTGCTGCGATTCATGGGGTCGCAAAGAGTCGGACATGACTGAGCAACTGAACTGAACAAATCAGATTATACTTTGTTCCTTTTTCAATTTACTTAAGTGATGACATATTGTCTACCTTTCAAGATGTGTTGTAAAGTAAATATATAAAGCAATAGCAAAATATTTCAGATCATTTCTATACCACTAATGTTGAAGAAAATCTTATTTCAAAGGACAATCCTTTAGGTCTTGAGATGGTATGGTACTCTCAAAAGGCTCAAACAGTAATGGGAAGTTGTAGCTTTATTATATTATTTATATGGAATCCTCATGAATGAGATGCTGAGTCTCTTATTAGTTCGAGACTAAGGTATTTCTCTAACATAAAATAATAAAAAATTTCCCATATTTACCTACTAACATGTTAACTAAATATAGAATTTGTCAGGTTTTATAAAAATTCTCTAAATTTAAACATTGCAATAGATAATAAGCTTTTCAGGTCTGATCATATTACCTAACAAAGTCTCATAAATAAAACAGATGAGTTATAAACAGTTGAACTGACAGATGAGTAAGTGATTAAATGACAAAATACATATGTAGAAATGTTTCAAATTAATTTATATTATTTCAATAAGTTAAAATATAAAAAGTATGTATATGGAACCACTATAGACAAAATGAATCAATCAGACTTCAAAGTAGAATGTGATTAAAATCAGTAAAAATAGCTACTATTTACAGAGAATTTGTGATATGTGGCCACTGTTGAGTTTTCCAAATTTGCTGGCATATTGAGTCAGCACTTTCACAGCATCAACTTTCAGGATTTGAAATAGCTCAGCTGGAATTCCATCTCCTCCACTAGCTTTGTTCATAGTGATGCTTTCTAAGGCCCACTTGACTTCACATTCCAGGATGTCTGGCTCTAGGTGAGTGATCACACCATCATGATTATCTGGGTCGTGAAGATCTTTCTTGTACAGTTCTTCTGTGTATTCTTGCCACCTCTTCTTAATATCTTCAGCTTCTGTTAGGTCCATACCATTCTGTCCTTTATCAAGCCCATCTTTGTGTGAAATGTTCCCTTGGTATCTCTAATTTTCTTGAAGAGATCTCTAGTCTTTCCCATTCTGTTGTTTTCCTCTATTTCTTTGCATTGATCGCTGAGGAAGGCTTTCTTATCTCTTCTTACTATTCTTTGGAACTCTGCATTCAGACACTTATGTCTTTCCTTTTCTCCTTTGTTTTTCACTTCTCTTCTTTTCACAGCTATTTGTAAGGCCTCCCCTGACAGCCATTTTGCTTTTTTGCATTTCTTTTCCATGGGGATGGTCTTGATCCCTGTCTCCTGTACAATGTCACGAACCTCCGTCCATAGTTCATCAGGCACTCTCTCTATCAGATCTAGTCCTTTAAATCTATTTCTCACTTCCACTGTATAATTATAAGGGATTTTTTTTCGGCCATACCTGAATGGTCTCATGGTTTTCCCTACTTTCTTCAATTTCATTCTGAAATTGGCAATAAGGAGTTCATGATCTGAGCCACAGTCTGCTCCTGGTACTTTGGCCACCTCATGTGAAGAGTTGATTCATTGCAAAAGACTCTGATGCTGGGAAGGATTGGGGGCAGGACGAGAAGGGGACGACAGAGAATGAGATGGCTGGATGGCACCACTGACTCAATGGATGTGAATCTGAGTGAACTCCGGGAGTTAGTGATGGACACGGAGGCCTGGCGTGCTGCAATTCATGGGGTCATAAGAGTCGGACATGACTGAACGACTGAACTGAACTGAACTGTGATGTTCACTGTGAGACACTGGCCTAAGTATTTCATACAGTATTTCATAATACACATCTGCCACTGACAACTCTTTGTCACTCCAATCCCAATTTCCTTTTCTTTCTCAAATACTTCACAGTTTTATCTAACTTCTCAGAATCTTAGAAATGCCATAAGTAGGAATATATCCAGGAAACACTCAATGGAATACACTAGATGCATTTTAGGGTCTTTAAGAAGTTCCCTGAGAAAACAATCCACCATGGTCAAAGAAATAGAAAAAACAATCTTAAGAGAGCAGGTACAAAAATCCACGGCATTATGCCTTTCTCCCCATTGTGACTTTCTCTCTATTGTTACCAGATATGTCTGAATATAGTGAGAGCTAGCAAGGTATACTGAAAAGAGGCCTAATCTAGAAATAAATCTTAAATTCATGTCCATCCTGTGCCACTTACTGTATGATCTTAAAGAAAGTGATTCCATGTACACAGAGTTAAATTTATCTGTAAAATAAAAGGCATTGAATTCAATGACCTCTTAATAACTTCTGCCTATAAAATCACAATGGCTAATTAATTTTTAAAAATAGATTTGAGTAAGCTAGGAGTTGTTACACATTCTCATTTATTTAATTGGTTTAGTACACAAGAAGGTGTGTTATAAATATTTGCTCAATAACTGGGGACAAGGAATGGGTCAGATAAATAACCAGTGACTGTCAAGATCAAATGGAGCAATGTTAAATAGTCTTAGTATTTTGGTGAATTGTTCATATATTAGTGCTAACTGCAAAAATCAGCACCTGCTAGTGTCAAGCGGATTTAGAAATTCAAGGAATAAGATGCCAAGAGTTCTTCCAACACTGTTCCTATACCTGACATGCAGAAAATATCACACTGATGCCTAAAGCCACATTTTGATTCCCAGAGAACAGAGCAGAACAAATCCAGAGGATAAAACAGGGGACCTGAAAGTTCATGTCAGAATGCACTTGTGGTCTCCTGGGAAACCCCTGCAAATCAATAGGCTAAGAATATCATTCTACTTCCCAGAGAAGACACCGCTCTGATGTATACCATTAAAGGCTGACAGCTGCTCTTTAAACACATATGCAAATACTTAGGTACCCTCTACAGAGTGTTCAGCTGTAGTACAAACCTGAAGAAGCCTTGGATTGTGGATGGATGTGTGTATGCGTGCTCAGTTGCTAAGTTATGAGCATCTCAGAGAGTCTGTGTACTACAGCCATCCTGGCTCCTCTCTTCATGGAATTTTCCAGACAAGAATACTAGAGTGCATTGCCATTTCCTTCTCCAGGGGATCATCCCAACCCAGGGATCGAACTCACATCTCCTGTGTCTCCTGCACTGGCAGCCAGATTCTTTACCACTGAGCCACCTAGGAAGCCCTTGGATTGTGGATGTGTCTGTGCTTAGTCCCTCAGTCATGTTCGACTCTTTGTGACCCCACAGACCGTGACCCTCCAGGCTCTGCTGTCCACAGGATTCCCCAGGCAGGAATACTGGAGTGTCATTTCCTTCTCCAGGGGATCTTTCTGACCCATGGATCAAACCCAGGTCTTCTACACTACAGGCAGATTCTTTACAGTCTGAGCCACCAGGGAAGCCCTGGATTATGGACACTTTTCTTTAAAAGTGTAACTATTGCTATTTTTCATAGCTATCAGTTACATGTCAGTGTAACATAGTGGAAAGAGAAATGGCTTTGGAGTCAAAGTGACCTGTGTTTCGTCTTTCTACTTTTACCATTTTATAATTGTGTGACCTTAGAAAATTACCTAAACTCTCTTAGCTACAGTTTCTGCCAACTATTAAATACTGACTACCTTACAGATTTTTATATGAATTAAAAGAATAATAGATGAAATCTAGAACAGACACTGGCAAATAACCGACCATATTTGTAGCTAAAAGTTAAAAGACCAGATAGATAAATTGACCAAAATCTCTGTTTTCAACAGGAGCTTTTCAACCAAGTGAGAGAAATAGGGACACATGGATAATCATACAGTGTGGTAACTGATGTGAGAGAACCATGGGCATATGCAGAAGAAGTTATCAGGAGTGCAGGAAAAATTCTAAGAGAAGATATCTTTTAAGGTGAGTTGTGAAGAATAAGTGAACAAATGAACAAGGGATTTAAGTCCCTAGCAAAAGAAGCCATATGTTCAAAGGCTTAAAACTGTTAAGACTGCATGGTAAGTGAGAGGATCAGAAAGCCCTTCAGTGTGGTTGGAGCACAGCGTGGGTGTCCTGTGACAGAAGGTAGAGCTTCAGAGGTAGGCAAAAAAGAACCACATCCTGCAAATGCCTTCTATGGCACGCTAACATATATAATCTGAAAGGTATTTGGAACTACTATAGGGTTTGAAGCAGAAAAGTGCCAAAATTGAATTTATTTAGTAGAAAAATCACTCTAACTACAGCATGGAGAATATACTGAATATATAATGACCAGGGTTAGTGAGATCACTGCAGTAAATAGTTCAAGAGACAAATGATGAGGGCCTAAACTGACACAAAGACTATAGCAATAGAGGAAAAGAACTAGGTTCAAAGGTATTTAGTCATTTACAAAGTTGGTATTCAATAAACAACGACAGAATGAATAAATGAATGAAGGAATGAATAAGTGAGTGAATCAATACAAAAATCAATGACACAAAAGGAAAATAGACATTCAGAAGTTAGACAATAAAATTTGAGAAGTGATCCTCTGAAGAACAGAAGGGATAAGAAGAAGTCTAAGGTGGTTCCCAAGTTTCTAATTTGAGTGACTGAATATAACTAACTACAAAAGAAAATATAGGAAGGAAGAGATTTATGATGAAAAAATTACAAGTTCAGCTTTGAAATGTTGAGCTTGTCATATCTAGGAACATGTAAATATCCTATAGGCAGTTAAAAATATGAATATGCTACTCATTAAAAATATGAATATGGTACTTGAGAGAGAAGTTTGGGTTGGAGACAGAAATATGATATCAAGGGAATAGATAAGCATTAGTGAAAGTCATGAAAATAGAAGAGATCACCCAAGAAGTCCTAATTATTGCTTGAACTATGGGATAAGGACTCTAAATACATATAACCTAGTTAGTAGTTAAGAAGTATTAAAGGTTAGAGAAGGAACATTATATTTTTGTCCAAATTTGCATAGGATGGGATGAGTATAATGAGAAAATAAAACAGGAAGATTACCTTTAAAAGTTATCTCATCAAAATATCAATAGTTTTATACTTTAAGAAAGAGAAAAATAATCTGATGATAAGGAATCATTAAGCTTTTCCTCGGAAGGAAAGTTACGACCAACCTAGATAGCATATTCAAAAGCAGAGACATTACTCTGCCAACAAAGGTCCATCTAGTCAAGGCTATGGTTTTTCCTGTGATCATGTATGGATGTGAGAGTTGGACTGTGAAGAAGGCTGAGTGCTGAAGAATTGATGCTTTTGAACTGTGGTGTTGGAGAAGACTCTTAAGAGTCCCTTGGACTGCAAGGAGATCCAACCAGTCCATTCTGAAGGAGATCAGTCCTGGGTGTTCTTTGGAAGGACTGATGCTAAAGCTGAAACTCCAGTATTTTGGCCACCTGATGCGAAGAGTTGACTCATTGGAAAAGACCCTGATGCTGGGAGGGATTGGGGGCAGGAGGAGAAGGGGACGACAGAGGATGAGATGGTTGGATGGCATCACTGACTCGATGGACGTGAGTTTGAGTGAACTCTGTGAGTTGGTGATGGACAGGGAGGCCTGGCGTGCTGCGATTCATGGGGTCACAAAGAGTCGGACACGACTGAACTGCCTTTAGCAAAATAATGCAGTAAGAAAATGCACATTTTAAAAACATCCAAGTAGCCATGAGCCAGTTACTTTACTTATGAGCTTTAGTTTCTACATCTGTAAAATAGGGGTGATAATACCTACTGAGAAATTGTTTAATTAACATATTTGAAAATACATACAGTGACATTATGGAAAATATCTCCTCCTAAACATTATGCTAAAGTGGAACGACATGGTATCTGAATAGCAACAGATCATAGAAATTCTACTTAGGATAGAATCAGAAAGGGTGAAAGATGTAATTAAAAACTGTGATAATCACTAGTTGAACTGAACTCTCAGTCAGATCCTAAGCTATAATGTGATAGTAAGCTAATTTTAAAAGCCCTTGGAACTACTGATCTCTACTCAGTTGGCTCAGTGGTAAAAGAATGTGCCTGCAATGCAGGAAACCCAGGTTTGATCCCTGGGTCAGAAAGAACCCCTGGAGAAGGGAATGGCAACCCACTCCAGTATTCTTGCCTGGAGAATTCCATAGACAGAGAAACCTGATAGGATACAGTCCATGGAGGGTGAAAAGAGTCAGACAGGACTGAGCAACTAGCACTTTCACTTTCGTTACGCAGGAACTGTCTTTTATCTGTTTGTCCTGATATAAAGTTGGCAGAGTTAAATGAATGTGAAAATGATACTGAAATTTACTATGTTGAAGGTGTTAATTGTGACTAAGAAAATTTTTGAGCACTTTATGTTCTAAATACTTACACATATCATATCAATCTTCATAATAATAATCCTATGAAGTAATATTATTTCCTTTCAATAGAGGAAAAAAGCAAGGTCCAAAGGAGCTAACTACATATCAGAAAATCACATGGCCTTTAAGCAGCAGAATGAATTTTTGAAGGAAAACTACCATCTGGCAGTGGTATTCAGGGCTACTGTCAACCTATAAGATGCCTTTGTATAAACTAGAAACCATTCTCCCTTTGGGTGAATACAGCTCTTTCTCGGGGTGCACAGCATGGCAAGCCAAATATAGGCTGGATTTTAACCTTTACTCACACCTGTCAGTGACCCATCATTAAGAGACCCACCTGCACAGCTACAAACAGAAGCCTCAGTATAATGGGCAAACAAATGAACTGATAATGATTCATCAAATTTAGAGTTGTGTTATCCAATATGATAGCCAATAGTCACTTGTGGCTATTTAAAATTAATATTCAATTCCTTAATTTCCCTGGCACAATAACTACATGTGGCTAGGAACAACCACAGTGGACAGTGCAGATATAGTAGAACATTTTCAACACTGCAGAAAACCTCTTTGGACAAAACCACTTTAGAATATACATGCAAGGGTATTCAGTTCAGTTCATTCACTCAGTCGTGTTCAACTCTTTGCGACCCCATGAATCACAGCATGTCAGGCCTCCCTGTCCATCACCAACTCCCAGAGTTCACTCAAACTCACATCCATCGAGTCAGTGATGCCATTCAGCCATCTCATCCTCTGTCGTCCCCTTCTCCTCCTGCCCCCAATCCCTCCCAGCATCAGAGACTTTTCCAGTGAGTCAACTCTTCACATCAGGTGGCCAAAGTACTGGAGTTTCAGCTTTAGCATCAGTCCTTCCAAAGAACACCCAGGACAGATCTTCTTTAGAATGGACTGGTTGGATCTCCTTGCAGTCCAAGGGACTCTCAGGAGTCTTCTCCAACACCACAGGTCAAAAGCATCAATTCTTCAGCACTCAGCCTTCTTCACAGTCCAACTCTCACATCCATACATGATCACAGGAAAAACCATAGCCTTGACTAGATGGACCTTAGTCAGCAAAGTAATGTCTCTGCTTTTGAATATGCTGTCTAGGTTGGTCATAACTTTTCTTCCAAGGAGTGAGGGTCTTTTAATTTCATGTCTGCGATCACCATCTGCAGTGATTTTGGAGCCCAAAAAATAAAGTCTAACACTGTTTCCCCTGTTTCCCCATCTATTTCCCATGAAGTGATAGGACCGGATGCCATGATCTTCGTTTTCTGAATGTTGAGCTTTAAGCCAACTTTTTCACTCTCCACTTTCACTTTCATCAAGAGGCTTTTTAGTCCCTCTTCACTTTCTGCCATAAGGGTGGTGTCATCTGCATATCTGAGTTTATTGATATTTCTCCCAGCAATCTTGACTCCAGCCTGTGTTTCTTCCAGTCCAGCGTTTCTCATGATGTACTCTGCATATAAGTTAAATAAACAGGGTGACAATATACAGCCTTGACGTACTCCTTTTCCTATTTGGAACCAGTCTGTTGTTCCATGTCCAGTTCTAACTGCTGCTTCCTGACCTGCATTCAGATTTCTCAAGAGGCAGGTTAGGTGGTCTGGCATTCCCATCTCTTTCAGAATTTTCCAGTTTATTGTGATCCACACAGTCAAAGGCTTTGGCATAGTCAATAAAGCAGAAATAGATGTTTTTCTGGAACTCTCTTGCTTTTTCCATGATCCAGCAGATGTTGGCAATTTGATCTCTGGTTCCTCTGCCTTTTCTAAAACCAGCTTGAACATCAGGGAGTTCACGGTTCACGTATTGCTGAAGCCTGGCTTGGAGAATTTTGAGCATTACTTTACTAGCATGTGAGATGAGTGCAATTGTGCTGTAGATTGAGCATTCTTTGGCATTGCCTTTCTTTGGGATTGGAATGAAAATGGACCTTTTCCAGTCCTGTGGCCACTGCTGAGTTTTCCAAATTTGCTGGCATATTGAGTGTAGCACTTTCACAGCATCATCTTTCAGGATTTGAAACAGCTTAACTAGAATCCCATCACCTCCACTAGCTTTGTTCATAGCGATGCTTTCCAAGGCCCACTTGACTTCACATTCCAGGATGTCTGGCTCTAGATTAGTGATCACAACATCATGATTATCTGGGTCGTGAAGATCTTTTTGTACAGTTCTTCTGTGTATTCTTGCCAGCTCTTCTTAATATCTTCTGCTTTTGTTAGGTCCATACCATTTCTGTCCTTTATTAAGCCCATCTTTGTGTGAAATGTTCCCTTGGTATCTCTAACTTTCTTGAAGAGATCTCTAGTCTTTCCCATGCTGTTGTTTTCCTCTGTTTCTTTGCATTGATCGCTGAGGAAGGCTTTCTTATCTCTTCTTGCTATTCTTTGGAACTCTGCATTCAGATGCTTATATCTGAATAATGACCCTAAGAGAAAGCTTAAATCTATGGCCAGCCTCACAGCAGGTATTTTTAATTGGCCAGGTGAGAGGATCCCATCTAGAATTATTACGAATTGATAGAACAGGACTGAACACTCATCTAAAACGAATTTCCTAGGGGGTATCCAATCAGAGCCCTAAAGAACAGAAATCCACCAAGGTAACCAAGAAGTAATAGGCACAGGTAATTGGCCACAATCCAACAATTGGATTGAGTTTTAAACTAGCATAGAATCATGTCCATGAAAGAAAACATGTGATTAATAGGCATAGGTCCAAGGAATCAAGAAAACATTATAAATGATCATAAAAGTCAGATCAGCATCTTGGGCAAGCTGTCTACTTCTGATGTCATCTTCTTCTCATCCTAGTGTAGTGCAGTTTCCTGATAGAAAGGTCCTTCCATCCAGGTTGGAGACAGTTCCTTAAATTATGTCTTCTTCCAGTCTTGATTGAAGATCATGTGTGAGGCATCTGATCCAAATTTTTCTGCACTCCCCGAGGAGACACATGGGCGCAAGGGGCTGCTGCTGGTACCAAAGCTCTGGTTCCTCTTGGAGTCCAGTTGAAAGAAGGAGTCCACTCTGGGTCCCTTCTTGGTCACCATAAGTGTCAACTAAAAAAAGATGTACAACCTGAGAGCTGTAAGTTTTATTTCGGGCAAAAGGAGGACTGCAGCCTGGGAGGCAGCATCTCAGGTGGCTCTGAGAGACCACCCCTGGAATGAAAACGGACCGTTTCCAGTCCTGTGGCCACTGCTGAGTTTTCCAAATTTGCTGACATATTGAATGCAGCACTTTCACAGCATAATCATTCAGGATTTGAAACAGTTCAACTGGGATTCCATCACCTCCACTAACTTTGTTCGTAGTGATGCTTTCTAAGGCCCACTTGACTTCACATTCCAGGATTTCTGGCTCTAGGTGAGTGATCACACCATGATGATTATCTGGGTCATGAAGCTCTCTTTTGTACAGTTCTTCTGTGTATTCTTACCACCTTTTCTTAATATCTTCTGCTTCTGTTAGGTCCATACCATTTCTGTCCTTTATCAAGCCCATCTTTGCATGAAACGTTCCCTTTGTTTAAAATATTATTATTGAATTCTCTATATGTCTATCTATCTATCTATGATCTACCTCAATTGTCTACATTTATATCTTGCATTCCTAAGATTATTACAAAAGGCATCTGCATAGGGTGGGAAATTTTTAATGAAAAATTAAATTTGGCATGATTTTACTGAATCTGCAGTGAACTGTGGATCTGAAGAAATTGGAAGAAAGGAGCAAGAGATACAAAAAAACACATAGTGAAGAAATGATTATTTGTAGGAACATTGAAAAAAGGAATGCAACAAAATTACTCAAAGAAGAAAATAATTTTAAGTTTATTATGGCATCAAAAGTTTTTAACTTATTTGTATTACTTGCAAAGAATACGTCTTATAAAGATATGTAGGAAAGACTCTTTAAAACACATTTTGGGCATTTCCTTGAAATCCTAAAAAGGATATTAGATAGGAAAACTATGAAACATAAAAAAGTTTCATTGCTTTTAATTTAATGCTCCACAGCACCAGAAACATGAAGATCAGTTAAAGGAAGCTCAATGAGGAGAAACAGAAAGAAAAAAAGATACTGATGTATGATAAAATATTAATATATACATATGTATACTGAAACCCAGTGATTTTTTAAAGACCATAATAACTAAATAGAAATAAATGGGGGGTAAAAGCTTTAAAGAAAAAGTTTGGCAACAATGTAAGGGTATAACTTGGACAAATCCAATGATAAAAATGAGGCAACATTTAAGAGAACATTAAATAGATTACAAAAACCAATATTTATTTTCAAATGTGGAAATAAACTTTTGCTTCAGCTGATAAGTGGCAAGAGCAATACATATTACTGAGAACTGAAATTTTTTTAAGCCAAAGTATTAAGATGAGTCTTAGAACAGAAATCTGGTACTGATGATGCAGCGTTCTATTTTCTTTTAATTTTGGTTCTCATAAGGCCAATATATCATCCTTTTTATGACCCTAATAGAATATCTCCAAAGAAATAAATTAACAAGTTTCCTCCTAGAAGGAAATAACATGTGTGATGATGGAGTTCATTCAGAAGAGAGTTCACACTTACTCCTACTATCCTCTCCAACATCCACCTCCTCATTGAATTCTTTTGACATTTTATTTTTAAATACATATGGTTTAAATTTCTAAGGGAAAATATACTGGAGTAGAAAAAATAATAAGCTTGATAAAAAATAAGAAAAGTAAATATACAAGAAACGTTTTTCTTAAACATTTAAACCTGTACAGAAATCTATGTGATATACTGAGTACATTTGTTTTTTAATAAAATATTCCATATCTCAGAGATTCCAAAGACATCAAATGATGTGGTAGTTGCTATAGAAACTATTCTTTTTTAATGAAACACAGATTAAATAACTGCATAAAACAAATTCAAATTTGAAATGCAATTACTACTCTAAAGCATATTTACATATTTGATTTTATAATGGTTACAGAAAATAAGATAAAATATTAAGAATACCTTTTACATGTGCAAAACCAATGGCAGTTACTTAATTGCAATTCTGCCCCTAAATACAATAGTGTTGGGTATAATGAAATTCTGTTTTATAATAAAAACTCATACAAACTCTGTACCATTCTACTGCTACTTGGAAAAACTAATTTGCATGCAGTGAAACATTTCTGAAATTTATCACTTTGCATACATGGTGTAAATTCAGAGAGTATAAAAGACTCCCCAAAGGCCTGTCAACATCAGATCAATACTAAGAAAATGACCAGCGAGTAACCACTGAAGTCCCACAGCAGATGACTTGACACAGCAGACAACAAACTTCTGCCTATTTAGCGCTTCCTCCTAGCCTTCAGAGTCAAAGTCCAGATTCCCGATGATTGTACACTCCTGACTTACCAGTGAAATATCATGGACATTGGAATAAAGAAGATCAAGGTCTATCATTTACAAGCTATGATATTTTGAGCAAGACTTAATCTTCCTAAACCTGTTAAAAAAAAAAAAAACCTGCCTTACAAGATCACAGCAAGGATTAATATTTTGTGTATAATGCCCAGCATGGTTTCTGCACATATCTGGTGCTCACTGCCTGACAGTTGCTATTGTTGTTACTATTACTGGTAAGACTATTACTGTTACCACTACTACTGCCACAAGTCCCATAAACATACTATAACAACAAAGTAAAGCCATGGAAACCTTTTTGACTCTTGCTTCTTTTTTTAAACAGGTCTGTACAGTCTTCCCAATGGGTGCACTGAGAGACAGGGTAAGGGGTGCCAGCTGTTACTCTTTAATAGAATTAGCTATAGAGATCACATGCTTGGGCTCATCTCAATCTCCTGCTTATCTTCTGTGGATACATTATTGGCGACAGGCTTCATTTTGGAAGAGCTCCCCAAAATAGGGCAAGCCAACTAACAACTACAATGGCTCTTAATTTAATTATAATTTTTAGTTTCAATTAGAGCATTTTGTGCATTCATTATTTACTCAGACAGGCCTTCCCTGACCACCTATACCTTTCTTGTATGGAACATATGCATAGCACTTCTCCCCATGTATTTTGTATTGTGGGATTGGGTTGATTTCATTATTGGCCCTTATTAATGCTCTCTCTCTCTCTCACTCTCTTTATCCTTGCCGTTTGCCATGCATTCATACTCTCAGCAATGTGGCTTGCTTTAGAGACTTGATGTAAACAGAGGCTTGAAAAGACACTTCTCCTACCTCTTTTGCTCCTCTTCCTTTATCATGAAAAGAAGTCCCAGCTAGATGCTTGAAAATTAGAAACTACACAAAGCAGAGTCAAGTTGCCCCAGACATCTTTAAGTGTGATCAAGCAAGACTAGTCAAGACCAGTCCAGATAAGCAGGATCACCTGGTAAACCTGAAGACTGTGAAGACAAATTAAGGCTGCTGTTTTAACTTACCAAGTTTTGGAGGTGGTTGTTTAGCACTAACAGACAATTGATACCCACATTAAAAAATTTCGTACCTGCTTTTTATCTGCCATTAATGCCAGAGAAGCTGAGGTTGAATGGTTCTATGAAGACCTAAAAGACATTCTAGAAATAACACCAAAAAAAAAAGATGTCCTTTTCATCACACGGACCAGAATGCAAAAGTAGAAAGTCAAGAGATACCTGGAGTAACAGGCAAGTTTGGCATTGGAGTATAAAATGAATCAGGGCAAAGGCTAAAAGAGTTTTGCCAAGAGAACACACAGATCAAAGCAAATACGTCTTCCAACAACATAAGAGACAACCCATACACATGGACATCACTAAATGGTCAATAATAAAATCACATATTGATTATATTCTTTGGAGCCGAAGATGGAGTAGTGCTAGAAAAAAACAAGACCAGGAACTGACTGTGGATCACATCATGAGCTCCTTATTTCAAAATTCACAATTAAGATGAAGAAACTATAGAGAAACACTAAACCATTCAGGTATGACCAAAACAAATCCCCTATGATTAAACAGTGGAGGTGACAAATAGATTCAAGTGATTATACCTGTAGAGAGAGTGCCTGAACAACTATGGATGGAGTTTCAAAACACTGTACAGGAGGCAGGGAACAAAACCATCCCAAAGAAAAAGAAATTCAAGAAGGCAAAACAGCTGACAGAGGAGGCCTTACAAATAGCTAAGAGAAGAGAAGTGAAAGGTAGAGGAGAAAGGCAAAGATATACGCAACTGAATGCAGAGTTCCAGAAAATAGCAAGGAGAAATAAGAAAGTCTTTTTTTTTATTACTTTACAATATTGTATTGGTTACAATGCAAAGATATAGAGGAAAACAATAGAATAGGAAAGACTAGAGTTCTCTTCAAGAAAATTGGAGATACCAAGGGAACATTTCATGTAAAGATGGGCTCAATAAAGAACAGAAATGGCAAGGACCTAACAGAAACAGAAGAGATTAAGAAGAGGTGGTGAGAATACACAGAACTATACAAAAAATGTCTTAATGACCTGAGTAACCAAGATGATGTGGTCACTAACCTAGAGCCAAACATCCTGGAGTATGAAGTCAAGTGGGACTTAGGAAGTATTACTGTGAACAAAGAGTGGAGGTGATGGAATTCCAGATGATCTATTTCAAATACTAGGGACTTCCCTGGTGGCTCAGATGGCAAAGCATCCGCCTACAATGCAGGAGACCTGGGTTCAATCCCTGGGTTGGGAAGAACTCCTGGAGAAGGAAATGGCAACCCACTCCAGTTCTCTTGCCTGGAGAATCCCATGGACGGAGGAGCCTGGTAGGCTACATCCATGGTGTCGCAGAGTCAGACACGACTGAGCGACTTCACTTTCTTTCACTTTATTTCAAATACTAAAAGATGATGCTGTTAAGGTGCTGCACTAAGTATGTAAACAAATATGGAAAACTCAGCTGTGGCCACAGGCCTGGAAAAGGTCAGTTTTCATTCCAATCCCAAAGAAGTGCAATGTAAATAAGGTTCAAACTACTGTACAGTTGCACTTATTTCGCATGCTAGCAAAGAAATGCTCAAATCCTTCAAGCTAGGATTTAATAGTACATGAATTGAGAAATTCTAGATGTACAAGATGCATTTAGAAAAGGCAGAGGAACCAGAGATCAAATTGCCAACATCTGCTGGATCACAGAAAACAGCAAGGGAATTCCAGAGAATTATCTACTACTGCTCCATTGACAATGCTAAAGCCTTTGACTGTGTGAATCACAACAAATTGTGGGAAATTCTCAGAGAAATGGGAACACTAGACAACTTTACTGACCTCCCGAGAAACCTATTTGCAGGTCAAGAAGCAACAGCTAGAACCAGACAAGGAACAATGGACTAGTTCAAAACTGGAAAAGGAGTACATCAAGGCTGTATATTGTCACCTTACTTATAGAGTACATCATGTGAAATGCCAGGCTGGATGAATCACAAGCTGGAATCAAGAATGCCAGGAGAAATATCAAAAACCCATTTATGCAGATGATACCAATCTAATGGCAGAAAGCGAAGCATAACTAAAAAGCCTCTTGATGAGGATGAAAGACTGGAAAAGCTAGCTTAAAACTCAGCATTCAAAAAAATAAGATCATGGTGTCCAGTCCCATCACTTCATGCAAATCAATGGGGAAACAATGGAAATAGTGACAGGCTTTATTTTCTTGGGCTCCAAAATCACTGCAGATGGTGACTGCTGCCATGAAATTAAAAGACACTTGCTCCTTGAAACAAAAGCTATGACCAATCTAGACAGCATGTTAAAAAGCAGAGACATTAATTTGCCAACAAAGGTCTAATCAAAGCTATGGTTTTTCCAGTAGTCATGTACAGATGTGAGAATTGGATCAAAAAGAATGTATACCTGTGGCCAATTCATGTTGATGTATGGCAAAAACCAACACAATATTGTAAAATAACTATCCTCTAATTAAATAAATTTTTTAAAAAAGAGAAGCCTGAGAACCAAATAATTCGTGCTTTCAAACTGTGGTGCTGGAGAAGACTCTTGAGAGTTCCTTAGACAACAAGATCAAACCAATCAATCCTGAAGGAAGTCAAACCTAAATGTTCACTGAAAGGACTGAAGCTGAAGCTTAAGCTCCAATATTTTGGCCCCCTGATTTGAAGACCCAACTCATTGGGAAAAACCCTGATGCTGGGAAAGATTGAAGAGAAGAGGAGAAGGGGACAACAGAGAATGAAAGGGTTGGGTGGCATCACTGGCCAAGAGTTTTAGCAAACTCCAGGAGAATGTGAAGGACAGGGAAGCCTGGTGTGTTGCAGTCCATGGGGTCACAAAGAGTCGGACATGACTTACCAACTGAACAACAACAACTTTATCTGCCAACCCCACTAGAATGTGACTTTCCTGATTGCAAGACCCAAGTCTGTTATATTGAGCACTGTACATTGAGGCTAGCATGCTGCCTAGAAAATAAAAGATGCTCACATATTTGATAAATATTTCTTTAAAAAGAAAACATTATTACATGAAAGGTATCGTGTCTTTTGAAGACATTATGTAACATGTGAACACAATATGACAAGCCACTTTTATTTATTTCTTTGGCTGCTACAGGTCTTAGTTGCGGCACATGGGATATTCAATTTTCGTTGCGGCATGTGGGATCTGCAGTTGCAGCAGGTGGACTCTTAATTTGAGCTTGTGGGATCTAGTTCCCTGACCAGGGACTGAACCTTTGCAGGGTCCCCAGCTTCTTGAACAAGGATTCTTCCCACTGGACCAGGGAAGTCCCACATCTTGCTTTTATGTACTGGTCTAATCTAGAAGTAATTGCTGATGTTGTTTATTCACTCAATCATGTATGACTCTTTTGTGACCCCATAGACTACAGACTGTCAGAAAAGGAAATGGCAACCCATTCCAGTATTTTTGCCTGGAGAATCCTGTGGACAGAGGAGCCTGGTGCGCTGCTGTCCATGGGGTCGCACAGAGTCGGACATGACTGAAGCAACTTAGCAGTAGCAGCAGCAGACTGTAGACTGCAAGGTCCCTCTGTCCGTGGGATTTTCCAACAAGATTACCAGAATGGGTTGCCATTTCCTAGTCTAGGGGATCTTCCCAACCCAGGGATTGAACCCACATCTCTGTATCTCCTGCACTGCAGGTGGATTCTTTACCACTGAGCCAGCGGGGAAGCCCACAGAAATAATTAGGGAGGTAAAATGTTTATCTATAAAATAACTACTTTAGACAGATATTTAGTATCCTAATAAAAACAGAAATAAAGTGTAAAAATCCAAGAAGGGAAACTATCTCTAATAGGAACAGCAGTATGAGGCCCATTTTTCTCATCTTTGTAATTCAAGAAAACTGTCCTCATGGAAATCCTCAGCCATTTTCTGATTCGTTAAGAGAACAATATCTCATATGAAAGAGCTGTTTAAAAAATTCATAACAAAACATCTCCAGACTCACTTAAATTCAGGCTACAAAATGGCATCAGTATCACAAACCATCATAATAACTTCAGACAAGTCCTTATACTATGTTTTTCTTTTCATCATAAACACGCAGAGTTTTAAAATACTGATATACAGCTCCGCTCTTCTCCACCCCTGATCCCAGTCCTCTTCTAACCATTTCTGTCTTTATTTCTTCTAGACTATATCCACCGTATCTCTAAATAGTATATATATATATCCATTTCTTGTCAATTCAGGACATAAATGGTGATTTCTGTAAAAGATTAGGCTTTAGCTCACATATACCTTTCACCAATAATTTTTATAACTATAGGATAGCTTTATAAGCTTAAATATTTTATAAACACGTATCTGTATTTTTTTAACACTAGTCTCTTTCTAAACTCTCTTCACTGTCATATGAAGATATTTTTGTCCATAGTCTTCTGTCATTCTTTAATCCACTTCACCACATTCCTTCTTCCATAAACTAAATCCTTACTGACAGTTAGTTTTATATTCTTCTTCTTTCTATAAACATAATTACAGTTTCCATGCTCTGTCTAAAAACTGATTATTAATCAACACCATTTGAAAGAGAAAAACATTTCACTACATGACTAGATGGTATATTATGATAGCATTTCTTTTTTTTATGGATCCAATGTCATAACTCATAGATCATTTGAAGAATATTCTTTGCATCATGGCAAAATGTACTCTCTTTTCTCATACTCTATCAACTTCTTTAAACTATACTATATTTTATTTCATATTTTAAAAATGTATTTGTGTTCTATTTTCTTTTTTCCTATTGTTTTTATATAGCTTCCTATTTTTTCTTACTAACAAATGAATAGGCATCTTCAGCATCTATTGCATAGGAACACTTTTTTTCCTCTAGAGGTATTCTTCCAAGAATCATCTGTCTTTGCACGCTAATGTGGATTGCTGCATTTCCTAAGCATTCTGCCTAGCCATCAACTTATGATTTTCCTTCACTATCCACAGGGATTGGATCCACTTTTCTCTTCCTTCATATTCTCCTTAATTTTGCTCATGTATATCTCCAAGCTACTTGCTGAGACAGGAAGTCTCAGAGACACAAATTCCAATTTCCTACATGTCTAAACATGACCTTTTTATTTAACTGAAAAATTGGCAGGACATAGGATTCTAGGTTGACAATAATTTCTTTCAGAACATCAAAGGCATTATTCCACTTCTTTCTGGTCAAAGCATATGAACAGAATTTCATTTCAGGACTTCTCTGGTGGACAGTGAAATAGAATCAGCCTGTCAATTCAGGCGACACTGGTTTCATCCCTGGTCTGGAAAGATTCCACATGCTTTGGAGCAACTAGAGACTGTGGGCCACAACTACTGGGCCCTCACTCCAGAGCCCAAATGCTGCAACTACTGACACCACATATGGCATCTACTGAAGCCCATGAACCTAGAGCCAGTGCTCAACAACAAGAGAAGCCACCACAATGAGAAGCCAAAACACCACAACAAACAGTAGATCCCACTTACCACAACTGGAGAAAACCCTCACAAAGCCACGAAGACTCAGTTCAAACAATAAATAAATATTTTTCTTTGAAATTAATTTCAGTGCTCCTTATGGTAGACAAAATTGGAAAACCTAAATGCTCATCAACAGAGGGAAATTAAGTAAGTTGTATATCTATACAGCAGAGTATTCAGTCATAAAACATCACAACAATGTGACAATATGAGAAGATATTCACAATAACTACATAAGTGTTTTCTTAAAACTGGTTACTAAAAACATATTTTAGCTCAAATATAAACAGAAATACACATTGTTTACACACATACAAATACACATGCCTGATATGTATGTGAAAAGAAATGGAAGCTATACACCAAAATATTAATGGTGGTTACACTGGAGAAAATATATTTATGGGTTATTCTTTTTCATCCATTGTTGTTCAATCATCAAGTCCTGTCTGACTCTTTGCAATCCCATGGACTGCAGCATGCCAGGCTTCCCTGTCCTTCACTAGCTCCAGTTTGCTCAAACTCATGTCCATTTAGTCAACGATGCCATCCAACCATCTCATTCTCTGTCATCCCCTTCTCCTCGTCAATCTTTCCCAGCATCAGGGTCTTTTCCAGTTAGTCAGTTCTTCCATCAGATGGCCAAAGTATTGGAGCTTCAGCTTCAGTAGTAGTCCTTCCAATGAATATTAAGGTTTGACTTCCTTCAGGATTGACTGTTTTGATCTCCTTGCTGTCCAAGAGACTCTCAAGAGTCTTCTCCAGAACCACAATTTGAAAGCATCAGTTCTTCACCACTCAGCATTCTTTATGGTCCAGCTCACACATCCATACATGACTACTGGAAAAACCATAGCTTTGACTATATGTGCCTTTTTCAGCAAAGTGATGTCTCTGCCTTTTAATACACTATCTAGATGTGTCATAGGCTTTCTTCTAAGGAGTAAGCGTCTTTTAATTCATGGCTACAGTCACTATCCACAGTGATTTTGGAGCCCAAGAAGATAAAGTCTATAACTGTTTCCATTGTTTCCCCATCTATTTGCCATGAAGTGATGGAACCAGATGCCATTATCTTAGTTTTTTGAATGTTGAGTTTTAAGTCAGCTTTTTCACTCTCCTCTTTCACTCTCATCAAGAGGCTCTTGTGTTGCTCTTCACATTCTGCCATTAGAGTGGTATCATAAATATCTGAGGTTGTTGATATTTCTCCCGGCAATCTTGATGCTAGCTTGTGCTTCATCCAGTCTGGCATTTTGCATGATGTACTCTGCATAGAATTATACAGAGTGACAATATACAATCTTTCCAAATTTTGAACCATGCCATTGTTCCATGTCCGGTTCTAACTGTTGCATCTGGATCTGTATACAGGTTTCTCAGGAGACAGGTAAGATGGTCTGATATTCCCATCTCTTTAAGAATTTTCCACAGTTTGTTGTGATGCACACAGTCAAAGGCTTTAGCACTGTCAAGCAGATGTTTCTCTAGAACTCTCTTGCTTTTCCTATGATGAGCGGATGTTGACAATTTGATCTCTGGCTCCTCTGCCTTTTCTAAATCCAGCTTGTATATCTGAAAGTTCGCAGTACACTTACTACTAAAACCTAGCTTGAAGGATTTTGAGCATTACTTTGCTAGCATGTGAAATGATAACAATTGTGTAGTGTTTGAACATTCCTCTGCATTGCATTTCTTTGGGATTGGAATAAAAACTGACCTTTTCCAGTCCTGTGCCCACTGCTGTTTTCCAAATTTGTTGACATACTTAATGCAGCACCTTAACAGCATCATCTTTTAGTATTTGAAATAGATCATCTGGAATTCCATCACCTCCACTAGCTTTGTTCACAGATAGCTTCCTAAGTCTCACTTAACTTCACACTCCAGGATGTCTGGCTCTAGGTGAGTGACACTGTCATTGTTACCCAGGTCATTAAGACCTTTATTGTATAGTTCTTCTGTGTATTCTTGCCACCTCTTCTTAATCTCTTCTGTTTCTGTTAGATCCTTGCTGTTTCTGTCCATTATTGTGTCTGTCTTAGTATGAAATGTTCCTTGGTGTCTCTAATTTTCTTGAAGAGATCTCTAGTCTTTCCCATTCTATTGTTTTCCTCTGTATCTTTACGTTGCTCACTTAAGAAGGCTTTCTTATCTCTCCTTGCTATTCTCCAGAACTCTGCATTCAGTTGGGTATATCTTTCCCTTTCTCCTTTACCTTTCACTTCCCTTCTTCCTCAGCTGTTTGTAAGGCCTCCTCAGAACCACTTTGCCTTCTTGCGTTTCTTTTTCTTTGGGATAGTTTTGGTCACCGCCTCCTGTACAATGTTACAAACCACCATCCATAGTTCTTGAGACACTCTATCAGATCTAATCCCTTGAATCTATTCATCACCTCTGCTGTATAATCATAAGGGATTTGATTTAGATCATACTGGAATGGCCTAATGGTTTTCCCTACTTTCTTCAACTTAAGATTGAATTTTGCAATAAGGAGCTCATGATCTGAGACACAGTCAGGTACATGTCTTGTTTCGGCTGACTAAATGTATGTGAATTATAAAAAGCAGAAAAAAATAGCACACAATAGAGGCTTTTTTCTTTATTTTTGGTAAAAATACATAATATTTACCATGTTAACCTGTTTTAAGTGAACACTTCAGTCGTGCTAAGTATATTCACAGAACTGTGAAAGATCGCAAGAACTTTTTCATCGTGCATAAATGAAAGTTTATCTATGCCCAGTGAACAACTACTCTCCTTTTTCTCCATTACATGGCCTCTGGTAGCCACCATTTTATTTTCTGTTTCCATGAATTTGAGTACTTTGAATACCTTATATAAGTGGAATCATATAGGAATTGCCTTTTTGTAACTGGCTTACTTCACTTAGGGTAATGTCTTCATGGCTCATCCATGCTGTGGCACGTGTTTAGATTTCCTTCAAGACTTAATGCTATTCTGTTATGTTTATGTACCCCATTTTGTTTAGCCATTCATGGGCATTTGGATTGATTCCACCTGTTGGCTACTGTGAATAATGGTGCTATGAAGATGGGTGTGCAAAAATCTCTTCAACAGTCTCCTTTCTTTTGGATGAATAAAGAGAAGCTTTTTAAACTGTTCTCTTAACTAACCTACCAGACAAATTGACATTCTTCATATCCTCTGTAAGACATTCTATCCTATTCCATTGCAGATTAGCTGCTCAAGGCTAAAAGGCTAATCTCTTTGGTTTCTATCATTCAAGTTATATTGTTTGTAAGAAGTCTGTTTTATCCAATAATAAGACCATTTATGTCAGTTGCACTTGTTATTGTACTTTAATTAAATATTTGTTGTTGTTCAATCACCCAGTCATGTCCAAGGAGAAGGCAATGGCACCCCACTCCAGTACTCTTGCCTGGAAAATCCCTTGGATGGAGGAGCCTGGTAGGCTCCAGTCCATGGGGTCGCAAAGAGTCGGGCACAACGGAGCAACTTCACTTTTACTTTTCACTTTCATGCATTGGAGAAGGAAATGGCAACCCACTCTAGTACTCTTGCCTGGAGAATCCCAGTGACAGAGGAGCCTAGTGGGCTGCCGTCTACAGGGTCGCACAAAGTTGGACACAACTGAAGCGACTTAGCAGAAGCAGCAGTCATGTCCGAATCTTTAAGACCCCATGAACTGCAGCATGCCAGGTCTCTCTGTCTCTCACCATCTCCTGAAGCTTGCCCAAGTTCATTGCATAGTCTATATTAGTTAAATACTAAATAATATGTATTCATATTTATTTAATATATTGAATATTTATTTAATATAAATGTGTATTTATATTAAATATTTGTTGTTTGATTAAACATTATTTATTACACTTTAATTAAATATTCCACAGAGTGCTGAATTATAAAAGTGAAAAGTGAGAGTGAAGTGAAAATGCTAGCTGCTCACTCATGTCCAACTCTTTGCAACCCCATTGACTATAGGCCCCCAGGCTCCCCTGTCCATTGAATTCTCCAGGCAGTAATACTGGAGTGGGTTGCTATCCCCTTCTACAGTGGATCTTCCCAACCTGGTAGATTCTTTACCATCTGGGCCAAGAGGCAAGCCCATAAATGTGAAAGGAAGATATTTATACAGAAATATAGTTGAATGTTTGTGGAAACTTTAAGAAGGTGAAGACAAGTACTTAAAAAACTATTGTTGAATTAAGTACAAAATATACAACCATAAAAAACTTAAAATCATAAAAATCTAGAAGGATTCTTTACACAGCTTATTTTATAAGGGTCTTTAAATTCTCACTCAACTTTGAAGACAGCAAACTTGGAAAATGCAGACAATATATTATGCAAATATGCATTCTTTTCTTCTGGCTTCAGAAAAGCATTCTTTTTTATTTTATACATTTTTAAAACTTGACACCCCATTTACAATTATTATGAAATATCAACCATATTTTTTGTGCTGTACAAAATATCCTTGTTGCCTCTCTTAGTTAGTTCAGTCACTCATTCGTGTCTGACTCTTTGCAACCCCATAGACTGCAATAAACCAGGCTTCCTTGTCCATCACCAACTCCCGGTTCTCCTCAAACACATGTTCATCAACTAAGATGGACGGACTGTCATCCAAGCATCTCATCCTCTGTCATCCCCTTCTCCTCCTGCCTTCAATCTTTCCCAGCATCAGTGTCTTTGCCAGTGAGTCAGTTCTTCATATCAGGTGGCCAAAGAATTGGAGCTTCAGCTTCAGCATCAGTCCTTCCAAAGAATATTCAGGACTGATCTCCTTTAGGATTGACTGGCTGGATCTCCTTGTAGTCCAGGGGATTCTCAAGAGGCTGCTCCAACACCACAGTCAAAAGCATCAATTCTTCGGCGCTCAGCTTTTTTATGGTCTAACTCTCACATCCTTACATGACTACTGGAAAAACCATAGCTTTGCCTATATGGACATTTGTCGGCATAGTAATGTCTCTGCTTTTTAATATGCTGTCTAGGTTGGTCATAGCTTTTCTTCCAAGGAGCAAGCATCTTTTAATTTCATGTTGGCAGTCACCATCTGGAGTAATTTTGGAGCCCAAGAAAATAAAATCCGTCGCTGTTTTCACTGTTTTCCCCATCTATTTTCCATGAAGTGATGGGACCAGATGCCATGATCTTCATTACATGTTCTTCAAGTAGCCTATCTTACACCCTATAGTTTGCACCTCCATTTCCCCAGCCCTATATTGCTTATACTGGCTCCTTTCCCCACTTGCTACTACTATTTGTTCTCTCTACCTATGTTACATTCACTAGTTTGTTGTAGTGTTTAGATTCCACATATAAGTGATATAATACAGTATTTGTCTGGCTTTGACACGTCACTTAGCATAATGCCCTCCAAGTCAATCCATGTTGCTGCAAGTGGCAAAACTTCATCATTTTTATGGATGAGTAGTATTCCATTTTATATGTATGCCACTCATTTATTCATTAATCTGTTGATGCATACTTAGGTTACTTGAATATCTTGACAATTGTAAAGAATGCTGCTATGAACATTGGGGTGCACGAATCCTTTAAAATTAGTGCTTTTGTTTCACTCCCAATATATATCAAGAAATGGAATTCCTGGGTCATATAGTAGTTCTATTTTTAGTTTTTTGAGAAACTTCCAAGCTGTTTTCCACAGTGGCTAAACCAATTTAAACTCTAATCAACAGTTTTTGAGGGATCCCTTTTTTCCAAATCCTTCACAACATTTTTTTTGTATGTGTTCTTTTTGATAGCCATTCTGACAGGTATGAGGTGATAATTCTTTGTGGTTTTGATTTGCACTTCTCTGATGATTAGCAATGTTGAGCAGCTTTTTATGTGTTTGTTGGTCATCTGCATTTCCTCTTTGGAAAAATACATATTAGATTCTTCTACCCATTTTTTAAATTGAGATTTTTCTTTTTTGAATTGTATCATATATGCTGAATTCAGTTCAGTTCAGTTGCTCAGTCATCTCCAACTCTTTGTGACCCTATGGACTGCAGCACACCAGGCTTCCCTTTCCTTCACCATCTCCTGGAGTTTGCTCAAACTCATGTCCATTGAGTCGGTGATATCATCCAACCACTTCATCCTCTGTCAGCCCTTTCTCCTCCTGCCTCAATCTTTCCCAGCATGAAGGTCTTCTCAAATGAATCAGTTCTTCACATCAGGTGACCAAAGAATTGGAGCTTCAGCTTCAGCATCAGTCCTTCCAATGAATATTCAGGACTGATTTCCTTTAGGATGGAATTGATGCTTTTGAACACCACAGTTCAAAACCATCAATTCTTCGGCGCTCAGCTTTCTTTATGGTCCAATTTTCACATGACTACTAGAAAAACCATAGCTTTGCCTATATGGACCTTTGTCAGCAGAGAAATGTCTCTGCTTTTTAATATGCTGTCTAGGTTGGTCATAGCTTTTCTTCCAAGGAGCAAGCGTCTTTTAATTTCATGGCTGCAGTCACCACTGCAGTGATTTTGGAGCCCAAGAAAATAAAGTCTCTCGCTCTTTCCACTGTAGCCCCTTTGATTTGCCATGAAGTGATGGGACCAGATGCCATGATCTTAGTTTTTTGAATGTTGAGTTTCAAGCCAGCTTTTTCACTCTCCTCTTTCACTTTCATCAAGAAGGGGGTTCAGGATGGGGAACACATGTACACCCATGGCAGATTCATGTCAATGTATGGCAAAAACCACTACAATATTGTAATTAGCCTCCAAAAAATAAATTAATTTTTCTTTTAAAAAAAGGAGGCTCTTCAGTTCCTTTTCACTTTCCACCATAATGGTGGTGTCATCTGCATATCTGAGATTATTGATATTTCTTCCAGAAATCTTGATTCTGGCTTGTGCTTCATCCAATCTGGCATTTCACATGATGTATGAGTCTTCCCTGGTGGCTCAGATGGTAAAGCGTCTGCCTGCAATGCGGGAGACCTGGGTTTGATCCCTGGGTTGGGAAGATCTCCTGGAGAAGGAAACGGCAACCCACTCCAGTACTCTTTCCTGGAAAATCCCACAGATGGAGGAGCCTGGTAGGCTACAGTCCATGGGGTCACAAAGAGTTGGACACGACTGAGTGACTTCACTTTCACTCTGCATATAGGTTAAATAAGCAGAGTGACAATATACAGCCTTGGCATACTCCTTTCTCAATTTGGAACCAGTCCATTGTTTCATGTCCGGTTCTAACTATTGCTTCTTGACCTGCATACAGGTTTCTCAGGAGGCAGTTCAGGTGGTCTAGTATTCCTATCTCTTTAAGAATTTTCCACAGTTTTTGGAATTTGTTGGATATTGATCCATTAATATTCATATCATTTGCAAATATTTTCTTCATTCAGGAGGTTTTCTTTTCATTTGGCTGAAGGAGTTTCCTTTACTGTACAAATAGATTTTAATTAAGTCTCATTTGTTTATTTTTGCTATTATTTCCATTACTCTAGTAGACAGATCCAAAAATATTGCTGTGATTTATGTCAAAGAGTTTTCTATGTTTTCCTCTCGATTTTTTATAGTATCTATCTTACATGTAGGCCTTTAATCCATTTTGAGGTCCTTTTTGCACATGATGTTAGAGAATTTTAAAAACCTTGCATTTGTACTCTCCTATCCCCCATGATTACTGTTTTTCATATCATATTTTACATCTCACATCACTGCTTATTTTGGATACAGATGATTTTGCTACTTTTGTCTTTTAACCTCCCTACTAGTTTATGTGTGGATGATTTCCTACGTTTAGTGTATATTTGCCTTTACTGGCAAGCTTTTTCATTCTGTAATTTTCTTGTTTCTAGTTGTAGCCTTTTTTCACTGAGAAAAGTCCCTTTAACAGCTGTTATAAGGTTAGTTTGGTGGTGTTGAACTCTTTGATCTTTTGTTTGGCTATAAAGCTTTTGATTTCTTCATCAAATTTAAATAAAAGCCTAGAAGGGTAGAGTATTCTTGGTTGTAGTTTTTTCTCTTTCATCACTTCAAATACATCATTCTACTCCCTTCTAGCCTGCAAAGCTGCTGCTTTAAAAATCAGCTGATACCCTTATGGGAGTTTCCTTACACATTATTTATTGTTCTTCCCTTGGTGCTTTTAATATTTTCTCTTTATCTTTAATTTTTGTCATTTTAATTACAATGTGTCTTAGTGTGTTCCTCTTTGACTTATGGTATGCTCTGTGCTTCTTGGATTCAGGTTAATGTTTCCTTTCCCAGGTTAGGGAAATTTTCAGCTATTATGTTTTCAAATATTGATATTGTCCAAGAGGTCTCTTAAACTGTCATTTCTTTCCATTCATTTTTTTTCTGCTCAGTGGCAGTGATTTCCACTAGTCTGTCTTCCAGCTCACTGGTTCATTCTTCTGTATCATTTAGTCTACTACTGATTCTTTCTGGTATATTTTTTTCATTTTAGTTATTGTATTCTTCATCTCTGTTTGGTTGTCCTTTATATTTTCTCTTTGTTAAAACATCTAAATTATCACTCTATCCATCTATTCTTTTCCTGAGTTCTTTGATCATCTTTATGGTCATTTCTCAGAATTATTTCTCATGTAGACTGCCTATCTCCACTTCACTTAGTTATTCTTCTGGAGTTTTACCTTGTTCCTTTGTCTGGAAAAGGTTTCTCTGTCATCTCATTTTGTCTAAGCTGCTATTTCTATTTTTATGTATGTAATAGGTTAGTTACATTGGAAGAACAGTTATGTTACCTTATGTTATTTATGTTATATTACCTAATTGTGTTATTTAGCTATGTTATCTAGTAACTTTGGAAGAAAAGCTATGCCAAACCTAGACAGCATATTAAAAAGCAGAGACATCATTTTGCCGACAAAAGTCCATATAGTCAAGGTTATGGTTTTTCCAGTAGTCATGTATGGATGTGAGAACTGGAGCATAAAGAAGACTGAGCACTGAAAAATTGATACTTTCAAACTGTCATGCTGGAGAAGACTCTTGAAAGTCCCTTGGACAGCAAGGAGATCCAACCAGTCAATTCTAAAGGAAATCAACCCTGAATATTCATTGGAAGGACCAATGATGAAGCTGAAGCTCCAATACTTTGGCCACCGGATGTGAAGAGATGACTCACTGGAAAAGACCCTGATGCTGGGAAAGACTGTGGGCAGGAGGAGAAGGGGAAGACAGAGGATGAGATGGTTGGATTGCATCATTGACTCTGCGTGCACAGAAGACAGAAGAATTCACTGAAAAGCTGATGACTAGAAATCTCTTCAAGAAAATTAGAGATACCAAGGGAACATTTCATGCAAAGATGGACACAATAAAGGACAGAAATGGTATGGACCTAACAGAAGCAGAGGACATTAAGAAGAGGTGGCAAGAATACACAGAAGAACTATACCAAAAAAATCTTCATAACCCAGATAATCATGATGGTGTGATCACTCACCTAGAGCCAGACATCCTGGAATGTGAAGTCAAGTGGGCCTTAGGACATCACTATGAACAAAGCTAGTGGAGAAGACAGCAGTGAAGAAGGATTCACTGAAAAGCTGATGTCTGTGTCTCCTTTGTTACCCTGCCTGTAGGATCATCAGTACCATCTTTCTAAGTTCGATGCATGAAACAGGGCACTCAAAGTCAGTGCTCTGGAACAACCCAAAGGGATGGGGTGAGGAGGGACATATGAGGAGAATTCAGAATGGGCGGAAACATGTATACCTGTGGCTGACTCATGCTGATGTATGGCAAAACCCATCATAATACTGTAAAGTAATTATCCTCCCTTAAATTTTTTTTTAAAAGAAAAAAGCTGACATCTAAGTACGGACTTGATGAGAGGGAGAAAACTATGCAGGTATGTAATACCTTTTAAATTATGTCCTACTATTTCTCTCTTAGGGTATTCTGGATACTGTAACAAATCACTGAGACCTGAAAAAGAATTTTTTTCAACTCTTTTTATTTGTATATAACATACATGCAGTTCAGTTCAGTTCAGTCGCTCAGTTGTGTCCGACTTTCTGCAACCCCATGAATTGCAGCACGCCAGGCCTCCCTGTCCATCACCAACTCCTGGAGATCACTCAGACTCATGTCCATTTAGTCAGTGATGCCATCCAGCCATCTCATCCTCTGTTGTCCCCTTTTCCTCCTGCCCCCAATCCCTCCCAGCAACAGAGTCTTTTCCAATGAGTCAATTCTTCTCATGAGGTGGCCAAAGTACTGGAGTTTCCACTTTAGCATCATCATTCATTCCAAAGAAATCCCAGGGTTGATTTCCTTCAGAATGGACTGGTTGGATCTCCTTGAGGTTCAAGGGACTCTCAAGAGTCTTCTCCAACACCATAGTTCAAAAGCATCAATTCTTTGGCGCTCAGCCTTCTTCACAGTCCAACTCTCACATCCATACAAGATCACTGGAAAAACCATAGCCTTGACTAGACAAAACTTAGTCGGCAAAGTAATGTCTCTGCTTTTGAATATGCTATCTAGGTTGGTCATAACTTTTCTTCCAAGGAGTAAGTGTCTTTTAATTTCATGGCTGCAGTCACCATCTGCAGTGATTTTGGAGCCCCCCAAAGTAAAGTCTGACACTGTTTCCACTGTTTGCCCATCTATTTCCCATGAAGTGATGGGACCAGATGCCATGGTCTTCGTTTTCTGAATGTTGAGCTTTAAGCCAACTTTTTCACTCTCCTCTTTCACTTTCATCAAGAGGCTTTTTAGTTCCTCTTCACTTTCTGCCATACAGACATGCAGAAAAGTATACAAATCTTAAGTATGAATTATCACAATGAACACACTTGTACAACAATTACCCACATCAAGAAACCGAACATTTCCAGAACCCCAAATCCATTATCTTGCCATTTACCAATCACTATGTCCTATTTTTCTCCCAAAGGTAAATCCTGTCCTGACTTTTAACACTATAGAGTAGTTTTTACTGGTCTTGGACTTTACACTAATGAAATCCTAAGACATATATTATTTTGAATTCATTTCTTTCACTCAACACTATGTTGCTTATAGTATGTTCATTCTCATTGCTGCAGAGATTTCTTTCCATAATATACAATTTAAGCATACATTCCCCTGCTGGACATTTGGGTTGCTCCAGTTATCAGTAATTCCAAATAATACTGCTATCGACATTCTTGTACCTGCCTTTGGTGAACATACATATACATTTGGGGGAAGGGTACACCACTGTGTGCATATAAGGTGTGCATATGCCCAATTTAAACAGCTGCTACCAAACTTTTTCAAGTGGTTATGCCAGTTTATGCTGCCACCAGCAGTAAATGAGAGTTTTGATAGCTCCACTTGTTGTGTGGAAGATTCATTTTGAAAATATTTTATAACAATTTGTCATACATTTTTATTTAACACGTTCTTTTAAAATTAAATATTTTGCTAGACATTATTTTGTATTGAATCCCAAAGTCTGTAAGTTTACTACTAAACTTAAGGAGTTAACTTATCTTATGTGATACCAATGCCCATAGTAAACAACAAAGTATCACCTATAGTCATCTAAACATATCTTATACTACCAATTATCTATTATTCCAAATTATAAGCTTTTTATCCTCTTCTCATATCTCTTCGAAAGAAAATGTTTCTATGATACTGGAGTGATTATCTAAGATCATCTCTCCCCCAAATATAGAGATCTGATGGATTAGTCACCTGTTCCTCTAAGAAACCACTTCCCTGCTGCTAAAGGAAATTATCTATGTACAATACAATGACTCTAGGGGAAAAAAAAAAAAAAAACAGATCTATAAAACACCTAGGCATACATGAGCATGACTGCTAACTATATTTAATACTTTTTTTTTTAACTCCATGCCAAATCATTAGAGAAACTCTAATTTTATCCACAAATTTCGAGACAAAAAAACTATTTCAAGCCTAGGAGTTTAGAAAGTATTTATTCTATTTTCTAAGAGGCAAACCTTTTATAAAAGGAGCTTTGATATATTGTTAACATTTCTACATTAGCAGTATGATAACAAGAGCTGAACAATCTAAAACTGTTCTTCCTAAAGGCAAGCCAATTCAACCATTCTTAGCAACTAGGTGACCAAGCTATATATCATATTTACTATGTGCTAGGGACTTTCACATTTCACTTTCATGCACTGGAGAAGGAAATGGCAGCCCACTCCAGTGTTCTTGCCTGGAGAATCCCAGGGGCAGCAGAGCCTGGTGGGCTGCCATCTATGGGGTCACACAGAGTCGGACACAACTGAAGCGACCTAGCAGCAGCAGCAGCAGGGACTGTTACTAATTCCTTTGCAAATGTTAACTCAATTAATTCTTAAAATAATTGCAAGTAAACAGCCAGAATTTGAATTCAGGGAGAAAGCTAACTTGAGTTCATGCTCTCATATAATCAAAATAACCTTCTTTTTTTCCTATTTTAATAAATCTGAGCTCTACCTGAGCTTTTGATACTTCAAGGAAGAAATTTCTGACCATTTATTTAAGGTAAGAAAAGTATACATGAAGACTTAAAGGTAAGAAATATAGTCCTTTGCTACATGTATATTTAGCTTTTTTAAAACAGTATGTCATCAATTTTGCAAATATATTAAAGGGAAATATGAAAATATACCTATATTTGGACAATATAAAGCATCTTTTAAACAGTTTAGAAGTACAAAACCCAGAGAGAATAAAAATAGCTTGAACTTATTCTCTAATTATTCTTTAAACAGGATGCAATTTAAATCAAGTTCTTATCTGCCCATTTATCTAGTAGATTCTAAGCATACTATCTGAAAGTACTAACAGGCAGTTTCATTGTATTCCTCAGGAGAGAAAGAAGAAATAAGAGAACAGTAAGGTCATTTAGTCAATTTCCTGTTCAGGCATCTTACTTTCTGTATTTTCCAGGGCTTTGTAGAGCTACAATAAATATAGCCCTCTCTAGAATAAACCTTTTCCCCTCAGTGATAAAAATTATTTCTGGAAAAATGAAAATATATTGATGTTATTTTGTGTGTTTGGTTTTTAAATTGAGATATAACTGACACATAGTATTGTATTAATTTTAGGTATACAACATAATGATTTAATATGTTTATTTTATTAAATGACTACTGCAAGTTTAGTTAACATCCATTGCCACACAGTTATAATTCTTTTCCTTCTGAAGATGACTCTTTTTTTTTTTTTCTGAAGATGACTCTTAAAATCTACTTAGCATCTGACAAATATACAGTGCACTATGGTTAACTATACTCAATGTACTATAAATTATATCTTTGAGGTCAATTTTTTTAAAAGGAAAGGCCTGCCTGCATGAAGCAAAAGAAAGAAATTTTTGCTTCCTTGCTCTGATCAGATTTCCACTCATAATGGCCCTGGTTCCTCTGACTGGCTTTGCTATTAACACACAGAGTTTTAAATCAGATACTTCTATAACACATATGACCAAAACAATCCAAAAACACCGGGGAAAAAGCTGGTTCTATAGCTTTGAAAGTCACTTCAATCACAATTCTCTCTAAACTCCATCCTAGTTTCCTAAAAGTGGTTGTTCATGTTTGACTTTTCGCAACCCCTTGGACTGCAGCACACCAGGTTCATTTTCCTGAAAATAGTAGGAGTAGTAACTACAGGTAGAAAATTAGTACCAGAATATATTTTTTACTTATTCAAAAATGCTTCTTTCTCCAATAAACCACAGCACCTGAAGTTTACATAAGGATAAGTTCTTCAGTTTAGTTCAGTTGCTCAGTCATGTCCGACTCTTTGCGACCCTATGAACTGCAGCACCCCAGGCCTCCCTGTCCATCACCAACTCCTGGAGTTCACTCAAACTCACATCCATCGAGTCGGTGATACCATCCATCACATCCTCTGTCGTCCCCTTCTCCTCCTGCCCCCAATCCCTCCCAGCATCGGAGTCTTTTCCAAAGAGTCAACTCTTTGCATGAGGTGGCCAAAGTATTGGAGTTTCAGCTTTAGCATCAATCCTTCCAATGAACACCCAGGACTAATCTCCTTTAGAATGGACTGGTTGGATCTCCTTGCACTCCAAGGGACTCTCAAGAGTATCTAGATAACACCACAAAAATGCCATGTATAGCACCACACACTTAATCCTTGAAATAAACCTGTACTTGTACCATTTATCATAAGAGAAAATGAGACTCAGAGAAGTTACCATACATGTACAAGATTATACAGCTTCACTGAGCTACCACTCAAATCCTCAACTAAGTCTATTATAAATATACTGCCTAGGCTCCCAAGTAGGCTGAAAGGAATAAAAATAATTGTGCTGAAAGGATAATTGTACATCAACATAAAATAGTGGATTAATTTTTCAGAAAACAGCACATGATAGAGCTTTGAGGGAAGAGATGTGTATTTTAAATGTAAAGAAAGCTGAACTTTGGGAGATATATAGCTTGATGTCCTGCCTAGGGAGAAAAAGTTCTAATGGGATATCACTGATGAGATATGGCTTAGTCAGTAACGTGAGGAGACAAACCTAGGAAAGGCATATTATATATATATATAGATAATAGATTTCACAGATTAAACTAGGCTTGTACTGGTAGTTTTATCATCTGTAGTAGAACAGGCTTAGTTGGTACTTTTATTTTCTACTAAGCACAGGAGATTGTCATTTTCCTCACAACATACCAAAAATTGATGGATAGGACTTGCTCAAACAAATCCAAAAGTGACATCAATGAATTGCCTCTAGCTACACCATTTAAAATAAATCAAGACATGTTGTTTTACTGATCAAAAAAAAATTCAACAAGTTGTATGTCTCTATCTTTGTTCTTTAAAAATATAAAAATAAGTTCAAATATAAAATATCATTCCAATCAGCTCTGTCATCTGAAATATTTCAGAAATTTATAAAACATCATCTCTTCACAGTATTATCTCCTCACAGAAATCATAGACCTTACAGTAGCTGAATGATTAAAAAAAATATAAGAGAGCATCTTAGGGACCAAGGCAAAGGCACTTTTTAATTCTTTCCTGGTGGGTATGCCTCCAATTATATAATATTCTATTTCTTTCTTTCTTAAAAAGGTAATTGTAAGGTATACTTAGGGGATGAGGAATAGGGAAAAGCTAGTGATCATCTGTTAAATTCCCTGCCTCTACACATATTGTGTTTTCAAACAATTTTGTAAAACAATCCAAACAAATTAAAAACAAATATCTTATCAAATATTAGTATGATTTCTATAATAGCACTAAGCACTAAAATGAAATGCAATACTAAAGTGGAGATAACATTTGTTTTTCACATTTTATTTTCTTTTAGCTACTGCGTACAATTTTTGTCAAGGCTTAGGCTGATAGCAGTACTAATTGTAATGGCTGACACTGTAATGTACTTAAAATCATCTGTGATATGTCACTTACTGTAACCATGGCCAAACTATTTAACTACATGAGTCTCACAATACTGATATAAAACTGATAATAATAAATACCCTCCACATAGTTGGTCTGTAAGAATTAAACAAGTTTCAGAATCCTATAACAACACATGTCTTAACACAATGACTCTGTGTCACTGAATTGATATGATTATGCATAGGAAATTTCTGTGATGTTCAAGAAATTATAAAAATGATAATACTATCATTTCTGACATCATATATAAAGTTACACACTCTTCACTATTAAAAAATCTCAAATATAACAGTGTCACTTGAGAACAATGAAATAATATATGTGAAAAACAGCACAAAGCAAGCTATCAATAAATGTTTATTTAAAAATCTACAAGTAAAAATCCCAATAAAGCCAGGAAGATTTAGTATACTATCTAATCTAGACTATTATGACTGTAATATTCACATACAATAAACTTTCATTTATAAAATAGAATATTATGTGGCATATTAAAATCATTAATTATTAATGTTTTGAGTCCAAAGCTCCTATGCAATGTTATTAGAGCCAATATAATGCTAATTCCCCTTGCAAGAATTAGTTTTAGTACATATTTAAAAATATATACATACATAATTTTATACATGTAATTGCTTTCAATATATCTATACAAGTAATTTTTCATAAATATGCATATATGAAGAAAAATCTATTTTTAAATGAATATATTGAAAGATGTATAATACTCAGAAATTTTATATACATAATGTTTAAAAATCTTTAAATAAATTATTCATTTTTATATCCAACTCACCTTTTGGATAATATATATCTATACTTACATTGAACTACACACACTTATATTGAACTACACACACTTACACTGATTTTATCTCCTATCCTGGCTCTCTCAGAGTCAAGTCTCAAATTTTTAAGTGCATCTTCATCATATCCATATCAATATCCCATTATTATCTCAAATTCCATGGGCCTAAAACCTGGGCTTCCCAAGTGGCTCAGCAGTAAAGAATCTGTCGGCCAAGGTAGGAGACACAGGTTTAATCTCTGGGTCAGGAAGATCCTCTGGAGAAGGAAGGGGCAACCCCCTCTAGTATACTCGCCTGGGAAATCTGATGGACAGAGGAACCTGGCGGGCTACAGTGCATAGGGTCACAAAAGAGTCAGACTTGACTTAGCAAGTAAACAATAACAACCAAATAAACTTATCCTTTCCATAACAAAACCATTTCGTCCTTTGATTCTTCCATTTCTGTTAATGAATCCCCAAGTTTAAAAACTCAGTGTTATTTTACTTCTTTCTCTTTCCTCTCTGAAAGATATACAGAAGGAACAGCAAAGGACCCTGGAGTCAACTGGATCTGTTTCTACTTCTGGTTGTACTTCTTACTAGCTGTGTGAGTTTAAGCAAATTCTTTATTACACCTTTCTGAACTTAACATTCCATGTATATAAAAATAGAAATTCATTTCCCTTATCTTGTAGGATTTGTAAGCCTTAAATATAATGTATATAAGATGCCTAATAAATAGTGAGCATTCATAAATATTGACGAAGCAACTTCTCTTCTGTAAACATATCCAGTAATCATGAACGATAGATGCTCAATTTTAAATGTCCCCATTCTCACAATGTGTTCTGGGTCCTTCTCATTTAAATCCTTAAGTTTTGGATGTCATCTATTTCCTATCCATCTGGGGCAATGGCCATACACACACACACACACACACACACACACACATACCCAGCCTGTTCAGAGTCCTCTTCCTATCTGGGAGTTTAAGCTCCCATGGGCACTTAAACTACTTTTCATCAATTTAGAATCTTGGAACAGTTCATTCCATCCAAGTTCCTTCTGCCTACCTTCCAATACTCTTGTTCATCCCTATGATCCTTTGATTTCTGTAGAATTAGGACTAGTTTTACTGAGCCCATCTTTGCATGAAGTGTTCCCTTGGTATCTCTAATTTTCTTGAAGAGATCTCTAGTCTTTCCCATTCTGTTCTTTTCCTCTATTTCTTTGTATTGATTGCTGAGGAAGGCTTTCTTATCTCTCCTTGCTAGTCTTTTGGAACTCTGCATTCAGATGGGTATATCTTTCATTTTCTCCTTTGCTTTTCACTTCCCTTCTTTTCACAGCTATTTGTAAGGCCTCCTCAGACAGCCATTTTGCTTTTTTGCATTTCTTTTTCTTGGGGATGGTCTTATGTGAAGAGCTAACTCATTTGAAAAGACACTGATGCTGGGGAAAATTGGGGCCAGGAGGAGAAGGGGATGACAGAGGATGAGATGGTTGGATGGCATCACCGACTCAGTGGACATGGGTTTGGGTGGACTCCAGGAGTTGGTGATGGACAGGGAGGCCTGGCATGCTGCGATATATGGGGTCGCAAAGAGTCGGACACGACAGCGACTGAACTGCACTGAGAACTAGCTTTGCTACAAATTCTCCACTGCCTCTTCATTATTTATCTTTCTTAAGGCTGTCTAATCACTGTGCATCCAGTCTAGCTCATGTCACCTACCTTCTGTCACAAATATGATTTCTAGAGCTGCCCTTCTAATATACTCTCTCCAATGCTCCTCTACTCTTCAGTAAATGTTCCCACTACATCCTTACTCTAAAAATCTGGCTTTGCCCAGATGCTATAATTTCTCTTGCAGAATAAGAAGAAACTTCTCCTTTTTCCTCACCTTAGGATCTCTAAGATGAGAGAAGGGACAGTATCCTCAGCTCCTTGTTTGTTTGTATGCCAAGTCATGAGACCAAAACACACATTCCCTACTGACAGTGAAATGACTACAGAATTCCTTGTTACTTCCTCACTGAGTACTGAGAAGAGAATTATAAATAAAGCTAATACAACAGGACATACAGTGGGTTATACTGAGTCAAATAAAACCTGGGCTTTATTTCATGATGTTTTAAGTTTGCATTTGCTGTTGTTCAGTCACTCAGTTGTATCTGACCCTTTGCAACCCCATGAACTGAAACAAGCCAGGCTTCCCTGTCCTTCACAATCTCCCAAGGTTGCTCAAACTCACAATCATTGAGTCAGTGATGACATCCAACCATCTCATCCTTTGTCATCCCTTTTTCCTCCTGCCTTAAATCTTTCCCAGCATCAGGGTCTTTTCTAATGAGGCGGCACTTCACATCAGGTGGCCAAAGTATTGGCACTTCAGCTTCAGCATCAGTCCTTCCAATGAATATTCAGGATTGCTTTCCTTTAGGATTGCCTGGTTTGATCTCCTTGCAGTCAAAGGGACTCTTAAATCCTCTCCAACACCACAGTTCAAAAGAATCAGTTCTTCAGCATTAAGCTTTCTTTATGGTCCAACTCTCACATCAATACATGACTAGGGGAAAAAATATAGCTTTCACTAGACGGACATTTGGTGGCAAAGTAATGTCACTGTTTTTTAATATGCTATCTAGGTCGGTCATAGCTTTTCTTCCAAGGAGCAAGCATCTTTTAATTTCATGGCTGCAGTCACCATCAGCAGTGACTTGGAGTCCAAGAAAATAAAGCCCATCACTGTTTCCATTGTTTCTGTCTCCACTGTTTCCCCCATTTGCCATGAAGAAATGGGATCAGGTGTCATGACTTTAGATTTTGTTGAGTTTTAAGCAAGCTTTTTTACTCTCCTCTTTCACCTTCTTCAAGAGGCTCTTTAATTCCTCTTTGCTTTCTGCCATGGGGTGGTGTCATCTGCATATTTGAAGTTATTAATATTTCTCCCAGCAATCTTGATTCCAGCTTCTGCTTCATCCAGCCCGGCATTTCACATGAGGTACTCTGCATAGAAGTTAAATAAGCAGGGTGGCAATATACAGCCTGACGTACTCCTTTTCCTATTTGGAACCAGTCCATTGTTCCATGTCCAGTTCTAACTGTTGCTTCTTGACCTGTATACAGGTTTCTCAGGAGGCAGGTCAGTTGGTCTCGTATTCCCATCTCTTTCAGAATTTTCCACAGTTTGTTGTGATCCACACAGTCAAAGGCTTTAGCATAGCCAATGAAGCCGATGTTTTTCTGAAACTGTCTTCCTTTTACTATGACTCAATGGATGTTGGCAATCTGATTTCTGGTTCCTCTGCCTTTTCCAAATTCAGCTTGAACATCTGGAAGTTCTCAGTTCATGTGCTGCTTAAACATCATTTGAAGAATTTTGAGCATTACTTTGCTAGCAGGTGAAATGAGTGCAATTGTGTGGTAGTCTGAACATTCTCTGGCATTGATTTTCTTTGGGACTGGAAAGAAAAACTGACTTTTTCCAGTCCTGTGGCCACTGCTGAGTTTTCCAAATTTGCTGGCATAGTGAGTGCAGCATTTTCAGAGCATCATCTTTCAGGATTTGAAATAGCTCAAACGGAATTCCATCACTTCCACTAGCTTTGTCCGTAGTGATGCTTTTTAAGGCCCAATGACTTTAGACTCTAGGATGTCTGGTACTAGGTGAGTGATCACACCATTTTGGTTATCTGGGTCATAAAGATCTTTTTTGTATAGTTCTTTTGTGTATTCTTGCCACCTCTTCTTAATTATCTTCTGCTTCTGTTAGGTCCATACCATTTCTGTCCTTTATTGTGCCCATCTTTGCATAAAACATTCCTTTGGTATCTCTAATTTTCTTGAAGAGATTTCTAGTCTTTCCCATTCTATTGTTTTCTTCTATTTCTTTGCATCAATCACTTAGGAAGGCTTTCTTATCTCTTCTTGCTATTCTTTGGAACTCTGCATTCAGATGGGGATATCTTTCCTTTTGCTACTAGCAAGTTTAAAATTACCTACATGGATTGCTGACACAGAGCTTTCCATTTCAAAGACAAGCTTTCAATGGAAGAGGAGGTTAGTTGAATATGAGCATGGAATTTAACCTCTACTGTACCCTCCCTTCTCTAGCTTTGATAACCTTTACTCTTCTACCCAAATCAATTCTATCTTCTACCAATATCTATTCCACTCCTGAAAAATGGATCTACTTACTAATTTCCAAATATTGCATACATTTATGCCTCTTTCTCTGCATATTCTCCAGTGCTCTTCTACCCCTCACTTAATATTCCCACTGCCTCCTTACTCTAAAATCTGATTCTCCTCAGATGGTACAATTTATCTTTCAGAAGAAAAAGAAGAGGCTGCTTCTTAATTATTAATGCCGATAATATTCTTTCCTTTCTCAGCCAGAAATCTTTCCTTCACAAAATTTTGTAGTCTTCTAAATACTTGCTACTTTGCCCTGTGGCAGGATTATACAACCCATCCTGTCAATGGCAGGCTTGCTACAGTCCTTGAAGAGAAATGTGAGTAGAAGTGACATGTGCCATTTCCAAGCGAAAGCTTTAAAAAGAACCACTGCATAGTTCCAGTATGGTCTCTTTTTCTATGAGACCAGAAATGTCCCAGACAGAAGCTACTCCATCATCTGGTCTTTACATGAATATGTGGAGCAAAGCTACAACTGATCCACAGTGGACAGATACTGGAAGCAAGAAATAAACTTTGTTGTTACAAGCTCTTGGGATTTTTGAGTCATTTATCACTGTATAACTTAGCCTAAACTGGTTAATATGTTGTATCATTTTAACATAATCATTTCCGTGCTTTAAGATTTATCTTAAGCATCACAGTTTCCATAAATTTTTCCCCGTCAGTTAAGTCCTAAGTTTATTTTTTTTCCTCTTCTAAATTACTAGAGTTCAGCTGTACTCCTTTACGGCAATTCTAGTCTATTCTTATTTTGAATTATTATTTAAATCTGAATCTTGTATAACTGCTTAATGGCTGCTAGCATCACAAAAACAAAGACAATCAAACATTATGTGCCTCTTAATGAAACACATAAAATCACTTTTAAAATAGTCTTTAGAAAAAAAGGAGCCCAAATCTAATCAGGCTTCTAGATGTACCCAGTCATTTATAGGAAATGTAGAAGACAGAATAATGTGTTGAGCTACATCAAGGGAAGGCAATGAGCAAAATCCAGGAAAACAATCTGCTTTCTTCAAACAAAACAACTGTAAGAAAAAAAAAAAAAAGAGATGCAAGAAGAAACTAATTTATGAACTAATCAAATTAAAAACTAATTGGATATTTTATATTATGGATTATTGCTATTTGATCTGATTATATTTTTGTTGTGAATATATACGTATTTGGTATAATCATACATATGTATGTCATATATTATGCTATATACATACATACATGTAAAGAGAGAGAAGAGAGAATGTGTCTTGGTACATATTGAAATGTTTAAATAGATTCAACTATATATCTTCACTATGTTTCAGAATAGTCCTAGAAGGAAGGACAGTAAAAAAGATAAGTATAATTGATAATTACTGAGTTTGGATGATGGGTATGTAGGAATTCTTATACTATCCTTTCTATTTCCATATATGTTTGAAATTTTCCATAATATTAAAGGTTATATTAAATGGAGCTATTTTAAACTAGCCACATAACACAACTTACTTATAATTTATATCCAAAACTGTCTAAGTTGGTAGCTTATAGATATGCTGATCCTATAAAAATTATGTGATAAGTAAAACTCTGACAGTCTGAAACGGTGCCTTCTATGACTATAGACGGAAGGAGAACATAAACAACCTGATTGGCAGGTTCTTTCAACTTAGCCTACCAGGAAAAAAAAAACAACGTGTATATATATATTTTTCATAAAGATGGACTAAAACATGAGCTGCAAATTTTATGAGCTATGCAGTGAACACCAGATGAAAATAAGGAAGTAAGCAGAAAATAGTGAATGGTAAAGACCATGTCATATCAGAAAGCCTTTGACCCCTTCTAACGGTGGCACCTTTATTTAACTAACTTGTATACAGAGTAAATCACGTGAAATGCCCTGGGAAGAACTGATGCTGAAGCTGAAGCTCCAATATTTTGGCCACCTGATGCAAACAGCCGACTCATTGGAAAAGACCCTGATGCTGGGAAAGATTGAAAGCAAGAGGAGAAGGGGACGACAGAGGATGAGATGGTTGGACGGCATCACCAACTCAATGGACATCAGTTTGAGCAAACTCCAGGAGATAGTGAATGACAGGGAAGCCTGGCATGCTGCGATGTCACAAACAGTTGGACACAACTTAGTGACTGAACAACAACAAGGTGGCAACAGCTACTCAGCTCCAGCCAAAAGTGAAAATGCATCAGTGTAGGTCCACTTTTGCCAAGTCTCCTGATTCTTAAAGAGAAGCCAGAAATTTATACTCTCATGTGAAATCTCCACGTTTTTAAAAATACAGCCTCATGGGCTTTACTTAGTCGCTCAGTCATGTCCGACTCTTCGCAATCCCATGGACTGCAGCCCACCAGGCTCCTCTGTTCATAGGGATTCTCCAGGCAAGAATACTGGAGTGGGTTGCCATACCCTCCTCCAGGGAATCTTCCCAACCATGGGATCGAAACCAGGTCTCCCCCATCGCAAGCCAGATTCTCTACCAACTGAGCCACCAGGGAAGCCCACAGCTTTAAAAGCCCAGCTAAAGCTATCTGGTCACTTGATCCATCCCATGCGAAGCCAGTTTGCAATGACTTGTCTAAGAAACACGATACAGCATGATGGATTAAAGGGAGATGTACTTCAGATCTTTCCTGATAGGAAGAATTTATTTTGCTGATAGCCATTGAGATGGAAGAAGAAAGACTTTACCTGATTTATTGCTACCTGTCATTTATTTATACATGTTATTTATACATAATTTATTTATTGTGTAAAAAAATTGTGAAGGTAAGCTCTTTGTGGTCAACTGTAATTTATTTCTTTCACCTCAAAATATGGCTCCACTAAATAATTCTCTGGTAAATTAATTTGAAAGAATGGTTATAAAATTTGGTTTGTATAGTGAGTCAAATGGACAAAATTGTCTTACCTTTGGCTTATACAGGCAGTCTATGAAAAACACAAGTCAGTGTTTTTCCCTAAGTCAGTCCAGGAACTGTACTGGTTTCCTCACATTTATGAGCCCCTAAGTCTGTCCCTTAAGGGCTTCCCTGACAGCTCAGTTGGTAAAGAATTCACCTACAATGCAAGAGACCCCAGTTCTATTCCTAGTTGGGAAGATCCACTAGAGAAGGGATAGGCTACCCACTCCAGTATTCTTGGGCTTCCCTTGTGGCTCAGCTGGTAAAGAATCTGCCTGCAATGCGGGAGACCGGGGTTTGATCCCTGGGTTGGGAAGATCCCCTGGAGAAGCGAAAGGCTACTCTAGTATTCTGGCCTGGAGAATTCCATGGACTGTATAATCCACGGGGGTCACAAAAAGTCAGACACAACTGAGCCATTTTCACTTTCACTAAGTCTGTCCTGGTTCTGACACATGGTCATTTTGATAGTCCACAGAGGAATTACATATGGGGTACCAGTGAGTTACAGACAGAAAAGAACACCACAGGCCATTTACCATAATACTAACACTTTTTGATTAATAGGATATGTATTGCAGAAAGGTAAGAGCTTCAGCTTTCTTAGGCTCCAACTTTATGTATGAAAGCCAAATTTAAATTTTGTCTTATTATAATAAAAAAATAATAATTAAAAGTATACTTCCATGACCCAAGGAAGCCAATATGGAAAGAAACAGGAGGTTCTACTCGCAAGCCCAGTCAGACATGAGATTTACCCATTATTGCCTGTGCCTTATATAAATTCGTTTATAATTTTGTAAGGGAATATGTACAAAATTAGGAAATGTGTACACAAAATAACATGAATACCAGTAAGAATGTGATAAACATGGTTCAAATAATGCTATATATAACTTCAGTTCAGTTCAGTCACTCAGTTGTGTCCGACTCTTTGCGACCCCATGAATTACAGCACACCAGGCCTCCCTGTCCATCACCAACTCCAGGAGTTCACTCAAAATCACGTCCATTGAGTCAGTGATGCCATCCAGCCATCTCATCCTCTGTCATCCCCTTCTTCTTCTGCCCCCCAACCCCTCCCAGCATCAGAGTCTTTTCCAATGAGTCAACTCTTCGCATGAGGTGGCCAAAGTACTGGAGTTTCTGCTTTAGCATCATTCCTTCCAAAGAAATCCCAGGGTTGATCTCCGTCAGAATGGACTGGTCGGATCTCCTTGCAGTCCAAGGGACTCTCAGGAGTCTTCTCCAACACCACAGTTCAAAAGCATCAATTCTTCACTAGCTTTCTTAACAGTCTAACTCTCACATCCATACATGACCACTGGAAAAACCATAGCCTTGACTAGATGGACCTTTGTCGGCAAAGTAATGTCTCTGCTTTTCAATATGCTATCTAGGTTGGTCATAACTTTTCTTCCAAGGAGCAAGCATCTTTTAATTTCATGGCTGCAGTCACCATCTGCAGTGATTTTGGAGCCCCCCAAAGTAAAGTCTGACACTGTTTACACTTTTTTCCCCATCTATTTCCCATGAAGTGATGTGACCAGATGCCATGATCTTCGTTTTCTGAATGTTGAGCTTTAAGCCAACTTTTTCACTCTCCTCTTTCACTTTCATCAAGAGGCTCTTTAGTTCCTCTTCACTTTCTGCCATTAGGGTGGTGTCATATGCACATCTGAGGTTATTGATATTTCTCCCGGCAATCTTGATTCCAGCTTGGGCTTCTTCCAGCCTAGTGTTTCTCATGATGTACTCTGCATATAAGTTAAATAAGCAGGGTGACAGTATACAGCCTTGACGTACTCCTTTTCCTACTTGGAACCAGTCTGTTGTTCCATGTCCAGTCCTAACTATTGCTTCCTGACCTGCATATAAGTTTCTCAAGAGTCAGGTCAGTTGGTCTGTATTCCCATCTCTTTCAGAATTTTCCACAGTTTATTGTGATCCACACAGTCAAAGGCTTTGGCATAGGCAATAAAGCAGAAATAGATGTTTTTCTAGAACTCTCTTGCTTTTTCCATGATCCAGAGGATGTTGGCAATTTGATCTCTGATTCCTCTGCCTTTTCTAAAACTTAAACAACGAAATAATCATGTTTATTTAAATTCCATATAACTGTTAACACTTTTTCAACATGATTAATTAAAGCTTTCAAGGCAAAGAGAAAGATAGCTTCAGAACTAAGAAATGTGGTGATTCCTTATGTACCCAAGGATTTTTTTGCTTTTCAGAAAAAAATACTGAGAAGGAGTTTTCTCAGATATAGAAAACTAATATAAGTAGCAAATGGATTTTAAATCTCCATTTATAATTTTTAAAACTCTGTAGTATTTAAAAGTCAAATCTGATTTTAGGAATTCCATATACATAAGTATTTTTTAAATTATACTTCTGGTCTCTTTTTTCTCTTTAACACATTCATGATACTCAAATAGCACATCCACTTTAGACCTGAAATACCTAAGAATTAGATCTCCCGTGGATAGATCATAGCCAAATAACAAAAGAGAGGCTGATTTTAAAAACTGAAGGAAGAAAAAACAAAGATCTAGTGTTTATTCAGTATGCCAATCTCTTCTACTTAACTGGAACAAGGAAGGGGTAGGAAAAGCCTGCAGCAGAAATATCAGGAAAGCTAGAGATGAAAAGCTTAGAGATTTTACTAATTTGTAAAATGTTAAAAAAGAGAGAGAGAGAGAATGAATTGATAGATACAAAGATAAAGAGCTTGAAAAATAAAATCATCAATATAAAAATATTTAGCTTGCTAGGACAGAAACAAAAGGCACTTATTTACCTATTCTCCTGACAATACTTAACTCCGTTTTTGACATTTTATTGAAACTTATAAAATTTCAAAGTATTTACTGTTCAGAGAAGTTACCCACAGGATAATGATGCTTCTGTCCTTTGAACAACAAAAAAACTCAATCTCACACTTTTAAGTTGGCAATGTGCTTTCAAGAGTAGTTGGCAACTTTTGATAACCTAAATGAGAAATAGCCTAAAATTGGAAACCTAAAAAAAATTGCACTTGTTTCATTTCTTCAGAAAGACATGCACTTCAATGTAAAGTTTCTTTACTTTCTGGGAACATCTTTTTGCCAACTTCAAATCACCTTGAATATAAGAATGCACAAAATGATAAAGAAAAATTTCTACCTCCTTCCTCTCCCAAAAGAATTTGACCCCTGGGATACTCTGGGTCACTAATTAATTACAACACCTATGTCTCAAAATGTACACTTCAGATTTCAATTAAAATATAGCAATACCTCATTATTTATTGAGTTTCTTAATTGAAACTTAACTAAAAAACCACTGATCTAGTCATAAGACAAACGCCTCCTAGTAACAGAAACGATATAATCAATTCAAAACAACTTAAAATTGGTCTCAACTCTGATAAAGGTAATATTTATTTTCCCCAGGACCTTATTAAATTTAACTTCTGGAAATTAATTTTAAAAAACGTAAAAATTAGATCATGACTCCTTCCTCAGAATATAGCAAAAGTTACTTTCATGACGTTGTACCCTAGACTACATGCATTTTATATTAAACTGAAATAAAAGATCCAGTCTCTTTAGAGAAAGGAATAAAAATTATCCATCCTATTTATTAAATCACTTAACTCTCAGGACTTCCCTGGTGGTCCAGTGGCTAAGGTGGCATGCTGCCAGTGCAGGGGGGCCAGGTGTGATTCTTAGTCAGGGAAATAGATTCCACACGCCACAACTAAGACTAGGCACAAAAAAATAATTTTTAAAATCATTTTATTCTTCATGCAGTTCCATAATATGAGAGCTCCTTAGGCTTCAAATAAAGAATCCCATAATACCAATAAACCTAAACTGAGATAAGTTCTTATAAGTTTTTACAGTAAAGTTCAAGTATTTTTTACCAAGCTGGAAAAATTTTACTAGCATTTCTCATAATCATTGCTATTCTTGTGGCAGTACACTGGTAATGACATTAGTAAGATGAGAAGTTAGACCTTTACTATTTGGGGTGATATTTCCAATTTTAATTAAAATTATTTTAAATTCTTAGACTGGTTCCAAATAGGAAAAGGAGTACGTCGAGGCTGTATATTGTCACCCTGCTTATTTAACTTATATGCAGAGTACACCATGAGAAATGCTGGACTGGAAGAAACACAAGCTGGAATCAAGATTGTCAGGAGAAATATCAATCACCTCAGATATGCAGATGACACCACCCTTATGGCAGAAAGTGAAGAGGGACTAAAAAGCCTCTTGATGAAAGTGAAAGAGGAGAGTGAAAAAGTTGACTTAAAGCTCAACATTCAGAAAACGAAGATCATGGCATCTGGTCCCATCACTTCATGGGAAATAGATGGGAAATGGTGGAAACAGTGTCAGACTTTATTTTTTTGGGCTCCAAAATCACTGCAGATGGTGACTGCAGCCACGAAATTGTAACAGACGTTTACTCCTTGGAAGAAAAGTTATGACCAACCTAGACAGCATATTCAAAAGCAGAAACTTTACTTTGCCAACAAAGGTCCATCTAGTCAAGGCTATGGTTTTTCCAGTAGTCATGTATGGATGTGAGAGTTGGACTGTGAAGAAGACTGAGCACCGAAGAATTATTGCATTTGAACTGTGGTGTTGGAGAAGACTCCTGAGAGTCCCTTGGACCTCAAGGAGATCCAACCAGTCCATTCTGAAGGAGATCAACACTAGGATTTCTTTGGAAGGAATGATGCTAAAGCAGAAACTCCAGTACTTTGGCCACCTCATGCGAAGAGTTGACTCATTGGAAAAGACTCTGATGCTGGGAGGGATTGGGGGCAGGAGGAGAAGGGGACGACAGAGGATGAGATGGCTGGATGGCATCACGGACTCAATGAACATGAATCTGAGTGAACTCCTGGAGTTGGTGATGGACAGGGAGGCCTGGTGTGCTGCGATTCATGGCGTCGCAAAGAGTCGGACACGACTGAGTGACTGAACTGAACTGAACTGAATGTATTTATGATACACACCTATAAAATTGCTTTTGTCCAACATCTGGGATAGCAACATGATCAGAGAGCCTCTGTAAACAAATATGAAGCTGCATGTCTCATGGAATGGAAGGCATTTAACAATCCAATGAGTTGGCTAGTAGAATTTCTACTCTACCATGTGCATAACATATACCCTCATAACTCTACTTAGAGTAAAGGGTCTGAATCACCATTTTAAAGACGAATAAAACTGAGTCTCATAGAAGCACTGTTACACAATAAGTGGAAGAATTGGAATTTTATTTTTTTAATTAATTGATCTATTTTAATTGGAGGCTAATTACTTTACTATATTGTAGTGCCTTTTGCCATAATTGACATGAATCAGCCATGGGTATACATGTGTTCCCCATCCTGAACCCCCCTCCCACCTCTCTCCCCATCCCATCCCTCAGGGTCATCCAAGTGCACCAGCCCTGAGCACCCTGTCTCATGCATCAAACCTGGACTAGCGATCTGTTTCACATAAGATAACATACATGTTTCAATGCCATTCTCTCCAATCATCCCACCCTCACCTTCTCCCACAGAGTCCAAAAGACTGTTCTATACATCTGAGTCTCTTTTGCTGTCTTGCATATAGGGTCATAGTTATGATCTTTCTAAATTCCATATATATGCATTAGTATTCTGTATTGATGTTTTTCTTTCTGACTTACTTCACTCTGTATAATAGGCTCCAGTTTTATCCACCTCATTAGAACTGATTCAAATGAATTCTTTTTAATGGCTGAGTATGCCAAAGCCTTTGACTGTGTGGATCACAAAAAACTGTGGAAAATTCTGAAAGAGATGGGAATACAGACCAACTGACCTGCCTCTTGAGAAACCTATATGCAGGTCAGGAAGCAACAGTTAGAACTGGACATGGAACAACAGACTGCTTCCAAATAGGAAAAGGAGTACATCAAGGCTGTATACTGTCACCCTGCTTATTTAACTTCCATGCAGAGTACATCACGAGAAACGCTGGACTGAAAGAAACACAAGCTGGAATCAAGATTGCTGGGAGAAATACCAATCACCTCAGATATGCAGATGACACCATCCTAATGGCAGAAAGTGAAGAGGAACTAAAGAGCCTCTGATGAAAGTGAAAGAGGAGAGTGAAAAGTCGGCTTAAAGCTCAACATTCAGAAAACGAAGATCATGGCAACTGGTCACATCACTTCATGGGAAATAGATGGGAAACGGTGGAAACAGTGTCAGACTTTATTTTGGGGGGCTCCAAAATCACTGCAGATGGTGACTGCAGCCATGAAATTAACAGACGTTTACTCCTTGGAAGAAAAGTTATGACCAACCTAGACAGCATATTCAAAAGCAGAGACTTTACTTTGCCAACAAAGGTCCATTTAGTCAAGGCTATGGTTTTCCCAGTGGTCATGTATGGATGTGAGAGTTGGACTGTGAAGAAAGCTGAGTGCCGAAGAATTGTTGTGTTTGAGCTGCGGTGATGGAGAAGACTCTTGAGAGTCCCTTGGACTGCAAGGAGATCCAACCAATCCATTCTGAAGGAGATCAGCCCTGGGTGTTCTTTTGGAAGGAATGATGCTAAAGCGGAAACTCCAGTACTTTGGCCACCTCATGCGAAGAGTTGACTCATTGGAAAAGACTCTGATGCTGGGAGGGATTGGGGGCAGGAGGAGAAGGGGACGACAGAGGATGAGATGGCTGGATGGCATCACTGACTCGATGGACATGAGTCTGAGTGAACTCCGGGAGTTGGTGATGAACAGGGAGGCCTGGTGTGCTGCGATTCATGGTGTCGCAAAGAGTCGGACACGACTGAGCGACTGAACTGAACTGAATATTCCATTGTTTATATGTACCACAGCTTTCTTACCCATTTGTCTGCTGATGGACATCTACGTTGCTTCCATGTCCTGGCTATTGTAAACAGTGCTGCAATGAATATTGGGGTACACGTGTCTCAATTCTGGTTTCCTCAGTGTATATGCCCAGGAGCGGGATTTCTGGGTCATATGTAATTTCTATTTCCAGTTTTTTAAGGAATCTCCACACTGTTCTCCATAGTGGCTATACTAGTTTGCATTCCCACCAACCGTGTAAGAGGGTTCCCTCTTCTCTACTCCCTCTCCAGCATTATTGTTTGTTGACTTTTTGATAGCAGCCAAGGAATTGGAATTTTAAATCTTATCTGTTTAACTGCAAACCCCAGGTCTTATCTACCATTTCATGTTGCATAAAGAGATGGACACCTCCAAATAAAGGTGTCATGTTATACTCCATTTATAATAATTATGAAATATTTGCTATATTTCACACGTTGAAAAATATATCCTTGTTGTTTATTTTATACCTAATGGTTTGCACCTCCTAACCCTATATTGCCCCTCCCACTTCCCTCTCCCACTAGTAACCACAACTTTGTTCTCTGTATCTATGAGTCTGCTTCTTTTCTGTTACACTCACTACTTTGCTGTATTTTCTATATTCCTAAGACAAGTGGTATCATACACTTTTATCCTTCTCTGATGCATTTCAATTGGTGTAATGCTCTCCAAGTCCACTCATGCATCCATGTTGCTGTAAATGGCAAAATTTCATTTTTATGGCTGAGTCGTATCCCACTGTGTGGGTGTATGTGTATATGTGTATCACTTCTTCATCCATTCATCTGTGGCTTCCATATCTTGCTAATTGTAAATAATGCTTCTGTGAACATTGGGGTGCATGTATCTTCAAATTAGCACTTTTGTTTCTTTCAGATTTATAGCCAGGACAGAAATTGATGGGTCATGTGGTAGTTCTATTTTTAGATTTTTTTAAAACCTCCAAATTGTTTTCTATAGTGGCTGCACCAATTTACACTTCCACCAACAATGTATCCACTAGCTCTTCTTCAGAGAAAAGGTGTTTGACAAAAATTCAACACTCATTTATGATAAAAAGAAAAACCCTCTCCAGAAAGTGGGCATAAATAGAACTTATGCCAATGTAATAAAGGCATTATACAATAAACTCACAGCAAATATCATTCTCAATGGTGAAAAATTCAAAGCATTTCTTCTAAGATCAGGAACAAGATAAGAATGTCTACTCTTGCCACTATTTTTCTAAGCACTAAAATCAAAATTTTAATTTAAAAACTTCCAACAAATAAAGTCCAGGACCAGACAGCTTCACAGGAAAATTCTATCAAACATTTAGAGAAGAGTTAACACCTATCCTTCTCAAACTCTTCCAAAAGATTGCAGAGGAAGGAACACTCCCAGGATCTTTCTATAAGACCACCGTCACTCTCATACCAGAACTAGACAAAGATATCACAAAAAAGAAAATTATAGGTCAATATCACTAATGAACATAGATGCAAAAATCCTCAACAAAATACTAGTAAACTCAATCCAACAACACATTCAAAGGACCACACACCATGATCAAGTAGGATTTTTCACAGGGATGCAAGGATTCTTCAATATATGCAAATTAATCAATGTGACATAAGACATTAACAAACTGAACAATAAAAGCCTGATGATAACCTGAATAAATGCAGAAAAAGCTTCTGACAAAATTCGACACTTATTTACAACAAAAACACTCCAGAAAGGGGATATAGAGGAAACCTACTTCAACATAATAAAGTCAATTCATATATGATAAACCCATAGTAAATATTATTTTTATTCAAATATTTTAAAAAGTGATTTAAATGTTACAAAATAATGAAGCACAAGCTTATCTTTGATTGTTTCCTATCAGAACATAACTTTCTTTAAAATATATTTTTTTTTATTGAAGTATAGTTGACTTACAATGTTACAGGTGCACAGCAAGGTTATTCAGTTAAACAAATACACAGATATTATTTTTCAAATTAGTTTCCATCATAGGTTATTACAAGATAGTGACTATGGTATATAGTAAACCTTTGTTGTTTGTTGCATATCTATTTTTAATTAGAAGTCTAGCATTCTATTCAGACTAAGTTAAACAAGTGGAATCAAAATGTCATAATTGTTTGAGTTCAGCAAAAATTCATAAGTTTTCTAAAATGTATATTATACATATATATATATATTTATACAAAAGTTTTTCTACTACACTTGATAAAGGCTTGAGAAAGAACATCAAAAAAAAGAGACGGAGAAATTGGAGAACATAAACTAAATGAAATGAGAGTACTGAGTATGAAATATAAAAAGAAAAACAAACTAGATAAAAGTAAAAGATCATCACATAGTCCAGATGTTTTTAAACATGACTGCTCATTAGAACATGATGAGAAAACAAGCACTACCTGAGCATTTGTATTTTTCAAAAACTTTCAAGATAATTCTGATATGCATCTGCATGTTAAAAAGTGATAACAGGTTTTTCTATTAAATCCTACTTACAGGGGGCTTCCCTGGTGACTCAGATGGTAAGCAATCCACCTGCAATGCAGGAGAAACCAGTTTGATTACTGTGTTGGGAAGATCCTCTGGAGAAAGGAACAGCAACCTACTCCAGTATTCTGGCCTAGAGAATTCCATGGACAGACAAGCCTGGAAGGCTAGGACAGTGCAGTTCAGTTCAGTTGCTCAGTTACGTCCAACACTGCGACACCATGGACTGTAGCACGGCAGGCTTCCCTGTCCATCACCAACTCCCGGAGCTTGCTCAAACTCATGTCCATCAAGTTAGTGATGCCATCCAACAACCTCATTTTCCAATGTCCCTTCTCCTCGCGCCTCTAATCATTCCCAGAATCGGGGTATTTTCCAATGGATCAGTTCTTTGGATCAGATGGCCAAAGAATTGGAGCTTCAGCCTCAGCATCAGTCCTTCCAACAAATATTCAGGACTGATTTCCTTTAGGATTGACTGGTTTAATCTCCTTGCAGTCTTCTGAGTTCAAGAGTCTTCTCCAACACCAAAGTTCAAAAGCATCAGTTCTTCAGTGCTCAGTTTTCTTTATGATCTAACTCTCAATCCATACATGGCCACTAGAAAAACCATAGCTTTGGCTAGACAGACCAATGTTGGCAAAGTAATGTCACTGCATTTTAATATGCTATGTAGGTTGGTCATAGCTTTTCTTCCAAGGAGCAAGTGTGTTTTAATTTTGTGGCTGCAGTCACCATCTGCAGTGATTTTGGAGTCCAAGAAAATAAAGTCTGTCACTGTTTCCATTGTTTCCCCATCTATTTGCCATGAAGTGATGGGAACAGATGCCATGATCTTAGCTTTTTGAACGTTGAGTTTTAAGCCAGCTTTTTCACTCTCCTCCTTCACTTTCATCAAGAGGCTCTTTAGTTCCTCTTCCCTTTCTGCCATATAGGTGGTGTCATCTGCATATCTGATGTTATTGATATTTCTTCTGGAAATCTTGATTCCAGCTTGTGCTTTCTCCAGCCTGGCATTTCACATGATGTATTCTGCATATAAGTTAAATGAGCAGGGTGACAATATACAGCATTGAAGTACGCCTTTCCCAATTTAGAACCAGTCCATTGTTCCCTATCTGGTTCGAACTGTTGCTTCTTGACCTGCATAAGTTTTCCCAGGAGGCTGGTAAGGAGGTCTGTTCTTCCCATCTCTTGAAGAATTTTCCACAGTTTGTTGTGATCCACACAGTCAAAGGCTTTAGCATAGTCAATGAATCAGAAGTAGATGTTTTTCTGGAATTCTCTTGCTTTTTCTCTCATCCAACAGATGCTGGCAATGTGATCTCTGGTTCCTCATTTTCTAAATCCAGCTTGAACATCTGGAAGTTCTTGGTTCACTTACTGTTGAAGCCTAGCTTGGAGAATTTTTAGCATTCTTTTGCTACCATGTGAAAAGAATGCAATTGTGTAGTAGTCTGAACATTTTTTGGCACTGACTTTCTTTGGGATTGGAATAAAAACTGACCTCTTCCAGTCCTGTGATCACTAGTGAGTTTTCCAAATCTGTTGGCATATTGAGTGCAGCACTTTCACAGCATAATCTTTTAGGATGTGAAAAAGCTAACCTGGAATTCCATCACCTCTACTAGCTTTGTTCATAGTGATGCTTCCTAAGGCCCAATGACTTCAGACTCTAGGATGTCTGGCTCCAGGTGAGTGATCACACCACTGTGGTTATCTGGGTCATGAAGATCTTTTTGTATAGTTCTTTTGTGTCTTGTTGCCACCTCTTCTTAATATCTTCTGCTTCTGTTAGGTTCATACCATTTCTGTCCTTTATTGTACCCACCTTTGCATGAAATTTTCCCTTGGTGTCTCTAATTTTCTTGAAGAGACCTCTAGTCTTTCCCATTCTTCTGCTTTACTCTGTTTCTTTGCATTGGTCACTTAGGAAGGCTTTCTTATACCGTCTTGTATTCTATAGAAGAGACATTACTTTGCCAACAAAGGTCCGTCTAGTCAACACTATTGTTTTTCCAGTAGTCATGTATGGATGTGAGAACTGGACTATAAAGAAAGCTGAGCACTGAAGAACTGATGCTTTTGAACTGTGGTGTTGGAGAAGACTCTTGAGAATCCCTTGGACTGCAAGGAAATCCAATCAGTCCATCCTAAAGGAAATCAGCCCTGAATAATCATTGGAAGGGCTGATGCTGAAAATGAAACTCCAGTACTTTGGCCACCTGATGCAAAAAGCTGACTCATTTGAAAAGACTCTGATGCTGGGAAAGATTGAAGGTGGGAGGAGAAGGGGACAAGGAGGAGAGTATGAGATGGTTGGATGGCATCATCAACTCAATGAACATGAGTTTGAGTAAACTCCAGGAGTTGGTGATGGACAGGGAGGCCTGGCGTGCTGCAGTCCACAGGGTCACAAAGAGTTGGACACGACTGAGTGACTGAACTGAACTTAACTTCATTCAGATAGAGATATCATTCCTTTTCTCCTTCACCTTTTGCTTCTCCTCTTTTCTCAACTATTTGTAAGCCCTCCTCAAAGAGACATTTTGCCCTTTCTCATTTCTTTTTCTTGGGGATGGTTTTGATTACCACCTCCTATACAATGTTACAAACCTCTGTCCATAGTTCTTCATGCATTCTGTCTAATGGATCTAATATCTTGAATCTATTTGTCACTTCCACTGTATAATTGTAAGAGATTTGATTTGGGTCATACCTGAATGGTCTAGTGGTTTTCCCTACTTTCTTCCATTTAAGTCTGAATTTTGCAATAAGGAGTTCATGATCTGAGCCACAGTCAGCTCCCAGGCTGGTTTTTGCTGACTGTATAGAGCTTCTCCATCTTCAGCTGCAAAGAACATAATCAATCTGATTTCAGTATTGACCATCTGGTGATGTCCGTGTGTAAAGTCGTCTCTTGTGTTGTTGGAAGAGGGTGTTTTCTACAACCAGTGCGTTCTCTTGGCAAAACTCTGTTAGCCTTTGCACTGCTTCATTTTGTACTCCAAGGCCCAAACTTGCCTTTTACACCAGGTATCGCTTGACTTCCCAGTTTTGCATTCCAGTTCCCTATGATGAAAAAGACATCTTTTTTTGGTGTTAGTTCTAAAAGGTCTTGTAAGTCTTCATAGAACCATTCAACTTCAGCTTATTCAGTGACTGAGGCATAGACTTGGATTACTGTGATACTGAATGGTTTGCCTTGGAAACGAACAGAGATCATTCTGTTGTTTTTGAGACTGCATCCAAGTACTGCATTTCATACTCTTTTGTTGACTATGAGGACTACTCCATTTCTTCTAAGGGATTCTTGCCCACAGTAGTAGATGTAATGGTCATCTGAATTAAATTCACCCCTTTCTGTCCATCTTAGTTCACTGATTCCTAAAATGTCAATGTTCATTCTTACCATCTCCTGTTTGACCACTTCCAATTTACCTTGACTCATGGACCTAACATTCCAGGTTCCTATGCAATATTGTTCTTTACAGCATCAGACTTCCATCACCAGCCACATTCAAAACTGAGTGGTTACTTTTGCTTTGGCTCAGCCTCTTCATTCTTTCCTGAACTATTTCTCCACTCTTCTCTAGTAGCATATGGGCACCTACTGACTGAGGAGTTCATCTTTCAGTGTCATATCTTTTTGCCTTTTCATACTGTTCATGGAGTTCTCAAGGCAAAACTGAAGGGGTTTGCCATTCTCTTCTCCAGTGGACCACATTTTATCAGAACTCTCCATCATGACCCATCCATCTTGGGTGGCCTTACGTGGCAGGGCTCATAGTTTCATTGAATTAAATGAGGCTGTGATCCATGTGATCAGTTTGGTTTGTTTTCTGTGGTTGCAGTTTTCATTCTGTCTGTCCTGATGATGGATAAGGATAAGAGGCTTGTGGAAGCATCCTGATAGGAGGGACTGGCTGTGAGGAAGTCTGGGTCTGCTCTGATGGGTGGCGCCATGCTCAGTAAATCTTTAATCCAATATTCTGTTAATTGATGGGGCTGTGTTCCCTCCCTGTAGTCTGGCCTGAGGCCAAACTATGGTAGAAGTAATAGCAGTAATGGTGACCTTCTTCAAAAGGACTTATGCCAGCATCCACCAGGGCTCCTAGGACTGTTGTATTCAGTGCCCCTGACCCAGTGGCAGGACACTGTCGACCCATGCTGCCACTGGAGACTCCTGGATATTCACAGGCAAGTCTGGCTCAACCTCTTGTGGGGGTCACTGCTCCTTTCTCCTGGATCCTGGTGTGTACAAAGTTTTGTCTGTGCCCTCCAAGAGTCTATTTCCCCAGTCCATGGGGTCACAAAAAGTCAGACAGGACTGAGTGACTTTCACTTTCACCTTTTTAGTGATACAGAGTTCTATTAATTTTCTGTTGACCAAACATGATACAATGGTATTAAGTGAGTAATAGTTATAGTCACTCCAGTATTCTTGCCTGGAGAATCCCAGGGATGGCGGAGCCTGGTGGGCTGCCATCTATGGCATCGCACAGAGTTGGACACAACTGAAGCGACTTAGCAGCAGCAGTTATAGTCACAATGTAAAAGGTGTTTACCAGTTTTCATAGTCAATAGCCAGACAAAAAATAAAAGTAATTACAATTGCAAGCCATAAAGGGAACATGATTAATTTCAGTTCAGTTCAGTTCAGTTGCTCAGTCATGTCAAACTCTTTGTGACCCCATGAATCACAGCACGCCAGGCCTCCCTGTCCATCACCAACTCCTGAAGATCACTCAGACTCACACCCATCGAGTCTGTGATGCCATCCAACCATCTCATCCTCTGTCGTCCCCTTCTCCTCCTGCCCCCAATCTCTCCCAGGATCAGAGCCTTTTCCAATAAGTCAACTCTTCGCATGAGGTGGCCAAAGTACTGGAGCTTCAGCTTTAGCATCATTCCTTCCAAAGAAATCCCAGGGCTGATCTCCTTCAGAATGGACTGGTTGGATCTCCTTGCAGTCCAAGGGACCCTCAAGAGTCTTCTCCAACACCACAGTTCAAACGCAATAATTCTTCGGTGCTCAGCCTTCTTCACAGTCCAGCTCTCACATCCATACATGACCACAGGAAAAATCATAGCCTTGACTAGGCAGACCTTTGTCGGCAAAGTAATGTCTCTGCCTTTTTCGGCAAAGTAATGTCTCTGCTTTTGAATATACTATCTAGGTTGGTCATAACTTTTCTTCCAAGGAGTAAGTGTCTTTTAATTTCATGGCTGCAGTCACCATCTGCAGTGATTTTGGAGCCCCCCAAAATAAAGTCAGCCACTGTTTCCACTGTTTCCCCATCTATTTGCCATGAAGTGATGGGACCAGATGCCATGATCTTCGTTTTCTGAATGTTGAGCTTTAAGCCAACTTTTTCACTCTCCTCTTTCACTTTCATCAAGAGGCTCTTTAGTTCCTCTTCACTTTCTGCCATTAGGGTGGTGTCATCTGCATATCTGAGGTTACTGATATTTCTTCCGGCAATCTTGATTCCAGCTTGTGCTTCTTCCAGTCCAGCTTTTCTCATGATGTACTCTGCATATAAGTTAAATAAGCAGGGTGACAATATACAGCCTTGACGTACTCCTTTTCCTATTTGGAACCAGTCTGTTGTTCCATGTCCAGTTCTAACTGCTGCTTCCTGACCTGCATACAGGTTTCTCAAGAGGCAGGTTAGGCGGTCTGGTATTCCCATCTCTTTCAGGATTTTCCACAGTTTATTGTGATCCACACAGTCAAAGGCTTTGGCATAGTCAATAAAGCAGAAGTAGATGTTTTTCTGGAACTCTCTTGCTTTTTCCATGATCCAGCGGATGTTGGCAATTTGATCTCTGGTTCCTCTGCCTTTTCTAAAACCAGGTTAAACATCAGGGAGTTCACGGTTCATGCATTGCTAAAGTCTGGCTTGGAGAATTTTGAGCCTTACTTTACTAGCATGTGAGATGTAATTACATACAATCTGAGGGAGTCAAGCAGAGTGATGTGTAAGAGGAAGTCCAAATACGTACATGTTTTCATCCATCCAGGCAGACTATGTCTTTTGGTTCCTGTATTTAATTCATTAACATTCAAGGTAATTATTAATCTGTATTATTCTATTACCACTTTCTTAATTGTTTTGGGTTTATTTTCTGTAGGCCTTTTCCTTGTCTTGTGTTTCCTGCCTAGAGAAGTTCCTTTAACATCTATTATAAAGCTGGTTTAATGGTGTTGAATTCTCTTAACTTTTGCTTGTCTGGTAAGGTTTTGATTCAGTCTGCTGTGGGGTCACTGCTCCTCTCCTCTGAGTCCTGGTGCATGAAAATTTTGTTTGTGCCCTCTAAGACTTGAGTCTCTGTTTCCCTCAGTCCTCTGGAGGGCCTAAAAGCAAATATTGCTGCCTGTCAAGGCCAGATTCCTTGGGGATTCCCAGTCCCTTTGCCGGATCCCCAGGCTGGGTAACCTGACGTGGGGTTCAGAACAATAGCATAAGAAGTTCTTTGGTATTATTGTTCTCCAGTCTGTGGGTCACCCACCCAACGAGTATGGTATTCAATTTTATTGTGATTACACCCCACCTACCATCTCACTGAAGCTTCTTCTTTGCCATTGGATGTGGGGTATCTTTTTTGGGTGGGTTCCAGTGTCCTCTTATTGATGGTTGTTCAACAGCTAGTTGCAATTTTGGTGCTCTCATAGGTGGAGATGAGTGTATGTCCTTCTACTCTGCCATCTTGAACCAGAAGCAAATATTATTCTTAACAATGAACATCTGAAAGCACTTCCTCTAAGATCAGAAACTAGACAAGGATACCCTCTCTTGCCACTCTTGTTCAACATAATTTGGAAAGTCCTAGCCGCAACAATCAGAGAAGAAAAAGAAATAAAAGGAATACAAATTGGAAAAGAAGAAGTAAAACTGTCACTGTTTGCAGAGACATGATATTATACATAGAATATCCTAAAGATGCTACTAGAAAACTACTAGAGCTAATCAATGAATTTAATAAAGTTAAATTAAGACACAGAAATCTCTTGCTTTCCTATATACTAACAATGAAAGATCAGTAACAGAAACCAAGGAAATGATCCCACTTACCATCACAACAAAAAGAATAAAATACCTAGGAATGAACCTACCTAAGGAGGCAAAGGACTTGTACTTAGCAAACTATAAGATACTAATGAAAGAAATCAAGATGACACAGATAGATATACCATGTTCTTGGACTGGAAGAATCAACATTGTGAAAATGACTTTACTACCCAAAGGAAGCTGTAGATTCAATGCAATCCTTAGCAAATTACCAATGGCATTATTCACAGAATTAGAACAAAAAATTTTACAATTTGTATGGAAGTACTAAAGACCCTGAACAGCAAAGATGGTTTCAAGAAAGAAAAACACAACTGAAGGAATCAGACTCCCTGAACTCAGACTATACTACAAAGCTAAAGTCACCAAAACACTATGGTACTGGAACAAAAACAGAAATATGAATGAGTAATTTTTAAAATTAATAACATAGTCCACAGCATAGTGATTTCTTCTGCAAAGTCTGACATAGAGATTAATATCTTCAAATGAATGATTTCTAAGACTTCTGAAAAAAGGCAAGTAAACTGTAATGGTTGGCAGATTGTTTTTCCCATTCCTTTACAACAAATCTCAGGTATTTTTCCATAACATTGTTGAAAGTTTTTATTTAGGAATTTCCAATCCTACATAAAAATTTTTATTCTTATATAAAATTCTAGGCATCTTTGCATTTGCTTGCTTTGCTTTCCTTCAATTGACATGTAAGTACATTATTTTGAAAGTTTATTTAGAGTCAAATATTCACAATCAATATTTCTCAAAAATATATGACAAATAAAAACTTCTCCCTTTACAGTTTGCAAAAAAAAAGAAAAATTTCTCTGAACCCATTAAATAAATGGAGTATATAAAAAGTAAAAATTATCATATTCCCATATGGTAAAAATCATTAATGAATTATCACAAGCTTTCATAGTTGAGATAATTTTTTATTATCAAAAAAATCAAATTCTGTTAAGAATGAAAATTCTTCTTAAATCAATACTAAAATTAACACTTGCTCCATTGGTGAAATTTAACAATTAATACAAATATTCTGAAACTCATAGAAGACTGTGCTGTTCTTAAATGATTTGAAGATAAAGCTATGATTTTGTTAAGAATATGTATCAAAGTATTAGCATCCTTCTAACTGAATGCTATAGTTCTCTAGTATCTCTCCTTGAAAATGACCCTGAGCCAAGATACTGAAAGTGAAAGTGAAGGTCACTCAGTCATGTCCGACTTTTTGCAACCCCATGGACTGGACTGGACAGAATTCTCCAGGCCAGAATAATGAAGTAGGTAGTCTTTCCCTTTTCCAGGGGATCTTCCCAACCCAGGGATCAAACCCAGGTCTCCCGCATTGAAGGCTGAATCTTTACCAGCTGAGCCACCTGGGAAGCCCAAGAATACTGGAGTTGGTAGCCTATCCCTTCTCCAGGGGATCTTCCCAAACCAGGAATAGAACCAGGATCTCCAGCATTGCAGGTAGATTCTTTACCAGCTGAGCTACCAGGGAAGCCCAAGATACTGAAACTGAAGCCAAATGCAACATTCGTAGATCTCAGAAATACAGATATTATCAGAGTTCCTTAGAAGAAATAAGCACGTAAACATCATGGAAACAAAAGGTGTTTTCTGTTCCAAAACTTTTGGGATTTTTCATAAAGCTCAGCACAATGATGTTACAAAAGATAAAAACATGACAAAAAATAACCTGAAATTTTAAAATTTTGTTTTTTAAATAAATTTATTTATTTTAATTGGAGGTTAATTACTTTACAATATTGTACTGGTTTTCCCATACATCAACATGTATCTGCCACAGGTATACACGTGTTCCCCATCCTGAACCCCCATCCCTCCTCCCTCCCTGTACCATCCCTCTGGGTCGTCCCAGTGCACCATCTTAAAAAGGATAAAATTATATCAGTCCACAGTCCCTCTTCTATAATTCCAAAATCCTTAAGTCTCTAAAAATAGTCATTTTTGTTCACAACTTTAGTGCCAAAACTAATCTGCTAGTAAAACTTAAACTGATGTGAAGCTATTCATACATTTAATTCAATTGGTGTGAATATAATTAATGTGTTTGATTATAGGGCACTTTCCCATACTTCACTGGAAGTGTTTTGTAACAAACAGTACATAAGAAATGCATAGGTATATAAGCCATTACATAACACAATACTGCCTTTCCATAATAAAAAATAATCTGAATTCTGAAACATATTTGCATGCAAGGCTACCCTATAAGAGACTGTAAACCTGGATTTCCTCTTCTTTTAAAGGTGATTTTACTAGTAAGTCTTTAGGAAAAGGCACACAAACACATACACACACACATACATGTACACTCACCAACTAAGCTATCATTTCTTTGAGGGTATAAACATTCTGCACTTTCCATACGGTATCTCTGTCACCTGAAAAGTAGGTGTTACTATCCCAAATTTACAAATAAGGAAACTAAAGTCAAAAAAACATATACTTTGCCCAACTATTTAAAAAAGATAGAAAACATTATTCTCATTTCTAAGGGTTTTAAAATTTTCAATATTCTGTCTATAGATAATTTCAGATAATGTAAAGCTGCTTTTTAAAAACAACCCATTTTGTTCACAGAAAAAGTGATCAAGGTTCAGGTCACTTTAACAGACTGCATCATTCTAAAATTTCTGCTGTACATTGGCCAAAAAAATACCCAACAAACTTGGCAATAAAAGAAAACCAATTATTTTAGCAGGTACTTAGAACAAAAGCTTTCTTAATGATAGCTAGAAAGGCAGAAGACTCTGAGAAACTGAAGCGGGTACAATCTAGCCTGAGACTAATACCTCTACCTTTAGTTATCAATAAAGTATCTTTGTAGAGTTATTAATAGTCAAATTTTTGGATAGGAAGAAAAATTCTAAACAATGTCCTTATTTTAAAGTATAATATTTACAAGAGAAAATTCCTTCTGGAAATCTGACCATCTTATAGAACTGGGTGTGTACTTATCCCTCGATCACGTTCTACTCTTTGCAACCCCATGGACTATAGCCTGCTAGACGGATTCTCTAGGCAAGAATAATGGCGTGCATAGCCATGGATTTTCCCAACCCAGGGACTGAATCACAGTCTCCTGCATTGCAGACAGTCTTTACTGTCTGAGCCACCAAGGAAGCCATTTATGGAGACACCCGCATGCTTTAAAAAAGTATGTATCTCTTCGCTCCTTCAGGAAATTCCTCAAAATTCACCTTATACAGAGACTTGTCCATCACACACAGTTTAGCTAACAATTCTATATTTTCCAAAATTTGATGTCTGCCTTTATTCTGATAGAATATCAATTGTGCTAATGAAGAAAATGAAAAGAAATGTTTCATACCAATCACTGTATGTTTAAAGCATGATTTTATTTGTAAAGTACATCAGTTCAGTTCAGATAAGTTCAGTCACTAAGTCGTGTCTGACTCTTTGTGACCCCATGGACTGCAACATGCCAGGCCTCCCTGTCCATCACCAACTCCAAGAGTTTACTAAAACTCATGTCCATTGATGCGGTGATACCACCCAACCATCTCATCCTCTATGGTCCCCTTCTCCTCCTTCCCTCAATCTTTACCAGCATCAGGGTCTTTTCAAATGAGTAAGCTCTTCGCATCAGGTGGCCAAAGTATTGGAGTTTCAGCTTCAACATCAGTCCTTCCAATGAACACCCAGGACTGATCTCCTTTAGGATGGACTGGTTGGATCTCCTTGCAGACCAAGGGACTCTCAAGTGGCTTCTCCAACACCACAGTTCAAAAGCATCAATTCTTCAGCTCTCAGCTTTCTTTATAGTCCAATTCTCACATCAATACATGACTACTGGTGAAACCATAGCCTTGACTAGACAGACCTTTGTTGGCAAAGTATGTCTCTGCTTTTTAATATGATGTCTAGGTTGGTCATAACTTTCCTTCCAAGGAGTAAGTGTCTTTTAATTTCATGGCTTCAATCACCATCTGCAGTGATTTTGGAGCCCCAAAAAATAAAGTCCACCACTGTTTCCACTGTTTCTCCATCTATTTGCCACGAAGTGATGGGACTGGATGCCATGATCTTTTTTTCTGAATGTTGCACTTTAAACTAACATTTTCACTCTCCTCTTTCACTTTCATCAAGAGGCTTTTTAGTTCTTCACTTTCTGCTATAAGAGTGGTGTCATCTGCATATCTGAGGTTATTGATAGTTCTCCTGGCAATCTTGATTCCAGCTTGTGCTTCTTCCAGCCCAGTGTTTCTCATGATGTACGCTGCATAGAAGTTAAATAAGCAGGGTGACAATATACAGACTTGATGTACTCCTTTCCTAATTTGGAAAAAGTCTGTTGCTCCATGTCCAGTTCTAACTGCTGCTTCTTGACCTGATACAGATTTCTCAAGAGGCAGGTCAGGTGGTCTGGTATTCCCATCTCTTTCAGAATTTTCCACAGTTTATTGTGATCCACATAGGCAAAGGCTTTGGCATAGTCAATAAAGCAGAAATAGATGTTTTTCTGGAACTCTCTTGCTTTTTCCATGATCCAACAGATGTTAGCAATTTGATCTCTGGTCCTCTGCCTTTTCTAAAACCAGGTTGAACATCTGGAAGTTCACGGTTCATGTATTGCTGAAGCCTGGCTTGGAGAATTTTGAGCATTACTTTCCTAGTGTGTGAGATGAGTGCAATTGTGCAGTAGTTTGAGCATTCTTTGACATTGCCTTTCTTTGGGATTGGAATGAAAACTGACCTTTTTCAGTCCTGTGGCCACTGCTGAGTTTTCCAAATTTGCTGTCATATTGAGTGCAGCACTTTCACAATGCAGCACTTTCACAGTGTTGTCTTTTAGGATTTGAAATAGCTCAACTGGAATTCCATCATTTCCACTAGCTTTGTTCATAGTGATGCTTCCTAAGGCCCACTTGACTTCACATTTCAGGATGTCTGGCTCTAGGTGAGTGATCACACCATCGTGATTATCTGGGTCGTGAAGATCTTTTTTGTACAATTCTTCTGTGTATTCTTCCCACCTCTTCTTAATATCTTCTGCTTCTGTTAAGCCCATAGCATTTCTGTCCTTTATCGAGACCATCTTTGTGTGAAATGTTCCCTTGGTATCTCTACTTGAAGAGATCTCTAGTCTTTCCCATTCTATTGTTTTCCTCTATTTCTTTGCACTGATCATTGAGGAAGGCTTTCTTATCTCTCCTTGCTCTTCTTTGGAACTCTGCATTCAAATGAGTATATCTTTCCTTTCTCCTTTACTTTTGGCTTCTCTTCTTTTCACAGCTATTTGTAAGGCCTCCTCAGACAGCCATGTTGCTTTTTTGCATTTCTTTTTCTTGGGGATGGTCTTGCTCCCTGTCTCCTGTTCGATGTCATGAACCTCCATCCATAGTTCATCAGGCACTCTATCAGATCTAGTCCCTTAAATCTATTTCTTGTTTCCACTGTATATGTACAGTACATACATATATAAGTGAAAGTGAAAGTGAAGTCGCTCAGTCGTGTCCGACTCTTTGCGACCCCATGGACTGTAGCCTACCAGGCTCCTCCCTCCATGGGATTCTCCAGGCAAGAGTACTGGAGTGGGTTGCCATTTCCTTCTCCAGGGGGATCTTCCCAACCCAGGGATCAAACCCGGGTCTCCTGCATTCCAGGCAGACGCTTTAACCTCTGAGCCACCAGGGAATATATATTACATCTGAGTTTTTGTATTCAAACTTCAGCAGAATTAAGGAAATACCATTTACTGCACTCTCTCTACCAAAGACACCTATACTGCAAATATTACCTGCATTTTACAGACGAGGAAACTTTAAGATCAGAAATTTTGAATCTGAGGTCCACATCTAGTAAGTTACAGAAACATGATTTATACAAGGATTTGAGCCCCAGTTCTTTCCACTTCACTTTGTGAACGTATGCTTAGCTTGGAAAGTTTTCTGTAGGGAAGGAATTTTCATCATAGCTATTATTTCGTCAGTATACAATATGTTGCCATAGAAACAGAAGGCCAAGTAATGAATCCAGATAATGTCAAAAATAGCCAAAGAACTGTAATTGTACATTAATTATTTGCAGATTGAGCAAGTTGTTTAACTTCTCTGTGCCAAAACTTCTTCACATATTAAATAAAGATAATACTTTAGAGTGTAGCTATGATGTTGAAGTAGATTAAAACATTTAAAGCACTTAGTACAATGTCTCATACATAAACACTGCATAAATGTCAGCTACTGCTCTTGAGATGAGAAATCACCAGATATACATATTTTGTACCAGGTGTCTCCAGAGAGCAATAGCTGGACACCCAATTCAAAGACAAACAATCCTACACTGGTTTGTGATCTATGACATGGTCTAGTGGGAAAAGGTGATGTGTGTCAATTAGATTCTCTCTCAGGAGTCTGACTTAAGAAAAAGACTGAGCCAGTTATTAGTGATTTAGAAGTTAGTTTGGCTCATACCATCATCAGTTTCCTCTTATCAGGGACATGTATGGATGTGAGAGTTGGACCATAAAGAAGGCTGAGTGCTGAAGAATTGTTGCTTTTGAACTGTGGTGTTGGAGAAGACTCTTGAGAGTCCCTTGGACTGCACGGAGATCAAATCAGTTAATCCTAAAGGAAATAGACCCTGAATATTCATTGGAAGGACTGATGCTGAAGCTGAAAATCTAATCCTTTGGCCACCTAATGAGAAGAGCTAACTCAGAAAAGATGATGATGCTGGGAAAGACTGAAGGCAGGAGGAAAAGGGGACAACAGAGACAAGATGGTTGAATGGCACCACCGACTCAATGGACATAAATTGGAGCAAGAAGCTTCAGGAGATGGTGAAGGATGGGGAAGCCTGGCATGCTTCAGTTGAAGGGGTCACAAAGAGACACGCCTGAGTGACTGAAGAACAACAACAATGATGCTAAGTATGCTCTAAATCTAGCTCTTCAGTCTTCCTTTTTATATCACTTGGCAGCATTCAAGCTGTTGAACATGCCACAAACATTCTTTTGCCTGTTCTCTTTACTCTATCTCTTTAGAATGCACTGAAATACTGTAACTGCTCAACACTTCATCCCAAGCTGCTTCTCTTTACACTCTTTACCCTCCCTTTAGGCAATTTCATCCTCACTCATGGTTTCACGAATTAACTCCATGCTACTCCATACTTTTATTGTATTTCAACTCCCTTGCCAATCTCTCCACTTACTGGATAACTCAAAGATATCTCAGATTCCATTTGTCCAAAACCAAACACATGATCTTCCCTCTCAAACACAGCCAAGATCCCTTTCAGGACTCCCTATCTCCATAATGGCATCACCAACTATTCAGCTGCACAAACTAAAAAATTAGAAGTACACTTTGATACATCCTTCCCCTGGATCCCCATCTTTCACTAAGTCCTATTAATTTTGCCTTTTAAACATTTCTCAATCCCTTCCCTCCATTTTTGGAGTTTTGACCAAAATTCTAATCCTAGCCTTTAAGGCCCTGCAAGATCTGCTTCAGCTTACCTCTTTTGTCTTTCTATTGCCCTAAGTGCAGCCACACTTGTCTCCTTTCAGTTCTTTAAATATAATACATCATGTTTCCTCCTACCTTAGGGTATTTGCACATGGTTTCCCTCTTCCTGGACCACTCTTTGCCCATCTCTTCAGTTATTCAATCTCTATTATATCTCAAGTAAAATTTCACTTCCTCAGAGAAACTCCTTGAACATCTAGACAATATCAGGTCATTTAGTCATTAATTTAAAAAATATTTATTAATAACTACACAAGGTATGGTTCTAGGAATATGGAATTAATAAACACAAGACAGACCCTTGCCTTCATGGATCCTATATTCTAGAGGAATGAGGCAGTAAGCAATAAAAATACTAAATAGATTAAACTATATGTGTGAAGGCAGTAAATCTATGGGAGGAAAGAAAAGAAAAAAGAATAAGGTAAGAGAATCACAAGCAGGGAGTTTTCAGTGCTTAATTTGATGCCTAGAGAATAGCTGGCACTAAAACATGTGTTGGGTGGAGTATGAAAAAGGGAATAAGCATGTTCAAGTTGAGGGAGCTTAAACTATAAAATAAGTAGAAGAATTACTTGGTGCAAGAACAGAAATGCCATGAAAGAAAGACAAACCATGCAGGTCTTAAGAGGAAATGGTCTCTTAAATCATTCTTGATGGCTTTTTAACAGATTCCAGTTTCAGTCACTGTATGGTCATAGCATAACCACAACCTCCCTCCCCTACCCCCAGAGGGCTGGATAATTAAAGTGGTCACTCTTATAACCAAAATACCCCATCAGGACACATATACAAAATTATGGATACCACTCCATCACCCACCACCATACATTTCACCAAAGCCACTGCTTTTCTATACACACACACACACACACACACACACACACACACACACACACACACACACACACAGACACACACACACACACATAGCTATCACTTTGATGCTCCAGTTCTTCAGTTCCCAATCCTTCTTAGGGACAAACCATCTCCCACGTACACAGGACTGTAAAAGCCCTTTCTCTCTTCTATGACCCTGTAAAGCTTAGGACATTATCTCTCCAAGCTAGCCAAATTAACAAGGCAGTCCCCTCAGGAACAGAATCCTAGGTCTCCTTGCCTGTTAGTCTCCCTGCACTTTAAAGACTAGCTTCCACCCACATAAAAGTGAATGTGCATCCCTTTGTAATTCTGAATGACCTTCAAGATTACTGACCCCATACACACCCACACTCAGGCTCCAGCCTCCTGTGATAGGGTTTTGAAGGGCTGGGTGTCCCCTCAAGCCTCTTGTCCTCTTAAGGACTCATATGAGGATTTGCATACTTTCTCTGTGACAGGGTGACCCTCAGTCACTACACTTCCCTGAAGCACAAATACTCATATATCCCTTCCATGGCACTGCCTGAAACTAAAGTAACACTCCTACTTAACCTGCCTCCTCAGAATCAGAGTCCCTCTCCCTTTAGAGGACCCTCCCATAGCCAACAGGATTGTGTGCAACCCCTCCTGTGATGCAGCCTACCCCCTACAATCAGCCCCTATCACAGGTGCCCCTCCGGAGGGGAGTCGTCTTCCCTGGGGTCCCAGCCCTTTCTCAGCCAGTGTTCACTCCAAAGAGTGCACACACTCTCATACACTCCTGCGACGCCTCGACTGCGCGGCCTCTGCCCAGACACTCAAAGGGGTGTGCTCCTCCCTTGACCCTTGACCCCGAGGTCATAACCTCACCGCGCAAACACAGAGGGTGCCTCTTCAGGAGTAGCGCCAGGCCCAAGTCCCCTGTCCCCTGGGGCCCAGGACAGCGTCGTGCTGCCTCAGCACTTCCCCCTGATCGACCGCCCCCACAGACCTGCCTCAGGCGCCGTCTGGCTCCGCTCCGCCATTTTTTGTTGTCGTTCCGCCTCTGAGCCCACGCGAAAATTGCGGGGCCGTGGGGAGCGGGCGACAGGATCCTCCGGCTGACAGGAGCTCCCTCAGGAAGACGCTGCGCGACGGTTGCCAGGGCAACGGGCAGCCGGCGTGTAGACGGCCGGCGCGTGGCGCGTGGCGCGTGGCGGGGGGGGGGGGGGGGAGCGAGCGTGCGTCCGAGGCCCCGCCCCCTCGGGATGAACCCTTTGCCTGGCGGGCTTTCTGCCCGGCTGGGACTCCGCGGAGCATTTTCCATGCAACCCGGCCACCGCGTCCTGACAACTGAGCATGCTCGGCCGCCGCTGAGACGCCGGGGACTTGGTCCTCTGGGGTCGCGCTCTCACGGCGCGCAAGCAGGTGCACGTGCTGACCGAAGAGCTGAATGGTCTGGCTTTCCTGTGGCTAGTGCTCAACTTTGAGAGTTGGGGACAGATTTCTCAATTTCCCAGCGCTTCTCCCTGCTGTGTGCCTGGCCCTGATCAAGGTGCTGAATAACTTGTGTCTTCAAGTGGAAAGCCCTGAGAATAATTATGCGCCCATCCCACCCCAAACACGTGGAGTACTAACGGGGTGGCCTCCTAGCCTCTCTACATCAGCATTAGCCCCCAACTGTAGCAAAGGCTTCACTTTCCTCAGTTTCGCTAGTCTTGTTTAGTCGTTTTTGAAGGGTAAATCATGCAGGTCTCTTGAGATGCCACGGATGGTAGCCCATCAGGCCCCTCAGTCCTTGGAATTTCCCAGGCAAGAATACTGGAACGAGTTGCCATTTCCTTCTCCAGGGATCTTCCTGACTCAAGATTGGAACCTGTGTCTCCTGCTTTGGCAGACAAATTCTTTACCACTGAGCCACTTGGGAAGCCTAGTCTACCTCTCAGAATAACCAGGGTGCTCTTTCCCGTTTCTGCTAACCGTAACTACCTTCTAAGACCAAACTAGAACCTTATTCTTTATTGAATTGCTCTGTCCCCACCACCGGAGAAGGCAATGGCACCCCACTCCAGTACTCTTGCCTGGAAAATCCCATGGGCGGAGGACCCTGGTAGGCTGCAGTCCATGGGATCGCGAAGAGTCGGACACGACTGAGCGACTTCACTTTCACTTTTCACTTTCATGCACTGGAGAAGGAAATGGCAACCCGCTCCAGTGTTCTTGCCTGGAGAATCCCAGGGACGGGAGAGCCTGGTGGGCTGCCGTCTATGGGGTCGCACAGAGTCGGACACGACTGAAGCGACTTAGCAGTCCCCCCACTGTCACCTGTGCATTCGTGTCCGAACATTTGCAATGCATCATGCATTATTTACTTCTCTTTTCGTCACTTGACAGTGAGCTCCCTTATGCCTAGGGTCAGGTCTTTATCTTTGCATACTCCATAATACAGCATTGTGCTTGAGGCAAAGGAAGTGCTAAGTAAATGTTTATGGAATGAGAAGTTCCTAAGTTCACGCCTGCACATTCTTACCTGTTCTATTGAGCACTTAATTTTTTACCAAATACCTTGCTAGGTAGGCCGCTAGTCCTCCAGAAGCTCACAAAGAAAGAGAAAAGAGATAATGAATTTGATGGAGGTTAACTAGTCTTACAAGTGCTACAGGATTAGAGGGATGGAAATCTAACTTGAGGGAGATGGGGAGGAGATGGCTAAACAGTGAAAACTGCGAAAGGAAGTGGATACCCTAGCTGAGTCTTGAGGAATGACTAACTGCAAGCCAGGGAAGGGAGAGGAATAGCGTGCCAGGCGGAGGGAGCAGCACGTATCCAGGCACAGAGGGTGGGGATCATTGAAACTGCAAGAAGTCCAGTACTGCCCCGGTACAAACCGCACAGGGTAACGTGTTGTGTCTAAAGAAGTTCTTGTATAGTTAAGTGATTTCTTCTTTTGGGATCCCCAAAAGCAGAGCCTGAGGCAAGGACTTGAGTGCTAGTAATTTTGGGGGGAGGTAAGACTATGAAACAGAAATGAGGTATAGACAGTGAAAGAGGGAAGGGGAAAAAAAAACAAGAAAAATGTGTTATTTAAGTAATTGCTTTGGTAGAAACTAGGCTTAATCTCACTGGAGACCCTCTGAAGAACCTGGTATTAATAGAATGTGCCTCAACATTGTCCCACTAAGAACAAGGGTCATTTACCTCAATTTCCATCCCCATTGGTTGAGGGTTAGGACCTTGAACTTTTTCACATTTCCTGGTTACACTGGTCCAGTGCAAAGCTGCCTTCTCAAGGCAGAAAAGCAGGACTGGAACGCATTGGGGTGGTTTGCTGGCAACAAGCATGGAACTGTCCGTTCATTCGCACTGAATCAAAGTTAAGGTGTGGACACCACAAGAATCTTCTGTAGAAAATTACATAAAAATACCCATCAGAAAATACCCCCCACATTCCAGCAATTTGAAATTCACAAGTCATGTTAATACAACCATCAAGATGAAAATACACAAGCTTTCATATATCAATCCTAATGACTGAGTAGTAAAGGCTGTGAGGCTGTAAGAATTTCAGTGTGGGAGGGCTGAGGGACAAAGGCGCTTCATTAAATATTGTGTGTGTGTGTGTGTAAGTGTGTGTGTGTGTGTGTGTGTGTGTGTGTGTGTGCTCAGTCACTCGGTTGTGTCTGACTCTTTGTGACCCCATGGACTGTAACCTGCCAGGCACACCTCTGTCTGTGGAATTTTCCAGGCAAGAATACTGAAGCAGGTTGCCATTTCCTACTCCAGGGGTTCTTTCTGACCCAGGGATTGAATCTGTCTTCTGCATTGGTAGGCGGATTCTTTACCACTGCACTACCTGGAAAGCCCTCATTAAATATAAAAAGGTGGACAAAAGGGAGTTTGAAGATCCAGGTTCTACTCAAACTCTGACCTTGTAACTTTATAATCTTAGGCAGATTACTTACATTCATTGAGCCTCAGTTTCCTTTTCCAACAAACTGAGACAGAGGTCCTGCCTGCAACAAATAATTTGCTAAGTCACAAATGGTGTGATAGATTACAATGTATTGGCAAGTAAAAATTTAGTAAATAAAGGATCTAAGATGTTTTAGAACAATTCACTTACACATCCCTTGATTTTTTTCTGCTGAGGCAGACTCTGTGCAAGTGCTAGAGATGAAGAGGGGAATATAACACTGTCCATGTTTTCTAGGAGCTCACAGTCCAGAAGGGTAAGAGATTTAATCACTAATTACAACCCAGCATGATCAGTGTTCTGATAGAAGAAAGCATGGGAGATTGTGGGAGCCCAGAGGAAGAGGGCACGAACCAGTGTGGGAGAGAGTGTATCAGTGAAGGGAGATTCAAGGAAAGTTTTCTGAAGGAGAGAGTGTCTGATCTGATCTGACTCTTCAAGGGCAAGTACCAGTAAGGTAGGCAAAGAATACAGGGATACAGAGAGAAAGGATGATTGAGACAATAGGAACTGCATGGACAAAGCAAAGAGTAGTGTATCTGAAGTGAAGACCAAGGCAGGAGGGGTACCTCAATAGGCAAGGGCAGACTTGGAGAATTCATATGTGGCAGAATTGATCATTTGGTGGGTCGAAATCCATTGGCAGGTTTTTAAGGAGGTCAGGGTCAGCTGTGCTGGTTGCTGTGTCAGGAGGAGATTAGCGCCAGGAAGATTAGAGCCAGGAAAATCAAAAGACTGTATAGTAAATAATCTACACAAAAGCATGAAGCACATACAAGGTTCTTGTCAACAGGCAATCCAGGGCTTCCCTGGTAGCTCAGTGGTAAGGAATCTGCTTGCCATTGCAGGAAACACAGATGCTATCCTTGACCCAGGAAGATCCCACATGCTGTGGAACAACTAAGCCTACATGCTGTGATTACTGAGCCTGTGCTCTAGAGCCCAGGAGCCACAACTACTGGGCCCATGTACCACAACTACTGAAGCCCGCGTGCTCTAGAGCCTGTGCTGTGCAGCAGGAGAAGCCATTGCAATGAGATGCCCACACACCACAGGTAGAGAGTAGCCCCCACTCACTGCAGCTAGAGAAAAGCCCAAGCAAACAAAGAAGATCCAACACAGCCAAAAAATAATGTGAATAAATAAAATTATTTTTTAAATGATAATCTGAAAAGCATTGATAGATAAATGCCACCTGAGCAGAGGGGATGGAATGCCTGGGAAGATCTGCACTGACAGGACCAGGTTTAGTTCTCCTGTGTGTCAGCTCCTCTTCAGAAAGGCGTGCATTCCTTCTGGAGTTCTTGGAGACTTTCCTTTTTTTATGCGTAATAACATAGCCTGGGACACAGGATAGAAATGCCCCCCCACCTGGGTCACGATAGTCAGTTTTACCAGGCTACCATTCAGAGTGTCCCTGGGAGATCTGCTGTCCTCAAAGATCTCCTGTGGCTTCTGCCTCCACAGACAGACACCCACCAACCACAAAGCCAAGGTGACTTTCTTCAGAAAAATATTCTGTTTAGCATTCACCCACTCCCTCTGTAAACATTTATTAAAATGACACCTACTCTGTGCCTGGCAATGAGTTAGATGCTGTATGGAATGATAGAGATATTCAAGGTATAATTACACTTCTCACATGCACAAACTCATTTAATTCTCACTGTAAAGTTGACATTAATGTCATCATCCTATACAGAAGATGAAACTAGGATTCAGAGAATTTAAGTGACTTACACAAAATCACAGTCAGCAAATAGCAAGCTCAAGGAAGACTTGAATGGTGCTAAGAAATTCACCTATGTTATATTATTATATTATTATCAAAAATTCATGCTTTTAATGTTTATAATCTAAGAAGAAAAGATTTTATTTTTTTTTCTTTTTTTTTAAATTTTATTTTATTTTTTATTTATTTATTTTTTTAATTTTAAAATCTTTAATTCTTACATGCGTTCCCAAACATGCCCCCCCCCTCCCACCTCCCCCAGTTACTTGTAGAGTTCAGGGGAAGAAAGGAAGTCCACTCTGGGTCGCTTCGTAGGTTACCACAACTGTCAACTAAAAAAAATGCACAACATGAGAGTTGCAATTTAAGTTTTACTTGGGGCAAAATGAGGACTGCAGCCCAGAAGACAGCACCTCAGACAGCTCTGAGAGACTGATCCAAGGAGCTAGGGGGAAAGGACATTGTTATGTGATTTTGGTGAAGGAGAGGCTACATACAATCAAGCGCATATTTTTCCAAAAGGCTTCTCCTAGTCTTGTGAAGCTTCTGCGAGTCACAAGAAACGGTCATCACTGTGAGGGATTTTAGTGCTTTTCTAGATATGAAGAGATATAAGAATTGGGTTCATAAAATCAGCTCCAGAGAATATCTTTCTGAAGACCTGTCCTGCCAGTTTTCCAGAAGCACAGAGTGCCTCATTTCTGCTCTCCACCCTGAACTTCTTCAGGGGCTGTTGAAGGTCAGCAGCTGTAGTAGCACATGATTTAATCCTTGTAGAGGTAGAGGGCAAGCACTCATGGCAAGTGCCAGTTTGTGGTTGACACACACAAATCCAGTTTACAAGTTCGAAAAAATGTGATAAAACCAGTGATACAGGAGGGTACAGCCACTCTGGAGAACAGTATGAAGACTCCTTAAAAAACTGGAAATAGAACTGCCTTATGACCCAGCAATCCCACTGCTGGGCATACACACCGAGGAAACCAGAATAGAAAGAGACACATGTACCCCAATGTTTATCGCAGCACTGTTTATAATAGCCAGGACATGGAAGCAACCTAGATGTCCATCAGCAGATGAATGGATAAGAAAGCTGTGGAACATATACACAATGGAGTATTACTCAGCCATTAAATAGAATACATTTGAATCCGTTCTAATGAGATGGATGAAACTGGAGCCAATTAAACAGAGTGAAGTAAGCCAGAAAGAAAAACACCAATACAGTATACTAACACATATATATGGAATTTAGAAAGATGGTAACAATAACCCTGTATGCGAGACAGCAAAAGAGACACAGATGTATAGAACAGTCTTTTGGACTCTGTGGGGGTGGGAGAAGGTGGGATGATTTGGGAGAATGGCATTGAAACATGTATAATATCATATGTGAAACAAATCACCAGTCCGGGTTCGATGCATGATGCAGGATGCTTGGGGCTGGTGCACTGGGATGACCCAGAGGGATGGTACGGGGAGAGAGGTGGGAGGAGGATTCAGGATGAGGAACACGTGTATACTCATGGTGGATTCATGTTGATATATGGCAAGACCAATACAATATAGTAAAGTAATTAACTTCCAATTAAAATAAATAAATTTATATTTTAAAAAAAGAAAAATACAGGAGCATCAAAGAGAGATACTTTTGACAAGCATCAGGGAAGGATTTTTGGATGAAATGACTTTTGAGTTGAGTATTAAGGATGAGATGGGGTCAGCCAGATGGAGTGTAGGGTGGAGAGAAGAGAAATGAAAATACTATTTAATCAAACTTATCATTTGTATTTCTACTTTGCTTATGTTGGTTTTAAAAATATTTCCAACGTTTTCTTATTTTGGTTCTTGAGATTAAATTTTTTTTAAAAATTGTGCTATGCTAAGGCTATGAAAGAATTAGTTAAGGATTTTTTCTTAACCTGAATTAAGTGTTTAAAAGTTAGAACATGACTGAACTCAACAGAAAGGAAAATTATCTGATGTTGAAAGGAAGAGAGAAATCAATGATGCAGTCATTTATCCTTATAATTTACTCCACCCAGACTGCTCTTTTTTCCAGATATCTGCCTGACTCACTTCATTCTGGTCTCATCTCAGATAATATTATTGGAGAGGTGTTTCCCTACAATACTACTTAAAATGTACTTCTTAGACATTTCATAGATTTTAGTACTGTGAATTGTATCTTATGTTCTATAATTTTTTATAATTGCTTTGTTTGCTGTTCAGGTAGACAAATGCTATTGATTTCTTAAGTTAATAATAGAATTGTGAAATTCAGTGAACCCTAATATCTAACATTTGTTGACTGTTTTCATATTTTTTAAACTATAAGAAAAATCAACAGCAAAATCAGAGTTGTCTGTACCCTTCCTACTCTTTTAACATATTTCACTTTCTCTATTATTATTTTACCAGAGTCTATAGTATTGTGTTTAAAAACTGGGATTCTTGTCTTTTCCTGACATTAAAAGAGCTGCATCTAAAGTTTTTCCATTAAATGTAACTTTGACTCAAATCTTTGTCAAACTGAGGAATTTTTCAAAGAGTTTTAAATTACACATTCCCAGGTGGTGCTAGTGGTAAAGAACCCAGCTGCCAATGCCGGAAACATAAGAGACCAGAGTTCAACGCTGGATCAGGAAGATCCCCTGGAAAAGGAAATGGCAACCCGCTCCAGTATTCTTGCCTAGAGAATCCCATGGACAGAGGAACCTGGCAGGGTCCAGTCCATAGTGTCATGAGTCAGACATGACTGAAGTGACTTAGCATGCAGCACATTGAATTTTAGGTTTGTCATAGCTTTTCTTCCAAGGAGCAAGAGTCTTTTCGTTTCAGGGCCATAGTCACCATCCGCAGTGATTTTGGAGCCCAAAAAATAAAATCTGTCACTCTTTCCAATTTCTCCCCATCTATTTGTCTTGAAGTGATGGGACCAGATGCCATGATCTCAGTTTTTTGAATGCTGAATTTTTGTTTTGTTTTATTTATTTTTTAATTGAAGAATAATTGCTTTAGAGAATTTTGTTGGTTTCTGCCAAACATCAACATGTATCAGCTATGGTATACAAATGTTGAGTTTTAAGCTAGCATTTTCATTCTCCTCTTTTACCTTTATCAAGAGGATCTTTAGTTCCTCTTCACTTTCTTCCATTAAATTGATATCATCTGCATATTTGAAGTTGTTGATATCTCTCCCAGCAATCTTGATTCCAGCTTGCGAGTCATCCAGCCCAGTATTTCACATGATGTATTCTGCATATAAGTTAAATAAGCAGGATGATAATATACAGCCTTGACGTACTTCTTAAAAAGCAGAGACATCACTTGGCACACAAAGATCCGTATAGTCAAAGCTATGGTTTGTCCAGTAGACATGTACAGATGTGAGAGTTGGACCATAAAGAAGACCGAGTGCCAAAGAATTGATGCTTTTGAACTGTGATACTGGAAAAGACTCTTGAGAATCCCTTGCACAGCAAAGAGATCAAACCAGTCAATCCCAAAGGAAATCAACCCTAAATATCCATTGGAAGGACTGATGCTGAAGCTGAAGCTCCAACATTTTGGCTAGCTGATGCAAAAACACCAACTCATTGGAAAAGACCCTAATGCTAGGAAAGACTGAGGGCAAGAGGAAAAGGGGGCAACAGAGGATGAGATGGTTAGAAGGCATCACTGACTCAATGGACATGAGTTTGAGCAAACTCTGGGAGACAATGAAGGACACAAACTTGGTGTGCTGCAGTTTATGGGGTCACAAAGAATTGGACACGCCTTAGTGACTGAACAAGAACATCACATTTTAAACCAAAAACCTTATTTTGCAACTGCTAAGATAATCATGTGTTTTTTTCTCTTTTAATGTAGTAAAATTAATTCATAGATTTTCTGATGTTAAGGTATTTTTGCATTTTGGGGCTAAATATTATTTGATCACAGATTGTTTTTTAAATGCATTGTTGGATTCAATTAACTATTTTCATTTTAAAATGTTTATAAATATGCTATTTCTAGCATAAAATGGGTCATCTGAACCTAGAGAATTTGGGAGGGGAAATTTTTTGTTATCATTTCTGGGTTTTAATGGTTATTATTTTGTATCTTTCTGGAGCCAACTTTGAAATTTATATTTTCCAGAAATTTATCAATTTTATTTATGCTTTAAGTTTTCATATTTTAATTGTTAAGATCTCTCTTGTGTCTATTTATATTTTTTATTATGAATGGTATTTATTTCCATCTTTTCTTGATTCACATTACCAGAGATATATGTATCTTACTGATCTTTTCAAAACTTTTAATTTTGTGATGCTCCCACCCTCCCTCTCTCTATCCCCTCTCACTCTCACTCTCCTTAATTTTTTTTCTCTCTCACACAGGATTACATTAAGATACAAATTACAGGAAAACCCAAAATACCAGTGGCTTGCACAAAACAAAATATGCCTTCTTTCTTAAGTGTAAAAAATCTTGAGCTAATTCAGGGTTATTATGTTTCTCTAGGTGTCAGGGATCAAACTATATGTGTCTTGATGTTGCATGGTTTCCATTTCAGTACAAGATGACTACTGGACTTCCAGTCATTAAAGTTGTATTTTTAGTCAGCAAGAAGGAGAAATGTTTTAAAAACACATTCCATAACTTGCGCATATAATTCTACTTATATCCCACTAAGCAGAATTTGCTCATAGAAACACTCCTAGCTGAAGAAATAAGTCTCTATTATGGGCAGTTATATACCTAGAGCAGGAAAGGATACATAATTGGAGGGGCACAGTGAAAAATTTGAAAAACAAATTTTTCAAAAACTGTATGCGAGACAGCAAAAGAGACACAGATGTATAAAAAACTGTTAAGAATTTCAAGATGGCAAGGTGAAAGCATCAAACTAATCTTGGAGCACTGTACTATGTGTGACTGCACAGGTCACATGCCCGTGAAACTGATCTTGCCCCGGGGTTCTCTATTTAATGAAGAAAAGGAGGAGAAACATTTACAGACAGCTGGAAGTCTATGCCCCATTATTTAATTTAATCATTTCTGCCTTTTTCCCCCTTTGTGGTTCTTTGGGACTTTCCAGGTGTCTCAGAGGTAAAGAATCTTCCATGAGTCAGGAGGATTCCCTGGAAGAGGAAATGGCAGCCCACTCCAGTACTCTTGCCTGGAAAATCCCATAAACAGAGGAGCCTGGAGGGCTATAGTCCACAGGGCCGAAAAGAGCTGGACAGAACTGAGCACACATGCAGGCATGCGTGGTTCTTAGGGTCTACTCTTCCTGACTTGAACATTCAGCTAATTGCTGTATTTCCTTTAAAAATGTTATAGATTTCCTTCCATGTACTTAGATAGGTATCATTACTATTGCCATTTTACAAAGCATAAGAATAAGCACTGAAAAGTTGAATAACATGATCAAGTTCAAAGAGTTTATTGGCAATGTAATTAGGATATGAACACAACCAACTTATCTGGATTCCATGGTTTCAACATGTGCAACATACTACCACTCTGCATCATGCATACATCTTAATTGTACCTGTCACTTGAGTTGCAACTTATTTTCATGTATCTCCCTTTCCAATTGTGGGTATATAGTAAATTTAAAATGTGCATAATTGTTCTGTTTAGAGATACACACTTGGGTGATAAAACCATAAAGAAACATATAGAAGTGATTGTGTGTCCTTGGTAAGTCTTGACTGTCTCCAAGAAATATAAGTATCACATACACACACACACACACACACACACACACACACACACACACACACTCACCCTTGGTGAGATGTGATTATTTCTTGGGTGAACTAAAGGGGAAATCAGTAGTGATATCTTTCTGTTAGGGATAGGCAATGACTGAGAAGGGCAGAAGCTAAGGGAAAACTGACACAAATCAGGCATATATCAACAAAACATCATAGGACAAATTGTTCTCCTTCAGAGAGAAGTAGAATTTCAAAAGAAGGGAATGAGATCATGGGCCTCAGAGATTTGGAAGAAGATAGAGTTAAAGAAGAAAGTTCAAGGAAACTGAGAAGGGAAAATGGTCCCAAGGATGGAAATTCTCACAAAGGCCATCCTCTTTTTGAAGGACCAAGTCTAAAAAGCTTCATTTGCTCCATAAAAAGACACTGCTGAAAATGGATGTGTTTCAGTCCCTGTTTCTCCCACTTCTTGCTAAGTGCTACCTCCTTAAAGAATTTTGTATATTTTACATAATTCTTCATTTTGGTGAGATTAGCAGGACAAGGTAGTCCAAGAAGGGTCAGACTTCACTTCACCTACCCTTAATACCTAGGGACTCCAGTGGAGATGAGACTGGAGAATGCATTGTACTCGTATATAAATTAATTTTTTAATCAAGATCTCACAAAATATATTGTCCATGCCTTAGTTTTATCACGTAATGTTAATAAATGAGAATTTTCTCATGTCACAAGGTCTTCTTTGAAAACACTATACCTGTTGCTGTAAAAATATTCATATTATTGAGGTACAATAACTAAACCATTCCCTTCTTCTCGGATATTTAGGTCAATTAGGTCCTCATTTTTTTTCTGTCATAAATAATGCTGTAGTGAACATCCTTGTGCATGTATCTTTGATCATCATCTCCAATCAGTTCCTTGGTTTGGATTTCTAGATATGAGGTCACTGAATCAGAGACTGTGAATTTTCAAGACTCTTGCAACATATTGGTAAATTGTTCTCCCTAAGGACCTCATCCGTTTATCCTCTCACAAGCAGGGTGTGCAAGTACCTGTTACACAATACCTTTACCAACATTCTGGCTGTGATATTTACACAAAAAATGTTTTACCCAATTAACCAGGACACATGCACTGATAGAACTTAAACATCTGCTGAGAAGAAACTTGAGAAGTTTGGTTTAAATGTGGAAAAGCTAATTGCAGTTGTCACAGATGGGGCACCTGCCAAAAACAGGGAAAATTGTTTTCATCAGTTTAGGAAAGAAGGATTGTGCAGTCCAGCTTTCATGCCTCTTTCAGAGTGTGTGGTATGAATTAGAGGGTGTGCTGAGTTCTCTGTGATTTAATGAAAGTACAGATGAAGATTTCAAGCTTTCTTCATGCTCATGCCTTAACTGATACTTACTTGTATATTTGAAAGAAGATTCAGTAGGGTATGGAAATCTAGCTTATTTCCAGAAGATGGAATCTAACTTATTTTACAGAAGATGGCTTATTTTTTTAATATAAATTTATTTATTTTAATTGGAGGTTAATTACTTTACAATATTGTATTGGTTTTGCCATACATCAACATGAATCCCCCATGGGTATACACGTGTTCCCCACCCTGAACCCCCCTCCCACCTCCCTCCCCATACCATCCCTCTGGGTCATCCCAGTGCACCAGCCCCAAGCATCCTGTATCTTGCATTGAACCTGGACTGGTGATTCATTTCATATATGATATTATACATGTTTCAATGCCATTCTCCCAAATCATCCCACCCTCGCCGTCTCCCACAGAGTCCAACAGACTGTTCTATACATCTGTGTCTCTTGCTGTCTCACATACAGGGTTATAGTTACCATCTTTCTAAATTCCATATATGGCTTGATTGTTAAAAACTATTTTAAGAATAAAATTTCAAGCTTGAAGCTAAAAGACTCTCTGACACCCATTTAGCTAAGTTCCCCCAGTGTCATTAGACTGGGATTAATGATGTAACGAATATGAAAATACACTGAGCTTTAAACTGTATGGAATAAACAAAGCTATTTCTGACTTGTTCACGAAAGTCACAACATTTAGTCTGAACATGAGGCCACAGAACCATATTATCCAATGCCCAGAAGAATAACAAATTCTAAAGCCATAGAGTTACATGGTAGATGGAGTAACAATTTCAGAAGAGGTTCACAGATTAATGCCAATAAGACTAAACTTCCAGAACTGCTATTGGATAAGCATCTCTTCTATCAGTTTTAAGAGAAAGTGATTGTTATTGAGAAATATCAATAACCTCAGATATGCAGATGACACCACCCTCACAGCAGAAAGAAAAGAACTAATAAGCCTCTTGATGAAAGTGAAAGAAGAGGGTGAAAAAGTTGGCTTAAAACTCAACATTCAGAAAACTAAGATCAGGGCAACCAGCCTCATCACTTCATGGCAAATAGATGGGGAAACAGTGGAAACAGTGAGAGATTTTATTTGGTGGGGGGGGCTCCAAAATCACTGCAGATGGTGATTGCAGCCATGAAATTAAAAGACGCTTGCTTCTTGGAAGAAAATCTATGACCAACGTAGACAGCATATTAAAAAGCAAAGACATTACTTTGCCAGCAAAGGTCCATCTAGTCAAAGCTATGGTTTTTCCAATAGTCATGTATGGATGTAAGAGTTGGACTGTGAAGAAAGCTGAGCACCAAAGAATAGATGCTTTTGAACTGTGGTGTTGGAGAAGACTCTTGAGAGTCCCTTGGACTGCAAGGAGATCCTACCAGTCCATCCTAAAGGAAATCAGTCCTGAATATTCATTGGAAGGACTGATGCTGAAGCTGAAACTCCAATACTTTGGCCACCTGATGCAAAGAACTGACTCTTTGGAAAAGACCCTGATGTTGGGAAAGAATGAAGGCGGGAGGAGAAGGGGATGACAGAGGATAAGGAGGATAAGATGGCATCACTGACACAATGGACATGAGTTTGAGTAAGCTCCGGGAGTTGGTGATGGACAGGGAAGCCTGGCGTGCTGCATCCATGGGGTCACAAATAGTTGGACACGACTGAGTGACTGAACTGAACTGATTGATATGGTTAACTATGCCCAGTAAAAATATCCATCAACTTGTTTAGGAAAGTGTATAAATTCCAGAACTGCCTGGAAATTTACTGCTATGTAATGAAACACTGGGCCATTAAATTTTTCTATACAATATGTGAAAAGAAAGCTTAATATACAATAGTGATATAAATCTGGAATTGGAATAGAGATGTTTTGATTTATAAGTACAACAGTTTTCAATAATGGTTTACTGATAAAAACCTATATCCTCACTGAGTTGATCAAAATAGATCAATGAAACCACTAGGCTGAAAACTGTATATTTCTGCCCTGTTTAAGAAATATGATTAATTTTTCCAAAATGGTTGTGCTACATTTAATACAGTTTAATTTTATATATTTTGAACAGGGGCCTTCCCAGGTGGCTCAGTGGTAAAGAATCCACTTGCCAATGCAAGAGATGCCAGAGACATGGGTTTGATTCCTGAATTGGGAAGATTCCCTTGTGTAGGAAATGGCAACCCACTCCATTATTCTTGCCTGGAAAATTCCAAAGACAGAGGAGCCTGTCCACAGCACGTGCTGCACCCCATGGGTTCACAATGATTCAGACATGACTTAGTGACGGAACAACATTTTTGAACAGCCTAAAGGTTTCACTTCCCGTCATTGTATTGTAGACTGCAATAAAACACACAGCCTTAAAGTTGAGTGTTATGTTTTACTTGGTGGAAATTTTTAGGACTTCAAGTCCAGAAGGCAGCATCTCAAGTAATCCTGAGAGAACTGCTTGATGCAACAGGGGAAGCTGAGTTATATGGAAGTTTGGCAACCAAGGGCAGGTAGTCAGAACACCAAAAGAGTATTGTTAGTTAGGGAAAACCAGATATCCCAAGCTAAGAAATTTAGTGCTTTTCTATGTATGGGAAGATGCAAGAGTCTGGGCTCACTGACATCATTCCTTTGATAAGTACCTCAGCATCCTGTTTTCACATCCTGAGTATCCTCAGGGTTTAACACAGGGAGCGGTTGTAGGATGATGGCTTCTAGATAGCAGGCATCCTTTTCCTTCCTGAGTTTCCTCAGGCTCACTGGCTGTGTTGGAAGGCTGAAATTGCTGATGACTATAGCATCCTTTCTGAGCTGGCTTAAAAAACCTGACTTAGAACTCAACATTCAAAAAACTAAGATCATGACATCCAGTCCCATCATTTTATTCAAACAGATAGGGAAACAATGGAAACAGTGACAGATTCTATTTTCTTGGGCTTCAAAATCAATGCACATAGTGACTGCAGTAATGAAATTAAAAGATGCTTGGTCCTTGGAAGAAAAGCTATGACAACCCTAGACAGCATATTAAAAAGCAGAGACATTACTTTTCTGACAAAGGTCTGTATAGTCAAAGCTATCGTTTTTCTAGTAGTCATGTATGGATGGATGTGAGAGTTGGACCACAAAGAAAGCTGAGAGCTAAAGAACTGATGCTTTTGAACTGTGGTGTTGGAGAAGACTCTTGAGAATCCTTAGGATTAGCAAGGAGATCAAACCAGTCAATCCTAAAGGAAATCAGTCCTGAATATTCATTGGAAGGACTGATGCTAAAGCAGAAGCTCCAATACTTTGGCCACTTGATGCAAAGAACTGACTCCTTGGAAAAGACTCTGATGCTGGAAAAGATTAAAGGCAGGAGGAGAAGGGAATAACAAACAATAAGATGGTTGGATGGCATCACCGACTCGATGGACATGAGCTTAAGCAAGCTCCGGGAGTTTATGGTGTACAGGGGAGCCTGGCGTGCTGCAGTCCATGGGGTCACAAAGAGTTGAACACAACTGAGCAACTGAACTGAACAGACTTATAGCATTCTTGTTTACTGATATGGCAGAAAATATTCCATTTCTCAGAATTATTGAATATGATAGGCAATAGGTAATAATAAGTAGGCACAAGTTTTGGAGTAGAGAAAGTCAAAGTACAAATCCTGGCTCTACCAATGCATAAAATTCTCTCCTTGGCCTTTAATGTCCAACAACCTGGCTAGGCTTGCCTTTCCAATCTCACCTCCAACCCCACTCCTCTTCACTCACCATGCTCCAGCCACACAAGCTCCTGGCTGTTCCTCAAACACTTCAAGCTTGTTTCCCTTTCATAATCTTATTGCTCCCCTTTGATGGAACTGCTCTTCCTTCATATCTTCATATCATTTGCTCTCTTACTTTATTTGTGTCTTTTTTCAAATATCACCTCCCCAGAGACATCCTCCCTGACCACTCAATTAAAATAACCCACACTTTGAGTCACTAATTATTACATTAGCCAGATTTTTTTCTTTACTACCTAAAATCATAAATTTTTTATTTACCTAATTGTTTATGAATTATTTTCCCATTATAATCTCTATGAGAGCAGGAGTCTTACCTGTTTTGGGCCCTGCTGTATCATCAGCAGATAGGACAACTTTGAACACATCATAGATACTTAATAAACATTTTTGAATGAATGACTAAATACATGAATGAACCAACAAAAGCTAGGATAATTCTATGCACAGCTATTTGGGGAGTACACAAAAGGTGTACCTAACCTAAATTTGCAGTTGAAATGGAGTATGATCAAAGGAAATTTCCTAGAGGAAGATAAGCTATAATCTGAAGTTTTGAAGGATGAGTAGGGGAGAAGGAGAGGATTCTAGATAAAGGAAACAGAGATGTGAGGGGTAGAGGATAAGAGAATACAGCCTGAATATTCAGGAAACTGCAGGTAATCTGGGATGATTCATCAAAATGTGAACAGGAGAAAATGGCTTCTGTGTGGTTGGAGGGGTTGAGTGTAGTCCCTGAAGCCTTATAAATGATTTGAGACCCAAAGCTGCTAAAAACATCTTCTTTCTAAACGCTCCCAAGGGTGATCAAAATAGTCTGGACTTTCCTTCCAGTAGATTTCCAGAAATATGAGAAGTTAACCACAACATGGAATGAGGAAGAATTCTTTAAAATTCTCTGTGTGTGACTTGTTCATTTCCCTTCCCACATCCACTCCCCAATTATGATCTGATAGAGATTGAGGTCAGCTGTCCTTCAGGACATCCAACAAGATCCATAATTATAAGCAGATTCTATACAGTGAGTTCATCCCTCATAGCTGCATTTAATAATGTGTTGCTATATGTGTCTTGGCAGATGCCCCACAGTAAACTGATTGCAAAAGATGTCATTTCATGTATGCATGCTTCCATTGCTTTTACAGTGGCCAGGTTAAGAGCCACGTGTCCTCTGCATTTTGAGGGAGAAAGGATACGTGTTGCTTTGCAGTGGGTAAAATGGGCCAAACAAAAAACCATATCCATACCCCAAGGAGTTTGTAACCCAAAAGCAAGAGTGGACATGCTATGAAACACTGCAGAACAATACCCACACAATACGTGCAGATAGAGCAGCACATGTCTATCACAGCTGGAATGCTTTGTAAAGGATCCCCAAACCATTGCTAGTCTTTGAACATTTCCCCAGTTCAAATCACAGAATACCATCTCTTATCAGCAAACTCAGAAAAGCCAAGCAAGATGCTTAAAACAGACATGAGTAAAGGTCATATTCCTAAACTGTAGAAAACTAAAAAGTAAAGCTCCCTGACAAGTAAACTACTGCCATGCACATTACCATCCACCCTCAGTGGTAACACACTCTGTATTCATGCTGTCAGAGGCAAATACAACTCATTGACTTTTCCTGATAAGATGCCACTTTGTTCTTTAGTTGTTCAGCTGTGTCCAACTCTTTTGCAACTCTGTAGACTTTAGCCCTCCAGGTTCCTCTGTCCATGGGATTTTCCAGGCAAGAACACTGGAATGATTTGCCATTTCCCTTTCTAGGTTATCTTCCATATTCAGGGATCAAACCTGCACCTTCTTGTCTCCTGTGTTACAGGCGGATTTTTTTAATGCTGAACCATTGGAAAGTCCAAGATACCACTAACCAATGATTAAACGAAGGTCTTGGATAAACATTTTTTGGGAACAAAAAGGAAAAAGTTAAAGAATTAATCATTTGGCTTAAGTTCATTAATAATTAAAACCCAGAGCTGTTACTGCTTTTGTTATCCTTGTTGCTAACATCTGCAAACAAAAAACAGAAAGGAAACTAGGATGTGATGAAAAGAACACTGAAACGAGAGCCTGATCAGCTTTTTATTCTCAGCAAGTCACCTCATCTTTCTAACCTCTATTTCTCCTAACTATAAAATAGGAGCAATTAACTGTGAACAGTCTACTTCACTAGAAAAAGTGATCCCATGGACTGCAGTCCGCCAGTCTCCTGTCAGTGAGGCTTCTCCAGGCAAGAATACTGGAGTGGATTGCTATGCCCTCCTCCAGGGGATCTTCCCAACCCAGGGACTGAACCCAGGTTTCCTGAATTACAGGTGGATTCTTTACCGACTGAACCATCAGGGAAGCCCAGAAATTAGTTTGCATATATTATTAAGGCATTTTCTAAACCAGAAAGCACTGCAAATGTTAGAGCTTATTATGTAATGTCCATTGTTTCTGTGTTCTCCTAAATTCCCGTGGAAACCATTCAAGTGACCCTCTAAGCATTTTTGTTATTTTTTAAATATATTTTACTTTTTAGAATAGTTTTAGATTTACAGAAAAGTTGAGAAATTAGTACATAGAGAGTTCTTAAATACCCTACACCTTATTTCCCCCTATTATTATGTTAGTATGGTTTCCAATATTGATACAGTATTATTAACTAGTTCATGCATGCTTAATCGTGTACAACTCTGCAAACTCATGGACTGTAGCCCTCCAGGCTCCTCCATATTTTCAAGAATACTGGAGTGGGTTGCCATTTCCTACACTAGATTATTAACCAGAGTTGAGAGTTTATTGATATTTCCTTTGCTTTACCTAATATCCATTTTCCTTTCCAAAATCCCATGCTGAGTATCACTTTACATTTAGTTGATATGTCTCCTGAGGCTACTCTTAGCTATGACATTTTCACAGATTTCCCCCATTTTTGATGACTTTAAGTGCTATTACTCAAAATGATGATTTATGACATTAAGGTTGCTCTTGGTCACCTGGCTGTGGTAGCATTTGTCAGTTTTTTTCCCTGAAAAGTTGTACTTTTTCCCCCCTTTCTGTACTATATTCTTTGGAGGAAATCACCATGTGAAGCCCATACTTAAGGAGTAGTTATGCTTCCTCTCTCTGGTTTTGTTTTTACCAAATAAAAGCAATATGTCCATGGTACATAGCTTGCCTTTTTGCAATAGGGACTGTTACCTTTTAAGATATTTTCAAAGAGCTGGTATGAAATCACTCTTTTCAGAAGAAAAACTACAGTAACAGTAGCTTTCTATTCCTTGCCTTGAAAATCACAGTTCCCATTTTTACTTCAAGATAATTTTTATCTTAAAGAAAAAAGTTTACTTTGTTAAATTTGCCATTCAGTGCTTAAGGGGGCCTGTCCTGTTCACACAGTTCTGTCTTTCCTTCTTTCTTCTACTTTTTTATCTGCACCTTCTTTAAAAAGAAAACTTGTGCATTCATTTCTTCTTTTAGATTATTCCACCATGCTGTTTCAAATATGTTGCTTGTATAATTTTCTGAGATAAAAAATTAGAATCTAAGCTTCTCTCTGAGGGAATATTACCTTTGAAGTTCAGGGAGGCATCAGAATCAAAGTAAAATCTACAATTTACTTCCCTACAACAAATTCTGGGAAGATAAAACTAACAAGATACAAAAGGAAAAATCTGTTTCAAACTGATAATAAAGATGCAGTAATGACTAGAAATAAAGAAAACATGAGGAAGTCATGAATAAGAACTACTTGGTTTACAACAACTGCATTTCCCTAAACCTCAGCAAGCCAAAGTATCTAAACCTCAAATTCTGATTCAGTCATTCCTGGACAAACTTTATTTCTCAAATACAAGTTTCTGCGGCAAAATAAAAAGAGTAAACATACTAATGCACACAGTGAAATCTGACACAAGGAATTTAGATGGGTTAAACAGGAGCCACTAAAAAGAAAATCATACAGAGGTAAGTAATCTTTTTCTGGGGCTTCCTCGGTGGCTTAGCAGCAAAGAATCCACCTGCAAAGCAGGAGACACAGGAAACATGAGTTTGATCCCTGGGTCGGGAAGATCCCCTGGAGGAGGGCGTGGCAACAGACTCCAGTATTCTTGACTGGAGAGGAGCCTCGTGGACTGCACTCCATAGGGTTACAAAGAGTCAACTGTGACTGAACACGCATGCAATCGTTTTCTAAAGATAGTAATGCGGATGTACAATTCTTGTCATCTTGCAAATCAAAAATTTACACATAACCAGGAAAGAAATTTTGCATTTGGCTAACATACTCTTAATTTTTTTAACAGAAAATAATAATGATTAAAAGCTTCCTAGTCACAAGCAATACAGTGTAAAGTAAGGAATACCAGTTTTCGAATCAGAAGAAACTGAATTCAAATTCCAACCTCACCATTTACTAGCTGTATGACTATATGATAAATTATTTAACTTTTGTGAATCTCAATTTTTTCATCTATAAAAGACACACTAAACCTACCTTATGGGTCATTAGGATGATTAGATACATGTTAGATACATGGCAAAAAATATAATTATATACAGATGCTAATTAATATATAGCAGACTCTGAATTAGAGAGAAAGAAGATACTATTTGGATCCTCTCAGTTTTTAATCTTAGTGGAAGAAATGGAGACTAATCAAGGAAAAACCAAAAACAATGAAATTATTAAAATTATAAATTCTACAAAGTCACTTAAAAAAAGGTAGTTTTCCCCAAGTAGGTGATGATGGAACTAAAATATATCACTGAAAAAGCTGAAAGAAAAATGAAAATGTTAATTGCTCAGTCGTGTCCAACTCTTTGCAACCCCATAGACTGTAGCCCACCAGATTCTTCTTTCCATGAAATTTTCCAGGCAAGAATACTTGAGTCAGTAGCCACTCCCTTCTCCAGGAGATCTTCCTGACCCAGGGATTGAACCTGGGTATCCTGTATTACAGGCAGATCCTTTACTATCTGAGCCACCAGGGAAGTAAGCATTAAATAAATAAAGCCCCAAGGAAGAGCAATTAAGATAAAGGAAACATGATATGCAAAGTTCCCAGGATGAGGGAAGGAATGGTGCTTTCAAGGAAATGAAAGGAGAATATAGGTATGAGGGACAGTGCAGTGAGAGATGCAGCAGAAGCCAGGACAAGCAAAGTCTTCTAGACCATCTTAAGGATTTTGGTTCTTGCCATACAAATAATGAAAAAGCATTGAAAGGTTTTGAACAAAGCAGTGACATTTTTAAAACAGGTTCGCTCAGGCTGCTGTGGGGATAAACCACATGGGGCAGGAAGTTCAGTTCAGTTCAGTCACTCAGTCTTGTCCGACCCCTTGCAACCCTATGGACTGCAACACACCAGGCTGCCCTGCCCATCACCAACTCCCAGAGCTTACTCAAACTCATGTCTCATTGCATCAGTGATGTCATCCAACAATCTCATCCTCTGTCGTCCCCTTTTCCTCCCACTTTCAATCTTTCCCAGCATCAGGGTCTTTTCCAATGAGTCAGTCCTTCCCATCAGGTGGCCAAAGTATTGGAGTTTCAGCTTCAGCATCAGTCCTTCCAATGAATATTCGGGATTCATTTCCTTTAGGATGGACTGGTAGGATCTTCTTGCAGTCCAAGGGACTCTCAAGGGTCTTCTCCAACACCACAGTTCAAAAGCATCAATTCTTCAGAGTTCAGCTTTCTTCACAGTCCAACTCTCACATCCATACATGACTACTAGAAAAACCACAGGTTTGACTAGATGGACTTTTGTTGGTAAAGTAATGTCTCTGCTTTTCAATATGCTGTCTAGGTTGGTCATAGCTTTTCTTCCAAAGAGCAAGCGTCTTTTAATTTCATGGCTGCAATCACCATCTGCAGTGATTTTGGAGCCCAAAACAGTAGTCTGTCACTGTTTCCATTGTTTCCCCATCTATTTGCCATGAAGTGATGGGACCAGATGCCATGATCTTCGCTTTCTGAATGTTGAGTTTTAAGCCAACTCTTCACTCTCATCTTTCACTTTGATCAAGAGGCTCATTAGTTCTTCTTTTCTTTCTGCCATAAGGGTGGTGTCATCTGCATATCTGAGGCTATTGATATTTTTCCCAACAATCTTGATTCCAGCTTCTGCTTCATCCAGCCCAGCATTTTGCATGACATACTCTGCATATAAGTTAGATAAGCAGGGTGACAATATATAGCCTTGATATACTCCATTCCCAATTTGGAACCAGTCAGTTGTTCCATGTCCAGTTCTAACTGTTGCTTCTTGACCTGCATACAGATTTCTCAAGAGGCAGGTCAGGTGGTCTGGTATTCACATCTCTTTCAGAATTTTCCACAGTTTATTGTGATCCACACAGCCAAAGTCTTTGGCATAGTCAATAAGACAAAAGTAGATGTTTTTCTGGAACTCTCTTGCTTTTTTCTTGATCCAGCGGATATTGGGAATCTGATTTCTGGTTCCTCTGCATTTTCTAAATCCAGCTTGAACATCTGGAAGTTCATGGTTCACATACTGTTGAAGCCAGGCTTGCAGAATTTTGAGCATTACTTACTAGTGTGTGAGATAAGTGCAATTGTGCGATAGCTTGAGCATTCATTGGCATTGCCTTTCTTTGAGATTGGAATGAAAACTGACCATTTCCAGTCCTGTGGCCACTGCTGTGTTTTCCAAATTTGCCGGCATATTGAGTTCAGCACTTTCACAGCATCATCTTTTAGGATTTGAAATAGCTCAACTGGAATTCCATCACCTCCACTAGCTTTGTCTGTAGCGATGCTTCCTAAGGCCCACTTGACTTTGTATTCCAGAATGTCTGGCTCTAGGTGAGTGATAGATACAGGAATTCTTGAGGAAGCCAAGGCAGCAGGCTAAGCTGGGGATGAGAGAGGCATCAGAAGAGTAACTGTAGGCACAGAGAAATTAGTAAGCGATAGAACCAAAATTGGCTGGTCTATCTTCCCCCAGATTTTGTGTTTTCTAGCTTTGTATGTTGTAATAAAAAACTAAATACCTGCAGTGAAAAAACATAGGAAGCAGGATACTGAGTTAAAGAATTTCCCCAGGGCTTAGCACTTAGGTTTCTTCCCAAGGATAGAATCACATGGAGAAAGTGAACAGCACAGGATAGAAGTGTTCTCAGAAAACCAAGGGACCAAATATATGAGGGAGGGAGAATGGCTTGGTGGTAGAAATGACACTGGGTACAGACCCTGCACCCAACACAGATTGAAGCTCTAGGTCCAGCTCTGCCACATACATTTAAACAAACAAACCCCTTCTCCTCTTCAAACCAATCTCATCTGTGAAATGACCAGGAGGAACTAGTTGATCTCTAGGATTCTTTTCAGTGCATACTATAAAGGTAGCTTAGCACAGTGGTGCAGAGTACAGGTTCTGGAGCCATTATATTAACAACAAACATGTAATGAGCACTTACCATGCCCCAGGCATTGTTCTAAGTATTATATACAAACTGCCTTAATCCTCTCAATAAATCTGGTGAAAGTGAAAATGAAGTTGCTCAGTTGTGTTGGACTCTTAACGACCCCATGGATTATACATTCCAAAGAATTCTCTAGGCCAGAATACTGGAGTGGGTAGCCTTTCCCTTTTCCAAGGGATCTTCCCAACCCAGGGATTGAACCCAGGTCTCCCACATTGCAGGCAAATTCTTTACCAGCTGAGCCACAAGGGAAATGCAGGTAGTAACTATTATTATTCTCATCAGCTTCACTTTATATTTGAGAAAGTCCAAAGTGAACAGGAACTAAAAAGCCTCTTGATGAAAGTGAAAGAGGAGAGCAAAAAAGTTGGCTTAAAGCTCAACTTTCAGAAAACGAAGATCATGGCATCTGGTCCCATCACTTCATTGGAAATAGATGCGGAAACAGTAGAAACAGTGTCAGACTTTATTTTTTTGGGCTCCAAAATCACTGCAGATGGTGACTGCAGCCGTGAAATTAAAAGATGCTTACTCCTTGGAAGAAATGTTATGACCAACCTAGATAGTATATTCAAAAGCAGAGACATTACTTTGCCAACAAAGTCCATCTAGTCAAGGCTATGGTTTTTCCAGTAGTCATGTATGGATGTGAGAGTTGGACTGTGAACAAAGCTGAGTGGTGAAGAAGTGATGCTTTTGAACTGTGGTGTTGGAGAAGACTCTTGAGAGTCCCTTGGACTGCAAGGAGATCCAACCAGTCCATTCTGAAGGAGATCAGCCCTGGAATTTCTTTGGAAGGAATGTTGCTAAAGCTGAAACTCCAGTACTTTGGCCACCTCATGTGAAGAGTTGACTCACTGGAAAAGACTCTGAAGCTGGGAGGGATTGGGGGCAGGAGGAGAAGGGGACAACCGAGGATGAGATGGCTGGATGGCATCATGAACTTGATGGACGTGAGTCTGAGTGAACTCCGGGAGTTGGTGATGGACAGGGAGGCCTGGCGAGCTGCAATTCATGGGGTCGCAAAGAGTTGGACACGACTGAGTGACTGAACTGAACTGAACTGAGGCTTAGAGATGTTAAATAACTTTTTCAAAATCTCACAATTATTAAGAGACAGAGATAGGATTTCAATATCATAGTCTATGTGTTCTGATATGCACATTCTCTATGATATGCACATTCTTTTAAGGATGTCTAGGTTCAAATACTGGCTCTGAAAAAAAATACTGGCTCTGTTGTTTTTCAGGTGTGTAGGTCCCACTGTGCCTCAGATTTCTTATCTGTAAAAGGGGAATTATAATAGTTCTTACCTAAATGTATTTTGTGAGGATTAACTGAGGATATATATCTATATGTTCACATTGAGGTATATACACAGTGATTAAAAGAATAGGCTTTGGAATTTAGTAAGTACTCAGTAAATGTTTGGTGTGATTATTAATTGATGGCCCAAGGAAGAACAGACAATTACATCGTGGAAAACACTTGTTGGCAAGAATGACTCTGATCCTAAGTTTTCATGGTGTTGCCAAGGCAAGGAAGCAAAGTTTAGATACAGAGCCCCTACAAAGGAGAGCTATTTATTGTCTGTTCTGTGCAAAGGATTTCTCATTGTTTCTCTTTATGTCCTTACTTAACATTTGAAAATATGAAAGAAACATGGAGATGGTAAATAAAATAACCTATGATGAAAATAATATATAATCCCTATATATAGTCCAAAATAATGCTAATTCATTTTGGAGTGCCTTATTGTTTTTATAAACCAATTTATTAAGTCACAGCCAGAATTTAAAAGAAATAACATAATAGGATGGTATAGGGTTGGATAGAAAACATCACAGCGCATTGCAACTAGTAAAAGTAAAAAGTAAGTATTTTTTTCATAAAAGTTTTGTTTCAGAGGGAGATAAACAGAGAGATCATGAAAATTATAGTCTTCAACTTGCACAGTTTTTTAAAAGTTTAAGTAACACTGAACTAGACTATTCATTCAACAAACATACACTATCAGTAGTTTGTGCTAAGCTTTCTGCCAAGACCTGGGTTCATAAGAAATAACTGAATTCCAGCTTTAAGTGAAACGGGGAAACAACATTAAACAAAACTACATATAACCTTATGACGCTTGCACCTCACTTCCCGGTAGAAGAGTGATGTTTAGAAGAGAAGGAATGTTTGGAATTGCTAAAGTATCATGGTAACTACACCTCTGGGGAAAAGTGTGCTTATTCTATCAGTAAGATAGCTTGATATATTTTCTTTGCTTTTAGATTTGCCATGATTTTTTAAAGTCTAATGTTTACATGGCCAAGGAAACGGTGAGATATAAATCACATTTTATGTAGCTGATTTAATATATTTTCTTTATTTTTAACAGATTCTTTCCCTCTGGAACATTGTTGGGGGCAAAGGGTGGCATAGGAGAAAACTAGATCTTTGTTCACTCCTTCTCCTCTAGATCCTACCATTATGGGTTAAAAACAGAAGCTGTTGAATTGTGGGAAATAGACATAGTTTAAACCCTGCTGTAATTAGTCCAGGAGCCCCACAGATTGTTAATGAGGTTGTTTGAATTAGCACCTGCTCCTCGAATGGTTGGGTGTGAGCCCATTGGCTGCCAGGCCCCTTGAGTCAGCGAGAGGGATATGGGTTTGGAGGGAGGGGTCTGCATGCTGTCTTGCAGGTGTTTTCTGAGGGTCCCTGAATCAGTATTTTATTTTCTGTGTATTTTGTGTCATTTACTAAATGCAAGAGGCTGGGCTAGATGTTGGAGGAAATGCACAGGTCAGAGACAGCCCTTGCCCACAAAGAACTCATGCAGAGAGACAAGATATTTACACAAGGGACAAAAGCCCAAAGCAGATGTGGAGCAACACAGCGTGAGAACACTGACCTTGGAATGAATCATGGTCCTATCGCTTTCTAGCTGTGTGACCTGGGGCAAAATCACCCTTAAGGAGTTTTTGTTACCTTATCTGCAAACTCAGAATGATTGGGTATTAATAAGGAGCAAATGATAGCCATGAGTGAAGTGGGCAGTATCTCACTGAGTGAATACAGTAATTGAGTTGATTATAAAATCAAAGTGCCTGCAAAGAAATACAAGTGAAATGCTTTGGAGCTTTAAGGAGGGGACATATCAGGAAAAGCTTCTTGGAAGTGGCATCTGAAATAAACCTTACAGGATTTGTCTGATGTTAGAAGGAGGCAGTGAGGGGAAATATTGCCAGGGAGGAATGGAATAAACAAAGGCATGGAGGTGGGAAGACCTGGGACATTCCAAATGGCAGACATGTTTTTGCTGTGAATTGTAATTATATAGACAAATAAGTGTGGGCTTCCCAGGTGGTGCTGGTAGTAAAGAACCTGCCTGCCAATGTGGGAGATGCAAGAGATACAGGTTTAATCCCTGGGTTGGTAAGATCCCCTGGAGGAGGGCATGGCAACCCACTCCAGTATTCTTGCTTGGAGAGCCCTCATGGACAGAGGAACCTGGAGGGCTATAGTCCATAGGGTTGCAAAGACTTGGGCATGACTGGAGTGACTTAGCATGCATGTAGACAAGTCCAGTTGCTAACCTCAAAAAGCTCATAGCCTAGTGGGGAGACAGACTTATGAACTGATAAAGCAAAGTGATACCAGTTTGTGATAGAGGGACTGTGAGAGTCCAGTGGAGGTCCACTTGGACCAGTCTGGGCTAAGGCTGACCAAGTGGGAATGGTAGAGGATGAAGGGGGTGAGTGGGACTCAACAGTGACAGGGAAAATGCTGACTATGCGGCCCATTCTCAATAGAAATGCCAGTAAGGAAATCATATTGGCACACAGGATAGAAACATGACAAGGATGAAAATTGGTTTGGTAGCAATGAGAGAATAAGAGAGGCAACCAAGAGCTGCAATCAGAGAGAAAAATGGCAGAATTCTAGAACTTAGAGTTGGAGTCATTTAGTGCCATGATGAAGCCTGCAGTTTCTTGCGACGCTGGGTGGCTGAAATGAAGAGAAAGTGAGTCACTGGTGATGAGGATTTCAAGGATAGTGGGATAGTGACTAAAAAGTTTATTACTGTCTGTTGATGACTAGGAGGGCATAGATAGGAGGGAATGCTCTGTGGAGCAGGTCAATGAACCAAGTATTAATATAAATATCACCCAGAAAGGTGGGATTGTGTCTTTGAAGGCAATAGCTGGTTTTAGAGTTTTAAATATGCTATCTACTTACTGCTGAGCACCTGCTCTATGCTAGTCACTTCAGATTTATTTTATTATCTCCAGTTGTGTAGGTTAGCATATTTGTAGGTTTGCTGTTGGAGAAGGCAATGGCACCCAACTCCAGTACTCTTGCCTGGAGAATCCCATGGACGGAGGAGCCTGGTAGGCTGCAGTCCATGGGGTCGCTAAGAGTCGGGCACGACTGAGCGACTTCACTTTCACTTTTCACTTTCATGCATTGCAGAAGGAAATGGCAACCCACTCCAGTATTCTTGCCTGGAGAATTCCGGGGACAGAGGAGCCTAGTGGGCTGCCATCTATGGGGTCGCACAGAGTTGGACACGACTGAAGTGGCTTAGCAGCAGCAGCAGCAGCAGCAGGTTTGCTGTGACAGGAAGGTCCAAAATAAGTGGACTAAATAAGATACAAGTTCACTCCTCTGTCATGTAAAAGTCTGGATATGCGGTCCACAGCTGCTATGACAACATATAATAATCAAGGTTCCGGGAGCTTTTCTGTTTTGTTGTCCTGCCACCTTGTATCTCTGTTCTCACCCTGCCGTCTGCATTCCTATCAACTGGAAGAAGGGGACAGTGAATAGTGTGACCCAGAGTCACCAAGAGCGACTAAGATTCAAAAGAAAGACGATTAGATTCCCCTCTTGGTAAGGGAGTAGCAAGGCCACATTGCAAAAGAGAAGGTGGGTAGGGAGATACTGTTGTAGCCACATTTGGAAAATACAATCTGCCACACTTTATAAAAATGACCTTTAACAGAATGCTGGTCAGCTTAATAAATGTGAATAATCTGCAGGACAAATGATCATGAATAAAATGGATTCTACTTACTTGTTCTGTTCATTTTAATCCATAGAACAAGCTTATAAAGTAGATTTATTTCACATCCTCATTTTACAGATATGGGAAGTAGGTAACCTTCCAAGATCCATGAGACAGTTGTGGAGCTGGGATTTGAACCAAAGCCTGTTTGATTCCCAAGTTTGTGCTCTTTCCTGACATGGCACAGGCTCTCACAAAGCCTGACATCCAGAGGAAATGCAAGAGAAAAGAAAGACTTGCTTTTCTATCACAAGGACTCAATAAATATTTGTCAACTCTAACCAAGTTAAATCAAACTCCTCGAGGAAAATCTTAGAAACAATATCTGAAAGATGTACATAAAGCTAAAAAAAAGGTAGCTTTGAAAGAAATACATTAACCAGCTAACGAAACAAGATCTATGTGAACACCATTTCTTCATTCACTGTACCCACACAGTTCAGTTCAGTTCAGTCTCTCAGTCGTGTCTAACTCGTTGCGACCTCATGAATCCCAGCGCGCCAGGCCTGCCTGTCCATCACCAACTCTCTGGGAGTTCACTCAGACCCACGATCATAGAGTCCGTGACGCCATCCAGCCATCTCATCCTCGGTCGTCCCCTTCTCCTCCTGCCCTTAATCCCTCCCAGCATCAGTCTTTTCCAATGAGTCAACTCTTCGCATGAGGTGGCCAAAGTACTAGAGTTTCAGCTTTAGCATCATTCCTTCCAAAGAAATCCAAGGGCTGATCTCCTTCAGAATGGACTGGTTGGATCTCCTTGCAGTCCAAGGGATTCTCAAGAGGCTTCTCCAACACCACAGTTCAAAAACATCACTTCTTCAGCGCTCAGCTTTGTTCACAGTCCAACTCTCACATCCATACATGACTACTGGGAAAACCATAGCCTTGACTAGACAGACCTTAGTTGGCAAAGCAATGTCTCTGCTTTTGAATATGCTATCTAGGTTGGTCATAACATTTCTTCCAAGGAGTAAGCATCTTTTAATTTCATGGCTGCAGTCACCATCTGCAGTGATTTTGGAGCCCCCCAAAAATAAAGTCTGACACTGTTTCCACCGTTTCCCTATCTATTTCCCATGAAGTGATGGGACCAGATGCCATGATCTTCATTTTCTGAATGTTGAGCTTTAAGGCAACTTTTTCACTCTCCACTTCCACTTTCATCGAGAGGCTTTTTAATTCCTCTTCACTTTCTGCCATAAGGGTGGTGTCATCTGCACATCTGAGGTTATTGATATTTCTCCCAGCAATCTTGATTCCAGCTCGTGTTTCTTCCAGTCCAGCGTTTCTCATGATGTACTCTGCATAGAAGTTAAATAAGCAGGGTGACAATATACAGCCTTGACGTACTCCTTTTCCTATTTGGAACCAGTCTGTTGTTCCATGTCCAGTTCTCAATGTTGCTTCCTGATCTGCATACAGATTTCTCAAGAGGCAGGTTAGGTGGTCTGGTATCCCCATCTCTTTCAGGATTTTCCACAGTTTATTGTGATCCACACAGTCAAAGGCTTTGGCATAGTCAAGAAAGCAGAAATAGATGTTTTTCTGGAACTCTCTTGCTTTTCCAATGATCCAGCGGATGTTGGCAATTTGATCTCTGGTTCCTCTGCCTTTTCTAAAACCAGCTTGAACATCTGGAAGTTCACAGTTCATGTATTGCTGAAGCCTGGCTTGGAGAATTTTGAGCATTACTTTACTAGCATGTGAGATGAGTGCAATTGTGCAGTAGTTTGAGCATTCTTTGGCATTGCCTTTCTTTGGGATTGGACCTTTTTCAGTCCTGTGGCCACTGCTGAGTATTCCAAATTTGCTGGCATATTGAGTGCAGCACTTTCACAGCATCATCTTTCAGGATTTGAAATAGCTCTACCGGAATTCCATCACCTCTACTAGCTTTGTTCGTAGTGATGCTTTCTAAGGTCCACTTGACTTCACATTCCAGGATGTCTCGCTCTAGATGAGTGATCACACCATCGTGATTATCTGGGTCGTGAAGATCTTTTTGTACAGTTCTTCTGTGTATTCTTGCCAGCTCTTCTTAATATCTTCTGCTTCTGTTAGGTCCAGACCATTTCTGTCCTTTATCGAGCCCATCTTTGCATGAAAATTTCCCTTGGTACCCATACAACAAGTACTAATTCCCTGTTTCATTCTAAAAGGATTCAAATTAGATTAGAAATGTCAATAAAATAAGACTTAGTGATTTTCATTATCATGTTAACACACTGGAAATATCCAGTAAGTGGCAACCACAGTCATTGATGAGAGCAATGGGTAGGGAGCCCAGAGAACTGGGTTCTATTCCTGGCTCTGCATCTCATCAGCTGTAAGAACTTGAGCATATCTCTGAGTTTCCCTAGACTTGACTTTTCTTGCCACTAAAATCAGGACGATATCAATGGTCTCTAAGGTTCTTTTCAGCACAAAAACTTATGTGAAGACTGAAGACTCTTTTTCTTACCATTTCCTGTAAGTCATGATTGCCTGAGTTATTTTCTACTAATAAGCAATTAATCATCTAATCTATTTAGTGCAAACTGCAACTGTTAAGGAGCAACTAAGAACAGTTAAAAACTGTTAGAGCAAAAGCTCTAATCAAATGTTTCTGAACATATGCTCACGGGCTTACTCAAAAACAGCACTTGTTCATTGTTCCCATTAAAATCTGTGATGAAACATCAGAGAATGCACAAAATTCTGTTATATTCATAATCCTATAATGTAGCCTCATTCTGACAATGGAATACATCATTTACTTCACAGCTATGTCTCTTTTAAAAGGTATCTCTATCGAGCTTCGATGTTCGGTCTTTCACCTTCTAACTCCTGCTTGTCCTTCAGAACTCAATTCTAGAGTCATTTTTTCCCCAGGAATCTTCCCAGACCCTTCCTTCCCCTCCTCCCCATAGGCTGCTTTGGTATGCTCCTATTCTATACTTTCACAGTCCCCAGTGCTTCTCTCTACTTTAGTACTTGTTATACTGTGAGGTCACAAAGAGTCAGACACGAGTGAGTGACTGAACACACACACATACTGTGTTATATCAAATTGTCAGTCTGTCATTTCCTTGTTTACTGTCCCCTAAGGCTGAAATCTTCTCAAGGATAGAAGACAACTCTATTGCCCGTGGTTAGCAGGAAGCTTAGACCTAGTAGGTGCTTAATGCATACTTGTTTAATGAATAGAGTTCTTTCATTCCCTTTCAGGAGATGTCGATGATGAAGACAACAGATGCATTTCTATCTTATGTCAAATCCACAAATATCCATACTTTCACACATGCCTTGTCTCCCACAAATGTATATAGCTGGAGACTTTTTTTAATATTATCAATGCAAATGGGAAAGAGGAAAGAGAAGCAACTTGTATTAACTGGTTACTTTATACACTTTTTCCATTAATATTAAAAATAATCTTCAAAACCTATGAGGTAAGTTAAATTAAGTCTATTATAAATCTATTAAATCTATTATATAGAAACTGAGGCTCAGAGAGATAAAGGCACTTGCCAAAGATCACAGGACTCTTATATGATGGTAGAAGGATTAATCTGACTCTACCTAATATCACACGGCCTCCCCAGGGAGAAAAGGGGGAGCACTGGCGTGGTGGGGGAGAAGGGGGTTGGGGGAAGGGTAAGGAAGGGGGTTTATGCTATGTTTTAAAATTAACATATCCCCCTCAAGTTTATACTTCCTAACCCTGAATTTTAGCCCTTTACACGAAGATTCAGCAACAAGTGCTCCTGCACCATAACTAATATCTGTACTCCTCCCCAGTCATTATTTGGGGCTTGGAGGTTGTGCAGATGGTATTGCTAAGTTGTTCTCATTAAGAGAGAAATAGGGCGGGACAGGGGAGGAGTGTGACGAATCAAATCCTCAGGACTGACCAATCAGATAAACAAAGAAACACAGGTGCCCTTATAATTAAGGTACACAATGAGCTTGTAATGCCTTTGTGTGAAGATTCAGGACTTCTAAAGAAATATTGCCATTAATACAGCAATTGTCTTTCAGAGGAAGAAAGTAAGTTTCCAAGCTCTTACTAATTGTTTTGTTACATCCAAGTTGACTATCCTAGAGACACAGTTGACTTGTAATTGTAAAATTATCACAGATTCCATTTATGGTGTATTGGGAAGGAATACAAATTATCATTTACTTTGGAGAATAGAACATAATTCTAAAACAATACTATGCTGATAAAATTAATATGAATATATTACTTTTAATTAAATGTATATATGCATATGTGTATATAATTTAGCCTAAAATATATTTTCAATTGATGACAAATAGTTTTTTTCCTATAGCATGGTTCTTAATACTATGATGATTTGCTCTTTTTGTGAATATTTCACAAGCAGTATTACCTTAACATATTCAATTACAAAATTGAAGATGCTTTATTTTTCATCTTTGTGTGGAATTTTTCAATTATTTTCAAAAGACTTCATAAATCCAGAGAGTAGATCAAATCTCTAATCATAATAAACAAAATTCATGACCAAGTAAAGCCCTAAATAGGCCAGATTCTTCTGTTTGAAGAATCCATGGCTGAACTGTTTTTGGAAAAGTTAAGACTGGAAGAATTGGTATTTTTTTGTATATCTTGTTTCTGAGTTTGACTTCTGTTTTAGTAATAAAAGTGAATGTAGATGCCACATGGATTTCTCTTAAATGGAGACTGCTTCCTGCTATGAATTCTGACACATTTTGTATTTACATAATCTTTAGGCATTAAACAATAATATGTTCAGATATCAATATAAGGAATATGCACTAAGATCTTTATATTAATGTAAAAAGAACTTATAATTTGTAAAATGTGTAATTATTTAAAAATTCTAAGTATACCACATACTATCCTTATTGCTTTCTGTTAACTCAGTTAATACTCAGAATCCCCAAGAAGTCAGTTCTAATGTTATGTCCATCTTACAAATGAGAAAACTGAGGCACAAAAAGAGTTAAGTAACATAACCAGGATCACAGAGCTTGTAAGTGGTAGAGCTTAGATGCAAACCAAGATAGGTTTTAGATCCCATGATCTTACCTACCATAATATAACCGAAGATTCCCTGGATTTGAGTACTAAAATTGTTATAAAGAACAGAACTTGCTTCAAGGGTTGTGCCTAAATTATTTAAAAAAAACAAACAAACAAACAACTGGCATTGAGTATATATATATATATATATATATATATATATATATGCACACATGTGTATATACATATATATGCATATCTGCCAGTATAGTAAGCTAAGTGCTTTAAGTACCTGTTGCATTTAACCCTCACCACCACACTATAATGTATTTATCTAACTGTGTAGACTCAGCTTGTTTAACTTGCCTCAGCTTGAGCCTGAATTTCCTTGTCAATTGATGTGGGGATGAGATTGTAAACAGAGTGCATAACACAGTGTCTAGCACAAAGTCAACTCTCATTAATGTTAGCTATCATTGTCATTGCTGTTTTTAGACTTAGAAAAACCAAGTAACCTATTCAAGATGACATACTTTAAAAAGGGCAGAGCTTATTTGGAAACTGCATCTGTTTAATACCTTAACTTCAGTGGTTACAACAGTGTTCTTTACTGTGCTAAACTGAACTGAATTCTTGCCTGCTAGCCTTTCCTACATTGTCTTGCTCATTATAAGTACTTTGATAATAATCAGAGATGGTGATTCAGTAAACAAAATTTGTTTTAATTCCAAAACAATAAATATTTACCCTTGACATTAAAAAAAAAAACAGACAAGCAAAAGAGGGAGAAATAAAAAGCACTCCAAAATAACCATTGCTACTCTTTCAAAAACAGGATACAATTTTGTGACCTCCTTTTCTCAGTTTGAAATGTATTGTGAATATCTTCCCATGTTGATAAATATTCATCAACTGTATCATTCTTTATGTTTGCAGAATATTCCATTGTATGGATGATCAGTTCTCTTTGTTGACCATTAAAGACTATTTCCAATTTATTCCATATTTCAAAGAATGCTACAGTAAATAATCATAGAGCCAAGTCTTTGAACATATTACTGATTACTCCTTTAAAACAAATTTATAAAAGTGAAACTACTGGGTCAAAGAATACAAGTTAGTATTTTGAGTTGGTATACCCCATCTTGTCAAGAACAAAACTCTTTTGTATTACACAGTCAAAAGAGACTGTGGGAAACAGCTCTTACAGCCATCAGGGATTATTCCATATTAAGGCTGCACTAAGAATGAAACCATTTAAAACTTGGATTAAATGAGATAATCCATGGAAAGTGCACGTAAGTTCTTAATAACTAACAGCTATCATTATAATGAAAATAACATCAAATTTGTTTCATTTGTCATTCCAAGTCCTTCTGCTACCTAGGCAGTCACTTTATTTGTGTCTATTTGAAGGTTTGAATGGATCAAGTCCTAAAAACAGAAAATGTGAAAATTCTTAGAATTGTAAAATAAAATAGTAGAACAGGGATTAGAAGAACTTTTACAGTTTTTCCTCCTGATTCCTTTGTGATGTGGACCTCAGTGTTGTCTCCTATAAAGAAACACTGGATAAGATGATTCTTTAATATTTCCATTCTAACACTACTATGATAATGTTTACCTCAACCCGGTAAGTCTTGTCCTACTCATGCTTCTATTTCCTGTATTTTGAATCGAAGTAGATTTCCTTTAGGCAATAATGGGCATTCTCGACAACCTAACTGAGTTACTGAGTTTCTGGGCTCTTGGTGGGAAAATTTTACAAAGGTCTGGAGGGCTTGAGAAGACCATTTTTTAAACAATTTTTCCCGTTTTTAACTATCAGATTTATCCAGCACCAGACCAACACTGTAATACTCAAAAGACTAGTGTGGTTTAAGAGGCCACAGAGTAACTCTGCTCTCCCAAGTCACTGAAGCCAATAAACATAGCTGCAATCATAATACACAAAAGTCTTGGTCATTTTTGTCTGGGATTTAGTAATGTTAATCATTGTCTCTATTTCTCACTTTGGATGTATCTTAGACGCCAGTCAACTGGTCAAACATGGCTTGAAGGATCCAGTTAGTGTGTCCACACTCTGTCAAAAGTATATCCACACTTTTCTAGTGCACCTTTGCCTGAAGCATGATTTAACCTAGTGTTAGTCACTCAGTCGTGTCTAACTCTTTGCGATCCTATGGACTGTAGGCCCCGCCCCCCCCCAGCAGAGCCTCCCCCACTCCCCCACCTCGAACCCCACCCCACCTCCTCCCCTATTCTGTTCATAGATTCGCCAGACGAGAATACTGGAATTGCAATGCCCTCCTCCAGGGATTTTCCAGATCCAGAGATCCAATCTAGTCTCCTACACTGCAGGCAGATTCTTTACCATCTGAGCCATGAGGTAAAGGCTAAAATTTCATCTACGAATTCCAAACTGGTCGCGTTTGTAAATCCTTGGAGCCCAACACAGTATTTGGTCAAAACATTGGTCAGTTGCTGCTGGTGGATTTGAACTGCCAAAAAAAGAGCAAACTCTTTTAAAATTTAAGCACCGGTAGACAGTACTGGTGAAGAGATTCATTCGTTTAACTTTTTAAGCATAAACTCGATGCCAAGCCCGGAGCTAGGCGCCAGGGTTGGTTCCACCACCTCCTGCGCAAGGCTCCCCCTGGAGCCGGCGGTGGGGGTGGCAGCAGCGACGGCATTGGCGAAGCTACAGCGCAGCGCCGGGCGAGCGAGCGCGGTGCGGCTCCGCGGACATCCTCCCGCCCGCCGCGCCCAGCCGAGCCCAACCCTGCCTCCGCCGCCTTCGGCTGGATAGCGCCGCAGAGAAGATGCGCCTCAAGAACCAGGTAGCCGCGCCTCGGGCGGGCCCCATCCCGGACGCCCCGCCCACACGCTGTCACGGGCGACTGCGGCCTCACGGCCACGTGGCCGTGACTCGGTCGCTCCAGGCGCCCAGTCCCGTCACCCCGACTCTCAGAGCGGGAGAAGGGACCCTTGAAGGCAGGAGCTGCCCCCACGCGCCCCTAGCGCGCGGACTTTTGGCTGTCCTCTTCGCCGCCCACGTGGAAGCTCTGTTCCCGATGGGCTCCTGGTCTTCCCCTCGCCGGCCACCAGGGACTTTCCCCGCCTCTGGGGAGACATCCAAAAGTTGGGTTGCCGCGCCCCCGCCCCGCGTCATAGTCGACCCAGCCTGGCTGCGTCGCTGCCCCGCGCGCGCCACTCCTTTCTGCGCCTTTCCGGAGCTGTCCTAGGAGTGGCTTTGCTGAACTAGCTGGTGGCGCCAAAGAGTCCGGGCTGCTTCGAGCGAGCGGGGCCCTAGGGTGATGAGCGAGCGAGCACGGATCCTCAGGGGGACCCCTCAGCCTGTGTGACTCCAGCTAATTGTCTAGAAGCAGCACCCTCCGATGCGTTTCCCCGATTACAGTCCGTTGTCGACCTGGGGCTTGGGATGTTTCAGTTACATGAAGTTCAGGAGGCGCTTCTGTTGCACTGAGCAGTGCCCTTGTTTAGCAGAGGAAAAAGGGAGGATCAGATGTTGGGTGGGATATATTTGTGTGTTGTAATCGTTGGCTCTCTTTGGGCTGGGGTTGTCAAACGTTTAGGATTTAGTAAACACAGGTCTTGAAGTCTTGAACTTGCTGGAGACAATTCGTTTCTAAAAGAGAGAAAACCTCCCATCCCCCAACATATGTTCAGGGATTTGGGGAGACCACAGGGAAACTTCCCAGAGGGACTTCTCAAAAACAACTCCAGATTTGGGGAAAATGAGTCATATTGACTCCCCAGGGGTTAGCCAGTACTGCTTTTTTTTTTTTTTTTTTTTTACTACAAAACCCCAAGTTCAATGCTATCTGCCCCCTGCCGCCTATGTGCTCGCAGAACCACGAGTGGCCCCGTCACAATAAACGGAGAGAAGTAAGATGTCATTTCAAGAAACTGGGGAAAATATTCAGACTTTGACATCAGGGCTGTTTTTCCACTCTGATAACATCAGAACCATCAAGAGTGGTAATTCTCATAAATCTTCCCTCAGGGTATTCCCGCACATACCCACTTCCACAACACATTTTGTCAAGACCCCTGTGGGTTCCTGAAAGCCTTCTTGTACCCCTTACCTAGCTGCTTTATTTTAGTAGAACCCCTTGAAGAAGGCTGTCTCACATTACCTTCCTGCATTTGTGAGCCTAGTTTTTCATTATTTTATAATACTTGCAAACTGACACTGAACAGGCTTTAACCTCAGTCATTTCAGAATAAGTTTGATGTTTTAAGTGAAACGTGAATGGAGCTCCATTCATGAGAGAAGTAGTCTGTGTGAAGTGTTTTGTAAATGTGAGTGGGTTGAGCTAAAACACTGAATAAAATTAGTGTAATGAGGAATCAAAAAGTTCAATCCAGCTGTTTGCCTCCGTGCTTCCCTGATAAAATGACAGTGCAGTGCTGCAAAGTGATCTCCTGGTGGTTCTGGGGTAGAGTGAATGGTTGGATTCCTTCTGTTCATTTTCTGAAGCACTAACCATTCCTTGGGGCTGATGAGGTTGTGATCCACCACCTATATAGAGGATTTTCACCCTCTCCTAACTACCTTAGAAATATATGAGGGATTTATATGCAGCTTTTTAGTTAAGAAACTTGTAAGTAATCCTCTTTAGCTATCATTAGTATTAGCTTCTGAAACCTTTGCTTGCTTATGAGATAAGGTACTTGGGTGTGATTGTAATAGAAGTGAAGTTGTGGGTTAGAGCTGGTGGCCTCAGTAATTCCACTTCTTAGAATGTATTTTGTATTAACAGAGAACTCCTTAGCATTTGTGTAGAGACCGTGTAGTTTAGCATGAGGAATTCCAATTCAGATATTCTCAATTCAAGTCTATCCCACCACTCATTAGTTATGTGACCTTGGGTAATCAATTTATTGGTCTTCCTATTTTTCCCCACTCTTTTATTCCCAATAGACTATTGGGGCTAATACCAGCCTTTGACATGGGAATTAAATGGAATGCCATATATGCACAGTGTCTGGCGTGTGAGCACTCTATAAATAACAGTCCATAAACAGTAGCTATTACCATCACTGCTGCTACATCTGAAAAATACCTATCTATAGTTGGGGAAAGAGGTTGCAAAGGGGCAAGAGGGAATTTTCTGGAGTAATTGAAATATGCTATATTTTCATATTTTCATTTCGTGTATCCATTTGTCACAACTCATCACATTGAACCCTTAAGATCTCTGCATTTCTGTGTATTACATCACAATAAAATGTATTTAAAAAATAACCTCCAAATGTGTTAAGTACATCCCTTTTGAGAGGTAGGAGTTGACATAACAGTGTAATTCTGCTTAACCTAGTAATTCATTTCCAGAGGCCCCTCTGCCTATGAGATATCTTCTTCATAAATTCATGTTGGGCCATAGGAAACATGGAGAGAGGGATCTCTAATTTTTCAGGTTGTTGTCAGGAGTGATGGTCCATGGAGAAGAATGATTATTTGGCTTGTGCCAGGATTATATTTAATTTGGAACTTGCATATGGTATTAGTTTTTACTAATAGCTTTTTAAAAACCCAATTAAAATGTTTTATTTCATCTAGTAATGCTCATTTGCATAATATATCCTTCCAGTAAGCACAGTTCCTGTAAGGTCATAGTGATTTTGCATCCCTTTCCTTGCTTTCAAATAAATTCTTTGCATTGCTGGTAGTGAAGTGAGATACCTAATGTGCATTTAGCATAGTATCAGGCACATAATAAATGCTAATATATGCTAGCTGTTATTATTTAAATTGATATATTCATCTTTTTGGAGGTCATAAATCAATACTCTACAGATTTTAATGTAAATTCACTATAAAGATGCTGTGAAAAGTTTTTGAAGTGGAAACAAGCCAATAATTATTAATAAAATATTATAAAAATAAAATCTCACTTATCCAAACATAGTGGTTATAAAAACTTTTCAATGTTAGCCCTTAGGAATACAAGCAAAAGCTATGGTGGAAACAAAAACATTCCTGAGAACCAAAATATATGCCACAGAGAGTATATTAAATTGTTTACTCATGGACAAGCTCTTTGGATCCTCCCTCAAGCCTCCTAATTCTTACTTAAGACATAGTTCTAACATGCTTAGATCCCTTATTTCTCAGCCTGCAGCAGACTAGAAGGCCTAATAGATGGGAGACACACTGAAATTTTCAGTAAAGGTGAGCTGGAAGTAGGTGCAATGTGCATGCATGCTCGGTCACTAAGTCATGTCAACTGTTTGCAATCCCATGAACTGTAGCCCACTAGGCTCCTCTGTCCATGGAATTTTCTGGGCAAGAATACTGGAGTGGATTGCCATCTCAACTGAGGAAAAAACAAATTATAAAAGACATGAGAAATTAATCTTAAGTAGAAGCAATAATTGAATTTGAGTGCTGAATAACAATTGCCAATTTTATTGAAAGATTCCATTTTATTCTTCAAAAGAGTTACATCATGGTATACTCTGTTTTTAAAGGGGAATAGCATATACCAATGTATTTTTAGGGAGATTTCCATCTGATATGATTAGCTTTAGGAACTTTGGTTTGTTAAGAGGCAAGCTTTAGTTACCTGTAAATTTTATTTAGTGTGTACTGATTTATTCCCTTATGATGCTGCATAAATGATGTGTCCATCAACACTCATGCTTGTGATTTGTGATTGGGAACTGGATTTTTTTAAAGTAATTTAAAAGATTTTTTTTTAATGTGGATCATTTTTAAAGTCTTTGTTGATTGTTTCCGTTTTATGTTTTGTTTTCTTGGCCATGAGGCATGTGGGATCTTAGCTCCCCAACCAGGGACTGAACCTACATCCTCTGCATTGGAAGGTGAAGTCTAAACCACTGGGCCACCAGGGAAGTCCCATGAACTGGAGTTTTTAAACTTCATTCTTCTTTTCATGCAATGACATAATGAGATGAATCATACAGGATATATTAGGTTGCTAGGGCCACCATAACAAATACGACAGACTCTGTTGCTTAAACAATAGAAATTTATTTTCTCACGCTTCTGGAGGCTTGCAGTCCAAGCTCAAGGTGTAGCCAGAGTTGTTTTTCTGACGCTTCTTTCCTTGGTTAGTATATGGCCATCTTCTCACTCTTCATATGGACTTTCCTCTTTGTGTGTTTGTTTCCTAATTCTCCTCTTCAGTCATATTGGATCAGGGCCCACTCATAGACTTGATTTTACCTCAATTACTATATCTTTACACGCCCTGTTTCCCAATACAGTCATATTCTGAGGTATTGGAGTTTAGGTTATCTACATATGAATTTGCATGGGGGGGGACACAGTTCAGCACGCAACACATAGTATCTAGTAAAGCTGTGTTGGTTCTTTCAGAATAGCGCTACACAGTATGGGAAACAAGTGAGATTTTACTTCTTGTTTTGAAATAGTTCAGTTTGGATCTAGATGTAGTTCCCTGTTGCAGTAAGAAAGCCAAACATATCCATCAGGTATCAACACACACACACACACCCCTTTTACTTATGAGGTTGATTACAACTGAATCAGTTAGGGTCATGACTGTAGCCTGCAGGCTCCTCTGTCCATGGAGTTTTCCAGGCAAGAATACTGGAGCTGGAGTGGGTTGCCATTTTCTGCTCCAGGGGAATCTTCCCAACCCAGGGCCAACCCAGGGGTCGAACCCATGTCTCCTACCTCTCCTACACTGTCTCCTACACCCCTACATCTCCTACTCCTAAAGTCGGATTCTTTACCACTGGGCCACCTGGGAAGCCTAATTTGTTACTGGGTCCACTAAAATTATGTCCTTCATTGATTGGCTGTGCAGTGGCTTCCTAGTCTTTCTGACTCTGTAGCACTTTGGGTGGTGGAGATAGAAGATTTGGCTTTCTGGAAAGAAACCATTTAACGCTTTGATAACTTCATACCTAATTCTGTCATTTGAACTCTTTGTTTGACTTTCCAGTTATTTCTGCAACACAATAATTATACCAATCCCTTGATTCATATTTTTTGCATATTCAGGCCATGAATTTATGGGCCCAAATTTGCTGCACAAGTAACCTTTTTCACTCAAATCAGAAACCAGTGATAGTTTACTTAGAGATATCTAAACTTCCCACTTTGTGATTTATTCCCCTTTCCAGTTTTAACTTTACCTCATCTCCACATGTTCATGTGTCGGGATTGATATTTTATCTAAAGAAAAAGAAAAAATCGTTAATGGAAAAAAAAAAGGGACAATAACTTATGTTGTGCAAAAATGGTTCCCAAATGCGTTATGTGTGTTGCTACCAATTTGTCTAATTTGCACAGCTCTGAACAACTGGCAAAGTGGCTAGTGTTGGTATTGCAGCTGCCATGGAACTCCCAGTTGCTTTGGAAATTTTTACATTTTATAAATATGCTGACAGAGTTAACAGTTATCCACAGTATGTTAATTACAAACACTTATTATCTATAGTACCACCTTGATGCTTGATCTTATATTTCCTTTAATAGAAATGTTACAGCTTTTACATTTGGCTATAATAGGGATTAATCATCACTTATATGTTTTCGCCTGTAAGCAGAAAATTTGGAGTGAATTACAGTTGAGATGAGGCTATCAGATTTAAAATGCAATGCCAACATAGCTTTCTTTTTTTCAACTTATAAAATTTCCATTAACAGAAAATTGCTAATGTCAGTGAACCTTCTGAAACTATTTTACATGACTAAATGATTGATTGATTAATTCAGTGAAAATTTGTTGAGTGTTCAATATGGGCCAGGCCCAGTTATAGTTGCTTGGAATACATCAGTGAACAAAACTCAAATATCTGTGTCAGTAGAATTACAAGGGGGAGATAGAAATTAACATATGCTTGTTAAAAGTTATAAAAAGAATAATAGAGTAGGATAAAGGGAATCAGGAACTTGGGCAGGGGACTGCAGTTTTGAATAGGGTTGGCCTCACTAAGAAGGTGACATTTGAATAAACTTGATGGAAATGAAGAAGTTAGTCATATGTCTTTCTGAGGAAAAAGCAGAGGGAATAGCCCAAGGAAAGGCCCTAAATCAGGAGTGTAATTTGAGGGGTCCAAGGAATAGCAAGGAGGTCAGTATGGCTAAATAGGAATGAACAAGAAAAGAGTATAAATTGGATTATAAGGTTTGCAGGCAGAATAAATTTTATCATGGTTCATCATCCACTGATAAGTAGATGTGTGTGCATGCCCAGTCACTAAGTCCTGTCTGGCTCTTGTGACCCCATGGACTGTAGCCCTCCAGGCTTCTCCTTGGGACTTTCCAGGCAAGAATACTAGAGCCATTTCCTCCTCCAAGAGATCTTCCTGACCTAGGGATCAAACAGTGTATTCCGCACTGGCAGGCAGATTCTTTACCACTGAGCCACTTGGGAAGCCCCAATGAGTAGATAGTGCTTATATACTAAGCACTTGGCAGTGGTGGTTAGTTAGTTGCTCAGTCGTGTCCAACTCTTTATGACCCCATGGACTGTAGCTGATGGGATTTCCCAGACAAGAATACTGGAGTGAATTGCCATTCCCTTCTCCAGGGGATCTTCCTGACCCAGGAATCGAACCCCGGTCTCCTGGATTGCAGGCAGATTCTTTACCATCTGAGCCACCTTGTTTCTGGCAAATGTTAGAACTGGGATTAGGAAACAGGAAGGGCAGAAAAATAACTTAGAGATGCTGACATGTAGGTTTCTGAGTCCTATCTGACCATTGTCACATGGACCTCACTAGGGAATTCATTTTTTCACTTAGTCTTAACCATTTGGTACTGAACTGTTCTTTTTCAGTTAGATTTTTCTGTCTTCAAGATTTGAACTTTTAACTAGAATGAAAAAATTCTAGTGGAGAGCTACTCTTGATTTGAAAGTTTGAGATATGTCAGCCTCAGGAGACCCATACTATAGATTGGCATTAATCTTTCTTGTTTACTTCTTATAAAATAAATATCATAATTATTATATTTGTCCTCTGTCCATGATCCCAGGCAAGAATATTGAAGTGGGTTGCAATTTCCTTCTCCAGGAGATCTACCTGACCCAGGAACTGAACCTGGGTCTCCTGCATTGCAGGCAGATTCTTAACCATCTGAGCCACCAGGGAAGTTGGTATAGTTTACAAATTGTATATGTTACCTCATTTGACCCTCACAGCAAATCTGTGTGAGAAGTAGGTATCCATTATTACATTTTGAACTAGGTATCTTACATTTACAACCTAGGTCTACTCTCTATTCTTGTCCCCATTCTTTATGTGGCCTTGGAGGCTGACCTTTATAGAGTGCATCAGTAGGCCCCCTTTCCCTCTTGCTTGTAGAAGGATTTGACCAGTGGGGACACTGGCAGGATATCTAAAGACTGAAAGAAAGTGAATTCTGGGTATTTATTTCCCCAACTCTCTCTCTGCTAGGCTACTGGTTAGTAGTGGCTGTGTGGAGGCCACAGCCCACATTTATCCTACAACTACACCTCTCTTTCTCTCTGTCTCTCTCTGTGTGTGTTCTCTCAAGGTCAAAGAGGTGATGAGTCTCCACTATTGCTAGCCCCAGGGTGATTCATCATCCCCTGATGAATTTCCTTCTTTAAACCTTGCTCCGTTTTACTCTTTGAGTATGCCTTCTGTTTCCTGACTCTGACTCTGACTGAGACACCTCTTTTAAGATAACAATTTAGACATTAAGGACTTTGCCAAATGATACAAATCTTTTAAGTGACATAGTAGGAACCTGGTTTTATGATTCAGAAGCGTACTCAATTTTTAATATACCACAGAGGAATATATCTCAATTGGTAGATACCACAGAGGAATACATCTCAGTTGGTGGATACTGTTGAAAACCTCTCTGCTTTGGTCTCCAGTTAAAATGTACTATATGGGATATTATTTATTGTATGTCCTTAAACATGGAAGGGCCTTTGTAAAGATTAGGACTCTATAAAATGAAATACTATTCCCCTTCTTGCCAAAACAATACAAACAAACAAAAACCCTAAACATGATATATCTTCATAAGAGAAGAATGTAGACAAAATCAGGAAGCATTTAGACTGTTTACTTTTGGTTATTCATGGTAATAAAAATAGGGACAATTGTGAATAATCAATAATCTTAAATTTCTCATTTTCATCTCTCTACTTGTCTACGATAAAATTCTCTTTACTCTTAGCCCCACTTTTCAGTCTCTTCCACTCCAATTGGCCCCCAAAACCAAATGTCTCTAAAACGTAAATGTGACCCTGTCATTGCCCTGAGCTCCACTATCCACAAGATGAAGCCTAAGCTTATTGGTTTGTTATCATACATTTATCCTTACATTTATATCTAAGCATTTGGCCCCCCATTTTCACTCACTCAAATCCTGCATTTACTCTGATGTTAAACCATTTGCAGCTGACCAAAGGTACCGCTCATTTGGGCTTCCCAAGTGGCACTGGTGGTAAAGAACACACTTACCAATGCAGGAGACATAAGAGACAACGGGTTCTCTTATGGGACTTATGGGTCAGGAAGATCTGCTGGAGGAGGGCATGGCAATCCACTCCAGTATTCTAGCCTGGAGAATCCCATGGACAGAGGAGCCTGGCCACAATTCATGCGGTCACAGAGAGTTGGACACAACTGAAGCAAGTTAACATGCATGCATGCACACTGCACATTTGCTTTTGCTTGTTTGCATTTGCTGTTTTCTCTGCCTACAATCAGTTCAGTTCAGTCGCTCAGTCGTGTCCAGCTCTTTGCGACCCCATGAATCGCAGCACGCCAGGCCTCCATGTCCATCACCAACTCCCGGAGTTTACTCAGACTCACGTCCATCGAGTCGGTGATGCCATCCACCCATCTCATTCTCTGTCGTCCCCTTCTCCTCCTGCCCCCAATCCCTCCCAGCATCAGAGTCTTTTCCAATGAGTCAACTCTTCGCATGAGGTGGCCAAAGTACTGGAGTTTCAGCTTTAGCATCATTCCTTGCAAAGAAATCCCAGGGCTGATCTCCTTCAGAATGGACTGGTTGGATCTCCTTGCAGTTGAAGGGATTCTCAAGAGTCTTCTCCAACACCACAGCTCAAAAGCATCAGTTCTTCAGTGCTCAGCTTTGTTCACAGTCCAACTCTCACATCCATACATGACCACTGGAAAAACCATAGCCTTGACTAGACGGAACTTTGTTGGCAAAGTAACATCTCTGCTTTTGAAAATGCTATCCAGGTTGGTCATAACTTTCCTTCCAAGGAGTAAGCGTCGTTTAATTTCATGGCTGCAGTCACCATCTGCAGTGATTTTGAGCCCCAAAAAATAAAGTCTGATACTGTTTCCACTGTTTTCCCATCTATTTGCCATGAAGTGATGGGACCAGATGCCATGATCTTAGTTTTCTGAACGTTGAGCTTTAAGCCAACTTTTTCACTCTCCTCTTTCATCAAGAAGCTCTTTAGTTCCTCTACACTTTCTGCCATAAGGGTGGTGTCATCTGCATATCTGAGGTTATTGATATTTCTCCCAGCAATCTTGATTCCAGCTTTTGCTTCATCCAGTCCAGCGTTTCTCATGATGTACTGTGCATAGGAGTTAAATAAGCAGGGTGACAATATACAGCCTTGACGCACTCCTTTTCCTATTTGGAACAAGTCTGTTGTTCCATGTCCAGTTCTAACTGCTGCTTCCTGACCTGCATATAGATTTCTCAAGAGGCAGTCAGGTGGTCTGGTATTCACAGCTCTTTCAGAATTTTCCATAGTTTATTGTGATCCACACAGTCAAGGGCTTTGGCATAGTCAATAAAGCAGAAATAGATGTTTTTCTGGAACTCTCTTCTTTTTTCCATGATCCAGCAGATGTTGGCAATTTGATCTCTGGTTCCTCTGCCTTTTCTAAAACCAGCTTGAACATCTGGAAGTTCATGGTTCATGTATTGCTGAAGCCTGGCTTGGAGAATTTTGAACATTACTTTACTAGCGTGTGAGATGAGTGCGATTGTGTGGTAGTTTGAGCATTTTTGGCATTGCCTTTCTTTGGGATTGGAATGAAAACTGACATTTTCCAGTCCTGTGGCCACTGCTGAGTATTCCAAATGTGCTGGCATATTGAGTGCAGCACTTTCACAGCATCATCTTTCAGGATTTGAAACAGCTCAACTGGAATTCCATCACCTCCACTAGCTTTGTTCATAGTGATGCTTTCTAAGGCCCACTTGACTTCACATTCCAGGATGTCTGGCTCTAGGTGAGTGATCACACAATCATGATTATCTTGGTCATGAAGCTCTTTTTTGTACAGTTCTTCTGTGTATTCTTGCCACCTCTTCTTAATATCTTCTGCTTCTGTTAGGTCCAGACCATTTCTGTCCTTTATCAAGCCCATCTTTGCATGAAATGTTCCCTTAGTATCTCTAACTTTCCTGAAGCGATCTCTAGTCTTCCCCATTCTGTTGTTTTCCTCTATTTCCTTGCATTGATTGCTGAGGAAGGCTTTCTTATCTCTCCTTGCTATTCTTTGGAACTCTGCGTTTAGATGCTCATATCTTTCCTTTTTTCCTTTGCTTTTTGCTTCTCTTCTTTTCACAGCTATTTGTAAGGCCTCCCCAGACAGCCATTTTGTTTTTTTGCATTTCTTTTCCATGGGGATGGTCTTGATCCCTGTCTCCTGTACAGTGTCACGAATCTCCGTCCATAGTTCATCAGACACTCTATCTATCAGATCTAGTCCTTTAAATCTATTTCTCACTTCCACTGTATAATCATAAGGGATTTGATTTAGGTCATACCTGAATGGTCTAGTGGTTTTCCCTACTTTCTTCAATTTGAGTCTGAATTTGGCAATAAGGAGTTCATGATCTGAGCCACAGTCAGCTCCTGGTCTTGTTTTGGCGGCTGACTGTATAGAGCTTCTCCATCTTTGGCTGCAAAGAATATGATAAATCTGATTTCAGTGTTGACCATCTGGTGATGTCCATGTGTAGAGTCTTCTCTTGTGTTGTTGGACGAGGTTTACTATGACCAGTGTGTTCTCTTGGCAAAACTCTATTAGCCTTTTTCCTGCTTCATTCCGTATTCCTAGGCCAAATTTGCCTGTTACCCCAGGTGTTTCTTGATTTCCTACTTTGGCATTCCAGTCTCCTATAATGAAAAGAACATCTTTTTGGGTGTTAGTCCTAAAAGGTCATGTAGGTCTTCATAGAACCGTTCAACTTCAGCTTCTTCAGCATTACTGGTTGAGGCATAGTCTTGGATTACTGTGATATTGAATGGTTTGCCTTGGAAATGAACAGAGATCATTCTGTCGTTTTTGAGATTGCATCCAAGTACTGCATTTCAGACTCTTTGTTGACCATGATGGCTACTCCATTTCTTCTAAGGGATTCCTGCCCACAGTAGTAGATATAATATCTACTACTGCCTACAATATCACTTTTGGACCCCATAGGCAGAGCTGCCAGACTTAAAGAAAGACCACCTCCTTGAGGACAGAATCTATGTCTTTATTTAACATTGTACACCTTGAGTCTTGGGCCTTGGCCTAGGGCCCCGCACTTAGTGAACAGTCAGCAAGTATTGTTGAGCCAATGACTCTGTGAGGTGCCTTTAACCAAAATCTTTACAAGAAAAGTTTTGAAGTTGTTTCTACTGATTTGAATTAAAATACCAGAAAGGTAAGATGAGGATGGGAGCAAAGAAAAGATAAAAAGCAAAAATTCTAAGTTATCACCAACTGGAAATTTCCTAAAAATGAAGTCCATGACATTGAGGCCTATTTTTGCTTCTAGAGACTTGAATAGGACTCTGTACAACCCTGGTCCCTTACCCAGTATTTTGGCTATGCTTGACCTGTTTTAGTTTTCTCTGCTACTATTATAGAAAAGATTTTCCTCTTTTTACCCAAAAATTGGTTGGTCATTTTTTCCCTACATCTTGGATATTAAAGGCCTTTCAGTTCTCACAGCATGAGTTTCTGAACAAAGGGTCATCTTGGAAACAGCAGTTTTGAGGATCTTACTCAGGTCATAGGAACTGAAACTTGTGTTCCTGAAAGTGCCTGGTGCATGAAGTCAGATCCTGAGTTTGTATTACAAGTAAGAAATTTGTACTACAAATTCTCCCTGTCCACTCAGACTATCACTTGAGGGGAAGATGATGCTAACTGTAATACTATACTGTAATTTGAGGTTAAATTACTTTGTTATATGGAGACGTATGGTAGAAGGACAGAGCTCAAGAGAGTTTAGTATTCATGGGACAGTCTTGTGTTGAAGTAGGATTTTGCTTCCCTTTGAGGGTGTGATCTATTCTTTTGTGGTACATATTATACAAGATTAGAATATTATTTTTTTAATTTTGTAATTTTTTAAAAAATTGGCCATGCTGCATGGCATGTGGAATCTTAGTTCCCTGACCAGGGATCAAACCCACGTCCCCTGCATTGGAAGCATGGAGCCTTAACCACTGAACAGCCAGGCAAGTCTCTAGAGTATTCTTACAATAAAAAATTTCAAAAGACAAACATTTTTACCAGATTAAAGTAAGTCTGAATTATTTCTTCTGATTTTTGAAATGGAAGATACATAGTCTGCAAGGGGGAAGTGATCAGAGTAAACTTAAAATTTAGCAATTTATCCTCTAGTAACAAATAGTGTCATGCAGAGTCATAGTGGACTGCTTTTCTAAATATGTTCTGTTTGCTGGGAGACATTCTCTAATTCATAAATCAGAGAAGAGTTAATAAATTTGCCAAGCCATATTTGGATAAACAGTGCTATAAAGATTGTCATAATAACCATGGAAAATTGGACATATATGAGATGGAGTGACATTCAGCAAGGATGAGGTCAGGATAGGACATAATAGGAAAAAAAATTTTTTTCTACAAAATATTGAGATAGGAAATGTTTGTGAGTAGAAGCATTATTACATCATGTTTGTAGAATATCTTTTCACTTCTTTCTTACATTTTTCCACATAGAAAATATGGTATATTAATAAAAGGAACATGAAAATTATTATAAAATAAAAATGGAACTCCAATTAATGGTAAGAATTCTGAGATAATTCCTTCATCACAAGTGTTCTTGCTCCTGTATTTATTATCCTGGTTAATGGCATCATCATTTTCCCACTCGACCTAGGTAAAAGGATCTTGAATTATCCTAGATCAATCCCTCTTCCTTATCACCTACTTTCACTTATAAGTCTCTTAATCCAGGTCAGGTCAGTTCAGTTGCTCAATTGTGTCTGACTCTTTGCAACCCCATGGATTGCAGCACACCAGGCTTCCCTATCCATCACCAACTCCCAGAGCTTGTGCAAATTCATGTCCTTCGAGTCAGTGATGCCATCCAACCATCTCATCCTTTGTCATCCCCTTCTCCGCCTGTCTTCAATCTTTCTCAGCATTAGGGTCTCTTTCAATGAGTCCATTCTTCGCATCAGATGGCCAAAGTATCAGAGTTTCAGATTCAGCATCAGTCCTTCCAATGAATATTCAGGACTGATTTCCTTTAGGATTGACTAGTTTGATCTCCTTGCAGTCCAAGGGACTCTCAAGAGTTCTCCAACACCACAGTTGAAAAGCATCAGTTCTTCAGCGCTCAGCTTTCTTTATGGTCCAACTCTCACACCCATACATGACTACTGGAAAAGACCATGGCTTTGACTAGATCTTTGTCAGCAATGTCTCTGCTTTTTAATATGCTGTCTAGGTTGGTCACAGCTTTTCTTCCAAGGAGCAAGCATCTTTTAATTTCATGGCTGCAGTCACCATCTGCAGTGATTTTGGAGCCCAAGAAAATAAAGTCTATCACTGTTTCCATTGTTTCCATTGTAGTCAACCTGATTTCTTTAGTTAGCCAACACTGATTGAGTGCCTAGAATGTGCCTTGTTCAGACCGGGAAATGATGTAGACAAAAATTGCTGCTCTCAGGGGGCTTGCATGTTCTTAAACATCATATTTCTCTGATTTGAAGATAAGATTCCTGAAATGGAAACCCACTTTTACAATCAGTGTTTGAAAAAAATGCGATTATCATTGTCTGTGCATGAGTGCAGTTTGTGAAGCTCATCCAAGTATCTGTGTAATCGTCACCTTGTTTATTTGCATTTGGGCCCCCCTATACAGATTTGTATCCCTAGTTGTCATTTAACATGTTAAAAAGTAGCCAAAAGACACACAAAAGGGAAATACACATCAAAACCACATTTGGTACTACTTCATATCCACTTTCTATAACATAAAAAGAAACAAAAAAATTAAAAACCAAAATAAGTGTTAGGGAGGATGTGGAGAAATTATAACCTTCATATCTTGCTGGTGGGATTGTAAAATGATGCAACCACTGTGGAAAAATTTGTCAGTTGTTAAACAGGATTGCCATGTGACCACCACAATTCTATTCCTTAATTGTATACCCAAAAGAATTGAAAACAAGTATTCAAGTACAGGTATACACATGTTCATAGCCAAAAGGTGGAAACAGCCAAAATATTCATCAATGGATAAAGAAACTGTAGTATATACACACAATGGAAGAATATTCAGCTGTGAAAAGGAATGAAGTTATGATACAGGCTACAACATTGATGAACCTTCAAAACATACTAAGTCAAAGAATCCAGACACAAAAGGTGACATATGATTTAGTTTATATGAAATATTCAGAATAGATAAAACCATAGAGTTAGTAGGTATATTGGTTGTTGCCAGAAGATAGGGACAAAGGAAATGGAGGTAAGGGGTTTTACTTTGCAGTGATGGAAATATTTTTGGACTAGACTGAGGTAGTGGTTGCACAACATTGTGAATGTACTAAATGCCACTGAATCATTCACTTTAAATGGTCAATTTTATATAAATTTCACCTCAATAAATTATTTTTAAAATGTTATACTCCGGTGAAAAATTGAAAGAAAACTGGTATACTCTGAAATTTGCCTCTCATATGCCATTCAGTGCAGTTAAAAACTGAATACATTTTCAAATCTTTTTATGTAGATTCTAGAATTTCAGAATTCAGAGATTGGTTTGACCTTTCCGTGTGTCACCAAGGACTTTCGTATAAGCATATCTTAACATCTCTATGTCAAGTGCTCACCTTGCAATAGAAGCTATATGGCTCTTCATGATACATAAATATAACAGGGGTATGTATATTCTTTTTCTCTTTAGCAGCTCAGAGCATGTTGCTATGCCCCACTAGGAATCATGAGTGGTGTTTTCTCTTTGCAGCTAAGTCATGGAGTAAGCACTGGTGGCAGAGTTACAGCTTGCCTGGGACAGGTGGATTCAGAACCAAGATCCAGAACTGTGACTTAAGGACTTTGTGAAGCGGACTCCTGCTGTTACCATGTGGAGGAGGGCCTGGGCTGGCTGTAGCTGCGAATGTGCTAGACTAGGTCCTCTTCTAACCAGGGCAGTACCACCAGCATGATCCCACTTATAGCAGTGCTCTCCCACTGTCATCAGCCACGTCTCAGGTCTCAGAACTCAGTGGCATTGTGAGACTGTATTTCCACACCCTTACAGGCCTGCAATCCTGACCATCCTACTCCATCTCTTAAGAGTGTGGCTGGAAAAGCTGTCTGCTTATTTCCTATGGCAAGGTACTCTGAGTGCCTATAGCGCTCAAGCATGATTTACACTCTTAATGTGATAAATCTTCTAACTTAGGAAAGGGAGAACAGAGAGGTTTTTTGCTTTTGTTTTGTATGTATTTATTTATTTTTGGCCGTGTTTTTATTGCTCTGTGAGGGCTTTCTCTAGCTACAGTAAGCCAGGAGCTACTCTTCATCAAGGTCTGAGGGCTTCTTATGGCAGTGGCTTCTCTTGTTGCAGAGAACAGGCTTTAGTTGCTGTCAGTTCTGTCCCTGTCTTATGTCTCTCTGGGCATCCTGCAAGGTCATTTTGTTTCCTTGCAATTGAAATAATGCATATTATTGGTACATGCTTAGTAGTTGAGTAAAACTTTCATAAAGTAAATATTATTGCCATCATTATTAATACAATCATATAAATGGGCTTCCCTGGTAGCTCTGTTGGTAAAGAATCTGCCTGCAATACAGAAGACCTGGGTTTGATCCTGGGTTGGGAAGATCCCTTGGAGAAGGGAATGGCTACCCATTCCAGTATTCTGGCCTGGAGAATTCCATGGACTGTATAGTCCGTGGGGTTGCAGAGTCAAACACAACTGAACGGCTTTCACTTTCACTTTCAATCACATAAATATATTCTGTTGCTTACACTTCTTCCTTTCTCTTCTGATGCCTCCTCTTGCCATGTATCCTGGTCATTGTCTGCTGTTCTACTCGTTACTTTAAAGCTGCCTGTATCTTTCCACATGAGTTTGAGCAAACTCCGGGAGATGGTGAAGGGCACAGGAGCCTGGCATTTTGCAGTCCATGGGGTCACAAAGAGTCAGACACGACTTAGCAACTGAACAACAACAAGAGCTTTTCACTATATTAATTCCACTGTTGGAAATACGTGCATGATGTGACCTGAAGATTCATCAGCTTCCTCTGTGGCCAATCTCTAGATTTCTGTTCCTTCATCAGCATCTGCATTCATCTGTTTCTAAGACTTTGCTTTGCTCATCTAGCTAACCACCCCTCTCCCACCAAGATCTCTTGGAGCATCTGCTCTTTCTCTTGACATGTAGAGTTTGTTGACATTTTTCCTACCTCCAGATATCAGGAATTTCTCTCTCTTCTGTCAGTCGTGAAGCATTTTTCTTTTGTTATGTCTTCCTGCCTTTGTGGGGATCCCATGAACATTGGGGCTTGGGCTTTTTGTGTTAATTTTGAGTTAATTCGTTCTTTATCCCACATCCTTCCTTTTTTCAAACTACTAAATGTGGCTTTCAATCAGAACCTCCCACTGTACCTGGAACCACTGATCCCATCCACCTTGTAGGCCCACTATCCCAGCCTTTTTCCTTGTTTATGGTGTTTTTCCCCCCACAAGCTTTTCTGTTTTCTTTCTGTTCAACCTGGAAGTCACATTTAAACTAAGGATGAAGAAAATATAGGAATTAGCTATTGGAAGAAGGGAGGCAAGATTGGGTAGGGTGATTAGAAGTGATGAGAGATCCAGTAGAAGGAATAGGCTGTGCAAAGCCCCTGAGGCCAAGAGCAACATAGGTGTGTGACAGAGCAAGGTATGCTGAGATAATGCAAGCATTGCAGTGTAGCTGGTGCATGATAGAGTGAAAGGGATTAGAAGGTGAGCAGTAATTCTGGGAGGTTAGATTGTATGAGATTAAAGAGCATCTTTCCTGGATATTGAGAATAGAAAAAAATAAAACAACCTGGAAATTAAACTTGCTGAGTTTTCCCAAGTGCAGGTGTTTTATTCTTAGCTAAGTTTCCCCTGGTCCCCCAAGGGCTGGAACATGAACTGCTGACGTTTTGTATGCATTATGCATGGCGTGGATTTCTTCCTGGTCATTCTATCCACCTTCTTTCCTATCTGGGGAGATTGGTCTAGACATAAGTTTAGACTTATTATCTATTTCCTGAATTTGTTGACTGTCATGATATGGTAGTTGCTTCAAGTTTCTAGGAGCCTGTTTCCAGCCCTTCCAAGTTTTGGATGTGTTGAAACTCTCAGATAAGTGCTTTTTCCTCACATACAAGGAATTGACCTTATCCAAATCCATCAGGTTTGAATAATCACCACGTGGATATCTTGAAGCTACAATCACCATGACAACCCTACAAGAATCACACACCTCCAGCAACAAAAGACTATGATCCCATAGGAAATCTCCCATCCTGTGCGTCCTTAATGTTCTCTCCCATGTGAATCCTTGCCAGACAGATTGAACCCACATTTCTTTCCCTCTCCCTTGAACTCTGGACTCTGATTGTTTTGTTTATTCCATTTATTCAACACTAATACCTTCTTACATTTCCTCTCTTATTATATCACTTAGCTTTTTATCTATTTCAGTCTTGCATTCCCAACTAATCTTGAATTCTTTGAGAACAAGAGAACATGGATTTAACTATTTTGAAATCTCCTCAAAAGCCAGTCTTGTGGCTGGAGATATGGGAGATAGTTGGTATCTGTCTGCTAAGCGAATCTATTGATAGGCATTGAGCTGCAGGAAAACGTGGAGAATGTGGAAAAGCTGCCTGCCAGGCAACATAACATAGGCCCTGAAGTTATCAGACCGGGAATGACAGCCCCATTGGGCTACTCACAGGCTGTGTGACTTAGAGAGTTGTGATAGTCTCTCTGAGACACCCCTCCACCTTCTTTTCTCTCCTCTGTAAAACAAAGGTGATCACACAGCTTATTGTAAGGATCAAATGAAGTAACGTATCCTCAGCAAATGAAAGTGGAGAGTGAAAAAGTTGGCTTAAAGCTCAACATTCAGAAAATGAAGATCATAGCATCTGGTCCCATCACTTCATGGCAAATAGATGGGGAAACAGTGGAAACAGTGTCAGACTTTATTTTGGGGGGCACCAAAATCACTGCAGATGGTGACTGCAGCCATGAAATTAAAAGACACTTACTCCTTGGAAGGAAAGTTATGACCAACCTGGATAGCAAATTCAAAAGCAAAGACATTACTTTGCCGACTAAGGTCCGTCTAGTCAAGGGTATGGTTTTTCCTGTGGTCATGTATGGATGTGAGAGTTGGACTGTGAAGAAGGCTGAGCACCGAAGAATTGATGCTTTTGAACTGTGGTGTTGGAGAAGACTCTTGAGAATCCCTTGGACTGCAAGGAGATACAACCAGTCCATTCTGAAGGAGATCAACCCTGGGATTTCTTTGGAAGAAATGATGCTAAAGCAGAAACTCCAGTACTTTGGCCACCTCACGCGAAGAATTGACTCATTGAAAAAGACTCTGATGCTGGGAGGGATTGGGGGCAGGAGGAGAAGGGGACGACAGAGGATGAGATGGCTGGATGGCATCCCTGACTCGATGGACGTGAGTCTGAGTGAACTCCAGGAGTTGGTGATGATGGACAGGGAGGCCTGGCATGCTGCAATTCATGGGGTCGCAAAAAGTTGGACAAGACTGAGTGACTGAACTGAACTGATAGAAATGGATCTTTGAGTTGGGACAATCACAAGTATAGGAAAAGGTTAGAAAAGATTATTTATTTTAGAGAAGACTGGGAAAAGTTCCTTATTTCTTGAATTAAGTAAAAGATTCTCTTTCTTGGATTAAGTGCTGCTGTGTAGTTGAACCTGATTTAAATTTTGGCCCCACTGTTTGATAGCTGTACAACACTGGGCAAGTGAACTTAAGCTCTGTGCTCAATTTTATAATCTGTAAAATAGGGATAATAATATTTACTACATAAAGTTATTGTGAGAAGCAAATGAAATGACCTCTGTAAACTTGGGGCTTCTCAGATAGCTCAATTGGTAAAGAATCCTTCTGCAATGCAGAGATGCCAGTTTGATTCCTGGGTCAAGAAGATCCACTGGAGAAGGGGTAGGCTACCCACTCCAGTATTCTTAGGCTTCCCTTGTGGCTTAGCTGGTAAAGAATCCACCTGCAATGTAGGAGACCTGGGTTTGATCCCTGGGTTAGGAAGATCCCCTGGAGAAGGGAAAGGCTACCCACTCCAGTATTCTGGCCTAGAGAATTTCATGGACTCTATAGTCCATGGGGTGACAAAGAGTCAGACACAACTGAGCAACTTTCACTTTCAAGCAGTGCTTATTAGCATGGTGCCAAGCACATACAAGGCTCCTGGTAGGCTGGTTTATTTATTGCTATTTATATCAGTTACCTATTTCTAGACAACTAACCAGTCTAAAACTCAGTGGTTTGTTAGTTAGTTGCTCAGTCGTGTCCGACTCTTTGTGACCCCGTGGACTGTAGCCTTCCAGGCTCCTCCCTCCATGGGATTCTCCAGGCAAGAGTACTGGAGTGGGTTGCCATTTCCTTCTCCAGGGGATCTTCTCAACCCGGGAATCAAACTGGCGTCTCTGCATTGCAGGCGGATTCTTTACCAATTGAGCTATCTGGGAAGTGTCAGTGGTTTGTTATGAGTATACAAATCAACCGAGCAGTTCTTCTGATCTTAGTTGGGCTCATTCATACATTTGTAGTCAGCTCTAGGTCAGGTAGGCAGCTCTTCTGGTCTTGGCTGTGCTCTCTCACATGTGTGGAGTTGGCTTGTTATAGACCTTTCTGGTGACTAGTGCATGTGTTCAGTCATGTCCGACTCTCTGCAACCCCATGAACTGTAGCCCGCCAGGCTCCTCTGTCCATGGAATTTTCCAGGCAAGATTACTGGAGTGGGTTGCCATTTCCTACTCCATGGGATCTTCTCAACTCAGGGATCAAACCTACATTTCCTGTGTCTTCTGATTTGGCAGGCAGAATCTTTATCAATGCACCACCATTAAAATAATAGACTGTTCTAGGATGGCCTTGATTGGGCTCACTGGGCTGTTTTCTATGTAGTCTTTCTTTTTTTGGCAGGACATCTGGGGCTTGTTCACATGACAGCTGGGCAGGATTCTAACAGAAATTGAAAGTAAGCAAGAGCTGACACAGTAGGAACTCTACTGTATCCTATTGACCAAAGCAAATCACAAAGCCAGCCCAGATATAGGAACCAGGAAACAGATTACATCTCTTGATAGGAAGATCTGCAAGGTCACACTGTGAAGGGCACGTTTACAAGGAGGGTTAGAGATTTTGACCAGTTTTGTAGTTGCCCTGCTATACTACTCTTAACATTCCTTATAAAAGTAATATAAACAGATATTTGTAACACAGTTTACAGAACAAAAGTCTTTTTGCCTATAACCCCTGAGTCTTACAGCAAGACAGTAAGTTAAGTATTTCTGAGACTGTCTTAAGTATCTGCTTCTATTGATAACTTTTTCTTAACCTTCTTCTTGTTGTTAAGTCGCTCAGTCATGTCTGACACTTTGTGACCATATGGACTGCAGCAAGCCAGGCTCCCCTGACCTTCACCATCTCCCAGAGCTGGCTCAAACTATATCCATTGAGTCAGTGATGCCATCCAACAATCTCATCCTCTGTCATCCCCTTCTCTTCCTGCCTTCTCTTTCTCAGTATCAGGGTCTTCCAATGAGTCAGCTGTTGCATCAGGTGCCCAAAGTACTGGAGCTTCAACTTCAGCATCAATCCTTCAAATGAATATTCAGGACAGATTTCCTTGAAGATTGACTGGTTTGATCTCCTTGCAGTCCAAGGGACTGTGAAGAGTCTTCTCCAACACCACAGTTCAAAAGCATCCATTCTTTGGCATAAAGCCTTCTTTATGGTCCAACTGTCACATCCATACGTGACTACTAGAAAAACCATAGCTTTGACTATACCAACCTTTGTCAGCAAAGTAATGTCTTTGCTTTTTAGTATGCTGTCTAGGTTGCTCATAGCTTTTCTTCCAAAGAGCAAGTATCTTTTAATTTCATGGCTGTAGTCACCATCTGCAATGATTTCGGAGCCCAAGAAAATAAAGTCTTTCACAGTTTCCATTGTTTCCCCATCTATTTCCCATGATGATGGGACCAAATGCCATGACCTTAGTTTTTTGAATGTTGAATTTTAAGCCAGCTTTTTCACTCTCCTCTTTCACCTTCATTAAGGGCTCTTTAGTTCTTCTTCGCTTTCTGCCATAAGGGTAGTGTCATCTACATATCTGAGATAATTGATATTTCTCCCATCAGAAATGTTGATTCCAGCTTGTGCTTCATCCAGCCTGGCGGCTTGCATGATGTACTCTGCATATAAGTTAAATAAACAGGGTGACAATATACAGTCTTGACGTACTTTTTTCCCAATTTGGAACCAGTCTCTTGTCCCATGTCTGCTTCTAACTGTTGCTTCTTGACCTGCATACAGGTTTTTCAGAAAGCAGGTAAGGTGTTCTGGTATTCCCATCTCTTTAAAAATTTTCCAGTTTGTTGTGATCCGCAAAGTCAAAGGCTTTAGTGTAGTCAATGAAGCAGAGGTAGACATTGATTGTTCACATTTAGGCACTAGGGTTTCTGCCTCAGCCTTCAGCTCTCCTGACTCTTCAAGGGTCATTTTATTCACTTTCATGGTTACACTAATACTCTAGCCTAAACCTTCCAAGCTTTGTTTCTCTATGTCTAACTGTCTGTTAGCCAGCACATCATAGTCATCACATGACCTCCTCAACCTCAGCATGTCCAGATGTGTACCTAGATGTGTTATCATTTTAAAATATACTTATGCTGATAATCCCAGAGTGAAAATACTATGGAAATACAAAATATATGATGTAATTGTTTGGTCCCTCTATGACCTTTATGTATGAACTTTAACTCAAAATTTAAAGACATTATAAATAATTTTCTGTAATTAACGCTTGTAAAAATATTCTCTTGGATAAAGGCATTGCACTATTTAGTCTTAATCCTGGGTTGGTAATTAGGGTCCTAGATATAGATTGGGAGTTAAGGAAATTCAGTTTTTATTTAGGGATTTAGTGTGCTACTAAATATAGCATGTCCCATTTTCCCTTTTCCCTCAAACTGTCTCATTGATGTAACATGAAACCAAATAGAACAGTGCTGAACAGCTTGAAAGAGTGAGTATCATGTGTTGAAAAGGAATATCACAGAATCACCTGATAAAAATAGCTTGTATCCACAGCAAGCAGAGATTGGTGTACTCCAGAAGAGTATGTGGTTTTTAAAGGTTTTATTCACATTTTTATCCTCAAGAAACTAATAGATGTTTGCAGAAACCCTACCAGGTAAGGGTTTGATGGATGGGGTGAAAATAAGCTTTAAACTTGGTCAAGCAATTAGTTCTTAAAAAGAAGCAGCAGTAGTGTAGTAAAAAAGATCCTTTACTTTTCCATGTTTTCAACCAGATATGTTTATATTTCTGAGGATTGTGGTAGAGTTTTGACAAAATCAGGATTAAGAATACTGAAGAGGAAGGGACCATTTGTTTATTTATTCAACAGATTTTAACCAAGGGACCACATGATTCATACATTCAACAGGCAGTAACAAAGGAAATCAAATTAACAAAGGAAATACCCTGAGTATTGAAGGATACAAAGGTAAAACAGACATGGATCCTCAAGGTGTTTCCTTCCATGTAGGGAAGACATATTCATGTATTAATATAAAAATAAACATATAAATACTACCATAGAGCTTCCCAGGTGATGCAGTGGTAAAGAACCTGCCTGCCAATGCAGGAGATAGAGGAGTCACAGGTTCTATCCCTGGGTCAGGAAGATCCCTTGAAGTAGGAAATGGCAACCCACTCAACTATTCTTGCCTGGAAAATTCCATGGACAAAGGAGTCTGGCAGGCTACAATCTATGGGGTTGCAAGGAGTTGGACATGAGTGAGCAGCTGAGCACAGTACATAAATACTACCATATCAAAAGAAATGGATACCCTCAGAAAGGTACAAAATGATATGGAATTTGTGTGTTCTGTTATTTATTTATTCTGACAAAGATTGATTGAATACCTACTGTATGTAGGCACTGAGGAGGGTGTTGGATGTCACAGTTGGTGCTGGGGTCACAGATTACATTCTGGCAGAGCATATAAATTATAAGCCATTAACAATCAAATAATTAAATAAATAAAATAATGCACTTTCAGATCACAGTTAAATGACATGAAGGAAATAAGGTTAGATGAAAGAGCATAGATCTGGGGATGTTATTTTAGGTAGGTGGTCAGGAATATGTGGAGATGGGGGTGGGAAATGGTGATCTTGAAATAAAAGACTAGACATGACTAGACATGGGGAAATAAGGACTGTTTGGGGAAGAACAGTTCAGTTGGACTAACTTGAGGACAGGTAAGATGGTGTAATAAGGCTCAGGAGAGTTGATGAACTTCCATATCTTAGTATTTTGAAGGACTCTCTAGTGGATAAGGCAGGAACAACCTGGGACCAATGGCTGGAGGTTTTAGGGGAAGTCTGCACTGTCTAATAGTAGAGGGTAGAATGGGTTCTGGCACTGTTATAACAGCATGGTTAACTGCATGTGAGCTTTGTGGGGACACAGGAATGTCATCTTTTTCATCTCTGTATCTCTGTTGGTCTGTCCTACTGTTTAACACATAATATGTGTGATCAAGAGTTCATTTTTTAATTGCATTTCTGAATGACACACATGTAGTTGTGTGAAATCCATGGATCTTCTTGTAGGTATTCAGTTGAGATATATGTGAATTTAAATGGAGGTCTACAGATAAGTTTTCCCTGGAAGGGTAACCTATTCTGTTTGCTCTCCTATAGAAGATGAATTAAAAGTAACCTCTTTTTCATTTCATAGGCATTTTTTCTTTCTCGGATCAGAGAGTGGTTTTCATGTCTGTAGAGCTGTACCTGATTTAAACAGAGTATGGTAATTTAATTTCTATTTTTTCACTTATTCACAATCATTTATTTATTTCAAAGAGAGTAAGTAATTTATTGAGGATTTCACAGACAGTAATCACTGAGGCCTGGTGGCTCTAAGTTCATGCTTTTTCAGCTATATCCTGTTGTCTTATATGAAACAGATTTCATTTCATGCAAGTTCTGTTTATGTATCTCTGAATCATATTTCAATTTCTTTAACAGCAGCACCATTTTATCAACTAAGAGGATTGCCTGTTCTAGATGGAGACCTAGTCTCTGTGCTGATGAGGACACCTCACTCTCTGTCTTTCATTAATGAAGCCCTCCTGGATCTTTCTGGGCCCAATTATTTTCTTTTGTCACCTCTAGCATTCATACCCAGACCCTTCTCACAAGCTTGTTTTCTTATTATTTCTTCCAGTGGAGTGTTATCTCTCTAAATGTTCTTGTAACCCAACAGCCATGTTTTAAAACAGGAGCTCTGTTAGTATTTTGTGCAACATTAGACACGGGTGCTTATGAAATATTTGTTTGATTCAGAACCACTCATGGGTGAAAGGAAAATTACAGTCAATTCCTCCAGGGTAGGGATCGTATTGTCAACCTTATTTATATTCCCTGCCACCACCATCTGGCCCAGAGTATGTGCTCAATAAATGTGTTCTGGATATGTGGCCTTGGATCCCCTATACCCTGCAGTTTGTTCTTGGCATCTCTGTTTAGTAGTATTCCTCTTAGTGATGTTACTTATTTTTTTTACTTCACCATCCTTGAGGCAGGATCTGGGACTTATGCATCTCTTTAATTATGGTAATAATAATAATAACAGCTTGGTTTTTAAAGCTATTATTATGTACTGGGCATTATGTTAAGTACTTTACATGAATTATCTTATTAAGCCCTTACAATCATGCTGTGAACCCAGGCAGTCTGACTCCAGACTCACACTTCTAACCTTGGTCCTATATTGCCTTTGTAACCCCCTCCCTGTGCTCAATAACTCATAGGGAGTCAGTCCTATCCTAGTGAATTTCTGAGGAAGGCTGATTGAAGATATTACCTAAGTATTTTAAACATTCCTAAGTCCTTTCTATTTTAGTTTTAGGGCTGTAATTAACATCTTTCATGAAATTCTGTGAGCTTTTTCCCTCTTGGGTAAATTTGCTAAGTGCAGAATTATTACAGGAAATAGCTAGACTAAGTTAGAATTGGTGTATTTGCCACCCCTGGCTTTGCCAGGCAACAGGATTCCTTGTTTTTCCAAAGCTTTCTTGGAAGTTAATATAGTTAGACATAGGCGGATATGTGTAATGTAAATAATGGCCACTGGAATCAGGGGATAGCAATTAATGAGACAGTATCTCTAGTTCTCAGGAGACATCCTACAACTGCAATGGCCAGAGAGGACTGAACACTGCATTTGTTTCCCTGTTTCCTCATTTAGATTTATACTCATTTAAACTACTAAGAGCAGTTCCTGGAAGAAAAATTCATGGTCTCTTCCATGGGACTTTCTTCCCCATTATTTTCACTTTCCTCTTACCTGACTTTTCATTTGATGGCAAGAATATAGAATTTGAGACTTCTACCACTATCTGGTGAGATTTGAAAAGGGCAGAGAAAGTCATATTATTGTTTTAGATCTCAAATTTTTCCTGTAAATACCATATACTCCATAGGACTGTTGGTAGAATAACAAGATCCATATTCCTAATTGTGGCCAGTATCAAGAATACACAGAAGAACTGTACAAAAAGGATCTTCATGACCTGGATAATCACGATGGTGTGATCACTCATCTAGAGCCAGACATCCTGGAATGTGAAGTCAAGTGGGCCTTAGAAGGTATCACTACGAACAAAGCTAGTGGAGATGATGGAATTCCGGTAGAGCTATTTCAAATCCTGAAAGATGATACTGTGAAAGTGCTGCACTCAATATGCCAGCACATTTGGAAAACTCAGCAGTGGCCACAGGACTGGAAAAGGTCAGTTTTCATTCCAATCCCAAAGAAAGGCAATACCAAAGAATGCTCAAACTACTGCACAATTGCACTCATCTCACACACTAGGAAAGTAATGCTCAAAATTCTCCAAGCCAGGCTTCAGCAATACATGAACCATGAACTTCCAGATGTTCAAGCTGGTTTTAGAAAAGGCAGAGGAACCAGAGATCAAGTTGCCAACATCCGCTGGATCATGGAAAAAGCAAGAGAGTTCCAGAAAAACATCTATTTCTGCTTTATTGACTATGCCAAAGCCTTTGACTGTGTGGATCACAATAAACTATGGAAAATTCTGAAAGAGATGGAAATACCAGACCACCTGCCCTGCCTCTTGAAAAATCTGTATGCAGGCCAGGAAGCAACAGTTAGAACTGGACATGGACCAACAGACTGGTTCCAAATAGGAAAAGGAGTGCATCAAGGCTGTATATTGTCACCCTGCTTATTTAACTTCTGTGCAGAGTACATCATGAGAAACGCTGGACTGGAAGAAACACAAGCTGGAATCAAGATTGCCGGGAGAAATATCAATAACCTCAGATGTGCAGATGACACCACCCTTATGGCAGAAAGTGAAAAGGAACTAAAAGGCCTCTTGATGAAAGTGAAAGAGGAGAGTGAAAAAGTTGGCTTAAAGCTCAACATTCAGAAAACGAAGATCATGGCATCCGGTCCCATCACTTCATGAGAAATAGATGGGGAAACAGTGAAAACAGTGTCAGACTTTATTTTGGGGGGCTCCAAAATCACTGCAGATGGTGACTGCAGCCATGAAATTAAAAGATGCTTCCTCCTTGGAAGAAAAGTTATGACCAACCTAGATAGCATATTTAAAAGCAGAGACATTACTTTGCCGACTAAGGTCCATCTAGTCAAGGCTATGGTTTTTCCTGTGGTCATGTATGGATGTGAGAGTTGGACTGTGAAGAAGGCTGAGCACCGAAGAATTGATGCTTTTGAACTGTGGTGTTGGAGAAGACTCTTGAGAATCCCTTGGACTGCAAGGAGATACAACCAGTCCATTCTGAAGGAGATCAACCCTGGGATTTCTTTGGAAGGAATGATGCTAAAGCTGAAACTCCAGTACTTTGGCCACCTCATGAGAAGAGTTGACTCATTGGAAAAGACTTTGATGCTGAGAGGGATTGGGGGCAGGAGGAGAAGGGGATGACCGAGGATGCGATGGCTGGATGGCATCACTGACTCGATGGACGCTAGTCTGAGTGAACTCCAGGAGTTGGTGATGGACAGGGAGGCCTGGCGTGGTGCAATCCATGGGGTGGCAAAGAGTTGGACATGACTGAGCGGCTGAACTGAACTGAACTGAACTGAGTATTATCAGATAAACAGCCAGTATTACCTGATCTCAGCCTGTCTCTCAGACCACCCAAATCCAGCCTTGCTCCAGCCATCTTGTCTCATTTCAGGATGCCCAGCTGGCTCCTGCCTTGGGGTCTTCCTGCTCTACTCATACCTCCAACTCTCAGATGGCTTCCTCATTCACTTGACTCCGGCCTTTGCTCAAATGACCCCTCCTCAGAGAACCTTCTGACCCTCGGTCCAGTGAGGTCTCCTTCCCTCCCTGTTCTGTCTATCCCCTTTATCCTGTAATATTTTCCTTATACTGCTTACTTAAACTATTTTGGTTGTTATTGCTTGTTTGTTTCCTCCTCATTTAAATGTAAGTTCCAAGAGGTTGAGGACTTCATCTTGTTCCTTTATCTCCTTAGCTCCTCCAGTGGTGCTTGGTACACTGTAAGTACTCAAACAGTATTTCTTGCTAAGGATGTAAACATGCCTGGTATTATCCATTCCTTGAGGAATAAATAGAAATCTTAATTTCAGTTTTGTAACAGCTTTTTTCTTGGATTACACATCTTTTTATTTATGATAGTGATGATCGTGATATAAGTTTAAAGTGTGTAGCGTTATAAAACAGCATCAGTGTACACGACAGAGTGATCACCATCACAAGTCTAGTTACCACCCATCACCATATAAGTCCCCCCTCACCCACTCCCAATCCCTGGTCCTCTGGTAACCACTAATCAGTTCTCCGCATCTATGAGTTTGTTTTTACTGTATTTCATTTGTTTGTTGTTTTTGTTTTTAGATTCCACATGATTGAAATCTTATAGTATGTATCTTTCTCCATCCTACTAATTTCACTTAATATCCTCAAGTTCCATCCATGTTGTCAAAATAGCAAGATTTCATTCTTTTTTATGAATGAGTAGTATTCCATTCTGTATATATATGTGTGTGTGTGTGTGTGTGTGTGTGTGTGTGTGTGTGTGTCATCTTATCCATTTATCCATTGATGGACACTTAGGTTACTTCTATATCTTGGCTATTATAAATAATGCTGTAATGAACATAGGGGTACATTTATCTTTTTGAATTAGTGTTTTGATGTTCTTTGAGTAGATACCCAGAAGTGGAATAGCTGGGTCATATTATAATTCTATTTTTAATTTTTTGAGGAATCGACATACTACTTTACACAGTGGTTGCACCAATTTACCATCCCACAAGCACTGTATAATGGTTCCCTTTTCTCCATTTCCTTATTTGCTGTTTATTGGCTTTTTTATGGTAGCCATTTAAAAAGGTATAAGGTGACATCTTTTTGTGTTTTTTATTTTGTATTCTGATGATGTTAAACTTTTTTCATATGCCGATGGACCATCTGTGTATCTTCTTTGGAAAAATGTCTATCTGAATTCTCTACCTATTTTTTAGTTCAGTCGTTTGTGTTTTTTGTTGTTGAGTTGTATGAATTCTTTATGTATTTTGGGTATTGAGCCCTTATTGTATACATGATTTTGAAAATATGGTCTTCCATTCATTAGGTTGCTTTTTCATTCTAATGATAGTTTCCTCCACTGTGCAGGAGATTTTTAGTTTGTTGTAGTCCCATCTGTTTATTTTTGGTTTTGCTTTCCCTCTTTTTTTGAGTCAGGTACACAAAAACATCTGAGAGAGAGGGGAATACCAGACCACCTGACCTGCCTCTTGAGAAATCTGTATGCAGGCCAGGAAGCAACAGTTAGAACTGGACATGGAACAACAGACTGCTTCCAAATAGGAAAAGGAGTATGTCAAGGCTGTATATTGTCACCCTGCTTATTTAACTTCTATGCAGAGTACATCATGAGAAACGCTGGACTGGAAGAAACACAAGCTGGAATCAAGATTGCCAGGAGAAATACCAATCACCTCAGATATGCAGATGACACCACCCTTATGGCAGAAAGTGAAGAGGAACTAAAAAGCCTCTTGATGAAAGTAAAAGAGGAGAGTGAAAAAGTTGGCTTAAAGCTCAACATTCAGAAAACGAAGATCATGGCATCCGGTCCCATCACTCCATGGGAAATAGATGGGGAAATAGTGGAAACAGTGTCAGACTTTATTTTTTTGGGCTCCAAAATCACTGCAGATGGTGACTGCAGCCATGAAATTAAAAGATGCTTCCTCCTTGGAAGGCAAGTTATGACCAACCTAGATGGCATATTCAAAAGCAGAGACATTACTTTGCCGGCTAAGATCTGTCTAGTCAAGGCTATGGTTTTTCCAATAGTCATGAATGGATGTGAGAGTTAGACTGTGAAGAAGGCTGAGTGCCGAAGAATTGATGCTTTTGAACTGTGGTGTTGGAGAAGACTCTTGAGAGTTCCTTGGACTGCAAGGAGATCCAACCAGTCCATTCTGAAGGAGATCAGCCCTGGTATTTCTTTGCAAGTAATGATGCTATAGCTGAAACTCCAGTACTTTGGCCACCTCATGAGAAGAGTTGACTCATTGGAAAAGACTTTGATGCTGGGAGGGATTGGGGGCAGGAGGAGAAGGGGACGACAGAGGATGAGATGGCTGGATGGCATCACGGACTCGATGGACGCGAGTCTGAGTGAACTCCAGGAGTTGGTGATGGACAGGGATGCCTGGCGTGCTGCAGTTCATGAGGTCGCAAAGAGTTGGACATGACTGAGCGACTGAACTGAACTGAACTGACACAAAACATCACTAAGACCTATTTCAAGGAACTTACTAGCTATATTTTCTTCTAGGAATTTTATTGTTCAGATCTTACATTTAAGTCTTTATTCTGAGTTAATTTTTGTGAACAGTATAAGATAGTGGCCTAGTTTCATTCTTTTGCTTTTGGCTCTCCAGTTTTTTCAACATTATTTATTAAAGAGGCTCTCCTTTCTCCATTATATGTCATATTTCTGTTCACATTTATCTCTAGATTTTTAAAAAATTTCTTCTTTGATTCTAATGAAGACCTATTGGTATTCAGTAGTGTGTTGTTTAAGCTCCATGTTTTGTTTTACCCTTTTTGTCTTATGATTGATTTCTGGTTTTGTACCATTATGGTTGGGGAATATGCTTGATATGACTTCACTCTTCTTGAATTTATTGATATTTGGTTTTTTTAATCTATCTGGAGAATATACCATGTGCACTTAAGAAGAATAAATATTTTGCTGATTTTTGATGAAATGTTCCATATATATCCATTAAGTGAATCTGATTTAATGTGTCATTTAAGTCTACTCTTCCTTTATGTATTTTCTACCTGGATGATCTGCCCACTGATGCAAGAGTGTTATAGTCCTCTGCTACTGGCATATTCCTTTCACTCTTTCTCTTTAAATCTGTTAATATTTGCTCTGTATATCATGGTGCTCCTATATAGGGTGCGTGTACATTCATACATTTTATGTCTTTTTGCTTGATTGACCCCTCTACCATCATGTAATGTCCTTCTTATCTTCTGTTCTAGTCTTTGTTTTAAAGTCTGTTTTGTCTGACATGAGTATAACTACTCCCGCTTTATTTTCACGTCTATTTGCATAGGATATCTTTCTCCAGTCCTTCATCTTTTGACTGTGTGCATCTTGCTTCTGAAGTTAGTCTTTTACAGGCAGCATATGAATTGTTTGAAAAAAAAAAAAACCATCAATCACTATATAAAGTAATTATTAATAGGTATATCTTTTCTGCCATTTTGTTCACCTTTCCGGCTGTTTGTCATTCCTCTCTTATGTTGCTCTTTTCTCTTGCATTTTGGTGGTTTTCTTTAGTGTTATGTTTAGTTTCATTTCTTATTTTCCTTTTTTAAATTTTATTATTATTAGTATTATTTTAATTTACAATATTGTTTTGGTTTTACCATACATCAACATGAATCCACCACCAATACAGTATACTAATGCATTTCTTATTTTCTTTAGTGCTTTTACTGTAAGCTTTTTTTCTTGTTGTTACCATGAGTTTTATGTGTAACATCCTATGTAAATAACAATATTTTTTGATAGCAACTTAAATTTGAACATATTCCAAAGCTATATCTTTTTACTCCCCACCTCGCCATGTTTTATACTTCAATTACATATTTTACATCCTTTTATTTTACATAGTCCTTACCTCATTATTATTAGTTTATTTTACTACTTTTGTATTTTAATCTTCATCCTTACTTTATGTGATTTATCTATCTTTACCATTTCCAGTGATATTTTTACTTTAATGAATATTCTTTTTATTAATTAGTGCCATTTTTTAGTTTAAAGAAATCCCTTACCATTTCTTATAGGATCATTTCACTTTTGCTTATCTATAAAACTCTTTCATCTCCTTCAATTCTGAAAGATTACTTTTTCTTGGTTGGGAGAGTTGTTTTGTTTTGTTCTTTTTATCACTTTGAATATATTGTGTCACTCCCTTTTGGCCTTTAAGATTTCTGCTGAAAAATCTGCTGACAACTTTATGGAATTTCTTTTGTAAATAACAAATTGTTTTTCCTTTGCTGCTTTTAGGATTCTCTCTTTATCCTTGACTTTCACCATTTTAATTATAATGTGTCTTCATGGGTTTCTCTTTGGGTTCATCTTATTTAGAACTTTCTGGGCTTCCTGGACCTGGATATTTGTTTCCTTCCCCAAATTAGAGTTTTCAGCCACTATGTCTTTAAATTATTCTTCTGGCCCTTTCTCTCTTTCCTCTCATTCTGGAACGTCTATGATATAGATGTTATTACACTTGATGCAGTCTTAAAGCTTCCTTAAGATATCCTCACTCAAAACCTTTTTTTTTTTCATTTTTCTTTTCTGTCTGGTTGACTTACATTGTTTTGTCTTCCAGTTTGCTTGTTCATTCTTTTACTTCATCCAATCTTGTTTTACCCTTCTAGTTTATCTTTCAATTCAGTTATGAATTCTGTTTGATATTTTCTTATATTTTCTATCTCCCTGTTGCAAAGTTTTTGCTGTGTTCATCCGTTCTACTCCCAACTTCAGTGAGAATCTCTATGACTCTTCCTTTTAACTCATTATCAGGCAGGTTGCTTATATCCATTTCACTTAGTTCTTTTTCTGAGATTTTGTTTTGTTCTTAGGATTGCAATGTACTCCTCTGTCTCCTAGCACTTAAGTCTTTGTATATTTGAATGAATTAGATAAATAAGCTACTCCTCCCAGTCTTGAAGGAGTGGTCTAATGTAGGAGATATCTTATGGGGTTCAAAAGCACAATCCTGCATGACCACCAGAGCCAGGAGCCCCTACAAGGTTTTGTGTGCCTCGTGTTGTGGCAGGGCTGCACTGCTGCTGTGATGCCCTAGTGGGCAGGTTTGTTCCCCTAGAAAGGCTTCTGGACCTGTCTACAGTATGCTGATGGGTGAGACTGGCCCCTGGAACAGCTTGAGGCTCATCTGTGGTGGCTGCTGGGTACTGGTGAGCAAGGTTGGCTCCTAGAACAGCCTGGGTTATGCATCTTTTATTTTTATTAATTTAACTAATAAAATTTTATTTGACAATTTGATTAAAAGACTCAGAGTCAAGTTGAGGCTTGCTGCGGATATATCTTCCTGTGGAATATGGGACAGACTTTTGTGTAGAAATCATTGGAAACTGATTTTTAGAGAGGCAGCTAATGTAGGATGGGAAGAACTGGAGTTGAGCGGATAGGAGAACACCAGTATTTTTGTCTGAATATGACAGAGACTGTAACCAAACTGGACAGGCAATGAGTGCTATATGCCTTGTACTGATAGTGTGACCTCATTCAAGTCCTTTCACCTCCTCTGTACTTCAGATTCCTTATATGTAAAATGAGGTCCATAACTGGGGAAAGGAGATAGGGGAGGGACTGCCTACCACATAAGGGTGTTGTAAAACTATTGAGAAAGTATATCTGATAACAGCTTATGTTGAGTAGCACTCACATAAATTGATATAAATGCATATAAAGTGCTTGGCACCCAGTAGGTACTCAATAAGTGATAATTATTAAAACACTTAAAAGTGATCTGAAACATTTGTAAAGATTTGGATGTCTGGTGTTAATGACTAGCTTTTCTTGAATTTAAACAAATTTTAAAGGAACTGTTGGATTGTTTTCTGCTCCCCGTTTGCACTTATTAAGCATGGGAAGTCCCTTAAGCATAATAGGAATATGGAGTCTAGAAACAGAAATGAATGCAAGTCCTAAAGTGAATGAATAAATGAATAGGCAGATGGACGAGTGCCCAAACTTAATCTTAGCCCATGTAAGTTTCAGTTTTCTTCCCCCATCGAATTCCTGCCCATCATCTGAAGGATGCCCAAAATACCAGTAGCAAGAAAAATAAACTGTAGCCTGGATAAGTCACAGATGTCTTTTGTATCCCAATATGAAGGTGAAAAGTGGAAGTTGCTCAGTCGTGTCCAGCTCTTTGTGACCCCATTGACTATACAGTCCATGGAATTCTCCAGGCCAGAATACTGGAGTGGGTAGCCTTTCCCTTCTCCAGAGGATCTTCCCAACCCAGGGATTGAACCCAGGCCTCCTGCATTGCAGGCAGATTCTTTACCAGCTGAGCCACAAGGGAAGCCCAAGAATACTGGAGTGGGTGAAAGTGAAAGTGAAATCGCTCAGTCGTGTCCGACTCTTTGCGACCGCATGGAAGGTAACCTACCAGGCTCCCCAGTCCATGGGATTTTCCAGGCAAGAATACTGGAGTGGGCTGCCATTTCCTTCTCCAGGGGATCTTCCCAATCCAGGGATCGAACTCGGGTCTCCTGCATTGCGGACAGACGCTTTGGCTCAGACGGTAAAGCGTCTGTCCGCAATATGGGAGACCCAGGTTCGATCCCTGGGTTGGGAAGATCCCCTGGAAAAGGAAATGGCAACCCACTGGAGTGGGTAGCCTATCCTTTCTGTAGCAGACCTTCCCGACCCAGGAATTGAACCGGGGTCTCCTGTATTGCTGGTAGATTCTTTACTAACTGAGCTATGAGGGCTTCCCTTGAGAATGACATAAATGATCATCTTGATACAGAGATTGATTGAGTACCTGCTAATGTCAGACATTGTACTCAATCCTTTAACTAAATCCTTCTACAGCACTAGAAGAAACTACTGTTGTCTTCATTCATTTTTCAGATAAGGAAACTGAGCTTTCCAGAGATGAAATGATTTTCCTAAACCACCTCAGCTAGAAAGTGGAGGAGTTGAGAGGTCAAACAAAGTCATTTGACCCCGGAGCCTTACTGAATCATTACTCTCTAAGGTGGTTTGTTGTCTCTGCTAGATTAAACTCTTTAGGAGGTGAGACAAATCTTACTCACCTTTAGCTGCCATCCATACCCAATGCCCATCTCAGTTAATGGTTATTAAGATGAAAATTTTAAATCCTCTCTTTTTGAATGGTGCCCTGATATATATCTTGAGCTATAAGGTAGAAGGTGTCTTACCTGAATGCCTCTATGGTACTAGAAGGTGTAAGTTCTTTTTGTCTGAATTCACCTCAGTCCTTTGCTCAGACAGCCTCCCTCAAGACTCACAATGCCTGGATCTGGAGAGCATTACTCCACCTTTATAGAGAAAGAAATATTCTCCCAGTCCTTCTGAGTAAGCAATGAAGTTGTAATATAAACTCAGGGCACTTAATTTCACATTTCATTATTTCACCTCCTTTTTATCCTTAAACTTTTAAGAAACTTAGAAACTTTGGGTATGGGAGCAAGGATATTTGACAGAATCTCTTAATATCATTAAAAAAAATAAGCTTACCTTAATTGTGAGGCAAAAGCTATTTTAATCTCTAAAATAGGCACAAATGCTTTATTGATTTTTTAAAGCAAAGTAACAAAAACCGATGTCCCTCTTTTTGTGAGAAATCATTTTTACTAGGTGTTGTGGTCTGCATGATGCTAAATAAGGATTCTAGCTAAAGTGCTTTGCAAAACTATTTCAATGCAAAATCAATAATATACATGAGAAATTTATGAAAAGATGAAGCAAGGACAAAACAACTCCTTACCTTTTAGTGAATACATATACATGTATGAAAAATTAATCTACAGTGTAAATTTTTGGTCATCCACTGGGGATTTGAGATCTAGTGGCTTTATAAATGAGGAAAATACCAGCAGCTTTGTTTGAATATAATGGTAAGCATAACCAAACTAGACAGACCATGGATAACAAAGACCTTTGATGCTAGATCTAACTGGATACATGCTCTTGATTTCCAGGTAGGACTCCTTTGTCTCCAATTGCTTTCCAGACATCTTGCAAGGACCATGTGAACATGACTGTGAGCTAGTATCTAGACAGTCATGGCTATAAGAGATGCTGTGCAGTGTAGAGACAGAAGGAGTAGGAGAGAGAGGGAGGGGGGATTTGACAATTATTTAGGGATATAACGCCTGGCTCATGACAGTTACTTGATAAGTGGCTGCTAAATAAATGAGAGTACAATCTACAGGATTCAGGAAATCCTGGGGATGAAGGACAAGGAGATATGATGTGAAAAAAAAAAATACTGTGCAAATCATTCAACCTCTCTGAGCCTCAGTTCCTTATCTGTGATGGGAAAGGTGAGAATACTTCCTATATTAGTTAATTAGTCATGGTTCTCCAGAGAAATAGAATGAATATCATGTATGCTTATATGTATAAGAATTGACTCATGTATCAATAATTATGGAGGCTGACAAGTCCTAAAATACACAGTCAGCAAGCTGGAAACCCAGGAGAGTCCATGGTATGGTTCCAGGATAAGTCTAAAGGCCTGAGAACCAGGGGAGCTGATGGTGTAATTCCAGTCTGAATGCCTGCAGGCTCAAGACCCAGAAAGATGTTTCAGCTGAAATCCTAAGACAGGAAAGAACTGCTGTCCCAGCTCAATGCAATCAGGCAGAAGTTCCCTTTTATTCAAAGAATGGTCTTTTTGTTCTGTTCTGGCTTCTACTGATTGGATGAGGTCCAGCCACACTGAGAAGAGTAATCTCCTTTAGTAAAAGTATACTGATTCAAATGTTAATCTCATCCAAAATATCCTCAACCATACTTAGAATAATGTTTGATCAACTATCTGGGTACCCTGTGGCCCAGTCAAGTTGACATATAATTTAACCACCACATTTTCCATGCTTGTTATGGGAATGCTATGTGAGCTTTAAAGCCCTGTATGGATATAAGGTAATACCACTATTTATTCAAATCTAAATGTATTCTCTTGAGAGTCACTTGGACTGCAAGGAGATCCAAACTGTCCATCCTAAAGGAGATCAGTCCTAGGTGTTCATTGAAAGGACTGATGTTGAAGCTGAAACTTCACTACTTTGGCCACCTGATGCGAAGAGCTGACTCATTTGAAAAGACCCTGATGCTGGGAAAGATTGAGGGCAGGAGGAGAAGGGGATGACAGAGGATGAGATGGTTGGATGGCATTACCAACTCAATGGACTAGGTTTGGGTAAACTCTGGGAGTTGGTGATGGACAGGGAGGCCTGGCATGCTGCAGTTCATGGGATCGCAAAGAGTCGGACACGACTGAGTGACTGAACTGAACTGAACTGAAATGTATTCTTTAATGATAATGGCTTTATTTATCTAGTGCTTCACAAATACCAGTTACTGGTAAACTTATTTTATATAAGTTCTGTTAAACTTATTTTATCTCATTTAATTCTCACAATGACCTTATCACCCCTTTTATGCCTTGGAGGGATCCATGTCTATAACTGTTATAGCTCCCAGACTGCCTGAACTATGACATGCTAATCTGCTGTGATCTGAATCCCAACTCTTTCGCTGGCTGCAAGGAGTCAGTGATTAACTTCTCTGTGCCTTGATTTTCTCTTCTGTGATTTAGGATAGTATCTATAAAGTGCTTAGAATAGAGCTGGCATTTAGTATATAAATATTAATATATACTATGTATATGTGTTATTGATATTTATCCTGGCAGTCTTGATTCCAGCTTGTGCTTCCTCCAGCCCAACATTTCTCATGATGTACTCTGCATAGAAGTTAAATAAGCAGGGAGACAATATACACCCTTGACGCACTCCTTTTCCTATTTGGAACAAGTCTGTTGTTCCATGTCCAGTTCTAACTGTTGCTTCCTGACCTGCATATAGGTTTCTCAAGAGGCAGTCAGGTGGTCTGGTATTCCCAACTCTTTCAGGATTTTCCACAGTTTACTGTGATCCACACAGTCAAAGGCTTTGGCATAGTCAATAAAGCAGAAATAGATGTTTTTCTGGAACTCTCTTGCTTTTTCCATGATCCAGCAGATGTTGGCAATTTGATCTCTGGTTCCTCTGCCTTTTCTAAAACCAGCTTGAACATCTGGAAGTTCATGGTTCATATATTGCTGAAGCCTGGCTTGGAGAGTTTTGAGCACTACTTTACTAGCGTGTGAGATGAGTACAACTGTGCTGTAGTTTGAGCATTCTTTGGCATTGCCTTTCTTTGGGATTGGAATGAAAACTGACCTTTTCCAGTCCTGTGGCCACTGCTGAGTTTTCCAAATTTGCTGAAATATCAAATGCAGCACTTTCACAGCATCGTCTTTCAGGATTTGAAACAGCTCAACTGGAATTCCATCACCTCTACTAGCTTTGTTCGTAGTGATGCTTTCTAAGGCCCACTTGACTTCACATTCCAGGATGTCTAGCTCTAGCTGTGTGTGAGTGATCACACCATCATGATTATCTGGGTTGTGAATTTTTTTTTTTTGTACAGTTCTTCTGTGTATTCTTGCCACCTCTTCTTAATATCTTCTGCTTCTGTTAGGTCCATATCATTTCTGTCCTTTATTGAGCCCATCTTTGCATGAAATGTTCTCTTGGTATCTCTAATTTTCTTGAAGAGATCTCTAGTCTTTCCTGTTCTATTGTTTTCCTCTATTTCTTTGCATTGATCACTGAGGGAGGCTTTCTTATCTCTCCTTGCTATTCTTTGGAACTCTGCATTCAAATGGGTATATCTTTCCTTTTCTCCTTTACTTTTCATTTCTCTTCTTTTCACAGCTATTTGTAAGGCCTCCTCAGACAGCCATTTTGCTTTTTGCATTTCTTTTTCTTGGGGATGGTCTTGATCCCTGTCTCCTGTACAATGTCACGAACCTTTGTCTATACTTAATCAGGCATTCTGTCTATCAGATCTAGTCCCTTAAATCCATTTGTCACTTCTGCTGTATAATCATAAGGGATCTGATTTAGGTCATACCTGAATGGTCTAGTGGTTTTCCCCACTTTCTTCAATTTGAGTCTGAATTTGGCAATAAGGAGTTCATGATCTGAGCCTCAGTCAGCTCCTGGTCTTGTTTTTGCTGACTGTATAGAGCTTCTCCATCTTTGGCTGCAAAGAATATAATCAATCTGATTTCAGTGTTGACCATCCAGTAATGTCCATGTGTAGAGTCTTCTCTTGTGTTGCTGGAAGAGGATGTTTGCTATGAGCAATGTGTTCTCTTGGCAGAACTCTATTAACCTTTGCCCTGCTTCATTCTATACTCCAAGGCCAAATTTGCCTGTTCCTCCAGGTGTTTCTTGACTTCCTACTTTTGCATTCCAGTCCCCTATAATGAAAAGGACATCTTTTTAAGGGTGTTAGTTCTAGAAGTTCTTGTAGGTATTCATAGAACCATTCAACTTCTTTTTCAGCATTACTGGTCAGGGCATAGACTTGGATTACCGTGATATTGAATGGTTTGCCTTGGAAATGAATAGAGATCATTCTGTCATTTTTGAGATTGCATCCAAGTACTGCATTTAGGACTCTTTTGTTGACTATGATGGTTACTCCATTTCTTCTAAGGGATTCCTGCCCACAGTAGTAGAAGAAGAACTAAAGAACCTCTTGATGAGGGTGAAAGAGGAGAGTGAAAAAGTTGGCTTAAAGCTCAACATTCAGAAAACGAAGATCATGGCATCCGGTCCCATCACTTCATGGCAAATAGATGGGGAAACAGTGAAAATAGTGGCTGACTTTATTTTGGGGGGCTCCAAAATCACTGCAGATGGTGACTGTAGCCATGAAATTAAAAGATGCTTACTCCTTGGAAGGAAAGTTATGACCAACCTGGACAGCATATTAAAAAGCAGAGACATTACTTTGTCAACAAAGCCATCTAATCAAGGCTATGGTTTTTCCAGTGGTTATGTAGATGTGAAAGTTGAGCTATAAAGAAAGCTGAGTGCCAAAGAATTGATGCTTTTGAACTGTGGTGTTGGAGAAGACTCTTGAGAGTCCCTTGGACTGCAAGGAGATTGAACCAGTCCATCCTAAAGGAGATCAGTCCTGGATATTCATTGGAAGGACTGATGTTGAAGCTGAAACTCCAGTACTTTGGCCACCTGATGCGAAGAGCTGACTCATGGGAAAAGACCCTGATTCTGGGAAAGATTGAGGGCAGGAGGAGAAGGGGATGACAGAGGATGAGATGGTTGGATGGCATCACCGACTCAATGGACATGGGTTTGGGTGGACTCCAGGAGTTAGTGATGGACAGGGAGGCCTGACGTGCTGCAGTTCATGGGGTCACAAAGAATCAGACACGACTGAGTGACTGAACTGAACTGATATATATATGAAGCAATTGTATGTAAATTGATACATATTAATTACATATTAGTGTTAGTGGTGTTATTAGTGGTGGTTGTGATGACAGTGATTACACAGAGACAAACTCGCATGCCTTCCGGGGCCCGCCAGGTAACATCAGTATGTGAAGCAGCCAAGGATAAGCTGGAAGAAGTAATAGGATATATGGAGACCTAGAGAGTGTCCTCTTAGTTTTCCATTAGGATTGACTGGTTTGCTCTCCTTGCTGTCCAAGGGATTCTCAAGGCTTCTCCCCTACCACAATTTGAAAGCATCAGTTCTTCGGTGCTCATCTTTCTTTATGGTCCAACTCTCACATCCATGACTACCCAAAAAACCTGTTAACTAAAGACACTGAAATCTGGGAATTTATAAAACACTGCTCAGCTGCCATCAATTTTTGACCCCTTGTCTACCATATGCCAAGCTGTGTAATGAGTGTTCTACAAGTAGTTCCCTTAACAATCCTGCTAGTGAGGTGTCTGTTTTACAGTAAGTGAAAGTTGCTCAGTCGTGTCCAACTTTTTGTGACCCCATGGACTATCCATGGAATTCTCCAGGCCAGAATACTGGAGTGGGTAGCTTTTCCCTTCTCCAGGGGAATCTTCCCAAGCCAGGAATTACACCGGGGTCTCCTGCATTGCAGGTGGATTCTTTACCAACTGAGAAGCCCATTTTACAGATGTCAAAATCAAAGCTTACTTGCCAGGTAGTAAGTACCAGAGGAACTGTGACTGAATAAAGGCAACAGAGGCTCAGCTCCACAGCCAGCAGCACTCTTTCTTTTAGTTGGAGGATAATTGCTTCACCACGTTGTGTTGCTTTCTACCATACAACAACGCATAATTATCAATGTCATAATTATCTATTCATCCCCTCCATCTCGAACCTTCCTCCCCACTCCCAGCCTACCCCTCTAGGTCATCACAGAGTGCCAGGCTGGGCTCCCTGTGTTATATAGCAGCTGACCATTATATGCCAATTAAAGTAGTACTCTTTTGACCCTGCTGTATGGTGTAGAGGTCGCTCGATGAGTGGACCTGGGGTAGGCATCCTACAGGCCATCTGTCAGCATTGTCCCCCTTATAGATGTGCTCTCTTGCTGATCTACTTTTCTAGGTGGTGGAGTCAGGGCAAGTGAAAGAAGGAAGGTGCTTGTGATCCTTGAAGTGTCCCTGGAATGTCTTCAAAGCCCTCCCTGTACAAATTACACATCCTGCTGACATCACTCTCTATGCTCCATTCTCACGCCTGACACAGGATCCTGTGTTGGTCACCATGCAGGTTATGACTATGTTTGTGTTTGTGTTACTCACTCCTTTGTAAGCTCAAAAGGGTTGGGGCCTTATTCATCTTTTCATCCCCTGCCACACTTGCACACTGGTATCCATTGAGTGACATCTGCTGGGTCTGAGTTCTGCTTGCATCCATCTCATCAGGTGGTGAATTCAGGCAATCAGTTTACTGTCTGAGATGTTTGGGTTTGCCATCTTCTAAACTGGGATAATAATTGTCACAGGTTAGATTATCTAGGAAGCAGACTCTCAGATATAGACTAGGGTGCAGAAGGTTTAGTAGGGAGTACTCTTGAGATCATTGCCAGGGAGGGAAAGGGAGGAGAGGATAGAGGAAGAAGCAGGATCAGGCAGGGGGAGAAGTGGGATTGCAGTACAGTCTCAGTAAAGGCCTCAGGCAGCCCCAAGAGGATCTCTTGAGATAGCCCTTCAAAACTGTCCTAAGTCAGAATAAGAGTGCCCTGTCATGCGAGGTCTTCATATTAACCAATTACTGGATGTGAGGTGCCCCAAGAAGGGGGCATGACCTTGGGAGAGACAACTCTCTTCAGTCAGCTGAGGGCTATCTATGAGACTGAGGCCTTCAGTCCTGAGGGAAGATCTGGGTGGCTTATCACAGCCTCAACGGCAGAAGCAACTTCCAGGGTCATTGGAAAGCTGATACGTATAAAAGCATACTCAAAAATGCTAAGCAAATATAAGGTTTTAGTTGTTGTTAATATTATATATAATAATATAATAGTAATTATATATGTAATTATATGTGTATAAATGTATAATATATGTACTATGTATACATACATAATAATGTATTAATATGTAATTACTATTAGCGTTTATATTTATATGTATTAGGGAATCAGTAAATATTTCTTCAACTTAGTTTAGTGTATTTTCTTAGAGTAGGGTCTCAGAATCAGGAAGTCAGTGTAAACCCTTTTTATTCCTCTCACTTCCCCAAAGACACCCTTTCCCCTCTCTCTTTTGTTATTAATCTTGTCTTAAAAGTGCTTATACTATCTTATTTTTAAACCTCTAGGGTTGGTTTGATTTGATTTCCTTTCCTCTGAAATGACTATTCTGAACTCTGACCTTAATCCCGGATGGTTAGAGCAGCTGGAAGCACTTTCTTAACTATCTATCTATCTTCACACTTTATATCCCGTATAGGCTCAGAGAAATTCTAAGTCCTGGTACAGTTTTTAAATATTGCTAACATTATTCCTACCAGCGAGGTTAATTAAACATCATTGAGTGCTGGCTCTAGCATTCCCAGCTTTGTACTGACCCTGGAGTCAATTCTGTCAGCTTACAGGGCTCAGACATGAGAAAACCTTGGCAAAAACTGTCAGTATGGAAGATGAATGTTCCAGAGATCAAGAATATTGAGCAGCTCTGAATCAATTCCAGGGACCAGCTGCTTATAGGAAGAACTGTGTATGGGAGTTCAAAGGTGTAATACATTCTTGATTTCACACACACACACACACACACACACACACACAGATTGCTTAGGCAGTTATTCTACGAATTTCATCATATGATTTCTCTCAAACATGCACTCATGCGAATATATTTCTAACAAAAATCTCACTGTCACTTCCCTGCCAAATATCTTCTGTAGCTCCGTAACATCTCTGCCATGACATCTAAAGTCATAGGAAAGCTCTTTTAGTTCTCTGTATATATCAGCATCTTTTATATCCATGCCATTTCCTTTCCCCAGAAACCTTCTCACTATTATGAATTCTTGAAGTCTCAGTTCAAATGTCATGTCCACCAAGCAGCCTTCCCTGGCTTCCCCACAATGCCACAACACTTGCGACTCTGTATTGCCATTCCATCCAAATTGTGAGCCACTGAATGGGAAGGAAATTAATTCTTGGACCTGACAGAGAAGTGAGAGGATGAGGGTGGAGGGAGAATGAAACAAGTTATATGCAAAACCCTTTTAGTTAAAACTTATGTTCTGTAGAGTCAGAACTCAATTATGTATATGTCTAAAAGTGTGACATAATATATCTGATATTTGATTTTGTACTTGGTTTTAAGAAGAACCTAGAACCATCTTTTGATTCAAAGATTAGAAGAGCTTCTACGGAAAGGTGTTCTGACAGAGGTAAAACTTTCCCCTGACTGCCCTCTTGTGGAGGTGCTAGAAGATCCCAGAGATGATAGATTAAAACATAAACCTTGTTCCCCAGGTTGAGAGAACAGTGTTCTGGATTGTTCATTGTTCTGTGTACTCAACCTGCCATATGTAGGTAATTACAGATTTTTAAAGAATTAGAGTATAGCGAGACTTGCCTCAAATGGAATTCAGTTTGTCTCTGGTAGATCAGATGGTTTCTTGAGAACATTAGATTATCTAGTGTGAAGGTTAATGAACAGCACATGGAGAAAGGCCATGTGTGGTTAAGAGAGGTCACTGGTGGATTTAAGTGTAGATTCACACCAGCTTTCACTAGCATATCTTCACAAGCTGAAGGAAGCGCTATTAAGCAAGAACACTTTAGATTCTATTTCCCCTAGACCAGTGGCTCTAGCCATGCCAAGAATCATCTGCTGAGCTATGTTAAAACACTGATTTCTGAGCTTCTAATTCAGATCTGATTCAGCGAGTCTGAGCCAGAGTCTTAGGAATATGAATTTTAGTGAGTACCCTGTTGTGATTCTAATGGATGAGACCCCACATATCTTTCAGTAGAGAGGGGTTCTGTAGAGTATATGCTTTTCCATAACTAGGGCAAGTTTCTGTAGAAGTCATGATATTCTGACCCATCATCCAGTACAGCATACTTTTTAGACCTCATGCCCTGATTTTTGGCTTGAAAGACATGGTGGTGTTCATTTCTGTACATGGGATTGCTAGTTAGAATTAGTGTTTGATCTATAAGTATGGTGCAGTTTCCGTATCTCCCTTCCTCTCTTCCTCCCTTTCTTTGTACCCATGCTCCTGTCTACCTGTCTATCTATTTACCTTTGCACCTGCTTACTCATATTTATGGATCAACCTATGCTCCATGCCTTATGCCAAGTGAACCACAGGAATAGCCAGCCATTTGAAACAGGTTACCCAAGATTTGGGCATTTTTGAAGGGGAAAGATGAAAGGCACTGGCTAGGAAAATAACTTCCTTTGGAGAATAATACCAACTACCATTTCTTGGGTCCTGGTGCATACAAGGTTTTGTTTGAGCCCTCCAAGCATCTCTGGTGGGTATGGGGTTTGATTCTAACATGATTTTGCCCCTCCTACCATCTTCTTGAGGCTTCTCCTTTGCCCTTGGACATTGGGTATCTTTTTGGTGGGATCCGACATTCTCCTGTCAATGGTTGTTCAGCGGTTAGTTGCAATTGTAGAGTTCTTGTAGAAGATGAGAACACACATCCTTCTACTCTGCCATCTTGGTTCTGACTCACCTTGGGTCTCAGCTATGACGATAACACAACCCTTATGGCAAAAAGCGAAGAGGAACTAAAGAGCCTCTTGATGAAAGTGAAAGAGAAGAGTGATAAAGCTGGCCTAAAACTCAACATTCAGAAAGCTAAGATCATGTCATCTGGTCCCATCACTTCATGGCAAATAGATGGGGAAACAGTGGAAACAGTGACAGACTATTTTCTTGGGCTCCATAATCACTGCAGATGGTGACTGTAGCCACGAAATCAAAAGGCTCTTACTCCTTGGAAGAAAAGCTGTGACCAACCTAGACAGCATATTAAAAAGCAGAGACATTACTTTGCCAACAAAGGTCCATCTAGTCAAAGCTGTGGTTTTTCCAGTAGTCACATAAGGATGTGAGAGTTGGATCATTAAGAAGGCTGAGTGCCAAAGAATTGATGCTTTTTAATAGTGGTGTTGGAGAAGACTCTTGAGAGTCCCTTGGACTACAAGGAGATCAAACTGTCAATCCTAAAGGAAATAAGTCCAGAATTTTCATTGGAAGGACTGATGCTGAAGCTGAGGCGCCAATACTTTGGCCACCTGATGCAAAGAACTGACTCATAGGAAAAGACCTTGATGCAGAGAAAGATTGAAGGCAAGAAGAGAAGGGGATGACAGAGGATGAGATGGTTGGATGGCATCACTGACTCGATGGACATGAGTTTGAGCAAGCTCCAGGATTTGGTGATGGACAGAGAAGCCTTGAATGCTTCAGTCTATGGGGTCACAAAGAGCTTGACACAATTGAGTGACCGGACTGAACAAACTGACCATTTCTTGAGCGCATACTAGGTGGCAAGTAATCTACAAGGCTTTCAGGTACATTATCACTAACCCAGTGAAGTAGTTCACAGGTGAGAGAACTGGAAACTTAAAGAGATAATGTAACCATTGAAGTTGTCCAGAGTCACCAAGTTTGAAACTGTAAGTTGAACCCTGGTGTATCTGACTCCGAAGCTCACTGCTTGCTTTCTCTGGATGAACAATATCTCTAACTACCTGCAGATGGGCACCAATGCTCATCAGCCTTTTCTAGGTCCATCAGTTAGTTTCTTTCTCATTAAACATAGAATTTTAGTTGAAAACTCCATTTTCAAGGAAGTAAATTAGCAAATCAAGAATTTCTCCAGGGCACTGCTACTAACATCTTCCCAGTTTTTGGAAAATCTAAAAATTGGTTGCATTTAAGCAAAGAGAAATATGCCTACTGTGTTTTATAAAAGAGATTTCTGAAGATTGTTTAAGGACCAAACTGGGCAGCCATATTTCTTAACTTTGTATTTTGCGGAGAACCTGAGGCATTGTTGGCACTCCTAAAAGGTCAATAGCAAGTTGTTTGATATTTCAAGTTAATTGTGAGTCTCTGCATGTTTGCATAGCTGAACCTTTATTGCTAAAGGTCCCTTATAAATGTTGCATTGCCCTCAATGTTTGAGGCTGCCTTGAATGCCTTGTATGCCAGTGGAAATGCAATTGTTGCAATGGGAAAGCATTTGATTTAACACAGTATAGTTCATTTTCCTTTAGTCATCAAAACATTTTAAAAAATTAAATTTCTGTTTTTCTGACTATGAAAGAAACATGTTCAATTATTTAAAATTAGGAAAATATAAAACAGTGTATAAAGAAGATGAAAGTGTTAGTTGTTCAGTCATGTCTGACTCTTTGTGACCCCATGGACTGTAGTCTGCCGGGCTTTTCTGTCCATGGAATTCTCCAGGCAAGAATACTGGAGTGAGTAGCCATTCCTTCTCCAGGGGATCTTTCCAACCCAGGGATTGAAAGTGTGTCTCTGCATAAAGATGAATCAACCATAATCCTCTCATCCAAGAATAATGGTCGTAATAATTTTTAAAATGCTCTCTGAGTAAGGTGTGCCTACTGTGTGTCAGCCACTGTTGTGAGATAGGTGAGATAATCCTAACTTTGTAGATTTGGTAACTAAGTCTGAGAAAGGTTAATTAACTATCCTCCTGAGTGGCAGGTTCTATAGCCTGGATATAGTGTTGTATTTTTGTTTCCTAGTTCCAAAGCTAATGCTTTGTGCATGTGCCTCTCCCATGTAATCACTGTTAACGTTCTAGTATGTTCCTTCCAAGTCATTTTTATGCATATTTTCATGGCTGAGATCATACTGTGAACACAGTTTTTTGACCCTCCTGTTTTCACTTAACATAAGGGTATAAGGGTTTTCCCTATATAATCTGGCTCTGCCTTCCTCTCTGACTTCATCTCATACCTGTCTGCCAGGTTTCAAGATCTCATGCAGAGGACAAATCTGATGAACTGAGGTTTAAAATGCTTCCATCCCTTAGTTGTCCCAAGTTCTTCCTCCATCATTGTAATATATCATCAATCATCTTGGTAAAATATTTCTTAAGTGACATTCTTTGAAAATTTTTTTTAAAAAAAGTGTCTTATAAGTATTTTTTTTTTAATGGATGTCACATTCCAGCCACACTGACCTATGTGTTCTTGGAAAAAGCCCGGAGTGTTCCTGCCTCAGGACCTTTGCACCAGCCACTCCCTCTGCATCAGCTGTTCATGTCTCAGCTCTCAAATGGTTAGTTTTTTTTTTTTTTTCTCATCCTTTAGATCTGAGCTGAAATGTGTAGGTTTTTCCTGAACGTCTGTCTCAGGTAGGTCCTGTTCTTTTTCTTAGCCCTTGTGGGTTTCCTTCATAGCACCTGTTACAACTTACTATGAGTTTATTTTATTTGCTTTTGTATTATATCCTCATGTCAGCTTCATCTTTGTAGATCTAGCCTAATGTGGACCTAACATGATTCTATACTGAACACATTTGTATACATGTGCACGTGTGTGTGCTAAGTCACTTCAGTTCCACGGAAGTTCCACATAAGGGTAGCAGTCACACTTCCCCCTTGCTAGTGTGATCAGTTTCAAAAGTCTTAACTAAGTATACATCTGTGAAACCATCCCCTCAGTAAAGTGGTTTTAAAATAAAGTGAAATTGACACACAAAAAAAAGTATTAGCTTTTTTGATAGGTGACTCAAATGATGCCTGCAACATTATAGATACCCAGACATTTTTGTTGAATGAATAAAGGAATCTCACTTGATAAGGGGATGATATAAATTGACACATGGCCAGAGTTTCAAGAACACCTGAATCCTTTTCTCAGCCTGTTTTCTTATCGGGTCACACAGAGATGTGTAAGTGCAGAGAGTGATGGCAAGCAGAGGTGCACAACTGGGCCCCCTCTTCAGCTCTGGTAACCTGGGCTGGACCTTGCAGAGGATTCCCTTTTCTGGACCTATGGGCAGCCAGAGCCTAAAAACAGGGTTGCCCCCCTTCCCTCTTCCCTTTTCCCATTCATCAGAATGGTGAGCAAAAGAAGACTCTTGTTGCTGGAACAGACCTCTCCAAATGTCATTTTCATGTCATCTCCTTAACAGATGAGCTACTATTTTTATTCATTGTATCAAATTAACAAAGACTTTTAAAACTGATAATATTTAATGCATGGCATAGTAAAAACTTTACCCTCTGAGACTGTGAGCCAATAAAAATCTCCTGAACCTGATTGGATTTATTCCTGCAAGCCTCTTTTTCAAGTGAGCAGTGAAAGGGGAGATAAAACCGGAGACCTGCCCTTATCAGTGTTGTTCTCATGTATGCGTTTTTTAAACTAGGCATGAGGTTAACATCTTAAGGAAAAAAATCGAAATAACCTTTTGGCCAACCCAATATTTTGCAAATGTTTGTTAGCCAATTTTAAGCCCTCTTATGGGTAACTGTTCACATGTTTTGTCTATGTTGATATCTTTTGTGATATATTTATGTTAGTGCTTTAAATAGCAAAAGCAGTAATCCTGTTTCATATCTGTGGCAAATGTTTTTCCATCTTATGTTTCTTATAATTTTTACTGTTTTAGTCTTATTAAGCTTTTAAATTTACATGTAGTCCATTCTGTCAATTTTTTTTCTTGTTAGTTGCTTTTAAACTTAGAAAAATCCCAGATTGGATAAATGGTTACTCATATTTTATTCTTATTTTATGCTTTGATGAGTATGTCTGGTTTAGAAGGTGCTTTTTCATTGTATAAAGGAACATTGAAAATGTTTGAGTTGTAAATACCTGGTTCTGTAGTACCTTCCCCAAAATTGGTGTAAACTTTTTTTATCCAATTTGGCTTTGAAAAAAAATAGATTTCAAAAAGAGGTATGTCCAGATAAGCTTTAGAGGTATTTCTTTGTTTAGTTCCTTGGAATCATTTAGCTTTTTTTATGCTCTCCCTGCTATCTCCTGGAATAGTATGCAGAGGAGCCCTTTAGCATACTAACATAATAAGGATGCTTTTTATGGCTTAAGAGATCTTGGGAATCCTTGGGAAATTGTTCAGTGACTCTCTGCAATGGAATTAATGTGTTTAAGCCAAAAGCCTGAATTCTATGTAAGAGATACATTTTCAGAGCTCTTCTTGCAATGAGCTCTACAACCCCTCCCCCTGCTGTCCCAGGAGTGATGCGCACTTGCCCCCCGCTCCCCCCCCCATGCCGCCCCAGATAATTAGATTGCTGCCAGTGTTCCTTTGTTGCTTGTTTTTCACAGACGGGAGGTTGTGTATTATTCTAGAGGGCTGGGCGCTGCTGTGGTGTCAGTGCATTGTCTCAGGAGCTCCACAGATCCAAGGCTGGTCCTTCATTCTGAACACCTCAAGTCACTCCCTGGCCTTGGCTATTCTTCATCTAAACGGAGAGGCACCCAGAGGCAGGTTTGATCCTTGAGTCAGGAAGATCCCCTGGAGCAGGAAATGGCAACTCACTCAGTATCCTTGCCTGGAAAATACCACGGACAGGGAAGCCCAGCAGGCTATAGTCTGTGAGGTCACAAAGAGTCGGACATGACTGAGCAGCTGAGCACACACACACTGATTGTTCTTACCTGTTTTTTCAAAGGGAGAGTGCTGGTACCAAGGAAAAGGGTGGGAAAATCAGTTATCTTATTGGCTTAAAACTAAAGAAAATGAGCCCACACTTTAAAGATATTTATTTTATCATCCATTATTTTCCTTAGATAGACCTTGTTGGAGCAGGAGATTCTTTTCCTAATCACTATACTGATTTGGATCCCCAAAAGAGCCACCTAGAAATGGAACTCTGAAATATGATTTATTTTAAATTAACGTGTTTTCTTATTTAAACCAGCTTAGTGTAATAAGGAAACATAGACACAGAGAGGGTTAGGAATTTAGCCAAGATGTTACTAACTAGACACAGCTACTTAGTTACAGAGTAAAGATGCTTGCTGTTCATGTCTTCCACGCCAGGACTTTCTATTGCTTCTTTTCTCACAATCTCCAGAGAAGTATATTTTACAGCTTTGGCAATGAACAACAAACAGAATACATATAGCTTCTATTTTTAAAAATTCTTTGCTAAAATGACCCACTGTGGACAGATACATTTTTATTTTTGTGAGTTTTACCTTAGTGATATGATGTACATTGTAACCACCCGAAGTAGACGCTGACTTTTCTACATAAAACTTGCTATAGACTGCTGCTGCTGCTGCTAAGTTGCTTCAGTCGTGTCCGACTCTGTGCGACCCCATAGACGGCAGCCCACTAGGCTCCCCCGTCCCTGGGATTCTCCAGGCAAGAATACTGGAGTAGGTTGCCATTTCCTTCTCCAATGCATGAAAGTGAAAAGTAAAAGTGAAGTTGCTCAGTAGTGCTGAACTCTTAGTGACCCCATGGACTGTAGCCTACCAGGCTCCTCCGTCCATGAGATTTTCCAGGCAAGAGTACTGGAGTGGGGTGCCATTGCCTTCTCTGTACTATAGACTAAATAATGTCTAAAATTGTGTATAAAATTTATATGTTGAAGCTCTAACACCCAGTGAGACTGTATTTAAACATGGGGGTTTTAGGTGGTATTTGAGGTTAAAAATGTTAGTCACTCAGTCGTGTCCAACTCTTTGCAACCCATGGATCATAGCCCACCAGGATCCTCTGTCCATGGCATTCTCCAGGCAAGAATACTGGAATGGGTAGCCATTCCCTTCTTTAGAGGATCTTCCCCACCCAGGGATCGAACCCAGGTCTCCTGCCTTACAGGCAGATTCTTTATCATGTGAGCCATCAGGGAAGCCCAATTGAGGTTAAATGAAGTCATAAATGTAGGGTCCTAATTCAGTAGGACTTGTGGCCTTATAAGCTGATAAAGAGAGAGATCTTTCCCTTTCTCTGCCATGTGAGTCCACAGCTAACATGAAAGTGATCGCATCTATGAGCCAGGAAAATCCCTATTATCAGAACCCATGACACCTTGATCTAAGGTGTTCCAACTTCCAGAACTGTGAGAAAATAAATTGCTGTTGTTTAAATCACACGGTCTATGATATTTTGTTATGATAGTATAAGCTGACTAATATACAAGTTTTATTGTCTTACTACATTCTGGTTCTTAGACCCAGCAGCCCTGAAAATTACAAGATCATTGAGAGTGATCTGTGGTTTTTTATTTTTCTGTTTTTGGGTTCCATTTTTGGCCACACCATGCAGCATGCAGGATCTTAAGTCCCCAACTAGGGATAGAACCCACGCCCTCTGCAGTAGAAGCATGGCATCTCAACCACTGGACCTCCAGGGAAGTGCCATGATCCATGTTTTAGAAAAAATTGTTCTGATGGTTTCTTTGATGCTCTGGGTTCCTTTTGTGGATTTGAGATGTGAATGCTTCAGAGCACTTGCTTTATTTATAAGAAATAGCTTTTTTTTTTTTTTGACTGGTAAGAAATAGCACTTTTTTTGACTGGCAATGTCCTGGCTCACTGGTGGGTGGCAGCTGGTCTATCTTCCATTAAACCAGGAGTAGAGGATACATTAGCATCATGATGTCACTGCAGCCAGAGTTCTTTGCTGTGCTCGGAACTCACTGCTGGGCTCCTGAAATCACTTAATTAAAGATAAACACACATATACCTGAACAGCATTACTCTGCTTGTTTTGTCTTCCCTGCCATGCTGAATTAGTAATTAACATTTGTATAAAACATCTGAATCGTAGAATTCTTTTAGGAGGTCATCCCTTCTCTCTGTAGGCTAACTCTTCCACTTGCATCTATAATGAAATTCTGAGCTTCTCATCTTCCCCACCACAGATTTGGTACCCTCATGCCAGTGGATCCAGCTGATGTCAAAATTGGAAGCAATATATAACATTGCAACCTTGGACAAAGTATGAGATCTAAAAATGCATGACCTTATGCCTCATAAAGTTCTTTTTTTAATGAATGTATTAGCTCATTTTAAAAAAATTTAATTGAAGGATAATTGCTTTACAATGTTTACAGTGTTGGTTTCTGCCATACAACAATGAGAATTAGTCATAATTTTACATATATATGTGTATATATATATACATATATATATATATATATATATATACCCTCCATTTTGAGCCTCCCTCCTATCCCCCCACCTCGTAAATTCTTGAAATAAAAGAAACCCTGTCCCTGGTCTGCAGGTGTTAGCAGAGTGGTAATGCTACTTTCATAATGTTAACCACCTCTGAGGATGGACAGGCTCCTTGGATCACTCAAGACTCTAGAAACCAGGAAACAAGAAAGAAAACCCACCCACATAGCCAGTGAGCACCTCTCACATCCTCCTACAGACCTTGTTCTCCAAATGCGTTTCAGTAGAATAATCAGTTAAACCTTGGTGAGCTGCAGTGATGCTTCAGATCCATTCAGATGACTATATCTGGTTCCTAGACAGGGTGGAAGCAAGCAGGGTGCAACCACAGCTCTATTTAACAGCCAATGATGTTGACCTAAAGCAAGGCTTGAGGAGTCCACAGCAAAGCTCTGTGACTATGAGCCACCCTGAAAACCAACTAGCTCCCTAAGGATTATCTGGCCCACTGCCAGACACTGGGATCAAGAGGAGAATTAGACATGATCTGTGGCCTTGCAAAGCTCTCAACATAGTGGGAAAGAAAGACCTATAAACCCATCATTACAGCATGAAAAGTGCTGCAAAAGTGGAAAGGAAACAGGGGAGGAAATAGGAATAGAGAGGACGGTACCTAATGCATATTCTTAAAAACTGGCCAAATTAAGTTAAGGGATAAGACATTGTGACCTTGTAAGTTACCTTTTAGATTCTAGGTAACCTTCCATAGTTTCTAATTGCAATGAAGAAAACACAAATTTTGATATATGTCTTTTAAACTTTGAATTTCAGCATTTTCTCAAGTGTTGGCTTCTTAAAAACTTCTTTCTTACCCTTTTTGTAGTTAGAATGGACTGGAGAGGTGCGTGTGTGTTTTCAGTGGATGCTACCTTGGGTGGCATGGATGAACCCAGGTGCAGGAAAATGCAGCTACTGGCTAAGGCCACCTGCAGAAGAACAGGTGGGAAACCTCAGTGCCCAAGGGACTCAGTTGTTTGTTTTAAAAGTCATGTAAAAACCTGGCATTTGGGGTCCCAGCATGGAAAGCACAGCATTGGGATTCTGAGACTGATATTTGGGCATTAGGCAGGTAGAGATTGTAAGAAAGTCTGTCCACTGGAGGCAGTTGGAGGATTCTGGTGCTGAGATCAGTGAAAAATGGCAGAGGCCAAGCAGGCTCAGTCAGAGTTTCTGTACATCAACCTGCCTGAGTCTCCTTTTCCTACTGTTCAAAATGGTGATAGTTTGGTCTGTCTGATAGTTATAAGGGATAAATGAAACTCACATGCCTACGGACACTGGTCCTCGAAAAAAATCTAACCTTCCCCACCCTTCCTTCCTTCCCATACTCCCTTCCCCTGCCTTCCTGCACTACTCATTTTCACTTATCAGGAACTCATAGTCAGTCAGTTCAGTCGCTCAGTCTTGTCCAGCTCTTTGCAACTTCATGCACGGCAGCATGCCAGGCGTCACTGTCCATCACCAACTCCCAGAGCTTGCTCAAACCAGTGTCCACCGAGTCAGTGATGCCATCCAACCATCTCATCCTCTGTCATCCCCTTCTCCTCCTGCCTTCAGTCTTTTCCAGCATCAGCAGGGTCTGTTCTAAAGAGTCAGTTCTTTGCATCAGGTGGTCAAAGTATTGGCATTTCAGCTTCAGCATCAGTCCTTCCAGTGAATATTCAGGACTGATTTCATTTAGGATTGACTGGTTTGATCTCCTTGCAGTCCAAGGGACTCTCAAGAGTCTTCTCCAACACCACAGTTCAAAAAGATCAGTTCTTCAGTGCTCAGCTTTCTTTATAGTCCAACTCTCACATCCATACATGACCACTGGGAAAACCATAGCCATGACTAAATGGACCTTTGTTGGCAAAGTAATGTCTCTGCTTTTGAATATGCTACCTAGGTTGGTCATAACTTTTCTTCCAAGGAGGAAGCGTCTTTTAATTTCATGGCTGCAGTCACCATCTGCAGTGATTTTGGAGCCCCAAAAAATAAAGTCTGACACTGTTTCCACTGTTTCCCCATCTATTTCCCATGAAGTGATGGGACCGGATGCCATGATCTTCGTTTTCTGAATGTTGAGCTTTAAGCCAACTTTTTCACTCTCCTCTTTCACTTTCATCAAGAGGTTCTTTAGTTCCTCTTTGTTTTCTGCCATAAGGGTAGTGTCATCTGCACATCTGAGGTTATTGATATTTCTCCTGGCAATCTTGATTCCAGATGTGATTCATGCAGCCTGGCATTTCAGATGATGTACTCTGCATATAAGTTAAATAAGCAGGGTGGCAAATACAGCCTTGACGTACTCCTTTCCCAATTTGGAGCCAGTCTGTTGTTCCATGTCCTGTTCTAACTGTTGCTTTTTGACAAGCATACAGATTTCTTAGGAGGCAGGTAAGTGAAGTCGCTCAGTCGTGCCCGACTCTTTGCGACCCCATGGACAGTAGCCTGCACCAAGCTCCTCCATCCATGGGATTTTCTAGGCAAGAGTACTGGAGTGGGTTGCCGTTTCTTTCTCCAGGGAATCTTCCTGACCCAGGGATCGAACCCAGGTCTCCCATATTGTAGACAGACGCTTTACCATCTGAACCACCAGGGAAGTCCAAGGTGGTCTGGCATTCCCATCTGTTGAAGAATTTTCCACAGTTTGTTGTGATCCACACAGTCAAAGGCTTTAGTGTAGTCAACAGCTCACAGTACACAGATCTATGCTAAAATGTTCTCTACAAAATGTACCAATAAGGCTTCTAAGGGAGGTGGAGATACAGTAACTTCTAAGACACTTAGTGTGGTATTGCCATTTGAATAAATGGAAGGAAAGGTTTGCTACAATAAACAAACAACCCTAACATCTCAGAGACTTAGCAAGGTTACTTCTTACTCATACCAGAGTTCAACAGGGTGTGAAGAGGCTGTGTTGCTGTCATTCGGGACCCAACCCCTCTCATTTAGTGGCTCTGCCTTCCTTTACTATCTGGGAGTTTTCCTTGGTACCTCTGCATCTACTTAGTAGGCAAGGAAAGAATGAGAAGATAAAATATCATACAGAGGTTATTTATGCACCAGGCTTAGAAGTGTTTATTTCTACCCACATTCCAATGGCCAGAACCCAATTTACTCAGCCCCACTGTTGCCTAGCTGGGTGGCCAGGCAGGAAAGTAGACAAAATTTGGTGGACACATAGTAGCCCTTGCCCCATGGCCAGAACTAACTAAAATTGGACAAGTTATTGGGAAAGAAGTGAATAACCTTCTCTCATTGAAGCTCTATAAGCAGAGTCTAGTGACCCTTTGTCTGGGATATGCTGTTGGGGTGGGTGGGGGCCTTTCAAGCCAGAAAAATGAGAGGACATTTCTCTCTGTGAGATTCTCTGATTTGGTAAAGCAGCAGAGAATTGGAACCAAATTACCTAGCTGAATTTCTGGTGCCTTAAACTGAGTTCTTGGAGTAGAAATAGAACATTGAATTTCATTTCATAAATTGTTCTTCCAGCTTGACGTATTGGAGGTTTTTAGCACGCGGGATCACACCTGGCTGCCCGCCACCTTCTGCCATTGCAGATACGCTTACAGGAAGCTGTAAGAGGATCTGTTTCTGATGCTGGTGGCATCTTACTAAAATGCTTTTGCTGGCATCATGGAACAGGAGCAGAATTCAGCTGGGACCAATAATGAGGCTATTTAGAAAGTTCTTTCCTCCACCACCTGACAAGGCAGATATGGTGGGGATTTTTCCACTCTCATTCTGTCGATGGTGGCCGAAATTAGTTCAAGACCATCAAAAGTGTTTAGACCTCGAGAGCTGAAGTCCCAGACTGATAAAGAGGACAAATCCTCTTTTTCCTATCTAGTAAGAGAAAAAGAAGCTCACCCCAGAGACTCCCAACACAGAGGTTTGTCACCTATTTGTTCTTTTAACAGACCTCGAAAAAGCACAGCCATGTGTTAGTTTGAAAGGAAAAAAGTATTGGTGTTTGTTTAAAATATCTCTAGATAACATTACTGTGGCTGATGCTTTTACCCATGAAGTAATATTAAATTGAAATATTTTTTTCTAAGCAATTTCACTTCTATCTTCTCATTTAAAACTCCTGGTTATTATTGTATGAGCCAGGGATTTCATGATTTATTCCAATTTAATTGATAAGACTACTTGAGGTTCAGAGAGATTAAATGACTTGTTTAAGGTCTATGAGATGTAAATCAAGATTAGTACTCAGTTATCTACACTTCCAAACTCTTTTGCTAAACCACATGAGGTTATCTTAGCTGATGCTTTTTCTTTGGGGTGGAGGGGAAGGGGTGGTGGTGTTACAGCCCATTATAATGGGGTCCCTCTATATGTTGACCCATTCATCCATCGAGCCGTCCACGAACTCTGTAGTAGGTACTGTGTTTGAAATACAAAGATGAATGAGGGTCTTTGCCTTCAGTAAGTTCACAGCTTAGTAGGGGAGATGGTTGTTGTTTAGTTGCTAAGTCTAGTCCAACTCTTTGCGACCTCATGGACTATAACCCACCAGGCTCCTCTGATTTTCTAGACAAGAATACTGGAGTAGATTGCCATTTCCTTCTCCAGGGGATCTTCCCAACCCAGGGATCAAACCCACATCTCCTGCTTGGCAGGCAGTTTCTTTTCCACTGAGCCACCTAGGAAGCCCCTAGGGCAGATGCACATGTCGATAAATAAGTGATAGATACAATTGTATGTGAAGACACCAGGGTATGATGGGTGTGTACATGAGGAAGGAGCAGGATTGGACACACAGTGAAAGCATGGTTAGTTCTTTCTGGTAAGGTCAGGGATGGTGTCACAAAGAGGGTAACTTTTGAGCTGACTCTCAGTGACTATCAGACACATTAAGGGCTTGGGGGCATCCCAACCAAGGGCACCAGTTTGTGTGCAGAAGCATAAGAGACTGAGAGAATATGGCCCATGTATGGATATTCTGGCATATTTGGGGATGGTTTGGGGAGTAGTGAACTCTGGGGGTTACCTGGCAACACTGCTGGACTAAAAGTGAAGGATGACATTCTATAATGCTTGTATTCACTGGTGTCCTTGGGCCCATAGTGATATCTCAATTCTCTAAACTTAGGGAATGTTTTGAGTCTGACCTACTGGAGGCTTCCCTGGTGTCTCAGATAGTAAAGAATCTATCAGCAGTGCAGTAGACCTGGGTTCCATCCCTGGGTTGAAGATCCTCTGGAGAAGGGAATGCCTACCCACTCTAGTATTTTTGCCTGGAGAATTCCATGGACAGAGGAGCCTGGTGGGCTACAGTCCGTGGGGTTGCAAAGAGTTGGACACGATTGAGCAACTAACACTTTGACTTCAATTCACATAGTCTAGAAGGTGATGGCAGCCCACTCCAGTACTCTTGCCTGGAAAATCCCATGGACGGAGGAGCCTAGTAGGCTGCAGTCCAAGGAGTCGCAAAGAGTTGGACACGTCTGAGCGACTTCACTTTCACTTTTCACTTTCGTGCATTGGAGAAGGAAACAGCAACCCGCTCCAGTGTTCTTGCCTGGAGAATCCCAGGGATGGCAGAGCCTAGTGGGCTGCCGTCTATGGGGTCGCACAGAGTCAGACACGACTGAAGCAACTTAGCAGCACCAGCAGCAGCAGTCCTTGATTGTGCACTTTCTTGTCTTATTCTGTCCTTATTCGCATAAGTCAGCTTGACCTCCTTATTGTGATGGTAAATGTTCAAAGATCCTGAACCATGTTATGTTCTTGCTGCATCCCCTATCCCAGAACTAAAAAAAGTATATTGTGGATGCCAAGGAATTGCTTAGCGGTTTGTAAATCTTCAGAAATCAAGCAGTTAACTCTAGGGAATGTTCATAGGGCATGACATTATGAGAGAGGAAGCATGTGGCTTTCAGTTCAGTCAGGTAACCCAGCACTATGCCAGTCATGAGGACATAGTTGAAGAGTGGCTTTGGCCCTAGAAAAGCACTCACTCTTGAGTGGAAGGTAGACATGAAAGGCAGTCATTACAATTCCATGAGGAATGGAATAGTCTTAGGGACAAGTTCTGTGAGATGTCAAAAAGGGAACGGTTAATTCTGCCTGGGGGAAATTGGGAAGGTTTGCTGTCTGCTCCTAGTCTGATATAATCTCTCAAGGCAAGGGATTTGTGTGCCTTGTTTAATGTTGAATTCCTAGTGTCTGGCACATAGTAGGTGCTCTGGGGAATTAATACTTGGACTTGGTATTGAGGGGTGAGTATGTGTTCACCAAGCAGAAGAAGCAGGGAGATTGTGATCCAGGCAGAGAGAATAGCTTGTACAATGATACATATGCAAGTATACATTTTTATTTACCTAAATGTTGTTTCTTTGAATGTAATTCCAGAGAGTGTTCCTGTAGAGTGTGACTGTGAGTGGGCTTTCTGGATAATGGCTTTTCTTTTCTTGTTGTTGTTTTTGACCACATGCTCCTCACATATTGCTGTGCTGTGTCTTAGCAAGGTTGACCATAACCAGCACATATTCACCAGGGACTTTGTCAACATCATAAGTAGGTATCAGATTAAGCTGGTTTTAGCTAATGTGACCATGTAACCTGATTTGCCTTGGACAGTGCTGATTTATGCCTGTTGTCTAAGCATAGTTATTAACAAAGCCTCCTTGGACTCTCAAATGTATCTGAGTTTGATCAAGAGAAGGAAGGGTTCCTTCTCTCAAGCATCAGTCTGGGAAAGTGGTTGATGTAGAAAATCCCACCACCAGATTTCAGGGGCACTAATTCAACACCTATTTAACAGATATTGATTGAATGTGATTCTATTCTGAATACTCCAAGAATCTCCAAGGACAACCAAGATATGGTTTCTCCTTGGCCCTTATTTCAAAGTGATGATTGCTTATATCCTGTCTTTCTCATGGTTGGTTGTGAGAATATCACAATAAATACTCAGAAAATGTTTGTTGAATGATTATAATGAATCAGTGTATACATATTTAACTCTCTCTTCCTTAATTGCCCTCATCTGTCAATGCAGGGATAATAGTAATAGAACCTACCTTATAGGATTATTGTGATATTAAGTGAGTTAGTGCATGTAAAGAGCTAAGACTGGTGCCTGGCATATTACTTATTGAGCATTTATGCCCAACAGATAGAAGTTTTTATGTGAAAGCGCTTTGCAAATAAAACAGAGCTACCTATAGCTTTATATAGCTTAAAAATGAGAAAAACATCTATTTGGAAGCTTTGCTTAAGGAAGGTTGCATTTTTCAATTCATTCAACCATTTGATTATGAATCGGATATGATCCTACCCTTAAGGAGCTTAAGCCTAATAAGAGAAACAGACATGCAAAAAAAAGACTATGAACTTACCTATCTTTGTGGCATGAAACAATGGCTTATAATTTCTGAAGTCTGTTATAGGTCTGTTGGGTACTCCTTCATAGACCATTCATTGAAAATCTCAGTAGAAGAGGAGGTAGACATTGAGGTTAATCAGGGAAGCAATGTAGTTAGACTAAAATTTTAGAAAGGTCACTATGGTTGGTAAGTGGGATTCAGTCAAAACTGGAGGTAAGAATATATTGAAGATAATAATCCAGGAAAGAGATGCAAAGACTTGAACAATGACAGTAGCATTGGGTGTAAGAAAAATTAAGGAAATATAATCTACACAACCAAGCAGTTGGCAGGATTCTTAGGAAATTTTTTTTCTCAATTTTTTTTTAATTTTTATTTTTACTTTATTTTACTTTACAATATTGTATTGGTTTTTTATTTGGCTGCACTAGGTCTTGGTTGCAGCACATGGGATCTTTAGTTGTGACCAGCAAACTCTTTCTTGAAGCAGATGGGCTCTAGTTCCCTGACAAGGGATCAAACCCAGGCCCCCTCCACTGGGAGCATGGAGTCTTAGCCACTGAATCACCAGGGAAGTCCCAGGACTCTCAGGAAACCTACAGACAGCTTTTTTCAGCAAAAAGAGGTATATCTTAAAGGATAAGATAGAGACACCATTTTTATTTTCCAAGCCTCCTCTGGGTTCTTGTAAAACCTGTGTTGTCTTTGCTATTAATTGTTGAAGCTTGTATTTCTGTAAGTAAATAATGAAAGGGGGTTAATTGTGAAGCTATAAGGTAGGTAGAAAGTATAAGAGGAGTAAGCACTATTACCCTGCTTGGTTGGGGAGCTTCAGAAGCTGAGACTTGCCATTTGGAGTCTCAGGTAACAATTGTTGTTCAGTAGCTAAGTCATGTCCAGCTCTTTGTGACTCTGTGGACTACAGCACACCAGGCTTCCCTGTCTTCCTTCCCTGTCTTCCCTGTCTTCCTTTACTATCTCCTGGAGTTCAAACCCATATCTACTGAGTCGGTAATGCCTTTCAACCATCTCATCCTCTGTTGTCCCCTTCTCCTCCTGCCTTCAATCTTTCCCAGCATCAGGGTCTCTTCCAGTGAGTCAGCTCTTCACATCAGGTGGCCAAAGTATTGGAGCTTCAACCTTAGCATCAGTCCTTCCAATGAATATTCAGGATTGATTTCCTTTAGGATTGACTGATTTGATATTCTTGCTCTCCAAGGGACTCTCAAGAGTCTTCTCCAGCACTATATTTCAAAAGCATCAGTTATTTGGCACTCAGCTTTCTTTATGGTACAGCTCTCACATCCCTACATGACAATTACCAAATGCTTTAAATTAGATGTAATAGATAAGGAAACTTGGGCCTAAGGGTGGTAGCTTTGGTGCTAGAACCCAAGTCTTCTGACCCTCAATTCAGCTTTTACCCACAATATTATCATTTAGACTAGACTAGGTTGGTTTCCTCACTGGTTTCTGAGTTCCTCAGAGTGCCCAGGAAGTACATGGGGGCAGAGTAGATATTTAACGGGGCCCAATCTTCCCACCAGGAGACCTGCACCATTTTACTTGTTTATATCTTAGAGATTTTCCTAAGATTTTACTTTGAAAAATTCACTTGCTGGAAAAAAGTTTGAAAGCAAATCCTCTGGAGTTACAAACCAGCTAGAAATAGCATAGTAGTCCTATAGTACGGAGCTATCTACTCTCCTTTTAAACTAACTATATACCTATCCAACTGTATAGAATGATTTAACTTTACACACATGTTCATATGCATATTAAACATTAATTAATGTTACTGCCCATATAGGTAGTTATATTAGTTACATGATATTTAGAGTACACTATTAATTCTCCTAAGCACTTGAATTTCCTAGAGTTTTTGCAGACTTGTGGTTGTTTCAGTTCAGTTCAGTTCAGTTCAGTCGCTCAGTCGTGTCCAACTTTTTGCAACCCCATGAATCGCAGCACACCAGGCCTCCCCGTTCATCACCATCTCCCGGAGTTCACTCAGACTCACATCCATCGAGTCCGTGATGCCATCCAGCCATCTCATCCTCTGTCGTCCCCTTCTCCTCCTGCCCTCAATCCCTCCCAGCATCAGAGTCTTTTCCAATGAGTCAACTCTTCGCATGAGGTGGCCAAAGTACTGAAGTTTCAGCTTTAGCATCATTCCTTCCAAAGAAATCCCAAGGATGATCTCCTTCAGAATGGACTGGTTGGATCTCCTTGTAGTCCAAGGGACTCTCAAGAGTCTTCTCCAACACCACAGCTCAAAAGCATCAGTTCTTCGGCACTCAGCCTTCTTCACAATCCAACTCTCACATCCATACATGACCACAGGAAAAACCATAGCCTTGACTAGATGGACCTTAGTCAGCAAAGTAATGTCTCTGCTTTTGAATATACTATCTAGGTTGGTCATAACGTTTCTTCCAAGGAGTAAGCGTCTTTTAATTTCATGGCTGCAGTCACCATCTGCAGTGATTTTGGAGCCCAAGGTATAAAGTCTGACACTGTTTCCACTGTTTCCCCATCTATTTGCCATGAAGTGATGGGACCAGATGCCATGATCTTCGTTTTCTGAATGTTGAGCTTTAAGGCAACTTTTTCACTCTCCTCTTTCAATTTCATCAAGAGGCTTTTTAGCTCCTCTTCACTTTCTTTCACCCTTATGGGTGGTGTCATCTGCATATTTGAGGTTATTGATATTTCTCCCAGAAATCTTGATTCCAGCTTGTGTTTCTTCCAGTCCAGCGTTTCTCGTGATGTACTCTGCATAGAAGTTAAATAAGCAGGGTGACAATATACAGCCTTGACATACTCCTTTTCCTATTTGGAACCAGTCTGTTGTTCCATGTCCAGTTCTAACTGTTGCTTCCTGACCTGCATACAGATTTCTCAAGAGGCAGGTTAGGTGGTCTGGTATTCCCATCTCTTTCAGAATTTTCCACAGTTTATTGTGATCCACACAGTCAAAGGCTTTGGCATAGTCAATAAAGCAGAAATAGATGTTTTTCTGGAACTCTCTTGCTTTTTCCATTATCCAGCGGATGTTGGCAACTTGATCTCTGGTTCCTCTGCCTTTTCTAAAACCAGCTTGAACATCAGGGAGTTCACGGTTCATGTATTGCTGAAGCCTGGCTTGGAGAATTTTGAGCATTACTTTACTAGCGTGTGAGATGAGTGCAATTGTGTGGTAGTTTGAGCATTCTTTTGCATTTCCTTTCCTTGGGATTGGAATGAAAACTGACCTTTTCCAGTCCTGTGGCCACTGCTGAGTTTTCCAAATTTGCTGGCAAGTTGAGTGCAGCACTTTCACAGCATCATCTTTCAGTTAAAGATGATGGTGGTTGTTTAGAGCATGGGAATGTGAGCAGGTGATGAACTTACACTCCAAGCTGTAACATCAGCAGCACTTTCCTCTTTTCCATACTTTCTACATCATCCAGGCCTTATTGGAGTTCTCTGTGATTGAAGACCTCTCCAGCCATACAAGCACCATTTCAGTGTGCAAACCTTCCCATTATACTCATTAAATAAGGTTGCAGCCAGAGCATCTCCCTCTCTAGCAATAAGATAATGTCTCTGTTGAAAGCTCATGGCTTCAGCTCATGGGTTTATTCTAAAGAAAGACTTCTACTTTATAGAGTTGCTGATTTTAGTCACTTGAACATTTATTAGAGGGGAAAAGATCATTCTTTAGCAGAGATTTCTCACTTCAGAAAAAATTATTTTGTGCAAGGGTAAATTCCAAAAGTTAATTTTTTTAGAACAGTCTTTGAGATTCATCTATTTATCATTTATTTCTGAGAGGCCATATCTTCACCTGCCATGTGAATATATTCATTTTACTTTAACAAATATTTAGAGTGCCAACTATGAGACAGCCACTGTGCTCAGCTGGAGGGAAACAAAGACAGATAAGAACAATCCTTGCCCTGGAGTACCTTGAAAACATCTCCAGGAGACAGACCTGTAAACAACCGTGGTAATTCTCTGGCATGAATTCTGTGGAGGTAGGAAGAACAAGCAGCTATGAAAGCTCAGATAATGAAGCAGCTAATTTTGCCTGGTGAGGCTGCAGCCTTGAAGGATGGGTATGATTCTTTCGCAGGAGAGAAGTCATACCAAAAGGAATGAAAGCAGGGGGAAAAAGCATGGGATAGAAAGGCCAAGTGATGTAGGAGATTAGAGTAGCCAGCTTAGAGCGATATATATGGAAGGGAATTTCCCAGAGAAGTCAGAAAGCTTAAATGAAGGTCAGATTATAAGGAGTTTTGAACCTCATACTGCATAATTGTATTTGATATAGGCAGTGAGGATCATGAAGGTTTTTCAGGTTAAAAAGTCACAGAACACAGATTGAATCATATGAACTTGACAGGATTTGACTGCTTTTGACCTAGAAAAACAATTTCATATGTTCAACCTAATATAAAAAATAGTTAACATTTTGAGTACTTAACAGTATATCATAAACCCCATGTAATACATGCCTTACTTACATCCATTATCTCATTTAATCTTCACAACCTCAGATTGTTGTCCTCATTTTAAGTATGATGACACCAAGAGTATCTTTGAACTTAAATCAAGATGCTAGTCAAATTTTTAATTTTAACCTACCATCTACAGTTCTGTAGTTTATTAAAATAACTCTAATGGCCAAACTATGTATTAGAGGAACATGGTACTAATCTGGCTCTTCATTTGGGGCAGTTTTTAAAATCTCCTTCAAAAACTTGATTTCCCTTTAGCCAGCATTCTTATACTGTAACATCAGTTGAAAAATCAGAGTTAGCCTTACCGAAAATTTTGTTTGCTAATTAAAAACTATTTATATATAGACCTTAACATATTAGAGCTGGCATCTTTCACTTCTTCTTTACTCAAAAACATTCTGGCCCAAAGAGAACAAGTGATTTGCCCAAAGTCTAGAATTATTAGGATAGATGGAGCTGAGCTTGAGATCTCCTGACTCCTCTCTGTTCCCTTGCAATTTAAAATGGATCTTACTTTCAAGAACACACATTTAACACCTATTGTGCATGAGGGCCATTGTTCCAGGCATGTTCTTCAGTAATACTCTTACACATGGCTATGTGTAAAACTTCTTGCCAGTTGGATGGTGCAATTTGGCTATATACTGATACCAACTGAAAAGATATGTGGGGAGAATCTGTCTCTTACTTATTTGTATTTTGTAATTGACACACACAGATTGTGTGGACTTGATAATAAATTTTTACAGTGAAGAATTCCATTGAAGTCACCGCCTTTGTGCATTTTGTTTTCTTGTACCCCAAGGTACCCATATACTAATAGACAGTAAAGAACAAATTTCAGGCAGGAGTTTGTATCTGAATTGTGAAATCTTTAAGATGACAAAAGAGTTTCAAAATTCTTGAAAAAGAAGTTTTAATAATATACGTGGCATATACGACACACACAGTTTATATTCCTGGGGTTTTGAAGGCTAGCAAAACCTTCAAGCATTTTCATTTTATTGGCAATGTAAAAATAATCAAATGGGATGATTAATTGATTATCCCATGATCCATTTTATGGCTAATAAAGTAGGCAAGGTAGGTATTGTTCTTAGTCACTCAGTCGTCTCCGACTCTTTGCAACACCATGGACCACAGCCACGAGGCTCCTCTGTCCATGGGGATTCTTCAGGTAAGAATACTGGAGTGGGTTGCTATGCCCTCCACCAAGGATCTTCCTAACCCAGGGATTGAACTCAGGTCTCCCGCATTGCAGGTGGATTCTTTACTGTCTGAGCCACCTACTAGGGAAGCCCAAGGTAGGTATTAAATGGTATTAAATAACAGTAAGTACCAGTTTGGGGTAAAATTGGAATTCTTTTTTATATTTTTCTTTAAACTGTCCACAGAAGCTTAGGTTATATGTAACATAGTTTGTAAAACCTTGATGTAGGGTTTAAAACTGTGATTTTAGTTATTCACTCTTCTCAATAAGGGAACAGACTGAATAGTGAGATCAGTAACAATAATCCTTTTAAAAGAACTTAAGTATAATTTCTGTAATAACCTAGAATTGATGGTGACTTGATAAAAGTTATATATTTGTGAATAATGTTAGAGTAGGACCAGGGCTTCTCCAGAAGCTGAAATTTCACAGGAGCTCAACATTATTATGGTTACCTAGAGCATAATGTTAGATAATTTCATAATATCATAGAGCGAGGTTAGCATGAAATCAGTATTTGTAACCTACAAGGCTTTGGGGGTTACAATGTTAAAACTTCTGTTCAAAAATCTTATATTAAAAAAAATACTCATCCTCGTTAAAGGTGTGATCATTTTCAAGGAGGTATTTTGAACTTGAATCTGCTGTTGCTAAGGTGTTGCTAAGGGAAATGAGCTACTCAGCACTAATGTATAACTTTACTCCTCTGCCTAAAAGTAGTTAAATCATTCCCCCAGCTTCAGAGTGAGAGAGGGAAAGAACTAAAAAGGGTCAAGTGGACAGTTGCCTCTTTCTGACAGTTATGTAGCATGCTTCTTATTTTTCACATTTTTTCTTCACTTTTCATAGAGAAAGGACTTGGCCTTCCTAGGCATAAGAGGGTTGAAAAGGCAAACTAGGATGCTGAGTAGGGTAGGGCTTGTAATGAATGTAGACTGTCCCTGGCTAAGGCAAAAGGAAGTGCTTGACCACTGACAGAAATGCTTCTGCTGATGACCAACCTCAACAAAGGGCTTTTTACAATAAGCCAGCAAGCTGTAAGAGTGGTTTGAAAAAAGAAAATTATGTATCAATGAATGAAGCGCCAAACCATTGTGCCCTAAACATTTGGTTCAAAAGTTCTTCTAAAATATTTGGAATTAATTACTTATGTTCTTTATTGTGTGCCCATTATGTTCTACTGATATTCTACATACTGGGGTTGTAAGGGAAATAACATACAATTTCTACCCTTCAAGCTCACCGTACAGTGTGAGAGTAACAAAGAACTAGAATTCATCGAATACAATCTGTAATAGAATTGTTTGAAAATTGTTGAAGTTCGGAATTATGCTCACAGTTGAGTTTTTGATAAATAAAATTTTGAAAATATTTGGAAAATTTAACCTCTTGGGGATTTAGTTGACAATTCTATCTGAAGATCAGGCACTCTTACCTTTACTTTCAGAGATGGAGGAGGGACTAGAACACACACAAAATAATAGCAGGCAAAAACATGCCCTTGTAATTCTCAAGGACCAGGATTCTATCACCACCTGGTGGCAGAATACTAAAATTACAGGTGTAAGTTAGGTGGTTGGGTTATTTTAATTATTGCTATTGTTTTAGATGTCAGCACATATCAACAGTATTATTCTTAATGTTAGTTTCTGATTATAGAGTAACAGTGAATAAGATTTAAATTTTTTCAATGTACACTTTTCTATATAAGGTAGAACTTATAGCAAAAAACGTGTGGACTGAGGTTAAACATATTTAAGCTTGAAACCTAAATTTGCATCTTTCTAGCTGTGTGATCTTGTGCAAATCACTTAAATTCTCTAATCTTTCATTTTCTTATTTTTAACCTCAGAGTTGTGAGATTAACTGGGATTTATAAGCAAAGCACCTAATGCAATGTTTGACACACAGTTCAGTTCAGTTCAGTTGCTCAGTTGTGTCCGACTCTTTGCAACCCCATGAATCGCAGTATGCCAGGCCTCCCTGTCCATCACCAACTCCTGGAGTTCACTCAGACTCACATCCATTGAGTCAGGGATGCCATCCAGCCATCTCATCCTCTGTCATCCCCTTCTCCTCCTGCCCCCAATCCCTCCCAGCATCAAAGTCTTTTCCAATGAGTCAACTGTCTGCATGAGGTGGCCAAAGTACTGGAGTTTCAGCTTTAGCATCATTCCTTGCAAAGAAATCCCAGGGCTGATCTTCAGAATGGACTGGTTGGATCTCCTTGCAGTCCAAGGGACTCTCAAGAATCTTCTCCAACACCACAGCTCAAAAGCATCAGTTCTTCGGTGCTCAGCCTTCTTCACAGTCCAACTCTCACATTCATACATGACCACTGGAAAAACCATAGCCTTGACCAGATGGACCTTTGTTGGCAAAGTAATGTCTCTGCTTTTCAACATGCTATCTAGGTTGGTCATAACTTTCCTTCTAAGGAGTAAGCGTCTTTTAATTTCATGGCTGCAGTCACCATCTGCAATGATTTTGGAGCCCAAAAAATTAAAGTCAGCCTCTGTTTCCACTGTTTCCCCATCTATTTCCCATGAAGCTATGGGACCAGATGCCATGATCTTCATTTTCTGAATGTTGAGTTTTAAGCCAACTTTTTCACTCTCCTCTTTCACTTTCACCAAGAGGCTTTTTAGTTCCTCTTCACTTTCTAGATGCTTAATAAATGCTAATTCTTGTTTTGGGTTTTTTTTTTTTTTTTTCGTGTAAGTGCTTACTGAATAAGAGGTTGTCTTTCCCACAGTCATCATGTCATAATTTTCCTCTATTTACAACTTTTAAAAAATGGAATGGATTCAGTTCAGTTCAGTTCAGTTCAGTCGCTCAGTTGTGTCCAACTCTTTGTGACCCCATGAACCGCAGTTGGCCTCCCTGTCCGTCACCAACTCCCAGAGTTTACCCAAACTCACGTCCATTGAGTCAGTAATGCCATCCAACCATCTCATCCTCTGTCATCCCCTTCTCCTCCTGCCCTCAATCTTTCCCAGCATCAGGGTCTTTTCAAGTGAGTCAGCTGTTCACATCAGTTAGCCAAGGTATGGATTCAGAGGAGATCTCAAAAGGGGTCTAACTAGAATGAGCTGACTGCCAATATCTCCTTCCTGTCTTCCTTTTCAAGCTATGTACCTATATGAAATACTCTCCACTCTCCAGAACAAACCCTGTCATTCTTTAAGCCTACCTTCAGTTCTAGCTTCTCTCATGAAGCCTCCCCTCATCACTCCAGATGATATCCTCACCATTGACTGCCCTTCAGTATTTCATTTAGATACTGTTTTCTTTACATTCTTCCTTATACTATTAGGATTTATGCATAAAATGAAGCTCCTTTCCCAGCCAGACTGTAAGCTCCTTGGTGCACATTGTGACTTGTATTTCTTTTTATTCTTTATGCTAAGAATTTAGCACTGAACTTCACCCACAGGACCAAGTAAATGTTTATCTGCAGCAGAAATTTTTCATTAGAATTGGAACAGACAGTTCAGCCTTTCTTAGTTATTATTGTCTTTTTATTCTCTAATTATTTTGAGAAAATTTGCATTGTATTTTCTTCAACAAGATTGCCTTATCTTGTAGCCAGGTACTAATTCATTCAGTTTTTCTGTATTCTCCATGTTAATAATAATAACTACCATTTAGAGTGCTGCCTCCACCAAGCCTCTATCTACTTAATTCTGGAAACAAACTTTAATGGAAGTATTATTTTACCCATTTTTACAGATGAGGCTATTAAAGTTTAAGGAGCCTAGCATATGATTTCCTCCTGAGAAGGTTTTTGTGCATGCGGGCATGCTCAGGCACTCAGCTGAGTTTGACTCTTTGCAACACCATGGACTGCAGCCTGCCAGACTCCTCTGTCCATGGGATTTTCCAGGCAAGAATATGGAAGTGGGTGGCCATTTCCTACTCCAGGGATCTTCCCGACCAAGGGGTCAAACTGATGTCTCCAGCATCAACAGGCAGATTCTTTACCACTGAGCCACCTGGGAAGCATCAAGATGTTCATCAACCCCTAACGAATCAAAAGTAATAGGCTGTGGGATAGTATTTGAGGTGATGAGTGCAACTATTGATCTTCATTCATTCCCTATGACTGGAGTGCCGTCTGGAGCCAAACTCTGTACTGTAAGGGGCTGAGAACAAAGAAGCTGATTCAGTGTTTGCTGAGCAAATACTCTATGTAAGAGGTTTTGCCAGTTTTGGAAGAGGAAGTTGGGGACAGGGCTTTGAACTCAGTTGTGCCTGCTTAGATTTTGTGCTTTGTAGCTTTAATTCTTTATTTGTCTCTCACTACAAATTTACAGCCTGGTCATACTGAAGGATTAAATGAGATACATTTGTGGGCATGCCTAGTTAGAAGCACATTGCAAAAAAACCTTTTGGACATTTTTAATTGAGAAAAAAGTCAAACATGCCTTCCATCTTCCTTTTCCTTTCTCTTTTAGTCTGTGCCCATCTTCCTCATTCATTCAGTATGTGTATACTATGTATATTTTTCTGTGATTGTGGAGGGGAGCTCTTACTTTTTTAGATGAGGAAAACATCTTCTAGAATTCTTAGCTATAAAAATTGTCACTACGGTGATGTTGAATGAGATTGTGCATATCAGACAGTGTCTGATATATGGTAGACTCCTGGTAAATCAGCAGTGTTTATTCACACTTTTTAAGCCCTACTGTTTCTTTCTTTCTTCTTCTCTTCCCTCCCCTCTACTCCCCTTTACCTTCATCTTTCCCTCTTCCTTCTACTTCTCCTCTCCCTCCTTCTTCCCCAAATCACCACCTTGTCTTTTATAGTATACCTATTTGTTTTTATTTGTAGTTACAGAATTATAAATGAGTCTAGAGTTTTAAAAGGCCCTACATTGAATTATTTTCAATATTGTATTAATCTAGTTAAACACTATATCCTTTTGTGAATATTTATATCTATACTAAGGGTTTTTTTCTTTGTTTTTTATTTTTAGTACAGTTCATGTGAACTGAAATGAAAAAGCCTCAAATCCCTTAATACAGGGGTCTTCAGAAATCTCTGTGTGTTTGCATATTGGCCCTTCTGAGTTCTCTTAAGTGATGATGAAGAATATATCAGTGAAAAGTCCAGTCAGGAACACCCCTAAATTAGATTTCTTGGATAAATGTGTATTTACCATTTTTTTAGAATTTTGTAAGTAAGGCAATTTTTTTGTTTTTTTAATTTTCTTTCCTAGAAAGACACCCTGATTATTTAAGAGTGTGGTCAGAGGCACATTTGAAAAATCATGCATTGTTTCTGGAAAGAAGCCTCTGCTTTCAGCTGCTATTCTAGCATAGGCTTCTGAGTATGGTAAGAAAGCAGAGAGATCAAGCGTGTATCTACCCTTAAGTTAGTTTCCCTGCCTAGGTGAACTCTTGGCCATTTAAGTGGACTAGACATCCATTTGTCATATTTCTCACACAGTAGCATTCTTACAGCTATTTCCCACAATCCATAGTAGATAAAACTACTTAGGAAAGAGAAAGGCATCACACAGTCAGGTCATATATTAATATCTCTAGTAGGACATCAACAGTGAGTTCCTGATCATACTGATAGACTCTGTGTCATTCTGGCAGGTTCTTCTTTCCTCTATGGTATGTTTGCATTTTCTTATAAAATTTGACTTATTGTTTCTACAAGAAAAAAAAAAAACTAGACAAAACCAACACCACAATTTATCAAAGGAAAATTAGGCTTTAAATTTTATCAAAAGCCCTTAAATATAATATGCCATTGTCTGGGCATACTGAGTGTATTTTCCCTAAAAGAAGAAATGCCAGCAGCTCAGGTTTATTTTTCAGAGGAAGAGAGAGAGGATAAAAAGAAATTGAACCACAGGAAAATGTCAGGTCATAGTCACTGATGATGCTATTTAAATGATGTGCCATAATCATATTAGACCAGAGCACAAGGAATTCCTGAATTCTGCATGACAGCAAAGAAGGGCTGGCAATTACCTCTGTGTGTGTGTGTGTGTGTGTGTGTGTGTGTGTGTGTGTGTGTGTGTGGTTATGTGTCTGTTCACTCTACCTTTCCACCCCATTTTGCTAATTCAATTGAGGGGCAAGAAGAGGTAATCCAGACACCCGGAACAGGAGGGAAAGGTCTGCAGCTGTGCTCGGAGGGACTGGTGTGAAGAGAGAGGCTCAGTCTGACTTGGAGTTGTGTGCTATTGCACGTGAATGCTCTGGAACTGCTCTAATCGACTGAAAATGAGCCGGCTACGGTCATATGGAACAGGTCTGTTTAGCCACATCGCTGGGTAGCATGGCAGATGGTAGACCATCAATGGGTGGTATTGATTGGCTGGATTTGCCTTAGGGTAACAAGACTATGGGTCCTTAAAAACCCACTTCATCTTATTTTCCTTTGTGCAGCTACGTACAGTTGTGGTTTTCTCTTCTCACTCCCCCATCCCCCAATATCTCCTTTTTTCCCTTTCTAAATCAAAAGCCTTCCTTGGTAATCAAAATAGAGAGGTTACCTTGAGATAAACACTCTTTAAATTATCACCAAGGCAAGAAAACTCGAGAATATTTTATTTACTAGGCTGATTACATTTTAATGTTTGAAGAAAGTGACATTTTTAAATTAGTGTTTAAGACATATGGTGGGTGTACAAATTAGCTTATTTCATACAACCAGAATTTGATGAGAGCAACTCCTCCTTCTCACTCCCCAGTTAAAAATTGTCATTTGAAACTTAATATATGCGAGGAGGTTAAATGGTATTAAGGGATGCAGATTTGACTTAAAGATGAAAAAGACAGTTACGGTTGGATGTGGCTAAATGTTATCTGGATGGGCTGGAAAAATACTAGTGTTAACATCCGTGTTTGCAAGAGGATGTGGAAGTTTCAGGGCTTTAATTTTGTCCAGCCAAGAAAACAAAATTCCAGGTATCTGTGTGTGTTGGTTTCTCTTTTAGATATGAGGGAACATAGGATGGTGCTTTCTTGCTCTGTGAGTAATAAAATCCTCCTTAAAAACAAACCATATAATGATATAAGTGATGAGATTTATTTTTGTCAGGTGGTTCTTTATCCTTTTAACATCATCCCTCCATCACTTGGAGCTTTCAACTTGAGACATTCTATTTATTCCTGGCAGAGTAGCAGATTAATTGGGATAGAATTGTACAAAGGAGATGCCAAGTTTAACTACACAGACAAAATCGTACACGACAGAATTGTTCCATTTCAAGGTGGATCCTAGGGAAAAGGAGCAGCACTGGGGATATATATGTGATTAGTTTGCCCTTGTGATTGTTAATAACTATCTGTATAATTGTGTTCTAAAAAGAGATACTCAAGGCTTAGGTTTTTGTTTGTTTGTTTCCAATATCTTTCAAGCTTGTGGTTATTTCCTATCATGAAAGATCATAGCAAATATTACTCTGGAAAAAGTTAACACCCTTAAACTCTTGCCTCCATCTTGTGTGTGCTTCGCTCATATGCACACTTTCAAATTGGGTTTTATCATGGGTCAATATTTCTTTCAAAGTATCTCCATGAAGATTTTGGGTTTCCCCCTTGCTCTACATTGATTGGATTTTCCTTTTTCATCCTTTGCTCAATGAAACAAAGCTTGTTTGTGTTTCATTCTTCACAGTTCTTATTAGAATGGGTGGTGGTGTTTTGTTTCCTCACTATTAAGTCAGGAGAGGGAATTTTATTTGTTTATTTTGACAAGACACAGAGAGAGATACAAGACAGATGCCTCTTAGGATGCTGGCGTTTCTCATGTTACATCCTACACCAAGAGCTATTCCAAGGGAAAAAAAAACACAAAACAATCTTTTAAGATGGTTCATTTGAATCTGTGCACTCTACCCACCTGGTGGTTATACAGTGAACTGTTACTTTAAAGAGTAGTTTAAACACCAGCCATGTTTGGGGCAGGCTGCTCTTGCAAAGAGAGCAGTACATATAACAGGAGTCTACTGTGTGTGAGATAAGGGGAAAATTCAGCTCACTGACTAGAGGTTTTAATGTGTGAACTCTAGGGAAATAATATATTGACTGTTCCGTGGCACGCAAGAAAATTGAAGAACCCTTTGCAGACGGAGTGCTTTGCAAAGGATTCTATCTGTTTCTCTTAAAACAAAATCTGTGGCAAGATGTTTGAAATCAGCAGGACGCTTAATGCTGCTTTGTTAAATAATGAGGTAATATTTTGTCACTTTTTTCTGGGCAGCATCTGTTTTTTTCCCCCCTCTTCATTTTTTCCTGTGTGTTTATGAAGGATTCCTTTTTGTTTTTTCTTTCTTTCTTTCTTCTTTCTTTTTTTTCCTTCACACTGAAGTCAAGGAAATACAATTCATGCTTCCATTTCTGTTCCTTCCTTTCGGTGCTTTTGGAAAATTTGGTTGTCTTTTTTTATTTGCTGTTTCAGCCGGCTGCTGTTTCCTAGCCCATTGTGCCACGTAAGGCTTCTCCACTGCGCGGAGTAGGTAGTTATTAACGCTGAATTGGCTTCTGGTACAGTCCATCTGGACTCTGTATGGGAAAGCTGTCTGCCGGCGACTGATGCTGAGATATCTGCAACCTTTGGGATGTGAGCATGGTGGCGAGGGGCTGACTGATAGGAGATTACTTCTTTTAAGGGAAATTGTTATTAATGAGTCAAGAAACTGCTCATTTATGGTAAGAAGGATACAGCGGCGCTGGCAGCCCCACTGCTCTAGGATATCATTTTTAGGTTGCCTTTGCTGCTGGAGTGAGACAAGTTTCTTCCCGTGGTGGTGGTGGCTTGTGGTGGAAAAAAAAAAAATCATGCATGACTGGGAGACTCGCCTGCCTGATTCTTGCGATAATATATTGAGAATCTGTTGCTTTACAAATGTCACACCACTGATGTAGCGGTCAGCCCCTCACTCTGAAAGATGAATGGTACTATTGGAAATGCAATAATAAGGTTGACTTTTCCCAACAATAGGATTCTGCCTTTGTCTTTAGAGAAAAGGCCTCTGAGGACATTTGTGCGTTTGTTTGAGGATTCTGTTGAAAGACTTTAGAGTGGAGGTTTTTGGAGAAGTGATCGATGTACAAAGTGCATGGATTTTTTAGCCTAGCAAAACCAGCTAATGATTTATACTGTAATATACACTTACTATTTTGGAAAAGTGGCCGGAATATCTTCTGATACACCTAATGTTAATTTATGGCTCACTAAGCATGCTGATATTAGTATGGATGGGAGAAAAGGATTTTAAGAAATGCTGACTTTTATAAGCTCCAAAGAAATATACAGTAAATATTTCGTTCCCAGTGAGCTCTTTTTATTTGTGTGTTTGTCAGCACTGTGTTCATGTTTACTTTTCACAGTATCTTGATATTGGTGCACTTGCACTCAGAGTTTCTATTGTTGATTTGGGGCACCTGTACCTGCTCTGGGTACATATACTGAACTCTTTAGAATGCATAACCTGTGCATTTGTCCTTCATACACAATTCAAAGGATACTGTAGTACTATTGTGACTCATAGGACTCTTTATACATTTGTTCAAGAAATTATTTTAAAAGTTTATGTAATTCAGTATTGTTCCACTTGATAGGATTATGGTTTTAACATTTCTACTTTTCTGTTTCATGTACTTTCATTTCTAATAGCTGAATTTATTTATATTCAAGTGTAATTGTTCATATTGTATGTATAACAGATATTGTTTTATGGTGTATCTGTATTTATAACGTGTGTATGTATATCTATATATTTGTGTATTTGTATCTGTGTGTTCGTGAAATAGTAGCTTGGAGAGAATAGTTTTAATTTTTAATGTAAAGGTTATTTTCTTTGATAATAATTTTTCACAGACCCATTTATTCTTGGACTTTGAAGCCCAGAGTGTAGCATGATTTTCGGCCTGGCCTGTATTTCCACGTGGCCCTATCCCATTCCCGCTGTCAACTACAGCCAAAGATTAAAAATTATGTTAAACTATGTCTTGAGTAATATTTGTTACTTCTGTGTATTTATTGAGGAACAAATTGACTAAATTATGAATTAAATAAATAGTGATAAAACAGCCTTTGGGATAAAAATAAAGCATAAACTTCTCAGATAAGCCACTTTAAAACCCAAAGTAGAACAACAACAACAACAAAAAAAAAAATTATACTACTGAAGGCTTGGTAGCATAGAGGTTATGAAATGTATAAAATAGACAGACGAACTGTATACATCACCACACACTATTTTAAGAGGCCAAAATAAAAAGACATCCTTGGAAGGAGAGAAACGAAATCATGTGTTCAGTTAAGATGAGCACTCTGCACTGGTTATGAAATGAGGCTGTTGTCAAAAGTGTATTTCTGTGAAGCAGTACAGAAAGCAAAGAGAGAATGTGTTCCAGTGGATTTTTAAAAATTCAGATCATGCCCCCATCCAAGCTGAGAAATAAATTCATTTAAATAAATCATTCATCATTCTGTTTTGAAAAACTCAGGCAGAAGGCAGAAAGGTAAAGGGTGGCAGCTGACCCCCTTCTCCCCCAGCTTTTTTTTTTTTCTGTTTATGAGGAAATAGTTTTCTGAAGCAAACTGGTATGAACCTAGTCCACAGAGCAAGCCCAATCTCAAATTTTCTTTTAAGACGCTGGCCATATTAGCTGCAGAAGGAGCATTACTTACTAAAAATCAGCAATATTGGGAAATAATAAAGTTAAAATGTAGATATATTTGCACATTAAAGTGCTTTTGTTGTATCTTTAAGCCCAGAGGCAGATCATTAAATATGCATTTCGCTAGAAAGCAACTGTCGAAAAAGATAAGGTGGTTGAAAACATTCTGTGAGGGAAAAGCCCTTCTCTGAGGGGTGGGGTGGTACAGCCCTCAGGACAAGGGCAAGGGAGAACACTCCCACTGTTAAGGTTTGCAAGCCGCCAGTGACCTGCAGTTGTTACAGTACTTTTTGAACTGGGAGGAGGGAAAAGGTAAAAATACAAGTATGGCTGTTGTTGCTTCAGCCTGGCCTTAATTACCAGACACAAGAAGCAGTTCAGAAATCTGGTCTCTGTTGTTGTAGAGGTCACCAAATCATTAACATCGTCAATCTGGCAGTAGCTAATTTAAATAGCACCTGATGTTGCAACGCCTCCCTTCGTTTCCCCAGCCAATCAGATCCTGGCTTCGGCTGACAGATGGTCCCATAAATGGATGTAAAAAGGGGAAGCTTCGAGCCAATTTCAGCAAGGCTCTGTTCAGTTGTTCTTATCTACATCCTAGAATCGGGGGTTTCAGCTCACTGCTCCTTTTCTTTCTTTTTTTTTTTTTCTCTCCCCCCACTCCCCCCATTGAGATAATTGATTTACTTTACAATCATCCACGCTGTGTTTGTGGATCTTTAAAAATATATAACAATAGTAGTCATTTAAAAATATATTCTGAAACCTGTGCAAATTTTAAGAGAAGAGTCGAAGCTCTGCGAGACCCAATATTTGCCAATAAGAATGGTTATGGTAGGTATGACTAGATTTATAATCTGTTGTTTGTGTTGCTGGAGGGAAGAAAAGCATCTCCACCTTGACCAGTCTTATGCCTGCACAAGAGTTTAGTTCTCTGCTGCTGTTTGGTTCCTACATTTACTATCTCTTTTGTGTAGAGAGTGCGGGTAGGTCCTTTTATTGAGAAGCAGTGGGGAAATAGATTTTCATTTTTAACAGGTCATTGTCAATTTTCCCTTCAACATAAAGGTGGGGGTGGAGAAGGGGAGGTGGGCTGAAATAATTGCTGGTTTGCTGAAAGAGGTTATATTACATGAGACAATAATGGCAAAAGAAGGATTTTTTTTTTTAAGGGAGAGGGAGGTTTGTCTATGTGCCTGGGTTTCGTGGGGCTGGAGGTGGGTGCAGCCGGCTTAGGAATCTCTCCATTTCTGAGCTGGAAATTTAAACCTTGCGAGGCAGCTCCTGAATCCTGAACGTTGAGATGGGCAGTTGTGTTTCGGGGGACTGCGCAGTCAAAACGGCAAAGAGAGTGATTTATTTGGGCTTCAGTAAATGCTGCATCTTGTATTTCAAAGAGTTTCCTGTCATGACCTCATAAAAAAGAGGAGGCGGCTTGTATGTGTAGCGGTGCCTGGCGTGTTGAGTTGTTGCTTCCTTCTCTGGGCAGCAGCTCTGTTAGAAGGAATGTCAGCTTTTACATAACGTTCCTTTCCGCTTTTGACACACTGTGTGAGGGTCCATCTTCTTCTGATCACAGATGGAGTGGAATGGCTTGAAGATGGTAAGTGAAAAGAGGAAGGCAGCTTGGAGATTCCAGCCGTGTGTGCGTCTGTATGTGTGTGCATGAGGATGGTGGACTGTGCATTGTAAATCACTGTGCAGATCGTTTGTGTATGTGTGTGTTTGTTAGTATTTCTCTTTTCTGAAAACCAGAATCCATCTCCAAGTGTGACGGCACTGCATGCACGCAAGGCACACACACTGTCTCTTCCATCAAACTCACATTTTAGCCAAGGAAGGCTGGTGTCTTTTTTGACAATCACAGTGTCACCATCACTGTTGGCTGGCGTGTCCACTGCCTCTGTGAGCTTTCAATGGAATTGCACGACTGTTAAAGTTAAAGGCACATTTCTTTTTCCGTCTCCTGCTCGGAGTGATGGGGAAGGCTGGGAATGAGGGGTGGAGATGAGGTTCAGTAGCAGCAGATGCAATTGTGGAACAGGACTTTTGGATGTGGAAGGGGAAGTGGAAAACCTTTCTGCCAAAGTAGTAGATCTATTTTTAGTATCATCTTTTTCTGGAAAAAAAAGAAGCAGGGAAACTCCTTGAGTCCCGCTCCTGTAGCCTGATGTTGACCCTGAAGATATGGCACAAAATGGCACGGTCAGATGCCACGGGTGCCCACTTTGACTTTGAATTTCACTAGCAATAGCTTTCACAGGATTTCAAAGCTGGTATGGGGGAAGGCTGTAAATTCATATCAATCTCACTTATATTTTGCTAGAAAAGCCTGGGGAGGACTTTTCGCTCTGCATAGATGTTATAACAAAGCTGTGGTCTTTTTCCCATTCTTAGCAGATTGCCTTTGTCTGGCTGCTTGTTTTGATGGGTGTAAAACAAATAAGATTAGACCGAGCAGCCCAACTGAAAGCGATAGCTGGGAGGAAAACCCAATGAAAGGTTGCCGGGGAAACGAACAGAGGAAAAGCCGAGTAGGGAGCAGGTGGCTATCATGAGAACACACTGCAAACAGTGTAAAAAAAGGAGTGGGGGGGGGGGGACAGGACCTCGATTATCTTTGCTGTTCTTTGTGGCCGGCCCAACTTTAATTATTCTTTATAAATAGGTGTTAATTACATTTCTAACTCTGGTTTACAGTGATTTTTAGAAATCTATTTTTAAGCATCTGTTCTGTCTCCCCTGGCTTTTTTTTTTTTTTTTTTGGTTTAAAGAGAGAGAGAGAGAAGGAGAGGGGGAAGGGAGGGTCGGGAATCTTGCTTTTTTTTCCCTCTCTGCCTCTCTGTCTTTCCCCCTTTTCCCTGCTGTGAAATTGTACGTGCGAAAAATCGCAAGGAATCCTGTGAGGCCATTTGAAAAAAATGTAAATTATATTGAATGAAGTTGACAGAAGCATAATAGTGAACTCCCACAGCTGATACGTTCTGCAAATGATTTCTTCGAAATTTCCAGCAAAATATCCGTAGGAGAAATATAGGTAGAATAGATTTACCCTAAGCAATGATTTTGTGCTAGGCGATATTGGTGTTTTTACTAAATCAGATATTGATACTACAGTTCCAGGGAGTTCACTGTATCTCTCATTTCATATCCCGAGTAGAAATTACTTTTTAAAATAATACATGAAAAGCTATATTCTAGTCTACTACTTCACCTTCATCTCTATGCCTCCAGCCGCAGGATCCATCAGGCTGTATCCTTGCAACTACTGCCTTCCATTTGGCATTTGGTCCTAGTCCTGGTCTTGGCATAAACTGAGTGAAAAGCTGATTTTTTTCCAGCGTCTCTGAACGTCTGGGACCCATGCATGCACTGGGTGATAGGCATCTCTCGCTTTTTCTCTCTCAAAGTGTGCTTTACTAGTGGTCTTTTTCTCATGATGGTGGGTACCAAAAGGACTGAAAGATATATTACTTAGGTTAATAGAAGGTATCATAAAAACAACTGGAAGTATGATCTATTATGGTTTCTTCCGGAGAGATAAATTAGGTACATGATAATTTTAAGCCCAAGAACGAGAGATTAAAAGGCACTGAAATGTGTTAAAAGGTTGGGAAATATAACTGGCTGTATTGAAAGTACTCTTAATTTTACTCTCTCCAATGCAAACCTCCACATCACCACCCTCCACCCCGATTCTTTCATCCTTGCAGATGCTTATGGTTTATCTTCTTATTGGGGGATTTTTAAAATTTGTTTTGACTGTCGAAGCAATAATAAATAAACTTACATTTTTTTGTCATACACTTAAACCTTTCTCTCATATCATGAATGTGTAACCATATGTCGCTATTAAAAATAGAATAGTTTTCTAATTATCTCGAATGTATTTTTTCTGAGAATTTTTTGATGTTTTAGTTAGGGGGAAAATAATTACTGTAGGAAATGTCACCTTGGCTTGGATTGTAAAAAAGACACGTGGTTCTACTGCTGACCTTCTTTGCGTCTTTGTCTTAAAATTATTAATACATACTACCTGCATGTGGAGGTGTGTCTTTATGGAAACACAAGGCTGAGTGTGCATTTATTAAGAAATGAAAAACTGATTGGGAATATTTCTGCAAAAAACACTTGACCACATCACAGTTTTAGTAATCAGAATGTTCATGTATCTTATTGTAACATAATGCTTAAATAATTCAGTATTTAAATTTTTGAATGTAGGTGGGTAAACAGCTGAAAAATCTCTTTGAAAATCATTGATTTATAGGACAATGTTAATATCTCATTAAAAAACTAGCAAGCAACTTAACCATTCATTTGTGACCTCAGTTCCATTCATTCCTAACTGCCATTCTTTCAAGTCATCCTCCTGACCAGATATAGATGAGTTTGCTTATGTTTGATAGTTTTCCAAAGCCCTAAAACTTTTTTATCTTCCTGTAGCCTTTCCTTGGTCCTTTGAATAGTCAAGGATTTTATTATGATAAGAAGACCATATTGTTGTGAGGTAATAACAATGGAATATTTTTTAAAGAAAGAGAAAGAAAATGGGCTACACAGTTTAGTATTAAAACTCCGTCTTGAAAGAGACTTTGAGACATGTTAGACTTCAAATATTTTAAACTTAGCATTTCTATTGGGGATAATCTATTTAAATTTTTAAATCTGGAAATCTTTGCATGAATAGTGCTCTGTGTGTGTGTGTTTAATACCTCTAAAAGAATTTATAAGTGAATCAAGGTGTTTTACTCAAGTAAGGGTTACCATGAACAATAAACGGGTTTCTTCGGGGCAGGTCTTTTTCTTTGGTTTGATTTCTTCCCTTTGCTCTTAAATCCTTGTTGTGGGTGGGTTCTCTTCCTATATGTAGACCAAAAACTATTCCTTCCATGAGGAGATATGTTGATATGCTGCTCCAGTTAGCCCTTGGTAATGCCTTATTTTAATTAAGAAAAAGCTGAAACAAATTATCAGTGTGTACTGCGAGTAAGAAATGGCGGTCTTGATAGAGGTCACTGTACAGAGACAGAAGTACTTTGGCCTTGACAAATTTCTCCATCAGTTTCAATGATCTGCGGCCACTAGGCACTTAATTTATATGCCTGGACACTTAATATGTACATTTGTTGGCGAGCTGGCCAACGGATTCTAGACACGTGAGTGTGCGCTGGCAAATGCTGCAATGCAGTATTTTTTCCCAATGTCATTGAGAATTTTGGGGGATTGAAGAGATATAAACAGACCCAAGGTTTTATCTTACTGTTATCCAGTCGATGGGCCATATTGCACAGAATTGGCCAATTCCCCTTTTGAAAGTGAAGTAAACATTTTATTGCCCACTATCCATCTCCCATCCATTTGATAGATTATGTGTGTGTGAGCAAGAAGGATTGTGTGTGTGTGTGTATGTGTGTGTATCAACGTAAGCATTTGTGTTTCTGGAATCCTGCACCTGTCTTAGGCTTTCCTTATTTGGTATTACCAAATGTGTATACATACTTGCAAATATATGTGCGTCTAAAAATGGAAAGAAAACCAAACTGGGCCGTCTTCCCATAAGAAGTGGCTTCTCTTCCTCACAAACTCCAAAAATTTCTTATTAGAAAAATATAAAAATTCATCAAAAAGACATATCTAAACCCCTTGGACCATTAGTAACCAAACACCTTTCTTTAGATGTGATTTGAGAAACCATATATGTGCAGATTCATAACAATATTTGTACACTAGATGCTGCCCTTTCAATCAACCATTTGGGTTCAAGTTAAAATATACGTGTATATGAAAGGAGAATTGTGTTTTCTTGGGGAGCATTTGCACCCAATCTTTAACCATTGGTAAAAGCAAGGAGGAGGTAGGGTGGCTTCTCTTGCTTCATTTTGTGAAGTGTGTGTGTGTTTTAGGAACTTCCTTATATTTTTTAAATCTCAGTGTATTTTAGGGGTAGAGAGCTTTTATAGGTGAGCAGCTTTCTAAGGGTAAAAGGAAAGGTGATCTGTGGGTGGCTGGGTGTCATCACAAGCAGTAATTGTCATAAATTAGCCTTCTAGAGGTGGAAGGAAAAACGAAAGCTGGAAGACAAGAGTAGAGAGGGGTACCAACCTGGATCTGAACCTTGCCGACATAAGAGATAATGAGTGATAAATCTGAACCGGTGCAGTGCGGGATGCCCGATAATTTCTCAGAACCTTGACTTTGCAGGTTCATTACTTCTTTGCTTGCTTGTTCACACCTTTAATTATATCCAGTTTGGGATGCTAGCTGGGGGCACTGAAGATGAGCCATTTTGTTTGTTGTTTACTTCATTAAGCATTCAGGCAGTGTGCTTACAATAGCTTTGGAGCATCAGCAATAGGAATCAAGCACTTTGGAAATGGAATTGTTACAAAAGAACAAAAAATGAGAAAGCAATCAGTCAGCTAGCTTGCTTTAGATGTTCACATCCACTCTGCCTAATGGTAATATTTATGCTGTTCCTTGTACATTCATTAAGAAATCACTTATGCAGTGTCAGTGCTCTGAATAGGCGATGGCTCTCTCTCTCTCCCTCTCTATCCCCTCCCCATCTCTCTATCTCTGTCTCTCCCCATGCCCTCTCCCTACTCCTGAGATTTTTACCTTTTGATGGACCATTTTAGCACTGGCCATTTTTGCTTTGGGGAAGAACGTTATTCAGATCTTCATTGTATCAAACACCAGAAATATTTTCCCCTCTAATGTGGATCCCTGCCCCCTGCAAGGATCAAGAAAGATTGAATGCTGAAAAAAGAATTCTTAAATAAATTTTGGTTGAAAAAGCAGTGAGAAGTAGGGTCAGAGTAATTGTTGTAGTTGCGTTTTGTCTTTTGTTGTTTTAGGAAGCCTTATTTTTAACCACAAAAGTAAAATGCAAAACTAGCAGATCCGATTTTTTTTAATGGACAAAAATTACAAGTCATGGGTCTCTCCTGAAAATAACTTTCTCTGGACTGTAGGTTTGAAAGTTACTTTTAAAATTGAATTTCATTTCTTAATTACTCATTTTAAAGCTATAAAATATAGTAATTCATGAGGATTTTTTTCTGTAAGAGGTTTAGTTCTTTTTTTAAGATATGAGGAAGCAGAGAAACAATTCTGATCAAAATGGTGAATTCTAAAAAACACACCACAGTGTGGAGGTTGCTTCTGTTTTGCACTTTGTGGCTTTGAATCCACTCCTGATCATTCCAAGTTAGTTATCGTCTATTGTCTGCTCTCTTGGAATAACTCGCCCTTGATGTTATTTTGCCAACTGTATTCATAGTTGAGGCTGGCTGCCATTTGTTGTTGGATGAAGAAATACTTGTTGAAGACTTACTATGTGCATTTTTTTTGAAATGTGAAACTGAAAGTCACCATTTCTTCTGACACTGATCATGATATATTTTAGAGACTAAATCTCTGTGACTTCAGGATAAAAGGGAGTGAGGGATTTTCAGGTTGGACGTCATTCAATGAGGTTTATGTCAAGTTTTGGGAAAAGATCTGCTGAAACATTCAAGTACATAAATATTTTTCCTTTTGTATTTTAAGAGTCTGTGCATGACTCTAGAAGATAAAAATAAAAACTCTTCTGGACATTTTTGTCTATAAGTTTCCATGTATCCAGATGTTCACTCTCAGGAAAAGGTAAAGTTTGGACAGCTGGAAGGAACTTGTCTATCTGCTATAACTTGACTAGATAACCTATTAATTTTGCAAAAATAAGAAGGCCTTGCTTCTGACACGGATGATTCTCTGAATACGTTTTCTCATGTTACTCTCCAAGGACGATTTGAGAAGATGGTGACCTCCTTGACATACCACTATGAAAACTTTTTTTTAGTTACATATAGGTATAGCTGATGTCACCCCTGTGTAAACTTTACATTTGCTAGTAGAGAGTTACTTTGTCATGTACACCTAGATACTATGTGCAGTGTATATATATGTGTGTATTTGTGTTCGTGTGTGTGTGTGTGTGTTCGTGTGTGTGTGGTAGGGATAGACAGCCATGACCCTCAGTGTGTCCTGGGAAGTATCAGTAATGGCTTTTCAAGTAGCCTGTGTTTTTCTCAGCTGCCAGTCTAAACCCTTTAGAGTTTTGCTTTCTAATTTGTACATGAAAAATAACAGGCTGAGTTGAACTTTTTTTCTAGTGCCCCCTTTGAAGATGCAGCAGTAGTAAATACAGCTTTAATGATAAACTTTAGCTCTAAGTGCTGTTTAAAAGTCTGTAGTGGAAAGCCTGAGAACTTGCAATCTTTACTAATGAAACTTTCATTAGGAAAGGACTCACTTAAAATGGAGTAAATGACTAAGTCCCTGTAATTTGTGATTTTGACCAGATTTGACTCATCGTTTCTTATGTTACTTTTTGTAATGCAGCCAGCCACACATCTAAAATTCTGGATATTGTACATGTCTTCAATATTAATTATCTCTGTTAATGCACTGGGTACAGACAGTACAATTCCCATAGTCCAGATTCTTACTGTAACACTAAAACAAAAATGATATTTATAAATAATATTGGGAAAGTTGTCCTCATAGTAACCATTCCCCGAAGGAAGCTTTACATAAATGTGCATTTATTATTCACGATATTAAAAGGGAATCCTTAGCTTTTACTTTTTTAATTTGGGCTAAAATATGTAAATTGGTTTTATTTTGGAGTTGCTCTGTTTTAGGTGGCTTTGGGGGAGGATAACTTTCTAGCTTGATTATATTTTAATCGTCTCTATGGTAGAAAAGGTTCCAGGCCTGAAATCAACCTTGGTTATTGTGATTAGAAACCAGAGGGCCAGTGTGCAGATGAGGCTACAAACTTATTACATTGACTTGGGCACATGTAGGAAAATTAGATTTGTTTCTAACTAGATACCACTCTTCCCATGTCTTTGTTAGCAGAGCCAGCTCAGATGCCGTGGAAGCATGAGTCTGCCTCAGACTGCAAGGACCTTCATAGGGCATCTGTACTGGCAAGCCTCTGCAAAGAGTGCTCTGTCTTAGGAAACCAGGATGTGCAAAGAACTTCAGAGTCAGGTGGACTTGGTTAGAATCCTGGCTTCTCCAATTAGTAATAGGGTGATCTTGGATGAGATACCTGAACTTTCTGAGCCTCAGCTTCCTCATTTTTAAGATGGGAATGATAATGGCTAACTCAGTGGAGGTTCAGTGAGGATCAGATGAGAAAGTATTAGAAGGCAGTAGTCATACACAGGACTTAAAGATGCATAGAGGACATTCACTCCCTTTCAGTCTGTAGTCATTCTATCCATGCCAGATGTCCTGGAAAGGAGTAACATTGCATGCTATGCTCACAGTCTCCTTCCTCTCGCTGGAACTCATGAGGATGGAGGTTTTGTTTGGCACATCTTTAAACATAGACAGGCCCTTAGTTCTTCCCTGGAGTTGTGCAGCTTTATTAAGTTTTCTGTATTGCCCTAGGCTTTTGCCTAGGTATGTCCATGATCACCTTTGGAATTAGAATTAACTTGGGATTTGGTCATTAGAAAAAAGGTGAATATAAAATTAATTTTAGTTGAAGCAATTTTTTTCCATTTCATGAAAGAGTGTCTTTAGGAACTTCAGAATTCAGCCATAAAGAAAATAAAAGGAAGTTGATGATTGGATAGCATCACTGACTCAATGGACATGGGTTTGGATGGACTCTGGAGTTGGTGATGGACAGGGAGGCCTGGCGTGCTGCAATTCATGGGGTCGCAGAGTCGGACACGAGTGAGCGACTGAACTGAACTGAACTGAAGGTTAACTGATATGGTCTCGTCTTTGTTGTCTATAATAGATAGATAGAGTTATTTGACTTTGGCCCAGAAACCGACTTACTTTGGACCTATTTTTTCCCTTCATCACATCAGCTTTTCTTCCCTCTATCCCTCTTGTTTCCCCAGCAGATAGTTTTGAAGTTCTGTTCCTCAAGGAGCTGGGAAGAGGTTGAGGCAGAAAGCAGTTTAATGAGATTTTTCTAACTTGCCATCAGTTTGTCTCCTGCTTGGTGAGGCAGGATGATGGATGACTTTGGCAGTGTAAACAGCTCTAGAAGTGATCAGATTGACTGAGAGGTGTGGGAGGTGGGAGTGGAATGCTGGCCCTCAATTAATAGCCTCCCATTTGAAGGAAGAAAAGAGAAAGGGGCGGGGGGAAATCACCCCAAAGGTCTTGACATAGGTGTTGATCACACACATGTGGGAAGGGGTGACAGGACTGGTGTTAGGCCAAGCCTAATTTTATACCTTTTCCCAAGGCTCTGAAGCAGGAAATAAATAGGCATATAAAATAAATTCACAAATTGTTTTCAGTTGGGACCTGTTGCTGTCACCAGTGAGGGTGAAGCAGCAACACATGTAGTCCCTTCAGGGGATTCAAGAATTAAAATGGAAACATATCTTTAGAATACTGTTTTAATATCATGGATTTTGAATTCCACTCTATATATAATCATAGCAAGGATGTGAAGGGAGTAATTTTCTTTCCTTCAATTTAACACTTAAAACTAGGGGAAGGGATTATAAATTGATCTGATCCCCAAAGTGCCATTTTTCAGGCCCTATGTTTTTATGAAAAAGATCCTTTACTGGGAAACAGACAACTGAACTTTACTCTTTCCATATGTATACTATCTCAAGACTTCACCAAGTTTCATCAGAGGATTTTGTAAGCAGCCTTATATGTGGTATCCAAACTCTTTGGAAGAATTTGGTCAATTTTTAGATTGTGTTTATATGGTATAAATATATCAGTGAAAGAAAGGGGCTTAAATTTGAAGAAGGTAAACTAGAAGACATTTCTGCATATTTTGTCCAGAAAAATCTCATACCTAGTAATCAAAGACCAAAACGAGATGTTTAGGTAAAGCATTTGAACAGGTGAGGGGCAGGTGGATATTCTTAGGATCTCCTTGCCAGATAAGTGTTTGCATTATTTTAAAATGACACATATGTAAGCCTATACTTGAACCTCAATTCCTTCTTGCTTTATACCTCTGGCTTAAGGTTATCTGCAAGAAGGAAAAAAAAAAAAAAAAGACTTCTAGCTTGAAAGAGCTTTAGTAAGAACTCTTGAACAGGTGAACTTTGGAGACATGGGCTTGTATTTGATATAATGTTCACAGTACTGGTCCTGAACTATCAGTTGTTCAGGAATAGAGGAGGAAGTTTACATTTCTAGAACTTCAGCTATTCCCAGTCCAGTTCTGCTGTAATGGATCTGTGACCATGGAGATCATTTCTCATATTCACTTAACATTGTAAGGCAATTTTAACCCTGTGTTGGCAGTACAGTCTCTTTAATGTAATTAAAGAAGGGACTGTTGGCCCCTTTTTATAGAAAAATAAAGCTCAACTTCCTGCCTTAGGTTACATGTTTAGCAACATCAGAAGTCCTAGATCCAGAGTGTTTGAGAATACATCCAACTTGGCTTCTCGGGAAGCAAAGGGGAACAATTCCTCTTCCAGATCAAGTTATTCAATGTGGAATCAGCAAACACAATTGTGTGTCTACTGCATATAAACTACACTGTCGGTGCCTCCTGGGATGTCGCAGTATTTAAAACATACTCTAATATAGTAGATAAGGATTATGACAGAATGTGAAAATTGTCTCAGCAGAGGCGGTACAATGTACAGAAGAGGGAGACATTCACTGTTGCAGGAAGGACACACGACTTCATGGAGGAAATGCCATTTGAGTGGGGTCAGGAAAGATGGATAGACAGAAAAATTAGGAGAAAGGGAATTACAGATGGAAGAAATAGTATAAGTAAAAACACAGAGGTGGGAACTTACTTATGGAATAAATAGTTTGGCATGAGTGCAACATTTGTTTTTGTTCAGTTGCTAAATCATGTCTGATTCTTTACAACCCCGTGGATTACAGCACACCAGGCTCCTCTGTCCTCCGCTATCTCCCAGAGTTTGCTCAAATTCATGTTCATTGAGTCAGTGATGCTCTCTCTCTCATCCTCTGCCATCCCCTTCTCCTTTTGCCTTCAATCTTTTTCAGCATTTGAGTCTTTCCCAATGAATCAGCTCTTCGCATCAGGTGGCCAAAGTATTGAAGCTTCAGCTGCAGCAACAGTCTTTCCAATGAATATTCAGGGTTGATTTCCTTTAGGATCGACTGTTTTGATCTCCTTGCAGTCCAAGGGACTCTCAAGAGTCTTCTCCAGTACCACAGTTCAAAAGCATCAATTCTTCAGTGTTCTGCCTTCTTTATGGTCCAGCTCTCACATCTGTACATGACTACCAGAAAAAACCATAGCTTTGACTATACAGACCTTTGTCGGCAAAGTGATGTCTCTGCTTTAATACGCTGTCTAGGTTTGTCACAGCTTTCCTTCCAAGGAGCAAGCGTCTTTTAATTTCATGGCTGCAGTCACCGTCTGCAGTGATTTGGAGCCCAAGAAAATAAAATCTGTCACTGAGTGCAGCATAGGATGTGTAAAAATAAAGCTAGAGAGATGGGTAAAAGCTATGGTTTAAGGTGATTCCAGTGTTTTGTCTTGGTTTCAGCTTTATTTGAATCAGTACCTAAGAAATGTCTTAGATCAGAGGACTAGAGTTTCCTCATGGTTTTGCAGGGGGTCAAGACCCGTCTTTATTGAGTCATGATTTCTCAGAAGTTGAAGTCATCATGAAGATGCTTCTAAATTAAATATTGGTTGTTGAGAGGGTGTCAACATTAAAGCACTCTTCTGGTGATGGTGTGATGTTATAATGCTGCTGCTCATCAGTGGAGTCATACTGAGGATTGCTTTTAGGGTTACAGTGGCAAAGAGCAGTAGAAGGGAAAGCACTGACTTTATTTCGGATCATAGAGAAATGTGCTATTAGAGGAGTTCACTGCATTCTCTCACCTACAGGTACTGGTGCTCATTTTGGGAGATGGGTGGCCAGAGAGAGGATGGTGGTAGTTTGGGAATAAGATAATTTCCTCCAGAATAGAAAAGTATCCACTTCAGACTTTCAAGTGCATGTACTGAGACATGCTTGTCTCCTCTGGTAGTCTGGAAGTCCTAGGGGGCGGAGATCATGTCAAATGGTCTCTTATTTCAATGTTGGGTACATGGTAGGCACAATAAATATTTATGGAATTGAGTTATCATAATCTTTTTAAACAGCTTGACTTACAAAGTTAGAAAACTTGTGAATCTTGGGTCTGTCCTCAATTTGTGGGTCTATTTAGTCCACACCTAACCTTTCTGAGTTTCAGGTTTTTAATTTGTAAAATAAAATTTACTACAGCTTCATAGCTTGATGGGAAGATCAGTTAAACTATATTCTTAATACGCTTGAACAGACAAGATAACAATATTAGTTAAATTACTAAGTTCTAGTTTGCCTAAAGCTGTTTCACTGAGTCTTGACCAGAATTTTAAAAAATTAAAATAGTAAATGAAATAGAAAATTTCAGTTGCTGGTACTTAGTAAGGGTATATTTCATGAAACTTTTGTTTTAGTTACTGATGTTCTGAGTTGCAATATGAAGTTGCTGTGTTCAGTATATTTCTAACTTGTTTTTACTTTGTTAGATCATGATTAGTAAAGTTTGAAAAACACTGTTCTAGATGATAATGAGCTCTGAGTTATCCAAAGGGAAAAACACTAGACAACTTTTTCCAGAGCTGTGAAATGCAAATTCTCTAGTATCTTCCAAATTATTAAAGAAAGGACAACTTCTGATTATTTTAGATTTAATGTGGAACATTATATCCTAAATCTTTGAAAATTAATGTCTGCCCAATATATGTTGGTGCTCTCTATTAATTACAATATTTGTTAACTAGCAAATCTCATTCCTTGGTTGAGCTCTTTTAGCTGAACCTGCCAAGTAATAATAATAAGGAAATTAGTAAGTAGTGGAGGTGAGCTAGATGTAGGACTAGAAATAATGAAATTAGCTTTCACTAGTTGAGCTCTTACTATGATGCAGGCACTGCATCTTACAGACAGCATCTCTTTTAATCCTTAAAACAGCCTTAAATTGTAAATATTAATTTTCCTGTTTATGGATGAGATGAGATTTTGGAAGATAAAGTTGTATAGTCAATAATTGTTTGGGCAAGGATTTGTTTAGAACCCAGGTCTGTCAATTTTGTCTATTTCCAGAGCAAAATTTTAAAGAACTGTTCAATTTCATGAAATTGTAGTAAGATGCCTACTATGTGTTAGCACAGTACTCCTCTAAAAACATAGGTGGGTCAGTTGGCCTTTACCCTTGAGTGCTTACTACATGTCCTTGAGATTTTTCTGGGCATGAAGGTAAGTAAAATGTGATTTAATAATAAGAGGACAGACATGAAGACTCTCATACTAAGTATTTTACTTTTAGAAAGTACTGAATAAAGTGCCTGGCACATAGTTGTTATTTGCTATTGTTGTTCAGTTGCCAAGTCATCTCTGAGTCTTTTGTGATCCCATGGATTATAGCCCCCCAGGCTCCTTGGTCCATGGGATTTCCCAGGCAAGAATACTGGGGTGGGTTGCCATTTCCTTCTCCAGGGGATCTTCTCGACTCAGGGATCAAACTCATGTGTCCTGCACTGGCAGGCGAATTCTTTTACCACTGAGCCACCAAGGAAGTCCCTGGCACATAGTAGGTATTTAATAAAGATGCACTAAACTGAATTGAAATTGGATTAATTCTTACCTGGTGATTGGGGAGAGAATGGGACAGTCTTGGAGAAACTTTGTGCTAAAGAGTGTCTTTACATACAGTGTGGCAGATGTATCTGTCCTAAAGCCACTGAAACTCCTGGAATGGCAGCATGGAAAAGCCCACCAAAGTTCAAGAATTCAAATCATAAACTTCAAGTTTGATTCAGACAGAGAGAACCTTTCCTATTTTAGAATGAAACAAAAATCTGTGACAGAGACATTTGGAGAATGATAAATGAAGGGTGGGATTCCTTAGAATTAAAAATAGCATTAATTATTATTGTTGTTATTTTTACTATACCACTTACTAACCTTATAACCTCAAGCAAGTCACATTACCTCTCTGAACCTCAGTTTCCAAATTTGTAAAATATGTATCCCTCTGAGTGTTGTGAGGATTAAATAGATCCACTTGATAAATATTTACTAAGCACTTGGTGATCTCTGAGAATTTATTATAATAAAGGAGACATAGCCCTCTGCCCTCAAAGAACTGAGTGTTTGGTGAAAATGCTGTGAGAGTGGGATTCAGATTCCTACCACGTAAACAGGCCACCACTGAAAGAATACAACACCCTGCAGTCTGCTTTGGGGCTTGCCTGTTATGGTCATCCATGCCTCATTTGCATCATTAGAAGTTCATGTTTATTGAGGGTGCTATGATAGTCAAAAAATTGATGCTTTTGAACTGTGGTGTTAGAGAAGACTCTTGACAGTCCCTTGGACTGCAAGAAAATCCAACCAGTCCATCCTAAAGGAACTCAGTCCTGAATATTCATTGGAAGGACTGATGTTGAAGCTGGAACTCCACTACTTTGGCCACCTGATGCAAAGAGTTGACTTATTTGAAAAGACCTTGATGCTGGGAGAGATTGAAGGCGGGAGGAGAAGGGGACAACAGAGGATGAGATGGTTGGATGGCATCACCAACTCAATGGGCATGAGTTTGAGTAAACTCCAGGAGTTGGTGATGGACAGGGAGGCCTGGCATGCTGCAGTCCATGGGGTCACAAAGAGTCGGACACGACTGAACAACTGAAGTGAACTGATGACGGTCATCTTCTTATCCCCTCCTCCCCTTGGGACCCAGCCGTGCCCATTGATACAATGTTACCTTATGTAGTTGTCACTCAATGGATCCAACCTAATTCAGCAAATATTTATCAACTTGTTTGGGTACTGTACTGGGGAAGAAAGGGTAACATTTGCTGAACAGAGTTGAGTTTAAAACAACTTTGGAGCACAAAGGAGGAACATTATCATGAGGCGATGATAAACTACACTAGTGCTAAAAGTTCTTGTGATCTATTCAGGAAGAAAATAGGGTCCCAAAGAAAATTTGGCAGCAAGCCTAAAAAAAAATAATGTATTTTTTCTCTTTCTTGGTGCTGTTTTGTTCGTATTTCATGGGGAACCACTGTATAGCTACAGGCACAGAAGTTGAGATGAGATCACAGAGATGGCTACCAAATAGATTTGTGGCTTAGGACCAAAGCCCACCACCTTCACCAGGCCCAGGAGATCCTCCATGGCCTGGCCTTGCCCACCTTTCCGGAGTCAAGTCCTGCACCTCTCTGCCTTCCTCTCATTCTACACTGTGGAACTGCACTGTGCTGTGCTGTACTTATGCCCAAACAGATCCTTGGGTCTCAAACGTCCTCTGCTTTTCTTCGCCTGACTTCCTGAGACAAAGTGGAGGTGATTTCTCACTCAGGAAAGGTTGTCTGTGTGATGCCGGATTAGAGCCTCTGTGAGCACTGCCGGCATCCGTCCATCATTGATCTTCCGCATGGCATAATCAGCTGCCAATTTGTCCATTTCACCACCACCTCAACACTTAAGACTGGGGTTATCTCTGTATCTGGCTCAGTAGGTGCTCACTAATGAATTGTTAATTGAATGATGTCTGTTAGATTGTCCATAAATGGGTTCTTACCTGATGGTCTGTTAAACTCTAGCCTATGAGAGAGATGTCGGCCCCAAAGCCCCATAATTGCTAAGGCTGGTTTGACACTCCTGTTGCTCACCAACCACAGTTCTATAACTTTAAGTTGAAGATCTTGAGTATGTCTGTTTACATGAAACTTCTCCTGATCACCATGACTCATCTATGATTCCTCAGTAATTCTTCTTTCTTCTAGACTCCTTATGTCACTTGCTCTTTGTACCACACAGTTAACAATGATGTATCACAGTAATAGTGGCCCTTTATAGTGTATGTGTCAGACTTTGCAAAACGAACTTTGCTTAGGTTATCTCATTAAACCTCACAACAACTCTAGAAAGCAGGTATTTTTATTCCCGTTTTGAAGAAAGAGCACCAAATAGCTTATATAACTCACATAAGGTCACATGAGTAGGATATGTCAGATTTGGAATTCCAAGCCTAGTCTGTTTGATTCCAAAGCCCATGTTCTGTCTCCCATTATCTGTTACTCACCTCTTAAAAGGTGAGGACTAATAAGAGGCATTTAGCCTAGTGGTTATTAATAGGGATTTTCAATCAAGATTGTCAGTGTTCAAATCCTGGCTTTACCAACTGTGACCCTGGGCAAATCACTTAGCCTCCCTATGCATCAATTTCTTCATCTTTAAACTTGGGCTCTTGTGAGGATTTGATGGACCAATACATATTAAGGACTAAAATCAGTGTTTGGCACATAAAATGCTAATGATCATCATCATTATTATCATTAAAATATTAATTTGTGTCCCATTCTTCAGATATTTGTTTCAGTTCAGATCAGTTCAGTTGCTCAGTCATGTCCGACTCTTTCCAACTCCATGAATTGCAGCATGCCAGGCCTCCCTGTCTATCACTAACTCCCAGAGTTCACTCAAACTCATGTCCATCGAGTCGGTGATGCCATCCAGCCATCTCATCCTCTGCCGTTCCCTTCTCCTCCTGCCCCAAATCCCTCCCAGCTCAGGGTCTTTTCCAGTGAGTCAGCTCTTCACATCAGGTGGCCAAAGTACTGGAGTTTCAGCTTTAGCATCAGTCCTTCCAAAGAACACCCAGGACTGATCTCCTTCAGAATGGACTGGTTGGATCTCCTTGCAGTCCAAGGGACTCTCAAGAGTCTTCTCCAATACCACAGTTCAAAAGCATCAATTCTTCAGCACTCAGCTTTCTTCACAGTCCAACTCTCACATCCATACATGACTACTGGAAAAACCATAGCCTTGACTAGATGGACCTTTGCTGGCAAAGTAATGTCTCTGCTTTTGAATATGCTATCTAGGTTGGTCATGACTTTCCTTCCAAGGAGTCAGCATCTTTTAATTTCATGGCTGCAATCACCATCTACAGTGATTTTGGAGCCCAAAAAAATAAAGTCTGACACTGTTTCCACTATTTCCCCATCTATTTCCCATGAAATGATGGGACCAGACACCATAATCTTAGTTTTTTGAATGTTGAGCTTTAAGCCAACTTTTTTACTCTCCTCTTTTACTTTCATCAAGAGGCTTTTAGTTCCTCTTCACTTTCTGCCATAAGGGTGGTGTCATCTGCATATCTGAGGTTATTGATATTTCTCCTGGCAATCTTGATTCCAGCTTGTGCTTCTTCCAGCCCAGTGTTTCTCATGATGTACTCTGCATGTAAGTTAAATAAGCAGGGTGATAATATACAGCCTTGACATACTCCTTTTCCTATTTGGAACAAGTCTGTTGTTTCATGTCCAGTTCTAACTGTTGCTTCCTGACCTGCATATAGGTTTCTCAAGAGGCAGGTCAGGTGGTCTGTATTCCCATCTCTTTCAGGATTTTCCACAGTTTACTGTGATCCACACAGCCAAAGGCTGTGGCATAGTCAATAAAGCAGAAATATATGTTTTTCTGGAACTCTCTTGCTTTTTCCATGATCCAGTGGATGTTGACAATTTGATCTCTGGTTCCTCTGCCTTTTCTAAAACCAGCTTGAACATCTGGAAGTTCACGGTTCATGTATTGCTGAAGCCTGGCTTGGAGAATTTTGAGCATTACTTTACTAGTGTGTGAGATGAGTGCAGTTGTGCGGTAGTTTGAGCATTCTTTGGCATTTCCTTTCTTTGGGATTGGAATGAAAACTGACCTTTTCCAGTTCTGTGGCCACTGCTGAGTTTTCCACATTTGCTGGCGTATTGAGTGCAGGAGTTTCATAGCATCACCTTTTAGGATTTGAAATAGCTCAGCTGGAATTCCATCACCTCCACTAGCTTTGTTCTTAGTGATGCTTTCTAAGGCCCACTTGACTTCACATTCCAGGATGTCTGGCTCTAGGTGAATGATCACACCATCGTGATTATCTTGGTCATGAAGATCTTTTTTGTACAGTTCTTCTGTGTATTCTTGCCACCTCTTCTTAATATCTTCTGCTTCTGTTAGGTCCTTACCATTTCTGTCCTTTATCGAGCCCATCTTTGCATGAAATGTTCCCTTGGTATCTCCAATTTTCTTGAAGAGATCTCTAGTCTTTCCCACTCTGTTGTTTTCCTCTATTTCTTTGCATTGATCACTGAAGAAGGCTGTCTTATTTCTCCTTGCTATTCTTTGGAACTCTGCATTCAGATGCTTATATCTTTCCTTTTCTCCTTTGCTTTTCACTTCTCTTCTTTTCACAGCTATTTGTAAGGCCTCCCCAGACAGCCATTTTGCTTTTTTGTATTTCTTTTCCATGAAGATGATCTTGATCCCTGTCTCCTGTACAGTGTCAGGAACCTCATTCCATAGTTCATCAGGCACTCTATGTATCAGATCTAGTCCCTTAAAGCTATTTCTCACTTAGTGCCTGCTATTGCCAGACACTGTTCTAGGTGCTGGAGATGCAGTGATGACTAAGACAAGTCCCTTGCCTCATGGAGCTTTCACTTTAGAGAGGGCAAACAGACAGCAGAGTAAATAAATAAGTGGATATTAGTAGGTAATATATATTGTGTGATATCTTAGTTCACATAATGGAATGTTATTTTAAAAATACAGATAATGAAAAGTGGCGCTAAATGAGTACATGTCTGTGGACATACTGGGAGGCCACTGCAGTTCAGCCAATGTCTTGTTTCTACTTGATGAGATAGAACAGTCCATGTCCTACTCTGCAAGGCTAGGCTTTATACGTGCAGCTGCTGACTTTTGGGTGACAGACTTGCCTTACCTGCACTTAGTGTAGGGTGGTTATCCCTGGAAAAGTAATTCAATGATTAGTTTGAGATATCTGAGCCTCAGTAAAGCCCAACATAGAGAACGCATAAGTAGGCCAGAGGTCTCTGCTCATAAGTTGTCTATGAAGAAGAGGCTCTACTCTATTTCCCTACAGTTGAGGCTGTGAAATGGAGTAAACATGCTAAGAAGGTCAGAAGGAAGTTTGGCCAATCATTCAGCTAAGGACAAGGTCAGTTGGAATGTTTTGTCAAGTAATTTCATAAGATCTCCTGGTAGCTCTTTGCAGAAGCCTGGACCTGAAAGGTGCAGGAGTCATTGACTCTATCTTAGGGTTCTTTATGTTTGTAAGAATATTATAGTGGTTAAGAGCATAAGCTTTGGGCACTTCCCTGGTAGTCCAGTGGTTAGGACCCTGTGCTTTTACTGCAGGGGACATGGGTTTAATCCCTGGTCAGGGAACTAGTCATGAGGCATAGCCAAAAACAAAGCAAACAGACATATAAAAAAAGATCATGAGCTTTGGAGTCAGAGAAGCTGAGAGCTTTTTCTTTCCCTTCTTACCTGTAGTGGAGTCCTATAAGGTCACTAACTTGTCTGAACCTCAGTTTGTCTATAAAATGGGGCTAATAATACCTACTTTAGTGGCTTGTTCAGAGGATTAATTGTTAGCATATGTGAACAGGCTGGTTCAGGTTCTAGCTACATAGTCCCCTCAGGGTGTGCATTTTATATATCAATCATTTATTGCAAGGCTCACAGAAAGAGATTTAGACTAAAATATGTGAGCTACTTCCCATTGTATAGCCTTCAAAAAGGAGAGCATATAACCTCAAAACTGAGGATATCATCTCAGAAAGGACTGTGGATGCCAGAGAAAAACAAGATTTGATTTGCTCCAGATCTTTACAGTAAAGACTGAACAGCCAGTCTTCCATCGCAAAGTTGTGTGGGCTCCATCCTTCTGAAGTCACAGGCCCTTAGAGGCCTGAGGCTCTGTGAAGAAAGGTACTTGGTAAAAGGGCTTTGAAATCTGAAATCCTGAGTTCAGTTTTAGTTTTAAGTTTGAGTACTTATAAATGTGTGTTTTCATAGGTCAAAAGGCCCCTATACTAACTGGAATTGTAAATAATTGATACTACTTCATACTTCAGTGTGAGCCACTGAAGAATATTGGTTTTATAATATAGATAATATAGATAAAAACCTGTATATTTTTATTTGCTCTCCATTGTATATACTATTGCCTAAAATTAGATTAAAAATCTTAAGATTAAAAAAGAGAGAGAGAAAACTCTTATCCCAAAGCTCCATTGCTTTCATTAGCAATGTGCAGAGTTAAAATTACTGAAAACAAACTCTCCATTAGACTCTTTTAACAGTAGAAAAATACTTATCCAAGCATTTGACAGCACACCTTTTATGCAGAGCACTGGATGAAGCCCTAAATATTTTCTTCCTCTTGTGGTTAATGGCATGTTAGTATTGTGATTCTTAGAGACATTATTTGACCCCTTCCGCTATTAGTTCGTGTTTGTTTTGATCTTGATGCCTGCACTCATCTAAAGTGAAGAGTGAAGAAACGGCTTAAGAAAAGGATTTAAAAATTCAGAACATCTTCCTCTTTCTCAGCACACTGCAGAGTCTGGTGGGTCAGGAAAAAGAAAGTCTCTTCCAGGATGTCCTCGTGCTCTCTCCCTCTAAACTCTCCTAACACCCCGCCCTTGCCTCTGCTTACAGACTCATTCAGTGGGCTTTAGCTGATTTCTTTCTGGGTACTGCATGCAGGGAACAGGAAGTCAACCAAAATTCAGGCCCTGCTCTCAAGAAGCTCCCAGTCTGTGGAGGGACAGGCAGACTGTGACTGGATGCAGGATGGTAAGTGCTACAGCAAAAGAGAGAGGAGGGTCCCAAGGTTGTGTGGGCCAGGGAGGCTAGCTTCAGCTGAGTTTTGCAAAATGTCAGGGTTATTTAGATGGTGATGGGAGAAGCATTTTAGTGAGGGGATAGGGACCACACCTACAAAGACATGGAGGAGACGTAACGTGAAAGGAGCATACTGCAGGAAGCATTTCAGACTATGGCACTTCCCGTATCACATTTTGGAACTTTGTGTACAGATCTATCTGCTAATCCCTCAAGACCTGAATTCCTAGAGGGCAGGTATCAAACGCGTTGGAACTCAATTATCTAAAAATAATAAAATATTTAATCTTTGCCACATCCCTGTTCAGTTCAGTTCAGTCGCTCAGTCATGTCCAACTCTTTGTGACCCCATGGACTGCAGGACACCAGGCTTCTCTGTCCATCACCAACTTCCAGAACTGACTCATACATCCATCCAGTTGGTGATGCCATCCAGCTATCTCATCCTCTGTCGTCCCCTTCTCCTCTTGCCTTCAATCTTTCCCAGCATCAGGGTCTTTTCCAGTGAGTCAGTTCTTCATATCAGGTGGCCCAAGTATTGGAGTTTCAGCTTCAGATCAGTACTTCCAATGAATATTCAGGACTGATTTCCTTTAGGATTGACTGGTTGGATTTCCTTGCTGTACAAGAGACTCTCAAGAGTCCTCTCCCAACACCACAGTTCAAAAGCATCAATTCTTCAGCGCTCAGCTTTCTTTGTAGTCCAACTCCCTCATCCCTGTGAATCTTACCAATATTGAGAAAATTGAGACATAGAACTAATAAGTAATATGGCCAAAGTCACACAGCACAACAAAAATAATTTTTTTAAGTTAAAAAATGGACATTCAGGATCTGGTGCCTGTGTTCTTAAACATTATGCTATGCAATAGATATTTGATAAGTGTTTGAACTGGTTTGAATTGGATGGGTGTAGAAGTAATTACATGATAATGTATTCTCTTATTTCTTTGGAAAAAATGGCCAGCATGCAAGACTCTGATATTAACAGCCAAGTATTAAGAAACCCCCTTGGTTTTGGCTCTAGATTATGTGACATGTAGAAAATCTTACAGGTGGAAATGGTCTCTGGGCTCTTAATCTTCAGACTTCAGCCAGATTCAAACTCAAAGTGAAAATGAAATATGAGTTTAGGCCTGAAACAGAGGAAATCAGAGGTCAAAGGAATCTGCAAGTGACGAGACAGAGGCTATAAAGATTACCCAGAAAATGGAAGACCCCTGGCCTTAAAATACAGTCTTTTGAAACAGTTTTAAAGAAGTTGAGGGAAACAATAAAGGTAAGTATGTGTAGCTTTAAAGGATCAAAGTGCTCCTATTTTTAAATTGATTTTGAGAAGGAGAAAGAGAGAGATGAGAGAGGTTTATGATAAGAGCTGAATGGTGGGAAACAGAGCAAGGAAAACAGATTTCACTTAGAGCACAGAGAGCCGTCCTTTCACTCACTGATTCTACTAATAAAACCTGGAGCTGGTCCCTGGGATTACAGATGAATCAAACACAGTCCCTGTGCTCAAGGAGTTCACAGTCCAGTGACAGAGGGAGACAGCAAGATGGAGAGTCCCGAAGCAACATGCTCAATGTCTGTGTTGGAAATATGTACAAGGGATAGAGGAAGGGGCCATGATGGGGGTGCAGGGAGGGTGCACTAGGCCTGCTGAAGAGAGGAGAGGGCCTTCTGGGCCAACAGGAGTGCTTTACAGAGCATGGCAGGGGAGGGAACACAGTGTGCTCTGCTTTGCCGCTGCTGATCACAGAACAGTGCTGCCCAGAGTGTGCTTTCCAAGGGCTTATGGAGGTTGTGGTGGGTAAAGGAGGAAGATGGGAGTCAGATCCCAGCTCTGCACCTTATGAGCAGGGACTAGTCACTCTACCCCTCGTTTTCTCCTTAACTCTCAGTTTGCTCACCTGTAAAATGCAATTGGTGGGAGGAGGGAGGATGGAACCCAACCCTCCCTGAGAATCTTTAGGAAGATTAAGTGGGATGTTGAATGTGCTTAAAAACTTTCCTGTGTCTAGCATGTGATTTAATGAATTCTTCCCAGTGGCTTTGTAAAAGGTTCGTCTCGTTTCTGCAGGGAAATAACACTTGTAATGTCTGCTCTTGCCAACACACCTTTCCCATGGTAGCCTGGAAAATCCCTGAAGTGCATTTGGCCCATGTCTCTGCCCTTTGGGATCCACAGGAAGGCAGGAGCCATCCAAGTGGAGGGTGGACCAAAAATACACCCTGCTCTTAAACCCTGAGCAGGTCCACATGGAAAGCCAGAAGTGCCCCCCACTCGCAGTATACAGAGAACGCTGTGGTGATATACTGAAATTTCCCAGGAAAACAAGAGGGTTTTCATTTCGAGAAATCTGAAGCCCTAATGACTTTGTTTATTGCATTTGAAGTATCTAACTTTAACCCGTTCACAGTAGAGAGTTTTTTTAAAAGGGCCAAGTGTACCTGAAATTGTGTTTGTAAGTGATTAAAATGGTGCTTTCATTATTCAGTTTTTTAAAGTTCACTTAATCTCTCCCCCTTTGCTCTATATTTTCCTGACTGGCATTATTGTAAGAACTTATTAGTTAATGCTTGTGAAGCATTTTGAAGATAGAAATGACTATTGATATAGCTGATGAGTAGTAACGTTTTTAAGTGTTCTTTTCTATTTCAGAAATTAAATTCCAAGGACAAATCTTTCCAGCTCTCAACTTTGCCACCTGCAACACATTTTAATGGGCACATATTTTCAGTATGTAATGTTTTAGACAATAGAAATGAACATATACTAAGTGATTACTATGTGCCAAGCTCTGAGCCAAATGCCTTAAATTTGTTATTTTTCAATCTTCACAGTAACCCTGCAAGGCAGACAGAAAATTGTTCACATTTTTATTATGAGTAAATTTAAATTACACCTCAGAGAGTCATAAGTAGCTAAGACAAGGTCAAGAATGGAGTTCATTTTCAAACCCAGATCAGAGCAACTCTAAACCTCATGTTCTTTCCATTACACCATATAGAATGTTGAATTAAGATCTTTCCAGTAATACCAATTTATTTGGCAGTATTTATTGACTAATAGATACATAGCATAGAATTGTTTTAATCAGATTAGATTATTGACTTTCCCTGAGACTACTAGATTGCCTTTTATGCTGATAGGAATTCTTTGCCCAGACTTGGAGGTTTAAGAAAGGGCACAGAATTTGGTTTCAGACTTGAGTTCAGATTGTGTTCTGGCTGATTGACAGTAGGCACTGCCTGAAGCCTCATTTCTCCACCATATGTCACGTGACTTCACTTTAAGCCGCAGGCCTCATCTGTAAGTGATAGGAGTGACAATTACCTGCTTTGCAAAGTTGTGGGAAAATTAAGTGAAGTAATATACGTGGAGATACATATCACCTTTTTTGTGTGCTGTTGGGAGTATTGGAAAGACTTCATGGTAGTTGCTTGCCTCGACATCTCCCTGCGTAAACCAAAGTGCTTTTTAATCAGCCTTATCACAGGATCTCCTTTGAGATTAGCCTTTGCCACATTCCAGGCAGGGACTGTGTTAGGCACTTAGTATGTGCTTCTCCATTACCACATTTATGACATTATACAGTAATTATTTACTTATTTATTTACTTTCTTGCAGGCAGGAACCTCTTTTATTTCCTTCATATCCCTGGCATTTAACAGAATGGCTTCTGGCTCATTGAAGGAACTCATTAATGTTAAGGAAGTTAGCTTGGCTTTTTGTTCCTTTATACTGCTTTTCTTCTTTTAAAAGCTAACTTCAGTTGTGGGAAGGGGCTATTCAAATGAACTGGTATATTATCATTATTAAATTGTGACTTATAACTTGCTTTAAAATATGCCTGTAACTAAAGAAGTGCATGCTTTCCCAGTGGCTCAAACAAGAAAGGAATCGGTTTGCAATGCAGGGAACCTAGGTTCAATTCCTGGGTCAGGAAGATCACCTGGAAAAGGGAATGGCAACCCACTGCAGTATATTCTTGCCTCGGAAATCCCAAGGACAGAGGAGCCTGGCAGGCTATGGTCCATGGGGTCTCAAAGAGTCAGACACAACTGAGTGACTGACATACACTATAACTGGCTTTAAAATATGCCTGTAACCAAAGAAGTTTAGGTTGCACTGATTTGGCAACAGCTGATTCTGAATATTTGGTAGTCTTTCACTCTTTTAAAAGGTAAATTTCTGGGATGAAAAGAATATGTCAAGAGTCGAAAGACCTTGCAAACAAATTTATTTTGTGATTTCAGAGGAGACTGGTTACCCTACTCAAAGAAGTTAACTCTTCAATAACCTTAATGTATTGTAATTTGGATGTGTCATCTCCAAATTATTCTTAGGGATGTATTAAATTAGCCCTTAAAGGACCTTACCTGAGAATTATTTATTACACACTTTGAGTTTTAAAAAGATGCACATATATATGCATATATAATAATTTTGGAACTTTATCATGTGTTTTTAAAAGGCTGATTATTTCTCAATTTTTAAAATACCAGTTTGACTCTTGCCCAATTGCTATGAATTAGATTTAAAAGGCATGTTTTGATAAAGACAAAAGATTGTGAAGACAGAAATAGTAACATATTTATCCTCTGTTCTAATCCAAAATTCTCACTGTTATGAAGCAAATCCTAATGCATATAGTAGGAGAGTTTGAAAAATAGCACAATGAGATTGAGATGAAGGAAAATGAAGAGAATTTTAAAAATAAGATAAACTCATGGGTAAGGTTTGCGCTTAAGAAAAATTAGCTGCAGTGAGATCCTGTGCTCTTTCTTTACACAGAGAGGGCCACAGATCTGGCACTCATTTTCCTAGCAGTATTACAAAGAGGGAACCCAGTGAATTACACGATGTAGCACCCATAAAATAAAAGGAAACCCATCACATAGATAATAGGGAATATTAATTGTTATTGTCATAATAATGTATTTGTCTCAAAGCAGGTAGAAGTATTCTGATATTTGGTATTTGTGATTTTTTTTTTTTTTGCCTCTCCACTTTGCCTCTTGTTCATGAGATTTTTATAAATATGTATTAGGAGGATCTCCGTAAGCAGGAAAGAGAGAGCGAGAAGCTTAAAAAGCATAGCGTGGAATGCTGCTTGACAGTGTCACACATTCACAAGATGTCCTTGAAGATGGAGCACAGAACAGAGATCAGGGAAATTTTGGCAGCTGCAGTTGGGAAAATAAATGGCTGTTGTATGATTGGGCAGATCCTGAAAGCAGGCTCCTGCTCAAACCATGTAATTAAGAAAAGTGGGAGCTTTTGTCCAAGTGCAGAATGTTCATAATATCAGAGTTTGTCAGCAGGAGCTTTTAGAACGTATCAGTACTTTTCACTCCCTGATCCAATAAATGGTTTTCTTATAAATCATCCACTCTCCTTGCTATCCTCATGAAGGTTGCCACCCGGCGATAAGGCAGACTTCAGAGTGTAAACTTGCTAATACGCAGTGATTTAGGTGAAGGGGAGACCAAATCAGAGACTGTCTCAAGAAATTCGATTTTTGTTCATTTGGGCTCCTACGTAGAAACAAGCAGAGTGTGGCCAAGGAGAAATCCTGCAGGATGGCTCTGGAAAGGAGATGGCATCCTTGTTAATACTGGGTCTGAACTGGGTTGAAGTATTTGATGCTTCTTTTCTTTTCAAAATATAACTTTCTTTCAGATTATAAAGGTGCTATTGTAAAACAAACAAAAAACTTGAAGAATAGAAATGGTGACAAATATAACAATCACCTATAATCCTATTTATTATTAGCATTTTCATTTTTTCCCTCCTACTCTGTACATGTTTATGTGATTGACATAATCCATTTTTAATTCTACCTTTTCTCTACATTGATTACAAACATTTTCTCATATTATAAAAATGCATTATAAACATGATTTTAACATTTGTAGAATGCTGTATCACAAAATTATATGATAACTTCCACCCCTTCTGTTGGGCCCTCAACTTGTTTCTATTTTTCACACTTCTAGGCACACTGTTCTTAAGATACCTTACTGTGCATACTTTTGGTCTACAGAATTTTAGATTCTCTTCTGAGCTTCAGAATGGATCAACAGGTCTAAGAATATGAACATAAGGTTTAGAAAGGTTGTGCCAATTTATATTTCCACCTATAATGAATGAGAGACTGTTTCACGGCACTTTAAAGCAACACTTGCAAACCTTGAATTTCTGTGTATGTTCTCAGTTAAGCATTTTGTCCAGAGATAATTCAGATCCACACTTCTCCCTGCCCAGGTCTGCATTATCACCAGCCATGGTTTGCTAGAGCCCAAGTTTACTTGCTCCCCCTTGCTTTCCCAGAGGGTGTCCCTTTTTTCTAATGTTTCTTTCTTATACAAAAACACCTGAAAGGAAGTCAGTGAAGAAGGAAGTTAAAAACAAAATTTCAAGTGTGATAAAGGAGTTTTTAAAACTACCGTATCAGATTGATGTTTAAAATCTTTTCACTGATGAACAGATAGATGTACTATGAGGCTGTGTGCCTTGTCCATGGGTCTAATTTATATATTGGTCACTTACATTACATGCACTGAGGTGCTGAGATCCGGTTTGTTTCTCTCGGTGTCTTTGGCTTCGTAATGTCCCCAGATAATCACTCTCCTTTGAATTGGAAGAGCCGTTGGCATTATGCAATTTCTCTCAACAAAGCAAATGTTGCTCTGTGCAGATTTTTCTAGATACTAATTCCTTCCACTTCCCTCTGCTCTCTTCCTCATCTCTATCCTAACTGTGTTAAGAAAACAAGTACCTGTTTTCAAAATAAAAAATATTTTTATGTGGATTTCTGAAAAACTTAATCTGAGTGTGCACAGAACAAATGGAGAGAAGTGACCCTATGCTTTAGGTCATAATATAGATACCGAATAACCCATGACTTTTTACAGCTGAATCTTGGTGAGTTTGCTCACACTCTGAGCCACTAGTCAGGCTTTTTATAAATACACAGTATTTAATATGTTTACATAAATTGTGCCACTGGCTATTCTTTATGCATTTAATCAGAAGTCTGACTTAGTCTGCGGACAGTTTTACAAGTGACTTATTAGTGTTCTTTGTATGGAAGACGAAGATAACATAGATACCATCACAACTGGCTCCCATCCCAACAGGAATCCGTAGCTTATTATTAGGCATTTTGGTTATTTTGTCTACATTGAATATTCAGAGTTTGAGGTCTTAGGGAGTAGAATGGGAAGGAAATTGTTTTCCAATTGATTTTTTTTATTAAAGGTGATATTTTTTCAGGAAGCCTGAGTGCTTGCCCGTGAAATTACATTTATATTAATATGAAGACATTTCTTTTTCAAACATGTCTTTAACAAAGAGAGCTTATTGAAAGTTTGGGACTGTTTGGAAAAGAAGACTGAATGGACGACTGTATTTATTTACAGGCCATTTTGGAAAAGAAGACTGAATGGACGGTGGGGTGGGTGCGGTTTGAAGATTTCCTTGTCTTTACAGTGAACTAGGTGATTAAGCCATCCCTCTGCTCTGGAGAGTTTTCTGTAAAAGTCTGTTAAAACCAAGTACTCAGGGGTTTTAGCAGCACTGCCCCAGGATGGGCACACTAGGAGATCATTTTAGGCCAAAACTGAAGCCCTAAAGGGACACTGTAAGATATTAAGGAGGCCAGTATTTATTTAGGAGGAGAAATGTATGTGATGTGTCTGGGGAAGAAGATTAAAAACTCAGATTTCTGTGAATTTGAAAATAATGCCTAAGAGAAATTAAATTTTGATTATGCTTTTCATTTAAATACTGGCCCTGCTATTTTAAGTATTAATGCCTCTTATTCTCTCCAGTGGCTGCTGATTTAAAAAAAAAACACAACCCTGACTACCACCGCTGAGAATACTTTTGGCATGCCCTGTGCTCATCTCCAGTGAAGAAGATGCTCTTTCAGAGGAATAATGCCTCAAGCTTACTTCATTGTTCCAAATAGTCATTTGTTCGGGGCGTAAGCATTCAGACCTGAAACAGGATTGTCGGTTCAGTATCAGAGTGGCATATGACTTGTCTGTGTATGATTTCATTCACGTGATTTTGGTGAGGGGGTGGGGGTGGGAGTCATCAGAGACAGTCTGGAGGGAATTGCTGAAAGAAAGGGGTGTATACCTTGATTTTAATTATTTGTTTATCTCCCCTCCTTTCTCATTCTCTCAACTTGAACCCTGTAAGAGCAGGGATCAAATTATTTTTGTTTCCCCAATTCCTCGAAAGGTACCTTAGTCTATAAAGCATTCAATAAACTTGTCTTCAATTGAATACACTTGTTTTAAAGATATGCTGAGAATTTATTACCACATAACTTCCTAGAGTAAATAGGTCTTTCAGGTTATTTGTGCATCTGCCCAAAGGTATTATTAAACTGTCAGCATGTTTTCCCCAGTTGGAATTAAATTTTTTTTCTAGAGTTTTCTAGTTACCTTCTAGCAGAATCTACAAGAACTTGGTACAAGTGGTCTAGGGGGACATGCAGGCAGTCTTAGCCAGATCCTCCTGCCTAGCAGTCTCTGTGAGTCATCACCTATAATTTGTGAGTCATTACGTTAGTGGTGGGGGTATAGTCCTAAGTTCCCTTTTCCTAGAGTGATCAGATCATAGATCTCAGCCCCTCCTCTTGGGCCCCAGTAATAGCTTATGGCTTCTTCCCAGTTGAATCATAACCAGGAAAGCATTGCATTTAGAAAAAAGTTGATCTGAAGGGACCTGAGTAAATTAAAACCTCTTGAAAAGGAGAAGAGAGTATAGAGTTTATGAGCTGATGGACAAAACTTTAAAGAAATATGAAATTGGAGGGGGGGTGTTGTAAGGACATTTTTAGTATCTTTCAAGGAGCAAGAAGCAAAGTGAAGAATTATTCCTAAAAATAATATGTCTTCAGGAACACAGAGCCTGCTGTGTAATTTTCTAACTTTGGGGATTTGTTTTTCAGGCTTTTGAAAAGGGGGTGAGAGGCAGTAGTCTGGGCTGCTCCACCAGAGTCTCACATACTGCATGTTGGAATTTTATAAGGGTTAAGTGGGAAATGCCTACAAAGAGAATTAGGACTTTTATTTTTGTTCTCATGAATAATTTAAATCTATTTCTTTAATGGCTTGATTCAGTGACTGCCCTTGGTAAACATTATTCTTCATGCTCTTGGGAATGCTTGTTCTATTACATAAGGCTTAGCTTTTATACATAAATTTTCAAAAGTCCTTCCAACATGGTAAAAGAAAACACCTTAAATACTCATTAAAATATTTAATAAAGTGCATAGGTGTATTGCAGATGTACACACCTGAGACATCTTCTCAATCAGCACAGTCCTTTAGTATCTTTCTAGTTTCCGGGGATGCTGACATTTTGAGGGCACTGAGAGTAGAAGGGAGAGTATTTGAAAAAGAAACATATATCTGTGACCTGCTTAGGTTCTTTTCTCTTGATCCTTTTGCCTGCTTTTGGAGTATCAAGGCCACCCCTCCCCTAGAAAATCAGAAGTTGAGGATAGCTGAGTGTGGCGTGATAGTTACAAGGGCCCTGCACTGAGCTCTCGGATGATAAATGTCAGCAGTGAGTTCTACAGGCGCAGGTTCCTGTAATATAAAGTTGTAACCTTTTATTTTGCCTCATGACGTAAATACTGATGGTGTAAACTAGGTTAAGATACATAAATGCAAGACCATACAGTTTATTGTCAGACTGCCACTTCTATGGAAAATACTGGAGCAAAGCTATGACATGGTGTGGCTGACAGAACTGGTGAGGGGGCTATGGTGGGACCCCTGATTTGCCTCTCTGGGGCCTGAAATAGTGATGTCCTAAGTTGTAAGGTGAGAGACAAGCCCTATAATTCTATCCTGACTTCCCCACCCCTGAGCTTGAGTACAGGAAAGCCTTGTGAAGAGTAGGGGATAGAGGGAGCTGTAAGGGATTCATGAGCTGATGGAAGAAACTTTAAAGGAGGCTTTAAGTCCTTTTTAGAATTTCAGAATGGCTCTTGCTTAATTAACTTAAAGGACTTTCTGGCCATAGGACATGCTTATTCTCTCCTCTGAAATGTGGACCCTTTGGCAATAAATATTTGTTTATTTATTGAATGAATTCTGAGGGCAAGAAATTACATGAAAAGAGTGATATGGGAAAGAAGGGAAGTTTCTGCCCTTTAATTATATTACTACTGGACTTCCCTTGTGGCTCAGACGGTAAAGCATCTGTCTACAATGTGGGAGACCTGGGTTTGTGCCCTGGGTTGGGAAGATCCCCTGGAGAAGGAAATGGCAATCCACTCCAGTACTATTGCCTGGAAAATCCCATGGACAGAGAAGCCTGGTAGGCTACAGTCTATGGGGTCGCAAAGAGTTGGACACGACTGAGCGACTTCACTCACTCCCTCAGAGTCGATTGGGAGATTTCAGTCTGAGACCAAGGATTGATTTTACTGTACCCAAAGTGTTATGTGCACATATATATATATATATATATATATAATTTCTGAGGAGAAAGGGCAAAGGTATTCAGCAAGTTCTCTACAGGGTCCATGTCCGCCAAAGCTTTAACAGTCCTGTCAGAATGAATGCCTCTTAAAATCTGCATTTAAAATAATATCTAAATGTATGTCTGGCATATGATAGGAACTCAATAATTATTCTGTCTTCTTGCTATACAGAAGATGGAGATGACACTACTAAAATTATTGGGTTATACTTCACAGGGTTGTTAGAAGGATTTAGGAACTATTGGACTTGCAAGGACTTTCATTCATTCAGTTGTTCTTAATGCAGAACCTACCCATTCTCAGGCCCTGTCCTACGTGCAGGAGGTACTATTACAAGTAAAACAGATGTGGTCTCTCTACTGTGGAATTCGGAGTTGAGGTTGCCATTCTTTGTGAACTGCGAAGTGCTCTACTCAAAAGAGTAAGGAAGTAGACATATCTCCACACCTATATTCAGGCACATTTCTGTGATATAACCATCTTCGCACTCCCCCCAAAGATAAAGTAGAAGTAAGCTCTCATGCAAATGGCCATGTCTGCATTGTCACAAGAATACACAATGAGATATAGGCCTGGACTTAAGTGCCATCTCTGCCTCTAACTAGCACTGTGACCTTGTGCAAGTCACTTCCACTTTCTCGTCCTCAGATTCCTTGTTAAGATTACAGGGTTGGGCTCAGTGGCCCCTGATGTTCTCTAACATGCATCCACCCTGTGAGCTCAATGAGGGCCAGCTCCCAGTCTTTGTGTATCCCCTGGACTTTGCAAAGTCCCTGGCACTCCACAGCTCCATCCTCGTTCATCTAACATTTCCAGATCTAGCTGTCATGGAAATAAACCCTTTCTTAATGAATATAACCTGGCCTGTCCAGGAAGCAGTCTAACATATACTTTAGGTGAACAATAACAAAAGATGTTATTGAATGGTTACTTAGGACAGTTGGGAAGGACCCTGGATTGTGGCAACAGAGATGCCACAAAGGGCTGAAAGGATTGGCTTTTTTTTTTTTTTCTCAGTATCATCCTGAGAAAGAAAGAAGCCTGGCCCAACCTCTGCTTCTTCTCCCTCCTGCCTCCTCAGAGATAAACGACCCTGCAGCTGCATGCCAGAGGCCTTCCCTCTTGCTTTTGTTGTATATTTTGCAGGAAAAAAAAAAAAAAAAAAAGAGGGTGGGAGGGGTGAGGTTAATGCGTTGAGTGTGAGTAATTAGTCATTCAAACCATCGACATTGACAGTGACAGGATTTGAGTGCCTGCGTTATTGTGCACTGCTTATCCCTGAAATTTTCTGCCTGTATAATGTTTCTTAAAATACATCATGGGAACATAAAAGATTTAATGCAGTGCTTTGTGTAACCATTAGAGTTTGAAGTCAACTGAACCTCCTCAAGGCTCTCTTCTGGATGCTGACTGTAATTCTGTTCTTAATTGCCTTTCAGAAGAGAGAAGGAAGGCAAGTCAGGGGGTTGGAACCTGGTCAGCTACGAAGTTGGCTGTGAGACCCACACAGAATCCTTCATTTAAGTACATATGCACACTTAAGTAACTGATATATTTACTTGCAGTGAAAATTGTGCTGTTAGAATATCAAAGGTGTTACCCTGGGGAAGCAAGCGTTCTGATTTCACCAAGCCAGCTTCTGAATTTATTGGAAGATAGCTTCCCACAAACACGCATGTTTACCTCTGGTCTTTTTCCCAAGCTGAGATTGCAGGTGTCCTCTCTGTAAGGTCTAGCATGTGACCTTAAAATGCCGTAGTTTCATACTCCATATATTTACATCCTGGCAGCTTCTCTTATTTTCCAAGTAACGCTCTTGGTTCTTTTATGTGTCAGATTTCAGTCTGACATTTTACATTTCTGATTCTTTTTTTAAGCCTGTCTTGCATCCTGGGATGCGTCATTAAGACCAGCAAGGGGTCTTATTACACAATGTATATTAACACATTTGCAAATGTTTCTCAGCTTTAAAACTGTACGCTTTTATTGAGAAAACTCTGTATGTGTGCATATGTACATTTCCCTCAGTTCCTTCTGAGCCCACAAAAGGATAACTGTGCAGTGTGTGTGCAGAGTAGAGAGAGCTCCATCTCCACGAGACGGGAATGACTTGACCTGATTTATAGGTTTTTTCGATGAAAGGAGCTCAGCACTGAACATTGTATTTCATGGTTCCTTTTCAGAGGTTTGGACCCCAGTTAGGGGTAGGATTGTCTGATGCACAGATGGGGCTCAGCTCCAGGAGTCAACATGAGTTAGGAAATCCACACAAGACGTAAGGAGATCCAGAAGGCTTGTTGGGGAACTGAAATTTCTTTGCTTGCAGACTTGATACTTCCTAGGCCTTTCTGAGGCAGGGAGACCTGTGAAATATTCACAGGGACAAGTACTGACGTTCACCACATGTGTCTGTGAGTCAAGCATCCAGTGAATTAAAAATGAACACAGCTTTCAGGTGACCTTTTATAGTCTTGGTCCCACAGAATCTCAACATGCTTGGGTATGACTTACATTTGTCCTGCTCCATCACTGATACTCTAAATGCTGCCTCACTGCAGGCTATTTCTCAGGTGTTTGTGTAGGCACCATAAGAAGGGTAACCTAAGAAAGTGGTGCAGGGAAGGCGTTCTGTAGATTGTGGGACTGATTTTTTTGCCACTAAATCAAAATGTAGCTGTTGGGCAGCTCTGTGGTTCTGCAGGCCGAGCCTCCTGAACTGGATAAATTCTGTTTTTCAAGTCCTTATTGAGTTAGTGGTGCTCCTTAGGTTTGTTGCCTGGACACCTGACTCAGTGAAGCAGTGAGACGACACACCAAAGGGAGGCACTGCACAGACCCAGGAGGCCGATGGCTTGGCAAAGCAGAAACCTACCTCCCAGCCAGGAGCTGTGATGATGTTCGGAAACATTATCCCCATTAGCATGATCCCTCCCCTGGGCACAACGCCCTGATTCTTTCCTGGACCCTTGCCTCAAGGGCAGAGCATCTGCATAGGAGTTACTGGGTGCATTTTTTTTTTTAATCAGTGCTGAGGAGAGCTTGATTTAAGATTCCTCTACAGAGCCCTTCACTTTCTCCTTGTTCTCTGGACCAGCCTAACGCAGTCCTACAGTTGTCCTGAAAGTTTTGATGTGATAAGTGAAGCCACTTAGTTACCTACGTGATGGCAAAGAATCTTAGACGCTTCCCACCTTCCTCCATCTGCCTTGTTTCCCTGATTCCTCTTGAGACTTCTTTTCTTTCTTTTGGTTTCAGTTCCCAGTTGTGACTATCAGAAGGAGAAGCAATTAGAGCAAAGCTTATCCATGTAGGGCATAATGAGGAGTAATAGTTACGATGCTTCTAGCCACTTTATGTTCTAGGCATCTTACATATATAAATAACCCTGCATGGTGGTGTTATTCTGGTTTATAAAGAGAAAACAGGCCCAAGAGCCCAACTGCCTGAGATCACGGAGCTAATAAGTAGTAGAACTAGAGTTTTAAGTCAGCTAAAACTCTAAAACTTATTCCCTTTTTACTATACCACTATGTTTCAGATGAGCAAATAAGCAAAAAGCAAAACAAAACAAAAAGAGCAACAACAACAAAAAAAACCAGCCTCTGAACATTGATGAGGACGAACAGCAACTAGAACTTTCATATTCTGCTAGTGGGAGAGTCAGTTGGTACATCTATTTAGAAAAACTATAGACAGTGCCTACTAAAGCAGAAATACCCCTGAACCCCAAAATAGACTCCATGGAATATTCCCAACAGAAATGTGTATGTACACCATAGGATGTGTATGTAATGATCATAGCAGCATTATCTATAATAGTTAAAAAAAAAAAAAACCTAAAAATAACCCAGTGTTCTTCAAAGTAAAAGAGATACATAAAATATAATATTTTAATACAATGCAATTTTCTCCAATAGTGGAGAAGAACAGCCTACCTCTACATTTCAAGACATGAAAGATACTCAGATATAAAGTGCGAAAAGACATAAAGAGTACATTTTGTGTGATTCCATGTATATAAAATTCAAAAAAAGATAAGTCTGTGAATTAGAAATCAGAGTAGTGGTTACCTTGGTGGGTGGTATGAATGATGAGAATGGGGACACAAGAAAGTCTTCGGGAATGCTGGTCATGTTCTATATCATGATCTGAAAGGTGGTTACTTGAGTGTGAGTTGTGCTCATTTTGTAAACATTCCTTGAGTTGTACCCTTGCGACTTGTACACTTTACTACATGTATATTACATAAACAGGCTTATCTCCCCAAATTTCTCAGAGCAGCCAAATAATAGTAATAATAATGGAAGCTACTAGTAATCAGATATCCGCTAAGCTTGGGTTTCCTTGTCTATAATACACAGAGGATGTTAGAATATGCCTCACTCCTTTCTTGTGGGAGTCAGTGAGAGAAGTCACATCAGGTAACTTGCAGAGCCACCAGGGAAGCCCAAGAATACTGGAGTGGGTAGCCTATCCCTTCTCCAGGGCATCTTCCCAACCCAGGAATCAAACCAGGGTCTCCTGCATTGCAGGTGGATTCCTTACCAGCTGAGCTACCAGGGGAAGCCCTAGAATAACTTTAATGGATATCAGTGATTGTGGTTATGTTCCCACCACTATTCAGGCACTTTACATATATTCTGTCACCAGATCCTTTTAACACCTTGCAAGGCAGGCAGCATTGTTCTTCTCCTCTTTCAAATCAGAAACACTAAGGTTCTCAGAGTTCAAGCCCCTAACCCAAAGTTGAGCAGCTAGGGAATGACAGAGCATGATCCCATTCCAAGGAGCTGATGTTCAATTTCACAGAAGATGGAAAGAACCCCATAAAGGATGAGTAAGGGGTGGAGCTCAGACAGAATGGAAAAGTGGGACTGATGGACTGCATTTGGGCCAGGAAAACTGGGTACAGGCCTAGACTCTGCCCCACCTTCCTGTGATGACAAAGAAATTTCTGGATGTCTCTGGAATTCATCTCCAACAGGAGAGTTTTGAACTGAATTGTATTGCCTGAAGTGCCTTCTTTCTGGCTGTGCAGTTTTCTGATTCTCAGTGCTTGTCATACCATACAAGGCATCTTCATGAACCAGCTCCATGAGCTTAAACCCACTTTTCATGTAAAACCTGATTCTAACAACATCTTCTTGGGACTTTCCCCGAGTACCCCTATCCTTTAAGCAGGTTTGATTGCTCCTCCATTACATGGCCACTGTCCTATTGCAGCCCTTTGCCTTCTATGTCCTCTGTGGACTGTAAGCTCCTTGTGGATAGAGACTGAGGCTTGTCTCTTTATTCCCATGCATACTGCCTCAAACAGTTAACACATTCGTGGAAATATTCCTTTAATTAACTATTTAAATCCATAGAAGTCTTTTTTTGAGTAATGTGTGAGAGGACCATCTGGGGCTGTACTAGACTTGAAGTAGAGACCTAGAGAGAACTTTCCTTCATGTTTCTTATTTTATTTGAAGTCCAGGAGAAACAATAACAGAGTAGCTGGGGAGAAACATCATTAGATAACTTTGTAGCTCCCCAGCGTGCTTTTATGAAATCTAAAGTTTGATCATTATTAAGCATCAGTGAAACTCTAAACCCTTCCCATATGGAACAGCCCCACTTAATTTAATGTCATTTTACTTTATGAGATAGTTAATAAACAGGTACTGTATTTGATCTTGTGAGCGTAGCCCTCTATGTTTAGCTTTTTCAGCTTTAATGGAACTATAATTTTAATCATGATTATTACTTTACATTTTAATTATAATTTGGTGTGGCTTAAGTATACATTTCTGAGAGTGATTGTGTAATGAAAACAGGAATTAGCTTTTCATTAACAAAATAATGGGAGAGTTCCCACTGCATTCTAGTCTGTGTTCAAAATCTATGGGCTGGCCTAAAAATAGCAAGGGGAGTTTAACATTTTGGTTAAAAACATGTTTCTAAATTGGCTGTGTTCACAACCCCATCTCTTTTGCTCCATCCTGCTTTATCTTGTTCCCTTTCTTTACAAAAAATAAAATCAAATCTTGAAAGAGACTTTGTATCTTTGAGATATCAAAAGGCTTAATATTTTTATTTTTATTTAGATAATTAGCACCATGGAGCCTCAGGTGTCAAATGGCCCGACATCCAATACGAGCAATGGACCCTCCAGCAACAATAGAAACTGTCCTTCTCCCATGCAGACAGGGGCAGCCACAGATGACAGCAAAACCAACCTCATAGTCAACTATTTACCCCAGAATATGACCCAGGAGGAATTCAGGAGTCTCTTTGGGAGCATTGGTGAAATAGAATCCTGCAAACTCGTGAGAGACAAAATTACAGGTACGCTCTTCTTCACTATTCTAGGCTTGGGATTCACAGCTACCTTGTTCCTTTGGACATGCAGACCCTGGCAGGAGTGCGTGTGTGTGGTGGTGGCTTTGAGTGTTTGCAGCTTGTGCCCTGCATTCAAAGATAGCACGGGTACAGTCACAAATGCATATGTGTGTGAACACTACATGAAACTGCATTGCAGATTGGTAGGACCAGGAAGCAGATAAAGATTTTGGAGCTTCCTCAGCTTGACTTCATGTGAAATAATCCTTTGATTGTATCCTCTTTTATTCTTAATCAGCCACCCCGACGCTTTGTTCTTTAGTTCTCTGTTCTGCCCTCTGCCCCCAAACCCCATTCTCGTTTTTGTCTATCATTCCTTTCCTCTCAAACATTTGGTTCGTGTGTGTCCAGTGCTCTTCCATGTATCTGAGACAGGGTTTTAGAGGGGGCTATTGTCATCACAACTGCCCATTGTCCCTGGGAGTAATAGGCCTTAAGGAGAGCAGATTATTCTGGAATAAATCTACTCTGTCATGGGAGGGGGATGCTACATGAAGGAATTTTATTTTACTTGTTTGTTGTAAAGATACTCTTTGAGAATTCAGAGACTTTTTACTGGAAAGTAAAGCAATACCCTGTCCTTCAATAGTTGAAAACTTTAGGTTGTGATTTTTTTCTAATTGATAGTTATTCATTGAGGACCTAGTGTCTGCCAGATACTGACACTATAATCCTTTGAGGCTGGGGCTGGGGGTCGTTTCCCTGTAATCTTTCTGGAAGTGAGAATGTTTTCTTAGAGAAATATTGGACTACATCGTGATGGCAGTGAAGCTGCTATGCTTTGATGCTCCCCTCCTAAAATCATTCACACTCAGCTTTGATTATTTATCATTTTTGAATGTTGACTTTTATTTCCCTCTCTCTGGACGGTTTAACTGAAGAGCAGCTGGCCTATATAGGAAAAAAGGAAACTTTAAAATACAGAAATATGTTATCTTGATTTTTAAATCAGAGAATACAGTGTATTTGTGTGCATGGAGCTATATTCTCCAATTCTGATTCGCTTGTCAATTTGTCCCCTATATATATTATTTTGAAAAATCATAAAACTCAAATAATTCTCAACATATAGAAATCACATAACTCACCAAACATAATTTCCTCTTCTGTAAAGTTGGAAAATAGTACTTATCTCAAAGGACTTTTTGTGAGAATTAAATGGGAGACTGGATATATACTGCCTAGCACAATGCCTCTTGCATAGTAGTTTCTCAGTAACGGGGGAGGGTGTTATTATTATAAGTACAGTTAGTGTGTTTCAAGAAGAGTGACTAGAACAGAGAAATTTTATCAGGGTCTCCAAATAGGGCCACGGCTTTGGTGTTCTTATCCCAGAGCCCTGGATCATCCATCCTTTGACAGAACTGCCTATGCTGTCAGAAAGCCAATGTTTAGATTCCTGAATAATCTTTATATAATAGGATGATAATTCAAACCAAATTAAAACCAGTTAACCATATGATTCTTCCTCCTACTCCTGTATGGAAAATGTATTTTTGGTATAGCCTTACCTTCTAAATAGGGACTCTGCCAGCTATCTTAGTGAATATTATTAAGCACCTTTTCAAAACAGTTCCTTTAGAAGTGTAGTGAGATTTTTCAGAAGTACTGATTCATGGTGTTGTTCTTTGTTTTCTAAAGACACATGTTTAAACAAGCAGATTCCTTTACTGAAAGAATGCTAATTTGGTAGTTCACTGAGTGGATTTGAATAGGAGTGACAGCTTCGAAGACAGCCTTTAATTTGGTATAAAAACCAAAGTTGTCAACTTTGGTTTGTTTAGCACCCTCTCCAGCACAAGCAGAGACATACAGTAGCATCTGAGCTTAAAGAAGAAGCTTATGGGTTGAAGGCAAAAATACAATTCAGGCATAGATTTACAATTATGCACTTTTTTAATTCAGGGGGAAAAAGAATTTTATTTGCAGAGAACTTATGGGAACGAGGCAGGGAAATATAGAGAGACCAGAGATATTTGCCCTCATTTGGTAGCAGTGTTTAATAAAAGTAGAACTTGTGGTTGTAAAGAGTGCTTATTAAATTCTTCATTTACACTACCTAATTAATTCTAGCATTTTAAATTAACAGCGAAACTGGTCCCTGCTGTACCATTCCATAGATGCAGCGTATTTCCTCCATCCACCCGTTGTTCAGGTTTAATTGGCTACGCTAAAAGTCAGAGAAGGAGAGAGAGCTAGACTGTGGGGAGGTGGGGAAGGAGTGGGGATCTCTCTAATGGAAGACCCTCTGAGGCCTGCATTTGGGGTTAAGTGATAACACAGGCTGGGAGGCTGAGGTTTCACACCTGCCAAGTTAAAAGGCTGCTGGTGGTGGTTCAGAAGTCAGGGTAAATGACATCATAGGTATTTTTGTTGCCCTGATTTTTAACATCCCAGTCCCCCCTTTTCCTCCAACACCTCCTACAGATCTCAGTGCATCTCAATCCTGTGAAGTTTACAGGGAGTTCTAAATACCCAGTGGGAGGATTAGGGGGTGGGAAGTGGCAAAAAGATAAGAATTCAAGATTAAGATTTTCCAGCCTAACCACTCCCTAAGAGAATGTAATCGATCTCCTTAGAAGGTTCTGGCTTCTGAAAGTGCAGGAGGGTGGGGAGGGAGGGAGGAAAGAAGGAGAGAAGAGGGAAAGAGAAACTGTTAATGGTGTTGCCAGTAGGCTGGCTTTGCTCCTTGCTGTGGGTTGTCAATGAGTTCTCCATCTGAATTTGGGCATGGATTTAAGTTGCTATTATATATCAAGTACTTCTAGGCCAGGTACTTACTGGACACTGAACATAACTTATTTTTTTTAACATTGAGAACAACCTCTATTTCCTTAGATGAAGACGCAGAAGCTTAGTGAGGTTAAGTAACTTACCGAGGCAGCACCGTTTATTAGCAGGTGGTGGAGCTGGGATTCACCCCCCCGTTTCCAAAAGCGTGATCTTACATGGAAGCATGTGAGGACACCCCTCCCTGTGTTACCTGAGATACCTGCTAAGCCTCCCCCATAACCCAGTGAAACATCACGTCCCTCTGAGCAGCGGTTGCTCCACTCTGCAAAGTCTACCTAATGCACCATGGCTTAAAACAAGACCCCTGTGTATAACCAGAGGCAAAGATAACACTATTTATTATCCTCTGGGGATATAACTCAGCCTTCAGTGGAGAGTCAAATTTACTGAAAATGCCAGGTTTAAGATTCCCTTACAGTGCTTTTGGACATCTCTGTTACTTATCTTCTCAGAAATATTAGATTTTCTTTTTTCCAACTGGGAAAGGACACTTATCAGGATAATCTAGGTACCGGGGAGAGAAAATGTGTGTTGCAAGTTGCTTTTGTGTGCATCTGTGAACACAAGGAGGCTTTGGAAGCTATGTTCTTTATTCTTCTCCATCTACCTGCACCTCTGCTCCTGGAGAGAAAGGAAGATGGCATGTATCCTGCAAGGATTCGTGCCACCGAGGAACTCAGGCAAAGAACACCAAACTCCTGGTAGAAATTCTGTTATTCCTGTGGACTGCGGATAATTGAATGAAGTTCTTTTTTGTTGTTGTTGCCTTTTTGTTTTTCAGGCTTTGAGATTGCATTTCTGAATCCAGGTTCCTAGATGATTAGTATTTTAGGGGAGGAAACATATGGCTGAACCAGGATAGTTAGGTGGCTCATGGTATGTCTTAAAGCCAGCACAGCTGGAATGCTAAATTGCATCTTTATAATTGTCTCTCTTGTTATCACCCCTCTCGAAAAGGAACAGAGAAAGGAGGGAAGAAAGTAACAAAGAAAATTCCCCAGAAATAAATCAGTGTACGACAGCAAGAAGTTTTGATCTGCCTATCTAGACTGTGTGATTATTTGCATCATGGTGATAAACAAAAGAGTTATATTTTTACTTGATATCACTCTTCATGTACCCATGCAGCATAGTTTTTAAGCGTAGTTTTCTATCCATTTCAGGCAAACGAGAACTCTGAAGTGGGGGTTTTGAGGATGGGGTGGTCCAAAATGAACATTATCTGTTGTAAAACTGAATATATGGAGTGACCAGTATATGGAATAGATTATATGAGCGGTGGGTGGTTGAGAAAAGGTGAAGTCTCCATTAGCTAGAGCTATTGAGGTGGCATTTGAAGAATGGGGTTAGGATTTAGGTAGACAGAAGAAAAGCAAAAGGAATGGAGCAAAAATTCCAGTCTAAGAACAAAAGTCTTTTTTTTATTCTTCTGTGCTTTGGACAAAAGAAGTAAAGCCAGGTCATGCCTCTCAGAAGCAGTCCTCTCATATTGAAGCAGTGCTGCCAAGCGAAGTTAAGCATATGAAAACATTAAGTCAGGGACTTCCCTCACTGTCCAGTGGTTAAGATTCAGAGCTTCCAATGCAAGGGGTGGCAATTCAATTCCTGGCCAGGAAACTAAGATCCCACGTGCTGTGCACCGGGACCAAAACACAGAGCGTTATCAGTTAGAGTAGTGCCTGATGGACAAAGACAGCATTTCCTAAACCCCACCTCTAATCCATCTTTTCATTCTTCCTTTATAATAGATGACTTTGGCTTCATTAATATTATCATCTAGTGGAAAGAGCAAAAAATGATGCTTCACTACTGGAGGCATCAGGGTGAATTCTTTGCCACAGCCTTTGTGTGCAGAATCACAGCTCTAATTAAAGGAACCAACTCAGTGTTGATTCAGTGACATTGGGTAGCTTCTGTTCTTTCTTGGATTTGTGAAAGTGCTAATAATTCCCTCTCAGGAGGTAGGATTGGACTACAGCAGTGGAGGGTAGGGGGTTAGGGGTTGGGAGGAAGCTGTATCTGTTAGAGCATCAAGGCCAAGATGTATTACACAGGATACAGTCTCTTGGGTTCAAGAGGGAGAGGTGAGTGAGGATTGTGGGTTACCTTATGTTACCTCATATACTTACAAGGAACTGGACTAATAGGGACACTATGGGAATTTAATTGTTTTGCCTCTAAGATAACATTATAAACAATAAAAAGGCTCTGGAAAAAAAATCCTAAAGTACAAAAATGCTTTGAATTTACTCCTGAAATGTCAGTTCAGCCCTGGGGTAAGTTTATTGGTGTAATTTCTGACAGCATCCAGCAAAGACAAATAAAAATAATAGCAGCAGCTTTTGTGTGCTGCTATTTGTGTTTTGTGTGCCTTCTGCGTATTCTGGATACTGTATTACAAGCTTTAAATATAGTCGCTCATTTAAATAGTAAACTGGGACTTCTTGGAGATTCATAATCATGGCCAGTGTTTATTGAGTGCTTACTATGAGTGCTGATCATTGGGCTGAGATCAATAAATGAAGTTTCATGTAATCCCCAAGACAGTCATTTGACAGTCCGAAAAACTTGAACTCAGGAGCAATTGAGTCATTTACACAAGATGACTTAGCTTCCAAGTAGGGGAGCTGGGACTTGAACTCTTGGCTCTCTGACTAATTGTGAGTTGTCCCATTATAGTTTATCTCTGGCAGTTTCCCTAAAAATACTAAACTGACATCTCCCCCTTACAAACCAATGCAACTTATATTACCTAGGGAATGAAAACTTTTAGTACAGGAAAATATAATTAGAGTTCAAAATCTTTTGTCTTGGAAAATAGCAGGGTATGCATTAAAAAAAAATACCAGTGACCAGTAAGGTCACTGCTTACCTGAACAAGAAAGAATAGATTTCGAGTGGTTCCTACCTTCAAATTCTCTCTTCACAAGATACCCTTCACTGTGCTCTCCTCTTCTTTATCTTGCAAGCACTGTGTTGAAATGGATGCCGCCTTAAGTTTAAGCATACTTAAAACCCAGCCTCAATTATGCAGATCCAAGAAAATCCCAAGATATTGATTAGCTAAATGAACTTTGCTACACGCACATCAGAGGGATATGCGTTAGCAATGGGAAGGGTAGAGGAAATAGTAGCATTTATCAGCATATTTTGCTGCTGATTTTGCAAATGTACTTGATACAGTGCAATGTGCCTCCTGAATTCAGAGGAAAATCAGGCAGATTTGCATCTATTATTTTATTTATCACCTCCCTGCAGTCATTTTATACACATTCCACAAAGAAGAGTAAAAGAAATTTGAGTTGTTGACTTGGGGAGAGGATTGATTATTGTTGGGGGTTGAATGGAAAATTTTTAGTTAAGGAGAAGATTTGACAGACTAATGGGGTTACAAAACAGGAGAATAGGGGTCTGCTTTATTAAGGGGAACTTAAAGAACTCCAAAACGTTAAGTGCAAACCGTGAACCATATAATCATTGTGCCTCTTACACACCCATCAAGGGCAATCAGGGACCTCCCATCCTTTCTAATTAGGACAGGTTGGCAATTGAGTGGAGCTGTGAGGCTTAGAGCTTGTGCAGGTACGTTCTGTTTCTTTCAACACATTTTTTTCCCAGGATGGCAATAGGCAGGATTATAGACCAGGTATGGTTTCCTTTTGCCCCCTGGCTATCTTTCCCTTCATCTTCCCTTCCAAATCAAATGGTTCTGTCCTGCTTCCGAACTCAGATAACTGTAGGAAAGTATTCTCACATCCCAAGAGAGGTGTCTCAAAGGATTTTTACCTGGGATGTGAATCAGGACTGAGTATTTTAAGGATTTTCTATTTCTGTACTTTAGCTGGCTGTTTGGTTCCTAAGACCAATTCCCTGTTCACTCAGCCACCCCTCCTTCCTCCAACACATACACACCACACACACACGCACACACACACACACACACACATTCACTCTCCACTTCTCTTCCCCCCTTCTCTATAGGGTGACCTGATTGATTGAGACTAGGAACTAAGCAGGAAGGTAATGTCAAACTGAAATTTCCATACATTATCTAAAAATGTAATTCATCAGCTTCAGGGTAGGAGGAAAGTGCTTTCTGAAATGTGTTAATGGGAAAATCATTTTTTCTTGTCTTCTGTGAGCTGTGATAGTGGTAATTTTTTTCATTCTCCCCCACCCCACCCCGTACTGCTCTTAACTGATGAACTTTGTTACCTGTCTTTTATTCCTTGTCAGAACTAAAGATCTTTAAGTCGCCTTTTTGTCTTTCCTACAGTCCCAAAATTGAGCTTTGATGGGAGAAGATATTTCTAGTTTGGAGAGAAGATAAAATTCAGATGGAGACCATATAGTTGTATAAGGCTTTTACATTTGTGAAAGATTTTCAATCAGCCAACTTTATTTATTTAATGTCTGCTCCCTCAGACCAAATAAATATTATATCTTTTCCTTCTCTTTTCTTAAATTCTGTATCAGAGTCTGTGAGGAAGCTAAAGAGAATAAGATGTAGTTTGTGCCCACATGTTGCTGCTAGCATGGCCAATGAGTAGAGGAAGTCAGGACAAATTACAGGGCCCTACAGCAGCCTGCAGGTCTGGGAGTGGCTGGGAGCCCATGTGATGCATAAAGGTGGTGCCACATTTGCTGTTTTCTGTGTGTTGGGGGTGGGGGGCAGGGGGGCGTGGGAGGGGCCTAGTGGTTGGGCAGGGGGTGTTTGTTTTGTTTTTCACCAAAGCCCAAACTCGCTTTTCCTGACCCTTGCTGTTAATTTCACTGGAAAGAGAACGCAAAAGGATTCATAGCAGAACAATGAAATTGGCGGTTTGATGAGGTACCTACTGTGTGTCAGGCCTTCCCAGATGGTGCTAGATCCCCTCAAGGAGCGCATGGCAACCCACTCCAGTATTCTTGCCTAGAGAATCCCATGGACACAGGAGCCTGGAAGGTTACAGTCCGTGCTTAGTCGCTCAGTCGTGTCTGATTCTTTGCAACCCCATGGGCTGTAGCCCACCAGGCTCCTCTGTCCATGGAGATGCTCCAGGCAAGAAAACTAGAGTGGGTTTCCATGCCTTTCTCCAGGGTATTTTCCTGACCCAGGGATCGAACCCAGGTCTCCTACATTGCAGGCAGATTCTTTACCATCTGAGCCACCAGGGTAGCCCATGAATATTGGGAGTGGGTAGCCTATCACTTCTCCAGGTATCTTCCCAACCCGGGAATCGAACCAGGGTCTCCTGCATTGCAGGCGGATTCTTTATCAGGTGAGCTACCAGGGAAGCCCTAGGGTCACAAAGAGTCAGACACGACTGAAGTGACTTAGCGTACATGCACACAGTACTGTGTGTCAGCTACGGTTAGACATGTTATGCATGTTATCTCATTGAAGCTTTGTACCAGTCCATGGTATTATCTCCATTTTACAGATCAGAAAGCCAAGGCTAAGAATCAGTTAGCTGCACAGCACAGTTTACAATAGCCAGGACATGGAAGCAACCTAGATGTCTATCAGCAGACAAATGGATAAGAAAGCTGTGGTATATATATACAATGGAATATTACTCAGCCATTAAAAAGAATACATTTGAATCAGTTCTAATGAGGTGGATGAAACTGGAGTCTATTATACAGAGTGAGGTAAGCCAGAAAGAAAAACACCAATACAGTATACTAATGCATATATATGGAATTTAGAAAGATAGTAATGATAACCCTATATGTGAGACAGCAAAAGAGACACAGATGTATAGGACAGTATTTTGGATTCTGTGGGAGAGGGTGAGGGTGGGATGATTTGGGAGAATGGCTTTGAAACATGTATGTTATCATATGTGAAACGGATCGCCAGTCCAGGTTCAATGCATGAGACAGGGTGCTCGGGGCTGGTGCACTGGGATGACCCAGAGGGATGGGATGGGGAGGGAGGTGGGAGGGGGTTCAGGATGGGGAACACATGTACACCCGTGGCGGATTCATATCAATGCATGGCAAAACCACTACAATATTGTAAAGTAATTAGCCTCCAATTAAAATGAATAAATTTATTAAAAAAAAAAAAAAAGAATCAGCTGGAGAATACAAAGCCTATGGTGTTTCTTTTACCTTACTACTCTGCCGTTGCTGAATGAAAATGAATAAAACATCAGCTATGGGTGTTCAGAGGAGAAAAAGATCACTGTGGGCTGGGGTTCTCAGAGCAAGTGTCAAATAGGAATGAGCCTTGAACTTGGTAGAGAGTAGATTATCCGAGATGAGTACACACAGAGAAAACAGCTGAGCCAAGCTTCAGAGACATCTTCAAGGGATAGTGAATAGAACAGTCAGAACTACTCTGTGGGGTAAAGTTAGTACCCACTTTGTGTTGATGAAATAAGGTCAGAGAGGTTAAGAAATTTATCTAAGGTCACAGCTAATAAGTTGTGAAACTGAGATTTGAACCCAAGTCTGTCAGACTCCAAAGTCTGTGTTCCTTCTACTTTGCCAATAAATAACCTGACCTAACACAGGAGGGAGAAGGCAATGGCACCCCACTCCAATACTCTTGCCTGGAAAATCCCATGGATGGAGGAGCCTGTTAGGCTGCAGTCCATGGGGTCGCTAGGAGTTGGATAGGACTGAGCGACTTCACTTTCACTTTTCACTTGCATGCATTGGAGAAGGAAATGGCAACCCACTCCAGTGTTCTTGCCTGGAGAATCCCAGGGACAGGGGAGCCTTGTGGGCTGCCGTCTGTGGGGTCGCACAGAGCCGGAAACGACTGAGGCGACTTAGCAGCAGCAACACAGGAGAGATGGACAAGTTGCAGGCTTCTCGTGGTGATTTGGGAATTACTGTTTTTCTCACTGAGGTCAGAGTCATGTTCTCTAGTGAGTCTCTTTCCAAAAACTTCAGTTTTGCACTGATTTATAAGTTTGGTTTTCTGCTTGGCCGTTGTTTTGTTGTTGGATGTCTGGTGAGACAGGGCCCAATCTACACTGAGTGGAATACAGCTAATTAGGGTAATTACTCTAATTTCTATGGCCGCCTGTCTTCACAAACATCTCAAATCAGATTAAATAATTTTATCGGTGGTATGACCATGAAAGGTATACTTAATAACCCCTGATATTTGCCTTTCATGTTTATTTGCAAAGGTTTTTATACTCAGTACCTCTTCTGACCCTATTAAAGTACCCAATATCGGCAATGTCTATACTTACTTTACAGATAAGACCAGTGCACCCCAAAGAAGAAACTCTTGACTTCTTATTTTCCTTTCTTCCTCTTTTTTCCTTTCCTTGCTTGTTTCCTGTCCTGCCTCCTCTTTCTGCCTTCTTATTTATTTATATGCCATTTGATCCAACAAGAATTTGAATTGACTTATGAGATAGAAAAGGGCTAAAATTTAAATAGCCATAGATTAAAAAATAAATAAATAAGGTAGAAGGGAAATAGGAGTAGAATGGTAAAAGGAGACCAGAGTGAATGTTCATAAATTAATTGTGGCTAGATGACTCATCTCAGAAGTAACAGACCAACTCACCAAAATGACCTAGTCTGAGTTTTCTTTGCATCAAGGAAATGTGGATGATGACAACCTTTATCCCATTCTCAAGCGGTAACCAGGATCCCAGCCCCGCTCCCTTCCCACCACTCTCACTAGAGCCTCTGATCATGAAGACTGTTGCCAGTTATCCTATAGGTTCAGGTATGAAGCCTGAAATCACATACATATAGTTTTCCTTTTTTCAAATTAAATCCATGTTGAATTGATAGACTTGTTTTTTATGGCTGGGGCAGGCATCCAACAGAGAAGCTGCCTGAGTGGAGCCCCTGTTTTCATTAATAAAAGGTATAGACAGTTGAAGCAGGCTTCCTTGCCTGCTGCCCTGAACTGAGATACAGGTGGCTTCTGAGTCTTTGCAGTCACTCTGTCCCCTTTGCATCCCAGGGTTGGGCATCAGACCTCTGCGCCCATCTCCCTGGGGAGGGTTCCTATACTAAGTTCTGTCAGGTTCCCCATCATCCAGGACCCTGAGCTGGGTAATAAACAGGAAAAAAAATGTCAGCCTCACTTCCAGGTACTGATCCTGGAAACTGCAATCAGTCCTCAGCTGCCTTTTCTTTCCCCGGTGGCCCTCACCTGTCAGCAGAGCCTTCGCAGTGAGACAGACCACCCTTTAACTACAAAAGAAATGAGCACTACCCAAGAACTCTACAGTCCCCAACACACATACACACACAGACACACACACACACAGACACACACACACACACACACACACACACACACACACACACACGCACTTTCTGGTCAAAACACCAGATGCCAGAAAAAAGAAAACCAGATGCAATGCATTGGACTAACCAAAGGTGGGACAGATGTCAAACTTCTGTACCACAACCCCCTCCCCCCACACACACACTTAGTAGAAGTGGGCATGTCCTTGCAGAGGTCACTGTATTCACCTAGACCTCCATTCTCAATATACAATATAAAGATAAATCTTTACTCTACCTTCTTTGAACAGTACTTGTGAGTTCAAACCAAATGCCACATGAAGACACTTGTAAACTAAAGCAATAAATGGGAGGGGCCCCTTCTATTTCATAACTCCTTCCCGCTTCTCTCCAAGGGTTCTACCACTGGGCCAGCAGACAGATAAGGGAGAGGAGTGGAGAGGAGTGTAAAAGTGGATTTCTGTTCTGGTTCAGTCCTCAGCATGTTATTCCAAGGAGCAAGTAGGACACAGGGTGTGAGAAGGCCAAAGAATGGAACAGGAACTTAGATTTATTAAGTACTGTTAGATGCCAGCTACTCTGTTATCTCATTTAATCCTGGCCTTGCCCACAAGAGGTAATGGTGGCCCCATTTTTCAGATGAGAAGACTGAGGCTCAGAAAGTTTAAAATGACTGACCTGAAGTCACACACTTGGCAGGTGATCAAGCTGTGTACCTGTGTCTGTCTGACTACATGCTGTGGCCAGTTGGGTCAGAAGACCTTCACAGAGAGGGTTCCTTGTATTCTGCTGTTTCATCCTGAGTCGTGAATGTGGCTGTGTAGGATGATCCTGGTAAGCCTCAGAGATAACTACAGTAATAATGCACAGCAGTTTTAGTGGCTCGGGAAGATTATAAATGAACACCTTTAGTTCAGTGTTGGAAAATGTCAGGATGGTTTCTGAGAATTATTTAAAAATCAGACCAGCTTTTATGAGTGGCAGCATGAGGAACCGGAAGGAGTCACCAGGTTCTTATTCTAGCTCTAGCTCTGGGCCATTCAGTACCTCAGTGCCTCATTATATGTTGTGCATAAAATGGGGATGACACTGGCTCTTTCCACCTTGCCATCTGTTGTGACATCAGATGAGCTTCTAATGTGTCCATAAGTAGTTAAAGAGCTACACCAATTCAGGATATTACTGCGGTCACCCAGAAGATAGGCTACTGTAAGCAGGGGATCTGAGGGTAAAGTAAATACTAAAACCCCTGTGATAAGCTAGCTTTGCTTTCTAGTCCAGATGTTTTCTTCAGTTATCTACGTACATCTCAACAAAAGCTGATTACCTCTTTCAGACATCAGTGTGTAACTGTTATTAATGCTCAAGCTGATCAAATTACAATGCCACAGATCCTACTTGTGCTTTAATATTAGATTTTGGATTCCGGTCTATAATGAATGATTTTTCTCCATGCATTGGAAAAATTGGTTAGCAGAGTTCATAAGAAAGTTTAATTAGCAGGCTGTTTGTGAAAATAGCGGCTGTGAGTCATCGTTCAGAATGAACTAACATTTCTCAGGGTTGGATTTGTTCTTCTGTTCCTTGAGCAGCCACACAGGATCCTTGTGTTTGGGAAGCTGATGTCTGCATGCTGCCCACTTGAACTGCATCGTGTAATAAATTAATGACAAAAACAGCAGATCTGAAAAGCTAGAGAGGAAGAGGAGGTGTAAGGTGTTTATATATTTGAGTATGTGTGTCTCTGTCTTCCAGGGAAATATCATGGACCTACTATAATCCAGGATTGTATGAGGCAGGAGGGCCTAGTGATTAAGAGCTAGCTGCCTATGCTTGTATCCCAGCCTCACTACCTGAAAGTTAAAAGTGTTAGTCTTGCAGTCATGTCCAACTCTTTGCAACCCCATGGACTGTAGACCGCCAGGCTTCTCTGTCCATGGAATTCTCCAGGCAAGAATACTAGAGTGGGCAGCCATTCCCTTCTTCAGGGCATCTTCTTGATCCAGGGATTGAACCCAGGTCTTCTGCATTGCAGGTGGATTCTTTACCATCTGAGCCACCAGGGAAGCCCTTACTAGCTGTATAACTGGCAAATTTTCATCCTTTCTGTGCCTCAGTTTTCTCATTTGTAAAATAGGGATAGTGATAGGATTGTGGTGAGCATCAGTATATGTAAAACACCCAAAACAGCACCTGACATATTGTTATAATTCTTACAGCAGTTCTGTGAGGTATATGTATTATTTGTCCTATTAAACGGGTGAGGAAACAGACTCAGAAAGGTTAAGTAACTTGTCCTAGGTCACACAGCTTCTAAAAGGCAGAGAAAAATTGAAGCCATGTTTATTTGACTCCAAAGCCCCTGTTTTTATCTACAATACTCGACTTCTCTAAGTGTGCCTAGTTAGTAGGGTATAGATAGTTAGTTAGCAGATAGCCTACTTAGTAAGGTATAGATAGTGTTCACATGTGTGCCTGTGTATACATACCTATAAGTGTGTACTCCTGCTTGAGGGCCCATGTAGTCACGCTTGTGTTTTGTTTTTCTCCTGGATCTTTGGTTCTCCTAGTGAAACTCCTTGAACCCGTTGCATGCCAACTATTGATGGGTAGCAAGCTAGAACCAGACTTGCACAGTGTGTGCTCAGTCTCGAAGTCGTGTCCGACTCTTTGCAACCCTGTGGGCTGCGGCCTGCCAGGCTCCTCTGTCCCTGGGATTTCCCAGGCAAGAATACTGGAATGGGTTGCCATTTCCTTCTCCAGGATGTACAGTGTGTGCTGACATGAAAATCTATACACAGATGTCTGATCTTCTCCCCACTGTGCATTTATGTCCTGTCTAGATTATCCCAGAAGCAAGTCTGTGTGATGTCTTCTGAGAAACAGGATCATGGACTATCACAGTGAAAAGAGACCTTAGACGTAATCTCTGGCTTGGTCTCCATGTTTTCTGCTAGCCCTTCTGGTATCTCAGGAATTGTCAATGTCCACACCCCCAACTTTAGGTTAATTATATCTTGAATTCAGTCAAAGAGTAATGTTCATTTGGGAATTCTGTCTAAACTTCTTTCCCAAAGGTATTTAATAGGTAATTTATTTTAAAAAAAAATAGTTTATGTGATTGCATGAGTTTTGGAAACTGAAGTAAACCAAGTTAGGAAGGGGTTTCTTTTTATCACTACTTCTCTAAGTCTGTGCTCCTGTGTACTATAAATCTTAAAAAGAATGGTATATAATATGTAGCTTTACCCAAAGAAGCTTTTCTTCTCCAACATTTTGTGGAATGTACATTCTAAACCAAGAGGAAGAAATGGAGCTCCTTAAGGTAGAAGGGAAGAAGACACTTGGGCCAGTTACTACCTGATGACCTCATTTCTTTTGTTAAGAAAGAGGTGGGGTCATCTACTGCATGGGGATGGGCAAGTGGAGGCCCCGGTGACCCAGGAAAGTCTTACCAACACCCAGGAGGAACAGAAAATGATGTCACATGGGTCCATCTTTCAAGCACCAGCAAAGTTCCATCACATACTCAGCATTTTTGTTGAAAATTATTGCGTACTAGATATGTTCTGGAAATTATTTACATTATGGATTCTTTTGGTCTCCTGATTGTCAGGATGACATTTCATTTTCCATTGCTCAAAAGAGCTGAGTTATTAGAAAATGTTTACATTTGGTGATCCTCACACGCATCCCAGGTACGCCTTCATTTTCACCTCTCCCAGGTATTTGGCATCTTTCACTTCAGTTCAGTTGCTCAGTCATGCCTGACTCTTTGCAACCCCATGGACTGCAGCATGCCAGGCTTCCCTGTGCATCACCAATTCCCGGAACTTGCTCAAACTCATGTCCATTAGGTCGGTGATGCCATCCAACCATCTCATCCTCTGTCATCCCCTTCTCCTCCTTTCCCACCATGAGGGTCTTTTCCAAGGAGCCAGTTCTTCACATCAAGTGGCCAAAAGATTGGAGCTTCAGCTTCAGCATCAGTCCTTCCAATGAAAATCAGGACTGATTTCCTTTAGGATTGACTGGTTTGAACTCTTTGCTGTCCAAGGGACTCTCAAGAGTCTTCTCCAACGCCATAATTCAAAAGCATCATCAGTTTTTGAACCACAGTTCAAAAGCATCAAGCATTTATTTCTTTATTTTGTCTTACTTCTACCTATAAGCCGAATGGTGAAGAAAAGGAAAAATAGACCTTTGCTTCTTATTTCTCTTCTTTTTCATGCATCTGGGGAATTTCTTTCGTTTATAACATTTGTTGGAACCAAACTGAACTTTAAGACCATGGTCATGAGCTTCCTGATGGCACTTTGCTATCAATGAACTGTTTGATGATAGGGATAGGGAGTTCCCCACAGCTATTAGTGGTAAGTCCAAGGCCAGAGAACCCCAGGCACTTAGTTCGAAAAGACACACTGACAAAGGTTTTCCCATAAAGTTCTTCTCCAAGTCATATTTGACATGTTGACTTATCTCTTCACAGACAATTATTTATCTCACTTCCTTTGTTGGGAGCTATGAATTTTCTTTTACTTCGAATAAAGGAAATTTTAATAGATTTATATTCAGTTAATATTTATGAAGCCTCTCCCTTTTACCAAGCCCTCTCACGTAACTTATCTCGATTAATTTAAATCCCAACATGACATCAGAAACCTCCCCCTGCCCTTTTTAAGAATAGTGTCTGATGGGAGTTTCGAAAGCCATTGTCTTAGTGCCTAAATACAGCAATTCCTTTCTTCCACAGACATTTCACCCAAAGACAATCTCATTTTGCCCAAAGGCTGATTACAGTGTATATAATTTGTATTAACCTGATAACTTTTTCTACCTCTTCTTCCTTTGTCGCTAAACTCTCCGCTGATATTAGCTGCATTTCTGAAATCACCAGCTGGTTCACATTCATTCTAGGGGGAAAGTCTTGTCTGTCTGATCTCTGTGTCATGTAAGAGTAAGCCAACCAAGAATGAAGAATTCTAGTTCGTCTCTCTGGCTAGCTGGGAGTTTGCCAAATTCTCTCTCTCTTTTTTTTTTTTCGACCCTTGTTAAAAAATATTTAAAGATGTGAGTATTCTTTCCTGTCTGTAAGAATATTCTGAACATAAATTAATTTAATGTTGCTTCTATTAAGAATCTTTTATTGCCCCAGGGTCATCAGTCTGAACACTTCTTTCTGTGTGATAAATGCTGAAAGTAAGATAGTTGTCATTAAAGCTTCTATTTTCTCCCATACATTACCTAGAATATTTTTTCCCTTTTTTTTTTTTTTAAGTCTAAGTTCTTGATACTGGCTTTTTATCCTATGAATTGCCTTTCTTTCTTGAACACACAGAAGAAAAATAAGGTTTAGGTTAGTTCTTAAATTCTACCTGATGAATTTATTGAGGCTTATTATTGAAAAGTATGTTTGAAGATCTGTTTGGAACAACTAATTGTATAGGATGGGCTTCCCTGGTGGCTCAGACAGTAAAGCATCTGTCCGCAGTGCAGGAGACCTGAGTTTGATCCCTGGGTCAGGAATATCCCATGGAGAAGAAAATGGCAACCCATTCCAGTACTCTTGCCTGGAAAATCCCATGGACTGAGGAGCCTGGCACAAAGAGTCAGACATCACTGAGCGACTAAACAGTGACAACTTTATAGGATAAACCAAAAGGGTAAATTAACAAAAAAAAAAAAATTCCTTTGAGAGTTGGTTGATTGTCTTTCTTTATGAAATAGTATACTTTGTAGCTGGTCCTTCTTGCTTTGGGGACTCCTGGAAATCATCATATATATACTCTGAATTTCCATGTACCTTACCCAAGTAGCAGAGGTAGTAGTTTTCATCTACTTGAACAGTTTGGTTGATATTGTCTCTGAAGTCAGAAAACTCTGTTGAAAGCCTGTGTGAGTCCACACAGATGAACTTGTGTCTTGGGATCTGAGGCCTCTGGATATCAGTCTTCTCAATGGTAAATGGCAGTGATCATGCCTACCTTGTAGGATTGTTTTAGGGAGCAAAAGAGATGATATAAATAAAGCCGTCAGGTAGAATTTAAATGTTCTTACCATCGAAAAAGATAAATATGTGTTGATAAACTAGATGGGAGGAGTCCTTTCACAATGTATACACATATCAAATCATCATGATGTATGCTTTATCTTACAAGCTTATTTGTCAAATTATGCCTCTATAAAGCTTGGGGAAAAAAATTAAGCACTCAGTACAGTGACTAACACATAGTAAGCCCTCAAAAAAAATGATATCTATTTTGTTACTATTTACTTGCTTATTGAATTCATGCATTCATTTAGTCATTCAACACAGACTTATTGAAAGCCTACTATGTGCCAGGCATTGGTTATACCAAGATTAATAAGACCTGTATCCCTGTCCTAAGGAGCTTAGGGTCCTTTGAGAAACACAGTTAGTTTGACAAGTTTATATTGAAAGTCCACTGTGGACCAAGTGCTTTGCTTGTTTTCATCTTGATGTCACATGATGAGTTCTCAACTGGGAAATCACATCTTCTTAGGAAGCCAGAATGTAGCCTCTGGAAATAACCAAGTACTGCTTCAATGTAATTTTAAATACTTTGGGAAATCAGAAGAGGAAAGGCTGGGTTCTGTCCTTTTTTAATAGTGCTTGTTGTTGGCAGAGAACTGAGGCACTCAAAATTTCAGATGTCTAAATGGCTCCTGAATCTGTGCCAGACTATGGGCAGATCTCTTATATACATCTGAGCACTCAACTTAGAGTCGATATTGTCAGTTCAGGTTGATATCAACAGTATTGACCTCCTGGAAGTGATAGTTATAAACTGAGTAGCAGTCTTCTCTCCTCAAGGAGTAGATGCTCAAACTGTCCCCTCCTCCTGGAATGCTCTTGTCTGTCTATTGCCTGGCTATCTTGTATCAATCTTTTCCAATTAGTCTCAGCTCATATATATCTTGTAGAAAATCCTCTCACCTTCTCTCCATCATAACACTTAGCCACACTCTCCTATAGTCGTTGATTCACAGTTCTGATTTTCTTACTAGGCCGTGAACTACTTGCTTCTTGCTTGGTCCTCTGGTGCTGCATTTGTAGGAGACTCAAGAGGATTGATAGTGAAGTCTTTTCCAAGACTGTCATTCTATGACATACCAGGTCCAGTTTGAGAGACACAGTCAGTGTAGAAGATGGGAATGGAATGCTTTGGGGTATATATGGGAATTAAATGGAAAGAATGAGGATTTGAAGATAGTCCTAGAAAATCCCAGCTCTCTTGAAGTCTCAGGCACACTGTGCTTTGTCAGGGCAAATGTTTAACACACAAATAAGCACATATTCAAGAAATCAAGGCGCAGCAGAATGGTACAGGCTCTGGAATCAGATGAATCTGGCTACTATTCTCCAGCCAAATAACCCTGGTGTATTGCTTCTCTTTTTGAGGCCTCAGTTTCCCCTTCTGTAAAACAAGGATGGAAATGCCTGCTTCAGACATTATAAAGATTTAGATAATAATATATGTAAAGTGCTTAGCCCACAGTATGTGCTTAATAAATATTCTCTATTATTTTTATTTTCTCAGTTAGAAAATCAGGGTAAACTATGGACATGGGGTCTCAAATAAATATAACTTAGAAGCTTTGTGTCTTAGCATTAGAAGGGATCTTATGAGTTGATTTTGCTAACTGCTGCAACATCTCCTGATAAAATGTTGACCTGGCCTCTGTTAGCATAGTTTTAGTCATGGAGTACTTACCACCTCACAAGACAGCCTATATCTTTATAAAATCATTGGGAGAAAGTTCTTCCTCTTATCAAGGCGAAAGTCTACTCTCTAGCTTTCTTCTGTTGCCTGATCCTCATTCTCTCCCCTGGTAGCCCATGTAGCAAGTCTACCCCTGCCTTCCCATTGCAGCCTTTCAAGTATTGGAAGAGGCTTTGCACCTCTAGAATTTTCTCTCCTTCAGTATTAAAGCCCACAGAGCTTTCAAATGTGTCTCATGAATTCCGGTTCCATATCTCTTACCACCATCCTCTGGGAGCATAGCAGAGAACCAAAAAGACTTGGTTTCTGCTATCAGTGAATTGATATTCTGATTAGGAATGAGGGAGTGAGACAAGTTCCCTGAAGGCAAGAACAATTTTTTGGTCACTGTGGGCCCACTTGTAGTATCTGGCATGTATTAGGTGTCAGTTAAGTGTAGAATTTACGTACCTATTACATGGTATGTGCTCCAAAGTGAAAGTAAAGCATCAGAAATATTCTACACCTTTGAGGAGGTTGGGGTCTCATTCGGGAGACAGCATCCTCAGAGACATCGGTGAAGGCAGTGTCTACTAGGGCATGGGAGCAAAAAGGAAAGGAACCAGAACCTATTGTGAAAATGTTAGTCCCTCAGTCCTGTGTGACCCTTTGCGATTCCATGGACTGTAGCCCTCCAGGCTCCTCTGTCCATGGGATTTTCCCAGCAAGAATGCTGGAGTGGGCTGCCATTTCCTCCTCCAGGGCATCTTCCTGACCCAAGGATAGAACCTGGGTCTCCTGCATTGCAGGCAGATTTTTTTATCATCCGAGCCACCAGGGAAGCCCTATTGAGCATCTGCTATATACTAGGTGTTTCACATGCATTATCACTCTCAATAGTCCTAATAAAACCATGAAAAAATATAAGTCCATTTTACAGATGAGATTACCACAGCAAAAAGGGGGGCAATGTAAGAATGCAAAATCTGAGAATGAAAAGAAATAACACATATTAAGGAATCCTGAGAGCTTTCCTATCATAGGGGCTTCCCAGGTAGCTCAGCAGTAAAGAATCTGCCTGCAATGCAGGAGACATGGGTTTAATCCCTGAGTCTGGAAGATTCCCTGGGGAAGGAAGTGGCAACCAGCTCCAGGATTCTTGCCTGGGAAATTCCATGGACAGAGAAGCCTAGCGGGCCACAGTCCAATCAGAGCTTCCCTTCCCCATGACTATGGTTAGATGTGTTGTTTTCTCAGAATCCAGGGTATGGGGAGGTTCATTTAACTTAGCGAGGGTCATGCAGCAATAAGCTGAAGCTGCATTTCTTACAAGCACCCAGTGAGGCCAGTGATGCTGGTACAAGGATCACACTTAGAGGAACAAGACTTTAAACCATACTTAATTTGAGGGGATTGTGTGAACTACCAAGAGAAGATAAATCCTCTGATTAGTTGGCTCTGCCAACACTGAATCTGCAGTAGAAAACCCAAGACCCAGACTGTCCGACACGTGGAAACAACCACAGAGGTGGGATGGGAAGGAGCAGAGCCATGGCTGCTCTAGAATCTCAAAGCATCCCAGTCATTGTGAGGAAGGAAAAGGGTCCCCAACATACGGGGTTTGCATCCCCTTGAGTTCTTGCCTGGTGTCAGACACTCTGCTGTGCCTTTGCACAGAGCCAAACCCAGTGGAGAGAAGGTATGAACTGGAAGTCATATAGACCTGGGTTCATTCAAATCCTAGCCTGGAAGCCTACTTTCTGGTTGACTTTGGAGCAGGTTATTGAACATTTCTTAGCCTCACTTTCCTCCTCCTCACATTGGGCTTAATGATACCCATTTCGCACAGGATTAAATTAGGTAATTTTAGTAAGCCACTTAGCTGGGTGCCTGGCACAGAGTCAGCACTGAATAAATTATAGCTGCTGTTCATCCACATGTTAATATAGTTAATCCACAGTGATGCTTTGATTGTGAGGATAAGGGATTATCCCTGTTTTTCCAGATAAGGGAACAGGCTGGAGAAGCTTAAATGATTTAACCAAGGATATACAACGAGTACAGTTTGGGGCCACACACTCTAACATATATACATGCAGTAATAGCCCTGGAGCTCTCCGACCCACTTTAGGGTGTGTTGAGATAGGTTTCAAGGCAGCTGACGGCAGGGAAAGTCATCCCAGGACTGGCAGGGAGGGAGCCCTGGGGTTTGGAGTTGGCTGCAGTGAACCTAGCATGTGGATTACTGCCATGCAGATGATCTTGAGGTGACTGGGGATTTTTATCATGCGCTTTGAGAACAGAATTTCAGCCTGAGCTAGGAGTTCTAACATCTACAAAAACTCCTTACTCGACTCAGAAGTTTTTATCAACAGCAGCTACCCACCTGGCTGCCCCCAAGGGGACTTTGCAGATGAGGGGAGTAGCTGTCAGGTTTCTGGAGAATGACAGTTTTGGGAGAAAGAAAGAGCAAAGTGTGCAGGTTGACAGGCAGAAATGCTGAGGTTCCTTCCAGTCAGCCCTGAGAGGAGACAGCTTCTCTTCTGCTGCCATCAGCCATGAGGATGTCACATTTAGGGTCTTGTCATAACCTCTAGGGCCCCAAAGCAAGGGACAACAACTTCTATCTGGAATGACTGGAAAATTAGGGGTTGTATTTAGCTGTGATGGTAACACTTCCTAGAGTTTGAATACAATACAAGTGCTTAACACAAGCTATTGAAGGTAATTTGCTTTTTCTCAGGCGGTTCAAAAAAACTTCAGAGGTATTTCCAGGCCTCAGAATAGTCACTAACACTTTAGTTCCAGTGGAGTAACTGTAGTCACAGCAAAGGGGGCTGGATTTTCAGTCAGAAGATTTGGACCTGGGGTCAGCAAACTATGGCCCAAAAGCCGAAGGCGATGGCACCCCACTCCAGTACTCTTGCTTGGAAAATCCCATGGACGGAGGAGCCTGGTGGGCTGTAGTCCATGGGGTCGCTGAGAGTTGGACACGACTCAGTGACTTCCCTTTCACTTTTCACTTTCCTGCACTGGAGAAGGAAATGGCAACCCACTCCAGTGTTCTTGCCTGGAGAACCCCAGGGACGGAGGAGCCTGGTGGGCTGCCGTCTCTGGGGTCGCACAGAGTCGGACATGACTGAAGCAACTTAGCAGCAGCAGCAGCAGCAGCCTATTTTTCTACATAAAGTTTTATTGACACTCCATCATGCTTCTCAGTTTACACATTCTACGTGGCTGCCTTCATGGTACGATGGCAGGATTGTCATGACAGAGCAGAGGACCCACCAATCCTAAAATATTTAGTCTGTCACCCTAAACGTAAAACAGTTTGCCATCCCCTGATTAAGACTTAGTTTCAGCTATTCAGAAAGAGTAGAGCAAAGTGCTGTTTCCTCAGAGCTTCAGTTTCCAGCAAATCACCGTTCGCTCAGAGCTTCCATTTCCACAACTGGTAATGATGATTCTCTCTCCCACAGGGTTGCTGTGAGAATCAAATGCGACAAAATGGGTGGGAAAGCACTTTGGAAACTCAGGATCTCTATGGAAAGGTGGGCAGGGATGGGCTTTACTGTTCACCTGATCTGTGCTGGAGGGGAACCCACCAGGACATGTTTTGTTTCTGGTTGTTGTTTTTTTCCAGTCCCTGGTGTCAGCTTGTTGTCCTGTTCTCCCTTTGACACAAATACTAAATGAATTCCCCTCTCAGACACTCTCATGCTATTCTCCTGCCAAACATAAACATATTCTGGTTATATACTTCCAGCAATGGAGAATTAATACAAAGGTATGTATTCATTCTTCCCCTTCTCAGACATCTGTTGAGTACCTACTGTGTTCAAGTATGCAGACTTTATAAACTAGATCTTGTAGGGAGAAGTGTTGTTTCTAAGGAGAGAAGTTAGGTATAGAATTACAACAGAAGAGAGAGAATGCCACATCGTAATACAAGGACACGGCATGTCTTTTATGTGTATGTGCACATGTGCACAGTTTTAAAAATAGAAGTATTCAGGTTCAGATTTAAGAAAAGCTTGTTAAAAACAAGAATCTGTTTAATCCAAAATACACTGAAGCGCCTCAAAAATGTAGCCATTATGTGTAACAGTTTTCTCTTCAAAATTGCATTCTAATTTTAAGTTTCCATCCCAAACTGCCAAGAATGCCTTTCTTGCCCATTCATGGTCACTGAGGCCTCTCATCCAAGCCTGCTGGTCAGCCTATTAAGGATTAGTAAGGACGGGTCACAGGAAAGGGTTATCCTGGGCATCAAGGAGCCAGGCAGTCACTATAGTTTCTAAATGTTGGAGGTAGTCTTTATTTGGGGCTTTCCAGGTGGCTCAGCAGTAAAGACTCCGTCTGCCAAGCTGGTTCAATCCCTGGGTCCAGGAGAGCCTCTGGAGGAGGAAATGGCAACTCACTCCAGTATTCTTGCCTGAGAAATCCCAGGGTCAGAGGAACCTGGCAGACTACAGTCCATGGGGTTGCAAAGAGTCAGACACGACCTAGTGACTAAACAGCAGCAGCATAAACTGGGAGCAAAAAAAGTTTAATTTTATGTTCTGAAAGTACTGTCACCATACCTGTATGGTCAGATCTTGCTACCGTTGATAAAGGGAGATGATGCAGTTATTAGGGAAAAAGAAGAAGGAAACTTTATCTATTTCTGGGATGCTCTAGGCTCCAGATTGATTATCCTGGGCTTTCCCAGTATGGTGACTCTCTTGGTCCTCATGGAAATAGTATTGATATTCTTTGTGAATGTGTATTTTCCATATTTTTCTACGTACTATGTACAATTTAAATACAGAAGTGCAAATCAAAAACCCATCACCAATATATGGCCACCAAAATTAAAACATAAACTTCTTCCTCATTTTACTCCCCGTTCCCCCCCACCCCCCGCCCATTACTAAAAAGTTTCTGAAAGAAATGAGGCTTGGGTTTTTTGTATTTTCTACCTAAGGGATTTAATTCTCTCTAGAGTTTTTTTTTTTTTTTTTAAGGATATGCTTAGATCCATCGAGTATTTTTTTATTAGATTTAGCTGTATTCCTTCTATGATGGCAAGAAGCACACAAATGAAACTTGTTCATGAACTAAGCTAACCACAGGTAGTTTCATTGTGTTGCCAGTTCATCTCATAGCTTTCAATTCACAGGCAAGCCTTTCCACCTGGCTCCTCCTCCTGTTCAGTGCTGCTGCTGCTACTGCTGCTGCTGCTGCCGCTGCCGCTGCTGCTAAGTCGCTTCAGTCGTGTCCGACTCTGTGCGACCCCATAGACGGCAGCCCACCAGGCTCCCCCGTCCCTGGGATTCTCCAGGCAAGAACACTGGAGTGGGTTGCCATTTCCTTCTCCAATGCGTGAAAGTGAAAAGTGAAAGTGAAGGCACTCAGTCATGTCTGACCCTTAGCGACCCCATGGACTGCAGCCTACTAGGCTCCTCCGTCCATGGCAGTGCCCTGTTTTTGAGTTTGCAGTTCGTTATCTTATATCAAGGAGACTCTCTGATCTTTTTTCCGCTTCCATTCTGAAATGATGTTCATCTGGTTTTTTAGTTTTCCCCAAAGCACCTTTGTTCTTGACGTTAAGTGCAATCTCTCTCTAAACCTAAAGCAGGTGATGATAGCACAGTTGTGCTCACTGCAGTCAGGTACTAAGGAGATGGTGGGTTTGCAACCATACAGACAGGTTGGTAGATATGAGGTATCTTGCTGGGCAAGTGTCTTTCCTTCACTTGACCTACAGAACCTTCCTAGAATCCAAGTGTGTTTTCCTTCCTCTTGAAGCAGAGCCCTAAAATAAAGATAAAATATAGAATACAAAATTATAGCCACTATATATACTTAAGATTTCCATAAATATATAAATAATTGGAAAGAAAGTATCTCAGGGAACATGCACCACTAGTAGGCACGATAAATTCCTCCACATGTATTTCATCAGTACCGTGAGTCATGAATCGCTTGCAGTTAAGTGGTGAGTGTTTTGTCTATATTTTCCATATTTCATTTTAATTTTATACAAATTAAATTTAGTTGAATAGATTGACTTTGTCTGACCTGTTTCCTAGTACTCATACATAAGGTTTGTCACTGAGATTATTGCTTTTAAAATGCCTTTTAAAGCCCCTCAACTTGGTGCATGACTGTTTAAAAGAAATAACTGTAAGAATATTTTACAGCAATTGTTAAGGCTTCTCTTATATACATGGTAAATAGGACTGATAAATTTGCATGATGAAAATAAATTTAATTAGGTGAATTTAGCTAGGCTTGATGAGGTGAAGCTGAATTTAGGATAAATGATATTTTTAAGCCAATGAATTAGTCTCATGTATTTTTGGATTTGCAAAAAAATTTTCTCAGAACATGTGGCAGGGTCTTGTAATTCTCACACACACAGCTCTTTCTCTAATTCTTACTTTCCTGTGCATGTGTGTGAATGTGTGTGCCTGAGCACTGGCATGTGCATGCACACGCCGCTTGTACACACGTGGCTCACATACCACACACAACATAGTAAGAGAAGGGACCCAGCTACAGGGTGCTCCACATTCTCTCCCCTTCTTCAGTTACTAATTCTGGCTGGTGAAGGCATATCTGGCAAAGTTTGCCCCTATCTTTCCTATTCTAAACTTGTTATTCCAAAACAGAAGGAATATCCTAATGTATTGTCATTTTAGGTTTCCCATTTTAGGGACAAAATTCAGTTGAATTTCCTCCTGATTCTCTTTACTTCCACCCTATAAAGAATAACAAAGTCACCTATTTTCTGATCCGGAACCCAACTTGTTTTCCCAGGTTCCCTCCTACAACCAACATAAACACAGACATTTACCAGCAAAACAGAAGCTGTTGGAAAGATTTTTTGGCTGCTGAAATGGGCTCCTGTCACCAGGACATGGCAGACTTTTTGCTGTATTGTCTCCCAGCCCTGGCCTCGGTACTCCAAAGAGAGCTTTATATAATCAGTCTTTCCTGACATGTGATGTCCTGTCATTTTCCTTCCCTTTGGCTCTGCTGCCGCCCACAAATCAATAACATTGCCTGGGAAGTTCAAGCTGGTTGTGCAGCCACCCAAAGCTCTGTATTTCTTAAAGGGTATGTCAGAAAATGTAAAGTTTCCTAATGATATTTCTGACTGATGACACATGGCAGAGCTGATGGACTATTTATAATCAGTGGCACGATCGCAAGCACATTATTTTTATTTCACTTAGGGGGGAGCCCTGTCACTTGCTACTGCTCGTTTCAGACAAGTTGATGCCATCTTCACCTAAAGTAGCTAAATCCTTTTTGCAGAACTCATTTGCACCCTTCCCATTGTGTTAAGTGCTCCCCAGTTCCTTCCAATCAAGCCACCTCCCCTTTTTATTGTTCTTAAGCTGGGTGGATGATGAGGGCAATGAATGATTTGTAGCAATTGCTTTAAATTCAGGCCATGCCTTCATTATAAATGTCTCCAGTCTTTGCTACTTGGATCTTGCTACGGGTCTTCCAAGTGTGGGCGTGGCTGACATGGCAGAGGCAGCAGACACAGCCACTGCATCCAGCACTTGCCCCAATTTTACAGGTCTGAACATAGCAGAGCTGTCTTTTGTTGAGCAGCTACTATGTTCCAGGTAGGCATTTATTTCAGATTCAATATCTCATTAACTCTCTCACACCTGTCTGTGCAAGTGCTGTTATCTGCAGAGAAGAAATATCGGGGGGTGGGGGGAAGCAGGAGATTAAATAAATTCAGAGTCACACAGCTTAAATCCTGGGGAAAACCCCAGGACTCCAGTTCAAATCTCTTCTAACAGACCACACCTTCTTTCTTTGTACTTCCCTGCCCCGCCTCTTCCCAATTAAATGGACACTTGTGGGTATATGATGTATATGTGGTGTGGATGTAGGGGAACTTATGAATTCCCAGCTAGGGCAGCTCCTATGAGTTTAAAGCCTGGCCAGAGTGAGAGATAAAAGAAATAGAAACTTCTTCAACCTGAGAGTAAACCCTGGTATAAAAGGAACCATATACTAGAGGGTTTTGACACATTGCAATGGGAAGTTTTACCTCTATCAAGATAATGAGCTCTCTCTCTCTCTCTCTCTTAAAACATGTCTCCACAGGACAGAGTTTAGGGTATGGATTCGTTAACTATATTGACCCAAAGGATGCAGAGAAAGCCATCAACACTTTAAATGGACTCAGACTCCAGACCAAAACCATAAAGGTAAGAGGTTATATGTCATATGCCTCTTTTTTTAGGAGACACTGGTTAAATTTCATCCTTTGATCTAATAAATCCAGGCTATGAGGGAGCTGGCAGTGGCTTCTTCATTTTTTCAAAGGACACTTACTATCTACTGTACTAAAGGAGGGACACAGATCATTACATAAGAACAAGGTGAGAGCTGAGTAGAAGGAGGGGACCACAAGCTACGGGACTTCCTATCCAGGGAGCAGGTAAGATGCCAGGGATGACCCACATCAAGAAGGCCAGGGAGCCCAAGCCTGCAAAGATGGTCAGAGCAAAGCCAAGGGAGAAGCTGCTCTAGGTGGAGGTAACACCACATGCAAAGCTGTGAAAATGTATATATACATTGTGAGTGGGGAATGACATACAGAACTCTGTGACCTGAGACTCAGTGAGAAGACGATGAAGATGAGGATGGGAGGTGGGCAGGGGCCTCACATGCTAGGCCAAACAGCTTGGCTTTACCCACAGGTAAAGCGGACTCTCTTAAACAAGACTTGAAAAGGAAGAATCAGTTATAAAGAAACACACTGGTATAATAGGGATGGGTGCATAATAACATCTGGGAACATAGTAAAGGGATGACAGGAAAAGTAACATTCTAGCAATCCAGAAATAATCAGACTGGTAGGTGATATCTCAAGAGGGGTTGTTTTAAGTAAAAAAAAAAAAAAAAAAAAAAAATCCAGTTATGCAGAGTCTGCTCCTCCAGACTGAGGTTTCTGTGGCTGGATTGTCATGCTCCCGGTTCAAGTTTCACCCTGAGGGGATCCTTGAGAAGGTGCTGCTGTTTGCTTTTGGCTGCTGACCCTTGACAGTCAGTGGTGGTCTCCTGGATGGAGCCTGCCTCCTCGTCAGCCTCCCTTTCCCTTCTTCCCCTACCTACGGGCAGATTCCTGTTTGGGGGCAGCTGCCAGCCGATTAATGAGTCCCATCCTTCATAGCCTATTAAACCACAAAGAGGTGTCTCCTGGGCACTCTTATCCTCACGACAGCAGGTCTGACGCAAAGTAGGACAAAAGAGAAACCTCTCCCAGAATGGAAATCTATAGATGGCACCAGCTCTTAGCATCTGAAAACACAAAATCAGAACTTTTTAGTTCAACAGACTACTTTTCTAACATCCAGATGGATAAGGAGACTACCTGGTGTAAGATAATCTTAGCTGGGAGTTAATCAAAACAAAACACAAAACAGAAACCTTCTCTTCTGTGAATGTATTATGTGGTTATCTATTTTTTCTTTTCTACTCTTCCTTCCTTCTTTCCTTTCTGCCTTCCCTCTTTCTTTCCTTCTTTCCTTTCCTTTAAGCCACTCCACTTTTGGAATTTCATTTAGCTTATTTCTAAAGACGATTGCTTTCCGGATCTCATACAGTCTGTTCTTTACAAAGACCCCAAAACGGGCTTGATTCAGGTTGCCTCAGTCTCAGCTTAGAATCAGTCCCTGTGAGTTCTCTGAGGGGGAAATAACCGAGAGTTGTATAATTATGGAGTATCCTCTGAGAGGCAGGAGTGTTGATTTCTTTGAAGGAAAAACATACCTATTTTCAATGCTTTGAGATGACTCTTGGATGAGGCCACACCAGGTTGATAGCTGTATTTGTGGGTTTGACTGATTTTTCTCTGTTATCCAGTTCAGCATTAGAATGTCAGGCATTTGTTCTTCCCTAACTTGAACTGAGAAAGGTACTTTTCTTTCCTCTAGTTTTCTTAAAACCCAAGCCACCCCAAGAGCTTAAGATCAAATTCTCAGCCATCCATTCTGCTTTTTATAAATAACATAGTCCATGAAGCTGCTGGGGATTCCCCAAAGGCTGAGTGGACCCGGCTTTTCTGACCTCAGAATGTACTCCCTGGCCCACAGTGCCACCAGGAGCAGTGCTTTGTCTCAGTGGATCTTAGAGACAAGGAACATTGATTATTTTCTTTCTGTGAGGAATCAATCTGCCTTCTTCCCTTCTCTGTATCCCTTTCCCCACCCCCTCACCCACCCTGTGCTCACCCGGCATCAAACTGCTGCCAACACATTTGCACCCAGCAGTAACGTGGGCTTCCGTAGGATCCAAAATGCGTGATGCCACGGCTGAATCAATAATTTCTATTCTCTATGACAAATGAAAATTTAATGTGCAAACCTGGGAATTTCAGCCCTTTCATTAAAGCAGTTTATTTGCCATACTAAAAATTAAGTTTGAGTGATAGGTTCCTTTATTAACTTTTCTTCCCTTTCCTAAAGGGACACAGTGTTTAAGGTAAAAATCATATTAAAGAGAAGGAAAAAGAGCAGACCCTTTTCCTGTGCTGTTAATAGTCTCATCATTTATTAATTTTTTTAAAATTGCTTTTCTGCCTTTTGGGCTGCTATTTACTTCTTCTGCATCAGTTTGCTTTAATAAGTGACATGAGATTTATCTCTTTGCTCTGACTCTCATGAAGGAATAGATAACTTGCCTGTCTGAAAAAAATAAGTATCTTCTTTGGAAGCATGCATCATATAGATCTCCTCAGAACCATGTAGTACGTATTTGCAAACTTTGGTCAGGTCTGTCTCTCCTTTTGCTTCATGTAAAACACATGAGTTTAAATGTACAGCACAGATGCAGGCAAACCAAGAGTTAATTACTAAGTTTTGAAGGTTAATGATGAGCAGCTAGATTCAGAGATAGTTCTGGAAAGCCCTGAGAAGTGGTAGAAACCATAGTGAGCCAGAGAGCACTAAAAAGGGCAGCTATTCTTCAGCTACTGCTGATTATTTAGGCCCAGTTCATTGTCAGATCTTCCACTTATTCCGTAGAAGCCAAAATCTAGGTATTTTATGCCAAATCTCCCAATTTTGAAAGGTTGAATCAACTAAGAAATTTTTAGAGCATTATGTAGGCAGATCAAACAAAACTTAAAAGAGTTGACCTGTGGAGAATTTTGCAACCTCTGAACTCAAATTTAGATACACAAACACTGTTTTGCATTTTGAAAGTGAGTGATTCATTACTAGGTTGATAGTAGAAGGTGTCCACAAATGATGGTTCCCTGTTAACAGATATTCCTCTCCCCTTGATTAGGGGGGGATGTCCTATAACTGTGCATGAATACTGAGGACCTATGGAGGGCGAGACCAAGTCTCTGTGCTCAAGGAGAATACAGTCTTGGTGCAGACACAGCATCGAAGCAGAAAAAAGAAACTGCTTCATTAAGTAATCCCCTCCAAGTAATGTGGATGACTGCAGATAACTTGCCTATCAGGAAGAAACAAGTATCTTCGTTGGAAGTATGCATTACCAAGATCTCCCTGGAACCATCTAGTACATGCTTGCAAACATGAGACTGCAGAGGAATTGTTCTTTGAATCATAACTTCTTTAGTGGGAGAAAGTGGCCAGGTCCCCATCCCTCTGGAGATCAGGCTCAGAGATGAAGTGACTTGTGCAAAGGCACACAAGTGGCCAGCAATTGAGCTGAGTTAGCATCCAAAGATACTGTGGAAGAGTCTTCCAGGAGTTACTTAATAGGCGCGCATGAGCTTGAAAGGAAATAGTAATGATAGTAATGATACCTTACATTGAGTGTTTATGGTGTCTAACTCCTTTACATTTCATGCTTAATAATATTTAACCCATGAAGCTTCCCAAAGACTAGAAGCTTTACACACATCAGCTCTGATTCTTAAAATAGTGATTCTCTCCCTTATACAAATGAGGAAACTGAGGCCCAAAGAGGTTAAGAGACTTACCTGGGATCAGTTAGTAAGTGAGATTCGGAGTAAGAAAAATATGTGTTAAAAATAACTCTGGCAATAGGTCGCCTATGTTGGAATGTCACACCACCTGCTTGCTCAGTGGCACATGTATTCTGTGAGTGTGTGGGTGTGTATTTGGTTCTGTGCACACATGGGTTATACTCATTGGCAAGGGAAGGAGATATAAAAAGCAAACAGATGAATTGCGTGGCTCCTCTAGGTTCTTCAGTAAATAGATTTGCGGTTCGGGGCTTCTGCCATCCTTCTGGAGACAGACCTGACTTCAGATCATGTCTTCTCAGACCCCTACCTTCCAGGCCCTACAGTAGGTCCTTAGTTGACCCAGAGATGACAGTGCCTGGAGGGTCTTCCATCCACGTATGTCAGAGAGGCATAGGGTATGGACCAAGGGGTTATTTACACTGACTAGCCCCAAAGACCCCAAACTGGGTCTGTTCTCAGCATTTCAACCCTAAACCCAATGAAGGTAATTTGCCCTGTTTAGGGCCTCAGAAGTGTTGTTTAGCTCCCCATAACCCACTTTCTCTAACAGAGATCACTTTAGACTCCAAGAAGCATTGGGTTAAAAGGCTGTGGATTCTGGAAAATAATTCCCAGTATCCCCTAAACCTCACAGTGGATGCCAGTCCAGTCCTGAACCTCCCTGTGGGCTTTACAAAACAGCTTCTGAATTTACTCTTTATTCCAGCTTCTCACTAAGAAGCACTCCCCTTCTTAGTGCTTCTTAAGAATGCAATTGCAGTGGTCCAGCTCTTTGTTGCATGAATTAGGAACAAAGAAAAGTAGATGATTCTGTAGTAGCTTCAAAGAGGGATATGTTTATCAAACGTTTGGGCTGATATACAAGTGACACTGACCACCTCCAGTAAAAAGTGATCCAAAATGGAATTTGAGGATTTGGAATCCTAAAGCTCTGAGTAGTGAGACACCTGTTTGGATTTTAACCCAAGTTTGAGAAACAGCATTAGAGAAGCATTCAGTGCTCTGCCTCTGGAAGTTCCTCTCTCGTGGGAGACACAAACACTCGAAGGAGCACCTCTAATGCAGGGAGGCGGGGGTGGCCACAGAGCTGCAAGGGTTCCCACTTGATTGGGGTAGAGGGGCGGGAATAGGAAGCTGCACCAGGTTTGAGCACAGGAGGGATCTAGTCAAAGTGAAGTTCCAAGAAATTTCATCCGGCAATGGCACGTCACTTGGGGTTTTTGACAAATGAGGCCAGCGGCCTGCGGGCTGTTATGCTAAGTTTTTGTCAGCCTTAGACTTTGGTATTTCATCATCTCTATTAGGAGCTTTGTTTTACTCATTTTAAAAGCAAAGCAGGCTTATTTATAAATAATTTGGAAAATTCATTATCATCTGATGAAGGCAACATCAGCCATTCCCAACTCAACGCTGTTAACGTTTTTGTTTCCTTCCTTTTCTCATTGTACTACATTCGCAAATGATTTTGTGGCTTTTCTTGTCCTAATCATTGCATTCAGCTATTCCTCAAATTCTGAAACTGCATTAAAGACAGCATTCCCAGAGCACAGCTCTTGTGCAGACTGGAGGTGTGAGTGATTTCAGGATTAGGTTTGGCTGAGGGGACACAAAGCCTACTCCTGCCACTCTGCCTGAACCCAGGAGAGTTGGCACTCCATCAGGAGAGAGGGTGAGAGAGTAAGAAGGAAGCTTTATCACGAGGCAGCAGCCTGGTTCCAGAGGGAGCAGGGCTAGAGGAGGGGAAGGTGTGTGAGTGAAGGCTTTTCAGAAGGGAAAAAAAAACCTCTTTTCTCCGGGAAGGAGAGCAGTTCTTTTATTTCAGCCTCTCTTGCTCCGACACCTTACCCATTTCTCCCTTTTTGCTTTATTCTTCTAATAGCACTAACGGTGCCTCCAGGGGAATCTTTCCACACTTGAGTTTCACAGGTTCCCGTTTGCCCCTCCTGCTTGTTTCTCTTGCCAGGGGTCATCGGGGAGCCTCGCCTCCCTCCCTCCGCCCACAATCCACCTGCCTCGCTAAAGGCCTCCATTCCGCTGAGGCATCTTTTCTTTGCACTCAGCATAAGCAATTATTTCTCCTATCACTGCCCTTAATGCCTCCTGGAGAGTTAGCAGATCATTTTTTGCTGACGGATATCACCCCACCCAGAAATGATAGACTACCTCCCTCAGTCTCATTAATAATAAAAAGGCATTTGTCTCTCCTCCTCCATCATGGCTGCAGTCAGAGCCAGGGTGGGAGTGCTTCCTGGCCAAGGTCAGCAGCGGCAGCTGGATCACCGAATCCCCAAGGAGTGAAGAGAGAGGGTGGCAACACCAGTGAAATTGGGAGACCCATTTACCCCAGTTGTACCGGACTCTCTTTCTCTCCTGTGATAGATTCTTTTCAGCTGCTTTGCTTCCCAGGGCCCTGTTAACTTGCTCTGAGTGAATAATTTCAGATACAGGTATAGGAGTTGGAAAGATGGAGATACAGTCAGTGAGGCTCATATGTTTTCAGTATCTTAAAGGTCATCCACAGTGCCCCGTGTCTGGGAGACAGAAGACGACTGGGCAGGTACAAGTTACAAGCACACCTAGGTTTTCACATGTGGAGTGAGGCTTAGGGCCTTTAGCTAGCTACGGGTGTAAAAGATTCCACAATGTGATGTGAGCTGTCTTAGGAGAATTGTCCACTCCAGATCCCAGGAAGCAGTGGTCCTTTCTGGTCTACTCTGGTCAACCCATCCCAGGTGTCTTGTGTCCCATTCTCAGCTCCGTGTTTTGAAAGGACCAGACACTGTAAGGCTTGTTTTGAGGCAAATGAAGAAGACAGCCAAATGGTCCTGCACTCACGTATTCACCCCACAGTGGTTGCTCTTCCATTCTCTAGAGAAAAAAAAAAAAGTCTGCAGTGACTCTGAAGCTCAATCTTGTGTGTCCAGAATCTGAGAAGAGAAGCTTTGTGTCTGTCATTTGCCTCGGGTCCTAGTGAGTCCCTGACTGTCAGAGACATTCGTGTGGAGTCATTAGGGATGGCTTAGAGGGACTGCTATACCAGACTGGAATCTGACTAAATGATCCTAAAGGGCCCCTGTAGCTCTAAGATGCTATAACTTTTTGTTGCTTCCGGACTTTGAACTGTTCTGTCAAGTATAATAGCCACTAGCTACATATGGCTATTTATATTTGAATTTAAATTGATAAGTTAAAAATAAATGAAAAGTTCAATTCCTCATTCACACTAGACACATTTGAAGTGCTCAGGAGCCACATGTAGATGGTGGCTACCACGTTGGACAGCACAAATCTAGAACTTTTTCTGAAAGTTCTCTTGGGCAGTGCTGGCCTAGAACATCAGTGGCCCTGGAGAATAAAAGATCATTTCTCCATGGTTACCGTGAAGCCCCAGAGCAAACCAGCTGGTCTGTCAAAGGTCATAGAGCCACATCCCCTTCCCCTTTGTTGTCCATTCAAAAGAGCTCTGAGTTCAGCCAGAGTCAGATCCAGCTCCATTAAAAAATTACTACAATGACCTTGGACAATTTAGTTTATTTCTCTGGACTTATTTCCTGATCTGCAGAATGGTTCCTTCCAACTTTAACAGTATAGCTAATAAAATATTATAGCGTGATCTTTCCAGTGTGGTAATTTTCCAAGGAAAGTAGCAGTTTGTGCCAAGTACATGGCTTCTGTTTCTTGTCCACATTAGCCTGGCATAGTGGAAAGATCCCAGAGTCATATCCAGCACTAGCACAATGCTGCCTGTGTGACTTTGGACAAGTACTTGTCACACTGAGCCAGAATTTATCGTCCAGAAAAGGGGCCTAATAATATCTCACTTATAGGTAATCCTGGTTAATAGGGAATGCTCAAGTAATGCTTCCCAGAATGAAGATGATAGTGAATAGGGTTACCCCGAGGTAAGAATTACATAGAGAGAGGGGAAGACTTTTCCCCATCTGCATGTTTCAGAGATACATGAAGAATGATTGAATCTGAGTTTCACTTTGTGTAGTGGAAAGTATTACGGAGCTTTCAAGAGGTCACAGCAGTCTTACCAGTATAGTGAGAGTCAGAAGTTGTAATTTAGTGAGGATACTCAGTGTCTTAAGCCCTGAGTTTGAGACCAGCTCTTCCACTAACCAGGCCATGAAATCTTTAGCACATCTCTCTCCCTTCCAGGGACCACCAGACAGACCACAAGGTGCTTATACCAAGTAATCCCCCTTGATAATTAGATGGGCTTTTTAAAAGAAATTGTAAAGCACATGAATTCTATCACCACACCCCTTTTTAAAAGAAGTATTTATCTAGTCTACTGTGTACCAAATACTTTCATGATATTGTTGGATTCACTTCATATCCATGGGTCCCTCTAGCTCCTTCTCTACATCTGAGTCAGTTCCTGGGAAAAGAGCTAAAATGTGTTCCATACAGTATATTACACATTTTCTTTGTTTCAGTTCAAAGAATGTTTTTGAGTTCCTGCCCTCTGTAAAGCTTGGAGACTAGATGACACAGACAGTCTGCAGAGACCACCAGAATGCTCTTACTTTAGGGGATATGAAATGTTAGCCCAGATGGTTGTGATGGGTGGGAGGGTGTGATAGCTACTGTCATTGAAATGTGTATCATCTGCAGAGTCTGAGGAGAGAGCAGGCATTTGTGCCTGGGCTTCATGGAGGAAGTGGCATTCAGTCTGAGCCTGGAAGGATGGGCAGGAGTTCATTCTGCCATGAGGATAACAGATAGCAGGAACAGAGACATTTTGTTTGAACTGAGGCTTAGGCTGCTTAGAGGTGTTAGTAGGAGATTAGAGGTGGATCCAGATCGCAGAGGACCTCAGATGCTCAGGTAAGGGATTTGAGCTTCCATCACAAGGTGCTGGAGAAACTGAAGGTTTTGAGCAGGAAGAAGCAGCACAATTATAACTCATTAGAGGGACTTCCCTGGTGGTCCAATGGTTAAGACTCCACACTCCCAATGCAGGGGGCCCAGGTCCGATCCCTGGACAGGGAACTAGATACCACGAGCTGCAACTAAGTATTTGCAGCTAAAGATTCCACATGCCACAACTAAAAGGATCCCGCACACAGCAACAAAAATTGCCACAACTAAGACCCAACGCAGCCAATAAGTATTAAAAAAAAAGAGAGAGAGAGAGAGAACTCATTAGAAACAGTACCATCAGGTCTTGCCCCTGATAGAAGGACATCATATACCACGTGGTGGGTGGGGTAAATATGAGGCGTGGGGCCACATAAGCAGACCCCTGTCCTGTCTGTGGGCAGGGCTGTAGCCACAGGCACAGGAGTAAGCTGATTCTCACAATCAACCCTGTCATTTCTAGGAACTGGCTGGCTGCTTTCTTCTCTCCCTACTCCCAGAGGTGGGATCAGAGGTCCCAGGGAGGGTTTGCTCCTAGAAGGCCTTGGAAGCACCAGAGTCTGTTCTCTGCTGCCATCCTTCTGGTCTTTTTGGAATGAATGTCCCCAGGGATGTGTATGTTCTGGGAAGTTTCTGCTCACTCAGAGAGTGCTGTGTTGCAACAGACCGGGGAAAGTCTGCAATCTGATCTTCTGAAATAAGTGTCTCCTCTGCTAGACTGATAGTCCTGCGTGTCAGGGGCTGTTGTATTCATCTTTGTACCGCCAGTGTCTAGCATCAGGCCTAAGTACACAGCAGTTGTTTCAAAGCCCTATTTATTGAGCATTTGCTGTGTAGCAGGCATCTGCAGAAGGAAATGGCAACCCATTCCCAGTGTTCTTGCCTGGGAAATCCCATAGACAGAGAAGCCTGGCAAGCTGCAGTCCATGGGGTTTCAAAGAGCTGGACACGACTGAGCAGCTTAACACTTTCACTTACTATATGCCAGGCATGGTGCGTAAGAATCATATATGCATTAGCTTGTGTAGTGCTCCATTAGCTCTATTAGGAAGCTTCCAAACTAGGTTATTCAAGTGATAAGCTCAGAAAGTGTAAGTGACTTACCCCAAGCTTTACCATTTATAGCTAGTAAGTGATTAAGATTCAAAACTACATCTCTCTACCAAAACTCTTGCTCTTAATCTCTGTCTCTTTCCCATTGCTGAAGAGATGCTCCATTTCTGTTAAAGTAACATAAATGAGAGCTTCCTTGGAGTGATCTGTCTCAAAATACAGTTGTCTGATGCTCTAACTATGATGTATCAATGAGACCCACAAGATAATGGGTGATGAGGACAGGAAGGATGCTCCTAGTGTGTGGAACCAGAATAGAAATAGGAGGTTAGAAGCTTTGGGAGAGATAGGTTTGAATTCAGCAGAAGGAAGAACTTTCTAATAGTCGGTGATGGCCAGTGATTACATAGGATGCTTCCTGTCCTTGGAAATGTCTAAGGTGGTTGGCCAACTGTCTTACATCCTGCCCTGAACTTTTGAGGTCACTTCCAGCATCAAGTTTCTATGAAACAAATTTCAAAGATAATGCATTCTGCTGAGATCACCATTATCACTTGTCACCTTTAGCACTTACCGTGAACTATGGTTGTGGAAATGAACAGTTTTGTGAACAGAACACCAAGCTCATGAAAACATCCAGTCAATGCTAGAGGTCCTTGTAATTCAAAGGAGCTCACAAATGACACCCCTGTTTTCTACATCCAAGTTTTAAGCCAATTGAGAGATAAGACAGAAAGAAAAACTATGGAACCCTAAGTTCTTTATTACTGATTAAGGCCCAAATGGCATCTATGGACACCTTGAACTTCTTAACACAGAACCCCATGCTTTGACAAACTGATATACTATGTCATGGGTGCTTTGGACCCCATAGGACTCCCCACATGAGAGCATAGCCGATTCCCACAGAACATAAAACCAGAAATAGAAAGTGGGCTTCTGGCTGGCATCTGGCTCCCAGGAGGGAGGAAGCAGGCAGCGTCTGTGGCTCACATGCTCATTCCCTTTATTAAAGCCTATTCAGAGCCATTACGCCACTTCCCTGGAGAAGAGGGGATGCAGGGGTACAAAGGAGCTGGAAGTTATCCAGCTCGCATCCTCCATGTGGAAGGAAAGCGAGTCTCCCCCTGGCAGGAACAGCCCTCGGCATTGCACTCTCCACCTGTTTGCTTACTCTCCTCACTGGACTGTGAGATCCTTAAAGAAAAAACCCTCCCAGCACAGGGCCTGGCACACAGTAAGTGTTCAAGAAAGGGAGAAATGAGTGAACGTTCACCTTCTATACCAGTGTTTTCCTAAAGAAGCCCCTTTCCTCTCATCTCACCCTCCTTGTAGCACTCAAGACCATGTCTTTGTCATGCTTCCAAGTGCCCTCTTTTTCTGTTCCATGGTGGGTCAGACGAGGGCCAGAGTGTTGCCAGATGATTCAGGAAATGTTTTCCCCAGGCCATGTTGTTCCTGCCACGCCCCAGCTGTGAGCAGGTGAAGGTGCCTGTGAGTGCTGCATGGCGAGGGGCAGATCCTGCCTTAGTCCTGCTGCTGTCCCTCTTGCAGAGAGTACGAGTAACTGTAAGCATGTAAGGGGAAGGGAGAGGGAGTTTGGAGTGACCTGATCTTCCGACAAGATCATTTGTACAGTCACCTGCCTTTGGACCGCCCTTCCCCAGAGAGAGGAGTGGTCTCCCTATTCCAGCTCCTGAGATCCAGAGCAAGATTGGTGCAGGCATAGAAATGCCAGTCTTGTCTTCAGAGATTCTGGATGAAAGAAGTGAGCAAGATTCTGATGGTCTGAGACTCAAGGTTCTTTAGGTCACTTCCAGTGTTGGAAGCCCTGGGTTCTAGTGGGGTTAATAAACTAGCAATTGTGCTAAATGTTAGGATGGAGCTAAAAGTCAACAATGTTTTTAGAAATACTTCAGCCTAACAAAGGGCCTGAGACCTGTAGTCACTCAGTTAGGATTTGATAAATGTATGAAGAAACTTGAAAAGTTTTCATACTGGGACAAGCATTTGGATACTGAATGTGGGAAGATCCTTTTTCTGTTATTTTTGCCCACTCCCACTTCTGCAGGTTTCCAGGATAGGGGACTAAGAGAAATGATAAACTTAAAGTTCCAAATAGAAGAGAAAAATTAAGCAGGATTTAGGCTTTGGTGAATGATCGAGGTGCTGTTCACCCTTGAAATCTGTCGCCGGGCTAGGACTGGAATATGTTGTAGTAATCCTTCCCAGCTGAGATTCTACCCTCTGTCAGAATCCTCTTTTGGGGAATCGATTTTGGTTCGGTCGTTAACTTTCCGGTGCCAGCTCCTTTTCCCTAGCAGGCCTATCCCCAGCCTGCTCTCCCCTGTACCCCAGCTCTGGTTGCCCAGAACTAAGAGGATCAAGGTCATCACTATCCATTATGCATTGATGGGGCAGACAGGCACTGCCCTATGCCCTTAACCTTCATCATCTCTTTTGTCCTCACAGCAGTGGAGGGTTATCATCAGGCGATGGCTCCCTGACCCCACCACACACTGTCATACACCTGTCTCCCCACCTGTCTCTCCCCTTATAGCCCTGGAATGGCACTCATCTTGTGGCGCTATGATAACTGGTCCATTTGTGCACCATTCTTCTATGCAGCTCATTTGTTGAGTACCTGCTGTGGTGTTGCCTGTTGCCCCCATTGGATTTGGAAGTCCATGGGGGCAAGAGACCATGCCTGTTCTTGCTTGCTGTGTATCCCCAGCATACAGCACTATGCCTGGCTCATAGTAGATCTTTAGGAAATGTTTTCTAAGAGTGGCCTCTAAGTCTAGTTCTTGAACAAGATTCAGTCCTTCTTACCCCAGATCCTGGACAATAGGAGACTTATCTCTTAGCTCACAGCTTAGCCAATAAACACAGCTATGATTCTGGATGCTTAACTCTCAGTGATCCCCCTAAGTGGAGGAACTCAAGCTGCAGTTAACCCAACATGCTATTAATGCCCAAGTCATTCATTATGATTTGTGGGTGTTCATTCACTCTTTCAGTAGATGTTGAGCACCCTGTGAGTGTCTGGGTAAGAAGCTAGAACCACAGAGATGAGTAAGACACACACACACAACACATGACCTCAAGGAGATCAGCAGACTAGACAGAGAGGTGGAGAATCAAGGTCAGAATGGGTTAAGTACCATGGGCGCAGTTCATCAAGAGCACTGCCAGGGAGATTTTTAAGAGAAGGTAAAATTAGGGAAAGCCATCTAGAGAAGGTGGCGTTCGAGCTGGACCTTAAAAGGGCCATACAATTAGGAGCTGAGGAAGTAGGTGGGAAAATTTTCCCTATGAACAAAAGCATAGAGATGGGGATGTATGTTTTGGGGGAACATGAAGATCATTCAGATAATTAACTTGTCAGCAATCAGCAGGGGTGAGACAAGGGTGACCCTCATTACCACAGACATATCACTGTGATGCTTTTATTTCCTTCTCCCTACCGCTCCCTCCTCATGCCTAAGAAAAATAGCTCTGCTAGATTATAACCTGAAAGGTCAAGGTAGGACAACCTTATGTGGAGTGATGCCCTGTCTTGGCAGTCACATGGTCCTTCAGTCCTCACCCCTAAATGCACACACAAGGACCTTCCATGCAAAGGCCTTTCTGCATGTCGTCCATTTGCTGGGAAGGAGTGTACAGAAGCCACACGTGAGTTTCTGGAAGAGGTAGACGCTGCCGACAGGATTCCTCACTCCACTGGCAGTAGGAGGCCAGCGAGGCAGATTCGTCACTAGCATCATTTTATCTGTTGAGTCAACATCTGTTTTTAGGTGTGGAACCCCTAAAGGACCTGGCATCTCTGCATGGAAAGGGATAGAGTGAGGGGATATACTCATCCTTCATGCCCCCCTGTGGGATTCACTGCTAGACCCATTCTCAGAGGCAAGGTCTGCTTCACTGACGGAGATTTAGTTCCTAATGCCAAAGGTCGAATTTAATGCATACAGTTCCTTTTACAAACATGCTTTCACGTGTGCAGAGCACAAATACACACAAGCACACCCACTTACTCCCTCACCCCTGTAGTCTTAGCAGGTCCTGTGAATTGTTTATACAAATTAAATAAAACTGAAAAATGCTAAGGCATATAGGTCCCTTCCTGTCCAACATTGTCAGATGTGCTCTGAAATGACTGTTTTCATCATCTATTCTGAGCCATAACCGCCGCAGAAATAGCTTTAGCAGGAAAATGCTTTTGTTAGACTAGCTGTAAATTATATTTCAAATGTCTGATGTTGTTTTCTTAAAAAAATAAATAAGTAAATGAAAGTCTAAAATTAATGACTGCTGGGGTTTGCTTTGCTTATGTGTACTGCTACAGATTTGGCTTCTTGCAGATGGAATTTCAGATCTGTTTACACTTCTGTGTTAGCTTTTTGGGGAGGAAAAAAAAAAGCAGTTGAGAGATCTGGGAGGACAAATTTATAAAGTCAAACTTATTATAACCATCGGAGAGGCTCGCGTGTCTCTCGACTGGCCTCTCCTCCCCCCTTCCCATCGTGCCCTCATTTTTGTTTATTGTGGTTTTAGCTTCCAAGTTCGAAGGCAACTGGTTCTTGCAGATGCTGTGACAAGGTCACATATCTAGTTTCGCAAGCAGATGTTCATTCAGCCCCATTTCACCAGCACTTTGTCATTCAGCGAGAGCAGACCTTATGGGAACTGATTAGAGCAACACAAAGGATGGGACATTTAAAAAAAGTCTCGCAGAGAACCTGGTCGTTTCTTATGTGTTCAAGAAGGGACTGGGGGTTGGGAGTGGCAAGGAAAAAGCTGCAGAGCAGAGTTTTATGGGGATTTTTTTTTTTTTTTGGTTTATTCAAAGATTATTATGTGTTGGATACAGTAAATCATCTATACACCCACATCCAGGAGGTAAATCTTCAGAACTCCATGCGTGGGTTGTTCTGCATTTAACAGCTGCCATACAGTAGCTATTTTGTTCTGCACTTAGAGACCCTTATCTGTGCATTTGTTTTAAGTTATCATCCACTCTCCTTTTGTTCCTCTATTGCTGTTCTCCTGGTTCTCATTACTAGTACAAGCACAGCCAAAAATCTGAACTACAGAGTTGGCTATTTGAACTGACACTGTGAGTTAGAGTGATAGACGCGGGGCTGTCATCTCAGTTGTGGACTCAGTCTCCACTTGAAGGGTGTTGCCTGTAATGCATTTAGCACCTCTTGCCTTCTCCTAGGTCTCATATGCCCGTCCGAGCTCTGCCTCAATCAGGGATGCTAACCTGTACGTTAGCGGCCTTCCCAAAACCATGACCCAGAAGGAACTGGAACAGCTTTTCTCACAATATGGCCGTATCATCACCTCACGAATCCTGGTTGATCAAGTCACAGGTGAAGTATTTCTAGGCTATTTCCTTCCTTTGGGTCAGTGTCACCAGCCAGTGCCCTGTGACCCACCGGAGCAGAGGGGTAATGGTCACTTAGGGAAATGGATATGGGTCACAAGTAGACAGCTTTTTGACTTAAAAGAAAGACTTTTTATCAATCAACTGCTGAAATTTAAAATGGGCCATCCTGGGAAGTAGAAGGGCTCCATCATGGGAATGGTTCCAGCAGCAGCTAAACTACTTGGCAGAGTTGTAATGAGGATTCAGCCATCAGGCTGGGAGTGGGGCTGAATGACCTTCAAAGTTTCTTTCAACCCTCAACCAAACAACATTACTTTTGCATGTGAAAAGAACCTCTGTGTATAGCTCTGGCTGCTCTGATAGCACTGTAGAGTTAAAGGGAAACTGAAACTGGCTCATTTCACAGGTAAGAGAACAGAGGTCCAAAGTGGGACACCTGTCCAGTTAGTAGCAGTGCAGGGATAACCTAGGATTGGATCCTGTGGTACTTGGGCTATCATAAAGAAAAGCAGCTGCCACCAACTCTCAGTAAGAAAGGCACCCAGGTTGCATTTTTGATGACAGAAGGTTTCCACCTACTCTAATTAAAAACACCCCCTGAGAGTCATTTGAAAGTGAGAGTGTTAGTCATTCAGTCATGTCTGACTTTTTGTTACCCCATGGACTGTAGCCCACCAGGCTCCTCTGTCCATGGAATTCTCCAGACTAAAATACTGCAGTGAGTTGCCATTCCTTTCTCCAAGGGATCTTTCCGACCCAGGGATCCTACCCAGGTCTCCTGCATTGCATGCAAATTCTTTACCATCTGGGCCACCAAGAGAGTCGTTTAGCGTGTATTTATCATCTGATTATTGCAACAAACCTCACTGAAGGCAGCTCTGCCCCAGATGCTATGCAGAGGGACACCAGAGATCAGGGACAAAGGTGTCACAGCCCCATCCTTACAAGACCACAGTGTGATGAGTACCAGCTAGAGCTGCCCAGCGCCCCAGGAGAGCTCAGGAAGTCTCCATCAAGGGGATGGTGTTTGAACAGAGTTTTAGAGAATGACTTGAAGCTGTCCAGTGGGAAAGAAAGATAGAACATTCTAGGTGGATAGGATATATCCCATAGAATAGGTGATAGAACATACCCAAAGGCACGGAGTCGAGGAGGAACACAGCCTATTCAAGGACTGTCTGGCAGTTAGCTTGGCTTACATGAGGTTCAACAGGGAGTTGGGACCAGATCATCAGGGGCATTAAATGCCATGCCAACAAGTCTGGAATTCCTCTGTATGCCACCTGGAGCCATGGAAGGGTTTTTTATGGGTTTTGTTCATTTGTTTTTCTGCCATTGGAGTAGGGAACAATGAGGAACAGGTACATTCACAGGGTAAAAAACAGAAAAGGTACAAAAAGGTATAAATGGTGTTTTTAAAGGGTATCATATGGTCAGAGTTTGCTTTCAAATGGATTACTTAGTTGCCAGGTATGGAGGGCACATTGAGGGGCTAGAAACTGGACAGCAGATGATCAGTTACAGCAACTAAAGGAAGGCTTGAGGGCTGAGCAGGATGGTGGAGGAAGGCAGGAAGGGACAGATGTGAAATATGCCTGTGTTCTATAGGCAGGAATTGCCAGCCCAGAGCCATGATAGCAAAAAAGGCAGGCAGATGCATTTTGATGGGTGAGAGAGATTCAGGAAGCCAGGCTCAGCCCTGGCCCCACAAGTGGGCTGACTCCCTAGAAACAGCAATGGGACTCGCCCATAACTTCCTGGGGATCTTTACCAGTTTGGTTTGTTCACTGTTTACAAAGGCTTTCTCTTTCCCCAGGAGTGTCCAGAGGGGTGGGATTCATCCGATTTGATAAGAGGATTGAGGCAGAAGAAGCAATCAAAGGCCTGAATGGCCAGAAGCCCAGCGGTGCTACGGAACCGATTACTGTGAAGTTTGCCAACAACCCCAGCCAGAAGTCCAGCCAGGCCCTGCTCTCCCAGCTCTACCAGTCCCCCAACCGGCGCTACCCTGGCCCACTTCACCACCAGGCTCAGAGGTTCAGGTAGGTGCACCCGCAGGCGCAAGAGCCCTATTACACGAGTACAGAGTTGGGCAAGAGCCAGGGAAGCCCTTGGCCCTGAAGGATGTGGCTGAGTGAGGACATCTGCCCCCTGGAATCACTGCGGGACACTCCCCCTGAACCTCAGTTTCCACTGCTGTAAAACGTGATGACGGGGCCAGGAGGCTCTTCTAACTAGCACATGACTTTCAAACTAGCACATGACTGTGACTAAACTTCAGATTCTTTGATTGAAACAAATTTCTACATTTAACCAGGTAAGAAGGTTCAGTTTCAACAGGAGTTCATCACAGATAAGGGACTACATTCAGCAGTTTAGACTTAAGGCTAAGGCAGTGAATGACTTTTAATGAAGTCAAAGAAAAGAGTAGCCCAGGAGGCATGTCCTTGCCAAAGGGAGTGGTATGGTCTGCTCTCCTCTTTCTCTTGCCGGTGCTTCTATTGGGTTGAGTGGGGAGATCTGCTCTTCTGTGTTAACTTCTCTCTGACATCAAGTCAGCAGACTTTGGGAAGACAAGGAGGAAGGCTTTGTCCAAGCCTTATTAGCATTTCCCTGAGGTACCCAACCCCTAGGAAGCTCCAGGTGCAGTGGGATGTCTGCTTCTCCTGAGACATTTCTAAAAGGCAGATATCTCTCCATGAAGGCAATCTGACATTGACCAGTCTCTACTGTACAAGAGATAAGAATATTGTTAACCTACCCACAATAATTCTAAATAATTATTTTAGTCGACCCATGCCCTAACTTCCCTTTGATGAAAGGGTCTTTCTCTTTTTCAAACATCACATGGATAGTAGGCCCTTCCATCTGGCCACAAAGAGGAGAAAAATCAGCCTCCGAGTGTCCTCCCATGCCCCCTGAATATGAAACGGTTAATGATTTCATGAAGAGTCCAAGTCATTTAATTTTTATTTTGTGTGAGAGCACATGCAGTATTTATGTAAAAAGCCTTTCCAGCAGGCTTCTAATGGTGGAAACTATGGTTACTACTGCCCCATGATGTGAAAAGCTTGTCCCTGAGTAAGATACTGAACATGAAGGAGATTGTAACAAAATGGCAATTTGCTGGGAGGTGCTCTCAGGTTGTAAATAGTAAGCTGGTTTAAAAAATAAATAAAAAACTCTGAACCCTCTCTCCTGCCCAAAAATGTGTGTGGTAAGAAGATTTAGTTAAAGTAGTCAGGCTACTAAGAAAAATCCATTCTGATAGGCATGATGTGTGTGCATGTATTGTTAATCCATCACAGAGACCTTTATTCACAAATTTCATTAAAATAAAAGGTGAACAACATAAGAAGCCATCAGTCCCTTTTTTAAAAATTTCACACACAACATAAATAATATCCACACATGTTCTAAGAGATGGAGGGGAGGGGAGTGAGATTAATTTAGACCTTGAAATAAAGGAAGGTTCATTTAGACACTTGCTTTAAACTCTAACATTGACCTCAACATGAATTACTTTAGGTAGGAAAAGGGGAAACTACCAGTGGATAGGCTCCCGAGCGCTGGGGAAAGTTTTTGAGCTTTTCTTCTTTGAAAATGGAGCATTCTTATTAATAGTTCCATTGAGCGATCTTGCCATCTGTGAGGCATTAACCCAGAGACCCTCCTTCTCTTTGCAGGCTGGACAATTTGCTTAATATGGCCTATGGCGTAAAGAGGTAATTAAAACTCCACAGATTGCCAGATGTCCGTGTTGGCACAGACTGGGGCTAGAATTTTTTTTTTTTTTAATTCACTAACTTTACTTTTTTTTTTTTTTAATTCTTCCTTTTTCTTCCACCAGCATGTCACATTCTTTTTTACTTTCAGACCTCAGTTGGTTTTGTTTCTTTTAGGGCACACAGTGTGTTTGTGTGTTTCACTTTTTCTTTTATTTGCAGGTGGGTTTCTCCTACGGTTCAGGTGCCACAGCTACCAAGCCCTTGATAATCTGGTCCTTGAACAGCTCCCCTAAGAGGGAAAGCTGTGACTCTTTGCCAGCTGATTTTGCAAACTTGCAAGGCAACTGTTTTGCATTAGCGATGCCAAGATTCAGTTAAGAGGGCAGATTCCAGCAAATCAAAATTAGAACATTTTGCTTGTCATGGTTGACAATCTTATGATTGCCAGTGGAGAAATTAGATTCTGGACTACCAGCCCTGGCCAAAGGATGAATACATGCGTGGGTGACCTTATGACTCCTGCCCCCACCTCAGTGTTCATTTCAGGGCACAGCCTGAGAATAAAGTGTATCTGTGTGCACCTCAACCAGAGGTTTCTTTTGTTACAGGCTTTAGCAGTAATTATCAGTCCTCCCTTGGTTATATGTGTATGTACATTGTAAACTTGCTGTTTCTTTTATTTAAAACCTTTTTGTGGGATCGAGGGTTCAAACGGAGTCAAAGTTTGGGGGACTTTCTAAATGTAGTCACAGGGGTGTTCCAGACCTAGTCTGAAAACTGAATCTGCAAATTGGGTGCTGTATGTCACTGTGTCCATGAGATTCCCACGTGTACTTTTGATAAGCCCCATTGAGCTGCCAGGGACATAGCATCTTTCTCATCCTGCTCTGCAGAGCTGCACACTTTAATTCCCCTTCCTACTGTCAAGGGAAAAAAGTATGGTCATGAGGAGTCTGAATCATACTCCCCATATGAGGCGAGTCTTTTACCACTTGGCTGTGCAGGATAAGTATTGAGTTGCCCAAAAACTTTGCTTGAGTTTTTCTATAACATCTTATGGAAAAGCCCACACAAACTTTTTGGCCAGCCCGGTTCCTGCTCTGGAAACTGGCACAGAGTAGAGGAAGTAATTTGACTGCAGACTTCACTCTCGAATTGCAGTCCCAGCCCCTATGAGGTTAACTGTGAATTACCTCCATGTATCTGGCACATGGCTTGCCTGTTCCCACACATTTTACATTTTTCCCAGCTCTGTCCCATACCTTTGCTCCTCTCAGACTTAGTGAGATACTATGAAGAAAGTGATGCTTATATACAATGAGGTCAGGGAAGACAGCACACACGCGGCCATCTTCTCCAGTTCCCTACCCATAGTTAAACATCATGAGTCCATAAAAGCATTCTCTTTTCCTACTAAGCCCAGATTTGGATCCAGAGTCCTTCCTACCAAAGTGCTCAGGTAGCATTACCACCTGCAGTTGAGGCTCTACTTGAAACCTCTTTGCTAGCCCCTGACTTTGGCTTTATAATATTTAGCTGTTCTCTACCTATAAACTGAAAGAGGTCCGTTGACTTAGTTGGAGGAGAGAAAGTTGAGAAGACAATCTTCAGAAATAATGCAAATAACAATTACATATGGATTTGCCCTTCTAAGAATTCACACCATGATGATTTGGGTTTTGTCCTGTTAATTTGTTTTTAAGTAAGAAGGAAGATTGATTTAGTGAATAATACTTAAAATAATATCTGTTGAGTTGTTATGTTTAGCATATTTTCAGGAGCCATTTGATTATTTAAATTCTAGTTAGATACAGAGTATTCTTTCATAGGGCTTTCAAATCCTATGCATATATGGATATATGTTCATTTTTAAAACAGTCCTAAATGACACTTAATCCATTCTCTTCCCCAGTTTTTTCTTCCTCTCCTTCTGTCCCTCTCTTCAGGAAAAAAAAAAAAAAAACTAACCAAATGAAAAGCAAGTACTAGTCAGTGTATAGAATCAAAATACCTGTATAAGTTTGATATAAGTAAAATGTTAACAAATATTTTTTCTGCTATAGGCACTGGTAACCTAATTGTTTCATCTGCTGCATCCATCATGAATCACATACATATTTTATCAGGCAATGAATAGTATCTGAAGGATTGTTTTTCTTTCCAAGATTATGTGAAAACTGAGAAGATTTCGAAGCCTAATACAAAAGTAGTCATAATAGGACAAATAACAGTTTCCTGCTTTTCTAATGTACAGTGATTCAAGATATGTAAATGCGCAAACCACTTGAAATCTCACTCCTGTGACACTTAGAAATGAATTCCAGATAATATAGCATCAAGGAGTGATCACCTTTATTATTACTGCTCAGGGGTTTTTTTGGAACTCTTGAATAAATGCTAAATGAAACATAAGCTGCCCTTTGGAGTAATAACAAGTCTTGTCTATTCATTCTCATGTATCTCCATCCTCAATAATGTCAAGAGATCTTTAACGATTGTTAAGTCAAGGGACTGCAAAGATGGTGGACTTGAGCACTTCTAGGGCCTAAACTTCCTTAAAATAAAAAAGTTTCCCAAGCATTGACCTCTACCAGTGTTATTCACCTATTCAATCAATAAACAGCTATTGAGTGCTTTCTATGTGTCATGTCTGTGAGATTCCTGTATGGCCTCCACTGAATAAATAAATAGAGTGAAAGGATGGATGAAGTAGGGCCCCTTCTATGAAGAGTTCACTGTCTACTGTGGGGAGGGAGGGAGAGGGTCAGGGTGAGATACCCTATGAACATATACTGTGATAGCGTGATAGAGCCTTGCTCTGAGAGTTCTTCCTGGTTTTTAGGAGTTGAGCTAGGATTTTCTCTTGGCATTTACATGCCTTAGCCAGTCTAGCTGTTCCCATCAGAAGAAATGCCGCAGACATTAGTTTTTGCATTTTGGTTTTTAAACCCTGAAGACTCTCCTGCAAACACTCACTCAGCCCTCTGCCCCGTGTCTGTGTCTGTGCATCTGTGTGTTATCCACGGTCAGACTGATGTCTGGACCAGTCCCCCCTTCTGCTTGTCCCCCCAGGTTCTCTCCAATCACCATTGATGGGATGACAAGCCTTGTGGGAATGAACATCCCTGGTCACACAGGAACAGGCTGGTGCATCTTTGTCTACAACCTGTCCCCTGATTCTGACGAGAGTGTCCTCTGGCAGCTCTTTGGCCCCTTTGGCGCAGTGAACAACGTCAAGGTCATCCGTGACTTCAACACCAACAAGTGCAAGGGATTTGGCTTCGTCACCATGACCAACTATGATGAGGCAGCCATGGCCATCGCCAGCCTCAATGGGTACCGCCTGGGGGACCGAGTGCTGCAAGTTTCCTTTAAAACCAACAAAGCTCACAAGTCCTGAATTTCCCATCCTTACTTATCAAATTATATATATAAATATATACGAACAAAACACACGCGCGCACACACACACACACACACACAAGAGAGAGAAACAAACTTTTCAAGGCTTATATTCAACCATGGACTTTATAAGCCAGTGTTGCCTAAGTATTAAAACATTGGATTATCCTGAGGTGTACCAGGAGAGGATTTTATAATGCTTAGAAAAAAAGAAAAAAAAAACACAAAAAAAATACCTTTGATGCATTGAATGTTCTTTCATAGCTGTCGTTGTTGACTATATATACATAGATAGCGACGTGCAGGGATTTTTACCCAGCCAGCTAACTTTACTACCTTCCTTGAAGGTGGATCTTTTTAAGATGACCATTCGCTCATTTGAAGAAGAAAAACAAAAAACAAAAAAAAAATAATAAATAATAAAACAATTTTTACAAAGCAATGGGATTCAAAGAGAGAAAAGATTTTTTTTTTTGTCAAAATGTTGATCCAATCAGATTGGTAAAAAATAAATAAATAAAACCCCCACACAAATTAAAGAGGAATAATAAAAATTGCAAAAATTAAAAAACTTTTGCAAATTTTTTTATTTTTCCTTTTTTCTTTTATATCATGTGAACTAAAAACAGTCTTCTGTTAGGGGATGGGGGCGAGGGGGATACCTGATGACATTAACAATTTAATAACATTAACATTGTTGCCAAAGAGGTGGTCTCTTTGCTGAAAATGGGTTTCAAGAAAAATCTATTTTTATAAAATATAAAGAATTTTTACAAGAGAATCTGGATTTGAGAAAAAAATATTTTGACTGGCTAATTTAGGGGAAATTGACAACTTTGTCGCGTTCATACTGCACTGGTAACTTTTTAGAGATCAAGATGTGTGTTTTAAACTGGATTCGTAGACTGTTTTTTGAAGGATGGGCTATAAACAGATGATCTTCATATCTTTTCATAGCATGTAATAATAATATAAAAAATTATTAATTACTAGGGGAAAGGAGTGTTCGTTCTACCCAGGGTACCACAGTTCCCCACAGTCAAAACCCAAAAGCAAGGAGATGAGTTGAAAGACAGTTTTTCTTTAAGTCATCAGTATGGGATGTCAGCAGAACAAAAATTAAAAAGATTAATTTTCCTTTCAATCTAAAACTTCCTTAGTTTGAGCAGTAGGTGCTACGAAATTATTTACATATCTTAGTATCATAGTTAAATGTAATGTGTTTAGGAGAGGAAAACAAAAGATACATTTGCTTTAAATTCATTAAGGAATTTTCAAATTCACTTTGTAGCCCATGCTGATAGAATTGGGCTGTGTTGGTACATTTGAAACACTGTTTATGTTGCTTGAAACACTTATTTATTTAATCGCAGATGTGATGATGCCTATGGCCGAGATCAAATATAGCTAGATTGGCTAGACTACGTATTTGTTTACTTAAACTATGGGAAGAAGCATATTATTGTGTCATTCTGTTGTGTGTGTATGTGTATATACAATATAAATATATATATATAAAGTTATTTTTTCTTTGGGTTAATTTATTATAAGTTGTAACACTTGGCTAGTTTTGTTTGTATATGTCTTAAAATGTTTTCTTATGATATTTAAGTGACAGTTAAAGAGGTATCAAGGTAACTTGTGTAGAACTATTGTTTGATATATTGTCATGTTTGTTGTGAATATTTTTTTCTTACTGCACAGTAGAAAAATAAAAACAACTGGGTCTTTCTTTTAATGTAATTCAGATTGGGGAAAACAAAACAGAGCTAAGGGAACAAAATGACTGAGGGAGCATTCTCCCACGTCCAGTGCACTGATCATTTTAGTATGTTTGTGCTTTGTACGGTTATATATTTAAAACAAAAATGAAACAAAAAAATACAAGGGTTCATGCTCTTCCCTGGGTAATAGAAACAGTTACTCGCTATGCATAATCTAGTTGATAGTTAAATTTGCTATTGCTTTTCTTGTCTTGTTATATACAATCTTTTCAATACCAGTTTAGTCTTAATGGTAATAAAACGTTATGGTTATTTATAACTTGTGCTTATTTTGTGCGTTTTTTCCCATGCTGAACCCACTAAGTGCATGTAGACAGAGCTGTTGTTTTCACACTGAAGAGGCAAACTTTGTGGTAGTAGTCGTAGTGGTAGGCAGATAACGAAAACCAGGGCTGCACCATAGACTCCTCCTTGAAATTTTTTTTCTATTTTTTTTCCTCGTTTCGGTTTTGAGAAAAAAAAAAAAAAAAAAAAAAAACCACCAGATTTCAGTTCAGAGAACACTCGTTCAACATTCAGAGAAACCTTTTTATATCACCTGCTATGAATGAATGCAGTTTGCTGGCAAAGTTTTGATGCATTTGCTAAGCATTAGTGGAAAAGGCATGCCAACATCTCTTCTCTATAATGTGTTCACTCTTGGGGGAAAAAAAAGGAAAAAAAATCTTAGGACCAGGCAGTTGTATACTTTAGTTATAATGAATGACTTCATGTTAATCTTGCTAGTTTAGATGATTTCTGAGGGAAAGTATTGTAAATGTTTTTTTTTTCCTTAATCTTGTTGTGTTTGAATTATTTGTACTTTATCTGTCCAGACAATAAATGAAAGTGTGTAGAATGGATTTGAGCTTCCCAGATTTTTAAATGTGTTTATTCACACTTTTTTTTTTTCTTTTTGGTAGCATCTTCAGATTTCCCCAATATTTTTACCGTTAAATGAAAAAGGCAGAGTAAAAATTCTGTTTTGCAACTTAGCCAAGTCTCTCAAAGTCAATTCAGTATTCAAAACTCATTGCCTTAGTTCCACACTACTATAAGGTGTGGTCTTTAACCCACAGTATAGGCGTCATCTGGGAGCTTGTTAAAATGCAGAATCTCAGGCTGTATGCAAATCTATATTTAACCAGATCCCCAAGTGAATCCAGATCCCCAAGTGAATCACTGGTAAAGTGTCAGAAGCACTGTCCTGGTTGATAACAAGCCAACACATTTGGCATTGTGTTTGGCATTAGCGTCTGTTATTCATTTATAAGCGTACTTGTGACTTGTGCAGAAGAAAGGGAGTCACTATTTGCAGACCATCTATTATGTCTGTGTGGTGCCCTCTGTGTTCCCTCCCTTGGTCCCACGCGATCTGGGAGAGGAAGATAGCACTATCCTCATTTCACAGATGGCAAGACTGAGGTCAGTGGGAGAGATTAAATAACTTGAAATGGCTAGCAAATTTCCAGCTGGGATATATATATATATATATATATATCATATATACAATTTATTTGGCTGTACCAGGTCTTGGCTGCGACATGTGGGATCTAGTTCCCTGATCAGGGATCGAACCCAGAGCCCCTACATTGGGAGCACAGAGTTGTAGGCACTGGACCACTAGCAAAGTTCCCCAGCTGGAACTTTAATCCAAGTCTGATAGACCTGTACCACACTTCGGTTTTGAGATGGCAGAGCTTGAGCAATAGTAAGGAAACAGACCATCTCTACTGTAAATAACAAGAAAGATCACTTCTTTATTTAAATTCATTTTTGCTTGCTGCTGCTGCTGCTGCTAAGTCGCTTCAGTCATGTCTGACTCTGTGTGACCCCACAGAGGGCAGCCCACCAGGCTCCCCGGTCCCTGGGATTCTCCAGGCAAGAACATTGGAGTGGGTTGCCATTTCCTTCTCCAATGGATTAAAATTGAAAAGTGAAAGTGAAAGTGAAGTCGTGTCTGACTCTTAGCGACCCCATGGACTGCAGCCCACCAGGCTCCTCCTTCCATGGGATTTTCTAGGCAAGAGTTCTGGAGTGGGGTGCCATTGCCTTCTCCACATTTTTGCTTAGAAGTGGCAAATATCTGACTTTCTTACCTTTGAAGAGAAACCCTAAACAAAGACTTTTTCATACTGTGTATAAAGTACATGATTAAAGCTTAGCCTAGGGGGAAAAGACTACCTAAAATATCATGAAGTCATATTAAAATATGATCTGAACTTTACAGATGAGCATTTTAGTGATTTCCTGATATGATCATTCACTGATGATATACTATCTTTCTTTTTCATCTTTTCACTAATTGAAAATTCATATTACTCCATAAAACATCACATCACCATCCACAAGCTGACACAGGAAGAAGAAATGCCCTCACTGATCCAGAGGAAGGAGTAGTCAAGATTCACCTCCATTTCTCATTACCTCCTTTTTTATTATTTTATTAAATTACTTCAACGGTTAGCATAATTAAATTCAGGGCAAAGAATGGGATTTAATTAACCACACTAAATATTAAAACTCCAAGTCAGCCTGAACTTCACATACTTAAAGTTTCTTCCTTTAGTTTTATCTTAAAGACAAGACCCTATGTTCCTTTTCTGAAGAAAAACAGGCATTCAAACTAATCACTGCCCCCCAGGAATAACAGAGCTTCACAAATGTGTGTCTAGGATCCAAAAATGTTGCTGCCAAGCCTATGATGGTTATCACCAAGCATCACCATCCCTGCTCCTTAAAGATGTCATTTTAGTGCACTTTAAACAAATGGATACATTATTTTGGAATATTGGAAGTTGATGGAATCTTACCAGTTCAAACAGTTCATTCCCCAACCTCCAAAAGTTTCACAAATAGCTGTAGGTGTTTAAATAGATCTTTAAAATATCCGTAGAAGGGCATTCTACATACATCCTCTCAGCAATGCTTCCCACCATCAGCACAACGTGTCTACCTAACATCTAATAAAAAATCCATCTCACTGCAAATGTAAGCCTGTTACCTCAAATCTCCAGGCAAACATTGTATAGTTTCTCTAGGTGTTTGTTGGAAAGGTTTAACAAATCACAAGAATGCAGAGATTATTAAATTTCTTTCAGGTCCTAGGTACATTATGTTTTGCTTGGATGAAAAATTGCATTCCAGAGAAGACTGAAGGCATTTACTTAGTATTACTTCTGTCAACGTGATAGGAAGAGAAGGCAATAAAACACAAACTTGTGTCCATAACCAGCCCGCATCATCACCCCCATCATCAAAACTACTTACATCTGCTACCAAAGATCAAACACAACCAAATGATAGTTGCAGCCAGCAGTTTTCATCAACCAGGGTCCTGTTTAATTTTCTTTCATCAAAATCAATCATTACTTGTTCATTTGTAAATAAAACATTTGAATCCCAAAGAATAATATTTGAAAGCATATTTGATACTCATAAAGCCTCTTGGGGCCCCTGCTTAGTCAGTATTTGGGTCTGGCTACTTTATCCTTGTCAGAGTTCAACACTTAATCACCTTTTACCATAGATGATTCAGGAAACTCCCAGTTCTTGAAATTGTTCTGTCCTGACTTTCTGTAGGCACTAAGCATTTGTTCCCTAACAGACATATGCATGCAAACACACGAGGCAAACATTTGTACAGTTGAATAGGAAATGGGGTTTTCCACTTTCATCTTCAAATTCAAAAATCAGATCTGATAAGACGGCATTAACAGCCAGAGCATGATTTCTAAATGGAAGAGCTATTGAGGCCATCCTTCCTGGATCCGTTCCACAGCCTTAACAAGCGCTCACGGAACACAGCTATATAATATCCTTACACCCTTCACTGCCTTTGTTCTACCTGTAAAAGAGAATAATAAAAGGAAATTACATTTTATTTCCATGAGCTAAAATCAAATTTTAATATTGTCCAAAAATGACTCGAACTGTTCCTTTATCTTATTAGCTTTTTGGCATATTAGGTAATAAGATAATTTCTCATGGTACAGTATTTATGTTAGAATCATATTTCTCTCTGTGCAGATCACTTACAGAAGTGTCTGTTAACCAGAGAGAATGATGCATAATCGGCACTTAAGATTAAAATAGACCTGAGAACATAAACGTGTTCCTTCAATTAAAGGAATAGCATTTCTCCAGTCTCATCGTTTTGGGATTCCGCGGCAGAATAAAAACGGGCTCAAAATCACCCAACCCCAGGTTAATTACCAGAAGTCCTCCCTATGCAAGTCCAGTTTGATCTACCAGTAGTTCAAATGCAGAGTGGACTCAACGCCACTCCAAGATGCCATGTAATTATTTTAAATGGTTTCCACCGAAGTCCTCAAGGTTCAAGAAATGGTTTCTAGAAAGAGCACTAGCATTTATTATCTTTCCAATATGCCAGGCACTCTACATTCAGCATTTGGTCCTTCTACCAACTCAACGAGGAATGATATCCCCCTTTCACACTGAGCCAAACGAGATTCAGAGAGATTTGGCATCCTGTCCAAGGGAGTAGGTGGTGAAGACAGAATTCAAACCCAGACCTATGTGACCCCAAAGCTCCCAGTTATACCACCCTGGCTATAAGCCAATTCTGTCATAATTAGAGTTTCATTTCGATTAAAAGTGGAGATGAGTCCTGTTATATAACAAACAAGGGAAATAGCATTAATGCTCTGTGCCTGGGGCTAACTTTCTCCCCAAATCTTTAATGGAAAAAATGGGTCCAATAACTTCATTTTACTAGCAAATTGAAAAACAAAACCTAAACATAACAGTTTTTAAACTGCTGTTTTCCTAGCAGTGCTAAAAAAATCAAGTAAGATTATTTGTTGACAGACACCAGAAGTCATTGAGGTAGAAAGGAGTCAAGGATAGGATTATAAAGTAAAAATGTTTACAAGCCACCTTAGCTGCCCTTGAACTTGGTCCTGTTAGACTCCCTATGAATTAAAGGCATTGTGTGAACGAACCAGCATTACTTTGGTGGGCGCTCCTTTCACTACCTGTGCTGCCACCAGATCCTCAGAACAATCCTGGGAAGCACATTACTTAATTCCCATTTTATATCTGACAAAACAGGCTCAGAGATGTCAGGTATCTGGCCCAAGATTGTACAGCATGAAGCAGAATTGTAATTTACACCATGCCATCTGGCTCCAGTCCAATGTCTTTCCACTAAACTACACCGATTACCTTTCAATGTGACACCACCATCAGTGAGGAAACCAACCTAAAAGCCTTGTCCACACTAGAATCCTTACCCTGACCATCTGCCACGTGCCAGGCACTGAGCTAGAGGCACACGTTGAGTAAACATACTCAATTTTCCTTTCTCCCACTTATTTTGTGTGTGACACTGCAGTAGGTTATGACAGAAAGTGAAGGTGAAAGTGAAGTCGCTCAGTCGTGTCTGACTCTTTGCAACCCTGTGGACTGTAGCCTATCAGGCTCCTCTGTCCGTGGGATTCTCCAGGCAAGAATACTGGAATGGGTTGCCATTTCCTTCTCCAGGGGATCTTCCTGACCCAGGGGTTGAACCCGGGTCTCCTGCATTGCAGGCAGATGCTTTATCCTCTGAGCCACCAGGAAACAAACCAAAAAGAAAGGGGGATACAAGTTTGGAATTCTGTTACAAAGACAAGATATATAAAACAATTATTTAGGTGTGTCAGATCGTTTCTATGCTGGGAGGGGAATTAGAGGAAATTTTTAGAATCCGTGAAGAGTGAAAGGAGTATTCCAGGGCCCAGACAGGAAAGAGAATATGGCCTGAAGGGAAGAGGACAGCTCTGGTGAAAGAAAGTTCTGGGTTTCAATTCCCTGGTAAACTGTTTAATGTCTCTGAGACTCCTGATCAGAGAAGGAAGGATATAAAATATATCAAACTTCCCTTGTGGTCCAGTGGTTAAGAATTCAGGTACCAATGCAGGGGGCATATATTCTGTCCCTGGTTCTGGGAAGATCCCACATGCTGGAGAGCAGCTAAGCCCATGCGCCACAGCTACTGAAGCCCGAGAACCCTAGCGGCCATGCTCTGCAACAAGAGAAGCCACCACAATGAGAAGTATACACTGCAGCTGAGAGTGGTCCCAGCTTGCCGCAAATAGAGACAGCTCATGCATAGCAACAAAGACCCAGCGCAGCCAAATGTAATAAACGATTAAAAAAAAAAAAAAAACAGATAAAATACATCAAGTCTCTGACACTCAGTGAAGAATAGTAGAAGTCAAACTGTAGCCAGAAAGATTTCCAGAGGGAAACAACTCAGATGGGGCCATCTGACTGTGGGGGAGGAGGGCAGTGGGGATCAGTGGTGGATGCCTCTCAATGTAAAGAACAGAGAAACCCTCAAGCAAAGGAGGGACAAGATAGTAGGGATGCATGTGGGAATAGGTGCTTGGAAATCTTACTGGGTTTCATGGTACTTGAGTTGCTTTCAAAATATTGGGTTGGCCAGTTGGGTTCTAACTGGGGTCCCCATCATACAGAAAACTCAGAACAAACTTTTTGGCCAACCCAATACAATAGTAGCTGCAACCACACACCAGAAGAGGCTCTGATTCCTCCTCAGCAACCAGAGAATGAATTGGCCCATCCTCTGGAGCCTGGCCACTATAGTGACTCCACCATTTTACTGCCTTATTCCCTGCAACTCCTCAATGATGCACTTTATCGAAGGTCCACTTCTCCCTGCATAAACAGCTCAAATTCCAGAGAAGGGACCAGGTTGACCCTGGTTGGCTGGCATTTACAGACTGCTGCTATTATTAATTCTCGTTCCCACAGACCAACCTAGTCCAAACAGCTGAAGCCAGGGCTGGAGTCATGTGCTACACAACATGGCCTGCTGGTAAAGAATGGCTTGGGTGGGGTAGGCATCTTGAAGAGCCTGGGCAATACAGTGAGGAGTGTCTGGGCATGGTAGAGCTAAGGCAGGCCTTCCTGAGGTTGGTGAACAGATGGAGGCAGGTGCCGAGGAGCCTAGGTAGGCGGTGGTGGGCAGATAGCAACAGAATAAGAGAAAAAGAGTTGAACACTCAGGCTGAAGCAGGGGTTTTCTTTAGAAACACAGGGTGCCAGAAAGTTTTAGAGGAGAGAAATGAGGCATTTTCATTCATAAGCAAATACCTGTTAAAAGACTGATATCACCAAGTCCAGCTCCTCTTGGCTGTAAGCACATGAGTCGTAAGATCTGTCTCACCCAAGGTGATCTGATCAGACTATTTATAAAAGGTAGCCCTCCCCAACTTTTCGCACAACTGGCCTTGGCTTTGCTTCCTTGGAGGGGCTTCTCAGGTGGCATTAGTGGTAAAGAAACCCCTCCCAATTCAGGAGACATAAGAGACATGGGTTCAATCCTTGGGTCGGGAATATCCCCTGGAAGAGGGTATGGCAACCCACTCCAGTATCCTTGCCTGGAAAATCCCATGGACAGAGGAGACGGGCAGGCTATGGTCCACAGGGTCACAGAGAGTTGGACACAATTGCAATTTCGCAAGCAGCATGCATGTACTGCCTTCCCTGGTAGCTATGAGAAGTCCTTGGAAGTCGGTTCAGCCTCCTTATTTGGTCCTCCCTGACGCCCAGCATTAGTGAGAGCAGGGTTGGGGTTTGTGGTGGCCCCATCTGCCCACCCCTTAGCATACCCTCATCAAACTAGGCCCTCCAGGAGCAAGATGCCGCCACTGGATCAATTTCATCTCTGGGCTATCGTGACTTGGGGAATAGAGGAGGGGAAGACCAATCAGTGGGTCCAGTGACATCAGGAGACTGTTTTTCCTGGCTCCAGAGGATAGAGGTTGAAGAATAAAGTAGAAAAATGGAAAGAACACTTTCCTATGAGATCTGGGTTCAATTACCAGCTCTGCCACCAACTTCCTGTGAGATTTTGAACAAATTATAGTTGACCCTTGAACAACTCAGACTTTAGGGGTGCCATTGGCCCTTTGGCAGTTGAAAATCCGAATACACATTATAGTTGGCCCTCTGCATCCCTGGATTCAACCAACCATGAACTGTATAGTACTGCTGTGGTGTTTACTATTAAAAAAATTCGTGTATAAGTGGACCCATGCAGCTCAAACCCATATTGTTCAAGTGTTGACTATATATTCCAGACCTACTTTTTCTCTTGTATTCCACATCCCAATTAATGGGGGACAACCAGGAGTATTTCTAAACTCCAACCCCCTTTCCCTAACTATGCAATCATTTGCCAAACTCAGTCATTTTTTACCTGCTGAAAATTTCTTAAAGTCCTCCCTTTCTCCCCCTCCTCATGGCTGATATCCTAGTTTGAGTCTTAACATCTCATTCAGAGATCACCTGGATACTGTCTGTGTTTGTGCGCAGATTCTGGCACTAACCTCACAGGAAACCTTCCCTCCTCACCGTCAACACTCTTTTCACCCCCTCAACCAGGATGATCTGCCAAAAACACTAATCTGACCAAATCACTCCCCTGCCTACATCCCATCACTGGATTTCCATCATTCAGATGATACAGCCCAGATGCCTGAATACGACTTTCAAGGCCTTGCATCACCTTGGCTCTGATGGTCAGCTAGCCACATTCCTCCTTTTTTTCCTGCCTCATAGTTTGTGGTCCAGCTACGCAAAACTAGGAACTGTTCTCTGAATACACGCAGCATTTGTCGCAGTCCTACTCACATTTCTTCTTTCTTTCTAACAGAACTCTGATTTCATTGGGGCAACAAAATGCTTAGCTACAAAATATCTTTCAGTTTTCCTTACAATCAGAGGTAGCCACATCACAAGGTTCTGGTCAATGAGATATAACAAGTCCTTGGTGAGGCTTCCAGGAAAGCTCTTTAAAAGATGACACAGGGGCTTCCCTGGTGGCTCAGTGGTAAAGAACCTGCCTGCCAATGCAGGAGACACAGGTTCGATCCCTAGCCTGGGAAGATCCCACATACCACAGAGCAGTTAAGCCCATGTGCCACAGCTACTGAACCTGTGCTCTGGAGCCCATGAACTGCAGCTACTGAAGTCCATGTGCCCTAGTCTGTGCTCTGCAACAAAAGCCACTGCAATGAGAAGTCTGTGCACTGCAACTGGAGAGTAGCTGCTGTTCACCACAACTAGAGGGAAAAGCCCACCAGCAACGAAGATCCAGCACAGCCAAAAACAAATTAACAAATAAAGTCTGTAACCTAAAAAAAGAAAGAAAAAAATGTCTAAAAAGGAACAGACAACACAATATTTACCCTTTTCCATTGCCCTCTTCCCCTTCTTCCTTCCTCCCACATGGAATGCTGATGTGATGTCTGGAGCTGCATGTGTCTTGCTGCAACCAAGAAGGCACTAGTGAAAACCAAGGGATGGCAGATTAGAAGCACATGAGGTGACTAGGTCCTTGGTGGTACCTCTGAATTGCTATAGCAACCCTGGATTATCTCCCCAAGATCTCTTATTACTTGAGAAAAAAATATACTCGTTACTGCAGAGCTTCCCAGCCACTGAACGTATTCTCACTGATGTACTCGTTTTATCTCCTCGGCCCTCTGAGCCACCAGGTGGGACCCTGGGCTCTTACAACCCCTGAGCATGCCTCTCTGGCCCCACACGTCTGTCCCTCTACTTTTCTGGGGACAAATGAATATTTTTGTACTACATCACCATGTGACAAAGACTAGACAACTTTGTCTCACTGGTTTAACTTCGCTTACTACTTTGTTGGGCTTGGCTGTTGCCCATGCACCTCAGTTTGACCACATTGATGAAGTCTACCTTGAACTTCAAGTTCACACCAGATGTTCAGAGCCCCTAACATCTCCACTGCCATGCATTCCACCCCCACTCACCTCACTGTCACAGCTGTATTTCTGCCTGCATCAGTCTGCCATGTGGCCAAGGCTTCTCCTGGGCTATCCATCCAGTGGCACTGACCTGTCTTTGACCTCTCGTGCCCCTTGGGGCCTTGATCCCTGCCACCCGCTAACTGGAAATCTCAGCATCTTTGCTCACCTCCAGATCCCCAGGACTGTCTCTCTCTCTCTCTAACATGCTTGCTCTCTCACTCTTGTTCATCACTGGGGATGCACCCTTCCTCTCTCTTATCCCACTTTGCTTGGAAAGGAACGATCCTACCACAGAGTTACCCTAGTGTCTTACCAAAATGGTTTTTAGGATTTACCAAGGGGCCAGGTGAAAGTTCGCTAAGAAGAGCTTTACACTATGCCCACAACTAGTGCCCCTTACCTTCACACCAGTTTACCTGCCTGATCTTCTGTGCTTGCCTCCCTCCACTCTGGCAGTGATGTTTTCTCTCGGTAATTCCTTGTCCTCATTGTAATCTGGCTTCCAATGCTCTCTTTCCCCACAACCTCGATGTCCATCATATATGAACATTGTATATGTCTGAACCTTAAATATGAACAATCCAAATTCTTACCTGTTGAGTCTATGCCAACCTGGGGACATAGCTAGACATCCAAAGGGCTTAGACAGTGTGCAGAATCCTGAGGCTCCTGTGACAGAATGAATATCTAAATTATCTAGGCCTCAGTTTCCCCATTTGTAAATGCAGGGGCAGGACTACCTAATCTCAGCCTCATCAGTCTGATACCAGGAGGAACCCCAGGGGCAGGCTTGAGGACCCAGAATACGTTAGAACCAGTCTAGGCACTGGGGGAGGGGGAGAGTGAGGGGGAGAGGAAGTTTTCAATCAGGTGCTGAGCTTTCACTGCCAAAAAATTTCCCACAAACAAACCCACCCCAGCAAAGGAAGCTACTGTCGGCTGGCACACTGCAGAAAAGAAGGCGGGCATGAGGCCTCATTAATCCGGCAAACGTGGGATCAGTTGCAGATACCCCCAGCCCACCCACTTCTCACCATCTGCTGCTGCTGCCACGGAGCTGGAGGCGTACGGCTCTGGTGGGAGTCCAGCCTGAAGCCTGCAGAAGGACCTGTGCCCTAGACTATTGGGCAACCTCGGCCACAGGGATCCACACATTCCAGGCTGGTGCCCCAACTGTGTCTTGCAACCCCCATCCCCACTTGAAATGCAATATCACAACCCTCCACAGAGCTCTGCCTCTCTTGGAAGTACCCATAGGAGAAGCCTCAGCACCCTGAACAAATATTAAGCAAATAAATGATCAAATTGCATTGACTGAGAACCAACCATGTGTCAGGCACACACCTATCTCTCATAAATAGTCCCCCAAATCACACTAAGCCTCTCCACAACCAGTCCTAATTCTGGATGATTTTGATATGCACACAGGTGATCCTTCCAATATCCTTGCTTCTGAATTCTCAACCTCTGCTTCTCCCTCCTCCTCATTACTCCCTCCCTGCTCATATGTCAATCCTTAAGACCTGAATGCCAGTTTCAAACATCCTTTTATCAATGCCTACTTCCTAGCCCACTCTCTTTACTACCCTGACTCAAAATAACCCTTCACTCCACTGAGACCTTCAACTCACTTTTTACTGTCCCTTCCCTCCCCAGCCCACATGTCCTCACTTCCATTTCTATTCCGTTTAAATTCCATGGTTGAATATATAATCCCACGCTTACAAGCATCCTTTTTTGGCCCTCCCTAATTTCACTGTACTCTAGTTCATTCACTCTCCCTCTCTCCAAGATGACACCATCCTGCCTTCTCCTCTTTCTTTCAAACCTCCAGTACCTCCTGCCTCATCTCCATTTTCAAGGGAAGACTCTGCTTCCTCTTCTTACTTTCCTACTTGCCGTCTCTAAATTTCTTCCTCATCTCTTTGACCTCTAAATACTGGAGTCTGAGTTCTTGGCCCTTTTCTCTAACTACATTCACTCATCAGAATCACTCATCCAGGGTCATTGCTTTTAATATAATTTATCTTCAGAAGACTCCCAACCCAGACTTCTCCCTTTGACTCTGAAGACATACATAGAATTGCCAAATTGATGTCTCCTCCTGACTGTCTAAAGTGCACCTCAAACTTAACATAACCGAAAGCCATGCCGTTCTACCTTCTCATCCACTCAATCTACTCTCTTCCCCATTTTAGCAAAAAGTAGTGCCATCCTTCCAGTCTTTTAAGGCAAAACCTCTGGGGTTACCATTAACTCCATTAATTTTCCTTCTCTCCTCTAGACATTTTCCCCATTGTGCAGAGATTTGGACCTTTGTTCACTATTGTAACCTCAGCTTCTGAAATAATGGCCATTAGTAGGTGCTCAATAAATGTTTAATAATAAATAAATGTTAAATAAGTGAATAATTAAGTTAATTTAATTAAATGACTTGAGTATCAAGTCAACCTATCTGTTTATTCAATAAATAAAATAATTACAGATTGTGATAAGGTCAACAAAAGTATCCAAAATGCAGTATTTGGGTGCAATTTCAAAAATGACAGAATGATCTCTGTTCATTTCCAAGGCAAAATATTCAATAACACAGTCATCCAAGTCTATGCCCCAATCACTAATGCTGAAGAAGCTGAATGGTTCTATAATGAGTTACAAGAACTTCTAGAACTAACATCAAAAAAAAAGATGTCCCTTTCATCATAGGGGACTGGAATGCAAAAGTAGGAAGTCAAGAGATAACTGGATTAACAGGCAAGTTTGGCCTTGGAGTACAGAATAAAGCAAGGCAAAGGCTAACAGAGTTTTGCCAAGAGAATGCACTGGTCACAGCAAACACCTTCTTCCAATAATACAAGAGATGATTCTACACATGGACATCACCAGACGGTCAATACTGAAATCACATTAATAATATTCTTTGCACCTGAAGATGGAGAAGCTCTATATGCTCAGCAAAAAACAAGACCAGGAGCTGACTGTGGCTTGGATTATGAACTCCTTATTGCAAAATTCAGACTTAAATTGAAAGAAGTAGGAAAAAGCAGGTAATTCAGGTATTACCTAAGTCAAATGCCTTATGATTATACAGTGGAAGTGACAAATATATTCAAGGGATTAGATCTGATAGACAGAGTGCCTGAAGAACTTTGGATGGAGGTTCATGACTTTGTGCAGGAGGCAGTGATCAAGACCACCCCCAAGAAAAAGAAATGCAAAAAAGGCAAAATGGTTGTCTGAGGAGGCCTTACAAATAGCTGAGAAAAGAGGAGAAGCAAAAAGCAAAGGAGAAAAGGAAAGATATACATATCTAAATGCAGAGTTCCATAGAATAGCAAGGAGAGATAAGAAATAGAGGGAAACAATAGAATGAGAAAGACTAGAGATCTCTTCAAGAAAATTAGAGATACCAAGGGAACATTTCATGCAAAGATGGGCTCAATAAAGGATAAAAATGGTATGGACCTAACAGAAGCAGAAGATATTAAGAAGAGGTGGCAAGAATACACAGAAGAACTATACAAAAAAAGATCTTAATGACCCAGATAATCATGATGGTATGATCACTCACTTAGAGCCAGACATCCTGGAATGTGAAGTCAAGTGGGCCTTAGGAAACATCACTATGAACAAAGCTATTGGAGGTGATAGAATTCCAGTTTAACTATTTTAAATCCTAAAAGATGATGCTGTGAAAGTGCTGCACTCACTATGCCAGCAAATTTGGAAAACTCAGCAGTGGCCACGGGACTGGAAAAGATCAGTTTTCATTCTAGTCCCTAAAAAAGGCAGTGCCAAAGAATGTTCAAACTATCGCACAATGTTCAAAATTCTCCAAGCAAGTCTTCAACTGAGAATTTCCAGATGTTCAAGCTGGATTTAGAAAAGGCAAAGGAACAAGAGATCAAATTGCCAGCATCCACTGGATCATCGAAAAAGCAAGAGAGTTCCAGAAAAACATCTACGTTTGCTTTATTGACTACACCAAAGCTTTTGACTGTGTGGATCACAACAAACTGTGGAAAATTCTTCAAGAGATGGGAATACCAAACCACCTTACATGCATCCTGAGAAATCTGTATGCAGGTCAAGAGGCAACAGTTAGAGCCAGACATGGAACAACAGACTAGTTCCAAACTGGGAAAGGAGTATGTCACAGTTATATATTGTCACCCTGCTTATTTAACTTATATACAGAGTACATCATGTGAAATGCCAGGCTGGATGAAGCGTAAGCTAGAATCAAGATTGCTGGGAGAAACATCAATAACCTCAGATATGCAGATGACACCACCCTTATGGCAGAAAGCAAAGAGGAACTAAAGAGCCTCTTGATGAAAATGAAAAAGGAGAGTGAAAAAACTGGCTTAAAACTTAACATTCAAAAAACGAAGATCATGGCTACTGGTCCCATCACTTTATGGCAAATAGATGGGGAAGCAATGGAAACAGTGCCAGACTTTATTTTCTTGGGCTCCAAAATCACTGCAGATAATGACTGCAGCCACGAAATTAAAACACACTTGCTCCTTGGAAGAAAAGCTATGAGCAACCTAGATAGCATACTAAAAAGCAGAGACATTACTTTGCTGACAAATGTCCATCTAGTCAAAGCTATGGTTTTTCCAGTAGTCATGTATGAATATGAAAGTTGGACCATGAAAAAAATCTGAGCGCCAAAGAATTGATGCTTTTGAGATGTGGTATTGGAGAAGACTCTTGAGAGTCCCTCGGACATAGAGGAAATCCAACCAGTCCATCCTAAAGGAAATCAGTCCTGAATATTCATCAGAAGGACTGATGCTGAAGCTGAAGCTCCTATACTGGCCACCTGATGTGAAGAATGACTCACGGGGAAAGACACTGATTCTGAGAAAGATTGAAGGCAGGAGGAGAAGGGGACGACAGAGGATGAGATGGCTGGATGGCATCACTGACTCGATGGGCGTGAGTTTGAGAAAGCTCCAGGAGTTGATGATGAACAGGGAAGCCTGCCATGCTGCAGTCCATGGGGTCGCAAAGAGTCAGACATGACTGAGCAACTGAACTGAACTGAACTGAACTGTGATAAGGTCTGGGAAGGAAAATACTACGGAAGAAAATAGCAGAGGGGTTCTAGCTAGGCAGGGTAGAAGTCTTTTCCCTGAGAAAAAGACTTTGAAATGAGCCCTGAAGGATTAGAAGGAGTCATTGTGAAACAAACAGGCAAAGATTATCTATACAAAGTCCTAGAGGTTAAGTGAGAACTTAATAGGTTCTAGGAAGCAACAAATGGCCAGAGGGGCAGAAGAACAGGAAGTGAAGGGACAGAGATTTCAGAAGACATTGGAGAGCTGGCTAAATCATACAGGCTTTTGCAGACCCCAGTAAGGAACGTGGATTTTATTCTAAGGTCACTGAATTCATCTGTCTTGTCAACTTTCTAAAGAGTGTGGAGTAATGTTAAGACCTGAGGATTTGGATCCCTGTTCAGAGGTTAAAGCGTTTGCCTCCAATGCAGGAGACCCAGGTTCAATCCCTGGATCGGGAAGATCTCCTGGAAAAGGAAGTGGTAACCCACTCCAGTATTCTTGCCTGGAGAATCCCATGGACGGAGAAGCCTGGTAGGCTATAGTCCACGGGGTCGCAAAGAGTCAGACAGACACGACTGAGCGACTTCACTTTTCTTTCTGCCAGACTTACACTGTGTGACCTCTACCAAATATCACTCCTTTGGGGTAACCATTTCTGACCTGCTTCCTTTCGATCACTGTCCTCAGATTCAAGTGAGGTTAGCCAGGGATCATCAGAGGTGTCATTGCCAGGGCCTGTAGGGCATTTTAACCACATTGTTAAACACACAGATCAAGTGAAAGGGAAAGCTAGAAATGGATTGCATTTAAAGAGGTTAAATATAGTTTATACCAGCAAGGGCTGTTTTACTATGGTGGCAGTTAAAAGGCATTTTCTAGCAATGCCTGGGGGTTTCCAGCCAAGATTCCAGATAAATGCTTGGCATTTGAGAAGGGAGGTTGAAAAGTGACCTACTAACAGGAAAGTGCCTGGAGCCTGGAGCTCTGTCCTGTAAAGACCACAAAGTTGGGGCTGGCTTTGTCAATCCTTACTTCTGATTTGGCCATTAACCATCACCCAAACTTTTACCTCTGCAAAATCTTGCTAGGTCTCATCTCCGTGCCTAGGGAGAGTTAAATATAAACCTAACAAAACTGCCTTGAGGTCAGGACGGCCCCAAGAAGAATTACAAAAGGAGTATTACCTCTGAATCAGGCTTGCCAGCCCCACATGTGCTGGTGACCTAAGAGAGCCAGGCTGGACTTCTAGGTCAGCACCGGTTGGGCAGGATAGTAGCTGCAGGTAGCTACATCTCCTCCGTCTTCAGACAGTTGCCCATGGCTGCTCAAGGGAAATTGAGGCAGTTCAGGGAAAAGGATCCGAGTTATACACACTAACATAGCCAGGTCAAGCCCAGGCATGGGGTCTAGGAGGTCACAGCAGACTTAATAACGATGATGCCTTTTCTTGAGTACAGACCAGGAACCAGGAGCTTGAATACACCGTCTGTCATCTTCCTGGCATTTTTCCCACATTACAGGTGAGGATTCAGATGCAAAGGAGTCTTGTGACTCTCCCAGCGTCTACAGGTCGTCTGTGGGGAAGATGGGATTCTAGCCCAGTCTTTCTGACTCCAAAGCTTATGTATTCTCTCTACTAAATTTCATTATCTCTCCCAAGATATCTGCTTCCTCCCTTCTCTCACATAGCCTGAGGGAGGGCACATCTAAGGCACTTTTGCAACTAAAGTCTTTGCCCCTCAAAGGTGGAAATTTAAGAATATCATCATTGTTTTCAGTATCAGCATCATTATCTAACCAAGATCCCTTCCTATGCAGCTGTGCCTTACCCTCCGGAGACCCAAGGTTATTCTTCTCTCATTGGCATGAAATCCTTGAACTTGGTGTAAGAGTTAAGATAGTAATTCTTAAAATGTAGTTCCCATACAGGCAGCACCACCTAGCAATTAGAAAAAAAAATACAAGTTTTCAGGCCCTACCTCAGGATCTACTCAATTGGAAATTTGGAGCGGGGTCCAGAAATCTGTTTTAACAAGCATAGCTAGTGATTTCAGTACATGCTAGAGTCTGAGAAGCACTGAGGAAAGGCGTCCGCCACCTGCGATAATGGCTTCCCAGGTGGCACAGTTGGTAAAGAGTCCTCCTGCCAATAAAGGAGACATAAGAGATGTGGGTTCGATCTCTCGGTCAGGAAGATCCCCTGGAGGTGGAAATGGCAGCCCACTCCAGCATTCTTACCTGGAAAACTCCATGGACAGAGGAGCCTGGTGGGCTACAATCCAAGGGGTCACAAAGAGTCAGACATGACTGGGCATGCTCAAAGGCAAAGCTACTGCAACAGAAAACCTCCCCCACCCAGAGTTGTTTATTTCTCATCCACACAAAATCATAATGGGCATTCCTGATAGGTAGGAAGCTTTCCTCCAAGTGGAAATTTATAGACCCACAACTATAAAGCCATCCTGTGTCTTCACCATCCCCTAAGGCCCATGACTCCTCTGCATGTAGTCAGCAGACAGGGGAAAAGAGGGGATTACCTGTGGGAGGTTTCTATGGAGCCAGTGGCAGAATTACTTCTGCAAACCCCAGGGAAGAAATGTATTTCCATGTGCAAGTGGTACTCGCCTATCACTGGAAGCAACAGCTGGAACCTGCAGCTAAACCTGCCCACTATGAGGTATGTGGGAGATGTGTGCTGGGCTGACACTGGTGAGAGAAGCAGAACTGTCACTGGGGCCTCTCCCAGAGATCAAGGGGATGGAAGCAGTGGGTCAGAAGCAGAGACTCAGAAACATGAGCTGGAACTAGTAGGAGGGTGCAGGAGATCTGCCGTGGTAGAACCTGGCCATATGGAGGGACCCCTGGAACTTGGTGATTGGCCCACCCCCATAGCAGACCAGCACTTCTATCCCTTGCAATTTCCCCATTCCCAGTCCTAGCCAGTTTCCATCTGTTTCTTCCTGTTTCCTAAGAAGCCCTTACAGGCCACGTGGCTGCCTTTCTTCCAGCCCCATCCTACTTAGAAGTGCTAGCTCTCCTCTAAGGTGAGACACAGGCGCCATGGAAAGAGCTTGAGTATGGGGTTAGACCTACGTTCAAATCTTGACTGCATCACAAGATTTGCAATGGTTGGTTCCCTTGTCTCATAAAATTGAGATAAAAGTATTAACCTTAATGAGTTGCTGTGAAAGCTAAATGAGAAAACGTATTTCAATCACACATAGTAGATAAGGAAGCTATTTTTGTTGTGCTGATCTTATGACCATGTGTTAAATCTTTTCTCCTAAACTAAAACATCCTTGATGGCAAGGACAAGGCTTCTTGAGAATACTTAATCCCCAGCACCAGCTTCTAGGGCAGTGCCTGGAACCTAGTAGATGGTTAAGAAATATTTGTCAATATAAAGTGTTCTGTTAATATAAAAAAAAGATCCTGATATGTGACAGGTGGCAAAGACACGCAAATCCAAAGTTTGGCCCATCCTCTGGAACTGGCATCCAGTTGTCATCATTCTTATACACGGCAAGAATTGGACTCATTATTAAAATCCCTCCAAGTAACTTCCCTACCAGCTGTCCTTCAGGCTGCAATAAGAGACAAAGATCTGACACCTTCATCACACAATTACTAAAACATCCTTCTTGAGTTGCCATTTTGAAATGTTTGCCTAATTTAGATGGAATTTGGGTTTAATTACAGGAAGAATGTGGGCTTAAATTTGGGGAAGGGAGGACTAGATAACTGAGGCCCTTTCACTCACTGAAAGACTTCCTTGCTAGAGAACGCCCAAGTAACAATGGCCTAGTCAGGTAAAGCAAGTGACACAAAAGGAACCTGAAACATCTTTTTTTTTTTTTTTTTTTTTTCCAAAGAACCTTGGAGCAGGAGTCTGAGAAGGTCTCACTCCAGCTAGAAATCCTTCAATGTCTTTCTAGGGCTTTAGGACACAGGTCAAGATGCTTGACCTGGTATTTAAGATCCTTCCTTCCTTCCTTATATTTAAGATCCTTCCAGGTTCTAGCCACGCCTCCAGTCTCTGCAATCTTGTCTCCTCCTCTCATCTCTGATCCCCGCTACTACATACCCCATTGACTGTGTGGACCTTGGGGCTCTTCCAGCTTCTCTCCTGACCAGGGCCCAGTTTCATTTCTTCTCCTGTGCAATGGAGCTTGTCTAGTCCATCAGCCAGTGAATAATTATTGGGGATTTGCTATGTACCCAACATGATTTTAGATGATGGGGATAAAGCAATTAGCAAACAGATAAAAATCCCTTGGCCTTAAAAAGAAAATAGACAATAAAGATGACCAGATAAATGTCAACAATACTGTCTTTTGAATAGTGATAACTGCTGACCATATTAGTTCATTTTCCCTTTTTGCTGGCACTGGTGAGTAAAGGTAGCAAAAAAAAAAAACTTGTGCTTGATTCAGCATGTAATTGTTCTAATTAATTTATTTATTTTGGCACTAATAAATGCCACATTTATTACCATGTGGCATGTGGAATCGAACTTGTGCCCCTGCAGTGGAAGCTCAATCTTAACTACTGGACTGTCAGGGATGGCCCTCAACGTACTGTTTTAAACATCCTTCTTTGCTGTTCTAAAGACTCAGAGACATGCTCTGTACCTTCTCCTACCATCGCACTGAGACCCATTAACTGATATTTACAGCACTTTATATTGTCCTTCTGACTAGATCAGTAGCTGCTTAAGGGCAAGGATAGAGTTTCATTTTCATGAAGGCACCAGAGATTATCTACTGAATAAATGGGAGAAGGATTGTGTCAACCCTGGCCTGTCTGTCCACTGACCTCTAGTCATACACCCTTTTCAATATTTTTCAATCCTTTCATTCTTTTCTGCCTTACAAAGTTTCTGCGACTCTTGCAGTGGGCCTATCCTGGTTTCTAAAGGGATCTACTGGGGTTAAAATATCTTGGAGCTGAGATCCCTGCGGACATTCTGGAAATAAGCATGGCTATTTTCCAACCCAACTCAATGAAAATAGATATTGCAAAAGTCATCACCTAGTGAGCGTCTTCAATTGCCAGGCACCATGCTAGGCCCTCGACTAGAATGTCTTTCTAATAAGTAAAAAAATTCTCCTTGGTAATCCTCACAGCGCCAATAACTGTGAGAAATACATGGAAATTACTAGCTGCTATCAATATTACTGCGTCTGAAACTACCGTTTTCCCCTGCATTAGAACAATCTGAACATTGTTAGGCAAAGACATCTAAGCAATTTTAAAATTATTTGAGTCATGACAGAGAGACTCACAACTGAAATATTTACCTTTCAATTTCAGGTGAGGATGTTCCCAGAGATGGAAGATGTGACAAGTTCCCGCATCACATGAGCATCAGAGAAAAGTTCCCCTGACAAGTCACGTGCAGAGATGGGAACCGCTGATTAAGGAGAGGATTAATTTTATCTTCCAAGAATTTCTGCCAGGAAAATACTCTCAGGTTCGTAGAATGGTGAGGCTAGAAAGGTCTTTTGAGATCTCCTGCTCAGCCCCTTTGCCTTAGGGATGGTGAAACAAAGGCCCAGCGATCAGAATCGCATCCTAATTGTTCAGATTGCCTTTTTATATGCCCCACACTAAAATTCACTGCAGGAACAAATGAAACAAATAAAGGGGATGTTTGGATCTCGAGTTGAGTATGGATATCCCTTTATTCAACAAATATTGATTCTTTGCCAGGCACTGTTCTAGGCACTGGAGATACAGCAGTAAACAAAGCAAACAAAAATCCGCGCCCTCATGGAGCTTACACTCTGAAGAGAAGAGGTGGACACTGAAGGTATATCTGCATACAGGACTTCCCTGGTGGTCCACTGGTTAGGAATCTGCCTACCAATGCAGGGGACATGGATTGTGATCCCTGGTCCAAGAAGATCTCACATGCCACAGGCAACTAAGCCCGTGTGCCACAACTACTGGGCCCACGTGCTGCAACTGGAGTAGCCCATGCCCATCAGCAAAGACCCTTGAAGCCAAAAGTATAAATAAATAAATTGCTGGGTTTTTGCTGTTTCAGTCACTAAGTTGTGTCTGACTCTTGTGATTTCATGGACTATAGCCTGCCAGGCTCCTCTGACCATGGGATTTCCCAGGCAAGAACAGTGGAAATGGGTTGAAGTAAATACATAAATATACATACAAACATAAGTAACAAAGACTGTTAAATGACCGTTAAAAATAGAAGTATAAAACAGGAAGGCAACAAGGAGGGCCAGTGGAGGAGGGGATGGAAACTTAGGTAGAACAGTCAAAGCCCTCACTTAGAAAGTGATAGAAGGAAGGGAGCCATGTGGACACCCAGTGGACAAAATTCAGACAGAAGGAACAACAGATGTAAGGGCCTGGTGAGTCCAAGGAATGCTGCGGAGGTCCATGTGGCTGGAGAATAGGGAGTGAATTGCAAGATTTTGGACATGAGTTCAGAGAGCTAATGAGGAGCTGGAGAGGAGTGTACCATATCCTGAGGGTTCTGTGCCATCAGTGGCTGGTTTCCTCTTGTATCCATCCTTATTTGTACTTCTCCCTCGCCCTATGACTTCTGACTAGGTCTGGTCGATGGAAGGCATTGGTAGGAGATGAGAGAGGGAGAGGGGAAAAAAGCCAAGTATATCTCCCATTCTCTCTGTTTCAAGTGGTATGTCTAGCAGGGGCCACAGCTTCTGATGGGTCCAGCTCCCACCAGACAAGCCTACCTAGTTCTGGCTCCAGAGGGACAGGTCTAGCCCTTGGGTTCCCTTTATTCCAGCATCCCAAGAGGAAATGGCGACTCCCTGCAATCTCAGGGTTGCTTCATCTTCCCTTGGTTGCTCTTACAGATTTTCTAATGTCTTTGTAAGAAACTCCCTGTATTAAACAGTCTCTTCTAAATTCCCTAAACTGGGTTGTTTTCCCAGTTGGACCCTGCCTTTATGTAGGCTGCACAGGCCCCTCTAAAACTTGAGCTTTTGCTCTAAGTGACATGGGCAGTCACTGGAGAACTTGAGCAGAGGTTCATGAAGGGCTTAGAAAGTCCAGATAAAGCATTTGTTTCCATCAGCCTTTCTTGAATTGAAGACACCTGTCCAAAGTCACACAAAATCTGTGATGGAACAGATCCCTGGTGCCTGCTCCTCTGCTCTCCGCTCAGCGTTTAATAAATGGCATTGAGGATCCAGAGATTTCAAAGACAAGGAGAGGTTTTGCATCTTCTCAAGCAGTTTTGCCCGCGACTCCAACTTGAAGCCCTTTGGTGGTCAGGAAGGGAAATGACACTACGCAGAGGAAGGCTTTCCTGGTTGATTTCCCAGGAGTGCCAGCAGAGTAGAAAAGAAAACCCAACACTTAGGGAGTCTTTGCAATATCCTAGGCACCTTGCCAGGTAATTTTGCATCCAGTGGCTCATTTAATCCTGCAAGGACACTACTCAGTGGGTATTTTTATCTTTATTTTGCAAACACAGCTTCTGAGTTTCAGAGAGGTTAGGTAATTGGTCCAAGACCACACACCCATTCCATTGACAAGTAGATCAAGGATTAATTAAGACCCTCAAGGTGGCCATCCAGGCAATGGAGTAGGGAAGTCTTTGGAGAAAGGATTGGACAAGAGGCCAAATCTTTGGACTAAAAGTCATTTGGCCTCTCTGAGTCTCAATTTTCTTATCTATGAAGTAGGAATAATATCAAAGATAATACATTTCAAAGGATGGTTTTGAAGGTTAAGATAGGCTACTTCATGATAAAGACTTTGTACGTTTTAAAGCTCTATGCCAAAAGCTCTTAACTTGAGGTCCAGGCCTGAGCTTTGAGGTCCATGAACCCCTTGTTGTGTTGTAGTTGTTCAGACTTGAGGTTGATGCTAAAATTTGTATGTACAGGCAGAGATGTGCTGACCCTGCAAAAAACTCTGACTTTCTTCGTGCATCTTCTACAGATAAGCGTCTTGCTGTGTGGATGGCAATTCTAATACTTAAAGAAAGATATTCCCACACATGGCTCCCAGATGTAGACCAGCTGCCTACTGCGTAGACTACATGCACATGCGTGCTCAGTCACTCAGTTGTCTCTGGCTCTTTTCGACCCACAGGCTGTAGCCCGCCAGGCTCCTCTGTCCTTGGGATTTTCCAGGCAAGGACACTGGAGCAAGTTGCCATTTCCTTCTCCAAGGGATCTTCCCAACCCAGGGACTGAACCTTCATCTCCTGCATTGGCAGGTGGATTCTTTACCACTGAGCCACCTGGGAAGCTCATAGACGATGTACTCTGGGCAATTCAAAGGATTTTCAAGGGTAAGTTTGATTACATACGATTTTTGCCTCACAAACTATCTTTAGAATCCGACTCCTGCATAAGATGTGACTTCTCTGTTTGTCTGCTTGTGGCAGGAGAGTCTGTGGCAGATTCTCAAAGGAAAAAATGACCCAAAGTTGGCTAGGAAGCACCCGTCTAGACAAACCTTACAGGTTTTACAATGTTAATAATGACTAGCATGCTATGGTGATTGTCACTACATATACATTTACTGAGCAACTACTACATATGTGTCAGGAATAATTCAAGATTGAATTGGAGAAATCCATGAACCCACATGGCTCAGTGCTGTGGGGATAATGAGCCAAGTGTAGTGGGCAGGTTTCTTGGAGAAGGCAGAATATGAGCTGGATCCTAAAAGATGCTGCTGCTGCTGCTAAAAGATGCTTAACATCTTTTAACAGGATTCTTAACAGGTGAAGATGATACACGGGGTTGCCAGACAGGAGAGATGTCTTGAACAAAGACATAGAGTGAAGAAGGTGGCAGGGCCTGCTTAGAGAATGCTCAGGTGGGACTGGAGTCCAGGCTGAGATGTGGGATGAGCAGAAGTAGGGCCGGGCTATGGATACCTTCAGTGTCAGCCCGGATGCAAACCTTCCTCTCTATCTCAGTTTCTCCAGCTCATTCAGCCCCTTCTCTTCCCCAGCACCCATTTCAGGGCTGAATACGTATGGATGCTTGGAAGAAGGAAACCCTTAACCTAGATAAAAGCAAGACAGGCTTGGATCCCAGCCCTAATTCATCTACTATCCAGCTATGTGACCTTAGGCAAGATCCTTCCTCTCTTTGAACCTCAGTCTCTTCATCTCTAAAATGGGAATAGCCATACTTCTCCTGCCCATAGCATCCAGTAGGGTGTTCAGTCCTTAGTGGAAGCTCATTTCATGTCATTTGAACTGGACTCTTGCAGGGCATCAAATGAGGTGGTAGATGGTCATATGATTAGGAAGATAGACCACAGACAGACACAAAGCCTTGTGTTATTGCCATAGTCAATGACCTTGAGCAGTTCTCACTGCATCCAAAGACAATGAACTCTCAGCCCTCTCTCTGCACACCAAGGTCCCTCTGCAGAGGAGACAGGAGGGACATTCATCAATTGCCTGAACTGATGCCAGACATTGGAAATCTCCCAATGCATGCTAATGCCATCGACCCTTACAGAGATGTGCTGGATTTTCAAACAAGCATATTTGACTCTGATTCACCTCTGGAGAAAAGAAAAGTTACATTATTGATATGAAGAAATATCAGGAACGAAGTCAGTCATCCATACAACAACAGTTCTCTCCAGGCTTCAAGTTTCCCAACTTCTGCTTAGGTTCAGGTGACACACCCTGGTTAGAGAACCCACCGTGCCATCATCCACTCACTTGATTATCTAACAAATGCTCACTTTGAGCAGACCCCAGTAGCACTAAGAGAACACAGAGCAGGCCCTGTGCTGAAGAAGCTCCCGGTCTAGGGGCAAAAACAGGGCAGAACCATGGACCCAGACCACGGGGTAAGATGGTTCATAGGATTGGGTAGCCCAGAGTGCTGTGGGAGCCAGCACGCTAGCTTGCACATTAGCTTGAGGTGCACAAAGCCAAAGAGGTTTTAAAGATACCAGATCCTCTGCAGGCTGGGCCCAGCTGCAGCCACAGTGCTTCTGCCCATATCCTCTGCACACCTGCCCACACCCTCTGCATCACCACACCAATGACCTGCAACCTTTCATCTGCTCAGGGCATTTCACGCATTCACGCCCCTGATTAGGTATGTAAAATGAGGCTTGGGAACCAATGAATGAACCCTTTTCCTGGAAGAAGATTCAGACAAAGTCCCATAGGGAGAAGCTCCAGTTGGCTCTTGGAATGAGTATAAGTTCACCCAAGTTGCTGGATAGGTACTCCGAAGGGCATGTGGGCAGAAAAAAAAACATAGGCAGGGGATGTATAGAGTTCAGTGTAGCTCAAGCATAAGGGGCACGTGGGGGGATCTGGAAGTTGAGGCTGGAGGCTGGGACAAAGTGGATGAGGGCCTTGGACACAAGCTAAAGAGTTAGGACTTTATCCAGTAGGTGATAGGAGCTCTTTATGGGTTGAAAGCAGGATAGTGACTTGATCAACCATCAGAGTGACCACAGCGTTCTTGAAGTAGATTCAGAAGGGGCCATATTTTTACACATTGAAGGAGAAAATCCTACAATCTGACTCAAAGGTAAGAAAGTGCACTGCAGGCCCTAACAGAGCCTCAGCCTGTGAGCAGTCGCTTCCGCTGCTAGTCTGCAAGGGGCCTAGGACTTCCCAAGGTCACCATTCCTGACAGCCTTTGATGTCTCCAGCAATTCTCCCCAACTCTTCTAAACCATCACCTTTCAGCAAGTTCTGCGCCAAGGACAGATTTGATGGTGAGCAAATGGCCCAGTGGAGAAATAAAATGCTTGTGTTTCTTCAGCAGAGAAAGCTGTTGGGGTTTTTTGTTATCATTATTATTATTTTTCTCTGAGCTGTACAAGTGGCAGAACATAATAATATCATTTATTCTAACTCGCTCTTGCAAATCAGAACTTTTTAATATTTTCCTTTCAGATGAAAATGCCATTTATCATTATCAAATGAAGTGCTAATGAAAACAACATGTATAAGAAACACATTCACACAGCAGAGCGTGATGGAGCACCTTGTCAGCAGTCCATAGTCTTGCCGTTAATTTGATTTCTGCCAAAAATCACTTAAGTGAGACTTGGGGATTTTTTTCTCAGTGCTCCAGGCCTTTCTACTGAGGCCTGTTTATGCCCCTCTCCTGAGAAGACTCTGAAATCTTGAGCCAGTTTTAATCTAGCTTTTAATGGAATTCCCATTGATTACATGAGGGATGTGTACACGATGGGGAAACGGGGTCATGCTTGCCCATGTGTGTGTTGCTGCTCATTTATCTCACCCAAGATGTATGTGGCTGGTAGACTTTGGCTGCTTCCTTGTTTAGGTATGTGTCTGTTATGTGTGTGTTTATGTGCTTCAATCTGGGTGTGCCTCAGTAAGTGATTATGTGTTTGTGTCCTTAAGCCACGAGGACAGTATTTATGCCTAATCGTTCCCCACTGTAGGCCCAGCATCCAGCCTATTGCCTGACACATGTTGCTGCTGCTGCTGCTGCTAAGATGCTTCACTCATGTCCGACTCTGTGCAATTTCATAGATGGCAGCCCACTAGGCTCCTCTGTCCCTGGGATTCTCCAGGCAGGAATACTGGAGTGGGTTGCCATTTCCTTCTCCAACGCATGAAAATGAAAAGTGAAAGCGAAGTTGCTCAGTCGTGCCCGACTCTTAGCAACCCCATGATCTGCAGCCTACCAGGCTCCTTCATCCATGGGATTTTCCAGGCAAGAGTACTGGAGTGGGGTGCCATCATGTTAGGCACTCCATAAATATTTATTAAATGAATGTTAAGTGAATGTGCCTGCATGTCTTCGTGAGGCCTGCATTTTTGTCTGTATGGGTTCATATCTGTGTGACTTATATATGTGGGACCTTCAAGGTAGGAACTATCCCTCATCTCTTGTGCTTCATACAATGCCTGGCACATGGGAGGTGCTCCGTAAGTGCCTGCTGAGTGAAAATGTCTAGGGGGTTCCACATATTTTTTTTTAATGCATAATGTAAAATTAACCATTTTGGAAATTTTTCTGGTGGTCCAGTGGTTAAGACTCCACACGCCCAGCGCAGGGCTCTGAGGGTTTGATCCCTGGTCAGGGAGCTAGATCCCTCATACCACAGCTAGGAGCCTGCATTCCACAACTAAGACCCAGTGTAGTCAAAGCAGAAATCAACCATTTTTGAGTGCAAAACTCACTGACGCTCAGGATAAATTCACAGTGTTGTAAAACCATCACCTCCATCTAGTTCCATAACATCTTTATCATCCCTCAAAAGAAATCCTGTACCCATTAAGCAGTCACTCCACATCCTCCTGCCACCAGCCCGGGCAACTGCTAATCTATTTTTTGTCTCCAAGGCTTTACCTGTTCTGGATATTTCATATAAATGGAATCATGTGACTTTTTGTGTCCAGTCCCTTTCACTTAGCATATTTTCAAGGTTCTCCATATATGTTTTCATGTTTCTGTATTTAAGTCTGTTAGTGCTGTTTTAAGTCACTAAGGTGCGTCTGACTCCATCACAACCCCATGGACTGTAGCCTGCCAGGATCCTCTGTCCATGGGATTTCCCAGGCAAGAATACTGGGTTGAGTTGCCATTTCCTTCTCCAGGGGATCTTCCTGACCCAGGGATCCTGCGTTGCAGGTGGATTCTTTACTGCTGAGAAACTAGGGAAACCCATAGGTACGTATTATGTGTTAGATATTTGGCACAACAGGTGTATCCCGAGGACCTTGCATAGGGTACAGCAAAGAACAGCTTGCAATGAAGAAGCCTCCTTTTGCTGTTTCTCCATCCCCTGTTCTGTCTGGTGCTGCTGAGCTTTTGGGTAGTCTGTTCCTCAGCCCAGATCACCTTTCCTCATTCCCACCCCTGCTATAGCCAAGCTAACTCTGAATGATTCCTTAGTGATCTGCCCAAGTGTTACTACTCCAGACAGGCTTTTCGGACCCCAGGCTGGGTTACAAGAGCCTCCTCTGGTCTCCCACTCCCCCACTAGGCAGTCATTGACAGTCTGCAGGTCTCTCTCCCTTTATTGAATCACGGGCTCCTAACTGACAGAACTGTATCTTCTTCACCTTTGTAGTCCCAGTGCTTAGCATGTTTAGCTTATAGTGGGTAGCCCATAAGTGTCAGTTAAAAGAATGAATGATTTTTCTTTTAGTAAAAGATGTTCCACATAGACAGAGCAGCCTTACAAAAGCCCTGAGGCATGAGAGGGTACATTCATTTTCAAAAATTTCTGCAGTTTGACATGACTTGAACCCTGGTGTAAATCAGGAGGAAATAAGAATTTAAATAAGAAGCAAGAAGCAGGAATGTGTCTATCATGAACTGCACTGAAAACAGTGGGAAGTCCTAGGAAGGTTTAAGCAAGTGCATGACATGGTCGGTCTGTGAACTAGAATAATCCACCTTGCTATCAGGTGGAGGATGGGTTGGAGTGGACCAGAATACACGAGGGCGGAGCGTTTAGGAAACTGCTGCAGAAGCAGCCGAGTGACGAGGGTGGCTTGGTCCAGCATGGTGGCAGTGGAACTGGAAACAGAGACTTGAGCAGCACTCAGCGAAGTGCGGGCTGCAAACTGGAGCTGATTTGTGAGCTATAACCAGCCCATAATGAGGGAAGTACAAACAGGGAAAGGTGAGAGCAGGGACTTGGAAACCTTTATAGTGATTTGATATTTCAGAATAGCGTTTTGATATTGCTGAGATATTCTTATTGTATTTTATAGGACTGTTGGTCCAGAACATAGCAGAAATGGAAAAATTAAAGGTCCCTCACCACAGATAGTTTACAGGACATGCTAATGAGCGGGGTGGGGTATGTTAGAGACAGGGAGAGAGGAACAAGGATGTCCCCAGCAAGACTGTCAATGACACAGGCCATGTCTGAAGCCTCTCTGTGTCCTCAAGCAACCCCCAGGCTCATCAGGATGGAGGATGAACGAGGTCGAGGCTCCCACAGCATTCCAGGAAAGGTATCTCAGTCTGTTTGGGCTGCTATAACAAAATACCATAGACTGGGTGACTTCCACAGCAATAAATTATTTCTCGTGGCTCTGGAGGCTGGTGAGTCTGAGATTAGGGCATCAGCAGATTTAGTGCCTGGTGAGAGCTCGCTTCCCGCTCCATAGTCAGTCATCTTCTTGCTGTGTCCTCACATGGAGGACGGGCAAGGGAGAGCCCTCTGGGGTCTCTTTTATAAAGTCACTAATATCATGCATGAGCACTTTGTCTCATGATCTCATCACTTCTGATAGGCCACCACCTACTAATATCACGCTGGGGCTTAGTTTTCAAAGTATGAATCTTGGGGAGACACAAACATTCAATCTATAGCAAAAAGTGAGGAAAAAACCTGGGCCCAGAAGGAAAATGGGCTCTGCGTCTAGGTGGTCAGAAGCCACAGAGGTATCCAGCTGTGCTTCCTTCTACCACCAGTTCTGCCCTTGCTCTGCCTAAAGGAACAGGACAGCATGAGCTTCTGTGGAAACCGGAGGCATGGAAGACTCTTCCTTATCCCACATTTAATCAGCCACCAAGCACTGTGATCTCGAGAGGCAGTCGAGTGTGAGGTTGAAAGCATGGACTCTGGAGCCCGATTTCCTGACTTTGACTCCTGCCTCCACCACGTACTAGGCATATATGAATACACATCAAGTGCTTAGAACACTGCTTGGCATATGATGGGAGTTCTGTGTTATGGTTAATGCTATTATAATAGTTGCTTCTACTTCCTAAGTGTCACCTGGATAAACCTGCCCTCTCTCTATGCCTAGTCCCACAGTCCCAAACCAGGGCACCACCATTTTTCTCCCCAGACACAGCAGCCTCCTCTTCCCCAGTAGCCTCCATGTCTTCCATTGGATTGTCCTTTGCTCCACGCTGGCTCTTTCTGAACCATGAATCTGGCCATGTCGCTTTCCTGCTTAAAACCCATCAGCGGCACTCCACTGTCCTCAGGAAGAAGTCCACACTTGCAGACATAACTTACTATGCCCTTCATGAGGCAGCCCTTTTGATCCTCTCACAGCCTCAGCATTTGCCTCAATCGCCTCCACACTGCATGCATCAGCCTCCTGAGCACTTCTCAGCTCCCCACAGCAGGAGCTTTTGCATATTCTGATCTCTGTGTCACCAGCCCCCACTCCTTTATCAGACCAGCTCCTCTGTCTCCTTCAAGCTACAGCTTCTGAAATGCAGCTTCTGACTCCCCAGGCAGAATGAGGAGCCCGTTTGCTGTGTTCCCATAAGCCCCATCCCTCCTTGACAGCGCTGACCACACAGTGTTGTCTTCCACTGACATATCTACCTCCCCAGACTTGAGCGCCTCCAGGGCAGGCTCTGGGCCTAACCCATCTGTGCAGATGCTCGACAAACCCATATAAAATGGGATTGAATTGGAACCAGCCCAATATTGCATTTTAAGAGCCAGAAAGCAGAATAAAGTGGCTGGATCCAACTTCTCCAGGAGAGGCTCATGCGTGGGCAAGGGGAGCAGGGGATGTTCTTTTCTCACACAGTCCTCTTCCTGCTGCCAGCCCCCTTCTCGCCACGTGAGTCTCGTGAGTTGACTCCAGATGGGGTGGGCTTGGCAGTGGCTGCCTGGCTGTGTGCCCACCACCCGTGGGCGCCCAGGAAACACTTGCTGAAAGGATCGGAGGACCATCCAAGCAGTCCAGCTCTCCAACTCCTGCCAGGAGGCATTGGAGACAGGAGTAGGTGGCAAGCAGAAGGTAGGTCACCTGAATCTCCAATATCTCCATGAACTGGAGTCCATAATCCCTACTGTAATGATTGTCGTGGGTGGTCAAGAAGGTCACAGATGTGGGCACATCATGGGCACCTTTTATTCCTGCTCAACCCTTGTTAACTTTCTTGGCATCACCAGGGAAACTGAGGTGAAGAGAATGAGAAAAATCACAGATTTGGGTAAGATCCCACTTCATTGCAGTGTAGATAAGAAGGCTCTCTGAAAATGTACAATATCTGCCAAGGACTTGGCTCGTTTTTAAAAGCCCCCATGGGTGGTGAACTGGGCACTGATTTATAATGTTTAGGAAGCAGAGATAAGCAGTTCAGGAAACATAAGGTTGTGTGTATATGGAAGGGAAGTGAATTGAAACACTACTGTTGAAAAGAGCTAACATTTATAGAGAGAACAGTGCTATATATATATAAAATCCAGAGCATCTTCTTTCTGCATCTACTAACCCTAGACCCTCACATACTTAGGGGTTGACTGTTCTCTTCATTTGGGAACTTGACTGAGAACAAGCTTTGGAAATTTTGCAAACCCGAGTCCATATTCTCGACCAGCTCATCCTGTTAGTCACTTATTCCCTTCACCATTCAAGTGTCAGGCTTCTTGTTTGTAAAATGGAGACTATCATACCCACTGCACAAGTGTGAGGATCGAGGGAGGTAATGGAAGTGAAGTACCTAGCTCAGCTCCTGGCCAGTTGTAGACGCTTAATAACTATTCCCACTCCCTCCTACTCTTCCTAATCATAAGCTCCCTTATTTGCTTATTTAATATATCCTGTATGTGTGTCTCTCAAGCTCCATTCTAAGATCTGGGAAAGTAAAGAGCAGGATGTAGCCTTGCTTGCCTTATTCAGAGCACCTAGTTCACTTTTAAAATAATAAGAAAGATGGGAAAAGAGAAATAAGTTTTCTCCATTCAGCCTGAATACGGTATGCTGAGAAAGATTTGCGACTTTAAAATCTACTCACTATAAGCATTTAATTCTCCCTAACTTTTCTCCTTCCTTTTCTCACTTCCTTTCTCCCACAGATGTTTATTTTCCAATCCTGGAAACACGAAGATAAATAAGACATAGTCCTTACTTTGAGGAGTCCACATTCTAATGCGGGAAACATCACGTAGACAGATGTACACAAGACATGGGTGCCTATATGGTGCCTTGATGTACATGCCCACAGTGGAGGCCAGTGCTGTGACAGAGGGAAGCACCATAGTGTGGAGGCCACAGAGGACACCTGAGAATTCAGAGAAGGCTCTTTGGAAGACCTTACTCATGGGCTAGATCTTAACAGAAAAGTGGAAAAGTGATATGCAGGAGCAGGAATGAGAAGATATAGTGAAAGGAGTGCGGCCATCAAGTCAGGTGGACTGCAGTTCAGAGCCTTCTCCCTGTGTGGCTCAGGGCGACCCATGTACCCTCTATGGAATTCAGTTTCCTCTTCTGTAAAGTGAAGTAATAATACCTGCCGAAAAGGTTATCGTAGGTTTGTTGGCAATACAGAAAGGACTTGCCATAAATTAGGTGTCAATGGAAATTAGGTCCGTCCCACCAACCACCACTGGGACAATGACCTTTCCTAAAGGAGTGTGTGAGTGTGTGTGTGTGTGTTTGTGTGTGTGTGTTAGTTGCTCAGTCGTGTCTGACTCTTTTCAACCCCATGGGCTGTAACCCACCAGGCTCCTCTGTTCGTAGGATTTCCCAGGCAAGAACACTTCAGTGGGTTGCCATTCCCTTCTCCAGGGGGTCTTCCTGGACCAGGAATTGAACCCGTGTCTCCTGCATTGGCAGGTGAGCCACCTGGGAAGTCCATCCTCTCCTTTTCTAGATTTGGGACACACAGTTCAAGAAGAAAAAAAAATCCCTGACTTTCTTCCTCCCTTTTCAAACTGAACAAGCTCCTGAACTTGTCAAGTTCAGTTCACTTCAGTTCAGTCACTCAGTCGTGTCTGACTTTTTGTGACCCCTTGGACTGCAGCACGTCAGGCCTCCCTGTCCATCACCAACTCCCGGAGTTTACTCAAACTCATGTCCATTGAGTTGGTGATGCCACTCAGCCATCTCATCCTCTGTTGTCCCCTTCTCCTCCCACCTTCAATCTTTCCCAGCATCAGGGTCTTTTCCAATGAGTCAGTTCTTCGTATCAGGTGGCCAAAGTATTGGAATTTCAGCTCAACATCAGTCCTTCCAATGAACACTCAGAACTGATCTCCTTTAGGATGGACTGGTTGGATCTCCTTGCAATCCAGGGGACTCTCAAGAGTCTTCTCCAACACCACAGTTCAAAAACATCAATTCTTTGGCACTCAAGAACTTGTCAAACATAAATGCAAAATTATGAAAAAACAATAGTAAGTGAAAACTCCAGTTATTAAAATGTATGGGGACTAATTATTGATCTGATGATATGCTGAATAAAAAGAAAGCGACATGCTTGGATAAAAGGAAATCTTTTAAAGTCATAAATATGCATGTGTTTATTTTCCTCATCTTCACTGGAAGCTGCGGTAGGGTGTATTGTCTTAACAAATTACAAGGGGTGACAATGCCATGTTCAGCCCGATGTGTGATATCTCCCTGCTCGCTTATTAACTTCTGCCAAATTAAAACAAGGGCACCCTCCCCAGCATGGGACACAGGAATGTGTAATGCAAATATGGAATGCTATTAGGAAGACTGCTGGCTTCAAGTACACCGGCTTCAAGTGGTTTCCAAGGAAACTGATGGCACTGCCAGCAGAGGGCGCTGCTAGGAGGGGCAGCACCTTGGTTCTATTCCTGGAAGAGTGGCCCTCCCAGCCAGCTCTCCGTTTCCCCTACAGGCAATCCTTGAGCCACCCGCTCCTCCCACATCTCACCACTGCCCTGCAACTCCCTCACAAAATAATTGCCACCCCTCCGAACCTTGGTTTTCTCACCTGCAAACTGGACCTCCTAGCGTGTGCGCGTATGTGCTCTCGTGTCCCACTCTTTGCGATCCCATGGACTGCAGCCCACCAGGCTCCTCTGTTCATGGGATTTTTCAAGCAAGAGTGCTGGAGTGGGTTGCTATTTCCTTCTCCAGGGGATCTCCCCAACTCAAATTCGCATCTCCTATGTCTCCTGCATTAGCAAGCAGATTCTTTACCATTTGAGCCATTGGGGAAGCCCAAATCTCCTATTACCAGGAGATTCAGGTTAATGGTGAGAAGCTGAGACTCTATCCAGAGTCAGGAAGGCCCCACATTCTAGCTGTGTGATCCTGAGCTATAATAACCTCTCTGAGCCTCAGTTTCATCAATTAAATGGGGAAGCAACAGCCATGCAAACCTCATGGGATTGTCTGAGAATCAAGGAATATAATACATGGAATGCAGTTAGTCAGAGCTAGGCTACATAGTAGATCTTCAATAATTTGTCAGCTATTGTTATTATTGCCTTCCTCACAGCTAAATTAAATAACATAAAGCTTGTGAAAGCAATAAACACTATGCCTCCTCAAAATATTTTCTCAAATGTAAACAAATGGCTCTAAATTCACTCCCCTCGAAAGACCTCACAGCTTACAGATATATCAGCCAGGCTGGCTGATCTCTCTCAGGTCTGGGCCCCAGGACCTAGCACAAGGCCAGCCCAGGAAAATGAGCAGAATCACTAAACTTTACCAGATATTTGTTCTGGGGAAGGCTCTGGGCTAAGCAATTCACAAACACAATCTCATTGAATAGTGTAGTCCTTCTTAAGGTAAGAAGCAGCACCACATAGTTTTCGTGGACTCAGAGAAGTCAAATCCCTTACCGAAAGTCACACAGCTAGTGAGTTGTGTATCCTGAGCAGACTGTGTCTTTCTTCCCCAGAACTTTCATCACTTCTGAACCTAACTTTAACCACTGCTTCTTAGAGGGGAAGGAAGGTGGAAGGAGGAGAAACTACTTCACTTGATCCTCTCAGCTTAGCCTAGGGCAGGGACATTTGTTGGGAAGCTGTTTCCAGCTTCCAAAAGGGAAAGGTGGACAAAGGTGACCATAGCCTCAGCAGTTGGGAGTAAGGGGAGAGCTCACGCATTGCATGGTGGAATGGAGATGTGTTTCAGAAGGGGCACCTTCAGGATTTGTTCAGTTGTTAAGTAAATGAGTGCTGAGGAAGAGGGATGGATGGATGGGTAGATCGTAGTGCTGTTGTCAGAAACATGGGCTGTGAATCATCACCCTCGTCCCTAACTGAGAGAGGTAATTTCATGCCACACCCTGAACTAGGTGCTTTACATACATGATCCCATTCAGGCCTCACAGCAACCCTATAAGAAGCTATTGTTGTCCCCATTTTACAGATGAGAGCATGGAGGCTTCCAGCAAAAGCCTATTTGGGACAATTTATACTGCCAGTGACTTGAACCTTATGAAATAAATATCTTACCAGCCCCTTTTAATCATGAAATATATGCCCTAGCTATTCAGTCCCTTCCCCTGACACAAAGAGGTTGGGGTGTCCTATGCCTCTGTGTTTGTGCCAGAGTCACAATTCCAGCATCCTGGCACCAGACTCTCCCTCCTAAATTGTTCCTCAGGCACCTCTCCCAGTAAGTTTAGCGAGCCTGCCTACCAAAAGAACTTGGAGGCACCCAGGAGTTCTCGAAGGGGACAGGCAAATCAGCATCTCCCCACTGATGTACCTAAATCTCTGCTGTCCACCCAATGTCTACATTCCACTGTTTCTGAATCCCTGAGTTCTCCACCCCACTGGCTCACTCTGCAGCTTGGGTGTCAGACTCACAGCTACTTGGAGCCCCAGTCCCCGGAGAGCTATCACAATTGGGTAAATGCAGCTGCTCTTTTGAAGGAGTAAGTTGAGGGCACTTAGCAAATCAACTTCCTAATGAATCTTTTCAGGTCTGGATAGAAGCCGTTCCGTTACTATGGAACTTGGCTTGATTTGGAAATTAATGTGGTAATTTACAGCCACTCTGCCAGGCAAGAAGATTACTGGAGAGGGAGGGAGAGAGTGAGAGGAGAGAGATGTGCGGTGGCAGAGCCTCAAGAGGCACCAGCCTGGGGCGCGTCTGGAGAGCTGGGCCACACACACGGTGTGGGGGCAACACGGTGGCTTCTGCCAGGCTGGGCCTACGTGGGTCAGAGGCAAAGAAAGACACTCCTCCAAGCAGACCCCAAAACTGATGACCTAACTCCTCTTTAGGGATTTGAGTCACCAATACTGTTAATTTATATTTTTCTTGAAATGTACTCACTTTTTGTCTTAAATAAATTTTATATCACATCACACATGAAAAATCTATGTTACATACCAAGAAGAGAAAAGTTAATGTAAAATTAATTACACTGAAAACAAAATTAACATTTCAGAGAGGCCCTTGCCCACTAGAGGTTGAGTCTGAAGCTTCCTTTCTCTTTGGGAAAAATCAAATATTAGAGAAATACTCAAGATACAGTGTGAAACCAAGGTATATGTACCTTTTGATATAATCAGACAGATTGAAAGAAGAGTTAAATGGAATCCCACTTTTTCAACGTATGAGTTCACTGCTATTTCATACAATGACCTTTGCAGTTTATGTATTTGACTAATGTTTACATAGCACATACTATGTGCCAGAGGCTGTTCCAAAAGCTTTTTTAAAAATTAATTCATTCAATCCATTTAATTCATCTAATAGTCCTACATGGTGCAGCATTCTTTAGCATTCTTCCTGTCTTTAGAGAGAAGAAACTGAAGCACAGAGAGGTCCAGGAACTTGCAAAAGGTCACCTCAAACCATCTTACATGGCACCTGAAATCATGCATGCCCTGGTGAGAGTGACCCAGGCCACCGTCCAGGCCTGAGCTGCAAGCGCGTGGTAAGGATACTGTTCAGGCTCAGAGTAGCAGTGTCTGTGGGAGGCCCCCATCAGGCCACCCCTCTGGGGCCCTCTGGGGCTCTCTGTCTGACTGTGAGTCTGGGTTTTATGACTAGCAGGGGAGAAACAGCTGGATGCTGATCCAAAGAAGAATTCCAGAGAGACGGTAGTGGAGTTTTTGTTTTGAGGAGAGGGTGTTTTTTTTTCAAGCGTAAAGAAATACACACAAGCTTGAGAATCACTGCTTTTTTCTGTTAACTACTGAAGGACGTCTCTGAACAGTGCTCCAAGGACCAGTCTAGGGCTGCAGCTGGAGATCAGGTGGTTAGATTTGAGTTCCCCTGGCACAGGAGTGGCAGCAGGGGTGCAGATGGGACCTGTGGAGAGATGAGGGGCTGTCTTCTGAGGGCTTCTGTGATCAACCACCTCTGGAAGTGCAGGCAGGTGCCCTCAAGGAGCCCCACGCCAGCAGTCCCACCCAGAAGAGGCCCTGCCTGGTTCTGGCTGCAGAGGGTAAGATGTGGGGCAACCTTAATCAAAGCTTCAAGTGGATGGTGGGAACCCTGCATCTTTACTGTGATAACCCTGCAGTATTTTGGAAATCATTAAAGCATCATTTTCTTTTGCTTCTCTAAGTACATGAGCTTTGCCCAGTCCAGGGTAAAGTTGAGAATCTTTCAGAAGGAATTTCAGAGAAAGATGAAGTAATATGTAGCTTCCAGTATTAAAAAAAAAAAAAAAGCCAGAATTTTATCTTGGCTGAAATTGAAAGCAGTAGTTTCCCTGTAACTAGTTGGGGGAGAGAGGGAACTCTCAAACAGAATGCCTGAGCATCAATAGAAAAACTAATGCAATCCTTCTGCAGAGTTGGGCTAGAGTGTGAGTTAAATTTGAAAGTTCATGATAGTTAATGGACTTCCCAGATGGCTCAGTGGCAAAGAATACACCTGCTAATGCAAGAGATGCAAGAAATGAGGGTTCAGTCCCTGGGTTGGGAAGATCCCGTGGAGTGGGAAACGGCAACCTACTCAGGTATTCTTGCCTGGAAAATTCCATGGACAGAGGAGCCTGGCGGGGTCACAAAGTGTCAGACATGTTTGAGTTACTGATCGCACACACACAGGGGCATATAATAGTTAACATTGGCTGAGAATTTCCTTTGCATCAGATTGTTTGACAAGTGTTTTACATACACAGTCTCACTTAATCTGAATAATCGTGAGGTTGGTGCTAAATATTGTCCTCCTTTTATGGTCGAGGAAAGGGAGGAAGCTTAGTAGCTTGGCCAAGGAGGCAATTGTACCCAAGAAGCAACCAGTTCCCTCGGCCACCATGACTCAATTCCCAGAAGCAGTCAGAATACATCTCTGGCGAGAGTCTGTCTCCAAGACCCACATTCTTAGGCTCACACCACTCAAGGGTTCATGTCATATCAGTGTTGGGCTCAGGTCAGTCAAGGACTCACCAGGGAACTTCCAGGTAAGAATCTCTGTTCTGTATCTCATGGATGCTAAAGCCCACAGAGATTCTAAAGGCAACTAGAAATACACAGACCCTAGTCTGCCTCCTCTGGGCACCTCCTAGGACCTTAAACAGACTAGGCATCTGCTCCCACATTCAGATTCCATATCTGTAAATAACTCCAGGGCTTGACACATTTACTTGGTAGTCCAGTGAGTGCCACTAGCTGCCACAGACTCCAAGCATCAGCTCACATGAGTTACCACACGCTTCCTCCCAGGGGGCAGCTTAAAGGTCAAGCAGGACCTGGTTTTCCCTCTGACTCCTGGGACATTGGAGAAGGCCCACCTCCCCTTTCCATCTTTCCCCTGCCCTCTGCCCTCCAGACACAGTCCAGCAGGGAGGGGTCTGCCCCTGGAACACCCAGACCTCTTCTCCCCATCAGGCCTTGGGCCTGGAGGTCAGCCCAGTTCTGCTACTATCTACCACATGACCTTCAGCAGGGAAACTACCTTCTCTGAACCTCAGTGTCCTCATCCACTAAACAAAGGATTGGAGGCTCTCAGGTTTAGCATTTACTGTTCCTGCTGTCTGGCAAATCCTCCCTCTACTTCTTGACTGGCTAACTCCTGCATCTTCCTAGACTCAACTCATGTTATTGGGGCAAGGAGGTCTTGCCCCAACTTTCATCTTCTACCTCCTATCCCCAGCCGGATTACACCCTCCATGATAATATTATTTACCTTATTAAGCACTTACCATATGCCAGGCGCTTTTCTAAACATGACACATATATTGATTTATTTGCTTCTTGCAACGCCACCGGGTGGATACTATTAATATCCTTATTTTACAGAGAAGGAAACTGAGAAATAGAGGCAAAATGAATGACTCAAGTTCACTTAGCAAATAAGTGGCAGAGCTGGAATTCGAACCCCTGCATGGTTCCCATGAGTGATGAAAAACTGTGAGAATGTATGAAGGAAGTCAACTTGCCTTGTCAGAGTTCCTATTTAGATACATGAGCCCATTCAGGGAGGTCCAAACAAACTTTTCAGCCAAATTATATCTTTTCTCTGGGCAGTATTATTTCTCAGTTCAGTTCAGTTCAGTCACTCAGTCGTGTCCGACTCTTTGCGACCCCATGAATCACAGCACGCCAGGCCTCCCTGTCTATCATCAACTCCCAGAGTTCACTCAGACTCACGTCCATCGAGTCGTGATGCCATCCAGCCATCTCATCCTCTGTCGTCCCCTTCCCCTCCTGCCCCCAATCCCTCCCAGCATCAGAGTCTTTTCCAATGGGTCAACTCTTCACATGAGGTAGCCAAAGTACTGGAGTTTCAGCTTTAGCATCATTCCCTCCAAAGAAATCCCAGGGCTGATCTCCTTCAGAATGGACTGAGTAGATCTCCTTGCAGTCCAAGGGACTCTCAAGAGTCTTCTCCAACACCACAGTTCAAAAGCATCAATTCTTCAGTGCTCAGCCTTCTTCACAGTCCAACTCTTACATCCATACATGACCACTGGAAAAACCATAGCCTTGACCAGACGGACCTTTGTTGGCAAAGTAATGTCTCTGCTTTTGAATATGCCATCTAGGTTGGTCATAACTTTCCTTCCAAGGAGTAAGCGTCTTTTAATTTCATGGCTGCAGTCACCATCTGCAGTGATTTTGGAGCCCAAAAAAATAAAGTCTGACACTGTTTCCACTGTTTGCCCATCTATTTCCCATGAAGTAATGGGACCAGATGCCATAATCTTCGTTTTCTGAATATTGAGCTTTAAGCCAACTCTTTCACTCTCCTCTTTCATCAAGAGGCTTTTCATTTTCATCAAGAGGCTTTTTAGTTCCTCTTCAATTTCTGCCGTATCTGAGGTTATTGATATTTCTTCCGGCAATCTTGATTCCAGCTTGTGCTTCTTCCAGCCCAGCGTTTCTCGTGATGTACTCTGCATAGAAGTTAAATAAGCAGGGTGACAATATACAGCCTTGACGTACTCCTTTTCCTATTTGGAACCAGTCTGCTGTTCCATGTCCAGTTCTAACTGTTGCTTCCTGACCTGCATATAGGTTTCTCAAGAGGCAGGTCAGGTGGTCTGGCATTCCCATCCCTTTCAGAATTTTCCACAGTTTATTGTGATCCACAAAGGAATTGCCTCAAATTCAACTTTCTGGCCAAACTCCCAACATCCATAGTTCTGTCTGTTGACATCGTCAAGCTGACTCTCAGTCAACTCAGAATAGAAGTCCTGGGTGTGGAGGCACAAGGGCATGGCAGAGCTGTCAGAAACCTTGGGCTGAGCATCTGACATTCAACGTGATTTTAGACAAGTTCCTGCTCCTCTCTGGACTGGTTCCTCATTGAAAAATGGGGATACAATACCTACCTTACAGACTGTGAAAAGATCAAAAGCTTTTTGAAGTTAGGGGGGAAAAGAGGAGGGGAAATCTCACAAAAACCCCTGGACAAGAGAGAAATATTTGGTCCACAATTACTCAGCCAGCAGGTACCTTAGCCTGGTGCTGTTGGTGTTAGGACAAAAAAAAAAAAAAAAGCCTGCTCTCTCAGAGTTTCCATTTGAAGGTGACATTTGCACTGGAATTATTTCCCAGACCTGCTCTTCCTGAAGGAGCCTGTTTCTATGAAACCACCACATTCCCCCACATCAGAACCTCAGGATCCCCACTTGCAGGCACCCATAGCCCCACTCGCTGCTTGTCTCCTCTTCTCCCTCCTCTGCCCCACCTAGGTTAAGGGGTGGCCTCTGCCAGTTCCTCCCCTTCTCTGGGCCTGTTTCCTCTTCTCAAAAATAAGGATCCAGAGTCAGATGGACTTTCAGGAATGTCTAAGCGGCTGTCAGGGATTGTGTGGTTTTTTACTCTTTCCCAGAGGGTATCTCTCCTTTGCATGATAAGGTGGTGGAGGATGGTGGGGGTGGGGGAGGAAAATGAACCCACACATCCAGGAGGGCCTTTGGAGATAACCAGACATGTTCTCATTGACACTGAGGCACTAAGTTTTACTCCCTGGCCACGTCAAGCATCTTCAAGTTCCTTCACCTCCTGCTAAGATCACATGCTGCTTCCTTTGCTGGGAGCTCCCCTCCAGTCCTTGCCTTTCTGGTCAGGCCCTATATTATCTGTAAACTTCAGAGCAGAAATCACCTCCCCCCTAGTCCGTCTATTTCTGCCCTCATTGCACTAGAGTATAATTTATTGATTTGGACATCTGTTCTCCCACCACACTGACAGCTACTCAAAGGCAGGGACTGTATTTTATAATATTGTGTCCCTGGGCCCTAGGTCAGTGCACGGCTCATAGCGGGTTCTCAACTGGTATTGAATGGATTAAATTGAATGTAATTTAAAGTCACCTGCTGAAGTTCTCAGTTTCAGGAAATGGCAAGACGGGGACTGGAATCCAGTCCTAGGCATGGTAAATCCAGCGCGCCTCATCTTCCTGCAGCTGCCAAGAGCTGCCCAGAGGAGGGGTGTCTGGACCAGCCGCCCTCATTGCCCTTCCTCCAGAGCAGGGATGGTCTTCAGGAGCCTGGCTGCCAGAGAAGGTCCTCAGGATGCCCTGGGGCCACTGTCCACGCTGGAATTGCTGTGCATCCTGTTTCCTTCCCTGTTCCTCTCTAAGTCTCCACCAGCTCAGTCCCTGGCTTTCTGGGGGCTGAAGCCAAACCACCCTTTCCCCCTTCTGCTCCCTCTCCCCAGACCTCTATAAATAGGGGTGGGAGCCCAGCTTTCTGAATGAGATGGGAGGAGACAAAGAGAGCCAACCACCCCCATGCCTGTGGAGTGCCCAGTTCATATTCCTGCTGCGACTGTATCTAAATTTGCAAATCATCACCCCATGCCCCACCATCATGTGTCATCTTTTATGCATGGCCACCTCTGCCGTGCTGCTCGGTCAGTTGCTACGCAACCGACGATGGCGCCGCGGGGGCCTGACATTAGTGAAAGCAAATTGACCAGAGGAGCCCTCATCCCGCATGCAAAGCAGCCAGGGCCTCCCTGAGCCACCCTCTTCTTCTTCTCCAGGGCCAGACCCTTGGACCACAGCCTCCTGGGCTTAAGCTGTGGACGGGGGAAAACCCAGCACTCCTACTTCTCCAAAAAAGGCTGAAATCTGGCCAGTGACAAGAACTACCTCCAAAGGGAAAGGGGGGATAGGGGCCAGTGTAGCTTCAGGCTCTAAAATTCTGAGTTCCCAGTGGGATGGACATTGACTCCCACAGGAAGGAAAAGGGGCTGCTACTCACTGAGTGCATACTATGTGCTAGGCATGTTGAGAACAGTACAATGCAAAACCTCTAACTTCCTGGATTCCAGCCCAGCTCCACCATTTCTCAGCTGTGTGTTGTGCATGCAAATTTATAAGGTCTGAGATCCAGTCACGGAAAAAGGCTGTCCTCAGACACCTCAGAAAGAAATAAAAGGCTGGATAGCAGGCTGGAGGGGGAGGGAGACCAGCAGAGCAGAGGGATGAGAAGATGAGAGAAGGCAAGGAGGGGAGGATGCACCTTGCCCTGAGTATTGCAGGCCTCTGAGCTGCCTGTTGGGAGAAGCAGAGGAAATTAGGAGTTGGCAGTTCTGATCTCCCGTTCTGCTCCATCCCTCATGGTCCCTACCCCCAGGAAGTTGACCTCACCAATCTCCTACTTGAGTATATGCCATTTTGCACTGGGAGGCAGCAAGCCATGCTAGAAAGAGCAAGAGCTTTGGAAATGATTAGAACTGGCTTCAGATCCTCAAATCCTGAAGTTACTTCAGCCTTTTGAATTCAGTTTTTCAATCTGTAAAATGGGCATGAGGATACCTACTTCACAGGGTTAAACAGCTGACATTTGCAAAGTGCCTACCGGGAAATCAGCAAATGTTGCTCTTCTCCCCCAGACTTCAATGGCTCCCAATTGTCAGAGAACAAGTCTGCTCCCAGAGCCCTACCTGGCCCCCACCACTCAGCTTCTCCCTCTCCCACTCCCTGCACCTCTGTACATGCGCTCAGACTGCTGTGTCTGCCTGGCAAACGCTTCTTCCAGCTGTTCACTTTCTGAAATCTGGTCTACCTCTCAGGACCCAGGAAAAATAAAATTCAGCTCCAATAGGCAAGCCTGCACTACCAGGGCATGCCCTAATCCACTGAAGTTCTCCAGCAGAAGGAACAAGGAACCAAGAAGCGATCTTCCCTTCTTCAGCGGTTAATTCAAGAAGCTTTCCCAAACTTTGCGATGAGATCACTCAAAGATCAATCATTTATTGAGAAATGCCATTTCTGTGACTCCTGGATTCACAGGTCTACATCTCACCCCAGGATGAACAAGCCCTGAGGATAAGCACAGCTCACAACTTACTGGGCACCAGGCATGGTTCTGAACCCTATAACATCTTGGACTTGACTAACCACTAACTCACAACTATCTGTTAACATACTAACAGTATCTTTAATCTTTATACAAATTGGTGAATTTGACCTCCGTTTGCTAAGGAGGGAGAGCGGAAGCTAAGCTCAGAGAGAAAAAGTGACAGGCACAAGGTCACATAGTGGATTGCTAAAGAGAAAACTGGAGCAGGAACACAGTCCCACGTGAAAATAGACTATGAGGCTGTCATATATGGACTTCATTTCATCAATCATCATTAACATTTCAGAGAGATTTGCCCATTTTTAAAACCTGCAAGTTACCAGGGGAAGCCATTTATCTGTTTCTTGTCAGGACAAAGCCTGTACCCATCCTAGAGAGGGGCAGCATGGAGGGTGCTGAGAGCGCCAGCTCAGCTCTGGGCCCCAGGGGGCTCCATCCTCTGAGGAGCTCCCTTTCTCTGAAACAGAAGGTAAGTTTACCCATCCCTTCCATGCCTATTCTAAAGGGCAAAAGTGATATAGACACCCAAGGGCTGAACGATGAAGCCTTGTTAGGTTTTAGTATCCCCGTAAAGGAGGCGTTCCTCCCAACTAGAAGTTTACCTGTTTCTGACATGTGCATTTCTTTAATTATTCAACATTGGATTGTCACTTGTTTAAAAGGAGACGTGCCAATTGTATTGCCTTCGTGTTGTATTGAAAAGCATTTCTTCATTATTTGGACTAATTTCCAAACAAATTAAAAACTGTTGTAGCAGTTAAGCTTTGACTGCTCCATCTATTAGATTCAGAAGATGGCAAATTCCTTAAACACAGATATAAACAGTTCTGGTAACACAATCTGATTTTATATAATTAATTTTCTGCCTGAGAAGGCAAAAGTTCTCCTTCCCGCTTTCTTTGCCCTCAAGTTCCTGACAGTTCTCACACTTCTGGCAGACTTTTGGTTAAGGAAAAGCAGATTCTGTTACATGGGATTCTGTGGTGTGTAAAAAGGTAAATCCTCTCAAATGCCCTTTGATCACAGAGACGGCAAGGGTAAAGGAAATCAAGAAGTTCCTTTATGACCTGACCTCATTGCTTCCTGTTTCTTGCCCAGTTACAGCCACAACAAACACATCTTCCTCGATGCCTGGTCACTCACTGAACCAGCAGCCTCCAGAGCCCCAAGCCTGAGCCAGCCTATGGGACAGAGATGCCCTGGGGGTGCTCAAGGTTTAATAGAGGCGTGAGGCTGAAACAGGTGAAATAAGGAAAAACATATTTGCAAGGAATTGTTTAAATAGCAAGAGAGTTGCCTGGACTGAGCCCCTTGTGAAATGATGGGCATATTAGATGAATCCAAGGTCTAGTCTGTGAACAAGATCAGGATTCAATGTGAGATCACGTCTATGGTTCACTGTATGGCCGGGATCAGACTCTAAGGCTGAGACAAAGGTCAGGGCTCCATTTGTGACCAAATATCAAGACTCAGGCTATGAACAGGACCAGGGCCCAGTCTGTGGCCAAGACTGAGACCTGAGACCCACCACCAGTGTCTGGCCACAGCCAGGCTAACTTGTGATCAGGGTCTCGGCTCAATCTGTGACTTGCCATTGGGATTCATAAATGATTTAGTCTCTGCTCATGGATTTCATAGTCCAGTCAGGGAGAAAGTAACCAAAATTACTCTATCAACTGTTAAGAGCTTGTGAAAGAGGAGAAGAGGAAACAGCATGAGCATGAGCGTTGGTCACTCAATCATGTCCGACTCTTTGTGACCCCACGGACTGTGTAGCCTGCCAGGATCCTGTTTGTCCATGGAATTCTCTAGCCAAGAGTTCTGGAGTGGGTAGCTATTCTCTTCTCCAGGGGATCTTCCAGAATCCAGGTGTCCTGTGTTACAGGCAGATTCGTTGCTGTCTGAGCACAAGAGAGGGCCAAATTGTCTAGTCTTGAGGACCAGAGAATATTTTCTCAAGAAGGTGAAGCTAGAACTGTGATGCCTTAAGGACCTGGGCAGCTTCATTTTAAAGTCTTTTTTTATATCATTGTTTTGAGCATGTGGCTTCATCCACGTAGTGGTCCTCCAATTGCCCTCAGTGCTCTGTTGGATGCAGAGTTAGTTCCAAGGGACTCTTCTGCTTTTCCTCTAACCCAGGTGTCACCAACCCCAGGCTACAGTCCATGGTCTGTAAGGAACTGGACTGCAAAGCAGGAGGTGAGCAGCAGGTGAAATCTAAACCACTCCCCCTACCCCAGTCCATGGGAAAATTGTCTTCCACGAAACCAGTCACTGGTGTCAAAAAAGTTAGGGGGCACTGCTCTAACCAACGAGGTCCTAAAGAACACATAGTTTTCTTCAACCTGAGTACTTCCCAGTATCTTCTGTCCACCGTGGAGTTGCTCTGTTTAACCCTGAAACAAATTCCCAAATAACTTTGTGTCTTTGGTTTGGTTGGATGTACTGGATTTCTACATGGGGATCCATTTACTCCCTTGTACTACTCATCTTCATCTTGCAGCACAAAGCTATGGACCCTTTCCCTTGGTTTGGATTTAATATCCCTCAGAGGAACAGAATGGTGAATAAAATCAGACCGTGAAATCAAGGAAACCAAGTGGGTTACGAGGCCTCAGGAAAATCACCCAATCACTCTGAGCTTCAGTTTCCTCATCTGTTAAGTGAAGCTGAAGCAATCATGGCCCATACTGCAGGGTGTTTTGGATGCCCAGGGAGAGAAGTGATGTAAAAGGACTCTGGAGATGGGGAGAATTACAACAAATCTCCCAGAGATAAAGGAAGCAGAAGAAGTTCATTTCAACTTCATGGGACTGGTTGATTCTCACTGGGGTCCTAGGAGGTAGGATCCCTGGCCCCCTGTGTCTATTCACAGTCCAGGTGTGTGGGTGAGGGAAGACTGTGCTTCTGAGCCACTGCTTTGGGACATGAGCACAGTTTGTATGCCCACTTGTATATCAATGTATATACCCTTATTGTGTCTTACATTGGCTTGTTTAGAGCAGACTCTGAGATGGTGAATTCATGTGCAAATGACTTATTAAGGAGATGCTCCCAGGAGAAACCAGTAAGGAAGTAGGAAAAGCAGGACAAGAAGCCAAACAAAGATGTGATCTCAGGAAAAAATCCTACGGAGAGCATATCTTAGCCTGATCTTGCAGGAGAACTCTGGAGTGTAAGATGTCTCAACTCAAGAGTGAAGCTGGGCTTTCACACTATCCCTTCCAACAACCACACAATTATTGGTGAACTCCCAGATACTTTTGGCTGACTGGGATGGTGGGTGACTGCTAGTGTCCAGCAGCCTGAGAGCTGTCATAGGAGAGAAAAGTCAAGGAGGCTGTGTAGAGCACCATTATCTGCTAGAAGGCGAGGATAAAGTCCAAGTGATTGAAAAGCCCTTTTCATGATCGGTGGTATGGGAACATTTCTGAGCCCCAGTAGCCAAGGAGATGAACTTGGCAGTTTTTGCAACATGACTGGCACAAAACTCTTTGTGGAATGAATGAATGAATGCATAGCATAACTTTGGAATTCAGATTCCTGGAAACATCAGTTTTCATGAGATGTCTGTGCAGCTCTAATCTTTTCTGGATCTGAGCTCAGAGACAGTTTGACCCCATGGCCTGAGATCTTCCAACTGAGACATGCTCAAGAGTGGATAGGTAGGACACACTAACAAAGAATGAGGCATTTTGTCAACCTAGATCTGTGGACATGATCTGGGTTCAGCCAGGCAGTGGCTGCACTGTGGCATGTGTGGGATCATGCAAGCAAGGAAAAAACATCAAGTATATTTGTAAGGTGGCCCAGATATTGGACTCAGCAGAAAAAGAAGCTGTTATGGATAATCTGAATAATGAAAAGAAATATAGTGAACAATAAGTAGTCTTAGCATATAAATTTTGTTGTTGTTTAGTTGCTAAATCATGTCTAACTTTTTGTGACCCCATGGACTATAGCCTATGAGGCTCCTGTCCATGGGATTTCCCAGGCAATAACACTGGAAAGGGTTGCCATTTCCCTCTCCAGGGTATCTTCCTGACCCAGGGATCAAACCTGTGTCTCCTGCTTGGCAGTCAGATTCTTTACCACTGAGTCACTTGGGAAGCCCTTAGCAGATAAATAGAAACACGATGGCACCCCGCTCCAGTACTCTTGCCTGGAAAATCCCATGGATGGAGGAGCCTGGTAGGCTGCAGTCCATGGGGTCACTAAGAGTCAGACATGACTGAACAACCTCAGTTTCACTTTTCACTTTCATGCATTGGAGAAGGAAATGGCAACCCACTCCAGTGTTCTTGCCTGGAGAATCCCAGGGATGGTGGAGCCTGGTGGGCTGCCATCTATGGGGTCACACAGAGTCAGACACAACCGAAGCGACTTAGCAGCAGTATCAGCAGACAAATAGAAATTACAGAAAAAGAACCAAATGCAGGGACTTCCCTGGCAATCCAATGGTTAAGACTCCACACTTCCACTTCAGGGGGCGAGGGTTCAGTTCCTGGTCAGGGAACAAAGATCCTGCATGCTGCACTGTGAGGCCAAAATTTAAAAAAAAAAAAAAGGAGAAATTTCTAGGCCTTCTTAATCATTACCACACACACACAACCACAACAGCACCACTACCACACTTCAGGAATCTCTCCCTTAGACAGTTATTCACTGTGGAAATACCTGTTCAACATGGTTCTTCTTGAAAATTTTGCTTCTACATCATTAGAGTCATTACACACTAGCTCCCTGTGAGCTTTGTTTGATTCTATTGGCAAGGAATAAGACGAAACACCTTCTAAATACTCTTGAATACCCCTCCCTGAAGAGGTCTTAACCAGTTATCTATTTCTGTGTGACAAACCATCCAAAACTTAATGGCTTAGCACAACCCTGGCTCAAGACTTCGTAGGTCAATAGTTTGGGCTATCCTCAAGTGGGTTCTCCCTCTGGTCTTGGCTGGGCTTATTCATCTGGTGGTGTATATCTGTGGGTCAGCCTGGAAGCTTTGTTTCTGGGAGTTTTCTGTCTGTCAACAGAGTGTAAGGGGGTCAACAGAGCCACGTAATTTTCATCAACCAGTAGGCTAGCCTGGGCTTGGTCACATGGTGATAGCCTCAGTGATCCAAGGACGCCAACAGAGAAAGCTGCAAGGCTTCTTGAAGCCTAAACTTAGAATTCTTCCAATGTCATTTATTTTATTGGCCAAAGCAAGACATAAAACCAGACTGAAATGCATTAAATCTCCTGCTGGAAGAATTTGAAAGTATTGTGGCCATTGTTGCAATTTGCCCTAAGGCTTATTTAAGAACTTTTTTCCTATTAATCCTGGTATATGCAAAGAAGAAAGAATGGAGAACACTCCAAAGAAAGCTTTTGTTTTTGTTGTTAATTGAATTGTTCTTTGTAACCATAACATATACTAACAGTGTCGTGTATTCCCATAGATTATTTATTGTTATATCTTATTATTATTATTTACTGAGCACCTCATATGTGTCATAGGCCAGTGAAATAACAGTGGAAAAGGCATACACAATACTTTTTCCCATGCAATTTATAGTGTAATATGGAAAATATCTTAAACAAGTAGCTATAATGATTTGATAACTTAGGTGGCACTAGTGGTAAAGGAATGCAGGAAACATAAGAAACATCAGTTCAATTCCAGGGTCGGATAGATCCCCTGGAAAAGGGAATGACTACCCACTCCAGTATTCTTGCCTGGAGAATCCCATGAACATCCCATGGACATAGGAGCCTGGTGGGCTACCATAGGCAGAGTCAGACATAACTGAGGCAGCTTAGCATATAGCATGTGTAGCTTTATTAATCTTTTCCTTTCTGATTTCTGTCTTTAGAGTCTCAATTTTTAAAGTCTTCCATAACTCCCAGACTAAATGAATATTTTCTCATCCAAATGGATTTGTGGAAGAAGGAAGGTAGATCCCTGACTGGAGGCCCTCTTAACTTGGGTCTCCAATGAACAAACCCAGGCCCAGCCAGAAGGCCAAGCCAAGGAGGAAACCACAGTTCATCACCAGACCCAGGTTTTGGCCCCCCCCTAGAAAAGATTGATGCTGGGGCTTCCCTGGTGGCTCAGAGGTTAAAGCATCTGCCTCTAATGCGGGAGACCTGGGTTCAATCCCTGGGTCGGGAAGATCCCCTGGAGAAGGAAATGGCAACCCACTCTAGTATTCTTGCCTGGAGAATCCCATGGACGGAGGAGCCTGGTGGGCTACAGTTCATGGGGTCGCAAAGAGTCAGACATGACTGAGCGACTTAACTTTCACTTTCCTTTCACATTATGTGACATCCCTAGGTAGACACCATTAGAGAGAGGTTAGAGACCCTACTTCTGTTCAGTTCAGTTCAGTTTAGTCGCTCAGTCGTGGCCGACTCTTTGCGACCAAATGAATTTCAGCACTCCAGGCCTCCCTGTCCATCACCAACTCCCGGAGTTCACTCAAACTCATGTCCATCGAGTCAGTGATACCATCCAGCCATCTCATCCTCAGTCATCCCCTTCTCCTCCTGCCCTCAATCCCTCTCAGTATCAGAGTCTTTTCCGATGAGTCAACTCTTCGCATGAGGTGGCCAAAGTACTGGAGTTTCAGCTTTAGCATCATTCCTTCCAAAGAAATCCCAGGGCTGATCTCCTTCAGAATGGACTGGTTGGATCTCCTTGCAGTCCAAGTGACTCTCAAGAGTTCTCCAACACCACAGTTCAAAAGTATCAATTCTTTGGCGCTCAGCCTTCTTCACAGTCCAACTCTCAGCCTTGATGTCGGCCCAACTCCAGGCTGTATTCTGTCACCAGGTCTCCTACTGAACCCCTCTCACAGGTGTTTTAGTGCACAACCTGATGTATAATTTAACCACTCAGTAGCATTTGACTGGATTTCATTCAAATGTATACATTCTTACACTTGTGTAGCTATAGGTGATAGATAGAAAGTCAGATAGATAATAGTTAGATATGATACATACAGATAGACAAGAGATAGTTTTATATTTTTCCACTTAACAGTGTATTAGAAAAATTGCCCTATGCTGTTAAATAGATCTACCCTGAGGGATATAGGACAAATAAGTAAATATTAAAGAACCATAAAAGAGAAGCTGTTTACCCAAGCACCTCTCCTTGGAGTGTCTCTCCACCCTCAACCTCCCACTGCAACCAGGCCAGTCATCACTGGGAATAAGGCCCAGTACCCACCATCACTCCCTCCCTCCACTTTTCTGGGTGTTGGATTAATATTTCCTTGAATCACAATGATAAGATATGAGTGGATTTTAGCATCAGTGGCCTGCTGCAGTATGGGGAAATGCATCCCTGATGAGTTTAGAAGAAGGAAATATACCCTGCGGCCCAGTGCAGTTCCCCGGGGCTTGGAAGTGAAAAACCTTAGTTAATAGTAAAGCATGTCTGGGCCTTCCAGTGCAACCTTGGGGGAGTTCGGAGCTCCATTAACAAAATAGAGTTAGGAACAGTACATCCTTTTAGGGCTGTTGTGAGGACTAAGGCAATCAACACAAAGGATTTAAGAGGCCCCCACACACAGTAAAGAGCTCACTCACTGTTGCCTCTGTGCTGTGCTTAGTCTCTCAGTCGTGCCCGACGCTTTGAGACCCCATGGACTGTAGCCCACCAGGCACCTCTGTCCATGGGGATTCTCCAGGCATGGAGAATACTGGAGTAGGTAGCCGATCCCTTCTCCAAGGGATCTTCCTGACCCAGGAATTGATACAGGGTCTCCTGGATTGCAGGCGGATTCTTCACCAGCTGAGCTACCAGGAAAGCCCCACTGACTCTACCCACCACTACTAACATTCATTTGTTTTATTGTTATTACTAAGTGGTCTTGAGTGAGTCACTGAGCCCCTTTGGGTCTGGGTTTCATGTTTCGCCTTGACACGTTTCAGGGCTTCATGGTGTTTTTGCACACACTTTTTCTTCTGCTAGAATCCCTTCTGCCTATGCCTACTGGGAAAACTCCTATTCATCCCCCAAGTCCCCTCTCAGCCCTCAGTTCCCCAGGAAACCTTCCTTCACCTCCTCAGGTACACTCAAGAGTTCTCTTCAGGGCTCCTGCGCATGTAGCCCCTTTGTCATGGACTGTTTCCTTCCTTATTTCTACTGTTTTTATCTGTGTTACCCCACACCTTCCCCTCCTTCACCTCTCCTACCTTCTTTGCTCAAGTGTCACCTTCTTCAGGAGACCATCTTTCAGCATCCACTGAAAACTGCTTCACACAAGACAGTCCTCATCGTCTTCCTAGCCTTAGTCATCTTCTCATGCATTTCCTTTATTGTCTACCTTCCTAGATGGACGGGCTTCCCTTGCGGCCTGGCTGGTAAAGAATCTGTCTACAATGCGGGAGTCCTGGGTTTAATCATTGGGTTGGGAAGATCCCCTGGAGAAGGGAAAGGCTACCCACTCCAGTATTCTGGTCTGGAGAATTCCATGGACTGTATAGACCATGGGGTTGCAAAGAGTCCTAGATGGCACTAGTGGTAAAGAACCAGCCTGCCAATGCAGGAGACACAAGACTCGGGTTCGATCCCTAGGTCAGGGAGATCCACTGGAGGAAGGCAAGGCAACCCACTCCAGTATTCTTGCCTGGAGAATCCTATGGACAGAGGAGCCTGGCAATCTACAGTCCATGGGCTCACAAAGAGTCGGACATGACTGAAGTGACTCAGCACACACACCAGGGTATGTTCTTTGAGGGCATGGATTCAAGTCTGTTTGGGTCACTGCTATAACCTTACCATCTAGAATAGGACTGGGCCTAGAACAAGGGAGACAATATTTAATGAACAAATAAATGAGTGAAGTAGGCCTCTTGATACCATTTCATGCTGGGTATTGGCAATATTGGTGAGACTAGTCAGCTACCAGCTGGAGCTATGATGGAGAGACTCAGTACCAGCTGTGCCCCACCATGCTGAAATCTCCCTTCCTTCTTCCTCCCTCAATATTTCCAGCAATATACTTGCAAATGATGGGGATCAGCAGAGTTGAGCTTTGATGCCGAGCTGGTTCCAGAAGCCACACATTCTGCCTTTATTGCTCGATATGGACTCAGAATTGCATCTTTCTATTCCACCACTTCCCAGGCATCTAAAGCCCAAAAGTCCTTGGTCCCTCCCCCTGTCTTTGGACTGGTATGATGTGAATGTCCTTGTTTGACAGGCTAGGCCCCTAAGGTCCAGGAGAGATCAATCAGAGAGACTATTTCCATATACAGGGCATGTGGCCACTGGATCACCTCACAGAGGATTTTCTTTCCTTTTTTTATTTTCTGGTTCTCCTGGGTCTTCACTGTTGAGTGTGGGCTTTCCTCTAGTTGTGGTGGGTGGGGGCTCCTCCTTAGTTGCAAACCACAGGCTTTTTTGTTGCAGTGGCTTCTCTTGTTGCAGAGCACCGGCTTTAGGCACGGGCTTCAGTGACTGTGGCTTGAGGGTTCTAGAGCGCAGGCTCAGTAGTTGTGGTGTGTGAGATTAGCTGCTACATGGCATGCGGGATCTTCCCAGACCAGGGATCAAGCTGGTGTACCCTGCACTGCAAGGTGGATTCTTAACCACTGGACCACCAGGGAAGTTTGGATTTTCTTTTCTTTACAGATGAAGCTCCTAGGGTTCATCCAGTCCACTGTTTCTCAATCTTTTTTCTATTGTTTCCTACTTAAGTGCTTTTAAACAGTTTTTTCTCTTAATTCTCTTTGCCCCATGAAATTTTAATACTACAGGTATATGCTGTGTATCTGTTTATGTACTCTGTGCATGTTGGTGTTTTTTACACTTAAAACAGAGTAAGCTCTTTTTCAACCCCCCCAAAACCACATTCCCCCCTCTTCAAGTGAAAATCACCACTTTCTTGGGGGCAATATTGCCCCCTTTGAGAATGTATGATCTAATCTAAAATTTCCATTTTACGGTTGAAGAAACTGATACCACAGAGGATGAGGTATTGCCTCAAGGTCACTTAGCTCAGACCCATGGAGTCAAGAGCAGGCCCAGATTCCTGGCTCCTCCACCCCACACTGCCTCAAATATAGCTGTCCCTTCTCACTCTCACCCCTGCTTTTCCTTCCCCACCTCAGGGCTCATCCAAATTCAGGCCCCCAAAGTTCTTTTTTTTAAGGAATTCGAGGAAATATTATTTTTTTATTTTATTTTTATTTTTGACTGTACTGGGTCCTCACGGTGGTGTGGGGGCCTTCTCTAGTTGTGGCACCAGGGGGCTTCCTCTAGTTGCAACGCTCAAGCTCAGTAGTTGTGACATGCAGGCTTAGTTGCCCCATGGCATGTGGGATCCTAGCTCCCTGACCAGGGATCAAATCTATACCCTCTACATTGAAAGGCAGATTCTTAGCCACTGGGAAAGAAAAACCACCAAGGCAGTTTCCAGGCCCTCAACTTTCTATGAGCAAGATTGTCTGAAACTAAGGAACCAGGTGCCTTCTAGACTTAGCTGTGGATCAGTCCATGGGGAGACCCAAAGGGTCATCTGGGGCTTCCTTCACAGAGGGCTGGCATGAGGGGACAAGCATTGCTCACCTTAGGTCTTCACCGACAGATCACACTGCCACTTTCTTGGAGGTTCAGCCCCATCACCTTTTCCCAATGCAAGACAAGGATAAAACTACTGCAGCAATGAAAAAAAAAAAACAAAAAACTTGGAAATAATTAAACAGCAAGGCAACCACCCATAATAATATTCTGCAGCACACTTTGGGGACAGTTTGCTGCAAAAGCGCCCGAGCACTCTGGTTGTTTAATTAACATTGAAACGGCAGTTCCACAAGAACTAAAAACCCTGTTAATTTATGTGTCTCTTAATGATGCTCATTTAAATACTGTCAACTTTCCATTGGTTTAATATTCATAATTTTGAATCATTAAAACACCCCTGATATGGGGGCAGTTGAGGGTGGGCACAACTTACTTATATACCCAAAACCACAAACTGAAGACAATAATTTCCAAATTCCTATCTTCCCATCCATCCCACCAAAATCCTAGCCCCTTAGAGAAACTAAACCAGCTGGGGTGCTTTGGGGGCTGCAGATAATGCAGTGGGTTGAGTGTAGTTTATCATTTACTGCCCACTCCCCTTCAGAACTGGGGCTTCCCTGGTGACTCACTGGTAAAGGCTCTGCCCGCCAGTACAGGAGATGCAGGCTCAGTCCCTGGGTTAGGAAGATCCCCTGGAGAAGGAAATGGCAACCCACTCCAGTATTCTTGCCTGGAAAATTCCATAGACAAAGGAGCCTGGTGGGCTACAGTCCACGGGGTCATGAAAGAGTTGGACACAGCTGAGTGCGTGCACAGACACACCCCTTCAGAACCAAACTGGCCCACTCTCACTGTGGGTATCACAGAACTGGGAGTTCAGCAGGCAAATGCAGGCTCTTGATAAAGCACCAAGAGGCCAGGTTTCAAACCCCATGGTGTTCAGAAGTATTTCAATCATGCCTGAGAGACAAAAGTTACCCTGAAATGTGTTTCTGGAAAGAGGACATTTAGGATGGCTCAGAATAAGATGCCAATGAAGTGAAGAGGCATAGGTTCAGAAGGGGCTGTGGATGCCTTTGCAGGAAATATACAGCTGCGGGACCTCAGACAGGAGCAACACACATGCAATCGCAAACAACGAGTCGGCCGACACGGAAAGCAAAGACTGAACACACACAGATGCTCACAGAAGCACGTGCTCAGTAAGAACACGTGTGAAACTCAGTAAGAGTGTGTGGAAACCACTAAGGGGGAATCAAATCAATCCAGTTCAAGATGAGCGAATTCTGACAGTAGCCCACACAGTACACTGGCCTCTGAAGATTCCGAACCAATCAAGTAGGGAAGATGGACAGATGAATGGGCAAGAGTCATTCACCATGAGAGAAGAACCAGGGGACATGAGGCGGGACTGTGTTGGAAGCACAGAAGAAGGGGCACACGAGGGGGAAGTGGACTCGCATCAGAACCCCAGGTTGTCAGTGGGCACTTCCTACATGCTAGTTCCCATCTCCTCCTCAAGATCTCTCTTTGCAGGAGCATGCTGCAATACTGGATCCTTCTTCCCCTGAGCTAAAAACCGAATGTAGGGGTAAGTCACATCTATCCGTATCTCTATTTATATATCCTTTCCTCGAGGCAGACAGATGATGATTAAGCATCTTGGGAGCAGGGAAGACAGCGCTGACTTCAACACCACCCAGAGCTGGGTTCCACTTACTATCCTTATGACCCTGGGCAAAGCCAGTTAATAAATAAATATGAGTCTGAGTTCCTCATCTGTGAAACTGAGATAATAGCATTGATATTATTTTTTTATTACTGAGGTACAGTCGATATACAATACCATATAAGTTTCAGGTGCACCCCCTAATGACTCAGTTTTTAAAGGTTACACTTCACGTATAGTTATAAAATATTGCCTACACTCCCTTTGTGGTACAATATATCCCTGTGGCTTATCTATTTTTTACATGGCAGCTTGTACCTCTTAATCCCCTCTCCACTTCTTTCTCCCCGCTAGTTTGTTGTCTAAGTCTGTGAGTTCTGTTTCTTTTTTGTTATATTCACCAGTTGGTTTTATTTTTTAGAGCCTACATGTAAGTGACTGTATAAGAAATCTGTCCTTCTCTATCTGACTTATTGCACTAAATTCTTGAAAATGGCAAAGTTCCATTCCTTTTTTAAGGCTGAGGAGTATTCCACTGCATGTGCCTATCACACCTTCTTTATTCATTCATCTGCTGATGGACACTGTTTGCTTCCATACTTTGACAATTGTAAATAATGCTGCTATGAACAATGGATCACCAATATCACTCTTATTGAAAATAATCTGTTAATGGCTGTGTCTTTCCACTAGAATGTGAGCTACCTTGGGGAACGAACAGTTGGACTTATCTCTGCATTTTCAGGAACTAGATAGATGCTGAACTGAACCACACTGTTCCCCTCAGAGAGGAGTTGTAATATAAATGAAGTGAAATATATAAAGAGCACTTAGTAGGTGCTCAAAATAAATTAGCTGTGACCAAGGAAGGGATCAAGAGGATCCAAGAGAGAGTCTGAATCTAAAGTAAACCTTGAAGGGTGGCATAAGGTAGACCAAAAAGTAAAGCATCTTACATTGAAAAACAGAGTGCACAAAGAACCAGGCCAGGAAAGCCCAGCCCCATCTGTCCCTTCTTCAGGCCTCATTCCTATCCCCACCTTGATAGACCCCTTTAAACGTACCATGCTCTCTCGCAATCCCCTTCCTGTCTTCAGTTCCACCTGTTCTTCCTTAATCACCAGTTAACTCCTACACAGGCTTCAAGAACTGGTTCTGGAGTCACCTCTTCTAGGAAGACTCCCTTGATCCCCAACCTCCCACTGGGGCCCTCTCTGGTTTTTCACAAATCCTCTGTCCCAGCCTCATCACACCGTGTAGTCATCACTGTTTATATGCCTATCTTCTTACTTGGAGATCAAGGCTCACTTCTGAGTCACCATTGCACGGCTCAGTGCCCAGCACAGAGCCTGGCATAGAAAAGTTTTTGCCTAACAGATGGAAAGCAGTCTGAGTAAGAATGGTGATTGGAGAAAGCAGCCCTCAAATCCACTGGACGCAGACATGTGTACACCTGGTATAAATCACCATGGCCTGGGCCAAACCAGCTTCTTCCTCTCCCTCCCCCAACCACTATCCAGTCGTGCTCTTTGCTGGGCACTGGGCATGCAGTGATGATTGGTAAGTAGCCCTGACCGCCAAGTGAGAAGATAGGCCTATAAACAGTGATGACCACATGGTGTGATGAGGCTGGGACAGAGAGCTTGTAAGAGCCCAGAGAGGGCACTAGAGGGAGGTTAGGAGTCAGGGGGTCCTATTGTCTAATAGGATCCTTTTACCACCCTCCATCCTCTGTGCCTCTTCTATCCCCATTCCCACTGCCCCAGCTCAGGGCTTACCAGCTCTCCCTGCCTCGGGCTACCACTCCCAGCGCCCCTGTAATCCATTCTCTGTGCAGAGCCAAAGAGACTGAGCTAAAAACGAAACTCTTCCTCAGAGGAAATCTAACTTCTCAGGGATGTGAGCGCTGCCAACCCGTCTCCTTCTCCAGCCTCATTTCTCAAGCCTGCCGGCTTTAGCCATCACCTCTCTCTCCTTCAGGCCTTTCACCTGCTGTTTCCTCTGTCTGGAAAATGCTTTCTCCTCTTCACCTCCTCTTCTCCCAGATAACGTCTCTTCACCTTTCAATCTCAGCTTCAATGTCACCCACTCCAGGAAGCTTTTCCTGGTACCTCTCAGGCTGGGCCAGGCCCCTCCTATCTTCCCTGGGTCCTCCTCTGATTCTGGGCATTTGTCAGATGAGAGAGAAGATGCTTAGTCAGTCAGAGGTAACATTATGAAACAAGAGGGAGTCCTCTATGGGGCTGCTCTTTCCTGGCTTATTTCACCCTAAGGAGCAGCTGTACATAGGCCCCCAAGCATGTCTGTGTGGTCTTTGCCAGGGGAGGGGGCTGCCAGAGCAAGAGCACCTTCCTCCTGACCTTCTGCCTCTGCACGTTCTTGTGACTCACTGATGGAAAACATCCACCCCTTCTGGGCCTCTTCCTTATTTCATCACTTTAATAAATTAAGAACAGATTGAAAGGCAGGAAACATTGTCTCCTGGGCCCCAGCACCCACATTCCAACTCAATTACAGGATTTGTTTTTCGGGTCTGGCCAGAGGCAGCTGGGATGTGGCAAAAAGAGTGAGAGAGAGTTTAAACCAAGAGGCCAGAGAGAAAGCAATTCAAATTCCAGCTCAGCTGCTCACCAGGGGCCTCAGGCAAATTCTTTCACCTCTCTGAGTCTCCTAATCCACACCTGAAAAATGGGTGATAACAATGATGCACCCTTCACAGGGTGGTGGGAGCATGTCGAATGAGTTAGAGAGTGTAAAAGGCTTTGTAAGAGAAAGAGATCATTGCTGATTCTCCTGGTTAAAGTTAACATGGCATCAGGCCTGTTTCCCTTCTAATAACTTAGCCCTGGGATTTTGAACCAAGACTCCCAAATTCCTTGAGGTAAGGTCTTCTCCCACTCCTTGCTGCAGCTAATACCAGGAAAAGGGACTCCCTGAATCTTCAGTCAAACATTCAACTGCTGTTCCTGTTGTTTTCATTTGATAGCCAGAGTGCTATATTGAAAAAAAGGCTGAGGTCTGGGTAGGACCTGGGAGATAGAGCCTTGTTCCCAACTGTACTACCAGATTTCTTGCCAACTGCATCACTTTTGGGGCTCACAGTTTAAATTCCTCTATGTATAAAGTGAGGGCAGAGGGGAAATAAGTTAATAATCCATTATAATTTCACAGGGTGGAGAATAAGATCAATTAGACCTTTTACAAGCTGTACACAAATGTAAATTGCTGTTAAAAGGATATTACTAATTCAATTATTACAATAACAACCAAGTAATGATTAAGAAGAATATTCCAGCTAGATGTCTCCTCTTCTTCAGGGAAGATAATTGCATAGCTTTTTAAATCACCCCTTCTGAGTTCTTTGCAATCTATGATACTGGAAGTTCTCCTTCTCTAACCCAATTATTCCATGCTTCAAGTTAAGCTGTTCTCATTTTATGCTGTCCCTTGGAAAGGAGAATAAGGTCACCATATCCCCTACGAAAACTTTCACCCAGTTTAAGACCATTCATAAGACACACTTCTTCCTTCCAACCTGCCTGAGGAGAGCACACTGGAGGAAAGTGATAAATTCTGTTTTGGAAAGGTAGGTCAGAAGTGCACATAGATCTTTCAACTGAGATGCACAATAGGCTAGCTGGAAATAAAATCTGGAGGTTCAACAGAAGGCTCTGTGCTGAAAATAGTGGTTCAGGAGGCCTCAGAATAAAAGTGGCAGCTGAATAGCTTCAATCTCATTAAATGATTCTCCATTTCCTGGCCAAGTAATCCACTCTCATGCCTCCCTGCCTTTGTTCCTTCTGTTTTCTCTGCCTAGAAAGTCTTCTCCCTCTTATCCACCCATGAGATCCTATGCATCACCTCCAGAGAGGCCCTTAAATTGCCAGAGATCTCATTCACCTTTCAACAAAGTGCTGTAAACTAGTTGTACATTCCAAGCACTGCACAAGGTATTTTGTTAGACCTAACCTACTCAGTCCTCACAACAACACTGTTAAGTATTATAATCCTCAATTTACAGATGAAAAACTAACTAACATGTCCAAAGCCATGCAGTTTGTGGTTGATCTAGGGTTCAAACCAGGGTCTTCAGGTGATAATCCCAGAGATTTTATTACTACAAGATTCTGTCAACTATTCCAACAGAAAGAGATGTAAGGCAGGAGTGGACTAGCTTCCAATTCTCAGACTCAGATTCAGATAAAAGCCTGACCTCAATTTAGGACAGTTACTCAAGCTTAGGGCTGAGTTGGCCAAGAAAATCAGCTGGTCAGCAAACAGAGCACTCCTTTGCTTCATGTTGTCTCTTCAGAGGTTGGGCTCCCTTGGAGCTCTCCATGGTACTGATATGACTTCCATCTGTGAGTCCTGAAAGCCTCACATATTCTCCCCTTAGGGATTATGTAGGTTTCTTAGGGATCCACCTCAGCCACTTCCCAAGTATGTTCCTCAACTCGAACCTCTAACTTTGCTCTTCCCTAAACCAGATACTCCTCTCTCACGTACCTTGTCTTGGCTTTCATCAGTTTCTTGATGTGAAGAAATCAGAGAGGGTTCTCAAGTACCTAATAGGTATCAAGCACTATGGTGATGACTTTTACAGGCAATACCACTTACAACCTACTAACATACTACATGGCTTACTTATTTATTGTGTTTATTATTTACAGTTTCTTCTCCACCACTAGAATAGAAAGCCCAGAAAGGCAAGGCAAGGTTTATTGTCAATCCACTACTTTATCTCCAGAAACCAGAAAGAGATGCCTAGCCCGCAGTAGTTCATCAGCAAATAATTGTTGAATGGTTAAGTGAATTATTATAGAAAACAATTATAGAAAAACAATACTATAACATAAAGAGAGAATTATGACTGCATTTAACATCTCAGAGCTTGGGCAAAATGACTTCTCATGGATGTTTCTTGTCCTTTCCAGATACAAATTAACAGTAGGCTCTGAGGGAACTGAAATATCAGAGGCAGCCCAAAGAAAACAAGCAAGGCATACCCTACAATTGCTCCAACTTAGTGACTTGAGAGAGTTTCTAGACCTCAGAACAAAGAGGAGGACCCAAGAAGAACCTGGTGGACTCTCTGATTTGAGGAGTCAGAGCTGAAGTCAGGGAGAGCAAGGCAATGAGAGTTCATGAGACAATACTGGGGAGGAAAAGCACCACACAGAAATCCAGAGATTTACAGAGATTTCTCCTTGAGTATTGAACACATGCATGGAAAATTATATAAGGCCTAGGAAAAACCCATCAGTGCCCAGCACTCACATAGGTCAGAAATAGTGCCTGGTGGTACAGTGGTTAAGACTTCACCTTCCAGTGCACGGGGTGTGGGTTTGATCCCTGGTCAGGGAACTAAGATCCTACATGCCTCAAGGTCAAAAAAAAAAAATGAAACATAAAACAGAAACAATATTGTAGCAAGTTCAATAAAAAATGTTTTTTAAAAAAGAAAGAAATAGTGCCTGTTTCCACCAGTCAATTTGAAAAACAGCTCATAATTCATAGGGCATTGATTAAAGCATTCAAAAGGGTCTTACATTAATAATGGTGAATAGTTAGCTCTAGACTAGATGCTGCTCTGGTCCTTTTAAAAAAATCTTACAATCCAGACCCAAATGGATCAAACCATTCCCAAGTAACTTAACTATATTCCAGAACAAATCTCAAGAATATTTAAAGAAAGGCAAAAAATATTCAAGTAAAAATTTACAGAGATGCAAAGAGGCAGGAAAATATGAGCCATACTGTGGAGAAACAAAAATAAATCAGAACTGACACAGATATTAGAATTAGGAAATAAGGATATTAAATAGGTAATAAGATTAAATTTCCTTTGTTCAAAAAGATAACTAGAGTCATAGAAGATATGAAAAAGAGACCCAAGTTAAACTTGTAGAGTTTAAAACTACAGTGCCTGGAATGAAAAATCCACTGGATTGGATTTAAAGCAGACTAGATCTTGTCAAGGAAAAAAAAAAATCAGTGAACTTGAAGAAATATAACAAAAACTATTTAAAATGAAACACAGAAAAAAAAAAACAGAATTTTAAAATTAGAAGACCATCAGTGACCTGTGGGACAACTTCAAGCAACCTGATATACATATGATTAGAGTCTATGAAGAGAGTGCAGAAAATTATCTGAAGAAATAATGGCTGAAACATTTTCCAAATCTGATGAAATCTATAAACTCATAGATCCAAGAAACTCACTTGACCTCAAACACACAAAAAAAGATGACAAAAACTACATGAAGACACTTCATAATCATATTTCTCAAAACTAGTAACTAAAAAGTCTTAAAAACTATCACAGAAAAAAGAAATGTTTTTCTTTCCTTTTTTTCAGAGGAACAAAAATAAATTGGAAATGGAATTTTTTCTTAGAAATAATGTAAGTCAAAAGACAGTAAAGCAGCATCTTTAAAATACAGAAAGAAAGCTGTCAACTTAGACTTCTATACCTAGTGAAAATACCTTGCAAAGGGGAAAGCAATATAAATCTTTTACAGACCTACAAAAGCTGAAATAATCCATCACTAACAGAACAATGATGAGTTATAAGAAATGTTAGCTGCTGCTGCTAAGTTGCTTCAGTTGTGTCCAACTCTGTGCAACCCCATAGACGGCAGCCCACCAGGCTCCTCCATCCCAGGAATCCTCCAGGCAAGAATACTGGAGTGGGTTGCCATTTCCTTCTCCAATGCATCAAAGTGAAAAGTGAAAGTCAAGTCGCTCAGTCATATCTGACACTTAGCGACCTCATGGACTGCAGCCTACCAGGCTCCTCCATCCATGGGATTCGCCAGGCAAGAATACTGGAGTGGGTTGCCATTGCCTTCTCCAAGAAATGTTAGAGGAAGTCCTTTAGTCAGAAGAAGAATGAAACCAGATGGAAAAATGGAATGAAAAATACCAGAAATGGCAATTACTTAAATGTATAGGACATTTAAACTATTATTTAAATCTCTTTAAAAGATAATTGACTTTAGTAAGTATAGAATTTCAGGTTTGCAAAATGAAAAGAGCTATGGAGATAGATAGTACTGATGGTTGTGCAACATTATGAATGTATTTAATAACACTGAACTGTACATTTAAAATGGTTAGATGGTTAACTTTATGTTGTATGTATCTTACCACAATAGAAAATTTTTAAGATAAGTGACTGTTTAAACAAAAATAATAGCAATATATTGTGGAATTTACACGTGCAATGTTTGACCCAGTTCACATAAATGTTGGATGGGGAGAAACAGAAGTACACTATTGAAAAGGCCCTATAACTCTATATCGAGTCTTTCAATGTCACTGAAGGTACACACTGATGGTAATGTTTACTATAAACCCTAAAAAACCACTAAAGCAGCACCGCAAAGAGTCAATACACCAATAAAAGAGATAAAATGGAGTCGTTAAAAAATACTGTCCATCCCAAAGATGACAGATGTAAATCTACCCCACTTTGCATCAATAATGGCATGAAATGTAGATGGCTCCCTGCCTCCCTGGGCCTGTTGAAATGACCATGTGATGAGCATGCCTCTCTCACATCTGGATTCAATCCTCAAAGACATTTCTGAGCATAGTTATTGTTTCCTAACACAGATTAGGAAAGCAAGACCTCCTGTGGGAAGATAACTTGTTCAGATCAATGGCAAGTTAGCAAATGAATCCCTGATCTCCCTCCTCCCAAGTTGAAGCTCCTTCGACCAAGCCCTGAGACAGAATCCTCCCTTTGAAAACTCATTTATTCCCACCTACCCCCACTTTTCTCTGTCTCGCTCTTAAAAAGAGAAATATAATTTGGCATGAATTAATGATGAGCCCGCCTGACCAATTACCAGGGCTAAGTGCTCTCCCGCTGGGAGCGACCCCCACAAAGCACTAAGTGATGTGGGCCTAGCCAAAGGGCCCCCGCCCAACAAGGCCTAGTGCTCTCCTGGGTCCAGGCTTAGAGGAAGCAGCTTTCCAATTATTTTTTGCCAGACAGACTGGCTTCTCTGCACAGCAAATTGGGTTAGAGCACTCTCCTCCAGTTGGCCTCTTTGTCTGGTCCCACCCGCCCCAGCAAAGAGGGAGCTAATCAACTGTAAGGCCAAGCCTGCAAGCTTCAGGCCTCCACAGAGAGAGCTCAGCACAGATCTCAGGGTCCTTCCACTAAGGTGGCATTCCAAAGGCTGGGAAATGTACCTGCCCTCGTCAGACAACAGTCTCGGAGCCCTGGGATCCAGGCTCCTGAGCTAATCAGAGAAAAACATGCTCAAAGGAAAGAACCCAAGGTCTTACACTTTCATTCCACCCATAACCACCCTGTTAATAAAGCCGAGAGTTCAGCTTGCTCAGTGTGCCTTCCCCTGGGCTTCTCTATTTCTTTCTCTTCTAGCACTTCAGAAGATGCAATGCAGGAGACCCAAGTTCGATCCCTGGGTTGGAAAGATCCTCTGGAGAAGAGAATGGCTACTCACTCCAGTATTCTTGCCTGGAGAATCCCGACAGAGGAGCCTGGTGGGCTACAGTCCATGGGGTCGCAAAGAGTCAGACACAACTCAGCAACTAACACTATTACTATTAGCACTTCAGAGACATCATTTGAATATATAGAAACATGAGCAGAAGGGAGCCTGGGATCTCATCATGATATATTTTAAACCCTGAATCCCCCTTTTCTGGACCAGCCCAGGTTCTAGCACAGAGGTGGCACTTCCAGTCCACAGGGCTCAATCAAGGAGGGCCTGACCTGCTCTGCCACGCCCTCTAGTGGGCACTGTCACATCACAGCATTGAACTCGCCCTCCACCACATCACAGTTTTCTGTAATTTCAGGGACACTGTTGCACCTGATCCTCACAATAACTCTGTTAGGCAGGCTGAGCAGGGGTTGTGGTTCCAATTTTAGAGCTCAGGAAACAAGTTTGGACAGGTGAGGAGATTTCTCAGAGTCAACGTGAAGCAGGGTTGGTACTGAAGCCCAGGTCTCTCGCCAACCCATAGATGCATTTTCTCAGCTTCCCTTGAATGACAGTGTGTTTTATTTATCCTGTGAGCCTAAGGGTCAGGTGCATCTTCTTATATGCTGTAACCCTCACCTTCACACCTCATGCACACTAAGGTTTGACTCTGAGCAACAGGAAAGGTTCTAGCACAATGTACCTACACGGTCAGCCAGCCAGCACAGACCTGAGCACCTGTCATGATCCAGGTACTCGGACTCCAACATGAATTGGACCAGGTCCCTGCCATCGGGGAGCCCACAGGCATTTTGAGAAAATTAATAGACAATGACACCTTGTGAACAGCATGACATTGGAGGTGCCACAGGAGTTAGGAGGTACACAGGGAAGGCCTCTGGCTCAGAGGAAAGGAGAAACCTGAACCAAGCAGAAGAGTGAGGATGAGTTTGCTGGGCAAAGACAGGGGAACGGGGAAGGTGGAGACTACTCCAGGCAGAAGAAACCATGGAGAAAAGAGAAATCACAAGGCGTCTTCAGGAAACTTCTCAGTCTGGCTGTAGCCTGAAGCGTGAGGATGCAGAGAGGCATGGTGAGGGACTGATACATGGAAGGGCCAGACCAAGAGACTCTCGGTATGTCCAGCTGTCCAGCTCAAGGCCTTCTCAGAGTGAGCTCCCTGTGAGGTGGTAGCTGCAATCCCACAGCTAGGTGGGTTTATGGCCAAATGTGCTTATACCCATCATGGAGCTAAGCAGAGACAGGGCCTCTGGGGAGTGAGCAGCTGGTGATGCTGAAAAGTGTCTGCCAGGAGAATTCAGCTGTGAACACTTCCCATTCCCAAGAGGTCAAGAGGCCCTTTTGTTCCTCTCTGGTGGAGGCCCTGAGATCACACTGTCATCCATAATTCATTCAACAAACAGTCTGCCTTGTGCCTGTGCTAGCTCTGAGCTAAAACTCCAGGGACATAGAAATAAAAAGATATGGTCCCTGTTTTTGAGGGATGCATGGTCTTTGGGAAGAAAGGGAGCCAGAGGAGAACAGACTGGGGAATTACTGCAGTGCAGTGGGTGGTGGGCACAGAAAAGAAACAGCTAATCTTGTACTGGCACCAAAGAGGAGAGGAAGCTTGAGCTAGGTTTTAGAGGATGGGCAAGAGTCTGCCATGCAAGAAAGGGTATTCTAGGATGCAGGAAGAGTCTGAAAACCATAAAGACATAAAGGGGCATGGAGGAGCAGGGAGCAGCAGGAAGCAGCTGTATGTTGAGGTGCATGCATGATGGAGGATCAAGACACAGGAAACCAGTTTTGCTGGGTTGAAGAGCTGGGATGCTCTCCTAGGTTGGGTTTTGGTTTTTAAAGATGACTCCAGCAGAGAGTGGCTGAAGCTGAGGGCTGACGCAGAAGGCTTAGATCCAAAGATACTAAGGAGGAAGAACTGGCAGGGCCAGAGGACTGACTAATGATGGGAGGAGACATTCATTCGTATCTTGCTTTTTTAAATCACCAAGTTCTGCTAAGTGAACTTCTTCTGCAAGGTAGATATGAGGATTCAATGAGCTAAGGTAAGTGAGAGCTCCCAGTACAGACATCCTCCCTCTCACACCCAGTAAACATAAAGTCAGGACTCGATAAAGATCTACTGTGCTGACTCCATACCTGACTCAGTGAATGAGTAATGAATGAACAAGTGGATGAGGAAACTGATAACCTGTGGACCCCTAGCAAGCAACATCAGAACAATACAAGTTTCTATGGCCTCCCAGAAGTTCTGGGGAAATGCTACCCAGAAGCCTAGCCCAGTGGTTTATGTTTCTTAGAGAAGACCTGGGTGAGAGTAAATCTCAGGGGTTGTCTTGGAGCTTGGGATCCATCTGATCCTCCTTGGAAGATCTAGCCTTCATTCTTCTGTCTGGGGTCAGGCAATGGAAGGTAACATATCTATATCTGACTCTGAGGACTCATCTCTAGAATTGAGGTTTGGGGGTGTCCAGCTGTCCGATCTTCCTTGCACGAACCTCAGTAAGTCAGAAGACAACTAGTGAGAAATGGAAGAAACCCCAAAGGAGTCATTAACATCTCTTAGTCCTGCAATGCACAGGCATTGTGCTAGGTAGGTATGCATACTCAGTCACTTCAGCTGTGTCTGACTCTTTGCGATCCCAGGGACTGTAGTCCTCCAGGCTTCTCTGTCCATGGGATTCTCCACGCAAGAATACTGGAGTGGGTTGCCATGCCCTCCTCCAGGGAATCTTCCTGACCCAGGGATTGTACCCACATCTCTTGTCTCCTGCATTGGCAGGCAGGTTCTTTACCATTGAGCCACCTGGAAAGCCTGCTCTAAGTATATTATATGTATTATCTCATTAAATATAGCAATCCTTAAAAGAAAGGGTTTTCCTCCACATTCTATTGATTAGAAAACTGAAGCATAGAGCAATGTAATCTTTCTTAAGTCATGTAATGACATTCTGGATTAATTATCTATACTTAAGCAACTTATAGAAAGTTGAAAAAGTAGAGGAAAAGTGCTTCAGTGTGATCATCCTAACACAGCAGCTACTATTTTGCCTAGCTCCTGTATGCTTGGCATATACTTGGGATTTTATTATTCATAAAATTTTATCTCACTTTTTTCTTTATTTAACATTATATCATAAGCATTTTTCCAGGTAACTATGTTGCCTTCAAACTATTGTTTTTCATGGCTGCAGACTGTCAAATCAGGTGTAAATACCTGACTTTAATTAACCATTTCCCATGGCTGTGTACTAAAATTGCTACCAATGATTTTATGTTATAAATAATCACTCTTCTTTTTTTTTATTTAAAATGGTCTCCTTTCAGCAGGATTATTTCCTTCAGGCAGACTCCCAGACACAGAAATAAGAGGTCAAAGGGTATGAATATTTTAAGGCTTTTGATAACTGCCACGAATGCCTTTCTCGTGGGAACTTTCGACTTCACTCCCCATGTCTAGATGCCTTCTTTACCTGTCCCTCTTTCCCAACTCCCTTTTTCCCAGGCACAATGCTTCCTTGACCCTCAGTCTCCTTATCGGTGAGATGGAACTAATGACTCTGCTCTGCCAACCCCTTGAGCTGGAGATACAAGTGATTCAGAGACCCGCATAGAGAAGAGAATGTTATTCTATTCAATGTCCTATTTATACAACATGGCACCAGACTACACGGGTTTGAAGCCCACATCTGTCACTCAGGAGCTGTGTGTCTTTGGGCAAGTTACCAACCTCTCTGTACCTCAGTTTCCTCATCTGCAAAACAAGAGTGAAGAAAACAATAGCAAACTCCACCACGCCCCGCCCAGAGTTGCAGATGAAGTTGAGTCATTTTATACAGAAAGCACCCAGCAAGAGCCGTGGTTGCTATAAGTGATGTCTGATGAAGGAGGCAGCACTAGCAGAAAAAGCCCTAGCATTCCTTCCTACGGGGCTGCCCCGAGGGGAGGGGGCACTTGCCAGGTGCCCAACAGACGGACGTTTTGTGGAAACAGCTGATCTAGCTCTAATGGCGTGACCATTACTCCCTCCCTGCAGCTTGCCCAGTATGGGGTCTGCGTCTCTCTGCCCCACCCCCGCCACCACTCCGCCCTCGGGCTGCTCTGGCCCGATCTTATCCCTTTTTCATCAGGCTGCCTAACTGACCAGAAAATGCAAACGCATCCCTAAATGCTTGAAACCGCCGCCTGCCCCACCCCCCCCACCAAAAACCCCAGCCTTCTCCCCCCTTCCAGGAAGCCGGGCCCCAGCGCCAGCCTGACGAGCAGCACTTAATTCTTTATTGAAAACCATTAACTGGAGTTCAGTTCTCTGAGCCCCAGTTTCAAATTACCCACAGGAAACGCCAGGCTGAGAGAGTGGCTTTCAAGGGCAGAGTCATCTCCTCGAAGAGACTGGCTCCGGGACTGGGGCTGTGGGGACTTATTTATTTTGAGAGGCAGTAACAGCAACAGCAGCAATCATTTCAACTCCTAGATGCATAAGAGCAGGCGAAGCACCCTCCTCTTCCTGCTCTTCCTCCCTCTCTTTAACAATAACCCAAAGCAGCAAGGCTGGCAGGAAGTATTATCACCCAGGATGGATGGGAAACTGATGGCCTGAGGGTCACACAAGCAAGCAGGCAGGCAGGCTCCGGATCTCCCTGCCAGTGAGCCCCATGACCCTCTTGACACAGCACTTCATGGATCACCCATAGTGGGGCCTGCCCGGTGAGAAGCCCTGCAAGGGAGACAGGTGAGGGGAATGGGACTCTGGCCCTGGACCAGTTGTGACTGGGCGGGGAGACAAAGAAAGAGACAAGGGTCTCAGAGACTCTGGTTCTAGCGGGGGCCTGCCACTAACTGCCTGACCCACGGTGTGGTTAATCATTGTTCATGGGGCACGAACAGAGAGGCACTGCTAGAAGAATAAGGACAGGAGTGGGGGAACTGGAAAAAATGTGTCCTCAGTTCTCTCTATCAAGATTTCTAGCCGACTGGAAAGAAAACGCATTCATTCATTCATTTTTGGATCACCAAAGGTTACACTGAGCAAAGTACAAAGAATTCTCACTGACTCCTCCAAACAGCATTTTGAGGTGGTACTACTAGTCTGCCCACCAACCAACAAGGAAAGTGAGGCTCCAGGAGTTTGGGTGATTCTCTCACAATTACACACAAGTAGCAGAACCTGAACCCAGGTCACCCTGACTTCATGATTCCCAGGACTTCTTCGTCACCATCACAGTCATGATTTTATGAACGCCGCCACTGTGACCCAACAAGAGCATGGAGACCACAGAGGCCCTTGTGGATCTCCAGGGAAGGTATCCCAGAGTTGAGAGGTGGGAGAGACTTGGCCAAATGAAAAAAGCACGGGAGAAAGTTTCACAAAGGGACAACGACACAGCCCAGGGTCGGGGATATCAGCGCACACGGTGTGTTAAGGCGAGTCAGGAATTGCTGAACCATCTGAACTAAGCACAGACAGCACAGAGGGGCTCTGCCCTCTGGGAGTAGGCAGCCCCCAGGGGAGAGATGAAAACACACCAAATGACTTAGTATTTGAGGCAAATTGGGTAAGAATTTTTCTCTAAGAAAAAAGAGCTTTCTACTTGTGTATCTTGCCTCCTCCGCCCAGGAGCCTGAGAAGCAGCTGAACAAGGAGGCTGGGGGAGGGAAAGATCTTTGGCCTCAAATCACGGGCCTCCTTCCCCGAGGCTGACTTACCATCTCTGTGAATCTGGACTTTCTTTGCTCTGCAAAGCCCCCTTCCCAGCACTTCACCTGACAGCAGCTTGAAAAGAATCAAGAGATTGGGTTTTATTCTCATTTACTTCATTATACAAAATGTAAATACTGAGGTTCAGAGACATTACTAACTTGCTTATAGGCATTCCCAGAAAATACATGATGTGGAATTTGATCTCAGATATAATGGATTCCTCTGCCTTTCTGTCACTTCCACCCACAGATCCTATTCAGCTCTCTGGAAAACCCAATGCAATAAGCCTGCTACTCTGTCCACAACGCCCCTTCGGATGGATGAAGACAACAGCTGTTGTTCTCACATCTCCTCTTTCCAGCCAAACACTCCCAGATTTTGCACCCAATATGATTACCAAATTACTACAGGATTTAGCCGCCCTTGAGAAAGAAACAAGAAAGAACAAACAATAGAATTAGTTCCCTGGTGCCCGGGCTGGTCTCTTGCCTCTGGATCGGCAGCCAGCACCGCAGTGAACTACCTGCAGAAAACAATAGTCACAGCCTGTTTGCCTTCCCCAGTCCCTCAACTCCCACAGCCAAGCTGGACACCAGCTTGGACACTCCAGGGATCTGTCTCCACCTAAACCTCGTCTCGTCCCTGCCCCTGACTGGCCCTTATTTGAGCTGGGTCCATTTTCTTGGCCACGTTGCTGACTGCGGTGCACACTCATTCCAGAAAATGCCGACCTCTGCTCCAAGCCGCCTTGTCGGCAGTTTCCCAGACATAGCTGGACTGTTTATTTATTTATTTTTGTGTTAGCAGAGAGGAGAAAATCACATCGGCCTAAAATGAATACTAATGAAATGCCTTCGTTAGCTTCCTTTGTGATCAGAATGAAAAATCGGATTTCCGCAGAATTGCAAGCCGTATATTTCTTTCCCCCAACCTTTTTTTTTTTCCCTTTTTTGCCCTTTCCTCTGATAGGAAGATTAGGGACAACCAGGAAGGAGAGTTAAAGTCATTCCATAAAAGATATCTGCATTTTTAAGGGTGCCTTTGTTGCAGAGGGACGTGGAGGTGCAGTTTCTCCAAACCCACTTTTCTCAGCCTGTAAAGCAAATGTACCTATTTGTCCTCTGCTGCAACAATGCCAGCTGCATTCAATCAACTGAGAAGCTGCAAGCCATAAACCTTCTTCCCCCAGCTACAGGGGTGGGGGTGGGGGGAGGGAGCAAGCAAGAGAGGAGGCATGCCATAAAAATTCATCAGAATAATGTAGGGATGAGACGCGCTCAGATCGCCGGCAAGCAATCAACCAATCACTCATCTCGTGGCATTTACAGCACGTCTCATTCCCCTGTTCCTTAAGGACAATTGATTTTTCCTGATTCCATTAGCATAACGGCGTGGAAAATGTCTGCAGTGCAATATTTCTGGAAAGTTCCAACAAGTAGGCTGGGCACTGGAGTGTGACCATCTCCATAAAGCTTCCTCAGGCTCTGCGGCAGACATGGCCACAGCCACTGCACAAGGCCCAGAGAGAACGGTGCAGCCTCCAAAACTCAGGGGTCCAAGGGCACCTAAGGGGTGTCTAACTAGGTAATTGTCATTGATGTGAAACCCCTCATCTTCTCATCCCTGAACAAAGAGGCATTTTTTTTCATGCAAGTCGGGGCACTATGGATTGAAACCCACCCAGCCCAGGAGAGATGATGTAGGTCTCAATCCTGGGTCCATTTGTGGGCTTTCAAAGCTCCTGGATTTGGGATCCAAGTAAAGAATGCTTAAGGTGGTTGTTCATTTGTGTGTGAACAGGAGGCTGCAGGAGTGGGTGCCCAGGAGTAACTATTCTGCCCCTCTCTACTGGGTCACCATCACCTTCTCCACTGAAACAGCATACACATGAGGAGGGGATGTGAGGAGTTTGGGGCATGTAGACCTAGGTTCAAATCTACTGCTTCTTTTTATTTTTTGTGTGACCATGGGCTACAGTTAATTAATCTCTCTGATCCTCAGTTTCTCTGTGAAAATTAGGGGCCTCATTAATTCACAGGTCACTGGGAGAATTAAATGAAAATGTGCAAAGTTCCTAGCATGGTGCAAATGCAGTAATTATTCAACAATCAAATTCTTGTCCCTCCCCCTTTCTCCAAACTTCAGTTCTCTCCTTCTTCATCAGCAACGGAATTCTCGAACTATGTCAGTTTCAGCTGGTCAAGGTGGTGAATCTTGAAAGTGCCAAAAGGAAACATACAAAACCCTAAATGTTTCCATCTACTCTTTCAAGCAAGATGGAAACCTGGCTATGCCCTTTAGAATGTGCTTGGGGAAACTGCACTCTTATTCCGCCTCCTGAGTCAGCCCCTATCTCTTCTCTCACCCCCTCCTTTATTCTCACATTGCACTAGAGGGATCTTTCTAAAACACTACATATATGACTGTCATGACCCTGCCTAAAACTCCTCCTTGGTTCCTCACTGCCATTGTCTCTTCAGCTCAGACTGGGTCTCCTCCTGAATGCATGAATGAAAGAATGCATGTGTGCTCAATCATGTCCAACTCTTTTGCAGCCCCATGGACTGTAGCCCACCAGGCTCCTCTGTCCAAGGGATTGCCCAAGCAAGAATACTGGAGTGGGCTGCCATTTCCTACTCCAGGGGATCTTACCACCCCAGGGACCGAACCCATATCTCTTGCATCTCCCACATAGGCAGGTGAATTCTTTATCACTAGCGCCACCTGGGAAGCCCATTGTCTAAGGCTCCACACTTATTTCAGTGTTTGTAGAGGCTGTTTGGGTGCTGGCTATGGTCCTGAATCTTTAAGCGCAACAGAAAGAAGAAAGTAATAAAGAAACCTGGAGTGTGGTGAAAACAATCCACATTCAGATAACCTTTAAACAGCGAGCCTTTGGAAAACAGAAGGGGGCAGGGATTCCGGGCACTTAAGTTCCAGTCTTGGCTCTGCTGCAAACACTCTGCTCAAGACACAAAGCCTTTCCAGATCTCAATTTTTCTTGCCTGTCAAATGGAAACAAAAATCTGAACTTCCCATATCACAAGATTGCTCTAAGGGTTACAAAGATGATGTCTGTGGATATTTTAGTGATCTTTTTTGAAATTGCTTGCTATGAAAGGGCGGTAAGTTTCCCTCCAGCCCTTTAAGTGCTCACTGACCAAGAATTATCCACAACTGTCCACCTCCACTTCCTTACCACCAAATTGCTCCTCAGCCTATGCTATATGGCTTCTGGACCCACCACTCTGACAGAACAGTTCTCAAGAATGACCTCATGCTACTAAACTCATCAGCATTTTTCAATCCTTATTACACTTGCTCTCCTAGGACCATGTTTCTTGCTCTCAAACACTTACCTCAGGATATAACTATGCATTCATTTGTGTGACTGTTATGTGACTGCCTGCTCCCCAACAAGACTGCGAACTCCATGAGGTTAGGAATTGCATCTGTTTTTGTTCACCACTGCAAACCCATGTCCTGGTACAATGGTCATGAGGAGTAGTCTCCCCCATGACTTAGCAGGAAGGCAGGCAGTGTGCCCAGAGTAGGCCTGACCATATCTAGCACTGAGACTCAAACAAAAGCCTAGAACCTCCTGGAAATCCAAGAGACAACTTCCCGATGCCAGAGCTTCTGCCCCAAGCTCCATGGGGCTTAGAGCTCTGAGAAGGCCTCCACCCTCTTGAAAAACATGGGTGATATGAAGAAGACTGGCATGGTGTCTATCCACCTGAACACAGTAAGTATAAAAAGTTGAGTATCATGGGATAGATCTGGGAAAACATTGAGCCCAGATGCTTTGCTGTATGAAAAATGAAACCAAGGCCAGAGATTAAGTGTGATCTCTCTAAGGTCTTGTAGTGAGTTAGTGCCCTCCATAGTACAGAGAGAGCAAGAGGCAAGAAGTGTGATCTCTCAGGTCCCTTGGGCTCCCTTCTCTTGGCTACCATGACCTATAGGCTGCCCTCTACCATAATGTATGTGTCCTTGAGTGGTCATTTTCTGTTCACATGTCTGCCTCCTCCTAGAGGGCAAAGGTGGTATCTGATTAATTGTATTGTATTTCCAGGGACTAGCTTAAAGTGTGACACATAGAAGGGGTCAACCAATGTTTCTTGAATAGACACTGGATGGTAAAAAAGATTGAAGGAGTGGGTGTTGAGGTATAAGAAGGCTGTGAACAAGGCTCTGAGGCCCACCTAGCTCCAGAGCCCAATAATGAGAGATGGTCAGTCTCTGGATATCCCTCAAGAGCCAGCCTTGGGCTCCATGGTGAAGTCCCATGGGTATGCTACTGAGTTTTCAGCCTGTTCTCCCAAGAGAGCCAGAGTCATTCCATAACCTCCTGAGAGTGACAACTTCAGAGTTCATGATTCATCCTTGCAGGTGACGTAAAGCAGAGAATATTGTCTGATTGCATTTGAAAGCCAGGGAGACTGAGGTTCTTCCATCCATTCCATGAGGAGGCAGAAGCAGAGATTTTGCAGTTAGAGCCCCCAAATGTAAATTCCAGCTTCTTTACTTACAACTGTAAACCCAAGTCCACAGTGTAGATTTATGAGGATATAGAAAATATGAGCTTTGCCTTGAAGGAGCTTTGTTGTTGTTTAATTACTAAGTTGTGTCTGACTCTTCTGTGACTCCATGACACATAGCCTGCCAGGTTTCTCTGTCCAGGAGATTTTCCAGGCAAGAATACTGGAGTGGGTTGCCATTCCCTTCTCTAGGGGATCTTCCCAACCCAGGGATCAAACCCACATGTCCTGTGTCTCCTGCACTGCAGGCGGATTCTTTACCACTGAGCCACCAGGAAAGTCCAGGAGCTTACACTCTATTAATAGGAAAAAAGACATGTCAACAAGAACTCTATTGCAGGTAGAATGTGATTAAAAGTCCCCCAAACAGGATGGTACTGGAAGCTCATAGCCAACTGGGAAGAAAGCTCTATGGAGAAAACAGCCTCTCATCTGAGTCTTGAAAGATGCATGGGATAATGGTACAGAAAGGAAGAATATCCTGGTGAAAGAGGAAGCAGGAGAGCATGGGGCATGTTCCTGGAATGAGAAGTAAGCTTGTTTGACTGGAGGCTTTAGTGGATACATGGAATATAAGTGGGGCTGAGACATAAAAGTAAGTTGGGCCAAAGTAAAGAGACTTGAATGTTGTTTAAATACTCAGAGAGGCTAACTAACTTATCCCAGAACACACAGAGTCAGTGTGGGGTCTAAGATAAGACTCCTGAATGCTTCCCCCTTACCACTTTGGCCTCATCTTCAATTTGAGTAATGGCACAGCAGTTGGCAGAGCCAACACATGAACACAAAAACACACGAAAAAGAAATAATCAGAATTAGTGTAGCTGATTGTGGAAAGACTAGAGACTCTAACAAAGAAAAGTGTAAATTACAGGATGAAAGCAAGGAAATATGTTTTGCCCCATATCTCTACAAGAAGTATACTCTACTACCCATCAAACTCATGTTTAGAATACCTCACTTCTAAAAAAAAAAAAAACTTTGCCATGGGCATATCATGTTGCTACATTCAGTATCAATTAAACACCCCTATCACAATCTTTCCTTCAGAAATATTTATCTTTGCTAAGATTTTTTCACGGAAAATGCAAAGGCAAATTTCAGACCAGCTCACAAATTCTGAATTATCACAAACTGTGAATTTGTTAGTGAAGAGAAGCTAAGATTGGAACCAGGTTGATTCAAATATTCAGCAGCTTTAGAATGCTCTATCAAAATGTTCCAGCATCCCCCAGGCTCTAACAAATTGACTTTGCAGAAGGATAGCATGGGCTTAGCCAGACCCATGTCCAAGGATCTGCTCAGACACTGTCTAGCTATGTGACCAGGCGCTCAGCTTCACTCCTCCCCTCAGGGCCCATCTCATATTGTGAGAATAAAATAAATCAGGCAATGGATTTGGAGTCTATCACAGATCTCACATTCTAGAGGGGAGAGACAGCAAAGAAAACAAAATAAGTTTGAAATGGGATGCCCCATCTCTGTAGGTAGGGTTTCAGGCCAGGGCAAGAGAACTATTTGTGTGTTAACAGGCATAAGAAACTTTCCAGGTGGCACTAGTGATAAAGAACTCGCTAATGCAGGAGATATAAGAGATGCAATTCTGACCCCTGGGTCAGGAAGATCCCCTGGAGGAGGGCATGGCAACCTACTCCAGTATTCTTGCCTGGAGAATCCCATGGACAGAGGAGCCTGGTGGCCTACAATCCATAGAGTCACAAAGAGTCAGACACAACTGAAGTGACTCAGCACACATTCAACAGGCATAAAGTCACCTTTTGCTTCTGCCTTTCTGAGAGGCACTAAGCTTACCCTTTTATGTAAATTATTTATTGTTATTATGATGGAGGTTATTATGTCTCCATTTTACATAAGAGGAGACTGAAGCTAGGTGTATCTTGTCCAGAGGCATATAGCAAAGAAACTGTAGGCTGAGATTCCAACCAACACCTCTCTAAAGGCCTGGATGTGCCATCTCTAAGTTATGCCATCTTCGAAGCCCAGTGGGTGTCACCATGGAGACCTAATCTGTATATCCACCTTGCAATTCTGGGGTAGTAGGAATCTTTCTCAAGTGAGGCTCCAAGAACCTTGGGAGAAACGGTAAAGAGAACTTTGGAACTGATGTTCATGTAAGAGTCACAAACTTAGAGAGGCAATAAAGGCAGTCTAATACCAGAATGGAGTAGTAGTGTGGAGGTGCCTTTTGAGGTAAGAGACGGTTGAAACATGAATGTCTCATTGGGGAAATTAAAGGAGCCGCAGGGTTCCCAAGTTTTGGAGGGGAATTCCAGCTCAGGGATTCAATAGCAAAATGAGGGTGGGGAGGGGCACTGCTGGTCCCAGGTCTAAGCTCTCAGCTACTTCCTGCTCCCCACCAGGAAGAGATGAGACTCCTGGTATGGCTGAGGATGGATGAGGAGTCTGAGTGTATCTTGCTGTGGAGGGGTGTGAAGTAGGGAAGAGGCTAAAAGCTTGGTAGAGCCAGATGCTCACCCTCGTCCGAGGCCACATACCCGATTAAGTCAGCATCCTTAAAATCCTTTTTGGACTTCACTGGCTCTGAGATGCTTTCCATGACCTGTTCCCTTAGATTTGATCAGTCTCTCCCTCTGACTTCCCGTTGTGACATCTTCCTCACCATATAAGCCACTGTCAGTTTACATGCCTATCGCCTTGTCCAAAGTGAGAGATTCCCCGGAGCAAAGACCTACATCTGAGGCATCACTGGGTCCCCAGGGCCTGCCACAAAGTCCTGCTCAAGTACAAGCTCGGGAACTGTTTGTTGAACTGGATAACAATAAGAGTGCTCACTGAAAAAGAAATACAAAGGCATAAGAAGAGCAGATGTGTGTGTGTGTGTGTGTGTGTGTGTGTGTGTGTGTGTGTGAGTGTAAGGGGTGCTTGAGGCCACACCCTGCCCCTACCCTTTGAGGGAGCAAACCTCATTTCTGTAACTAAGATAAGCCTTATACCTACACAGAATGTTCAGCTGCCTTCACAACTTCTAGGTTAAACCTTCTGCATGGAGTTCAACAGCAATTCTGGTGTTTTCTAATGAACTTCAGCTACTTAAAACCAACCTCAAGCTGATGAACACCTCTGGAGGCTTCTAGAAAAATGCAGACCGACACCTCACCCTTTGCAGAGACGTCTTCAAATACTACATGAGACTACTGTCTTGGCAGAGTCTTCCACATGGTCACCTGAGAGATCTTTCCTGAGACTGATCCCATCATGGCCAAACTGAAAATCAAATTGTAAGGTGATAAGCCCTCTGTCCCACCCATACTGCTACCCTGGCCATTTGCCAAAAACAGTCTTCACACCTCTGTGCCCTTGCAGATGCTGTTCCCTCTGTCAGAAACCCCATCCCCATCTCCACTTCCTCTACCCCAATCCCAAGCAAAGGATCTGATACACATTAGGAACTATCCTAGTTTGGGTTTCCCCAGAAACAAATTCTAAAACAAGGATTCATTTACAGGTAGTATACTTGGGAAATACAGTGTAGTATACTTGGGAAATATATAGGTCCCTTCTAGAGTTTCCTGAAACACTAGAAGGGACCTTGAGAAGTGAGACAGGGAAGGGAAGGCACCAATAAAGGGTGCAGCAATTTACCTCCATGATTAAACAGAACCTAACTGCGGGATCCAGGGTAGAACTCTTGTCTCAAAGTTACCCAGCCGGGAGGGTGAGGGAGCTGGGCTGTTTACCCACCAGATCCCATCCTTCACTGACTGAGAGCTGCTCTGGGGGAGGTGGGATGCTAACACCCTGGTACCTCTCAGAAATGGTAAATGCTGGGGGCTTGAGAGTGGGCACTGATAGCATCTGCTTTAGATGCTTAGAAATTTTGCTGAACAAATGGTTGACACACAACTCAATAATGATGATAATAATTACTAATATTTATAATAATTAGTATATAATTACTAATACTTTGCTGTGTGTCCAGCACAGTCTAAGTACTTAATACTTTTTTAACCCTTCTAACAACATAACAAGTGAAGTTATTGCTATGTCCAATTTACAGATAAGGACACAGAAGCTCAAAGAGTCAAGTAGCCTACTCAAAGCTATGCAGCTAATAACTGACAGTACCAGGATTGAAACTTGGCAGTCTGGCAGGTAGGTGCCCTACTTACTCTACCTGTACAATCTGGAGATGCTCCACCTTAGAACCTGGAGCTGCCATTTCATGTGGTCTTAGACAAGTTGGATCACAAGCCTTAGTTTTCCTGATCTGTAAAATGGGGGGCCACATCACTTGATTCCTGTACACACAGCAGAAGCCAGTGTATTAGGGCTGGGCTAGAACTTGGTCTCCATCTATAAAAGGAATTCAAAAGCCTCTCCCAGCTCTGACACTCGGCAGTCTAGTAACTCAACCTCCTGCATCCTTCTGTGACCTTGCTCAGGTGCACAGCCCCTCATGAGCCTCATTTGTCTCTTCCATGAAGCAAAAATGCCTCCAGTGTCATCAGGGGAGAGGAGGTTGTCTTTCTGCCACCCAATCCTCCTACCAAGAATCCTGACATAATGGCTATGCTGCTGCTGCTGCTGCTGCTAAGTCACTTCAGTCGTGTCCGACTCTGTGCGACCCCAGAGATGGCAGCCCACCAGGCTCCCCCGTCCCTGGGATTCTCCAGGCAAGAACACTGGAGTGGGTTGCCATTTTCTTCTCCAATGCATGAAAGTGAAAAGTGAAAGTGAAGTCGCTCAGCTGTGTCTGATTCCTAGCGACCCCATGGACTGCAGCCTACCAGTCTCCTCCATCCATGGAATTTTCCAGGCAAGAGTACTAGAGTGGGTTGCCATTGCCTTCTCCAGGCATATGGCTATAGGAAACTCCAAAGTCTGGGCTAAGGGTCAAATTCAAATTCCAACTCAACCACCACCAGCTGTGGGGTCTTCAGCAAATCATTCATGCAAATCTCAGTTTCTCCACCTGAAACACAGAATTCACAGCCCCTACCCCTAAATGGTTGTGGAGAGCTTAAGCCCCAACACATAGTAGGTGCTCATGTACAAGCAGTTTCACATTCTTTGTTTTGAAGAAGTATGCTGATACAGTTCCATTAGGGTGAAAAAAATCTTAACGTTCACTTTAATTCTAAGCCCCGGAGGCCTTTTGCAGGGCTGACAACTTCGTCTGGAGGATGGTAAATATTTGTCTATTTCAGAGGCAGCATTTATCTTCTAAGGCGCTCGTGCCAGTCCCCGTGCTGACAAGCAACTTGTTTATTTATTACCCTAATAGCAAATAGATTGTCTAGCCCGGAGGCTCTGCAAGCACCATTCTTGAGTTTGGGCTTGCTTCAAACCCTAGCCACCCAGGCTCTGGCCAGCTCTATGAGGCCTGGGGATCTGGGGGAGCAGTGGCCAGCAGGGACCTAGCTCCTTCCATGTCTTGCCATTTATATTTTTATTTGTTCTATCCAAAAACTCCTATGTAGAACCCATATCATGAGCCTTGCCCTGGGCTGGCCCTGGGCTACAAAGAAGAACCACGCACAGCCATTATCCTTAAGCTTGCATTATCCTGGGCTTGCAGTCTTGACCAGGGGAGATGATGAGAATAAAAACAATAATAATGCTACTAACAGAGTAGCATCAAACACTTACTCTGTGGCAAGTCCTGTGCAAGGTACTCATTTGATCCAACCAACAAGTGGATACTTTTATTATCCCCATTTTACTGATAAGGACACTGAGGCATGGAGAGGTTAAAGAACTCACCCAAGACCACCTCTATAAAAATCACAGCAATAGAGAGCAGGGGTAGGTACTGGAAGCTATATAATAACCATACAATAATATTTGAACATTTTTGGTGACAGTCACATGTCCTCCTAGCTATTCTTCCCACATGCCAGGCACACCCCTGCCTCAGGGCCTTTGCACTTGCTGTTTCCTCTCCCAAAACAGTCTTCCTCCAGACATCTACCTCACTCACCTCCTTTAAATTTTCATTCAAATACTGCCTTTTCAGTGAAGCCTTCTCCATCTGTGGCTGCAGTGTCACCTGACCCTCCCTAACCCTTTTGCTTAATGAGCTTCTAGAGCACTCATCACCCATCACAATACATACTTTACTTTTGTGTGTGTCCACCTCTCCACACTAGCATTGCCACAGGGCAGGTTTTTTTCCTGTCTTATTTCCTGCTTCATTCATAGCACAAAGGGCAGAGCCAAGCACACAGTTTTTTTAATTAATAAATTTCACCTTAAAGATTGAAAAGCACATCTCAGCAGCTCACCCTGGAACTGCTGGTCTCCTCCAGGTCCAGTCTTTCATCCTCCTTCCAGGGGTCACCAACATTGTCCCCGAGAGATTTCACCTCCTCCCATGGTTTCAGGTTCTTCCCTTCTCTGAGGACTCTTGGATCTTTGTCTCTAGACCAGAGCCCACTCCTGAACTCACCTGTATAAGCAACAACCCTAGGGACATCTTCACCTGGGCCCTACCTGAGTTTGAGTCCCAAACAGATCTCCCCCATCCACACAAATGCACCCCCTCCTCCCTGAAACCTGTCCCCCAGTCACCTGAGCCAGGAACCCAAGGGTCAGCCCCAAAACCTCCACTCCTCTGCCCCACAATCAACAGTCCTAAGTCCTCAAAGAGAATGAGATGGTTGGATAGCATCACCAATTCAATGGACATGAACTTGGGCAAACTGCGGGAGATGGTGAGGGACAGGGAAGCCTGGCGCCCTGCAGTCCATGGGGTTGCACAGAGTTGGACATGACTGAGCGACTGAACAACAACGACAACAAAGTTTTCAGAAGCATTTCTTGGCTGCCCCCTTCTCTATCGTCACCTGAATTCAGACCATTATTATAGGAGCATATGGCTACAGCCTCCCTCCTGGCTGCCCCACAGCCAGTGCCCGCCTATGGCCATGGTCTGCAGTCCTTCTAAAACAGTAATATGCCCTGCAGCTCTACTGCTCCATATTCTTCAGTAACTGCCCTTTGCCCACTGACTGAAGGCCAAGGTCATAGCCTCTTCTGTTCCCAGTCGTATCGCTGACCTTGGCCCTCCCATTCCCTAAATACACCCTGCTGCATGCCTGTGCTTGGGCAGCTCCCTCTACCTGGAATGTCTGTGCTCCTCGCCTCTGTGTAAGAACTCCTCCTCACCCTTCACAGCCCAGCTCAGATGTCACTTCCTCCATGCAGCCTTCTCTGAGAGAAGGGGGCATTGTGAGGACATGAGTGTGAGAAAGAAGGAGGCCATTTTGGGGAACAATGACTTTTGCAGCTTCCGGGACCCTCTGTCAGGGCTGGGCCCCTGTAGGTGGTGAGCTTACTCCTGCTTTGAGGGCCTGGTGTGTGACTGACCACGCCTGGGGCCTCACAGTGACCGCCCCCCCACCGAGGGATACATGTCACTCCTGGGCTCTCAGGAGCTTGTGTCAGAAGGTAGCTCATGCCTGAGACTGTGGGACTTCTAACCACACCAAACATTCTGGAGGAAAGGGCCTTCTAGGGCTTGAGGCATCACCTCCTGCCACTGATCAGGGAGATGACAGCCTCACAGTGCAACTGGAACTGTGTTATATGGTGCTTAAGCCCACAGAGGCCCTAGAACTAGGCGGCCTGCTCTACCACACCCTACCTGAGTCCCTGGACAAGATACAAAATTAGATCGCCTCAGTTTTCCCATCTATAAAGCAGGCAGAGTGATTGTAGCCACTGTACTTCATAGGGTTGTTGTGAGGATTAAGTGGGTCATTACACACAAAGCACCTAAAACATGATAAACACTATTTAATTTTTGGTTATTGTTGTTGTTCTTCACACTATGTTTTGGCAGAAGACCAGCAATGAGACAGAGAAATGACTAGGCACTGCTTCTCCAGGAGGGTAGTGGCCTGTGGACACGACCCTGGGGTGTCCAGGACTCAGCTCCAGCGTACTTTCTCCATCCTCCAAGGAGTTCTCCACTGGAGATCCTGCCAACCTCCACCTCTATTATGACCCAATACTGCTCTTGTTTGCTTCCATACCTGTTTCCCCATCCAGGCTGTGAATTCTGAATGGCAGGGTCCATCCTGAAGCAGCTCTGGAGCCCAGGTGCATCTCTTGGTGCCAGGTAAGTAGTATGGGATCCATAGCTGAGTGGAGCTACCAAAGTCGTCCCAGCCTATAGCCTGTGGCCTGAAATCTGAAGCTGGCAGTGCCTGCTTCCAAGCTAGGGCCACTGGGCAGCACCACACTCCCATGTTCTCAGATCTGGGCATCTTGAAGGGAGTGCTTTTGTTACTTTCTGGAGAGCTGCTGCTGCTAAGTCACTTCAGTCGTGTCCGACTCTGTGTGACCCCATAGACGGCAGCCCACCAGGCTTTCCTGTCCCTGAGATTCTCCAGGCAAGAACGCTGGAGTGGGTAGGGCCTCCAAAGCTCCTGAGACTGTTTATGAGTTAGAAGTCAAGACGTGGGAGGAACTAAGGTGTTTGTCTGGTAGAGAAGGACAGGGCCACGGCTCATTCCCTGTGAAAGGCCTAAATGTCACAATTAACTTGATCTATCAGGAACCCCCTGCCATTCACCATTCCCAGGATTAACTTTTTTCTGTTTCTTGGCCATGCTGCTTGCTTACAGGATTTTAGTTCCCTACCAGCGATCAAACCCACTCCCTCTGCAGTGAAGGCACAGAATGCTGACCACTGGACCACCAGGGAATTCCTCCAGTATTAATTCTTTACATTGCTAGACAGTAGGAAGGCTGATAATCCTATGGGAAATGCCAGGACAGCTATTGCCAATCAGTATAAAAATATTTCAACATGTTGGTAGTCAGCAGAGCTCTATTCGTACAGCCCAGCCATTAGCCCTGGTCACAACAATGAAGGGGACCCAAGGCTTTGTCCTGTAGGAGTTTACTGCCCAGTGAGGAACTAAGGGGCACTGCAGAGATGTAAACACCAGTTGCCACCCAATGAAACCAGCGCTATGAAAGAACCACATGCAAAGTGTGATGGGACTCCAGTGAAGGAGAACCTGTGCAGTTGGGTGCGGGGGGAGTTATTTTGGTTAGGCTTTGGAGCTTTGACTGGGTAGATGGGCGGGGGAGTTGGGGGGGGGGGGAAACAGCACCATAGGCAGTGTGAACAGCAAGCGAAGAGGCCTGGTATTGGGTATATTCTGGGCATGTAGCAGGAACAGGGCCAGCAAGGAATGTGGGAGATGATACTGAAGGATAGGAAGGGCTCAGATGAAAGGTGAGACTCATATGCCTAACCACCGAGTTTGGAGGTTTGTCCAGGTGGCAGAGAAAAGCTAAAAGTGTTTTTTGACAGGTGAGTGACATGGAAGGAACCTGATATGGCCTCAGTGTGGACAGTGAGTTGGAGGGGTCTATATGGGAGGTGGAGAGACCAAGGAGGGTCCTGGCCAGGGATGGTGAGGGTGAGGGCAGGGCATGGACAGTCAGAGAGAAGAGAAGCTGGGCAGTGCCGTGGGCAGCACCACCTCAGAAGAACATTATCAACCGTGTTAGGCCAGACTCAACCTACAGGGATTGTTCAGTTTCTGGAGTGAGAGAACCTGGAAGGCTTCTGAGAGCCAAGGGAAACTTGACGGGTGAGGGTTTTCCTCCTCATGTATTTAGTCAACAAACAGGGGACGATTACTGGTAGGTCTCCACTAGCACAACTCCCAAGCATGGCTAGCTATCCAAGCCACTGTTGTAATCTCCAGGCCTTGAAGAAGAAAGGGAGAAGTAGCTCCAACTCATCACAGAAGGTTCAATAATCACAGATCTTTCACTAAGGGACTCTGTGGCCGGAGCAGTTCTAGGAGGCCCGTGGATTATCGTCTAACCCATCAAAGAAATGTTGCAAAGTGTAAAATCAAAAGGCCGTTGTTTGAGGCTGAGCCCTGGAGATATTTCTGGGCCAGAAGTCCTGCTGAGGCCACTATTTGTCTATGTGATCCGCTGACGTTTTACCCCACTTCCTCATCTGTAGAGGATGACCATTCTGCACCTGGAGACAGTGAAGGGCAAGGAGGGGCCTGTTGCAGCCCATGGGGTCGCAGAGTCAGACACGACCCAGTGACTGATCAACACCCATTCTGCACCTCATCTGAGGATGACGCTTCTGTTCTTGGTCCATCTTCTGCACAATGTAACAAGCCAACTACCCAAATCCTCAGCTGCAAAGGGTTTTATACAAGTATCTGGCACCCTATTGGGAATAATTAGAACAAGAGAGCTTGGAAGCAGGGAGAAAGGAAGAAAAGGGGGATAAGTTGAGATCATCAGGGTTAAACAGACAGGTAGATATTGGAAGGTTGAAAAGAAGTCAACAAGGTGCTGGCTAAGCCAGAAAGAGCAGCCTCTCTCCCCTCTTCTCTCCTCCTCTCTCTCAATTGCTATAAGAATAAAATAGAATGAGGTGTGATAGAAGAGATTGGCTAGCTCTTTACCAAACCCACATCCTCTTCTGGGCACATGGCTAGACCACACTTTCCAGTCTTCTTTCATTGAGAGAAGCCATATGACTGAACCCCGGTGGAATGTGAGCAGAAAGTGACAAGTGCCACTTATTGACCTGGCACACAGTAAGCTCCCTGCTTTTTCCCTTTCTGCTACTGGGTATAGATGAGACAATGCTTCCACAGCCACATGTTGAGCTTGACAGGCCCACAATACATTAGGAGTCTGGGTCTCTGACTCATCACTTGGAGGAGAGATTCCTCTCAACCAGGAACACCCATTCTGTGAATAAAGAAAATGTAGTATATATACATAGTGGAATATTACTCAGCCATGAAAAAGAATAGAATAATGCCATTTTGCAGCAATATGGATGAACCTTGAGATTATCATACTAGGTGAAGTAAGTCAGAAAGAGAGAGATAAATACCATACGATATCACTTATATGTGGAATCTAAAATATGACACAAATGTATTTACAAAACAGAAACAGGCTCACAGACATAGAAAACAAACTTATTACCAAAGGGGGAAGGAGGTTGGGGAGGGATAAATTAGGAGTTTGGGATTAGCAGATACATACTGCAATATACAAAATAAACAAGATCTTACTGTATAACATGGGGAATTATTTTCAATAACCATAATGGAAAAGAAAAAAAGGAATACCCATTCTAGACTTTACCAGAGAATAAAATAAAAGTCTACAATATTTGAACCATTGTGCTTTCATGGGTTTACTTGTTATAGCAGCTAGTGATACACTAACTAAAGCTAATAATTGCAGAGTTTAGTGTAGCCTCTGGAACACGGCGATTACTCAGTTCATGGTAGCCAAGAATTCAGGAGGCCAGAAAGCCCGACAATGAGACCATAAGATACTAAAACGTACATGGTTCTAGAAAACAAGCCTTTCATTCTCTGTCTATTCTAAACCCACAAAAGAACTGAGGAGTACATCTCTGGCTCTCTGTGAAATACAATAAGTAATCCCCCTCTGAAATGGTGACCCTGAGGAATAAAGGAAATAATTACGATGTGTCATTTTTGTCAAGATCCTTGATTGCATCAGGCATTTAACTAATGGCTTTACCTACATTATCCTATTTCTTTCTCCCAAGAACACGAAGAATCCTCGTTTTACAGACGAAGACAGAGACTAGTACGTTAAGTAACTTGCTAAGTCACACAGATAGTAAGTAGGCAGTCAAGCCAGGACTTGAACCCAGATCTGATTGATGACAGAGGACAGTCAGAATCCTTAACCACTGGCCTCTCCTGGGTGAGCAGATGCCCTCCAGGGCCCATCTCAGGCTAATGGGCTCCACACCAGGACCCTCGGCTAACAAGGAAGGACAGTTAGGTCTGGGCTCACCAGGGCTGATTAAGTTGAGTCTCAGTGTAAGATTTGGGGGTTCTGCTGGCTCAATCCATCTCTCCAGGCTCAGCTTCATCCCTGTCTTCTGGGACCTGGCCAGCTGCTGCCAGACCAGCATTTGATGCAGCGTATAAAACACTGAAAAGAAAATGGAGGAAAACAGCTCCACAGTAGGTAGCAGGGATCTTGTCACCCAACTCCCTTCCACCCCATCCCCAGACTCCCAGGAGGCAGCTGGAGGTTGGACCCTGGCTTATTCCCAAGGTCACCTTCATGACAGTTCCACCAGGGCTCTGGCTGGTACACCCACCAAAGCCAGGCCGTGATGGATTACTGCTCGCTCTGGCTACTCTTCACTGCACAATCCAATCTAGGAGACACACATATTTCTCAATTCAGGGACTTCTTTTATTTTATAAAAAATCAGCCAGCCGCTCAGGCATGAGCGGTTAGGCTTAGCAAGTGCTTAGATTTTGTGAGCTTCCTCCAGCCTTGTTGCCTTCCCAGATTGCCTTCCCAGATTGCCTTCCCTCTGCCCTAGTCTACCCATTACCCACTCTTAGCCCTATAGACTATAGAAGAAAGAACACAGTTTGGGGGTGAGATAGTTTTGGGGTTAACCTCAACTTCTACCACTTATTCTCAGAGATTTTACATGAGTCACTTACCCTTCCTCATCATGATGACATTACTACACTTGAAAGTTTTTACAAAGCATAAATGAGCCGTGGATGTAGAGTTCCTGCCACAGTAGATAGCTCACCTGCACCTACTATGCACAAGAGCTTACTCAGTTTCCTCTTCTCCATCTCTATTCTTCTTTTTAACATACGTATTTATTTGGCTGTGTGCATGAATGTTAAGTCACTTAAGTGACTTAAGTTAAGTCATGTCCAACTCTTTGCAACATGGACCAGAGCCTGTCAGACTCCTCTGTCCATGGGATTCCCCAGGCCTAGATACTGGAGTGGGTTGCTGTGCCCTTCTCCATGGGATCTACCTGACCCAGGGATCGAACCTTCATCCCTTACATCTCCTGCATTGGCAGGCAGGTTCTTTACCACCAGTACCACCTTATTTGGCTGCACGTGGTCTTAACTGCAGCATGTGAGATCTGGCTCTCTGATCAGGAATTGAACTTGGGTCCCCTGTATTGGGGGCACGAGTCTTAGCCACTGGACTGCCAGGAAGCTCCTCCATCTCCATTCTTAACCACTTGTTCTTCATTCTCTCTGTCCTTTGCTCTCTCTTCTTCCTTCTCTATTCTCTGCTTCATTGTAGTTCATGTCAATCCAAAGAATGTCCCAGACTGCTCTATCCTAAAAGTCAGATAATTACTGCCACAGGCCTCTCAGAACTGTTTGTTTTTCATTTTCTATCTTTATCTGGACAACCCTGGTCTGTTTGTGCTGTCATTAGGATATAATCCTTATGACTCAACAACAGTGGTTATGATACTGTGTCACTGACTTCCAGAAAGGCTGATTCCAGTGTTCCCTGAAGATCTTTTGTCACTATCCTTTCAAATTCTGGTGAATCACTGTTCCCAGCCCTTCCTCTTTCTTTATACTTAACCCCTCAGATTTGAAAGGGACACCCCTACCAGCTCAAAGAGTGGGGAAATTATTCTCTCATGGGAAGTGACCAGGAGATTATCTTTACAGAGGTGAGTAAAAGCAAAATGAATTTGGACAAACTCTGGAAGATAGTGAAGGACAGGGAGACCTGGAATGCTGCAGTTCACAGGGTCACAAAGAGTCAGACACAGTTTAGCAACTGAACAACAACAACAAAAGAAAAATAGTAGCTTGATCTGTCCTGTGAACCCAAGTTCTCCCCACCACTTCATGGATTATTTGAGTCATCTCGATGATGAACTTTTTTTTTTTTAATTTTAAAATCTTTAATTCTTACATGCGTTCCCAAATGCATGTAAGATGATGAACTTTTAAATGGATGGAAAATCAAAAAGCTTGATTAGATATAAAATCAAAGCTGAATTAGTGCTATAAGAGAAGATACAAATTGAGGATAGCATTATAAAACATCCCTAGGTCTCCTTTTGCTAATGCCATCTTAAGGGTTAGAGGAGGTTGGTCCTGCAAGTCAAGAGATACTGAAGACCTTGAGTCCAGGGCAGCCACATGCTGAGCACTGGTACCTGCAGTCAGAACAGAGTGAGAGGCTCTGAGCTGCCTGACTCATCTGTCACACATGTCAGCACCAGAACACAGCATCTCCCCAAACATCTTCACTCCTCAAGTGGACCTTCCCCACTCAGATACCCAGCCATTCTTCAAGCACCACCAAATCTACCCTCCTTTCTCCATTCACAGTGCCTCTGCCTTATTCCAGGCCCCATCATTTCTCACCTGGGCCACTGCATCAGCCTCCTTCCTGTTGTTCAGCACCCCCACTATCACCACCATCCTCTCTGCACAGCAACAGTGTTCTTCCCAAAATGCAATCTGACCAAGACCCTCTACTCCTTGGAAGTCTGCCATTGTTCTCAGGTTCATCCGACTGGTTAGAATAGCAAACATCCTCGGTAAAGGGCCAGGCAGTAAATATTTTCGGCTTTGTGGACTCTGTGGACTCTGTTACAACTGCTCAACTGTGCCATTGCAGTCAAAGTAGTCGTTTGACAATAAGCAAACAAATGGGTGTGGCAAGCTTCAATAAATTTCTACCTATAAAAACGGGCAAGGAGGGCCTCTCCGGTGGTCTAGTGGTTGAAAATCTGCCTGCCAGTGCAGGGCACACAAGTTTGGTCCCTGTGTGCCAGGAAGTTCCTTTGGTCCGGGAAGATCCCACATGCCAAGGAGCAACTAAGCCCATTGCACCACAGCTACTGAGCCTGCCCTCTGAGCCCTCCAGCCACAACTGCTGAAGCCCACATGCCTGGAGCCTATGCTCCACAGCAAGGGAAGCCACCAGGATGAGAATCCATGCACTGCAATGACAAGTAATTCCTACTTGCCACAACTAGAGAAGGCCCAGGGACAGCAACGAAGACCCAGAGCAGCCAAGAATAAATAAATAAATCTAAAAATAAAATGCAGGCAAGGAGCTAGATTTGGCCAGCGAGCGATGGCTTTCAACCTCCATGATTTACACCAGTCTACATGCCCTGAGTGACTTAGCCACTGCCTCACAATGATTAGCCTCGTCACTCATCATGCAATGAGTTTGCTGGCCAGCCAATCAATACGACTCAGTTTCTCCAAACAGGCTGTGCTTTATCAAGTGCCATGCCTCTGCTCATGCTGCTCCTTATGCCCATGGCTTTACCTCACTAGTTCCTACTCATCTTAGAAGACTCAGCTTGATCTTTGAAGAGAAATTTAGTAATACCCAAATACACGTTTCCCTTTGACCCAGCAATTCAACTTCTAGAAATTTGTCCTGCAGATAAACTCACCTACAAGTGTTCAAAGATTTGGGAGAATGGCATTGAAACACGTATATTATCATATGTGAAATGGATCGCCAGTCCAGGTTTGATGCATGAGACAGGGTGCTTGGGGCTGGTGTACTGGGATGACCCAGAGGGATGGGATGGGGAAGGAGGTGGGAGGAGGGTTCAGGATGGGGAACACATGTACACCCGCGGCAGATCCATGTCAGTGTATGGCAAAACCACTACAATATTGTAAAGTAATCAGCCTCCAGTTAAAATAAATAAATCTATATTTTAAGAAATAAAGTAGTACATAGTATTCCACAGCACACACACACACAAAAAGATGTATTGAGAAGGCAAATTCAAAACATTGTACATGATAGAGTCCCATCTGTGTATAGAAGGATGCACACACACATGTGCTATGAATATACACACAAATGCTTGATATGTATAGAGCATCTGAAAAGATACATAAGAAATATAACAGGGGTGTTACCTCTGGGGAATGGAACTGCCATTGAAGATTGGGGTGGGGCTCTCAGATATTGTTGTAAAGCTTATACACTACACAAGCCCAGATGGAACCATATACCTAGACCATAATCGTGATGGTGTCCTCTGGAATTGTGCAATATAGCAGCAGCCCTGATTTTGGAGAAAATAGATCTTTTATTACCCAACCTTTTATCCCATTTGAATTTTTATGACATCAAATCCTGGACCCTTAGAGTTGGCCCTGGATTTGAAGACTGTGCTATAGCTGTTTGCTTGCTTGCCAGGCTGCACATTTTGGGGGAGAAAAAGCCTGCTTTACTCAGACCACTGTGTGAGTCACACCACTGAACACAAGAGAACAAGATGCATAGACCATAGATTAACCTGACTTGGAGCTGGATCTTATCAGAGAGAAAAGTAAGGAAGGGTAATTAAACCAAAGGGAACAGCAAGTGTGAAGGCATCAATGGGTGAAAGAAGCTGCACACTCAGTGGGTGATCAGAGTAATATAGAGAAGCAGACTGCGTGTGTGCATGCGGGTATTAGATTTATCAAACAGTTCCTACAATCTACTGGGGGACAGAAAACATGCTGGCCAAGTCACGTTCTTCTGAAAAAGTCACATACAGTCAAGGCCAGCCATCCAGAACTGGACACATAACAGCCTTCTGTGATTCCAGTGCTCTGAAGCAGGAAATGAAGATGAAAACAAGCTCAGATCCCTTTAAAATGAGGTAAAGTGTTGCTGGCATCCTGGGAATCAGAGGCAAGAGACAGCTTCTGATAGGGGCTATCAGAGAAGGCTTCCTGAAGAACCTGGCATAGCTCGTGGTGGGTGGAGGATGAGGAGAGTTTAACCAGGCAGAGATGGAACAAGGCAGGACTGAAGGGGGTGACATTTTAAGGAAAGAAAGGGACATAAGAGAGCCCAGGACATGCTCAGGTTGCTGGAGCATACGGCCACGTGAGAGGAAGGTGGAGATGAAGCCAGTGAGATTGCTTGGTTGGCTAGATGGGGAGGGCTTTGATCATGAGGCCAAGGATGCTGGCCTGTTTCCAAACCATTGGTAGAGTCTGGGTTTCCAGCTGACATTCTCGGAAGCCGAGGGTCATTATCCAGGACATTAAGTATCTAATGGGCCCATCTCAGTGCCCTGTGCAGCCTGGAGCACAAATGTTTTCCAAATGCTGTTTTTATCTCTTGGCAACCATGAGGCCAAGCCCTCTGAACTAAAAGCTGTGTGTTGGCTGTGGTGCACTCTCCTCTCTACTGCCCAGGGCCTGAAGCCCTGAGAACTGTCTCCTCATCCCTGCCACCCGACCCCGCCCCAGCCCCAGCCCAGCCCAGCCCTTCCCCGGAAACAAAGCCAACCCCACACCTGGTCTCTTTGACCTCATTTCTGCCTCACTAATTGATCAGAGCACAATAATAGCAGGCAACAGGAGGACTCATCCCCAGTGGATGCAGGGCTCAGGAGAGAGCCTCAATTATTAATCCTGCACCAGCTGCTGCAGCCAACAGGCCTCCTGGGTGCCCAGAAGAGTGGCCTGGTCCCAGGTGGGGGTGGGGTCAGGGTTGGGGGTGGAGGAGTAAGATGCAGCAGCTCCTAGGCACATCTGGAGTAACCATGGCAGCAGGATCTAGGGCCCAGGCTGACTGAGCAGGGGGTCTGCTAGCCATCTTGGCCTTGCTGAGAGGCAGGCCATTTAAAAGGCCCAGAGGACATCCTTCCACTTCCCTTCTGCTCGTCTGTAGCAGATGCCCTTCCTGCAGGTTCCCCATCCCACAAAGGCCCTCTGGACAGAACCAAAGAAAGAAGAACAGAAATAAATCCATCATCTTGGCCAGGACCAAGCCCAGTGCCTCCCAAATTTTCTCTCCATGCTTCAGGTCTTCTTCCTGGGCTTCAGATCAAGGTCTTTCTCGGGACCTGGGAGTAGGGACATAAATGTTGCTCTGCCCCTTCTGCCTGCCCCTAGCTGTACCCAACTTCCATGGCCAACCTACCCAAGCCTCACCTCCTCCAGGAGGTCTTCCCTGACTGTTCTGCCTTCCCTGGCTCAGTTCACCTCTGAATTCCTTTTGCTCTGTGCCATGGAGTCCACAGGACTATAGCCTGCTTTTCTTTGGTCTCTAAGTCAGCCTCTATCCCTGTAAACTTTTCAAGAGCAAAGCTCTGCCTTCTCCAGACATCCCTGGTGGCACAGTGGATCAGAATCCACCACCAATGCAGAGGTCATGGGTTCAATCTCTGGTCCAAGAAGATTCTATGTGCCATGGAGCAACTAAGCCCATGTGCCACAGCTACTGAGCCCGTGCTCTAGAGACTGGGCTCTGCCACAGAGAAGCCACTGCAATAAGAAGCCCACGTACAGCAATAAAGAGTAGCCCTGCTCACCACAACTAGAGGAAACACACACAAAGCAATGAAGACCCAGCATAGCCAAAAATAAATACATAAAATTATGCGGGAAAAAAAGCTCTGCCTTCTCCTTCTTGTTGTGGGAAAAGGGAAAAGGCATGGAATCGGGAGCCACCAGAACAGAGTTCAAGCCTGGCCTCTGCCACTAATAAGCTGCATGACCCCAGAGAAGTTGTTCAGCCCCTGTGAGCCTCAGGGTCTCAGTCCATAAATGAAGAAGACAGTAATCCTAGCCTCCCAGGTGACAGGCCAGTGGGGCTGTCCTGTCCATGTCTTCTAACTAGGAACTCCACCTTCCCCACTGGGTCTACTGCCCCAAATACCGTATGCTCCCAAAATAACCTTTTATCTACTTAAAAATCATATAAAGCAATATGTGTATGTATTGACGATTTGCTATACCCTCCAGGCCGCTGATGTCACTTCAGTGGCATCTTCTACCAAAGGTGAGCTTCATGGTCAACAAAGGGATGCATAGTTATAACATGACTCCTGATAGAGAGACCAGAAACCAGGCACAACCCTGGGATATCTTTTAGAACTCATTAGGCTGCAAGAAAGGACTGAGGGATATGGGATTCAAGGCAACCATCCAGAAGTAGCCCAGGTCCTGGAGTCATCAGGACCTGAGCTCAAACCATACGTCTTCTTTGAAAGCTGTCAGTTCCCATCTGAGCTTTGGTTTCCCTATCTGGGGATAATCATACCTTGAAAGCATATTTTAAAAAGGGAAACACATTCTGTAAAATGCCTGGCACATAATGTATACTGAATAAACTATGTATCTGGGGGGATTGATTTTGTCAGGAGTCATCAGCTTTCTTGAGGTATACCAAGATACATACCATAAAATGCACCAATTTTAAGTGCCTAACTCAATGGTTTGAACAACTGTTTCCAGTTATGTAATCACCACCATATTCATGACATAGAACATTTCCATCACCCCTTTATCACACATTGCCAGTTCTCCCTTTCAATCTATACCCTCCCCCTACTCATGGCCCCTAGAAACCACTGATCTGAGGTTTGTCCTTATAGTTTTCTTTTTCTAGAATTTCATATAAATGGAATAACACATTAAGTTATCTTTCGTGTCTTGTTTTTTTTCATTTAGCAGACTACATTGGAGATCCATCCATGTTGTTGAATGTGTCAATACTTCATTCCTTTTTATTAATGAGTAGTTTTCCATTGTATGGGTATGCCACAATTTGTTTATCCTTTCCCCTGCTTGATGAATATTTGAGTTGTTTCTATTATTAATAAAACTGCTACAAACATTGGCTACAAAAGCCATGGTTATTATTTATTATGGAATTGCAGAGAATTAGAACTGGACATGTCTTCAAAGATTATCAAGTCTATCTCTTCAAAGATGAAGAAATGAGGCTCACAGTGGGAAACTCGTTCTGCTACTCAAAGTCTGGTCCATGAATCAGCATCATTGGCAACACATCAGAGTTCACTACAAATGCAAAATCCCAGGCTCCATCCCAGACTTTCTGATTCAGAATCTAGATGTTAGCAAGATTCCCAGGTGCCTCACAGGCACATTCAAGCTTGGGAAGCACTGGTCTAGAAGACAAGAGACCTAAATGGGACTAGTACTAAGTCATCTGACTTCCAGGCCAGGGCTGCTTTCCCGAAGTCACAGTGACTGGCAGTGGAAGTAGTGGGTCATGAGGGTCCCAGGCTTCAGGATCTGGAAAGCCCTTTGAATCTGGGTCTGACTGGTCCAGCTAAGAGCAGAGCTGCAGCTGCCTCTGCAGCCCCGAGGGGCCACAGGGCTCCTCAGTGCCTGGGTCAGCTTGGCTCCCAGAGGCTCTGGGCTCCTTAATCGAGAAGCATAATTATTTATTTAGGTAACAATGCTATTAGCATGTAGAATTAATGACAGCCATGTGGCCTCAGTTGAGGAAGGTAGAAGGCAAGGGCAAAAGAGTCCTGGCTGGGGCTTTTAAAGCCCAGAAGTGCTCAATAAACTTTTCTCCTACAGACACCCCTTAACTATGTTATGTCTATTAAACAGATACCTGTGAGCATAAGCACACCTTCCCCAAACCACTAAGGAAAATAATAATATTGATTTCTATTAAATTATACAATAATAACATTTTATAATATTTTAAAATAGTGATTATGAATTGTTTCTGGTTTTAACAAATTATAACAGTTCATTGTTCTCATTAATGGGTGATAATTTCAGGATGGTAAGTTTAGAAGAGAAAATAATATTGCTAGACATGAAATTTTCTTCTGTTTTGTTACTGGCTATTACAGTATATTTCCAAACTAAGAAACAAGGAACAATCTGGTTCACCCCAAGATGGACAATCAATTAGTAAACCCAGAGCCTTAGGCCTCTCTAAGAGAGAGGGTATCACTGATCTTCATATATTTAATGAATGTCCATGATGTTCTGCTAACTTTAAGCAGGGGAGTGAGACAGGAAAGAATCCTTGCTCTCCAGGAGCTCATAATCTAAAGGGGGAGAGGGTAGGAGAAATCTAAGACACAAGTCAAAAACTATACAAAGTATTCTGCCGGTGACCAGTTAGTGGTATAAAATGTCAGTGCTTCTGTAGCTCAGAGAGAAACAAGATCTCTGTGGTTGGAGTGGTTACACAACACTTCCAGGAAGAAGTAAGACCGAGAAAAGTCTTAAAAGAAGAAAAGGAGAAAATGCACCAGAAAGGGAGAACAGCTTGAGCAGAGGGCTGGAGGTGGGAAACACACAAGCTGCAGTCTTTGCATGACAGGCATATGGCGCTGTTGAGGACAATGGTGTGAGTTGAGTCCAGACACAGAGTTGGGGAGCAGCACCCAGCCAGGCTAAACAAGTATAACTTTGGGAAGTAAGAGTTGCCGAAGAATTTTACACAGGAGCTAATGTGGTCAGATTTGTAACCTAAACTTGAGGAAAATTATAGACTCATTACATATTAAATCTAGGAAGAACCAACTAGTTCACAATGAGAGTAGTCCACATATCACAATCACCTGGTTTCTTGTTAGAAGTACAGAATCTGAGGCCCCATTTCAGTCCCAACTAATTAAAGTCTCTGCGGTGAGGCCTGGGAATCTGTTTGAATTTTAAAATGCTGACTTTAATTTGTTGAGAGCATTGATTTTAAGTCTTTCATTTTTCAGAAAAGGAAACTAAGGTTTAAATGACAGATTAATTTTTCAAAGGTCATACCACCAGTAAGTGACAGGGCCAAGAATCCAGACTCCAAAGTCTTGGAATGGCCTGCCTCACCAGATTGACTTAGGATAAATTTTATTTTCTTTCAAAAAAAAAAAACTATATAGTACCAGACACTGTAATCTGCAAAGGTATTAAACAGCACTATCCATAAGGAAGATATTCCCAAGAGGAAGCATTCTGGTACTTTCTGCTCACCCTTCTCCTCTGGCTGCCCTCCAACCTCTCCTCCCACCCAGGACACTCAATCAAACCAGCCAAGGCCGGTTTGGATCAGCCTTCAGAAGGGCTTCCTGTTGCTGTGCAGAACACTAATGCCTGTCAGCATCCTCTAGACCCAGGTGTGGAGCAGATTAGAGGCAGAAAAAGGAGGAGTCAATCTAATTGCGTTTCATATCACATAACACAGAGACTTCATTAAGGGTCAAATTTTGCAAAAAAAAAAAAAAGAAAGAAATAGTTATAAATTCTCCTGTGCAGTCTTCCTTGGCCTGCTCTCCCCTCCAGCCCCAGACACTTGGAACTCATTCTCACAGCTAAATTTGGGGCAGGGGTGGAAGAGGAATGGAATCATACTTCCTAAAGAGGGTAGACCTATTTTACATAAAGGGAAGATCCAAAATACACAAAGTAATAATAGTCAACCCTTTACAACATTTACTCAGTGCTAGGCATTGTTTGAAATGCTTTACATTGTTAACTCTTGTAACAACCTTATGAGATAATTGCCATTATTACTCCCACTTTACAGATGAGGAAGACCCAGACATATAAGTGACTAGCCCTGGGTCTTCAGGCTAGTAAGTGGCCAAGCTGGGAATCAAACACAGGCAATCTGGCTCCAGAGCCCATGCTTGTAACCGCAATGCCAAACCCACTACCTGTCAAGCCCCATGCTGGGAGCCAGATACAAAGATAAACCACAACTAGCAGCAAAGGAGCTCACAGTGTAGTGGAGGGAGAGAGTCGCTAACATAGACAATAACCGTACAGTGTGATAATGGCTGGGACAGAGGGCAGCCCAGGGATCTGGGAGCATGGAGGAGAATCCCTCAATGCAGCCTGGAGATCAGGGCTGTCATGCTTAGTTGCTCAGTCATATCTGACTCTTTGTGACCCCATGGACAGTAGCCTACCAGGCTCCTCTGACCATGGGGATTCTCCAGGCAAGAATACCGGAGTAGGTTGTATGCCCTCCTCCAGGGGATCTTCCCAACCCAGGGATCGAACCCAGGTCTCCCACACTGCAGGCAGATTCTTTACCATCTGAGCCACCAGGGAAGCCCTAAGATCACAGATGAATCCTGAAAGAAGGAGTGCCTGGTTTCCCCTTGAAAGATAATCATCTGTCAATAATTGTTCCCCAGGAGGCAGGCATTAGCATTTCCTGTGCCTGGACCATCTCTGTTCCTAATAATCCCTTCCTCTCCTAATTGAGGAGAGGAAAGCATCCAGAGATGTAAAGCATCCAGATCCTGCCCCTGATGAAAGAAGACTCAGTAAAACTCTACTTCCTGGATTCTCAATACTCAGGCCTCATAGAAAACTCCAGCTTAACAGTCTCTCAAAGTCCCATGGCCACAGCGCGGAAGATATTTTTTTGCAGTAACCATCTAACAAAACACAATTCAATTATGTCCTCCAAATCCCAAAATAGAATAATTCTTCTCTCTACTTTAGGATCTTTAAGGAAAAGGGAACACACATGGGGCCTGGCTTAATCCAGCCACTGGAAGGTTTCCGCAAAGGAGGAGTATGAACTGAGATGTGGACAATAACCCCTAGGTTTCTGCCTACATAATGGAGAGGACAGTCCTCAACTGAGATCAGGAACAAAGGAGAGCATGTCTTGGCTAAGACAGCCTAAGAAACTGAAAGCGTCCTAAGGAGTGTGCCAGCTGTGTCATTCTCCCATTTGGAATCCTTTGAATGAAGAAAAAGGTACAGGTGGCTTCGTTTATTAGTTTGCAGGAGCACCCCATGCGGGTGAGACCTCTAATCAATTTCTGGAAAAGAGATTTTATCAAGCATCCTTAGGGCTAAAAATGGAAGGAAGACCAGTATTGTTCCCAGAGGCAAGGGGGAAGTCCGAAAGAACAAGACTGACCTCTCTTCCAGCTGACTTGCATGAAGACAGAGTTCTAGGCCCTAGGAAACTAGGAATGGGCTGAAAAACCAGAAGAGGTGATACTGAGGCTATACTGAGATTCAGCTTCCCAGTTGATTACTTCCTCTAAGTCTCAGTTTTCTCATCTGTGAGATGAGGCTGATAATCTGTGATAGGCTCATCCCTACAGGCTCATCTCACAGAGCTGCTGAGGGAATTGGATGGGATCATGTCTGTGAAAGCTCTTTGTAAATGGTTTCAAGACACAAATGTGAGTTTACAGTAACAATGCCCAGTTTGCTTTCTATTCAGTCACTGATTCCCACGCAGGAATATGGTCATACTTTTTGTTTCTTTATACCTATCATTATTTTATCATGGGTATTTTTCACTTTATACCATTTCTTTAAGGTAGTCAGGGCAGGTATCATCTTATTCCATAGACAAGAAAGCAGAGGCCCAGAGAGGTGACTCGACTATAATTCAGAATTTTTTCTTCTGCATCAATTAACAATTAACATATACTATTTTATCATATATCAAATATTATATATTTATAATTAAGTATGCACTTACATTTAAGTGTCTTCTATGATCATCCTACAGCCTTGAAAGGAGCAAATTAGCCCCTTCTTCTTTTTAATAATGAAACAACTCATGCTTCTAGAAGTGAGAGTATCAAGTTCAATGCCACATAGCCAGAAAGAAACAGAACAAAAACTGGAACTTAGCCCTTCAGATTCTAGATTCAGTGTCTGCTTCTCTCCACTGTTTCAGGTTAAGCTACTCTAGTTAGAAACTCCTTCTATTGTAGTGGTTGCAGAATTTGGAGATGGGTCAAAATCCATCCAAAGCATTTGCTACCCGACCTTGATTGTCCTTGACCAGTTCACATGAATCCCTTTGACCTTTAAGTGTGCTACTCAACGAATGCCTCTTCTTTGTGACTGCACTAGACCCCACATAGACTCTATCCTTGTGTCTGTGACACTTAACTATATCTACTTGTTTCCTTCTCTTAGCCTGAGAACCTTCTGAGAGCATAGACTCTGTCTTACCTTCCCTGTGTCCCTAGTGTCCACACATAAAAGCCTACCATAAATGACTTCATAATACTGAACAAGCCCCTCATTGCTCTTGACTTCAGCTTCCCTGTCTATAAAACGAGTAGGAAGTGATTACCTCTACATTTCTTCCAGCATTAAAACTGCCTGATTTCAGGTGAATAATGTTCTCTCTACCTATCACAATCGTGTTCACCCTCCAGTGCCAATTTGGCTCCCACATGCTCTCTGAGGACTTCTCCAATCTCCCATAGAAATTCGGGGACACTTCCTCTCCTGAAACGAGGGAGCAGTCACTCTCTGTACTACTCACCAGCCCATGGCCATGCCGCCTCTCCTGTTCCCTGTATCCTGAGTACCTAAACCTTGTTTCCACACATCAGATGGTGTAGCTTATCTCCACATTTGGATTGTAGTTTGAGAACACAATCCATGTACTAACCTTCAGTTTTTGCCCCCATTGTGTGCTAAGTGCAGCCCTGGGTTCATGATTAAGAATTAGGAGAGCTGGATCTAACTCCCAACTTCTTCACTGACTCTCTGTGTGACCTTGATTAAGCCACTAGACCTATGGGCCTCAGTTTCCTTTGGTATAAAATTTAATTAATATTGCCTCCAGAATTATTGTGATAAAGTAGATAACAGACAAAAAAAGCACTTTGTTAACCATAATAACCTTACAAATACAAAGAACTAAACATTTTACCATATGTAAAATAGATAGCAACAGGAATTTGTTATGTGTCTCAAGAAACTCAAACAGGGGCTCTCTATCAACCTAGAGGGGTGGGATGGGGAGGGAAATGGGAGGGAGGTTCAAAAGGGAGGGGATATATGTATACCTATTGCTGATTCATGTTGAGGTTTGACAGAAAACAAAAAAATTCTGTAAAGCAATTATCCTTCAATTAAAAATAAATAAATTTTTAAAAAAGAACTATGTTAGTGTAATTGATATTATGGTATGGTTGCTATTTAATGTATTTGACTAGGGAGGAATAGAAATAGCATGCATGCATTCATTTGTTCAAAAAGTTTTTCAGACACTAAGATTGGTGAACAAGACATGGCTTCTGTCCTCAAAGGATACTCTGTTCATTGTAGTGAAAGAAGCACTGAATTTAGTGTCAGAGACTTGGGCTTGGATCTCAGTTTTGTCACTTAGAAGTTATGTAACCTTGGGTCAAGTCATTGTGACTCTTTGAAAGCCAATTTCCTTTATTTATAACAAGGAGTTTGGACCAGTCCAGCCTCCCACATTTGAAAGTCTAAGATTCCATAAACATAAGAAAATTCACGACATCTTTTCACTCAAGAGTTTCTGTGGGAGTGGGGAAAATACATAGTTAACTTCTGAGTGGCTGCTGTCAAACACAGGAATAGACAAGTACACCATAAGTAGAGTGGAAGATGCTGTCCTCAAAAAGCACATGTCCTGAGCACTACGGATCCCTGGCCTGCCTGTGTCCTTATCGAGGCCGTGAGGCAGAGACTGTTTCAGCACCATGGATAGCACCATGGCGCTGCCCCCATGGCCTGGAGCCTAAACAGGCCTTTCCACCACCAACCAGATGTTCCTGCTTTCTCAGCCAGCTTAAGGCTAAAACAAACCTTTTCAACCAGGGTTTATCAGAGTTTCTAAATTACATACTGGGAAGAAATTTAATTGGTTTAATTAAGAAAGTTTATTTCATGGTAATTCAGTTTTGTTATGCTGCAAGACTTAATGTGTCCTCTGGTGGGAGCGTCTGTTATAAATATTCATTGCCTCACTCAAATACCCTCTCCTGGCCCTAATCTCCCTCCATTACCCCCATAGAGCTTGAAAATATGTCTAAAGAACATTGAGAAAAGTAAGGCCTTCCTGAGCAAGGACACCAGGCCAGAACAAGGTCAAATGAGTTCAGTGGAAAGGCATAGAAGGTAAGACTTTTATAGTGTGTTACTCCTGCATTTTACAAATAGGGAAACTGAGGCCTAGAGAGGGGGGAGGCAGGTTAATATGCTCAGCCAATGACAGAACTGAACTAGGGACCAAGTCTCCTGGCTTCCAATCCATGTCAGACTGTTTTCAAACTAACTCTATAGATCATCTGGTCAACTTGCTCACATACAAAGGGGAAGCCAAGTCCTAGACGAGGATCTGTCTCATCTGTCTCATCTGTCTCATCTTTCTCCAGTGAAAAGGAGCTCAGTGTTACATTTGCACACATTTGCTGGTTATAATAAGGAGATAGAATTGAGGTTTGACATTGCCCTTCCTTGAAGAAGCTTATAGTTCAGTTGCACAAAAGAAACAAATTGAAAATAGGCAGCAAAATGGTAGTAATGAACACTTGTTATGCACAGCTCAAATACATTCCTCAGAGTTCCCCTAATGTACCCCATTACTTCATGCCTTTGTGCTTTTGTTCACAGAGACCCTTTCCCAATGCCTAATCAACTCTCATACATTCTCAGGACCCCAGAAAATCTTCCCAACCCCTCCCCTGACACACACAACCATAACTAAGTCCCTCTTTCCTCCATGTCCCACTAGACTCTACCCTTCTATCTCATGGCATTAATCACTCTGAATGGCTCCTTTTTCACTTGTCTGTCTGTTCACCTTGGAATCACTCTTTGGAATCACCAGTGCCCAGAGCACCGTCTGGCAAAGACTAGAATCTCAGCAAAGAGAAGCTAAATGGATGAGTATGAAACTGATTTACTGTAGAGTTTCAGTACGTTAGGGCATATACCTGGAATAGTTTATTTTTTCCAATAACTGCTATCAACTGTACTTGGTTAAACCCCTCTTTTTCCTTCTGGGTATCAGGCCACCTTAACAAATTCTCAGTCTGAGGCCACAACTTTTCAGTCACTTTCAATTATTAGAACAGTTTCATTTGAGTTCTTTAAGATCCAATTCTATTTGCTTTTTTTTTTTATTCTTGTTTGATTCAAATCTCTTCCTACTCCACCCCCTGTCATTTCCTGCCCCTCACCTCTACCATCCCTAACCTAGATCTGACTCTAGCTGGGGTGGGAGGGGCAGGGTCTGCTCTCACTCACTTCCTTCTTCCTCTTCCACTGCTCCAATGTTGGCATACAAGGAAAGAGGGAAGAGGAAGTAGACTCCTAGTGGGATAGCTCACAGTGAGATGTTGTTGTTCAGTTACCCAGTTGTGTCCAACTCTTTGTGACCCCATGGACTGCAGCATGCCAGGCCTTCTTGTTCCTCAACATCTCCCAGAGGTTGGCCAAGTTCATGTTCATTGCATCAGTGATGCTGTCCAGCCATCTCATCCTCTGACACCCTCTTTTCTTTCTGCCCTCAATCTTTCCCAGCATCTGGGACTTCTCCAGTGAGTTATCTGTTTGCATCAGATGACCCAAATACTGGAGCTTCAGCTTCAGCATCAATCCTTCCAGTGAACATTCAGGGTTGATCTCACTTAAGATTGGCTGGTTTGATCTCCTTTCTGTCCAAGGGACTTTCAGGGGTCTTCTCCAACACCACAGTTCAAAGGCATCAATTCTTTGGTGTTCTGCCTTCTTTAAAGTCCAGCTCTCACAACCATGCATGACCACTGGGAAGACCATAGCCTTGACTATATGGCTCTTTGTCAGCAGAGTGATGTCTCTGCTTTTAAACACACTGTCTAGGTTTCGCATTGCTTTCCTGCCAGAAGCAATTGTCCTCTGATTTCATGGCGGCAGTCACTGTCTGCAGTGATTTTGGAGCCCAAGAAGAGGAAATCTGTCACAATGAAATAGTCCCCTTCTAAGTATGCCTTAGTCACTGACCCGGTTTGTTGTTTGTGGGATCCTTATGGGTGGTGGGGAGGCTCTCATAAACCTGGTAATGAGGAGCCTCCCCAAGCAGCTCCCCTATGCACTGGAGATCCCCACTGAGATCAGCCTCATTATTGGTTGACACCCTCACATCCTGGTCTCACAACTCAATCCCCTGACACCTCTCACTATATGAGGCCCTCAATCTCATCTAGTCTCTGTGGGCCCCTCACCTCCAGAGGCCTGTGAACACATTTGAGACCTGACTGGGGCAGGGGAGCTGACCTTGCCCCTTTTTTTTTGAACACCACCTGTCTCTCCTTAGTTTTCCACTGCTACACCAGGGCCAGGCCAAGTAGTTAAGTGGAGAAGCTAAAAGTCAGTCTACCCTTTCTGCAGGGCCTTGTTTCAGGGATGGAAAATTCTTTGTCTCCTCCAGGGCACTGGGATGGAAAAGTAACAGCTTTCCCCCTCCCAATCCTCTTATAGGGAGAAGAGGTCAGAGTGGGACTAATTTTCTAAGCCAGGAGACTCTTAGCCAGCAGTGGTCATCCTGACTCCTGGTCACCCCACCTAGAGTATGGAGGACAGAGATTGCTGCTTAGTTTTATAAATGAAGAATCTGAGATCAAAACATGCTGGTGAATGGAGGTAGTGACTTAAAATGTAGGGACTTTCTGTCTTTTTTCTAAGCTATGAAATTTAGTTGTCAATTTCTGGGGAACAAAAGGATCCACTTTGCACCTCACTTTCTCCTGCACAGTATTTCTTGGAATGGAGGCTAGCACAAGAGAGGTTCAGAAACGAGTGATTCCCAGGAGATAATCAGGGGAAACTTCCTGAAAGGAACAGTCTGAAGTTGAACCTTAAAGACTAGACAGAATTTGAACTATGGCCTAGCCATGGGAAAGAAGAAAAAGAATGGTTATGACATTTTACAGGAGATAGAACAGAGCTTAGCACATACATAGTGGACACTCAATAAACAGCCCAATTAAATGGATCCACTCACAGCTGGCTCAGACAGTTAAGAATCCACCTGCAATGCAGGAGACCTGGGTTTGATCACTGGGTTTGGAAGATCCCCTGGAGGAGGGCATGACAACCCACTCCAATATTCTTGCCTAGAGAATCCCCATGGAAGAGGATAGAGGAGCCTGGCAGGCTACAGTCCATGGAGTCACAAAGAGTCAGACATGACTGAGTGATAAGCACAGCACAGCGCCTGCACCTGGAAGTTCTCTCAAGAAAAAAGTAAAATTTCAAGGACTGTGCAACCAGATTGATTGAATTCAGATCACCACCCTCCCATGATTTTGACATCTTCAATAAGTCATTTGACTTCTCTGAGTCTCTCTATTTCCTCATCTGGAAAAAAAAAAAAAAAGAATATTAAAACCATTTACAGGATTTGTATAAGGATTAAGAAGGTAGGTGGCACACTGTAGCTGAGAAAAGGCCACATGTCCACCAAATAGGTTTATTTTCTCCCTGGGCACACAGCTTCATTTCAATTCCCAGTTCCCACAAGGAACCCTGGACTGAATTTTGGCCAGTGCTGCTGCTGCTAAGTCATTTCAGTCATGTCTGATTCTGCAACCCCATAGAAGGCTGCCCACTAGGCTCTCTAGTCCCTGGGATTCTCCAGGCAAGAACACTGGAGTGGGTTGCCATTTCCTTCTCCAATGCATGAAAGTGAAAAGTGAAAGTGAAGTCGCTCAGTCGTATCTGACTCTTAGCGACCCCATAGACTGCAGCCTACCAGGCTCCTCCATCCATGGGATTTTCCAAGCAAGAGTACTGGAGTGGGTTGCCATTGCCTTCTCCATTTAGCCAATGGAATATGGACAAAAGTGAGGCATACTACTTCCAGGCTTGACCTTAAATCCACCATGTACCTTCTGTGCTTCTTTTATTCACCCTTGTCAGTGAGGCTAAAAGGGAAAGAGTCTAGGAAAATAAAGTTAGTAGAGAGCTGTTCCCAAGAGCCAACTGGACAACTTCCGACGATGATGGACAAGGAATAAACCTTTCTTGTTTAATCTACTGAGATTTGAAGGTTGTGTGTTTCAGTAGCAAGCAATAATACCTCAACCAACACACACATGGAAAGTGCTTGGTAAATATTGGCCATTATTACTGATAATATTTTTTAGTTTATAAGAAGTTTATAAGTAGCTGATTATCACAGAACCCTTGTGAATGGAGTATGGAGAACAGAGATTACTGCTCCATTTTATAAATGAAGAATTTGAGATCAAAGCATGTTGGTAAATGGAGGAACCCACTAACCACACATAAGCCAGGATGTCACATAAACAAGACCAGAAGCACTATACACGACTCAAGCCCCTCTTACCCTGCGTGCCTCTGAATACCTGTTCTACTGGGCTACATAAAACACTAGCTGCCCTGGTATCCATCCAGGCTAGAGGGTGATAGTAATCTTTGAGTCAGTGCCAGGATACAAAGAATTACTAATTCCTGACAAGGCTTGTGCAAGGGCAGGCAGACAGATACTAGAGCCAGGTGAGCTGACATCATCACTCATTCAGAAGCCCTCATGCCACCACGGAAAGAACAAGGAGATGTGAATTCTAATGCTGGCTCTGTCACCATCTTGCTGAGGGACTCTGGGCAAGTCACTGTGATCTCAGGACCACAATTCTGAGTCGAAGTATATAGAGTAATATCAGGACAGAGGGAGTGGCCTTGCCCCAGAGGTCTGGGGCCCCCTAGTAACAGGTTGGGCAGAGAGTTCCCCACCTCCAGGAGACCTTGGGAATCCCCTCAGAGTTCCCCTGAGATTAGTCCGGCTCCACCCCTTACCCCAACCACACAAAGCTGCTCACTCTCCAAAATCCCAATCAAAAAGCACTTGTCACCAAAACAAGGGGCCTGCCATTCCAGCAGGGAGCAAGAGCTGAAAACAAATGGTGTTTTGTCTAAGTAACTGTTTCCACAGCAGTTCCCTTTCCAGGAGGGATTTTTTTATGATTATTATGCTTGTTCACTAAATACTTCCAATACAGATAACAAATGCCTCCATCTGAGGAATCAGCTGCCCTCAGACTGCCAACTTTGGTGAATTACCACCTGTCAAGGGAGGGACCTGAGCACCAGAGACTACATTGTGAGACCCCAAGAGGGGACAGCCTTACAAAAGATCACATATAGACCAGAGACAGGACCAAAATGAGGATACAGGTTTTCTTGACCCTGAGAGCCGTGTCAAGCTGATAATTGTTCAGTTCAGTTCAGTTCAGTCACTTAGTAGTGTCCGACTCTTTGCAACCCCATGAATCACAGCACACTAGACCTGCCTGTCCATCACCAACTCAGTTCACTCAGACTCACGCCCATTGAGTCAGTGATGCCATCCAGTCATCTCATCCTCTGTCGTCCCCTTCCCCTCCTGCCCTCAATCCCTCCCAGCATCAGGGTCTTTTCCAATGAGTCAACTCTTTGCATGAGGTGGCCGAAGTACTGGAGCTTCAGCTTTAGCATCATTCCTTCCAAAGAAATCCCAGGGTTGGTCTCCTTCAGAATGGACTGGTTGGATCTCCTTGCAGTCCAAGGGACTCTCAAGAGTCTTCTCCAACACCACAGTTCAAAAGCATCAATTCTTCAGCACTCAGCCTTCTTCACAGTCCAACTCTCACATCCATACATGACCACTGGAAAAACCATAGCCTTGACTAGATGGACCTTTGTTGGCAAAGTAATGTCTCTGCTTTTCAATATGCTATCTAGGTTGGTCATAACTTTTCTTCCAAGGAGTAAGTGTCTTTTAATTTCATGGCTGCAGTCACCATCTGCAATGATTTTGGACCCCCAAAAAATAAAGTCTGATACTGTTTCCACTGTTTCCCCATCTATTTGCCATGAAGTGATGGGACCGGATGCCATGATCTTCGTTTTCTGAATGTTGAGCTTTAAGCCAACTTTTTCACTCTCCTCTTTCACTTTCATCAAGAGGCTTTTTTAGTTCCTCTTCACTTTCTGCCATAAGGGTGGTGTCATCTGCATATCTGAGGTTATTGATATTTCTCCTGGCAATCTTTATTCCAGCTTGTGTTTCTTCCAGCCCAGTGTTTCTCATGATGTACTCTGCATATAAGTTAAATAAGCAGGGTGACAATATACAGCCTTGATGCACTCCTTTTCCTATTTGGAACCAGTCTGTTGTTCCATGTCCAGTTCTAATTGTTGCTTCCTGACCTGCATATAGGTTTCTCAAGAGGCAGGTCAGGTGGTCTGTATTCCCATCTCTTGAAGAATTTCCAGTTTATTGTAAATAAATTGTTACTAATATTTATGTTATCATATTGTTAGTACCACTATTACTATTTTAGAACAGATAGACCTAAGTTTAAATCCTGACCCTCCACTCATTAACCACATGCCCTTCTTTAAGTCTCAGTTTTCTCATCTACAAAATGGGTAAATAATTTCCATCATCTCAGGAAGATCAAATGAAAAAAAATATGTTAAGTGCCTGGCCTGATCATTCTTGTACTTAGTCGCTTAGTCATATCTGACTCTCTGTGAACCCATGTACTATAGCCCACCAGTCTCCTCTGTCCATGGGATTCTCCAGGCAAGAATCCTGGAGTGGGTAGCCTATCCCTCTCCAGGGGATATTCCCAACCCAGGAATCAAACTGGGATCACCTGCATTGCAGGTGGATTCTTTACCAGCTAAGCTACCAGGGAAGCCCATCTTAACTAACATTTAAACACAAATGGGACATGTCCCAGAAGGAAAGAGAGCATTTTGGATAAGGGCACAGATGTAGAGCTGGATTGCCAGGGTTTGCTGCTGCTGCTAAGTCGCTTCAGTCGTGTCCAACTCTGTGCGACCCCATAGACGGCAGCCCATGAGGCTCCCCAGTCCCTGGGAGTCTCCAGGCAAGAACACTGGAGTGGGTTGCCATTTCCTTCTCCAATGCATGAAAGTGAAAAGTGAAAGTGAAGTCGCTCAGTCGTGTATGACTCTTAGCGACCCCATGGACTGCGCCCCACCAGGCTCCTCCGTCCATGGGATTTTCCAGGCAAGAGTGCTGGAGCGGGGTGCCATTGCCTTCTCCCCAGGATTTGAGCCTAGCTTTACTATTTATTAGTGTCTTGCCCTTAAACAAGCTACTTCACTCCTGGAGCCCTGATTTCCTTCATGTTCTAAATGGGGATGATGACGATGGTGGTGGTGATCAAATGTATATCGCAGGGTTAGAGATGCATGCAGTAACTACTATAAAAGTGCTATCTTCTTTTACAAGTGGTTGACCAGTTTTCCCAGCACCACTTGTTAAAGAGATTGTCTTTAATCCATTGTATATTCTTGCCTCCTTTGTCAAGGATAAGGTGTCCATAGGTGTGTGGATTTATCTCTGGGCTTTTTATTTTGTTCCATTGATCTATATTTCTGTCTTTGTGTCAGTACCATACTGTCTTCATGACCGTGGCTTTGTAGTAGAGCCTGAAGTCAGGCAGGTTGATTCCTCCAGTTCCATTCTTTCTCAAGATTGCTTTGGCTATTCTAGGTTTTTTGAATTTCCATACAAATCATGAAATTATTTGTTCTAGCTCTGTGAAAAATACCATTGGTAGCTTGATAAGGATTGCATTGAATCTATAAATTGCTTTGGGTAGTATACTCATTTTCACTATATTGATTTTTCCAATCTATGAACATGGTATATTTCTCCATCTATTAGTGTCCTCTTTGATTTCTTTTACCAGTGTTTTATAGTTTTCTATATATAGGTCTTTAGTTTCTAGAACACTTTCTAACACCATACACAAAAATAAACTCAAGACCTTAAACTTAAGACCAGAAACTATAAAACTCCTAGAGGAGAACATAGGCAAAACATTCTCTGACATACATCACAGCAGGATCCTCTACGACCCACCTCCCAGAATACTGGAAATAAAAGCAAAAATAAACAAGTGGGACCTAATTAAACTTAAAAGCTTCTGCACAACAAAGGAAGCTATAAGCAAGGTGAAAAGACAACCTTCAGCATGGGAGAAAATAATAGCAAATGAAGCAATTGACAAACAACTAATCTCAAAAATATACAAGCAACTCCTGCAGCTCAATTCCAGAAAAATAAACTACCCAATCAAAAAAATGGGCCAAAGAACTAAATAGACATTTCTCCAAAGAAGACATACAGATGGCTAACAAACACATGAAAAGATGCTCAACATCACTCATTATCAGAAAATGCAAATCAAAACCACAATGAGGTACCATTTCACACCAGTCAGAATGGCTGCGATCCAAAAGTCTACAAGCAATAAATGCTGGAGAGGGTGTGGAGAAAAGGGAACCCTCTTACACTGTTGGTGGGAATGCAAACTAGTACAGCCACTATGGAGAACAGTGTGGAGATTCCTTAAAAATTTGGAAATAGAACTGCCTTATGACCCAGCAATCCAACTGCTGGGTATACACACTGAGTAAACCAGAATTGAAAGAGACACATGTACCCCAGTGTTCATCACAGCACTGTTTATAATAGCCAGGATATGGAAGCAACCTAGATGTCCATCAGCAGATGAATGGATAAGAAAGCTATGGTATATATACACAATGGAGTATTACTCAGCCATTTAAAAGAATACATTTGAATCTGTTCTAATGAGGTGGATAAAACTGGAGCCTATTATACAGAGTGAAGTAAGCCAGAAAGAAAAACACCAATACAGTATACTAACATATATATATGGAATTTAGAAAGACGGTAATGATAACCCTGTATGCGAGACAGCAAAAGAGACACAGATGTATAGAACAGTCTTTTGGACTCTGTGGGAGAGAGCGAGGGTGGGATGATTTGGGAGAATGGCATTGAAACATGTATAATATCATATATGAAATGAATCACCAGTCCAGGTTCGATGCATGATACTGGATGCTTGGGGCTGGTGCAGTGAGATGACCCAGAGGGATGGTACGGGGAGGGAGGAAGGAGGGGAGTTCAGGATGGGGAACACATGTATACCTGTGGTGGATTCATGTTGATGTATGGCAAACCCAATACAATATTATAAAGTAACCTCCAATTAAAATAAATAAATTTATTTTTTTAAGTGTTATCGATTGTTATTTCCAATTTTGCCTCACTCCTGTTCATGTTTTAAAGAATTTTCACATTAACCTCTCATTGTGGCCTGGAAGGTGGGAGGGCAAAAATTATTCTACACATTTACAGAGGAGACAGGAGACCCAGAGACGCCTAGAGACTTGTCCAGGTCACACAATCAGGAGGAGGCAGAGCTTGGTCTTGAATTCAGTGTTCCAGTTGTGAGTCCTGATCTCTTCCTGGCCTCTGGCAACAGGTGGCCTAGGCCATAGAGCAGAGCGAGGAGGGAGGCCCCTGCCCCTTTCTACCAGCTTCAGCTCCATTCTGCGCCAGGCACCAGTGGTTGAAAGTCGACCTAGTGAACTGAGGAAATGAGTGAGAACAGATAATGCTGCATGGTTGGCTCCTAAAGTGGGCAGGGGAAGGAGAAGGCAATAATTGTGACGGATTGATTTTGCCTGTAGAGCCACTACCTTCATGCCTCCCACTTGGTTAGGAGCAAAGCCAAGTGCAGCTGCAGGTCCTTGCAGCCTGCTGCCTCTACTGCTGAGGTTAAAGAGAAGGGAGGCAGTCACCACTGAGAAGGAGGCCAGATTGGGCTGGAACAAGAGTGAGACAAGAAAAGAGGCACTCAACCCCAGGATGGTGTGAGGGCCTCCCTAAATTTTGCACCATAAGCATTTAACTTACCTTACCACTCCTGACCCTGAGCAGAGAAAAGGTCCCACACAGACTGGGGATCAGGACCCCTGAGTTCAAGTCCTGACTCTGCTGCTCACCAGACTGTTGACCTAGGCAACTGGTTTTACCAATTCCCAGAAATAAGGGTGTGCATCCCTACAATGAAGGACTGAAGGGTGACACGAGGCCTAGATAAGAGGCTGAGCTCTCACAGTGGATGGCAGCCTTTAGTCACCACCTGCTTTGCAAACAGACCTGCTCTCTGCTCCCTCCCAAAGTCAAGGCAGGTTGAGCTCCCCATTCTCCTCTTCACTCCTCCCCTCCATTGCCCAGCCTGCATATTCACACTTAGTCCAGCCCCCATAGCCTTACACAGGCTGCCCCCCCTCCTCACCTCCACCCTAGGCCACTAGAATCGTCTTCTTCTTATCCCTGACCATCCCATTCTTCTACCTCTCCTCTAAATATCAAGTCCCATCTTGCACCATTTGACTCCACAGGACACACAAGAGTGAACACACAGACAAGGCTATATAAGACCATAGCAAGAACATGGCTCCCTACAAGCCAGGAAAATAGGCCTCACCAGAAACCAAGCTTGCCAGCACTTGACCATGGACTTGCAGCTTCCAGAACTGTGAGAAAATGAATGTCTGTTGTTGAAGCCACCCAGTCTGTGTATTCTGTGGCAGCCCTAGCAGACTGACATAGAAGGCCTATGTCACTGTCCATTTGTGATCTGGGCTGGTCACTTCCCTTCTCCAAGACTATTTCTACAGCTGATAAAAGAAGAAAGCTCTGCTGAGCTAAACTCAGGAATGTCTTCACAGAGAAGGTGATTATAGAGTAGGTGCTCGCAGGAAGGGTGACATCCAGCAGAGAGAGGGCGCCCAGCAATGCCAGGAAGGCTTGAAACAGCCCATCCTAAACCACCAGGTGAGGTTTCATCTGAAAGAGCTGTGCATGATAAAGCTGGAGCATGCAGGGCCAGAGGATGGGAGTAAGGGGCGGGGTGGGCGGGACCTGCTAAGCCATACAAAGGGCCAAGTTCTCATTGCTGAGGGCAAAAGACATCCACTGAGTCTTGAGTAGGGCAGTGGCATGGTTTATGTTTTAAAAGGGTCACTCTGGCTGGCATGTGGAATCTGGACTGCATCTGCAGAGAGGAGGCTGCTCTGGGCTCCCTGACATGGGGAGGTGGTCTGGACCAGAGCAATACGAGGGACAGGGTGAGTGACAGCAGCAGAATGAATGGACTAGATGTGTTTGTCTGGATGAAGAGGGAGGAAGAAGGATACTGTCCCCCATCTTCCAACTGGACAGCTGCTGGGTGGGGCTGGTCCAAGGTGAAGGGGGACCTGTGGATGTGGAGGTGCTTTTCCACATTGAAGGTGGGGCTGTAGACCACCCCAGCACCACATGACATGTGTTCAATAAACATTGGCTCAATAAATAAATGTGAAGAAACAAAATGGTAAAGTTGTCACCTTGGCTACACTCTTGGTCTGAAACTGGGCTCCCTGTCATGAAACTGAGAATCCTTCTCATTACCTCTTTGACCCTCCCAACCAGCCACAACCAAGTAGGACCAGAATTAGGATTGTGTGCTATGGGAGGGACACACTCACACTCAATACTTCATATAACCCCCGCAAGGACCATCCTAGGTAGGAAGATCACCCCCACCTTGGATGGGAGGAAACTGGGGCTCAGAGGAGTTAGCAGCTGGCCTAAGGCCACCTGGGCTACTCCATCCCACAGCCTCCTGTTTCCTTGAGGGCTGTGAACTCTCCACCTTTGATAGAGAACAAGAATAAATTCCTAGAAGTCATCTGCTACACCATTTAGCTGAAAAGTATTAATATTTCTTTAAAAATTATTCTGTCATCTTCTTTCTTCATATTTCAGAGTCTTGGGCCACAGCTTTTAACTTAATCTGCTGGAAAATATAGCCTGGCCATGTATCCTGTCCCTCTGATCTGAGGCATGGCTCTCAACCACAAATTATTTCCACTTCTCATTAATAATATTCATTCATCATATCACATTCAGGGCCCACTTATCCTTCCTGAGACATATAATTAGAATAAAACTGGAAATTTAGAGTATCAGAACTTCCTCTGGTCTGCCCCTTATTGTCAGCTGGGGAAACTAAGGCCCAGAGAGGGAAAGAGACTGGTCGAGCCACACAGCTACTCAGAGGCAAAGCTGGGATTTGAACCCCAGTCTTCCAGTTCTGCAATCAGTTTTCTTCCCACAGCCCCTGCCTCCTCTCAATGAAGTCAGAAGCCAGCAGGTCACCCTTGTGGACCAGTTCACTGCCTTCTTTGAGATAGATTTTCTGTGGCTTGATTCCTGAGGTTCTGAGCTGTCACTGAACGCTCCTTTTATTCACTTCTGATTAAAAAGAAAAAGAAAAGAGCTATGCAGCAGAACCACATGCTGGCACTCTGGTATGAAGAGCCCAAGGAACAAGAAAAGGTGAGTGGAAAGTGAGTTGGGACAGCTGGGGGGCAGGGGGGCAGAGGTGGAAAGGAAGGATTCAAAGATCAATGAAATAAATGAACCCATATTTTTGAACATCTGCTCTTGCCAAGCACTAGGCTAGACAAGATGACTACCTTTCCTCATTTAATCCTCAAGTCAACACTATCGAGTGGATTTCCTTCTTTTTTGGATTTCCTTCCAACCTAGTTTACTACAGAGCACTGCATAGAGTTCCCTGTGCTAGACACTGTTTTCTTCATTAGCTATCTGTTTTATACATAGTACCATCATGTATGTATGTCAATCCCAATTTCCCAATTCAACCCATTCCCCCCTTGGTATCCATACATTTGTTCTCTACATCTGTGCCTTTATTTTTGCTTTGTAAATAAGATCATCTATGCCTTTTTTTTTCAGATTCCACATATATGTGTTAATATATGGCATTTGTTTTTCTCTTTCTGACTTACTTCACTCTATATTGACAGTCTCTAGGTCCATCCACATCTCTACAAATGACCCAATTTCATTCCTTGTTATCTGCCCCTAAGTATTGTGATTTGGATAGTTTGAGCAGAGACCCAGGAATCTATTTCTAAATAAATGCTGAAACTGATTCCAATTCACAATAGGAATTAAAAGTGAGAGGACCCCCTTGAAATATCCTTTGACTCCCACCTCCACCCCAAGTCCCAGTGAGGAGTGTGGAAAAGTTACCACCCTGGTATGAGTTGGAGGGCTCTGTATCTTTCAAACAAGGGTTTTCCCTAAAGCCTGTGAGAATTCAGGTTTAATTATTTTTTAGCTCTAAGAGACTAAGATTCTCCAGTTCTGTGATTTTTGCCCAGAGGTCTGGCTCAGCAGGGGATGGAGGTGCACCTGCAGTTTCCTGCTAAGAGGTAAAGAGGAGGCAGGCAGAATGGGCTTGGGGCAGTGAAAATGGCCTTACCAATCTGTTATACTATTTGATGAACATCTAGCTAACATAGCATAAGTATCTAATAAATACTTGTAGAGTGAATAAAATATTTGTCAGAGTTACAAGTGTTGGAAACCCAGTTGAAATTTGCCGAGATAAAGAAGGGAAGGATACAGAGTGTCCCTTATGAATGAGGTGCAGCTGGGCCTCAGGAAGCACAGCAGCCAGGGTCTCAAATAGTTCCAGGTCTTCCTGTCACGCATCTTGCCCTCTTTCAGCATGTCAGCATCATTCCACCCAAGAAAAGCATGCTTTCCCCTATATAGCTATGAAAAGTGACAACTTACTCCTACCAAGCCTCACATCTAACAACTCCTGCTCTCACCAAAGACCTAGGATTTCCTTCCTCTTATTCCAATTTGAAAAATCCCAAAGATGCCCTCCAACTTGCCCAGCTGAGTCAAGGATGCACCTCTGACCAAGTGGGTAGGATTACATAGCACATACCCTGTTCCTAGAGAAAAGGAAAGGTCCATCTAGTCAAAGCTATGGTTTTCCCAGTAGTCATGTATGGATGTGAAAGTTGGACTATAAAGAAGATTGAGTGCTGAAGAATTGAGGCTTTTGAACTATGGTGTTGGAGAAGACTCTTGAGAGTTCCTTGGACTGCAAGAAGATCAAATCAGTCAATCCCTAAAGGAAATCAACTCTGAATATTCATTGGAAGGACTGGTGCTGAAGCTGAAGTTCCAAAACTTCGGCCACCTGATGCGAACAGCCAACTCATTGGGAAAGACCCTGATGCTGGGAAAGATTGAAGGCAAAAGGAGAAGGGGCAGCAGAGGATAAAACAGTTGGATATCATCACAGACTCAATAGATATGAACTTGAGCAAATTCCAGGAAATATTGGAGGACAGAGGAGCCTGGTATGCTGCAGTCCATGGAGTTGCAAAGAGTCAGACATAACTTAGACATAGAACAACAAAAATGAATCAGGCAGTTAGTTCTTTCGGTGACTATTATTAAAAAAAAAAAAAAATTGGTCCTCAAAACAGCCCTGATTGGGGGTGGTAAAAGAAGCATTCTTTACTGCCTGACAGATTAAAAAAAAAAAAAAAACCTGAGGTTCAAAGAGGTTAAGCAAGGCCCAAGTTAGGTTCAAGGGCTGGGACTAGACCACATGTCTCCTGACTCCTGGTCACATATTTGATGAGCAAAAAAATAGATAAACATACAGCAACAGTAATCACTGCCATTTATAAGTGCCAGGCCATTCACATAAATTATTACATTTAATTCCAACTACCTTATAAGTATTATTTTCATTCTCATTTTATAGATAAGAAATTTGAAACATAGAGTGGTTCTGTGGCTTGCTAAAAATTAGCTCAGAAAGGACAAAGCCAGGATTGGATCCGTGATGCTTCCAATGTGAAAACCTGAGCCCTTTCTCCTGCCACATGCTGCTAAAAGAACATAATATCAGTGTCAGGTAATTTTGGAAATGCCAGAAAGTTCCTCAGCTTAAAACTCTCACCCTTATTTGCCAATTACAAAAGTTTAGCATTCCTACTTATATAGCACAGAAAACTATATTCAGTACCCTATGATAAACCATAATGGAAAAGAATAATTTTTTAAAATGTATATATATGTATAACTGAATCACCTCACTCTGCAGCAGAAATTATAAATCAATCATACTTCAATAAAATAAAAAGTTGAAATTGAAGAAAAGAAAACAAATGTTCAGCATTCCTTCCAATTAATGTTTATAATTCTTTGAGCCCAAGTCTGCTCCTGCTGCTGCCACTGCTGCTAAGTCGCTTCAGGCGTGTCCAACTCTGTGTGACCCTATGGACAGCAACCCACCAGGCTCCTCTGTCAAAGGGATTCTCTAGGCAAGAATACTGGAGTGGGCTGCCATTTCCTTCTCCAAGTCTGCTCCTGTTCAGGTGCATATATGCCAGAAAGAGGGGTAATCATCCTAAGCCAATGATTATGCAAGTACGGTCCCTGGACCCACATTACCTGGGAGCTTGTTAGAAAAGCACATTCCAGGACTCCACCCCAGACCTACCTTAAAGGGTTGAATTGTGTCCTCCTCAAATTCACATGCTGAAGCCCTAACTCTTCAGCGTGTAGACTGTGACTATGTTTGGAGATGGGCTTCCCAGGTGGCGATAGTGGTAAAGAACTAGTCTGCCAGTGCAGGAGATGTAAGGGACGCAGGTTCCATCCCTGGATTGGGAAGATCCCCTGGAGGAGGGCATGGCAGCCCACTCCAGTATCCTTGCCTGGAGAATCCCATGGACAGAGGAGCCTGGTGGGCTACAGTCCATGAGGTCACAAAGAATCGGACACTGAAGCAACTTAGCACGCACACACATACCTGGAAATAGGGTCTTTAAAGCAGTAAATAAGGTTAAGTGAAGTCGTTGGAATGGCCCCTGATCTCACATGCCTGGTGTCCTTGTAAGAAGAAGAGATTAGGGCACAGACACACACAGGGGAGGAGCGCATGAGGACACCAGAGGAAGACGGCCATCTATGAACCAAGGAGAGAGGCCTTCAGAAGAAACCAACCCTGTCAACATTTTGATCTCAGGCTTCTAGCCTCCAAAATGTAAGAAAATAAACTTCTCTTGGTTAAGCTCCCCTGGCCTATGGTAGTTTCTTATGGCAGTGCCAGCTAACTAATACACCAACTAAATCAGAAATTCTGGGGCCTAGCAGTTTGTGTTTTAACAAGCCCCCTAGGTGATTCCGATGCACACTCAGTGTGAGAACCACTTCTCTAAGCCATAATCAGACATGTACACCTCTCTGTTGCTAGGATGTATGAATACAAGCCTGGACCTGCCTTCAGCTGTGGTTCTAGCCTGGTGGGGGCAGCCTGTCTGAGAGAATGAAGTCAGATGCCAAGAGAAGCAAAGATGAAACTTGGAAAGGGAGAGAGAGAGAGAGCAACAGTGAGCAGAGATGGAAGAAATAGACGATAGTGTTCAGGTTCACAGGAGACCACTCTGGGATATCCCTGACCAGCTCACTCCAAAATTGTGACACTTAAAAGACATCTTTGTCAGTTTCATGTCTGTAAATAGAGTATATGCTCCCAACAGATAAGACCTGGTCCATTTCCCCTACATTCTCCACAGCTCTGAGCAACAGGATCATAGAATAACAGATGTCTTCCAAGTAACTGTTGCCTGGTGAACGCTCACAAAACCACTCCTCCTTCCCATCCTTGCGGCCGTGGCTGAGTGCTGGCTCATCAACTCCTGCCCAAAGCCCTACAACAGCCCCTAACTGGTCTTCTACATTCAATCTCTCCTCCTCACCCTCCCACATCCTTCTACCTTGCAGTGGAGGGAGCCAATTAATCCCTGGCACTCTGTGACCACGCTGCTGCCCTGATGACCCCCGCTTCCAATAGCTCCCCACAGTCTTCCGATCCTTCAGGAGCTGTTTCTTTAACTCCTCCCCCAAGTCCTAACCATTGACCCTTGCTCAAATGGGTGGGTGCACCTCTCAGCACCCAGCACCTGGGACAGAGACCAGCTAGCTAGCCCCCAAATCCATCTTGTCTTCCTTCTGGAAACACATCTAGACTATATTACCCAAACTCCCTTGTGGCTTACCATATCTATGTGTCTAGCCAATGAAATGTAAGAGGAAGTGATGTGCATCACTCCCAAACTTGGCCCCATAAAAACTTCCTGCATGGGGACTTTCCTGGTGGTCTAGTGGTTAAGAATCTGCCTTGCAGTGGAAGGTGCTCAGGGTTCTATCCCTGATTAGGGAACTAAGATCTCACATACTGAGAAGCAACTAGAAAGTCTGTGAGCTGCAACAAAAGGTCCTACATACCGCAACTAAGACCTGACACAGCCAATATAGAAATATTTTTTTAAAACACCTGCATGACCCTCTATACTCTTTTCCCCCATCTACCAGCTGGAGGTCAACACCCAGGGTGACCTTGGCAGATGCAGGGAAGGTTGTAGAGCCTGGATTAATACTGGTGAGGTTCAGAGTACCCCTCCTCCCTCACTGTCACTAACTGAACTTTACATGAGCAAGAAATTAACACCTATTATGTGAAGAGGAACTAAAAAGTCTCTTGATGAAAGTGAAAGAGGAGAGTGAAAAAGTTGCCTTAAAGTTCAACATTCAGAAAATGAAGATCATGGCATCTGGTCCCATCACTTCATGGGAAATAGATGCAGAAACAGTGGAAACAGTGTCAGACTTCATTTTGGGGGGCTCCAAAATCACTGAAGATGGTGATTGCAGCCATGAAATTAAAAGATGCTTACTCCTTGGAAGAAAAGTTATGACCAACCTAGATAGCATACTCAAAAGCAGAGACATTACTTTGCCAACAAAGATCCATCTAGTCAAGGCAATGGTTTTTCCTGTGGTCATGTATGGATGTGAGAGTTGGTGGTGTTGGAGAAGACTCTTGAGAGTCTCTTGGACTGCAAGGAGATCCAGCCAGTCCATTCTAAAGGAGATCAGCCCTGGGATTTCTTTGGAGGGAATGATGCTAAAGCTGAAACTCCAGAACTTTGGCCACCTCATGCAAAGAGTTGACTCATTGGAAAAGACTCTGATGCTGGGAGGGATTGGGGGCAGAAGGAGAAGGGAACGACAGAGGATGAGATGGCTGGATGGCATCACGGACTCGATGGACGTGAGTCTGAGTGAACTTCGGGAGTTAGTGATGGACAAGGAGGCCTGGCGTGCTGCGATTCATGGGGTCGCAAAGAGTCGGACACAACTGAGCGACTGAACTGAATTGACTGATGTTAAGCTATTGACTTTTTAGAGTTTTGTCTGTTATAGCATCTGGTGTTAAGCAGAAACCATGGCCTGGATCATTCCAGACTTGTTTGGGGCCTCAAAAGAGACTTGCTGTGTCTCTCTGTTCACTCTGCTTCATCATCCTGTCCAATCCCATCCACTCTTCAAGTCTAGCTCTGGTCTTCCCTCCTCCACAGCGACTTTCCTCACCCCTCTATGCCTCATACCCCAGGCTCAGTGGATCCTCCTCTCTTTGCACCATGGACTTGCTAACATTTATGGAGCACTCACTATGTGCAAGGCTCTGTGCTTAGGCTTTATAATCATTAACTTTGAATCCTCATCACCATGAGAAGTGCATGCAACCATTCTCCCCATTTTAGAGATGAAACATAGAGGACTAAGTGACTTGCCCAAGATCACACAGCTAGTAAATGGCAAAGTTAGGATTTCAGCTCATGAAGATTGGCTCCAGAGGCCCCACTTTTAATGGTGACACAATACTGCCTCTCCATACCCCCATTATTTTTCTCATATCTGGTAATACTGTCTCCTATGATGATATTTGTAAGTGCAAATTAAATATAATGTAATCCTTTAATTATAGGGCACAGTGTACACTGAGCAGATCATGGTTGGTTTAACACAGTGGAGAGGAAGAGTCTGCTACAGGGGAATCAGTGGGGGTGGGGGTGGAGGGGTCTGGGGACCTACAGTCCTGATGTCTCTAGGATGCTTCCTTAGAGGGGCTTGGCCCTTTGTTTCTCTGGCAGTGAATAGTCAAAGCAAAGGAAGGAGAGAGGAATCTGTCCTAGGACAATATTGCAGTGATAGGAAAAGAAAAGCTGTTCATCTTAAGCAAAAGTGTGGGGATGTCTAAGGCTGGATTTGCTCCGTGATGTTCAGGTTTTACAGCCATACACTTATAGCTGTAAAAGCACCTTTATTATTGATGTTCCTAAAGGAAAAATAACTTTGTTATGGTGAGTCTAAAACTGCCTAGCCCTTAACCTCTTTCTCCCCATTGAGGCAACTGTCTATATGATTTCATTTTTTATAACATAGGACTTTTCAGATGCAACCTCTGCATCCTAATAGGAACACAGCAACCACTGGTGTCTGTTGGGATGTCAGTTCCCACAGCTGAGTGCCCTGAGGACAAGACCAGGTCAGCTCCGTTGCTGGGACCTTAGCAGCTGGCACAGAGCCTAGCATGGTCTCTGCCACCACCACCATCCTTCCTGAGATCCCAATCTTCCTTTCTCTTCTCTGTCATATCTTTTGGCAAACAAACTGTCACTAGCCGGTCTGACCCACCTGGTCTATCTCCTGCACTCCTGTCTACTGTTACTGCAAACCACAGTGCCCAGAGCCCATCAGCATGTGAAACCCCAGCACATGCCAGCACACACTGCACCATCACTATTATAAAACTCACAGTAGCCTAAATAGACCTGGGTTCAAACCCCAGCTCTACTACCTCATAGCTCAAAGATTTGCAGCCTCCCTAAGCCTCAGCTTCTTCATCTGTAAAATGGAGACAGAAAAATACCTGGTGCTCAGGGTTGTTGTAAAGATTCAGTTCAGTTCAGTTCATTTGCTCAGTCATGTCCGACTCTTTGTGAGCCCATGGACTGCAGCATGCGACTGCAGCTGTCCATTACCAACTCCCGGAGCTTGCTCAAACTCGGGTACATCGAGTCAGTGATGCCATCCAACCATCTCCTCCTCTGTTCCCCCTTCTCCTCCTGCCCTCAATCTTTCCCAGCATCAGGGTCTTTTCAAATGAATCAATTCTTCACATCAGGCGCCCAAAGTATTGGAGCTTCAGCTTCAGTATCAGTCCTTCCAATGAATATTCATGATTGATTTCTTTTAGGATCGACTGGTTGGATCTCCTTGCAGTCCAAGGGACTCTCAAGAGTCTTCTCCAACACCACAGTTCAAAAGCATCAATTCTTCAGTGCTCAGCTTTCCTTATAGTCCAACTCTCACATCCATACATGACTACTGGAAAAACCATAGCTTTGACTAGATGGACTTTTGTTGGCAAAGAAACGTCTTTGCTCTTTAATATGCTATCTAGGTTGATCATAGCTTTTCTTCCAAGGAGCAAGCATCTTTTAATTTCATGGCTGCAGTCACCATCTTCAGTGATTTTGGAGCCCAATAAAATAAAATCTGTCACTGTTTCCATTGTTTCCCCATCTATTTGCCATGAAGTGATAGAACTGGATACCATGATCTTGGTTTTTGGAATGTTGAGTTTTAAGTCAGCTTTTTCACTCTCCTCGTTCACTTTCATCAAGAGGCTCTTTAGTTCCTCTTTACTTTCTGCCATAACGGAGGTGTCATCTGCATATCTGAGGTTATTGATATTTTTCCCGGCAATCTTGATTCCAGCCTGTGCTTCATCCTTCCTGGCATGTCACATGATGTACTCTGCATATAAGTTAAATAAGCACGGCGACAATATACAGCCTTGACGTACTCCTTTCCCAATTTGGAACCAGTCTGTTGTTCCATGTCTGGTTCTAACTGTTGCTTCTTGACCCGCATACAGATTTCTCAGGAGGCAGGTAAGGTGGTCAGGTATTCCACCTCTTTAAGAATTTTCCACAGTTTATTGTGATCCACATAATCAAAGGCTTTACTGTAGTCAATGAAGCAGAAGTAGATGTTTTTCTGGAATTCTCTTGCTTTTTCTATGCTCCAACAGATATTGGCAATTTGATCTCTGGTTCATCTGCCTTTTCTAAATCCAGCTTGAACATCTGGAAATTCTCAGTTTACATACTGTTGAAGCCTAGCTCGGAGAATTTTAAGCATTACTTTGCTAGCATGTGAGATGAGTGCAATTTTGTGGTAGTTTAAACATTCTTTGGCATTGCCTTTCTTTGGGATTGGAATGAAAAGAGACCTTTTCCAGTCCTGTGGCCACTGCTGAGTTTTCAAAATTTGCTGGCATATTGAGTGCAGCACTTTCACAGCATCATCTTTTAGGATTTGAAATAGCTCAGCTGGAATTCCATCACTCCCACTTTGTTCGTAGTGATGCGTCCTAAGGCCCACTTGACTTCACACTCCAGGATGTCTTGCTCTAGGTGAAAGACCACACCATCATGGTTATCTGGGTCATTAAAATCTTTTTTGTATAGGTCTTCCATATATTAAACCATATATAGAGCCTGGCATAACACTTAACATACAGACATCAAATGAATGGTTAAGTAGCACTGTTTCTTCTGCACAAAAGTCCTGAGACAGCAGCAGAGATGGTCCTAGTATTCATTTTCAAAAGAGGAAACTGAGGCACAAGAGCCTAGGTGACAAGCTTCGGATCACACATCCTACAGATCCTACTCCCTCCGTTCCTGCTTCAGCACCCAGTGAGCAATGCCAGAAATCCCCACTCAAGCAAGGCCAACAGGGGAGGGCAAGTAGCATTTATGGTGGCTGAGGGTCTGGATGAGCCAGCTAGATCTACAGACTGGCTCTATGAGCTGGACCTGCCCTTTGCCCCCAATTTCTCTCAAAAAACCCAGAACCATAGGAGCCATGGGATAGTGACCTCCTGTTCTGGCACTAACAGTCCTAAACCAAGAGGTGGGAGCACTAGCTTCTACCTTCTACTCCACAAGTCAGAAGCTGTGTGAATTTAGGAAAGTCACTGCTCCTCTCTGAGCCTCCGTTTCCTCACTTATCCCTCCCTGGGAGTAATAATACCTGCTCTTAAAAGTTATTCAAAGATCCAGTGAACTGTTGCATGTAAAGTACCTAACACAGGACACAAGGCCTGATCTACACAGGTGTGCTGTGTAAGCAGAAGCTGTTTGACAATGGTGGTGGTGATGGTCATGATACTACTTCTCAGCGGAACGGGACCAAGGCCTCAGCGAGATCTGTCCTCCCCACCCCCAACCCCCGCCACCCAGTAAGCGCTAAATGTGCTTATTCTGATGGGTCAGGGGATGCTATTAGAAACCAGGGTGAGTCCAAGTGCCACTGGATATTCCTGTGCCCAAACCCTGCCCTCCCTTCACCTATCTCCTTCAAGTCCTTGAGTGAAGAAAGAACCCAGACAATAAATAGAAAAGGAATGGCTTGGTTACACTGATTTTTAAATGTAGTCTTGACCCCAAACCCAACTCTGAGAGCTGGCTGGGCCATGGGAAATCTCTTTCACCTGAATGAGCTTGGACAGAACCAAGGAAGGCCCCCAACTGATTATTCCAGCCCATAACTGAGCCTAAATCTTGGCAAACAGCCTCCTCTGTACCTAGGTAAACGTGAGAGGAGACCAAAGGCAGAGGAGAGAGGCTGCCTGATACTCTGAGTAGTGTGGATGCCTCGGGGAGAAAGCGAGCTGAGAGGAAACCAGGGAAGTCCAAGGTCAAGAGATGGAGCAGGGCTGCAGCAGAGAAGAAAGTGATCACATTCATGAGCTGTCCTTGATCACCTTTGAAATTTCCAAAACTCCCCCAACCCAGAAAGGACCGCACAGATCAGTGGTCCTCTAAAGGCTGAACTCCACCAGAGCCTCTGGGGGTCCAGTCCTTTTCAGCTGATGTCACACCCCAGAAGATGAGCCCACTTTTCATCTCTTGCTGGCCCCAGGTCCCTGCTCCAGCCAGGCCATCCGCTTGCTGGACAGGCAGCAGTAAGAACTGGTCCCAGGGATGCACAGTTTCTGTGCATTGAAACCTGGCCCAAATCCTTTAGCCTTATGTTTTCAGCCCACATCTCTCCTTCTCCTCAGCCTCAGGCCCAACGTGCCTCTACTTTGATCATCCACAGCCCCATTCACCCAAGCCCACTCCAAGTCATGCTGGTTCCAGCCTTCCCTGTCTACACTGGCACCCCACCACCCGCTTTGAGCTCCCACAGCCCATTCTCTCTGTTTCCTCATTTGCTATATAGGTCATTAAAAAAAAATTTTTTTTTAACCCTTAACAGAAAGCACCTTGTATCATCAACAGATGTTTAGCCCCTATTTTATGTTAGAGGTTTGGGGAATACAAAGACAAAAGGACATGGTCTCTGACCTCAAGGAGCTCCTGGACCAGGGTGGACAGCACTCCTAACTAGAATCCATGATGGTATGGTGAAAGGATAAGAGAGACAAGCCTTGTGTGGTGGAGTTCAGAAGAGGGAAAGATGTGGGCATGTTTCTTGATGTGTGCTCAGCGCTTCAGTCATGTCTGACTTTTTTACAACTCTATGGACTGCAGCCCACTAGGCTCCTCTGACCATGGGATTCTCCAGGCAAGAACAGTGAATAGGGTTGCCATGGCCTCCTCCTTGGGACCTTCCTGACCCAGGGATCGAACCCTCATCTCCTGTGTCTTCCACACAGCAGATAGATTCTTTACCCACTGAGCCACTGGGGAAGCCCCAAGGCTTCTTGGGAGAAGCTGCATACCAGCAACGTCATCAGAAACGACTGGATTTCAGCAGGCAGATAGAATAGAGAGGGTATTCAAGGCTGAAGTATACTGTGGGCAAAAACTTGGAGTGTGAAATTGCCTCCTTGAGGACAGCAAGTATTTCCATTTGCCTAGAATGTACATGTAAATTACATGTACTAGTAACCAGGTAGAATATTTCACTGATTGAATCAGTCTTTGCTGAAAAAGCCTTGACTGGAGGAATGATACATTTGTTCCTAGGTATGTTGAGGGAAAGAAAGAAAACATAGGGCCTTTGAAAGATTTTCAGGAGGAACAAACATGACATGATCAAAATGTCATCACAGAAATATTAAGCTGGCAGTGTGAGAAGGAGGTATTAAGATGAGAAGAAACTGGGTACAGATAAATGAAATACCATTTCACATTCATTAGATGGGTGAAAACAGAATATTTGATAACATCAAGTGTCGGGGACAATATGAATCCATGGAAATTCTCAGATGCTAATGATGGAAGTGTTAATTGTTACAACTATTTTGGAAAACAACAATATTAATTTATATAGCTTGAATATTTGCCTATGTCCATATGCAACCCCTATGACTCAGCAGTTTCACTTAGACACCAATATTTCTTAAAGCAGCAGTTTTAAGTGTGGTTCAGGGACCCCGAGACTTTTCAGGGGGAATCCATGAGGTCAAAAACACTTTGTAATTTATCTGAAAGGCATTTTTGACTTTTTCTCTCTTATCTCACAAACATACAGAGGAGTTTTACAGAAGCTGTGTAACATAAGCTATTTCAACAGACTGAACATGGAAGTAGATATGAGAATCTGCTATCATCTATTAAGCCAGACACCAAAGACATTTGCAAAAATTTAATAATGCCACTCCATTTACTTAATTTGTCTTAGTAAATGTAGTGATTTTTCACTTAAACTATATGATTTATATTAACATATCATGAGTTTGTTATTGCCATTTTTAAATGAATTAATAAATAATATGGTTATATTTTTCTGTTTTAATTTCTAATATAGTAAAATCTATAGATATAATACACATAAACAAAAGTTTCTGGAATATTAAAACAAAAATGTTTGACAACCACTGCCCTAGACAAGTTCTTGCACATGTGTACCAGAGACATGAACAAGAATACCTGTAACAGCATTATCTTAGCAAAATATTTGTAGTAGTAAAAACTGGAGACAATTCAAATGCCCATAAACAAGAGAATGGATAAAATTATTACAGTATAGTCACACTACTTTAGTGGAATATCATACAGCAATGAGAACAAACTACAGCTTAAAAAAAACAACAGGATATTTCTCAGATTTATTTTTATTTACATTAGGCAAAATCAAGGCAGAAAATAGAATAAAATACTTCACAATATCATTCTTACAAAGCTCAAAAAAGCTATAAAATAGGTATGTGCCGGGGTCCAGCCCTTGTGGATCCAGGGTAATTCGAAGCGTGGATGGCGCTGGCGAGGGAAAAATTATTTATTTAGAGATATAAGATTAGATTAGGAAGAAATAGTATAGTAGGAAATTTAGGCGGAGAAAAAGATGCTGAATAACTTGGTTTACAGGGAAAATAAATAAAACCTCGAGACAAGAGGTTTGCACCATCTATGATAGGCCACCAGCGCCCACTTGAATATCGAAGGGTGCCCCGCCTTAGGCTCCCTTTTGCATGGAACTTAGCAGCCAGGGCAAGTAAGTATACATGGTGAGCCTCCCCACTCCAGATGGGAATTCAGCCAAAAAGGGGGAGAAAAGAATGACATGGGGAAGCCCAGCATCGGTGCAAGACTCCAAAAAATTTATTTTTCAAAATCAGCTTATATACCCCAAGTTGTACATAAAGAAATAATGGAATATGCAGAGTTATGCAGGGGCAGCAGTCCTGACCCTCATTGAGACCAGGCTTTCTTTTTGCATACCCTCCCATATACAAAAGGTCTCAGGTGGTTTACATTGTCTTCTGGCCAAGAGGCCTGTTAACATTTTTATGGCTCCCTTCCTGGGTAATTGTCTATCAACCAGAAAACTCCTTTTCCCTAGAAGTGTTTTTTCTTTACTCTGCATCTCCCTCAAAGTACTAAATAAAGTTACATTCCTGTAGAACAAAGGTGCAGTGGGTTATAACAAAGAAAGTACTTAACTCAAAGATCTAATGTTGCTAATGCCAGGTCTACTACCTGTTTTTCTATATACCAACTATATCTACAAATAAAAGATATGAAAATTTGGCAGCAAGTATTAACTCAACAAATGAAACCTTTAATCAGTCCTATTCTAATGATTTTGACTCCTCGGAAGCCCCTACATTCCTAGGATGTTTTCAGCTTCCTGTGCCTCCCGCAGTAGGGAGGCCTCAAACAATCACATGTGCAGCTGTATGAGTCCTGCAGGCAGGCTAGAAAGCTATCAGAGGGGTTTTGGATTGAAACACCCTTTCAAATGCAGAAGACTAAAACCCCGAGTTCACTTTTTCCGGAGTGTGTCAGAAGAGTGGAAAAGCAGAGTACAAAGGCCGGCAGACTTTGGTTTTTGGGGTACATGCTCAGGAAATACCAGGGGGAAGCCCTGAGATTTGACTCACCTTGCCCATCAGATCTCTGCCGCATGACCTTGTCACGGGTGGGATTCCTCACGCTGGCTCCCAGCAGGTATGTATATTTAAGGACACAAACATAAGAGATAAAATTTTTTTAAGCAAGAGAATGATAAATACACAATCCACCCTCTCAGATGGAAGCTGAAACCTGAGATAAAGAAGGAGAACTGCACAATGAACTGCTGTCGATAAGCTTCCAATTATTAAAGTGGGTGGTGACTGATGAGTAGCCCTTTTATGATGATGCTTCATAATTATATATGTGGTATATATCTTTTTGTATGTATCAAATATAATATGAAAAAATACTCCTAGTATTCAGACTCTGGTTTCTAAATACCATTTCCCACTAAAAAGAAAAGGAGACAATTGGTAAGTAGCATTTTAAACTAGGAGCTAAATTAGTTTAAACTACCTAAACTGCCTTTTGCCCCAAGCCCTTGGAGAAATGACTGATTGCAGGCCTGGGGCAGGAAATGCACAAAATGGAACATCCTGTCATTCTAGAAAGCAAGGAAGCTAGCAGAGACTGCTGAGGCTATAATCAAAAGCAGTTGAAGAGGTTCCCATTAACCAAAAGGTAGGACCATTTGAGCATTAATAAAGACAAAAACTGAAATGGATTGAAAAACATCCCCTTTATTTAAACCCATGAATTCATAATGATACAATATCATCTCATTCGTCACCTTTGGATAATGCTAGGAAACCAACCCGTTATTTTTTAAATTGAAAATAAATGATAAGAATCAAGCATTTTTCCTGCTTTTCCTATATGAACTGTACCTCAGGGTATCCAAGTATCCAAATAGTTTATGAGAGGATGTTACTCTTTAAATAAGTCCAGCTAAAGAACAAAGGAAAAAGTGATCCTGTGGTGATCATTCCCCTTGAGGCTATGAATGCCTAGATGGCTAGCACATCACTTAGCAATCCTCTTATCCAACTGTGCCCCCAAACTGCCCACAATCAAACTGAAACACCTCATTGGTCAACTTCCCTGAATTTACTTCATCAAGTTAGAAAGGTCCTACCAGAGGCACTCATGATTCAGGATTCTCTTCCTTTGGCAGATCCCTACTTTCCTCCATAGTAGTGAGTAGGAATGAGGCTATAATCAGGAACCTCTCCTCAATTCTTAAAGATATTGCAAAATTCACTGCTAAAGCAATAGCTGTCAGACAAAAATCCTAAGCCTCTTTGGCCAAAGTTGTTCTTGATAATAGGATCAGTTCAGTTCAGTCGCTCAGTCATGTCTGACTCTTTGTGACCCCATGAATCGCAGCATGCCAGGCCTCCCTGTCCATCACCAACTCCTGGAGTTCACTCAGACTCATGTCCATCGAGTCAGTGATGCCATCCAGCCATCTCATCCTCTGTCGTCCCCTTCTCCTCCTGCCCTCAATCCCTCCCAGCATCAGGGTCTTTCTCAATGAGTCAACTCTTTGCATGAGGTGGCCAAAGTACTGGAGTTTCAGCTTTAGCATCATTCCCTCCAAAGAACACCCAGGACTGATCTCCTTAAGAATGGACTGGTTGGATCTCCTTGCAGTCCAAGAGACGCTCAAGAGTCTTCTCCAACACCACAGTTCAAAAGCATCAATTCTTCGGTGCTCAGCTTTCTTCACAGTCCAACTCTCACATCCATACATGACCACTGGAAAAACCATAGCCTTGACTAGACGGACCTAGCAAAGTAATGTCTCTGCTTTTCAATATGCTATCTAGGTTGGTCATAACTTTTCTTCCAAAGAGTAAGTGTCTTTTAATTTCATGGCTGCAGTCACCATCTGCAGTGATTTTGGAGCCCCAAAAAATAAAGTCTGACACTGTTTCCACTGTTTCCCCATCTATTTCCCATGAAGTGATGGGACCAGATGCCATGATCTTTGTTTTCTGAATGCTGAGCTTTAAGCCAACTTTCTCACTCTCCTCTTTCACTTTCATCAAGAGGCTTTTAGTTCCTCTTCATTTTCTGCCATAACGGTGGTGTCATCTGCATATCTGAGGTTATTGATGTTTCTCCCGGCAATCTTGATTCCAGGTTGTGTTTCTTCCAGTCCAGCGTTTCTCATGATGTACTCTGCATATAAGTTAAATAAGCAGGGTGACTAGATGGACCTTTGTTTGCAAAGTAATGTCTCTGCTTTTTAATATGCTGCCTAGGTTGGTCATAGCTTTCCTTCCAAGGAACAAGCATCTCTTAATTTCATGGCTTCAGTCACCATCTGCAGTGATTTTGGAGCCAAAATAATATAGTCTATCATTGTTTCCATTGTTTCCTCATCTATTCCAACCAGTCCATCCTAAAGGAAATCAGTCCCGAATATTCACTGGAAGGACTGATGCTGAAGCTGAAGCTCCAATACTTTGGCCACCTGATGAGAAGAACTGACCCATTGGAAAAGACCCTGATGCTGGGAAAGATTGAAGGCGGGAGAAGGGGACAACAAAGGATGAGATGGTTGGATGGCATCATTGACTCGATGGACATAAGCTTGAGCAAGCTCTGAGAGTTGATGATGGGCAGGAAGCCTTGTGTGCTGCAGTCAGACACGACTGTGCGACTGAACTGATATATGTATAACTGAGTCACTTTGCTGTAGAGCAGAAATTAAATGCAACATTGTAAATCAACTATACTTCAATAAAATAAAATTTTTAAATTAATAAAAAAAATAAGCAGGGTGACAATATACAGCCTTGATGTACTCCTTTTCCTATTTGGAACCAGTCTGTTGTTCCATGTCCAGTTCTAACTGTTGCTTCCTGACCTGCATATAGGGTTTCTCAAGCGGCAGGTCAGGTGGTCTGGTCTAAAAATTCAGGCCATATCTCCTTGGCCCAGTGATATGATGTGAAAATAGCTCCTTGAGACTTGGAGATGTCAACATGCTGAATGCATGACAAGTAGTGAAAGAGAATTGCTCCAACACATCATTCTTATGGGCTCAATTGGCTCAAGTTGTGGAATAATAGAAATAAACCTGTTTGAAAATATAACATCACATTTACAGATAGACTTAAAACCCTGAGAACAGTCAGTGCAAGTGGCAACCTGGCTGGGGGAAAGCATGCTGGAAAAGCTATTGATAATAGGTTAGTCCTTGATTAATCTTTCAGCTAAGCAAGGAGGTGTCTGCTGTGGCCAATACTACTTGCTGCCATTGGATTAACACTTGTGGGGAAGTTGAAGTTCAGCTGCTTAAGATCACTGAACAAGTCACTTGGCTAAGAAACCAATGAGATCTTTCTCTGACTTATTTGGCATTGATATTTGGGCCTTGGGGACCATAGCTCTGACGTGCACTCCACGTATTAGGAATTATCTTGTTTATAATAATCATAATGGTCTCCCTAATGTACTGTATTCTCTCAAGCTCTTTAAATGCATGTTTGCAGCCACTAGCTACCAAGTAAATTATCTTCCTAGGACTGGAACATCAGAAAAGGAATGAAAAAAATGATCAAAAATGGGTTTCCCATGTGGCACTAGTGGTAAAGAACCCACCTAATATGGGTTCAATCCTTGGGTCTGGAAGATACCCTGGAGGAGGAAATGGCAACCCACTCCAGTATTCTCGCCTGGAAAATCCCAAGGACAGAGGAGCCTGGAAGCCTCAGTCTATGGGGTCATAACGAGTTGGACACAACAGAGACAATTTAGCATGCACATGAATTTGAAATTATGAACTGTAAATACCACATAGATTCTGCAAAAAGACATTATAACCTGTGAACCTCATACAAAACTAGAAAAAAACTGTAAGAACCTCAGGACGGTAAAAAGGAGTGATGCTAAGCCCCTAAATTTTGATCAGATCTCCATTAGGCTCTCTCAGTTGACAACATACCAAAATGGAGTCACTTATGATAAGCCCCATGTCATCAAACCAAGACTTAATACTTAATTACAGTTTCAGCCTCTTCCAAGAATGAAATCTTAAACCAGTCAGTCAGGAACTACCTAGTGAGAACTAGTAAGTCAATCTGCCTTACTGATAGACCCCTGTCGACCCCTAAAGGAAGGTGAACTTGCCACAGCCAGTTCGTTCCCTTCTGCCTGTAAAGTTCTTTTATTTTGTATAGGTCCTCAGAGCTCCTTTCTCTCTGCTAGATAAGATCCTTCCCAACTCATGAATTGTTGAATAAAACGAATAAGATCTTCAAAAATTATTTTAATGACAGACTATCATTATTGTGCAAATGCTGAAGAAGTAATGGATCGATGGCAGCTAACAATAAAAAGAGATGTGATGATTAGACAATTTTGTGCCTCATGGTAAAAGTTCACCCCACCTCTGAAGTATTCTTGCTCAGAATTCAAATCTGATGATGCCTCTAGGTTTAACTCCTAATATACAGCAAATACAGGGGACAAATGACCATATCAAAGGACACCATGGGATACAAGCAGCAAAGTCCAGATGTGGCAAACAGGATAAACAACCAAGTTTCCTCAACAAATATAGAGCTAGGGAAAAACAGGAAGAGTAACCTACAGATAAAAAAGACTTAAAAGACACTATAACCCAATTGCAATATACAGAACTTACTTGGATTCTGAAACACATAAAATTTTAAAGAAACAAAATTATGAGTTAACTCAGGAAATTTGAACACTAACTGCATATTTGATGACATTAAAGAATTCTTTATTTTTAGGTATGGTAATGATATCATGCACGCTCAGTTGCTCAGTCATGCCCAGTTCTTTGTGACCCCATGGACTATAGATCACCAGGTTCCTCTGTCCATGGGATTCTCCAAGCAAGAATACTGGAGTGGATTGCCATTTCCTTCTCCAGAGGATCTTCCTGACTCAGGGATCGAATCCAGGTCTTCTGATGGCAGGCAGATTTTTTATCATCCAAGCCACCAGGGAAGCCCCTAATGATATTATCGTTATATATTTTTCCAATTTTTATTGTGGTAAAATATACAGAATGTAAAATTCACCATCTTAACTATTTTTAATAGTTCAGTGGAATTAAATATATTTCCAATATTGTGCTACCATCCCGCACCATCCATCTCCACAACTCTCTTCATCTTGTAAAACTGAATTCTGTACCCATCAAACACTACCTCCTCATTCTCCCATCCTTCCAGGCCCTGGCAACCACCATTCTACTTCCTGTCTCTATGATTCTGACTACTCTAAGTACCTCCTGTAAGTGGAATCATATGGTGTTTGTCTTTTTGTGACTAGTTTATGTTTATAGCTATGTATTTTAATGTATTCTTATATTTATAGGTCTGATGATATTTTGTCTAAGCTAGGCTTTGCTTTAAAAATAGTCTAGGGGATTCAGACAGACTGATTTTAAGGCAACTCCATCTATTGTATGACCCTTCATCTCTGATACTTAGTTCATCTTTTATTTCCATTTGCTGAATGGGAATAATAATGGCACATATTTCAAAACAATTTTTAAAGTATTAAATTAACTCACATGCATAATGCTTAAGAGTACCTACTTATAGACAGGTATCTAATAAATGCTATTTTCCCCATTCATTTACATTATTCTTTAAATAAATGTTTTTATTGTTCATTTGAAAAGATATTTCACATACTGATTTTAAAAAAAAAACTATGTATTTGAGAATTGACTGGCTGGGAAGGTTAACAGTTCAGTTTAGTTGCTCACTCATGTCTGACTCTTTATGACCCCATAAACTGCAGCATGCTAGGCCTTCCTGTCCAACAGCAACTCCTGGAGCTTGCTCAAACTCATGTCCATCGAGTCAGTGATGCCATCCAAAAGTTATTTTATATATGTATATATGCACATACACACACATATATAAATAATCTATGGGGACTTCCCTGGTGGTACAGTGGATGGGAATCCCCCTGCTACTACAGGGGATACAGGTTCGATCCCTGGTCCAGGAAGATCCCGTGGAGCATGCCACAATGCCTCAGAGCAACTAAGCCCATGCGCCACACTACTGACCCCACACTCTAGAGCCCGTGAGCCCCAACTGCTGAGCCCACGTGCTGCAGCTACTGAAGGCCATGCACCTAGAGCCTGTCATCCACAAGAGAGGCTGCTGCAAGGAGAGGCCTGTACACCACAGCAGAGTGGCCCCCACTGCTGCAACTGGAGAGGGCCCACGTGCTGCAATGAAGACTGAGCTCAACAAAAATAAATAAATAAATAAAATTTTTAAACAATAGTAATCTGGGAGCATGAAAGTGTGAGGAGAGTGGGCAGGAGTAGATAAAACAAGGCAGCCTGTGGGTTGATGACTATGAAGCTGGGTGACAGGTACACAGGGGTTCATTACTCCCTCTGCTTTTGTATGAGCTTGGACTTTCCATAATAAATCTTTTTGTAAAGAGCACAGGCAAAACAAAGATATCTCCAAGCAATAGCAACAACAAAAGAAAGAGAATACGGAAGCAGGAGGGGGTTACAATCGTGCATAGGGGAGGAGAGCGATGCCATCAAGAGAGAGACACAGAGAGAGCAGGAAAAGCAGCTTGGGAGGAGCAGTGATAAATAGGGCTTTGCACACATTGACTTCGAGATGCCAAACTCCCTCATTTAAGCATCCAGGCAGAATCAGTGCATTTTGGAAAGATCATTAAAAAAAAACTCCAAAACCTAGCTGACAAGTTCCAACACAACCAGAGAGAGCTTGATCCTCCACACTGCCTATCTGGGAGAGCAATGTTTGTCTCTGCCCTGTGTTTCCAGTCCATAACTCAGTTCTGTATCTGTGACAAGCAGCTTCCCAGTCCCATGGTGACCAGACATGATGCAGCATTCGGTACCTTGGAAACCATGAGAGAAGGGAGGAGACCTTGACAGGGTGGGGGCCAGGAGCGCTTCTCAGAGAAATGACTTCACCTCACCTGCCAGGCAAACTGAGGCTCGGCGAGCACAGAGCTTATCCCCAGCAGAGACACCAGCAGGACTCAGGGATCAGGGTTCTCAGCTAAGAGGGACTGGGACAAGGAGGCAAAAGGTAAGTAGCATTTTTAACTACAAATGGAGGACCTTTTTCATGCCAAGCCCACTGGTCATCCCACAGACAGCTCATCACTCCTAGCAACACTGAAAAATTCAAGTTTACAAGGACTGAGATCTGCTGGACATCAGCAGTGGGGATTCCTCCCACCTCCCATGTCTGCCCCCTCAGTTCCTGCATGATGGAGCCTCTCCCCAAACCTCACATCATGGAGCCCCCACCATCCACCCACGCACCCAGGCAGAAGCCAAAGGACTAATCCTTAAGCCATGTCCCAGTCCCTTACACCTCACAAGGATCCATCCATCCCTCCTCCATCCATTATTATTTACTGAGCACCTGCTGTGTGCCGGATACTCTTTTATGGTTGACAATATGTCAATAAATGAATCAGAAAAATCCCTGCCTTTGAGGAACTTACATTGTAGTGGAGGGAGACGAACAATAACAAGTAAGGTAATTATGCAGCACATCTAAAAGTACAGTAAAAGAGCAGGGCAGTAGAGGCTGGGGTTCTGGGTGGGGAGCACTCCGTCACTGAGAACCCTCTCTGCCTCCTCATTACCCTGAACCAGGCCTCTCTCTCTCTCATGGACCACTGTGGCTGCCTCTCCACAGCCCTCCCTGTCCCCACCGGCCCCTTCCCATGCATCTTACAGTCAAGTTCATCTCGCTCAATCACAGATCAGATCATGTCATTCCTTATGTAAAACCCTCTTATGACTGTAAATCCCTCCTTAGCATCCGCCTGCTCAGCTCATCACCCACCACACGCTCTTCACACAGCCCTGCCCTCCAACTGTGCATGCATGCTAAGTAGTTTCTGTCGTGTCCAACTGTGTGCAACCTTATGGACTGTAGCCCCCCAGGGTCCTCTGTCTATGGGGATTCTCCAGGCAAAGATACTGGAGTGGGTTGCATGCCCTCCTCTAGGGGATCTTCCTGACCCAGGGATCAAATCTGTGTCTCTTATATCTCCTGCATTGGCAGGCAGATTTTTTTTTTTACCACTAGTATCACCTGGAAGCCCATCCTCCAACCCACACCAAGAATATTGCACTCCTGCCCATCCTGCATGGATGTCAGCCACCCCACCACCGGTCCTGAGCTCTGCAACAACCACCCTCAACCCAGCTTTCCTCACCCTGCTGATGAATCCTGCCCCAAGACAGCCTGGGAGTTCAGGATCTCCATTACCAGACAAGGCAGCAAAAAATCAAGGACTGTGGCCTCTGCCTTACATTGGGTTTCCTACAAACAGACTCTCAAGTGAGGAGCTGTGTACAGAAGGCTTACTGGGTAGTCCTCTTTGGAATCACCCCTGTAAGTGGGCAGAGACACAAGCTGACCCACAGTGAATTGCAACTGGTATCTCAGCAGATCCCACAGAGAGCCCTGGATCTGGGATGGCCCCTCAGAGGCATCCCAAATGAGGGGAGAGGGCTGGGCTCTTATACTCCCACATGGGCACAAGGCCCCTTCCTAGTCACAGTGATCCCCTGAGATGAAGCACATGCAAGGGTGAGGCAGTTCCTACAGCCAAGGACAACTTTCAGTGAGCCACCAGCAACCAACATTCCCAGCAGTTGGAGGATGGTGCATCAACCCTGGGGAGGGGATCCAGGCAAAACACCCTACAGCCTCTGACAGACCTGAGTTTGAAACTTGCTTCTGTCACTTACAGCTGTGTGACCTCTGTGGAGATAATAACAGTCTCTGCCACTCACTGGACGCTGGGAGTCTTAAATAAGAGAAACTGTCTGGATAAAAATGGCAGCTGAACTTTAATGCTTATCTTGTCTCTCTCTCTGCACCCTCTCCCCTAAAATGACAATAAGGAAAAGAGAAAATATAAACCCAGAGGACAGGAAGCAAAGAAGAGGAGTCATAACGGCTGAGAAGGTTCAACGAATTTCTGTAAGATTGAAAGGGCCCAGAGGAGTGAGTGGTACTGATGTTGCAGCGTGATGGGACCTAAGCTCTCACACTCCACCACTGCTGAATGAGTGCTCTCGGAATAGCCACACTTGCCTTCTCTCTACATACTTTGGGGGCTGAATACCCCTGTCTGGTAGAATGTTCCTCAGAATGCCCATATAATATCTCCTGCAGTTAATTCATCTGCATTTCCCAGAAACAATTGTTTATTCCCAAACCTGTTTATGCCAGCTATACTTGCTCTTGTAATTATGTGAGTCAATTTAATATTAATAAGCCAATAAAATATGATAGTGAAAGGGAGTTATTTTATGAAACTAAGTTGAAAGCCTTGAAAAACTCAGTGAAGGCAGATTGCTATTTAAAAACATGTTCAGATAAGTTACAGACAAGCAATTGTAACAGATTGGAAGGAAATTATATAAATCTAGAAGGAATCTGCGTTCAGATTGTTCCATAAGTTCCTGTAAGTTTAGCTGTGCTATAAAGACGCAAACCAGGATCTGGTAGACAATGCTTTAAACACTGGGGTTTGTGCAAGAAAGACCTTACAGAATTCCTATGAACAGACCCACACTCAAAGAAAAAGGAATAGGCATTTGTATGTTTTGGGTTAAAATTAAATATCTACAATGTGTTTTATTTTTCAATGATTTCTTGCATGGAACAATTTTTGGTGAACTAAACTTGTGCTAGTTTTTACTGAATCAGATAAGACCTGCAGAAGGTGTGCCGCTGAGAAGAAAGTCAGTGGCTCTGCTGAGCTGGGAAGCGGGCACGGAATAGAAGATGAGATTTTGAGGCCAGAAAGGGCAGAAAACAGGAGGATTAACTGAAAATCTGCCCAGGGAATGGTCAGACCCCACAGCCCTCTTCTCTACTCTGTAGAAAATAAGGCTGCAAACAGTGACCACAAGACCCATTACTATGTACCAGGATAATAGCTTTACAAACCCAACAACCCATGGGGTAATATTCTTATTAGGTCTAATTTACAGATAGAAAACTGAGGCACAGGGAGATTAAATGACTTGTCCAAAGTCATACAGCTAGTAAGTGGCAGAGATGGGATTCAAACCTAGGTATTCTGGCTCCAGAATCCATGCTTTTAACCACATCCATCCTGCCTTACAGAGTGGTCCCAGAGAAAGAACTCCCCTTGTTGATATTTATCTGTCTGGTCAACCAAAAGTCCAGACCCTATCTAATCTACCTAAAGGGAAACTGGTACAACTGCCTTCACAGGACATTAAATGTCAGTCAACCTCTTGGACTCTCATCCTAACTGTGTACAGAAACCTAAGATCACTAAATATCAGTGAAATCTCCAACATGGGGAGGGACACAGAGTCTAAGAGAGACCACAATAAATCAAACAAACAAAACAGGTCAACTAGAGGAGACAGAGATAAGCCAGGGAACAGGAGGAGAAAATCACTAAGTAATATCCTGAGAGATAAATAAAGCAGCTATATTAATAGTTTTATTTGGGAGAGAACAGGGAACAAATAAGAACTCTTAGAAATTAAAAATATAATAGCTGAAGTTTAAAAATTCAATAGAAGGATTAGGATAAATTTAAGGAAATAATCTAGACAGCAGAACAGAGAGAGAAGGACAAAGGAAACAGGAGAAAAGAGGCAAGGAAGATCAGGTCCAGGATCCAACTCATAGGAGCTTCAGAGAGGAAAGAGGCAGAAGGAAATTATTAAAGAAAAAAGTGTTTTGTCTCCATGGAACTGAAGGACACGAGTCTCTAGATTGAAAAGGGCCACCCAAGGACTAGCACAATGAATGAGAGTCACAAATATGTCACATGCATTCGGAAATTCCAAAATTCCGAGGATAAACAGAAAACCCTAAAAAACAGAGAGGGAGAAGAAGAGCGAGAAGTTACATATGAAATAAGGAATCAGAAAGCACAAAGATTCTGAACAGTAAATCCAGGTGCAGAAGACAGTGGAGCAGAGCGTAGAGTTTCTGAGGGAGAATAATTTCCAGCCCAAAATTCTATGCTTAGCTGAATTATCAATCAAGAGCAAGAGTAGAATATAGATTAAGTCCACATACATGAAAATTTCCCACCCCTGCCCAATTTCTTAAGAGGCAACTGGAGTTTCCCAAAGAAGGGAGTAAACAAACAGAGCCAGACAGAGGACCAAGAAACAGGAACATGGGAAGAAAGCTTTGGGGGAAAGAGCCCCAGCAGACAGCTGGCCAGTGCAGTTTGGGAGGGAACATCTCTGGGAGAAGGAGGCCCAAGTCAGAACGTGGAACATAACAGAGATCTTGTGGGGGAAAATATGGGTTGAGAGGTGTAAGGCAATTCCGATACAGCATTTGGGGAAATGAAGAGCCACATTTTCTTAACAGGAAGTCTGATCACTGAGTTACCTAAATATAGTGTTCCAGATATACTGGGCAGGGGAATGGGGTTGGAACTCCATCGGGCACACAATAGGCAATGTCTGAAACTGGTAAATTGAGAAGCAGCAATATAAGCATATTAGTTCAAAATATATAAGTAAACATTAGGAAACAAGTTAAAAGGGCTCAAACAATTATTACCCGCGGGCAGAACTGGCAGGGTGGATTGGGTGAGCAGGTACAGCTATTTTTTCAGTAAGAGCATCTGGCCTGGGCCTCAGATTTTCTAAAGCATTTTCACAGGCAGTATCTCATCCGCTTCTTAGAAACTCCCTTGCGAGGCAGGAAACCGAGGCTCAGACAAGGGCGGTGATCTCTCAAGGTCAAAGAGCGAATGAGGCCAGACCTCCCAGAGTTTGTTCCTTGCCCCCTTCCCCCATCCACACACCGAGCTCCAGAAACCTGCTGAGGACCAGCGGGTGCGCCGGATGGCTCACCCCCAGTCCCGACGCCCCAGACAGTGTCTGGGAACTACAACAGCAGGAGTGTGGGCGCGGCCGGGCTCAGCCAGCCACTGCCCCTGCGCCGCCCGCCGCGTCCACGCTGTCCTTGGAAGGACGCGCGGGGAACCGCGCGCAGTGCGGCAGCGCCCCCTGCCGGACGCCAGGCGCTCCGCTCCCAACCGGCCCCGCGCTGAGCTGCGGATAACCGGATGGGTCCCGGCACGCGTGGCTGTGCCCCGCAGGCTCCGACCCCGGCGGGGCCGACTCTGGACCATTCAGGGCCAGCGGATGAGGCACTGAGAGAGACCCTCTCTAGAATCACAAGACGCGTCGGCCCCGGGGACCTTCTCCTTGGACGGACTCTTAGGACGACCTACCCAAGGTCACACAGCACGTCCATGGTACAACTGGGACTAGGACCAACACCTCCGGTGGAACCTTCCAGAGATCCAAACCTCCCGGTTTCTAGAGCCCCTGACAACTGGCCTCTTGGGCTTTGGGGAAGAGCCAAGGACGAAGGGAGTTGGGTTCCCGCACTGTTAACACGCACCCCTGGGTGACCTTGAGCGGGACCTCCTCCTCCCGGGGGCCCTCGGAGGGCGCATGACCTCTAAGGGTCCTTCGCACACCCAGCCGGGCTGTGTTCCGCTCTTGGCAGCCGCTCATCGCTCGAGAGACGCTAACAGCGGCTGCGGCTGACCCCTGTTGGCCACGGGAAAAGTCGCTGCTCTGGAGGCTGGCGGCTAGGCGAGCCCCACTGACCGCGCCCATCCAGAGTTGGGGGGGTGTCCCTCCCTCCCCGCGTGAGCATCAGCGGGCACTCGCACGGCGCTCACACTGAGCACACGGGCTCAGACACACCGCGGGGCGCGGGCGGCATAAGATGCTTAAACACACCTTTCCAGTTGCATGTTTTAAATGAAGGAGACCTTCACAGTGTTCCCAGGAGGGAGCCAGGTTTCCGTAAGAGCAGCACAGCGAGGTGGTTAAGAGCCTAGACTCTAGAGCCCCAGCAACTGGGTTTGAGTTGTAACTTTATTCTTCTCAGCTGTGTGACCTCGGAAAAGCTAACAAAACTCTCTGTGTCTCAATTTTTGCCCCCAGAAGGTGAGGATAATGCCTAATATATGAGGCTTTATGTATGTGAACTCATCTAACTACATTGCAACTGTTGTGATGTGTGCTCAGCCCCTAAGTCACGTGGAACTCTTTGCAACCCTGTGGACTGTAGCCTGCCAGGCTCAGTTTCCTTCTCTAGGGGTTGTGATGTAGGTACAGTTATTATCCCCATTTAACAGTAAGGCACAGAAAGGGCTTCCCAGGTGGTTCAGTGGTGAAGAATCCATCTGCCAATGTAGGAGACGCAAGAGACATGGGTTCAGTCCCTGAGTGGGGAAGATCTCCTGGAGGAGGAAATGGCAACCCATTCCAGTATTCTTGCCTGGAAAATTCCACAGACAGAGGAGCCTGGTGGGCTACAGTCCACCAGGCTACAAAGAGTCAGACATGACTGAGCACACACTCACACACACAGAGAGAGAAAGGTTAAGTAACTTAACCAAGGTCACACAGGAAATAAGTGGTAGAGTCAGGACAGAAATCCGGGTAATCTAGCTCCAGGATTACTGCTCTTAATCATCATACCAGGATGATAATAGTACCAACATCATGTGATTATTGTGAAGATTTTATGAACGGATATGTGTAAAGTGCTCCAAACAGGACCTGGCAAGCAGCCTTGGTTCAGTGTTACTATGACTGTTCACTCAATACCTACTGTGTGCCAGACACTATACCACACACCTCGGAGCCACTGCCCTGGTGAAGCTGCCGGCCCAGAAAACAGACACTGAACAGGCCTGAAGAACATGCGGGTGCCCTCAAAGTCAGGATCCTAGGCCCGAGGGTAGCCCAGACCCATCTGTCCAGTGATCCAGAGTTGATTGAAAGAAGTCCAGTACAGAGAGGTCTCAGAGTAGAAAACAAGTACCTCAGGCTAGGGCTGAGGAAGGCGCTCAAGCAGAGTGGCTTCTCCACTGAGGTATTTGCTGAACAGAGGTGAGCCGGTGTAAGGACGACAGCCCTGTGGCAGCTGTGGTGTCCATCCGCACCTGGAAGGCCTCAAGTCCCCTGCTACAGCTGGGAATTACCTGCAGGTTGGTCTGGATGGGCTTCCCTGATAGCTTAGCTGGTAAAGAATCCACCTGCAATGCAGGAAACCTGGGTTCGATCCCTGGGTTGGGAAGATCCCCTGAAGAATGGAACAGCTACCCACTCCAGTATTCTGGCCTGGAGAATTCCATGGACTGTATAGTCCATGGGGTCGCAAAGAGTTGGACATGACTGAGCAACTTTCACTTCACTGGTCTGGATGCACAGGTTACTTTGTTTTTAAAAAGTCACCCCCATAGCCCAGGGGAAATATTTGCTGTACAAGAGCTGGGGGCCCAGCTTGAAGCCTGAGGGAGGGGAACTCTGAATGACTCCTTGGGATATAAACATCTCACCCCTATCAGAGGTGATGGAGAGGCTGGAAGGCCCCAGCAGGAGCTTATGTATGGGGAGGGTGATGGGACAGGCTGACTTTCCTGGTTCTTCCACTGGTAAATAAGATTGCTCTTTCAAAATGTCCTTGTTGATGCCTTTTGGGGGACTAAAGGGACAACCACCCCTCTCCCCTAGGGGCAACCAGTTTAATCAGATTGCTTATCTTATGGCTCCCAGTTGCAGCCTGAGCTTATAGGAAAAGAAACATGTTAACCAGGTTCTAGAACTTTAGGGTCCTCTTAGGGCTTCCCTGGTGGCTCAAACGGTAAAGAATCTGCCTGCAATGCAGGAGACCTGGGTTTAATCCCAGGATCAGGAAGATCCCCTGGACAAAGAAATGGCAGCCCACTCCAGTATTCTTGTCTGGGAAATCCCATGGACAGAGCAGCCTGGTGGGCCGAAGTCCATGGGGTCGCAAAGAGTTGGGCACAACTGAGCAACTAACACTTTCACTTTTAGGGGGAACAGACTGGAGAACTTTCAGAGGGAAGGACAAGGAGCAAATATTTGTGGAGCCCTCTTTTGTGTCATACCCCTAGTAGGTGCTTTACCTCCGTGGTTGTTTCCGTTTTAATTCTCATTTTTAATTCATTTTAACTCTCTTTAGCAGCCTTGTGAGGCAGAGGTAGCATTCGCTAGTCCCTGTAGGCTCCCCCGATGGCTCAGCAGTGAAGAGCCTGTCTGCAATGCAGGAGCCGCAGCAGGAGCCGTGAGATCGATCCCTGGGTCAGGAAGATCCCCTGGAGGAGGAAATGGCAACTCACTGCAGTATTCTTGCCCAGAAAATTCCCTGGACAGAGGATCCTGGTGAGCTACAGTCCATGAGGTCAAAAATGAGTCAGACACAACTTAGCAACTGAACAACAACATTTTCTATATAGTAGAACCAAGACGCCATTGGTGGCATTGCTCTCCCAAGGTCACAGGGCAGGAAAGCAGCAGAGGCAAGATCTGATCTCCAATCAAGGTGACCTCAGAATGGGAACCTTTCCCACCACATTCCAGTGCTTTCTTAGAGGGGGCTGGTGGCAGGGAGGGATGATGGGGACGACAGGAAAGGAGAAAGACTAGAAGAGGGAGGTTCTCCAGACCAGCAAAGTTAGAGAAATGCAGGTTAGGAGTCAGCATCTTCACCAAGGTCTTTGTTTCCTCCCGGCCACACAAACTCAGCACAACTGGGGCCTCATGCCTCTGCAGGGTATTTTTAAAACCACCCACCTCTAAAACTCCTCTGTTCCTGTGCTTGAAAGTCCCTCTGAAAAGTTGGAATAAATTCGCCTGTCTTTTCTCCCAGACAAATGCAGAGGAGGAAAACAAAAAGAACACGTATTTTATGAGCGCAAATTTGGGACAGTGACACCTCCAATCATCATTTTACAGCACAATGATATACAGTAATTAGGTGTCAGGAGTAATCTATGGCCACGAGAATAGAGTCATCTCTGCGAGGGAAAAAAAAAAAATTCTTCCTTCCCAGAAGGAAATCTGAGCTGTGGAGAGAGGGAGAGGGTGGGAACTGCAGCCTGCAGAAGGCAGGGCACAGCTGCCCACGGGGCACAGGGCAGCTCAGGTGGCACCCATGAGGGAGAAAGAAGGGATCACGAGGACTGGATTTGAGCCCAGCCTCCTGGCTGTGATATTTCGCAGCTGAGAGATTCTGGGCAAATCTGTTTCCCTCCCTGGAAGGTGTTTCCGGGGTGTGCTGGGGCCCAAAGTCCTCCTGGAAGGTTTCTGAGTAGGGGAGCTGGAGATGGGCCCTGAGAGATGGGAGGATATGGACTGGTCCAGTGAGGCAGGAGAGACATTCCAGACCGGAAAGCCAGCCCCGGCAAAGACAGGCAAGAGGGCAGCCTGCCTTGAGAACTCTCTTAAGGGAGAAGTGTTTATTAAGACTGCACCATTCACAGCCATTTCCAGTTTGATCCTTTATGAGATAAAATTCGGGGTTTTGCCTTCATTTCCTTCACAAAAACACTACCCAAAAGTCATTTTGTGTCTGATAACTTGGGCTCAGTTTGTCTCTACAACTTCCTCAAGTAAGTCACCACTCAACCTGAGTTTCCTGATCTATGAAAGGAGGATATTGAACCTGAAGCTATTGTGAGGATTACATGAGATAATATAAATCCATGCAATATAGTCAAATTAACTTTCAACAAAGGATCTAAGAATATATAATGGGGAAAGGACAGTCTCTAACAAACGGTGTTGGGAAAATAGGACATGCGTGTACAATAGAATGAAATGGGACCACTGTCTTACGCCACACCCAAAATCAACTCAAAATGGATCAATGACTTGAATATAAGACCTGAAGCCATAAAATTCCTAAAAGAAAACATTAAGGGAAAGCTCCCTGACAATGAGTTGCTGACACCAAAAGCTAAGGCAACAAAGGCAAAAGTAAACAAATGGGACTACATCAAACAAAAAAGCGTATGCATAGCAAACCACATGTCTGATAGAGGGCTAATATCCAAAATACACAAGGAACTCATGCAACTCAACACTAGAAAAACAAAAACATAACCCAATTTTTTAATGGGCAAAGGATACGAATAGACATTTTTCCAAAGAAGATGTACAAATGGCCAACAAGTACATGAAAAGGTGCTCAACATCACCAATCATCAGGGAAATGCAAGTCAAAACCACAGTGAGATATCACCTCATGGATGTTAGAATGGCTATTATCAAAAAAAGACAAGAAATAACAAATGTTAGCAAGCATGCAGAAAAAAGGAAACCCTTGTGCATAGTTGGTAGGAACGTAAATCAGTACACCCACTATGGAAAACATCCAAGATTCTAAAGAAATTAACAACAGAACTACCATATGATCAGTGGTAAAGAATGCAGGAGACACCGGTTCAATCTCTGGGTTGAGAAGATCCTCCGGAAAAGGAAATGGCAACCCACTCCAGTATTCTTGCCTGGGAAACCCCACGAATTGAGGAGCCTGATGGGCTATAGTCCATGGGGTTGCAAAAGATTTGGACACAACTTAGAAACTAACCAACAACATCACTGTGATCCAGCAATCCCATTTCTGGATGTATGTTCAAAGGATATCAATCACTATCTCAAAGAGATATCTTCACTCTATGTTCACTGTAACTTGAATTTGTTATAGATGGCCTTTATTATGTTGAGATACATTCCATCTATACCTAATTTATTGATAGACACTTGCTCCTTGGAAGGAAAGCTATGAAGAACCTAGACAGCCTGTTACAAAGCAGAGACATCTCTTTGCCAGCAAAGGTCCATCTAGTCAAAGGTAACGGGTTTTCCAGTAGTCATGTACAGATGTGAGAGTTGGACCATAAAAAAAGGCTGAGTGCCAAAGAATTGATGCTTTCAAACTGTGGTGCTGGAGAAGACTCTTAAAAGTTCCTTGGACTGCAAGGAGATCAAACCAGTCACTCCTAAAGGAAATCAACCCTGAATATTCATTGGAAGGACTGATGCTGAAGCTGAAGCTCCAATACTTTGACCTCATGCAAAGAGCTAAATCATTGGAAAAGACTCTGATGCTGGGAAAGATTGAAAGCAAAAGGAGAAGGGAGTGGCAGAGGATAAAATGGTTGGATAGCAGCAACAACTAAATGGATTTGAGTTTGAGCAAATTCCAGAAGATAGTGAAGGACAGGGAATCCTGGCATGCTACAACCTATGGGATCGCAAAGAGTCGGACATTACTTAGTGACTGAACAACAACATATGATTTTTGTTAATATGGTGTATGAAATTTATTGATTTGAACACATTGAACTATCCTTGCATTCCTGAAATAAATCTGATCATGGTGTATGATCCTTTTGGTATTCTGATTAATTCAACTTGATATCATTTTGTTGATAATTTTTGCATCTATGCCCATTAGGGCTTCCCTGGTGGCTCAGCTGGTAAAGAGTCTGCCTCAAAGCAGGAGACCTGGCTTCCTTCCCTGAGTTGGAGAGATCCCCTGGGGAAGGGAATAGCTACCCACTCCAGTATTCTGGCCTGGAGAATTCCATGGACTGCATAGTCTATTGGATTGCAAAGAGTCGGACATGACTGAGCGAACTTCACTCTCATAACATTAATTTTCAAGTGTTGAACCAGCCTTTCAGGCCTGGGATAAATATCACTTGGTCATGATCTATACAAAATTCTCAATATTTTAAAAACATTTTTATTATGGACATTGTTTAATATACAAAAATAGGGAGTATAGTAAGCATTCATCAACCTATGTTCCAGCTTCATCAGTTATCAACCCCTGGCCAGTCTTGATTCATCTACATTTCTACCAGCTCCCTCTCCCCACTGTCCCCTCATTGTTGAGGGGTTTTTTTTAAATCAAATTCTATTCACTTAATCCATAAACATTTCAACATGTGCCTAAAAGAATAAGAATTCTTTCTGTTTTAAACAAATCCCTTAGCCTACCTTAAAATTTTAACAATTATTAATATCACTAAAAATACAATCAAACAGCAGAAACTAACACAACATTATAAAGCAATTATATTCCAACAATGAAATAAATAATGCAACTGGCACACACAAATATTCTTAAGTAGACGTGTTTTGTTGATATATGAAATAGATACAGAAAACGCACTAATCATAACTACACAGCTTGGTGAATTTTCACAAAGCCCACTGCCGGTCTAACCAGCTCCCAGATCAAAATACAGAGCATGATAGCACCCCCAGAAGCCTCCCTTGCCACAGTAATTCTGCTGTTCTTTAAACCCAAAGATTTCCAGGGACAGAGTCAAGCAACAGTAAGCCTAGCCCTACGGCTCTGTGACACCAGCACAACGATTCCAGACAGAAGCCACAAAACCAGCACCTCCATTACTTCTCCTATCCATCAGCTCTTTCCAGTTTTCATAGATGGATTTTTAAGTCCTCCTTGCACTGACCTAGTGAGGTAAGCGCAAGAGGCAGTCCATTAGTTACCTCAGTTTATGAAGAAATTGAGATGTGGAGAAGTGGTTTGACATGCCCCAAGTCACGCAGGTAGTTAATACTCAGTAGAGAGAATCCAAGAAACTTGCATGGGCCAGGTTAGTAATATAATTTGTGTCATGTAAACCTCACAGCAGCCCTCAAGGAAGCTGAGGCCCAGAGAGGTTGGAGTCTTGCCCAGCTCACACAGTTGGTGGGTGGTAGAAGCTGGGATTTGAATACAGGTCTGCGTGCATGCTAAGTCACTTCTGTCACATCCAACTCTGTGTGACTCTATAGACTATAGCCTGCCAGGCTCCTCTGTCCATGGGATTCTCCAGGCAGGGATACTGGAGAGGGTTGCCATGCCCTCCAGGGCATCTTCCTGACCCAGGGATCAAACTCACATCTCATGTCTCCTGCATTGGCTGGTGGGTTCTTTACCTCTAGCACTACCTGGGAAGCCTGAATACAGACCTGTGAATGTCGCTCAGTTGTGTCCGACACTTTGCAACCCCATGGACTATACAGTCCATGGAATTCTCCAGGCCAGAATACTGTAGTGGGTAGCCATTCCCTTCTCCAGGGGATCTTCCCAACCCAGGGATCGAACCCAGATCTTCCATGTTGCAGGTGGATTCTTAACCAGCTGACCACAGGGAAGACATACAGATCTACTGGCATCTAAACCGCAGCACTGCCCACCCCACCCCAGAGCCATTGTGCCTCTGGATTTCAAGACTGAGCTTCACCCACAGTCACCGACCATGCCCCCTGCCCCTTCACTGAGCCTGTCCATTCAGTCCACTTCAACACACTCAGTGAGCAGCCACAACTCTGCTCACACCCACACAAGTTGCCTCCTCCTGGCCAACACCAGGCCTTTTCCAGTACACTATTTGTGGACCTGAAGGACAATCCCCACCTTTGGAACCCCAGAGGCAGGCAGAGAGGCAGGGAGAAGAGGGTCCCCAGAGCACTGCCATCTCACGTCCCCCTCCCCTTCCCTCCTCCTTCCCTTCTCACTCCCCCATGTCCCCCTCCTCTGCCCCTCCATGCCCCCTCAGTTCCCTCCTCCTCCCCTCCCCGTTCCATCCCACAGCCTCCACCCCGCCAGACGAACTTGAACGTGTCTTCAGCAAGTGAGGGGAAAGTTTTTCATTTAAAGTCAAGCCTCAAAAGAGAGACAGAGGAGGAAGGAAGAAATTAAAGCGGCTGCTGCACCAGGGAGCAGCTGCCACCTCCCAGACCAGAGCCAGCAGGGAGGCCACTCCGGACACTGCAGTTCTCTTCGGCTTCGTATCACCAGCAGCCTGTGCCCAGCTCTACTAAAGACCTGAGGGGAAGAAAGGGAAGAAAACAGGATGAAAACCAGGTGTGGGAGTAGGCCTGTGCTATGTGAGTAATATCACTTAATTTTAGCCACCTCTAATTTTCCATCTTGTCATCACATTCGATTTCTTCTCCCTGCCTCGCCCCATTCCCAGCTCAACAGCGATTTCCAAATTTGCGGCTCACTCTGGCCCTATCATATAACAAATCTGTGGGCAGATACCAAATAAGGCAGCTCACTGGATCAGAGGAAGGGGAGACAAGAGATGCTTGTCGCTGTTGGTACGTGACCTTTGGGAAGTTATTTAGCCTCTGTGGCCATCAATTTCCTCATCTCTAAAGTGGGGAATAGATAGACAGCAGCTACCTCATAAATTTGATGGATATGAAGGGAGTTAATATATGGAAAGTACCTCCAGTGCCAGGGGCATACTAAGTGCTCAATAAATGCTAACTGATCCGGTGATAAGCAGCATCCTCAGCTGCACCTCTGTAGGGGGAGGGGGAGGGGACAGGAGTTAACTCTGTCCACCTGAAGCACCAGCCACCCCTAGGGGTTGCAGAGCCGCTGCCAACACTCCTAGGCATCACTTAGGTGATGACTGCCGCTCTCCTTTCACGCCTCTCAGTTTCACACGTGTGCTGTGCCCAGAACACTCTTTACCCCTTCCTCTTTTTGGAGAACTCCTATGTACTTCAAGGTCCAGCTCACATGTCACCTCCTCTATGAAGCCTTCCTGACTTCCCAGACCATTAGTCAGTCCCTCTCTACTCAGTGTATCCCTGGCATTTGGGGTAGAACCTCAATTGAGAAAACTCAAGACCACTGCAAGTACAAAGTGCTTCATTATCTGCTCAGCCACTTCCAGGGGCAGGTGGTCAACATGTCTCCCGCGTGATGTGAAGCCCTGGAGGACAAGACCTTGATTGTCAACATTCCACTCCACATAGTTACTGAGGACCCACTGGGAGCCAAGGACCAAGGACTAAATCTTTTAAGTTTTAATCTATAACTGAGAAACTACTTCTGATAAGAAATAGTCTCCACTACAACATCCCAAACTGCGAAAATGTCAGATGTTTGGTAGAAAAACGGGAGTCACAATATCCTACCCCCCTCCCCCGCAGTCTTCGTTCTGCTCAGCTCTGTCAGTAGCACACAGGGAGAGAAAGAAAAAAGAGAAATACAGCAAACCCAGCTGTCACCAGAAGGGATACACACCAGCACTGTCGCGCATCCATTGACTTTACATCCCTTATTTCATATCATCACTGTAAGGCAGGGACTATTACCTGCTCCCCAATAAGAAAACTGAAGCTCGGGATGGCTGACTTTTCCACCCTCATGGGCAAAAGTGGCAAATCTGAGACCACAGCCCAGTGCATCTCTGAGGAAAACAGGTGCCCTTCTCTCCACAGGGCGGCCTCCAATCACATGTTTGGGGCCTTAATCACCCATTATCTCCACAATCTCCCCTCCCTGGCTTGGCCTGCCTTCCCCCTGACTTCCTTCCCTGTTCTCAGGACATATTCGTGTCCCGAGATTATTTATGAGCTCACCATTAATCAGAGATCAATTTCCATGTGTCTTCTGACTTTACAGCAACCATGAGGGAAACAAACATAACAGGCCTTCCATATACTCAGAGCTCTGTGTTACTTAGGGCAGCTCTAACACCCAGGTAATTGAGGAAAGTACCAGACACACGGGTCAGCAATTCGGTGAGACTCCTAACTGTGAACAAGAGAATTAAGTGTCTGCTGCACATCACAGCAACTGTGACTAGGCACTGCCATAAGGTTGCCAGTATATAATGGAAGATACTACATTTCATCCCTATAAAACTCAGGTTTAAAAGACGAAGACGACATAAATATTTTAGCCTTTTATCTCAGGCTCAACCAGTAGAGAATTACCATCTCTCTCAGCCTCTTTCTATTCTTTGAGATTATATCCAACCTGAAAAACCTCTCTCGAATCTCTAAGGCCTTCCGCCAAGTGTTCTAAAAATAACAGCATGTGAAGCCCACCTCCACCCAGCTCGGCGCTCTCCCCCCACTCCCTAGGGAAGATTTTATGCAGCTGCAAAGATGTCTGCTGTTTAGATGGCAACTCAAGTAGAATCCATTAGTACCTAAACATCCTTCAGTTGGAAGCCTCCTGCTCCAAGGAACAGCGAAACTGCACAGGGACTGCAGAGTGGCACGGTGACAGAGCGTGCCTTTTTATTTCGTTATTTACACAGGGCAAGTGCGCATTGTACATGGCCCTTCCAAACAAGCACTCATCTACAGGGAGCAGGTACCCCTTGTAACGTCACTGACTCCTCGGCCACGCTCACTGGAGGGGAAGGCCATCCCCCAGACAGAGAATGAGGAGGCCAGGGGGCCCCAGCCTTCTTCTCTTGGTCCCTGGGGAGGCGCATGATTCCTGTTCCGTGGCCTCCAGAGCTTCCCAGCTGCCTGCACTAGCACTGCCAGCTGGGAGTTCTCCACCCCTGCTTCTGCTGCCCTCCTCTGTGTGGCCTTGCACCAAACCAAGGGAAAGACCTGGACACTGCTGTTCCAACTCCAGCTCTGCTGGTTAATGCTGTGCAACTTTGGGGGAGTAACTTACCCTCTCTGAACTTCAGCTTCCTTAAGTATAAACTGTCTGGGCCCAGTTTAAAAAGTCAGATTGTCCCAGTTCTCATTTCTGTGGTTCTACTAAGCACCCTTGCCAATCTTTTTAGGAACCTGAGATTAGTGCTTGCTAGGTGGCTTGGTTGGAAGCCACTTCAGGGTCCCTGCTCAGAAGTGCTTTCCTTCACTGATGACAATGACAAGGCCAGCTGCTGCCTCTTCTGGTCACTCTTCCCAGAGTTCCAGGACAGTCTTTGTCCCCCTTTCTTTGACTAACACTGGGGTGTGGAAGCCAAAGCTTTCTTTGGTCTTTTTTCCCCAAAGGTCAGTGCATCTCTATGAAGACTGGAATCCTAGTACCACCTAGAGCCACCCTAATACCAATGCCGACACCCAACCCAAGAGCCGGGTTGCTCTGATAGACCGAGATCCTTGCTAGGGCCAGGCTCAGGTCTCAGCACATTCTGTGTTGTTGTTCAGTTGCTAAGTCGTGTCCAACTCTTTGTGACCCCATGGATTGCACACCAGGCTCCCCTGTCCTTCACTATCTCCTGGAGTTTGCTCAAATTCATGTCCATTTAGTCGTTGATGCCATCCAACCATCTCATCCTCTGTTGCCCTCTTCTCCTCCTGCCCTCAATCTTTCCCAGCATCAGGGTCTTTTCCAATGATTCAGTTCTTTACATGAGGTCAAAGTATTGGAGCTTCAGCTTCAGCATCAGTCCTTCCAACGAATATTCAGGATTGGTTTCCTTTCAGGTTGACAGGTTTGATCTCCTTGCAGTCGAGGGACTCTCAAGAGTCTTCTCCAACACCACAGTTCAAAAGCAGTAATTCTTTAGCACTCAGCCTTCTGTATGGTCCAACTCGCACATTTGTACATGACTACTGGAAAAACCATAGCTTTGACTATATGGAACTTTGTCAACAAAGTGATGTCTCTGCTTTTTAATAGGCAATCGAGGTTTGTCATAGCTTTTCTTCCAAACAGCAAGTGTCTTTTAATTTCATGGCCACAGTCACCATCCACAGTGATTTTGGAGCCCAAGAAAATAAAAGTCTGTCACTGTTTCCACTTTTTCTCCATCTATTTGCAGCATCACATTATTCCTCAGTGTGCCCCCTTTCACAGATGAGGAAACTGAGGCATAGAGGAAGGAGCAGCTAACTTGCGGGGTCGGGGGGGGGGGCGGGTGTGAAGGAGGGTATCCTAGAGGAGGTGGCTTGGGAGCTCCAGTTATCAGATGGAGAAGAAAGGGAAGGTGCTCTGTGTAGAGAGGACAGGGCTCCAGCTGCCCCTCTCCCCTGACCCCCACTACCTTTGTAGCTTCTGGTGAGGTTCATATAGTTATTTTTTAAGTCTGAATCCCAGGGTGTGATTCCACTCACCTTCTTTGGCCAGAACTCAGCCCAAGGACACACCGAATGATGAGAGAGGCCAGAGAAACAGTCTGCATGCTCAGGAGGAGAGGGAAACCAGTTCGGCAAACGACAAGCCAGTGTTTGTCACTTCAGCTCAACTCCTGGCACTTAGGGATCACAGAACCTGAGAATCATAGACCCATAGAATGTTAGGACTATCACTTTAGAGAGTCTTAAAAATAGGAAATCAGGGGCCTCCCTAGTGGCTCGTGGTAAAGAATCTACCTGCCAATGCAAGAGACAGGGGCTCCATCCTTGCTTGGGCAGGACCCCACGTGCCATGGAGCAACTAGGCCCATGTGCCGCAAGTACTGAGCCTGTGCTCTAGAGCCCAAGAGCCGCAACTATGGGGCCTGCACGCCGCAGCTGCTGAAGCCTGTGCACCCTGGAGCCTGCGCTCCACAGCAAGGGGGCCGCCACAGTGAGCAGCCCATGCACCGCAGCTAGAGAAGAGTCCTTGTAGCCGTGAGGACCCAGCACAGCCAAAAGTAGCAAATAAATAAAATTATTTAAAAACTGTGAAATCACAGAACTTCCAAGTCCTACAGTCAAAGAATTTTGAAATAACACCATCCTGGACTCTGAGGAGTTGGTCATAGACTCATCCACCTCGTCCATCAGATTATAAATTATGTGAGAAGGATTTCCCACAACTGCATATCCCCTCAGCATGCATGCTTAGTCGCTCAGTCATGTCCGACTCTGTGTGACCTCTGGACTGTACCCGACTAGGCTCCTCTGTCCATGGGATTCTCCAGGCAAGAATATTGGAGTGGGTTGCCATGACCTCCTCCAGGGAATCTTCCCAAGCCAGGGATCGAACCCTCCTCTTTTATGTGCCCTGTATTGGCAGGCAGGTTCTTTACCACTAGCGCCGCCTGGGAAGCCCCCATTTCCTCAGCACCACCACATTAATCACAAAATAGAAACACTCACAGTGGTAGCAGAGAGGGATGTGGTGCCTCCTATGTGCAAGACACCATTCTAAGCACTTTGAATGTTTAACTTCTCACAGCAATGCTAGGAAGTGGAACTATTATTATCCCAATTGACAGATGAGAAAACTGAGGCAGAGAGGTTAAGGAATTACCCTGGAGTCAGACAGCTAGTAAGCATTCAATAAACATTGATGTATAAATGTTGAACTCGTGTGAATTGCTACACAAATGTCACCTCCTTTCATGTTTATCTCTCAATTGTAAAGGAGAATTGCAGTGAGTTGCCAGTGCATAACCGAGCATATAAAAGAGGCCCACTGATGGAGAACAACTCACTTTGTCACTTGCTCCCTAAGCTTCTGAAACAAATTCCCCATCATGGTGGGGAAACTGGCAGGGCCTCATTAATTTCTGGGAGGGGGTTTGAAGTCAGTCTGAAGCACGAGCTATGGAAGGGCTTATCCACCCGCTCACTGAGGCTCCATCTAATTAACAATAAACCAGACGCCGACACAATCCACTTCTACATCTGTAACACGCTGACAATCTAAAAATGCCAGCCTCCTCCTTGTGTGTCAGCTAAATGTCACTGGCGACATTTGATGCAATTCAGAGATGAAAGTAAATCCAATATTATCGCTGACTAAATAACCACAGGCCCAATCGCAGGGCCCCAGGCCCCAGAGCAGGATGGGGAGAGGAGGCAGGGCAGCAGGAAGGAGGGGGAGTCGGCACCCTCTGAGATGAAGCAGCCCCCAGCTGCCTACTGGCAGGAAAATCCAGCTTGCTGACCTGCTCTGCTTAGGAAGATCAGGACTTAAAACTCCCAAAGCCACCTGATTGGCCACTAAGGGCTATTTGCCCTCCTGAGCCTCGACTTCTTCACCTGTTAAGGGAGCAGAACCAAACACTGCCTCTAGTGAAAGACTGATGCCGCTCCGATGTTTGGCAATTCATTCAGTCAGCCCTTGGTACTATGTGACAGGTGCTAGTCTAGATGCTGGGGATGCAGCAGTCTCTTCACCAGTGGTCCTCTCTGCTTGACTGTAAGCATCGTGAAGGTAAGCACCAGCTCACCTCTGTAGCCCAGTTCCAACCCACACAGGCACTCAGTAAATGTGTGTGGTGGGGAATGAATGAATGAGTCTGCTTGCTCCACCTCCCACTCAACTGGGAGCTTCTTGGGAGGCTGCATAGCCCTCAAGGGCGGCATTAGGTGTCACTTGTCTCCTCGTCAGTTCCCAGCAGAGTGATGACCACCTTGATGCAAATTCCCACTTCCCACCCGAGGGGCCGCTCCTCAGTGGCACCCAGGATAAAGAATTAACACCCATGATGGACACTGACTGCCTCCTGGTGTTACCCTGAGGAGGACACAAGATCACTTATGCAGTGCTCCAGCCATGGGGGCAGCGCCTGAATCTAGTCACAAGGAAACAGCAGACAAACCCAGAAGGAGAGACATTCAGCTGAAAAAGGAGCAGGCAGGGATGGGCAGGCTGCACCTTCAACAATGTCGTTGTCATAAAAGACAAATAAATGCCAAGAAATGGATCCAGTTCTGATCCAGTGATGGGAAACTAAAAAGATCTGGCAGCTGAGCACAATGTGTGCCCATAGAGTATAGGGAGAGATGTCGTAAAGGACATTACAGGGCCAGTCGACAAAACTGAAATACCATCAGCATCGACAGAAGTGTTAAGATTAGTTTCTTTGCTGCCATAACAAATTATCACAAATTTAGTGGCTTAAAACAGGTGCAAATTTGTTTAGGACATGGCATCTCTAAGGGCCACTTTTCTGCCAACTTAGTCAATATTTGAAATAAGTATTGTATTAATGATAAATTTACAGAAGTTGATAACTGTTTATCAATTATGCTTATGTAAAAAGATATCCTTCTCCTTTAAAAATATGCTCTAAAATATGTAGAGGTTAAGGATTGCGATGTATGCAACTTACTGGCAGATGGTTCAGGAGTAATAAATAATATACAAGGGGGAGGGGAAATAATAAAGCAAATGTGATGATTTACAACAGGTGATTGAGGATAAAAAGCATATGGTATTCTTTTGACTATACTTGAAATTTTCTGTAAATGTGAAATAATTTCCAAATTAAGTGTGTATGTGTGTGTTCTGGATTCTCAATAAGTGAGATTGCCAAAGAGCCGCCATAAGAGGTTTCCTGTGTCTTAGTTTCTTCGCAACAAGTAGATGGAGCTCCTCAGAGGTTCCTCACTGTAGAGAGAAGAAAACCCTAGGTCTTCAACATAGCATTCAAGCTCCTCCACGACCTTCAGCCTCCTTTTCTGACAATCACATCTTCCATCTCCCATCTATTCTTTTATCCATACCCAATTACTCATCATTCCTCAAAAGTGTATTATAACAATTTCTCCATTTATTAAGCAACTAGTGTGTACTGGGTCCAACCCATGGCATTTCACTTAATCCTCAAACAACCATTCAAGTTAGGTACCAATATTTTCTCTTACAAATGGCAAATCATAGGCTCAGAGAGGCTAAGTCACTTAAGGTCATACAGCTAGGGCTAGAGTTTAAATCATGTCTCTCTGATTCTAAAGCCAGGCTCTTTCTCGCATACTATACCACCCACCCTCCAACTACTAATTCAATAATCATACCCAGTCAGTGCTGGGCACTATGACAGACTCTGGAGGTACAAATGCAGTCAACTCCACTCCCAACCACTCAGTTCAGTTCAGTTCAGTCGCTCAGTCGTGTCCGACTCTTTGTGACCCCATGGACTGCAGCACGCCAAGCTTCCCTATCCATCACCAACTCCCAGAGCTTATTCAAACTCATGTTCATCGAGTCAGTGATGCCATCCAACCATCTCATCCTTCCCAGCATCAGGGTCTTTTCCAATGAGTCAGTTCTTCCCATCAGGTGGCCAAAGTATTGGAGTTTCAGCTTCAGCATCAGTCCTTCCAATGAGTATTCAGGACTGATTTCCTTTAGGATGGACTGGTTGGATCTCTTTGCAGTCCAAGTGACTCTCGAGAGTCTTCTCCAACACCACAGTTCAAAAGCATCAATTTTTCGGCACTCATTATTGTTTTTAACAGTTTTATTTATTTACTTACTTTTGGCTGCTCGGGGTCTTTGTTGCTGCATGCAGGCTTTGTCTGGTTGCAGAGAGCAGGGGCTATTCTGTGGCTGCAGTGCCATGCTTCTCTTTGCGGTGGCTCCTCTTGTTGTGAAGCATGGACTCTGGGGCATGCACAGCCTTCAGTAGTTACGGCTCCTGGGCTCAGCAGTCGTGGTTTTCAGGCTCCAGAGCACTGGCTCAATAGTTGCGGCTCACAGGATTAGTTGCTCTGCAGCATCTAGGATCTTCCTGGACCAGGGATCGAACCCATGTCTCCTGCACTGGCAGGTGGATTCTTTACCACTGAGCCACAAAGGAAGCCCAGCCCCCAGGAATGCGTGATTTAGCCAGGCAGCCAGGGCCAGGACCAAGGCTGGAGTTAGGTAGGGGTCAGGGTCAATCAGTTTCCAGAGCTTCATCCAGAAGGCTACGACTCGAGCCATAGTGGTCATACAAGTAGAGGAGGACACCTACTGCCCACTCACAGCTGGTAGATCAAGCCTGGCGCTTGCTTCAGCATTGTTTCCTGGGTGAAGAGGCTAGGGGCCTTTTTATCAATAGTCAAGTCTCTGCTACCCTCTAGTGGCGAATGTGGAGATGACCGGAGAGGAGGCTTCACTGAAAAAACAGGGAAAATCTACAATAACTGAGCCTTGGGAACTCCGTGGCTGTCCATTTGGTTAAGACTTTGCCCTTCCACTGCTGGGGGCCCAAGTTTGATCCCTGATTGGGGAGCTAAGATCTCGCAAGGTGCATGGCACAGCGAAAACACACACACACTCACAATTAACTGAGCCTCTGCTTAGCTGGGGTCTGTGAGCAGATTCCCAGGCTTGTCAGCAGAGGCCTGGTGAAACATGGTTCAGCCTACTTCATCAGGAGACGCGGTCAGCTTTTCTCAGATCATATATCAAGCCCCCAAGTTAACACCAGACACAGCCTCCACAAAGACTGAGGCATAACGAAGGTCACAGCCTGAGCCTGGCCTTATCCATAGGCTGTGTTCCTATCCTAATTAGAGACTACGGCCACCCTCGAGGCCTCACCAGACCTCCACCAGTCCCCTGACCCACTCCCCCACTGTTTAACACCACCATTACTAAAAACTAAATTCTACATATTTACCTTTATTTAAGCTGTATAACAAAACAAAGGTAATACAAAATGCATTGCTTCTGAATTATTTTAGTAAGTTCCATTTACTCTTCTCCGTGCTCTAGAGGTTATTCACACCTACTGCATCTGCACGGCCCAAATACTACATAACAGCGAGCTCGGGTGCTCCTCCCCCCATCTCTGTCTCCAGGGACATCACATTGGTAGCTCGAAATCACCATGCTGAGAGCATTTACACTGCAGAAATCAGTACACACTACAAAACAGGCCTGAGTTATTGTTTTGCTAATTGTCTAGACCAGAAATTAGCAAACCGCAGACAACATGTTATTTTTGTATGGTGACCTGAGAATGATTTTTGCATTTTTAAAATGCTGAAAAAAAAATAACAAAAGGATAATATGCAAGAGAGACCATAGGAGGATAAAATATTTACTCTCTGGCTCGTTACAGAAAGTTTGCTGAACTATGGTCCAGACCTAGGAAAGTGATGGAGAAAGTATTAATACTGCAGATTATTAACATGTCAGGTCTTTAGCTATTACACTGTAAATCCATAAAATATTGAGGAGATATTTTTCCAGTTTTGAAAGCTATTAACTAATGCAGAAAAAAATCATTGACGTCATTGACAAACAGGTGAAATTCCAAAATGTGTAGTACTGAAGCTGAAAGAGGTTTTAAATTTAATTTCAATAATTTCTATGAGGTTTAGGCAATAATTTCACAGAAGAACATACGTCTGATTTATTGACTAAATTTAAGTGGGAAAAGAGCATATTGGAATGCATCTCTCTTTGTCAAATAATGGTTGAATCACAACCATCAGTTAGCCACACATATAAGAATTTGACAAATATCAGTGAAACTATCCTGTGAGAATCAATTAGATAGATAGAATTAACAATAAAGAATATTACATATTTTATTGTTTTAAATTTTTCACTCATATCAGTAAAAATTTATAATAAAAATATGGATGCATACACGTGCATACATTTTTAGACGGCTAGTTGTTAAAATTTTTTCAGCACACCCCTACCCAGCAGTATTCAAATACCCATTAACTCTATCCCTCGTTTGGCAAAAGGCCATGTTTGCCCATGTCCACCAACACCCAGCCCCTTCTTTCCATGGACCTTACTGCCATTTTCTCTCTTTTTTTCTAGAACTTTTACCTTTCAGAGTTTGGACCTCTGTTTTATTTTTGCTTTTATATTTTCCACCTCCTTTTTTTTTTTTGCTTCCATTTTAGGTTATCTCCTCAGCTTTATCTCATAGCCCCTCAGTTGAGTTTTTCATTTACACTCTCAAGTATTTAACATCCAATATCTGTTTCTTCACCAATCATTCTTTTTATGGCATCCTGTCCTTAAATGGATGCAATAGCTTCTCCTCTCCGAAAATACGCATGATAGTGTGTTGGATATTTTTAAGTGTTTATCTCCGTATACAATCTGTTTCTCCCAAGAAGCCTTTATCCATTTGTTTGTTTGCTGTATTTTGTCTTAGCGCTATCTTTTCTACTAGACACCTTCCTTGGCTCTCTGGTGATGCTTTGTTGTCTTTATTTGAAGCATTACTAAAAGAATGAAGAGTCCTGGAAGAAATGTCTGATTCCTGAACTAGAGCAGAGACAATAGATGAGGCCAGAACATCTCTGTGACAGCTGTGCTCAAAGAATGACGTAATGAGGGACACAAGAACCAGCCTGAAGGAGCTCCCACAGGAAAAATCCGGAATATACTGAGTAGGTATATTAAGTAGATATGTAGATTGAGAGAGATTTCAGTGGTAACAGATTGTAACTCATTGATTGAAATAAAATCCATGAGTCCACATTGATGTAACTTTATAAATAAATATATGGTAATTAAAGGAAGCGCTTCCTTATTCCAGAAACCCAACTAATAAATATAAAAGGAATGATGGAACTAGAAAATTGCCACCAGATAGCATCATGATCGGAGAAGGCAATGGCACCCCACTCCAGTACTCTTGCCTGGAAAATCCCATGGACGGAGGAGCCTGGTGGGCTGCAGTCCATGGGGTCGCTAAGAGTCGGACACGACTGAAGCAACTTAGCAGCAGCAGCAGCAGCAGCATGATAAGAACTGATTTAAGAAAGACTCGATGATACTAAAACTAGTGAGTGACAGATATTAATTATAAAGGGGAAACCGATAATTTAACGCTGGAGAAATGTGACACCTGCCTCCTTAAGCACGTGATCGAGGTTGACATCACTGGCAATGGGATGAAGAGATGCCATGGGCCTCCTGAATGATGCATCAAGAACCGAACCATTTCTGCTGTGTTCCTGCCAACAGTGCATAAATCAGGGGCAAACATCAGAAACACAGTCTGAGGGACATGCTGAAAAATACCTGTCCTGAACTCTTGGAGAAAATTATCAATACCATGATGGCAAAGAAATACTGAGGAAGTGCTTCAGATGGTAAGAAACATGATAACTAAATGCAGCACGTATTCTGGCCTTTTCTCCTTTAAAGGATATTATTGGCACATCTGGCGAAATCTGAATAAGGTCTGCAGATAAGATGCTAGCCCTAAAACAATGTCAATTTCCATGTTAGAAGAACGTCCTTGGTTTTGAGAAACACTCACTAAATTATTCAGTGATAAAAGGACTTTATGTTTAGTAGAAAAATAATAGGAACATAGGGGAATTTGGTAAAGAGTAGACAGGAATGCTTGCAATTTGTCTCTAAGTCTGAAATTAGCAGCCCCCCGCCCCCCACCCCAGCCAAAAAAAAAAAAAAGGTTAAAAAGAAAAATTAAAAAGTTGATTGGGAGCTGTGGGGCTTGGGGCTTGTTGACAGTGGCCACCCCTGGGGTGAAAGCTGCCAGAGGTCTGACTGGGCCATTTCATTAGGTGCTGCCCTCATCCCAGGATCATATTCCAGTCTTCTGCTTCGAGATTCCTGCCTGGCTGCCGGGTGCCAGGAGCTGAGGCCGGCAGGGAAAGGGGCGTTGTCCTGGGGACTCCACAGACATTCAGGATGTAAACAGTTACTTAATCTCCTTTCTCGCCCTCCGTAACCTGTTTCCCCCAGGTCAGAGACCCTCTGTTTTATACTCTCCAAAGAATAATCCTCTAGTTTCCTGCCTACTTGGTGGGGGCGGGGGCGGGGAGGGACATGGGTGAATGGGTGTCATCTAGCCGCCACGCTGTGCTTAGTCACTCAGTTGTGTCTGACTCTTTGGGACCCCATGGACTTTAGCCCACCAGGCTCCTCTGTCTATGGGATTTCCCAGGCAAGAGTACCAGAGTGGGTTGCCATGCCCTGCTCCAAGGGATCTTCCCAACCCAGGGATGGAACCCAGGTTTGCCACATTGCAGGTGGATTCTTTACCACTGAGCCATCAGGGAAGCCCAAGGCACTGTACTTAAGTGAAATAAGCCAGTCACAAAAGGACAAATATTGTATGATGCTACTTATAAAAAGTATCTAGAATAGCCAAATTTATAGAACCAGAAAGTGGAACAGTTGTTACCAGGGGTTGAGGGGAAGAGAGAACGGGCAGTTAGTATTTAATGGGTACAGAATTTCAGTATGGGATGATGAAAAAGTCCTGAAGATGGATAACAGTGATGTTTGCCCCACAATATGAATGGAATTAATGCCACTGAGTTGTACACTTAAGAATAGTTAAAATGGTAGCATTTATGTATATTTTACTACAATAAAAATAAATTAAAATCTAAAAACTAAAAAAAAAAAAGTATAGAGATTTTTGGCAATTTGATCTTCTGACAATCCTATGAATTAACTCTACTCCATTTATTCTTGGAGCAAAGCATTGAGAATATGTTATTGTTGATGAAAGTTGATAAAATTCAGCTGAGAAAATAAAAGTGCCAACTCAAAAAAAAATAAAAATAAAAATAAAATCTAATACTGGAGTGTGAAGTCAAGTGGGCCTTAGGAAATATTGTTGTTGAGTTGATAAGTCATGTCTGACTGTTTGTGACCCCATGAACTGCAGCACATCAGGCTTCCCTGCCCTTCACTAACTCCCTGTGTGCTGTGCTTAGTTACTCAGCGTGTCCAACTCTTTGCAACCCAATGGACTGTAGCCCACCAGACTCCTCTACCTATGGGGATTCCCAGGCAAGAATACTGGAGTGGGTTGTCATGCCCTCCTTCAGGGGATCTTCTGAAGCCAGAGATCGAACCCAGGTCTCCCACATTGCAGGTGAATTGTTTATCAGCTGAGTAATCAGGGAAGCCCAAGAAAACTGGAGTGGGTAGCCTATCCCTTCTCCAGGGTATCTTCCAACCCAAGATCTTCTCAACCCAGGAACTGAATGGGGTAGCTGAGCTGAGTAGGTGGTCTGTCTACTGTCCTTTTTTTTCCAGCCCACCTACTTCTAGAAGTGCCTGAGCCTTTGGAGGGTTCCCAATGTAAACCCAGTTTCTTGCGTAGACCATTGGGGGTGTATCATGCAGCTTTCTGAAGTCTTTTGACTCAAATGAGTTCCTAGCTTCCTTGCTGCTGGCATCTCCTCTCCTGTTCACTAAGTCCTTGCAGCTTTAAATCTATTAATCAAATCTTTTTGCTGTCATTTTAGTGGAATGTCAGGAAAAGAACAGACGTGTCCAGCCTGTCATCTTTAGTTGGAAGTCCTTTGCTGGGTTTTCTAATCTTTCTACAAAGACCACACATGGCACACAGTTTTAAAATATATTTAAGCACGTGAGTTAAATATTGTGAAATCATATAAAACAGTTTAAGAAGAGGATGTTCATCAGGATTCCGACGGGAGAATACCTCGAACGGGCTGGGTAGTGTAAGAAAGGTATCCTGAGATGCCCGTGTTTTCACATCACGAAGGCGAATAAATTCCTCTGTGTACGCATAGTGACCACCTCGACCTGCAGTTACAACCGCAGCAATTAAAAGGGAGACCACTAGGTGTGGCGGGAGAGAGCGGTCCTTGGGGTGATGAGGCTAGCGAAAAACCGTCACAGTTCCTCAGTTCAAATTTCACTGCATTTCAGAGGCAAGAGCCCTCCTCGGAATTGAAGCTCAGGAAGGAGCCGGGCAGCGCAGCGTACTCGCGGGTAGCGGGAAATTGGGGGGTGGGGGGAGTCACACAGAACCGAGGCGAGAGCCAGGCCTCTGTCCCCTGCACCTAGATGAGGTCAGATAGGTCGGGGGCAGGGGGCGGGCGGAGCCAAGTCCAAGGCTGAGTGCCAAACCCACACCCTTGTCTGAAGCGGGCAGAGGGTGAGCCTCCAGCGTGGCGTCACATCTGGATGCACCAGGCTCACCCCAGCTGCGCGCTCAGGTGCGCGGAGCCCCGAAGGGGTGGGGCCCGGGAGGAGCTGCCTTTCCACTTTGGGCCACACGGGGGCAGCAGAGGACAGGCGGAGAAGACAGAGGGCCTTGGGATGGGGGTGGAAGAGGGTAAGGAGACAGGGAGAAAGACCTAGAGAGGGCTAGAAACACAGAGAGACAAAAGATGAAAGTGAAGGCAGTAAAATGAAGAGAGGGGAGACAGGCAGCCAGACGTCCAGTAAAGGTGCGCCTGGAAGCCCCAGAGCCACAGGGGAGCCCAGCACTGCTAATCCTGACAGTGACCCCTCTAGGTGCTGTCTGAGCCTGTGATTACTGCGAACCCTTTTCATTGATGAGGGAACTGGGGAAGAGAGAGGACTGTGGTCAACTGTTAGGACGCGGAATCCTCACTAGATAGCTTCCTGGCTGGGTTATTTAACTTCGCTGCCTCACTTTCCTTACTTGTTTCACGGCGTTGTTGTGAGAATTAAATGAAACAACAGATATAACGTGCTAGACTAGCACTCAGCATAAACGCCAACAATTATTGTGTTTTTCTACCTTGTGACAACAGGTTAGAACGTTTTATCCATTTAAAAACTTAGTTATCTGTTTTTATAAAGTTTTTTCTGTGAAATTATTTACAGATATCTTCCTCCTCCCTTGCCCTTTTTAACCTTTATACATATCACAAAATCAACCAAAATGTTCCCCTACTCTGAAATCTGAATCCTAATTAGTGGTAAAAATTTAAACTTGGTTGGCACATCACACTTTAAAAGTATATGTATCTTTTTTTTTGTTTTTTGGACTAACATTTTATTTGGACATCAGATTATAAACAAGACAAATAAGTAAAATCCAGTGTTAGGAAATAAAAAGAATTTTAAAAGAACAATCAGAATGAAGTAAGTCAGAAAGAAAAATATCAGTACAGTATATTAACGCATATATATGGAATTTAGAAAGATGGTAATGATGACCCTATTTGTGAGACAGCAAAAGAAACACAGATGTAAAGAACAGACTTTTGGACTCCGTGGGAGAAGGCGAGGGTGGGATGATTTGAGAGAACAGCATTGAAACACATATATTACCATATGTGAAATAGATCACCAGTCCAGGTTCAATGCATGAGACAGGGCGCTCAGGGCCGGTGCACTGGGACCTGGGACGGCTCTGAGGGATGGGATGGGGAGGGAGGTGGGAGGGGGTTCAGAACAGGGGCACATGTACACCCGTGGCGGATTCATGTCAATGTGTGGCAAAAGGCACTACAATGTAGTAAAGCAATTAGCCTCCAATTAAAATAAGTAAATTAATTTTAAATAAATAAAAAGAACAATCAGGACAAATGACTCACAAGGGAAAGGGGAGTAACTTTTGAACTAGACTGTGATTTGTATCATTCTGTAACTTAATTCCTAAATATACCAAGTGAATTGATAATTTAATCTCTTAATTGTAATGCTCTAATTTAAAAAAACTAATGCGAATTATAACATGAAGACATTTTCATCTTGTTAGTTTTTTTTTTCTTTTGCTGTATGAAAGATAATTTTTGTATCATGTTCTGGGAGTAATAACAGCTTTTTTGCTCTATATAAATACTAGTGGAGATTCTCCTGTAACAAAATGATTATTGAAAAATAATAATCTCAAAACATGGAGGGGAGCCTTAGTTTCCATGTTTGCTTGGTGCTGCTGAAAATATTCCCTCTGTCCTACAGATGGGGAACCTGAGGCTCAGAGGGATTCAGTGACTTGGCACATGGACTACAGCCGGGGAAGGCCAGAGCCAGGACTTACAATCAGGTCCTGTGACCTTTCCTTCCAGGGCCGGCTGACTCAGTGGGAGACAGGAAGCGCCTGCCCAGCCCAGGGGCTAAATTCGGTCCCACTGTCTAGCGGAGCGCAGCCTGCTGCCATACCTTGGCAGGGGCTCGGCAGAAGGCAGCAGCATGTTTTGCTCTCAAGCCACTTGCTTGAAGGACTTGCAAGGTCAGCGCTGGACAGCGTCAGGAAGTCTGTCAAATGGGCCCACCGTCGCTGTCAGGAACGAACATCTGGACAGGGAACAACAAACAGGCGGCACGGGAGGGGCACACACTGGCACAGGAGGAGGGAAGCATGTAGTCCCCAGAGCGGGCCCCAGGTGCAGCTGGGCGCCCCTGGCTCAGACGCTTAGACTCCCTCCCCCGCCCCTCCCTCTTCATCTGCAAAATGGGGATAACAATGGTCCTTTCTTCCTCAGCAAGGCAGATGGGAGGGTGGAACGAGGTGACAAATTTGAAGGGCCAGCCCTGTGCACAGAATGCTTCAAGCAAGGAGCTCCTTTATTATTACTTGAAAAAGGAATAATACTCTTTCAGGATTATTTCAAAGAGTAAAACAAATGAAGGTATTTCAACACTTGGGACACAGCAGACGCTCAGTGGAGCCTTCAGTGGCCTCTGCTGCCATGCCTTGGAGTGCTGGAGGGCCCCTGGGGGATGCACACCCCCACACAGGTTGGTCTTTTCAGCCAACAACAGTAACTGGTGGACAGAACCCCTGGTGCCCCCCAGCCATGCCCTTCAAGAAGGATGTGTGCACAGAACAGTGAGGAAAGTGAGCCTGGGGCTCCCTCAAGGAGGCCCTGCTAAGCTCTGCTGGGCCCACTGGTGGCCAATGGCGCTCTCTCCTTGTGCACCAGCCCTCAGTCTCACAGATGACCCCAGACTCCGCCTGTCAGCTGTGGCCCCAAAGCAGATGACCTGGCCATTGGCTTTCCCCTTCACCAGTTGCCAGCATCCTCCACCATCCTTGCCCCTGTCCTCTGTCCCTCCAGAAACCAGGATCCTTCCTTCTGCCCAAAGCCACCCCGCAATCCACGCCCCTCTTCATCCGTCAGCTCCTTCTTCTCCAGACACCACCTCACACCTGCCCTGGACACCAGCAGGTCACCCTCCCCCGTCTTTGCCTCCTCCACAAGCTTGCAGCTTGCAGCTTGCAGCCCACGTTTTCTTCTCCCAGTTCCCTCTCTCGGCTCCATCCCCCCCCAACAAGAGTCCTTGTCCCCTCCTGTCTCTGACCCTCTCTGGAAATCTTTGTGAGTTTTTCAAACAAGCAAATGAAAGAAAACCTGTTTTCTATTTGCGAAAGCAGCCCCTTAGCAGCCTGAGGCAGTGAAGATCTCCCTCTTTCTAGAAGGTCCCATGTCCCCTTGATCAGGTCACCCCAGGTTTCCCTCCTTCCTCTCCAGCCACATCTCTACTTGGCAGACTCTTCTTCCCTGCTGACAATTCCCAAAATCTCTTGTCTCCAGCCCAGAGAGCTCTCCTAGGCACAGACTCACATGCCCAGATGCCCCATTCATCTCCACTTGTGTGTCCCACAGAAACCTCCAACTCAAAAGGTTAAAACCTGAGCTGACTTCCACCCAAACTGCTCATCCTCTCCATCTTGGACATGGCCATCTCCACACCTTCTGTCAAATAAGCCCCAAACTTCAGCATAAGCCAGCACTTCCATCTTTTACTTGCCCCCAACCAATTCACCTTTACCTCCGGCCAGCTCCTCTCCCCAACTTCCTCAAGTCCCTCTTCCCCCAGGCAACCAGGGACACCCAACTCACCTCCCCTGGGAAGTCTTTCCTGCCACTCCAGGAGCCACTAGTGGCTCCACCTGCAGCTTCCTTCCCCTCTGTCACGCAGGTCCCAAAGCCAAGGGTGCAAACCTGCAACTCAGGACCAGTGTCAGCCTCCAGAGGTGTTTTACCCCCACCATGGGCTCAACACAAGGCTTTTAAAAATGAGCCACTGTCAACTGTATTAGTTTCTGAAGGCTGCCAACAGAGTATGACAAATTGGTTGGCTTAAAACAATAGAAATTTATTCTCTCACAGTTCTGAAGGCTGACAGTTCAAAATCAAGGTGTTGGTAGTGCCTTCCCCTCCAAATGCCCCATCACCAAAGGCTCTAGGGAAGCCTCCTCCCTGAATTAGGAGCAGTGGCAGTGTTATCTCCCTCCTTCAAGAAGGTCCCACGTTCCTTGATGAGGTCGCTCCAGGTTTCCCTGCTTCTGTCAGGGCTTCCCAGGAGGCCCAGTTGTGAAGAACCCCCCCCTGCCAATGCAGAAGACACAGGAGATGCGGGTTTGATCCCTGGGTTGGGAAGATCCCCTGGAGAAGGAAACGGCAACCCACCCCAGTACTCTTGCCTGGAGAATCCCATGGACAGAGGAGCCTGGTGGGCTACAGTCCCTGGGGTCACAAAGCGTCGGACACGACTAAGCACACACGCACACACACGCTGGCTGATGCTGGCGATCCTTGGCACGCCTCTGCACGTGGCAGCACAGGTCCAGTCTCTGCCTCCATCTTCACATGGCCGTCTTCCCTCTATCTCAATCCTTGCTTTCTCTTCGTATAAGGACACAGTCATTGAATTAGGGTCCGCTCTAAACCATAGGACTGGGACTGCCCTGGTGCTTCAGTGCCCATGGCTCCACGTTCCTGTTTCACTCCTGGTCAGGGAACTAGATCCTGCGTGCCACAACGCAGGAAGGGTTCACAAGCTGCAACTAAAGACCCCACACGCCACAACGAAGGCTGAAGATCCCACATGCCGAAACTAAGACTTGGCATTGTCAAATAAAGTAAATAAATAAAAATAAATATTTAAATAAATAAATAACAAACCATAGGACTCCATCTTATATATGCAAAGCCCCTATTTCCAAATAAGGTCATGTTCAGAAGTGCCAGATGAACATGAATCTGGCAGGGACACTATTCAACTCAGTGTATTTAAAATTGGGAGATTGTACATAAATATGTAGATTACCAGCCTTCTTTTTTAAAAAAGATCTGACCCCACATCATTCTCATACATTACTTTGCCAACAAAGGTCCGTCTAGTCAAAGCTATAGTTTTTCCAGAAGTCATGTATGGATGTGAGAGTTGGACTATAAAGAAAGCTGAGCATCTATGGGGTGAAAAAGAGTCGGACACGACTGAGCGACTGAACTGAACCAAACTGACTAGTTCAGTTCGGTCAGTTCCGTTCAGTTCAGTCGCTCAGTCGTGTCCGACTCTTTGCAACCCTGTGAATCGCAGCACGCCAGGCCTCCCTGTCCATCACCAACTCCCTGAGTTCACCCAAACTCATGTGCATTGAGTTGGTGATGCCATCCAGCCATCTCATCCTCTGTCGTCCCCTTCTCCTCCTGCCTTCAATCTTTTCCAGCATCAGGGTCTTTTCCAATGAGTCAACTCTTGGCATGAGGTGGCCAAAGTATTAGAGTTTCAGCCTCAGCATCATTCCTTCCAAAGAACACCCAGGACTGATCTCCTTTAGAATGGACTGGTTGGATCTCCTTGCAGTCCAAGAGACTCTCAAGAGTCTTCCCCAACACCACAGTTCCAAAGCATCAATTCTTCGGCGCTCAGCTTTCCTCACAGTCCAACTCTCACATCCATACATGACCACTGGAAAAACCATAGCCTTGACTAGATGGACCTTTGTTGGCAAAGTAATATCTCTGCTAAAAGCAATCTCTGCTATGCAATCTAGGTTGGTCTTAACTTGCCTTCCAACGAGTAAGCGTCTTTTAATTTCATGACTGCAATCACCATCTGCAGTGATTTTGGAGCCCCCCAAAATAAAGTCTGGCACTGTTTCCACTGTTTCCCCACCTGTTTCCCATGAAGTGATGGAAGTTTTCTGAATGTTGAGCTTTAAGCCAACTTTTTCACTCTCCTCTTTCACTTTCATCAAGAAGCTTTTTAGTCATCTGCATATCTGAGGTTATTGATATTTCTCCTGGCAATCTTGATTCCAGCTTGTGCTTCTTCCAGCCCAGCGTTTCTCATGATGTACTCTCCATATAAGTTAAATAGGCAGAGTGACAATATACAGCCCTGACATACTCCTTGTCCTATTTGGAACCAGTCTGTTGTTCCATGTCCAGTTCTAACTGTTGCTTCCTGACCTGCACATAAGTTTCTTAAGAGTATCCCTATCTCTTTCAGAATTTTCCACAGTTTATTGTGATCCACACAGTCAAAGGCTTTGGCATAGTCAATAAAGCAGAAATAGATCTTTTTCTGGAACTCTCTTCCTTTTTCGCTGATCCAGCGGATTTTGGCAATTTGATCTCTGGTTCCTCTGCCTTTTCTAAAACCAGCTTGAAGTTCACAGTTCACGTATTGCTGAACCTGCCTTGGAGAAATTTGAGCATTACTGTACTGTGTGAGACGAGTGCAATTGTGCGGTAGTTTGAGCATTCTTTGGCATTGCCTTTCTTTGGGGTTGGAATGAAAATTGACCTTTTCCAGTCCTGTGGCCACTGCTGAGTTTTCCAAATTTGCTGGCATATTGAGTGCAGCACTTTCACAGCTTCATCTTTCAGGATTTGAAATAGCTCAACTGGAATTATATCACCTCCACTAGCTTTGTTCACAGTGATGCTTTCTAAGACCCACTTGAGTTCACATTCCAGGATGTCTGGCTCTAGGTGAGTGATCACACCATCATGATTATCTGGGTCATGAAGATCTACATGGTGGCAAGTGGCCGGAGCAGAAAAGTCTTCTCATTCCCACATATACTGGGTACACGACCTCCACCCACCATAGTCCCTACACCGAGGGGTCTAACAACTTTGACAGCAGCCCAGGATTAAAGACCACCCCCCTACACACACCCTACCTTCTTAAGACTAGCAGTGAGTTCTACCAAAGTAAGAGGAAGTAGCAAAGCAGAGGGTATGCAACTCTTTAAGAGGCAACCGTTCTCCACCCAAACATTTCTCTCATTGACATTACCTACCTGCTCCTTGGAATTTTCACCTGGAGCCTGGCTGTACGTTAATGACATGTTTATGTGACTGTCCACGGCTGGAGGTACCACTCACTGTGCACACCCCCAACCCACAGCCCTTGTCCTAACTCTTCCACCGCCAGCATCTCCACTGTTTTTCCTAAGGTCCTCCTCTGGCTTTCAGAGTCCATTTCCCCACCCCACCCCACTGCTGGTCCTCAACTGACTGAGTTCCTGTATAAATCTCCAGCCCCCTCACCCTCAGCGGAGCGCTCTAAGGCGCACGTTCTCCACGGAGCTCTTCAGGGTTTCCCAGCGCAATGTGAGCTCCAGCTGCTCACTGTGGGGACAGGGGCTTCAGTGACACACCCCCAGGTGGCGCTCTGCCTCACTTGCTCTCTGTCCTGGGGAAGTGCCTGCTGGATCTCCCCTCAGATAACCTGCTTACACAAGAGCCTTATCTCAGGGTCAGCTGCGGAGGAGCCCAGGGTTGAGGACGGAGATGTGGTCTGTTTGTTTGTTCATCTCCACAGCACACAGCACCGCGCAGGCACGTGTCTAGTGAGCTGTGTGTGTCGACCTCCGCCGTCTCCCATCCAGCCAGGCCTGGCTTAGGTGCTGGCAGACAGTGATGAGAGCTCCGCTGTTCCCTACCCTCCAGGAGTTTCCAATCCAGGGAAGAAAACAAAGATGGCGGCCTCCCTAGAAGCCTACCACTTGGGCATGGAAAAAAACTTAGGACTGTGAAAAAGTGGGGAAACAGCACAAACTAGCAAAGAGTGAGAACTAAGATGAACTAAGATCCTTCACTCACCTGGCAAAAATCCACTGAGGGATATTCTGACAGGTGCACACACACACAAACAGGCCAACAGAACACCAAGAGGGCAGTGGTCTGATAGGAGCAGAGACCTCAGTGGCAGCACCAAGGAGGGCCAACTCAGCCTGGCAGGGCAGGAGGACTCCCTAGAGGAGGTGTTGTCTCAGCTGAGTCTTAAAGGATGGGAAGATATGTGCAAGATATTAAAAGGAAGAAGCATTCTAGATGAAGAAACCACACAGAGACTCCTAGAAAGGTATGAAGATGGTTCTGATTAGGGAGGCTGCAAGTGGCTTGGTATGGCTGAGACAAGGAGAGGGCTCAGAGGGAGGAGAAGCCAGGGGCAAGATTATGGACAAGTTTCTTGCTAGACAGAGGCATTCAAACCTCTTTGGGACTCAGTTTTCTCCTCAGTGGAATGAACATGAGAGGCTCTTGTAAAGATAAGCCGTATTAATGCAAGAACAGACCGTTATACAACAGCTGGCGTTTCACTGGCTCTCAGTGAACTTCAGCTACTTCATCCTGAGAACCATAAGGTCACTGTACGGTTTGAAACAGCACAGTGGCATGGTCAGCTAGGAGCCCTGGGAGACAGCAGCAAGGAGGTTGAAGTGAGATGTCAGCGGCCTGGAGCCCTACCCTACCCCACACAGTGCCAAGAGCTTCTTATGTCTCTGCCTGAGGACTCTTAACACTGCAGTCTTCTCGGGTACGGGCAAGGCAGGCCAGAAATGCTGAGGAGTTAACACCCTAGAAACAAGCTAACCCAAGAAGAGTTGGGAGTTGGTGGTAAATCCTCCTGCCTCCTGGATCTCAGAGGGTCTTCAGCTGTTCTGAGCTCCAGGTGATGCCAGAGGCAACCCACTTATTAGCTTAACTTTTATTAGCTTTTCTCCATTTCCTGACTCATTTCTGTATTCCCTCATTGTGTCTCCTAGAATCATCTTCCCAATAAATGACTCACACCCTAATTCTTGTCTTAGGATATACTTTCAGGAAAATCCAAACTGAGTAGTTGGTAACCAATCCCCACCCACCAGAAAGCAAATGTCAGCAGGAAATTCCAGAATTAAATGGCTAGCCAGCCAGATGGCAAAATAGAATCTCATTTTCTGGTAGGAAGTGGGAGGTTTTAGCAGCAATACAATTCATGACTCTCACCTGTGATGGGTGGACTGGGCAGATATATAAGTGGAAAGGGAATCCAAGCTATGTAATAGCTCCAACAATTGAACGATATGGAGGCAACATAAGGATCATGGAGTTGATTAACTTTTGTTATCTGCCATAAGAAGCTTCAAAGAAAGATAATCTGATATGCTTAATAAAGTCCACTAGCAACTCAGAGCATATTATGAAAACTAGAAGGGCTCCATGGCACAAAGAAACATTTATCTCTTACAACTGGACGATGGACTATGCAAAAAATCAGCCCAAAATTTGATTGTAAGCAAGGCCAGGTTACAAAAGAGGCTGAATCCACAGGCCCAGTAAGTCATGGGCTAAAGTTAGGGTCCAAAGGGCAGAAGAGGCCCTGAGACTTGGGGTTCAGATTTAAGAACTTCAGACTGCCACATTCTCCTGAACCTTGTAATGGTGTCACGAATACCTCCCTTCCCCTCATAGGCAAGGGAAGCTTCCCACTGCCAGGAGACCATGCCAAATCCTCACCCAAGACAAATGCTCTCCAAGATAATGGTCCTCCTCCTGCCTTCCACCACGCCACTCCACCCCACCCCACCCCACCCGACTGCCCATGACATCCAGTCCAAAAACTACAGTCTGATCTCATAATGACTAGATAGAGAAGTCAGTCAGTTCAGTCAATCAGTCGTGTCCAACTCTTTGTAACCTCATGGACTGCTGCACACCAGGCTTCCCTGTCCATCACCAACTCCCAGAGCTTGCTCAAACTCATGTCCATCGAGTTGGTGTTGCCGTCTAATCATCTCATCCTCTGCCGTCCGCTCCTCCTCCTGTTTTCAATCTTTCCCAGCATCAGGATCTTTTCTAATGAGTCAGTTCTTCGCATCAGGTGGCCAAAGTGTTGGAGCTTTGCTTCAGCATCAGTCCTTGCAATAAATATTCAGCACTGATTTCCTTTAGGATGGACTGGTTGGATCTCCTTGCAGTCCAAGGGACTCTCAAGAGTCTTCTCCAACACCACAGTTCAAAAGCATCTATTCTTTGGTGCTCAGCTTTATGGTCCAACTCTCACATCCATACATGACTACTGAAAACATAACTTTGACTATACAGAACTTTGTCAGCAAAGATGGAGTAGTACTGGCCCTTATATGGAAGATAACAGATTATTCATCATCAAAGCTACAGGAACTGACTAATGGTTTCAGAAGCAACTAGAAGATGAGGGTGTTGGACCATGGTGGAAGAAAACTATAAGACTGGATAGGAGATAGTTGTTGAAGTGAGTGATCCTATCACTCAAGACTTCATAGCCTGACAAGGATGTTCAAAGTCAACCTTAATATGTTGCTAGAGATGACAATGGCCTCCAATAAGTGAGGTGTATATACCATAGCTACCTTGGCAGAGTGTTGGGGAAGAGGTCAGAGGCTCGGAGTAGTGGGCATTCTAGAATGGATTTATGATGTAAGGCCAGACAGCCACCAATGGACTAAGTCCTACAGAAGGGCTAGAAGACACTCACTTTACTAACTGGAGGGGCTTCCTTGATAGCTCAATTGGTAAAGAATCCACCTGCAGTGCAGGAAACCCCAGTTCAAGTCCTGGGTCTGAAAGATCCGCTGGAGACGGATCCCAGACCCACTTCAGTATTCTTGGGCTTCCCTGGGGGCTCAGCTGGTAAACAATCTGCCTGCAATGCAGGAGACCTGGGTTCGATCCCTAGGTTGGGAAGATCCCCTGGAGAAGGGAAAGGCTACCTACTCCAGTATTCTGGCCTGGAGAATTCCATGGACCATATAGTCCATGAGGTCACAAAGAGTCGGACGCCACTGAGTGACTTTCACTTTCACACTTACTGAGTGGATGTACCTTGTAGAATAAGAAGGGATGTACTGGAAGAAACTCAGTGGTGGCTCTCCTCGGTAAGCCAAGCTGATAGTAAGGATGCAGCTATGGAACCTACCTAGTGGTGGTAGGAATATAGAAATCTGAACTCTCAGAGGCCAAGCGGTAGCATTTAAACATCAGAGGCAAGGGTGATGGACCACAAAAGTAGAAGGGTAACCAAAGACTCTGACCCACAGAGGGATATGTGGTGATGGCTAACAGACCACAGTATTCCCAGAGATGAGACAGATGGGCAGCCATCTAGAGTGCAGACTTATAAATCAAAAAATGCAAGAGCATGGAAACTGGAGACTGATAATCTGTTGTCACAGTGAAAACTTATGGTCCCTTGTCTGGTTTCTAGGCTTGACCAGGTTTTCAGATCCAGAGTCCATTAATCAAAGGAGAGGCCAGATCCCTTTGCTAGGAGCTGATGTGTCATAGCAAATATATGCAATACATATTACCCCCCCTTCCCCAAAAGCCATATAACCAGTTACAAGACTAACTGCATATTGAAGAAAGGGAACACCCAAGTCCCTTAAGAGCTACTGAATAAAGTGCCTGAACAGGCACTCTTACCAGGGAACCCAACATGCCGTAACGGCTCCCTTGTTGGACTGCAGTTGTTTTAAGGCCAGATGACACAGGGAGTCCTGGCCCAAGTCCATCTTATAGTGAAATCCATCCTATGAGAAAAGGACATCCCTGAAACTACCCCCTGCCCTGGCCAAGAGAAGGAGTCGGAAGGAGCGCTACATCATGGGTAGGGTGGCAGGAACTAGCTCCGCCCTCCGTGATTTAAAGGCTGCCAGGGTGGTGGCTTTCATCACATGAGTGTGTGCTCAGTTGTGTCCGACGCTTTGCGACTCCATGGACTGTACCCCACCAGGCTTCTCTGTCCATGGAAATTTCCAAGCAGTACTGGAGTGGGTTGCCATTTCCTCTTCCAGGGGAATCTTCCCAACCCAGGGATCAAATCTGTGTCTCTTTTGTCTCCTGCATTGGCAGATGGATTTTTCACCACTGTGACACCTGGGAAGCCCCATTTTTACCATATCTCTCTCTAATAATATCCCCTGCAAAAAAAAAAAAAAAAAGATTATGGTAGACAATAGTGGACTATCGGAAACATAACCAATCACAGCCATCATGCCAGATATGCTACCTCTGCTAGAAACAGTCAGCACTTGGTTATGGAGCTACTGATTCCGCACATGTATTCTTTGCAGTCCCCATCAAAAAGGAAGATCAGCAGTTCACAGTTCCCATTTCACAGTCACCTAGGATGAGCAGCAGTATACACTGATCTTCTTGCCCGAGGGCAGTGGTAATCTTCCTTTCTGTCTCAGTATATGTCCGGGGAACACATCATTCTGACACTGCCACAGAGCATCATCATACAATCCACCCTGCTGATGGCACCATCTTAATCCCATTACAGAGGTACTCTTGGAAAGATACTTGCATGCCAGAGAGTAAGTAGATTAACCCTACAGATTAAGGGGACTGCCACATCAACAGCACTGTAGTAGGCTAATGGCAAAGGGTATTGGAGGACATCCCACCTCCCCAGAGTAAAGGCTGTTATTGTACTTTTACCTCCTACAACTAAGGAAGAGTCACAGCCCTTAGCAGGTCAGCCCACACTTAGGTAAACTGCTCTAATCTGTTTTCTGGGTGACTTAGAAGGTTACCTACTTTGAGGATTCTCTACAGTTGGCTCAGGTCGCTGTAAAAGCTGCCTTGACCCATAAGCTATATGAACCAGTAGACCCAGTCGTGATAGAGGTGTCCATGGTCGACAAAAAGGCCACGTGGAATCTCTGACTAGTCTCAAAAAAGGGCTTCAGTGTAGGCTTCTGGTGTTCACAGTTCTGCAGCAGAGAAGACTTCACTATTCAAAGACAAGTTCCTGACATATTACTGCGCTTTAGGATATAAACCAAGAACATGACCTAGAATATAAGATGACTACAAAACCAGAGATGCTTATCAAGACCTGGGAGTTGGGAATTCTCTGGCAGTCCAGTGGTTAGGACTCTTCACGTTCACTGCCAAGGGCACAGGTTGGTCAGGGAACTAAGATCCCATAAACCTAGTGGCATGGCCAAAGTAAAAAATAAATAATAATAATAATAAAACTTAGGTAGGGGTTTCCCTGGTGGCTCAGTGGTTAAAAAAAAGAAAAGAAAAGTCTGCCTGCCAATGCAGAAGACGAAGGTTTGATCTTTGGTCCAGAAAGATCCCACATGCTGTGGAGCAACTAAGCTTGAGCACCATAACTACTGAGCCTGCGCTCTACAGCCTGGGAGTCACAACTACTGAGCCCATGTGCCTCAACTACTGAAGCTCTGTGAGTCAGGTGGCCAAAGTATTGGAGCTGCAGCTTCAGCATCAATCCTTCCAATGAATATTCAGCACTGATTTCCTTTAGGATAGACTGGTTTGATTTCCTTGCAGTCCAAGGGACTCTCAAGAGTATTGTCCAATACCACAATTTGAAAGCATCAATTCTTTGGCACTTAGCCTTCTTTATGGTCCAACTCTCACATTCATACATAACTACTGGAAAAACCATAGCTCTGATTGTATGGACCTTTGTCAACAAAGTGATGTTTTTAATATGCTGTCTAGGTTTTTCATAGTTTTCCTTCCAAGGAGCAAGCATCTTTTAATTTCATGGTTGGAGTCACTGTCTGCAGTGATTTTGGAAATCCAAGAAAATAAAATCTGTTACTGCTTGCACTTTTTCCCCTTCAATTTGCCATGAAGTGGTAGGACTGGATGCCATGATATTAAGTTTTTGAATGTTGAGTTTCCAGCCAGCTTTTTCACTTTCCTCTTTCACCCCATCAAGAGAATCTTTAGTTCCTCTTCACTTTCTGCCATTAGGGTGGTATCATCTGCGTATCTGATATTTCCCTGGGCAATCTTGATTCCAGCTCATGTATGATGTACTCTGCATATAAGTTAAATAAATGGGGTGACAATATACAGCCTAGACATATTCCTTTCCCAATTTGGAACAGCCAATTGTTCCATGTAAGGTTCTACCTGTTGCTTCTTGACCCACATACAGGTTTCTCAGAAGACAGATAAGGTGGTCTGCTTTTTCCATCTCTTTAAGAATTTTCCAGTTTGTTGTAATACACACAGCCATAGGCTTTAGTGTAGTCAATGAAGCAGTTTTTTCTGAAATTCTCTTGCTTTCTCTATGGCCTAATGAATGTTGGCAATTTGATCTCTGGTTCCTCTGCCTTTTCTAAACCCAGTTTGTACATTTGGAAGTTATCTGTTCATGTACTGCTAAAGCCTAGCTTGAAAGATTTTGGACATAACCTTACTACCATGTGAAGTGAGTGTAATTATATGGTACTTTGGACATTCTTTGGCACTGCCCCTCTTTGGGATTGGAATTAAAACTGACCTTTTCCAATCCTGTGGCCACTGCTGAGTTTTCCAAATTTGCTGACATACTGAGTACTGCACTTTCACAGCATCATCTTTTAAGATTTGAAATAACTCAGTTAGAATACCATCACTTCCATTAGCTTTGTTTATAGTAATACTTCCAGTCAATCCTAAAGGAAATCAACCCAGAATATTCACTGGAAGGACTGATGCTGAAGCTGAAGCTCCAAAACTGTGGCCACTTGATGTGAAGGGCCAACTCATTGGAAAAGACCCAGATGCTTGGAAAGATTGAGGGCAGGAGGACAAGAGGGCAGCAGAAGATGAGATGGTTGGATGGCATACCAACTCAGTGGACATGAGTTTAAGCAAAATCTGGGAGTTAGTGAGGGCTTCCCTGGTAACTCAACTGGTAAAGAATCTTCCTGCAATGCAGGAGACCCCAGTTTGATTCCTGGGTTGGGAAGATTCCCTGGAGAAGGGAAAAGCTCCCACTCCAATATTCTTGGGCTTCCCTGGTGGTTCAGATGGTAAAGAATGCACTTGCAATGTGGGAGACCTGGGTTCGATCCCTGGCTTCTGAGGATCCCTGAAGGAGGCCATGGCAACCCACTCCAGTATTCTTACCTAGAGAATCCCCATAGGCAGAGAAGTCTGGCGGGGTACAATCCACTGGGTTGCAAAGAGTTGGACACAACTGAGTGACTAAGCACACACAGAGAGTTAGTGAAGGGCAGGGAAGCCTGATGCACTGCAGTTCACGAGGTCGCAAAGAGTCAGACATGACTTAGCCACTCAACAACAATGCTTCCTGAGGCCCACTTGACTTCACACTCCAGTATTAGATTTTTAATTTATTTTTATTGTAGTAAAGTATACATAAATGCTACCATTTTATGTACACTATTCTTAAGTGTACAACTCAGTGGCATTAATTCCATTCATATTGTGGGGCAAACATCACTGTTATCCATCTTCAGGACTTTTTCATCATCCCATTCTGAAATTCTGTACCCATTAAATACTAACTGCCCATTCTCTTTTCCCCTTAACCCCTGGTAACACCTGTTCCACTTTCTGGTTCTATAAAGTTGGCTATTCTAGGTACTTTTTATAAGTAGCATCACACAACATTTGTCCTTTTGTGACTGGTTTATTTCACTAAAGTACAGTGCCTTGGGCTTCTCTGATGGCTCAGCAGCAAAGAATCTTCCTGCAATGCAGGAGACCTGGGTTCGATCTCTGGGTTCAATCCCTGGGTCAGGAAGATCCCCTGGAGAAGGAAATAGCAACCCACTCTGGTATTCTTACCTGGGAAATCCCATAGACACAGGAGCCTGGTGGGCAACAGTCCTTGGGGTCGAAAAAATCAGACACAACTTAGAGATAAAGAATGACACCATGTCTTCAGGCTTCTTTCATGTTATATCATTCTTATTTTAGTCTTTTCATTTTCTATCCATTATTGAGAGAGAGCTATTGTAGTCTTCCACTATTATTATAGAACTGTTTCTCCCTTTAATTCTATCAATTTTTCCTTCAGAGATTTTGAGGATCTCTTATTAGGTGCATAAACTTATTATTATTATTATTATTATACCCTCACAGCAAACTCTGAGAGAAGACCATTACTATCCCCATTTTGCAGATGAGGAAAAGAAGGTTTACAGAGGTCAAAGTAAATGATTCTTTTTAAAAATGTATTTATCATCATTGGAGACAGTCAAGAAGAGAGTGAAAAAGTTGGCTTAAAAACTCAACATTCAGAAAACTAAGATCATGGCATCTGGTCCCATCACTTCATGGCAAATAGATGGGGAAACAATGGAGATAGTGAGAGACTTTGTTTTCTTGGGCTCCAAAACCACTGCAGATGGTGAGTGCAGCCATGAAATTAAAAGACACTTGCTCCTTGGAAGAAAAGCTATGACCAAACTAGATAGCATATTAAAAAGCAGAGACATTACTTTGCCAACAAAGGTCCATCTAGTCAAAGCTATGGTTTTTCCAGTAGTCATATATGGATGTGAGAGTTGGACTGTGAAGAAAGCTGAGCACCGAAGAATTGATGCTTTTGAACTGTGGTGTTGGAAAAGCCTCTTGAGAGTCCCTTGGACTGCAAGATCAAACCAGTCAATCCTAAAGGAAATCAGTGCTGAATAGTCATTGGAAGGACTGATGCTGAAGCTGAAGCTCCAATACTTTGGCTACTTGATGTGAAGAACTGATTCATTTGAAAAGACCCTAATGCTGGGAAAGATTGATGGCAGGAGGAGAAGGGGACGACAGGATGAGATGGTTGCATTGCATCACTAACTCGATGGACATGAGTTTTGAGTAAGCTCCAGGAGTTGGTGATGGACAGGAAGTCTGGTGTGCTGCAGTCCATGGGGTCGCAGAGTCGGACACGACTGAGCAACCGAACTGAACTGAATTGTACCCACTCCTAAGTCTGAGTATTATCAGTTAACAGGAAAATATAAAGCTTTTAGCCTATTTGTTCTACTCAAACTGTCTGTCAAATTGCAGGCAACCAAGTACATTTGACCAATGAGGAAAGGTCTTTCCTTACAAAAGAATTTCAACTAGAAAATGTTGATAGAATGATGGGATTAGAAAACACTTTTTTTGTGAGTCCTCATGGAATAATATTCTAGATGATGATGAGCAATGGATAAAAAACACATTTGATCAAAATTTGGTGGATGTATTTTCTATTGCTACTGTAATTACATAGTTAGTGGCTTAAAGCAATATACGTTTTATTATTTTACAGTTCTGGAGGTCAGTAGTTTGAAATGAGTCTCAACAGGCTAAAAATCAGAGTGTCATGAGGACTGTGTTCCTTACAAGCCCGTAGGGAAGAATCTGATCCCTGGCCTATAGCTGGGTTCTAGAGGCCACCTGCATTCCTTGCCTAGCTGCCTCTCTCTTCTTCTTCAAAGCCATCAGTGTAGCATCTTCAGAGCCTTTTCAGACTTTGAGCTCTCCCTCCCATGCCTCCCTCTTCCACTTTAAAAGAGCCTTATGCTTCACTGGGCTTCCCTGGTGGCTCAGACAGTAAAGAATCTGCCTGCAATGCAGGAAACCTGGGTTTGATCCCTGGGTCGGAAAGATTCCCTGGAGAAGGGAATGGCAACCCACTCCAGTATTCTTGCCTGGAGAATTCCATGGACAGCGGAGCTTGGCAGACTATAATCCAGGGGGTGGCAAAGAGGATGGACAGCGGAGCTTGGCAGACTATAATCCAGGGGGTGGCAAAGAGTTGGACATGACTGAGTGACTAACACTTTCAACTTTGTGCTTACACAGGACTCACCTAGATAACCCAAGATAATCTCTTTATCTTGATTTCAGTTGATTGTCACCCTTAATTCCATCTGCAGTCTTTCATCTTTCTAGGTAACATATTCACAAATTCTGCCTATCACAATAAGGAACTAGATGTTTGCAATATATCAAATTATCAACTTACTTAGAGGTCATGAAGGGGGAAAACACACCTTATCAATGAAGGAGTCAGATTGTCTCCAACTAAACCCACTGATAATTTTAACATCACTAACAGATGTGGTATGCATTCTGATGTTACGTAACATGAAATAAAAAGCATCACCTATGAAATATTCTTAACAGAAATGTTTTACATGACTTTAAACAACCTTTTGTAACTAATTTCCAGTTTATCAGAAATGCTGGGGATGGAGGAAAAAGTTAAATGACACCACGAAGAAGCAGGAAAATTGTCTCAGTTTCTTTAGTAAATCACTGACCTAAAAAAAAAAAAGAAAAGAAAACCCAGTGGCTGTTTAGGATTAAATAATAATGGTTCCCCCAGAAGCAGACCCCCATATATGGATTTGAGTGTATGTGGGAAGTACTAGAGTACCTGTAGAGATGCAAGGAAGAGAAACAGGGAAGGAAAGGTGTTGATACTAGGTTTACCATTAAGCCAGCTACCACAGTGGGCAGCTGAGTCTCAATTTCATGAGGAAACTCTAGGAAATGACACAAAACACAAGATTCAGGATTACCACACCCCCTCAAAAAAAAAAAAAAAAAAAAGAATTACCACACCCAAAGAGCAAGGGAGCTGAAATAGCTATATAGCAACTGGTAAAAGTCACTTGTAGAGAATTGGTCCCTGGGAGTGTTAATTGCTTGGCATGCAGCAAGCAAGTAAAGGAATCTTGTACCTAATGTACCTAATATATTTGATACATGCAATAGATCACATTTAACCTCTTTCACAATATGAAAAAATTGTTTTCAATAATTAGTATGGAGTAAGATGAAAAATAATCAGATGGGAAATACAGTAAAAAGTTTCTTCTGCTGAACTTTGTACAACCATGCCATTAAAATGTAAAATAATAAAAAATAAAATAACGAATACAGTACAAAAAAAGAACAAGATAAAGGCTTTCTAAATATATCAACATAGTTTTTGAAAAAGGGGGAAAACATACCCCCTATTGATCTATTGCAGTAATGAATAATAACAATATTTATTTTTAAGCCTTAACTTTTACAAATTTGCCAGGGACTTCATCAAAATTATCTTCTTCATATATACATGTCAAACAGACAGTATAATCTGTCGATCTGTCTTTACTCCTTTATATCAGTTTTAATTTTGAAAAATCTCTTTTATATGAAGTAGCCCATAAATACTTTGATGGAGATTCTTAAAAATCTATTTCACAACAAATTCTGGAAATCATAACATCACGTACTACTTTGTTTTTGGAGAATGATGCTAGTGGATTCTAATTTGTCTCCAGAGTCAGTTTTCCACTAGAGTATCTTCACTATTCTACTGTGCTTGGTAATCTCCATTTTTATTCTGCAAAATAAGATGAAGTGGCTGAATGACAGAAAATATTGATATTATTTGAGTCATTGTTTTAGAATGAGTGTCCAGTTCTTGGTCAAAATGATCAAAGTATTCAAACATTGACTTTTTGTTTCTTCTGGCATCTTTTGCTGTTTCTCCTGGAAGTCTTCTTCAAAATGCGTTTCTTGTTTTCCATGTAAATATTCATTCCTTTCATTTTGTGTTGTATAGTCAATGGCCTTCTCCACAATTTTTATGTGTCAATCTTCAATCATGACTTTTACCACACATTGTTCAAGGTTGATTCTGGACCTTTGCAAACATTAGTTTCTTATTAACCTCATCTAAAATTTCAAACCAAATAATAAAATATAATTCAGAAAACAAATCATTTAGGGCAAAGAACAAATTATGAGTTGACCCTCTTATGTGCATGCTTTCTTTTAGATTGCACAGTATCTCAAAAGTTAACATTAACTTTCAAACTTTGTCCTTATTGTGGACACAGCTTCATTTGCCTGGAATAGTCTGTTTCACTGATACACTCACATTCAGCAGCATTTTTAGTAAATTAGGTGATATTGAAAAGAAAGAATAATTTTTCCCCAAAGTTTAATTTTAAAAAAGTCACACATTAAAAAAAGAACTTCCGAAAGTGTGAACTCCATAAAAGTTCAGAGAATATTGTAAAAGGCATAAATAAGAATTTGGAATTAATATCTTTGATTTTTATCTGAACTACACTATGGTCACCAAAAAAAAAAAATACTGCACCTCAAATTTCACACTTTGTTTTACTGTTTTAAATTTCAAACACGAACAAAAATCTCCAAGAGGTCACATGAAGTGACAAAATTAACTCAAGTTCTGATTATTTTTTTATTTTATCATCATTTATTTCGAATCTGCTGTTTAAACAGCAGGGAATATGTAGTTCCACAGAAGCTGGAGTATTGAACTACAACCTAAGTAAGCTCTGATGATTCCAAACCTTTACTAATTTAGTTTTGAAGCAAATGCAAGTAGCTGAATTTTCATATGTTGGGGCCTAACTGTATACCTTTAATTGCTCTGAATTAACTTACAAGTAGAATACAAGGCTTGTTAAAATGTAAGTAATTAAAAAGAAACGATTTGTTTCTGGTTCCAGTTTAGTTGAAGTAAGCACATTTCACCCTGTCTCTCCCATTGTATGCAACCAAAACATCCCAGAAAGAACACGTGGACCTGTTATCTGAGGACTCTGAAAAGTAAGTAATAACAGGAGGGTTGAGGAAGAAACCCAGAACATGAAAAACCCCTAACCCAGTGGTGAGTTTTCTTCTTTTACTCCTCTAATTCCCCCCAGCCTGGACTTAAAGTTAGCCTGAAATCTAAAATAGTACATCCAGAACTAATGGTAAAAGATCAAATATTTCCCTTTTAAGATTAAGATATGGCAAGGATCTCTACTCTCAAAACTCCCATTCAACATTATAGTGGAAGTAAAACTATCCCTACTTAAAAGATGAGATGATGATATATGCAGAAAATCCCAAGGAATATACAAAAAAGCTCCTAATAAGTGAATTTAGCAAAGTTGTAAGATACAATGTCTGCTTATAAATATCAAATGTATATATAATAGAAATGAACAATTGGAAACCAAAAATGTTTAAAAGAGCACTTTCAATGGTTCCCCCCACCCCCAGCAAAAGAAAGAGGTCTAAACCTAACACAACACATTCAAAATCTGTGTGCTGAAAGCTATGAAAAGCTGATGAAAGAAATGGAAGGAGAGCTATATCATGATCATGGGTTCGAATACTCAATATAGTTAAAATTCAATTCTTCCTTGAAACTGAAATTAAACTATAGATTCAACACAACTCTAACCAAAATTCCAGCAGGAATTTTTGCAGATACAGACAAACATATTTTAAAATTTATAAGCAGAGCTAAAAGGAACTAAAATAATCAAAGCAATTTTTTAAAAATGAATAAAGTTGAAGGATTTGTGGCACTCAGTTTTAAAGCTACAGTGAGGAAGATAATGTGTGATTAACAAAAGGATAGATACATAAATCAATGGAACAAAATAGAATCCATAAATAAATGCACATAGACAGGGAGGGCCACTTGTTCCTTCAACAAAGGTGCAGAGACAGTTCAATAGTGAAACGATAGTCTTTTCAACAAATAGTGTTAGAACACATGTTCACCTGTATGCAAAAGCATGAATTTCAACCTGAACTTCATGCCTTTTACAACGATTAACTCAAAATGAGTCATGGGTCAAAAGTTAAACTATATAGTTATTAAAATTTTAGAAGAAAAGATAGAAAATGTTTATGACTTTAAGCAAACAGTTTGTAGATATGATACCCCAAAAACAATTCTTTAAAAATTGACAAGTTGAACTTAATGAGAATTTAAAACGTTTCTCTGTGGAAGGTACAGTTAAGAGAATGAAAAGATAATCTACAGACCAAAAGAAAATACTTATAAATTACATATCCAACAAAGGACTTGTATCCAGAACATACAAAAACAAATTCTCAGTCTGTTTAGTCGCTAAGTTGTATACAGCTCTTTGTGACCCCATGGACTGCAGCACACCAGGCTTCCCTGTCCTTCACTATCTCCCAGAGTTTGCTCAAATTCATGTCCATTGAGTCAGCGATGCTACCTAACCATCTTATCCTCTGCCTTCCCCTTCTCCTTTTGCCTTCAATCTTTCCCAGCATTACGATATTTTCCAATGAGTTAGCTCTTCACATCAGGTGGCCAAAGTATTGGAGCTTCAGCATAAGTTCTTCCAATGAATATTCAGGTTGATACCCTTTAGGATTGACTGGTTAGATCTCCTTGCAGTCCAAGGGACTCTCAATAGTCTTCTCTAGCACCACAATTTGAGAGCCTCAATTTGGTGCTCAGCCCCCTTTATGGTCCAACTCTCACACCCATATATGGCTACTGGAAAAGCCATAGCTTTGACTAGACAGATCTTTGTCAGCAAAGTGATGGATGTCTCTGTCTTTTAATATGCTGTCTGGACTTGTCATAGCTCTCCTTCCAAGGAGCAAGTGTCTTTTAATTTCATGGCTGCAGTCACCATCCACAGTGATTTTGGAACTAAAGAAAACTAAATCTATCACTGTTTCCACTTTTTCCCCTTCTATTTGCCATGAAGTGATGGGACTGTATGCCATGATCTTAGTTTTTTGAATGCTGAATTTTAAGTTTTAAAAGTTTTTCTATTTAAGAATATATAAAAACAAATGCTCAACATTCAATAATAAAAAGAACAAACCAAATCCAAGGCAAGTAGAGAAAGGAAATAATAAAGATTAGAGTGGAAATTAATGAAATAGAACATAGAAAAACAACATGCAAAATAAAATTATCTGTTATTTTGAAGATTAATAGAATTGACAATCTTTTAGCTAGACTGGCCAAGAAAACAGACTAAAGATTGAGGAAAAAGACTCAAATCACTAAAATCTGAAATGAAAGAGGGGCATTACTACTGGCCTCACAGAATTCTTTTAAAGGAGTATAAGGAAATATTGTAAACAACTATGTGCCAACAAAGTAAATAACCAGTGAAATGAACACTGAAATCGACACAAGAACTAACAGAAAATTTAAACAGATCAATTACAAGTTAAGAGATCGTTAGTAATCAAAAAACTACCCACAGAGAAAAATCCAGGCCCATGTTGTTTCGCTGATGAATTCTACCAAATATTTAAGGAAGAATCAATACCAATTCTTCACAGACTTCCAAAAAATAGAAGAGGGCACAATATTTTCCAACTTATCCTATGAAATTAATATTACCTTGACACCAAAATCAGACAAAGACATCACAAGAAAACTACAGCCTGAAATTCTTTATGAAAATGATGCAAAATTTCTCAATAACATGGGCTGAATCCAACAACATACAAAAAAGGATTATACACCATGATTTACCTCAAGAATATAAGGTTGTTTTAAAATCCAAAAATTAATTAATATAATAACAGAATAAATGATAAAACCATATGATTATCTTAACTGATGCATAAAAAGCATTTGACAAAGTTCAACACCCCTTCATGATAAAAACACCCAACAAACTAGGAATAGAAGTGTACTTTCTCAACCTAATTAAGACACCTAAAAAAAATGCACAGCTAATACTGTATTTGGGCTTCCCTGATGGCTCGGACGGTAAGGAATCTTCCTGCAGTGTGGGATACCTGGATTCAATCCCTGGGTTGGGAAGATCCCCTGGAGGAGGGCATGACAACCCACTCCAGTATTCTTGCCTGAAGAATCCCCATGAAGAGCTTGACAGGCTACAGTCCATGGGGTCGCAAAGAGTCAGACACGACTGAACGACTAAGCACACAACGCTGTAATTAATGATGAAAGAAAGATTAGGAATGAAACAAGAATGTCCAGTCTTGTGGCTCTATCCAACATTCTGAGGGAGATTCTAACCAGGGAAATTAGGCAACAAAGTGAAATGAAAGGCATCTAGGTTAGAAATGAAGAAGTAAAACTATCTGTTTACAGATGACATAACCTTGTATAGAATACTCTGAGGAACTGACTACAAAAATCTATTAGAACCAATAAACGAATCAACAAGGGTGCAGGATATAAAATTAATATACAAAAATCAACTGCACTTCTATACACTTATAATGAACAATCCAAAAATGAAATGAAGAAAGCAATTTCATTTACAATAACATTAAAATAATAAAATACTTAGGAATAAGTTTAACAGAATAAGTTCAAAACTAATTTCTTAGAAACTGCAAAACATTGTTGAAAGTAATTTTAGAAGACCCAAATAAACAGAAAGATATCCCATGTTCATCAATCAGAAGACTTAATATTTTTATGATGGGACTGATCAAATTAATCTAACATATTCAACACAATCCACATCAATTTTCTGGCTTCTTTGTAGAAATTGACAAGTTAATCCCAAAATGTATATGGAAACTCAAGAAACACAAGCTAGAAAAAGACAAAACTGAAGGACTCAAACTTTGCAATTTCAAAGCTTACTAAAAAACTGCAGTAGTCAAGACAGCGTGATACTGACATAAAGATAAACATATCAACAGAATAGAACTGAGAGTCCAAAGTAAGTCCTCATATTTATGGTTGAGTTTTGACAAGCATGCCAAGATAATGCAGTGGGAGGAAGAAAGGTCTTTTCAACAAGATTGGGACAATTAGATATCCACATGCAAAAGAATGGGCTTCCCACATGGCACTAGTGGTAAAGAACCCTCCTGCCAATGCAGGAGACATAAGATCCCTGGGTCGGGAAGATCCCCTGGAGGAGGGCATGGCAACCCCCTCCAGTATTCTTGCCTGGAAAATCCCATGGAGAGGAGTCTGGTGGGCTATAGCCCATAGGGTTGCAAAGAGTTGGATGTGACTGAACTGACTTAGCACTCATACATGCAAAAAAATGAATTAGGGCCATTACCTCACATATATACAAAAATTAACTTAAAGTGGATCAAAGATTCAATGTAAGAGTTAAAACCATAAAGCTCTTTGAAGAAAATAAAAGTGTAAGTCTTCACAATCTTAGTTTAGGCAGTATTTCTTAAATATAATACCCAAATACAAACAGCAAAGGAAAAAACAGATGAGTTATCCTTTACCAAAATTAAAAACTTATGCTACAAAAGACACTGTCAAGAAAGTGAAAAAAATAACACTACAATGGGCAAAAATACTTGTAAATCATCTAGCTGATAAGGGGCTATATTTCGGATATATAAAGAATTTTTATAACTCAACAGCAAACAGACAACCCAATTTAAAAATGAGTGAAGTACTTGAACAGACATTTCTAAAAAGGTGATATACAGATGACCAAAATGCATATGAAAGATGCTCAATATCATTAGCCATCAGGAATATGAAAATCAAAACCACAATGACATACCACTTTCACACCAACTAGGGTGGCTAAAATTAAAAAAAAAACAAACAAACAGATAATAACAAGTGTTGTCAAGGATGTGGAGAAACTGAAACCCTATTGCAATGCCGGTAGGATTGTAAATGGTGCAGTGGCTGTGGAAAACAGTTTAGCAGCTCCTCAAAAAGTTAAATAAAGAGCTATGATCTAGCAATTCCACTACCAGGTATATAATTAATAGAAATGAAAATGTATGTTCACAGAAAAACTTGTACACAAATGTTCATAGCAGCATTATTCATAATAGCCACAAAGTGGAAGCAACTCTTAATTTCATGGCTGCAGTCGCCATCTGCAGTGATTTTGGAGCCCAAGAAAATAAAGTCTGTCACTGTTTCCACTGTCTTCCCATCTATTTACCATGAAGTGATGGGACCAAATGCAGCCATGAAATTAAAAGACACTTGCAAAAAATAAATAAATAAATAAAAGACACTTCCTCCTTGGAAGAAAAGCTATGACAAACCTAGACAGTAAGTATATTAAAAAGCAGACACATTATTTTGATGACAAATGTCTGTGTAGTCCATGCTAAGGTTTTTCCATTAGTCATGTATGGATGAGAGAGTTGGACCATAAAGTAAGCTGAGCACCAAAGAATTGATGCTTTTGAATTGTGGTGTTGGAGAAGACTCTTGAGAGTCCCTTGGGCTGCAACGAGATCCCACCAGTCCATCCTAAAGGAAATCAGTCTTGAATATTCATTGGAAGGACTGATGCTGAAGCTGAAACTCCAATACTTTGGCCACCTGATGCGAAGAACTGACTCACTGGAAAAGACTCTCAGGCTGGGAAAGACTGAAGGCAGGAGGAGAAGGGGACGACAGAGGATGAGATGGTTGCAAGGCATCATCAGCTTGAAGGACATGAGTTTGAGCAAGCTCTGGGAGTTGGTGATGGACAGGGAAGCCTGGCATGCTGCAGTCCATGGGGTCGCAAAGAGTCGGACACACCTGAGGGACCAAACTGAACTGGAAGCAACTCTAATGTCCATCAGCAGATGAATGGATAAACAAGATGTGGTATATTCATTTGATGGAATATTATTCAGCAATAAAAAGGAATGACATATTTATCTATGCTACAATGAACCTCAAAACCATTATACTAAGTGAAAGAAGCCAGACACAAAAGACCACACATTGTATGATTCCATTTATGTAAATTTTCCAGAACAGGCAAATTTATAGGCAGAAAGTAAATCAGTAGCTATGCAGAGTTGGAGAATTTAGGGCAAAAGGGTAGTGACTGTTAATGAGTATAGAGTTTCTTTGGGGGTTGATGAAAATATTATAAAATTGATTTTGGTGATGTTTTCATAATTATGGGAATACACTAGAAACCATTGAATTGTACACTTTAAAAAGTGAGTTGTATGGTAGTTGAATAATTTCTCAAAAAGCTATTATTTAAAAATATACAATTGTTAGAAAATAACTCAATTTTTTAAAAATTGGGCAAAACATTTGAACAGACAATTAGGCAAAGATATATATGGATAAAATATAAATACATGAAAAGGTGCTTAAGGCCATTAGTCACTAGGAAAATGCAAGTAAAACACAATAAGACACTGCTGCACTACTATCAGAAAGGCTTAAAAAAATGAGCCAGACAAAGCAAGAGTGATGATGCGGCAACTCTCATATGTTGCTGGTGAGAATGCAAAATGGCATCACCCCTCTGAAAATATAAAGTTAAACATATACTTACCATATGACTTGGCAGTCATACTTCCAAGTATTTACCCTGGACAAATGAAAACTTGTGATCACACAGAAGACTGCTCATAGTTTATAGCAGTTCCATTCATCTATTCATAATCACCAAAAATGAAAACAATCCCAAAGTCTTTCAACAGTGGATGGATTAGCAAACTGTGGTACATTCATTTAATTGGATACTGCTGCTGCTGCTGCTGCTAAGTCGCTTCAGTCGTGTCCGACTCTGTATGACCCCATAGACGGCAGCCCACCAGGCTCTGCCGTCCCTGGGATTCTCCAGGCAAGAACACTGGAGTGGGTTGCCATTTCCTCCGCCAATGCATGAGAGTGAAAAGTGAAAGTGAAGTCGCTCAGTCGTGTCCGACTCTTAGCGACCCCATGGACTGCAGCCCACCAGGCTCCTCCGTCCCTGGGATTTTCCAGGCAAGAGTGCTGGAGTGGGGTGCCGTTGCCTTCTCTGTAATTGGATACTGTGCACCAATAAATCTGAATACGCTACTGACATACACAACAACTTGGTTGAACCTTAAAGGCATTATGGTGAGTGAAAGAAGCCCATCTGAAGAGGCCACATACCGTATGATTCCATCTATATAACACTCTGGAAAGGAAGGAACTGTAAAGGCAGAGAACAGTGGGCGCCAAGGGCTAGAGGCTGAGGAAAAGCTTTGATCATAAAGGAGCAGCATGGCAGCTTTCTGGGGTGATGGAGATGTTCTGAATCCTGATTGTGATGGTGGTTATGCAAATCTGTTTGTGCGTTCCACCACTTAGCAATGTACCACAGAATAGTCAAATATAAAAAAATAATAAAAATAAAAATTTTTAAATAATAAAAGAAAGAAATACATAAATGTATTATATACATGTGTTTATCTATCTATATACGCACACAGTCACTGCAAGGTTTGTTTAGGACTTTGACCACCAACAATTTTTTTGAGATAAGTAATATTTTCTTTCTGACACTTTTCAGAATTTCTGGGCTCTAGTGATAATTTAAAAAGTTGATCAACTTGTCAGTATTATTATTGTTTTAAACTCTCTACAAATCATGTACCCACTCACTGCCTACTCTGGAGAAAAGGCTCTCACTACCCCAACCCTGGTGTGCCACTTGCTTCTGTGATTCTGTGCTTAAAGCCCTTACACACAGAGAAGCTGCTTCTGGAAGCTGGAAATAAGTGAACTAAAAGGTCCAAGGGATATAAGTGGGACTCTGACAGGATCTGCTATAGATGACCAAATCCTGGTTCAAACGATCAATAAGTTATGTGTTATACGTGTGTGCATGCACGCTCAGTCACATCTGACTCTTTGCAAGCCTATGCACTTAGCCCACCAGACCCTTCTGTCCATGGGGTTTCTCCAGGCAAGAATAGTAGAGTGGGTCACCATGCCTTCTTCCAGGGGCTCTTCCTGATTCAGGGATCCAATCCACGTCTCTTACGTTTTCTGCGTTGGCAGGCGGGTTCTTAACCACTAGTGCCACACTTTACCACTTAAACAAATACATCTATCCCCAGTGGGAGTAATTGGGTAAATCTTAATACATACTGAGTATTAGATAATATAAAGGAATTATTTTTATTATTGATATTGTATTAACAATACTGGAGTTCTGTAAGAAAATGTCTCATGCTTCAGAAATGCACACTGAAGTATTTCACAATGGAACCTTACAATGTCAGTAATTTATTTTTAAATACTTCAAAGAAAAATTTAGACCAAATATGGCAAATGTTAGTAATTAGTAAAGTTGTGTGATGAATATGTAAAGACTTATCATATTCTTCTCTCAATTTTCTTAAATGCTTGAAATCTTTCATAATAAAAGGTTTTCAAAATAAAAGTGCACCAGAAAATCCCAGAAATGTTGAGTCTCTTAGTCCCTGAGCCAATGAACCCTTTGCAATTAGACCCCACGGTCCGACCTCATATACCATGAGGTATATGCTGAGATGAGTTTGAATCAGAAATTAGAGTATTTCAGTGTCCCTTGGAAACGAAAATGGAAAAGTAAGTACCATGTTTTATATAGCTCCTACCCTAAAATGTTAAAACAAAAACTAGTAGGGCTAAAATAGACATTCAGCTGTCCTGAAAGCTTGGTTTTTTCAGAGGCCCTATATCCTGCAGAAACCTTGGTAACTGAGGACGTTTCAAGGAGGACTTCAATTATCTCTTTTTAAGTTAGTGTGACTTGGGTGTCAGTCACTTGCAATAGTAGAGTCTTGTTACATTCCTTGATCTGTAAGGCTAGATTGTAAAGGGCCACATAGCTTTCACTTTGTTCACTGAAATACCTGCTCTTGGAACCTTGAGTCAACATGTAAGAGGTCTGATACCCTGAGGCCACCATGACAAAGGGCTGCAGGTAGGTGCTCCAATCAATGGTCCAGCTGAGTCCAGCCTTCCTGCCCCATGCAAAGGCACTAGACATGTGACTGAGCTGTTAGCCTCCAGACCAACACATCGACCAGCTGAATACCAGTAAAAGATCTCCATCAGCACTGTATGGAATAGTTTTTAGAATAACCCAGCCATGTGCTTAGTCGCTCAGTCATGTCTAACTCTTTGTGACCCATTGGACTGTAGCCTGTCAGGCTCCTCTATCCATGGGATTTCCCAGGCAAGAGTACTGGAGTAGGTTGCCATTTCCTTCTCCAGGGAATCTTCCCGACCCAGGGATCAAACTAATGACTCCGGAGCCTCCTGCATTGCAGGTAGATTCTCTACCCACTGAGTCATCAGGGAAGCCCAATAAAATAAAAGAAAAGACACTGCATATTTTTACTGGTGGCCATCGAAGAACTCCAAGCTGAGATGTGCTGTGCTATGCTTAGTCTCTCAGTCATGTCTGACTCTTTGCCACCCCATGGACTGTAGCTCACCAGGCTCCTCTGTTCATGGGGATACTCCAGGCAAGAATACTGGAGTGGGTTGCCATGCTCCAGGGGATCTTCCCAACCCAGGGAGTGAATCCAGGTCTCCTGCATTGCAGGCAGATTCTTTACCCTCTGAGCCACCACGGAAGCCCATGCCCTGTCCAAATTCCTGACCCACAAAATTATGAGGTAATAAAATGATAATTGTTTTAAGTCACTGAATTTGGGGGCGTTTGCTATGCAGCAATAATTAACAGAAACAGGAAACCAAAAGGTGTGACCAACGTTGTACAGGAGTGGATGCAATTTTTAATGGAGCCTGAAACTTTAAGACAAAGAAGCCTCTTGACTATGTGCACAAAATGCAAGATCTTGGAAAGAACATGTACAGGTAAGGAGTCTCAAAGTTTAAGTTTTAAGCTCCATTGTGTCACAATAGATCCAGGACTGACTGCCCAGGGTCCTGCCCCAGGACAATGACCTTTAAAGGGTGCAAAGTTAATTTTAATATGCCGGCCTTCTTAGCATGAACAAAAATGGTGAGAGGCAGAATTCCAATGTCTGGGATCTTGACACCCTTCCCTGGTCCATGGCCTCTACTAAGAGAGTCCTGTGTCCTAAGGAGTAGGGGAGAGGTAGTGCGGACCCATTCATTCTCCCAAGGCCCTGCTGCCACTCAAATATTGACTCCAGCATTTTGGTGTCCATTCCTAGAGGCCCTATAAGTCCTTCCAAGTCTGTATTTTGAATGTTGAAAAAATGTTCCTCACCCTCCAACCTTGCCTCTGTTTCAGAAGCCCACATTCCAAGTATCATCCTCAATGAGTCACCCAGCCCAGACATCTGCAGATCAGCCATGAGCTTTCCTCCCAGCTTACTCCCCACATTGGATCACCAGTGGAGAGTCTGGCTCCCAACAGTGCTTGCAGTCAACCTCTTCTCTCCCTGTTCCTGCTCCCACTGGTCATTTTTGGTGCTGCCATCTCTCACAGCTCCTCCTCAGAGGTGTTCAGCCTCCCTCCTAACAATCTATCCAATCCAGGATCTTCCCAACAAAGGTTGAATCTTCCCAACGCAGGGATGGAACCCGGGTCTCCGGCATTACAGGTGGATTCTTTACTGTCTGAGCCACCAGGGAAGCCCTAGGCTATCCAATACTAATGCAAATCTCACCAGGCTCTGCTATCAGTGTCTGCCAGTACCCACACTCTGAAAGCCAGACCCCTTTTACTGGAGTTCAAGGATCTCCATGACCTAACCTCGAACCTCTAATCACAGCCTGCCCCCAACTCCTTCCTCTCCAACTGCTCCTTTAGAGGAACACTTCACTCTCTCACCAGTTTCCTTCCATGAATTGCAATGCTGCCCCTCATCAAGCTCCTTGGAACCTAGTTGCAGCCTTCCCTCGTCTCAGAAGCATCTGCAGAACCCATACTCTCCAATCTGATGACCTTTCTCTGTGGCCCCTTGCCTTGGGCAGGGTGTCTCCCATAACTTGTGACACTTTAGAGAATTTATAAGCTGAATTTGTCCCAGTCACTCCATCCCTCTGAGCCATTTCCTCCTCTGTGAATTGGGATAATGTCCACACCAAAGAAATCTGAAAGTGAAAAGTGAAAGGGAAGTCGCTTAGGAGTGTCCGACTCTTTGCGACCCCATGGACTGTAGCCCACCAGGCTCCTCTGTCCATGGGATTCTCCAGGCAAGAATACTGGAGTGGGTTGCCATTTCCTTCTCAGACCCAGGGATCGAACCCAGGTCTCCCAGGTTGTGGGCAGATGCTTTAACCTCTGAGCCGTCTGGGAAGCCCAAAGAAATCTGAGAATTACAATAAGGGAAGCCTAGTGAGTAGGCACTGAGTAGTGAGTACTGACTGAGCCAAGAGCTTTTTGTACAGTATCTCATTTAATCCTCACAGCACTCAAAGCGGAATAGGCTACCACAGCCCTATTTAACTGAGAAGGAAACTAGGGTGAAGCACCTTGCCTAGCTTGCCTTTCATTGGCCTCCCTGGCAGACCTCCTTGGCACTGGTCAGCACATCCTCCTTGCCTGCTTAGTTGTTTCCTGACTTAACTCCCAACACAGACTTTTTATTGGGCAGGGATGACACCTGTCTTGCACTGGGTTTGGCATTCAGTAAGCACTGAGTAAATACTCGCTGACTTCAGTGATCTGTGAATGAACACACCTGGTGGCCGGCAGACAACAGAGCCTGGATCCCAGCTCTTGACTCTTCCTCACCTGCCCCACCCCAGGAGGGTCCTGTGCAGGTAATATGCTTAGTACAGGTTCTGGCACACAGCAGACACTCAGTAGCATGGAGCTGCTGCTGTTGGGCTCAAAGGGGAGTTAATTTTTAAAGACTACTATTTCAGTGGTGTCTCTCAAGGCAGTCCAGCCCAGGGTCGGCTCCAGCAGGCTTAGGGGAGGGTTTGGAAATAAACAGCCAGTACAGATCAAGGGAACTCCTGTCCCATCTTCCCCTCCTGGGAGAAAAGAGGTTATGCTCTTATCTTTGTCCTATCAGGGGAGACAGCACCACCGGACTGGAGAACTCCAAGCTCTTCCCCAATGCGGATCCCAGCGACCTCAGGCCCCAGCCCCCTCCAGCCCACCCAGGAAGCTCCCGGAACCCGAGGTGCCTCCTCACCCACCCTCGCACTCCCACCAGTGCAACTAGCAACCTAGCTTGAGCTTCCTGGGCTCCTGATTCCCGCTCCTCGCAGATGTCCAACCCTGAACGGGTCACTGCCTTAGCCTTTCTGACTGCTCAGTGGGCTGTGGAGTCTGGAGCGCCAAAGATGTAGGCCTTCGCCAGGCGCCGAGGCCGTGACTGACTGCCCTGGGTTTCCAGCAAGAAGCGAGCTGAAGAACCAGGGAGATGAGGAACCTTGGAACCCCACTACCCCATCCCCTCTAACTTCCACCGCCTGAGAATCGTTCTGAGTTCTATGAAAGATGACGTTGGAACCTAACGGAGGCCCCGCGGCCTTTCTGGGAGCTAGGCGCGAGTCGCTTCTCCTCTCTGGGCCGCGTGTGTACACAGGAGTGCAATTTCCGCAAAGCCTCCACCGCCGGTCAGCCGAGACCACTTCAAGAGATGAGAAGCAGGAGTAGGCCCAGTGGGAAAATGGAAAGGAAAAGAGATCCAAGGTCCCCTGATGGGTGGACAAGTCCCTGCACCACTCTGGATCTCAGTTTCCTGATGATTTGCCTGCGAGGATGAACTAAAATAATGCCCTTGGAATCTATGAAGCTCTAGGTATTTTAGAGAGTGGGCAACACCGGCCCATAGGCAGCATCCCTAGACCTAGCTTGAGGACCATCAGGAACCCAAAACTTCAGAGCATCCAGTATAGATCCCTCCTGAAACCAAGAGATCTTAAGTTCACCTCGAGTGAGGATGAGGGCAGATGCTGAGGAGGGGGTGGCTAGAACCCAGAATGAGAGACCTCGAGGCATCCGAAAACCTGGAGTGGGAGGCAGGAGAGCGCAGCCTTGAAGCACAATCAAGTTCACACTTCTAGAAGCTCCGCTCACTTTCCCCCGCCTTCCTCTCTACTTCCTAGGTAACTCTTTCCTCTTTTCTTTTTCCCTCTCTCTCCTTTCCTTCCTTATCTTCATTGCCTGTCTCGAACCATCTCTCTCTTGCCCCATCTTTCTTCTCTCGCTCCTTCTCACCGCCCCCCACTTCCAGCTCTCCCTCACCCTCTCACTTTATAACCAAACAGCCAAACCCCTTTCCAATTAAAGTGGAATTAGGCAACTCAATCAAATTAGTTCCCTATTAAAGCCCTTCTTTATTAAACCGTTTTCTTGTCCTGCTATTAAGTTTCACCGCCTGGCGGAACTCGAGTCGGCCTCAGAAGTTTACCTTGGGAAGTCGCCGGCCCAGCCTAGGGGAGGGGGCGCGCCCGGTTTCTCGGAGAGGGGGAGTCACCCAGCTGGGAGCTGGAGGGACGCGGGAGGCCGGAGGGGGTCGGCCCGGAGCCGCTAATTTCCTCCGCTCCGCTAAAGCAGGGAAGGAAAAAGGGGTGCGGAGTGAGGACTGAGGTCGGGCTGGAAAGCGCGTCCTCACTGCCGCTCTCAGATTACACTGCCTAGGGCGAAGACAGCACCCCGCCACCCCACCACCCCAAAATAACTCCCAGGCCTCTGGCGGAACACGATCTTAGCCTTCCCGCCCCAGTCGCCTGGTTGTGCCTAGCCTACGGTTCGTTCCAAAACCCAGCAGGGAGGCGCGCGGCGGGCGCCCAGATCTGCGCCCAGAGAACAGGAGCCGGGCCGCCAGCCTCGCAGGATTCCAGAGACAGAGAGCACTGGCCAGACGACCCCGCCGCCACCCGAGCGGGAGCTGGAGGGACACCAGGCCCCACGCGAGCAGCGGGCGCCGCTCCTCCTGTAGGGCCGAGCGCACGCCTCTCCCAGGCGCGGCTGGAAGTCTCCTCGTCCAGCACCCCCGAGGGTCGTAGCACCCGCCGGACCTCGGCCAAGCTTCTCCCAGGCACCGCGGCTCCCGCGAGAAATTAAGATTTTTCAACCCGGCCGCCGGAGAAGCGGGACGGGATTCGGTGCTGTTTTCTTAGAAAATAACATTTATTTCTAGCTCATGTCTATGCAAAGGAAAGCACAAAGTGAGCCATTCTCTGTAGCAGCGTTTTCCGCTGCCGGCCCTTCGGCCGACGTGTTTGGCGAGTCCGGGGAGGCGGGGATGGGCTCCAGCGGGCGGCTCTGGCTCAGTCACACGTCACTCCGTTCCTGCTTTCGCGCGTACCTTGACCGTTCCTTAGGGAGAGACCGGCCGCAGGCAAGGGGGGCGGGTGGGCAGGATTCGTCTCGAGTTTACGATATATTTCGTCTATAAAACCTGATAAGTACAAAGCGCGCATAGTCTAATTTTTTCCGTTTTGTCCTTTTTTTGCTTGTTTTTGAATATTTTTCACGTTAATACCGAGGTCACCTACAGATTACAATTAATAACTTAGAATTCCATTTTATAACATTATACACTGGCTTGTATATATATGTATAGTTTATATATAGATTTATACATATATAAAAACTCACACTGCACCAAGGAAACCCATGCTTATCGGCATAAGCAACAAAGAGAGCGACAAATACCGCAACGAGGAAAGTGCACCTTAGAATTTCCTTTTTTTTTTTTTACAATTGATATCGATATATATGTGTGTCCCAAAGACTCGACTCAGTGCCAAGAGATTTATACATCCTAAATTTATATTTGTTAGAATATTTAAACTTTTTTAAGGAAAGGGGAGACACATAAGACAGACTATCCTGCCATCCATTTGCGAGCGCGGGCAGGTGGGACGAGCATAGAGACAGGAGAGGCAGGAGCTGGCGCGGCGGCTGCAGCGTCTGAATTCTCAAGAATTCCTGGCCTTTCGAAGGGCTGAGAGCCTTGATGAGGGGGTCGGGTGGAGGATCTGGGCGGCGCATCCCCTCCGAGAACATTTGCACCCGAAGCTGCTCCTCTGCTGGGCTCTCCCACCCACTGTCCAAAACAAAACTGAAAACCACCATGGAGCGAGAGGACCCTAGCGGGGCGCAGAGAGCGCACCAGGTTGAGGCCTGGCCGGCGGCCCGCGGGAACCAGGCTGGAGTCCCTGTTTGGGGGCCGACGGCCCTACTGCTTCTCAGGGGCGCCGTTGACCATGGGCCCGTACAGGCCGCCGCCGTAGGTGGGCTCCTTGTGCACAGCAGCGGCGGCGGCCGAGCGGTCGCGCATGAGATCGCTGAAGGCGTAGTCCATGGGCGGGCGGAAGCCGAGGGTGGGCACCAGGCCAGCGGTGGAGTAGGGAGCCATGAAGGCCAGGCCGCGGCTGTGCGCCGCCGCCGCCGAGTAGGCCAGGCGCAGGGGGCTGAGGCCGAGCGGCGCGCCCAGCGGGTAGGCGCCGGCGTCGGCGCCGAAGTGACTGGCGTTGGGCTGCAGTGGCGAGAAGGCCGAGCGGCTGCTCAGCGAGCCCAGAGCCCCGGGCGCCATGGCGCCAGCCAGCAAAGGTCTGTGGTGCGGAGGTGCGGCGGGGCCCGCCTGCAGCGGCGCGGGGAGCCCCGGGCCCCCGGCGGCCGCGGCGTCCACGCGGCCTGGCCACGTGTCGTCCGCGGCGCCTACCGCCCCCACTGCGGCCTTGTCTGGGGGCACGGTGGGGCCGAGGCCGGCCGCCAGGCCCCCGCGGTGGTGGTTGAGCACCTGCTCGATGGCCTGCACCACGTCGCCGCCGCAGCCCTGCAACACCAGCTCCAGGACGCCCCTCCTGTGGCCCGGGAAGACGCGCGTCAAGATGTCCAACGGCGTCCGCTGCCGTGGACCCGGGCCCCCGCCCAGCCCTGGCGCAGGCGAGGCCTCCGCCTCTTCTTTGTCGGCCTCGGAACCGGATTCTGAACCCAAAGGGCTGGCGGATCCTGGGCTGTCCTCCTCGCCGCCACCTCCGGGGCCAGCACTGCCTGGGCAGCTGCCACCTGCCTCCTTGGAGGCCCGGGCCAGGGGTGACCCAGAAAAGGACTCGCCGTCGCCGTTCTCCGAGCCCGAGCCTGGCCGCACCTCTGGGGACGATGTCCCAGGACCCGAGTCCGCGCCGTCGGGTGATAAGGGCTTTCCCGGCTGCGGCTGCGGGCTGCCTGGGCGGCCTGCCTGAAGCAGCGTCTTGGGGAACAAGTCAAACTTCTGTAACTTGGCCTCTAGGAGGGGAGAAAGGGGTATGTAAGGAGGGGTTAGCACGGAGATAACCGCACCCTGTGGCACCTGAGCCCTTTGGATCTCAGCTTCCTTTCCCTCTGAGCCCCACAACCCGCATTCACTGGGCTCCAAAGCCCGTCTTTTTGCTCCAGCATTCCTTCCCCTCTGAACTCCTGCAGGCCTAGCTCTCTTTCCCGGCCGTCAGGGCACAGTCTTTCTGTACCCGGAATCCCAACCACCTATGCCCTGTAAACTCAATGTCCAGTGGCCCTCTTCCTACGACTGTGCCTAACATCTTCACTCTTCCTGGCCTTGCCTCTGCTCTGGAGAAGTGGCCTGACCCAGAGTTCAAAAAGCAGCCAACACAACTCGCACCTGTACCACCACGCTGTAAAGAAGGCCTCACTCTATCCCTGTGAGTCCAAGAGCCAAGCCAGCCCCGGGGGGTGGGGGTGGGGGGGTCTCTGGCCCTGGACAGCACAGCCTGTAAGGGAAGGTACTTTGGGCGTTTATAAGATTCCAAGCTTCTCTACAGGCAAAAGTAGAGCCTCCGTTTTAATCCATCCTTTCCAAAATCAAGAGCTAAGAAGTTCTTCCCTCCCAAGCTGGAAGGTGAGACACTCCCTGCCTGCCCCCCCCCCCCCCCCCCCCCCCGCCCAACCCCGGCCAAATTCCCAGCCCTACCAAAACAGCCTAAGGAGTCTCAAAAAGAGTAGGGCTGGACTGGGGGTAGAAAGGGAAGAGGAAAGGGGATGGAGAGAAGGGAGAGAGCGCATACTCTGAGAAAAGGGAGACGAGTGGGGAAAGAAGCTGGAAAAAAGGAGTAGGGCGGTTGATCGGGGAACACTGGGAACAGAAGAAAAGGAATCTCGCCCGGGGAACTGAGGGGTTTAAAAGGAATTCGGCGTCTTCAGTACCTAGAGAAAAACAAGCGGGGAGGGGGAGGAGATTTGGAGACTGGAATTTCTGAAGAGAGTTGGGAAGGAGAGGGGACGAGGGCGGGGCGGGGGGGGGGGCGGTGTTGGGAATCTGCGGCACGTGGAGAAGCGCTGAAAGAAGGAAAAGATAAGACGCGTGGGTTTTCGCGCAGGGGATATGACCCAGTGAACTAACCAAGGAAGCTGGGACATCCCTGCGTTTGGGTAGAGGCGATAAGATTAAAACCTTTACTTTGGGGCCTGCGGTGGGAGAAAGGAATAAAGAGCAAATGCTTCAGAAAGAGGAGAAAGGAGAGTTTTGTGTGTTTATGCCCCAAATTAGGAGCTGGGTGCGCGGCCAACTGCAGCAGTTGGGGCATTTGGAGAACGGGATTCTACTCTTTCAGTACCGAGATCAAGTCCCTAAGGCCTCGCACCCCTGGACCCGTCCCTGCTCCCCTCTCCTCACCTGAGCTCCCCGCGCCCGCTGCGCCGCCCCCGGTCCCCGCGGGCGTTCCTGCTCCCGGCCCCCCGCCGTCGGCTGCGCACACAGAGCCAAAGACCTCGTAGGCCGGTCGCGGCGGGATGATGCCATTGGCGGCGGCCAGCGCCAGGCCCTCGGCGGTGCCGTAGAGCAGCTGTAACTCGCGCGCCTCGTTCTCTTCCTGCGCCTGTTGCCTGCGCAGCGCCACCTGCGCCGCCATGACGCGCTGGCGCTCGGCGATGAGCGTGCACTTGGCGCACAGGCAGTCCTTCCAGCGGCAGTAGCGCTTGTGGCCCTTGAGCGCAGACACCACGCCGTGGTTGCGGCAGCGCGCGCACTTGGGCGTCCGCGGGTACTTCTCCGCAGCCCGCAACAGCAGCGGCGGCGCCCGTAGCAAGCCGCCCGCCACGCTCACCGGTAGCGAAGCGGCCGCCGCCGCCGCCGCTGCAACCGACGCCACCGAAGCCACGGGCGGCCCCGTCGCTGTCGCCGCCGCAGTCGCCGCGCCGGGTACGCTGGGCAGCTCAGAGCGCAGCTCCATGGCAGGACCTGGCGTGGAAGACCGTGGGAAGAGAGGAGAAACTTGCGGTGAGGAGCGCATGGTGCACTAAGCTAAAGCGCACCCTTTAGGAATCCAGGTTTAGGCAGGGGCATTCGGCAGCGGACAGTTTGGCTAACAGTTACCAAATTGCTGGGAGGAGTTGCTTTGGAGCCTCCTTGTAAATGCCCAGCTCCTTCACCCCACTCCCTTCAGAGTTCTTATAACTCATTTACGCAGTGTGTTGATTTCATTTGAATCAGTAGTTCCGCTGGGGAAAAAAGTTTGAAAGTCACTGGTTCAGATGAGTGTAACGTGGGTTCTTTTTTTTTTTTTAATACCCCCAAACTTTAGCATAACTGAGGTTAGTAGGGTGGAGAAGAATGTTTGATGGGACTCGGATTAGAGAGAAAAATTTGACCCAAAATTAGACTGATGCCAAGACCAAAACAGGAAAATCCGGAGCGAAACGTTCGGTTTTGTAGAAGGGTGAGGAGGAGGGAGGTACTAAAGCCTAGAGATCAGCTGGTGGGGCTGGAACAGTTTTCGTTGGTGAGAGGTGAATGAGAAAGAGAGAGAGAAAAAAAATCAAGAATAGAAGAAAAAAAAAAAGCTCTAGGAAGGCGAGGATACAAACTCAGGGGCAAAGTTAGGCCCAGGGGCCCAGGGACCCGTGGGAATGTGGGGGCTCCAAATTCCAAGGTACGAGCCTCCAGAGAGTAAGAGAAAATGGTTCTGGAGCTGAGTTTAGGAGGCCTGGGAATGAGGATTAAAGAGAAAATTCAGAGCAAGAAACTTCTTTTCAGTAGGCAAACCCACACCGAAGATTAGCATGAGAGGCGAGAAAAACAGCGAGAAACAGGTGATACTGGGGTCTGGGAGAGAGGTGTGTCCGTGAAAAAAAGAACCCTCAGGCATAGGCTGGGCTGGAAATCGAGTAAAAACTACACGTTTTTAGCCTTGTAGTCTGGAGTAGTCGGGGAGAAAAAAGTATCTTGCAGAAGTTAGGTACTGTAGAAAAGAGCCGTTTCACTGAACCACTCACCCAGCCTTCCCCTCCCCTCCTGGTTTAGGGATCCAGTCGTCAGACACGCCCTCCCCATCCTGGGGCCCCGCGGGACCCCGCTCGGGAGCAGATTTCTCAAGTTCTGGTCTCGGAGTTGGGCTCGTGGGACTTAGAACGGCCCAAGCTAGCAGGACCGAGGCGTTGGGAGTCGCCTCTGGAACGGGGTTTCGGAGAACACAGGAGTCCCCCCTGCGCCTTGGCCTCTGAAGGCCCAAGAAGGCCCAACTCTTAAGCTTCCGCCGCGGCCTCCTCTAGGTCCCGGGTTCCCGGCCTGAGCCCAGGACCGGATCCTGGTGTTTCCGCGCAAGAATTCTGGACCCCGTTCCAGCGAGCGCTGCCTCTCCCCTCAGGCCCCTCGAGCCACGCAGTCCCTAAAGCCAGAGTGGCCCGGGCTGCGTCAACAGGGACGAAAGGCCGGGCCGCGTCCCCCCGCCCTCCCTGAGGCCCTCAACTACCTGCCTTGGGCTCGGGGATCCTCCTCCGCCGGCGCTGCGCGCGCCTCCCAGCTCCGCCCGCGACGCTGGCGCTCTCGGCCTCTTCCCCTTGCCCCCGGCCCCTGATCTGACCACGTCACCCTCCTTCAGTCACCATGTCCGAACTTCCGGACCCCCTCTGAACGCTGCGCAGTTCAACCCTTCCGTCGGAAATCGGAGCCGGGGGACCGTTTAGGGATCGACCGGCTGGAACCCGCGACCCGGCCCTCGTCGCGTCCCTTCGCGGAGCGCGCCGTACGCTGCGCACAGCCGGGCCCCAGTTGCCCGGCGCTGCCAGACTCTCAATGAGCCGCTCGCCCGCTCTATTGTTGCTCCTTAGGGCTCCATTAGACAGAATTGGACAACAATGTGGCGCCTGCCATTGGCCAGGGGAGGCAGACGGCGCTCTGATTGGCCGGGCCCGCGTCCCGGGAGCCCCGCATTCTACAGTGTCCGAAAGATTCGAAACTCCAAAAGCTTCTCTGAGCGCCTCAGGGAGGGGAGGGGGCGCGCCAGGGAAGGAGTGGAAAAAAGTGGGCAAGGAGGAGCGTTGAAAATACCGTGACAAGTAGTTTCCGTGTGCCCGAGAGCGTGTGAATTGCGCCTAATTACCGTGTCCGGTGCGCCTCTACGTAGACGTGTGTAACCCTTCGGTTTCTGGGGCGCGGGCTCTGCTGCGCCGCTCTCACTAGCTAGGGGCGCTTGGCAAGGCCGACATTCCCAAGTAGCCCGGGCAGCCGGGGGCGGGATGGGGGCAGGTGACAATTCAATTACCGCGGCCGGGGTGGGGGTGGAATGGGAGCACGGGGGTGGAGAAGGGAGGGTGCTCATGGCATAAATGCCAGGACGATTTTTCCTGCCTTTATCTCGCTCTGTTTCGGCTTGCTCCCAAGTCCGACGCGTTTGGGGTAGTTGAGACACTTTTTTCTCCCTTTGCCGCCTTTAAAACGCAGGTTCTTTATTTTAAAAGCCCTAATACGATAGGCATCACGGCGGGTAAGTGTGGCTTGACGGTTTTCGTTTTTAGAAAGGGGCCGCGAGAGAAGAAACGAGATTGCGCTTCCTGTCGGCGCCCGCCGAGCCAGTGCGCTCTGCGCCTTTCCCCTCCCAGCCCCCCTACCCCGTCTTCTGCCCCATCTTGCGCTTTTTCCCCCTCGCTTTTGCAGCATCCAGATACCTTTTCCGTGGTGGTGAGGTTCTTTTCATCGTTATTTTAAGTTAACAAACAGTTTGATTTTCTTTTTTAAACGAAAGTAAAAAGTGGCCTCTCCGACTCCCCAGATTCCCTTCAACGCAGGACGCACATCAGTCTGTCTATCCTTCCGGTCCGGAGACAAGGTCGCCGCCGGCCCCCAAGAGTAGTTTTAACTTTGGTCACACTCTCCCGTCCTGACGTCACGGCTCTGAGGAACAGCACGGTGCGCTGAGGTAACAGGTTTCGGATTTTGTTTCCCTTTTGAATGGCAACATCTGGAATTAATGCCGCGGTCCTCGCGCGGGATCGCTTCGGGTTTTTCTAGCTCTGACTCTTGCCGTTTCTTTTTCTCGTTCTAATGTTCTCTCATTCTTTTTCTTTTCTCTTTACTCCGAAAGTAAAGAAAATTCATTTAATTCATGAGCAAAGAAAAATGAATTGCCTGTCGTTCTCTCTCCACTCCCGACCAAGCGTTTCCGCGTTGCTTTTTCGAACTTCCAGGGCCCCCAGGATCTGGCCCGCCGTCCTGGGCGCGAAGATTCGGCCGGGGCCCTCCGGACGCAGCCCTTCCCACCTGGAAGGTCAACTGCTGCCAGCGCAGCCGCCTCTGAGCCCGGGGCTGGGCAACTGGGGTGGGAAGGCTAGACGAGCTGGGTTGCCGCCGCATGCTAGAGAACATCGCGCAAGTTCTTCCGCGAAGCCAAGCCGGGGACCCCGGCAGGGGAGGGGCTGGTGCGCGGAAGCGCCTGGCACGTACCCGGAGATTGCTTCCAGAAAGTTGACCAGGCCCGCGCGCGACATGCTCAGACCTTGACGGTCTTCGATAATGATAGAAACCGGGCTGTTCGCCCCTAGCAAATTCCACTCGCTGGAGCCTGAGAGCGAAAGGTGTCAGCCCGCGTTGGGTCTCCCGCTCTGAGTGAGGGTAAGGGAGTGAGTCCGGGATATCTGTCCTGCAGGGGCGTAGGACCCAGACCCCCACCTTCCAGCATCTTGAGGTTATGAGGTTAAGGAAATCTGTGCGTTAACTGCACCCTAGCAGGGGCGGCGGGGGTGGCTGAAGGAGAGAGAAGAGAATCTGGCGCCGGGAGCCAGGCGCCTCCCAGAGCTCCCTTGGATAAAGTTTTCGAGTCATTTTAAACCCCAAACGAAAAGAAGTATAGACGTCCGCCTAGTTTGGGAGGCGCAGGCGGGGGTGAGCGTTGAGGCCCGGCCACTATGAGATTCCCCCCACTCCTGTCCCAATGATCCTGCGGCATCCAAGGGTCAAGCCACAGGGTTTGGGGTCCCCGTGTTTTATCCCGCTGGTGTAGAGGGAATCTCATTTCCTTAAGATGGGGAGAGACACAGCCTGGTCCCCTGCTCAACCTGCCTCCCTAGAGCCTGGCCTCTCTCCTCGCATTCACAGCCCAACAGGTCTGGGACCACATCCTTTTCTTTTGATGTCCCTGAGGTTCTGATGTCCCCCTATGCTCATGTGAGTGCATGTGTCATGGAAGGAGTCAGAGTAACCGTCCTCCGGCGAGGTGGCTGTACTCACACCTCCATAGGCCACTTCGGACTAGTCCTGATTTGAACTGTGCTCTCAGAGGGGAGCAGACCGGAAGTGGCTCATTGGACGTGGCTGCCAAGGGTGGGGAAAGCAGGCCCAGATTGAGGCATTAGGAGGTATGCCCCTAACGCACGCCGGAGTATGGCTTCCCAGCTGGACACACAATCTGCACGTGTGACCTCATTCTGCACAAGTCTTGGACACACCCTGACATCTGAGCACCTCAGGTGGTGGTGGTGGTGTAGTTGCTTAGTTGTGTCCAACTCTTGTGACCCCATGGAATGTAGCCCGTCAGGCTCCTCTGTCCACGGGATTTCCCAGGAAAGAAGACTGGAGTGGATTGCCATTTCCTTCTCCAGGGGATCTAAACGCATCTCCGACGCTGCTCTCCCACCCCAGAGGACCCCTTCCGAAAGTTTGATGGACTTCACAGCCCTCTCATAAGCATGTTCACATTCTGAGACATCCACTCGGTGTGTGACCTCTCACCCAGAGGTCCACAGACTCCCACCCACGTGACTGAACACCTAGACCGGAGCATAAGCACTTGTGCCTGGCTCGTCCACGGACCTAACACTACTACAGAGCCCAGCGGGCCGCCGCACCCTGGGCAGAGAAAGTCAGACCTCTGGGACAAATGAGGTGAGGAGAGCAGAAAGCCCGCCTTCACACAATCGCACACTACACACTCACGCATGTCCTCTTAGCTCAAACTCATTTGCACACAGAGTTCTGCTGTGCCAAGGTGTGGGGGCCCCGGGTGAGCGCTCTGAGCAACGAAAATCTACCGCTTGCATGTCTGAGACTGGCCCCCAACCTTCGCCCCCGCCCAGGCAGTGGTGGGGTACAAAGGGACGGCCCTGGTGGGGGCCGAGGGTGAGGCCGGGGGTGGGGGCTGTGGGAGGCGCGGAGGGGGCTGGGGGCGGGGCGTGGTGGCGCTGAGTAGGAGCCGGGCCGGGGACGCGGATGGGGGACCCGGGAGGCATTGACTTTTGCGCTGTTTGCCCTCGGCCGCGGAGCGAGCAGGCGCCATCTGTTTGCCGGCTGCGGCGCGTCCCGTTTAATTACCCTCCTGGCAGCCTAATAGAGATGATATTAAACTAAATCTTTCTGACATTAAAAGTAATTATCCCCAAATCAGGGGCTTCGGGACGGAATCGCCCCTCCTGTCCCTGCCCCTCCCCTGGCCGCGCCAGATTCCGTTAGTTTGGCTGAAACTCCTTACCGGGAAGGGGGCGCGGGGAAAAGAGGGAAGGTGCCTTTGGGAGAAGGAGTCTACGCCGGCCGCCCCAAGCACGCTGTTTCCAGCACAACGACAGACGCTCTTGTGCATACGACCTGCGCATGGATACACACACACCTATATACGCACAGACACACAACGACAACATCTTCCTCCAGTTCAACTCTCAAGCTACGTTCATTAAGGCTGTCTGCCACGTGCACCCTCATTTGGACAGGGAGAAGCGCAGCCTGGTTTGCAGTCTCGGTCCCCGGCCCCTAAAATGGTCTTTTTGCGTGGTCGAGGCCTCGGATCTGGCCTAGGCCAGGACCAAATACCTAGACACAGGTTTGCAGCCACCAAGACCCTCTGCCATCGTGGCGCTTGACTTCTCCGGCGCTCGTCCTGTGAGGGGCCCTGCGCCTCGTGCTTCCTTCACATGCGTTCGTAAGTCACACTACCTTCTGCTTCTGAGAAGCAAGTCCTGTTTTCCCACTTGACAGGTGAGAAGACAGACTCAGAGAGGTGAGGTGACTTGTCCCATGTCTTACAACTAGTTCGGGACACAGCAGAATTCGATCTCGTGTGTACCAGGAAAGCCGGAGTCCAGGTTCCGCCAGATTCCAGGCGCGGCCTCTCGCTAGGCACGGTGGATTTCTGGGTCTGAGGCCCTTCTCGGAACCCTTACCCTGGCGCCCGCAGGACCGGCCTCTTTCCAGGCTCTCAACTCCCCCAGGGAAGGAGTGAACCAAAGAACTAGCTGCAGGCGGAGGGAGCGAGGGCATCCACGCGGAGAGCGCGGCCGGAACCCCAAGGCAGAGCCCCAGCCGCCGCCCTCCTCTGGTTCAAGCCCTTGCCTCTGCAGGTCGCGCCCAGGAGGGCAGCCGCCCCTTGCCGCCTGGCTTCCTGTCTCCACATCCTTCTTGTTGAGCGCATCTGAGCCTGAGACAAACGCGCAGAGAGTGACGTTCATCACCCTCCTACTTGCTTCTAGTTTTGAGTGCCTACTGTGTACCGCTACTCTGCTAAACGCTTGGTGTGTGCTATCTTGCTTGTTCCGCAGTCCTTGGGGGAGGTGTGACGTGCCGCCTTTCCGGATGAGTCGGCCGAGGTTCCAAGGTTCAGCGAGGCGACATGACTTGCCCAGGGCTGTGAGCCCAGAGGAAGACCGGCACCCAGATCTGACTCCCACTCCCAGGCGTTTTTCTTCTCACCTTCAGCTCTGGGCTGGTAGGGTCAGACCTGGGGGCTTTCAGTCGATTCCATTCTATTCAACTCGCTGGTTATTCACGGAAACGTAACACTGGTCATCATTCATTTCATTAATATCAAGCACCTTGTATGTGCCTGGGCCTGAGGACTGGAGATAAGTCAACCGCGATGGGCCCTTAAAGAGTTCATTGGCCAACGGTGGACCCAGTCACCTAACAATGACCTCACAGGGAGTAGAGGGCTGAGGTGTGAGTGGGCAAAGAAGGGTCAGAGGAACCTTATGAAGAAAGGGACCCTTGATGCAAGACTTTAGGTTTCCAAAATGGAAACATTATTGCCTGTTCTGATAAGTAAAACATTTTAGACATTTCAGCAAAGTGTATCTGGAATATTTCTGTGTGCCTACATTTACAAAAATACACTTTTTGTTACTTTTTAAAATTTGCAAATATGATAAGCACTTTTCATATCAATCTATATCTACATAATCTTTTAAAGAATTGCTTAATATTTCATTGTATGAATGTACCCTAATTTATTTAACCAATTCCCTTTTAATAGGTATTTAAGTTTGTTCCCAATACTTGCTATAATAAAAAAATACAGTGAACATCCTTTGTGAATTTGCCTAATTATTTTCTTAGGATAAATTCCTAGAAATGAGACTGATTAGTCAGAGGGTCAGAGGCTTTTTTCAGTTTTTGATTGCTACCTGTCAGCACTCAGGAAAAGTTGTATCAGTGGATACCCCAACAGCAGTGCATTTTGCTGATCTTTTTAATCTTTGCCAGTTCAAGCAAGGAAAAGGGGATCTTATTGTCACTGTAATTTGCATTTCCTTAGTTTTTCCCATATGTGTTGGTCATTCATGTTTAAAAAAATCTGTGTATAGCTTTACTTATTTTTCTAACAGAGAGCTTCTCTTTTCCTTAATTTGTAATTGCTTTATATAGTAAAATCAGCAGTATCCTCTTATCTGGACATATGCTGCATTTCTCCATTTTTGTTAATCCTATATTGCTATTGTTATACCCAAACTAACATTTTTCATGTAGTCACATCTGTCATTTTTTTCTTTATTCTATTTACAGATCATACTTAACAATTGAGTTTTTCAAGTCCAACTATCCAAAAGCATTTACTTATATTTTATATTAGCACTTTAAAATTTACATTTATTTACATTTTTGAAATTAATTTGAAAATTAATATTGGAATATGTGCAGTAAGTTTGTGGTTTAATTTCCCCCCAATGATTAGTCAGTTATTACAGCACCACTTAATGACTCACCAAGTCCCCACTGACCAAATACCATACTCTGCCTTCTCAGGTGAACTCAGGTCCTCTCTGCTTTCTCATCTAGGGAGCTATTTCCTTTTGCCCTAGTCTCACCCTTTTAATTATTGTAGTTCTGTAATGCTTGAAAGGGCAAGTCACCTTCTGATTCCTGATTCTTCCCTCCCTCCCCAAATTCTCATAGTTATTTTGAAAAGATAGTCTTCTAAATAAATACGTTAGAATTTTTAAAGCTAGTTCCAAAAAGAAAGTGAAAATTTTTTAACCATTTGGAAATTTGATTTAACTGCCTTTAGACATTACTTTGAGGGAGATTATACATCTTCACAATATGGTATTTTTTCATCTAGGACCCAGAATGACTTTCACTTATTCACAACTTTTACAGCCCTTTGTAAATTCTGTCGTGCTTTTCCCCCTGTAATTCTGTTTTTTAAGCATTCTTTGGCATTTTGTATGCTGTTGTGAATGAAATCTTTGCACTCATTACAGTGTCTAACTAGTTATGGCAGGAGCACAAGAAAGTTATGGGTTATAGTATATTTATCTTGAAACCAGTCGCCTTTCTGACCCCTCCCCCTTTTAAATTAGTTCTCACAGTTTCCTGGAGCTGAGTTTAGAAGGACCTGGAATTGACCAGGCCAAGGGAGGGAGGGAGAGGCAATTTTGCACAGACAAAACAGTGCAGAGGCCCGTGTGATTTGCAGGTCCTCCTGGGACTCTGGAGATGGTGTTCACCTGCAGGGTGGTCTTCTGGAGCATTCTTCTCCTGGTCTCCATCTCCCAAGACGGCCTTTGGAAACAGAAATTGGGGAATCAGCCCCAGGGCCTGACAGGCCATCTAAACTTAAGCCACTGCTGCGCTATATGACCCATGCTGGGCTCACCTCCTGGCCACCTTGAAATCAGACTACCTGGAGGAGGCAGCGGCCAGGCCACTGAATTTCAGGGGAAGGGAATTCGAAGAGGATGAGCATTAGAGCTAGGCTCTCGCCAGAGTCCGAGTTCCGAGTTCCCATGTGTTAGCCGGGGTATGCCCCCAGACTGTAATCCCTAGGTCACTGACCCAAATGAAGATATGAGGGAGGGATGGGGCTTGGAGGGAAGAGACCTAACCTGGCAGCCCCAGCCCCCACCCTGGGCCTCTTTCCCTCAGATAAAAGAGTTCTGCTACTCTAACTTCCACCCCCACAGGCCCACAGCCCATTCCCTCCACCCCTTCTTTTGCACTAGGACTGCCCTAGTCTTTAAACTGTGTATGGTGGGTGAGTTCCAAGCTGCATGACTGGCTCAGGACCCGAAATTGGTTGGCCTGGAGCCCAACATGTTAGCTCTCTTTCCTGGCTGCGGTGGTGGCAAGGTTGGGGTCAGGAAGCTGGCTCACAAATAGGCCTTTGTGCCCTCAGTGGGTGGTTCAGACTCTACGCTTGAGGTGATAACTATGTACAGACCACCAACCCTTCCCCCCACTTCCAGGTTCCTAGGCCCAGGCCAGTAAGTTACCTGGAAATTTCTACTGATGCTCTAGTACCCAGCCCCTTGGATCCCTCACCGTCCTTGCCAGAGGCACAGTAGGCACAGTGTGACCCTGCAAGCTCTCCAAGTGCATTCCCCTCCCCTCTCTGAAGCAATCCACATCATGTCATATCAGAGGAACCTGAGAGAGGAAGTGACTCTTCCAGGCTCATCCAGCTAGGTGCAGGGTAGGGGAAGCGAGCTCTTCTTTGCATCTACAGAAGAGACTGGTTGGCGACTTGGAGGAGTTGAGGCCACTTTCTTTACCCTCATTTCTCTGAACTGATCCCCCGGGGATGGGTGGAGGAGGGGTGGAGGAAGGTGTTTGGAGCCTCTTCTCTTGGGGGTTTCTTCACTCCTTTCTGTGCACCTAGAACCCCCTTCACCCCTCAGGATGGACCACACTGTGCCTCACTGCTGGGCAAGACTCCAGCACCACCTTTCATGCATCCTCAGTACCTGTGGTCACAACGCCTGGCTGAGCAGGGCTGCCAGTATGGAAGGGAACCTGGGCTGGAGTCCTGCTTTTGTCACATTTCCTCCTTTTTGTCACATGGGAGTAGAACTAAGGCTTTCATGGGAGCATCGTGAGGCTTCAGTAACACAAGTGATGTAAAGTCCTCAGTGTCTGACACGTAGTGGACTCAGGTGTACTGGATATTCTTATTTGTTAGCGTTGTTGGATGAATGATTTTCTCTTTCTTCAGAGAGGAAAACTGTTTCTTTTTCAGTACTTTTTCTTTTCTTTTTGCCTCCATCAGAAGGAAGACTGGGGGGCTGGTGACAGGAGCCTCCACACTTGAATCAAAATCTGAAAAACCCCCTCCAGAGTCAGAATTCTGATGGATCTGCATGGCTCAGAGAGCTTGTAGCAGGCCTGGGCTATTCCCTTCCTCGGTCACTTCACCCACTCTGCCCGTCACCTTCTCCTGGGACTCCATTAACCAGAGCATGTCTGCTACAAGGTACAAAGTGGTAGTGTCAGTAAGAAAGGAGCAGCCCAGCTCAGGGCACACCCCCAGCCTCTGGAAGCATCCTCACCTTTTCTCTTCTCAGGGGCCTCCACTATTTGGAGCACACCTGGCACTGCTGATTCCTAGGAGAGATCCCCTAGTAGGCTCTGGACCCCCATGGCACACTACCACTTTTATTCCACAGAACCTGTTCTTCATTCTATGTTCATGACTTCCCATAGCATGTAAAAAACTCATAAAACCTACCCCTTTTCGTATGAAGAAACGGAGGCATGTAGGCAATAGCTGTGCAAGCCAGTTCCCCACTGATGCTTGGTGTGGTTGAGGAGGCCAGAAGGGAGGCTTTGGCTAAGTCACTTCATTGCTCTGGGCCTCCATTTTCTCATCTGTAGGTAGGCCTGCTGATCTGGAAACGCTCTGAAATGAGAGGAGGACTATGCATACACCCCACTAGGAAGATGATGATCCCCACGTAGGATGTGCCATCCAGCTGAGGCCCTGGCATCCATCTCTGGAATAGAGCAAAGTTCCTGGCCTCCACACCTGGTTTCCCATGCATGTGCTTCCACCTGACCCCCCAAACACGGAAAAATTTCAGTAAGACTCTCGTTGTTGCCACCTCCTTGGAAAAGTCCTACACAAATGTTAGCAGTGTGTGCCCAAGGAAGGCAAGAACATTTCCAGGGGGCTGGAGACCTGAGCCCAGAGGGGCAGATCTGATCCCTAGGATGCCTACCTTCTCTAACTCTGGGATCTGACTCTTGGGTTTGGGTGGCCCATTCATTACAGAGGGGACTCTGGTCAGAGCTCCTAGATGGGGTTCACCCCTCCCCAGAGCCCCTCTGACTGCCTGCATGAGGGCCTCCTCTGGGGTCCCACATCTCCTGGCACTCCTCTAAGCATTGCCCACAGTGCCCTGGAGTTGGTGGCCCTAGGCCAACCCGGGACTTCTGGGTCAAGGGTAGAGGCTGTAAATCTGTGTTTAACAAAAAGCCTAAATGATGAATGGATGTTTGAGTCAAAACTGACCCAATTTCCATAAGGAAAAGGCCACTTAAGTACCCTTAAAAGTACTTCAACTAATGCTGGTTTGATGAAAATGCATGATGGAAAAAGCATTTGTCTTAGAGTATGCTATATAGTAGCTGTGAGACTTTGGGCAAATGATTTAACCTCACTAAGCCAGCCTCAGTTTATCAATGTAAGAGACAGGGATTGTAGATCCTGTACATTTCACCTCAGGGGGCAGTTTTGCTATTCATTCATTCATATAACACTCACTGACTGTGCCCTATGCCAGGCCCGGTGAGGACACGCCTGTCATGGTCCACAGAGGAGATTCTATGCAAATAATCACAATGATGTGATAAGTGCTCTACTGTGGGTAAGCACAGGGATTAGAAGGGGCCCTAACTCATCCTGGGGATTCCATGAGGCTACCTGGAGGAGGAGTAATGGGGTGGAGTGATCATTGCCTGAGTTCTGGAGACAAACTGTCTGTGTTTGAATCTGACTTCTTGGTTTACCAGCTGTATGACCTCAGGCATATTACTTACCTAATCTCCCGTGCTTTAATTTGCTCACCAATAAAGTGGGGATAGTAATATTAATAGTTCCTACTTCATAGGATTGCTGTGAGATGTAAATGAGCTAATACAAGTAAAGCACTTAGTGTCTGGCATACAGTAAACACGATATAAATATTCACCATCGTAACAGCCATCTATCAAGCACCTACACAGTGCCAGGCCCGTGCTAAGGGATCTGTCAATGATCAGATTGACACGGACTCTACCCTCATGGAGGCAAAATCTGAACTGAGTATCAAAGTACAAATAGCTTCTTATCTAAGGAAGGTTTGGAACAGCAGAAGGCAAAGGAAGGAACTCAGTGGGTGCTGACATTTCACAGGCAAGCAGAGCAGGAAGACTACAGAGCGGACAGAGGGGGCCTTTCAGAGAGGTGGGAGGGAAAATAAAGAAGTGCAGAGTCCTGGAAGGCAGAGGGGAGTGGGTGAGAATGTTCACTATACTCTATTATCTGTGGGCTAGAAGCTACAGCTACTGAAGCAGCTCATGGAAGGCGTCTCACTGATGAGGGGAAACAGAGCAGGCATGAGGGTTGGCCTCAGATCCAGACTGGAAGGTCAGCTTCTTTCCCTACTTGGACATGTCTCTTGGACAGTGGCACTTTCTCCGAGCCTCAGTTTTCCGGTTACATAAGGGACACTAACAGTAGGGACCTTAGAGTGATGCTGAGGCAGTCGTGGGAGGACAGTGCACAGAGCCCCCAGCACCACGCACGGCTTACCTGTGCACTCAACACCAACTCCTCTACTCTCTTTCTCCTCACCAGTGCCAGTTGGTTTTGCTCCAGCTCCAATTAATTAACTGCTTCAGTAACTACTGGGTGCCCGACAGCTACGTGCCAGACCCTGGGCTGGCTCAGGGAATAAATGGATGACTATGATCTGGTCTCTGCTCTCACAATGTTCCCAGAAAGGCTGGATGTTAGAGATGGAAGTGACCACCTTATTAGTATTGATACGTGACCATCATTATTTCTTTGTTGGAATTTGGTTAGTAAGTCCAAATAACTGTGTGCTTACTTCGAGTCATTTTGCTAGGCCTTGAGGACATGAAGTAACTCAGACTCTTTGGGGAGCTCACAGTCTGGGGTCGGGGGAGGGACAACATGTGAGCTGAGAGTTCCAGTTCAGAGCGATTCAGTGCTGCAACAAATCCAATCCAGCTCAGCACAGGCCCCTAACCTGGAGAGTGTGCGAGGTGTGGCTATGGTCTGGTATACCAGCCATCGTGGAGGAAGTGAAGCCTAAACTGAAAGTGAGGGCTGGATGGATGGATGGTGCAAGGAGTCTCATGGTGATGGAATAGCAGTCAGGGGAGAGGGCCTAGAAAATTGATGCTTTTAGGAAACTGCAGGTATTCCAGGATGTGTGTTGAGGGCGTGGCTGGAGATACAGATGGGGAGGGAAGTAGGGACAGGTGACAGGTGGTTTAAATCCAAGCCAAGTTTGGATTTTTTTGGAGGGCAACGGGAAGCCTTTGAGGGGATATAAGCAGGGGTGTGGCATGGTAAGGCAGGTGTTTTAGAAAGCTTTTTCTGGCAGTTAGGTGGAGACTGATCTAGAAGAGAAAGGACTGGAGAAAGGGGGATCAGTTAGAATGTAGTTTTATAAGCCAAGTGAGAAATGAAGGTCAGTAGGGACAAAGGATGAAGGAGTAGGGAGTGGAATTTGGAGATGTCAGAAGCAGAAGCTACGGAAACCTTCTTAAATCGGTGCATGTACTTAAGAGGCAGTGCTTAAATCCTGGCTCTGATGCTCTGGGGAATGAGTCATTTTGGAAAGCTGAGTTTCCTATAAAAATGTGACTTTTTAATCCCTCTTGGCATCCACTAACATTTAAAAGATGTTATTGTAACTATTATTTGAAATGCTTTAGTTGTGTCATACTTTAGCTGAAGGTGGCACTGAACTGTCATTAACACAGAAGCTTTGGCGTTGCAGATCTGGGTCCCAGACTCTGCTCTGCACTAGCTCTAGAGCTCGGCCAAGTCACTTCATCACTGTGAGTTCGCTGCCTCTTCAAAGTGGGGTCGAGATGACCCACCTAGCAGGTGGTTGTGGTCTTACGGGAGGTAATGTACACAAAGCTCTAAGTATAATATGGGCATATCCTGAGTGTTCAGCAAGTTAGTCCTCCTCCCTCCTCCACCTTCTCACGACGCCCTGGGCTGACCCTTACGGACACCAGTAACTCAATGACACTTTGCGCAGGGCTCTCTGACCTTCCCTGAAGGAGCCCAGCGCAGTGCTTTGGACTTCTTGTGTCTGCTTTTCATGTTTTCTGTGTCTTCCCCCATAACCTGCCATTTCGTACTGCTGTCATCACCCAAAGAGCAGTTGTTCTCTAACTCCCTTACATATTAGCTAACAGTTGAGTGTTAATCATTTAATCTTCACAACTTTATCAACCAGGTACTTTTATTATACATTTCACAGCTAAAAAGCTGAGGCACAGGAAGGTAAAGTAATTCCCAAGGGCACACTATTAAGTGGGGGAGTGACTTGAATTCAGGCAATATGGCTCCAGAGGCTATTCTCTTAACCACACATTATGTCACAGTTAATAGACTGAAGACTGGAGAGCAGGTCTCTTTTATTGGTGTTTCCTTTCAGAGGAGATTTTCAAAATCCAGGAGCTGCATGGCCAGTTGAGGTTATTAATGGTGATCTTCCAAAGCAGACTGGGACAAAGGAGAAGCACTAAATGTAGAGGGAGGTTCAAGGCAGGAAAGCCTGGTTGTTGCATCTGACCCTCTTTGTGACTTTTAGATTAAAAAAAAAAAAAAAGACTTGATGAGGAGAACGGACAGATTCAACTTTCCAAATGGTCTGATGTTGTTTGCATAATGTAAGTGGGGGGGGGTGTCAATCAAACCCACTAACAATCTGATAAATACAGATTCTCCTTCCAGAATAGAACACATTTAACTTTTTGTAGACAATTGTAAGGAGTTCTAAGATCCATGTTTGGACATGAAATTTAGAAGTTCTTTATGGAAGAGCTGTGGACCTGAAAATCAGAGCTTGGGGCTTGAGTTCTGCTCTTCTACTGCCATTCTCTGCGACTTCAGGCAAGCATCTACTCTCTTGAGCCTCATGTACAAAATGGAATGATCATGCCTGGCATGCTTCCCTCATTGCAGTGGACCGTAATGATGGCTGTGGAAGGTGTGCTAAAATGCAAAGTGCTGTGCAGATGTTATCAGCACACTGAGGTTCAAATAATTTACTCACCTTGGGTCACATAGCTATTTAGTGGCAGAACCAAGGTTCAAACTGAAAGACACTGTAGTCTCTGGAATATGTGTGTGTGTGTGTGTGTGTGTGTGTAGGTCTCCCTCCAAGAATCTGAAAAAGGGTCAAATGAGATAATGCATGTGGAAGGGTCACTTAGACTATAAAGTGAATTACTCCTGGACTGAATTTAAGATTCCACATCCCATCTGCCTGTGGGATTCAGGACTGGTCGGATGAGGGGCTGAGGGGGATGGTGGAAGTGTGTCAATCAGAGATGCTGCTTATGGAGACAGTTAAGACGCCCTCCCACATCCACATGAACTTCTGTGCTTTCAGGAAAATCTGGAGCTCTGCAACCTCACTGACCAGCACATGTGACTCAGCATGGCTAGCTTTGAGAGTAGAAATTCTAATACAACTGCGGACTTATTTTATGTTTTTAATGTCACCAATAAAATCTATAAAAACCTGAATCCTCTTTTCTTACACTGAAAAGGAAAGACTCCATAAAAGAACTCACAACTTGGATGCTTGCGATTCAAAAATGAACACCTGTGTGACCCAAAAAACTAGTGATGCCCAAGCACGACACCATTGTAAACCAGCAAACTCCCCCAAGCTGCACCTTCTGAGAGGCAGCAGGAAACTGGCAATACTTCCTTAAACCCCCAAACAATTTTTCCAAACATACAAGTGATAATCCAAGAAATACAAAGGAATGAACTGGACTGAGGCAGGGATGACTGCAGCCCTGGAATGTCACTCTAGACAGCTGGGCAAGAACACAGGCCATGTGTTCTGACGGACACATTTCTGTGTCTGGAGGCTGGGATGTAAAGCCCAAGGAAGCAGTAAAGCCAACGGCAGGAAGAAGAATTACAAAGGACACTGCTGTTTCTATGGGGACAGTAAGTGATTTAACGTTTTTCTTGGTTCCTAACTTTCTATGTCATTTTAATGTTGTGTTTGTAAGAAAGGACGTAACATTGCTCTGGGCTCCTGTTCTAAAGCTCAGTAGAACCGAATGGCATGAGTGAACAGTGATACGTAGCTGAGGTGTCTCCTAGCAGAGGGGCCAAAACAAGAGGATTTCATGAGACCGAGCAAGAACTTTTCACGGCAGGGTTGAAAAAGGGTGTGTAAACTTCATACAGGTTCAAGTAGCATTTAATAACTTTTATGAAATCGGTTTCAGAGTAAAGTCTATATTATTGGAATACAGAAGTGAAGGTGATAGAGGGGAACAATATGATGCAGTCAAACCCAAATTAGATGGAACAGGTCAGACACGAGAGTGAACTCGAGAGTCGCCTCCCTCCAGTCCCCACCCACACCATTGCTTGCTGGTCCTGAGTGTGGCCTGAGTTCAGGGCTGTTGCTTCTCCACAGCAGCTACAGAACATGGGCTCCCTGGAGAAAGAAGAGCTGGTGCCCGAGTACATCTGCAGCATTGGAAATGAGCGTCTTGTGGGGCCATCAGTTTGGGAAGGTAGGAATGGAGCTGGAGAGGAAGTGCTCAGGTTGAACTACCCCGGTTTGGGTGCCTTTTCCTTACAGCCTCCCTGGGGCCAGAGAAAGCCTGTACACAGGCAGATGTAGCACTAGTCTGTTAGGAACACACTTCTCTTAAGAGAGTGTTCAGGGGAGGTCCCTGGTTTGCGTGTCAGAGAAAAGACACAGGTGGAATTTTCCTGGCCAATGCCCATTTCTGGGCAGAGGGAAAATGACCAGGCATATCTCAGGCTGTTGTTAGAGTCTCCTGAGAACCCCTTGGTTTGGGTCAGCGGGATAAACCCAGCGCTTAAGACTCTTCTGGGCACATACAAAATGTCAAATCAGGATCCCAAAGCCTAGGATAGAGACCATAGGTGATACAAAAACAGATACGGAAAAACATTTCAAGACTGAAAAGAAATCACTAGTGGTGAAGGTATAAACAGTTCTTGCAAGAACTAAATTCCCACCCCCAAATCCATAGATTATTAATAATCCACATTTACTAAATCATCCCAAATTATTATACGTAAGTTCAGGCAATACATGTCTTCTGAGCTGAGCCCCCAGGTTTGCTCTCTCAAATATATGACATCAGAATTTTCAGCCACAGAATGAGATCCCTTTCATTTGAGATAGGAGTCTACCATCTAATACTGAAACATTAAAACAGTGGGGCAGGTTCCTTATTACAGCCAGGCTCAGAGTCCATGGGGTGGCTGATCAGTCAAGGTGCTTAAAACACCAAGTGACAGGGTCCAAATGTGTGATGGAGTAGACGGAGAAAAGAGCAAGAGAGAATTGCGTTCAGTGTACACTGACGGACCAGCAACCTGGGAGCTGGTATCCATGAGGTTCTACCTGCCCAAGAGCAAACCTAACAGCAGCTTTCTGCAGCTGGGCCAGACACTGAAGTCCTGGTACTGGTCCTCTTCACACTATCTCAACATTCACATCGTGAGCTTAAACAGTTTCTCACACTGTAATGGAACAGCAAATAACTCCCAGATGGGCCCTGGGGACCCAAGGCAGCAGCAATAAATAAATATCTTGCTATATGTCAGATGCAGTCCTCAAACACAACCTTACATCTTAGTAAAGGAGTCAGGAAGTATCAACAAATGATATGCCTTTTGTTTTCCTACAACAATGTTTAATCTCCATGCCAAGAAGTCCCATTTGACTTTTTCCCCCTGCCTCTTAAAATTAGGTGACAAAGTAGAAATCCAGTCATGAAAAGAAAAAGGCAGGGGTGTATGAGCCCTGGCTCAATGAGACATATCAAATACACAGCAGCCTGGTGTCACAGGTCAGGCAGAATGGTCCCAGACCCTGTGTGGAGAAGACGGGCACGGGAGAGGTAAAAATCCTACTTCATGGTCACTCACACTTTACCGGCGCATTAGTCATTGAACAAAGGTGAGGCGAAGGGGGTCAGGGTGGAAGAGTTGCAATTTTCTACAATGAGGATTGGGAACATATACTCGTGGATGGGAAATTTTAAGTAGCTATGTTTATTATTACTTTTTTCCAGCAATCTTGCAAGAGGCAGAAGTGTGACATTGAGTTGAGTGAGACGAGCGTGTAAATGGGTTGATGAGGAGCCCTCCTCTTGATGCAGCCTCTGGCTTGTCAAGGAATGGCTGGTTCCACCGCTGAGCCATGTTCACTCTTTTGCCTCAAGGAAAAGGGTTTCTTGAGGGAACAACTTTACCTCCAATAATGACTTATTTGGGTCCAGCTGGGTTACCTAAAAAGAAAGAAAATATATACTCAAAAGACTGGAAGAAGCACCATTTTCTCTCATGGCATTCAGATCCTGTCCTGAACTTTGATTTTGAGCCTACTATGTACCAGCATGAGCATTTTCACACCTACTATTTTCATTTCATTCTCAAAATAACCCTGTGAGGTAGGTGTTGTCCCCATTTTATAAGCAAAGAAACCAGGGCTCAGAGAGGCCAAGTCTCATAGTTTAGTGGAAGAACTAGCATTTGACCTCAGGATGTATGTTCAGAAGCTGGAATCTCTTCCTGGGCAGGTGGAGACCCACAGCTCAGCTGGGACAGCAGAGCAGGAGGGCCTTAGGAAAGGGTGCTGGTTAAAAACTGATTGGCATTCCAGAGGACACATACTTGTTTAACTCTGGACAGCAGGGAGGACCTTTTCTGTCTGGTGGGAGAGGGCTAAGCTTTTGGGGCTGATCTACATGCTGAACACACCTGCAGCAGAGACTATACGGTGCCCATCCCATGAAGCCCAGAGACAAGCATCTCCCCTACTGAGGAGAGGCTCCCTAGGGAGGCATATCAGTCTCCCTGTTGGTGGCATTGGTGAAGATATTTAGTTCCAAAAAAAGGAGGGAGTTGATGCCATAATATGACTTTATATTTTAGAAGTAAAAATTATTTTATAATATGAACTAGTACAGGGAATAAAGCTAGACAGAGTCTTCTTGGCTCATTGGGGTATGTTGATCACACCCCAAATCAAACCCTATATTAGGGTTATGGCTTCCTTGGTCACTGGCAAGGATGTGATGTGGAGATTTTCTGAATCCAAGAGTGAGAGAAGAAAAAACCCAAACTTTCCTAAAGGGAACATGAATTTTAAAAAGCTGAGACATACTAATACTAGTTTAGTGATATGGACAATGGGCTGTGACTCCAGAAAGATTCTGGTTTAAATCACAACTGTGTAGCTATTAGCTTTGTGGCTTTGGAGTTAGTATCAACCCTGTAGGACTGATATGAGGATTAAGTGAAGAAAAACATAATTAGCACAGTGTCTGGCACAGAGCAGGTATTCAACGATGGCTGCCATATATGTGAGTAACTATAAGGATGGATGATGGACACACAGATAAACGGACAGCTCCAAGTGTGTGTGATGGGAGGCTGGGCAGTCTGCTCAGTCAGATTTGTGTATAGGAGCTCTGGGCCCCTGGGCAAAGACTACAGCACCTGAGAGGGCAATCTTGTCCTCTGCTCAACTCAAGCCACACCTAATGAGATGGCTCTGCTGTCTTCTCCAAGATGATGGGAAGGGGACACCCTGGGGGCCTGAGTGTCACAGGCAGGCTGGTGAACTGAAGAAGGGAACACTATCTTTGACTGTATCCAGATGGAAATCTGGTATGCCCAGGAGGGTCATTAAGGAGGCACATCCGCCTCCAGAATCCTCTCTGCTTACAAGGAACCCACTGCAAGGCTGCTCTACTGATATCTCTTGGGCTCTGGGCAGATGGGCAGACAAGGTGGTGGGGAGAGCCTAGCCTGCTGTCTGTCTTCCAATGCACAGGGGGCAGGGTGGGGGGGGTTGGGGGGGGCAAGCTGCAGGCAAATGTTTACCCACTTCCCCAATTAACGTACAACACTGCGCTGGCTTCTGTCAACAAACAGAGCTATGCTGCCTCTGCTTCTGACTCGTTGGCATTTTCTGCCCAGCTGCTTCTGCTATTGTTCTTAATTAACAAGCCAGAGCTCTTCCAGCATCTTCTACTTTGTTATTTGTGGTTCATAAATATGATGTTTGCTGGGAGAAACCAAAATCATAATAGTGCCAGGGCTGTGCATACCAGCAGAAAGATGGGCCTAGAAGCAAAAGAGGCTGGGAGATTGGAGCCTTGAGGGCATATTATCGATACACAAGGTTAGATGTTTGGAAAACACACCCAGTTTTCACTGTGTCTGATAAAATTTGAGTGATTTTTCCCAGTCAGTTTAAGTGGGAAAGCTGGGATTTGAGAAGGAGAAAACTGTAATTTCTTGAACACCTATTACATGTCGAGCACTTTAAATATGTTATTTAATTTAATCCCTAAAAAACTAGACACGATCCCATGGACTGTAGCCTACTAGGCTCCTCCCTCCATGGAATTCTCCAGGCAAGAGTACTGGAGTGGGTTGCCATTTCCTTCTCCAGGGGATCCTCCTGACTCAGGGATCGAACCTGGGTCTCCTGCATTCCAGGCAGACGCTTTAACCTCTGAGCCACCAGGGAATTAACTAGGCAAGGTAAGACGGAGATGACAGAATTGAGGCTCAACATGGCTGCCACTTGTTTAAGGCCACATAGTTAGTGAGGGTCTGTCTATACAGTACAGTAGTTAAAAACAGTGAGGCAACAGGTTCAAACTCATAGCTCTGTTACTTACTACTTATATGACCTTGAAGAAGTAATACAATCCAAGAGTCTCAGTTTTCCCACCTATAAGATGGGAATAGTAAATTTCTCTTTTATAGGTTGTTGTGCTAGTTAAATAGAATAATGGTGATGAAGGCTCTGGTACAGACTGAACCAGTAAGTGCTCAGCTGGTAGCAGCCATTACTAGCTGGAGCACTGCCTTGGGTGGGGACTGGATCTGCCTAACTTTAGCTGCAGCTCTTTCCCCAAAGTCTTCTGGAGCCCAGGCCTGCACTAGGCTCTCTCTCTTATTTCCATCTTGTTGCTCAGCAGAAGGGCTCCCTTCTCTCTGATAGATCAATGTGTCAGTACCTGGAGAATCCCTTCAGCAGGGCTGTGCCACCAAAAGACTGCTCACATTAAATGTGGTCGTGTTGGGGCTGCTCCTTCTGGTGCCCCATATCACAAGCAATTTTTTTCTCTGAAGGTCATTTCAGACAGAAATTTAAAGTGAACAAGGACAATTTCATTTCCATTCTCATCTGCCTGGAGTAGACAGAGAGACTGTATGGAACCTAGTGAGATGCAGGATGCCATCCCTTTCCTCAGCGAGACTGTGGCTATACTGTGAAATGATCCTGAAGTGTTCTGGGCCCCATTCAAGAAGGATTGGGAGTGTGCTGGAGGGACCTCATGTTAGGGAGGAATCTAAAAACCATGTTTTCTAACACATATCTGAAAAATGGGGTACGTCTTCCTGCTGCTGTGGGGGCAGGGAGGGGGCTGTGTGCCCTCTTTGAACATCTGCAGGGCTGGCAAATAAGCCAGGCAAACAGAGCAGATGTGTTCTCTGCAACTCCAGTGAACAGAGATGACAATGATAAGGTGAAATTGTAGGGGAGCAGAACCTCAGCTGGTCAGAAAACACTTTTTAATAGAGCAGCAGGTGCTGGTGTGGCCACTACTTCTCTTTCATCTTTCTTCATTCCCCTCTTGTCCTGTAATTTTCTTGTTTTTCTTTTATCATCATCATCATAGTAGCAATCAATTCCAGTCGACCCTTGAACAACCTGGGGGTTAGGGGGATCACCTTTCTAAGCAGTGGAAAATCACATAATAACTTGTAGTCATCCCTTCATATATGCAGTTCCTCCATATTTGTGGTTCCTCTGTATGTGGGTTCTGCATCCATGATAAAACTGAGAATGGCACATTATTGTAGCATTTGCTGCTGCTGCTGCTAAGTCACTTCAGTCGTGTTTGACTCTGTGCAACCCCATAGACGACAGCCCACCAGGCTCCCCCATCCCTGGGATTCTCCAAGCAAGAACACTGGAGTGGGGTGCCATTTCCTTCTCCACTGCATGAAGGTGAAAAGTGAAAGTGAAGTCGCTCAGTTGTGTCCAACTCTTAGCGACCCCATGGACTGTGGCCCACCAGGCTCCTCCATCCATGGGATTTTCCAGGCAAGAGTACTGGAGTGGAGTGCCGTTGTCTTCTCCAGTAGTATTTGCTACTGAAAAAAAAATCTGCCTATAAGGGAACCTGTGTAGTTCAAATCCATGTTGTTCAAGGGCTAATCATATTCAGTGCCTACAGTTTGCTGGAACCATGCTAAATACTTCATATGAAATGCTTTTGAAGTAGTCCTCAAAACAGCCAAACAAAGTATGTATTATTATTACCATTTTAAAGTTGAAGATACCATGGGTTATCTTACCCAAGGTTGCAGATTGAATAAGGTTTAAAAGTCAAGTCTGCCTGACTCCAAAGCTAAGGATAACCAGAGTGCCACTGGCCTACATGTTGACAGGCTGCCCTGGGGGACAATACAGGGGTTGGGAGGGGAAGGGAAGTGTTCAAAGAGGGGCTTATTTGAGGAAGAAGATCATGATGATAAAGCTAACATTTACTGAGCATTTAATTTGTACCAGCCACATTCTAAGCACTTAACATTTATAAAACAATTTAATTTTCATAATAACCCTCTGACATAGGCACAATTGTTATTTCTATTTTACAGATGAGGAAACTGAGCCATGGAACATATTAATACTTGCTTAAGTTCTCAAAGTTGTTAAGGGCAGAGCCAGAAAGTGAGTCAAGGCAATTTAGCTTTGGAATCCATATGTTTAACTATTGGACTATTTTGCCAGAGGTGCTGCTAAGCGTAGAGTCCACACAGAGAAAGACGTTGGATGACATGACACTGAGGTTGTTTCTAACCAAGCTTCTAGGATATAAGATCTTCACGATAAGAATGGCAAAAGGTCAAGGGTCAAGGAAAAAATCCTGAAATGTTTATAAAATACGAATACAAAAATGCAATCTGAGCTTATGTCCTGCCATTTACTTGGGATTTTACTGAATTATTGACTTTCTAAATCAACAGAGAAACCCTCCCTTTGGGACCTTCTTGGGGAGGAGGGGCCGTTCTCAGATAAGAAGTATGGCCTGACTTTGTCTAGGTTAGAAAAGGAAAGTCAATCTTCTTGATACTTTATTCATTATATTTAAGAAACCTGGAAAAAAATGTTCTCATCAAGTTTACATTTTAGCAAACTGGCTTTTGTTTGTTAACAAAAATGAGACATGCTTTCTGTCAAAGAGAGTTATTCTTTTCTAGGTCACTTTTCTCAGCAGTTTGAGCTTTCATGTATATTGTACTTCTATTATTTCCCTGGGCATTTTTTTCCCTGAAAAAGTGTAACATTGCTGCTGAGAAAAATGTGAATCAATATGACAGTTTCTCATCCTTAGGCCATATTGAGTGAGTCCTACAATGTTAGAATGGGAAAGCTCCTTAAATGCCAAATGGTCCAAGCCCTTCACTTCTCTGTGGGCAACCTGAGGCTCAGAGAGGTCAAGTGACATGGCCCAGATCACTTGGTTGATAAGGCACAGATACAGTGCTCTACCTGTTTCTAACTTCTGATTTGAGGTTCTCTCTAGTCACACTATTTTGCTTCTCACTTAACAAAAATGCCTGAGCAGAAATATAACACTAATACTAGGCTGGGAGCTACCTGAGAGTAGGAGCTGAGTAATACTAAGAATAACGGTAACTGCAATATATGAACAGTACTTTATAATCTGTAAGATATTTATACAAACATTAAATCAAAATCTTGCAGTGTTGGTATTATTAGTCTTTTACATTTTATTTAGCTTTCCTAAGGTAAGCTTTTATTTTAAAATTGAATAAAGGAAAGTCTGGATCTAATATTTTCATATTTAGAAAAAAATGCTAAGTTCAACAATTGGTTTTGGAACAGAACATCTGCAAGCAAACAATGAATCTAGATGCACAGACATTACAGCCTTCACAAAAATTAACTTGAAATGGATTGTGAACTTAAACGTAAAACACAAATCTATAAAATTCCTAGAAGATAACACAGGAGAAAATCTAGATGACCTTGGGTATGGTGATGGCTTTTGGGATACAACACCAAAGACACAATTCATGAAAGAAATAATTGATAAGCTAAACTTCATTAAAATTAAAAACTTTGCAAAAGACACTGTCAAGAGAATGAAAAGACAAGAGACTAGGGGAAAATATTTGCAAAAGACACAACTGATAAAGAGCTATTATCCAAAATATACAAAGAACTCTTAAAACTCAACAATAAGAAAATGAACAACTCAGTTAAAAAATGGGCCCAGAACCTTAAACATACCTCAGTAAAGAAGATTGACAGATGGCAAATAAACATATGAAAAGATGCTTCTCCAACAGTATATGCCATCAGGGAAATGCAATTAAAACAGTGAGATACCACCACACACCTATTAGAATGGCCAAAATCCGGAACACTGACAACACCAAATGCTGACACTCATTTACTGCTGGGGGAATGCAAAATGGCATAGCCACTTTGGAAGACAGTTTGATGGTTTCTTACCAAATTAATCATATTCTTACTATATAGTTCAGTAACAGCACTCCATGGTATTTACCCAAAGAAGTTAAAAACCTAAGGTCCACACCAAAATCTGCACACAGATGTTTAATAAGCACCTTTATTCACAACTGTCAAAACTTGGAAACAACCAAGACGTTCTACAGTAGGTAAATAGGTAAACAGATTGGAATATCCAGACAATGGAACATTATTCAGTGCTAACAAGCTCTCCAACTACCTAACATATATTGTCTAAATCTTAGAGCTATCCTAAGAGACTGGACTAATTTATCCTCATTTTCACAGATGAGAACACCAAAGTTCAAATAGGGACATTACTTGCACGTGGTCATACAGCTAAAAATTGGTGAAGCTCAGGTCTTCTCACTCCAAATCCTGAGCTCCTTCTACTCCATGAAGTAGGCAGCACAAAGGCCACATATGTAAATCCCCATATTATATTTAGTAAAACTGAATACATCTGCCCTTGGTTTTGTTCAAAATTAGCATTTACTTTGAACTTGGGAGAACAACTTGTCTTTCTGGTAAGCTATGAGTAACATATTCTGTTAGCTGTGTATGTGTGCTTAGTCGTGTCCAACTCTCTGCGACCCCATGGACTGCAGCCCGCCAAGCTCCTCTGTCCATGGGATTCTCCAGGCAAGAATACTGGAGTGGGTTGCCATTTCCTCCTCCAGATCTTGCCAACCCAGGGATTAAACCCACGTCTCTGTGTTTCCTGTATTGGCAGGTGAGTTTTTTTTACCACTAGTGCCACCTGAGAAGCCCCCAAACATGTTCCATTACTTACTCTATTAAAAACATGCATATTAAATATTACAAGTTTAAAAAATAATTACCAATGTCATCACTATCAAAAAATTTACCATTTATTTGGCAAAGTGTCAGGCACTATACTAGTTGTTCTATATATTACCTAATTAAATGGTCACAACAATCCTATGAGATAAGTACTCCTGTTATTCTCATTTATAATGAATTCGCTGAGGTCAAAAATGGTTAAGGGACTTGCTCAAGATTACACAGGTAACTAGGAAAGATAATGTTGGAATTTGCACCCAGGTTTGTGAGCTTCTAGCCTGTATCTGATGCACTGCATTTCACTTCCTTTTAACTTCTGATCCTTCTTCTAAACAGAGGACAGCTAATGTAACTAAATGGCTTTTCTTGGCCATAAAGAAAGCAGGCATTCTGCAGCTGTCCTGGCTCATGTCCCTGTTGTGGCACAGGCTTTGTTGTTCCCCACAGGAAAACAAGCTACCTTTTGTTACTATCAATTTGGTCCTAACAGCTAATTGTTCATTTTCTTTAAACACCTTTTGATGAGCTGGGAATCCTTAAAGAGGGCAGTTATACCCACAAAGTATCAGAGGAAGAACTTGAGACCCAATCTGCTGGTCGTGTGCTGATCAGGGTGTGAAAAGGCTTTGGTAACTGTAAAGTCTTTTGCAAACATAAGGGACTGACCATCAACATCATCCACAACACCAGCTGTAGCTCCTAGCAAATTCTCCTCTACATTTGCTGCAGGTGGTAATGCAAAAAGAACTTCCATTCTGGAATGGTTGCACTATGGGGCTGGGGCTTCACTATAGCTTATTTACATTCCAGCTTCCAGTATAGTTTCTGGACCAATCTGTCTCACAGGATCACAGAAAAGAGTGGCACTGGGGTGAGGATTTCCAGGAAAGAGTGAGAGATGCTATTCTTAAAGTGTGGTAGAACAACTGGGGTGCTAGAAGTGAGGGTGGGTGGTCTTCTGTGGCTGCTAAGCACAGGAATGCCTATAGGACATTTTGATGTTTTCAGGTGGGAAGAAGAGAGAAAGAAAGAAAAGTTAAAGGAAGAACAAAGGGAGAGAAAACTAAGGTCTAGGCTGCCCTATGTGTGTGTGTTTTTTTTCAATAATATTATAATGATAACAACAGTTAACATTTATGGGGGCTTACTAGGTGCTAATTGTACCAAGTACTTTATAAGTACTACACAAGCCCATGAGGGACGTACTATTACCTCCACTTTAAAATGAGGAATAGAAGCTCAGAGAGTTTATATAACCTGCCTAAGATCGCACAGGTGGGAAGTAACAGAGCAAGGATTTAAAACTAGGTCTGGTTCCAAAGTCTGTTTTCTTAACCACCACACTAGGTACTTCTACTACTGTAGTCATACAATGCACTATTTATTCTTTGCCTCTTGCTTGGAAAGACTATCCCCTTTGTGTAACTGAAGCATAAATTTCCCCACAACGGAGTATATTACCAACTCAGACACTTGGGCAAATTTCATTCATAGCTCCTCAATTATCACAGACCTAGTGATTGTTAAAGCTGGAGGGCCTTTAGGAGTCCATCTCTGTAATAGATGGGGAAAGAAAAGCCCAGTGAGTGGAAAGAGCTTACCCAAGGTTACTCAGCACTCTCAGCAGATCTGGGACCAAATCTGGATTCTTCATTCCCAGCCTATGCCTTTAGACAGGCTGTTTAATGAGGATACCAATTCTAAAGTGTTCCCAGTAACGAAATGACCTCAAACTTGGTATACTGTCAGGGAGATCCTAGGCACCAAAACAAAAAAATGTGATCCTCTCCTTACAGTGCTATCACTGATGGTGGTTTTGGTCACTACACTTTTTTTCTTTTTAAAGTTTAAAGCAGGTTTTTTGAGAGAGACACATATTCCATAGGCAGAATGCAGTCCATCTCATAAGGCGAGAGTGGCCTGGTCACTGTAATAAAGTGTAGTGGGGAAGACCCAGAGGGAACATAGAGACTTCTATCAGGAGAGGTGGGGGGTGGGTTGTGGAGGGGAAAGCCTCTTTAGTCTAGAAACACAAGAAGATCCAAATTGGCAGAATGAATATAAAAAGCATAAAATAAGAGAAGAGGCATGCCTCCTCACCCTGGGAAGCCCAAGATTAGTCCTGTCCCTCCTGGGCTCTGGAAGACACAATTTCAAGTAACTAAAAGGAAGTCCTGCTTTACAGAGTGGTTTGCAAGCTCACTGTTTCTGAAAGCTTAATAAACAAGGTACAGGCAAATTCATTAATGAGGATTCTAGAGTGTGGCAAGAGAAAGCCAGAGTCACTCAGCCTTGCTGGTGTGGGTTACAGGTGTACCAGGAAATGGGTCTCATTCCTCAAAGCAGCCAAGATCCTGAGGGGTGGGTTACCTTTGACCCTGAGCACCTGGTGCTGATCTGAAACAGTCTGCGAAACATTGATGGAGGGAACATGCCTCACTTTCAGAGGCCCATGTCATGGAAGGCAGCCAGGATCTTGCATAAAAAGCTCCTGGAATAGAAGCTCAGAGTTTGCCTCTGATAAAAGATGAGTCCACAACACCACACTAAGACAAATGAAAGGAGAGAAACCTGTTAACTGTTTAGATTTAGAACTGCTCAGTTTAGTTCAGTTCAGTCGCTCAGTCGTGTCCGACTCTTTGCAACCCCATGAATCGCAGCACGCCAGGCCTCCCTGTCCATCACCATCTCCCAGAGTTCACTCAGATTCACGTCCATTGAGTCGGTGATGCCATCCAGCCATCTCATCCTCTGTCGTCCCCTTCTCCTCCTGCCCCCAATCCCTCCCAGCATCAAAGCCTTTTCCAATGAGTCAACTCTTCTCATGAGGTGGCCAAAGTACTGGAGTTTCAGCTTTAGCATCATTCCTTCCAAAGAAATCCCAGGGCTGATCTCCTTCAGAATGGACTGGTTGGATCTTCTTGCAGTTCAAGGGATTCTTAAGAGTCTTCTCCAACACCACAGTTCAAAAGCATCAATTCTTCAGTGCTCAGCTTTCTTCAGAGTCCAACTTTCACATCCATACATGACTACTGGAAAAACCATAGCCTTGACTAGACGGACCTTAGTCGGCAAAGTAATGTCTCTACTTTTGAATATGCTATCTAGGTTGGTCATAACTTTTCTTCCAAGGAGTAAGCGTTTTTTCATTTCATGGCTGCAGTCACCATCTGCAGTGATTTTGGAGCCCCAAAAAATAAAGTCTGACACTGTTTCCACTGTTTTCCCATCTACTTCCCATGAAGTGATGGGACCAGATGCCATGATCTTCGTTTTCTGAATGTTGAGCTTTAAGGCAACTCTTTCACTCTCCTCTTTCACTTTTATCAAGAGGCTTTTAGTTCCTCTTCACTTTCTGCCATAAGGGTGGTGTCATATCTGCATATCTGAGGTTATTGATATTTCTCCCGGCAATCTGGATTCCAGTTTGTGCTTCTTCCAGTCCAGCGTTTCTCATTTAAATACTCTCATAGAAACTCTGATTATTGTTCTTTAGTAGATATCGATTAAGTGCTAATTAGGGAGGCAGTAAGAAAAAGGTCTGGTGGGTTTTGAATCTTCGTTCTGCATGAGTGCTCTTGAGCAAGTCACTGGACCGCCAGAAGACCCAAATTTCTCACCTGTAATGATAGTATCATTCAATACCTAATAAGCTCTAATAGACCATTTCCCTGGGTTTCTCCTGTCACTTGAGAGAGAGGTGAACAAAATATTTGAGTCCGTCTCCGTCCTACTTAAAACTCCTACAAGATTCCATACGACAATAGGATAGTTCCTTTTTGCTTTGACCTCATTTCGCCCAATTTGTAAATGGGTAAGTTTCCTGGCAAGGCTCATAGCATGCGAATAGTGGAAGGAATGGCTGGAAAGGCAGTTTGGAGACAGACTGTGAGGGACTCAAATGACATATTATGTTTAAACTTCTTGGAAAAATTTTTCTCTCAGGCTTTACAGAGACCTGGAATAGCATACTAGATGTACTCTTCAGGCAGAGTGGCTGGGGAGAATGTAAGCATTTTGAATGCATTTTAATACTCAAGCAGAGCCATGCGAGCTGGTGTGTACGTTAACTCTGCACGCCAACACAGCTCAAGAGCTGGAGCTTTGAACAGGAGTTAAAAGAGTTGAGTCCCTAACGACATACAAAAGACTTGCTGGTGTGATTTATTCTGATGTATTTACTTATCCAATTACCAAAACAGCAGGAGATCATTAAATTTTCTAGTTACCAGATGCAGCACGTTCAATATCTTAAATGTTACCAAGGCTCTCTCTGAGCTATTTTGATATTACATTTCATCTGCCCAAAGCTTATGAAACTGGAAGGCAAGAATCATGAAGAGAGCAGGTGTTTTCTTTGAAGGCTGGTATAGCGGGTGTTTCTACTGCACCAAACTTATACCAGCTCCCAAACTCGTGGATTTAAGGAAAAGTACTCTGATGAGAAACAAAAGTATTTAAGAGGGAAAATGTTAAGAAAGTGGAGATACGCAATGAAGGTGGCTGGAGATATGCATTTTACCTGGCCAGAACTTTCTTCATGCTCATTTCCTATCACTTCAGTTCCGAAGTCCACAGATGGTGAGTCAGGCCTCAGAGTAGAGGAGAAGAGAACGGAATGAAGACCCTCTTAGTGACTACAAACTTCACTACTAACCTTAGCATACCTGTGTGAGCTTGAACAAGTTACCTTTCCTTCTCTGAGCTTGATGCTGACATCTGATGCAGCATCTTACAGGCCTGTGATGAGCATCATCACAGCTTGTCTTCACACAAACATTTCCTGTGTAAGACTGAATAACTTAAAAGGCAGGACTGTTTCTGGCTTCTGTATCTCCAACATCCAGCAAAGAATCTGGTATATTATATGCTCTCAATAACTGCGTGTTGAATAAATGACCAAACCAGAGAATGGACATTATGGAATACTAAAAAATACAGACTAAATAATAAAAGACTTTATTAATGATATTTTAGGAGTAAGTTGCAAAATAGACATTTATTCTATTTTCTTTTGAAAAAATATCAAGAAGTAGAATCTGGGCCTAAACTTTTTGAAAGGGTGGTGGTGGCTTGGCCCCAACATTCTTTACTATTTTGATCTCTAAATACCATCCCTTCAAAGATATTATGCTCTTGTCAACCAGAGCAGTTTGCTATTCCCCATTTATAGCTTTTGCTTCTCTTCCCTGAACCTTTGTTTATGTTGTTCCCACTAGTGGACCATCCTTTCTCCCCAGTTTCACATGTTGAAAACATCCTTCAAAGCTCAGCTTAACTGCTACTTCTCTCATGAAACCAGGTCTAAGTGACAGAGTGTCTTCTTCCATTCACGGGGTCATGGCTCCTGTTGTCAAAGGGGCCATATATCATATATGTTCACTGAGGTCTCTCCTTCATATTCCTATTCCACTGCCCTGCACCTGACGAATTCACACTTGCTTAACTAATACTTTTGTTTCCCCTTAGGTTTCTCAGACAAGATGGCTTAAAGGGTCTGCTGGCAGACTCAAGGTTAGTGTTCAAACTGGAAAACAGGCCCAGGTAATGCTAACCTTGTCCTTAGTTAAAATAGTACTCCTATACTTTGACCAACCCATTTCTGAAGGACCTACCCCAAAGGATCAGCTCCTGTCTCAGACTAAGTTATCTGTTCTGTCTCTCAAGCTATACTGCAACTGTCTATGAGTCAGTCTCTCCAGTTATATTGAATTCTGAGGCCATATAATGAGGTTTTACTGACTTTCTATCCCCAGGGCCTAGCAGACTACTGGAAATAGTGTAAATTCAACAACTGTTGGCTGAAAGACAGACCTACTGAATGACTGAATGGAGGTTCCCCACTACCCGCTAAAGCCTCCACCAATCCAAAATCAAAAGAAGCCACATCCCCAGACCTCTTCCTCTAGACTCACTCCTATGGCAGGCAGACCCTGCCAGTGATGCCACCAGAAGGTCACCCAGGCAAGTCCTCTAGCTCTGGACTCTCTCTGGCCCTTGCCTCAGTCAGCCCTGCTGCACAAAGGGAATGAAAATAAGTTTGCATCTGTTGCCCTTTCAGAAGGGACAGATTTCTCCCTGCCTATTTAAACTGTTGTTGGAATTGGATAATTAGAAGGATTTAAAAAATCTTAATACTCTAAACAGAGAAAACTGGTTCTGAATTATTAAGCAACATTTTCAATGCATGTGAATAACCTTAAATGACTTAACTGCCACCTGATCCTAAGCTCTGGCTCAGATAAATAAATGTGAAATATTGTCAAAGCCCCGGCTTATAGGAACTGCCAACTACAGTAAATAAAAGCTTAAGTCCCCATAAACTGCCTGGGACAGAGACATTCTCATATAAAGGGAGTAAGAGAAGATGATCTTAAATAAAGCCAGTAGGACTGGGAAGCCAATGGTTTTGTTTTAGTTTTCAGAAGAGAGTTGTCAACAAGGTAGGTATTATCTATATCCAGGTCATTTAATTATAGAATCACATAGTATCAGAGCTGACAGAAGATTAAGAAAGCACTTATTTTAATCTCTTCATATTTCAGATGAGGAAAATAGGACCCAGAACTTACTTCTCTAGTAAGTACCTTCCTTGAGATCATACAACAAATGGCTGGAAGAGTAAAAATTCTGTTCTAGAATACATGGCCCCCACCTCAGTTCCCTTTCCACTACATTCCATTCATCTGAGACTACCCTACTGGAGATGTCAAAATAAGAGGCTGACTGTTAAAAAACACCTGAAATATTTTTTCCATCTCTTCATTTTTAATCTATGTGTATGGCACTAGTGGTAAAGAACCAGCCTGCCAATGTAGGAGACATAGAGATGCAGATTTGATCTCTGGTCTGGGAAGCTCCCCTGGAGGAGGGTATGGCAACCCACTCCAGTATTCTTGCCTAGAGAATCCCATCGACAGAGAAGCCTGGCAGGCTGCAGTCCATAGAGTCACACAGAGTTGGACACAACTGAAACGACTCAGCACGAACATCCTTTGCCCTAAAATGGGTCTCTTGTAGGCAACATATTGTAGGTTCTTGTCGGAGGTTCCTTAAAAAGCTAAAAATAGAGTTATCATATGACTCAGAAATCCCACTCCTGGGCATATATCTGGAAAAGATGAAAACTCTAATTTGAAAAGATACATGCACCCTGATGTTCACAGCAGCACTATTTACAACAGCAAGAAATGGAAGCAATTTGTGTCCATTTGACAGATGAATAGATAAATAAGGTGTGGTGTATATACACAGTGGAATACTACTCAGCCATAAAAAGAATGAAATAGTGCCATTTATAGCAACATGGATGGACCCAGAGATTATCATACTAAGTGAAGTAAGTCAGAGAAAGCCACATATTCTATGATACCACTTAGTTGTAGAATATAAAAAAAATGATACAAATGAACTTATTTACAAAACAAAAATAGACTCACAGATATAGGAAACAATCTTACGGTTACCAAAGGGGAAGGGGTGTGTGCGGGAGGGATAAATCAGGAGTTTGGGACTAACAGGTATATACTATTATATGTAAAATAGATAAATAAGAAGGACCTAGTATACTGCACAAGAGATTACATTCAGTATCTTGTAATAACCTATAGTGGAAAAGAATCTGAAAAAGAATATATGTATATGTATATCTATGTGTCTGAATCACTTTGCTGTATACCTGAAACTAATACAACAATCTAAATCAACTATACTTTAGGAAAAAACAAACAAACATGGGGGAAAAGTTAAAAAAGAAAAAACTAAACTAAAAATTTAACTACATGGGTGACTTCTTGAATTCCAGAGACTCCATGCTTTGAAGTTCTGCTTCCATGACTATGCGGGAGGAGCAGGAGAAAACCAGAGAGGGAGAGGGAAAGAAAGAAAGGAGAGGAAGGGAGTGAATGAGTGAGCAAATGTACAGGAATGCGGAAGGAAGAAAAAGGAATAAGTGAGGGTGAATGCCACTATGCTGTGGTCCCTCTCTTGCCTTCCTCAACCATGAGGATACCATAAATTACACATGAGTTTCTGCCTGGTGAGATGAGAAATACAAAAACCAAACAAAAACAGTAGATGCATGAATGGGTAGGAATATTTTATTTTCTCTCATTTATTTACTAGACAAATATTTCCTGAGTGTTTACTATGAAGTCAGAAATCATGCTGGGCACTGGGATAGAACGGTGAACACAGCACTGCTTCTGCCCTCAAGGAATGCAGCATCCAGGGCAGGATGAGCAAGAAATTGGCCCACTGCAATTCAGAACAGTAAGGGGGTACAGTATGGAAGAAGGCAGCAGGGGAGCACAAGGAAGGTAAACACCTGACTCAGTCCTGGTGTGTCATTAACTCTGTATTGCCCTCTCTTCTTTGTCTCATTCCAGTACACACAACTACTTCCCACAATCTAATTAACCATTCTACTGACTTTCAGATACAATGAACTAGTATGTGCCAGGCACTGTACCAGGGAAAATCCAGATGAATCAGACATAATCCCAAATAATTTCAGATTTCATGTGTACAAATTTTTGTTTAAAAAAATGTATATTGTTGTTATTGTGTCCAACTCTTTGCGACCCCATGAACTGCAGCACATCAGGCCTCCCTGTACCTCACCATCTCCCAAAGTTTGCCCAAGTTCTGTCCATTGCAATGGTGAAGCCATCCAGCCATCTCATCTACTGATGCCCTCTTCTCCTTCTGCCCTCAATCCTTCCTAGCATTGGGGACTTTTTCAATGAGTTGACTGTTCGCATCAGATGACCAAAATACTGGAGCTTGAGCTTCAGCATCAGTATATCTTATGCTATTCTGTGACTATGCAAACTTGGGTTAACCATTTCTGCTTTTGGTGTCTTTGGTTTTTCGAGGCCTTGATCAAATTATTTTTTTCTCAGCATCTTGCTTTTCTCATCTATAAAATAAGGATTTTTTGCAGTTCTCACAGCCTAAAATCCATGTGTGAGGAAGGCCTGTTCACACAAGGAAAGAAAGTGGAATAAACTTGGAAATATCAAGAATCTTCAGGTTTGGGATTCAGCCACAGACACTCAACCTGAAGCCTGCAGGGCTAGATTCTGGATGAAAAGCAGGGTGTGGTCCAGGTGAGGTAGGCTAGGGCTGCAGCCGGAACTGTAACAAGCACTGCAGTGAGGCCCAGGGAGGCCCAGGGGAACTGGTATGTTGATGCATGAGCTACTGCACTGTGAAACTCCAGCACTGGCTTTGAAAATTACAAGGAGTGTTTAGAAAAGGTTAATCTGCGCATATACACGTTTGCAGTTGTTTGTATTTACAATGGGGTCATTATGCAGACTTTAAGTGAACAAAGCGTGTCTGCAGAAGCACCTGGAATACTGAGCACAGAACTAATGATTTTTTATTTATGGCCGGATGGAGCCAGATTGGGTTGTATGTACAGCCTTCAAAAATTTATTTGATTTTGGATACTGAATGATATAGTGCTTTATAAGTACCTTATAAAATTAAGTTCTGGGGCAAAGTAAGTTAATTTGGGAAAGGTTTAAATACATCAGCCTATCTATACACAATCCTAACAGTCACTGCATTTTATGTTTAGCATGGTATAGGGAAAGAACCTGGATTTTAGAATCAAATACTGGTATTGACATTTACTATGCAACTTTGAGAAATTTAAGCTCTCTAAGCTTGTGTCCTCATCTGTAAAATGGAGATGATACGCATCTTTCAGATAACTAATATACTTGATTGTGCATACAAGTGGCATAAAATAAATGGCTTTATTCATTGTTATAACCCCCTACTATTCCAAGTACTTTGTAAATGAATTAGAAAGGGACAAGGGCAGATTTTATTAAGGTTTGAATCCCATTCAACTTTCATGAAATGGCTGTAATCACCTCAAACATATTTTAAAAACTCTTTTGTGTACCCCTTTTGATCTGGCGAGGAGCATTCAATGATGGGTTTTCTTACAGGGTATCACTTGGTCTCTCAATTCTTTTGTGGGTTAGCAAAATCCTTTCTGCTCCTTGCCGTCAACTTCATCACACCGGCTTAGGTATACTGAGCATTTACTACATATTGATGCTAGTGCTTTATAAGTATCATCTCTTGCATTTTTCCAAGAGCCCTGTGAAGTACGTACTAGCATTATCCTTCTCTTATAAATGAGGAAATTGAGCTATGTAGAGGTTAAGTAATTTGCCAAAGATCAAAAAGCTAGGAAATGCAGAGGTGAGAATCAGCCTGGGACTCCAGAATGCAATCTTTTAACTACTGCCTTATACTGTCTCTCTGTCCCTTATCTCCTTCAAATCCACTGCAGTTACTGCCAGGGCCAGTTTTGGTATTGAGCCAGTCTCAGTTTAAATCTCTGTCCTCATCAGAAAGCACCACCTAGACTTTCTCCTGGCACCTCAGACTTAACAAATTTTAAAGCGAACCTGCACCTTCATCAGTCTTCTCTGATTCTGCACATGGTACCTCTGACACCTTTGACAACCCCTTCTTCCTACCATCTCTATCCTGACATAGTTAGACAATTACCAAATCTCAGTGATTTGTGCTTCTTCCTGATTCTGTGTCTCCTCTTCATCTCCAACACTGTCATCTTAGTTCTAACTCCCATAAACCTGTTGTCTTGGGTACTTCAAAACAAGTATCTGGTTTCCCTTTCCCAGGCTCCCACTACTCTGATCCTTTCTGATATAAACAATCAACAGGTTTGAGACGGTAGGGGAAAAACACAGAAATATGTAATCAGATGAGATCAGGCATGGTTAGGATGGCATGACGTAGACAGAAATGTGAACTCAAAAGACCTAGCTGGAGCCATCGCTCTGTAACTTATTAGCAACCCAATCTGTTAGCCATTTGACAGCTCTAAGCCTAAATTCTGCATCCTTAACAAGGGCCAACATCTACTTTAACTAGTTAAAATTTCCACTAGAATTGGTTCCATGAGGGTAAAAACTTTATTTAGGCTATTCACTACTGTATTTCCAATGTCTTATGCTATATAAGAAGTACTCAAGTGTTTGTTTAAGGCAAAGAGAACTCTCCAGTATTTTTTACCTCCCATCTCATTTTTCTCCACATCCAACTTCATATCCTAAAATCTAGTCACTGCAAACTGTGAGCAATTCCCAATCAATTGCTGCTAAGCCTAGTGCTGAGGTGCTACCTAGCGTTCCTAAGTGTAGGAAGGCTGTGTGTAGGAAGGAGAGACTGTGTGTGTGTTAGATAAGCTGTGCTTAGGCATGAGTTGGTCACAGATTCAATGTTAACTAATTAACATTATATGTCAAATAAGGTGCCTTTAAAAAGAAACACACATAAGGCAAGGTTATATATTGACTGGTTGATGAAAATTTGTGATGAGAGGCTCATAGTAATTTAACCCTCTACTTCACCTAGGGCAACAATTGAGTATTTGCTTCTTTAGTGCTTGTGACAACTTTATACAATATAACTACTGCAAATTATAAGACCTGGCTGCAACCCACTCCAGTACTTTTGCCTGGAAAATCCCTTGGACAGAGGAGCATGGTAGGCTGCAGTCTATGGGGTCACTGAGAGTCGGACAAGACTGAGCGACTTCACTTTCACTTTTTTACTTTCCTGCACTGGAGAAGGAAATGGCAACCCACTCCAGTGTTCTTGCCTGGAGAATCCTAGGGACGGAGGAGCCTGGTGGGCTGCCGTCTATGGGGTCGCACAGGGTCGGACACGACTGAGGTGACTTAGCAGCAGCAGCAGCACACCTCTCAGTTCTAAAGCTAATAGCCCCATAGCCCACAGAATAAACTTGTTAATTTCTTAGCTTTAGTCACCTCTCTCACCACAATCTGCACTCCAGATACAGACCTTTTTGTTCGGTCAAATCAGTGTATGCTTCTGTGCCTTGCTTGGTGGTATGTGCCCCACGCCTGCTAGGGTGATCTCCTGCATTATCGCCCCTACAGACTTGGTCTTTTAGACCAAGGCCATGTTATAATTGTTATTACATTCTCCCCAGTGTGTGTCATCCACCTACACTCCATCTACCCACAGTTCAGGGAGCCCCTACTCTGCGACAGGCCTGTGTGGTTCCTGTGTCAGAAACGGGTCACAAAGGCAAATAAGACAGTACAGCTACTGCCCTACGTGAGTTTACACAGAGTCAGCCCTGGAGGACCCTGATATAAATGTCATCATGAGGAAATGAGCCTGTCTCTCACTCTCAGAAAGATACCATAAACTAATTCAGGAATGCTTCCAACTATGAAAGAAATCTGCTGTTTTGGTAAAACAGAATGCAGATATTAAACTCTATATATTTCTACCTGAACACCCCTTAACCTTTTGTTATTGGTCATACAAGGTAGACTGTTAGATAGCCTTCCTGTAAAAGCTGATAGTTTCTAAACAGTTAATATTGGATAAAGATTTCTTGTCTTCTTAAAACCAAAACAGAAAAGAAAAACCAAGGATAGGAAAGAGGGTGTGGGAGTGAAGTGAGAAATAATCACCATTACATCGTATCAGTTACCATTATTAGATTTTTACTCTGTTAAGTGCTATATATATATTAAACATGTTACATTTATTTTTTCACTTAATGCTCACAACAACCCTTTAAAGTAGACACTGTAACTCCCATTTTATCAAGAGATTAAGTAATCTCTCTAAGATCACTCGGTGAAAAGTTGATCTAGAATACAAGGCCAGGTCCATTTGACTCCAGGTCTATGCATGCTCTTGTTTCAGGCTACAGTGCCTCAGAAATGTGACTGAAAAGAAGTAGTGTTAAATAAATCATCCTTACAGTGTTGATTTATATTTGCTTATAAAACAAGCAAGGAAAAATAAATACCAACAACTCCCTCTTTATTTTAAGTAGCCAGTTTGCAGAAAGTAATTCTCCCTCTGTGGTGAGGAAGCATAGTTGCAACCTCAAGCATAGTTGCAACTGTGGGGGCTCTGAGCAGACCACTACAGATTTGGGGGCAAGTTTATGTTGAATGTAATTGGATGTATTGAATGTAATTGAATGTATTGGAACCCTAGAGACTAGGTGATGACCATCTCTGGGGACTGAGTTTCCCTCAGGTTCTCTTAAAAATCTCCTTTGAAAATACAGGGTTAACTGATGCCTGTTTGTATTCTGAGGTTATTTTTATCCTTCATTACTGGACCAAGTTCTGCTACAAGTAAAGATGAGAGGCAAAGTCAAATGCTTAGAAGTTTCCCTGTTTACGGAGTTCTACCTACATATCTACTAGTAAACCCCAGAAGTAAACTTGAGATGTGACTGTCTTAAAAAATAAAATTACATCTGCAGAGAAGCCTGACGACTATTCTTTTGAAAGGCCTGCTTACAACACTGGCATGTGGGAACCTGGCTTTGAGGAGGGTTTGTATGATTCCCAGAACTGATAATTGTGGCTTACTGTGCCTAGACAGTTTGTACAAACAACATGTTAATAGTTTATGCCGAACATCTTTTCTTCTGGGATTCTGGATTTTTGGTATATACCAGGCAGAGGGTATCTATGTGATCAGCCCCCAATGAAACCCCTGAACACTGAGTCTCTAATAAGCTTCCTTGCTTGGCAACATTTCACACGTGTTGTCTCAAGTCATTGCTGGGGGAATTATGTCCATCCTGTGTGACTTCCCTGGGAGAGGACCCTTAGAAGCTCTGCCTGGTTTCTCCTAGACTTCAATCTATGTGCTTTTTCTCCTTGCTGATTTTGCTTTGTTTCCTTTTGCTATAATAATCATAGCTGTGAGTATGACTACATCCTGAGTTATGAATTTTGCTATGGAACCATGAAACTCTGGAGTGGTCCTGAGACCTCTTCCCCAGATACTGTCAGAAGTGGGATTCAGAAGACCAACTAGACTCATCAAAATATGGTGGAAACACTGTTTTGGGGGAAAAAAAGGATGAAGAAGCAGGGAATGATGAACATTTGGTGCCTGAGTGGATACAAAGTCATTTATCCATGGTATGAAAAAGAAGCTGAGCTGATGGTTTGTTGTGAGGTAAAAGCTACCTTATGCAATTTTAAAATAACAGACCCAACCCAGGAGAGCTGGCTTACTGGCTCCCCTGACTGCTTTTGGCTGTACTGGGTAAAGTGAGGGGGAAAAGGTGAGCCTTGTAATACCTTCAGCTTTTGTTCTAGCTCTCAGGTGGCAAGAGATTGGATGGGCCAAAAATATTAAAAGTTTGTAGTATTCTCTTTGAGTGTGAGGGAAAAGAAAGTTACATGAGTTCCTGGAACTGGAGCAGAATTTTAGATAAATTAGCAGGAAAATTAAGGGAGAAAAGTATTTCAGAAATTTCTTCTGTTTGGCTACTGTTACCCTTGCTGGACTTCCCTGGTAGCTCAGATGGTAAAGAATCTGCCTGCAATGTAGGAGACCTGAGTTCGATCCCTGGCTTGGGAAGATCCCCTGGAGAAGGGAATGGCTACTTATTCTAGTATCCTTGCATGGAGAATTCCCTGGCGGGCTATAGTCCATGGGTCACAAAGAGTCAGACACGACTGCATGACTAATAAAACACACCTTTGCTGCAGCAGCCTAGTATGGTTCCCTCCCTGACTTCCTTCATATTCTAGGAGAGGTCTTCCCCCAGCAACTTTAACATTCGAATTTTTGTGGTGCTGGAGAAGACTCTTGAGAGTCCCTTAGATAGCAAGGAGATTAAGTCAATCAATCCTAAAGGAAATCAACACTGAATATTTATTGGCAGGACTGATGCTGAAGCTGTACTACTCTGACCACATGATGCAAAGAACCGTTTGACTCATTGGAAAAGACCCTGATGCTGGGAAAGATTTAGGGCAGGAGAGAAGGGGGTGACAGAGCATGAGATGGCTGGATAGCATCTATGGACACAACTCAATGGACATGAGTTAGAGCAAACTCCAGGAGAGAGTGAAGGACAGGGAAGCCTGTCATGCTGCAGTCCATGTGGTCACAAAGAATTGGACACTACTGAGTGACTGAACAAAATGCTAAATTTACTGCTGGAGGGTTAAGTAAATTTGCAATGAGAAAAAAAGGAGACTAAAACATAACGGTTTTGGGGCTACTATATTTGGGTATATAGTAAAAACTGATATAAAACATGATATACCTCTCATTTAATAAATGCTAGCAGAGTCAGCTTAACTGGGGAAAGCTGCAAGCAAAAAGTGTTAGCAGAACACAACTGCCTTGCTCTTTGCTGCTGGTGAGTGGGTTAGAATTTAAACTCTTTGAATGACAGAATAAGTCTCCAGAATGATTTTTGCTTATGAGAGCATCTGGAGAAAGAGAGACAACATAGAAAAGAGAGGCAGCCTCCAGAGAGAGATACACATTGGGAGTTTTTAAAAAGTAGTTTTTAGTTTACTTATCAGCACTTATAAAATCAGATGTCTAATCTTTAGAGGCTTAAGATTTTCCAAGTAAACTGTGCATATTTTTGAGTAGGTAAATTTGGACAAGGCCAAAACAGCATAGGGAAGTCTTGCTTACCATTTGAACTTGGAACACAGCTGCCTGTCCCTATAGCATCTTGGCTTTGTTGCTACAGAAGAAAAGTTGCTGGCTTCTGTTGTTAAGTTGCTAAGTTGTGTCCAACTCTTTGTGACCCATGGATTGCAGCACAACAGACTTCCCCGTCCTTCATTATCTCCTGGACTTTGCTCAACCTCATGTCCATTAAGTTGATGATGCTATCTAATGATCTCATCCTCTCCCACCCCCTTCTCCTTGTGCCTTCAATCTTTCCCAGCATCAGGGTCTTTTCCAATGAGTCGGTTCTTTGCACTGGGTGGCCAAAGTATTGGAGCTTCAGCTTCAGCACCAGTCCTTCCAATGAATACTCTGGGTTGATTTCCTTTGGGATTTACTGGTTTGATCTCTTTGTGTTCCAAGGGACTCTCAAGAGGTTTTTCCAACACCATAATTGGAAAGCACTCAGGCTTCTTCACAGTCCAACTCACACATCCAAACATAACGACTGGACACCATAGTTTTGACTATATGGACCTTTTGTTGGCCAAGTGATATCTTTGTTTGGTCTAGGTTTGTCATTGCTTTCCTTCCAAGGAGCAGTTCAGTTCAGTTCCATTGCTCAGTCATGTCCAACTCTTTGCAACCCCATGGACTGCAGCACGCCACCCTTCCCTGTCCATCAACAACTCTTGGAGCTTAACCAAACTCACGTCCCTCAAGTCGGTGATGCCATTCAACTATCTCTCCCTCTGTTGTCCCCTTCTCCTCCTGCCTTCAATCTTTCCAAGCATCATGGTCTTTTCCTATGAGTCAGTTCTTTGCATCAGGTGGCCAAAGTATTGGAGTTTCAGCTTCAGCATCAGTCCTTCCAATGAATATTCAGGGTTGATTTCCTTTAGGATAGACTGGCTGGATCTCCTTGCAGTCCAAGGGACTCTCAAGTCTTCTCCAATACCACAATTCAAAAGCATCAATTCTTTGGTGCCCAGCTTTCTTTATAGTCCAACTCACATCCATCTACTCACATCACAACTACTGGAAAAACCATAGCCTTGACTAGATGGACATTTATTGGCAAAGTAATGTCTCTGCTTTTTAATATGCTGTCTAGGTTGGTCATAACTTTTCTTCCAGGGAGCAAGCATGTTTTAATTTCATGGCTGCAGTCAGCATCTACAGTGATATTGGAGCACAAAAACATAATATTTCTCACTGTTTCCATTGTTTCCTCATCTATTTGCCATGAAATGATGGAACCACATGCCATGATCTTAGTTTTCTGAATGTTGAGTTTTAAGCCAACTTTTTCACTCTCCTCTTTCATTTTCATCAAGAGTCTCTTTAGTTCTTCTTTACTGTCTGCCATAAGGTTGGTGTCATCTGCATATCTGAGGTTATTGATATTTCTTCTGGCAATCTTGATTCCAGCTTGTGCTTCATCCAGCCCAGCACTTCTCATGATGTACTCTGCATATAAGTTAAATAAGCAGGATGACAATATACAGCCTTGATGTACTCCTTTCCCTATTTGGAACCAGTCTGTTGTTCCATGTCCAGTTCTCACTGTTGCTTCCTGATCTGCATACAGATTTCTCACAAGGCAGGTCAGGTGGTCAGGTATTCCCATCTCTTTCAGAATTTTCCACAATTTGTTGTGACGCACATAGTCAAAGGCTTTGGTGTAGTCAATAAAGCAGAAGTAGATGTTTTTCTGGAACTCTCTTACTTTTTCGATGATGGTGATTTGATCTCTGGTTCCTCTGCCTTTTCAAAACCAGCTTGAACATCTGGGAGTTCATGGTTCATGTACTACTGAAGCCTGGCTTGGAGAATTTTGAGCATTACTTTGCTAGCATGTGAGATAAGTGCACTTCTGCAATAGTTTGAGCATTCCTTGGCATTGCCTTTCGTTGGGACTGGAGTGAAAACTGACCTTTTCCAGTTCTGTGGCCACTGCTGAGTTTTCCAAATTTTCTGGCATATTGAGTGCAGCACTTTCACAGCATCATCCTTTAGGATTTGAAATAGCTCAACTGGAATTCCATCACCTCCACTAGTTTTGTTCATAGTGATGATTCCTAGGGCCCACTTGACTTCACATGCCAGGATGTCTGGCTCTGGACACACCATCGTGATCACACCATCATGGTTATCTGGGTGATGAAGATCTTTTTGTATAGTTCTTTTGTGTATTCTTGCCACCTCTTCTTACTATCTTCTGCTTCTGTTAGGTCCATACCATTTCTGTCCTTTATTGTACCCATCTTTGCATGAAATGTTCCCTTTGTATCTCTAATTTTCTTGAAGAGATTTCTAGTCTTTCCCATTCTATTGTTTTCCTCTATTTCTTTGCACTGATCACTGAGGAAGGCTTTGTTATCTCTCCTTGCTATTCTTTGGAACTCTGAATTCAAATGGATGTGTCTTTCCTTTACTCCTTTGCTTTTTGCATCTTTTCTTTTCTCGGCTATTTGTTAAGCCTCCTCAGACAACCATTTTACCTTTTTGCATTTCCTTTTCTTGGGGGTGGTCTTGATCACTGCCTTCTGTTTTATATCACGAACCTCCGTCCATAGTTCTTCAGGCACTCTGTCTATAAGATATAGTTGCTTGAATCTATTTGTCACTTCCACTGTATAATCATAAGGGATTTGATTTAGGTCATACCTGAATGGTCTAGTAGTTTTCCCTACTTTCTTCAATTTAAATCTGAATTTGGCAATAAGGAGCTCATGATCTGAGCCACAGTCAGCTCCCAGTCTTGTTTTTGCTGACTGTACAGAGCCTATCCATCTTTGGCTGCAAAGAATATAATCAGTCTGATTTCGGTATTAACCATCTGGTGATGTTCATGTGTACAGTATTATCTTGAATTGTTGGAAAAGGGTGTTTGCTATGACCAGTGCATTCTCTTGGTCAAACTCTGTTAGCCTTTGCCCTGCTTCATTTTGTACTCCAAGACCAAATTGGCCTGTTACTCCAGGTATCTCTTGACTTCCTACTTTTGCATTCCAGTCCCCTATAATGAAAAGGACATCTTTTGGGGTGTTAGTTCTAGAAGGCCTTGTAGGTCTTCATAGAACCGTTCAACTTCAGCTTCTTCAGCATTACTGGTCGGGGCATAGACTTGGATTACTGTGATACTGAGTGGAATGCTTTGGAAGCAAACAGAGATCATTCTGTCGTTTTTGAGATTGCATCCAAGTGCTGCATTTCGGACTCTTGTTGACCATCATGGCTACTCCACTTCTTTTAAGGGATTCCTGCCCATAGTAGTAAATATAATGGTCATCTGAGTTAAATTCACCCATTCTAGTCCATTTTCATTTGCTGATTCCTAAAATGTCGATGTTCACTCTTGCCATCTCCTGTTTGACCACTTCCAATTTGCCTTGATTCATGGACTTAACATTCCAGGTTCCTATGCAATATTGCTTTTGCAGCATTGGACTTTACTTCCATCACCAGTCATATCCATCCACAACTGGGTGTTGTTTTTGCTTTGGCTCCATCTCTTCATTCTTTCTGGAGTTATTTCTCCACTGATCTCTAGTAGCATATTGGGCACCTATCAACTTGGGGAGTTCATCTTTCAGTGTCCTATCCTTTTGCCTTTTCGTACTGTTCATGGGGTTTCAAGGCAAGAACACTGAAGTGGTTTGCCATTCCCTTCTCTAGTGGACCAAATTTTGTCAGAACTTTCCACCATGTCCTGTCTGTCTTTGGTGACCCTGGCAAGGCTCATAGTTTCATTGAGTTAGACAAGGCTGTGCTCCATGTGATCAGATTGGTTAGTTTTCTGTGACTGTGATTTGAAAAGAATGAAAATCCAAGGAGCAAACATCTTTTAATTACACAGCTGTAGTCACTATCCGTAGTGATTTTGGAAAAAAATTCAAAATAAAAGTCACTAATGCCTTCTATTGGAATCCTAAATCCACAAATCCTAATGGCCCAAACCTGACTTTAACCTGATTGTCTGCTGTGAGCAGTTTTAGCATCAGAATGTACTGATGTTCAGCAAGGGCTGAACTGCAATTAAGCATAGGTTCAATGAACAGGACTCTGACTCTGGGACCACTGGAGATTTATACCTCTGGGTAGGGCCTGAAATTGTGAAACATTATGAATGTTGTCTATACCATCTGGGTCACATACAAATGCCAACAGGAAAGGGTTTGTTTTTTGATTGGACCATCCAAAATCAAGCTGCTGATGGGCTTATATTTGATATGGAGACAGAACTATCACAAACAGTGTGACCTCCCTGCCCACTCATGACAGAATGGACTCCTGACTACCTCGGGGGACATCTCATTGCTGTTGACTTGTGTTCACCTTCCCAGAATAGTTGTAGTGTGCAACAATGGACTAATAAATAGCCTGACTCTGCTTCTCTCACTTTCTCTAGGACACACACCTTTGAAAGACAATTTGATTATTAAATGCTACTGTTCTCAGAAAGGGATTGATCTTTTCCAGGCTGCTCATGGGATAAATGAACAGGACAAAAGAGTGAGAGGTTATATAAAGTCATTTTGAAAATTTTTCATAATTCAGGATTTTGTACTAACCAAATCCTAAACATGACATGTCTTTCTGGTTTAGTTGTATAAAAATTATATTCTGTAAAATCTTTTTTCCTTGTTGCATATACAGTCCTTCCTAAGGAAGGGTCTGGATGAGACCAGGGGATAGTTTTTAAAAAAGTAAAATTATGACTGCTGAGACACAATTTTAAAACAAAGGAGAAAAAACTAAACAAAAACCTTGACACCTGGTGGTGGTGGTGGTGGGCTTACAAATGAGGGAGAAAGCATTAAAGGTCTTTGCCTTTCAAAACTGTTCCTGGACGTTTTCCCCTCTTCCTGAAGGAAAACTCTCCATGCTGCCTTTCCAAGCTGCTGCAAGTGCTTTGAATTCAAACTGACTGCTGAGTCTACAATCACACATGACGGTGGTGACTATGAGACAGCAGGGGGTGGTCTCAGCTCCGTAAGTTCCAAACAGAATGTCTCCAGATGCCGTCTACATTCAGGAGGTGAATGAACTGGTGTCGTGGATAAGCAAAACTGTTTGAGACTGCCTTAGGCAGTTCCTCTGAAACCAAGGGCTGAACTAAATCACTGACCGAGAACCCAGCAGTGGGAGGTATCACAGTGGGCCCAACTAATGCATGTCCTGCTTGGGGTGCTCTAACACTTGTAAGCTTTGTTTCCCATGACCATCCTCTGTGATTGCACTTCTGGTGTGTACCTGGATATTGTGACAGGCTCGTCCCTGGAAGGAGCTTCATGTCAGCTTCAACTAGCTAGTTGTGCTGTTCCTGAACTGATGCCTTGAGCCAGGTGAGAGAAAGGGTTAACACATAAACTTAAGGAGGAATCCATCTGGCTTTCTAAGACAGACTATAATGGTTAACGGGATTTGTTTTAACTGGCTAAGTCCAGGATCCCTAAAAAGCAAAAATAATTGAGATCAACAACTATAGGTTTTTCTCAGCCTGTGTGTAGGTTCATACTGATCATAATTTTTCTGTAAAGATGCCTCGGACAGGAGCAAAGGGTGATCTCTGCAGAAAAGAGTTAACATAGCAGGCCCAACTGCTATTCTTTGAAAGGTTTGCTTACAAGGTTGGCCTTTGGCTGGTGTCTGGGAACTTGGCTTTTAGGGGCGTTCCCATTATTCCCAGAACTGATAAGAGTAGCTCACTAATGTTACTTAAATAGTTTGTGCAAACAATATAGCTATGCTAAACACCTGCTTTCCTTATCAGATTCTGGAATTTTTGTATGTACCAGGCAGAGGGTCCTTATGTAATCAGACCCCTATTAAGCCCCTAAAAAGCTTCCTTGATTGGCAACATTTCACATGTGCTATCCCAAATCACTGCTGAGGGAATGAAGCTCATCCTATGTGACTCCACTGACAGAGGACCCTTGGAAGAAGCCTTGCCCGATTTTCTCTGGACTCGGCCGCATGTGCCTTTCCTCTTTCCTGATTTTGCTTTATAGTCTTTTGCTATAATAAATCAGAGCTGTGACTATGAGTATGTTCAATTCTGTGAGTCCTCCTAGAATATCACTGAACCTGGAGGTAGACCTTGGGGACCCTCCTGACCCATTATATGAAAAATTTTTCCATTTAGGATAAAAAGCATAGGTTTTGGATGTTCAAGTCCCAATTATGTCAGTTACCACATATATGACTCTGGAAATAATACTAAATGTCTTGTAGCCTCAGTTATCTTATCTGGAAAACGGAGCCACTATCTATACTTTAGGGTTTGTATAAAGATTGTGAGAATACCTTCTAAAGTGTCTAGCACAGCATAGCACATTAAGAATTATTATTATCCTTGACGGAGTGAAAACTGGGAAAGGCTGTAAGAAATGAAGAGATCACCAAATCAGGCATAAACATTTCAAAGAAAACTTTCACATCAGCATCCACTCACTTTCAGAAGGCTCAGACCCAGCTCATCTGAAACTAAAGTAAAAAATTGTACCAACACTTTTTACTAAAAACCTCTTTGGTGTTTAGTCACATTTCCATGCAGTCCTAACTAAGAGGATTCTGCTTTATGAAAACGGTGGTGTGGAAGGAAGAGAAGAGAATATACTTTCTTAAAGCAAAGTCTGACTAAAAGTGACATGGTGTGGTTTCATCCTACACACAGTGCCTTGCCCAGGGGGCATGCCCATGGTGAACTATGTCACTTCCCAGCATAAGCTCTACACATCTTAAAGCCTCACATATCCTGAATACCTACTACTTGCCATGTTCGTGCTCTCAAATCACCTCATTTAATTCTTAAAACCGCTCTATAGGTGGCTATTATTATCTACCTTCTTACATGTGAAGGAACCAGTTTATAGAGGTTATGTGACGCATCCAAGGTCCACCTGATAATTCATTCCTTATACTACAGCATCATGCCATCTCCCCCATTGTGACTGCCAATGCTCAGCAAACATTATTCCTATACCAGGGGAACTACAAAAAACAGCGGACTTTCTTCCAAGGAAGGGCCTGTTATAACCCAAGTGACAAAGTGCAGGTCACCCTCATATTAAGAATGAGGAATGTGTCTAAAAAATTTATCTTTTAAACATTAGAGACAGGTCAAAGGCAATGACTTGCTGGAGATGGATCAAAGAAACAGCATTACCAAATCAAACGGCATGGCCCTCTGCTGTCTACTAAGTGTTCTCATTACCACTTTTGATCTTATCATCACAGTGTATCTGTGAAGATGCACATTATCCTCACTTGAAAGATGAAGTAACTGAAATATAGAAAATAAATCACTTACTCAGTGTAACTCAGCAAATGGACAGAAGTGCCAACATGAGAACGAAGATCTGTCTGACTCCAAGAACAGAAAAGGGAGGAAGAGCTGTGGAACCATTTATCACAATATTTATAGTCTAAGCATTGGACTTTACATACCTACAACCATCTCTCTGATTTCTCCCTGTTTAGTTGCATTTTTATCAATCCTATTTTAAGCATTGTGACATCCCCTGACTATTCTTCTGGCTTCAGTCTTTCTCCATGTCAATTCATCTCTCCAAACTGCCAGTGAGATATGTAAGAAAAAGAATAAGGACCCTCATATTTAATTTCCAGCTCTGCCATTCTCTGGATATGTGATCTTGGTCAAAACACTGAAAGAATTTCAGTTTCTATATCTGTAAAATAGAGATAATATTTGCCTGCTTGATATAACATATTCTGGACCTGGGTTTTTAACTTGGTTCTTTATGCCTTTAATTTTTTTCAATTATAAAGTAACAATAATAGCAGTCTCATAGGGTTGTTGTAAGGATTCAATTAAATGATACCTGTCCAGTGCAGAGCATAGCTTCCCAACACATGGTGGGAACTCACACAGTGGTAGATAGCATTATTATTACTTCACAGGTTGTTTGTCTACTTTATTCAATAGATAGTTATTTACTGAGTATCAGTTACTTCCAGGTACTGTTCTAAGTGCCAGGTACACAGCAGTGAACAAGCAAAGTTCCTGCCTTCAAAAAGCTTTCATTCTGGTAGGGTGCAGACAATAAACAAGTAAATATCTATTATTATCTATGTCAGATAGTGATCAGTTCAGTGTAGGAGGAAAAAAAGCAGGCTAAGAGGCATAGGGATTGCCATTTTGGCAGCTTAGGGAAGGTGGGGACAGAGAAGAGGGAAGGAGAACTGTTTTCTTAATGTGAGTTGGTGAGAAAAGGCCTCAGTGGAAAGGCAGTATCTGAGCAGAGGTCTAAAGGAAGTAACAGCACAGGTACTATGGATCCAGAGGAAGAAAATACAAGTGCAAACATCCAAAGTGGGAAAATGCTCCATGGCTTTAAACAAGCAACAAGGATGCCAGGGTGACTGCAAAAGATTCAGTGGGGTGAGAGGAATGCCAAGGAGTCTCATCAGAGAGGCCTTTCAAAAACTCAGAACTAGATGGGACGCCATTATAGGGTTTTGAAAAGAGAAATGACATGTTCTGCCTTATATTTAAAAAAAACAAAAACAAACTGTTACTGTTTTTCAGAAAAAGAGACTGAAAGGGGGAGGGTGCACGGGTGGAGGCAGAATGGCCAGTTAGGACACCATTACAGTAAACTAGACAAGAGGTGACAGTGATTTAGACTAACATTTATTTGTGGAAGCAGTGAGAAGTAGCTTCTGAATGTATTTTGAAGGTAAAATCAACGAAATTTGCTCATGAGATGGATAGCAAAATGAGAGAGAAACCAAGGATGAACCTGAGGTTTGGGGACTAAACAAGAAGAGTGAAGTTGTCATTTAATGAGATATGGATGACTATGAGAGAAGCAGGTTTGGGGAAGGGAGGAAATCAAGAGTTTAGTTTTGATTGTTTAACTTGAGATGCCAGTCAGACATAAAGTGGAGATGTTAAGCAGGTAGTTGTACGTGTAAACATCTGGAGTTTAGGAGAAAGCCTGGGCTGGAATATGGAGCTATACCTATATACAAAGTATTTGAAGCTACAAGATTAATGAGATCACTTAGATATTGAGCACAGACAGAGATCAGAGATTTGACACTTACTGAGCATGTACTATGTGCCAGGGAATGTGAATTTATACATTATGGAGTAATGTAGGGGTAATCTTACATTGAAGATAACCATGACTACCAAGTCTTTCCTTTGTTCAACAATCTACTCATGGAACAAGCTCCCTTTCCTGATATTTGAGGTTTTATATAATCCCCCATCAGTCTTTTCTCAGAACTTTATGATACAAACCCCATATTTTAATCAATCTGTTCTATGCTCCAATGCCTAACCATGCCTTGAACTTTCCAACATTAGCTTCTTTCCTCAAGCTGGCCCACAGGCTGCAGAATGTTCTCCCTCTATCAGCCTACCAAAAATCCTATCATCTAAAATTTTGTTTATCTGCTTCCTCCTTTACAAAACTTTTCTTGGTCATCCAGGCCAGCTCTGACTTCTTTTGCCCCTTCAGTATGAAATACTCTTAGGACTTACTATGTAAACCGCACTGTGAAGATTATTTATATGAGAGGTGAGAATATTCTCAAAGGAAGGACTGTGCTCCATTCCTTAGCACTTAGCACAGTGCCTGGATAAACAGAGTAAGAAATACAACTAAGTGTATATTTTAGCTACATCTGGCTGTGACTCAGGAATAAAAATTACAAGGATAATATAAAGAAATCAGAGATAATGAAACTTTCCCAAATGTATAAAACTGGGCTTCATTTACACATCAGGAGCATTTTTTTGACCATAAATTATCTCACTAATTCATTCCTTACTTGGCTCAAGAGGCAGGAGAACAGTCTCTAGAATCATACACACTTAGGTTTATATTTGGTTCGGATATTTACTATGACATTGGGCAAGGTACATAACCTATTTTGTGTCTGAGGACTGTATGAATACTGACCTTTAGAATAATTTTTTGGATTAAATGATAATGCATACAAAATTGGGAAAGGAGTACATTAAGGCTGTATATTGTAAGCCTGCTTATTTAACTTATATGCAGAGTACATCATATGAAAATGCTGGGCTGGATGATTCACAGGCTGGAGTCAAGATTGCCAGGAGAAGTATCAACAACCTCAGATATGCAGACGATACCTCTTTCATGGCAGAAAGTAAAGAGGATCTAAAGAGCCTCTTGATGAAGGTGAAAGAGGAGAGCGAAAAAAGCTGGTTTAAAACTCAACATTCAAAAAATTAAGATCATGGCATCCAGTCCCATCACTTCATGGCAAATAGATGGGGAAACAGTGGCTGACTTTATTTTTCTGGGCTCCAAAATCATTGCGGATAGTGATTGCAGCCATGAAATTAAAAGACGTTTGCTCCTTGTAAGGAAAGTTATGACCAACCTAGACAGCATATTAAAAAGCAGGGACATTACTTTGCCAACAAAGGTCCATCTAGTCAAGGCTATGGTTTTTCCAGTAGTCATGTATGGATGTGAGAGTTGGACTGTGAAGAAAGCTGAGTGCCGAAGAATTGATGCCTTTGAACTGTGGTGTTGGAGAAGACTTGAGAGTCCCTTGGATTGCAAGGAGATCCAACCAGTCCATTCTAAAGGAGATCAGTCCTGGGTGTAAATTGGAGGGACTGATATTGAAGCTGAAACTCCAATACTTTGGTCACCTGATGCAGAGAGCTGCCTCATTTGAAAAGACCCTGATGCTGGGAAAGATTGAAGGCAGGAGAAGGGGACGACAGAGGATGAGATGGTTGGATGGCATCACTGACACAATGGACAGGGGTTTGGGTGGACTCCGGGAGTTGGTGATGGACAGGGAGGCCTGGCGTGCTGTGGTTCATGGGGTAGCAAAAAGTCGGACACGACTGAGCGACTGAACTGAACTGAAACTTACCTAAGGAGACAGAAACACTGTACACAGAAAATTATAAGACACTGATGAAAGAAAGCACAGATGACATAAACAGATAGAGGGATATTCCATGTTCCTGGATAGGAAGCATCAATATTGTGAAAATGACTATACTACCAAATGCAATCTACAGATTCAACGTGATCCCTATCAAATTACCAAGCGCATTTTTCACAGAACAAGAACAAAAATTTCACAATTCATTCAGTTCAGGTTAGTTCAGTCAGTCATGTCTGACTCTTTGCGACCCCATGGACTGCAGCATGCCAGGCCTTCCTGTCTATCAGCAACTCCCAGAGTTTACTCAAACTCATGTCCATTGAGTCAGTAATGCCATCCAACCACGTCATCCTCTGTCTTCCCCTCCTGCTCCTGCCTTCAATCTTTCCCAGTATCAGGGTCTTTTCCAATGAGTCACTTCTTCGCATCAGGTGTCCAAAGTATTGGAGTTTCAGCTGCAGCATTAGTCTTTCCAATAAATATTCAGGATTGATTTCTTTCAGGATGGACTGGTTGAATCTCCTTGCTGTCCAAGGGACTCTCAAGAGTCTTCTCCAACACCACAGTTCAAAAGCATCAATTCTTCAGAGCTCAGCTTTCCTTATAGCCCAGCTCTCATATCCATACATGACTACTGGAAAAACCATAGCTTTGACTAGACAGACCTTTGTTGACAAAGTAATGTCTCTGCTTTTTAATATGCTGCCTAGGTTGGCCATAGCTTTTCTTCCAAGGAATAAGTATCTTTTAATTTCATTGCTGCAGTCACCATCTGCAGTGATTTTGGAGCCCCCAAAAATAAAGTCTGACACTGTTTCCACTGTTTCCCCATCTATTTCCCATGAAGTGATGGGACAAGATGCCATGATCTTAGTTTTCTGAATGTTGAGCTTTAAGCCAACTTTTTCACTCTCCTCTTTCCCTTTCATCAAGAGTCTCTTTTAGCTCTTCCTCACTTTCTGCCATAAGGGTGGTGTCATCTGCATATCTGAGGTTACTGATATTTCTCCTGGCAATCTTGATTCCAGCTTGTGCTTCATCCAGCCCAGCATTTCTCATGATGTACACTGCATAGAAGTTAAATAAGCAGGGTGACAATATACAGCCTTGATGGACTCCTTTTCCTATTTGGAACCAGTCTATTGTTCCATGTCCAGTTCTAAGTGTTGCTTCTTAACCTGCATATAGATTTCCCAGGAGGCAGGTGAGGTGGTCAGGTATTCCTGTCTCTTGAAGAATTTTCCACACTTTGTATGGAAACATCAAAGATGTTGACTAGCCAAAGCAGTCTTGAGAAAGAAGAATGGAGCTGGAGGAATAAACTTTCCTGACCTCAGATTATACTACAAAGCTACCGTCATCAAGACACTATGGTACTGGCACAACAACAGAAATATATACCAATGGAACAAGATAGAAAGCCCAGACATAAACCTATGCACCTATGGGTACCTTATTCTTAACAAAGGAGGCAAGAATATACATTGACAAAGATAGCCTCTTCAATAAACGGTTCTAGGAAAAATGCACAGCTACATGTAAAAGAATGAAATTAGAACACTTCCTAACACAAAGATAAACTCAAATTGGATTAAAGACCTAAATGTAAGACCAGAAATGATAAAACTCTTAGAGGAAAACATAGGCAGAACACTTGATGACATAAATCAAAGCAAGATCCTCTATGACCCACCTCCTAGAGTAACGGAAATAAAAACGAAAGTAAACAAGTGGGACCTGATTAAACTTAAAAGCTTTTGCACAGGTGAAAGCAAGGTAAAAATACAACTGTCAATGGGAGAAAATCATAGCAAATGAAACAATTAACAAAGGGTTAATTTCCAAAATATACAAGCAGCTCGTACAACTCAAAGCTAGAAAAACAAACAATCCAATCAAAAAGTGGTAAAAAGACCTAAACAGACATTTCTCCAAAGACATACAGATGGCTAACAAAAACATGAAAAGATGTTCAACATTGCTTGTTATTAGAAAAATGCAAATCAAAACTACAATGAGATATCACCTCACACTGGTCAGAATGGGCATTATCAAAAAGTCTGTAAACAATAAATGCAGGAGAGAGTGCAGAGAAAAGGGAATGCTCTTGCATTGTTGGTGGGAATGTAAATCAATACAGTCCTACGGAAGACAGTATGGAGATTCCTTAAAAAACTAGGAATAAAACCACCATATGACCCAGCAATCCCACTCCTAGGCATGTACCCTGAAGAAACCAGGGTTGAAAAAGACACATGTATTCTACTGTTCATTGCAGCACTATTTACAATAGCTAGAACATGGAAGCAACCTAGATGCCCACCGACAGATGAATGGATAAAGAAATTGTGGTACATATACACAATGGAATATTACTCAGCCATAAAAAGGAACACATCTGAGTCAGTTCTGATGAGGTGGATGAACCTAGCACCTATTATACAGAGTGAAGTGAGTCAGAAAGAGAAAGATAAATATCATATTCTAATGCACATATACGGAATCTAGAAAAATGGTGCTGAAGAATTTATTTTCAGGGCAGTAATGGAGAAACAGACATAGAGAATAGACTTATAGACATGAGGAGAGGGGAAGAGAGAGTGAGATGTATGGAAAGAGTAACATGGAAACTGACATTACCCTATGTAAAATAGATAGCCAATGGGAATTTGCTGTATGGCTCAGGACACTCAGACAGGGGCTCTGTATCAACCTAGAGGGGTGGGATGGGAGGGAGGTTCACAAGGGAGGGACTATATGTATACCTATGGCTGATTCATGTTGCAGTTTGACAGAAAACAACAAAATTCTGTAAAGCAATTATCCTTCAATGAAAAAAAAAAAAAAAAGCGAGACACTACTCTGCCAACAAAGGTCCATTTAGTCAAAGCTATGGTTTTTTGGTAGTCATGGATGGATTGAGAGTTGGACCATAAAGAAAGCTGAGTGCCTAAGAATTGATGCTTTTGAACTGTGGTGTTGGAGAAGACTTTTGAGAGTCCCTTAGACTGCAAGGAGATCCAACCAGTCAGTCCTAAAGGAGATCAGTCCTGAATATTTATTGGAAGAACTGACGCTGAAGCTGAAACTCCAACACTTTGGCCACCTGGTGTGAAGAGCTGACTCATTGGAAAAGACCCTGATGCTGGGAAAGACTGATGGCAGGAGGAGGAGGGGATGACAGAGGATGAGATGGTTGGATGGCATCACCAACTCAACGGACACGAGTTTGAGTAAGCTCTGGGAGTTGGTGATGGACAGGGAGGCCTGGTGTGCTGCAGTCCATGGGTTGCAGAGTTGGACATGACTGAGCGAGTGAACTGAATTGAACTAGACGCAGAAATAATATTATAACCTACTAGATACTAGTTGCATTCCATTCCACAGTCATAGTTCCTATTCTCTGAGTCTTGATAACTTAAAGATACTAGAAAATCTCAAATTAGATTGGTGATGTAAAGTATCTGAAGGGAATGGAACAAGCTCAGCATTGCAACTTTCATGCATTTCATTGATTCGATGCTTCATCTTGCTTTACCATGAAATCGATGCTTTTAAGATATAGGTAGTTAAATGACATTAAGGTTTTTCCTTCTGGTTCTTTTTTTTGGTTTATTTGTTTGTTTTTAATCAAACTCAATCTAACTCAGGGTCTTTTCCAATGAGTCAACTCTTCGCATGAGGTGGCCAAAGTATTGGAGTTTCAGCTTCAGCATCAGTCCTTCCAATGAACACCCAGGACTGATCTCCTTTAGGATGGACTGGTTGGATCTCTCAAGAGTCTTCTCCAACACCATAGTTCAAAAGCATCAATTCTTTGGCACTCAGCTTTCTTCACAGTCTAACTTTCACATCCATACATGACCACGGGAAAAACCATAGCCTTGACTAGATGGACTTTTGTTGACAAAGTAATGTCTCTGCTTTTGAATATGCTATCTAGGTTGGTCATAACTTTCCTTCCAAGGAGTAAGCATCTTTTAATTTCATGGCTGCAATCACCATCTGCAGTGATTTTGGAGCCAAAAAAAATAAAGTTTGACACTGTTTCCACTGTTTCCCCATCTATTTGCCATGAAGTGATGGGACCAGATGCCATGATCTTCGTTTTCTGAATGTTGAGCTTTAAGCCAACTTTTCACTATCCTCTTTCACTTTCATCAAGAGGCTTTTTAGTTCCTCTTCACTTTCTGCCATAATTCTCTGAGCCAGGTATTATTATTCTCTTTTAAAAGTGAAAAAAATAAAAGTTCAGCAGGGCCAAGTAAGTTGCTCAATGTCATAAAACAAGTATGTGATGAGGTGGGATTCAGATACAGGTCTAACTACACTAAAATTTTTATTAAAAGCATCACTTTTAACTAATCTATTTCACTTTCATTCACCCAACAGCTCTCTGTGAAAGGCTCAGGTCAAATTCATTTCCTTTATGAAGTCTTATCATTGCAGGCTGAAATTACCTATCCTTCCAACTGTTTGTATGATTCGTAATGCAGTTTGCTTTACATATGTGTTTTTACTAGAATGTGAACTCTTTAAAAGAAAGTGAAATTGCTCAGTCGTGTCTGACTCTTTGTGACCCCATGGACTGTAGCCTACCAGGCTCCTCTGTCCATGGGATTTTCCAGGCAATAGTCCTGGAGTGGATAGCCATTTCCTTCTCCAGGGGATCTTCCTAACTCAGGGACTGAACCCAGGTCTCCCGCATTGTAGACAGATGCTTTTACTGTCTGAGCCATCAGGGAAGTCTGAATTCTCTAAGGTCAGTAACAATTTCTTTATTTCTCTGTCATTAGTGTCTGGTATGGAGGCTGGCTGACTGGTTGCTCAGCAACTGTTTTACTCTATGAAAGAATGACTAGAAGAATGAAATGCCAATAACCTATTTTTATTTTCTTATGGTGGTAAATAGGATATCCTTGTATTATCAATAAACTCTAAAGTCATCCAGCAGTAGCTTGTGGATACAGACTGTTAAGTTTGACAAGGGTAAGAACTATGTCATTGTTTTTTAATACTGTGTTCTCAGTACTGAGCTTAGTGCTCGGTGCTTAGTGTAGTAAAGGGGGATGGGTGACAGAGGAAGGAATCTGTATACCCTAAATTTGTAAGGCTTCCCTCCCGGCTCATTTAAACAAATCTTCACTGTTTTGGGGACTCATAGCTACAGATCTAGAGGAAGAGATGTTCTTGGGGCAAGAATGGGGGCTGTGTGATTATGCAAGTGGCAAGGCACGCAGGTCACCAGTTCTGAAGCTCACCTGTCATCCCCATCCTCATTTAGCAGTAGTCTGTACTCATCTGATAAATAGTAAGACCTCACATTCCAGTTGCAGGTGGATATGAGTAGGGAAAAGAAGGGAAGGACAGGAGGCAGGAAGAAGAGCTGTGGGATTAAGAAAACAAAAAATGAAGGGAAGAGTGAAAACAAGGAGGAGAGGGTAATAAGGGTAAAACAGGACTGGAAAGAAGATGGAGGGGTGGGAAAGAAAGGAGGCAAGAAAAAGGAAGAGGAAGGCTGGGGGATACTGACAACTTTACACTGAGTGGCGCCAGACAACTGCAGAGGGCAAAGGGGAGCTGGCAGGGATCCCTTAGTCCCATTCCAAGGCAGGGTGAGGAACAGTGGGGGTCAGTCTCATTCTTCAGTATTTAGACTCAATTACCTCACTGCCTGGGTATGCCTGAGTAAGGCAAATGGGCCAATGATGTTCATATGGCTCTGACATACCGATGAGGTAGGGCCTAATGATGGCAGCTCTGAAATGAATATTACTTCTTTTCCCAGTAAGTGTCATTAGCAAAATGGTAGACAACACAACTAAACAAACAAATAACTCAGTGTTCTCAGCATCTTGATAATCAGCTTCTCCCAGGAAGGCCTGTGTCTGCTGCTATTTTGGTTGTCCCACAGCACTCAGTTCAGTGGTATACCCAGCAGACATTTAGTAAATAGTTGGGACAGCTGGGAAATCTTAACATGAAGTATTGTTTTGATTGGGGGGGCAGGGGGAGGGGCACAGAAAAATGTGTAACAGGTCCTCTGGTGAGAAACCCGTCTCTGCTTTGTGGAGAAAAGGCTGAAGACACAATAAGACTTCTAGAGTTAACTCTTATGTTATTTGTTATTAAAAAGGCAAGGTCTTAAGACGTGCTTTTTAACAGTCTTTAGTTTGGCTGTAATTTAAGATGACTTTTACAAATTAGATCCTAATCCTTGCAGACACAGATGGCTGTTACAGAATAGCCTTGCAAAAACACTACTCATTCGACTTGAAAGAGCATTCAGAGAAGGATGAAGGGCCATTAACTCTCATCCCACCCCTAGCTCTAGGAGGTCTAATGAGTCCTGGGTGGGCTTTCTGGGTTTAGGTGTGGGTCTGGAATCTGGGTGGGCCTATGGCATCTGTTCTCATTTGGAACAGACTCTCTAGTTCACTCTGGAATCAGGGATTTAGGATCAATCAGACTTGAGGTCATTAACACTTGACAACATTAACTTGAATGCTTATGTGTGAGTCATCATGCTGGTAACTTCATGGGAGATAGATACTAACATGATATGAACAGTCTCTGTAAATAATTACAGAACAATAGGACAAGTCCTATGAGAGAGGAATGTATAATCTAAACTGCACTGGATACATAAGTGAGGAGCTTAAGAGAAGGGGAAGGCTTCCCAGAGGAGGTGACATTTGAACTAGGCATTAAAAGACAAGTTCAAATGGGTCAGGAAAAGTGGGAAGGGTAGATATTCAAGGAAAAGAGAACAAAGTATATAAAAAAGCACAAAGACATGACAGTCTCTTGTGTCTTTAGTGAAAAGTGAGCAATATCCTACCTCCTGGTGACAGAATTAAGTAAGGGGAGGCAGGATTTAAGGTGGGAGAGGTAGAATTGTGGGCCAGATTGTGATGAGTTTTTAAAAAGCATTCTAATGGGTCTGTACTTATCCTGAGGGAGTAGCAAGCTACCAAAGATTTTTTAAATAAGAAAAAGAATGATCAGAGTAGGCTTTTAGAATAATTATTCTGTGGCAGATAATTTCAAGTTGACCAAGGACCATAAAATGGACCTGTGATGGATACTGGGAAGCTCTTGATTTCTCTAATAGGAACAAGCCGTTTTGGCTGGACATTTTCTCTGAGCAACTGGGCCAAATTTAGTCTAAACTGGCCTTCACATCAGGTGGCCAAAGTATTGGAGTTTCAGCTTCAACATCAGTCCTTCCAATGAACACCCAGGACTGATCCCCTTTAGGATGGACTGGTTGGATCTCCTTGTAGTCCAAGGGACTCTCAAGAGTCTTCTCCAACACCACAGTTCAAAAGCATCAATTCTTCTGCACTCAGCTTTCTTTAGAGTCCAACTCTCACATCCACATATGACCAATGGAAAAACCATAGCCTTGACTAGACGGACCTTTGTTGGTAAAGTAATATCTCTGGTTTTTAATATACTCCCAGTAATCAGGTTCAAAAATTAATCTGAAAGAAAGGTTACTTTTAAAAGCCAGGAAGGTCCATAGATTCCATTTCTTTCAGTACTTTCATATTATAGATGAGGCTCAGAAGGGTGACTTAAAACCAAGTGTTGGAAGGGGTTAATTTGGCTCCTAAGTTATACAAGTTCTCCAAGGTGAGATGTTCATGGTCTAGCATAGCCTGAAAGAAGCATGAGAGCCAGGCTGATCTTGAACCCCTTGACAGTGTCTCTTTTTCTAAGTGTTCACCATTTAAAGTTCAACTTCAGCCCTAGAATTTAAGGTAGTTTCTTACTTGGCCATGTGGTCCATAGAGCATACACATGCATATGTTCCATTATGCAAATTTTATATCTTATATAAGGAAAAATAAGAAGAGGCTGGAGTAGTAGATGAGGGCGGTGAGAGAAGGGACAATGTCCAGCACCTGAGGTCCACTTTAGTCTCCTTGGGTTAGAGATAGTTGTTGGATCTTCATCCTACTTAAGAGATTTGTGGCTGAGTGGTAGAGCTAAACATATACTACTAGCTTGTTTCTATCCTGCAAATCCAATAGCTAATGTGAGGGACTAAATTGGTGAAGGACAGGAAAGCCTGGTGTGCTGTAGTCCATGGCATTGTGAAGACTCAGGCATGACTGAGTGACTGAATGATGATGATGAAGATGAACCTTGACCAAATTCTTGGTTTTGGTGTTGAAGTCTATGCTATTAAGTCTCACATTAGCAGATCATAATGTAGTCACGGAATATCAAGATTTAAAACGTATCTTAGAGATAAGCTAGTCTCAGCACCTTTTCATATAAAGGAGGAACACCAGGAATGACTCCATATATATCCATTACTGCCAAAAAGGGATAATTTAGTAGTGCTTTGTTAACTTCAAAAATAGAAAAATCACTACCTCACAACACAAAATATTCTTTTCTTAGAAAGACAAAATTTGCCTCCCAATAACTTTCAACTTACTGGTCCTACTTTATTGTTGGAGTCACACAAAATCAGATTCCAGTTTTTATTGGTAGGCTTTCAAACAGCTGAAGACGACAATCACATGTCCCATGGCCACTCCTTCTCCAGAGAAAAATACTTCCCCAAATGATATGATTTCCTGTTTCCTTCTCTTCCTAACTGCCCTGCTCTACAGAAGCTCCTATTTCTTCAAGTGACAACAAGGAGTTTCAGCATGGAGTCTAAAGACTTTTGTAAAGAGTTGACTAGGACTTAAGTTATTCTCTTGATGGGATTATACCTCTAAAAATGCAGCTGGCTTTTTGATGGCAGTCATAACACATTATTAACATATATTCATCTTAATTTAACTATAATAACCTCTATTCAAGCATGATTTTCCCATCTCAAACTTGAGCAATTTGTTTCTAAGTCTATGCAGTCATCTCTTTCCATATGTACATATTTCTGTAAAATTTTTCTAGGTTTTACTATTTTAAGGGTTTCCTGAATCTTGTTTTTCATAATCCATAAATATGATAATGTCTTCATTTAAGTTGCCAATATGTATGGTGAATAATTAGATTAAATATAGAGCCTTTGTTTCCTTCCAGGGAGAGGACAGTCTCTTAGCCAGCAGTTTCTGGACACATCTACTTAATCAGTAAAGAATCTACCTAACTGTCGATTTATATCTCTCTACTTTTTCTCCAGAATATTGTGAGAGACTATCAAAAGCCTTACTGAAATACAGATACACAGTGAATTCAGGTCACCCTCCCTGACTTCCCAGGCTAATAAGAGCTATCAAATTATAAAATATTCTTGGTTTAGCATGACTCTTTCATGGTGAACCTATAATCATTGACCCTGATCTGAGTGTTAAGTTGTTCAGAACATAATTCTCAGATCTCCTATGGGATACAGAGATGAGATCTTGGGAAAGCCTGTATGAGTGCTGGAATAGGGGGAAATCATTAGGAAGGAAGAAAGACCTGGTACTTAATTCCTTACCTAGGCTACTAGGCACATGTCTGCTGGCCTGGGAAGCCATACTTTCTCCAAAGGCTGAGGAGAGAATGGTGTGCAGAACAAAGAAGGACTCACGAGTGCTTGGTTTTGTGGTAAGTTGTGCCGTGGCACCTTGCTTGGACTACTTTGCCTAGGCTTAATGATGCTTTATCTCCCATCCGATGTACTTCCCAAGACAGCAGTGGGAACTTACATCTCTCCTAGGAAAGGTACTCAGTAACTTGAATTCATCCCACGGAAATCCTTTGGAAGCTACGAAATCAAAGACGATCTGGAGCTTATTGCTGGCTAGGAAACGCCGCTCGAGGAACTCGCCGCTTGGGGTCCGGATCCGCAGTTTGCTCACAGGCTCAGCATTTTCTTCCTTTGGCTCGGGAGGCAAGGCCTGCTCTAAGGAGAGCCTGATGGCCTGAAGAGGGCAAAAACAAGGTGTTAAACTGTTGATAGATGGAACTGTGGGGGGTGGGGGAGGGAGACACTAGAAAAACCTGCTGGCTTCTAGAAACCCGTCAAAAGGTCATTGCCCATTTATTAACTAAGCCTAATACTTGAACAACAGAATCACGTGTTTTTCACCTTTTTAAATATTAGCCCAATATGCAAGTAATTAAAATAAATTCCATCATTATGACACATTAAACTGATAGGTAATGACATAGAAAAGAAATTAATTTTTTACTGAAAGGCTCAGTATTTGTGATTGAGGAAATAGGTATCAAACACCCAATTGCTTCCTTTCTGCAGTATGAATTAAGGCTATTAGAAGCATTTTCAAAAGCACGTGTGTGTGCGTATGCATGCACGCACACACACACACACACACACACATACATGGGGATGTGAATGTGAAGGTGGGGGGAGAGACAGAACGAAAGAGAGAGAAAACATACATTTCCCAAGTAGAAATGGCTGAAGACTTTGTAGAATTCTGGATAAGATATTAACAATGAAATGGAGGGATAATTCTGCTTGGGGTGATGAAAATTTTTGGAAATAGTGGTGCTGGTTGCAAAATTGTGAATGTAACTCATGCCATTTAATTGTACTTAAAAATGGTTACAAAGGCAGATTTCTGTTATATATATTGTGCTTCAATACAAGAAAATGGAATGGAAAGAAAAGAAATTAAAATACCAGGTTTACTGGAGCAGACTATGGTCCCAGTTCCAGCCTTGCCACTTAACTGTCAGAGTTGGCCAAGTCCAGATCTCTGGATCTAGAGATGGCAGATTCAAACAACTAAGGGTAAATTGTTGGGAGATCTCATGGCTAGGGCTGGGCTCTAGTTCTTAACCTAGTGTTATTTCACATTCAAGATACTCCAGCAGAAGGAAGTTAAAGGTCTCTGATGTCCCTGCCTATGGCAGAAACTCACTAAAACCATTTTGTTCCTAGCACTGGGGGAGGTTCCTTAGACAAATAAGCCTGGAATTGGCATGTTTAGCTTCACAGAAAGTAACCAGTTGTGTTCCTGGTTACTCTCACTCTTTCATGTTCCCAATTTTCATCAACAGGAAAAATAAAAATTTCTCCCAGTTAATTTACAACTATTATAATCAAGTAATATGAGAGAGAGAGAAATTGGGATATACATTTTCTAAAATCTCAACACAATTTTCCAAGTTGGTGTCACTCTTCCCTTTGGAGAAAGAACAATCACAAAAAATCACTCTATTAAACAACTCTCAGGTAAAAAGGGAAATATAAATGAAAACTACAGATTATCTAGAAAACAATGACTACTGAAATTTCATATTCATATTAGAATGTAAAGGATTCAGTTAAAGCCATACTCAGAGGAAATTTGTAACCCTAAAATTCTTATATAATTCAAAAGAAAAGAATAAAAATAAGAATGAGGCTTAAAACACTAGGAGAAAAAAAAACTCAATAAAACAAATGGAAAGTAAGCTGAGAAGAAAATAAAACTAAAAGCATAAAGGAATCACATTAGAAAAAAAGAAGAAAAACATAACTAGTAACCAATAAATAGGCTGCTTCTTTGGAGAAAAATCAACTTAAAAAGTAATAAAAAGAAACACAAAAATGGTAACCTATAGAAGTGGGATAAACAGGATGGAAGAAATGACAGCATTTTCTGAATATGCTGTTTAATATATTTTACTTCTGACTTATATAAATGTATTACCTGTTAAAATATATTTAAAACAACTAATAGCAGAACAAACTCTGCTCAGACTCTAGTATGAATAAGAAATTACTTTCTGTGTTATTTATATAATCTGGTTGGTTCTTACACTGAAGTATTTTCAAAAAAGCATTAACATTTTCTGTACTATATAGAAAATCTAGTCTTTTCTATGATACTGAAGTCATTTTCCTTCTGGAAGCACTGAATTAATATCACCTACTTCATCCTGTGTGCTCAGTCATGTCCGACTCTTTGCAATCCCATGGACTGTAGCCTGCCAGGCTCCTCTGTCCATGGAATTTTCCAGGCAAGAATACTGGAGTGGGTTGCCATTTCCTTCAAAGGGGATTATAAACATGGGATTATACACACAACATGTGTAAAGTTCCCAGTGTGCTGTCTGAGACAGAACAGGCTTTGGTTAATGGTTGCTTAGGGTTACACTGGCTAAATAGTCCTACACTCTCATTTTTTATATGGTGAAATTGATACTCAGAAATGGAGACAAAAATATTGTTTAAAAATCAGAAGAATAGAAAGTTAAATCATTTACTTTTATCTTTTTTTTTTGGATACCACAAGTAGAAGTTTATCTAATATTAGTGTTCTGAGTCAGCAATGAGTTTCAGCAAAATATTTTCAAATATTAAACTATTTTAGTAACACTGTCATATGTTAAAAACCCAATGAAGAGATGCACCCATGTACATCAAAATTAAGGTCCAATTATGTCTATTATAGCTTTCAGTATACTATATTATTGATACTTGTTTAATGTATGGCTTTCCCACTAGCCTGCAGGCTCTGTAAGGATGTGAGAAAATGTATTACTTTTTATTATAACTATAGGGCATAGTATACAAAATAGATGCTCACTATATATATTTGATAACAGAAGCAATAAACTAACATGTTAACTGAAATACTGTATATAAAAGTGCTTAGTATGGTGACAAGCACATAGTAGGTGCTCAGCAAATGCTAAAAGAATCTGAATATCATGGCTTCTATTTCTAGGAACCAAGAACTGAACACCCCGAGTTTCCTTTCTTTGAGATTGACTTCCTCCAGCATCAACTGTTCAGATTAAGTTTCCTCATGTGTCCTACAAGGGCCAGCTAACCAAGAGTTATTTAAAGGGTAAACTACCTCTATGGATTAGTTATATATATTTTCTAAACTATTTTCCCTGATTATAAATGTAATATACATTTACTGTAAAAACTAGAGTAAATGATAAGAAAACATTACTAATGAATATCTAGATTCACCAAGATACAGCCACCAGAGGCATTACGTATATTCACAGTGTTGCGTTGCCATCACCACTGTTTCTAAAACTTTTCATCACCTCAGAATCTTCATTAATTTTCATTTAAATACACATTTTAAACTTTTAAAAACAAAATTTGAATCAGTGTTATACACAGCTGATACACAGCATCTTTTGTTAAAAGCTGCATTTTGTCATTGTTTTAAAGTTCTTATTGAAATATACACGAAAAAGTGCACATATATTAAATACACAACTTGATAAATTTTCAGTAAGTGAACATTTCTGTGTAACTAGCACCCTGATCAAAGTTCTCAGAATCCTTTTGTCCCCTTCTTTAGAATTACCTTCCTGAAAGTTAATCACTATCCTGACTTTTAACACTGCTGTTTAAAAAATTTAGTCTACTAAATGTAATGTATGGTTAGAAAACAGGCTTTTGGTATGACAACCAGAGGTTCAAATCCCGGCCAACAGGCATATGACAGTCTTTATGAACTTCAGTTACCCTATTTAACAGGGCCAATAATATCTTCCATATAACAATGCTTATATAAAATGCAGTCACATTTATAAAACACTTAGCAAGTGCTGACCCATGGTCAGCACTCAAATTAGTCAGCAGTGCCCAGTACTGAAGTTCACACCGTAACACTGGGCACAACAGATGACAGTGGACAACAACTGTTGCTGTTGTTATCATTATCCTTTTGTATCTACTTTAAATCAGAACTTATGTGATATTTCCTGGTTTCTCTTCCTGTTTCTCTTTTAATCCACCTGTCTGCCTGCTTTCTATTTTGACATTTCCTTGCACAGTATAACAACAGATGCTACATTATTATCTGAACTCAACCAATTATACTATAGACAAATCAACAACAGTAGCTCATTACCCCATTCACTGTGCAGACAATGTCTGCTCCTCAATGCACCCAGTCTCCAGGGCTTTTCCCCAGAATGAAAACAGACCTCAGATATCCCTCACCAGTGATCCAATGTGGAAAACAATGGAGAGATACTAGGTAAGTCAGCAACCTTGGGATCTGAATACCCAAGTTTTACTGGCAAAAAAAGAACAAAAATACATCAGTAGCTCAGTTTCAAACTGGCTAAAAGCAAAGGCCTTGTGTAAGTAAATACTGTGGTAAAACAAATGACATAAAGGACAGCTACAATTGAATAGCAGTCATAGTAAACACTATTGTTAAACTTTTGTTTGCTCAACAAATACAGTTTTTTATTTGCATTATTTCAGGTTTGTAACAAAACGAGGAAACCTAGTGTAAGTTGGAAATATGAACTGATCTTGGGCTTTTTGTTTCACTAAAGTTAAATGAATATTCAAAGCATTCACATTTGAGGGATGAGAAATGAGGACTCTTTGAAGTGAAATTAAGCCGTAAAGACAAATATCCAAGAAAGATTGTTTCTATACAATTATGTTTTTTAAACAGAAAGTGTAGGATACACCTACACCAACCTTTAATAAGAATAATCCAAGACTGGCCTAACGTACACCCACCCATGCATATGTAAATACATGCACACTCTCTTCTAGTCAGTTACAAATAGACATATAGCTGGCTGAAGCAGAGTGTGAAATAGGCTAAAGCTCACATTCATTAATTCCATGAACTCTTAAAATGAGCACCTATGTGTCACCTCCCATCTAGGTGATGGGAAAATAAGAGGGAACAAAACAGATAAAATATTCTGCTTCCATGAGGCCAACATTTTAATAGGGTGGGAGAAAAACAACAAATATACACACAAGAAAATACACATTTTGCCACATAATGATGAGTACTATGGAGAAAAGAGCAGGAAGTATTGGTAAAGGGAGGAAGTGGAACATTAAATACCATAAACCTTGGTACAAATATAAATACAAATACCATAGGCCTCAGTGAGTAGAGGCCTAAAGGAGAGAAGGAGTCATATTTACATCTGAGAGAAGTATTATATGCAAAAGTCACAGTAAATGCTAAGCCAGAATGATCAGGTGGAAAGGGGTAGGAGTTGGAGTCAGAGAGGAAGTAAAGGAGAAGAGTGATTAGATCATTTGTCTTGAGTAGCCCAATTAAATGACTTTTTTTCCCATTTAAAAATTTAGGTATAATTTATACATAGTAGCTCAGTTGGTAAAGAATCTGCCTGCAATGCAGGAGACCTTGGTTTGATTTCTGGGTCAGGAAGATCCACTGGAGAAGGGATAGGTTACCCACTCCAGTATTCTTGGGATTCCCTTGTGGCTCAGATGGTAAAGAATCTGCCTGCAATGCAGGAGACCTGGGTTCAATTCCTGGGTTGGGAAGATCCCGAAGAGAAGGGAAAGGCTACCCACTCCAGTATTCTGACCTGGAGAATTCCATGGACTGTATAGGCCATGGGGTCACAAAGAGTCAGACACAACTGAGTGACTTTCATTTTCCTTTTCCTTGGAAGAAAAGCTATGACAAACCTAGACAGCATATTAAAAAGCCGAGACGTTACTTCGCTGACAACAGCCCATCTAGTCAAAGCTATGGTTTTTCCAGTAGTCACGCAATGACGTGAGAGTTGGACCATAAAGAACGATGAGTGGCAAAGAACTGATGCTTTTGAACTGTGGTGTTGGAGAAGACTCTTGAGAGTCCCTTGGACTGCAAGGAGATCAAACCAGTCAAACCACTTTCACACACACACACATATATAGTAAAACTCATCCTTTTAAATGCATAATTTGATGAGTTTTGATAAATGCATATATTTGTCTAACCATCATCAGCCATCAATATAAAGAACAATTCTATCATCTACCTCCCAATTCCCCTATCCCCAGGCAACCTGTTTTCTATCCCTGGTTTTGCCTTTTCCAGAATGTTATATAAATTTAGTTATAAATGTCATATAAATGGCTTCCTTCATTTAATGTAATGCATTTGAGATTCATCCATGTTGTTGAATATATCAGTAGTTCACTTCTACCTATTGCTGATTGGTATTCCATTATGTAGCTATATTACAGTTTGATTACTCTTTCTCCAGTTGAGGGACACTTGAGCTATTTCCAGTTTGGGGTGATTACAAACAAAGCCAATATAGACATCTGAGTACAGACTTCTGCATAAAAATACATTTTTCTGTTAGTTTCATTTCATTGATATAAATACCTAGGTGTGACTGCTGGGTCATATGGTATGTACATTTTAACTTTATAAGAAAGTGCCAAATTATTTTCCAAAGTGGATGTGCTATCATTAATGATGCCCGTCATTAATATATGAGCATTCCAGTGGCTCTTCATCTTTGCTACTACTTGGTATTGCCCTTTTTTTTCTAAATGCTATTCTATTGACAATTAGTGTGTATCTATTGTGGTATTAATTTGCATTTCCCTAATGACAAATAATGTTGAGTATCTTCTCACATCCTTATTTGCCCTGATGTATAACTTCCTTGGTGAAGTGTCTGTTCAAATATTTGGCCCATTTTTAAACTAAGGGTTTTTAAAAAAAATTATTGAGTTTTGAGAGTTCATTATATATTCTGGATATTAGAAAGATGACTTTTTTTTCAGTCTGTGGCTTGTCTTTTCAGTTTCTTAACAATGTCTTCTGAACACAAGTTCTTAATTTTGATGAAGTCTAAATATTTGTTATTTTTTGACTTGTGCTTTTGGTGTCAGAACTAAGAAATCTTTGCTTCACTCAAAACCATGAAGGTTTTCTCCTATGTTTCCTTTTAGGGCTTTAATAGTTTTAGTTTTTACAATTAGGTTCATGACCCATTTTCAGTTAATTATTGAACATGACACAAGATATGGATTGGAAGTGTTTTTACTGTTTTGTCTTCAATTTTGTTTTGCATATATCCATATATCTATTAGTTTGCAGCATCATTTGTTGAAAAGATCATCCTTTCTCCATTGAATTGTCTTGGCACTTTTTCAAAAATCAACTGATGATCCATACATGTGGATCTATCTCTGGATTTTTGTTCTGTATCATGGATATATGGCACAATCATTTTGGTAATCCCCACACTGTCTTGATTATACTGTCTTGAACTCTAGTAGTGTAAATCCACTACTCTTTTCTTTCAAAACTGATTTTTGGCTATTCTAGTTCTACTGGCTTTTCATAAAAATTTTAGAATCCATTTGTGAATGTCTAGAAAAAGAAAAAAAACCCTGCAAGGATTTTGATTGAAATCACTGTAAAGATTTTAGCTTTTATTTTGAGATATGAAGATAAGTGATGTGAAATGATATAATATGCCAATTGTTTTAAGAAGAATGTATCAAAAGACATACAGGAAAGGCAAAATGGAGGCATGGAGTCAAGCTGTGAGGATACTAAAGTAATCCAGGTAACAGAAAATGGTTGCTTAGGTGAGGGTGGTAGCAGTGGGGTTAGTGAGAAGCATCTGAGTTCCACATACATTTTGAAGGTAGAGTCAACAGGATTTGCCCTATTTGTTAAATAGGGACATGAAAGAGAGAAGTTAAGAGTAGTTCCAAGCTTTTTGGCTCAAACAACTGGACAGATTTTCCACTTATGATAGGGAAGGCTGTGGACGGTAAGATTGGGTGGGGAGAGTAAGATCAGTTGTTCAGTTTAAGATATGTTAAGTTTGTGATGCCTATCAGACATCTAAATGGAGATGATGGGCTGGAAATTACATATTCATATCTGGAGTTCGAGGAATGGAAGGAGATGGAGATATAAATTTGGGGGCCAAATGTATAGATAGTACTTAAAATCATGATAATAAATGAGATCATCAAATAAGTGTAATGTCTTATACAGGTATTGCTGGTCTGACTCAATCCTGGAGCCACAATCCCACTGCTGGGCATACACACCAAGGAAACCAGAATTGAAAGAGAGACACATGTACCCCAATGTTCATCGCAGCACTGTTTATAATAGCCAGGACATGGAAGCAACCTAGATGTCCATCAGCAGATAAAAGGATAAGAAAGCTGTGGTACATATACACAATGGAGTATTATGCAGCTATTAAAAAGAATACATTTGAGTCAGTTCTAATGAGATGGATGAAACTGGAGCCGATCATACAGAGTGAAGTAAGCCAGAAAGAAAAACACCAATACAGTATACTAACACATATATATGGAATTTAGAAAGATGGTAATGATGACCCTGTATGCAAGAAAGCAAAAGAGACACAGATGTGTATAGCGGACTTTTGGACTCTGAGGGAGAGGGAGAGGGTGGGATGATTTGGGAGAATGGCATTGAAACATGTTACTATCATGTAAGAAACAAATCGCCAGTCTATGTTTGATGCACGATGCAGGATGCTTGGGGCTGGTGCATGGGGATGATTTGGAGGGATAATGTGAGGTGGGAGGTGGGAGGGGGGTTCATGTTTGGGAGCTCATGTACACCCGTGGTGGATTCATGTCAATGTATGGCAAAACCAATACAGTATTGTAAAGTAAAATAAAGTAAAAATAAAAACTTAAAAAAAAAGAGAGAAAAAAAAGAAAGTGCTCAGCACAGAGTTTAGGACACATTAACTGCTCAAGAATTGATGCTTTTGAACTGTGGTGTTGGAGAAGACTCTTGAGAGTCCCTTGGACTACAAGGATATCCAACTAGTCCATCCTAAAGGAGATCAGTCCTGGGTGTTCATTAGAAGGACTGATGTTGAAGCTGAAACTCCAATACTTTGGTCATCTGATGCGAAGAGCTGACTCATTTGAAAAGACCCCGATGCTGGGAAAGATTGAGGGCAGGAGGAGAAGGGGACGACAGAGGATGAGATGGTTGGATGGCATCACCGACTCAATGGACATGGGTTTGGATGGACTCCAGGAGTTGGTGATGGACAGGGAGGCCTGGCATGCTGTGGTTCATGGGGTTGCAAAGAGTCGGACACGACTGAGCAACTGAAGTGAACTGCTCAGATAGTGACATGCTGATGGCAAAACTGATTGTCATTATGGTCCAGTGTAATGGTATTATCTATGTGAAAAGAAGCAACTTACCTAAGATGAAAACATACACTATAAAAAAATAGTTTTAGTTTAATAACCTGTTCATGGTGCCACCTTCATTCTTCCTGTGTAGAGTAATAGATAAAAAGAATACTGGATAGGAGTTCTGGTTCTGCTTTTACTAGACAAATGCTAGGTTCAGTTCAGTTCAGTTGCTCAGTCATCTCCAACTCTTTGTGACCCCATGAATCACAGCACGCCAGGCCTCCCTGTCCATCACCAACTCCTGGAGTTCACTCAGACTCATGTCCATCGAGTCAGTGATGCCATCCAGCCATCTCATCCTCTGTCGTCCCCTTCTCCTCCTGCTCCCAATCCCTCCCAGCATCAGGGTCTTTTCCAATGAGTCAACTCTTTGCATGAGGTGGCCAAAGTATTGGAGTTTCAGCTTCAGCATCAGTTCTTCCAATGAACACCTAGGACTGATCTCCTTTAGGATAGACTGGTTGGATTTCCTTGCAGTCCAAGGGACTTGCAAGAGTCTTCTCCAACACCACAGTTCAAAAGCATCAATTTTTCGGTGCTCAGCTTTTTTCACAGTCCAACTCTCACATCCATACATGACACTGGAAAAACCATAGTCTTGACTTGTTGGCAAAGTAATATCTCTGCTTTTGAATATGCTATCTAGGTTGGTCATAACTTTCCTTTCAAGGAGTAAGCGTCTTTTAATTTCATGGCTGCAATCACCATCTGCAGTGATTTTGGAGTAAAATAGGCTTTTAAATCCTGCTATGATCTTATTTTCTTCATCTGTAAGGTGGTAATGATTGTATCTCCCATAATCCATTTTGTAGGATGGCTGTGAAGATTAAATCAGAGAATTGAAGAGAAGTGCCAATGTTTCTAATTCCATCTTCTTCTGTTCTCTCATTTAGTGGTCTTTAATACTGCTTAGGATTTTCTACTTGAGGAGGCATAAAGATTGAAAGGAACCAACTCTGGGTAGATAGGCAAAAACGCAATGTTAAAATTTTCTGTTTGAGGAAACCAGCAGCAAAAGGGAATAGCTTTGGGTCCATTCTTTCCTACCCATGATTCCCCAAAACTTGGCCTTCTAGCACTTAGCTCTAGTGATTAAGACTGTGTTCCAAATTTGCCCATTTACAGTTCTGAGGAAGTCCTATGCCTTTCTCCCTTTTTTCATGATTATCCAGCCCATACCTTTTGCCATTTGTCCAACCACCTATCTATTCAATCCATCCAAAATACTCTTCTACTTCATCTTTAACCACCGGTGTATTATCAGTCCTCCAAAGCTTCCTTCCTCTGTTAAGTCTTCCTCGTTGCCTTCCTAGTCAGAGGTCATCTTCCTCCCAACCTGCTATTCTACTGGTTTATACAATGTATATTATATTTTCCTATAGTTATTTGGTATTCATCTACCCCCCTGTACTAAACAGTGAGTTCCTTGAGCGTACAGGCTGTCTCACACTTGCTATATAGTACCCACAGTACCAGATTCATTGATCTGTACACACAAAAATATTAACAAATATTTGCTGAATACTGACTGATTAAAAGACTTGGGAGTCAACAATCTTAGTTGAAACCTTCTCTACTTACTCCAAACTCAGTGGCAAGAAACAATATTCAGGAAAGATTTCTTAAAGGATATGTAGTTCATACATTTCTTTAAAAATAATTTTTTTTTAATTTATTTTTTGGCTGTGCTAGGCCTTTGTTGCTACACAGGCTTTCTCTACCTGTGGCGTGTGGAGGCTAGTTTCTAGTTGCAGTGCACAGGCTTCTTATTGTAGTGGCTTCTCTTGTTGCAGAGCATGGGCTCTAAGGCACGCAGGCTTCAGTAGTTGTGGCTCCTGGGCTCAAGAGTATAGCCTCAACAGTTGGGGCACATGGGATCTTCCCAGATCAGGGATTGAACCCATGCTTCTTGCATAGGCAGGCAGTTTCTTTACCACTGAGCCACCAGGGAAGCCCCATACATTTCTTTAATTATGATAAAATCTGTTCTTTAAACTGAACTATGAGAAAAATGTATTGTTTGAGCCTTTGCAGAGATGTTTTCATTAAATTGTGCTCTGGTCTTATGACTTTAAAGTTGAAAGTTGTAAGCTGTCATACATGACTTGCTATTGCTATTACAGCTACTGGATACAGCTGAGTACAGTATTTGCCATACTGCATAGTTTCCTCTTGAACAGGAACCACATGGAACATCGCTCTATGGTCTTTGTGCTTGAAAAATCTAGGCACTTTTTGAGGGACTGTAACATCAGCTTTTATCTGATATTATAGACAGAGTAACACCTGTAAACAATCATATTTTCTGTTAGCTCAAGAGAAGCAAATAACAAATTCTGTGGCAAATGTACAGAACTCAGTCATATGCATTTGGTGTCTCTGCTGGATTATCTGTTGTCAACATATTAATCTTATCTTTGGCTTTATCTTTCTTAATTTACCTTGTCTTGATTTCTATATCTTTTCTTTTGCTTTTAATCCATTTGAATTGAATTGCATGCATTTATGTCAGTTACTTGAAACTCATTTTGGAAAGAAGAAGATACATAACTTTGCAAGACAGCACAAATTTTTGTTGTCATTTCTTTTTTTTCCCCTTCAGAATAGTCTTACAGACTTTCACCTTATCATGGCCAAGGACCAGATCAAAATACATTCCTAGATTTTACTGATTTTACTTCAGGGTTTACCACAGCAAAATAAAGCCAATCCTGAAGGAATTTTCCTGTAACTAAGGTGATCTAACTATTCAGTACTTAATTTTTCTAAAGAATTTTGTAATACTGAGAGATAATGAAAAGAATAAAACCATTCTTGTTTCTCAATGCAATTACATAGGTTAGGTTTTCTGGTTAGAAAAGGATGCAGTGTTACTGTGAAAAGTCAGGTGACTTGGTTTCTAGTCCAGATTATGTGTCCAACCAGTTTGGTGACCATAAGCAAACTGTATAATCTCCCTGGGTCTCAAGTTTTTCAGAGGTTTCAAAATACCAGCTTTTCCCAAAGAGACATTTGTTATACACTAGTGTGCTGAAATATGTTAACTGGTGCTCCACGAAAAAATAGGAACTGAGTCTGGATAGCAATGAATTAAATTGCTCAGTCGTGTCTGACTCTTTGCAACTCCATGGACTGTAGCCCAACAGGCTCCTCTGTCCACAGGATTTTTCTAGCAAGAATACTGGAAGTGAAGTGAAGTGAAGTCACTCAGTCTTGTCTGACTCTTTGAGACGCCATGGACTGTAGCCTACCAGGCTCCTCTGTCCATGGAATTTTCCAGGCAAGAGTACTGGAGTGGGTCACCATTTCCTTCTCCAGGGGATCTTCCCAATCCAGCAATCAAACCTGGGTCTCCTGCCCTACAGGCAGACGCTTTACCGTCTTAGCCACCAGGGGGAGTGGGTTGCTATTTCCTCCTCCAGGGGTTATGTTCTTGATCCAGGGATCGAATCCATGTTTCCTGAGTCTCCTGCCCTGGAGGCAGATTCTTTATCCCTGAGCCACCAGGGAAGCCCAAACTAAGATAAGCAGAAGATAAACAGTTTCTCAGTGGTGGGATTTATAAAAGTCATTAATGCAGCTCTCTGAGGGAAAGGATAGTTCAGCATTACCTGAAGTTGTTTTTGGGAGTACACCAAAGGCCAAGTTCAAGTAATGACTAGCTGCAAAGTATGACTTATCCTTTCTCCCTCTGCGTCCTGTCCTTACACATGTTTACAGCTGGAACACACCGGCACTGAAGTATGCTAAAGGATATTTATGGGGTTTTCTATGAGAGAACAAGCTTTACCAACGTTTGGAGAGAGAAAATTTTAGCCAAGGGTAAATAAGGTAAATCATCAGAAGAAAGTACATACGCTACCAAGCTCAAGATTTCCTGGAGATGGGAAGAGCTACCCACTCTAGTATTCTGGCCTAGAGAATTCCATAGTCCATGGGGTCACAAAGAGTCAGACATGACTGAGTGACTCTCACTTTCACTTTCTAGGTCTAAACCAGGCAGTTAATTGTGCACACTTGGCATCTAGCAAATATATGTTGAAAATATACTATTAGAGAGAGAGCAAGCACATTTGTGAAAGAGCATAAAAGTGAAAGTTCTAGTATTTTAAAACTATATTTCTTGGGACTTCCCTCGTAGTCCAGTGGCTAAGACTCCACATTTTCAATGCAGGGGTGTCATTAGTCACTCAGTTGTGTCTGACACTTATGACCCCATGGACTGTTGCCAGGCTCCTCTGTCCATGGAATTTTCCAGGCAAGAATACTGGAGTGGGCTGCCATTTCCTACTCCAGGGCATTTTCTGGACCCAGGGTTTGAACCCAGGTCTCCCACCTGGCAGGCAGATTCTTTACTGTGTGCCCCCTGTGAAGCCCTCAATGCAGGGGGCCTGGGTTCAATCCCTGGTAAGGAAACTAGATCCTGCATGCTACAACTAAAGATGCTGGAATTAAGACCCTTTGCAGCCAAATAAATAAATAATTTTTAAAAACACTGTATTTCTTGAAATAGCCTAAAAGTATAGTGAAAAATCTCTTATCCAAACTTTTATGAAACTCTACACACATGATTCCTATGGTCATACACAATGAAAAATGGCCTTGTACTGAAACGGAGTAAGCAAAAGAGCATGAGCTTGGTACACAGTCATAAAGACCTAAGTGAGAATCTCAGCTGTTCCTATTTCTATGTGTGACTTCTCAATGAGCTTCAGTTTTCTCACATGTGAAGAGAAATCTCTAAGCTTGTAACTTGTTTTAATGGTCAATAAGTAAACACAGGTAAAGCAGCTGGCAGAGTACTTGACACACAGAAGATGTTTAACAGTTATTTCTCTCTTCCATTATTGAGAGTCTTCAGCATGCACAAAGACTAGAGTTTGTCAGGTATAGTATCTTGCACATATGTGATAGGCACTCAATAAGTGTTTGAACATGAATAAACTCTGATTTCCAAACAGTGAAATCTTACACATTTCTCAAGACCTACCTCAAATATCACCTCTTCTATAGTGTTGTCTGATTTCAAAAGCTGTGAAAGATTTTTACTTTGACCCTAAACTCATAAGTATTTTGTTTTTATTTCTCTCATGTTATTTAGCACCCTTTTCCTTGATCTGCTGTTAATTGTAGACATGTTGCATCTTCCCTACAACATGTAATCTCTTCTTGCAGGCAGAAAATGTCTTTCTAGCCTTTGTTTCTCTTTCAGTGCTAAGCATAATTCTTATTCAAAAATCATTTGTTGATGCTGGAGAGGGTGTAGAGAAAAGGGAACCCTCCTACACTGTTGGTGGAAATTGGTGTATTCACTATGGAGAACACTATGGAGGTTTCTTTAAAAACTAAAAGTAGAGCTACCATATGATCCAGCAATCCTACCCCTGGGCATATATCCAGAAAAGATTAAAAACTTTAGTTTGAAAAGATACATAGACCTCAGTGTGTTTACACTGAGGTGTAAACAGCAGCACTGTTTACAATAGCCAAGACATGGAAGCAACCTAAATGTCCATCAACAGATCAATGGATAAAGAAGATGCGCTACCTAAACACAATGGAATATTACTCAGCCATAAAAAAGAACGAAATATTGCCATATGTGGCAACATGCATGGACCAAGAGATTATCATACTAAGTGAAGTAAGTCAGACTAAGAAAGACCAATATTATGGTTACCAAAAAGGAAAGAAGGGGAAAAGGGATAAAATAGGAGTATGGGATTAACACACTGCTGCTGCTAAGTCACTTCAGTCGTGTCCGACTCTGTGCGACCCTGTAGACGGCAGCCCATCAGGCTCCCCCGTCCCTGGGATTCCCCAGGCAAGAACACTGGAGTGTGTACCATTTCCTTCTCCAATGCATGAAAGTGAAAAGTGAAAGTGAAGTCGCTCAGTCGTGTCTGACTCTTGGCGACCCCATGGACTGCAGCCTACCAGGCTCCTCCGTCCATGGGATTTTCCAGGCAAGAGTACTGGAGTGGGTTGCCACTGCCTTCTCCGATTAACACACTACTATATAAAAAATAAACAAAAATAATTTATTATATATCATAGGGAACTATATTCAAAACCTTGTAATTATCTATAATGGAACAGAATTTGAAAAATAAATATGTGTGTGTGTATATATATATCTGAATCATTTCTCTGCACAGCTGAAATTAACACTATGTTGTAAAGTCAACTATATATCAATTTTTAAAAATCTGCTGAATAAGTTATGAGGCAGCATCCTCTGACAAAAAATGAAGACTAATGGAGTTTTCCTCAGCCCAAGTTAGGGCCCTCCAGGCTTTTCCATCACTTGCTTTCTCTTTTTATAAACCAATTTGGCCATTAATTTCATGTCTAGCATAAAGTTCTAAAAGTCCTTTTCTGCGAGCCATCCAAGGAAGTCATTTGATACCACTTCCTTTTTTTTTCCCATTGCACTTCAGGTAAATCACTAGAATACCTTTTACAAATATTATGTAGTTTTATTTTTATAAGACTATGAATTCCTGGAGGGGAGGACCCATTTCCCTGTTCCTAAAGATTTCAGACACATACTAAGTAGTCAAAAAATATCTGCAAAATGAGTGAATGAAAAATTCTCTGTGTTATCACAGACATGACATGGACTCAAGGTGGGGAAAAAAAAAAAAACAGCCAAGCTAAATGGATTTCTCATAATTAGGGGCCCAGTACAAGATGTTGCAGGAGTTACTCTGTTTCTCTGGGTGGGTACAGTAAAGCCTGGGAAAAGGGGAGAAAATACACTCTTTGTGGGGTGAGACAACATTTAGGAAGGATGGGAGTATCTGTCAGGCAGGAAAGGGGAGAGGAATTGAGAAGAACAGAAAACCATGAATCTAGTACAAGGTCAAGTTTTCTAAGAGTTCAACAACATAACAGATCAGGAATGATTCTTCTTAAAAAAAGGTTAGTTTTCCATACTAAAATGAGTCTGGGAAAAGTGGAAAGAATTAAGTTATAAGAAATGTTAACATCCTTAGTAGCAAATGCAATGGAAACAGACGTAGCATTTTAATAACTTTTCTAAAATTTATGCCCTACCTCACGTTCTTCTTCTTGTTCTTTTCGAATCTGTTCCAAACGAAATTGTTCTGCCATCTCTCTCTCATGAGCTTCCCTCTGTTGATAAAAGAGAATGTAATTCAACACTCAATAAACACTGGTCTACTTAAAAAAAGAAAAAACTCCATTCTCAGCATGGCCTAGAGGTACTAGGCCTGTAGAGGCCTGTAGTAATGAAAATGTTTATCTCTGGAACAAAGATGGAAATTAAAACAACAAAGCATAGGTCTCTGATCATGTTTAGGTTCCTATTAAACTTGTTTAGGTGCTCTGGGTAGTGCAGCATTCAAGATCCTTTAGAGCTTTCTCTGGTCATCCTTTCTGGTCCTTTCTGCTACCTCAGTTCAGTTCAGTTCAATCAGTCATGTCCAACTCTTTGTTACCCCACGGACTGCAGCATGCCAGGCTTCCCTGTCCATCACCAAGTCCTGGACCTTGCTCAAACTCATGTCCATCAAATCGGTGATGACATCCAATCATCTCATCCTCTTCCATCCCCATCTCCTCCTCCCTTCAATCTTTCCCAGCATCAGAGTCTTTTCTAACGAGTCAATTCTTTGCATCAGGTGGCCAAATTATTGGAGCTTCAGCATCAGTCTTTCCAAAGAACACCCAGGACTGATCTCCTTTGAATGGACCGGTTGGATCTCCTTGCAATCCAAGGGACTCTCAAGAGTCTTCAACAACACAGTTCAAAAGCATCAGTTCTTCTGCGCTCAATTTTCTTTATAGTCCAACTCTCACGTCCAGACATGACTACTGGAAAAGCCATAGCTTTGACTAGATGGACCTTTGTTGGCAGAGTAATGTCTCTGTTTTTTAATATGCTGTCTAGGTTTGTCACAGCTTTTCTTCCAAGGAGCACGTGTCTTTTAATTTCATGGCTACAGTCACCAACCTCTCTTGTACCCAAATATCAAACCAGCCACTGTCATGAACCCCGGCTTTCTGCCCTTCCTGCTAGCATATATTACTTCTTCTCTTATCTCTCTTTCTCTATCTGGTTGGAATAAACAGCCTCTTCTATGAAACCCTTCCAAGTACATTTCCACTTCTTGGCTGTCCATAAAAAAGCTTTCCACTAGAAATTCTGTTCATTGAACTCTTACAGAACTCAGGGCTTCCCTTATGACATTTACGATCCTTGCCCAAGTGTTCCAGCTATCTGTGCTCTTGACTTAATCTACTCTCCACCACAATGACCCTTCTTTTGAGGGTAAGAAACTGTGGCTTATTCATTTTCCTCTTGTGGAAGTGTGTGCTCAAAAGCACTAAATAAGCCAGTGGTTCTCAACCCTGACTGCACATTAAAATCACCTGAAGAGTTTTTAAAACATTGCTAAATTTTACCATAGGCTGATTAAAGAACAAATGAAGTAAATACTAGGCCCATTTGTATCTTCATTTCTCATGATTCTTGAAAAAGCTCTATCTTGTCAAAATGAACCATGCTTTAAGAACCAGAGGCAGAATTATATTCTTTCTGTTAACTGAATCCAGCTTTCTCCAAGGCAAAACCACCTCTCATGGATCAAGATGACTAAAGGACTGGCACTTAAATAATCAAAGACTATTTAGGATTGATGTCTTTATCCCAGAAGTCCCTTGACCAAACCTACCTTTGCTCTGTCAGCCTCAAGTGAAAGGCGATAGGCCTCATCTTGTTCTCTCTTCACATTTTCTCTGGCTTCTCGTTCATCCTTATTAAGAAAGGAAAATATTCAGTGCATTTTACCACATTACTGTTTTTTAAAGAAAAAAAAATGATAATTCTCTTGTCTTATCCCTGCATAAATTTATTATAATTAACAAGGCACTTATAAAGTGTACAGCACAAACAAGTAATAAGGTGCACAGCACAGTATACAGTGAAAATAAAAAGTTTGAAGCCGAGTGCCACCACTTACAAATTGTGCGACCTTGGGTAAGTTATTTAAGTTCTCTAGGTCTTAGTTACTTCAACTATAAAAAAGAAACAACATTTGTCTCATAGGGTTGTTGTGAGAATTCAATATATATATATATAAACTATTAATATTTAGAAAAGTACTTCGCATTTAGTTCTTCAGTGATTAGTTCCTTTCTCTTTTTCTCCTGATTTTTCTAAGATAAACCTGGAGACTGTCAGAACTGGGCCTAAGGGATGGGAGACAGAAAAAGACTAGGAAGTAATCCCTTGGTCAGCACAGAAAGAGGCTGAAATATCACTGCTAAAGCTTGGTTGTGCTGTGCTGTGCTTAGTCACTCAGTTGTGTATGACTCTTTGTGATCCCCTGAACTGCAGCCTACCAGGCTCCTCTGTCCATGGAATTCTCCAGGCAAGAATACTGGAGTGGGTTGCCATGCCCTCCTCCAGGGATCTTCCAGGTGGATTCTTTACCATCTGAGCCATCAGAGAAAGTATTTCCCCACAACATTCACACTCATGAAGTGTATATAATGTAGAAGTTATTTGAGTTGAAGATCTTTTGGAATATTTTTAATGTCAGAAGTGATTATGCCATCTGCCTACATTTAAACTGTGATGTTATATGAAATTAATTCAACTACCAGAATTTATTTGTTAAATTCTGGAGTATAGCCAGTATATCAATGTGCTGTGCTGTGCTTATTCGCTCAGTCGTGTCCAACTCTTTGCGACCTCATGGACTGCAGTCCACCAGGCTCCCCTGTCCTTGGGGATTCTCCAGGCAAGAATACTGGAGTGGGTTGCCATGCCCTCCTCCAGGGGATATTCCCAACCTAGGTATTGAACCCAGGTCTCCTGCATTGCAGATAGATTTTTCACCGACTGAGCCAGCAGGGACATATTTATCAATACATGTACTTAAATTTAATAAATACCCACATTGGTTGACATTAGAGTACAGTTTCCTTTTATCGTTATTTTGCAGGATAGGTTGAATCATATAAAATCATCAATATTTGCTGGCTTTTGACCCATAAAAATGGACATTTCATACAGTTTAACTGAATTCTTTCTTTTTGTCTCCTCGATTCAATATATGTTTACTCAGGCTGAGTATATGCTCAGCATTGTCTTAGGTGCACCCTCTGATATTTACTCAAGGTTGGCCTTCTCCCTGAAGTCTCATACTCCTTTTGGTTTCAATGATCCCATTAATTCTACAATCTCTGGTATGAATAGTAACATTTCATTGATTCCCAGTCTTTCAAATAAAAAATTATAAAGAATTAGATAATTAGATAAATAAGTATGCCAGGGAAATTTAATGTTACAATAAAATATCACGAACAATGTTTAACCTGAAAGATCACTTAGATTGCAAAGTAATCAGGGTAATTTACAAGCCATATAATATTACACATGAATAAAACTAGGTTGTAAAAACTTCTACTTGGAGACTTAGTACTTAGCTATTAGTATTTCCATTTTAAAGAAATAGAAGCATATTCCTTTAAAGATATCTTCATTGATTCCAACGGGTATTTCCCACTTTGGTCCACATACTACAGTTTTACTATGACCAGGTACAACCAGACTGATAGGACATATTTTATATATTTCTGTTTATATTTACATTTGCCTAATTCATTACTCTATAAGCACCTCCCTCCCCCAATATACAAGCTTGTACAGAGTGGATACTTAATAGATTCTCTTTTGGCCATGGCTGATCTATATTTGATGTATAATATCTTATTTTTTCACCGAGAGAGATAATGAGAAGATTAGTAGACCTGTGTGCAAGTTCCAGCCATGCTATTAGCAAGCTGTGTATTCTTGGGTAAACAGTGTCTCCCTTTTCAGTCATTTATTAAGTTGAAGAATCGAATTTTTAAGGATTCTGTGCCTTTCTAAACAAGTCTATCTTTCCAAATTTAGATATCCCTAATATTATCAACAACCTATGGGAGTTCTCTTTTAATATTTCAAATAGGGAAATATTTAAGATGCTTAAAGTTTTAACTGTAACACACTTTTTGATCTCATTTGCAAATTAGTTTAGATTTCTCTTGTAACATCCTGTACTTTCCCTTTAAAAACATTTATCACAATTGTATTGTCAGATGATTGTTTATTTAATGTGAGAGTTCCCCATGACAACTGTAAGCACCATAAAGGCAGAGACCTTGTCCATATTACATACCTTTATATTACAAGTGTTTTGCACAATGCCCAACTTTTGGGAGGCATTTAACAAGCATCTGCTGAATAAATGAACTGCCTTTCCAGGTATAAAACATTTATTGTCTACTGTAAAAATTAGGGAGGAAAATGATACAGCTCATTCACAAAGCAGCTCCATCTGAGTCAATGAAATTGACTAGCTGGGCAGAAATGACCTGTTACGACACTATGTACACACCACAAAGGGATCTTCTAAAAGCTCTCTGAGCACAAATACAGTCTATAATAGAAGTATTCTAGGTGAACAGCTCTGTTTTAAAACAGACTGTTGCAGATATGAAAGGTCATTAAATACAGGGATCCGTGGCATAAAACGCGGCACCTGTTGTGATAAGACTTCCTAAGCCAGCTAACTTTCTTCCTTCCCTCTCCCCTCTTCTCCCTTCTATTTCTCTGCCCTTCTTTCTTTCTTGAAAATATTTATTAAGTATCAATTTTACTTTAGGCATCACACTAGCAGTGTGAAGCAGGAATACAGAATACAGAAGCAGGACACAGTTTAATAGAGGAAGACGTAGATAATTATACATGGACCACCTTCATCATTATTTTAGGCATCTACTGATTTACTGTGACAAATTCAGTGTTCAAGTTTTGCATTATTTTCCTTTTGTTTCTTAAATAACGTCACTCTTACCACCTGGAAAACATCTTGTTCCATTGGCTCTATCCCTCAAAATCCCAACAGCTTTTCATATGTTTTTAGAAATATAAGAGACAAGTAAACAGATAAAGAAACTGAAATCACATAAGGGTAAATAATTTACACATGGCCATTAAGTTAGTGGTAGAACTCAGATTTGAATCCAGATCAGCAATATTTTCCTCTCCTCTCCCCTGGTAATTCAATGCTCCTTTCCTTACTCACAATGTCCCTGAGTATCAGACAGGGAGACAGAAGGACCAGCTCAAGCATGTGGCTCAGGGTCAATTTTCCTAAATTCCATCATGGTCATAGACTCTTGCATGTTTGGTAGTTGCTTGTGATTGACTATCATCCATTTTTTTTCCCCTGTCTTGTAGATTTTATACTTGCCTCTCCAACTGTCCTACTCACAGTCATTTCCAATCTGGGGATATAGAGAATGTTGCTTAGCCTTTCCCCCCATTATCCTATGTTGCTGTTGTTGTTCAGTTGCTAAGCTGTGTCTGACTCTTTGCGATCCCATGGACTATAGCCTGCTAGGCTCCTCTCTCCTTGGGGTTTTTTCAGGCAAGAATACTGGAGTGGGTTGCCATTTCCTTCTCCAGGGAATCTTCCCGGATCACAGACTGAACCCACATCTTTTGCACTGGCAAGGAGACTCTTTACCACTGAACCACCTGGGAAGCCCATATTACGATCAAACTTTTAGGACAATTCCAGGTACTGTGGTTAACAGTTCATGTATAAATTTGTTTACATAAACTGTGCCTCTTGGAACTTCTGTGTCCTACAAATACTGTCCTTGCAGAGGTTCCCCTTGCTAAATCTCAGGGGATGCATCAGACAAAGTGATTAGAAATACACTGTTGCTTAGGTGGAGGTAGAACAGCTGGATGATCTGGTTTAGGAACAGGTTTCAGGTGCTGCCTGATCTATGGCTTGGGCTACTTAGTATAAAAATACTTCCTGTTATAGGAAAATGAGAAGCTGCATTGCTCAGAACTAAGTAATAACCTCTACTGGAGCCTTTCACCTGTAGCATACTTGTCACTGCTCACTCATCTGTGTATCTGTCTCACTACTCCCTACTTGAGCTGTAAACTCCCTAAGGGAAAAGATTCTATATATCCTATAGCATCTAGGCTACTATCTTATACATAGCAAGCATTCGATACATAATTGGTAGATGAATGAGTAGAATTATCAGTGCTTACCAGTTTTACATCTGAAGTTCTTGAACTTCTAAGTATTCTTTAGACTAGTGATTTTTTTTACATAAGCATATTTTTTCTGAGTAGTATAATTACTTGCAAAGAAGTGCTAGAATTCAAATTCAAACCCAGTCTTTTCCTTCTGAAAGCCTATGCCTTTTTACCACTGTGGCTCTCTGGGTTGCTCAGTAGAGTTTTATATCTCTGAAACAGTGACCACTGAATTAGGTGTCTCTACAACTCATCAAAAATAATGTCCATTAGACGGTAAAGTGTCTGCTTACAATGTGGGAGACCTGGGTTCGATCTCTGGGTCGGGAAGATCCCCTGGAGAAGCGAATGGCATAGACCAAGAAGCTTGGTGGTCTACAGTCCATGGGGTCGCAAAGAGTTGGACACGACTGAGCGACTTCACTTCACTTCACTTCAAAAACAGTGAACACATTTTATGAGCTATCAAATGGTTCTTAAATGAGGAAATGAACCAGACATGGAATTTAAGTGCAACTTGTTACTCCTCCTTGTTTAAAGTTAGTAATCATCAGTTAATTCTCAAGAACTAATGTAAAATTTCACATTATCAAACTGAAGAAGCTATAGTGATTAGGCTGGTTTCAAATAATAACCAACTGTATACACAAATACACACATACATATATACATATGGTATTTATCTGTTCTTCTGAATGCCCAGGTTAAAATGTACCTTAATAAGTAGGCCTTTGAAACTAAGGAAATGATCCTGGTCTGTCCCTGAGGAGATATGGACCAAGATAATGTGAAATTCTCTCAATATAAATACTTAGAAATAGTAGATAAAATATAGCAAAAATGTTAAAAAGTATTACTTAGCACGTGAGAAAGAAAGGACAAAGGAGAATTCCTAAGTACCAGAAACAACGAGGAAATTAAATATCAGCATTGTAAACAGTGAGGTAATACGGAACCTGACAGGTAGATTATCCATCTTGGTAACCTAGAGGCCCAGTTGGAACCGGAAGATTTTATTTTGCACCCAAGCAAGGTAGCAAGTTGGAAAAGTTATCTATGGGATAACTTTTGGTAATCTAACAAAAGTACAATCAGAGGGTGAAAACAGGTGCAGGGAATAGGAAAAGAAAAATTATTTTAAGAAATAATGGCCAAATTTTTTTTGAATTTGATAACTATAAAGACAGATCCAAGAATATAAATGAACATGAGAAAATAAAAATGAAGAAAGCTACACCAAGGCACATAAAAACCAAACTGCATAAAATTAATATTAAAACAAGAATTCTTAAAATCTATCAGAGAAAATACATAATATATAGGGGAAAAAATAAAGATGAGATCAGACTTTTCATCTAAAACAGTGCAAATGAGAAGACACTCAAGAAACATCTTTAAAGCACTGAAAGAAAACAACAAAAAAACTTGTTAACTTAGAATTCTATACCCAGTAAAAATATCTTAAAAACTGAAGGTGAAATGAAGACTTTTTCAAATATATACAGAAGCTGAATTAACTACTATCTTATGTACTACAATAAAACTTAAAGGAAGTCCTTTAAGGAGAAGGAAAATGAGTCCAGTCAGAAATCTGGATCTACCCAAAGGAATGAGGAGAACTGAAAATGGGCATTTCATGCATAACTTAATAGATGTTTTCTCTTTACTGTTTAAATCTCTATAAGGAACAACTGAGTGTATCTCAACAGCATTTGTTACAGAAATAAAAAATCCATTCTAAATTCACATGGAAACTCAGAGACTCTAAATAGTAAAAAAAAAAAAAAAAGAAGAAGAAAGAAAGAAAGAAAGAAAAGAAAAAGGAGAACAATTTTAACAACTCACATTTTGAAAACTTACTACAAAGTTAAAGTAACCAAAACCTTCTGGTCTAAACCAATGCAATAGAACAGAGAGCCCAGGAATAAACTCTCATATAGGGATGCCAAGACCATTCAATGGAGACAGGTGAGTTTTTTCAACAAATGGATCGGGGAAGCTGGATTTCCATATGGGAAAGAATGAGATTGAATTATCACTTTACACCACATATAAAAACAGCAACTAAAAATGAATAAAAGATCTAAAATTAAGGAGTCAAAACTATAAAACTCTTAGAAAATAAAGGTAAAAATCTTAATTACTTTGGATTAGACAATGATTCCTTTAGTATGACACAAAGCTCAGGCACTAAAAAGTAAAAATAGATACATCAGTTGAGTTCAGTTTAGTAGCTCGGTTGTATCCGACTCTTAGCAACCCCATGAATCGCAGCATGCCAGGCATCCCTGTCCATCACCAACTCCCGGAGTTGACCCAAACTCATGGCCATCGAGTCAGTGATGCCATCCAGCCATCTCATCCTCTGTTGTCTCCTTCTCCTCCTGCCTCCAATCCCTCCCAGCATCAGTCTTTTCCAATGAGTCAACCCTTCGCATGAGGTGGCCAAAGAATTGGAGTTTCAGCTTCAGCATCAGTCCTTCCAAAGAACACCCAGGGCTGATCTCCTTCAGAATGGACTGGTTGGATCTCCCTCCAGTCCAAGGGACTCTCAAGAGTCTTCTTCAACACCACAGTTCAAAAGTATCAATTCTTCGGCACTCAGCCTTCTTCACAGTCCAACTGTCACATCCATATATGACCAATGGAAAAAACATAGCCTTGACTAGATGGACCTTAGTCGGCAAAGTGATGTCTCCGCTTTTGAATATGCTATCTAGGTTGGTCACAACTTTCCTTCCAAGGAGTAAGCATCTTTTAATTTCATGGCTGCAATCACCATATGCAATGATTCTGGAGCCCCAAAAAATAAAGTCTGACACCGTTTCCCCATCTATTTTCCATGAAGTGATGGGACCAGATGCCATGATCTTCGTTTTCTGAATGATGAGCTTTAAGCCAACTTTTTCACTCTCCTCTTTCACTTTCATCAAGAGGCTTTTTAGCTCCTCTTCACTTTCTGCCATAAGGGTGGTGTCATCTGCATATCTAAGGTTATTGATATTTCTCCCGGCAATCTTGATTCCAGCTTGTGCTTCTTCCAGTCCAGCGTTTCTCATGAGGTACTCTGCATAGAAGTTAAATAAGCAGGTGACAATATACAGCCTTGACGTACTCCTTTTCCTATTTGGAACCAGTCTGTTGTTCCATGTCCAGTTCTAACTGTTGCTTCCTGATTTGCACATAGGTTTCTCAAGAGGCCAGTCAGGTGGTCTGGTATTCCCATCTCTTTCAGAATTTTCCACAGTTGATTGTGATCCACACAGTCAAAGGCTTTGGCATCGTCAATAAAGGAGAAATAGATGTTTTCTGGAACTCTCTTGTTTTTTCCATGATCCAGTGTATGTTGGCAATTTGCTCTCTGGTTCCTCTGCCTTTTCTAAAACCAGTTGAACATCTGGAAGTTCACAGTTTACGTACTGCTGAAGCCTGGCTTGGAGAATTTTGAGCATTACTTTACTAGCATGTGAGATGAGTGTAATTGTGTGGTAGTTTGAGCAGTCTTTGGCATTGCCTTTCTTTGGGATTGGAATGAAAACTGACCGTTTCCAGTCCTGAGGCCACTGTTGAGTTTTCCAAATGTGCTGGCATATTGAGTGCAGCACTTTTCACAGCATCATCTTTCCGGATTTGAAAGAGCTCAACTGGAATTCCATCACCTCCACTAGCTTTGTTCGTAGTGATGCTTTCTAAGGCCCAGTTGACTTCACATTCCAGATATCTGGCTCTAGGTGAGTGATGATACCATCGTGATTATCTTGGTCTTGAAGATCTTTTTTGTACAGTTCTTCTGTGTATTCTTGCCACTGCTTCTTAATATCTTCTGCTTCTGTTAGGTCCATACCATTTCTGTCCTTTATAGATATGTCAGATTTCATCAAAATTAAAAACTTTTGTACGTCAAAGGACATTATAAAGAGAGTGAAAGACAATCCACAGGAAGGAAGAAAATATTTGCAAATCATATACTTAGTAAGATTTTAACATACAGAACTCCTATAACTCAACAACAAAAAAAGCAAACAATCCAATCAAAAAATATGCAAAGGATTTGAATATACGTTTCTCTAAAGAAGATATATAAATGGTCAATAAATACATATTCATAGTAGCATTATTCACAATAGCCACAAGGTGGAAAGAACCCAAATACTCATCAGTGGACAAATGAATAAACAAAATGTGGTATATATACAATGGAATATTATTCAGCCATAGAAAGGAACAAAGTTCTAATACATACTATAATACAAATAAGCTTTAAAGGACATTATACTAAGAAGCCAGACACAAAAAGATAAATAGGGTGTTATTATTTATTAGACTGACTAGAATCTCCAGTTTGGTGGTGGTGAGTAGAAGTGATAGAAACAGGCATCCATGCCTCTTTCCTAATCTTAACAGGAAAATATTAAGTCTTTCACCAGTAAGCAAAACATTAGCTGACAGGTTTTCTAATAGATGCCCTTTCTCATGTTCTAATCTATTCCTATTTACTAAACATTTCTATCGGGAATGGATTAACTTTTGTCTAATGCTTCTTCTGCATCCATTGAGATGATTCAGTGTTGAACACAATGACTGATTTTCAAATCGAAGGCAAGAAAAAGAAATAAAATACATCAAGAATGCAAAGGAAGAAGAAAAACTCTTACAGATAAAATGATTAGGGATCTGGAAAATACTGTGGATTCTACCAAAAAACTATTAAAACTAATAAGTGATTCTGGTCACAATGCAGGACATAAAATTGACATACAATTAGCAACTATACCTCTATACACTAACCACAAATAATCAGAACTTACAATTTTTAAAATGCCACTTATAATAGCACTTGTTGTTAAGTCACTTCAGTCGTGTCCGACTCTGTGTGACCCCATAGAGGGCAGCCCACCAGGCTCCGCCGTCCCTGGGATTCTCCAGGCAAGAACACTGGAGTGGGTTGCCATTTCCTTCTCCATATAATAGCATCAGTTCAGTTCAGTTCAGTTCAGTTCAGTCGCTCAGTTGTGTCCGACTCTTTGCGACCCCATGAATCGCAGTGCAGCACACCAGGCCTCCCTGTCCATCACCAACTCCCGGAGTTCACTCAGACTCACGTTCATCGAGTCCGTGATGCCATCCAGCCATCTCATCCTCGGTCGTCCCTTCTCCTCCTGCCCTCAATCCCTCCCAGCATCAGAGTCTTTTCCAATGAGTCAACTTTTCGCATGAGGTGGCCAAAGTACTGGAGTTTCAGCTTTAGCATCATTCCTTCCAAAGAAATCCCAGGGCTGATCTTCAGAATGGACTGGTTGGATCTCCTTGCAGTCCAAGGGACTCTCAAGAGTCTTCTCCAGCACCACAGTTCAAAAGCATCAATTCTTCGGCGCTCAGCTTTCTTCACAGTCCAACTCTCACATCCATACATGACCACTGGAAAAACCATAGCCTTGACTAGATGGACCTTAGTCGGCAAAGTAATGTCTCAGCTTTTGAATATACTATCTAGGTTGGTGATAACTTTTCTTCCAAGGAGTAAGCATCTTTTAATTTCATGGCTGCAATCACCATCTGCAGTGATTTTGGAGCCCAAAAAAATAAAGTCTGACACTATTTCCACTGTTTCCCCATCTATTTCCCACGAAGTGATGGGACCAGATGCCATGATCTTCGTTTTCTGAATGTTGAGCTTTAAGCCAACTTTTTCGCTTTCTTCTTTCACTTTCATCAAGAAGCTTTTAGTTCCTCTTCACTTTCTGCCATAAGTGAGGTTATTGACATTTCTCCCGGCAATCTTGATTCCAGCTTGTGCTTCTTCCAGTCCAGCGTTTCTCATGATGTACTCTGCATAGAAGTTAAATAAGCAGGCTAACAATATACAGCCTTGACGTACTCCTTTTCCTATTTGGAACCAGTCTGTTGTTCCATGTCCAGTTCTAACTATTGCTTCCTGACCTGCATACAGATTTCTCAAGAGGCAGGTTAGGTGGTCTGGTATTCCCATCTCTTTCAGAATTTTCCACAGTTTATTGTGATCCACAGTCAAAGGCTTTGGCATCGTCAATAACGCAGAAATAGATGTTTTTCTGGAACTCTCTTGCTTTTTCCATGATCCAGAGGATGTTGGCAATTTGCTCTCTGGTTCCTCTGCCTTTTCTAAAACCAGCTTGAACATCAGGGATTTCATGGTTCACGTATTGCTGAAGCCTGGCTTGGAGAATTTTGAGCATTGCTTTACTAGCATGTGAGATGAGCGCAACTGTATGAAATACTTAGGAATACTTTGAAAAAAAGATGTACACTGAAAAACTAAAACAGTCTGAGAGAAATTAAAGATGACCTAAATGGAGACATATAACCTTTTTATGTATTAAAAGAGTTAATGTTTTATATGTCAATTTTCTCTAAATTAGATTCAATGCAACGTTAATAAAAATACCAGCAATATTTTTTTTCAAAGAAATTCACAAACTGATTATAAAACTCATATGGAAATGTACAGGACTTAGAACAGCCAAAACAACAATGAAAAGAGGAACACTAGAGGACTTACACTACTTGATCTCAAGATTCATTATAAAGCTAAAGTAATTGCATGTGGTATTAGTATAAGACGACAAAAGAATAATAAAACAGAATAGAGTCTAGATATATACCTGCACAAGCAAAGGTCATTTAGCAAATAGTGCCAGAAGTACTGAATATCCATATATTCTTTTACCTCCCAGAAAAACAAAAAAAACCCTTCAGTCCCTACTTTATACTAAATATGAAATCTAACTCAGATGGATCACAGACCTAAGCATACTATCTAAAGGCATAATGCTTTTAGAAGAAACATAGGAGAAACAGTGACCTTGGTTAGTCAGTATTTCTTAGATATGATGCAAAAACAGAATAAAAGTAAAAATACTAAATTGAATTTCATCAAAACTAAAATCTTCTGTAGTACTAAAGACAGTTGAAAATGATAATGAAAATTAAGCCACAAGTTGGAAGTAAAATCTTTGAAAATTACATTACATATCAAATAAAGGACTTGTATCTAGAGCTTATAAAAAACTCACTTAATATAAAATAAAGAACACAATTTTAAAAATAGGCAAAAGATTTGCAAACTTTTTTTATTAAAAAAGATATGGGTAGCAAGTAATCACATGAAAAGGGGCTTGACCTCATTAGTTACTGGGAGAATGCAAATCAAAACTACAATGAGGAACCACCAAAAATGTATTAGAATATCTAGAATTAAAAGAGACTAGTTATACCAAGTGTTGACGTACAAACTGTAGCCCCTGGCACTCTTACACAGTGCAGGTAGAAAAGTAAAATGGAAAACACTGGCACTTTCTTAAAAAATGAAGGATATACCTACCATATGATTCAGGTAATTACTATGCATATTTAAATTTAGAAAGCAATGCTTAAGAAGCTTTATGAGAGGGAGAGGGTGGGATGATTTGGGAGAAGGGCATTGAAACATGTATAATATCATATAAGAAATGAATCGCCAGTCTAAGTTCGATGCAGGATATAGGATGCTTGGGACTGATGCACTGGGATGACCCAGAGGGATGGTATGGGGAGGGAGATGGGAGGGGGGTTCAGGATTGGGAACACGTGTACACCCGTGGTGGATTCATGTTGATGTATGGCAAAATCAATACAATATTATAAAGTAATTAGCCTCCAATTAAAATAAATAAATTTAAATAAACTCCCCCCCCCCAAATAAAAGTAGCATATATTGCTTAAGTGACAAGTGGTTGTCATGTTACTTCTGCCTTCAGAAAAACCATAAATGGAGAAAGTTTATCTATACTGGTGCAGAAGAATGGTTTAACACTAGGACCAGGACCTAATTCTTCAGCAGTCAATAAGTCTGGGAGACAAGACCTATGCTTCTGAACAGAATCCTATAATAGGTTCCCAAATGTTCACATAGATTTCTCCTACCTGTCTACTGAGAACATAAACTCTCGAGAAAGGGAGAGAGACAAACATATTTCCTTTCCAGTATGGCAGCCCTGTTATATGGCAAGTCCAGCTAAATGCTCTGGAGATTTTTTTGGTGCATGTGTGTGCACGCACATGTAAAACAGAGATGATGTAACAGTCTTTGAAAAAATCTAAATACTATAGTCTGTGGCCATTCCTTTCTGAAGGCGGACAGATAAGAAGGAGGAGGAAGGTTACTTTCAATCAAAGGTCAGCAAACTGTGGTCTTTGGGTCAAAGCTGGCCTGTGGCTTGTTTTTGTAAATAAAATTTTTAGTGGAACATAGCCATGCCTATTTGCTCATGAACTGTCTATGGCTACTTCTGTGCTGCAGAGGCACAGTTGAGTAGTTGTGACAAAGAGTATACAGCTCCCAAAGTTGAAAATATTTACTATTTGGCCCTTTGCAGAAAATGTGTGCCAACCCTTTAAAATCATTATAAATGTTGGTTTCAGCCTTTATAACTTTTAGTAAGTTGAGAATAAAGCCCTAATGAAATTTTAAATTCATAAGTCTAGGGAAAGCTTCAGGAAAAGGTCAGATGGAAAGAATAACTAATTTGCTTATCACATACAAAAAATCAGAAGCCATAAACTAGCTCTGACATCAGTATGAAAGGTTTAAAGTCAAAGGTCTTACAGCAGCCTATTACAAGGACTAATAATAAAAGGTCTTGAAGGTGGATCACAGATAAAAACAACTGTATTAAATATAAGAATGAAAGAGAATTACATACTTGGATAGGTTTTCAGGTATCTAGGAAAAGTGGAGGAATGACTTCTAACTCTAGACACATTTAGGGGGCAAATCATCTGTCTTAGAGACTTAGGTATAGAAATTTTTGTTCTGTACCACTTGGTATCTTGGCTTAGTTTCAGGCAATGACTCTGTTCAACATAGGGTATGAGTAATACACTGGGCCAGGTACTGTAGGAAAGAGAAAGATGGTAAACTAAACTAGTAGTTGTTAAACTAGCCCTACTTTTATTTTTTTATATAAATTTATTTTAATTGGAGGTTAATTACTTTACAATATTGTATTGGTTTTGCCATACATCAACATGAATCCACCACAGGTATACACATGTTCCCCATCTTGAACCCCCCTCCCTCCTTCCTCCCCGTACCATCCTCTGGGTTGTCCCAGTGCACCAGCCCCAAGCATCCAGTATCATGCATTGAACCTGGACTGGCAATTCATTTCATATATGATATTATACATGTTTCAATGCCATTCTCCCAAATCATCCCACCCTCTCCCTCTCCCACAGAGTCCAAAAGACTGTTCTATACATCTGTGTCTCTTTTGCCGTCTTGCATACAGGGTTATCATTACCATCTTTCTAAATTCCATATATATGCGTTAGTATACTGTATTGGTGTTTTTCTTTCTGGCTTACTTCACTCTGTATGATCGGCTCTAGTTTCATCCACCTCATTAGAACGGATTCAAAAGTATTCTTTTTAATGGCTGAGTAATACTCCATTGTGTATACGTACCACAGCTTTCTAATCCATTCATCTGCTGATGGACATCTAGGTTGCTTCCATGTCCTGGCTATTATAAACAGTTCTGCGATAAACATTGGGGTACATGTGTCTTTCAATTTTGGTTTCCTCCAATATGCCCAGCAGTGGGATTGCTGGGGAAATAGAAGAGCCCTACTTTTAAAAAGTGTTTTAAATTTCATCTAAAAGAAAGGGACAAATGATTTTGGAAAGCTATTTCTATGGAGATTTTGTAGTTATCAAATTTTTATTGTTGAAAGTACAATGTCAAAGACTTCCCTTTCTACAATATAAATCATAGTATAATACTCCTTTTTCCTAACCTTCAATGACTTTCCCACACCCTTGGGATAAACTTCCTAGCACAGGAGCCCTCAATTACTTTATCAGCTTCATTACCCACTTTCCCCTTCCGCATACCCTATGGTCTAGCCCTCTCACTGCTCCCTGAAATGCATCTCACTGCATCCTTCTCTGCCTTTGCCTATCCTTTATCCTCAGCCTGGAATATTCTTCCTAACTCCTCCTTTGGCAAAATCAGACTTATCTTTCTGGCCCAAAGTAAGTGTCTAGGCATTCACAGATACCTCAACCTGGGTTGAATGGTTTCATTTCTGTGTTCTATTCGCACTGTATTATTATAATTATATATTTACACATGCCTCTTACTCAGTAGACCAAGCATTTAGAGGACAGGAATACTGTCCTATTAATTTCCGAATTTCCAGCATACGTGAACACTACCATGTTGGCATTTGATACAATAATAGTAAACATCCAGTGAATGTTTAGTATATGCCAGACATTCTTCTAATTATTATTTTATTGAATACTCAGATATATTAAGGGAAGCAAAAAAGAAAAGAGATGACTATACAGATAAAAAGAGAAAGAGACCTAAGGTGTCTGCTCCAGGAACTGTCATGGACCTCAAAAGTGGCAAAAGTCTTTGCAAGCTAAATGCTCTTATTTTACTTTCCTCTTGCTACCACAGGGTTTCCCTGGTGGTTCAGATGGTAAAGAATCCACCTGCAATGTGGGAGACCTGGGTTCGATCCCTGGGTTGGGAAAATTCCCTGGAGAAGGGAACGGCTATCCACTCCAGTATTCTGGTGTGGAGAATTCTATGGACAGAGGAGCCTAGCAGGCTATAGTCCAAGGGGTCATAAAGAGTCAGACACAACTGAGTAACATTCTTTCTTGCTACCATTATCCTAACTGGGGTTCTGAGATTATGGCTAGAGGCACTGAGAGAAATAATAATATAGTCAGGAAGGGAAAATGCAAACAGCTCTCCTGAGGAAAATAACAGCATCCTCTTGTAGGATGCTAGATTATTTTAGGACTATCTTCCTTCTGTAACATAATCTGTAAGGGTGACAAGTTTCTTCTCTTCATGTGATGACTGGGCACAGTGCCTGGCGTGGAATAGGTAGTCTACAAATATATACTGAATTGAGCTGGGAGGACAATTAACTGACTTTTCTTGAGTCACTAAAACAGATAAACCAGTTTCTAGAAATTCTGCAGATTCAGTGATGTCAGAAAAATGTAAAATAATTCAAATATTTAATCATTTAATGCCAAGTTTTCAAAACCCGCCTCTAAAGCTAAATTGATTATTTTCCATAAATACTTGGTTGGTGTGAGATCAAAGGAAGCAGAGATTTTAACAATTAAATTATTCTTAAGGGGCTAATTCATTAGGCACCAAAAAGATGTAAGACTGCCTCAGTTTCTTCTTTGGTATTTGAGAAGTAAAAAGCCTGTGTCTCTCTCTCTTTTTTTAAATCTCCAACTTATGGTTTTGTCAGGAAGCATTTAACAGGAGGCTTCCTGTGTGCTGTTTCGGATCTGTCAGGACTTCTCTGCTCCTTATTAATTCCTGAATACTCAGGAAATTAAGAGGAGAGGGAAGCAGGGGGCTGAAGAATCTAGGCATTTCCTTCATTAGTTTTTCTATACAGTGGTAAGTACCCTCTTCCTTCTTGTGAACCAAACGGTAAAAGTGATTGTTTACAACTCTCTCTCTCTTTAATATGGATCGCCTATGTTTTGTAAGTCCGGAATTTTAATCTTTATCTTTGCTGAGAAAACTACCTTGTAAGACAGTGTATATGCCCGCACCATGTTGATTAAAACACCTTTGCTCCATCAGAGCTCTGGTCTCCGTCTCTCTCTCTCTCTCTCTCTCTCTCTTTTCAGGCTGATCCCCTGGAGTGCAGAAGCTCTCTGAGTTCACTTTCCTGTCCGGGCTTCCAAGACCCTCTTGAGAGGGCGCTCTGCGCCTGCACCCCATCGAGAGGGCACCTGAGGCCTCCATGAACAGAACAAGCCCCGTGCCAGGGGCTTTATTGGCTTTCTGCGTAAACCAAGGAATATCAGCCTTTTTCTCCTTTCCTTTCTTATCGTCGACTCCGGATTGGAGTTCAAATATTTAAGATCTTATTTTAGAAAGTTTCTCAGAACCCAGGATACCCTGATAATATCGTTTATAAACCAAGATATTTAAGGAGTATCCCATATTTTAAAGTATCAGAATTAGACATTTCTCCAAAGATGTACAAATGGACAACAAATACATGAAAAGATGCTCAACATCATTGGTCATCAGTTCAATTCAGTCGCTCAGTCATGCCCAACTTTGTGACCTCATGAATTGCGGCACAACAGTCCTCCCGGTCCGTCACCAACTCCCGGAGTTCACTCAAACTTATGTCCATCAAGTCCGTGATGCCATCCAGCCATCTCATTCTCTGTCATCCCCTTCTCCTCCCATCCCCAATCCCTCCCAGCATCAGAGTCTTTTCCAATGAGTCAACTCTTCGCATGAGGTGGCCAAAGTACTGGAGTTTCAGCTTTAGCATCATTCCTTCCAAAGAAATCCCAGGGCTGATCTCCTTCGGAATGAACTGGTTGGATCTCCTTGCAGTCCAAGGGACTCTCAAGAGTCTTCTCCAACACCACGGTTCAAAAGCATCAATTCTTCAGTGCTCAGCTTTCTTCACAGTTCAACTCTCACAACCATACATGACTACTGGAAAAACCATAGCCTTGACTAGATGGACCTTTGTTGGCAAAGTGATGTCTCAGCTTTTGAATATGCTATCTAGGTTGGTCACAACTTTCCTTCCAAGGAGTAAGCATCTTTTAATTTTATGGCTGCAATCACCATCTGCAGTGATTCTGGAGCCCAAAAGAATAAAGTCTGACACTGTTTCCCCATCTATTTCCCATGAAGTGATGGGACTAGATGCCATGATCTTAGTTTTCTGAATGATGAGCTTTAAGCCAACTTTTTCACTCTACTCTTTTACTTTCATCAAGAGGCTTTTTAGTTCTTCTTCACTTTCTGCCATAAGGGTGGTGTCATCTGCATATCTGAAGTTATTGATATTTCTCCCAGCAATCTTGATTCCAGCTTGTGCTTCTTCCAGTCCAGCGTTTCTCATGATGTACTCTGCATAGAAGTTAAATAAGCAGGTGACAATATACAGCCTTGACGTACTCCTTTTCCTATTTGGAACCAGTCTGTTGTTCCATGTCCAGTTCTAACTGTTGCTTCCTGACCTGCATATAGGTTTCCCAAGAGGCAGGTCAGGTGGTCTGGTATTCCCATCTCTTTCAGAATTTTCCACAGTTTATTGTGATCCACACAGTTAAAGGCTTTGGCATAGTCAATAAAGCAGAAATAGATGTTTTTCTGGAACTCTCTTCCTTTTCCATGATCCAGCGGATGTTGGCAATTTGCTCTCTGGTTCCTCTGCCTTTTCTAAACCCAGCTTGTACATCTGGAAGTTCATGGTTCACATACTGCTGCAGCTTGGCTTGGAGAATTTTGAGCATTACTTTACTAGTGTGTGAGATGAATGTGAAGTCAAGTGGGCCTTAGAAAGCATCACTATGAACAAAGCTAGTGGAGGTGATGGAATTCCAGTTGAGCTATTTCAAGTCCTGGAAGATGATGCTGTGAAAGTGCTACACTCAATATGCCAGCAAATTTGGAAAACTCAGCAGTGGCCACAGGACTGGAAAAGGTCAGTTTTCATTCTAATCCCAAAGAAAGGCAATGCCAAAGAATGCTCAAACTACTGCACAATTGCACTCATCTCACACGCTAGTAAAGTAATGCTCAAAATTCTCCAAGCCAGGCTTCAGCATACGTGCATCAGGGGAATGCAAATCAAACCACAAGGAAATACCACCTTATATCCACTACAATGGCTATTATTTTAAAAAAAAGAGAGAGACAACAAGTGTTGATGAGGATGTGGAGAATCCTTGCACATTGCAGGTTGGAATGCAAATGGTATAGACACTGAAAACTGTTTGGTGGTTCTTCAAAAAGTTAAACAGAATTACCACGTGACCCAGTGATCTATTTCTAGATATATATCCAAAAGAACTGAAAACAGGGAGTCAAGTAGACCGTTGTACAAGAATGTTCATTCCATCATTACAACAGCCAAAAGACGGAAATAGTCCAAATGTCCATTAACAGATGAACGGGTAAACAAATTGTGATGTATCCATACAGTGGAATATTACTCAGCTATAAAAGGAATGAAGTACTGAGATATAATACAATGTGGAGGAACTTAAGTGAAAGAAGCCACACACAAAAGTCTCATGTTGTATGATCGCATTTGTGTTAAATATCGAGAACAGGCCAAGTCCAGAGACAGAAAGTAGCATGGTGGCTGCCAGAGGCTGGCAGGGAGCCAAGAGGGCTGGGGCAGGGAGCCAAGACTGCTTAATAGGTTTGGGGTAACTAGAATAGAGATAATGGCTTCCCAGATGGCGTTAGAGGTCAAGAACCCGTCTGCCAATGCAGGAGACATAAGAGATGTGGGTTTGATCCCTGGGTTGGGAAGATTCCTTGGAGAAGGAAATGACAAACCACTCCAGTATTCTTGCCTAGAGAATCCCATGGACAGAAGAGCCTGGCAGGTTATAGCCCACAGGGTCACAGAGAGTCAGACATGACTAAAGCAACTTAGCACATTTACAGATAGATGTAATAGGTGCACAACACTGTGCATGTATAAACCGCCAGTGAATTGTATGCTTCAAAATGGTTCATTTTCTGTTATCTGAATTTTGCCTAGCCACTGCACCCCCCACATATCAAATTACAGAGCCAAGAACTACACAGTGACAAAGCTCTCTATGTGTAAAATGGAAGAAGATTTTAATTTTTCTTCATGTCAAGTATAAATGATGAGGGCATTACTTGAAAAGATGTGTTAAGTTAGCATTCAAAAGAAGTACTGACTGGGTAGCATTGGCTTCTCAGTGTACTGTGGCCAAGGCATTCGTCTTCCAGCCAACTTGGATTCTAGTCCTTGTTTCATCTTGATGGCAGAGCAGTACAGGAAAAAAATACAGCTTCAAACACAGATATTTTAGTTTGGTTTGAATTTTAGGTTGGCCACTTAATTTCTGTGTCCTTGGGCAAATTCCTTGACCTCTTTCAATACTTATCAATTTTCTCTCTAAAACTGGAAAAATATCTCCTTGTTGGATTGCTAGAAGGAGGAAATTAAATGATGAATACCTATCACCTAGCATAGTGGGCATTTGATAAATGTTACCCTAATAATCATCGCTATCATAATCACCTTAATAATATTAGTCCTCTTCCTTGTAATAACTAATGTGTAACCGTAGGCCAAACAGTTGTATTCCTCTGAATTTTTCACAAGGACTTCCTAGGGAGGATCTGGGGCAAATCATCCGTCATTAATAGCATCATTTTTCAGCAAGTAAATTGGCAGTGGTAGAAGAGGATAAACAGGGGAACGTTCATAAATGATTATACAGACATGAGCCTCAGGTCTCTGAAACATCTTCCCACTGTCCTGTAACTGAATGCTGTGCCCTACTCTAGTCACTGTCTGTGTACCAGGGCTCTGGCAAGGATCCCAGGGCCAAAAAGAAATAACATTAGAGGTCTGAAGCGAGATTATACAGCCTATGTAATTTAGAGGCAATATTAAACTGTGTTCAGAAGTCTGACAAAACTGTAATTTTTAAGACTACTTTGATTTTTCTGAAATAATAAATTTCAAAAAGGTTTCTCTCTATATATATATATTTTTCCTGCTTGGTGAAACTACTTTGCTTATTTTACAGGTGCTTGGTCTGCCTTTATATAATCACATTTTAAGCTGCAAAGGAGGGAGGTTTTTAATATGGAGGCCCAGGACAGACCCCTAAGTTTGCTCTACTTCCAAGAGACCCAGGCTATGAGGATTAAATACAATACATGGTGGGATAACGCTCTGAAATGGACTAAGATTTCAGACTGGAAGGAAGGATCAGTTTGTTTACAGAATTAGGAATGTCTTAGAAGGCCTCATCTACTCTGTGGTAAGAATGAATTTCTTGGCACTAGGCCTAATTTATCACTGATTTCCATTCTGTAAAAAGCTCTCATTTCCTTGTTAATCAAAGTGACCATTAACTAAGTATTTGCAAAGGAAAACATAGTAAGTATTAATAAATATCCCCCTGCCTATATCTTTATCTAAGATTTTTAATCCTTTAAAGTCTTATATTTCAAGGTTTACAAACCACTTTCACATGTGATACTTACAATAATCAGGCTGGCCAGGAAGGGACTTTGATCCCCATTTAGAGAAGAGGAAACAGACTACGAAAGTTTAACTGATTTTCCCAGGGACACTTAGCTTATTAAAATATAGGCCACCCATTCTCATTTACAGTTCTTTTTGTCATTTCACTTCTCTTCAACCAACACACTTACCATGTTTCTCCCTCTCTAAATTTTCTTCCTTCCAAACACTGCAAATATCGTTCTTCAATCAGTACAGGAATGGTTATGGTATGATTTTCATGGGACTAAACTATTTTCACTTGCTGAATGAATGAAGCAGGAAAAACAGATATAAGTTTAGCTTGCTTCATTACCAGTGGACTCTCCACAGAGAAGAGCAAGATGGTATAGAATGGATATGTACCTCTAGCCTTGTATTATCCTGTAGAGTTGTCATCATTTATTTACTTGTCTATTTCTCTCTTCAGACTCTAAACAAACTGAAGAGACTTTTCCTTATTTATCTCTGAATCCCTGGTTCTAATCTCCAGCAGTACCTATTACTTTGTAGAAACCTAAAAATGGAATAATGAATGAACACTTTGAACTCACAGACATATGCATTATAAGTTTAGACTTGTTAAGCTGAATTGCTTGTAAAATCATCAATGACAGCTCAAAAACAGTGAAATGATTATGGCTAACCTGACATTTGACATTCTTTCAGGTTCCTGAAACAATAAGTTTGGTACCTATTATATCAAGGGCAGAGCCTAAATGTTAGACTAACTGGTTATTCTTAAAAATCCAGTTATCAAGTTTTAAGCAGAGAAATTTCAAGATAGTTGTATCTGGTATTTATATCATAGTCTAATCATAGGACTATGAAAACAGAGATGAATTCACAAATAGAAAGTAACTTCCAAGTTCTAACTAAGACTGTGTTGCTTTGCTAGAATGTAAGTCTCTGGAATTTCCGGCAGAGATGTTTAGAAAAGATTCTTTTTCATCTGGATAGAAGTGGTATGTGGGAGTGAGTTGAAAAGCTGGATTTAAGACTGCTTTGCTAATTTCTTTAGTGGCAGGATTTCAAATGATGACCTGCGTCTCAGAGTCTGCTTTAGAGGAAGTGGGACAACTTGTGAAAGAGAGAGTTCATGTTAAGCTAAAACAATCCAGAGAATCTACCTACCTGCTTGGTAACCTGGGATGAAACCTGCATATTTTCCAAGCATGATGCCTCAGTTCAGACCCTGGTCATCTCTTGCGACTATGGCACTGGCCTCTTAGTGGATCTCCTAACTTCCAGTCCCTTCCTATAAAATTCATTTATCCAGTCATTTCACTTCCACATTTGTAAATCATTTATGCTCATCTATATAAGCTCTGTGTTAGGAAATGGAACAGTAAGTAAGAAGTTGTTTCCTTCTCTCACTAGTCACTGGAAACAGATGTATAAGATTGGAAAGGAAGGCAACATGAGGGCCTATTATGGATTAGTCATTTTATAATATACTGTTTCTTTTCATCCTCACACTACTACAATTATTACTTCCACTTCACTATGGGAAAACCAAGACTTGACTTGGTTACATAATTAGCCTGTAGTGTCTAGCTTGTATGGGACTGAATTTGCTTTAATATTTAGGTCTATCAGTTTGTAAAGCCTATATTCTTTCCACTAAACTAATGGTCCTCAAATTTTAAGATATACAGGAATCACTTGTGAAACTTGTAAAGACCCAGATTCTCTGGCCCAACTGCAGAGATTCTGATTCAGTAGGTCTAGCATGGAAATTCAAAAGTCTGTACTGTTAACAAACATGTGCTCAGGACCACATTTTGAAAAAGCACTGCAACTCAAAAAGAAAAAAATGATAAAATTATAACTCCAAAAGAAGTACTATCATAAAGATATGGACAAAATGATTAGCAAATAGCATAGACATAAGAATTAATTTCCTAAATAACAAATCTAATTAGGTCAACTTCCTGCTTAAAAGAAGAGATGAATACTCACTCTACCCACAGTTTAAGGTTCAAATGCTACAGCAGAGCATAGAAGTACAGTGTGGTGTAAAGCATATGTTTAGCCTCTTTTTTTCTCTTTTCATACTCTTCATGCTGTTCATGGGGTTCTCAAGGCAAGAATGTTTAAGTGGCTTGCTACTCCGTTCTCCAGTGAACCACGTTTTGTCAGAACTCTCCACCATGACCCATCTGTCTTGGGTGGCCCTGTACTGCATGGCCCATAGTTCCACTGAGTTAGGCAAGGCTGTGACCCATGTGATCAGTTTGGTATAAGATGCTGGAGTAGAAGGACATGTGCTCTTCTCCTGTGAGTGTCTGGAGTTGCTGGCGGAGGCATGGGTCAACAGCAGCCGCTGGGTCAGGGGCACTGACTACAACTGTCCTGGGATCCGTGGTGTGCTGGTCAAGACACTTGCTCCTTGGAAGAAAAGATATGACTAACCTAGACAGCACATTAAAAAGCAGAGACATGACTCTGCCAGCAAAGATCTGTCTAGGCAAAGCTATGGTTTTTCCAGTAGTCATGTATGCATGTGAGAGCTGGACTATAAAGAAAGCTGAGCGCTGAAGAACTGATGCTTTTGAACTGTGGTGTTGGAGAAGACTCTTGAGAGTCCCTTGGACTGTAAAGAGATCAAATCAGTCAATCCTAAAGGAAATCAGTCCTGAATACTGTCAGTGGAAGGACTGATGCTGAGGCTGCAATACTTTTGCCACCTGGTGTGAAGAACTGACTCATTAGAAAAGACCCTGATGCTGGGAAAGACTGAAGGCAGGAGGAGAAGGGGACAACAGAGGATGAGATGGTTGGATGCCATCACCAACGCAATGGACATGAGTTTGAGCAAGCTCCTGGAGATGGCGAAGGACAAGAAAGCCTGGCGTGTTGCAGTCCAAGAGGGTGCAAAGAGTTGGACACAACTGAGTGACTGAACAACAACTTTCTCCTTCCCTCTACTAATACCTCCTTCTTGTCTTACAGAACTACTTTACATTTCCCACATGTCTCAAGTCATTTGATAATCTCCAAGCTGTAATACATTTCCACATTTTTTCAATGTACTTCTTCCTTAATCCAAATGATTATTTCCTACTTGCTCTTCAAAATTCAGTTTATATATTATTATTGAAAACATTTCAAAACTACTTAATAGATACCAGGTACCAATCCAAACTCTTTACATGTATCAACTGATTTAATCCTATCAAGTAACTACCAACTACTACTTGAGGAAACTGAGGCACAAGGAGATTGAAAGAGTTTTCTCAAGGTTATACAACTGCTAAATGGCAGAGCTAGGGCTTGAATTCAGGCTACATGGAACTTTATATGAACATAAAGTAAAATAATTATTTTCAATGTATGTTCTATGAATTTTAACACATGTATAGATTTTAACCACCACTGAAATAGGATATAGAACAGCTCCATCATCCCACAAATATCCCTGATGCTATCCCTTTGTTGTCATCCTCTCTCTTGAGTCCTAATTCTCAGCAACAACTGATTGGTTCCCTGGCCCTAGAGTTTGTCTTTGTAAAAATATAAAATGGAACTTTATAGTACATAACCTTTAGAAACCTTTTTTTTTTACACTAAGCAGAATGCCTCTGTAATACATCCACGTTGCTGTATGTATTAGCAGTTGTTATTTTTAAAGTTTCTGAGTAGTATTCCACAGCATGGATGTAAGCAGTATATTTATTCACTCACCCACTGAAGGTGAACTGAAGGATAAGGAAGGTCCTATTTGTTTCAGCTCTGACAATTATGAATGGAGCTTTTATGAACACGTGCAGTTTTGCTATTAACATAAGTTTTCATTTTTCTAGGGTTAATAATAATACCCAGGGATAAGACTGCTGGGTCATATGTTAAGTGTATGTTTAACTTCCTGGGAAACCATGACCAACTATTTTTCTGAATGGCAGAACCATCTTGTATTCCCAGGAGCAATGAATGAGAGTTGTTCTTCATCAGGCACATCAGTGTTCTCTCTTTAACTTAGGGGTAATAAGCAGCCCTAGTTCAAGTCCCCAGAGCTTGGAGGGGAACCCCCACGCAAAGAGGTCATGAGTATTTTAGCACAAAAACAGTGAATTGCTTCAATAAGACAATGTGTGAAAGTCGCTAAGTTGTGTCTGACTCTTTGGAAACCCATGGACTATACAGTCCATGGAATTCTCCAGGTCAGAATACTGCAGTGGGTAGCTGTTCCCTTCTCCAGCGGATCTTCCCAACCCAGGGATCAAACCCAGGTCTCCCGCACTGCAGGTAGATTCTTTACCAGCTGAGCCCCAAGGGAAGCCCAAGAATACTGGAGTGGGTAGCCTATCCCTTCTCCAACAGATCTTCCTGACTCAGGAATTGAACTGGGGTCTCCTGCATTGTAGGCAGATTCTTTACCAGCTGAGCTACCAGGGAAGCCCAAAAAAATGGGTACAACTGGGAATTCCAAAAGCAAATACTCTATTAAAATAGTTTTCTCTAATCTGCTAACTTTTTTCCTAGGATATTTTTCTACATACGTCCAGACATGAACACACACACACACACACCCCAAACAACAACAAAAATTTAGAAGTGTGGAGTGCAGAGGACCATTTATCTTTGTGGTATCTACTGCTAGCGTAATTTATGATAATCCCTATCAAGCTACCAGTGATATTTTTCACATAACTAGAACAAATAATTTCAAGATTTGTATGGAAATACAAAAAACCTCAAACAGCCAAAGCAATCTTGAGAAAGAAGAATGGAACTGGAGGAATCAACTTGCCTGACTTCAGGCTCTACTACAAAGCCACAGTCATCAAGACAGTATGGTACTGGCACAAAGACAGAAATATAGATCAATGGAACAAAATAGAAAGCCCAGAGATAAATCCACACACATATGGACACCTTATCTTTGACAAAGGAGGCAAGAATATACAATGGAGTAAAGACAATCTCTTTAACAAGTGATGCTGGGAAAACTGGTCAACCACGTGTAAAAGAATGAAACTAGACCACTTTCTAACACCATACACAAAAATAAACTCAAAATGGATTAAAGATCTAAATATAAGACCAGAAACTATAAAACTCCTAGAGGAGAACATAGGCAAAACACTCTCAGACATAAATCACAGCAGGATCCTCTATGATCCACCCCCCAGAATTCTGGAAATAAAAGCAAAAATAAACAAATGGGATCTAATTAAAATTAAAAGCTTCTGCACAACAAAGGAAAATATAAGCAATGTGAAAAGACAGCCTTCTGAATGGGAGAAAATAATAGCAAATGAAGCAACTGACAAACAACTAACCTCAAAAATATACAAGCAACTTCTGCAGCTCAATTCCAGAAAAATAAACGACCCAATCCAAAAATGGGCCAAAGAACTAAATAGACATTTCTCCAAAGAAGACATACGGATGGCTAACAAACACATGAAAAGATGCTCAACATCACTCATTATTAGAGAAATGCAAATCAAAACCACAATGAGGTACCACTTCACACCAGTCAGAATGGCTGTGATCCAAAAGTCTGCAAGCAATAAATGCTGGAGAGGGTGTGGAGAAAAGGGAACCTTCCTACACTGTTGGTGGGAATGCAAACTAGTACAGCCACTATGGAGAACAGTGTGGAGATTCCCTAAAAAATTGCAAACAGAACTGCCTTATGACCCAGCAATCCCACTTCTGGGCATACACACCAAGGAAACCAGAATAGAAAGAGACACATGTACCCCAATGTTCATCGAAGCACTGTTTATAATAGCCAGGACATGGAAACAACCTAGATGTCCATCAGCAGATGAATGGATAAGAAAGCTGTGGTACATATACACAATGGAGTATTACTCAGCCATTAAAAAGAATACATTTGAATCAGTCCTAATGAGATGGATGAAACTGGAGCCGATTATATGAAGTGAAGTAAGCCAGAAAGAAAAACACCAATACAGTATACTAACACATATATATGGAATTTAGAAAGATGGCAGTGATGACCCTGTATGCAAGACAGCAAAGGAGACACAGATGTGTAGAGTGGACTTTTGGACTCAGAGGGAGAGGGAGAGGGTGGGATGATTTGGGAGAATGGCATTGAAACATGTATACTATCATGTAGGAAACAAACCACCAATCTACGTCCAATGCAGGATACAGCATGCTTGGGGCTGGTGCACAGGGATGACCCAGGGAGATGTTATGGGGAGGGAGGTGGGAGGGGGGTTCATGTTTGGGAGCTCATGTACACCCGTGGTGGATTCATGTCAATGTATGGCAAAACCAATACAGTATTGTAAAGTAAAATAAAGTAAAATAAATAAATAAATAAAATAAATAAATAAAGGACAAGATGAGTATAATAGGATATGGGAGGTATTTGACTATTGTTAGAGTGAAATATTTAATCTGAAATTAGAATCATTCTGCCGAATTAGACAAGCAGCCCTCATTTACTTATGTGTGTCTCTTCTGGCTGATGATGTAGTCTTCTGATCTAGCCATCTACTAGAAAAGTACCCTTCTTCTGGAAGACACTGCCCTATAAGTCCACCTGCTACAATGTTGCTTTTTCCTTTTTTTAAAGTTTCAACTTAAAAGAATTTTCCCTGACAGGCAGATTTAACATCCTACATCTATCTCCATCTTGGAATTATATAATTATACTGGGATCTTTTTGCCAACATGTCACCAAACATCTAAAGGATTGTGTCATCCTTATATCTACTGGTGCTTAGCACAAATGTGGGTATATAGCAGGTCCTTAATAAAAATGTGTTGATTTGGGGGCCAAAGTAATGAATTAATAGTGGTGAACATCTACACGTCATGTTTCAAGATTCAAATGTTTCTGCCTCTAAGAGTTCTTTGTGTCACCTCTGCACTCTGGGTGTGTGCACAAGCAAAGTTGCTTCAGTTGTGTCTGACTCTTTGCAACTCTCTGGACTATAGTCCACCAGGCTCCTCTGCCCATGGGATACTTCAGGCAAGAATACTGGAGTGGGTTCCCTGCCCTCCTCCAGGGGATCTTCCCAACCCAGGGATTGAACCCATATCACTTACATCTCCTGCATTGGCAGGTGGGCTCTTTACCACTAATGCCACCTGGGAAGCCCTCTGTATTACGTACTTATTGTCACTGCTATTATACATACTATACCATAATTACTGTTTGCTGGTAGAAGTAACTGAATAGTGTAACTGTAGTTAAGGCAAATTTATAACTGTAAGAAAGGTACTCCCCCCATGAGAGGCACACAAATCAGACAAAAGTAATTTTGAAAGGCAAAGGTGACCTGTTGAAAATACTAATGGTAGGCAATTTTGAATGTTGAAAATACTAATGGTAGGGAATAATTTTCCCTCCTGCTATTCTTTCTACACAAATTCTCTGTTTTATCTAAACCTGACTAACATGTCTTCAACTTCTTTACACTATTCCTTTGGTCATACTTTCTCCATATTGTAATGCTCTCTCCTCTTATTTCTGAACATGCAAACTGCTTTTTCCTTTCCAGTTCCAGATCCAATCTCCCATCTTCAGAGAAGTCTCTTGTGACTACACATTTCACTCCTTCTGAATTCTTTCAGGTCATATAACAAACTGTTTACTTCTGTAAGGATGTGCTTTAGCTTTCAAACTGTAGGAACTAAGTCCCTTAAAGAAAAGTACTGTCCCTCACGATTTTATTTTTAAAATCTCTCCAGAAACAAACAGTGAAAGGCCCTCAATCTTGTAGCATAACACTTCAAGGTAAAGGAAGAATGCACATGTACTTTCAGCCCCTAAATTCCTTCTCACAAACACAGCCATGTATTTCCTAGTGGGAAAGAACAATTTGTGAAGGATATGACTCTCTCTAAAGATAGGAATTTAGGTATCACTTAAGATATGAACAGTTTCTTCTGAATCTTTTCAATCTTTTTGGTGCCTGTCAGGCTTATGACAGTGGGAAAATCTTAACAGCCACTTGAGAAAGACTTTGGAAGTAGTAGAAGGCTTTAATTTTTATTTAGAGAACACTAAGATAGCTACTTTGAAAACAATGATACATAAAAGAAAACATAATAACTAGATATACTTCCCCCAAAGCTAGCTAATATTGAATAACTACAAAAATAAACATACTTTGTTAGACTCTACTGCTACTAAAAACAAAAACTGGACAGGTTGGGCCAGTTGTTTAAAAATTAGTGCCTTTATAGTAATAAATGTTGACAGCCCAAATCAAAAAAGAATGCATTACTAAGATATCATCAATTGTGTTCTGTCATTACAAGGCAGCTCCACCCAGTCTAAGCTTGTCAAAAAGTGTTACTGTAATCCATGAAGAAGTCTCCACCTCAGGCAAAGGAAGGAAAAATGTGATGGGCTGGCTCTGAACAGGTGTGTTGAATTGTAATGCCAATGTTGAATCATAAATCTCTTTACATTAGCTTCACAAATGACAAATTATTAACTTCTACACTGAGGTGTCAAGCATGAATGAACAGATCTGTCAGTAGGCACTTTAAGAGCAACAAATGTAAATAAACAGGGTGTGGATATAACTTTTAAACAGTGAGCATTATTCCATGCTCAAGACAAATGTTTTTATCCTCCTCAAGTGAATATGATATTTGGGAATCTCTGAGTGTCTGACCTATTCTTTGGGTCAGTCCACTGATTCTCCCTAATCTTGGTAAGAGAACTGCTTCAGTCTACCCCCTGTATCTTTAAAGTGAATGTAACTCAGCTTTATAAGGGATCATGAGTGTATGAAAAGCACATAAGTGTGTAGTCTGGTTTTGACACAGCTGTGTGACTTTGGGCAAATTATTTAACATCTGTAAGCCTCACTTTCTTCCTCAATAAAACAGGGATAAGTAAGTATCTCATAAGATTACCATGAAAGCTAAAAGAGAATATTTATAGAAATTATCTAACAGATACTCAACACATGCTTGTTCCCTTCTTGAAGGTTCTTCAACTGACACCCTTGCTTCCCTAATAGGTAGAAGTTAGGAATTTAATCTAGAGTAATAAATTGCTCAGGATGAAAGTGAAGCAATAAATTGCTCATGAAGGTGAAGATTGTCTCTTTTCCACTCTATGTCAGTCCCCAGGAGTGTCAGCAAGTATTAAGCCCAAGAACCAACAAGATTGCCGGTCCACAGCATTCTGTATTCTATGCACTCAAAAGTACTAAACATGCTTGTGTATTGTTTTCTTTTATAAAACATTATTACAGTATTTCTTTTTTTTAAAATCTTACTCATTAGAAGGACTGATGCTGAAGCTGAAGCTCCAATACTCTGGCCACCTGATGCAAAGAACTGACTCACTAGAAAAGACCCTGATGCTGGGCAAGAAAGAAGGCAGGAGGAGAAGGGGACAACAGAGGATGAGATGGTTTGATGGCATCACCAACACAATGGACATGAGTTTGAGCAAGCTCCAGGAGTTGGTGATGGACAGGGAAGCCTGGTGTGCTGTAGTCCAGACACGACTGAGCAACTGAACTGAACTGATAATAAGATATATATAATATATAATTTACTATTTTAAGTATTCACTTTAATGACATTAAGTACTTTCACAATGTTTTGCAAACCATCACCACTATTTAGTTCCATAACCTTTTCATCACCCTAAACAGAAACTCTATACTCATTAAGTCCCTGGGCTTCCCTGGTGGTGCAGAGGTTAAAGCGTCTGCCTGCAATGTGGGAGACCTGGGTTCGATCCCTGGGTTGGGAAGATCCCCTGGAGAAGGAAATGGCAACCCACTCCAGTATTCTTGCCTGGAGAATCCCATGGACGGAAGAGCTTGGTGGGCTACAGTCCACGGGTCGCAAAGAGTTGGACACGACTGAGCGACTTTTATCTACTTTCTGTTCTTAGGAATTTGCCTATTCAAGATTTGTAAGCGGAATCACATAATATTTGACCTTCTGTATCTGGCATTTTTCATTCCAAGATCTATAAGGTTCATCAATGTTGCAGCATGTTATCAACACTTTATTGCTGCTATTGTTCAGTCGTTAAGTTGCATTCGACCCTATGTGACCCCATGGACTGTAGCACGAGAAACCTGCCACAGTATCTCCCAGGGTTTGCTCAAGTTCAAGTCCATTGAGTCAGTGATGCTATCCAACTATTTCATCCTTGGCCACTCTCTTTTCCTTTTGCCTTTTTCCCAGCATCAGGGTTTTTCCCAGTGTATCAGCTGTTTGCATCAGGTGGCCAAAGCACTGGAGCTTCAGCTTCAGTATTAGTTCCTCCAGTGAATATTCAGGGTTGATTTCCTTTAGGATTGACTAGCTTGATTTTGCAGTCCAAGGGACTCTCAAGAGGCTTCAGCACCGCAATTTGAAAACATTAATGCTTCAATCTTTATTATGACTAAATACAAATCCATACAATGTATATAGCACATTTTGTTTATCCATTCATCTGTTACTGGACACTTGGATTTCTTCCACCTTTAAGCTTTTGTGAATAATGATGCAATGAACATTCATGCACAAGTTCTGAATCCCTGTTTTTAATTCCTAGAAATGGATTGCTGAGTAAAGTGATAATTCTGTTTAACTTTTTGAGGAGCTGTCAAACCGTTTTCCATGTACCATTTTACATTCTCACCAGCAATGTACAAGGTTCTGCTTTCTCTACATCCTTGTTTACAAGTGTTATTTTCCATTCTCTTAGATTACAGACACCCTAGTGGATGTGATATGGTATCTCACGGTAGCTTTCAATTGCATTTCTCTAATGACTAATGATGCTGAGCGATTTTTCCTGTGCTCATTGGCCATTTGTATATTTTCTTTGGAGGAATGTCTATTTAAGGCCTTTATCCATTTTGAATTGTGTTGTTTGGCTTTTCATTGTTGAGTTGTGAGAATTCTTTATATTCTGGATATTAAACCCTTACCATATATTATTTGTCAGATAAGGCAATGGCAACCCACTCCAGTACTCTTGCCTGGAAAATCCCATGGGTGGAGGAGCCTGGTAGGCTGCAGTCCATGGGGTTGCACAGAGTCAGACACGACTGAAGTGACTTAGCAGCAGCAGCAGCATATATGATTTGTAAGTATTTTCTTTCATTCCATAGGCTGTCTTTTCACTCTCTTGATAGTATTCTTTGATGCACAAACGTTTTCAACTTTTATTAAGTTGAAACTTACCTATTTCCTCATTGTGTTTTCTGTGCTTTTCATGTCAGATTCAAGGAACTATTACCAAATTCAAAGTCATAGTGATTTCTCTCTATGTTTTATTCTAAGGGTTTTATAGTTTTAACTCTTAAATTTAGCTCTTCGATCCATTTGGAGTTAAGTTTTGTATATGGTATTAGGCAAGGGTTCAACTTCATTCTTTTGCATCTGGGTATCCCGTTTTCCAGCACCATTTGTTGAACAGACTCTTCCTTCCCATTGAATGGTCGTGGGCCCTTAGTGAAAAACATCTGACCATACATATGAGGAATACTTCTTGGTTCTCTTTTCTGTTCTGTTGGTCCATATTATTATGCTAGTGCTATACTGTTTTGAAACTGTTAAGTCTGTAGGAAGTTTTAAAATTAAGAAGTGTGAATCCTCCAACTCTGTTGTTCTTTTTCAAGACTGTTTCAGTGATTTGGGTCTCCCTGAAATTTTGTATGAGTTTTAGAATGAATTTTTCTATTTCTGCAAAAATCACATTTGGGATTTTGATAAGGACTGCACTGCATTCGCAGATCACTTTGAAGTGTTATCTAAAAATGGTCTTCCAATTTCATGAACAGGGAAGTATTTACATTTATTTAGGTCTTCTAAATCTCTTTCAGCCAATATTTTTAGTTTTCACAGTACAAGGCCTAGGCCTCCTTGGTTACATTTATTTCCAAGTATTTTATTATTCCTAATGTTATTGTAAATAGAAATGCTTTCTAAATTTCCTTTTCAGATTCTTTGTTGCTAAATTATAGAACTACAATTGATTTTTAATTTTATGTCTGGCAACTTTTTCAAATCTGTTTATTAGTTCTAATAGTACATGATGTGTGTGTTTGTGTGTAATCTTCAGGGTTTTCTACACACAAGATCATGTTATCTGTGAACAGAGATAATTTTTATTCCTTTCAATTAGAATGTCTCCTCTCTGTTTTTCTTGCCTAACTGCCCTGTATAGAATTACTACTACTGAAAAGCAGTGGTGAAAGTAGGTATCTTTGTCTTGTTCCTGATGTTAGGGGAAAAGCTTTTCAATGTTTCACAACTGACTATAAATGTCAGCTGTGGGTTTCTCAAATATGGCCTATACAATGTTGAAGAAGTTTCCCTGTATAAGTATTTTTGTTTTTGTTTTTATCATGAAAGACTGTTGCATTTTCTTAAATCCTTTTTCTTCATCAGTTGAGTCTCATTAATACCATATTTGCAGATTATGGTGTATAATAGTACAAATGTACAATATTTGAGGGCCTATTTCCAGTTCATTTTTTATCTTAATTTGCGCACCTCATAATTCACTGGCAAAGAAATGGACTTTAATTCCTTTAAATACTGAGCTTATGATACTGGCCCATGTGTAAACCATCAACTTTATGAAAATTTCTAAGATCATAATTTTTAGATAATAAAAAATACGCCATAACATTTAATTAATACTAGTAATAATTTCTCTCAGCCAGCTTAGGGCACCGGCCGCTGCTGCAGCCTCCTGGGGGGCAAAGAATCATAGAGTTTTGCCAAGAAAATGCACTGGTCATAGCAAACACCCTCTTCCAACAACATAAGAGAAGACTCTACACATGGACATCACCAGATGGGCAACACCGAAATCAGACTGATTATATTCTATGCAGCCAAAGATGGAGAAGCTCTATACAGTCAACAAAAACAAGACCAGGAGCTGACTGTGGCTCAGATCATGAACTCCTTATTACCAAATTCAGACTCATATTGAAGAAAGTAGGGAAAACCACTAGACCATTCAGGTATGATCTAAATCACATCCCTTATGATTATACAGGGGAAGTGAGAAACAGATTTAAGGGCCTAGATCTGATAGACAGAGTGCCTGATGAACTATGGAAGGAGGTTGGTGACATTGTACAGGAGACAGGGATCAAGACCATCCCCATGGAAAAGAAATGCAAAAAGGCAAAATGGCTGTCTGGGGAGGCCTTACAAATAGCTGTGAAAAGAAGAGAGGCGAAAAGCAAAGAGGAGAAAAGGAAAGATATAAGCATGTGAATGCAGAGTTCCAAAGAATAGCAAGAAGAGATAAGAAAGCCTTCTTCAGCGATCAATGCAAAGAAATAGAGGAAAAGAACGGAAGGGGAAAGACTAGAGATCTCTTCAAGAAAATGAGAGATACCAAGGGAACATTTCATGCAAGGATGGGCTCAATAAAGGACAGAAACGGTATGGACCTAACAGAAGCAGAAGATATTAAGAAGAGATGGCAAGAATACACAGAACTGTACAAAAAAGATCTTCATGACCCAGATAATCACAATGGTGTGATCACTAATCTAGAGCCAGACATCTTGGAAAGTGAAGTCAAGTGGGCCTTAGAAAGCATCACTACAAACAAAGCTAGTGGAGGTGATGGAATTCCAGCTGAGCTGTTTCAAATCCTGAATGATGATGCTGTGAAAGTGCTGCACTCAATGTGCCAGCAAATCTGGAAAACTCAGCAGTGGCCACAGGACTGGAAAAGGTCAGTTTTCATTCCAATCCCAAAGAAAGGCAATGCCAAAGAATGCTCAAACTACCACACAATTAAACTCATCTCACATGCTAGTAAAGTAATGCTTAAAATTCTCCAAGCCAAGCTTCAGCAATGCGTGAACTGTGAACTCCCTGATGTTCAAGCGAGTTTTAGAAAAGGCAGAGGAACCAGAAAGCAAATTGCCAACATCCGCTGGATCATGGAAAAAGCAAGAGAGCTCCAGAAAAACATCTATTTCTGCTTTATTGACGATGCCAAAGCCTTTGACTGTGTGGATCACAATAAACTGTGGAAGATTCTGAAAGAGATGGGAATACTACACCACCTGACCTGCCTCTTGAGAAATCTGTATGCAGGTCAGGAAGCAACAGTTAGAACTGGACATGGAACAACAGACTGCTTCCAAATAGGAAAAGGAGTATGTCAAGGCTGTATATTGTCACCCTGCTTATTTAACTTCTATACAGAGTACATCATGAGAAACGCTGGACTGGAAGAAGCACAAGCTGGAATCAAGATTGCCGGGAGAAATATCAATAACCTCAGATATACAGATGACACCATCCTTATGGCAGAAAGTGAAGAGGAACTAAAAAGCCTCTTGATGAAAGTGAAAGAGGAGAGCGAAAAAGTTGGCTTAAAGCTCAACATTCAGAAAATGAAGATCATGGCATCTGGTCCTATCACTTCATGGGAAATAGATGGGGAAACAGTGGAAACAGTGTCAGACTTTATTTTTGGGGGCTCCAAAATCACTGCAGATGGTGCATGCAGCCATGAAATTAAAAGATGCTTACTCCTTGGAAGAAAAGTTATGACCAACCTAGACAGCATATTCAAAAGCAGAGATATTACTTTGCCAACTAAGGTCCGTCTAGTCAAGGCTATGGTTTTTCCAGTAGTCATGTATGGATGTGAGAGTTGGACTGTGAAGAAAGCTGAGCACTGAAGAACTGATACTTTTGAACTGTGGTGTTGGAGAAGACTCTTGAGAGTCCCTTGGACTGCAAGGAGATCCAACCAGTCCATTCTGAAGGAGATCAGCCCTGGGATTTCTTTGGAAGGAATGATGCTAAAGCTGAAGCTCCAGTACTTTGGCCACCTCATGCGAAGAGTTGACTCATTGGAAAAGACTCCGATGCTGGGAGATTTGGGGGACAGGAGGAGAAGGGGACGACTGAGGATGAGATGGCTGGATGGCATCACAGACTCGATGGACGTGAGTCTGAGTGAACTCTGGGAGATGGTGATGGACAGGGAGGCCTGGTGTGCTGTGATTCATGGGGTCACAAAGAGTCAGACACTACTGAGTGACTGAACTGATGATGGAAAGGACATCTTTTTCTTTTTTTGGTTGTTAGTTCTAGAAGGTCTTGTAGCTCTTCATAGAACCAGCCAATTTCTGCTTCTTTGGCATCAGTGATTGGAGCACAGACTTCGATTACTGTGATGCTGAATGATTTGCCTTGGAAACAAACTGAGATCATTCATTCATCTTTGAGGCTGCACCCAAGTGCTGCATTTTGGACTCTTCTGTTGACTAAGAGGGCTACTCCGTGTCTTCTAAGGGATTCTTGCCCACAGTAGTAGATACAATGGTCATCTGAGTTAAATTGGCCCATTCCTGCCCATATTAGTTCACTAATTCTACTATGCTGAGGTTCAGTCTTGCCATCTCCTGCTTGACCATGTCCAATTTACCTTGACTCATGGACCTAACATTCCAATTTTCTATGTAATATTGTTCTTTACAGCACTGAACTTTCTTTCACAACTAGACACATCCAGAACTGAGCACTGTTCCCACTTTGGCCCAGCCACTTCATTCTTTCTGAAGCTATTAATACTTGCCCTCCACTCTTCACCAGTAGCATATTGGATACCTTCAGACCTGGGGGGCTCATCTTCTGGTGTCATATCTCTGAGCCTTTTCATACTGTTCATGGGGTTCTCCAGGGGAGAATACTGGAGTGGGTTGTGATTTCCATCTCCAGTGGACCACTTTTTATCAGAACTCTTCATTATTACCTATCCATCTTGGGTAGCCCTTCACATCACGGCTCATAGATTCACTGAGTTACACAAGCCCCATTGCCACAAAAAGGCTGTGATCCATGAAGAGAAAATCAGATTGACCATGTTCTCTGTAGCCAAAGATAGAGAAGCTCTATACAGTCAGCAAAAGCAAGACCAGCTGCTGACAAGTCAGATCATGAGCTCCTTACTGCAAAATTCAGGCTTAAACTGAAGAAAATAGGGAAAACCACTAGGCCATTCAGGTATGACCTTATTAAAATCCTTTATACAATGGAGGTGACAAATAGATTCAAGGGATTAGATCTGATAGACAGAGTGCCTGAAGAATTATGGACAGAGGTTCATAACATTGTATAGGAGGTAGTGGCCAAAACCATCCCAAAGAAAAAGAAATGCAAGGAGGCAAAGTGGTTGTCTGAGGAGGCTTTAAAAATAGTTGAGGATATAAAAAAAGTGAAAGGCAAGAGAGAAAAGGAAAGACATACCCAGCTGAACGCAGAGTTCCAGTGAATAGCAAGGAGAGACAAGATGGTCTTCTTAGGTGAATAATGCAAAGAAGTTGAGGAAAACAACAGAATGGGAAAGACCTCTTTAAAAAAATGGAGATATCAAAGGACTATTTCATGCAAGGATGGGCACGATAAAGGACAGAAATGGTAAGGACCTAACAGAAGCGGAGGAGATTAAGAAAAGGTGGCAAGAATACACTGAAAACTATACAAGAAAGGTCTTAATGACCTGTATAACCATGATAGTGTGATCACTCATCTAGAGTCAGACATTTTGGAGTGTGAAGTCAAGTGGGCCTTAGGAAGAACTACTATGAACAAAATGAGTGGAGGTGATGGAATTCCAGTTGAACTATTTTAAATTCTAAAAGATGATGGTGTGAAAGTGCTATACTCAGTATGTCAACAAGTTTGGAAAACTCAGCAGTGGCCACAGGATTGGAAAAGGTCAACTGTCATTCCAATTCCAAAGGAGGGCAATGCCAAAGAATGTTTAAACTACTGTATAATCATGGTCATTTCACATACTAGCAAGGTTATGCTCAAAATCTTTCAAGCGAGGCTTCAAAAATACGTGAACTAAGAAATTCCAGATGTACAAGCTGGGATTCAAAGAGGCTGAGGTCAAATTGCCAACATTCAATGGATCATTCAGAAAGCAAGGGAGTTCCCCCAAAACATCTACTTCTGCTTCACTGACTACACTAAAGCCTATGCCTGTGTGGATCACAAAAAACTGGAAAATTCTTAAAGAGATGGGAGTGCCAGACCACCTCACCTGTCTCCTGAGAAACCTGTATGTGGGTCAAGAAGCAACAGTTAGAACCAAACACAGAACAACTGACTAGTTCAAAATTGGGAAAGGTTGTGTACTGTCATCAAGTTTATTTAACTTATTTGCAGAGTACATCATGTGAAATGCCAGGCTGGATGAATCACAAGCTGGAATCAAGACTGCTAAGAGAAACATTAACAATCTCAGATATGTGGATGATACCACTCTAAAGGCAGAAAGTGAAGAGGAACTAAAGAGCCTTTTGATGAGGGTCAAAGAGGGTCAAAAAGGTAGCTTGAAACTCAACATCCAAAAAAAAAAATTAAGATCATGGCATCTGGTACCATCACTTCATGGCAAAGATAGGGAGAAAAGTGGAAGCAGTGACAGATTTTATTTTCTTTGGCTCCCAAATCACTGCAGATGGTGACTCCAGACATGAATTTAAAAGATGCTTGCACCTTGGAAGGAAAGCTTTGACAAACCTACACAGAGTTTTAAAAAGCAGAGACATCACTTTGCTGACAAGGTCCATATAGTTAAAGCTATGGTTTTTCCAGTAGTCACGTACAAATGTGAGAGCTGGACCATAAAGAAGGCTGTGCACTGAAGAACTGATGCTTTCTAATTGTGGTGCTGGAGAAGACTACTGAGAGTCCCTGGGACTGCAAGGAGATCAAGCCAGTCAATCCGAAAGGAAATCAACCCTGAATATTCATTGGAAGGACTGATGCTGAAGCTCCAATACTTTAGCTGCCTGATGTAACAACCCAACTCACTGGAAAAGAAGACCCTGATGCTGGGAAAGACTGAGGGCAAGAGGAGAAGGGGGCAGCAGAGGATGAGATGGTTAGATAGCATCACCAACTCAATAGACATCAATTTGAGCAAACTCTGGGAGATAGTGGAGGACAGATGAGTCTGGCATGCTGTAGTCCATGGGTCACAAAGAGTCGCACACGACTTAGGGACTTTGTTGAAAAACAACAAAGCAAGACAGTGAGCACAGTGTGGTCACTGCTCTTCTACAGACCATCCTATTCCCATTGCATGCCATCCAATAGTGCCATTTGATGAAGTTAATTCCTTTAGAACTTATTCTGCTTTATTGTTTGGGCTTTTCTTTTTTTTACTGTTAATTTTGTAGTAGCTGGATTTACAAGTTTCTTGGCAACAGTAGAATCTGAATCCATTTTTACCTCAAAGACTGCCATTTGTAAGCAAATTCTCATCGGTGGTTTGGTTACTTTTCTGAGGTAAGCAATATGATTTAAAAAAAATGTGTTAATGGTAAGTATTACTTTTTCTTTTGTCCTGAAAAAAATCTATTGCTTTAACAGAGTGGCAGGTCACTGAACTTTACTTAAAAATGAAACAAAAACTCTGAAGGCTTTGTGCTTTTATGAAAAATTTTGTAGAGAAGCAGTGGCATTAGGGTAAACAGATTGTGTTTCCTATACAATCTATATTCATATATTTACTTTTCAGTCAAAAGTTTCTTTTATCGAGGCCAGTATGAAATCATCAATATCAATAGTAAGTTCCCTTGTATTTCCTATGCTAGCATTAGAGTTCTCTTAATTTTGTTTCTACTGGTGTTGAACTAGTTTCAACTGTCTATACTGATTTACAGTATTTTTAAATATTTATTTTATTTTTAGCTGAATTGGGCCTTTGTTATGGCACATGGGATATTTGGTGTGGCATGCAAGATCTTTCACTGCAGCATGTGTGCTTCTCTCTACCTGTGGTGTGTGGGCTCTAGAGTCTGTGGGCTTCATAGCTGCAACATGTGGAAACTCTAATTCCCTGACCAGGGATCAAACCTGTGTTCTCTGCATTGGAAGGCAGATCCTTCACCAATGGACCACCAGGTAAGTCTCCTGATTTACAATATTCATTTATAGTATTTTCATCATTATCTTTATGCTTCAGTGAACCACATGTAAGCCATGAAAACTTCTGGTGAACTAAGAATATAACTAATTTAAGCAAGAAAATATGAACGTAAATTTAACAGTAACACATGAATGACATGAAAGTACAGAAGCTGAAACCAACTGCTGCAGTCAAATGAGTATCTGTCAAGACTGAACAACCAATGTAATCCTTGTAATACACAAGGAATCTAATAAATTATAAAAGATACGATGAATCAAACAGGATTTGGAGGGATACTGCAATTTATCTTACATTTCAGTGCTAAGAGGAAAGTTCATAGCAATACAGGCATACCTCAAGAAACAAGAAAAAAGTCAAATAAATAACCTAACTCTACAACTAAAGCAACTAGAAAAGGAAGAGTTGGAGAACCCCAGAGTTAGTAGAAGGAAAGAAATCTTAAAAATTAGGGCAGAAATAAATGCAAAAGAAACAAAAGAGACCATAGCAAAAATCAACAAAGCCAAAAGCTGGTTCTTTGAAAGGATAAATAAAATTGACAAACCATTAGCCAGACTCATCAAGAAGCAAAGAGAGAAAAATCAAATCAATAAAATTAGAAATGAAAATGGAGAGATCACAACAGACAACACAGAAATACAAAGGATCATAAGAGACTACTATCAGCAGTTGTATGCCAATAAAATGGACAACGTGGAAGAAATGGACAAATTCTTAGAAAAGTACAATTTTCCAAAACTGAACCAGGAAGAAATAGAAAATCTTAACAGACCCATCACAAGCACGGAAATTGATACTGTAATCAGAAATCTTCCAGCAAACAAAAGCCCAGGTCCAGATGGCTTCACAGCTGAATTCTACCAAAAATTTCGAGACGAGCTAACACCTATCCTCCTCAAACTCTTCCAGAAAATTGCAGAGGAAGGTAAACTTCCAAACTCATTCTATGAGGCCACCATCACCCTAATACCAAAACCTGACAAAGATGTCACAAAAAAGAAAACTACAGGCCAATATCTCTGATGAACATAGATGCAAAAATCCTCAACAAAATTCTAGCAATCAGAATCCAACAACACATTAAAAAGATCATACACCATGACCAAGTGGGCTTTATCCCAGGGATGCAAGGATTCTTCAATATCCACAAATCAATCAATGTAATTCACCACATTAACAAATTGAAAAATAAAAACCATATGATTATCTCAATAGATGCAGAGAAGGCCTTTGACAAAATTCAACATCCATTTATGATAAAAACTCTCCAGAAAGCAGGAATAGAAGGAACATACCTCAACATAATAAAAGCTATCTATGACAAACCCACAGCAAACATTATCCTCAATGGTGAAAAATTGAAAGCATTTCCCTAAAGTCAGGAACAAGACAAGGGTGTCCACTTTCACCGCTACTATTCAACATAGTTCTGGAAGTTTTGGCCACACCAATCAGAGCAGAAAAAGAAATAAAAGGAATCCAAATTGGAAAAGAAGAAGTAAAACTCTCACTGTTTGCAGATGACATGATCCTCTACATGGAAAACCCTAAAGACTCCACCAGAAAATTACTAGAGCTCATCAATGAATATAGTAAAGTTGCAGGATATAAAATCAACACACAGAAATCCCTTGCATTCCTATACACGAATAATGAGAAAGTAGAAAAAGAAATTAAGGAAACAATTCCATTCACCATTGCAACGAAAAGAATAAAATACTTAGGAATATATCTTCCTAAAGAAACTAAAGACCTTTATATAGAAAACTATAAAACACTGATGAAAGAAATCAAAGAGGACACTAATAGATGGAGAAATATACCATGTTCATGGATTGGAAGAATCAATATAGTGAAAATGAGTATACTACCCAAAGCAATTTACAAATTCAATGCAATCCCTATCAAGCTACCAGCCACATTTTTCACAGAACTAGAACAAATAATTTCAAGATTTGTATGGAAATACAAAAAAACTCGAATAGCCAAAGCAATCTTGAGAAAGAAGAATGGAACTGGAGGAATCAACTTGCCTGACTTCAGGCTCTACTACAAAGCCACAGTCATCAAGACAGTATGGTACTGGCACAAAGACAGACATATAGATCAATGGAACAAAATAGAAAGCCCAGAGATAAATCCACACACATATGGACACCTTATCTTTGACAAAGGAGGCAAGAATATACAATGGAGTAAAGACAATCTCTTTAACAAGTGGTGCTGGGAAAACTGGTCAACCACTTGTAAAAGAATGAAACTAGATCACTTTCTAACACCGCACACAAAAATAAACTCAAAATGGATTAAAGATCTAAATGTAAGATCAGAAACTATAAAACTCCTAGAGGAGAACATAGGCAAAACACTCTCAGACATAAATCACAGCAGGATCCTCTATGATCCACCTCCCAGAATTCTGGAAATAAAAGCAAAAATAAACAAATGGGATCTAATTAAAATTAAAAGCTTCTGCACAACAAAGGAAACTATAAGCAAGGTGAAAAGACAGCCTTCTGAATGGGAGAAAATAATAGCAAATGAAGCAACTGACAAACAACTAATCTCAAAAATATACAAGCAACTTATGCAGCTCAATTCCAGAAAAATAAACGACCCAATCCAAAAATGGGCCAAAGAACTAAATAGACATTTCTCCAAAGAAGACATACGGATGGCTAACAAACACATGAAAAGATGCTCAACATCACTCATTATTAGAGAAATGCAAATCAAAACCACAATGAGGTACCACTTCACACCAGTCAGAATGGCTGCGATCCAAAAATCTGCAAGCAATAAATGCTGGAGAGGGTGTGGAGAAAAGGGAACCCTCCTACACTGTTGGTGGGAATGCAAACTAGTACAGCCACTATGGAGAACAGTGTGGAGATTCCTTAAAAATTGCAAATAGAACTGCCTTATGACCCAGCAATCCCACTTCTGGGCATACACACCGAGGAAACCAGAATTGAAAGAGACACATGTACCCCAATGTTCATCGCAGCACTGTTTATAATAGCCAGGACATGGAAACAACCTAGATGTCCATCAGCAGATGAATGGATAAGAAAGCTGTGGTACATATACACAATGGAGTATTACTCAGCCATTAAAAAGAATTCATTTGAATCAGTTCTGATGAGATGGATGAAACTGGAGCCGATTATACAGAGTGAAGTAAGCCAGAAAGAAAAACACCAATACAGTATACTAACACATATATATGGAATTTAGGAAGATGGCAATGACGACCCTGTATGCAAGACAGGGAAAGAGACACAGATGTGTATAACGGACTTTTGGACTCAGAGGGAGAGGGAGAGGGTGGGATGATTTGGGAGAATGACATTCTAACATGTATACTATCATGTGAATTGAATCGCCAGTCTATGTCTGACGCAGGATGCAGCATGCTTGGGGCTGGTGCATGGGGATGACCCAGAAAGTTGTTATGGGGAAGGAGGTGGGAGGGGGGTTCATGTTTGGGAATGCATGTAAGAATTAAAGATTTTAAAATTTAAAAAATAAAAAACTAAAATTAAAAAAAAAATATTCAGATGACAAGAAATTCAAATGGAAAAAAAAAAAACAAAATATGAAATAAACATGAACAAAACTGACTATGTTGCTTGTTCAAACTAGATGCTTGTAATCCTTGATAGATGGCTGAGTACAGCAGTAATCTGGGAAACACAGTGAAAAACATTGCCTTAGAGATTAGAACTATACCTGGCATGTAGCACGAACTTGAAGAATGACTACTATTATTACCTTATTTCTTATCTCTTCTACCTGTATCTTAGCTTACATTGGCAGTATGCAAGAGCCCTTCTGTGTGCTCCATGTCAAGCTGCCTGCACAGCATGCCTAGCTCGTCCTGGGTAGGTGCTCCTGAGGCTTCATCTACCTGACAGCTTCATAGACTTATTGAAAATGCTGGGTGGTAAGTCCAAGGACCCTGTCTATCTTGCTACAGCTGTGTTACTGGTGCCCTACATCTGGTGCATAGGAAAAGAATATGAAATGAATATACAAGCAAGATGACACAAAACATCATCTGCTGTGATTGGGGACTAACTATGTAGAAAAGTCACTGGATGAAGAACCCTTTTAAAGTACTTATGTACCCCAAAAAAGGAGCACCTAAATATTTGGTTGGCCAACCCAATACATAAAACAAATATTAACAGACCTAAAGGAAGAAATAGATAGCAATATAATAATACACTACTTTATTAGTAGATATTTTTGTTAACGGTATTGATTTGTTTTCTAAGTGTTTACTGAACATCTATGAAAGATACAGCTTCTCACTAGAGAAAGCACTAGGTTAAAGGGAGATCAGTGGCTCAGCTGGTAAAGCATCTGCCTGCAATGCAGGAGACCCAAGTTTGATCTCTGAGTCAGGAAGATCCCCTGGAGAAGGCAGTGGCACTCCACTCCAGTACTCTTGCCTGAAAAATTCCATGGACAGAGGAGCCTGGGGGGGCTACACCCCATGGGGTCGCTAAGAGTCAGACACGACTGAGCAACTTTACTTGACTTTCACTTCACTTCACTAGAGCAAAGTACCTCTCTGTCCCCAGTACTGAGCCCAGTGCTGTATCTTTCACAGATGCTCAGTAAAAAGAACAATTAATGATATAAAAGGTTAGTTCATTCTGAGCCACTGAAGAATGAGTCATTAATATATAGTTTGTGCTTGGTTCTATTTAATAAAAGCTTTATAATATAGGCATTTCTGGTTGTACTAATACAATAGAATCATGGAAGTGATGAATGTAAGTGAACCAAAGTTAAGTTTAAATAAATTCAGGCCTAGGAAGTCATCCTTCAAATCTGCTCACAAATTCCATTTTAACTGTATGCTTAAGTCTTATTTGAAACTTTTAAAGAAGTAAAGCCAAATTTACAATTACAAGAGACAGTGTTTCTTATCACTTACTCAGCAGATACCAAATCACGATCTATGCATAGTCAAGAGAAGATTTTAAACTTAGAAAAGCTTTTCTTAGGAATTCTACTTATGACCTGAAAGATAACTTTCATGAAGATACTCTAAAAACAAGGAGAAACCCTTATCTCTTGCAGTTAAATTTCAATAAAAAATTTCAATTATATGGAGTCTTAGACATTTCCTGTAACCTTCATATTAAATTTTGTGCTTAGTATTAAAGGAATTACCTTACCAATGAATTATGAGGAACACAAATTAAGATGAAAGAATGAACTGGGACTATGCATGCAAATATTGTACATTCATATTATTATACAACATAATCTGTAAATCTAGTACTAATGAGACTCAAGATTTAAATGGCTGAAGAATGCGTTTAGTGCATTATTGTCAATCAATGCCTCTATTCCAGGATAAATGTAATCTTGAATGGCAACACACCAATTATTACAAATTCCTAACTAAGTACAGTACTTCATAATTTCAAAATGTCAGTGTCAATTTATAAAGCAACAGATAAACATCTTTCTACCATATATCCAATTACCTTTCCCTCAGAGAAAATAAAACACTATTAGGAAAAATTACAAAACAAAATTTTTATAGCAACAGAAGGAACCTATTGATATTAAAATTCTAGTTACAGCACTCTGAACTTTCATATTTGTTAATGTGGATACACCAGGTTTTATACCACTGTAATTAAGTATTATTTTTAAAGTCACACTATTTTATATAAGTTCTTGCAATAATTTATTTAGTCATTTAACAAACATTTTTTAAGTGCCTACTAGTGACTGAACTGAAGTGAACTGAACACTGAGAAGTTTGTTACTGTTTGGTTGCTAAGTTGAGTCCAACTCTTTTGTGACCCTCATGGACTGTAGCCCACCAGGCTCCTCTATGGGATTTACCACAGAGGAAACGGGAATTTCTGAGGCAAGAATACTGGAACGGGTTGCCATTTCCTTCTCTAGGAGATATTCCAGGCTCAGGGATCAAACCCATGTCTCCTGTACTGGCAGGCAGGTTCTTTTACCACTGAGCTACCAGGGAAGCCCAAACTGTTACAAGACAGAGTTACAATATGAATATGATATAACCCTTGCCTTTAAACTCAAGTCTAACAGAAGACAGAGACAAATAAATAAAGTTAAATCAATATTAAAGGTTATACTGAAATTGTTTACATGTTTCCCATTTGTAATAGCCAAAGGAAATTGTACTGAAAACACTCATTATACCTGGAAATTTTACATTATTGCTCAAAAATCAAACTCTCCTTTATTTGTTCTATGTAAATCTTTCTTTAAAAATTAAAAACAAAGAAAAAATTAAAAAGAATAATTTGATAGATATATGAATTTAGCATCTCAAATTAATAGGTGATAATATTTGTTTCATATTTTACCTTTAGATTGCTTCCCAAATCCAGAAATTTCTTGACTGACAAAGCACTAATAATTAGAGATGAACATCAATCCTACTCGCTGTGTGACCTTGGGTAAATTAACCTTTTTTATTCTCAGTTTTCTCATCTGAAAACTAGAGATGACAGTACCAGTCTGTGTTGGATTATGTTCCATTTGCCCATTCAGTTCCTGATGGCTCAGATGCTAAAGAATCTGCCTACTGTTCAGGAGACCCAGGTTCAATCCTTGGGTCGGAAAGATCCCCTGGAGAAAAGAATGGCAACTCACTCCAGTATTCTTGACTGGAGAATTCCATGGAGAGAGGAGCGTGATAGACTACCGTTCGTGGGGTCGCAAAAAGTTGGACAAGACTGAGCAACTAACACTTTCACTTTCCTTTCACCCATGTTCTACCTGAGCTTCCCTGATAGCTCAGTTGGTAAACAATCTCCCTGCAGTGCAGGAGACCCTGGTCAACTCCTGGGTCGGAAGATCCCCTGGAGAAGGGATAGGCTAACCACTCCAGTATTCTTGCCTGGAGAATCCCATGGAGAGAGGAGCCTTGTAGGCTACAGTCCATGGGGTTGCGAAGAGTCGGACACGACTGAGCAATTTCACTTTCACCCACTTCAATATTCTTGGGATTCCCCTTGTGATTCAGCTGGTAAAAAAATCCAACTGCAATGCGGGAGATCCAGGTTTGACCCTCAGTTGGGACAACGCCCTGGAGAAGGGAAAGGCTACCCACTCCAGTATTCTGGCCTAGAGAATTACCTGGACTGTATAGTTCATGGGGTCACAAAGAGTCAGACACGCCTGAGCGACTTTCACTTTCACTTTTCACTTTCATGCTCTACCTAGCTTTTTGCTCAGGGAGGTTCTCTTGCCTGCCTTTCAGTTGCTAGTTGGGTTAGGTCAATAGAAGGTACTAGCAGATCATAAGTATAAAAAGGGAAGGGGAGCTATTCCTTAGTTTCCTCCTTACCAGCTCAAAAGGGCTGGCCCTGAAAGAAGCAATCATCTCCACATACTACCCTTTCCTAGGCCTTCAGGCCTAAGGGTGGTAATGGCTCCCTTTAGCCCTAGAGTATACTATCCATTGATGATTCCTATAAACTCTGCCCATATCTGTATAAAGAGTTATCTTATTAAACTCTTCTCAACAATCTAGTTTGAAAGCATCACCTGTTCCAGCCAGAACTCTGAATTATATGCAACCTTGTGAGATAGTTTTAAGAATCACATGAGATGATAAATGAAATGTGCTCTGAATAGTGCCAAGTATTAATACATTATCTTGGTCATGAAGATCTTTTTTGTACAGTTCTTCTGTCTGTTATTGACACCTCTTCTTAATATCTTCTGCTTCTGTTAGGTCCATACTGTTTCTGTCCTTTATTGAGCCCATCTTTGCGTGAAATGTTCCCTTGGTATCTCTCATTTTCTTGAAGAGATCTCTAGTCTTTCCCCTTCCGTTCTTTTCCTCTATTTCTTTGCATTGATCGCTGAGGAAGGCTTTCTTATCTCTCCTTGCTATTCTTTGGAACTCTGCATTCGCATGCTTATATCTTTCCTTTTCTCCTTTGCTTTTCACTTCTCTTCTTTTCACAGCTATTTGTAAGGCCTCTCCAGACAGCCATTTTGCTTTTTTGCATTTCTTTTCCATGGGGATGGTCTTGATCGCTGTCTCCTGTACAATGTCACGAACCTCATTCCATAGTTCATCAGGCACTCTATCAGATCTAGTCCCTTAAATCTATTTCTCACTTCCACTGTATAATCATAAGGGATGTGATTTAGATCATACCTGAATGGTCTAGTGGTTTTCCCTACTTTCTTCAATATAAGTCTGAATTTGGCAGTAGGAGGTCATGGTCTGAGCCACAGTCAGCTCCTGGTCTTGTTTTTGCTGACTGTATAGAGCTTCTCCATCTTTGGCTGCATAGAATATAATCAATCTGATTTCGGTGTTGCCCATCTGGTGATGTCCATGTGTAAAGTCTTCTCTTGTGTTGTTGGAAGAGGGTGTTTGCCATGACCAGTGCGTTCTCTTGGCAAAACTCTATTAGCCTTTGCCCTGCTTCATTCCGTATTCAGAGGCCAAATTTGCCTGTTACCCCAGGTGTTTCTTGACTTCCCACTTTTGCATTCCAGTCTCCTATAATGAAAAGGACATCTTTTTTGGATGTTAATTCTAAAAGGTCTTGTAGGTCTTCATAGAACCGTTCAACTTCAGCTTCCTCAGGGTTACTGGTTGGGGCATATGTTGGATTACTGTGATACTGAATGGTTTGCCTTGGAAATGAACAGCGATCATTCTGTCGTTTTTGAGACTGCATCTAAGTACTTCATTTCGGAAGCAGAAGATATTAAAAAGAGGTGGCAAGAATACACAGAACTGTACAAAAACGATCTTCACGATCCAGATAATCACAATGGTGTGATCACTCATCTGGAGCCAGACATCCTGGAATGTGAAGTCAAGTAGGCCTTAGAAAGCATCACTATGAACAAAGCTAGTGGAGGTGATGGAATTCCAGTTGAGCTATTTCAAATCCTGAAAGATGATGCTGTGAAAGTGCTGCACTCAATATGCCAGCACATTTGCAAAACTCAGCAGTGGCCACAGGACTGGAAAAGGTCAGTTTTCATTCCAATCCCAAAGAAAGGCAATGCCAAAGAACGCTCAAACTACCGCACAATTGCACTCATCTCACATGCTAGTAAAGTAATGCTCAAAATTCTGCAAGCCAGGCTTCAGCAATACATGAACCGTGAACTTCCAGATGTCCAAGCTGGTTTTAGAAAAGGCAGAGGAACCAGAAAGCAAATTGCCAACATCCGCTGGATCATAGGAAAAGGAAGAGAGTTCCAGAAAAACATCTATTTCTGCTTTATTGACTATGCCAAAGCCTTTGATTGTGTGGATCACAATAAACTGCAGAAAATTCTGAAAGAGACGGGAATACTACACCACCTGACCTGCCTCTTGAGAAACCTATATGCAGGTCAGGAAGCAACAGTTAGAACTGGACATGGAACAACAGACTGGTTCCAAATAGGAAAAGGAATACGTCAAGGCTGTATATTGTCACCCTGCTTATTTAATTTATATGCAGAGTACATCATGAGAAACGCTGGACTGGAAGAAGCACAAGCTGGAATCAAGACTGCCAGGAGAAATATCAATAACCTCAGATATGCAGATGATACCACCCTTATGGCAGAAAGTGAAGAGGAACTAAAAAGCCTCTTGATGAAAGTGAAAGAGGAGAGCGAAAAAGTTGGCTTAAAGCTCAACATTCAGAAAATGAAGATCATGGCACCTGGTCCCATCACTTCATGGGAAATAGATGGGGAAACAGTGGGAAAAGTGTCAGACTTTATATCTGGGGGCTCCAAAATCACAGCAGATGGTGACTGCAGCCATGGAATTAAAAGATGCTTACTCCTTGGAAGGAAAGTTATGACCAACCTAGATATACATATTCAAAAGCAGAAACATTACTTTGTCAACAAAGGTCCACCTAGTCAAGGCTATGGTTTTTCCAGTAGTCATGAACAGATGTGAGGGTTGGACTAAAGAAAGCTGAGCACCAAAAAATTGATGCTTCTGAACTGTGGTGTTGGAAAAGATTCTTAAGAGTCCCTTGGACTGCAAGGAGATCCAACTAGTCCATCCTGAAGGAGATCAGTCCTGGGTGTTCATTGGTAGGACTGATGTTGAAGCTGAAATTCCAATACTTTGGCCACCTGATGCGAAGCGCTGACTCATTTGAAAAGACCCTGATGCTGGGGAGGGATTGGGGGCAGGAGGAGAAGGTGATGACAGAGGATGAGATGGCTGGATGGCATCACCGACTCAATGGACATGAGTCTGAGTAAACTCTGGGAGTTGGTGATGGACAGGAAGGCCTGGCGTGCTGTGATTCATGGGGTTGCAAAGAGTAGGACACAACTGAGCAACTCAACTGAACTGATTAATACATTATAAATATTCAGTATGTGTTGACTACTATTATACTATCAATATTGCTGTTATTATTATTCTATTATATTTGAGGTTCATGCCCATGTCATCTATGCCATCTAAATGTTTGAGAGACACAAAATTCAGAATTCTGGTGATCATTTCACTAATTCTCACAGGGATTCAAAAATATGTACAAATGTAAAATGTGTTTATTGGCAATCAATCTCAAAAAGAGTAAGAGGACCTTAAAAGGGAGTGAAATACTCATATAATAGTACTGGACTATGTAGTTTCTCCTGTAAACATGCTTCAGAATTCATTTCCTGTGAATTGCAAATCTAGCAAAGAATAACTTCGTAAAGTTAAACAAATTGTTGTGTCTTTGGGTCATGAAAAGAATGGAGTGAAATGTAAATTCAGTGGCATAAAAATTCTCAGTTCATGTAGAAATGCATCTTCATCAATGCCTTGTTTATCAATCATGTCATAGGCAAACATCACCATTTGACAAATTGTCTCATCAAAATCCTATTAAACGTCCACTTAACCTTTCACCTTACCTCATCCTTTATATCTTCCTGTTGTTGGGCTGTGAAGATCTCCATCGCAGCCATAAGTCTCATCATTAACTCATCCACTGTTGTGTTACCTAGTAACATACGGAGATTGCCAAACTTTACATCAAGGTTAGAAAATGGGAAGTTGCTCTAGAATTAATCATTAAGGAATAACTACAGTCTAAAAAATTACAGACTAGCATGCCAATAAAGACTTTTATGCTTGCATTGAAAAGTTTATTTTCAATAAGAAAGTAAGGCAGTACACTGGCAGTTGAAATTTCAGAATACTTAGATTTGTGAGAACAGTCTCTTTATAAAGATTTTTGGTACTATTTAGAATATCCAAGTCACAAGGAAAAAAGTATCTTTCAAATTAGGAAAACATATCTACTGAACAACACTGGCAACAACTACCATTTGTTTGTAAGCCAGTGATTAGGTTAAATGATTAGGTTTATATATATAAAATCTCACTTAATCTATGAAGGCTCATTATGATTTTGATAGTAAAGAGAAGGAAAATGAGGCTTACAGAGCTCAAGTAACCTGACTAAACAAGGTCAAGTTGGTTAAGTTACAGGACCAGGATTTGAAACCATATGAGTCTGACTCAAAAGCCTGTCTTCTTTGACACTTTAGCACACTGTTTACTTAGAATTATCTCCTACTAAAATTCCTTTGGTGAAACAAACAGTAATCCAATTTCTGGGAAAAAAAAAAAAGATTTTTTTCCCCTAAATGGTATTTTTCCCTTTTAGCTGCAAATATTTCCCTTCAAATAACTATGCTATATAATCTTTATGGACAGGATATTTAAAATGTTTGATTTTCTTGAATGCTATTTTATTCCAAGTCCATAACAAACATATATGCCATTTTTTGCATGCATCGAGTCTTGCTATTTGCTTTGGATACATCTACAAGAGAGAAAGTCATGAAGATCCATAAAGATATAGCAATTTTTCTCTTCTTTCAAACCAACAGGCAAAAGAGCCTGTCTTTCTCCAAGGCCTCAAAAGGTGTCTTCTAGTCCCATTAATGGAACGGCTACCAATGAGACAACACATAACAAGCATCCTTGCTTGTATTCTTCCAGAGTACCATCTGCCTAATATGATCCTCCACTGGTCCTTTCCCAGTTTTCCTTATGATCACTGGCAACATGGGGTTGCTACTGCTAAGTCACTTCAGTCGTGTCTGACTCTGTGCAACCCCATAGACGGCAGCCCACCAGGCTCCCCCGTCCCTGGGATTCTCCAGGCAAGAACACTGGAATGGGTTGCCATTTCCTTCTCAAATGCATGAAAGCAAAAGGTGAAAGTGAAGTTGCTCAGTCATTTCTGACTTAGCGACCCCATGGACTAAAGCCTACCAGGCTCCTCCATCCATGGGATTTTCCAGGTAAGACATGGAGTTAGGGGGCAGTTCTGGTCTCTAGTCAAAGAAATAATCTAATCTGGCCATACTGAGCACTACTCTCTCCATAGATCAGCTAAAGAACAAATATTATCTTGGTCTGGTATAACATTACCAAGAAGTAGAGTTGGTTTTAGAGTCAGAGTTCTAACCCTACTTCTACTTCTTACATGATCTAGTACCTAGAAACTGCCTAGCACATGACAAGGGCTTAGTAAACAAGTGAATAAGAAAAGAGGGCGTGACTATAGCTCTGAAACAATCAATTTTCTTATCTGCAAAATGAAGATAACACTACCTCTGTAGGGTTCTTTGACACACAGCATCACTGTGTGAGACAGATAAAATAAACAGTAAAAGTTTAATAAGAGTAACCTCAATGTAGATTTTGATACTGGGCAAATCTTTGGGTTTCCATTTCTTATTTGTAAACTATAGTGACTAAGAGAGCATGGGGCATGAATACTTTGTAAAGGTACTAGAATCATCATTGGGGAAATATTATAATTTTATTGTTGTTGTTGTTCAGTTATGCCCGACTCTATGCGACCCCGTGGACTGCAGCATATCAGGCTTTCCTGTCCTTCACTATCCTTGAGCTTGCTCAAACTCATCCATTGAGTCAATGATGTCACCCAACCATCTTGTCCTCTGTTGTCCCCTGAATAGGTGACTACATCATGGCCATTAATTTTTAGGCTTAAAGCTACTGCTTATCAACTATGCTTTGACCCTAATTTACAGACTCATTGCCAAACTGTACTTGAAGGTACTTTATACCTAAGCCCTTAATGATCCAAGATGCAGAAAAGTATCAGTTAATGCATTTCAGGGACAATTTATTTGTTATAGTTTATTGCAAAAGAATTTCTTTATATACTTAAAAACTGTTGAGATCCCTGAAGGACTTTTTTTTTATGTGGATATGGTTACCAACATCTACTGTGTTGGAAATGAAAACTGAAATATCTAAAACATAGTTATCCATCCATTTAAAAGGTAACAATAATAAACCCATAATTTGCTAATATAAACATCATGTTTTATGAAAAATGACTATATGTTCCAAAAGGAAAGATTTACTGAGAAGAATGTCATTATTTTAACATTTTTGCAAATTTCTCTAATGTTAAGCTTAATAGAACACAATTGGATTCTCATATCTATATCTACATTAAACTAATTATAATGTGTCATCTTGGTTGAAATTTATGAAGCAATTGTGGCCCCACACAGATACATAGTTGGAAAATGGAGAAGTATTTTAATAGGTAATTACAGATTTTTATTTAATACTCCCAAACTGACAAGTGGGATTTTTTTTAAGATTAGGTATGTGAAAAACTGGAAACTGTATCAGTGAACTTACTGCACTGTGTTATATTAAAATCCATTGGTCTATTTTGACCTTTGAATAGGTCTGTTCCTCATGCATGAGTTTATAACATTATACACTGGTCATCTGGAAAATACTGGTTCATTGAGTAATCCATTTCTTTTGAATGCTGACACAGCTAATTCTATGATATTAAAAAAAAAATCACATTTATCAGTACTACCACTGATGTCACCAGGAAAGTATTTAAGCTGTCAGTCTTAAATGGTGGAGGACATTCTAACTTTTTGCTTAAAAAACCAAATTTCTATCATTGGCAACAAATGTTATTTGTTCTAAAGTTTGCAGTAACAGGCTGTCATTTTGTTCATTTTAGAGAAATGTCTGCCCAACTGTGTCACATAAACTATAAAAAGGTTTAATATTTAATAAAATATACTTTTTTAATGTACATACATGGAAGTGGAAAATATGAGTACAGTTCTGGGTCATGGCCCTGATTTGTGCAAAGGTACCAGCAGTTTTAAACAGCACTGATTTTTTTGCCATCAGTGCACATGTCAACACAGTAAAAAATGCAAAAAAAAAAAAAAAAAAAAAGTCTACTACTATTATGAAAACGTTTTTGACCTTGTAGATGCCCTGAAAGGGTCTAGGGGACCTGTAGGGTCCATGGACCATCCTTGAGAACTACTAGCTATTATAACATTGCTCCTGATAGGAAAACTGAAATGAAACATTATCTATTTAATCTGTATAATTTGTCCCCCCAGCAGGTCTTCTTTAACACTGTTTATGAAAGTGAAAGCTCTAGTTATAGAGAAAACATAAAATACTGGAGGTTTTGTTTTATTTGACTTTGAAAGGCACTAGAAGTTATACCCCTTCCTCACTGCATTATCCACTATTGAACTTTTAGCTTAAATAGGGGCAGAAATTAAGTATTTCAGACACCTTGGAGCACTTGAAACATCGTTTTCTCTGTGGCATAGAAAAAATAAACTGTTTTCAATTTAAGCTTTGCCACGAATAAGGTAATTTTTTATACTAATCTTTAGGGTATATTAGTAACATTAAAAAAACACTCATTTTTTTGGTAAAGAATGTGCACTGTGATTAAATTGACAGGCATGCTATAGCTTCACACCTCAAGGTTGCACTCTAGACAAAGATTCACACAAATAAGGATAAACAATTGCCACTGTGAACTATTCAATTCACAATACACAGTCACAAGTTTTTCCAGATAACTAACCATAAGGATTTCCTTCAACCAATCAAAATTACAGCAAGAAATATACATACGTATACACAGACACACACACACACATATGACATCATCTTTGATGACTGATTATGACTTAATTTCTATTTTAGAAAACTTAGCAATTTTGAATAGTTAACATGATTAACCTATATCCCAAGGGCTGTGCAGTTTTATTAAGGTGTTTCTATTGGATTTTCATGTAGCATATTTCATATTTCATAGCACCTATACTTTTTAAAGATATTCTTCTTTAGGATGTTCTATATTTCAAAATGCAAAGATATTCACCAATACAGAGAATAACTTTCAGCTATGATGGTAAATATTATAAGGTTATCACATAAATAAGGAGACACTCTATTCCTCTTGTGAATGTACTTTACCTTGTATCACATTTAACACTTCATTAGATGATCGCTTTCCCATAATAATCAGAAAAAGTGGAAATTGATCTGTTTTTTGAGTCCGAATGGTTTGGGCAACAACACTGCCAAAGTGTCTATTGCACATTGTCAGAAATCTAAAATGAAACAAAATCCAAAGTTAGCTTCATTTCAGAATTTAAGAAATTTACTACTACCCAAAGAAAAAATTCAGTCTTATTATAATTATAATATTATAACTGAAAAAATTCAGTTATATTAGACAGTCTGCTTGATATCAATACATAAAATCTTACTATATTAAGTTTTCAACTACATCATAAATGGAATAGAAATGATTATCAGACATCAATATCAGAAATGATTATCAGAAGACAGAAAATCAGGCAGTACATGCAAAGTGCTGAGTAGGACTGACAGCATAGGATTCTTAGTTTTAAACATTACAAGCTGTATTACCCTAAACTATCAGAAAAAACAAACAAAAAGAATTTTATGAGGAAAGAATTTCTTCAAGAGGACAAATACTAGGTGGTAAAAGTTAAATTGACCAGCTGTATCCTAGTCTAAACAGGATTCAGCAACATTTTTGCGGGTTCTTAGAATAAAGAATTGTACTTTAGAATTGTGTTTTCTCCAGTAGTAGCAGGTCTTCTAGTTTCATACTTAGTATGGGATAAAAATAATAATTCTAAGCTTTTGACCAAAAAAAAGCTCAGAGATATTAGCATACAGAAGTCTAGCATTAGTATTCTTAACACGATCTTGAATAAATGAAAAAACTGATAAAGCTTTTCTCTTCTATTAGAGGACTGTTTGAAATTAGCATTTCTTTCAAGAGAAAAGGGTAGCTTATGATATGTTTTCAGATCTGATGGTAAAAAGTAAATGTCATAATAATAATGAATTATGAAAGACCAAATGCAAATATAGAATGCTTTAATAAGATCCAATTTAATAAAGTCTGTAAAAATAATGGACTTTTAATAACACAGGTCACAAAAGGCAAAACAGTGGAAATTCTGGGGACTAGCCACTGGTACTGGCTTATTAATTCTTAATTATGTTCATGAAAGGCAACTTAAATCATGTGTTTTCTCATGCCTTATGATAATATTTTAGGTAACAACTCCTCTGAAATGTATGTTCTAGCTGATGAGCAAAGTCCTGTCGTCACATGCATTAGAAAGTAAATCTATTTGAAAAGACAAACGGCATTAAAATGTCATGTGCTCAGATTCATTTGATATCCAAATTCAAAACAGAATCAAACCACTTAATTTTTAAAGCCAATATATTTCTTGTGTATAGGAATTTATCCCAGAAATTTAGGCTGAATCCTCCACAAAAACCTATGCTATGACTACACACAGGGCCACGAGAACTGTTGGCAAGACTGTCAAAACAAGTTAGCACCACTGCAGTAAGTTCACTGGGAGTTAGGTTCATACACAGGTTTAGAGCAGCAATAACCAGATCTCATGGCAATCTGAAATGACAAGGCCTTAAAAAACCCATTGTTGACCATGAAATATCAGTGCCCCCATGAAAATTCAGATCTTCACATTCCACAACTATTATGAGATAAAAGGTGTTGATGCAGCCTAAGTCTCTATACCAAAATTCACACCCATACAGCTTTAATTCATCAGTGAAGATGTGTAGATCAGGAGACTAGAAAGTTAGATCTCATTTTCCTTTCTGCTTACTACTAAAATATTTCAAAGTCAATCCTGACCCTCATCTGATCATTGACAACCTCTGAAATTAAAGATGTCAAAAAACAGTTGGAATGCTGTTTCCTACAAAAGGGAGAAAATAAGTCCTTGTTGCTTTCACACCAATGGATTAAGTGGATATCACACAGTAGATGCCCAACACAGCATTAGCCTCATGAGTGATATTAAATACTAGCTAAAGAGGAGACCTGCAAAAAGTGAAGGAAGGAAAGAAGCCAGGAAGGAAGGAAGAAAAGGGAAGCAGGCAGGCAGGTTGGCTTAGTAGTTTTAGGAATTCAATTTCAAGACAATTTTGCCTGGAAACTGTGTACGTCCCAAATCCTCTTTTTGTGAAAATGAGCTAGATGGGAAAATAACTATGAAAATACAGGTATTTAATTGGGTTTAAATTTACAACATAAATTTCAAAACTATATAAAACATTCAAGGGAGGTACAGACTTCAAGGTCACATTAACCACTAAGCCATTCAATTGCTACGAAAAAACAAGGTGATCAGTTTTCTACCAGGTATTAGCAAATCCTTCCAATCATTTCTCAGCAGGTGAGAAATATGAAGGGATCACACAGCCAGTTGATGCTTTCCAGTGGCCTTAACTAACAATTTGTTGTAATCAGAGAAACTTTGTTAAAACTTTAATTAACCTGCTTAATCTTCCTAAGATCTGAATTAAGCAGATCTTAATTAAGAATTCAGATCTTAGCTCCTAAGATCTTCCTAAGATTTGAAATTTTCAAATTGCAATCATCAAGAGCCCATAGCGCCAATGGACAGCCCCCAATTAAAAAATTCCTACTTGCCGGTTCTTTCCTTTACAATTTACAAGAACTTCACAATGCAAATATCAAATCTTTCTCATGGGTGGGAGGCCCTGCTTCTTCTTCTCAAGATCACTCACAACACAAAGTTACCATTCACATCACACTACTGGCAGCAGAAATCTAGTTCAAAACCTTACAGCGAAATCAGACATGGGAAAAACGAGTGGTTTTAAGAGAATAAATGCAGTTCTCTCATAATTGTGGTATTTTCTTCCTTTGAAAACACAAAAGTGTGCCAGTGCATCTAGAGGCAGCAGCAAACTTGTCTAACTACCAATGGTGCTCATCAGAGTCAGGTGCCAAGAAGAGATAAATGCAATTGAATTGCTGCAATCTCAAACACCAAAGAGGGAAGCAATGGTAACCATTCTGTGGCAAGAAGAAATGACTTTGTTTTTTGACTGTAAAATATTTTAATAAATCAAACAACCTATGCATCATAGACTGACTTGAAGAATGGGAATAACAAACTGCAAAATCAACCCCCCAAAGCCAAAGGCTAAAGTAACAAATTTGAAAAGACAAAGAATGTTCTTATTAAGGGGGCAAAATGAGGGAAAGAAGGAAAGAAGAAGGACAGGTTGAGAAAATGAATGAAGTGAAATGGTTAATAACAAGTCAGAATTAATAATGCAACTCACTGTTCCCTGGGGCATGGGTAGGTAGGTAGTGGTGGAGGTGGTGGGGATAGGGAGTGGGAAGCCTCAAACTCTGGCTTTGGTAAAGAAAAATGAAAGTGTTAGTTGCTTAACTGTGTCAGACTCTTTGTGACCCCATAGACTGTAGCCCACCAGGCTCCTCTGTCCAGGCAAGAATACTGGAGTGGGTTGCCATTTCCTTCTCCAGGGGATCTTCCCCACCTGGGGATTGAACCCAGGTCTCCTGAATTGCAGGCAGATTCTTTACCATCTGAGCCACTGGGGAGGCCCAAGAAAATATAATTAGAAGCTATATTCACCAATTCTTGCTATTAGAAGTCTAAAATTGGAAAGATAAGAGGAAGTGGTTTTAATCTAAAGTTTGAGGAGAAAAATAAACAGAACATCTGATGGCTAGCATATATTAATCACTAGTAAAATTTTCAGCTTCTGAAGCAGAGATCTTTTCTATCCTGTTAATGGAAACCAGGATTACTAATAAATCAGATATGAGAAAAAGTAATCTCATTTTAATTCAAAACATGATATAGTTTAGTTTCTTTCAATCAAACCCATAATTACATAAGTCATCAACTTTAAATTTCAACAAAAGCTATACACTAAATGAAACAGCAATTTAGGGAGAGGGTGATGAAATTGTACATCTACTGTCTACCTACTGTATCTCAGGTAATGTAAAGAGGCACATGTGCTAAAAAAAAAAAACAACTCCAAACTGTTAAATACTCAGTGTGAGGCTTCTTGATTATTACATTTCAATGTGACATCCGTAAGTTTAAAGAAGCTTTGTATATAAAGTGGAAATAACACAACTTTAAAACACTTAACATTCTTATAAGATACAGAAAGCACTCACAACTGTGCTTAGAACATGGTAGACAGTTAAAATTGGTAGCTATTTGATCACTATTAAATGCACAATTATATTTAAATTTTTTATCATTTTTTCCACAATCAAAATGATAACTTATAACTATGGGCCAACACTAAAAGATTTTTTTGTGTATTAAGACACAGCATCAAAAAATTGTTGATGAAACAAATACAATCACTGGTATTACTCTCATTCAGAGCATGAAAGGGCAGGTATTGATATTTGGGAAATAAGGAAGTACAATCATAAATGCTGCAGTTGTGTAGTACTATAAAACTTCACACACTTAAAAGGGAATATGTAATTAAATAATCTGGAGAGAAATGGCAACCCGCTCCAGTTGCGTGGAAAATTTTATGCATAGAGGAGGCTGGCAGGCTACAGTCCATGGAGTCGCAAAGAGTCACACTTGACTGACAGTGTTCATGCATGCCTGTGTGCATGTGCCTGTGCATGCACATGCGCGTGCACGTGCACACACACACACACATACACAATGTTAACTAATTTGAAACCAAGAATCAGCATCACAATTTCTAGCTGCTTACCCTTGAACTATTAAACACATTAAATGTCTTTCTGATAATGTGTGAACCATTTTTCCAAAATGAAAGGTTATCGAGTAGAAGAAATTCATATTCAAAAGTAATATAGGACTTTTCCAGTATGGGCTGCTGAGTGGGTTTTTTTTGGTTTGTTTGTTTTTTATATCTTTTTAAATCACTTTGATTTAAGGAGGCTCTTGTTTTTAAAGCAAGCCAAACTTGGTTTTTGCTATAGTAGTAAGCCTCATTAGCTATACATATTCATTCATGCGTTCAGGGTTTGTTAAAAAACATGTATACAGCTCAGTAGAAAAACCAGAACACAAAATACATAGAAAGGACCTTAGAGATCACCTACTGTCTAGCCAACAGAATTCTCCCTTCTTCCTTTCTTGCACTTAATAGGGAGGTTAAAGCCAAGGGCCTATAACATGTAAAGTGAGACCTAACAATGTTGCTAGCATTGTCAAGTATACCAAAAACAGCCAAAGACTACTGTCTCCGACGACAAAATCATTTCTCCAAGCCTGCAGGCCTATCCGTTGTGCAGCTCATTTCTGGAGATGATCTTCAGCACCACTGGCATATGTGCCTTTGTCCTTTAAGGGTGGCTTTGAGGTTTTGAAAAAGTTCTAAGTCTTTGGATCAAAATAAGTTAGGTAAACAAGCTGGGAGACACTGACTATAAAGGCAGTGATTTTCAAGCTTTAAAAGCCTAGGAATCACCTATGAAGTTTACTCAAAAGGCAAATTCCTCAGTCCCATCGTTAGAAATTCTGATTTAATAGATCTGTGGTAAGGCCAGGAAACTGTCTTTTTAATAAGCTCCCAATTGTCTCCCTCCAAGGTGTTTCTGATTCAAGTGTTTGGTGGGACACACTTTGAAAAACATTGCTTTTAGGTGGCAGGACTTCTTTCTCTGAAGGCAGCTCTTAAAGAAGTGTCCCCTAAATGTTTTGGGCAGTGGCATATTCACTGGACCTAGTGTCTAGTCTCCTGAGGTGATGACACTGAAGATAATTCCCACTTCCTTCATCTGTATAGGTGAGGTGTAATATGATGTGAGACAAAACTAAAGTCCGTGAGCTCCAGGTGATGGAGGAAAAACAAGGCAGAGAAGAGGTGTTGCAATATTACATAGAGAAGTTAACTTAAAAGTTGATACTTGATCAAAGATTCAAAAGAGGTAAAGGATGAAGTGGAACACATATCTCTGGGAAGAGAATTCCAGGCAGAGAGAATAGCAAACACAAAGACCTTAAAGCTGGAAAGTATCTAGCATATTTGAAAGGTGAGTATAGCTGAAGCAGAGTGAAGCATAAAAGAGAAAACTGATAATTTTGAGTTTTCACATGGTTGGAAGAAAACCATATCTAGGCCAAAAAATAAATTATGAACTGGAAAAAAATTCTGAATTTGAAACCACAGAAAAAGGGCTAACTTCCCTAATGTATAAAGAACCCTTAATAACTGGGAAAAGATCAACAAAGAATATCTGTCTGCTTCCATAAACATAAACAGTAATGGCTCATAAACATGTGAAAAGATACTAAAAATAATTCCTAATGATTTCAGTTCAGTGCAGTCACTCAGTTGTGTCCAAATCTTTGTGACCCCATGAACCGCAGCATGCCAGGCCTCCCTGTCCATCACCAACTCCTAGAGTCCACCCAAACTCATGTCCATTAAGTCAGTGATGCCATCTAACCATCTCATCCTCTGTCGTCCCCTTCTCCTCCTGCCTTCAATCTTTCCCAACATCAGGGTCTTTTCAAATGAGTCAGCTCTTCTCATCAGGTGGCCAAAATATTGGGAGTTTCAGTTTCAATATCAGTCCCTCCAATGAACACCCAGGACTGATCTCCTTCAGGAGGGACTAGCTGGAACTCCTTGCAGTCCAAAGGACTCTTAAGAGTCTTCTCCATCACCACAGTTCAAAAGCATCAATTGTTTGGTGCTCAGCTTTCTTTATAGTCCAACTTTCACATCCATACATTACTACTGGAAAAACCATAGCCTTGACTAGACGGACCTCTGTTGACAAAGTAATGTCTCTGCTTTTTAATATGCTCATAACTTTCCTTGCAAGGAGTAAGTGTCTTAATTTCACGGCTGCAATCATCATCTGCAGTGATTTTGGAGCCCCCCAAAATAAAGTCAGCCACTATTTCCCATCTATTTGCCATGAAGTGATGGGACTGGATACCATGATGAGTTAGCTCCTAATTAAAACTGTACTAAAACCATTTTTTTATCTGTCAGATTAGTAAAGACAAAATAAAATTTGGTAATACCTTGCACTGGCCAGATTATAGGGAAACAGGCACTACTGCTTGCTGTTAGTAGGAGTGAAATTGGTACCCACTCTCTTGTGGGAAATTTGTCAGTGTCTATTAAAATTAAATATACTAACTCTTAACCCAGTACTCCTAAAATTGGGAATTTATTCTATAGATATATTTTCCAGATGGAAATATATGTGCATAGTTATTTACTGTAAGCTTATAGTAGAAAAATATTGGACATGACCCAAATGACAACCAATAGGATCTGGTTAAATAAATTATAGTATATTATGGAATTCAAAGGAATACTATGTAGCCATAAAATAGAAAGGATTGTTTATGAACTGATATGCAGTATCTTTTAAGATATGATGTTAGTGGGAAAAAGAAGGTGTTAAATATTGTTTACCATTTGTGTAAAATGGGAAAATGATGATATATTAGCTTATTTATGTATAAAATAATCTCTGGACGGATAAATAAGAAACTTAAGACATTACTCCTGGAAAAGGTAACTTAGAAACAAGGATAAGGAGGAGACTTTTCATTATGCACCCTTCTAAGACTTTGAGTTTTGATTAATATGAAGGTATTACCCAGTCAATAAGGAATCTGAACCTAAGACAGTAACTCTCTTATAAAAACAAAGAAAAATTGCACACAATCCCCAAATTTACCACAATGTTAATCACATTTGTCTAGTTCTTATCAGTCTTTTGCACAAGTACATCTTTTTCTTTTTGTGGTAATCAGTGTTTAGTTGGATACAGTCCTTTTGCCACCTATACAAAAGTAATGAACCAGCAAGTTAGATGGCTGAATAACATTCCATTGAGTAGACGTAACAGCCATATTCATAACTATTCACCTACAGCTAGATTTTTCTTTTTAGTTTTTTTTATCAGTATAAATAATACTGGAGAAATTCTTAAAGTATTTTTAAGGGAAAAGTCTGTGAAGTGGAATTACAGAGTAAAAAAGTATAGAATCATTTAATGACTGGTGATAAATACTGTCAAATTGTTTGCTAAAAGAATAGTATAATGTCTCTCTGTACAAATGCAAATACTGAATGCGTGCATGTTAAAGAATACAGCCAAACTAAAAGGTGAATTTAAGAAACCACAGGATGAAACTTTGTGAAAATTTAATCTGAAAATCATCTTTCACTTGTTTTTGGTTCAAGACTAAAGTAATAGTAAACTGCTAAATCATCTCTATAGATTAGTAGTCAGAGTTAAAAAAAAACAAACAAGTATCTCCTTGCTGTCATCCATAAATTATTCAAGTGGAAATGCTTTGAAACACTGACAGTTTAATGACAGGGCTGTAACTAATATACAGGGACCAATTTATACTAATTTTTTGGAGGGACAATAATCAGATAACTGGCTATCTTCTCACCATGAGTAAGAATATAAACATTTATTACTCAAAAACATTTAAGTACCCCATTTTAAGTTGGGTGAGGGAATAGAGAATATTTAACCCAATCGCTTATCAAACACAGACATTTCTTCTCTAGCAATGTAAAGAGAAGATTCATTTTCCAGGGGCTATACAAGAGAGCAAATTTATGTTAAATGGCAGATAATATTTTTTCTGTGTTCTGCCTTTTACCAATTGATCAGTATTTATTAGGGTCTACTAAATATGCAAGATAAGACATGGTCTGTGTCCTTAAGATAATAAGAATATTTCAGGTTTGATAAATCAATACTGCCAAATAGGAAACATAATCTGATATAAAACTGGGGGCTAGATAGAGTGGTTCAGATTAAGGGCTGGAAAAAAATAAAAGAAAGGAATGGGAGCTTAGACATCATAGAGAACTTTCTGTTCTAAGACAGTGCTCCTGGACAGCTAGTAGGAGAATCATCTTTTAATCACATCTGTATTCCTAGCACCTACTGCCAAACAGTATATATTAGTATTTGTTACAAGTATGGGCTAGTTCATGCTTCAATAACTTTTATCTCCACTGTAACACTGATGATCATACAATCTTCCTTTCTTTCTTCCAACTACTTTAGTTGAAATCAGTTTATTTTTATTTATTTATTTGGCTGTGCCAGGTCTTAGTTGCAGCATGTGGGATCTAGCTCCTTGACCAGGGATCAAACTTGGGCTCCCTGGCAGATTCCTAGTCACTGGACTACCAGGGAAGTCCCCTGAAATCAGTTTAATTAAGACAGTTGGTAGAATTGCCATCGTCTCCAAGACCTCTTTCAGTATGTTTCTACCTTGATAGATCATTTGATCCCTCAAAATAGCAGGTATTCACCTGCAAGTTCATGACTCTAAGCTTCCCACCTGGTTTTTAGAATACTGTAGTTTTTACATCATTTCATCCTGTCACCATCTACTAATTGAAAATGTTACTTGGAAGAGGTATAAAGTATCCAAATTTTAACATATTAGAGAAAGTATTAATAGGATTTATTGTAATCCACATAATACTGTGAGACAAAGACTTTGGAGTAAAATAAACCTGATTTTGTTGCTTACTAATTGTTTCTTTGGATATCTTAATTTTTCTGAGTAAGTGAGTGAAAGCCACTCAGTTGTGTCTGACTCTTTGCTACCCCATGGACTATACAGTCCATGGAATTCTCTAGGCCAGAATACTGGAGTGGTTGTAGCCTTTCCCTTCTCCAGGGGATCTTCCCAACCCAGGGATGGAACCAGGGTCTGCTGCACTGCAGGCAGATTCTTTACCAACTGAGCTATCAGGGAAGCCCTTATCTCTCTCAGCCTTTGTTTTCTTACATATAAAGTGAAGGCAATAATATCTACTCTGAGAGTTGGTCTGTGGATTAATCAATATTACCTCTTTTTCCTCCCTATTATATGCTTTAGAGTCAAAATGGGGTTTTCCTTTCTCATCCCTTCCCCCAAAATTAAGGATATGGCAAAATGGTTCCTGAAGTAAGTTATAACAGCAAATCTTAGACTCATATCACTTAAATAAGAAGTCATCCATATAATACAATGCCAAGCACTGTATTAAAAGTTACAGTGCTCTGTCACTTCTATGGAATCATCATAAAGTAAGATTATGCCCTACTCTAAGGTGGAAAACAAAGATATACATATTTTTTTCCATGTTATAGTCTATGTTTTTGTTTTCCCTGCAAAATTTGGAGACTTTGTGATTTTATTATTATGTAAGATTCACTCAGCATTATTATATAAAAATTTTTCAGAGTTGGTTGGCTTCTATTGAGACCTTAATATTTATATACAATTTCCTTATGTATTTGAAAAGAACTATTATTCTAAAGGATTAAAAAAAATGTAGGAGGGCATCAGGAGAAGTCTTACGCACAGGAAAAAAGTTTTTAAAAGATAAATGACCAACAGCACAGAGTATTAGCACTTCGTCACTCATCAAAGCTTTCAAGCAAGAACTGATTACAATGCAGCACTCGACAAAGGCTCATTTGAGACAGCTGATGTTTGACAGAAAGTTGAATGGCCAGGTTTACTACAAGGCTTTTTCTAAGCTCTATGCCTGTTATGAGTTAGATCAAGAAAAGGAGTATTTCAGGGCCGTATTCACCTAAAGAATTACCATGTCTGAAAAAAGATTTAATACAAAGCCCTCTGTTTTCACAGGGGATTGATATAAGAAACATCTATTTAAAGTGAGTCATCTTTCTACAATAGTAGAAAATAATTGTTCATTATATTTTATTATTATATTTCCTAATGTTTCTCAAATTGAAAATCATGCAACAAAATTCTTCTTTGAATTCAGTGCCAGGAAATTTGGACACAAACGATTAGGCTACCTTTTATCAGACAATGAAAAATTTAAATGGTAAATCATAAACTCTAAGGCATAGTACCTGGCACATAAAATAAATATACATTGGATGGATAGATGAAAGAGTGAGGATATGCCTATCACATTTCCTTTCTCCTTTAGCTGCCAGAACTGAATTCAATGCTTATGTACAAAACCTTGCTTGTGCTTATTTTTTAAAAAATCAGTGTGATTGTCTCCAGCAGTGTTCAACTGCAAGGCATGGGCATAGAGAAGGTGAATAGTTTGGGTCAACAAATTGAGTGCAATGGAGGAAGACAGAGATGAAAGAGTTTCAAGTATTACAAAGAAGTGATAATGATGAACCTTGAAATTTAAATAGGACAAGGAAGGAAATGAAAACTGGACACAGGAAAGGGTGGATGAGGTCAGGTGGTGGGGGTCAATAGATTGAAGGGCATGATGAGATAAAAACAAAACAAAACAAATTTAGCACTGGTGACACTTGAGGAGGTAAGTGAAATAGGACGTGTTCGTTAGAACCAGATGTTTGAAATAAAAATATATAAGGTGATACAGTTTCTACTGATGACCAGATCTAAGTATGGTAAACAAAGAGAAGAAAAAAATTTTTCTCTAGTTGGACAAGTCTGGGAACTGAGAGAATTATCAAGAATGATAACAGGAATGGAGACAATAAGAAGTTCAAGTATTGTTTACGAGTGACAAAATTTGGGACAGTTAATAGAACACAAGCTTCAAAAGATCTTGCCAATCAACTGCATTAGTAGAAAATGGTAGAAGTCTGGTTTAATATCAATAACAACTCAGACCCAGTCCACTCTGGACCACCCCATACTGAAAAACTGCTAAGGGATTTTAGTTGACTTCCTCAGTTCAATAAAAGCCAATAATAAAGTTATAGTCTACAACTGAGCACAGCATCAGACAAATTTCCACTGAAGTATTATGCTCGATTCTGGGTCCCTTTAGAATGGGCTAGGTCTAGATACCCTATCATATGAGGAACAATGGAAGGAATCAATATACTTGGTTGGAAAGGCAAGAAAATTAAGGTAAACAAGACAGTTAGGGTTAAACAAAAGACTACAATGCAGAAAATAAGCTAGTCTTTTTTTTTTATTGCCACTGTTTTTTGTTTTTGTTTTTTTAATATAAATTTATTTATTTTAATTGTAGGTTAATTACTTTACAATATTGTATTGATTTTGCCATACATCAACATGAATCTGCCACAGGTATACACGTGTTCCCCATCCTGAACCCCCCTCCCTCTTCCCTTCCTGTACCATCCCTCTGAAGCGTCTTATTTCAGGTAATTCCAAGGCCAAAACTAGAACCCAAAAGGAGGAAGTTGCAGAAGTTCTCTATGGGAAGAAGTACTATTGCAAAAACTTCTGCCACTCAAAATCTTTTGAAGCTTTCATCTCTCTGTCCCTAGCAGGATTCATGTAGCAAAGTGGAAGTGAAAATGTTAGTAACTCAGTCATGTCTGATTCTTTGCAAACTTATTTGGGGCCCACTAGGCTCCTTTGTCCATGGAATTCTCCAGGCAAGAATACTGGAGAAGGTTGCCATTTCCTCCGCCAGGGAATCTTCCCAACCCAGGAATCAAACCCGGGTCTCCCAAATTGCAGGCAGATTCTTTATGTAGAGACTGTAGTAGTATCAGTTAGACATAACATAGAGGAAAATGCCTGCAGAGCTGCAAACTGGATGTTAACTAAGAATGTTTCTAACCCCCAACTCTTTAAGATTTGGTGAATTTGGTGTTTATTTGTTCCCTAACCAAAAGATCCCTGTCTTATACTTCTCTTATACCTCCCACAAGTCTATGCACAGTTTTTGTACAGTTTGGTGGTAATAATACAGCCTGACAAGGTCAAGGGACAAGAAGTATGTAGTAGAAAAGTGCAGGTAGATCTAGGATTTATATCTGGTACAACCATTTACGTGACCTTGAGTAAGCTGACTCAGAATCTGAGTCAAAATAGCTTCCTAACGTGTGAAACTGGACTTTACCATTGACCTTACAGAATTATGGTTAAGTGGGGTAATGTATATATAGAGTGAGGATTAAATGGGCTTATATATAGTGGTGTTAGAGAAGACTCTTGAGAGTCCCTTGGACTGCAAAGAGATCAAACCAGTCAATCCTAAAGAAAATCAATCTTAAATATTCATTGGAAGGACTGATGCTGAAGCTGAAGCACCAATCCTTTGGCCACCTGATGCGAAGAGCTGACTCATTAGAAAAGACCCTGATGGTGGGAAAGATTGAAGGCAGGAGGAGAAGGGGACAATACAGGATGAGATGGTTGGATGGCCTCACCAACTCGACGGACATGAATTTGAGCAAGCTTCAGGAGATGGTCCATGGGGTTGCAAACAGTCAGACATGACCAGAGCAACTGAACAACACATACAGCATCTGACACACAGTTGAGGCTTAATTACTGACTGCAATTGCTCTGTGTGTGTGTGTGTGTGTGTGTGTGTATGTGTTTTAAAGCAGTATTGATAATCTTGATCTTAGCTACTGACTCTCTGTCAGTATTTGAATGACAGTTCTAAGAATAAGGAAGATGCCTTTATTGGTAAAAGAGGTGGAAAATGGCTGTGGTTTCCTTAGCTGCTGCTGCTGCTGCTGCTAAGTTGCATCAGTCATGTCCAACTCTGTGCAACCTCACAGACGGCAGCCCAACAGGCTCCTCTGTCTCTGGAATTCTCCAGGCAAGAATACTGGAGTGGGTTGCCATTTCCTTCTCCAATCCATGAAGTGAACAGTGAAAGTGAAGTTGCTCACTCATTTCTGACTCTTAGCGACTCCATGGACCACAGCCTACCAGGCTCCTCCGTCCACAGGATTCTCCAGGCAAGAATACTGGAGTGGGTTGCCACTGCCTTCTCCGGCTAGACCCCACTAAGGTCACTCTGATTGGATCACAAGCTGGTATGGGCAGTATGCTACAATCTACTTACAAACTTTATTAACATTCATTTTTAAAATGAAATCTTGCTTACCTCTCATTTTTCTATTGAAAACTGTGTGTTCACATCATCAGAAGGTCATAGAATTTTAGAGGTAAAAAGTTCAAATAGGGTCAGGTCCCCCACACTTTCACAGAAGAAAAAAAAGCTACAAATATCATACCACCTGCCTAATAACCCCTTATTCTTCATAATCCCAGACTAACTGAGTCGCATTCTTAATTTACCTACATTTTATGATTTATGTATGACTGTCTGCATAAACAGTGAGGAAACAGTTGTATTGAAAATCAGTCTTTTAAGAATAACAGCTAACATTTAAATGTGAATAGGTTTTGCTTTAAGAACTAATAAATAAGAGTTACATAGCTTTCATAACATCCAAATAATAAATTTTTGTTGCTGTGGTTGTTAATCAAGTAACTTATCTGAGAGCAGTTCAGAACCTTCAATACCTTATTTGATACTGGGACTGGGAAACATAATTTCTCAGATTGAGACATCAAAGTCATAGTCTCTTTACTGTTCATATAAACTTGCCTCATTCTTTCCTTAGTTGAGATCTGTCGAGAAGTATGTTAAAGAGGACTTTCTTGGTGCTGATCACATACTGAGGAAAGGAAAGATACATGAAAGGTGACAACTTATTAGGAGGATTTTAAAAATTGTTGTGGCTACAGGCTGAATCAGTCAACAACAGATAAATTAACAGATGGCTGTTTAAAAACCCCTATAGTTAACTCTTTATTTGTAAATATATAAAATTGATACTTTTCTCTATTATGATAATACAACCAACCAAGTACAAAGATACAAACGTATGCTGAACTACCTAAACATCTACGAAATAGGAGTTCACCTGATCCCTCAACTCCAGACAAATAGTTATTTCCTCTTTCAATTTTTGGTGGTATGTTTGGCAGATTCAATTACTAAGATTATTGGGCACTAAAACCTCTTTTGAGCATCTATGTAGACTGAAAGGCAAATACTGGAAAAGTATCAAAGGAATCAGTTTCCATAGGTGGTTTTACATGACTGACCTAATATGTTTCTTTTATAGTTTCTCTCAGCATTTTACTATCAGCATTTATGAAAGAGAGAAATATACTACCAATTTAAATGGCATAGATGACATGATTAGTAAAAATTCTTCAGAAACAACCACAAATATAGAAATTATCAATACTTACAAAGCAATTAAGAAAAATTTCTTGAGATCTTATCAATTTCAGGAAATAAGAAAGTAAACGATATGAGGGGGTATACTACTTTAAAAAATATTTTATTTGGGGAATGTCATCGTTTTTGAATTTGTTTCATTAGATAACTCATGTTTAGTAATCTGTATATGTAAACTGAATCGAGTATCTCTGGTAGTCATATTTATTTGAACCTGTATTTCCTAAAATACAAAGATAACTAGCCATCAGAAGTGAATATTTGCACAAAACTATACATGGGAGTCACACAAGAGGTATGGATTTGGCAATACAGCACAAAGGGGTGAAGGCTTGGTATGAAGCTCAAACTTTATATATCTTGAGAATGCAACAATTCTTTTAATTCTATGACTCTCAAAATCAAGATCCCTAGAATACTCAAAGCACAGAGTTTAGGAGAAAGACCAAGGAAAACTCCAAGAGAGTAATAAGAAAAGTCTAGTGCATGAGGAAAATGGGATCTGATAACAGACAACTGTATCTGAGTTAAACACACATTTCGTGAATAGTATTCATTCTTAATAGATGAATGTCAAGGAAGTAAAATTGTTTTTACACAAATGCTTGATTCAGATACAATGCATGCACCACCAGATAGTTATGACTGTAGCACTAGGTAGTAGTGTAGAAGTATCCAAATCAGAGTTAAAAAAGCTTGTAAAGTGGTCATTTAAAGTTCTATCAAAGAACGCTTTTAAAAGGATAATTGTCTATTTTATTTTATTTTTTAATTGTCTATTTTAGAAAGAGTAAAAAATGTATTGTCAACAGTTTAGCCATCATCTATATACAGACTGGCTTCTTTTCAATTGTAAGAGGCCATCACCTTTTATCCTCTCCCTCTTTTCCTTCCTTTCAGTACTATTAGGAAACTATTTACAAGTGCACTCTTGGACAGTGTTGAGCAGTAATTATGACTTGCTGACGAAGAGATATGAACAATTACTGAGCCCATTTTGAAACCCTACACTAATAAAGTCATTAGATGCTGCCCTTGCCATGATCCTTCTAAAAGCTTCTGAAGTTACAAGAACACACAGCATTGTTTGCAGGGACAATTGCTGCTGGCAGAATGCAAACCTTGAGTTAAACCATGCTGCAAATTGATCTTGACATTCTGTTAAGACCGCCACTAAAAATCAAAAGCAGAGGAGAAAAGGAGAAAATGAGTGGATAGGATGTAATCATGGAACAGGAGGGGTTCCTCCTCACCTTCTCTCCTCCCTCTTCACAAAACAAACCAGGGAGAAAATGACAAACTCTCCTGGTGTTTTGGAACCTTATTTTAAAGCATTAATTAAGCCTTGACCTGGGATGTTTAGGATGGCAATACATTTCCTTTATAAGGATTTGGAAGGAAAATGTGTCATAAAGGAAATAAAGGAGTTTGGGGAAAATTATATGGAAATCTGGCAGGAAGGCACTCTGGAAGTCTTAATACTCTGACCATAACATGTCCATCTGTTTTTATCAGCTACTTTGCAGAATCCATATCTGCTCGTAGGGAAGCAGCTGGAAATTAACACTCCTTGTGTCTCCCAAGGAGACACCACACCTGGGCTATATTTGCTGGATTAAATGGAAGCATAGGGTTAGAGTAACATGGTCAGCTAGCTTCAGCCAGGCATGAATCAGCAAGTAGTCTGAAATTAAGGGTAAGCCACTGTGATATGGCTAATTACTGAGATGGAAAGAGCAGGCAGACAACCTACTGATAATAAGAGATTTAAGCCAATTAACTCTTGCCAAAGATTAAGTAATGTGGAAAACTATTACTTGAATATCAAGGCTAACAAGTACCTGTCAGCACAGCAGCATAAGTCTACAGTGACCTATTATACTGCACCCAAGGGCATTAAGTTCAAAAGCTAACATTGATAGGCAATAGAATTGTCTGTGAACACTGGTACTAACTGTGTCATGCTACATGTGTTACACGTAACCTGTGTAACCCAGGCTCTGTCAGTAATTCCTAGGGTTCTATCTGCAGCTACTCTGAACACCACTTAGAAATAGTGTGCAATGCCTAATTTAACACTTTGTGGCATGTCCACTGATGTGCCAAACATTTTCATCTCAGGAACTTACATATAAGCAGCTCATTCTTCAGCACTCAAACATTGCTGATTACCCAGTTTGCACTATCCTAGTCAAATTCAATGCTTAAATTTTCTAGAATGAGATAATCTAAAGCAATATCTATACTGGATATACTAAGACATTAGCCACATGGGCCTATTCAGAACAAGTGATACCCATTAACCTACTTATTACTGGTTAACACAAGCGGTTTATTGTGCCACACGTATTACATGGCTTTCCCTGATGAAACAACTTCAGTTAAGAACCTGTAGTTCAACATCAAGGGCACTCATGTGTCAATATTCCCACTACCCAGTCCCAAATAGCTCTAATAGAGTTTTTTTATATAGTTCTATGTATATTTAATTATGATGGTGCCCAGATGGACCTTTGCCTAGCTTCTTGACATACTGCAAAATGAAGCGAGTCCACCATTCTTATATATCCAATGGGCATATTTATTTTAATCAAAGCCACCACCAAAGCAGAAGGTTCAGAGTACCATCCCAAATGGCCCAATTTGAAAGGCCAATTGCTTTAGAGGTATCAGAGAGACTTGGTGAGTCTGGGGGAGAAACTTTGGAACCAGTGGATAAACTTGTCTTTGGTTAGAATTCAATCCACTTTCCAGATGGCCAGGGGGTTCCGAGGGCACACGAGCTGAGGCCACAACAGCCTGGGGTACTAATGTTAGCAGAAGATGAGGTACCCCTTCTAGTTATTTTTAGTTCATTCTCCAAGGAGAAGACTTTTGAAGGCTTTTGCTTTATTATTCCTATTAATGGCTGTTGGGGAAAACCATACAATTAGAGGGATATGGTAGCATCTCCAATGATATTTCCACTATCCAAGTGCATCTCTCTTATTCATTATGTTTCAAAAATCCTATTAGAGATTATTGGTTTAATCTATCAATATAACACTTATATTTTAAAAGGTACTTTAATGCATTGACATTACAGACATAGCTCCCTTGGGAAGCTGACAACCTAACAGGGAGAGAGACAATAAACATTCCATATAATGAATGCCATCAACACAAGTTAGTACAGTGATATGATGGCAGTATACAGAATGTGCATTTTCACCCAGACTGAGGCAAGGGAAGAATGGGAGTAGATGCAAGGCTTCCTAGAAGTGGTATGTGTTCTGAATTTCAAGAAATTATTCTCTCATAGACGATCCACTTGCTATATTATGCTAAAAATATTTTTGTTGTTTATTAGTTAAATCCACCATGGTTTTATACATGTTACAAGTCCAAAGGGTTCCTGATCTCTGCTCCACTGTCTGCCTATAAGCAGATGCCAATACCAGCATGAATTATTGACAAAACAACTTCTTGAGATCTGTCTATCCTGATTGGTTGGCCTTAATGTTCAATTTGGTTCAGACCACACAGGATTACATTAGCTGGCCAACTTCTATTTTTTCTCTCCTCCACAATTCAGATAGCTAATTATGAAATTTAAAGTACCAATATCCTTTTGTAAGAATAGCAACTCAATAAAGTAAGAATGCTGCTAATATTAAAAAATCTCTGAAGAGAAAGAGTGAAAATCTATTATCACCTTCTGTGTGCCATCTCTTTCAGTCCTTCCCTGGCTCACTCAGGTAGAATGACTCAGTATGAATTTCATCTATACTCCCAAGGTACCCTGTATATATTTCATATTACATATTAGCTCTTATGTCAGTCTTACCTACTAGATTATGAGTGTTTTAGGCATTAGCACTGTATCTTTTCCAACTGTTCATCCTCAGTGCATAGCACTGATCCTGGTTCATATTAAACATTCAGTAAATGTTTGAAAAGTGAAAGTGTTAATCCTTCAGTCGTGTTAGACTCTTTGTGACCCCCTGGACTGTAGCGTATAGCCATTTCCTTCTCCAGGGAATCTTTCTGACTTAGGATTGAACCTGGGTCTCCTGCACTGCTGGCAGATCCTTTAAAACATCTGAGCCACCAGGGAAGCAATAAATGTTCAATAAATGAATAAACATGGAACAATATATACCTTTCTTAAGATATTTTAGCCACTTCCATTGAATTACAAGATCTCTCTGTTTACTATTATCTATTTGGTTTTAGCTTTTTCTTTACAGTTATATCCTACTGTTTTTATCAGGATTATTGTTTTACTGGATATTTGGGAAATTATATCTTCTAGCACCTTTCAAGACTAACAAGGGCTTTCTGCCTACTGCTTTAAGAAAAAATGGCTCTGAAATGCAACTATACCTGGAAGCCAGTAAGACTATACAGAATTTTCTAAGAAAGAAACTTCCATTTAGATATACAATACTGAAATTATAAGCAACATTCTTAAGTGGAATTAAATGAATACATTCATTTGTCAAATTCTTACTGAGTTTCTTCCCCAGAATTTCGTAAAGTGCTGTGTTTAATGAGACAAATAAAATAAGTCCTTCCAGAAGATCATGATTTAGTGAGGGAGAAAAGAGGCAAGTAATCACTACTGTTAAAGTCTGATGTTTTAGTTAATATTTGGACTGTTCCACAATCAATCTAGAAGTTATTCTAATCCATTATACAGATATAGACTGGTTAACTTAAGCATTCAGCTTAGAAAGTTACTAGAATTATTTTGGAAGGGGGAAATCCAAACCATCTATATCTTCAGTGGTGTATACCTGTAACATTCTATAGAAATCTGTTTCTTATTTATTCTAGTTTGTTAACGAAATCAGGCATTCTGGATTGTTAGCAAAACTAGGATATCTAACTTATAATATCAATTCACACTCATATTCTTGTAACTTAACTAAAGCATTCACTTAGTTCAATATCCTTCACTTAAAACAGAAGAGATTCACAGTAAATTATGGAGGACTAATGTTTCTGTAGGTTCAATCCAAGTATTTCTTAAGCAAAAATAAAATAGTTTGGCAAGCCTTTTCCTGTCTTGGGCATCAATGTCCCCAGCTATCATATCAGAGGACAGTCTCATAAAACCACTAAGGAAGCATCCAGACTAAACAGCTTATAGACATCACAGAGATGGAAACTCAATGAGATAATTTTATTTAGATGCATCTGTGGTAGATGGTAAGAAAATTGTGGCTAAAGCCAAACTGTTTTGGGGGGCAATATATCAGCCTAAGTAATTTGCTTATAATTTTGTATATCAAAAGGAAATCTACTTTTACTCTTTTGGAGTAAAAGTATGGAAGTATGGAATGGAAGAACATTCCATTCTAGCAAATTGTCATCTTGTGTTTGTAGAATGTGAATTTTACCATAGGCCTTAACTGTAAAAATGAGCAGCTGTACACAAACAGTAGCAATATAATTTTACTTATTACTTTATAGAGATAAATGTAATACCTTAAAATAGTATTTAATTTGCAATATGGATAGAATCTGACTTTGAGTAAGGATGACAAATGTTTTAAATCCCAGAAATTATGTTTTCTCCCCATTGCCTTGTTTCTTGTTCCTATAAATGTTTATTAAATTCCTAGATGTTTCTATTTAGTCTTTAATATCATTTCTTTTTATTTTCATAACAGTAACTTAATAATGAGATGCCACATAAATGTTGATTGAAATATCCTATCATACCTCATAGTTGGTCTTGCAACTCCTTGAGAAAGAGCTCTAAAGCCTTAAACAAGGCTTTTATTTTGTGTTTCAAAAAAGTGTCATAAGGAGTTAATAGGACACAGCTGTACTGGCTCTTTCTAATAAGCAGCTTCTGTCGCTTTGGTCACCACAGGTGTCTCTGTAACCTGCACACTCTTATTACTAGTGTATCAAAGTTGTGCTACTTAACAGACTTCTTTAGTAAAACATAACAAAGCAATTACATGGCTGTTGATTGCCAGTCATAAAAAAAAAAAAAAAAAACCCTCAAACACTGCTTTTCAAAAGAAACTACACTGCAATTTTTTGTCATTGTAAAATAAAAGGAACTAAGGAATTAAATGGAGGATAGAACAAAATAACAGCAGGTAGCCTGCTGAACTTAGCCACTACAGATGGTTTAGAAATAGTGTTTCCTTCTCCATCGAGTTGTGGATAAAAGGAAAGGAGGAGATTCCTTACTGCCAGTGAATGGCAAAAGATTTAGCCAAGTCTCCAGTCTATGTATTTTGCCTCATGAAAGACCTTCGATGCTGCATTTTTATCTGTTTTTGGCACTGCTTTTCATCACCTTTAACTGAGTGTGAATAATAACCTGATTTAATTTAAACAAATACAGGTGCTAAAGGTTCTTTACTTATGTATAACAGGGAATATTTCTAAGGCAGAACGAAGTCATCCTATGAAAATTCCTAACCATTTACTTAAAGAAATGAAGTATTAGATGAAGAAACTGCTTCAACATTCTTTTGCTTCACTTTTAAGGGAAGAATCATCTTTCTTTCCATATTCATATTACATAAAACAAAGTCTGAATGATGAACAAAAATTCAGTGAGCCATAAAATAATAAAAAGACAAATCAGATGATTTCCAATTGTTCTACAGTCATTTAAATCATGTAACTACAATAGAATTGCCTGAAATGACTTAATTTAATTTCCCTGTTCATAAACCAGCAGGCTGTGATTATGATTGTGTTAACACCACCCAAAGTTGCATCACAGGATGTTATGGCCACAAGTGTAATTAAACACGATGAAATATATTTCAGAAGGTAAACTCAAATAGGCAAAATATGAAGAATTATTCATTACTTACAGATATTATGATTAACAAACAAAGTAAATTTATCCTGACAGCTAGGAAAGGGATTTTTTTTTTTTTTAACTGAGAATATGGATGTATTGCTGGCTGTGTGCAAAAGAATGTGTGCAATAAAGCGATTACATCAATTAGCATATGCTAGAGTTAAGCTATTACCAACTCCACTGGACTAGTCCAGAATGTCTTGCCTTCATCACTGGAATTATTAAGAAAGCAAACTTACTAGTAGGATTATATATTATATTTTCCTTGTCTTTCCTGAATATTATTAGAAACAAATTTTAATGTTCAAAAACATATTAGAACATTAGAATATACAATACTAAGAAATGTATTTTATTATTGCAAAAAGATAAGAACAATGTATTTTGGCTTTGGGGTTATTCCTGAATGTAAGAAATCTTTTATTAAAGTATTTTTTCACAATTGTAAATAACTGCATATATTAACTACAACAAACAGTTTTTATCTAATTAAATGTAATAATAGAAAAGCTGAGGATGAAAATGTTTATGATGATAAATCAAATACAATGATGACTTAAAACAAACAAAAGCCCAACTTATAACTTATGAACAACAGTATTACCTTGCTCTGTTGGCATCCTTTGTCAGATCCCAAGCCCAGGTTATAAAATTTTGACTCAGATAAGAGACAATAGATTCAGCACAAAGCATTTGTGAGCAGAACACGTTGGTTAATACACTTTCATCATGGTGGAGGTAGATAGCAAGAAGCTTTCTCTGAAAAGAGGAGAAAAGATTGATGAATTAAAATATCCACTGATGTAACCTTCCTTGAATTTTGAAAGGCACAATCAGTCAATACAAACAACAAAGATAAAAATTAAATGTTATTCCCTAAGAGTATCTGACACCTGGAGCTCCTAAAGCATCTACTAATTTGAATACATTTTGCTTCGGATGATTATACTCTGTCTTACAGACTGCTGTCACAGATTCCTGTTAACATGTGCAAGCCTATCTCAAGCATGAATCAAAATAAGATTGCATTTTCTTTAAAGGAAATGTAATTACAATTCTTCATATTTAGCACATACTTTATAAGTAAAGGGAAAATTAATTCTGAGCTATTCAACAGTACAGAGAAAAAAATACCGATTAAGATTGAATGCCAAAATCTCCTCTTACATATTTTTTATGTTTTTAACCTGAACACTGAAGAGTCTCTTCTACTTGAAAGAAAAAAGTCTGAAATAACTTTTGTTTTAGTTCCTCAGGTAATTTCAAAGTCCTTAATGTTTTCCCATATCAAAGTCCTTACTTCAGAACATGTGATTGATATCTACTTGCCATTTGAAAGGATGATAGAAAAATGTTTACTTCATATGAGTTCTTTCTAGTTTATATTTCAGAAAATATCCAATGTAGTTTCTCATATAGAAAATTATTCTTTCCTTTTTGCCTGATAAAACTTGCTTTCAAGAAATGACATTTGCTCTTTTAAATGTATCCTCTGTCATAGCTAGATAATCAATAAAATAACTGAAACTAAAAGCTGATATTGAGCAATATAATTTGCAAATGTCAGCTTTAACCACAACAATGGTGGTTAAAGAACCTAAATTGTCCTTAACTAATTTTCTGGTGCTACGCTATAGAAGAGCTGAGTTTAAGAACAGCCAGTTACCAGGAAATGGAAAGGTAAAATATTATGATAAATACACAAACTAATCTGTGAAATTCTGGTGAAGGACAATTTCAAGGAAGCTTAGAGTCCTTCCCCTCATATTGAAAAAGAATGTGATGATGAAAAAAACTGCTGTGTAGTAAGATGAACAAAAGATGGGATTTTATTATAACCCAGGGTTTTTATTTATTTAACCCATTCACAGAAGAAGGGTTCATGCTGATGAACATCTGATGCTTGGAATTATGTTGATAAACAATCCTAATAATAATAATAATCATTATTTTCTTCAAAGGAAAATTTTGTACTATGTGAGCGTAGCCAGAAGTAGATGCTTCCAAAATGAGTGTGTTAGTTACACACCCATTATCTAACACACCCATTATCTACTTTAATCCCTAGAATAAACCTGTAAAATGGTATTCTTAACTTTATTAACCTATGAGGAAACTGAGCTTTAGAAACCTGACTTATCCTAAATTTCACAACTAATAAGTAAGTAGTTTATCTGGGATTGGAATCCAGATTGACTGACTCCAAGCCTAGTGTTCTTTCTTTGATACTATAGAAGTAGCAAAGAACCCAACTACACTACACTCCAGGCTTAGAGAGCTTGTAGAGTATTAAGGCACCAGATGCTCACACATCAGTACTTCTGGGGCCTCAGAGACAGCATGTAATGTGAATAAGGGCAGAACTCCTGAGTGTAAGTAGCTCCAACAGTAGCTGCTTCCAGGTGTCAATTTATTCATTCAACAAGTATTTGTTAAAATATTCTTTGTCTCAGGCTCAGCAGGAAGCAGTAGTGATGAAACATCGAACAAGAAAGGTTTAGGGTTTTTTCATCAATGTTGACACCTGCAGATAATAGTAGCTGGTATCTAGGAAGTCTGTAATCAGATACATTGTGGGAGAGATATTTATCTGGAAGATTCCTACTCAATCTTTAAGGCTCAAAGTAAATGCCTCTATGAAGCCTTCCCTGATTCTCCAAGGCAGTGGAGCGCTTCCTTTTTGGGCCTCTATCTCTTCTGTTATATTATAATTGTTAACCAGTTTCCCCTCTAAACAAAGTCTCTCAAGGGTAAGGGCAGGATCTCTTTTGGTCTTCTTTGCATCCCTAAGTTAGCATAGGTCTCAACATATTTGAGGAAAGAAACAGGACTGCTGGTTTGTATCAACGACAGCCCTCTGGCAAAAAAGACACTAAATGGTAGCCAAATCACTCTTAGTAAACGAATCTAGAAATCTACTGCTTTAGGGGTGGGAATATGAACCTGGCAGCACTAACAAGTTCAGCACTAACAAGTCTTCTCCTTAGAAGCTCTCTAGCCCAACAGACAGAGAGATGTCAACCTCTAATTCTGCTTGATTATATCTCAGCAACTACATTTAAAGAGACACTGGGAACAAGAGAGCCATCCATTTTTGAATCAGCATATTTTTAACCAAACAACAGCAATGGCTAAATCTTTAAAATGCTTATTTCTCTCAAGAACACTGCAATGGAACATTTAGACTTTGGGAAAGAGATTAGCAATTTACATTGCTATATCACTGATTTAATTTGAATGCTCTTCCAAAACAAACACACATATACTGAAGAGGCTACTAAGAAACCCAACATGGAGAGTTCCCTATAAGTGCAGCCGACAGTGTTGACTGAAACTAAACTTGGAAATCCAGGGCACTAATGCACAATATCAAGCAATAAAAAGCATCTCTTTGGCAATATTTAATTTAAAAGAAGAAGAAAGAGGCAGGCGAAGATCAGGCACTGTCTGTTTTGGAGGATCAACCATTCTGCATTTCAAAGCATTGGTCCCTGCAATATCCAGGTTACTGTGCTAGAATCTCGACTATTATATCGCAGTTGTGAGAGGGAGGGCAAAGATGTGTTTACTCAGTGATTAGGCCCTTAGAATAAGCCTCTAGCTCCTAGAGAGACAGCTCACCACTTATTCATTTGGACCAATTCACAAAGCCTAGGAAGATTAAACATCCATGCTGAGAAGACAAGCGAATGCAGACGGTGGAAAAGAAATAAAAATTCTTTAAAAACTCTGAGATGACTTCATTATTTTTCCACAAGGAAACTTTAGGAAAGTGTTTAGTTAGAGAAAAACCCACATTGACCTCTCTCTACACCCTTAATCTTTCCTTTGTGGTGGCACTGCTTTGTGGTAAGCGACTGGCTCGCCTCGCCCCTCTTTTCACTGGAAGCTGAGAGAAAAAAGGGTCTGGAGAAACAGTTTTCGTTCCAGGGACACAAACCCCTGACACTGTTAAACATGAGATGCCAGGAAAACACACTTTAAAAAAATCTCACTTTAAGCTCTAAACTGTGAGAAAGGAGATGATATAAAGAGTATCAGAGAAGGATCTTCAGATTGGGGGTATTCCCATAGTAGCTTTCACGAGAAAAACTGAAACATCTTAAAATAATCTTTTCTCCCAAACATAATAATGCTTTCAACTTTCAACGAAATTTTTTTCTTCTGCTATTATGACAGTAAAAACAGGTAAAATGTTAAGACTTAATAATATGAAAATGCTACTAAATTTTGGTTACCTAAATCTCTGATCAAACTATAGGCACCTAAATGAAACCCCTCCCAGACTCAGATTTCTGATTATTTTATTGACTCAACTAAACACAGGCCAAAACAGTGAGAACTGGGTTAAGCATATCAGAAAACTGCTTTTGTGAAGAAAGGGCATTTAGTACATAGAAAAAGCATAGGAAAATGTTTTGTTTTCCATTACTATAACCATTTTTCCCTTTGGCCCATTAATAATTCAGTTCAACAACATTTACAGAGTGCCTATGTGTTAGGCATTGAGAATATAAAGATGAATAAAACAAAGTTCCCGTGCTCTCTAAAAGTTGGGGGTCTGGAGGGGATGGCAAATGCGGAAAGCAAAAACTTAACTGCAGTATCATATGAGAAGCAGTAAGATCAGGGCATTTAAAGAATGTACATTTTATTTGTCCTTTCTAATTTGGCAGAGAGAGTGTAAGTCTGGTTGAGGAAAAAGGCAAGCAGCCTAGCTATATTCTCCTCAGACTCCCTCTTTGTGATCTAGGTTTTGGTAACACAGTTAAAGGAAAGCCTCCAAGAATTAAAGTAACAGAAAAAACTGTGCTAAACCCAGTTTTGCCACTTAACAGCGGTGTAATTATTGAGGCAAGATGTAAGGATTGTGGATATAGTAGGTAAAATACCTATTTACAATGTGTGGCTCGTAATAGGTGCCGAATAAAATGCAGCTGTTAGGCTCAAGATTCTGAAAATATCCATGCAAAATAAAGGATTTAAAGGCCATTTCAAGATAAATTATAGCCATAAAAATACAACTCCTTCATTCCTCCTACTAGTGTTTGGGATGCTTAACTGTGTCCGCAATTTCAGGGCTTCACTAATCTTCATATTCAAATCCAGGTGCTAAGGTACTAAGTCGACTCTTAGAAAATGCCAGGCTGACAGCAACCAATGTGACCTGGCCCTGAGCTACAGTAGCTATTGTGTTTAGATACTCAGCATCACAGAACTACAGAACATTAGAGCTGGAAGAAATGAGCTGGCTAAGTCTCAAAATAAGCCAGGCACAGAGCAGACATTCAGAAAATATTTGCTAGATGGACTGAAAAGAAAGTTGTCTAGTTTCTTTTTAGGTACCAGAATATCCGTAATTTGTGTGTTCCATGATTTTGAAGTTGATATGACAAATGATTTCTAGAAATGGTATTTCATATGTTTTTCAGTATATGAATTAAAATAAAGTAAAAATAATTATCTTTGTGTAAACTGGGACCCAATTTTATTTCTCCATTTTCAGTTTCCCTTCTCCTTTTACATCATCGCCATAATAGAATCATCACTCTTCTTTTAAGTTTGGGGGTGGTTTATGATACAAGCCACTGATAAACTGATACAATAGTAAACACTCTTTTATATTTTACCTAGATTGATCAATTATTAACATTTAACATTTAGGCCATATTAACTCAATCATTCTTTTCATGTTTCTTTCCCTGAAACATTGAAAGCTTCACATATCATGACACCTCCACTCTAGTGTCTGTCTCCTAAGAAATAAGGATATTCCCTTACATAATCATTATTTCTTTACTCACACCTAAGACATTTAATATTGTTTATAATATTGTACAATTATCTAACACAAAATCCATATTCAAATTTCTCCAGTATCTCAAAATGACCTCCGTAGCTATCTTATTTATTGTTTTAAATCTAGGCTCTAATTAGTTCACGGCCAGTTCTAATTAGTTCATCCCAGTTCACTGCCCACTTCTACAATCTTGTTCCTATATATGCATAGATCCAGCCAGCATCCAACCAAGACTCAAGCACATAGTAAGAACTGTGGCACAGCAGCATGAAGCTACATCGTCTGGAAACAAATTCCTGCTTCACCACCTTCCAGCTCTGTGACGTTGGGAAAGCTATTTCTCTTTTCTGTGCCTTGGGTGACACATAGCTTTGGAAGTCCAACACTCTTAGATGGGAGTGGTGACATGACTATTATATAGAGGGGGTCCTTGTGTCTAGGTATGAACAACAGACAGGCTGCTTCTTTATGAAGGTGATATTTGAGCTGAAATTTAACTTTAGGTGATAGTGGAAAAAAGGAGGAGTGAAAAAAGAGTAAAAGCAAAGAGAAAAGGTTGGGAAAAGGCCCTGTGATGTCAATGGCCTGATGTATTCAAAGAACTCCAAGCTGGTAATTTTGAAGAGTAAAGAATCAGAGTGCAGACTGATTTTGGAGAGAATTGTGACACTCTGTCTTTTTGTTGTTGTTGTTCCTAAAACCGAGTTGAGGGACCAACTGATAGCAACCAACTAGAGAAGTTCCAAAAGAAAATAGCCAGCTAGTGAAGATGAAGAGATGCTAGGACGGTATCTTTTCCCTCTTACTTCCTAAAGCAGATGTTGGAATCGCATTCTTGAAGACACAGTATATGTCTGAGATGTATTTGAATCTCACACTGGGAGATTGCTCATGTGAAAGTCGTAAGTTAAACAAACCAAAAAGCCTAAAGCAAAATTAAACTCTCTTTGTAAAATAAGCTAACAAGTGTTCACTGGGTACAGAGCTTTATCAGTTTGCATTGTTCAAACTGTATTACTCAGGTCATAAAATATCTTTGAGAAAGATAACCATGTGCCTAAAGTTCTTATGAATAAGGAAACTGGAAGCCTGGGACTTTCCTGGTGGTCCAGCGGTTATGACTCTGCCTTCCAGTGCTAGGGACACAGGTTTGACTCCTGGTCAGGGAATTAAGATCCCACAAACTGTGGGGTGACTAAACCCACAAACCATAACTAGACAGTCAGTGTGCTGGAACTAAGAGCCGAACAGTGTGCTGAAACCAAGAACTAACAGTCAGAATGAATAAATAACTATAAAAAAATAAACTGGAAGCTCAACTGACTGGCTGTTACAGCAAACTGACTGTTTTTACTTTTCTTTTCTGTGAAATATGTACTTATATTGCTTGCCCCTACTGGGTCATTGTCCTCTTTTAACTGATCTTTAGAGTTCTTCATGGGGCTTCCTGTTCTTCCTAAGTGTATATGCTAGAGAAATTAAGTTCCCAGTACTTCTAATAAAGATACTAGGCCCTGCTTAACATCAGAGATACTTTGATTTTCTTAATATAGTTATTTATAAAAGACTGTAAATGACAAGGCAAATATAAAACCAACAGATTCTATTGAAATGCTTCAGAGGAAAGAAAGGTCAGAACACATTAGTGTAGGTCTATGACAAAAGCAGTATTATTCTCTGTTTTGTTAGGCACTCCAAGAAGCGTGTGGGAGAAACAGGATACTAGAAGATACAAATGTATAAAAAGGTATACAAAAGCTAACAGGCTGTGAAACGCAGGAGTCAAAAAGTTTGTAAACTATACTGTGCTATTATCGTACTATGATTTTCTAATCATTGCCTGACACTCCACAATTACACATATACAAACATACACAGTTGCTCAGTCTCTGCCACCAATTTTTCCCTTTCCATCCATTCTATTGATACAAACTGCCACCACAATACTTATTTCTCTGACAATGTCACCCTCTTCTTCAGCACTTTCAAAAGCTAACTACTACCTCACAATAACAATAGTCTTTAGCTGGCATTCACGGATTTCCATGTTGAAACCCCAGTCTACTTCTCTATTTCAGTCTGATTTCCTACTGCTCCTTTACATGTACCAATTATGTAGGCCAATTCATCTTCCCTAGTATGTGCATCTGAATAACTTGGTTACTGTGAAGGTAAGGATTCATTATTTCAAGCTGGGTTAATTGCCAAGGTACTTTAATCTCCATTTCAGAGAAAATGTTGGCTTATATAGTCAGTTTCAGGTTCCAGGTTCAAATCCAAATCAGCCTGATTTATTCAATGTCCATCTACTAAAAGCAAACAATCTTATAGATGTTTCATAAACATTTTGAAGACGTTTTACTTATATTAATTTCTTGTTAACCTTGTGAGGTATGCACTACAATACAAATTTTTAAGTTGATGCTCAGAGAGATTGAGTAACCTAATTTTAATAGTGCACAGCAAGTAAATGGGGGCTCAGAATTTAATATAAGAATTCCCATTATTTCTCTTTCTACCATACTCTTTATATTTAAATGAAAATGTTTAAGACTAAATATAGAACAAACTTCTTAAATTTATGAATGGAATACTTAAGAGATCCAATTTAGCTTTTTATCCTTTACAAATAGGTAGTATGAGTAACAGATACTTTCTAGGGACAGGGAGGGCTCCTTAAGAGAAATGATACAAATATGACTAAAGCCCACTAAAAATCAGCCTTGCTTTTCATATTTTAATAAATTTTACCTATATAGCTGTTTGAATATGGTTATATGGCTCTCAAAAAATGGTGAACAGCAATAAATTGAGAAGAATGCTTCACACAGCAGCATATCTTAAAACTAATTAATTTTAACCAATTTAAAAAAGTTTTATTATAAACATTAAAGATTTTTACAATTTTAATTAGGTAGATCTGATAACTCAGAGAATTAGAGGCAAATTCTAGATAAGGTGCTATATACTGTTTAGTGGAAATATCTAATTACAGAACAGCATATTTAGTATGGCTGCACTTCTATAAAACCCAGCAACATTTTTACTGATGTATGTTTGGAGACTTTTCTTTTTTTAACCACATTTAAAAGTAAAAACATTTAATAGTGCTTATTTTCAGGTTTAGGATTATGAGGTAACTTAATTTGCTACTTTAAATGTATCTGTATTCTTTTAACAAACACTTCATTTATATGAAAACATACTTCAAAAATTATACTAGCATCATAGTTCTTATCTCATACATGTGCCAGATGCTATCCTAGCTGTCATAAAAAATTACTCTAAAGACACTGTCTGCCTTTAAGGAATTTAAATTGAAAAGAAAACAAAGACATGATGAACAAACTGCATATTTTCCAAAGCACAAATAGATCTGTTTGGCTGATTTTTCTGGATAATGGAGTGCTAGAAACTTACCAATCGCAGTTCTGGCTTCAGATTTGATTAGTGCTTACTTCTTTTTAAAAAACATTGACCAAGGATGGTATCTAGGTTATTAACTTGAGGAAGCAGAAACAGCACTACTACTTTGTTGCTCAGTCGTGTGTGACTCTTTGCCTGTCAGGCCCTTCGGTCCATGGGATTCTCCAGTCAAGAATTCTGGAGTGGGTTGTCATTTCCTTGTCCAGCACTATTTTAAAATGGGCCAATTTTTAAAATGAGTGTAATAAAACCTGATAATGAACAAGGTACTGTTAGAGCAAAGCATTCATTTTAGAGCTATAAATGCTCAAATGGGTTCTCAAAATTCCTTTATAGAACTGTTCGTAAAGTTAAGAACAGTTTTTTATTATTTTTTTATTCATGTACTGCATAAAAAATCAGGTTTGGTATTTTTCAGATTATTTTCCATTGCAGGTCATTATAAGATATTGACTATAGTTTCCCATGCTATACAGTAAACTTTATTGCTTATTGTATATCTATTTTCTGCGACCCCATGGACTATACAGTCCATGGAGTTCTCCAGGTCAGAATACTAGGATGGGTAGCCTTTCCCTTCCCCAGTGGATCTTCCCAACCCAGGAATCGAACCAGGGTCTCCTACATTGCAGGCAGATTCTTTACCAACTGAACTATCAGGGAAGCATTTATGAGGAGATCCCACTTAATCCTCAAAACAACCATATGAAGTAAATACATATTATCATCAACCCTTCTTTTTTCTAGATTAGAAACAGGCTCATTACTTGTTTGGGAACACAGAGTTACTAAGTGGGAAATCAAGAACTGAAGCACTGGTTTCCTTAATTCATGTGTAATATTTGGAAACAGTACTGGGTTTGAAGATCTAAGGAAGTATAACAGGATTACTGCTATCAAAGCCCAGTCTCCCAAAGGGCGGCTGGGAAAAGGAACAATCTTTCACATGGGACATAAGCCCTGGCACTGGGATTTTTACTGCTGTTGATTTTTAGTCACTTACAAATGTCTAATCATTCTCTGGGGGGCTTTTTGTTGTGAAGTGATCTTAGGGATAGCAGAACTGAGAGGTGGGGAGGCTATAAGGAGAAAAAGAAACTTCTTTAGGGGAAGAAAATCCCAGGGAATCATGGGTGCGGCTGGTGGTAACTTAACTATAATTAAAGAGGCAAACCACTGGCTCTTCCTTATCTATAGATAAAATGGAAGCTTCATTCATCAAATATTTTTTAAACACCAGGTAATGCCAGAGCATCACAGACCCCTCTATGCTCCTGTTGATGTTCTCAGCCTCATCATACCAGGCAATCCAACTCTCTGTCTTGCATTGTTTTGCTCTGTCTTATTTTTTTGGTTGTATTTTCCCTGGTAGTTCAGACGGTAAAGAATCCACATGTAATGCAGAAGACCCAAGTTCGATCCCTGGGTCAGGAAGATCCCCTGGAGAAGGGAATGGCAACCCAACTCCAGTATTCTTGCCTGGAGAATCCCACAGACAGAGGACCCTGTCAGGCTACAGTCCATGGGGTCACAAACAGTCAGACACGACTGAGCAACTTTCAGCCTCAATTACAATCTTCTGGTATTTCCTTATGACCTTCTTTTGTTTAGAATTCTATTTGCTTGTTTTATTTATCTTACAAGATTTAGGTCAGAAGTACCTCCTCTAAAAATCTCCCTGAACTTCTAAGGCAGATGAAGTACCTCTCCTCTTTGCTCCTAAAGCATTTTATAGATCTATTTATATATTGTTTTATCTTCCTTACTAGGGCTTCCCAGGTGGTGCTAGTAGTAACTAACCTGCCTCCAATGCTGGAGATATATAAGAGATGCAGGTTCAATCCCTGGGTCAAGAAGGTCCCCTGGAGGAAGGCATGGCAACCCACTCCAGTATTCTTGCCTGGAGAATCCCAAGGACAGAGTAGCCTGGAAGGCTTTAGTCCATAGGGTTGCGAAGAGTCGGACATGACTGAAGTGAATGAGCACACATCTTCCCTACTAGACTGTGGACACGTCAAGGACAGGAAACCTCTATATCCTAGGTCCTTAAATAGGCATACAATAAATATTTATGGCCTTCAATTCAATCAACATCCCTAACAGTTAAGGGCAAAGAAGAGATCATAAAACCGATTAATTCATCATCAGAAGTCAAAACTTTCCACAATATACTTAAACACAAGAACTTAGAATACCTGTTTCACTGAAGTTGAAGCTCTACTTTGAACAATATTGTAAATTTCTCATGAAAAAGGCAGAAAGAATGTGAGTACCCTCACCAAGTGCTCTCGAATGAAATCAGTTTGGAGCAGTTTTCATTAAGATGAATTGAATGTGTATCGTGAGAAACACTTTATCAAATGTAGTGTTTTACTTAGTGATTAACTATATACCAGTTGATGAAGCTCCCCAAATCCTTTGTAATCCCACCACTCCAATAAACATTTAATGAGTATATAAGTTCAAACAGCCTAGCAGAGGATTTAAACCTTCAGTCTTGTTTTTATTTACTCTTAGAACTCAATTTCTCACTTCAAGTGAAGACTGCTGGTGCTCAAGGCTCATCTGTTGCCCTGGTAAAATTAATGTGTCTCCAACAGTTTAAATTAAACATGTGATGTTTAAGATGAAAGAAATTTAGTAACAATCCCATAGTATCAGTCATGCTTGCCTTAAAATGTTTGAACATAATAGGAAAACTCTTCTTAAAAATGATTCATTCAGAAGTTTTTTTAAAAAAATATCAAAAACAATTTCTTTTAACTTTCAAATGTGCAGTCTGAAAGAAGAGATGAGTTTGATAACTGAATATAGTAGTTTAGCAGTTAGCACTGAAAAGCTTCTGGAAGTAAGATGGTGTAGTATAAAACACACTTTTATATGTTATAACACCTGCACTTTTACTTGGCCTCTACTGCTTATCCTTGATTTGCCTTTGGTTAAGTCACGTAGCTTTTCTGAGTTTCCTCATCCCTGCAATTGGAATACTGATATTACATATCCCTATCTCACTGGTTTGTTGTGGGGTTGAAATGAGATATGTATGCATAGGAAAAAGCTTCACAAACCATAGTACACCATATAAACCTAAAGCAGTAGTACTATTTCTATACTTTCTAGACAATTGTTTTTAATTTTAAAGGAATATGTATATAATTTGGTTGATGACTAAAATAAATGTTTCTTCTCAGATTTAATTTTGAATAACTTATCCACTATGCAGACAAATCTTAAGTTTACAGCAATGTAATAAATGATACATAAACTGCTATTGACCTTCAACTTGGAAAAGAGAAATGAAGAAAGAAAAAATCCCTGGACAAGCAGAAAAAGATAAAGATGGTTTAGGAGTCCAAAGAAGTCAATGGATTTTGGCATCAATCTAATATAAAACAACACATTTAATTACATGAACCAATGACTTTCAGTTGTTAAAATACTAATTAATCAAAAACAAACAGTCAATTGTTTCATTAGAAATACCAGAAATTATTAAGAGTTTATGTTCCTCTGGGGATCAGCAGTCTGAATAAATCCAAATACCAATTTACTGTACAAAGGCACGCAGTAAAAAGTTCTTTCATCTATTACATATTGTATATTTAAATAAAATATCATCACTGAAAGTTATAATGTTTCTAATAGCTTTTAAAATGGAATTCAACAGATGACTATGCCTGTTTGGGAGCTATATTTAGATTATAAAAGACCCTTGTATTTTCTTGTTACTCCAACTGCTTAGCAGTCTTGCTGGAAAGCAGAGACAAATTAATCCCAAATACATTCATACCCAGCAATGAATTGAAAAATAGATTATTTTAGAACTATAAATATTCTTTCAAACATATTTATGTTCAACAATAAGTGATTGTTTAAATAAAATAACATCGCCATACAATGATGGACTCTATAACCATTAAAAATCTGATTATAATAAAGTATTCAGCATTACTTAAGAAGCATTCTTGCCAAAAAAAAAAAAAAGAAATTCACCTGAATCTAACAAAGCTTTAAGCCTTAATATCCATTTCTCAGGAAATACAGAGATAGAGGAACAAGTTAAATAATATCACAAGGAAACAATAACACAAATCGAGAATTTAGAACAATTTGTAATCATCCAACATGATTTCTTCACAAAGCAAATGTCATAAAAACAGGTGGTGGGGAATAAAGGGAGTGTTTGCTTAAAAGGGTATAAGAAATCTAACTAACAAATATAATTTGTTATCCTTGACTGGATCATGGTTTCCCAATCAACCAGCGAAGTTTGAATATGCACTGGATACTAGATGATGTTAGGAAGTTATTGTTAATTATGTTACAAGCAATACTGGTATTGTGATTCTGTGGGAAAATATCATTATTTTTGAAAAGTGTATGCAGCTGTTTTTATGGGTAAACTATGATGTCACCTTGAAATGGCTTAGCAAAAATAATGAATATATAAGGGTATCCTAACTTATGCAGTTTAAGTTTCAATAATTTCAAAAGTTTAACTGCTAAAACTTAAAAAAAAATTTGCAACTTAGATTTCTTTTATATTTGCTTTTATGAATTTTGAATAATAAATTCAAAGTTATTTTCTATTCCAGTCAAAGTTTGCCATTTTCAATCAGAGGGACTGAAACAAAAATTTACCATAAAAATTTATTAATCAAAATCATAAATCTAATAGCATAAATAATGTAAATAATTAAATCTCAAATGCTGCTTCTTTATAAGTATGTAGCAGTTAAACTTTTGAAGTTATAAGGCTCAAAATTCCATTAAAACTTTAGGATGTCCTGTATATAAAGAACCAAACATAGGGTAAAATTTTAGTGATTATTAACTCTAGGTATAGGTGATTTGAGTGTTTATTGTATTATTCCTTTACTTTTTCTGTATTAAAAATTATTTTAGTAAAAGTTGAAATATTATAAAATATAATTAAGGAAATGATCATATAATATTAAAAGATGAAAATAAGCTGTTTTAATGGGATTATAACATGAGCAATTTCTTGTTAAATGTGTAAATGGGTTCAACAAAATATATAATAAAAAATGGAAAGAACATATCATAAAGCTAATCTGCATTAGAATGTATTCTTTGTGCTTTTTAGTATCTTCCAAAACCTGTATAGAAACTATAACACTATATTACTGTAAATATATGTCTTCAAAAATAAAATCCATTTAATATAGTTTTAATAGTTAAAAAATTGATGGTTAAAACCGACTTTACATGGGCTATTCAGCTATTCTTAGGGTAAAGAACAGTTTTATGTTTCTTAATCTAATTCACTGAGCTATCAATGACAGATTTAAGTTGATCACTAATTACTGTCTTGGAATTCCATTTTTCAAAGTTGTTTTATTTTATTTTTTTTTAAACACAACCACATTTATTTAAGAATGTATTCCAATATTAAATGGCAAAATTCAACAATGCAAAAACCACAATTACTTTTGCACCAACCTAATAGTAAATTAGTTATTATGTTTCTTTAGGTCATAAGTAGAAACTAGAAATTCCAGAGCCATCCTTGCACTCTATTCTCAAAATTCCTAATTCCAAAACTTTTACTCTAACTCCACCTACACATTAGTCCTTCCTTCCTTCCTTTTTTCCTTTATTCATTAAACATTCAGAGTATTTACCTAACCAGGTAAAGAGCAAGATGAAAGATATTCTTAACAGTAAGGCAGCATTAGAAAAGAGTAAGATTATGGGGAAATACAAATAGTATACTACTGCTACATTAATTAAGTGTAAGGCAGGAAATGGGAAAAGCTGAAGCTGTACAGGTAGGAAAGAGCCAGATAACTGAGGCCTGGACTGCAGTGTCAACATATAAATAGAATAATCGCATAGAATCTTCTTGCTCAAAATACAGCTACTGATTTCTTGTTACATATTTCAATCCTTTTGATTTTAAGATCACAAAGCTCATTTCTGTATTTAAAGAAAAATCTTCTTGTTGTCTAAAATGACTTTTAGGAAAAAATATTACAGTTATTAGATATATACTATTAGATGGAATAATCATTTGGGGAAAAGACTGAAGAACAAATCCTTTAGCAAGAAACTGTCAATCACATAACTAAAAAGAATACAAGTACACAGCCTGGTCCCTTCTAAGCATGTCCACCTCTTTTTCTCCCTTTAAAAAAGAAAGAAAGAAAGAAAGAAACCCTATTTCAAAGCTCGACAAAGTCTTCTGCAAGAGCCAGTAGTACCCTATCATACTCCTGCTCTCTGACTGAAATAGGCATCTTGGTGATGATTAGTTTGGGAAATGGACCACAACCAAAATCGTCTTCAATCTGAAAAAAGCGAAAAATATTAAGCATTGCCTCAGGCCTGGTGGTAAACCTATGGGATGCATTGTTTAATTTAAAAAGGTAAATTGCACTTACATCTCGGGCTTTCACATAGAAGGCCTCTTGAAAAGCTGCTTCTAATGAGCCAATAAAAAATACAGGATGGCAGTCACCATATCTATAGGAAAAATTGCATCTATTAATTAAAATACATTTCAAATTTACTTCAAGTTTCACAAGTCTAACCAATGACTTTTAAGTAAATGTTGGGGCTAATGTCTTCAGTATAGACAAAACATTGAAGTACTTCTTTAAAGGCTTCATTAGTTTTTTGAACTCTTCTTGGCCTCTAGTGATAGATCAGAACACTGGAATTTTAAGTACATCAAGCAAATGGACTTAGTAACTGCCCCATTGCCATTTATAAGTAGTAATTCCTGGCTACCTATTTCCCTAAGATTTCCTGATTACAACAGCCTTAAGTTTCCATTTTAGTTCATTTATTGTGGAAGTCCAACACAGAGAGAAATGATGGTCCCTTGCTAAGTTTCCAAATTACATTACATCAGAAAATAGATCTAAAGAGAAATATCATTTACATGAAAATTTAGGTTTAAATATTTAAACACCTTAGGAGAATCTCAAATACACAGAAAAATTTGTATTAGACTATTAAAAGAAGAAATGCTAAATGATTCCAAAATAATTAAAAGATTCATTTACATTTAAAAATGTTGTCTTTTTATCCAATAATTTAAAAAATATTTTGTTTGTCCTAGGATATACTAAAAATTAGTATCCTATACCTAGTCCTTTTGGACTTCCCTAGTGACTCAGCATTACAGAATCTGCCTGCAATGCAGGAGATGTGGGTTTGATCTCTGTGTTGCGAAGATCCCCTGGAGAAGAAAATGGCAACCCACTCCAGTATTCTTGCCTGGGAAACCCCATGGTCTGAGAAGCCTGGCAGACTATGGTCCATGGGGTCACAAAAGAGCTGGACATGACACAGTGACTAAACAACAACAGCCTAGTCCTTTTGCAAATATCGTCAAGATATTAAATTAGTAATCCATTTATTATGCTTCTATAATGACATAGAGATAAGATAAACACATCTCTGAAGTGGCATAAGTAGTTTATAGTTATCTGATTGGAACACTCTATATTCACTATCAGGACTGTATGTGTAGATAAATGTATACTTTGAATACTTTAAGGATAAATTTTAAAACAATCTATGATTAAAGTTGTTTCAAAAAAAAATCACAGTAGCATTAAAAGAACATCAAATTATATAGTCAATGTCCTAACCCTACCTTGAAGAAAACTCTGCTGTAAATTGTAATAAGGCATCTCCTTCATTTTCTGCGTTTTCTGGCACTAAAAAACAAACAAAAGAAAAAACAAAAACAAAAAACCAAAACAAATAGACACAAAAAACAAACCACATAACATCTAATCCCACATATAAGAAATATATTTAATCAATAAAGAGGAAATAAAATTAAATTTTTGCTTCTGTGATATATCTGAGAAGACATTTTAACTCCAGCTACATTAGAAGATTTCATCAAACCTTAGAAACGAACCCCCCAAAATGTCAAGCTCATGAATTTTTGAAAACTGACACAATCTTGCTAGGTGTTCAAAATATGTGCCAGTCATCAATTATGATTTCAAAGTTTTCTTGAAGAATGACACTTGTAATTAAATTATATAAAAAGGCTCTCAAATTAAAGACCTAATGGGAAAAATCAACTTTATGTAAATATCACATCTATTTCTGCCCATAAAGGTTCCCTAATTTCAGAGTAAATGAGTCATTTATGGGCTTAGTTTAACAATCATCTTGTATGTAGTATCACTTAAGATCCTACACTGCATCCTGTCAAGTGCAAGTGAGGGAGATGATATAGTTTACTTTTTTCCCTCCAAACATGGGTGAATGGAAAAATAATATAACTACTGATAAAACTGGTATCTCCAATAAGATGTGTGGTGATAACTATAGTCACAAAAAGTACAGCTATTTTATCAACTTCCAGACTTCAAGTAGATAGATGAATTCATACATGTGAAACAAGTTACATTCCCTTGAGTTTTTAATGAATTTTACTAAAGTATTGGGAATGGTTGGGCTTAAGATCAAAACTTAAGAAGCTCTAGTTCCTATGAATAATGTCTGCTTGCTACATTTTATCTCTCCAAACCTGAAAGTCAAGAAGAAATTCTTAAGTTCATTGCTCCTCATAAGTTGCTGAACTAGGAAGGAGAATCATAATGTTGGACCCAAGGAGCTATTAATACTCACTCATCGGAGATTTTCTCAGGGCAGATGACGCCATGCCGAATACTTCTCCATCATCCACCCCAAATTCGGAAGCATCTTCAAAGTCATCTCCATCACTATCACTAACCATATGAACATCGGTGCTTTGCTATTTAAGAAAAGTCCTATAATTAGTTTCATACTGACTTTAGGAAATCAAATTCCTAACATACAAGTTATATAATCACAATAGGGCATTAGAATTATAAAAATTTTATTAAATAAGAAGCTATTTGCTAGAGTAAAGCTTAATATTTCTCATTTTAAGGCTTATATATATATATATTTAATATATTTCTAATCTTGCTATGATACCCCTACTAAAGGATGGAGGCCGAGGGAAAATGAAGAGTGCTTACAAAATCAATGAAGACTGGGGTTTTTTATCAGTTTTATCCCCAGCCTAGAGTACACAATTAAGAGCACAATAAACAAAGGAAATCGGAGAAGGTGATGGCATCCCACTCCAGTACTCTTGCCTGGAAAACCCCATGGACGGAGGAGCCTGGTGGGCTGCAGTCCATGGGATTGTGAAGAGTCAGACACGACTGAGGGACTTCACTTTCCCTTTTCAGTTTCACGCACTGGAGAAGGAAATGGCAACCCACTCCAGTGTTCTTGCCTGGAGAATCCCAGGGACGGGGGAGCCTAGTGGGCTGCCGTCTATGGGGTAGCACAGAGTCGGACACGACTGAAGAGACTTAGCAGCAGCAAACAAGGAAATGGGTAAAATCTAAGAAGTCAGAGATAAATAAGCTATACAGGTCTTTCAGAAAGCTTATGGGCAGGAGTAATGATAACATTTTTAAACTTGCCATTTCCTTATTGCAATGGTTCTCAAATTTCTCATTAGTGAAATACAGTATGCCACCTCCATGGTATTTTTGGAAGGTAACACAAAATAATATACGAAAGGTCTTTTAAACTGAAGGCTATTAAATGAGATGCTTCAATTATAATGATGCTTCAATTCAGTAAACGTTTACTGAGAATTTACTACATACTAGGCACTAGTGGTGTTGGAGAAGACTCTTGAGGGTCCCTTGGACTGCAAGGAGATCCAACCAGTCCATCCTGAAGGAGATCAGCCCTGGGATTTCTTTGGAAGGAATGATGCTAAAGCTGAAGCTCCAGTACTTTGGCCACCTCATGCGAAGAGTTGACTCATTGGAAAGGACTCTGATGCTGGGAGAGATTGGGGGCAGGAGGAGAAGGGGATGACCGAGGATGAGATGGCTGGATGGCATCACGGACTCGATGGATGTGAGTCTGAGTGAACTCCTGGAGATGGTGATGGACAGGGAGGCCTGGCGTGCTGCGATTCATGGGGTCGCAAAGAGACAGACACGACTGAGCGACTGAACTGAACTGAACTGAGGCACTGGTAAACATCCTCTGTTTATTTTGTTTTCGGCAACCTCAATTGAGATGTAAGGTACTACAATGAAAAACATTACTTTCAAAATATGAATTCAGCCCCTGATCTCTAAATTAGAGATTAAAAAAATTATTTAATGTTTTGGTTGCATTTGTGCTGGGCTTTTGTTGCTGCCAACAGGCTTCCTCTGGTTGTAGCATACAGACTTCCTCTAGTTACGGAAAGGGGATACTCATTGCAGTGGCTTCTCTTGTTGTGGACCATGGGCTTTAGGGTGCAAGGACTTAGTTGTCCTGTGGCACGTGGGATCTTTCCCAAACAGGAATCGAACTTCTGTTTCCTGCACTGGCAGGCAGATTCTTAACCACTGGACCACCAGGGAAGTCTGAAATACCAAACATTTGAATTGGGTTGTGAATACTGACAAATATTCACATCTTGGATAACAAGGGTGCCCCAGCAAGGTATCTGGCTAAATGCCTGTATGTACTATGTTTAATAAATCAGGTCTACAAAGATCACTTAATAAATGAAGTTTCTATATTTTAAATTATGGTGGTGTGTACCTAAATTATTAAAATGTATTAAAAGGAACTCAGGAGCAAAGATCCATGAAACTTGTCTAGAGGGGATGTTATAGTTCAGTCAGCCATAGAATTATAGATACTAAAACTGGAAGGGATTTTAAAGATCTCTCATTAATGGGTTTCATGTTTCTTTTCACAGAGTTACCTAGCTGTCCTTTGTTTTTGTTCAGTCGCTCAGTTGTGTCCAACTCTTTGTGACTCCATGGATTGCAGCACGCCAGGATTCCCTGTCCTTCACCTTCTTCCCAAGTTTGCTCAAACTCATGTCCATTTAGATGGTGATGTCATCCAACCATCTCATTCTCTAGTGCTCCCTTCTCCTGCCTTCCATCTTTAGCAGCATCAGGATCTTTTCCAGTGATCAGCTCTTCGCACCAGATGGCCAAAGAGCTTCAGCATCAGTTCTTTTCAATGAATATTCAGGATTGATTTCCTTTAGGATGGACTGGTTGAATCTCCTTGTAGCCCAACAGACTCTCAAGAGTCTTCTCCAGCACCACAGTTCAAAGGCACCAATTCTTCAGTACTTAGCGTTCTTTATTGTCCAGCTCTCACATCCAAACACAACTACTGGAAAAACCATAGCTTTGACAGTACAGACCTTTCTTAGCAAAGTTATCTCTCTGCTTTTTAATATGCTGTCTAGGCTTTTCATAGCTTTTCCTCCAAGGAGGAAGCATCTTTTAATTTTATGGCTGCAGTCACTGTCCACAGAGATTTTGAAGCCCAGGAAAATAAACTCTGTGACTATCTCCATTGTTTCCCCATCTATTTGCCATGAAGTGATAGCACGGGATGTTATGTTTTTAGTTTTTTGAATGTTGAGTTTTAAGCCAACTTTTTCATTCTCATCAAGAAGCTCTTTAATTCCTCTTCACTTTCTGCCATTAGGGTGGTGCACTGGCAAATATGAGGTTATTGATATTCTCCTGGCAATCTTGATTTCAGCTTGTGAGTCATCCAGGAGTAGATATTATGGTCATCTGAATTAAATTCACCCATTCCGGTCCATTTTAGTTCACCGATTCCTAAAATGTCAATGTTCACTCTTGCTATCTCCTGTTTTGACCATTTTCAATTTACCTTGTTTCATGGACCTAACATTCCAGGTTCCTATACAATACTGTTCTTTACAGAATTGGACTTTACTTTCACCACCAGACAAATCTACACCTGGGCGTTGTTTTCACTTTGGCTCAGCCTCTTCATTCCTCCTGGAGCTTTTTCCACTCTTCTCTAGTAGCATATTGGACACCTACTGACACGGGAGGTTCATCTTTGAGGTTATATCTTTTTGCCTTTTCATATTGTTCATGGGGTTCTCAAGGCAAGAATGCTGACGTGGTTTGCCATTTCCTTCTCCAGTGGACCACATTTTGTCAGAACTCTCCACCATGACCCGACCATCTTGGGTGACCCTACATGCCGTGGCTCATAGTTTCATTGAGTAAGGCAAGGCTGTGATCCATTTGATCAGTTTGGTTAGTTTTTTGTGATTGCTGTTTTCATTCTGTCTGCCCTCTGATGGATGAGCATAAGAGGCTTGTGCCAACTTCTTGATGGGAGGGACTGGCTATAGGGAAAACTGGGTCTTGTTCTGGTGGACAAAACTAGGCTCAGTAAGTCTTTAATCCAATTTTCTGCTGGTAGGTGGAAACTCAGGCCAAATGTAACCTCTTTCAAAAGGACTTATGCTAGCCTGAAATGAAATATGTCGACTTGGCAGGCTTTTCCTCCTTGGACATAACCAAACATTAATGCCCAGACTTGTATCTTATCTTAAGACAGTTTTCTTATCTTAAGATAAGTCTCTTATCTTAAAGACAGTTTTCCCAATGGTTTGAATAGAGAAGGTACATAATACTTATTGGAAAAATGAAATGAATGGCTCTTGCCCTAAGCATCTTCTATCCTGAATTTACCACTATTTCTTACAGAAGCCTTGGTTCCATTTGCAATCGTAATGTTTCTTAAGTATTTTGCTTTGTGGAGTCAAGATCTCCTCTTTATTTCAGCAATTCAACAGCTTAAAAATTTAAACCCTTTCTCATATCAAAACAGCGAGGGAAACTACTCTTCAAAATAACATTTTGTAGGACCATAACTGAACTAAAAAGCCTCTTGATGAAAGTGAAAGAGGAGAGTGAAAAAGTTGGCTTAAAGCTCAACATTCAGAAAACTAACATCATGGCATCCAGTCCCATCACTTCATGGCAAATAGATGGGGAAACAGTGGAAACAGTGTCAGACTTTATTTTGGGAGGCTCCAAAATCACTGCAGATGGTGACCACAGCCATGAAATTAAAAGACGCTTACTTCTTGGAAGAAAAGTTATGACCAACCTAGATAGTATATTCAAAAGCAGAGACATTACTTTGCCGACTAAGGACCATCTAGTCAAGGCTACGGTTTTTCCTGTGGTCACGTATGGATGTGAGCGTTGGACTGTGAAGAAGGCAGAGTGCCGAAGAATTGATGCTTTTGAAATGTGGTGTTGGAGAAGACTCTTGAGAGTCCCCTGGACTGCAAGGAGATCCAACCAGTCCATTCTGAAGGAGATCAGCCCTGGGATTTCTTTGGAAGGAATGATGCTAAAGCTGAAACTCCAGTACTTTGGCCACCTCATGCGAAGAGTTGACTCATTGGAAAAGACTCTGATGCTGGGAGGGATTGGGGGCAGGAGGAGAAGGGGACGACCGAGGATGAGATGGCTAGATGGTATCACTGACTCGATGGACATGAGTCTGAGTGAACTCCGGGAGTTGGTGATGGACAGGGAGGCCTGGCGTGCTGCGATTCATGGGGTCGCATATAGTTGGACACGACTGAGCGACTGAACTGAACTGAACTGAACTGAACTATACTTGAATTCCATCTGTGCTTCAGGTAGGCAAATATCTGGAGCATGAACTGCCTTTGAATTTTGAGGCTCAGTCTTTAAACAGGTAAAGGCTCAGGATATAAAAGGTACACTATACATTCCTTTAGAGTACTTAGCCAGGCTCACAGACAAGTGGAAAGAAACAAAGGTCCAGTATGACAAACTTTCTCGTATTCTCAGTCAGCTAAGCTATCATCTCAGCCTTCACTTAGTCTTGCCTATCACTTACCCTCCCTTTAAGAGGCATCAGATTAAGAAGGAGGTTTGGAGGACAGAAGGATAAAAAAGAAAGAAATTGTTCTATATATTATCTCTGCACCCCCCCTCACTGTTTTACCTTACTATCTCACATCTATCCTTTCTCCTAATCTAGTTTTCAGACAAATAAAAAACACTTTTCGTAAAAATAGGACTTGACCTCATACTAGGAAGGTGATTTTAATTTTGTGCCTATGTAATGCATTGTTTTTTCTTCACAAAGTATAGAATTTCCAATTCTCTTAAGAGAGAGATCCTAGAAAGACAAACCCTACAACAAGAATATCTTCAAAGGAGGCTAACTAAAAAGCCGATTTTGTTGAAAAAATTATATTTCAAATATAAATTATTGAACTATCTGCAAGAATGAGCTACTTAATTATGTATAAGGAACTCCCAATCTCTTCACATTTTCTTATCAGCCATCTAACAGGTTAGGAAAAGCTTCGTCCAAAAAATGAGATAAATAATCTTTTCTCTTTAATGTTTGCTGATGAGAATAGATAATCTCTTGGTTCAGAGATGGTTGCCCTAAAATTCTTTGAATTCAGAGAACTATTTATTGAGAATTTTTAAATAAAGGTAAAAATAAAGTGGTTAACCTCCAATTAAAATAAATAAATTTATATTAAAAAAAATAAATAGTCAAGATCAAAGTGTTTCAAAGGAAAAAAAAATTAGTGATTCTATTTTGGCTTACTGCATTCACTTATTCCCTTCATCATTTAAAATATATCCATTAGCCCTACTAAGTGCTACATAGCCTGGACCTGGATGAAAGATATATAGTGTATGTTCTTTCATGGAATATAATGTAATATATTTGCGACCCCAAGCACTGTAGCCCGCCAGGCTCCTCTGTCCATGGGATTCTCCAGGCAAGAATACTGGAGTGGATTGCCATTCCCTTCTCCAGAGGATCTTCCTGACCCAGGGATCGAGCCTACATCTCCTGCATCGCAAACAGATTCTTTACCATCTAAGCTTCAGGGAGGATCCAATGTAATATACAGTTACAGGTAATTATAATAACTAACAATAAGTGTTAAAAAAAAGTGTGAACAACAGAGATCTCTTCAAGAAAACTGGAGATACCAAGGGAACGTTTCATGCAAAGATGGGCACAATAAAGGACAGAAATGGTAAGGACCTGAAAAGAAGCAGAAGGGCTTAAGAACAAGAATACACAGAACTCTACAAAAAAGGTCCTAATGACCCAGATAACAACAATGATGTGCTCACTCACTTAAGAGTCAGACATCCTGGAGTGTGAAGTCAAGTGGGCCTTAGAAAGCATTACTACAAACAAAGCTGGTGGAGGTGACAGAATTCCAGCTGAGCTAGTTCAAATCCTAAAAGATAATGCACTTAAAGTGCTGTACTCAATACACCAGCAAATTTGGAAAATTCAGCAGTGGCCACAGGACTGGAAAAACTCAATTCTCATTCCAATTCCAAGGAAAGGCAATACCAAAGAATGTTCAAACTACCATACAATTGTGCTAATTTCAAAGGCTAGCAAGGTAATGCTCAAAGTCCTTCAGGCTGGGCTTCAACAGCACATGAATTGAGAACTTCCAGGTGTACAAGTTGGATTCATAAAGGGCAGAGGAACCAGAGGTCAAAATTGCCAACATCTGTTAGATCATAGAAAAAGCGAGAGAATTCCAAAAAAACATCTACTCCTGCTTCATTGACTATGCTAAAGCCTTTGACTGTGTGGATTACAACAAACTGGAAAATTCTTGAACAGATGGGAAAATACTACTTTACCTGCCTCCTGAGAACCCTGTAGGCAGATCAAGAAGAAACAGAACTGGACATTGAACAACAGACTGGCTCAAAATTGGGAAAGGAGTATGTCAAGGCTATATACTGTCATCTTGCTTATTTAACTTACATGCAGAGTACATCACGCAAAATGCTTGGATGAATCACAAGCTGGAACCAAGATTGTGGGGAAAAAATAGCAAAAACCTCAGATATGCATATGATACCACCCTACCAGCAGAAAGTGAGGAGGAATTAATGAGCCTCTTGATGACAGTGAAAGGGGAGAGTGAAAAAGCTGGCTTAAACCTCAACATTCAAAAAACTAAGATCATGGCAACCAGTCCCATCACTTCATGGCAAATAGATGGTAAAAAAATAAAAGTGGAAACAGAGACAGATTTTATTTTATTGGGCTACAAAATCATTGTGGGTGGTGACTGCAGCCGTGAAATTAAAAGACACTTGCTCCTTGGAAGAAAAGCTATGAAAACCCTAGATAGTATATTAAAAAGCAGAGACATCACTTTCCTGACAAAGGTCCATCTAGTCAAAGCTATGGTCTTTCCAATAGTCATGTATGGATGTGAAGTGAAATGAAGTGAAGTCACTCAGTCGTGACTGACTCTGCGATCCCATGGACTGTAGCCTATCAGGCTCCTCTGTCCATGGGATTTTCTGGGTAAGAGTACTGGAGTGGGTTGCCATTTCCTTCTCCAGGGATCTTCCAGACCAGGGATCAAACTCAGGTCTCCTGCATTGTAGGCAGACGCTTTTACCATCTGAGCCACCAGGGAAACTGTGAGAGTTGGACCATAAAGAAGGCTGAGTGCTGAAGAACTGATGCTTTTGAATTGTGGTGCTGGAAAAGACTCTAGAGACTCCCTTGGGTTGCGAGGAAATCAGACCAGTCAATCTTAAAGGAAATCAGTCCTGAATATTTATTGGAAGGACTGATGATGAAGCTGAAGCTCTAGTACTTTGGCCACCTGAAGCAAAGATCCAACTCATCAGAAAAGACCCTGATGCTGGGAAACATTAAAGTCAGGAGCAGATGGTGATAGAGGATGAGATGGTGGATGCCATCACTGAGCCAATGGACATGAGTTTGGGGAAACTCTGGGAGATGGTGAAGGACAGAGAAACCTGGTGTGTTGCAGTCCATGTGGTCACAAAGAGTCAGACACAACTCAGTGACTGCACAACAACAGGAGTTAGGACAGGTAAGTTCAGTGGAGAGCACCTAAGATCATGGCAGTGTAAGGAATCAGAGCAAACTTCTTAGAAAAGAAGGTAACTAAACTGCTTGAGACAAAAATTTAGAACTCATGTATACATAAGGGAAGCTCATAATTAAAGCTGATATTTCTTTCACCAACTACTCACTATGTTAAGAACCTAGTTAAAAGTCTGGGATACAGAGAAAATCCATGGTTCCAGTTTTCAAGAAATTCCCATTTTAAAGCAAGACATATTTGGTGGCAAATATGTGTTTTTCAGTGTTATGGGATACAATGAAAGTTTAAGCAAAGACTACTGAAGAACAAAGGAGACTGTGCAGGCCTCATGCAAGTGCTAATATTTCAGCCATATCATTAAAAAAGATTATATATTAATGAGATTATCTCTTCAACCATTACCTGCTTTGCAAATATTTTCCCCATTTACATTTTCATTTTATTGTGCTTTTGGAGACTAGGAACTTGTTTATTTTTACATTATTGGACTTTTGCTTCATAGCTTTTCTTTCTGTTTGTGGTTAGGAAGCCCTTTTCATCCTGACCTATCTTGCAGTTTTTGTGTTTCCCAAAGTGCTTAACATAGTGCCATACGCATATCGGTTTTAACGTGAACATGAGATTTTAGGACTAGCTGCTTTAGTTTATAGGTATGCTTGGGCCTCCCTGATAGCTCAGTTGGTAAAGAATCCTCCTGCAAGGCAGGAGACCCTGGTTCGAATTCCTGGGTCGGCAAGATCCACTGGAGAAGGAATAGGCTACCCACTCCAGTATTCTTGGGCTTCCCTTGTGGCTCAGCTGGTAGAAAGTCCGCCTGCAATGCGGGAGACCTGGGTTTGATCCCTGGGTTGAGAGGATCCCCTAGAGAAGGGAAAGGCTACCCACTCCAGTATTCTGGCCTGGAGAATTCCATGGATTGTATAGCCCATGGGGTCACAAAGAGTTGGACACGACTGAGTAACTTTCACTTAAAAAAGATATCAATGTTGTGGAGAGTGTATAATGGAAGATTGTTGGGGAGGGGGCTGAGCTCTAGGGAGAGAAAAAACATAAGCAAGAAATTGGATATCTTAAAAAATCAATAAAAAATTACAAAAAATAAACTAAATCATCAGCTCGATGTATGGAAGTGGAATGTGGACTGGCTATAAGGCAAGGAAGTTTTCAGGAAACTAGATTATAGCACTCAAACTGGCATACTTAGGAATTTGGACTTTACTCTGATGTCAATAGGGAAATCACTAATGATTTTCAAGGACAGGACTGTTCAGAGAACAACTCTGATGGATGGGTGGATATGTGTGTCTACAAGCGTACGTGCATGTGTGTCTTTTTTGTGGTGATTTGGTACCATTCGGCAGATTAGATCTGAAGACATGAGAAGGAATACTTATTTCAATGTTCCAAGTGCAAGGACTTGAGAGTTTATACATTAATAGCAGTGAGAATTTAATAAAGGGGACAAACTTAAAACATACTTCAGTAGAACTGAGAAGAATTGTTCATCATTTAGATTTGAAGCTTTAAAAAGGTGGAAGAGGCACATAAAACCAAATTCCTAGTCTGGGTAACTGAGTGGTAGGGAAGGTCAGGTCTGGTAAGCAAGAATATTGAGGCCAGTTCTCAGAATACATCTGAGGAAGCTGTAGGACATCCAAGTAAAAACATCTAATAAGCAACTTGAAAAAAAATCTTCTTAGGAGCTCAAGAAAGAGGTCCAGAAAAGATTTAGATCTGGAAATAATCAGCAGATAAATAATAGCTGAGGTTATAGAAATGAATAAGATCATTCAGTTAAATTTAAAAAAGAACAACAATAAGGATAAAAGTTTACAGAATATATTTCAACTGGTGAAGAAAAGAGAGATGAAGTAAAAACTATCAAAGATTAGAAAGGCAATTAAGACAAAGAATCTGAGATGTAAGAACTGAGGAAATCTCAATGAAGATAAGAAACAAACAGATTCAGAAGGATGAGAATTAAGTAAAAAGCAGTTATGGTATGACGAAAAAAAAAGGATAAAAGATCCTGAATTTATAAACCAAAGAACAGGTGTTGAATATTTTGCCATTTTCTATATGACTCTAGGCAAGCATCATTACATCACTACTGCAGGGGGTGACTTATATTGACACAAAGGTGGCTGTGAAAATGAAAAGATATGGTGTAGTATGGCATTTTATAAAATCTACTTTTTCCTGTCCCAAACTGTTTTTTTATTGAAGTATAGTTTATGTACAGTATTATAAAAGTTACAGGTGTACAATACAGTGGTTCACAATTATTAAAGGCTATATTCTATTTATCTTTGTAAAATATTACCTATATTCCCAGTGTTGTATAATATTTCTTTGTAGCTTATTTTATACATAGTATTAGGTTGGTGCAATAGTAATTTAATTTCTGAAAATAAAATTGCCTTTCTGAATATGAGTTCCCAATCACTGGAGGTATTCAAGTAAAATCTCTGTGATAATTTGTTGAAGAACACCATCAGGAATTAAAGTATTTATGGAGAGTTTTAGTAGAATGTATTAGGTTGGTGCAAAAGTAATTTTGGTTTATTTAGCACTGCTGAACTTTGCCATTTGATATTGGAATGAATATGTTCTTAAATAAGTGTGATTATGTTATATATCATTTTAATGTGCATTTCTTGCTTTATCTGTTTTGCTAATGAATTATTACTTTCTGTTTATTTTATATGCATTTTAAGACTATGGAAATGATGTTAGACAAAAAGCAAATTTGAGTGATTTTCTTATTCGAGTTCAAATTGGGTCATAAAGCAGCAGAGATAACTCACAACATCAACAATGCATTTGGCCCAGGAATTGCTAATGAATGTATAGTGCAGTGGTGGTTCAAAAAGTTTTGTAAAGGAGACGAAAGCCTTGAAGATGAGGAATGTAGTGGCTGGCCATCAGAAGTTGACAACGACCATTTGAGAGGATCACTGAAGCTGATCCTCTTCACAACTAAATGAGAAGCTGCTGAAGAACTCAACACAGACCATTCTAAGGTCATTTGGCATTTGAAGCAAATTGGAAAGGTGAAAAGGTCAGTAAGTGGGTGTCTCATAAGCTGACTGCAAATGAAAAAATTGTCATTTTGAAGTGTTGTCTCTCTTACTTCATGCAACAATGAACCATTTTTTGATCAGATTGTGACCTGTGATGAAAAGTGGATTCTATATGACTACTGGTGACAACCAGATCATTAGGTGGACTGAGAAGCTCCAAAGCACTTCCCAAAGCCAAACCTGCATCAAAGAAAGGTCATGGTCACTGTCTGCTGCCCTTCTGATCCACTACAATCTTTGTAATCCCAGAGAAACCATTACATCTAAGAAGTATGCTCAGCAAATCCATGAGATTCACCAAAAACTGCAATGCCTGCAGACAGCATTGGTCAACAGAAGGGACCCAATTCTTCTCCACAACAACACCTGACTGCATGTTGCATAACCAACACTTCAAAAGCTGAACGAATTAGGCTAAGAAGTATTGGCTCGTTCACCATATTCACCTGATCTCTCAGCAACTATCACTTCTTCAAGCATCTCAACAACTTTTTGCAGGGAAAATATTTCCACAACCAGCAGGAGGCAGAAAATGCTTTCTAAGAGTTCACTGAATACTGAAGCATGGATTTTTATGTGACAGGAATAAACTTATTTCTCATTGGCAAAAGTGTGTTGATTGTAATGGTTCTTACTGTGATTAATAAAGATGTGTTTGAGCCTAGTTATGATGACTTAAAATTCATGGTCCAAAACCGCAATTACATTTGCACCAACCTAGTTTCACCTCTTAGTCAGCTACCTGTATTTTGGCCCTCACTTCCCTCTTCCTGAAGGGAAAGGCTACCCACTCCCGTATTCTTGCCTGGAGAATTCCATAGACTGTATAGTCCATGGGGTCGCAAAGAGTCGGACACGGCTGAGCACTTTTCATTGCCCTCTCCCCACTGGTAACCACTAGTTTGTTTTCTTTATCTGTGAGTCTGCTTCTTTTTTGTTATATTCACTAGTTTGTTGTGTTTTTCAGAATACAGACATATTCTGTATTGTCTGTGATATCCAGTGATATCACATAGTATTTATCTTTCTCTGTCTTATTTCACTTAACACAATAACTTCCAAGGCCATCCATGCTGCTGGAAATGGTAAAATTTCATTCCTTACTATGGCTGAGAGGTATTCCATTGTGTATGTGAGCACACACACATGTGTGTATGTAAAATACTGTAGATATTAATACATATATACACAAATATATAATGCCAGGACCCCTGGCCTGGGGACCCCAACATGGGGCTCAGACCACTCAGTCCTATGAGAGCCTCTGCAATAAAATTATTCTCCAGTTTGTGACTTGGGACTATGCGACTTGATTATATCATGAATCTGCCCCTCCTACCCATCTCACTTTAGTTCCTTTATGTCTTTAGTTGGAGGAGATCTTTTCTGGTAGGTTCCAGTCTTTTTCATCGATGGTTGTTCTGCATATAGTTGTGATTTTGGTATGCTTGTGAGAGAGGTAAGCTCAGGATCCACCATCTTAAATGATCTCCCAAAGACTATTATCTGACTCTAACAGTTAAATTCAATTTTAGTCACATAGCAGAAAGAAGCAATGCTGTAGTGAGTTAACAAAATAAACAATGAAGAAATAGAGTCATTCAGTACAGATTACTCTAAGAAGCTTGGCTGTGAATAAAAGAACAGATGAGTTAAAGCTTGAGGGGGAAACTAAATTTGAAGGAATATAATATATATATGTAATCTATATATTTATAATACAATAATATAAATAAAACATAATATATATTTTATATAATGTATATTTATATTATATATATATTTAGGATGAGAATATATATATTATATCTATAATATATATAAATATTTAGAATGAAGAGAAGACAATCCAATAGACAGAGGATTAAAAATGCAAGAGCGAGTCCTTATCCTTGCCATGTTGTATAGAGAAGCTAGTTGGAGTAGGATCAAGATAATGGGCAGAACACAGACTCTAACAACAAACATTTCAGCTAACAAATTAGGGTAAAAAAATCTGATGCTGATATAAAAACATCCTAATTTGAACAGTCAAAAGGATCATAAATATCTTGATGTATCAGATCAACTGGGACAGTTTCAAAGAACAGCAGGTCCCTCAATGACTGGAATAAACATATTTTGTCTTAGCTTAGCCCCCTCCTTCCCCTCCCACCTGGCTGCCCAGTCCCACTGTGACACCCAGTCACCTTTGGAGCTCGAAGCAGCTACCATAAGCTAAGTTTTTAAGTAATTATCTTGCCCTGGGAGTGTGGAAAATAAGAAAGAGACTTTGTTTCAATAAAAACCAGTGTGTCTGGTTGAAACTTTTTCATTTAGGCATTTCAGTTGTATGCAGAGATCAAAACATGAATAAAGAGCCAGTTTAAGATGGCGGAGTAGAAGGACGTGTGTGCATCTCCTCCTGTGAGAGCATCAAAACTGCAACTAGCTGTTGAACAACCACTGACAGGAGCACACTGGAACCCACCAAGAAAGATACTGCACATCCAAAGGCAAGGAAGAAGCCAGAGTGAGATGGTAAGAGGGGAATAATCACGATAAAATCAAATCCCATACCCGCCGGGTGGCTGATCCAGACTAGAGAACAATAATACCAAAGAAGCTCTTGCACTATTGTGAAGGTTCTGAACCCCACATCAGGCTTCCCAGCTTGGGGGTCCAACAAAGGAACTGGGAATCCCCAAGGAATCTGGCCTTGAAGGCCAACAGGATTTGATTATAGGCCTTCCAGAGGACTGAGGGAAACAGAGACTCCAGTCTTGGAGGTGAGGCATAAACAAAATTTTGCACACACCAAGACCCAGAGGAAAGGAGTAGTGATCCCACAGGAGGCTGAACCAAAACTACCAGCTAGTGTTGGAGGGCCTCCTGTGTAGGTGTGGGTCGACAGGGGCTCACCACATAGGGATAGGCACTGGAAGGTCCTCTTTGACATAAACTTTCTTGGAGTTTCCCATTAACCTTACCATAGAGCCCATAACACCAGGGCTGGGTCAAACAACTACCAGGGAGGGAGTGCAACCCCCACCCATCAGCAGATAGTTGGATTAAAGCTTTACTAAGCAAGGCCCTGTCTACCAGAGCAAGAACAAGTTTTTCTCATTGCCAGTCCCTCCAATCATAAAGCTCACACAAGCTACTTAGACTCATCCGTCAGACAGAAGACAGAAGAAGCACAGTCTCACAGTGGCTAAAACAAAAAACATATCACAGAAAGTTAATTATGATGACAAAGTAGAAAGTTAAGTCCCAGATGAAGGGACAAAATAAAATTCCAGAAAAACAACTAAATGAAGTGGAGACAGAACTCAGAATAAGAATTCAGAATAAGGATAGGGGAGATGATCTGGGATCTCGGGAAAAGAATGGAGGCAAAGATTGAGAAGATTCAAGAAATGTTTAACAAAGACTTATAAGAACTAAAGAACAAACAGAGATGAATAATACACTTGAAGGAATCAACAGCAGAATAACTGAGGCAGAACAGATAAATGGCCTGGAGGACAGAATGGTGGAAATCATCGCCACAGAACAGAATACAGAAAAAAGAATGAAAGAAAAAAAAAAGAAGACAGCCTAAGAGATCTCTGGGACAGCATTAAATGCACCAACTATTGCATTATAGGGCTCCCAGCAGGAGAAGAAAGAGAGAAAGGACCTGAGAAAATACTTGAAGAGATAATACCTGAAAACTTCCCAAACATGGGAAAGGAAATAGTCAACCAAGTCCAGGAAGCAGAGAGTCCCAGGAAGGATAAAGCCAAGGAGAAACAGACTGAGATGCATAGTAATCAATTTAATAAGAATTAAAGACAGAGATACAATATTAAAAGCAACAAGGGAAAAATGACAAATAACATACAAGGGAACTCCCATCAGGAGTTCTCAATAGAACTGATTTCTCAATAGAAACATCAGCTGATTTCGCAATAGAAACTCTATAAGCCAGAAGGGAATGGCAAGATATATTTAAAATGATGAAAGGGAAGAACCTACAACCAAGAATATTCTACCCAGCAAGATTCTCCTTCAGATTTGATGGAGAAATCAAAAGCTTTCCAGACAAGCAGAAGTTAAGAGAATTCAGCACCACCAAACCAGCTTTACAACAAATGCCAAAGGAACTTCTTTATGCAGGAAACACAAGAGAAGGAAAAGACCTACAGCAAATAAACCCAAAACAATTAAGAAAATGGTAATAGGACCATTCATATCAATAATTACCTTAAATATAAATGGATTAAATGACCGTGTGAAAGAAAACATATGGATGTATGCACTTCCACTTACCACATCACTCTGCTTGATCTGCCCAAACTGTATGTAATTATTTTATACTGTTAAGCTAATTTTGTTCTAATTATCGCTTGCAACTGTAATTGACTTTTATTTTTTGTCTGGCTATAGATTGTGAAAACTGATAAACATGTTCTACTACTGTGATTCTGTAACTATTACTCATTTAATACCATTGTATCATGATTGGTTAACAGAAAAATAATAGAACTCTGTATCACCAAAACTAGGATAAACTAGGATCTAATAGAAAAACCTGTAATCACTTTTTAAAATCCAAATGCATATCAGAATTATCTTGAAATTTTTTGAAAAATACAAATGCTCAGGTATTGCTTTTTCTCCAGAGCTCCATATTTATGTTTCTAATGAGCAGTCATAAAAAACAACTAGATTATATGATGATCTTTTACTTTTATCTAGTTTGTTTCACTTTTTCTATTTCATATTCAGTGCTTCCTTTCATTTAGTTTATGTTCTCCAATTTCTCCATCATTTTTTTGATGTTTTTCTTCAAGCTTTTATCAAATGTATTAGAAAAGCTTTTGTACACACACACACACACACACACACACACACATATATAAATATGTATAATACATTTATTTTAGAAAGCTTATGAATTTTTGCCTAACTAAAAAAATTATGACATTTTGGTTGTACTTGTTTGACTTAGTATGAATAGAATGCTGTATTTCTTATTAAAAAATAGATATGCAACAAGAAACAAAGGTTTACTGTATAGCATAGGGAACTACAAATTTTCAATAATAATATATATGTATTTGTATTAACTGAATCACCTTGATGAGCACCTGAAACGCTGTAAGTCAACTATTCTTCAATAAAATATAAACATTAAAAAAAAAAAGAAACACAAATTTTGGGCAATTATGTGCATTCAATTTCATTTAGTTAGGAACAAGCTCCTTTATGGAAAGACTATTTTTGTTCATAGCCATATTCCTAACACTTATGCCAGTGTCAGGGGTAGAGAAAGGATGTAATCAGAATTCACTGAATAACTACTGAATAAATCTTTTCTGCCAATTAAGCCAAAACCTAGGTATTCTTATCCTCCATCTCTTTCTTCTCCCACAGATCCTGTCTGTCACCAGTCCTACTGATTTTCCCTCCAAAATATATCCTAAATCCATTTCCTTCTCTTTTTTGACTAGTGATGTTCTAGTTTAGGATCCCATTATCTTCTGCCTATACTAGTACAACAGATTCATATCTGATTTCTCTGTCTCTAGTCTTGCTTCCCTTACATCTAGTCTCTGCACAGCAGTCAAAATGTTTTTCTCTAAAATGTCCATTTGGGAGAGAGAAAAAAAAATCATCCTCCACTTAAAAGTCTTCTGGCTCCCCAGAGTTCAAGTTTCCAACTTGAGATATAAAAACCTATTCACCGCTGTCTCATTTCTTATCTTTGTCTCCCATTTTATTTTGCATGAACACCAAACTGCACTTAGGTCTCCCCATTCACTACATCAAATCATGCTATTTCCTCCAAATGGAATACTACATCCATGTTTCTTCTTTGGCTGTGACTCATTCTTTTCATTTTATTTGGATATAAATTGCTCTAGTTCTCCCTCTCCTTCTTTCTTTTTAAAATATTCATTCACAAAGTATTTACTCTGTGGCTGGTATATACCAGGAGCTTTACTAGGTGTCAGAGCTACAGAGGTAGATAAGGCAGACAAGGCTTTTGCCTACCAACATTCTTGAAAGTTATAGCACCCCTTTCCCTGTAAGTGTGTTTCTCTAGTATCTTATGCTTATCTCATCTTTCTCATTAATTACATAATATGAAATTTTCAGTTTATATTCATTTGATTAGCACAGTAAGTATTCAATAGATGTCTGCTTAACTGAAATTACAAAAAGTTTTAACATAACTATATTTTAAACTTGGGATTTTATTTTTGTTGTTGTTATTCTTGGAGTATCCCTCCTACTCTTACACTATCAACTGAGGATTGGACAACTCTCAAAAAACCTGGGTCCAGTGGGGGTCCCTGTAATGTCCCAACCAAGCAGCTGGGATGAGGAGAGATAGGTACCTAGCTAAGGTACCTAGAAATATGGAAAGGTCACTGAAAGGGAGGGGCTTCCCAGGCGGCACTAGTGGTAAAGAACCTGTTTGCCAATGCAGGAGACATAGGAGATGTGGGTTCGATCTCTGGGTAGGGAAGATCCCCTGGAGGAGGACATGACAACCCACTCCAGTATTTTTGCCAGAAGAATCCGATGGACAGAGGAGCCTTGTAGGCTACAGTCCATAGGGTCGCAAAAGAGTTACACACTACTGAAGTGGCTTAGCATGCACATAAGCATTGAAAGGGAGCTCAGGAACAAAGGGAAGATGGGAAGAAATGAGAAAATATTAATTATAAGGAAAATGTATTTGCAGGGCTAGAAGGACAACGTAAGAAAAAAAAATTCCCCCAGTTAAAGAACACATAAGTACAATGCATAAAATTCAAAACCTGAATTTAACTACTGGTCTCAAATATCTTCTTCCTAACTCAAGGCTGAAGACAATCAATAGCAAAGTGGTAATTATCTTGAAACACACAAAGTCATGTAAGAGAAGGGTTAAAACAAGAGGAAAGAAGTAGAACCACTGGGTTCTACACAGTCTACACAGTCATAGCTTCTGATTTAATATAGGGTAGGTAACAACAGTGGAGAAGGCAATGGCAACCCACTCTAGTACTCTTGTCTGGAAAATCCCATAGACGGAGGAGCCTGGTAGGTTGCAGTCCATGGGGTCACTAAGAGTCGGACAGGACTGAGTGACTTCACTTTCACTTTTCACTTTCATGCATTGGAGAAGGAAATGGCAACCCATTCCAGTGTTCTTGCCTGGAGGATCCCAGGGACAGGGGAGCCTAGTGGGCTGACATCTATGGGGTCACACAGAGTTGGACATGACTGAAGTGACTTAGCAGCAGCAGCAGTAGTAGATACCAACAGAGATGCTCAACAATGGAACCAGCTGCCTCATGAGGACAGAACCCTGCTATTAGAGATAAAATGCAGATATTATTTTGTGTGAGCTCTTTCAGCACAAAGACTGGAATCCTAATGTTTGGCATGTAGAAGACATTGAAAAATGTTTAAATAAATGAGGCATAAATGGATGGGCAAGTGTAAATCAAATAAAAAACTGCTTCCAGTTTCATAATTTTATGACAACATAAAAACCAAGTCACAGCTCCTTTCCCATTTCTCATCAGCCACCTGGAGTAAGTGGTATATTTACTTAGCCAGGGAAGGAAAAATAATGGACTCATCCCAGAAAATCAGATTTAAAGATATCCCCAAGACTGTGGCTCTCTTAGTTTTACAAAGCTCCCTAACCCCACTCTACTTTCTTCCTTCATTAATCTAAAGTATATGCCACCCTCTAATACGCTTTTCCTCAATTTATGGGAAAATTTTTTCCATAAATAAGCATAAAGTAAGCATAACTTACTTTAGCCACTTTTCCTTCCACTGAAAGTGAAAGTGGAAGTCCTGCAGTCATGTCTGACTTTTTGTGAGCCAATGGACTATACAGTCAGTGGAATTCTCCAGGCCAGAATACTAGAGTGGGTTGTCGTTCCCTTCCCCAGGGGATCTTTCCAAACAAGGGATCAAACCCAGGTCTCCTGCTCAGTGGGAAGATTCTTTACCAGCTGAGCCACACACTCCACTGAATGGAATGCCCAAATAACACATATAATGGTGAGGGTGAGAAAAGGAAATAAAATGAAACCGGTAACTGTCACCTTTTAGATCATAAAATCATCAAGAATTCTGGGTGGAGCTAGTTGGCTTCCTTTTAATATTAGCAGATTTATTCATTAAAGGGTTGAAGCATAGCTTACTTTAGCCATTAAAAATATACTCAAGCAGTAGAAGAAAATATTTCAATAAATTGTTTTTGGCAGTTTCTTCAAGCAGTGAAACTCAATATTATTTTTCCTTTCATGAGCAATTAGCAAGATAGTGTTGGAAAAAATGGTGTGGGCTCTTTAAATGAAATTAACATTTTTAGAAACCTAAAGAAATAGTATAGTAGTATTTGCAGTGGGGGGAAAATCTCCCTTCCTTAAGGAGTTCCAAAAATTGAGTGGAAAATTGTCATTTTCACAGGATGATCACAGATTACAACTTGTTATTCAGTCCCTTTTCTCTTTTACATATTTAAATGATACAATTACATATTCAGAGAATAGTGGGAGAGGTTTTGTGGCAGCTTCCATAACAAATGTCCAAAATATTTAAGTTTAAATAAAAAATTGCAACTGTATTTTGTATAGAATGTAAATGGAAAAGGTTTTACGGGACTAATTTAAACATTTGAAGGACTTCCCTGGTGGTCCAGTGGCTAAGACTCCGTGCTTCCAATGCAGGGAGCCTGGGGTATGATTCCTGGTCTGGGAATTAGATACCACATGCCAAAACTAAGAGTTCCCATGCTGTAACTAAAGATCGAACCTGCCCCCACTGCACTGGAAGCACAGAGTCTTAACCACTGGACCACCAGTAAGTCCCAATAAATACTTCTAAAACTGATAAATTACAATGTCCAGGCTGTCTTTCTCATTCCCTTATACGCAAGTCATGGTTGGACACAGTGCTATTGTTACCCAAGGAAAAGATTCTGCCTTTTAATATAGTTCAGACCTGCAAAGACACATACAGGCATACCACATATATAAACATGTTCAATCTCCTTGCTCCTTTTTGTTTCTACAGCACCCTGTAATGCACTGCTGTCACTGCATTTATTACATTTGCCATTATTATTGGTTTACTAATGTATCACCTTTGACTCTGAGCACCTTGGTATAGGTACACTGTTATTCATCTTTGTTCCCTAGTATTGAGGACAATGTTTGGCACATAGAACCTGATCCAGCTCAATGAGTTAAAGGACCTTCAGGGTGAATTCTAATAAATGTAGTCCACTATACAGTCAGCAACTAAAAACTTCCTTTGTTAACCTAACAATTCTAAGTAAAAATCATTTCAGTTGATCCACCCCAATTCTGTCTGTTTCAAACATGAAATCTACAGAACAAGAAGCAGCACATTAGCAATAATCTCGCTTGGAAAGTTTCTGCCTTTAAGAATTTACTGAAAAGTTATTCATGCTACATTAACTCTACCTATTCTTTGCTGCGGCAGATAAAAAAGAAGAATAGGAAGTGGGCAGGTGAGTGGAGGACAGACATTATGTTTGATGAAAAGCTAACAAACATGCTTACCTCTTCAGATTGCTCCTGGGTCTGTGCAGGTGAAGATCTTCTTCCCACTGTAAGTCGATGGCAGGGATAAGAGAGCCCTGATTCAGCAAGACACATCTGTAAAACGTAGAATCCATCATTTGTAAACAAAATGAGGTTATATTTTACAAAAAAAATTATATTTAGACATTTTCTATTATTTCTGAAGCAAAATTAAAGTTCACTCTAGTAGTCTAGGCATTACATTCAAAGGGAGGCTTTAAAAATCTGAAATTTTTCCACATATGAATGCTACATTGGTCAAGGCTAGTTTTTATCAGACAATAGGCTGAGGCTTCAGGAAACTGCACCAAGCCTAAAATAAAGCTAATCATATACACCTCCCCATGCTAGCATGTCTGCTACTTTTTTGAGCAGGATAATAACACCTCCATTTCTCAATTCCCAAGGCAATACTCTATAATCTTGTTTGAAGGTGTATCTAGAAGACTGTTTGCTGAAGCCATTAAAAAACTTTTCTATACAATGTAACAATGTCATTTATGATCAAGTCAATATTAATCCAGAAGTTCAGATCATTATAGCTGATGAGTCTATAATACTTATAAAGTACCTAGCACAGTACCTGGCACAGACATTTAGTTTTATTACCATTATGATCTAAAACACTAACCAAGTTTAGTCAAACCAATGAAATTAACATATATTAATTTCTATCGAATTTTATAGTGAGTCAGATATTAAATAACTATTTTGAGATTTAAATTAATTTAGGGAAATGAGAACATGTTCAGTTTATGTTCGAGTTCAGTTCTGTTGCTCAGTTGTGTCCGACACTTTGCGACCTCAAGAACTGCAGCACACCAAGCCTCCCTGTCCATCACCAACTCCCGGAGTTTACTTAAACTCAAGTCCATTGAGTCAGTGATGCCATCCAACCATCTCATCCTCTGTTGTCCCCTTCTCCGCCCACCTTCAATCTCTCCCAGCATCAAGGTCTTTTCTAATGAGTCAGTTCTTCACATCAGGTGGCCAAAGTATTGGAGTTTCAGCTTTGGCATCAGTCCTTCCAATGAATATTCAGGACTGATTTCCTTTTGGATGGACTGGTTGGATCTTCTTGCTGTCCAAAGGACTCTCAAGAGTCTTCTCCAACATCACAGTTCAAAAGCATCAATTCTTTGGCACTCAGCTTTCTTTATAGTCCAACTCTCACACCTATACATGACTGCTAGAAAAACCATAGCTTTGACTAGATGGACCTTTGTCAGCAAATTAATATCTCTGCTTTTTAATAAGCTGTCTAGGTTGGTCATAACTTTTCTTCCAAGGAGTAAGCATCTTTTAATTTCATGGCTACAATCACCATCTGCAGTGATCTTGGAGCCCCAAAAAATAGTCTGTCACTGTTTCCACGGTTTTCCCTCTATCCGCCATGAAGTGATGGGACCAGATGCCATGATCTTAGCTTTCTGAATGCTGAGTTTTAAGCCAGCTTTTTCACTCTCCTCTTTCATCAAGAGGCTCTTAAGTTCTTCTTCACTTTCTGCCATAAGGGTGGTGTCCTCTACATATCTGAGGTTCTTGATATTTCTCTTTCTTGATTCCAGTTTGTGCTTCATCCAGTCCAGCATTTCTCATGATGTATTCTGCATAGAAGTTAAATAAGCAGGGTGACAATATACAGCCTTGACATACTCCTTTCCCAATCTGGAACCAGTCTGTTGTTACATGTCTAGTTCTGACTGTTGCTTCTTGACCTGCATACAGACTTCTCAGGAGACATGTAAGGTGGTCTGGTATGCCCATCTCCTTAAGAATTTTCCACAGTTTCTTGTGATCCACACAAAGGCTTTGGCACAGTCAATAAAGCAGAAGTAGATGTTTTTCTGGAACTCTCTTGCTTTTTCGATGATCCAGTGGATGTTGGAAACTTGATCTTGGTTCCTCTGCCTTTTCTAAAACCAGCTTGAACATCTGGAAGTTCACGGTTCATGTACTGTTGAAGACTCACTTGAAGAATTTTGACCATTACTATGCTAGCATGTGAGATGAGTGTAATTGTGTGGTAGTTTGAGCACTCTTTGGAATTGCCTTCCTTTGGGATTGGAATGAAAACTGACCTTTTCCAGTCCTGTGGCCACTGCCGAGTTTTCCAAATTTGCTGGCATACTGAGTGCAGCACTTTCACAGCATTCTTTTAGAATTTGAAATAGCTCAATTGGAATTCCATCACCTCCACTAGCTTTGTTTGTAGTGATCCTTCCGAAGGCCCACTTGACTTCGCATTCCAGGATGTCTGGCTCTAGTTGAGTGATCACACCATCGTGATTATCTGGGTCATGAAGATCTTTTTTGTACAGTTTTTTGTATTCTTGCCACCTCTTCTTAATATTTTCTGCTTCTGTTATATCCATACCATTTCTGTCCTTATTGTGCCCATCTTTGCATGAAAAGCTCCCTTGGTATCTCTAATTTTCTTAAAGAGAATGGTTCTGTGAAGACCTACAAGACCTAAAACTAACACCCAAAAAAGATGTCCTTTTCATTGTATGGGACTGAAATGCAAAAGTAGGAAGTCAAGAAATACCTGGAGTAACAGGCAAATTTGGCCTTGGAGTACAAACCAAAGCAGGGCAAAGGCTAACAGAGTTTTGCCAATAGAACGTGTTGATCATAGCAAGCACCCTCTTCCAACAACACAAGAGAAGACTCTACACATGGACATCACTAGATGGTCAATACTGAAATCAGACTGATTACATTTTTTGCAGCCAAAGATGGAAAAGCTCTATACAGTCAGCAAAAACAAGACTGGGAGATGACTGTGGCTCAGATCATAAACTCCTTATTGCCAAATTGAGACTTTAATTGAAGGAAGTAGGGAAAACCACCAGACCATTCAGGTATGACCTAAATCAAATCCCTTATGATTATACAGTGGAAGTAACAAAAAGATTCGAGGGATTAGATCTGATAGACAGAATGCCTGAAGAACTATGGACAGAGGTTCATCACATTGTACAGGAAGTAGTGATCAAGATCATCCCAAACAAAAAGAAATGCAAAAAGGCAATGAAAAGAAGAGAAGCAAAAGGCAAAGGAGAAAAGGAAAGATACACCCATTTGAATGCAGAGTTCCAAAAGAATAGCAAGGAGAAATAAGAAAGCCTTCCTCAGTGATCAATGCAAAGAAACAGAGGAAAACAATAGAATGGGAAAGAGTACATGTAACTTTTGTCTATGAAAAGGAACTCAAACAACACTGAATAGCCTAAAGATGTATTTTTTCCTTGGTGGTAGTAAAATAACACATATTTAATGTAATGATGATATAAAGTTTCTCTATATTATTATTAGAAATAAAATAGGGTATCCATTAGCACACTGGAAATATCCACTGTAACTTTTGGGGAGCTGTGAGCTAAACTGACATATGAGGAAACCCAAATATCGGCAAATTCATAGGTACCAGACTTAATAGTGATTTAGTTCTAACTACACTTCTAACGTGTTATAATTAGGCTAATTATCTGAAGACAAATACTGGAATGGAAAACATAAATGTCACCTAAATATCTACATAGTTTCAATAATGTGCAGTGTATGCTGTCATATGGATTATACAAAAATCGTGTCTTTGATTATTGTTATCTTTCTTTTAGCCTCATTAGTGGTTTTTGTTTGTTTGCTTTTGCATCTAGATATTTTGGCAGTGTACTTCACAAATGCTAGACCTGATTAACACAACAAACAAACATAAAACTTCATTGATTCTGTCATTTCTATCCACCAACATAATTATCACAATTAGCTCAATTTATTTCATTTCAGTACAAATAAAAGCAAAGCTAAGTTGGATAAGAAGCATAAGCTAATTTCAAGCCACACTGCTTTCATTTTTTTCATTTGAAAAAAGTTCTCCTCCCCCACTCTGAAATCCTCTGGTAATGAAATAGTAATGATGGTAAATGTCACTGACAATCAGAAGCAGTGTAGTGTAATGGAAAGAGACCTGGAGGAGCCAGAAAAATTTCAATTTAAGTATGGCCTAGCCTCCTGATCTTGGAATAGTCATTTCTCTATTCTAAGCTAGAGTTTCCTCTTTTATTAATTGAGGTGAGTAATCCTTGCCTTAACTACCTCAATGGACTCTTGAAAGGGTTAAATAGGATAAGATAAATAAAAGATGGCTTTGAAACTATAATGAAATAGCCAGAGAGCTTTTTATACTCCAACAGTCATTATTTTTAGGATTGAGGGAAGAAAAATAGTGATTAACTTCCACTGTGACTATCGCTGCATACAGTCCAAACGTAAATCAAAAAAGGGTGTATTTTAGGAGGAACTGGAGGAAGGCACTCACTAAAAGTACCTGCACTACAAATGCACTGGCTCTTTAATGGGCTTGTCTCCACCGTTATCAACATTAACCTTCTCCATCGTTGTTGTTTAGTCGCTAAGTCTTGTCTGACTCTTTTACAAACCCATGGATTGTAGCTCACCAGGTTCCTCTGTCCATAGGATATTCCAGGCAAGAATACTGGAGTGGGTTGCCATTTCCTTCTCCAGGGGATCTTCCTGACACAGGTTCAAATCTGAGTCTCTTGCATTGGCAGGCAGATTCTTTACCACTGAGCCACCAACTTTCCCCATAGCTACTAATAATTCCTGAAGATAAGAGGACAGTAGTCAGTACTTTCTCCTCAGTCTACAGGTGACCAGGTAGGCCTCATTCTGCACTGAGGAAATTAAAGGGTCAGGAATTTTTAAGTTACTAGGTGCCCAGTGCTGATTAAACATAAGGCATGATATCTATTTTAAAGGAACAGATATACCAGTTGGGGAGATTTACATAAGAACAGACAGAAAAAAGATAATTACTGCAGTCTCAGTAGAGCTGGGGACCCTTTGGAGGGACAAGTTACTCAGACAGTCACTTCAAGAAGTTAGCACCAAAGTTTTGCTATGATTCATGACAAAAACTTATAACAGATGTGAAGTTAGAAGGCTGAAGTTCCAGCCTGGCTAAAGCACTCAAGTCGCCCAATGATAATGGGCAAAATCATTTAGAATTTTTGTACTTCAGGGTTCTTACTTAGAAAATGATGTAATACAATCTGTCCTTGATTTATAAAATAGGGTAATACAATCTATTCTCTCTCTCTCTCTCACAGAGTTGGTATGAAGATACAGAAAGGTAACGTATGTGAAATCAAAGATAATATATGTGAAAGATAATATTTGTGAAATCAAATGTGATATCAATATTATCACTGGAGTATTTATTTTGCAAGAAAGTAGAAAAAGAAAAGATTATGGCTGCAGGTTTGTTTGACTTTATAGTTTAAAATTTTACATTTAGATATACATACATCATAATAATTAACCTCTACATAAAGGTAATCTTTCAATCACAAGATTGCTTTATTCTAATACAATGAAGGATTGTGACTCATTTCAAAATTTGTTTCAAGTCTTTATTCAGTTTTTTCTGGTTATGTTAGACTTAATTCTCTGACTTTCCATCATGGTAGATGAAGAGATTAAAAATGGGTTCAAAAATTCAGCACAGAATAAAGTCAAGAAAGCTTCATTTTATTATTTAATTCTACACAATTGCTGCAAATCTGGGTATGTAATCTTCTGGACACTGAAGGATTGGGAAGACTGACAAAAAAGTAGAATTTTTATGACTAAAATATCACTGGTATCACTCATTGCATATTTTTATGCTAAAATGGGTATGTTGTTGAATGGGTTTTGTTGAAAGAGCTGAATGGGCACAGGATTTTGTTATATATGTATTAAGACTTTTTTTTTAAAGAGTAATTTTAGGCGTACAATAAAATGGAAAGCAAAGTACAGAAGTTGCTCAAGTCATTTATACAAAATGGCATAGTATAGTCAGTCCTCTTTTATCTGCAAGTTCAGCATCTGTGGATTCAAACAACTGCAGATCGAAATCCACAGATAGGAAGGTTGATTGTATGCATTTAAAGTTCATCTATGTCTTGCCATGTCTTAAAAGTTCATTTACTTTCAGTGTTGAATGATATTCCTGGATTTGCCATGGTTCATCCATTCACCTATTGAAGGACATCTTGGTTGCTTCCAGGTTAAGGCAATTATGAATAAAGCTTATATGTAAAGTGGAGAGGACAAAAAACTAGTAAGTCTACCATTATAGTAGATTCTATGAGGGTAAAAATAAAGCCTGTTTGTCTAGTTATTGCCTCAGTTTATCATTGAGAAAATTGTTAATAATAATTGAGTGAAAAAAAAATGTCTCTGAGATGAAAATAAATGGCTCCAATGCACATGGGAATCAGATATGACTATTATAACACCTAAAAAACAACAAATTGGAGGAGAGACACAGAATAAAGAAACTCCATAAGATACTTACATCCCTAAAACAACAAGTACACAATTCAGTTCAGTTCAGTCGCTCAGTCGTATCCGACTCTTTGCGACCCCATGAATCGCAGCACGCCAGGCCTCCCTGTCCATCACCATCTCCCGGAGTTCACTCAGACTCACGTCCATCAAGTCCGTAATGCCGTACATGATTAGGTTCTATATAAAATTCTCTCACTGGAAAGGTTACCTTTTATTTGAAGGTTTACAAAAGTTCTCATATTGCAGGATGCTTCCTCAAATACTTTAAGCTGAACGACAACAGACTATTTGGGAAAGACTATTTGGGAAAGAATTAGCCTGAAATAAGGCCTCCCCTCTCCCGTCAATGATGCTTGAGATGCTTACAGAGCACCTCTGTCAGAACTGGTTAATAAAGGAGACAAGGATACTTAATATCAACTTCATGATTATTCTTAGAGGTATGATCTCACAACTGCAAGTGTTGGAAGTCCTTATAAATAAGTCTTATAGATATTTTGAAGAATGTTTTGGCTTCCCTGGTGGCTCAGACAGAAAAGAATTCACCTGGGTTGGGAAGATTCCCTGAAGAAGGGAATGTCAACCCACTTCAGTATTCTTGCCTGGAGAATTCCTAGGACAGAGGAGCCTGGTGGGCTATAGTCCGTGGGGCTGCAAAGAGTCAGACATGGCTGAGCGACTAACACTTGGGAAGATGATGATATATACCTATAAGACAGATGATAACGAACAAAAACCCCACAGATGCCCTAACGATACATAATAGAAATGGTATTAGACTAGTACTTTTTCACAAGGATGGGATAAGGCTGAGCTAATATGTGTAAAGTATTAAGAACATTGTCTAGCCACAGTAGATGCTCAACAAACACTCCTTTTGTTATTCTGTGAATGAGGACTTGTAGTTTGGGATAAAATGACCAGTGAGAGCATGAAAACAATGATTCAAATTAATGTTAAGTTAATGAATTAATTTGACAAGTATATATTCTATTACATTAACACAAAAAGTTTATATATTTAAACTGTTCAACAAACTCTCCTCTTTTCAAAACTAAGGGATTCTACAGTACTTTTATTTCAAAAATAAGACCACATTTTTAAAGCATGATAGCTACAGTAGGGCTTCCTTGGTGGCTGAGAGGTTAAAGTATCTGCCTCCAATGTGGGAGACCCAGATTTGATCCCTGGATTGGGAAGATCCCCTGTAGAAGGACATGGCAACCCACTCCAGTACTCTTGCCTGGAGAATCTCATGAATGGAGGAGCCTGGTAGGCTACAGTCCACGGGGTCGCAAAGAGTCGGACAGGACTGAGCAACTTCACTTTCACCTTCCACAGCAGGCAAGAATTCAAGCTGATTCTTCCTGTCAGCTGATGACAAAACTGTTAATAGGTTAGAACAAATGCAACTCCATACTGGATCTCTTTTACTTTTAACTCTGTATGCTATTACTTTTTCTAAAGTTAAGAATGTTGCCAATAGCATGGAAATAAACAGGAAAGAACATTCTCAAGGTTCTGATCTTCAAAGGTATAATATTTTTCCATTCAAATAGAGACAAAAAGTGGCAGAACAGAGAGTAACATTTGTCTTGTTGGAGGTTTACAGGAATATTGTAACCTGACCTACCTATGAGGATAGCTGCAAGAACAAAGGATTCTAGCACCAAGAGGTTTGCAACAACCAGTCACATGCCCTCTCATTTTAGTATAAAAAAAGCCTGAATTCTAAGTCAGGTATGATGATTCTTTGGGGCACTAGTCTACCATCTTCTCTGTCTCCTGGTTTTCTGAATCAAGTCACTATTCCCTGCTTCAACAACTCAATTTATCGGCCTGTCATGTGGCGAGCTGTATATGAACTTGGTAACACTGAAAGACAGCAAATTTGTTTTTAAATTAAAGAAAAATGACCCAAATCAGGTAAATCTGCTGTGTTAATAAGTAATCCAAGGAAAGCGCAGGCACTTAAAAGTTCTGGTGAATAGTTAAAGGAACTTATTCTATTTAACAACGGGGGAAGGTTGAATGTACCATGGACTTTAAAAATTAATAATACACATTTGAAGTTCATCTATGTCTTTTCATGGCTTGAGAGCTCATTTCTTTTTAGTGGGGGGAAGAATAATAACCCATTGTCTGCATGTATCATAGTTTATTCATCCATCTACCTACTAAAGGACATATTGATTGCTTCCAGGTTATGGCAATTAGGAATAAAGCTTGTATAAACATCTATGTTTAGGTTTTTGTGTGGACATAAGTTTTCCACTCCCTTCAGTAAGTACTAAAGAGCATAACTGCTAGATCCTATGGTAAGAGTATATTTATTTTGGTAAGAAACTGCCAAACTGTCTTCCAAAGTGGCTGGACCATTCTGCATTCCCATCAGCAATGAATGAGAGTTCCTGTCGCTCCATGTTCTCACCAGCAGTTGGTGCTATCAGTGCTCTGGATTTTGGGCATTCTAATAAGTGTGTTGTGGTATTTCACTGTTCTTTTAATTTGTACTTCCTGATGACATATAATGTAGCATCTTTTCCTATGGCTATTTGTCACCTGTATATCTTCTTTTGGTGAGGTGTCTCCTAAGGTCTGTGACCCATTTTTTTGAGTTGTTTGTTTTCTTGTTGAGTTTGAAGAATCCTTTGTATATTTTGGATAAGAGTCCTATATCAAATATATCTTTTGAAGATATTTTCTTTCAGTTTGTGGCCTGTCTTCTAACTCTCCTGAAAGCAAGGACTTTAAGAATAACAGTGTCTTGAGTTCAAAATCACTTTTGCTAGTCACTGTGCGACTGTTAACTCAAATAAATATTTTATGTCTCAAGTTCAGTTTCTTTTTATATAAAAATGGATAATATTACCTCTCCTAACAGGCTCTCTGAGTGGATACATTTGCCACACGTAGATACTCCATCATCTAGTTCAGCTCAGTTCAGTTGCTCAGTTCAGTTCAGTCACTCAGTAGTGTCCGACTCTTTGCCACCCCATGAATCGCAGCACGCCAGGCCTCCCTGTCCATCACCATCTCCCGGAGTTCACTCAGACTCACGTCCATCGAGTCAGTGATGCCATCCAGCCATCTCATCCTGTCATCCCCTTCTCTTCCTGCCCCCAATCCCTCCCAGCATCAAAGTCTTTTCCAATGAGTCAACTCTTCACGTGAGGTGGCCAAAGTACTGGAGTTTCAGCTTTAGCAACATTCCTTCCAAAGAAATCCCAGGGTTGATCTCCTTCAGAATGGACTGGTTGGATCTCCTTGCAGTCCAAGGGACTCTCAAGAGTCTTCTCCAACACCACAGTTCAAAAGTATAAATTCTTCAGCACTCAGCCTTCTTTACAGTCCAACTCTCACATCCATACATGATCACAGGAAAAACCATAGCCTTGACTAGACGGGCCTATGTTGGCAAAGTAATGTCTCTGCTTTTGAATATGCTATCTAGGTTGGTCATAACTTTTCTTCCAAGGACTAGGCGTCTTTTAATTTCATGGCTGCAGTCACCATCTGCAGTGATTTTGGAGCCCCCCAAAATAAAGTCTGACACTGTTTCCACTGTTTCCCCATCTATTTCCCATGAAGTGATGGGACCAGATGCCATGATGTTAGTTTTCTGAATGTTGAGATTTAAGCCAACTTTTTCACTCTTCTCTTTTACTCTCATCAAGAGGCTTTATAGTTCCTCTTCGCTTTCTGCCATAAGGGTGGTGTCATCTGCATATCTGAGGTTATTTATATTTCTCCCGGCAATCTTGATTCCAACTTGTGTTTCTTCCCGTCCAGCGTTTCTCATGATGTACTCTGCATAGAAGTTAAATCAGCAGGATAACAATATACAGCCTTGACGTACTCCTTTTCCTATTTGGAACCAGTCTGTTGTTCCATGTCCAGTTCTAACTGTTGCTTCCTGGCCTGCATACAGATTTCTCAAGAGGCAGGTTCAATTGCTCAGTCATGTCCAACTCTTTGCGACTCCACAGACTGCAGCACTCCAGGCCTTCCTGTCCATTGTCGGTGATGCCATCCAACCATCTCATCCTCTGTCATCTCCTTCTCCTCCCGCCTTCAATCTTTCCCAGCATCAAGGTCTTTTCAAATGAGTCAGCTCTTTGCATCAGGTCGCCAAAGTATTGGAGTTTCAGCTTCAACATCAGTCCTTCCAATGAATACTTAGGACTGATTTCCTTTAGGATGGAATGGTTGGATCTCCTTGCAGTCCAAGGGACTCTCAAGAATCTTCTCCAATACCACAGTTCAAAAGCATCAATTCTTTGGTGCTCAGCTTTCTTATAGTCCAACCCTCACATCCATACATGACTACTGGAAAAACCATAGCCTTGACTAGATGGACCTTTGTTGGCAAAGGAATGTCTCTGCTTTTGAATAAGCTTTCTAGGTTGGTCATAACTTTTCTTCCAAGGAGTAAGCGTCTTTTAATTTCATGGCTACAATCACCATCTGCAGTGATCTTGGAGCCCCCCAAAATAAAGCTGTTACTGTTTCTACTGTTTCCCCATCTATTTGCCATGAAGTGATGAGACCAGATGCCCTGACCTTAGTTTTCTGAATGCTGAGCTTTAAGCCAACGTTTTTACTCTCTTCTTTCACTTTCATCAAGAGGCTCTTAAATTCTTTGCTTTCTGCCATAAGGGTAGTGTCACCTGTATATCAGAGGTTATTGATATTTCTCCTGGCAATCTTGATTCCAGCTTGTGCTTCTTCCAGCCCAGCGTCTCGCATGATGTACTCTGCATAGAAGTTAAATAAGCAGGATGACAATATACAGCCTTGACACACTCATTTTCCTATTTGGAACCAGTCTGTTGTTCCATGTCCAGTTCTAACTGTTGCTTCCTGACCTGCATACAGATTTCTCAAGAGGGAGGTCAGGTGGTCTGGCATTCCCATCTTTTGAAGAATTTTCCACAGTTTGTTGTGATCCACACAGTCAGGTTTTGGCACAGTCAATAAAGTCATCATTTAGTGAATACTCTTAAATCTACGAAGTTTTTTCTTTTCTTCTTACAGAAAGTATTTAGCATTTTCTTAGGAACACATTAACTATCCCAATTAGTTCTCAAAGTATGGTGCATAGACACAAGGTTCTCTTTAGTTTCGGTTTTTTTAATTTCTACAATATTGTGTTGCTTTCTGTCATACAACAACATGAATCAACCATAATTATACACATATTCCCTCCCTCTGATTTCCTTGGTGGCTCAGATGGTAAATCGTCTGTCTACAATGCAAGAGACCTGGGTTTGGTCCCTGGGTCGGGAAGATTCCCTGGAGAAGGAAATGGCAACCTACTCCAGTACTCTCGCCTGGAAAATCCCATGGACGGAGGAGCTTGGTGCAGGCCACCATCCATAGGGTCACAAAGAGTCAGGCACGAGTGAGCAAGTTCACTTTCACTTTCCCTGCCTCTGGAGCCTCCCTTCTTTCCCCTCATCCCTCCCCTCTAGGTCATCACAGAACACCAGACTTAGCTCCCTGTGTCATGTAACAACTTCCCATCAGTTATCCATTTTACACATGATAGTGTATATATGTTGATGCTACTTTCTCCATTTGTTCCACTCCCTCCCTCCTTCACTGTGTTCACAAGTCTATTCTCTACATCTGCATCTCCATTCATTCCCTGCAAATAGGTTCATCAATATCATTTTTCTTGATTCCATATATATGTGTTATTTTAACAATATTTTTGTTTTTCTCTTTCTGACTTAGTTCACTCCGTTTAACAGGCACTAGGTTTATCCACTTCACTAGAATTGACTCAAACTCATTCTTTTTATGGTTGAGTAACATTCCACTATATACATGTACCACACATCTTCTTTATCCATTCATGTGTTGATGGACATCTGGGTTGCTTCCATTTCTTGACTATTGTAAACAATACTGCCATGAACATACGGGTACATGAGACACACGATTTTCAGTAACCTTTTAGGGTTTCCATAAAATCAAAATAGTTTTTGAAATAAACACATAGTATTTGATTTTTTCACTGTGTTTATACGAATGGTAAATCAATGGTGTGCTGATGTGTGTGCTAAGTCGCTTCAGTGTGTGCTAAGTCACTTCAGTCATGTCCAACTCGGTGCTACCCTATGGGGTTTTAGCCTGCCAGGCTTCTCTGTCCATGGTATTCTTCAGGCAAGAATACTGGAGTGGTTTGCTGTGCTCTCCTCCAGGGGTTCTTCTTGACCCTGGGTTTGAACTTGCATCTCTTACTTCTACCAGCACTGGCAGGTGGGTTCCTTACCACTAGTGCCACCTGGGAAGCCTGAAAACTGCTGATAACCTTCGCACAAACCAAAGTAGTGATACTATATTGTGTTTAAGTCTTCAATACCATGTATTCACTGTAAAAACACATATTTCCCTCAAGAATGTTACTGTTGAATGGGCAAATTTTATTAGTTTTAATTAAACCTGACTTGAGTACAAGCCTTTTAATATTCTATGTGACAACTAGGAAGCATGTATAAAGCACTCATACTGCACAGCAGAGAATTATGATTGTGCAGAGGGAAAGCACTTATGTAACTATATGAGTTGTGTTCTGAACCAGCCACTTTTTCCAGGGAACACTGTTATTACTTAAATAACTGGCAGACGAACTGTGGTTATTCAGATTTAGGTGTTAGGATTTTCCACCAAAATAAACGAAGCAAGCTTGTTATTTCAAGCCACAAATCTGACAATATTAATTGCCAATGACAAAATTTGAGTTTTCAAGATTAAAAACTAAAATTTTGGAAAACCATTTATTGCTACCATGCAATCAATATGCTCCTTAATGCCTAAAGACTTTTCTAATGAGATTGGAGGTGATATTAACAGAGTGATTTTTTTGACATTATATAATGCATTCTGAAAGAGTTGAAACCATTAGAAAATTTGTGTAATTCAGAGGACCAACAACCTCCAAATAACAATGAATGCATGACATTACAAAATTATGCATGGAAAAAGGATATACTCAAAGTGTGAGACAGATCAATGGATCTTGTAACAAAGTACAAAAAATATACTGACATGGTACCAGATTCCACATTGAAACTAATCTTTAGAAAACTATCACTTGTCAAGTTCTAGTTTAGTATCAAAGAAGAATATCCACAATTGTCTGAAAAGACTATTAAAATACTTTTCCCTCTTCCAGCTACAACTCTGTGTGAGGTCAGATTTTCTTCATATACTTCAGGGGTCCCCAAACTCTGGGATCTAATGCTTGATGATTTGAGGGAACTGATGTAGTAATAATAGAAACAGAGCATGGAATAAATGTAATGTGTTTGAATGATCCCGAAACCATCACTTCCCACCCCTCAGTTCGTGGAAAAATTGTCTTCTGCAAAACTCCCTGGTGCCCAAAAGGTTGGGGAATGCAGATCATACGTCAATGAAAACAACATATCAGAATAGGCTGAATTCAGAAGCTATGAGAATCTAATTGTCTTCAATTAAGCTAGACCTTAAAGAGGTTTGTAAAAGTGTAAAACATCACTCATTAATTCTAGCTTTTTTTTGAAAATATAATTACTTTTCATAAAAATGCTATTCATACCAGCATGTAATGCGTTTATTACTACTATCTTAAACATTTAATTTTTCTCAATTTTAAATATGGCAAATGTCAGTAGATATAATTCTGACTTTCTTAAGGGTACCAAAGGATCCTGAGACCAAAAAGTTGCGAAGTGCTAGACTATGCAAGGTGTAAGGTGAAACTAATTTTCATAAATAATGGCAATTATTTGAAACAACTGAGAAGGCCCCAAAGCATATTCTTCTGTGAAGTTTAGAATCTTCTCAATGTTTCCTCCCATATAATTTCCTTTTAAATAAATTAAAATGAAATACCAAAACAACATGTAAAGACAATTCCTAAAACCCATCATAATTGACCACTGGTTATTTCTGACAAGTAGTCTTATCGTTTCAGGGTGTTTATTAGGCCCATCTTAATAACGCTTTCTCTAACCATATAAATTAGTTCTTAAAAGTGTTTTTGTTTTGCAGCCAAATTTTAGCTTTTTCCCAAATACAGACTTGTAGCCTGTCTTTATTCCTTACTATTAATGACAGACTAAGAGAAATATCAATAACCTCAGATATGCAGATGACACCACCTTTATGGCAGAAAGTGAAGAGGAACTAAGCCTCTTGATGAAAGTGAAAATGGAGAGTGAAAAAGTTGGCTTAAAGCTCAACATTCAGAAAACGAAGATCATGGCATCCGGTCCCATCACTTCATGGCAAATAGATGTGGAAACAGTGGAAACAGTGCCAGACTTTATTTTTGGGGGCTCCAAAATCACTGCAGATGGTGACCGCAGCCATGAAATTAAAAGATGCTTACTCCTTGGAAGAAAAGTTATGACCAATCTAGATAGTATATTCAAAAGCAGAGACATTACTTTGCCGACTAAGGTCCATCTAGTCAAGGCTATGGTTTTTCCTGTGGTCATGTATGGATGTGAGAGCTGGACTGTGAAGAAGGCTGAGCGCCGAAGAATTGATGCTTTTGAACTGTGGTGTTGGAGAAGACTCTTGAGAGTCCCTTGGACTGCAAGGAGATCCAACCAGTCCATTCTGAAGGAGATCAACCCTGGGATTTCTTTGGAAGGAATGATGCTAAAGCTGAAACTCCAGTACTTTGGCCACCTCATGCGAAGAGTTGACTCATTGGAAAAGACTCTGATGCTGGGAGGGATTGGGGGCAGGAGGAGAAGGGGACAACTGAGGATGAGATGGCTGGACGGCATCACTGACTCGATGGACGTGAGTCTGAGTGAACTCCAGGAGACGGTGATGGACAGGGAGGCCTGGCGTGCTGCAATTCATGGGGTGGCAAAGAGTCGGACACGACTGAGCGACTGAACTGAACTGAACTGAAGACATTTTTAGAGTACTACACAAGAATTTAGGAGACCAAATTATGGGACCTTGGGATAGTCATCAGGAGAATCAATATTCTCTTTTGTAAAATATAATAGCAACCCACATGATTTATCCCTCAGACCTCTTACAATTCTAATGGACTGTGATCTTAATAAGAGACTAAGAAAATTCAGTTCAGCCACCAGGAGGATCTTCACCCTGCATATGAAACACTCAGTAACATAAAACAACAATTCTGAAAGCATAGCTTTACTGTGTGCTGTGCTTAGTCGCTTAATTGTGTCTGACTCTTTGCAACCCCATGGACTGTAGCCCGCCAGGCTCCTCTGTCCATGGGAATTCTCCAGGCAGGAATACTGGAGTGGATTGCCATGCCCTCCTCCCGGGGACCTTCCCAATCCAGGGATCACACCCTTGTCTCCTGCACTGCAGGCAGATTCTTCACCGTCTGAGCCATTAGGGAAGCTTTATTATATGTATCTTTAAAAAATCAGTTTGCAAAATATAATTCTCTTATGCTTAAAAAAAATAAAAGAAAGTTTTTTTAAAAACTATGTTTTCAAGCCTGTGATCGTCTTGATACTAGGACAATTAATTTCATCTGGGTCTGGGAATGCTACTGGGCACCAGGCATTCAATACAATCAATACTACACACACACACACACACACACATCATTGAGTATTGCTCTGCTGTTGTTCAATCACTCAGTCCTCTCCAACTCTGTGCGACCTCATGTATTGCAGCACGCTAGGCTTCCTTGTCCTTCATCAACTCCTAGAGTTTGCTCAAACTCATGTCCATTGAGTTGGTGATACCATCCATATCTCATCCTCCGTTGTCCCCTTCTCTACCTGCCTCAATCTTTCCCAGCATCAGGGTCTTTTCCAGTGAGTTGGCTTTTGCCCATCCATGGGATTCTCCAGGCAAGATACTGGAATGGGTTGCCATTTCCTTCTCCAGAATATTGCCTTATTGAGGTAAAACTGATCTACAATAACGACACACATTTTGAACAGTATAATTTGGTGTTCTGAAATATGTATATTTACCCATGAAACCACTCAGTAGTTTAAAAATTATTTTTAAAATAACTGCTATTATTGAGAGTTTAATATGTATTGGTATTATATGAAGTTTTTATATGCATTATTCCATTTAATTCTCACAATAACCCTGCCAGACAGATATTATAACCCCATTTTAAAAGATGAGGCTACTAAGCCTTATATAGATTAAGAAGCTTGCCCAAAGTTATACAGCTACTAAGTTCAGTTCAGTTCAGTCGCTCAGTCATGTCCGACTCTTTGCCACCCCATGAATCGCAGCACGCCAGGCCTCCCTGTCCATCACTATCTCCCGGAGTTCACTCAGACTCACGTCCATCGAGTCGGTGATGCCATCCAGCCATCTCATCCTCTGTTGTCCCCTTCTCCTCCTGCCCCCAATCCCTCCCAGCATCAGAGTCTTTTCCAATGAGTCAACTCTTCGCATGAGGTGGCCAAAGTACTGGAGTTTCAGCTTTAGCATTATTCCTTCCAAAGAAATCCCAGGGTTGATCTCCTTCAGAATGGACTGGTTGGATCTCCTTGCAGTCCAAGGGACTCTCAAGAGTCTTCTCCAACACCACAGTTCAAAAGCATCAATTCTTCGGCGCTCAGCCTTCTTCACAGTCCAACGCTCACATCCATACATGACCACAGGAAAAACCATAGCCTTGACTAGACGGGTCTGTGTTGGCAAAGTAATGTCTCTGCTTTTGAATATACTATCTAGATTGGTCATAACTTTTCTTCCAAGGAGTAAGCATCTTTTAATTTCATGGCTGCAGTCACCAAAATTAAACTTAGGCAGTCTTACCTCAGAGTCATTTAAAAATAATTCAATCAAACAACTATTAATACCCTACAATATGTTGTCTCACAGTCTGATAAACAATAATTACTTTCTTTGTCTTAATTGAAATAGCTGCTTCTTGATATCATCAATGTGCTAGGCACTATATATAAAATGTGTAACATACATATACCCTACATGGCAATCCTGCAAATTAAAGGCAATCATGATCGTATAAATCACAATACAGCCTTTTGAGAGGCAGAACAACTTATCTAAGATCAGTCAACTACCAAGCAGCAAAGTAGATTTTACTCCAAAGGCCACGGGGTTTTCAACTACATCATATTTCTGAGCAACACTAAGGCTTTTTATGGAGCCCTGACGATGACTGTTGGAACACTCCTTTAAAATTTTCAGATGCTCACTGTTTAGCCAGACAGATTATTAACGTAGTTTAAGCCAAAGTGAATCAAGAGGCTGAAGTTTCATTTACTGCCAACCAGAGTGTAAATCAAAAAAGCTTATTTATTTCACAATTCAAGCTTTTTTTTTTTTTTTAAATCACTTATGTGCTAGAAAAATCACAGAGCTTTTAATTTGTGGCAGGTTGAAGCAAGCTTATTAAGAATGTTAGTTACCAAGTGCAACTCCACTTGTCTGGACTAGTCCACTGTCACATTCTTGTAGCAGGGTTAAATAGCAGTTTAGTCACCTCATAAAAAAACACACTGTTAAAAAGGATGTGACTAATAATAAGCTGGAACCAATGGAATATCATAAGAGATGTATAGGTCAAGATCAATTATGTACAAAACTCCTGTGTAAATAGCTAAAAAACTGTATTCTCTGCCTGGCCTTGTTGTGCTATAGTACTCAGTTGATCGGGCAAGTTAGTAAGATTTAATGAGATAAACATCAACAGTAACAAATTCTGAAGTTTTTTTGTGATGTATATAAATATGAATGCTATCAGGAAAGCACAGAGTTGGAAGAAACAAGGAAGGCTTCCTACAGACGGGTTCATTTTAGACTCATAAGATGTGAGAGTTGGAAGGGTCCTTAGAATTCATCAAATGGCATTCCAAGTAGGACATCACAGATCTTGAAATCTTAAGTGTATTAAGCATTGCTGCCATACCCTCCCTGTCAAGCATCCTCAGCTCCCTTCCAAGCTAGAACTGAGAAACTACAGAGAGAAATGTATCAGCAGCCAATTCTTAAAACTTCTTCTATCAGGAGTCCCATCATCCCCAACAGATTCCAAATGAAAAGCAATGTCTTCTCACAGGAAGGTCTGGTCTAATTCTCCCATTTAACTGGGAAAGAAACTGAGATGCACAGAGGTTTAATTTGCTTACCCAAGTCACCTATCTGCATGAACATATTTTCTTGACTCATATTCAATCATCTTTCTACTAAATAATGTTAATTGTGTGTTCTTCAGATGCCATAGGTAGTTGTAAAATACTAATAAGTATCTTGATTTAATAACATCAAATTTCTAAAAAATTTTAGGAATATGTATGAAAATAACAACAAAAAAAAACTTCTGACTTAGTATTTGTTTCTTTCAATCTGCTGGGGAGCTCCAAAACACATTATAACTGCTCACCTTTATGCTTCTCTGAACTGCTCAAACATTATCTTGAGTTCTAGCAAAAAAAAAAAAAAAAAAAGAGTGCTCCATATACAAGTTTTGTTTAAAAGAAAAAATCTATTGCACCCCAGCCCTTAAAACCAGATTACACCACAGAGAGATAAAAAGTTGCCCACTGCACCAGAATTAGATGTATTTTTATTTAAAAATGTAGTATTTTTATAAACTAGATATAAAGGCAATAGCAGCATTCTTGAACCCTTTTATTGATTCTAATAAGTACACTTAGAAGAGCATCTGAAAAACTTCAGAATACTAGAATAAAACCGAACAGCATTAAATATTACCCTATTAGGCCAGCCTAATGCTGCCTCCTGGCATAGTATTTCCCATATCTATTATTGGTCAGGTTTACCTGCATAAAGATATTAGCACAGGCAGGCAGACAAGTTGTTATTTGCAAGGCAACTTTAAACCAAAGAGTTCTGTTTTAAAGTCAGCTATTTTGCACAGGGGCCAATAATCCATGCTGTGAATTAAAATGGTACTGGTTTCTTGGTTTCTGTTTCTATGGCTTTCCGTCATTTAATTGCTTATGAGCACCCTCTGGTGGAGGGCAGAAGAGAGAAAATATGGCTTTAACCCACAAGACTGATTACAGGGAGAAAGTAATCTGAGACAAGAGCAGATTTCTCTTGACTTTTCTCTTCTTCCCTATAATTAGTTCATAATTTAGAGTTAGCTGTTTAATAAGCTTCATTAACCATATCATTATCTAGAGTCTATAACTTAGTCATTCAGTAAACACTTATAAAGTTCCTATTATATGCCAGGCACTTGGATGCAGATAACCTGGTCTAGGATCCTCATTTTGATATTTAATGTCATTTCCCAGGTAAGCTGTTTAACCTCAAAAGACCTCAGTTTCCTCATATGAGAAATAAGAATAATATCTTGGTTGACAACATTAAAAAGATGAAAAATGAAAAGGTACCTTAGAAGAGTGGACTTAATTTTGCAATTTGAAACACACACACATACACACACACACACACACACACACACACACACACACACACACACACACACACACACACAACTTTGGCTCTTTGACAGTGGAAAGGACTGTCATATGGGTGTTTTCAAATGCAATACACAATTTTTTGTTTTAAGAAATTTAAGCCTATTCACAAATATAGGGGACAACCTAGTGGTTACCAATGAGGTGCGGGGCAATTTAGGAGTGGGGAAGTGAGAGGTAAAAACTATTGGGTGTAAGGTAGGTTCAAGGATGTATTGTACATCACATGGAATATAGCCAATATTTTGAAATAACTGTAAATGGAAAGTAATATTTAAAATTGTATAAAAAATTTTTTTTTAATTTTAAAGAATTTAAGCCTAGATGCCAGTGTTGGGGTTTATTGGTATACGTTGTTTTATAGCACCTTATGTCAACCATGTATAGCTTATTTAGTATGTATCCTGAAACATACAGAGAGCAATCAAAAATATTACTTAATCTTTTCTACAGCAAAAATATCCAGATGTTGATCAATACTTGATACATTACTTTTTTCTAGGTGAACAGTTTATTGAGGTGTTTCTCATCTCTTCTCAAGAGCTTATATGACATTCTTTTAAGTGCCGCCCAGTGAAGAGTATGTTTATTTAGATATATTTTGGCTCTCAGTTTGTCTAAGAGTTCATCTCTGAAATTCACTATCTGCTTATGACTGGTATTTTAAAAAGCATATCCTATAAGTGATGTCCAAAACTGGAACTTGTTTAACTCATGAGATGAACTTAATGAAGACAGAGAGACAGGAAAACAGGTTATTGAGGGTACAGAAAAGTCACTGCGGCAGTGACTTTAGGAGACCAGTTAAGCCTACTGAGAACTTTCAGCTTAAATACACTTAACTTAGAAGAGCCTGTAAGCTACTTCTTTTCTGTCACCACCATTACAGCAAAGCAAGTATTGTTCTTTTATGTCTTAAGACGCATGGTGCCTTTTTATTACTTTCTCCCATCAATGCTGCCTGTGATACGATTCCACGTGTGTAAAAATATTTGTGGAGCACTGTACACAGATAAAAGGACCTGGGTAAAAATCCTAAATCTGCCTCTCACTAAAGTTATTTCCAAGTTCTCTTCTCTTACTCTGAACCAATTTTTCAAGGCTATTACGTGGCCCACTTTCCAGCTATTATCTCCCACTATTTTTTATACTGTATACAGGTAAGAGAGAAAGAACTATACTACTGAACAAGGAAGGAACCTCATCCCCTATATGTACCCAATGTCTTCTGAATCATTTATATCTGTGACAAGGAAGTTTCTGGAAAAAAGTATGTCACTGTAAGGCAAATTCTTTGCTAATTAGGTGTCACTATATTTGCTTGGAGAACTATATAAGAGTGATTATGAAGTTGACTCCAAAGCTACACTGCCAGTGTTTGAAATCCTAGTTCTGTATGCCTCTGAATAATTCTCCTATCTTCTAAGTGCCTCAATACCCCTCTCTGCAAAGCTCCTAAGTCAAAATCTTGTAGTGAGGCAAGTAGTAGACTCACAGATATATAGAACAAACTAGTGCTCACTGGCAGCGGAGGCAAGGGGAAGGACAAACTGCTGGGTGTAAGATAGGCTCAATATTGTACAAGTTGGGGAATATAACCAATGTTTTGAAATAACTGTAATAAACTGTAAATCATAACAAATTTTATAAAACATTAAAAAAGAAAAAATTAAGATTATTGTGAGGATTATAGTCTACATGTATACATATGTAGATAGATATAGGAGCCTGGCAGGCTACAGTCCATGGGGTCACAAAGAGTTGGACATGCCTGAACGACTAACACTTTCACTTTCATTTTTTCATGCTGCTGCACCCAGTACATCAGAGACTTAACAAGATAGCCAGGTTGGCTCAATCTAAAGTGGAGGTGATACCACTTTTTTAAAAAAAAGCTAACAGTCAAAATATGTTAGTCCTGACTCTGCTCTGTTTATTGGCTCTGAGATCTGGGGTGAAAACAGGGGCTTCAGTTTTCTTTTCTGTAGAATAGGACTGTAGCAAACTATGCCAAATGCATTCTCATTTAGGGTATACCAAGGATTAGGCATATCAAGGATTAGGTACACCAAGGATTAGGATGGACAGGGAGGCCTGACGTGCTGCAGTCCATGGGATCGCAAAGAGTCAGATACGACTAAGTGACCACACTGAACGGAACTGAAGGATTAGGTATAGCAGAATACTGGTAACACTGTCTGCAAATCATTCACAAACCTATAGCCTAGAAAGCCATTCACTTCATCAAAGTAGATACTGTTCACCACTGGTGGTATCCTTGGCAGTCAGCTGAGATCTCAGCACATAGTAGATGCTCAGATATGATTAGTAAAGTGAATTTATAATATATTTAGCATTTTACTTAAAACAAATTTAGTACCACCTATTTGTCTTTTCCTCAGAATTATATTCTAAAATTCTTACCACCAACCATATAACCTATATATATCTTTACTTATATCTGCTGCTGCTGTTTAGTCACTTCAGTCGTATCCGACTCTGTGAGACCTCATGGACTGTAGTCTGCCAGGCTCCTCTATCCATGGGATTCTCTAGGCAAGAATACGGGAGAGGGTTGCCATTCCTTTCTCCAGGGGTTCTTCCTGACCCAGGGATCAAACCCGAGTATCCCGCATTGCAGACAGAGTCTTTACTATCTAAGCAACTAGGGAAGTGCCACAGCAACATGGTAAAGTTGAATCATGAAAAAAAAAAGTTTCTAGATGTCATTAGATCACCTGAAACCATAACTCTAGAAAGGCAATGAAAGAAAAACAGCAACTAATATTGCAAAATCTCATCTGCTTCTTTGCAGTTAGCTTCTATAGTCTGGAAATTTATGAAGAAGAACCATACTGAAACTTCTCTATATTTCTCAGGTTAGATAAACATAGTCATTATGTCATTTGAATTGTTTTGTAAGTAAATTAAAGGTCTCCTGCATTGCAGCATGGACTCTTTACTGACTGAGCCACTAGGGAAGCCACCTTAAAAATACTACTGTCAAAAGAAAATGACAATGGATGGTGTTTGAAGAACAGATGAAAAAGATTTATCAAATCTCACCTGGGTCCTATTCCACTAAGGAAGTATACTGCTGCTATACTTCTCCAAGGAAGCACGTGCAACACTGATGACTTGCACTTCATTCACGCCATTCGTATGTATTATTCTGCTTTGTGTGGGCCAGTCCAATAAACTGAACACCTCTCAAAGTATCTGACAACCAAACTTTCAAGCAGTTTTTGGTGCTAGTTGTGAAACTATCCTTTCCCAGAAGACAATATAACTTTCTATAAACTACTTGAGATTTCAGACCATAATGGCTTCCTAACACAAAAAGCATGAAAAAAATTTACCAAAACTACTAAAAAAAAAAAAAAAAAAAAAAACCCAAAGAAATCATGTGTTAACCGAAAAAAACAAATGCATGTCTTCCAGCCATTTATATTTCATGATAATAATTAAGTTATTGTTTAATTAGGCTCCATGAAAATATCTCTTGAAAGGTATTCAGCAGTTTATGTTAAACGGGTGAAAAAATCTATCTTCGGTCCAGTGTGTTCAGGTTATAAAAGCACCAGTGCTTATTTTATCTCCCCACAAAGTGTTGCTGAGATAATTACTGCTGACAGCTTTATTCAAGGTTCATTTCACTTTTTCTGCTATTTTTCTCTGGTTAGAAGTTCAACAGAGCCCATGGGAAGCCACACCCCTCACACCTGTTAGGCTTCTTCATGTTACGGAGGGCCAGTATGGACATGTCACTTCAAATTAGCATTGTACCAGGGCGCTAACTGTGACAATTACTTATCACAGGTTTAACTAAAAAAAAAAAAAAAAAAGTTTCTAATTCAACCACAAAAACAGTGTGACAGAATGTAATTTAAACCTGTAAAAGCAGGTTGCATTAAAAACGTTCAGAGAGCAGCAGCAAAAGTTCCCAGGGTTGAGCTTTGTGCTATACCTGAATCATGCAGGAATGCTCTGCAACTGAACATTTCCTTTAAAACAAAACCAAAAAGGTAAACAAGGAAGAGCCAGCAATTTTACCAGTAAGCAGTGGTGATAAGTGGGCCTCTTCATGTTTCTCTCTCAATCTTGAATCTTTTATTCATTTTGCTAATTCTTCTGTGTCATTTAACTAAATCAATAATGAAATTTTCAGCTAAAGCAAAGCTGCTACTTATAGATTTACCAAAGGAAAAACATAGCTCTATAACTTGATAGGAAAGAATACGATCTTCAAATATTTGCTTTTTTTTTTTCCCCCCACTTGGAAACCATAAAATTATTAGGGAGGGCAGACATTAACTCAAAAAGAAAAAGGAAAAAACTCACACTCTTAAATGTGTTTCAAGGTAATCATTATAAGTCTCTCTGTTTCAAGTGCAAAATAATCTCAGAATTAGGCCACCTCTCAAAGACCTGGGATGGTTGAAGGTGGTTAATATGGACTGCTGGGAAGCTAATTGTGGATCTTGAGTTAATTACTATCTCCTCATAGGGGATTTTAAAAATAAATAAAATGGTCTTTTACTCAATTTTTACTTCAGTTTGGAGTTAAGGAAACACCAATGGTGATGGATACTTCATTATTTGCTGCTGTTATTTAGATGAAGAAAGTCTTGGAAATAAATATGTCCACATCATAATCAATGCTAATGTACACTAACAAAACAATAGAGAATGTATCTGTACTTGCCACAGCGTGCAAGACTTGATTCACAAATGCCCAGTGTCTGTTACCTGGGTACAGTTAAAAGGAATTCAGTGTTGTTTCTCACAAACATACACATACCCTCACATGCATGGACACAGACATACACATGTTAACAATCTGTCTGGAGGATGCAAAGCCAAAGCTCATGGAGACTTCTTTGAAAAACAATCTAGAAGTATTAAACACTCATAAAAAGCAAAGGACAAAATAATGATGCTAAGCAGGAATTCAATAGAAGAAATCAGTCACAAATTTATAGGAAATTACATCTAATGGTGAATCCATCGTAATTTTGGTATGGCAACATAATTTCAATACCTTTAATAGTACCAGAAATTAAAGAGCCATCATATACATTACTGGTACATTAAAAATACAGAATTTTTCTCCATCTAAAATACAGACAGGGTATTTTCTGTAGAAGAAAAAAAGAGAAACTCCTCAAAATATTTTTCTCCATTTTTCTAACATTTAGAAAGTTAACAAAAGCATACAAAGTCAACATAGGAAATATTCATCATAAGAATCCAAGATCTTATCAAAACAAGTCCTTTGCCTTATTTGATAATCACAACATATTCAGAGGCAATAAAGACAAAATCTTTGGTTAGAAAGGTGCTTTTTACCTCAAGCTGGCTCCTCATTTACGTTTGATGAAGAGGTACTATTAGCAGGGAAACCTCATTATTTTAGAGAGCTACTGTATTAATCAGTGGTGACTTCAGTTTATCATAACTACAGAAGCTTTAAATATACAAGGATACATCTCAAATCTGTTTTGTATGCATAAAGAGTACTAATCAGCTATTTGGCACATATCTAGTCAATAGTGGGATGCCATTTACCCCACAACACTGTGGAACTCTTTGGATAGCAAACATAGTAGCTCTGGATATTTTTCCAGCAGCATCTAATTCCTTGGCAAACTTGGGCAGTTATGCTAACCGCTTTGGTCTCTGCACATGGACATAATGCTCCTGAGCATCTTGTCATGGCTCCTCCTCCTGGGAAAAATAGTGTGAATTAACTACAGAAAGTTAGGCACAGCACTATAAATGGGTGTCATCTAGAAACTAGAAAGAATGTCCCCTTGCTCGTTAATGCATACCTGGCCCATCCCAGCCAAGTGATTTTTCTCCTTTTGCTCAACTCCTATACCCTTATTGTAAACTTCTAGAATTCTTAGTCTGTGGTCCTTTTAACTCTGCTTATGTCTATGTTTAGGTCCTAAAGTCCTTGAAGACAAATCAGTGTTCTCATTTTCAGCCCTCATAGGGCTTAGTAAGTTGCCTTGATAGGGCAGCCATGTAATAAATGTCTGGCATGGCGTGTGTGCTCAGTCGTGTCTGACTCTTTGTGACCCCATGGACTTTAGCAGTCCAGACTCCTCTGTCCATGGAAATTTCCAGGCAAGAATGCTGGAATGGGTTGCCATTTCCTACTCCAAGGGGTCTTCCTGACCTAGGGATTAGGGTTAGGATTAGGACTGAGTGACTAACACTTTCACTTTCAGCCTAAACAAAACACAAAAAGATACTTGTAATTTTTTAGAGAAAAAATTGTATCTACCTGGGGAGGGGCTGTGCCTGGAAACTATTTCAAAGTGAAATAAGAAATGCTAAAACTATCATCAGAGTACTGTTTTAGTGATCTCTGGGCTTGAGTGGAAAGTATAAGGCTCAAAAGGATTCTGACATAAAATAGCTTAAATTTAATTCAGCAGTCACTGATGACTTGAAACAACTAGTCAAAATAAGTAAAATACAGACCACTTAAATTCAACATCAATATAATTTGAACTTAGTTTCATTTTTTTATATAAAGGCACATTAGTTTCATTTTCTATTTAGCATTTCTGCATAATTATCTTTCTATTATAAAGTATTACATCCTATGTACTACATGGAAATTAGAGTAATTTAAATGTCACTTAAGCTCTACTCTGTAAACATGGTAACTCTCAAACTTATGAGGATGCATAATACAGCTAATAAAAATGTTTTCAGGTATAGAAACCACTCAGTAATGCATACTATAAACCAAAATGCTATAATACATTTTAAAGTCTCATATAAAAAAAATAATATACCAGAATTACTTTACTATTATATTTTTTAAGACTTGCACTAGAAATACAATAACCAATAAGTCATTCCTCTATTATACATGTGTATATGTTTCTTATTGGTTCATTGGTTCTTCTATATCCAGACACAAGCTCACACACACAGACACAAAATAATAATATTTTGTATTAAAAAACAGGAAAATCCTCAAATTCAATAATCTTTAAAATCATATGTGAAACATGATAGTGTTCCTCCCCTGAGTCAAGCATGTCTTCTGTGGGCAGATTCATACCTGCAGCAGTTATGAATGCCAAAAAATTATTGTAAAATGAAACTGTGCTAAAGTGCTAATTCTCCAAACAGGCAGTAATCACTGTTGGATATTAAGTCTTATTTTTCAAATAACTACCTGTGAAAAGAAAGGGAAAGTGTAGTCACTCAGTCATGGCCGACTCTTTGTGATCCCATGGACTATAGCCCGCCAGGCTCCTCTGTCCATGGAATTCTCCAGGCAAGAATACTGGAGTGGGTCGCCATTTCCTTCTCCAGGGGATTTTCCCTAACCAGGGATTGAGCCTGGGTCTCCTGCATTGCAGGGATATCTTTACCATCTGAGTGAACAGAAACTTCACTTTAAGCTAAATAAATTTACGGAAAAGTACTACAGTTAAAAATAAATAAATAAACTTTAAATAAATAATTTACTTTAAATAAATAAATTTATAAATAAATAAACTTGAATGTGAGTATAACAAAACTAAAACAGTAAAGATTTTTCTCCAGAGGCTAGGAATAATTCATTTTATACAAAATTATTTTGATCAACATATCAACATACAGTAACAACGTTAGCAAAATCAAGAAAAGATTAAAGAATTTAGGAAAGTGTTATTTTTAAAAGAACACTAATACAGTTGTCACTCAGGAGTCATTTATTATTTGAAATTTACCTACTTTTAGTTGATCTATTTTGTTTGTTGAAGACTTATGTATTAGAATTGCCTAGAATTAGAGAATTTTAGAGTTAGGGGAAACCGTGGCGTTGAGGGTAGGGAAGATGATGGAAAGGGAGAGGATTCCGATATTTATTGAGCATCTACTAAGCAATAGCCACTCTAAATTCATCTTCTCACTTCCCATTAATACAAGGGCTCTATGAGGTAGGTATTAATACCCCAGTTTCAGGAAATAGAAGTCCTGAGAGACTATATACTCCTGATGGGATTGAGATTTAATTTTAATTAGAGACGTTCTGATTCTAGAATCTGTATTTGTTCACTCATATGAAAGAAACTGACTTTTATTCAGCCAAGCAATCCATATTCATGAACTCATTTAATCCTAAAGCTGCTAATATTGACACATGACAGATGAAGAAACACAGGCTTAGGAAAATTAGTAAATATGTCTAAAGCTACTTTAAGATCTATTATACCTGATCACATACATATTTTCTAATATATCTCATTTTTCTGCTCAGAAAATCAACATTCAGAAGATTTGCATGACTTTTCCTAAGTCAATAAGATGGCAAGTTACAGAGGAAAGACTATGACATGGCTCTGTCAGCTTCAATGTGCCGCTTTTTCCATTCTTTGTCATTCAAGGGACACATTTCACCACCACTTAATCCATGAGCCTCATAAATGATGTCATGTAAACTCTTCCCCAGCAAAAATGACATTCAAAACTATCTGACAAGATCACACTAACATTACCCAAACTTAGTTCTCTAATTTTCTAACGCTAAAAGTTTTACCCAGTTACGGCCTGGGAGAAAATAATAACATGCTGAAGCCAGTCTTAGGTGAAGTCTGCATTCATCAAGGTTGGCTCCTTGGAGCTTAATAACCAGCAGGCTGCCATTTTGGACACATACAGGAAGCTAAGGAACAAGTGGCAATGAATGACTCTCCTCTAGAGTTAAATGTCCTTGGAGATACCATGAGAGGAGGTTCTCCTGGGGAAGCTTTGATGTACAGCTGTGTATATCTGGAGCAGTGTTAGTTACAATTGGGCACAACTAGGAGGTAGCCTAGAACTTCTTCTACACTCTACCCCTGTTCCCTAACTCCCCTTCTAGGATCTTGATCTCTCCTTCATCATCTTAGACTTGGTAACTCCATAATGTACCCTCATCTCCATACCTTCAGTTCAGTCTAGTCTCTCAGTCGTGTCTGACTCTTTGAGACCCCATGAATTGCAGCACACCAGGCCTCCCTGTCCATCACCAACTCCCGGCGTTTACTCAAACTCATGTCCATTGAGTTGGTGATGCCATCCAACCATCTCACCCTCGGTCATCCCTTTCTCCTCCTGCCTTCAATCTTTCCAAGCATCAGGATCTTTTCAAATGGGTCAGCTCTTCACATTAGGTGGCCAAAGTATTGGAGTTTCAGCTTCAACATCAGTTCTTCCAATGAATAATCAGGACTGATTTCCTTTAGGATGGACTGGTAGGATCTCCTTGCAGTCCAGGGGACTCTCAAGAGCCTTCTCCAACACTACAGTTCAAAAGCATCAATTCTCTGGCACTCAGCTTTCTTTATAGTCCAACTCTCACATCCATACATGACTACTGGAAAAACCATAGCCTTGACTAGATGGACCTTTGTTGGTAATGTCTCTGCTTTTTATTATGCTGTCTAGGTTGATCATAACTTTTCTTCCAAGGAGTAAGCGTCTTTTAATTTCATGGCTGCAATCACCATCTGCAGTGATTTTGGAGCCCCCCAAAATAAAGTCTGTCACTATTTTCATTGTTTCCCCATCTATTTGCTATGAAGTGATGGGACCAGATGCCATGATCTTAGTTTTCTGAATGTTGAGCTTTAAGTCAACTTTTTTCTTTCACTTTCATCAAGAGACTCTTTAGTTCTTCTTCACTTTCTGCCATAAGGGTGGTGTCATCTGCATATCTGAGGTTATTGATATTTCTCCCAGCAATCCTGATTCCAGCTTGTGCTTCCTCCAGCCCAGCATGTCTCATGATGTGCTCTGCATATAAGTTAAATAAGCAGAGGGACAATATACAGCCTTGACGTACTCCTTACCTGATTTGGAATCATTCTGTTGTTCCATGTCTAGTTCTAACTGTTGCTTCCTGACCTGCATACAGATTTCTCAAGAGGCAGGTCAGGTGGTCTGGTATTTTCATCTCTTTAAGAATTCTCCACAGTTTGTTGTAATCCACACAGTCAAAGGCTTTGCCATAGTCAATAAAGCAGAAGTAGATGTTTTTCTGAAACTCTCTTGCTTTTTTGATGATCTGGAAGATGTTGGCAACTTGATCTCTCATTCCTCTGCCTTTTCTAAAATCAGCTTGAACATCTGGGAGTTCACAGTTCACACACTGTTGAAGCCTGTCCTGGAGAATTTTGAGCATTACTTTACTAGTGTATGAGATGAGTATAATTGTGCAGTAGTTTGTGCATTCTCTGGCATTGACTTTCTTTAGGATTGGAATGAAAACTGACCTTTCCAGTCCTGTGGCCACTGCTGACTTTTCCAAATTTGATTTTTTAATGTTATCTTCTCCTACACCATGACCCTGCTCCTCTTGATCATCTCCCAACTGTGCTGAATCTTACATGTGTTGAGTTTCGTCTTCTCAGTGTTTTAAGTATCAACTAACTCAACAGATGCACCAAGCTTGAACCAGTCTATATCAAGTTAATTGTTGGACCTGAAGACTTTGCTAGATTTACATTCATTCATTTAGACTATGTCATTTAAGGGACAATGTTCCACTTTGAATGTAATTTGGAAGTTTTCAGAAATTTTGGCTCAGGTTAAAACATTCGTTATAGATCAAAGCACAAATGGCATTGCCCTGGTATAGCCACCAGAAAGGTCATGTGGCTCCATGGGAGGCATTCCTGTAGACAAGTCAGTCTACTCCAGACTTGCACAACTTCCTAATTTTCTAGTGTTCTTGCCCAAGTTTTTTACCTTTCTGATCCTCAGTTTATTTGTAAAAGAAAACAATAGCTCTTCTGCCTGATTAAGAAAGATATGAAAGAAAAATAAGTCAGTTCATGTGAAATGACTTTAAAACTGGAAACAAAATAGATGATTGATTTTATTTCTCAACATTTACTAGGTTCATCCTATGTACTATATAACATGGGGCTTCTCAGGTGGTTCAGTGGTAAAGAATCCGCTTGCCAATGTAGGAGATGTGGGTTTGATCCTTGGGTCGGGAAGATACCCTGGAGGAGGAAATGGCAACCCAATCCAGTATTCTCATCTAGAAAATCCCAAGGACAGAGGAGCCTGGCAGGCTACAGTCAATGGGGTCACAAAGAGTCGTATATGTCTGAACATGCACACATGTACACACACACACACTATATAACATGAGGATTATCATATCTGTAACTTTTGGTATGTGCTCACCTGGTTACTTTATAAGACCTCAAAGTAAAACTCAAGTGCCATACGGTAAGCATACGTGCAATAAAAACATGACTATTAAGCTGATCTTGATGACACAGTAAGAACTCTAACTAAAGTTCAATGCACTGTAACTACCCCCCTACAAAGCACTAGCATCCTGCAGCTGACTTCAGTCTTAACAACAATAATAGATGAAATCCCCTATGCAACATGAGTTAGGCCCTACATATATTCCCATACTTTAAAATCTGACCATTCTTTATTTGTCTTGGTCATTTTTCTCTGCTGCTGCTGCTAAGTTGCTTCAGTTGTGTCCGACTCTGTGCGACCCCAGACGGCAGCTCACCAGGCTCCCCACTCCCTGGGATTCTCCAGGCAAGAACACTGGAGTGGGTTGCCATTTCCTTCTCCAATGGAGGAAAGTGAAAAGTGAAAGTGAAGTCGCTTAGTCAGTCATGTCCGACTCTTAGCGACCCCATGGACTACAGCCTTCCAGGCTCCTCTGTCCATGAGATTTTCCAGGCAAGAGTACATTTTTCTCTAATCACCCTATAAATAAAGTAACCATTATATATCTATCAATAGAGTTTAAAAAGAATAGCATCCCTGCCTTTGAAGGGTTTAAAACAAGTAGTCAAGTGTACTTGTACATAAGAAGTGTAAAGAACCTATTTTCCCAATATGGTTAAGTTCCTTAATAGGTGCTTTGGGAAGAAATGACTAGCTTTGCCTGAGAACTTAAGAGAAAATGCCACAAAGGAGTATCAGCTCAATCTTAAAAGGATGATATGATTAAGGAATAGACCAAGAGTGGTACAAGCACCTAAGAAGAGAAGGAATGTGATATAAGCAATGGCAAGAAAGAAGGTAATATATCTAATAAACAAGTAGCCTAGTATTGCTGGAGAGGAAGCAGGGTAAAAAATGGTGAGGGAGACAAGTAGAAGGGAAGGCATAGGTCAGATCACAAAGAGTCATATATGCTCCATTAAGGACCTTAGACATTATCCTATAAGCAATGGGAAACCATACAGTTATATGAAGCAAGGGAATAATATGATGCAAATGCATTTTCTAAAGATAACTAACTGAAGAAGGGAGAAAGGACTAAGGGAAGCAAGAGAGGAAGATCTGGAACAGGTAAAGCAGGAGAAAATGATGAGAATCTGAACTATAGCAGGAATGATAGAACGACCATGGAGACAGATCAACAAACCAAAAGAATGAGAACTGAAACCACAATAATTTTTGCCATTTGTTTACATAATCCTACTATCATAGCAAGATTTAATATTTGAATCTTCAGTAGCAAGAATCTATCTGCTTGGGCATAATAATACAAGTTCCTTACATTTCTTTAGAGCATTGTATTTTAGGGTGTGTTTCCACATATGTTATCTTATTTGAACCCTACAACAACGCTGAATAGCTGTTAAGAATTGGAAACTGAGGCTCAGACAGGTTTACTCATTCAACCAATATTTACTGAGCACCTTCTATCAGAAGGTATTAGTTATGTAAAGCTGAAAAAAAAAAGATATTTTCCCTATCTTAAAGCTTATGTGATAATCACTTAAATGAAATATAAAATCACAAATGTGGGAAAAAGTAATGAAAAAGCAGCTTCCATGGAGAAGTGACTGAGTTTGAAGAATGAGTAAGAAATATACAGAAGAGACTGAAGGGAAGATGACTGTTCCAGGTAGAAACAACAGCACTGCAAAGATCCAATAATGATATAGAAGAACTGACAGAAGACCAGTGTAGCTAGAGAAGAAAAGGCAGTGTAATATAGACAAACACTGAAGAAGCAAGCAGGAATCAGACTATACAGTGCCCAGCGGGTTATGTTAAGGTTCTTGGTGCTTATAAGGGAAAATTTTAACATGGACATTGCTTGAGTAAATATATTTAGAAATATATTTATAAATATATATTTATATATATATATATGTATTTTTTAAAGGATTATCCTGATACAGTATGAAGAGTAGTTTGAAGGGAAGTGAGAGTGGTTATGGGAACCCAGACTGGAGACTTTTGCAACAGTTCAGATTCAAAAAGTTGGTACCATATATTAGGGTGATGACAGTGGAAATGGATAGCAGAGAATGAATGAGAGATATATGAGCTAATATTGACAGAACTTGACAATTTGGATATGGTAAGCATGGTCAGCTATTAAGAGTAGCTCCTATCTGGCGTGCAGAGCTGGTGGGTGGAGGTGCCATTCATGGAATTAGAGAACTTTAGGAAAAAACAAGGTATGGCCAGGGAAGAACATGGATTCAACTTTGGATATGTTGGATTTGAAGTCCTTTGGGACCTTTAAGTGGAGATGATAGGGCTCTTCTGGATCTGACATGGGATGACTGGGCCAGAAATACATTTCCTAATTGCCATCACATGGGTGATAATTTAAACTATAGCTGTGATAAGAATGTCAAGGAAGAACACACAAAGTAGGACAAAATGACTACATAGGGCTGAGCCCTACTGAACTCCAATATTTAGTGGCTGGGTAGAGTACAATGATGGCTCCCCAGGTGACTCAGTGGTAAAGAATTCGCCCACCAATGCAGGAGACGCAGATTTGATCCCTGGGTCAGGAAGATCCTCTGGAGAAGGAAATGGCAATCTGTTCCATTATTCTTGCCTGGGGAATCCCAAAGACAGAGAAGCCTGGTGAGCTACAGTCCAGAGGGTTGCACAGAGTTGGACACAACCGAGTGACTGAGCTCGCATGCACGCAGAGAAGGATGAGTTTCCAAAGGAGAGAGAAAAGGAAGGAGCATCCTAAGGAGAGGGGAAAAACCAAGACAGTATCATTTCCTGGGAGCCAATGGAAGAGCACTTTAGGAACGAGTTCTCAACAGGGTCAAACGCTGCTGAAATCTCTTTAAAACAGCCCAGCAGTAGAAACTACCCAAAGACCCCATCAAAACCAGATGAGATAAATAACATGGAATATCCACATGATGGAATATTATAAAGCAATGAGAATGACTGAACTATAACTACATATGAGTACGAATCAATCTGATAAACATAAGGTTGAGAAAAAAAGGAAGGAAGGAAAGATGGAGAGAGGAAGAAAGGAAAGAAAAGAGCTAGACAAAGAATATATACTATAAGGCTCTATTTATATATGTTTAAAACAAGACAAAACTAATCTATGGTCTTCTCTCCTAGATGAAAGAGACATGAAGGAATTTTTAGATGATGGAAATGTTCTTTTTCTTAGTCTGGATCCTGGTTATCTAAGGGTATTTTCTTTATGAGAATTCATTAAGCTGTACATTTATGATTTATATCCTTTTATGAATAAACGTATTTCAATAAAAAGGTATTTTTTTTTTTTTTTTAATGGTACTAAGAGGCCAAGATGGAGAAAGCAATGGCACCCCACTCCAGTACTCTTGCCTGGAAAATCCCATGGATGGAGGAGCCTGGTGGGCTGCAGTCCGCGGGGTCGCTAAGAGTCGGACATGACTGAGCGACTTCACTTTCACGCATTGGAGAAGGAAATGGCAACCCACTCCAGTGTTCCTGCCTGGAGAATCCCAGGGACGGGGGAGCCTGGTGGGCTGCCATCTATGGGGTCGCAGAGTTGGACATGACTGAAGCAACTTAGCAGCAGCAGCATCAAGAGGCCAAGAACAATGAGACAGCAGTCACTGGTAACTGAAGAAAAACTATTCTGGTGGAGAAATGGATTGAGGGTCAAAGTGGCATGAATTAAGGAATTACTGGAAGAGAAAAAATTAAAGATACTAAGTATAGATAATTCATTTAAAAGTTTGGCTGCAAAGAAGAGAGACAGTGACAGGTAAACTCAAAAGAGGATTTTTGTCTTTGTATTTACTGCATGTATGTGTGCATTTCTTTCAAGGTAAGAGGCTTTTCATGTTTAAATATGGACAGAATATCTAGTACTAAGAGATTAGTAAAAAGTACTAAAGCAGAGATTATTGATCACGGTAATTGAAAATTATTAACAGGGCAGAAAATACAAAAGGGGATGGGGCAAAGAGCACAGGTAGAGGAGTAGACTTTCAGCTTGGACTAGAAACAAGATTTTGTGATCCCCAAGTCCAATATTCTTTTTCTACACACAGTTATCTGATTGGAAGTATGGGCTGGGGCTAGAGGCAATATTCTAATGTTCAGGGTAAAGGAGTTTCCAAGTTTTAATCCTATTTCTGTGGCCTTGGACAAATTTTTAAATAAAGAGCCACAGTATCTTCCACATTTAAAAAGAGGATAAATTTAATAATATTTCTGGAGTCTGATGATCAATTTGTAAACCATCAACTAATATTGCTTTATAGATGAAAAAAATGGAATGATGATCCTTTCTCCTTCTTGGAAGTTAAAAGGTTATTAGTAATTAAACAACTGTCTCTAGACCAGTGACACTAAAAGAAAAATGAAGAGAAGTGGCAGACATGGTGCATACTATGGTTACACTGCACTGTAAATTAAAGAAAGATCCAGTTTCCATATCACATTTCATGAAAGTGGAATTATGGCCACAATGAATGTGGTGAGTTCATCCTTGAGTTGCTCTACAGTGAACATTACAGCATGGTGAAGAACAAAGATGATGGATAGGTTTTTACAGATGTCCTGTCACTGATCTTCCTCTGCTATAATGAGGCATAGGGTAAGGCCAGGAACTCTGTTGTACATGAGTTCAAATACCATTGCTACTGATTATAAGGTCATAGGAATATGCCTCAGATTGTTCATGTGTAAAATGAAAAAATAATAATCTTTACCTCATGGGGTTGCTAGGCAGATTGAGTCATATTATTAATTGTATATTGCTAAGACAATATATATACTTTGTATATAGTAAGTATTTTTAAGTACTCTATAATGTTATTTACAGAGACATAGGTCTAAGATGAGCCTAAAGCAATGGAACCAATCTTATGAGGCTAAGATAGCGTAAGGAAAATATCTTAAAGTTCCTAATAGGTAAAACTGAAGAACTATGCTAGGGAAGGAAAAATAAGTAATTGGGGTTTAAGGTTCACAAGAAAATCCCTATGGTACAGCGCAAAGAGGTAGTCTTTAGAGTAAAACTCAGGACAGCATCCCCTTCCCACCACTTCTCTGTGTGTTGCTGGACACGTTACTAAGCCACTCTAAGCTTGAGCTCCTTCATGTGCAAATGTGGGATAATAACATCTACCTTTCAGAACTGATTAATACAAAGACTAGAGATAAAACATATAAAGGTCCAGAGAAGTGCATAAGAAAGCAGGATAAATATACTATTCCTGTTATTATTATTAACAACAAAATACTTATAGAAGTAAGGAGAAATGGTTAAATTTCATCTAGACTTTTTATTTTACTTCCTAGATTCAAGTCACAAAAGTATGTAATACTGTGTGTTAAAATATCAAAACTGCAATTTTTGTAAGTTATTTTAGTACACTATAAAATCTGTGATGTCATACTGCAACGGCTACTTTTCACTGAATTATTTTTGACTTTACAGTTACCTGAAAACAGATAAACATCAAAGGCAAAAACTATGATGAAATTTTTGAGTTTCTGAATTCAGGGGATAAGGTGTTATATTAGTAAAAAGCTCCAATCTCCTTAATATAATAACCACTTTTTAACATGCAGTCACCATACTTTTTGAGAGCCAACATGCCCTTTTCCTCTATTCTTTAGGTTTCATTACTTTGGTTTGCTTGTTTGCTTGTTTTGTGTTTTTTTTTTTTTAAGCTGATATTATCAATTATAAGCTGATATTTATCAATTTTAAAACACTGTGGGGATGATATGGTCTTAAAGACCATTTCAGTAGATGACTAAGTTTTGAGAGAGACTCTTAAGTGGATAACCACAGCACAAAAAAAGCATATGACATAATTATACAACTCTAAAAAATTTCTCTTCTCTTTTCCTCTTACCATAGCAAAACAGGTAACTGAAGATCAAGTTAAACCATAAGAAGGAATGCAATCAACATCACAGGGCAACACAGTGTCAATAAAAGTCTACTAAATATCATTTGAAAATGTCATATTTATTTGTCACTAGTCTGAAGGTAACCCTTTTTTGTCTGAATGATAAATATTTGAATTTTATGAGTGAGTTTATATCTGCTCAAAATGAGCCTAAAAGGTCAGAAAGTAACACAAAGTAGAACTCCAGGTTTTCAACTGTACAACTAATCAAAGAATTAGATTTTTTAGGCCAAATTCTCTTCTGAGCCCTCATTCATGTGCTGTCTATTTGCCTGTTCATCTAGCATGGTTCACCAGCAATTCTGAAACTGAGGAACACATCTATTCTTTTTCATGTCTTCGTATTCTCAAGTTACTTCTCTATTTGGCTGGTTCTACTTGCTCCCTGATTAACTGCAAATTACATTTCAATTTTAGGAGTAGACATTTAAGTGTTTCGTACCTCCTTTCAGATTTGCATAGTTTAAATTTAGGTTAGTGTTCCTCTTCTTTTTGGTGTTCTTTTCACCACTTTTAAATAATATCAACCATACAGACAGTCTGGTTCTCAAAGTATCCTTTACTTATCCAGTATTACTCAAGTTCTTTTTCTTGCAGAATAACAAATATTAACTCTCCAAGCTTTAAGAGTCTGAGGTTGCGGGGGGGGGGGGGGGGGGGGGGGGGGGGGGGGGGGGGGGCGGGGGGGCGGGGAATGGCTTCTTAAGACCTCTATGTTTTTTCCAGGCAAGATTCCATTTTCTCCAGTTATTTCTTGAAATGTAACCCCCCCAACCCACTATGTTTCATCATCATAGTGTCTTCTTCTGTATAAGCCTCTGAATAGCTTATACCATTATGTTATTTATAAAACATTCATTTTTAATTATTACACTGAGAATGCTGAAAAGAAAGTATAATTATAACCCTAAGAATGTGTCCTAATAAAGCTACCTGCCTCTAAACAACAAAATGTTAAAGCAATGGTTTCAAATGGGAAAATGATATATAGAAATGAAAGATAACCTCTAAACTTTGAGATGTAACAGCTTCGAGATGTAGCATGGTTCATCAAGTAATTTATAAGTCAGGTGCATTTACTTAGCAAGTGCCTAACTACATCATCCCTAATAGTTGAAAATGTCCAAATTAATTTGTTACATATGGTTATGAAACATGAATTGGCACTTTAAAGTTTTATTTGCAGTATCAGTCCTGTATTTTCTAACCTGTTATAATTAATTCACTCCCCTTGCACTTTGAAATCTCCACAATAATAAGAACTTTATCAGGCTGGTGTTGGTATGAAGTGGCACAGCAAACTGAAATCCCACCGGGAGCAGTCCACAGACTTCTCTTCTAAGCAGCAAAAAGCTGTTATCATTTTCTGAATTACAGGAACTATAAAAGGACACTCTACTCAAGCTGCCGCTGAATGTCACCTGAAAAGCAATCACAAAAGGGCTCTGTCTTGGCTTATCTCTGAGCTCTGTCACTACGGCAACCAGCAGGGAATAAGTATCTGTGGGTCTATGAATTTCAGAATCCCATAAAAGCCAGGGCTAAAAAGGCATGTGCAGCCTCTCAGAGATTGACTGCATTAATACATTAGCAAATACTGTGAAACACTGGATAAATGTCAGCAATTATGGAAAAAGCGTCTAATAACGATATTCGTTGCCTGTCAAACCCCCGTGAGGTTTGATATGTAACTGCCACTCAAAGCTGTCTGTAATTTTATCTCTTTTATACATCTGAATCCACAGCATTCAAATTTGTACTTTGAAAGTAATAAACTGTAAAGCAGTTCATTCCATGTTGATCACAACTGTCAACAAACATACATTAAAAGAACAAAAAGACTTTCTTTGGCTGTGGGAACAATCAGTACCAGCAATCTCTTGTGGCTGTTTATCAAAAACACCCTTATATATTTTACATGTAGAATATCAAACAAAGTCATGATTCGGGGGCAGCAATTGATTTGACTATTGATCGAGGCACCTCGAGCTCAAATGGCTACTTTAACACGCATAAATTTTCATTTTAAGCCTTCTCTTCGGGTTACAAAATTTGTAAGAATTTAGCCAATTAGACACAGTTGCAAACATCCTTTTAATTGCACATCAAAAAATGCCATGGAATCTTTGTTAGCCAAAACAGCTGTAATGCTCTCTTCACTATCTTTCTCAAAGAGAGAATTATGGGCAATTGATTACATTTAAATCCAAGGGTCTAAAGTACAACTTAACAAGCTGGGAATACTGCCCTTCATATTCGTATTTCCATTGCTCAAGAAAAAGACTTATTAAGAAATCTTATCACATATGTTACAGCTGTTCAAATGCAACAGACAGCATGTTAACTTCAAAACACAAATGCTAGAGGTTAAGTACTGCACATATGTATTATAAACAACCTTCCATTTCTCAGTAATAGAATAGAGTCAAGTACAAGAGTTCCAACAACTTCTTTCTCAGTTAACAGCAGAAAAGAGCTTGCTTTCTTGAAAAAGAACAGGGGTATCTCTGAAGAAAGTAATGATACATATTGGAGAATACAACTAGCAGTTGTTTACTGCAATTTAGCGCCAACCACTCGACTTCATCAGTAAGTTTAACATAAACACAAGAAACCTTTACTGAATGTTTATTTTGTGCCAGGGGCTTTGCCAGGCACTTGAGACACAAAAATGAATAAGACATGCTTTCTAGAAGGTAGCTATTAAGAAAATATGGTTTGAAGAAACTCTGGAGAAAATTTCTACAGATAGTAATGTATTCCACTGTATACTATTTCTATCAAAAATTATTTGTAATCTACTACTTGGCTCAAATGAGATCATGTATATGAAATATGCTTTGTAAACTAAAATCTTTACATAAATGTCAGTTAATATACTCACCAACCACTATGTTAAATAACTATCAGTACCAAAATAGAGTCCTGTTGCTCATTCTCTGCCACATTAATGATATGGCTACTATTCAAAAAGACACAGCATATAATCCAAAGTGCTACAGTGAAAATTTTAAGTTCACTTATCTTCAAAGACTCCTAAATGCCAACTTAAAAAAGGAAGATAAAGGCAAAGTTTGTTTCTCTGTTACTGTCTTTATGAATAACTTTAAAACTTCAAAAGAGCATGAATACAATTCTGGGGGAAAATAGACTGGATATTTCAAAACTGGAACTATTTTGAGCAACATGGAATATACAAGGACCCACTCCAGTACTCTTGCCTGGAAAATCCCATGGATGGAGGAGCCTGGTAGGCTGCAGTCCATGGGGTCGCTAAGAGTCGGACACAACTGAGCGACTTCACTTTCACTTTTCACTTTCATGCATTGGAGAAGGAAATGGCAACCCACTCCAGTGTTCTTGCCTGGAGAATCCCAGAGACAGGGGAGCCTGGTGGGCAGGCGGCCTGTCTTTGGGGTCGCACAGAGTCGGACACGACTGAAGCAACTTAGCAGCAGCAGCAGCAAGGTACAAGAGAAAGAACACTGGCATCAGAGCACAGGCAGATTGAGAGCTGAATACTGGTTCTGCACTTCACCTTCTCATGTACCAGTTACAGTTTCAGATCAACATGCTTATCATAAATCACTAGTTAAAATTAATTGAGATCTAGTTACCTATAATAAAATGCACCCATTATAAATGTACAGTTCAAGAATTTTAGCACTTCTAACTACCACCACTACAATCAAAATTTCAAAAAGTTATATCACTCCCCTAAATTGGCTTGTGTTATTATTTATTTGTAAGACTTTTTTATGTAACAGGATAGAGGACCTTTGCCAAATATGTTTTCAGATATTTTCTCCTTACTCTTGAAAAGCAGAGACATTACTTTGTCAACAAAGGTCCGTCTACTCAAGGCTATGGTTTTTCCAGTGGTCATGTATGGATGCGAGAGTTGGACTATAAAGAAAGCTGAGCACCCAAGAATTGATGCTTTTGAACTGTGGTGTTGGAGAAGACTCTTGAGAGTCCCTTGGACAGCAATGAGGTCAAACCAGTCAATCCTACAGGAAATCAACCCTGAATAATCACTGGAAAAACTGATGCTGAAGTTGAAGCTCCAATACTTGGGTCACCCTATGCAAAGAGCAAATTCATTAGAAAAGACCCTGATGCTGGGAAGATTGAAGGCAAAAAGAGAAGCAGGTAGCAAAGGGTGAGACGGTTAGATAGGATCATCGACTCAAAGACATGAATTTGAGCAAACTCCAGAAGAAAGTGGAGGACAGAGAAGCCTGGTGTGATAGAATCTACGAGGTCTCGGAGTCAGACATGACTTAATGACTGAACAACAACAGCAATCTGATATTAAGCTCATTGGTGAAATGATCATTTCAGACATTATTTATCTATCTTTTATATATTCTATTCTTTCATCATTAAATTCATGTTTTCCTTTAAATCCTTGAGACTTTTCACAACATTTACAATAGCTAAAGTCCCTATCTGTCAATTTCATTTAAACTGATTTCTCTCCTGGTTAAGGATTAGATTTTCCTGCTTGTTTGTATATATAGTAATTTCTAATTGGATGCTGGACTCTGTTCGTAGAGGCATTTACCTATTAATCATCTTAGTCCTTTCGGAAACTGTTTCTAAGTTTGTGGAAGGGAAGTCCTAGAGTAGCCTTCACTCTAAGGCTTGTTTATACACTGCACCAAGATGTGATTCTCCTGTGAATATCTCCTATGGTGCTCCATGTATTCACTGAGGTGCCTCTACTATGGCTGGTGGGAACTCGAACTATTCCCAGCACTGTGTGGGCTCTGAGTACTGTTTGTCTTACAGCTCCCAGTTAATTGTTCTTTTTCCAGGCAGTAGTTCTTTGCCCAGTCTCCTGGAATTTCACTCTATGCATGGCATGCATGGATTGGTATTCAGCTAAAAGTCAGGAGAACAATATACATTTCTGGAGTTTTTCCTCTGTTGGTGGTCTGTCTTGCAAAGTCTAGCTGCCTTGACCTCCCTAAACTCTGTTTCAGTCTCTTCAACTGCAATAAAATCAGCAGATTCTGTTTTAGCTTTCTCTCCCTGTTATGGGCTCCAGGAACTGCTTCCCAGCAAGGCTCACTTGTTTCCTTCTTCAGAGCCCTGAACTACCTGTTGCCTAATATCTGAGAACTGCTGTTTCACACATTATATCCAGTCTTCTAGTTGTTCACAGAAGGAAGACATAACAGTTACCTCTTCATGAGCAGAAGCACTATTGTACACGCTTGAGATTTTAATAAAATGAAGTCAACATTCAGAACATCAGATCTTAGTGTTTGTAAATTTCCTGTTGAGGGCTGTCTCACTTTCATGTGTTCTCCCTCATATTTACCAAGTAAATATGTCCCTTGAGTGCTTCACCCACCCTCCTGAACTTCTCTCTCACTCTTCAGGGTGTAGTCTATTTTACAACTTTCTATACCTTTTAAACTTAAACTTTCTTCTACTGTTTTTAAACCTGTTCTTTCTGTCTGTTTAGTCTTTGCCTGTGTTATTTGTAAAAGACTCTATATGTTGACAAGGGCAGCAGACCTTCTGAAGCTACTGAGTCTCACCACCGTTAGAAGCAACATTATCTATGACTTTGTCAAATAAAGAAAAAGCCAGTGAAAATGTCCAAAGAGTGCCTGAATCTGTCTGACCTAGGACAGGCTAACAAAGTAATCTAAATAGCATAAGATGACCCCGACGCTACTCAAAGAATACTTCTGATTCTGTATGCGTATGTGATATAAAGAAGATGCTTATTCAAGGGAAAAGGAGCCAACGTTTGTTGAATGCCTACTCAGTGCCAAACATTACACCACAGGTTAGCAAACTTTTTCTGTTAAGGGTCAAACAGTAGATATTTTACACTTTGTGACCCAGGTAACTTTGCTGCAATTAAACATCCCTGCCACTAGTTACAGTGTAAAAGCAGCTGTATACAATACAAAAGCAAATGGTGTGACTGTGCTCCAATAAAACATTATTTACATTCATCTTGGTGTTGAATTTTTGGATCTGACTCTAAATGCAAAAATAAAAGGTGGGACTACATCAAACTAAAAAGTTTCTCCATAACAAAGAAAACCATCAACAAAATGAAAAGGGAATCTACTGAATGGAAGAAAATATATGCAAATCACATATCCAATAAGGAGTCAACACCAAAGATATAGTAAGAACTCAAACAACTCAACAGCAAAAAAACAGACAAAAACATTTCACTAAAAAATGGGCAGAGGATTCAAATAGACATTTTCCTAAGGAATATCTACAGATAGCCAACAGGCAAATAAAAAGCTGTTCAACAACATTAATCCTCAGGGAAATGCAATTCAAAACCACAAGGAGATTCACTTTACATCCTGTTACAATGGTGACTATCAAAAAGGCAAAAACTAACAAGTGTTGGTAAGGATATGGAGAAAAGGAACCCTTGTGCACCATTGGTGGAATGTAAATTGGTACAGCCACTACAGAATGGAGGCTCTGCAAAAAATTAAAAACACAACTACCATATGGTCCAAGCTCTTCCACTTCTGGGTATTTATCCAAAGAAAACAAAAACACTATTCAAAAAAGACAAATGCAACCCTACATTCATTGTGGCATTATTTACAATAGCCAAAATATGGAAGTAACATACCTGTACGTCAGGTGGTGACTAGATAAAGAAGATGCGGTGCGTGTGTGTGTTTGTGTGTGTGAGTGTGTGTGTGTGTCTAATACTATTCAGCCATAAGAAAGAAGGAGATATGGCTATTTGTGATAAGGTGAAATAGACCTTATGCTAAGAGAAATAAATCAGATAGAGAAAGACAAATAGTGTAGCTTCACTTATATGTGAAATCTTAAAACAAAATGCATAGATACAGAGAACAGTCTTCTGGTTACCTGAGGGAAAGGAGTTCGGAGGGTGGAGGGGGAAATGGGTAAAGGGGGGTCAATTTTATGGTAATAGATGGTAACAAGACATTATGGTGATCACTTTGTAGTGTTTACTAATATCAAATCATTACACTGTATATCCAAACTAATATAATGTTTTATACCAATTTTGGGGCTTCCCTGGTGGCTCAGATGGTAAAAGATCTGCTTACGATGCAGGAAAAACAGAGAGAGTAGGATTTGGGCTGAACTGCTAAATCCTGCATTATATAATATAAGCTTTACATATAGGTAAAACCATATGGAATGGCTAATATTCAACATTTTGTCCTTTAAAAATGGCAATTCCATACAGTTCAAACTATTATGTTAATCCATTTAATCTTCACAACAGACTTTCAAGGGTGTTAATGTCATCTTCATTTTACAGATGAGGAAAATGAAGGTCATACAATAAACAACTTATAATAAACAACTTATCCAAGTGATAGCAATGTAGGGATGTGATGAATTTGGACTGGTCTGCTTGTTTCTCTCACACACACCTCACCTTCTAAATTTGCTAGTCTACTTACCAAGAAATACTGAGTTTTGATCATTTTTATTAGAAGGAAAATAAACCTGATTCTCAGTTTATAAAGTCACTATATCACACCAATTCATCATTTAGTTGTTTATTGTCACAGATGTCAACTTGGTGGAGCTCTGAACAACTCAGATGAGTGAATGTATAAAACACTATATTTAAAAAGAAAACCCACTACACTTTATCCTGCAGTGCATACAAAAATGAGGAAAACAGTTCTTACTCTCAATTTTTAGAATTTACATAAGCGAGGAACACAGGATACAAATTAAAATGCAGTTTAGACTTGTTTAATTTAACTTAAGGGGTATTTGGTTCCTTTTTCTAGGGAGCCATTTTTTCACCACACCATCTGCTAGAGAAATTAGTTGTTTCCTCTTGTATGATTCTACGTTTTGCATTTACATAAACTTCAATCATCACTGTTTATGTATCTGTCTCACACTATACTTTGCAAACCCTAAGGAACAGGACTTCATCCTTATAACTTTAAGGTCCAGTTTGTTTACTGGTGTAAAAGAGTTTTTTTCATGAATGTCAAATGAATGAATAGATATATGGATGAAAAAAATAGTAATAGCCAAAGGTTAACCATATATTAGACATTATCTAGTACAGACTACTTAAATCTTCAAAATAAATAAAGAAGTAACTATATTTGTAACTACTGGCTCTAAGTTTTTACAAACTCTAGTAGGAGTATTATCTGTGTTTATAGTTATAGAGACTGAGACTCAAAGGGGTTAATCAAGTTATTTGCAGTTACTCAGATAAGTAATGGAGCCAGGTGGGAGGGAATGAAGGACAAAAATAACAAAAATAAGGAAAAACAAAAATAATTTAAATAGAAACTAATTTCTAAGTTGGTTGGAGGTGGTAGCATGGGATACAGGCAAAGTTTCTGAAGGAAAGGTCTTGAAGGAAAGAAATAATTGTTGCAGATATTGTGGGTAAAAGGAATAGTATGATAAAATACAGGAGTAGAGAACCAAGTATATCAGAAGAATAGCAAAATGAATATTTAGCTAAAGTGGAGATATATGTGGTACCATATTCAATCACTTATTCAAGAAACATTTATTGAACAATTTCTCTAGGCTTGTAAGGGAAAATAAACCCAGAAGGGAAGTTTCACACTTAAGAATGAAGGTTGTGAATGACAGCATAAAAATCTGTACATAAGTCAGCACATACTAGGTTGCCATTGAAGATAAATAAGGCTGATAGTGTGGTAGGTATGTGGTAATAGGGAGAGTCTGTACTGGGACAGCAGCTGCTATATAGTGGAGGGTGGGGATCCAGTATAAGGGGGATGTTTATAATTTGACACCTGCCAAAAACAAATCATTAGAAAGAAGTTACAGGAGAAAATGGCCTCCACCAGAAGGATGAAAGTAGATGGTATTCCCTCATTCACAAATTCTTTTTAATAATAATAAAAAAGGAATATGTCATGTGTGTGACTTTTGTTTTATTGTTATTTCACAGAAAAGCCACGAGGTTTACTCTGTTTATAAATGATCTCATTTTCAATGTGAAAATATTTAATATTTAATAAGTAGTTTTCTGACTCCTAGCATATACCTAAAGACCTCTGGTTCTAGAATTCCTAATTTCTCAAATTCTGATTTAACATTGCTTAGCCAATGATGAAACTATACATGATTACCATTAAAGAAAAAAGAGGAGGGGAGAACAACAAAAAGTATTAAAAACTGAAGAATTTTTCTTCCTTTGTATAAGTATTACTAAAACCTGGAGTTTTAAAAACTACATATATTCAAATTGTCTGCATTATAATAAGGTGCCTTGCCATAATTCATAGAGTTAAAATCATTTCTACTCTCTGGAAATCAAGTGTCCTGTGAAAGTATAAAATGAGATTTTGCCTACTTATAACTCCTTGTTCTCACAGCTGAACTGTCACAGCATGAAAACATTCCCATACTGGTGAAGCTTTAGATACCTATTTCCCTGGTGAAAGAGCGCAAAAGGCACTAAAAGAGTTATTTACAATTCATACAGTATCCCATGTCCCATCAGAGTGCAACTATAAGCGAAGAAAATATTTTAACTCTGAAGGGAGATGGGGCAACAATGCTTTAAATGATTGTTAACTTCACTGTGTAGTGTTGGAAATGTCAAAAGACTGCAGTCTATCACGTTTGTAAGAGACTCAAGATTATACAAGAATCTAATTATAAGAAGTCTTTCTTTGTCCTGTTTGTTAAGTCAAAGGTTAATGAGAAGTACATTGAAGAAAACACCTTCTGCATTACTGCAAAGTATTTCTCATGGAACATAAAAATGTAAACCAAGAAATATTTTAATATAGTTCTTTGCTCATATCCTTTAAAAAATAGCTTTACTGAGGATATAATTTACATGCCATAAAATTTATTTTTTGAAATGTTTAATTCTATGATTTTTAGAATGTACAGAGTTGTACAGTCATCATCAAAACCCAATTTTCGAACATTTCCATCATCCCAAGCTATTAATTTCTTGATCTAAGATATTTCCATTAATTCACAGAAGCCACTGGTATCTAAAACTATTATATATTCAAAGCCACAGAAATTTCTGCAACTGAGCAGGAAAGTATAAACTAATCTCACCTTTAATGACCTTTATAACCAATCCTCTACTCTGGCATTGGGAAGAAAATGTTCAGGTGCTTTCTCTGAAAGTTAAACCATCCTAAATATTCAGTTATGGCACACTGTCTTGGAAAGAAATTAATTATATTTTTGTTGGTAACACATTTCAGGCTGTTTACACAGCTGACATTTCTCAGCTGCACCCAATTCATGCCCTAAGCTGTGAGGACGATCTTATTTTGTAGCAGATGCCTCCACTTGAGTGATTTAAATAAGTATAAAAACACCATCGCCTGCAACAATATAGATTATAGGCACCAGCTTTACGAGTTTTTTATAGTCCTAATGAAAGAAAGTTTGCATGACATTTCTTTGGCTAGGATCTCCTTAAAAGACTACAATCATAAGCATTTTTTGCCAAGACTCAAGCACTGGAGCTAGTGGATCTGCTATGGCACAGATTAAAAGCAGCCTGGCCTTAAACATCTTTGTTGTATCAAATCATGCAGATCAAGGCAACATCCTGCCAATGTGGCAACATATGCTCTGGGGAGGTACAGACAGGCATCACTTCACGGGTTCTGGGACTAGGTGCAAACATGAAAAATGAGGCAGAAAGAATAAGGCTTCTTAATGGACATTCCCTCTTTACTTGGATTTCTAGTACCAAGTAGAAGCACAGACGGGAAAACAATGGTCCAGTGGTAAAAGGCGGTAAAAATCTGCCTACCAAAGCGGGGGATCCAGGTCAGGAGACTAAGCCCATGCTCCACAACTACTGAGCCCATACACTTTAAAGGCCATGCTTTGCAACAAGAGAAGCCTCTACAATGAGAAACGGGAGCACCGCAACTAGAGAGTAGGCCCTGCTCATCACAACTAGAGAAAGGCAGTGCATAGCAATGAAGACCCAGCATACCCCCAAATAATAAATACATAAAATTAAAATATAGTAAGTACTATGTTACAGAGGAATATATTGCATTCCACTGATTTGCCTATCACTCTTGAAACTTGCTCTGATAAGCCCACTTCAGCTTGGTATCCATAAAGATGAGGCCCATGAGCAACTGACTTTTCCAACCCTATTAAGTCCCACATTTCTGGACTTTATTATCTTAAACCAGACAATTATTTTTATTTTAAACTTACAGAAATTTTCAAATGTATACAAAACTTGAGAGTATAGTATAAAAAAATCAAATATACACATTAACTATCTTCAACAATAATCAGTTTGGATTTATAAATATCCCCACTCACTCTTCCAACACAAGAGGTTATTTTAAAGCAAATCTCAGGTACCATTTCATTTATGTAAACCAGTCAATTCTTGCCCATGATCACTCTCTGAGTTATGTTAATATTAAGTTATAATACTGACTCCCATTTATTGTCTACTATGAACAGAGTATTTGTATTATTGCTAATCCTCATTATAATGCTTTAAATAAGTGAGGTATCTGAAACTCAGTGACACGCTCCATCTTAATTTTCTTCTATTAATGTTACAAATTGTAGCAGTTTATTAGACAATGTTAAGAACATTTCTGGTTTCTTCATATATTCTCAGGTAAACAAAAAGCTATCATTTATATACTTAGTTTCTTAACTTTATAAAAATAAATGTATTGTATTTTCCATCAAATTTCTCAGTTTAACAGGAAAAAAACATACTAAAAACAACAACCACATTCTTACCACTTAGCCATGGACAACCATCAATAATTATAATGACATACTATAATGTCAATGTCAAAATTAACAGTTTATAAATAAGTGTAAGTGCCTAAATTTAAATAATTTTTTTCTGAAGGGTTCACTTAAAAAACAAGTTTTGCTATTTTCTGGTTATTTTTGAAGTTTCATAATCCACAAAGCATTTTACAAAGGCACAATATTTAGACTGTAGAATAATTAGACTCAAGTGGCATCTACATAAACAAATTGTTTAAAAATGTTACTGTCTTCCACAAAGAATTCCTTTAGACTAAAGTATATGATGGTGGTACTAAGAGAGAAGTGGTAATTATTATTATGACAAAATGTAATATTATTCTGACAAATGTAATATTTAGAACATAAGAAAACATAATTAAACTCCTAGCCATAATCATTTATTTGGATATTTATTGTTGTAATGTGTTTACAAAATCTTAGCATCTTTTTAGCCCTATTTATTTTAAAAATAAGACTCACTTCAAAATTCTTGAAAGATTCTAAGTTTTTCCTTAAAAATTTGGTTAGAACAATCAACACTGTGGATAAAAGTAGCCAAACGGCCTCCTCAATGATAAAATTTACTCTCTTAGAAAATAATAATCACTGGAAACAAGATAGAGATAGGAAAGGTTTCAAAATTTACAACAGGAAATTATTATGAGTAGATGTCATAATAATTAAAAATTACAAACTAAGTCTTTTCTTTCATTTTTTTATGGCAGTGAAAATTACGAGTATGTTTAAGAATAGAGTGTGATTAATATTAACTACAAAAATTAACTTTTTAAAGTGTAGGTCTAACTATGGGAAATGCAGTTATAAAATTAAATAAAATGCTTAAATTGATTTTGAAGTATCTGTAATTTAGGAAAAAAAATTTTTGTGTTTGGGACATTTCATTAGAAATATCTGAATATTTGTATTTTTTTCATCAAGGAAAAACTTAAGTCAAATCAAGCAGCATAAAGTTCCTGATACTGATATTGTAACATTATCAAGAGAATGCTAATATATTTGGCTTATGACACTAGTTCTTCACGTGAATGCAAATGATTTATAAAAATTATTTCCATGGATACAAAACATTTGATTTCCACTTAATATCACAGCCAATTAGGCTGAAAGTGGCAAAAGAGAGAGGAGGATATAAGACTGACAATTCAACTGTCACTTACGGAGTCATCTGTGGCAGAAGTTGGCCAGCCCTCCCATAACTGATGGCGAACAGGGATACTCGTGAGGTCATACACATTTCTCTTTACCTATAAAAAGAAATAAAACAATTAAAATAGGATTTCCACATGACTTATGATAGCTGCTAGTCAATTTATGGGATACACTGTGTTTCCTTTGTTCTCTTCTAGATTTAAAACAAGAATTTGAAACTAGGAAAACACAAATCATAAAAAAATTTTACTAAATAAAACTAAACCAAATTTAAAAGCAGATTCTCAATGAGGGTTAAATGAAATAACAGTTCAAACCATATTCTCCTACCTCACCCTGCTGATTATTTTTATAATCCTGGATGGCTTCAAGTTTCTTTTCAGTCAAAAGGGTAGTAGTTTCTTTCCCAACAGGGTAAAAGGAAAAACCTGGAGTTTCCTTCACTGTTTTATGTACATTTCAAGGATACAATACTTAATAATAAAGCTGTACAGGGTATATATTTTTTAATTACCCCAAATTAGAAACTATTTTAAGAAAATATTTATTACCTGAGGGCTATCCATTAATATATTATTTAGGCCCTTCCCCCAAAGAAAATATAGTACTGATAGTTTTTATTTTAAATAAGATAAAAGTTGAAAAACTATTTTTTTCAACATTTAATATTATACTTTGAAACTACTTATTTATTTATAGCTATACCACACAGCTTGTGGGATCTTCTCTACCAGGGATTGAACCTGCACCCACAGCAATGAAAGCATGGAGTCTTAACCACTAGACCACCAGGGAATTCCCAATACTTTTTAACTTTAAAGGAGAGGACACAAGTAATTATCAGAATGAAGTGTTGGAAGGTTAAACTCTTTTTCAGTAATTATCATATCCTTTTCTAGCCTTTTTCTCTAAACAAGTTACAAAAATTCCCTTTCATTCCATATTTCCAAATAAATGATCACATCATAAGAATGATGAGATCATCCATCTTAGCAAACTCTTCATGTAAATTCTGAGATTTACATATTGTAACAGTGAAACTAATTTTGAAATGTTGCACATAATACATTCTATGATTTCCATGTGGAAAAGAAGCAGCGTTCATTCATGTTTTTAAAATGCAGAAGCCTGAAGTAACACATTGTCCAATTACGGCATTTCTGTATCACATTACTGTTTATTATACATAAGCATATCTAAGTTACACTTCCAGTGAAATGGAGAAATATATTCACTGGGGAAAGAAAGAAACAAAACAAAACCTGGAACTCAATCTATTTTTATCTCTAATATACACCTGTGAAAAAAAGACTTAGTAAACGAGAACTGTGAAGCTTGGGGGCATGGCTTGATCCCCACTCAATTCAAACAAACAGCTTCTTTTCCCAAGATTCTTAGCAATGGCCAGTCTACCATGCAGTATCTTGTTTATGGTCAGTCATATCAAGTTTGGAAATTTTCATTAGTCATTATCAACCCAACAATTTAACAAAATGCAACTGGACTAACCTCTTATCACCTGCACTAGCTAAGACTATTCTGTCATGCTTAAACATTAGTGCTCTTAAGAGGAAAGGTGTTCCATAAAGCCAAAGCATTATTATTATTGTTTATTAATAAAAGAAAGGGAGAGGACAGAAGATGGGAGTATGAGGAAACTTTAAGCGACAAGTCAAAAAATTCCTTTCTTAAAGTTAGTTTTAATTATGTTGTCTAGAGACACCAAGGGTCAGCAGTTATTCTTGAAGGTGGAGGGGAAGTCAGGGCAAATATTTACATCTGTTAGAAAGGTGGCAAGGCTACCTCTGCACTGGAGAATATACACAAATACTATGAGTTGAATATATAAACGAATAACTCTGGAGTGGAATTCTTTAAATTCCATCTTAATTCTAAAACATAACAATACGGTACTATGAAATAAACAGTATTTTTCTTCTTTCATTAACTCATCTGTAACTGCACTGAATGAATAACATTCCTTTGCTATTCTAAGCCTGAAAAGCATGTTCTGGCTATAGTGTTATGTTGGTATAAAGCACAACGCCAGACTGATGTGCTGAACAAAAGTGATCAAAGTTAGAGTAATGTTAGCCATTGCACAAGTATTTGGCTTCATTGTTCTCCCCAGAATGACATCTGTTAAGCAACTTGTCATAGAATAAACTGGTTAATGCAGAAAGAACTTGGCTGAGAGGGTACAACATAAAGCATATTAGACTGATGTTTGACTGTTTCAATGGAAAAGCAAAGTTCACAGTATTTCTGAAATTAAGCCAAAAGAATCTTGTGCTAAACCATAATCACTAAACAATATACCTGAAACCAAATTAGTTTTTAAAAAATAATTTCATGTTTATCAGTGCTAAAATCATAGGCAGATTTTACCAGTATACGGAAGAAAGACAAATGATAAGATAGCAAAGGCACAAAATGAATAATGGTTTTATTAATAGAGATAAAAATATTCTATTGTCTTTATCGATGACTTTAACTAAATTTTCAGTGACAATCCTGCAGGAAAGAAAAAATCAGAAATATATACAAAATAAAAATTGTTCAAATGTACCTAATTATAAAATGATGCAGATGGATTTAAGGTCATCATGAATCAAATGCAGGATACAGTTTTCTCAGAGAGAGGATGAAGGAATGGAGGAAGGAGAGAGCAAAGACTTAAGGCAAGGGGAGAAGTGAGAGGCTGGAAGGTTGAGAGATTGATTGATTTGAGAGATTTAAGAGCTCTTCAGAGAAAGAACACACACACAGGCTAAGTTGCTATAGCTGGCATGCTCAGCTGCCATTACTGTGCTACTTCTCATGGAGTTTCATCTTTAGAGATTTGTGTTAAATTCCAGTTAAGGACAAGTGGCACTTCACAGGGTAACATTTCCTAAGGGCCCTTTTGTCTTACATAATTTCTTTGATCAGCTTTGGCTCAAGATCATTCTGAATCTTCATAATCTTTTCAATTCTTGTTATGCATTAAGCTCTAAATCTATGAGATTTTAGGCTGCTAAACTACATAAATGTTTCAATTAGTTCTGAAAAAATTTAATGAAAGCTTTGATTAGCAGCTGAACAGTACAATTATGTTACAAACTATACTGTATTTGGATCAAAGGTTCTAGATTGACAACAGATTTTCCAGAGCTTATTTTCCAGATTTTCTAAAAGAACAGTTTCATTTCTCTGCCTTCAGTTGTTTGTGATTAAGAAAAACATATTTGAATCAGATTACCCTGAAATAGTACAGAATTAATGCAGTATTGATTCATTTCCTTATTATTTGCTTTTCACTGTTAGTAAACATCTATTTATATATAATAAATAATGTAAGCAATGATCTCCACTTCAAACTTCGTATTTCCTCACTGTGGAAACTTCAATGATACACACAGCACTGGGAAAAAAGATTACTATATTACGACTTGCTCAATATAAAATTATATAAGACATTCATCTCCCACAAAGCTTTGAGTTCCATACATTTTTAAACAGTTTTATACTTTGGTTAAATTTTATCAGAATTTCTTAGAAAATAATTCTTAGACAGTTCCTCTTCTAAAGGCTAGATTTTGAGGTTGAGGTTTTAGATTAGCCTTAAATGAGCCATTTGCAGCTATTCAAACTGAAAAAAATAAAAACTGGTAGACAACTTTGTCAGCTCTATTTTATAGCAAAATGTTGTGAACTATACGTTGGATACACTACTGAAAAATATTTTAAGGAAGTTTAAATTTCATTCAGGTATTATTCACCTGAAAGAAGATTCTGATAATGTTACACAAAAGTCACAAAACTTGAGTTACTGTGCCATAATATGAGACAGAAAATTAGATTTCTAGTCCCAATTCTACCCAGCTGTTACTGTGGTACAAACTGGTAGAAACTGAGACCAGTTTATTCAATATTAGAAGAGAACAAAATGAGCTCATTGCTAACTTTCTAAACTCTAAAATTCTTTGATTTTTTGGAAAAGACTGGAGTTAATCCTAGGTACAGGAAAAGAAGAGCTAAGTACATTTAAGATATGCAAGAGGGAAAGTTTAAAACCATTAAGACTAGAAAATGAAAGAAAAATAGTAAAGAGTTAATAAATACAACACATCAAAAAGGAAAACTGCAAATAATTTCAGTTAAGAAATCCAGACATGTAATAAACATTTTAAGTGAATTTTTTTCTTGAATAAAGAAAAGTCTTAGCTTTTCCTTTTAATTATACTAAAAAGTCTTAGTTTTGTTTTTTGTTTTTTGTTTTTTTTTAGAAAAGACTCAATATATTTTTCCCCAAAGAGATCTCATTTAAAAGTAAAGCTTACTGGTTTACTTATATCCTGGTTTCCCAAATAATTATTTCATCAACCAAACAGGCGAAGTGTTGCCAGAATACTAACAGCAGAGTGATACAACTGTAAAGTTCTATTAATTTATCTCAGCATTTAAAAAATTTTGAAATCTGGGCTATGAATTTTCACATATTAATCAGTTTAAAATAGCAAAAAGAAACATATAAAATACTGAATTGCCATGGGCTTAGAACAGCTATCAGTTTGTTAGCACTTTAGTTTCTAGATTTTCTGAATTAAGAATACCTTGACAAATGACAGCCCTTACAAAACAGCATCCTGAAACTACATACATTTATCTCATTCTCTTATCAATCTTAGAAGAGAAAGGCCTTTGGGAATATTAGAACCTAAGCTTATTCAAACGTTAAAAGTATCAAAATCTGAACTGCAAGTAATTCACACCATCAAATGATGTTCCAGTTGAGTTTGCAAAATAATAACTGCACCAAACAATAAGTATCTGTGTGTGATTAAAATAAGACACACAGACTAGGCTTAGTTCCAGTTTCTTAGCAATCACTGGTGCTCAGAAAGGCTTATAATAGGAAACCAATCACTTCTGATCCAGACTGGGTTTTGAACATATACTTCATATCTAAGGACTTTTTTCTTTTTTTTTTTTTAACATACTATACACTCGATGCAGTTGCCCATGGATCTGTTTTACTAGGATGCAAGTTAAAATCCTCCTAAAAATACTTCTTGAACAAAAACACTTGAAACCGGATGGTGCAAGGGGAAAGAGAAGGTGGCATCAGTAATCAAATGTTAATTAGCAAGCTTTTTTCCCCTCTTCCCTCAGGGCTGGCCTGTGTTGGAGAATTCAAATCAGAAATCAATGCTCCAAGTGTTTAACTATTACTTCTTCTCATTAACCATTTAAGAGACTCAGCAATTCTTTCCTCATAAAAAAAGTAACTCAAGACATTTCTTTTTCTCAAATACCATCTTTCCAGAAAACAATGAAGATGTTGTTTGAAGAAAACTATAAAATTGGTGGCTTTCAATCAGGCTTTGGACTGCATTTTGTTCTATTAAAACATTTTTTTGGCTGTAGCTGAATTCTTCATTCCAACAACTGTAACTAAGTTTTGCTTTGTAACATACTTTAAAAACTTATTTCACTTCTTACTTGTCTGTAAAGAAATCTGACAACTGGCACCTTAAGCAATTACTGGGAATGATGACAATAAAGCTAATCAAATATGGAAACTAGTTTGAATGCATACAGTTAGATGGATTTTATCCAGCAAACTATCATGGATAAGATTTAACACTTTCAACATGGTTATATTCATAATATTCTATTCTAAAAGTTTGGTGTGGGTGAAAATGATACAAAAATTACAGTGGTAGGTAATAAAATAAATGAACTAATGGTCATAAAGTTATTAAAATTAATTCATATCTTTATATATATATATATATGTTTAGTGTTCTTGCCTGGAGAATTCCATGGATAGAAGACCCGGAAGGGCTATAGTCCATGCGGTAGCAAAGAGTCAGAATTGACTAAGTGACTAACATACATATACATATATATATATATATATATATATATATATATATGTATATGTATGTATGTGTATATATATATGTGTGTGTGTGTGTGTGTGTATATATATATATATATATATATATATATATATATATATTTAGTTAAAGGATAAGCCCGGATTTTAAGAAAAGAGAACTTGTAAAGAGTGAAGAAAATGTTTATAAACGACCAAGGTTAAGTATGTTTCACAAATAGAAAAGATGCTAAATTTTAAGTCTTTTGGGGAGCAAAAAAGGTTTAGAGAAATAGTAAAGTTATAGAAGTTGAAGTTATAAACAACAACAACAACACAAAGGGGAACAATCATTTTTCTGCATTTGTGACTCTCTTAATGTGTGGTGCCTAATACTAATACAAATAGTATTAGTATCACCTGGAAACTATTAGAAATGAAAATCCAGGGAATCCACCCAAGGCATAGTACACTGGAAATGCTAGGACCCTACAGTATATGCTCTGACAAGCACTCTAGGTAACTCTTACCAAAATTTGAGAGTTACAAGCTCTCCTAGATGGCCATGCCTTTCTAATTTACTGATTCTAGAGTTCTTTAAACTCCTGCCTGAGGTAGCTAGTCCTTTTGAGAATGAACATAATTAATAATGACTTGCTAAAAAATTCTAGAAATGCTATCACTTTTACGATGATAAAGTAATTATTTTTAGTCTAAGAAAGTAATGAGAGATGGTACTACGTCACTACAGACTCCACAGCACTGACACAATTGATAAATAGTAATCTTCATCACTGAAAATCTGTGTTAATCTTCAGTTCCTCTGCCTTAAGTTTGTTATTGCTTTTTGGCTATAATATATATTTGGGCATTGCAATAAAACTGCAAATCCACAATAAATGATCTATTGGTCATATTAAATAAACTCGGAAGGCACCTGTACCTGTCAGTTGAACTGAGGAAATGTCCCTGAACACCAGAGAACTGTTTGAAGCAAAGGAAAGACTAAACAGTTTCTGGTTTGTTTTTTTGGTCTCTCTCATAGGCAAGCTGAAATAAGACCCACAGAAAAAACAGTGGGAGGTTAACCTCATATCAGTCATTAAAGACCTTATCCTAGAAGGTAGTATTTCCTCTCTGTACCTTATGGGAACAGTGAAAGAGCGAAATCTTTCCAACAATGGCCTAATAGATACCAGAGAGGTGAATGTTTTTTATTGTCCTCAATGAATAAAACATCAGTCACTCATTAAATGCTCTTAAAATGCGTCCTTTTAAAATGAAGTAAATTAATTTAAAAATTCTTCCATGAAGAAAAACACTAAGTAAAAAGTCAATCTTAGAAATAATGGGGTAATTACAAGAACATTTTAAGGAGTCCTACTTAAATCTTAAAATGTTTCATTAAAGTTCAATTTTATGTACAACTTTAAAAATTGGTCACATAAACCAAGAAATACTTGTATATCAGGAACACTGATTTTTTAGTAGATAAACCATTTGCTATGTCAGAAGCACTATACGAGTTAATGTTTAAAGACATAATCATACATGTAAGCCAAATATTTAACTACAAAGATATTCACTGCAGTCTGTTTATTATTACACACAGACAGACACAAAATTGGCACAAATTTAATATCTGATAATGAGATAGTTAAATAAATAAATATCACGCAGCCATTAAAACAATGATATAGAACTAGGGTCAGCAAAGTGCAGCCTATAGGCCAAATTTAGCCTGCTGTTTGTTTCTGTAAATGAAGCTGTATTGGAACACCACTACCTCCATTTATTTACATACTGTCTATGGATGCTTTTGGCATTACCATGAGAGCAGACTTAACAGATGCAACAGAGATCACATGCCCTGCAATGTCTGAAATACTTATTATCTAGCCCTTTGTAGAAAAAGTTTACTGACCCTACCTAGAAGAATATTTAATAATATATAAAGTTGTTACATATTAAACAAAAACCAAGTTACAAAATTATGCTCATTTCTATTTATTAAGCTATACATATACATATACGAAAGTGAAAAGTGAAAGTGTTAGTTGCTCACTCGGACTCTCTGCGACCCCATTAACTGTGGCCCCCCAGGCTCCTCTGTCCATGGAATTCTCCAGGCAAGAATACTGGAGTGGGTTGCCATTTCCTTCTCCAGGGGATCCTCTCTCACCAGGGATCAAATCTGTATCTCCTGTATTGGCAGGAAGATTCTTTACTGCTAAGCCACCAGGGAAGCCCACCTGACACATGACTGTAATGTGTAAGAATTTTCCGTTAAGACCATTTACACTTACTCTAAATGGTAAGCATTATAAGGTAACAAAAGTGATCAACCAAGGTTACTCTCGCACATAACTGAGCCTTTTTATACCTGTTGCTCTGTAACAGCCAATGAAGAGCAGTTACAGGCTGTCAATTTTGTACTGCAGAAGGAGAACAACTGCAAGATCTGTGACTTACTGTTTCAGTGACTGAACGCTGCCTTCACAGTAAGAGGGCAGTTCCTGGTGTCACATATAGCTGGGAAAGAAATAGCAAGATAAAACATATTCAAGGAAAATAAGTCAAGGTAAAAGAAGAAGAATACTTAAAGCAGTAAAATAAGCTTTATCGTGTGAGGGTTGGCAAAAACTTCCTCACATACACTTTTGTTGAATGCCTTCTGAGTTTCTACCCAACACTAATGTTAAGAGTTTTGTCTGCAATAAAAATATAGGAAGACTGCTGCTTCTACTTTGTCTATATACAGTAAGTAAATCAATTATGTCCTATCTTGTTATTCCAGTTTTTCCTTCTCTCAACAACTGGGCACTGTTGCCAATCCCTCTTCTGTCCTTTGGATCTGGACAAGTGAAACTCTGGTTAGATATTTATTTGCAATTTCATTAAGTTCTAAAATGAAATTGCATCTATAGGGAAGACGATATAGGGCAATGCTATAAATCTATTCTGCCAATTTGTTTTTCATAAACCTATATTTTCTTTTAAATTTTATACACAGATAGATTAAACCACTTGCCTTGCAAATGTCATTCACTTAGTTAATGCTTAAATCAGGATGATAATGCAAATTTAGAAATATTTTAAAAATCTATTTCTTGTTAAGAAATTTTTTTTTTCCCTTTAAAGAACCAAAGCCTCTGTAGAAACTTCAAAATTTTTCAGGTGCTGGCAATCTTACTGTTTTGGTGAAGACTCATCTTTATATTTTGATAAAGACTGTGTGTATCCTCCCCGACTCTGGTAGCACCAACAATGATGCTTAGACATAATGTTTATGTTTGCTTTGCTGCTTTCTGTTGCCTATCCAGGACTTTGTCTTTCTCTGAGATGCTGAAAAAACTGGTGGGAACTATCAGCAATGGAACCTCAGTCTATAATCAGGTCTCTTATAATTTTATCTTTTCTTGTTAACAAAAAAATTCAAAAAACAAAGACAACAAAGGGACTTAGTGTTGGGGTCTGCCATGAATACTAAAGTGCCTGGGGGTGTGGTTCATCAAGGGAAAATAAACCATTCAAGTCACCCACATCAAGGAGAAAGTTTGGGAACAACTAGGCCAGTGTTTGCATTTGGGGCCCTGGAGTCAGAAGACTTACATTTCCCTTCCCTCGGCTTAACCAAGGCACCAGAGACAATCTATTTAACCTCTCCTTTTGGAAATATTAAGCAATCATCAAAGAACAGCTCTGTGAAATATTTTAAAATGTGTCTAGTCAGGTTTTCTGATTTTAACTTGCTCTTTTCCAAGATCAGCTTAATGCTGTCATTACTTTCTCTGAGAGAAATGTGGGTAGAAAGGCAGGAAGTATATCTTAAGAAAAGTAGCTGCCTTGGCCAAGAGCAAAGTTACAATAAGAGCATAGCCATCAAAATCACAAACCTAGTTAATTTTAGATGAATGAAGAAGAGTTAGAAACTGGTTCCAAATAACAATTTAATTAAACCTTTCAAAGTGAACTGACATCATGAATGAAAATCTAATACAGTACAATAAACTTAAAGGACTGACGATGCCAATGCTGAGACACTCCATACAATTGGCTTTTAATTAAGGAAGTTAAAATCGCACCCCAACGATTTCACTGTTAGGACTGACCCTGAAATGTAAATGTAATTATTTTATAAAAAATAAAACAGGGATACCTTAGCATCATCTCTTAATGTATTAAGATCAGAAAATCTTTAATCACATGATTTACTAAATAAACAGGCTTCTAAACAGCCTGAAGTCTCCTGTTTTTAAAAAAATTTACTCCTATTTATTCATTAACAAAGCTATTGCTTAGCTCATCCCTGCCATAACCTACTCTATTCAAAACCATATGGGAAAGGACATTAAAAAACCTCCACAAACCATGGACTTCTGGTATTAGTGCTACACATTGCATACCCCTATTCATTATTCTACCTCTCTTGTTTAATCTATCATTAAGATTCAGTGACCCTACACTAAATTTAAAGCAGATCCTTCCTTCCTCCCATGCCTAAATTCACATACTTTTCTAGTTGGGGATGCCCTCAAGTATTAACAACTCTACGGGGTTTCTCTAATCTCAGCTCTGAACTATGTCATGCTATAGAACCAAGAAATTGCTGTTTTACATCTCTAACTATGAAGACTTCCATAAAAAAGGACCATATAATTTACTTAATAAGATAAAGGGAGAAAAATCACCATTTAATAAGTTTTTTTTTTTCATTGAATATAGTAGAAAAGGCACATGGAGACATTATTATACACTGTGTTGTCTTAAAAGTGAATAATACTTCAACTGTATTCATCACAGAATTTAGAGTTTTAAATACTGATGAAAATGTTAGGTATTGACTATCTTAATAAATGGAAAAAACATTGTTTTAAACATATAATTGATAAAATAATCATTTTGGGGGCAAAGAGATTTCAAGAAATTAAGCAAGATAATATTTCTAGGACACATTCAATTTCATTTTCAAATTACAAACAAAATATCTAACATACAATGTGGCAAAATAAGGGATAAGGAATTGTGTATATGATAGCCTACCAGCTGCTAACAGAACTTTCTGTGATGACAGAAATGTTCTGTATCTGTCCTATCCAATAGGGTGTCCACTAGCCCCATGTGGCTACTGAGCACTTAAAACACACCTAGTGTGACTAAGAAAAATGACTTCAAATTTCATTTCACTTTAATTAATTTAAATTTCCATATGTGGCTAGTAGCTACCCTATTAGACAGTGGATTAAGAAAGTAGAGAACATAGACCCACACAAAAATATACCATTGATGTTTACAATGCCCTGGTGGCTCAGTGGCAAAGAATCCATCTGCCAATGCAGGAGACCTGGGTTTAATCCCCCGGTTAGGAAGATTCCCTGGAGAAGGAAATGGCAACTCACTTCAGTATTCTTGCCTGGGGAATCCCACAGACAGAGGAGCCTGGCGGGCTACAGTCTATAGGGTCACAAAAGAGTCAACACAACTTAGCGACTAAACAACAACAACATACTTTACATACAATGTATACTATGCATACATACTGTATATTTAAACATGCTTTAACACATTATTTCCTTACAGTCTTTTAGGCATAAAGGTAGAAATATTGTGCTAAACTAATTTTTTACTTATTCTTTTATTATTTTAATAGGAACTATATGCATTAGCACCACAAAATTGAAAAAGTAATGATAGAATACATGTAATCATAACCTGAAAAAAAGAGCAACAATAAAATATAAAATAATTAAATATCAAAGACAGTAAAAATACTCTGTAAAGAAATAAGTTTACAACTCAACATAACTGCCACATCATATTGGTCTAATTATTCATCAATTCATGCATTCATTTACAAAACAGTTACCAGGGAACAACTACAATGATGTAGATGTTATCAAAGTAATTCATGTTAACTGTGCATCTGGCAGTTTTATTTTATTTAAGTGAGTGACGATTCAAACTTAATCATTCTTTTGGGAGGAATTCATAGCAGCAGACGGGGAAAGATAGGTGTAATGGATGCCATACACTCTGTCCCTTATTGACTCAGTAAGTTCTTACCCGCATCTATCACTTAAGTCATTACAACATAGCAAAGAAAGTGGTGGACAGACAAGATGCAGACTTTCACACTCCCTTAAGGAGCCACATCTAGTTGGGAAGAAAATGTGTAAATAGTTATGTACAACACAAATACACTTGTTATAAGATTTTTATTTTAAAAGTGAATAACTTGAACATATAAGTGAAAAATTACAGATGGGACTGAGAGTTAAGATATACACATAAAACTCTTGCTCCTTACAAAAAGCACTTCATTCCTTATATTAAGTGCTAAAAATTAGGGTGTCAGTAAAAAATATTTTAAAAGAAATACATAGTCTACTGCTAATAAAGTGCTAGGAGAATCTCTCATTGGACTTATAAGCAACAGATAAACATGTTCTAGTTTAACAAGTACATTCAATGAGTGCTAATAATTCATGACCACTCATTTAGTTGGTTACACAGTCAACAAATATTTATTGAGTGTCTACTAAGAGGAAGGCACTATTTTGTAGTGGTTACTGAGAAAACAAAGTCTCTGCCTTCATGGAGCTTACATTCATTCTATATAGTAGGTGCATGGTGGAGGGAGCGGTGAGAGAGAGAAAGAAATATGAATATATAAACAAGATAATTTCAGAATTAGGTAAGTTCTATGAAGAATGATATTAGAATCCTTGCAGTCATTCTCTATTTCCTGGATTGAATCCTGAATGAGAACGTACAAATCCCAGAAAGAATGTTCCAGGCAGAGAAAACATGAAATGGAAAGGTTCTGTGAGATGTTTTACATATATGTATATATTCTCTAACTCTTACTATCAACCTCAATGCAGCTTTTATTTATTTTCTTTACAGAAAATGCAACTGAGGGTAATAACTCTTCAAGTAAGAAGCAGAAGCAAAATTCAAAAGGAAAATTATGGGACATCAAGGCACTTTATCTTTTTTAACTATTTATGATATTTTCCTCCAAAACTGAAAGTAGAAAAGTTTTCCAGTACATTATTACTCCACCCCCCTTCCTTGCCAAAGAAATGTTACCCACACTTTTCACTTACTTGGCTAACCCTTCCTTCACAGATATGGGACATGCATCAGTTCAACTAAATAAACATAAATCCCAAATTACTGTCAGGTATAAATTAATAAAGTTTATTATACTAATATTAATTCAAAGGGATATTTCAGAGTTCTGATCAAAGATTCCTTGTCTTCAAACACAGTTGGGTGTTGTTTGTATGTTTTGCTTAAGAGGAAAAGATATTACCATGCATTCCAAAATAAATGGCAAGTGCATTTGATCATATTTTATCTTTTGTCATGTTTCATTGCACTACACCAGTAAATTTGAGGATGTCTAGTTTTGAAAATGTGGCAGTCTAGTAATCACATCCAATGAAATCCAGTTATTTCAGAGCATCATTCTCTGACCATCTCCAACATTACCATTACTTCCTCATGCTGTATATTGAAAAAGGTGATGGGAATAGTTGTTGCTAAAGCACAGCTAGATCCTCATCATTCGGGCATTTTAAAGTAGATCAAGTAAACCTTCTATACTTGTTTATGCTTAAGGTTCTTTCAATCACTCATTCATTCAACAAACATTTGTTGAGTGCTTTCTAAGTTACGAACAGGCTTCCCTGATGGCTAAGATGGTAAAGAATCTGCTCGCAATGCGGGACATCCAGGTTCAAACCCTGGATTGGGAAGATTCCCCTGGAGAAGGAAATGGCAACCTACTCCAGTATTCTTGCCTGGAAAATCCCATGGACAGAGGAGCCTGGCAGGCTACAGTCCATGGGTCACAAAGACTCAGACACGACTGAGTAACTACCAAAGTTACAAACTCTCTGTCACTAGAGCAGCTTTCTCAAACACAAGTATCTAGAAAAGCAGACAAAAGATGAGTGAAATGTGATGGGCAAAGGGCATTCAGCTTTAGTTCTGAGGAAGCAATATTCAGGTGTTGAGGACTATGGCAAACCAGACAGCATGCCTCACGAAGGATGCAGCTCTACTCCAGAACAATTCATTACTGCCACGGAAACTCTGGGGTTCAGTATTGCTGAATTTTCTGATTCTTTGACAAAAGCCAGAAACAAGGAATCCTGTAATGTTTTGCTTTATCTTGAAATGTGAAACTTTTAAACTTTTAAATGTTGGCAACCAGTTCAAATTTAAAACACTCTGGGACAAAAACAGGTAGCTGAACAAAACAGTGCTGTATTTAGTAGCTGGCAGTTGCAAACTCTGCAAGAGAGATATGAAGATCGAGCTGATACTCTTGCCTTTAAGAAAGTCACAGCCCAATGAACACCTGTCACACTCACAAACAAATACTCATGGTACACTGTGATAATTATAATGCTAAAGATATCAATAAAGTATTAGGAAGGTAGAGAAGAGACAACTATAACAGCTGTAACTATCATTTATTGAGTGCCAAGGCAAGGATTACCCATTTTGCATGTGTTACTACATTTCATGCTCACATCAACCCTGTGTATACAGAAATGACTTTGTTAAAGTGGCAGACCCAGATCTGAACAACTCCATTCTTTCCAATTGTAAAAATGTGTTTTTGTCCTACCATATTACACTGGTACCCACTGCTCTAAATAAAAGTCTTAGTTTCTAAAGATCAACCACATGAACATATGAAAATGAAACAAATTACTTTTTCACCCATTCTACCTCATTCTAGAAAAAAAGAGAAATCTTTTTTTCTTATCAATTTAATAATCACACTGGAAGATACTTATAAAATGCATTCTTTAAGATGTAATTTTTAGACATTAACATTTAAGTTGTAACATATTTGCATCATTAACTTTTATCGAAAATGCTGAGATTCCAGTGTTTGAAGAATTATATGTACTCAATATACAATAAAATTTATGAATTAATTTATTTAGCAGATGTTCAAATAGTACTTACAGGCACTAATCTAAGCACTTTGTAAATGTTAACTATTTTCATGATTTTTCTTTTATAAACCATTTTACTGAAGTATGATTAAAATATAAAAAGCTATACATATTTAATATATACAACTTGATGAATTAAACCTGTGAAACTATCACCAGAATTTACGCCATAAATCCATCCATCACCCCCAAAAGTTTCCTCCCACCCTCTTTATTTATTATCATTATAATTACCATTCAGTTCAGTTCAGTTCAGTCGCTCAGTCGTGTTCGACTCTGCGACCCTGTGAATCACAGCATGCCAGGCCTCCTTGTCCATCACCAACTCCCAGAGTTCACTCAGACTCATGTGCATCAAGTCAGTGATGGCATCCAGCCATCTCATCCGCTGTCATCCCCTTCTCCTCCTGCCCTCAATCCCTCCCAGCATCAGGGTCTTTTCCAATGAGTCAACTCTTTGCATGAGGCGGCCAAAGTATTGGAGTTTCAGCTTCAGCATCAGTCCTTCCAATGAACACCCAGGACTGATCTCCTTCAAGATGGACTGGTTGGATCTCCGTGCAGTCCAAGGGACTTTCAAGAGTCTTCTCCAACACCACGGTTCAAAAGCATCAATTCTTCGGCGCTCAGCTTTCTTCACAGTCCAACTCTCTCATCCATACATGACCGCTGGAAAAACCATAGCCTTGACTAAACAGACATTTGTTGGCAAAGTAATATCTTTCTTTTTAATACTTTCTGATAAAAACATTTAACATAAGGTCCACTCTCTGCTGCTACTGCTGCTAAGTCGCCTCAGTCATGTCCGACTCTGTGCGACCCCAGAGACGGCAGCCCACCAGGCTCCCCCGGCCCTGGGATTCTCCAGGCAAGAACACTGGAGTGGGTTATCATTTCCTTCTCCAATGCATGAAAGTGAAAAGTGAAAGGGAAGTCACTCAGTCATGTCCGACTCTTCGCAACCCCATGGACTGCAGCCTACCAGCCTCCTCCGTCCTCGGGATTTTCCAGGCAAGAGTACTGGAGTGGGGTGCCATAGCCTTCCCTGACCACTCTCTTAGCAAAATTTAAGTATATAATACAGTACTGCTAACTAGAGACACTGTTTTACTGTAGATCTCTAGGATTTATATATTCTGTATAACTAAAACTTCGTATCCTTTCACTAATGCCTTCCCATTTCCTTCTTCCTCCAACATCTAGCAACCACCATTCTATTTTCTGTTTCTATAAATCTGATTATCTTAGATTTCTCATATAAGTAGTATATGGAGAATTTGTCCTGTGTCTATTTCACCTAGCACACTGTCCTCCAGATTCCTCCTGCAAATGGCAGCATTTTCTTCTTTGTTAAGGATGAATAATATCCCATTATAGTTATAATTAATCTTTTATTATTTATTTTTAAAAATTTACAAATAAATTACTATTTATTTTCTTTATTCATCTAGAGATAAGGCATCTGAGGCAGAGAGATGATATGTAACTTAACCAAAATCACGTAACAGTAAGTTCTGGAGGCAGTATTCTGGTCCAGGCAGTCTGGCTCAACAATCCATACTTTCAACCACTACACTCTTCTCCCTCTCTACATTTTATTCCAGTAATGATATATTGAAAAGGGCACTAAATTAAACACTACAACATATACTGGACTAAAGTAAAATTAACAATGTGAATCACGGGTGGCAGTGTCACTGTAGTTTAACCATTATCATACACATTAACTCAGAGAAGGCAATGGCACCCCACTCCAGTACTCTTGCCTGGAAAATCCCATGGATGGAGGAGCCTGGTAGGCTGTAGTCCATGGGGTCACAAAGAGTGGGACACGACTGAGCGACATCCCTTTCACTTTTCACTTTCATGCTTTGGAGAAGGAAATGGCAACCCACTCCAGTGTTCCTGCCTGGAGAATCCCAGGGACGGGGGAGCCTGGTGGGCTGCTGTCTAGGGGGTCACACAGAGTTGGACACAACTGAAGTGACTTAGCATTAGCATAAACATTAACTAATCACCACTAATTCAATAAATACTAAAATAACCTGACTTGGAAACTACTATAATATCATTAAGATAATGATACAGAAAGAAAAATGTTTACTTTTTGAGTAATTAAGGAAATGCATATTGAAACAAACACCATTCACACCTTTCAATTCAGTTCAGTTCAGTCACTTAGTCATGCCCAACTCTGTGACCCCATGGACCACATGCAATATGCCAGGCTTCCATGTCCATCACCAACTCCTAGAGCTTGCTCAAACTCATGTTCATTGAGTTGGTGATGCCATCCAACCATCTGATCCTCTGTCGCCCCCTTCTCCTCCTGCTTTTAATCCTTCCCAGCATCAGTGTCCCTTCCAATGAGTCAGTTCATCACATCAGGTGGACAAAGTATTCGAGCTTCAGCTTCAGCATCAGGCCTTCCAATGAATATTCATGATTGATTCCCTTTAGAATTGACTAGGTTTTATCTCCTTGCAGTCCAAGGGACTCTCAAGAGTTTTCTCCAACACCACAGTTCAAAAGCATCACTTCTATGATGCTCAGCTTTCTTTTTGGTCCAACTCCCATATCTCTACATAACTACTGGAAAAACCATGGCTTTGACTAGACTCACCCTTGTCAGTAAAATGATGTCTCTGATTTTTAATATGCTATCTAGGTTTGTCATAGATTTTCTACCGAAGAGCAAACATCTTTTAATTTCATGGCTGCAGTCACCATTTGCAGTGATTTTGGAGCCCAAGAAAACAATGTCTGTCACTGTTTCCATTGTTTCCCCATCTATTTGCCATGAAGTGATGGGACCAAATGTCATGATCTTTGGCAGTTCAATGTTGAGCTTTAAGCCAATTTTTCCCTCTCCTCTTTCACTTTCATCATGAAGCTCTTTAGTTCTTCACTTTCTACTATAAGGGCGGTGTCATCTGCATATTCAAGGGTATTGATATTTCTCCCAGCAATCTTGATTCCAGCTTGTGCTTTATCCAATCTAGCATTTTGCATGATGTACTCTGCACAGAAGTTAAATAAGCAGGTAGGCAATATACAGCCTTAATACACTCTTTCCTCAATTTGTAACAAATCTGTAGTTCCATGTCTGGTTCTAATAGTTGTTTCTTGACCTGCATACAGATTTCTCAGGAGACACACAAGGTGGTCTGGTATGCCCATCTCTTAAAGAACTTACCACAGTTTGTTGTGATCCAAACAGTCTAAGGCTTTAGCATAGTCAATAAAACAGAAGTAGATGTTTTTCTGGAACTCTCTTGCTTTTTCTATGATGAAACAGATGTTGGCAATTTGATCTCTGGTTCCTCTGCTTTTTCTAAATTCAGCTTGAACATCTGGAAGGTCTCGGTTCACGTACTGTTGAAGACTCGTTTGGAGAATTTTGAGCATTACTTTGCTAGCCTGTGAGATGAATGCAATTGTGTGGTAGTTTGAACATTCTTTGGCATTGCCTTTCTTTGGAATTGGAATGAAAACTGACCTTTTCCAGTCCTGTGGCCACTGCCGAGTTTTCCAAAGTTGCTGGCATATGGAGCGCAGCACTTTCACAGCATCATCTTTGAGGATTTGAAATAGCTCAACTGGAATTCCTTCACCTCCACTAGCTTTGTTCGTAGTGATGCTTCCTAAAGCCCACTTGACTTCGTATTCCAGGATGTCTGGCTCTAGGTGAGTGATCACACCATCGTGATTATTTGGGTCATGAAGATCTTTTTTGTACAGTTCTTCTGTATTTTATGCTTCTGTTAGGTCCATAGCATTTCTGTCCTTTATTGTGCCCATCTTTGCATTCCATGTTCCCGTGGTATCTCTAATTTTCTTGAAGAGATCTCTAGTCTTTCCTATTCTATTGTTTTCCTCTATTTCTTTGCATTGATCGCTGAAGAAGGCTTTCTTATCTCTCCTTGCCATTCTTTGGAATTCTGCATTCAGATGGGTATATCTTTCCTTTCCTCCTTTTCCTTTACCTTCTCTTCTCAGCTATTTGTAAGGCCTCCTCAGACAACTATTTTGCCTTTTTGTATATCTTTTTCTTGGCGATAGTCTTGATCATTGCCTCCTGTACAATGATACAAACCTCTGTCCATAGTTCTTCTGGCACTCTGTCTATCAGATCTAATCCCTTGAATCTATTTGTCACTTCCACTGTATAATCATAGGATATTTGATTTAGGTCATACTTGAATGGTTTAGCAGTTTTCCCTACTTTCTTCAATTTAAGTCTGAATTTTGCAATAAAGAGGTCATGTCTGAGCCACAGTCAGCTCCTGGTCTTGTTTCTGCTGACTGTATAGAGCTTCTCCAACTTCAGCTACAAAGAATATAAACAGTCTGATTTCAGTATTGACCATCTGTTGATGTCCATGTGTAGAGTCTTCTCTTGTGCTGTTGGAAGAGGATGTTTGTAATGACCAGTGCATTCTCTTGGCAAAACTCTACTAGCTTTTGTCCAGTTTCATTTTGAGGCCGAAGGCCAAACTTGTCTGTTACTTCGGTTATCTTTTGACGTCGTACTTTTGCATTCTATTCCCCTATGACAAAAAGGACATCTTTTTTTGGTGTTAGATATAGAAGGTCTTGTAGGTCATCATAGAACATTCAACTTCAGCTTCTTTGGCATTAGTGGTTGGGGCATAGACTTGGGTTACTGTGATATTGAATGGTTTGCCTTGGAAACAAAAAGAGATCATTCTGTCATTTTTGAGACTGCATCCAAATACTGCATTTTGGGCTCTTTTGTTGACTAGGAGGGCTATTCCATTTCTTCTAAGAGATTCTTGCCCACAGGAGTAGATACGATGGTCATCTGAATTAAATTCATTCATTCTGGTCCATTTTAGTTCACTGATTCCTAAAATGTTGATGTTCACTCTTGCCATCTCCTGGTTGACCACTTCCAATTTACCTTCATTCATGGACCTAACATTCCAGGTTCCTATGCAATGTTGTTCTTTACAGCACCGGACTTTACTTCCATCACCACTCATGTAGACAGCTGGGCGTTTTTTTCGCTTTGCCTCTGTCTTTTCATTCTTTCTGGAGTTACTTCTCCATTCTTCTCCCATAGCATATTGGGCACCTTCCAATTTGTGGTGTTCATCTTTCACTGTCATTTTTTGCCTTTCAATTAGGAACACAACTAAAAATACTGATATAACCCACTGTTTGCTAAGAATACAATGTAACACGCATACTTAATAGTGCTGATGGGTGAAGAAGTAGGCAAAGCTTTTTTGAGGGGGGCAATCTGGCAATATCTATCAAAATAAAGTGAAAGCAACCTTTAACGGAAGCCACTGCATTTCTAAGTAGCTATTTTAGAGAAATCCACACAACTCACAAAGTAGGACTGTCATCTTTTATTTTTTAGACTCCTCAGTTCCTGAAAATATTATTTATTAGTATTATTTTCCATGAAAATATTATCCATGTAATTTTTGAGTAATTAAAAAAATAACATTATGATGGAAAAACTGCTGTTTACTTCTCAATGTCAAACTTAAGGGATACTTTCTTCACTTAATTCATATTAGTAGATTTTAAAAAGTATGAATTACAAAACAAATCTAGGCCACATACGTAGACTACCAAATGAAAATAATTAACTTGTATTTTTTGATAACTTAAGACTATTTGAGACAGCCACTATTCATTCAAAATTAACACCTGACATCAGGCCCTTTCCCTTCTATAAGCAGCTTTAAACAATATCCAACCCCCCACCTCACCCTATAAGATATTTCAAAATATACAATCTAAAAACTGCATAAAAAAATAGAATTTCCCCAATCGCTAATAAATCCAAATAGTATTAGCCTCATAGACAAGTGTATAGGCACTGAGTAACCAGGCAACTTTATACTACTGAAATCACAATGCCATTTTTATTTAACTCACGGGTCAGGTAATGTCAAGCATATATCTAAGGGCAAATTCATTAGTGTTTGACCAGGGGACTCCTTTTTAACTGCAGCCTACACATTTCATGAAATTTACTGATTTTTAAGAGTAAAAACAGAAGTGAGCAAGAACTAGAAAACCTATTGATAAAATTAGTTACTTTTTTAAAAATACATTTTCCTATGGCAGATTCTTTATCTACCAAATATGATAAATCAACACAATGTACAATTCTTTGTAACTGCTAAATGTGGCAACAAAATTACAGAGGGAAAGTAAGTCAGTTCCAATTTGTTAAAGGGTACAGTTATAAGGTTTTAAAATATCAACTTCATTCATTTATTCCTTCATTCATTCAACTAACTATTAAATGTCACATGTTCTATATATTACCACATCCCTCAGTATCCCTATTAAATACATAACATTATTTCCACTTTAAAGATGAAAAAAATGATATCTAAGGACTTGTCCAACTGATATACCTGTTTCTCCACACAGACATTTAAAAGACAATGAAAAGTTAACAGCCAAAGCTAAATTATCACATTCAGTCCTCTTTATGTCCAATAAATGACACTACCATGCACTCAGTTACTCAAGTCAAGATTTCAGGAATCATCTTTCATTTTCCCCTTAATCTCACCATCCATTCCCTTTTAATGTATATTCAAAACACGACTACTATAATCTATTAGCTAGACTATGGCAAGAACCATTTCTCTAGTCTAGGTGCTTTCACTTTCGCCTTCTGCAATCCACTCTACACACAGAGCAAAAATAGTATTAATAACAAAAAATAGGTCATATCATTTCTCTATTTAAAACCTCTAAAAGCATCCCATTATGTTTAGAATGATTTGGTCCCAACTTACGTTTCCAAATTAATAATTTATCCTCTCTCCCATCAAGTTATTTGTTTAAAGATGAATATATGACCCAAGCTGGGCCATCCAAATCAGCAGCAAGAATTCTGCTGTAACCATAAGAAGGGCAAACTTCACTGAAGTTAAACTCAGAGCTCTATAGTAGCCACTATATCAATACTTTGGAAGCCACTGACTAAGAATAAAAATATTTCAGAAGAAAATAGAAGCAAGAGATGGACATAGAGAATCTTTTATGCTGACTTGTACTAGACTCACATCACTCCATTTATTATTCAAACATTAACAACTTACTATATGTTAAGCATATGTGTTGGGTGGACCCTGACAGGATCTGAAGATAAAAGAAATCATATATATCAGAAAAATAATGTTTCCTTAAAACTTTCATGCCTCCACACTTTTTCATCTTGTCCCTTGGAAAATTCTTACTCATTTTTAGAAGTTCAACTCAAATATTGCCTCTTGAGAAGGCTTTCTTCAACCCTGCAGGTAAAGTTAATCCCAGTTCGTACAATTCTTCAACACACTTCATTATAATACTTACTAAATCATCTTTAATATGCATGGGTTGATCTCAGAAAGTCCGCATGCAAACTATCTTTGTGCTGTCGGGTGTCAGAATGGTACTTAGCATGTGGTAGAAGCATCAGGAATATTTGTTGTATATATATGTGTGTGTGTGTGTATATTACATGGGGAGATGTTTATACAAATGTCAGAAATTGCACTATTAAGTATCAAAAGAAAGTAATTCTATCTTTATGAAAGATTAGCAAAGTTTAGAGGTGGCACTTTCAGTACGGATCTTAAAAACTTTCTAGATATGGACATGGAATGTAAAAACAATGAGAGCAGAAGCAGTATGAATAAACAAAAGTGCAAGAAATTGAAAAAGTGTGTGTCTAAGAATGCCGAACAGCCCGGAGCAGTCAGAACCTCTGATGAACAAGGGAGAATAAAGGTGAAATCGTTACTAGCTCGTTACAACACTCAGACATGAAGAGAGCAATTATTATTACGATGTAGATACTTAAGGGATAGAATCAAGCATCAAATGGGTGTTGAATTAAACTTTAAATTGCAACAGAACACTGTACATTAAATCCCCCATATATAAACCTTCAAGTTACAAATTTTCAAAGATGCAAACACGCGTCTGCATGTCAGCTGTTGTACTGTACTACTGTACTTTTCAAGGTACTGTACTGTTAGATTAAAAATGTTTTCTTTAATGTTTGTATGTGTTTGTTTTTTATGCATTACTGGTATGAAAAGTATTATATATCTATTACACTACAGTACTATATAGCCAATTGTATTAGCTGGGTACCTAGGTTAACTATTTGTACAAATTGGACTTATGAATGTGCTCTCAAAACACAACTCATTTGTATATAGGGGACTGACTGTACAAGATAAGAGTAATATATACAAGTAAGGAAGACATACCCACTATCCTCCTGAAGCTTACAATGAAAGAGAGTAATGGATACAACAATAAAAAAGTTTCACACAATCCAGGCAATAATACATCTTAAAATAATGTTATAGCATGTATTGAGTGCTTATTACATTTTAAGCATTGTTACGAGCTTCAGATACACTAGTAAAGTTAATCTTCATAATATACCTGAGACTGATCGTCATCTCAGAGATGAGTAAACTGAGGCAGGAAGAGCCTAAATAACTCCCAAAGTCACAGAGTTTCTAAGTGGAGGGTCTAGTACAAAGTGTTATATCAGTATAGGAGACTGGATTTGACTGGAAATGTCTCTTAGAGGCAGTAAAACTGTGTTGTAGATACTGAACTAGGTGCTTGGATTATGCCAGGGAATGGAACAACATGGTTTTACTCCTGTGAAGTCTATAGTCTAATAGGAAAGACAAGTAAACAAATATTTAATTACAACTTGTGACCAATCCTATGAGGGAAATAAACTAGATTTAGTAATGGAAACTAACAAAGGAGTGGAAACCTACTTAGATTGGGGGAGAGGGGGATGGTGGCAGAGAATGTCAGACAATATTTAAACTGAGACCTGAAGAATGAAGAGCCAATCATAAATAGAACATTTCAGACAGGACAGTAAGAGGCAGTCAAGAGACTTATGTGTTTAAGTAAAGGAGGCAATGTGATAATTCTCAGTAAATAATTTCGTAGTAAATTATACTTTATTTCTATTAGCTATATTTCAATTTAGTATTGCTGAAAACATATTGCTGATTAACAAACTCATAACTCTATGTAATTAAAATGTAAAGTACATAGTAGGAAAATAGAAAATAAAAAATACTGGTAATTACCGTATCACTCCACATGTGTTTGTAGGTCACAGATATTCTAAATGCAAATACTAAAAAACAGTTCTGTAGCATCTGAACCATATATCTTGGCAGTTAATATATCTAATAACCACATCACATAGATCAACAATATATTCCATATATGATAAATGTTCCAAAGAGGAATAAGTTCTAGAGCCTGGAACTTATATCTTTGCTTTAAAATAAGTAACATTTTGCCTTGAGACAAAACCTAGCTTAAAAAAGGAAATTCATTTTCACTGCAATACAGCTAGTACACATAGTACGTGCTCAATAAATCAGTTTTGTCTCATACCAAATTAATGATGATACAGAATTAGGGAATGTTAAAAGATTAAAATCATGTTTTCCAAGTTGAAACAATGTCAAGCTCTGACAGTGTACAACAGAGTGGCTATACAGATAGCTAATTAATGTTTTCTAAAACTTAGTGTTCAAGTGTTACGACATTAGTTTTATCACTTGAATTCTATTTTTTAGTCTGTTCCCTGCTATACATTATTTAGATTTTATCAAAAGTATGCCTTTGAAAGAGAAGTTAATGCTCTATCACATTATTAAGAGAACACTTTGAAAATCAACAGATTATAAGAACTTTAAAGCCAAAAGTGACCTATAGGATCATCTAGTCAAGACATCTACTCGATGTAGCAATCTCCATAATGAAATTATCTCATAACTGATGAGAATTTTGAGAGAATTTCTAACCCTCTCCAAGACTCTCAGATCAACTTAAGATACTTCTAATTTTCCCATTTTTATAGTATAGAACACTTATAGAATTTAACCAAACCCATTATATGCAGACTCTACAGAAAGCTATTCTCTAATCTGAACAGTTGCTCTATAGACAGAAACTGACTATGCATTACAGATCACAGACACTACATTAAGATTTCCAATTATTTCAATGAAATGCCCGAAAAAACGAAAACTTAGTTACATGCTTAATTTGTGATAACCATGACTTTGTCAGAAAATAGTAGTTAACTTTTTGTTTTGATTTATTGTAAATTTCAAGTATTCTGAAAATGTTTCACAAATATTCTCCCCTACATACACTTCAAAAGAAATTCTAACACAGTAAAGTTTTTAATCCAAACAAGAATCTCCCATTTTTCTGAATAGCTTGTATCTCTTAACTGTGCCATACAAAAGGTAAGGTTTTATTAAGATGTCATCACTCCATTATTACTATCCTTGAATCAAACATCTTTAGTATCTGTGGTACATTAATTCCATAAAGCCCAGTATTTCAATATGCAACTGAGTAGCTGATGCTGAAAGATGTACCTCCAGAGATAGAGTGCACTTGCATCTAATTAGAACTGTTTGAAATTTTTTGCACATTCAATAAAACCAACAAATACGGATGTTGTCTAATGTCATTTTCTGTTTGTCTCAATTTTAACCAACAAAATATTTAACTTGTTGTGTAAAGTGAGAGCAGAACATGAAAAACAAAAAATTATGTTGATAAGCGATTAGTCTGAATATGTTACACATCTAATATGTATTGGGACTTTCTATCTTTCTAAAACAAATTTAAAGTACTATAAGTCACATAAAATATGGTGTACAGAACATAAAACTCACTGAAATCTTTAGAGAGTAAGTTGCTATATTTATATTCTTTTAATGATTAGTGTTGAGATCTTAATATAATGTTGATAAATCTACATATTTTAAAATAAATTAAAAACAGTTTCAAGTTTAGATGGTAACAGATGGCACAAAGAATGGCCAGAAAGGTAGCATTATTTTTTTAAAAACTTTCATGCAACATCAGTATGAAGGATGTTTTACAAAAAATTAAAAAGTCAAGCGACTGTTAGCATATTTAAATTTCATCTTATATGCCACTTTGATAAAATCAACAGAAAATAAGGCAGTAAAGCTGTATTAATATAGAATTTTTAAAGTAAAATTTTAAGGTCCTAAGACATCATATTTTCATTTGTTGGTATTTGTAACATCTGTGACTAGAGAAAAATCAGTTAGTTACCTCTTATAAATATGAAAAAAAATCTTTCAGCTAATTTGAGATGGTTCACACTCTTGGCTTTCAACTTGGAAATTAAAAAGTAAGTTAATTCATTAAGCAATAGATTCCCCAAACTTAGTAGGTAGCAAAGTCAGAGCAAAAGTAGCTTAACAAGGTGATAATGGACAGAAATGCCATCCTAACTGTGCTATTGAAACATGTGTGTTTAACAGCCTTGATTTCCAACAGACACTTTTTTCTGGTTTAAACTATGAAGCAGAAAGAAAACTGCAGTCCATGACAATGGGTCATTTTGGAACTTGGTCTCAAAAATATATTAGATTCTGCTAACTCTACTAGCAAGAGTTAGCAGTACAGGAATAAGGCAGCTGATATATTCAATCACTTATTTATTCACTAAGCAAACAGCTTTCCTATCACAGAACAGGCACTGAGGCAGAGATGAATCTGAAGGAGTTCACAACCTGCTGGGGGTTAGAGACACACAACCAGAGTGTGCTGATAAAACTGGACCTCCAAACAAAAGGCTGTGATTTGGAAAGACTGCTGATTTCCATGGTGCAAATGCTCTCTCTATGGCTGATTTCAAGTAAGCAACAGTTTGCCAAGTTCACAAAATTCTTGAGTATCTCAGTTAATTTCAACAAATACCTTTTCTTCTACTACTGTTCTAAAAGCATTCTGTTTAGTTCTATATAGAGGAAATAAAAAGATGAGAGAAGCTATATATTAATACTATAATCCCTCTCTTCTCAAATAGCATATAGGCTGGACAATGGGCTAAGACATCTACACGTTAAGTATGGGACACAGTGACACTCTGTGGTATTTGAGGACAAAATCAACACGTAAGGAAAGGTTACATTCACAATAGGACAGAGGCCTTAAGGTTTCCCACAGGGTGTAAGCTAAGTATGGTCTTCCTGAAACATATGGGGTGGTTGAACAGTGTGAAGAGAAAGTGAAAGTGAAGTTGTTCAGTCATGTCCGACTCTTTGCGACCCCATGGACTGTAGCCTACCAGGCTCCTCTGTCCATGGGATTTTCCAGGCAATAGTACTGGAGTGGATTGCCATTTCCTGAAACATATAGGGGTGGTTGAACAGTGTCAAGAGAAGGGATCAAGCAAAAAGAGAAGAGTCAAAGGAATCTTTTTAAAAATAGTAAGGTGTGAGAAAATAATATCATTTAGTAAAATCTGAGGTACATGGAAAGTAAGAATAACTCCTTTAAAAAATATTTTATAGTAAATAAAGTTATATTCAACTATATTATCTCACTTTCATGCTCACAATTAAATATCTGCCAGGCAAGTAATATTTCCACTATGCTAACTTTAAAGATAAGGAAACAGTCTATGTAGAGACAAAAGGAGGGTGAAGTAGGTTATTCCTCAATACACACACTGCTAATGGATTAAAGATTTGGGGAATGGAATCACTGAAGGTACTACAAATCATACAGTGAGAAAAAGTGCCGGGAGCCAGCATGGGGAATCCCGCCCATGGCAAAGGTCATGAGGAAGAGGCCTGACGGGCAAAGGCAAAAAAAGTAATGATTTTATTGGAGATTCTTAGAGACAGCTTATCTACAATATGCATTAGTACCTCTCTTTATTTAGCAAGATGGAAAAGTTTCCATCAAGTCCTACATGCACATGCACATCAAGACCACAGCTTTCAGGAGATGCCATTTTCAACCTGTGTAACGATATGCACAAGCCTCACACTAGTAGAGCCTATTAAGAATCAAATGAACTAAGGCAGGAAGAAGGGAATTGAAAACTATAAAACACTAACCCAATGTGAAGCTTCCTCCTTTCTCCTCTCAATGAAGTTATCAACAACTTTAAGGTTAATAACCAGAATATCACTGACTAGAGGAGTCTCCATAGAAATTTATCCAAGAATTCGAAAAAGAACAGACACATGTATATGTTTAACTGAATCACTTTGATGTATACCTGAAACTAACAAAACATTTTTATTCAACTCTTCCCCAATATAAGTGTTTTAAAAAAGAATTAAAGCCAATTACACTATTGAAAAGAAAAATACAAAAACAAATCCAAGTAAAACCGGGGAAAGCTGAATAAGGGAAAAAAAAAAGAAATTCACCTAAATTACTGTGAAATAAAAACCATCCCAGTTTTTAATGAGCCTCTACTAGATTATAGATGACAGATAATAATTTCCCATAGAGAATGTTTTTTAACAGACTAACAAATAACAAAGAAAGGAAATGTCAAAGAATGCTTAAACTACCACATAATTGCACTCATCTCACACGCTAGTAAAGTAATGCTCAAAATTCTCCAAGCCAGGCTTCAGCAATACGTGAGCCATGAACTTTCAAATGTTCAAGCTTGTTTTAGAAAAGGCAGAATAATCAGAGAGCAAATTGCCAACATCCACTGGATCACCAAAAAAGCAAGAGAGTTCCAGAAAACATCTCTTTCTGCTTTATTGACTATGCCAAAGCCTTTGACTGTGTGGATCACAATAAACTGTGGAAAATTCTGAAAGAGATGGGAATACCAGACCACCTGACCTGCCTCTTGAGAAACCTGTATGCAGGTCAGGAAGCAACAGTTAGAACTGGACGTGGAACAACAGACTGGTTCCAAATAGGAAAAGGAGTACATCAAGGCTGTATACTGTCATCCTGCTTATTTAACTTCTATGCAGAGTACATCATGAGAAACACTGGGCTGGATGAAGCACAAGCTGAAATCAAGATTGCCAGGAGAAATATCAATAACCTCAGATATATAGATAACACCACCCTTATGGCAGAAAGTGATGAAGAACTGAAGAGCTTCTTGATAAAAGTGAAAGAGGAGAGTGAAATAGTTGGCTTAAAACTCAACATACATGGCATCTGGTCCCATCACTTCATGGGAAACAGACGGGGAAACAGTGGAAACAGTGGCTAACTTTTGGGGGGCTGCAAAATCACTTCAGATGGTGATTGCAGCCATGAAATTAAAAGACGCTTACTCCTTGGAAGAAAAGTTATGACCAACCTAGACCGCATATTAAAAAGCACAGACATTACATTGTCAACAAAGGTCCATCTAGTCAAGGCTATGGTTTTTCCAGTAGTCATGTATGGATGCGAGAGTTGGACTATAAAGAAAGCTGAGCGCCAAAGAATTGATGCTTTTGAACTGTGGTGTTGGAGAAGACTCTTGAGAGTCCCTTGGACTGTAAGGAGATCCAACCAGTCCATTCTGAAGGAGATTAGTCCTGGGACTTCTTTGGAAGGAATGATGCTAAAGCTGAAACTCCAGTAGTTTGGCCATCTGATACGAAGAGCTGACTCATTTGAGAAGACCCTGATGCTGGGAAAGATTGAGGGCAGGAGAGAAGGGGATGACAGAGGATGAGATGGTTGGATGGCATCAGGACTCAATGGACATGAGCTTGGGTAGGCTCCAGAGTTGGTGATGGACAGGGAGGCCTGGCGTGCTGCAGTTCATGGGGTCGGAAGGAGTCAGAAACAACTGACACGACTGACATGACTGAGCAACTGAACTGAAGTAAACAAATAATTAGTATCTTTATTTCGGATACAAAGTATTCACTCCATGCTCAAAAATGCATCGACTACATCAAAGTAACAGAACAATAATGATGGGGAATTTCCTGGTGTCCAGTGGTTAAGACCACGTGCTTCTAGTGCAGAGGCTGCAGGTTCAGAACTGGGATCCCATATGATGTGGTGTGAACAAAAGTAATACTGATGAAAAAGTTCTATGAAAAATTAAATCAAAGAAACTCTATATGATGAAATCATCAGGACCATTTAATAGTACTGTTCATGTTGCCTCCATGTAAAGAAATTGGTATTAATCCACTTGGGATATTATTCTAGTCATGCAATAGACTTGCCATGAAGTAGAAGCAAAGTAAGAATCTGTTCCCTTTTAAATATTTACCAGAAATGCTTATGTGATTCCAAAAATCTCTCCAATCCTTAATAATCTCAAACTCAAGAAAAATTCTCTCCAACATTATCAAGTCTGTCTATTTCCTCTTAACTTCAACAGAAAGGGAGTCATGGAGGGGCATGTAGTTACTATCTCGAAAAGAGTTCTTTAAATTCTCAGCAAATACTGGTAAATTGAAATCTAGTTTCTCAGATATTGGGTTGGCCAAAAGGTTAGTTTGGTTTTTTTCAGTAAGATGGCTCTGCTGCTGCTGCTAAGTCGCTTCAGTCGTGTCTGACTCTGTGCGACCCCATAAACGGAAGCCCACCAGGCTCCCCCGTCCTAGTAGTATTCAAAAAATTTTGTTATAGTGTGATGGCTGTCATATCAGTGTACATTTAAAAAAAATAAAAACTGGTGAAATTTTGTGTAGCCATTTTAATAGAAGAAAAACTGAAGATAGAAGAAAAAGCAACATTTCAACATATTATGCTTTATTATTTCAAGAATGGTATTAATAAAAATGCAACTGTAATGCAAAAAAAGATTTGTAGTGTATGAAGAAGGCACTGTGACTGACTGTGTCAAAAGTGGTTTGCAAAGTTTTCATGCTAGATATTTCTTGCTGGACAATGCTCCAAGGATGAGTAACCAGTTGAAGCTCATAGAGATCAAATCAAGATATTAACTGAGAACAATCAATGTTATACCATGTGGGAGATAGCCAAAATACTCACAATATCCAAATCATGCGTTGAAATCATTTGCACTATTGCGGTTATGTTCATCACTTCGATGTTTGGGTTCCACATAAGTTAAGTGAAAAAACCTTCTTGACCATATTTCCACATTCGATTCTCTACTTAAATGTAAATATTCTGTTTTTAAAACAAATTGTGACAGGCAATGAAAAGTGTATACTGTATAGAAACGTAGAATGGAAGAGACTGTAAGGCAAGTGAAACGAATCACCACCAATCACACCAAAGGTCGGTCTTCATCCAAAGGTGCTGTTGTGTATATGGTGGGACTAGAAGGGAGTCCTCTAGTATGGAGTGTCTTCTGGAAAACCAAACAGTTAACTGCAACAAGTAATGCTGCCAACTCAGATCAACTGAAGGCAGCAACAGAAAGTGTCTGGAATTAGTTAACATAAAAAGGATAATCCTCCGTAAGAGTAATGTAAGAACACATGTTTCTTTGATGACCGGGCAAAAACTATTACAGCTTGACTGGGAAGTTCTAATTCATCTGCCATGTTCACCAGACATTGCACCTGCAGATTTCCATTTATTTTGGTCTTTACAAAATTCTCTTAATGGAAAAAATTCCAATTCCCCAGAAGACTGTAAAAGGTACCTGGAACAGTTCTTTGCTCAAAAAGATAAAAAAATTTGGGAAGATGAAATTATGAAGTTGCCTGAAAAACAGCAGTAGGTAGCAGAACAAAATGGTAAATATATTTTTCTGTGAATTTCTTAGGGAAATGAAAGGTGTCTTTTTACTTTAAAACTAAAGCAACTTTGTGGCCAATCCAATACTTTATCCTGGTGGCATCATCACCAGTTCTTTAACCCTTTTGGTATAATATTTCAACTAGTAGGTGTTACATTCTCATAGGCCCTCAGTTCTTGATACTCATTTTTGTTTAGTTTACTTTACTATTTTTAGATGTACAGTTCAATGGGTTTCAATAAGTTCACAAACTTGTGCAAGCATCATCAATAGTGAATTCCAGAGTTCATCACTCCAAAAAGAACCTCCCCCAAAATGGATAAAGGATTTAAATGGACATTTCTCCAAAGAGTATGATATACAATAGACAATAAGCACCAGAGATAATGCCAGGTCAGTATCACCAGCCATCATGAAAATGCAAATCATAAACCAAAATGAAATATCACTCTACATTTACTAAGATGGTTTTATTAAAAAGACAGAAAATAACAAGTGTTGGTGAGGATATGTTGAAATTGGAAGCCTTGTGCATTGCTGATGGGAATGTAAAATAGTGTAGTCACTGTGGAAAACAGTATGACAGTTTCTCAAAAAATGTAACCTAGAATTACCGTATGACCTAAAAATTTCACTTGTGGGTATATATCCAAAAGAACTGAAAGAAGGGGCTTAAACAAATATTTGTCCACCCACGCTCATCGCAGAATTATTCACTATAGGTAGAAGGCAGAGGCAACCCAAATATCTCGTCAATGAATGAATGGATAGAACAAAATGTGGTACAAAAAATACAGTGGAATATTATTCAGCCTTAATAAAACAATGGAAAATCATACATATGGCAAATTCAGATATTTTAAAAATTTTAACCTTTTTTAAAATTTTTTTAAAATTTATTTTTTAACTAAAGGATAATTGCTTTACAAATTTTGCTATTTTCTGTCAAACATCATCAGATTTTTCTTAGAAAGCCAAAAATATTTTAGAACTCTGAAAATTCACTAAAGTAGGGAGAGATATGTACACAAAAACAAATGTGTACACAAATAAATATGAAGATTGAAATTGGCTTTCCTAATTTCTTAAATATTCTGTGGGTACCCATATGAAGACCACTGTGTTGTATTTAGATTACAGTATATTTCTCATCATGAAAACATGTTGCATGTAAATAAATACACAGTTAAAGATATTCAATATTCTAATGGATTGTTGCACCCTTAGCTGCTTATTATTAATGAAATGCAAAAAACAAAAACAACAAGACAAAGGAAAACAATATCAAAACACCTAAGTTCATTAGTAGCCATGACCCATTCCCCTTTCTTACTCAGCCAGGTGTCCCTGACAACCATGAATCTACTTTAAAAAAAAAAAAAAAGTTTTTTAAATAGGCTGTAATTTTTAGAGAAGTTTAGGTTCACAACAAAATTGAGAAGAAGGTGGAAACTCCACCTTGCCCTGACACATTCACAGCCTTCCCCAACATACCCTGCCAGAGTAGTGTATTTATTACAACTGATAAACCTACACTGACATCTCATCATTACTCAAAGACCATATTTTATGTCAGGGTTCTCTTGGTGCTATACAGTCTATGGATTTGGCATGCATCCACCAGTATTGTATTATACAGAGCAGTTTCAGTCCTACTAACCTTATGTGTTATCTCTGTTCATTTGCCTATTTTGGGCACTTCATATAAATGTAATCACACAGTATGAGGACTTTTTGTGTTTGGCTCTTTCATGTGAATAATTTTCTCAAGATTGATCTAAATTTTTTTTTTTTTTGGCAAGTATTGGTATCTTATTTTGGTTTGGGTTTGCAATTCCCTAATGACTAAAGAAAGTGAAGTGACAAGTACCTAAAGAAGGCAGAAAGTGAAGAACTAAAGAGCTTCCTGATGAAAGTAAAAGAGGAGAGTGAAAAAGTTGGCTTAAAAATCAACATTCTGCGGTTCATGAGGTTGCTAAGAGTCGGACACAACTGAGTGACTGAACTGAACTGAATGACTAAAGATGTAGAGCAATTTTTCATGTGCTTACTGATTACACAGTCTTCCCTGATGGCATCCAGTCCCATCACCTCATGGCAAATAGATGGGGAAACAATGGCTGACTTTGTTTTTTGGGGCTCCAAAATCACTGCAGATGGTGATTGCAGCCATGAAATTAAAAGGTGCTTACTCCTTAGAAGGAAAGTTATGACCAACATAGACAGCATATTAAAAAGCAGAAACATTACTTTGTCAACAAAGATCCGTGTAGTCAAGGCTATGGTTTTTCCAGTAGTCATGTACAATGTGAGAGCTGGACTATAAAGAAAGCTGAGCACCGAAGAATTGATGCTTTTGAACTGTGGTGTTGGAGAAGACTCTTGAGAGTCCCTTGGACTGTAAGGAGATCCAACTAGTCCATTCTAAAGGAGATCAGTCCTGGGTGTTCATTGGAAGGACTGATGTTGAAGCTGAAACTCCAATACTTTGGCCACCTGATTCAAAGAGCTGACTCATCTGAGAAGACCCTGGCGCTGGGAAAGATTGAGGGCAGGAGAGAAGAGGACGACAGAGGATGAGATGGTTGGATGGCATCACCGACTCAATGGACATGAGTTTGGGTGAACTCCGGGAGTTGGTGATGGACAAGGAGGCCTGGCGTTCTGCGGTTCATGGGGTCGCTAAGACTCGGACACAACTGAGTGACTGAACTGAACTGAATGACTAAAGATGTAGAGCAATTTTTCATGTGCTTACTGATTACACACAGTCTTCCCTGATGGCTCAGTAGGTAAAGAATCTGCCTGCAATGCAGAAGATGCAGAGACACTGGTTTAATTCCTCAATCAGGAAGACGCCCTGGAGGTCTTCAGTATACCTTCAGTACCCCTACTCTAGTATTCTAGCACATAAGTATGAACTTTTCCTCATTTTGCCATTGGGTTATTTTTCTTTTTGAGCTGTAAGAGGTTTTCACATATTTGAGATAAGGTCCCTTACCAATGTATGATTTGGAAATATTTCATTCTGTGAGTTGTCTTTTCACTTTATTGATTGTGCTCTTGGAGGCACAGAAGTTTTTAATTATGATGAAGCTCAATTTACCTACTTCCTGTTATTTATGTTTTGGTGTCATATTTAAGGAATCATTGCCTAACCCAAGATCACAAAATTATTTCAATGTTTTCTGCTAAAAGTTTTATAGTTTTAGCTTTTACATTGATGTTTTTGATCCAAGTGAGTTGATTTTTGTATATGATGTGAAGGAATAAGCCAATTTTATACTTTTGCATGTAGATATCCAGCTGACTCAGATTATTTCTGGACTTATAATTCTATTCTACTGATGTATATGTCTATTATCATGGCAGTAACAGCCTTGATATTCACATAGAATTTTAATTCACTTACTACAAATGAAACTAATGACATCAAATTAATATACTACTTACTTTTATCGCATCTCAGTATTTTCAAAATCTTCTTATATATTAGAAAGGTGTGTCATGCTTATGCAATTAACTGTTAAAATCTTATTGCATGATATGTATTTAAGGCAAAAGTGTACTTTAAGATAAAAACAAAATTATTCAGAAAAATTCTTAACTATAGAAATTCAAACACCATGGCAACAGAGGCCTCTATTTCAACCTTGAGCCTTTTAAGTAACACCTTAATGATTAAAGGGACATTTACATCCCACCACGGTAAATATGTATGTTTATATACATAGTTATTACCTATTGACCAGTTTTTTCCTTCTCTCCCTCTCCCTCCCATACAAGCATATATGAAATTTTAAAATTCACATGTAATCACATTTTAGAACCAGAAAAATTCTTGGAAATTATTTCCTATTTTTTATAGATGAACCAAACCCAGAGTAGTTAAATGAACTGCCCAAACTCATATAGGGAGAGAGCAAAATATCAGATATTAGAATCTAGGTTTCCAAATTTCTTTTCAACCACTGAATGCTAATTCATGTAAATATTTGCTCATTCAACAATCATTAAAAGGCGCTAGGCACTAGGCTTAGTGCTATAAATATGAAGATTGAATGACTGAGATCCTGCCCTCAAGGAGCCTACCATGAAAAGGAAAACAAACGCAAGGCAAATAGAAGGACAGAAATGCTACAACAGAAGTGTCTAACAAGTGCAATGAGACACAGGGACTTTACACATATTTTAAGGTTCATTTTATATTTTCACTAGCAAAAACAGAGCTTCTGCTTTGCTTTCCAAACAAATGAAAAAGACATACCAGGCCACTCAGGCCTAGATGATCATATAGCTTTCTAGTGGCAGGGGGTTTAGACCTCAGATTCACTATATCATAATGCAATAATCTTTCCACTATCACAAGTTAATTAATTGCCAATTGAGAAGTACTGTTAGATTCAAAGCTATAACACTGAATCTTGGATAGACATTCACTGTACTTAACATTAGGCTTATCTCTATCAGAGAACAAAAAGAGAATTACATAAATGGATACAGAGTCATGCTTTCGAAGTGGGACATATTCAAGAGGTACGGCAAGTATAAAAATTCTAGAGTTGTTCAGCTTTAAAATCTACAAAATGGAAGCTTCAGTCTCTTTCATAGTATGTTTTTTCTCCTTCAACTACATGGCTTTCTTTCTTTTTTTTTTTTTAAATTTATTTTTAGCTCTCTGCTTACAAAGCAAGGAGAATTTTATCGGTATCATTAAATATCCTCCTTATGGACAACCTGAAAGCAATTCAGATTATTTCAGTCAAATAGGAAGTCATGGTTCCCTAATCTCTAACAATGAAAGAGAAATTACATTTATAAGATAGTTTTATTTAGAACATTTTCTTGTCTTCTCACTCAACAGTTTAATCTTGGACTTCCTATGGTATATAATTTATGCTGTCCTCCCAAAAAACATAAATAAAAGTTCGTACTTTCTCAAATGGAGGTTATTTAATCCTAAATGTCCCTTCACAGATAGAAGCCTAGTATTTGTTTTGGAGACAGAAAATAATTCCCTCTTGGATGCCTACAATCATTTCTAGTCATTCCTAGCTAAAAGTTTAACTAGGAAGTTCCTCTCTTACCTTCTGAAATTGGTGCAATCATTTACTTCTTCACTGTTTTTCCCCACCTAATGTCTCTAAATCAAACAGAACAAACATCTGGTTTTTATACTAATACTTTTAATTATTTCCAATTTCTGGGCATCTGACTTTTGTAGCATAACTTTTTAGCAAATTATTCCATAATCAACACGTGGAATAGCTGTGGCTAAAAAGGAAAAGATTTCTGTCTTATGTTCAGCCACATGGATTCCATACCTCTAGACACCGAAGACTAAAACTCCTCTGGCATTTTAAAAATTTTGCACTCTATGTGCAAATCTAATTGGTTTTCCACTGTCACTTATAAGTCTTTCCCAGCATTATTCTTTTCCAAAGTACCTTCTTTCCTCTTGTTTCCTTCACCCTTTTCCATCAAGTGTCCATGTTCAATATTATTTCTCCCCCTGCTCTCCCTCCACCCCTATGTATTAGCTGTAAAATAGATGTAAAGCTTGGTGTAAGTCCAAAAATTTTATGATCAAAATACATACTTAGCAAATTGTTTGGCTAAATCTTTCATGTATGATGAAAGATTATTACCACAATTCATTAGCAAATTATAGACTTTGAAATGTAGGCAGACAAATATTTGGCCCTGTATCAATCAATTTGGACCAGCTGGGTAGAAATTCACACAATCCCAGGAAACCCGGGAAGTGAGGTGCTCTTTCATTTTTCATTCACTTGAAACATTAAAGAAAAATTATCATTCTATAAAAATGTCCACTTCTCAAGATTTTAGCAGAGCTATTTTAGATTGAGTTTTATTTTCAGTCAATTACTACTTTAGTGGCCAATAAACTGATCATTTTCCTTGCAACTGACTGCAGAATAGTGCCTAATGCATATATAGGCATCTTGACTATTTATATCTCAGTTTAAAAGCTAAATATTTAATAATGATTCTATTCCCCTAAAAAGCAGATGGGGGGAGAAGCTATGGGGACTCTACATATACTAAACCAGCCTGGAAACTAATTTTGCAGTTATTCATGATAAATAATATCATTAACATTCTTCCTCTGAGCCTCTCTTGCCTAGTGAGGTGACCCCTGTACAAAGATTCTGATTGATCCTGTGTGTCTGTTTTATGGGGACAGCTGCACTTTGGGAGCAACTTAAAACAAATTTCATCTAAGGGGCATCTAATCCAGTCCTTGGTACAAGACACATGGAAAAGTCAGTGTCAAAATTAAACAATGCCGGCTTTGCAATGAGCAGATGCTTTTGCCTTGCAGCTGTAAAAACCTTAAAACAATCCAGTACTCTACTGTCTGGTCACGCAATGACCACAAAGCAAGGAATACATTTTGTCATTTGCAGAAAATGTTTGCTATGAGCTTTTAAAGTCTTTTTCTTCTAAAAAAGTGCTTAAGAGAATAATAATAGGAATACATTGAGAGTACTGAGCAACAAAATTTTTTAAAGTATATTTGCTAAAATAGATACGTTTGAAAAAGGATAACTGCTTGGCTAAATAGTATTAGGCCACATACAAGACACATTAGACAAAAGAAAAATTACCATATGCAGACATTTTAAGAGGTTATAGACAAATAACGTTTGGTATATAGATAAACACGTAAATATTTCCTATATGCAGACCTTATTTTTATACACCAAGTCTTAGTCTAGCTTATGTATAAGCACTTTATGTTCATCTACCTACCCACCCTTTGATTTACTTCTTTGTTTTTGTTTATGTTTTTGCTGGGGGGAGAGTGGGAAGATGGGGAAAATATAATTCTCTTTTATATTTTTATAATTATATAAAGGAGGCTACATAATTTTCTTTAATATTTTTATATCTATATAAAGGAAGCTATATAATTCTTATTTTATGCCTAGAGGATAGTAGAATGTTAAAACACATCTCAGCTTAAGTAATGTGGTATTTACCAAGGTATATAAACCACAGTATTTTCCAACCTTTACCCACAGAAGAGAATCTTATCTCTGACATTCAGGAATCTAGGGGTTAATATTTTAATACTGAAATAAACTCTTCTTCATGAGGAGAAAAGCTCCAACTACTGTGTGTGTGAAACCAAAGATTGAGCCCCACCTAAACAAATGACTGCATGGTCATGATCAGTCCACTTCTGCTATATGAGGGTCTGGCTTTAAACATAGCTTTTTATGGTACCTATAAGAAAGAGAATCTAGTAGTCTTACCTTTATTTTAAATAGTCTACTGTAAAAAAAATTTTTTCAGTAAGTTCCCCTAATCATTCAGATTTTTTCTTGAAATCTCTTTTCCCCCAACAATATCAATTCATTAACACTTCATTGCTTATAAATTTCACTGCATATTTTGTTAGTTGAAAGTCTGGGGATTCCCCTTATATTCCTCTCCAGCCTACAATTTATATTTGAATGAACAAGTCCCAAAGTAATGACTGCATTAATAGGAAATTAATTTAATTTAATTTAAATATCAAGCAGCATGCTATCCTCTTCATTAAAGGTCTTTGAAAAGTAAAATTTTAAATGTTTTTGTGGTTGTCTTTATTTCTATATTTTAGATAAACATGTAAATATTTAAATATTCTATATTTTATATGTCTAATTTCTATATTTTATTTTCTAAGAATATAACTAAAACATATTGACATATAAAGCATATTGGTACATTATGCCAAAATGTAAACTCTAGACATTTATTTTTTTGTAAAATGTTTATAATTATCACATAAGTCATATACTATTGGTATGATTCTGCTGTTCTTTGCTAATGGCTATATTTAAAATAAACTTGATTACAGTGTAATATGTGCCATTAAACAAAAGTAAACCATGGAACAAAAATATATCATAAGAGAATTATGCCCAAAATATAAAAAAGCACAAAATAATTTGCATGTGATCCTTTGTATTTTAATCCATATACCTTAGAATAAGAATTAATTATTTTACATTGTCAGTATTCCAAGTTAGAATTGTACACAAACAGCTTTAAGAATAAAAAATAACTATAAATTTGCACAAACTAGGTTTGCTTTTACTTTCTTTCTAATTTTATAATAATTTTGGTTACTAATCAGAATTATGCTAAGCAGAGCTATGCAAAAACAATTTGGAAGTTCATTTGAACTTAAGGTTATTAATTACACAAGTCCAATTTACATTTAATGGACTTTAATACATTATATATTTTTATGGTACCATGTGGAGATCTGGAAAAATGGTTGGCTCAAATAACTGGTTCTTTTTTAAGGGCATTTTATCCCTTTCGGTTTACTCAGTAACAGCGATATATTTTTTAAGTATATATTTTACTCAAAAAATTCATAAGTAAGTCACAAACCAAAAGCTAACAGATGTGTGACTTCTAATTAGTTATAATAATCTCTGCTTCAATGCCATTAGAATGAGCCTTTCTTTTCTTTTGAAAACTAAAAAAGCTTTCCTTTGAATTTTAAACTGTCAGGGTGCTTCAAAGTCAATGTACAAAATCTGCTTTGATTAAAATTTTAGACATCTACAGTGATAACTTTATGAAAGGAAAATATTAAATTATAATTATCCTAAACAGACACAGTCTTGTGAAACTAACCCTACATTCATGTTAAAACACAAAGAGTTGAATATAATGAATTTGATTCATCCTCGAACACAAAGCTTCACCACAGTAAACTCAGTCAACTGTTGCTCTTGCGCCTATATTCATGGTGCTTAAATAGCGCACTTTAAAACAAAAAAAACTCCAATTGGCTTTTCAGACATCCACCCTCCCCAAAAATAACGCACTTGAAAAACTCAAATGATATGAAAGGCTTCAAGGCCTCTTTTCTCCCTTTCATACCCCCTTTTTTTTTATTTCTGTTTGCAGTAATCTGCCTTTCTCTTTCTCTTTCTCATTGCTACAGAGCAAGCGAGGAGGCTCAGAGCTTTGAAAAGGGGGCTCAGTGTGTAATGGGTCTACTAGAATTAATTTACTTGCACCAAATCCATTGAGCACAGAGGGATTTTTTTCCTCCCTCTCTCTCTCCCTCTCTCCTCAAATCATTTGGAGTCGAACGCAGCCCCCCAGCCTTTGTAATTCTAGTAAAGCACTTAAAGTGCACAGTAGGTGTTCATGAGGACCATCTGGTCAAAAGCAAAACAAGCTGCTGATTTTGCCTTTGAATAGAATGAAGCAAGTGTGAATTAGTCTCTTCAATTAGCACTATTACAACCTGTCAAGTGCATATTGTAAAACAGGATTATTACAGTATTGGTCACCAGTGCAATTATTTACTCTCTGCCTTTTCTTGCATATAAAAATGTCTTATGTTTATTAGTTTCTGAAAACTGAACATAATATCTCTTACCACAGGCATTTAAAACCTACCAACACACAAATCACAGATGATGAAATACAGTCGGCCAAGAAGTTGTTAGAATACCCGTACCTTAAGTAACAAAGGTCTAAACCTCTGTCAACTTTTTAACAAAATTTCATTGTTTCTATCTTCTTGAAATGTAGGAGAAGAAATACTTACATGGGCTAAAAAAAAAAAAGCCCAATGGAGATAATTTTAAAATACTTTCAGAGGGAGAGAAAGACTTGTCAGTTCTAATGGCTGCATTGTAAATATTAAATGTATTTCCTAAGGAGATAATTTATTAAGCATCACAGAAAACCCCAATATTTATAAACTGATCATTACTTATTTATTCATTTGAAATAGCATAACTTCAACACATCTCTGTTATAAAGTGCAATGTGAAACTTATAATATACATGCATATTTAAAAGAAACTTATAATCTCCTTTCCTGAAAGCTGAATAAAGGCTTGAATTCACTGCCCAGTTTCTTAAGAAATTATCTTTTATTCTTGCTTAGGTATCATTTGTGATTTCAAATTAAAAAAAAATCAGACTATGATACATGCTAATTAAAATGGGTTCATTCTAATTGAGCTTATATGTCATTTATCTTGCAATAAAAATAAACCACTTAAATTTTTAATTAAGCACACAATTTAATTTATCCTATTGCATATGAACATTCTCAACTCCCTACTCTTCAGTTCTGTGCCAGCAGCCCCTACACTCTCCATACTGGAAAACAAACAAACCAACAAACTGTATCTAAAACATATATAGAAAGGGCACATTAGTTAAGAAGTTACAGTCAATACACTACTAGAAAATTGCTCCTTAGTATAACCTGTAAAAGACTACATATTTAATTACTGGTACTAACCTCTAGCACTAAAGGAGAATAGTTTGAAATATATGTTAGTCAAGCAAGTTAAGAAAGTAGGAAAAGAAAAATGCACACAAAACCCTAACAGGAATTTCAATTTGCAGAATCAGAATTAGCCTCATGAGTTCACAGTTATTTAGCTGACATTATTTTCAAGGACTGGTATGATTTATTTAATTTACTTCTACTTGCTAATTCAAATTTGTAGCTTCCTACTTAACAATTACTAGTATTAGTAGTAAAATGTTCTACTATTTCATCCAAGATGTATCTTTATAGGTTGTCAATTTTTCCCTTTAATTCCCATTAAGAAATAAATCAACATTAACAAGAACAGTGAGAATTTTAGGATAAAGTGAAACTCAGAAAAGAATTTAAACAATTCCAATAGCTATTCATCATGCCTTCTGCTGTATGAGACATGGAATACTCCATGATTCAGAACCAAAATTACTTTGTTTCTTTAATCCTTATTATTCTGGGTCATGTGTATATTCCTTAAATTTGTATGACATCTACAAAGCAAAGTGGATATTTTGTCTAACAGGAGCTTCTGCAATAGCAAGATGGACAACAAAGAATTAGTTTCCAAGAAAAGTTGGCTTGATTTCAGGGACTTTATATCCTTTTCCACACCTGGGATTAGGATTTACAGTAGGCAAATCAATCTTTTCTTCTCCTTAATTTAACCAATCCCAAGTGCATTTGTAACCACAGATCTTTAATAGTATTTGAAGACAGAATTACTTAGATCTATACAATTAACTGTTTAAAAAATCTAAACTCTCAGGGTAGAAAATTCATTAGATTAAGGTAAGATTGTTTAAATTTTCAAGGAAAGTCACTACAGTGTGCCAACCAGCTGATTGAGGACCCCAAAAGTAGAAATATCATGAAATTATCATTACATTATTTGATAATTTTTATAAACTATCTTGTCATAATGGAAAAGGATAATGGATTTTTTATTCTTATGACTACTTGCAACCCTCCATTTTGACCTTTTTATACTAACATTGCTTTTTCCTCAAGTAGGAGGATAATGTAAGTGGAAGGATTTGTAAAGAGCTTAAAAAAATAACCTCAATATCTAACTAGCTTAAATTAAAGTCTAGAGCACCCAAAGGACATAAGTCATGCATTGTAAGGCAAGAGACCACAGAGCCAGAATGAACAAACACTTGTACAACTATTGGTTTATCACCACTAACTTACATGAATATATGGTCAGTGAAGAGTTATTTAAAATTCAAACTGCATCTAAGTTCTATTTTCCAAGTCAGTATTTTTTTAAATGTATTTTGTTAATTAAAAGTTGAAATTATAGTGCCTTTTTCAATCCTATTTCATTTAAAAGAACTTTCCCTTTAGGGTGTAAATATTACAAGAGTTTTCTTTTTAAATTATAAGACTTTCAAAATACCCCCAAAATGATATTTTTCCCACCTAAAACAAAAATAATATACTATTAAGTGAAAAATAAAATCAAGTTTAAAAAAAAATTTCTTCCTTTCTCTCATATGTTGCTTAGAATTCTTCTTGAACCTTTTAAACAATACTGAAAAGAGATTTCTGAAACTGGTGACAAAAATTAATTTACAAGTTAGATTATATGATATCATTAAGCTTTCACAGTAATAGCAAAATTTCTAGTATTTATAAAGTAACATTGTAAAATCATTTCAAGATTATATTTTTGTTGTGTGGCAACCTGACTTTCCATCTGGCTACTACAAATACAAATACTACATGTAGTTAAGTGTCACTGTGTGTTGCAAGGCTGTAGCATAAGACCATTTTGTCCTCCTGAATCCCCTTACAGGTATTCCACAAGTTGAAGAAGTCTCAGGGTTAGGCCTACAGAATAGGACCCAAGGCCTAAAGAGTATAATCCACATTCCTTTTCTAACCTGTACAGAATAAAATAGCCTATGTGTAACTGTCTGCCCACAGATATTAGAAATGAAAGTATTTATTTTTTTCCTGGTAACTAGTATTACAAAATATTACTTTAGGTCAACTTTTGAAAAAGGGAAAAAAAAGAGAGAGAGAGAGAAAAGGAAAAAAAAAAAGAAAAACCAAACTCTTGTTAAGAAATACATTTAAGGACATCCATCTACAAAAATATTTTTGAGACATTTTTCATTTAGAAAATGATGTAAAAAGATTTACTGTTTTCAAGTCCTTGAAGCTTAAAATATATTTGATAATCTAAATAGCAGGCTACAGAGAACAGTTTCAGCCAACGGTGGCGTACAATGGCACATTTACAGAATTTTAAATATTTCTTTTAATAATTGATGTAGTCATTTTGAATCATTCTGCATAGGATATCAGGTGTGAGCAGATTGCATTAACGCTGCTTAAACATTTCAACTTGTCAGTATGGCCAACTCGATTTCGGAAATATTTGCAGTATTTTCCCATCGAAACAGTAATAAAGGCAAAATAAATATATGCCACTACTTTATAATCACCGAACATTAATGAATATTTTATGTCTTTTTAAATCTCCCTGTTTAATTTAAAAGGGTGAAATTAAGTCTCCTCCCTGCAATGTGCCAATTATCTGTAAATCAAACAATAACTTGGCCATTATGCTCCTTTTTGTTAATATAAGAGAAGCTAATTTGAAAACACTGAATGGCATTTTTAGACTATCAGTTTAATAGTCCTCTCTGCCCTCTTGTGGGAGAAAGTTGAAACACACTCAAACTATAAAAACTGGGAATGTTAAAACAAAAATACAATACACAAAAAAAGGGAAAATTTTGGCTATAAAAATCTCAACCAAAAAGAAAATAGGACAGTCTATATTTATCCTTCATGCACTATACTAGTCTTCAACTTAAAAAAGTAAATCAATAACAATGAAATTTATCTCTCATTATCTGTGCTTTTCTTCATTAAATTGAGGTTATTATGAAACTAAATTTCTTATTTAATTTTATTCACTATATAATTTAAATTTCATAATCATGAGGTTCCAAGAATAACTTTCCAATAGGGCCAGAGTTATTATTTTTATTTTATTATTTTTAACATAAAAACAACAATGATTCTTCAAGGAATTAAAATTTTAAATTCAGAGAACAGAACATCCATTTTAGAGATTTTAAATGAAATGGCAGTTACTATATTTAAAACCTTAGAAAAAATCAAATAATTTAAACCTAAAATTCAAATTAGGGGCCAAAAAAATTTTTTAATCTTAGTTACTAGTCAATAAACTATTCAAGTGATAAACAGAGAAAATAAACTTCATGTATTGAGTTATTTATGCCAAACTCAGCAGCTGAAATTTATTGATAAAATGAAAAAAGAAAACCATTAACTCTCCAGCCATTTCAGAAACAATTCATATACTTCTGAAGTATGATTAGGATGGAAACTTGTTATTTCAATATGGTATTAATAATTAGTTTAAGCAATATAGTCCAAAAAATTTATGAAATAATCCAAGATTAAACATGATTAATAAAAACATGATTAGATACGATTGCTGTCTTCATATCTTACAAGAGGTAATGTGACATAATCATTTCACTGTTTCTAAACACAAGTCTCATCATAACCTTACACATATCTGCCCCGCCCCATCCAAGGAGATAAATTACTAGCTTTTAGGTGGGTGGGGCCACAGACAAGAAGTTACCTCTTCTCTCTTGGGGAAGGTTCTTTTTTGAAACAGCGGCCCTGGTTGGCTCCATTGAAGAAAATACTGACACTATAAATAGATTCTTATTAGATACTCTGGGCAAAATGACTGGGTTCCTACAGCATCTCTAGAATACTGCCCAAGGCTGGAATTCAGCTGCTTAAGAAAAGCCTCTTCAATTCCTTTTGGAAGCAGGCAAGATACACATTATAAATAATACATTTGAGAGCAACCGTTCAAATAAAATATAAGCATGTCTGAAAATGCATGCTATCAATAATTTCCAAATTAGTATACTGAATAATTACTATAAAACTGTGAAATATATAACAATGAGTTATTTTTAAGAAAGGTTTTAAAAGTTGACTATTTTAAGAATTATCAAGAGCTTTCATTTACGACATCTATCTTTCTAGGTCAAGTAATATATCTACAGTAATCACTGATGCTCCAGTTAATTAAAATTAAGAAGCCAATAATGAAACATACAGAGAGTTTCCAACCAGAACAGATAAGCCCTCTTTAACAGGGTCAACATTAGCTATAATGAGCTACCTTTATTCCTTAACTGTGAGACATAACTCACCTCTTGAATGGTACTGCTTCCTGAGAAGTTCAGGTTGTACTCCCGCTGGACTTCTCGGTGGGTGATGATCAGCATGAAGTTTTGATTTAATGACTCCTGCAGGGCACTGAAAGGGTTGAAAGAAAAACAAGGACTCTGAGATGAACAAGTTCTAGCATGCTTTACAGTTAGCTGCAAAAACCCCAGGAGTACCATAACCTCCACACAGGCATGTCCAGGCCCAATGTTATCATCTTTTCAGCTTCTAAAGGCAAGAGAGCATACTGAGAACAACCAAGGGGAGCTAACTTGTTAACTCCTTCTCTACCAAGGTGTTTTAAACTTCAATTATAAATACATTGCATACATAAGAATTTCTACAAGTTATATGCTATTGCCTACATATGTATTTTCGCCAAGAGAAGCAAGTTTGTCAACTATATTAAATTCCAAACATGCTACTAAAATGTACACTCAAAGACTAGTTTCCAAGTGAAACAGCAATTCTGGAAGAACACAAATTTGAAACTATACTCATGAGTATTGTATAGGAACAGAAATACAGCTTCAGTAAAAATTGAGAAACCATTGAAATCTACAGAACTTTAATTGCTATACCATAATTCCCTCAAAATAACATGCTTTCACTTAGGACTCAGAAAAACCCAGTATTTAGAAACAACATTAAGCTCTGTGCCAAAGTTCCAAACAGTAAGAAATGTGCCAGAATCATGAATAATAAATACATTTAGCCACATAAATTAAGAAACATAAACCATGGTTCGTTTATGATAATATTAAAAAACACTAATAGCAATAAAAATTTTTAAATGTCACCATTACATATGAACAATCTGTATTGCTAGCCTCAAGTGTAATTATGCCATACTTATGGAATAAAAAACAATATACGATTCTGGCCTTCATCACTCCTCCTTTGCCAATATGTAACTATGGGATAGATATACATACAAAGTAAGATTAGAATTAGGCAGTTATCTGTAACTTGGTGTCTCCCATAGGGTTCACAGGTTAATTACAGATTCAAAATATCTAGGAAACACCAATATACAGCATGAAGTATTATTAATCAAAATCAAAGAAAACAATACAGTTTATTTGGGCAGGGACCTTTGTCAGCCTTACCACTTAAGCGCAATGTCTGGCACACTTTAGATAAATATTTGTTAAATAATGAATAAATTATAAATTCACAAGGCAAGAGCAATGTTATCTTCTGGTAAACTACCATGGGAATCAAGATTCTGATTTTTATTCATTTATTTATCAATATTACCTGAATGCCTTGCATTATTCCAGATGCTAAGGAAACCAACGCAAATAATATACAGCTCCTGTTCATGAAAACCTTCACAATCTAATGAGGGCAGACGGATACATAAACAGCTGTAGTATAATGTAATAAGTAAAACTGAGAAATCGAAAAAAGTACAATGAAAACTGAGAAGGAAGTGCTTAATTGTGCCTTAGTGAAAGGATGAAAGGGCTAAGGAAAAGCTTCAGAGGAGAAGAAAAATATAAACAGAAACTTAAAGGACCTTAGAGTTTATTAATGAAAGGGATGAAATTTTTGGTTTGGGTAAGAGAGATGGGTAGCACTTCTTAGACAATGAAATAACACACAGAAGAACACAGAATGTTCATTCATTTAGTCAACATGTATTTATTGAGCACCTACCTACGTTTATGACACCATTCTAGGAACTAGGCATATGAACAAAAAAACTACGGTCCCAGTTTTCATAAAATTTATATTCTAATAAAGGAAACAATACTCAAGTAAATGAATAAGTAACTTTAGAAAATGCTAAGTGTTGTGAAGGAAATAAACAGGATTGTAAAAGGTAGCAGAGGGGCAGGGGGAAGGGAATTATTTTCAATAGACTAGCTGGGGAAGACATCTCTGAGGAAGTGACATTTAAGTTGAGGCTGGTATAAGAAAGAGATAGCAGAAGTCTGATCATGTAGGTCCTTACAGACCACAGTAAAGAACTTGATATTTATAGTAATTGCAAAGGAAAGCCATTGGAGAGTTTTACACTGGGAAATGGCTAAGATCTGATTTACACTTACATTTATACAACATCATTCTGGTTGCCCTGGCTACAGTGTGGAAGGAGTCAAGGCATGGCTGGTCTCAGCAAGAAATGATGGTGGCTTATGCTAATGAGGGTAGCAGAGGCAGAGATAGTGAAGAGTTGCTAGGTTCAACTGTATTTTAAAGGAAGAAACCAGATAGCTTACTAATGAAATATAAGAGAAAACATAACTCCAAGGCTGTCTAAGCAAATGGAAAGATGAAACTGCATTTGACAAAGAATCAGGTTAAGAACAGGCTGGGTGGAAAAACTAAGAGTGAAATTTTGTATATATTAAAGTTTCAGGTACCTACTAAAGATCCAAAAAGAGATATGATTTACAGTTGTGTATAAGAACTGAGTGTCAAATAAGTCAGCTTAGAGCAGGAATCAAGATTGCCAGGAGAAATATCAATAACCTCAGATATGCAGATGACACCACCCTATGGCAGGAAGTGAAGAACTTAAGAGCCTCCTGATGAAAGTAAAAGAGGAGAGTGAAAAAGCTGGCTTAAAACTCAATATTCAGAAAACTAAGATCATGGCATCCGGTCCCATCACTTCACGGGAAATAGTTGGGGAAACAGTGGAAACAGTGACAGGCTATTTTTTTGGGCTTCAAAATCACTGCAGATGGTGACTGCAGCCATGAAATTAAAAGACGCCTTGCTCCTTGGAAGAAAAGTTATGACGAACCTAGAAAGCATATTACAAAGCAGAGACATTACTATGCCAACAAAGATCCGTTTAGTCAAGGCTGTGGTTTTTCCAGTTGTCATGTATGGATGTGAGAGTTGGACTATAAAGAAAGTTGAATGCCCAAGAATTGATGCTTTTGAACTGTGGTGTTAGAGAAGACTCAAGTTTTGAGAGTCCCTTGGACTACACGGAGATCCAACCAGTCCATCCTAAAGGAGATCAGTCCTGAATATTCACTGGACTGATGTTGAAGCTGAAACTCCAATACTTTGGCCACCTGATGGGAAGAACTGACTCATTTGAAAAGACCCTGATGCTGGGAAAGATTGAAGGCAGGAGGAGAAGGGGACGAGAGGATGAAGTGGTTGGATGGCATAATGGACTCAATGGACATGAGTCTGAGTAAATTCTAGGAGTTGGTGATGGACATGGAGGCCTGGAGTGCTGCATTCAAAGGGATTGCAAAGAACTGGACACAACTGAACGACTGAACTGAACTGAGAGCAGGAGAGTTGATAGCACATAAAATAGCATCCCCCTATCCTCAGTTTCCACTTCTGCAATTCCAGTTATCTGCAGTTAATCAAGGTCCAAAAATATTAAATGGAAAAATTCCAAAAATAAACAATTTCTAAGTTTTAAATTGCAGGCTATTCTGAATAGCGTGATGAAATCGCATGCTCTCCTGCTCCATCCCACCTGGGTTATGAATCATCCCTATGTTCAGAAGTCATTCAGCAGTTATCTTGGTTATCAGATCTACTATCACAGCGCTTACATGCAAGCAAACCCTAATTTTACTTAACAGCCACAAAGCACAAAAGTAGTGATAGTGGCAATTTGGATATGACAAAGAGGAGCCATAAAGTGCTTCCTTGACGTGAACAGGTAAAAGTTAAAAGAAATAAAAATGTCTACTGAGTTTGCTAAACTCAACAGTAAGAATGAATTTTCTTCCATTAAATTGTGATGAAGGAAAAAGAAATCGTACTAGTCGCAGTCTCACTTCTACTTCCAAAAGTTATGGCTACAGTGCCTGAAAGCGCTTAATTAAGAAAAGGCATTGTATTTACACAATAAGATATTTTGAGAGAAAGTCCACATTCCTGTAATTTTTAATACAGTAATTGTTATAACTTCTCTATCAACATTTATTGTTTATCTTTTACCTAATTTAATAGTGTGCCTAATTAATAAATTAAACTTTATTATAGGTATGTATGTACAGGCATACCTCATTATATTGCACTTTGCCAAATCAATATACATTGATTTTTTAGACAGAACTCTATTATACATTTAACAGACTACAGTATAGCATAAACATAAGTTTACATGCTTAGGGAAACCAAAAAATGCATTTGACATGCTTCATTAGTGGCTCACATGGTAAAGAATCTGCCTGCAATGTGGGAGACCCAGATTCAATCCCTGGGTTGGGAAGATCCTGTGGAGAAGGAAATGGCAATCCACTCTGGTATTCCTGCCTGGAGAATTTCATGGACAGAGGAGCCTGGCGGGCGAAAGTCCATGGGGTACGACTAACACTTTCACTTTCATTTCATTATGATACTTGCTTTATTGCAGTGGTCTGGAATTGACTTTAAAATATTTCTGGGGTGTGTGCCTGTATAAGGAAAAACACAGTACATGTAGAATTTTGTACTCTTTGTAGTTTCAGGCCCACCATGGATGGCAGGACTACTATAGATAGTATTTAGATTTTGTAGTCCCTACCTCAAAAAAAAATCATCTAGGGAACCAGAGAAAGAGGAGAAAGGCCAAGATGGAGCCCTGTGGCATTCCAATAATTCGAAATCAAGCAGGGAGAAATCAATGAAAAGTAGATTGATAAATGGCCAGTGAGATAACAGAAAAACCAAGGTAGCCAAAAGACATAACCATTTTAATTAGGAGGGCATAAGCAATTATGTCAAACGATACTTGAGTTTTACATGCAGTACAGCCAGAAAAAGTGATCATGTTCAGGAAATTGCGGAAAGCTCAGTGTAACCACAATAAAGGGTATATGAGAGGACTATGGTGAAGCTCAAAAAGTAGGCTAGGTCAGTGCTGGAATGGGTAGCCATTCTCTTCTCCAGGGGATCTTCCCAAGCCAGGGATTGAACCCAGGTCTCCCACAATGCAGAAGGATTCTTTATCATCTGAGCCAACAGAGAAGCCCCTCAATATACATACGTATGTCAAATGAATCTGGAGTTGGAAGTGGCAAGACTGGAAAGTCTACTTGCAGTTTTAAGGTCTTGCATGGGTAAACCTATTTCACAATTATTCTCTAGAATTCAAGCTCTAGAGTTTGGCTGACTTCCCCTCACATCAAAAACTTTACACCAAACTCACTTTGATCTCGATTCATATTGTTTTCATCCTTCTTTACATCCCTGTCCTCCCAAATACTGCACATGTGAGTGAGTGAGTGAGTCACTCAGTCATGTCTGACGCTTTGCAACCCCATGGACTGTAGCCTACCAGGCTCCTCCATCCATGGGATTTTCCAGGCAAGCATACTGGAGTGGGTTGCCATTTCCTTCTCCAGGAGATCTTCCCGACCCAGGGATTGAACCCAGGTCTCCTGCGTTGTAGGTAGACGCTTTACTATACTATACTATATATATATATATATATATATATATATATATACACACATATATATATATATATATATATACACACCTTATTTAATACTTATTTATAGTGTGTTTTGTAAGGTTTGCTTTGTTTCATGTGTGGAAGGCCTGAATTCAAGACTGCAACCCTTTTGAAGGTAAGTATTTTATCATTCATCTGTATTTCCCTTGGCATTAGCATCTGAAAAGTGATTCAATGAAATCCTATATTTAAGAAATAATTCTGCATATAGTTTAAAAACTATATTTGATTCTATGTTCTTTGTACACTAGCATTCTATGTCCCAAATAGCTAGGCTGCTTTGAGGATGTAACAATGAATAAGACCCCTGACTGCTAGAAGCTCACAACTCCACTTTCTATAATTATTTGATTCTTATTTGTAATAATATAGGAATCAAAGACATAATCACTGACCTCAAGACAGACTAGTCTGAGTTAAAACTTGAGGATTTTGGAAAAGCGAACAAGTACTTTGAAGTACTATGAAGAAGAATAGATGGTAATTTTATTAAGTAGATAATGGAGGTAATTTCAGACATAGACTAGTTTGAGCAGAGATAGCGACTGGAGAATACAGGGAAGGGTATAGAAAGCAATGAAGAAGAAGTATAAGAGGATGTAAAGAACGGTTTCTAAAAGAGGAAACTTGAAAAACATTAAAGACCAACATTATGGAAGCTTTAAACGCTAGGCTAAGGAATTCAAAATTCCAGAATTCTTGATTATTATATACAGAGATCCTCTTATCTTTACATATGAACCTACACAAATGCTTAATACCCTTAGTGCTTGCCTTTATGTAATTCCTTAGATACGTTTCTTGATCCTGATTTGCAAACTTGTGCAATAACTTTGGAAAAAGGTTTGCCAGGACCAGCACTGACTGCCAGAATAGATTAGAACAATTTAGTCTAGTGCTACAATTTTCTAGTAGCCCTGGGGAAGGGTAAGTTTGGCAAGAAAAAACATTTATGGCTTTAAACTGTTTGGGAGTCAGAGACAGATTTGAATTCCTGCTTCATTACCTGCTAGTTGTTGCAAGTTGTCCCCCACCTCCACAATAACACATTCTTTGAATACTATTATGCCACCATCAGTCAGTCAGTCAGTTCAGTCGCTCAGTTGTGTCTGACTCTGCGACCCCATGAATCGCAGCACGCCAGGCCTCCCTGTCCATCAACAACTCCCGGAGTTCACTCACACTCACGTCCATCGAGTCAGTGATGCCATCCAGCCATCTCATCCTCTGTTGTCCCCTTCTCCTCCTGCCCCCAATCCCTCCCAGCATGAGTCTTTTCCATTGAGTTAACTCTTCACATGAGGTGGCCAAAGTACTAGAGTTTCAGCTTTAGCAACCTCAGACTCCAGCCTGATTCATTCACTTAGCTGTTTGGCTACTCTTCAATGAGTGTGGACAGTAAAGAATCTGCCTGCAATGTGGGAGACCTGGGTTCGACCCCTGGGTCCAGAACATCCCCTGAAGAAGGGAATGGCAACTCACTCCAGTATTCTTGCTGAGAGAATTCCATGGACTGAGGAGCCCAGTGGGCTACAGTCCCTGGGGTCGCAAAGGGTCGGACACGACTGAGCAACTAACACATTCACTTTTCATGCTAGGATAGTTAGCCACAGTTAATCCACCTTCAAGCAGTCTTCTTTCACCTTCAAAATGCAAAGTCATTCATGCTATTTCAACTTTGACCTTCAGAATAGCTCTAAGGGTAACTGCCAACCAAAGTAGATGGATGAGAAATAACACAAAACGGTTTTTTGTTTCCCTTAATGGTTTTCTCTTCAATTAGATGGAGAAGGAAAGTGTTAGCAAATGCAGAAAATTTTCAGAAGCAGTTGAATTTTATCTCAATGCAAGAAGTGGTTTTAAATAGAAATCTATTCTCTCCTCGGAGAAAGCAATGGCACCCCACTCCAGTACTCTTGCCTGGAAAATCCTATGAACGAAGGAGCCTGGTAGGCTGCATTCCATGGGGTCGCTAAGAGTCGGATACGACTGAGCGACTTCCCTTTCACTTTTCACTTTCATGCACTGGAGAAGGAAATGGCAACCCACTCCAGTGTTCTTGCCTGGAGAATCCCAGAGACAGGGGAGCCTGGTGGGCTGCCGTCTATGGGGTCACACAGAGTCGGACACGAGTAAAGTGACTTAGCAGTATTCTCTCCTCACTGGTTTTTAATGTATTATTCTCCATTGTGATTTTCCTTTCAGTTTTAATAGCTGCATTTACCAACAAGGAGATGGTTGTTTCTACAAATAGACAACAGTTATTAAAACTCACCATTACTCTACCCTCAAATACAAACTGAAATTAACATTTAAAAGGTAATGAAAATCACATACATTGTCCCCAAGCTTCAAACTGGTAGGTATTTGCAAAGACTACAACACAATGAATGTTAATATTTTAAAGCAGTTAGTGGCAAAGCGCACATTTACCATCTCATAATTTTCCAGCCAGTTTCTTAAAATTCAAGCTGGGGGGAAGGGCAGAAGGAGGGAGGTACATTCTAAGAGAGGGAACTATAAAAAGACAGACAGATAGGTAAATAAATAGATATCCACCTCCTTAAATTTTTCAGTATGATAACTAAGCATTAGTATCTAATACCAACAAAATTCTAGAAGTAGTTTCAATAGAACATCCCTTCTCTACTTTCATTTTTGTCCACAAATCTTGCCCTTCCAGTGCTCTTTCATTAGCAGAATGTCCATCTCTACCTGGGGGGGAAATCCCATTCCAATTTAATTATGAGCATTTATCAGGAACAGTGAAGTCATCTGTAAAATATCTGCCTTCTAGTGAATAACAACTTTATTTTAATGCACTGATTTAGTTTAATACATTTTATAGTCCTTTCTAGTTTTTTCTTTTGGGGGCCGGGCAGGGGTGGGTGGGGGGTGGATTGACCATAAGGAGAAAATAGCATTCAGCAAATCTTAACACAGGCCCCAATAAATAAATCTGAAGTTACAGACATTTTTATACCTGTGAACATAAAAAGTCATAAATTACTGGCTTCCATATGTCAAGTATGGATAAAACAACATTAAGAAAATATATATAACAGACTTTACTGTCTTGACTTTATTTCACATTGAGAGAGTACTTTAATGATTCACTAATACAGAAAGCATATGGATATTTTAATATATGTGCCACAGTGATTTTTCAAGGTTAACTTATGGTTGAATTATGGTAGCAAAACAATCATTTAATCATCATGTCACTATATACCTGCCATTAATTCCTGATTAAGAAGAGGAATGACTTCTTTCTGACAAAGAGCAGCAGGCCCATAGGGTGGAACAGTAGAAGGCAGAGTGTTTTGCATCAAGGATATTAACAGTAATTTTAAGGATTTCTTCTCCAGAAATTCCTTGAATCAAGAATTTTCTCTTAAATCTTCAGTGAACAGAAGATTTGGTCAGGCTAAACTATAGCCTGTCTATTATTAATAAAACAGAAACAGTTCTGTGAGAAGCACACGTAAAGTATAAATCCATCAAGATTAAACAACTAGACTAGGAAGAACAAAACATTTAGACTTGGGATTCAAGGCTGTTATAGAATGAATGTTTGTGTATCCCCTCAAATTCACATTCTGAATACTTAACACCCAACATGACAGTATTTGGGGGCAGGGTCTTTGGAAGATGATTACATTTATATGAAATAATGAGGATGAGACTCCTAAAATGAGATTACTGTTCTTGTAAGAAGAAGAGAGATACAGGATGCTCAGGGCTGGTGCACTGGGATGACCCAGAGGGACGGGATGGGGAGGAAGGTGGGAGGGGGGTTCAGGATGGGGAACACATGTACATCCGTGGCAGAGTCACGTCAGTGTATGGCAAAACTAATACAATATTGTAAAGTAATTAGCCTCCAATTAAAATAATTTTTTTTAAAAAAAGGAGAGAAAACAGAGCTTGTGCTCTCCCTCTGTCAAGTGAGGACACTGTGAGAAAGCAGCTGTCTGCAAGTCAAGAAGCAAGCTCTCACCATGAACCAAGTCTGTCAGCATCGTGGACTTTCTAGCTTCGAGAACTGTGAAAAAGTAATGTCTGTTGATTAGGTCACCCTGTCTACGGTATTCTTTATAGCAGCCTAAGTGACTGACATGAGTTTTCAGGGGTTCTGTATTCATAGCACTCAAGTAAACAGACACCATCAATTCAGCACAGGCTGTTTGTTAAATACCTGTATACACACATCCAAATTAATATCCCACTCATTTAAACCCACTGTAGAAAACAATAAGCATTTGTCAAATCTCATGTAACTAGGGGGCACTTAAGAATTATGCATTTATTGTATGTAAATTATATCTCCATAAAAAATTATAAGCCATAAAATTTACTTCAACAATTGGATAACTACTATTTGTGCAATCAAATGAGTCCTGTATTTTTAACCTCAAAAACACACTTTCAATCATTGTAAATGGAACTATGGATTTTTTCTCCAATGCTACTTTATAAGAGCATGTGACCACTGACATATACTGGTTGTTGTCAGTGAAATTAAATTTCTCAAATCGATGTTGTATAGGTAGTTCAGATGAGTAAAATATTAACATCAGTAAAGAGATCGAAAATCTGTTTCATTTCTGCTCGTGTGTGTATGCTATTTCTTTCTTTTTTTGCACTGAATATTTTAAACAAATATCAGTGAAAAATAGGTTTAGAAGGTGCATTTCCATTAACTTGATTTTTTAAATATGACCTAATACTGAAGCCAAAAAATTAATTTTTTCAAATTACTGATTTTCTTTTAAAAATAAAATAATCTTAGAATGTGTTACTGAATTTTTCATTAATATTTTACAATTTATATTTTTCTAAAAAGCTCTACAAAATTTTCTCTCCTTTGTCTCTTTGGGAATATTTTATGATCTACAATGATCTTTTTATCCTTTCAGATATAGCAAGCTTTTAAATTAAAAAGCATGACACATGGCAATTTAAATTTCCATTCTAAACTTACAGAGTCATATGAGCTCTTGTCAACAAAAGACCAAATTTACTATAATTATGGATTATTTACACTAAAACAAAATAAGAAATCAATATGTAAATGTAATGTTTGTTGTAGCTAATGCAGCCAGCAATGACAGATTAGGTTCAAATAGCAATCAGTTTGAAAATCTGGCACATATGTAAATGAGCTAGGGACTTGATGTTTACCTTTGACTGTATTTCATTCAGGATTTTTAAATTGTCTCAGGAACAGCACAAAAATAAAATGTTAATCTTTCTACTACAAATACAACTTGAGCCATCATCATAACTGAAATTAGGTTTTATTTCTGTCCAGCTAAACTAACATGTGATATTAATAATTCTGAGCTGCAGATTACATCATTCTTAATTAACACTCTGCTACAGTTGTTAACATCCTCCAAGACACCATGTTATCATCACCACAAGTTCTGTAACAATCTTAAAACCACGTTTAACAAAGGTTGGCCTCTTACTCTGCAGCTACTTTTAATTGCTTTCTTTGCTGGCAATTAAATATGTCTAGATAAACAAACATTTGGTTTCACATAATTCTTAGTAACATTTTTCAGGAAGATTTCAAAGTTCAGGTGTCCTTATGAATTACTGTTTATCAATATAGAGATATATTGGATTCAGCAAAATGTACTAACTAATATAAGATTAATCAAAATGTGGTAATTAGCAGTGATAGTGATATATTGTGATTTACCAAGTAGTTCACAGCAAAACTGTCAAAACATAATTCTATCCATCTAGACAAACCATGAAGAAAGAAAAAAAGTTACATTGATTTTTGTTTCATGAATTAGTGACCAAGTTTCCAATTTTCCATTAAATCAACCACAGAGAATACCTGTAGTTCTTTTTCAAAGTGTGATTTTAACAAGCTAATCTCAGTAGTCACTGACCTATCAATAGGCAGTAAACTATATAAACAGGTTTGGTACATCAATCCAATTAGAAGTGTTGTGATCTCCATCAATGCTGTAATTGGGGACAAGTTTCTTTTATCCAGAATGCATAACTTTAGGGAAATGTCGTCTTCTTAAAATAAGCCACTTTTCAGTACCCTTTATTAAGACACATTTACTAATCTAATACTTCCTAATATCACTTTTACAAAATGTAATAAAAATGCTCATGAGAATTGAAGTTAAACACTAACCACAATAATGTACTTGAAACACTGATTATACTATATTAAGAAATGATTAGTTGCTTTAAGAATGATATACATCAAATTGTTATTAAATATTGTACTGCTTACAGCACCAGTAAAACATTTTCACAGATGAATATCATTTGTGAAAACAACAAAGAAGTTGTTTTGTAAAGCATTTTGGAAGGAAAAGTTAATCCATTCAGAACATCTACTTGCATATGTAAAGTTACATTTTTCTGTACCTCAGTTCTCTCAGGCATAAAATGGGACTAGATTAAATGACTGCTTTAAATCCTTCCAAAGATGATACCCTAGAGTTGTCACCTTATTCTTAGTCAGCAATCTCATAATTGTGACTACTGCATTAAAGGAGAACACCAAAAACTGAAATAGCAGGACATAGAAAAAAAAGAGTGAAAAATATTACAAGGATTAACATCTGTGCAGAGATTGTGAGGTGGGAAACAGAAGTAGGATGAGAGCTATCTGAAAGCATCCTTAGAATGTTCTTCTAATAAGTGGACCCCAAGTAGTTCCATGAGACTTCTCAGTAATCTTTTTAGTGGGGATAATGAGGGTGAATAAGTATCTTGAATGGCCTCAGAACAGGGTGGGAGAGATGAGGGGAAAAAAACAAAAAGAAAAAAGTAAACTGTCTGTGAAAGTATCAATATACATATCACCCAGAGGTGTCACCTCTTAGCTAAGACCAAGGCTAGGAACATAGCTGCAATTACCACAGCTAGTTATAAGAAGCAGGGGCAGAAGAGGAATACTTCCATTTTCCCCTTTTTTATACCACGCTTTATGGGATCTAGGAAGGGAGTATCCAAAGGACATTAGAAGATACCTCAGGGATCATGAGAACAATGTTTCATTTGCTTTCCTTTAAACTTCTGCCTCTGCTCACAGGTAAGTGCTGTTTCTGCCCGTGCTGCTTCTCTTCACAAAGGAAGGTTTCTAATAAGAACACTTGTGGCATTTTTTCCAGATTCTAAACTTTCTTCTTCCAGAAAAAGAGAAAAGACTATTAACAATTATTCATAAAGTCACTGTGTACTAGGTTAGGTTTCACAGAAGGTGAGGATGAGATGAGCAGCTTTGTCCCCCATTTCCTATGGCCTAGTGCACTAAATTACCTTCCACTTTTTATCCCCTGTGGTAGATAGTCCTGAACAAGGTTTGCCATGAGCTCTCTAAGCTATGTATGCTGCTGTGACCATGTTGGTGAGGCAGGCCGACTGCATCAGTCCTTAAGGCTCTGAAAACCCAGTCATAACTCTTTCTGTAGGTCACTTGAGCATGTGAAAAAGTAAAAGTGTTAGTTGCTCATTTGTGTCTGACTCTTTGCAACTCCAGGAAGTACAGCGTGACAGGCTCCTCTGTCCATGGAATTCTCCAGGTAGGAATATTGGAATGGGTAGCCATTCCCTTCTCCAGGGGATCTTCCTGACCCAGGGATTGAATCTGGGTCTCCTGCATTGCAGGCAGATTCTTTACCATCTGAGCCACCAGAAACGTGGGTCCTAAGATTTATGTCTGGAGTGAAAGGTAAAAGACCTCACGAAGAACTCTAGTCAAAGCCACATGATCTACTTGGTGCTTGTCTGGTTACTAAAGCAGTTTCTTTTCCCCAATCATGGAGTCTCTTTATTTTCTGGTAGCATCTGAGGTCCATAGCAGAAGAGTGACCTGCCCTATCAAACAGTGATTCTGTGGGAGAGCTGGGGCTAAAACTCAGACGGGGCTGCAACTCAGATACCTTGACTCATTACTACTCAATTTCCTTCCATAGTATCCACTGGAAAATATAATACCCTACTCTAGATTAATTCAAGGCTATTGTTACCCGATTTCCTATGAATGGTTTTCCAAGAACAAAGAAAGGCCACATATTTTAATACCAGTGGTTTACTTAACTATCACAAGGGTCTCAATTAGTACCCTGAATTTACTCAAGCTTGCACAAATAGCAGCTAACACAAAGCCAGAATAGGCCACACAAGAGGAGCATATGCTAGACTGTATGACCGGAGTTCAACAACACCCTCCCAGAACCCATCGAAATATTAATGGGAACCATCCTCTCAGTATAAAAAGGTCAAAGTTCAATAGCAAGACTCAATTACTACTTATAAAAAGGGACAACTATATATAAGGGATACCTTATTTTCTATCACCCTGCCACAAAAAATGGAGACAATCTATGTAATTATAATGGAGCTGAACATTTTTATTACTTATTAGGATAAGACTAAAGCACGCTGAAAAGACTATACTTTATTACCAAGGCACCTATTCAGTCACTAGTTATTGCCACTAGTTATTTGGCACTAGTTATTTCCCTTGCTTAGAATACTATTCATTCTGCTCTTCACTTTAATAGTGTTTAATCATCCATGTCTCAGCTGAGATACTACATCTTCTGAGAGGCCTTTCCTCACCATACAACTTACAGGAGTTGCCCAGTTACTTCGTATCATGTCATTCTATTTCAGTATCCTGCAAAGCACTATTATCATCTGACGCCTCTTCTTGCTTGATTCACAGTTTGGTGTCTGTCCTTGCACCGTACCCCCATGTCTACACATATTATATTGTAAATTCTATGAAAGCAGGTACCCTGTCATCTGGTTTCTCATTGTATCTCTAACACCTAGAACAAGGAACTAACACACTGTAAGATGGTACTCAAACTGTATGTGGCAAATGAAGGAATAATTGACATCCTATAAGAATAAAATGAGATGGACTCTCCATATATATGAAAAACACAATTAGCAAAACAGCCAATGGAGAGACTATATGTGTATGGATGAAAACTAAATCCCTCAATTTGTCATGAAACTTTTCATATTCATTAACAACAAATGTTTATTAAGGGCTTCTACATAGATGGCCATAGATGAGCTGAGGGAGATGCTCAGTAAGAATGCTCTTGTTTTCACAGCTTAGGATCTGGCTGGAGAGAGAGGACAGCCATTTATGAAATAATACCGCGGAAACTAAGATTCATAAAAGAAAGGTGCTGCCGGAGGCCACAAAACCAGTGGGACAGACACAGGATAAACAGTGTCTGACTATAAAGCTAGAGCTACTTCCATTATCCCATACTTCAGTGGAAAAAAAAAAAAAAAGATCAAAAGGAACACTGGAAAAAAATGCTAAACTCAGGCCAAGGAGTGGAGACTGCCTAGTTTATTACACTTATGGAACACTTGTAAGATCTTCAGCTCCCCAAATATCTTATATCTGTTCTGCATGATGCTTGATATTCCACACTAGAACTTTACTCATTAGCTTTGGTCTCTCTTAGGAGGCAAACATTCTCAGGGATATATTACTTCACAGTATTCATTCCATTAATATTTCTAAGTACTTACAATGTTTCAGGCACTCTTTCAGCTGCTGAGGATATAAGAGTAAACAAAAAAGGTCCATAATTTCTTGTAGCTTTACATTATGATAAGGAATACAGACAACAAATATGAATATATTACTAATATAATGCATTTTGTAATAATTTAAGATAAAGGGAAAGACTATAACAGAGGGACTCTTTTAGCCAGGGGAATTAAGAAAAATCTATCTGAGAATGTAACATTTGAGTAAAGGACTGAATAAAGTAAAGGAGAGAGTCAAGTTGATAACTGATGAAAGAATATCCCAGGTAGGAGAACAGCACAGTGCGAGTGTCCTGAAGTTGATAAAGCACACTTAGAAAGTTTAAAGAAGAACAGGGAGGCCAGTGCGGCTGGCAAGATACAAGCCAGAGATGAGAATGATAAAAGATGAAGTTTAAAAAGTCAGGGACAAGATTATGTAAGTCCTTAATATACTTTGGTAACCTGAATTTTGGTCTAAGAGTAATGGAAAGCTAATGGAGGGATGTGAGCAGGGGAAAGACACAATCAAGCTATGGTTTTGATTCATGTATATCTTAGACCATTTTAATATGGGGAGAGCTGCCATTTGCAGGTAGTGGAATAAGGACAGGGGAAAGAAGAGGTCATTAAATGGTAAGACTGAGAGAAAGCAAAGGAAAATTTACCTATTCATTTTTATTATCTATGATTATAAGTAAGAAATACACACAATTTTTTCTTACATTTTTTTTTTCCAGTTTTGATAACAATAAGATAGGTAGCAGTCCCACTGGGAAGTTTGTGGTAAGATTTCTTTATGGAAATCCTCTGGGCTAGGGGAAGAATATAGCATGCAAAATTTTATACTATAAGTTCAATTTCTGTAATGGTCATATTACTTTTTCAGGTTATCTAAGTCTTATATTCATTTTAGTACCTATAGTTTTTACAAAATTCTCCACTTCAACTAAACTTCAGATTTTACTGCCACAAAGACAAGTTTATTTTATTACTATTCATATACACTTTTATTTTAGAACAATTTATTAATTTCTTATGTTTAGCATTAACTTAATAATTATCATACTAATCAAAACCTCTCCTCTGAATCTGTAGTTAAGTCCTCTTTTTAAACCTAATATTTTTGTGCTTTTTCTCACCCTTTCTTGGCTAGATTTCTCAAGCAGTTATTATTTGTTGACTACTTATATCATTAATTGTATGCGTGCTCACTCATATTTGACTCTCTGTGATCCCATGGACTATAGCTCGCCAGGCTCCTCTGTCCATGGAATTTTCCAGGCAAGAATACTGGAGTGTGTTGCCATTTCCTACTCTACTATCATTAATTACTGCTTTTGAATGTTTCTTTCCATCTATTTTCTTCAGACTTACTCTACTGCTGTTTCTGTAATTTCTTAAGTAGAACATAAAATGCAATTATTTTCTATCTATTGTCTTCTAATTAATGGACTTAGTATTACAAATTTCCCTCTAAGTATCACTTTTGCTGTATTTGTTCAGTTCAGTTCAGTTGCTCAGTCGTGTCCGACTCTTTGCGACCCCATGAACCACAGCACACCAGGCCTCCCTGTCCATCACTAACTCCCAGAGATCATCCAAACTCATGTTCATTGAGTCGGTGATGCCATCCAACCATTTCATCCTCTGTCGTCCCCTTCTCCTCCCACCCTCAATCTTTCCCTGAATCAGGGTCTTCTCAAATGAGTCAGCTCTTTGCATCAGGTGGCCAAAGTAATTGCACTCACCTCACACACTAGTAAAGTAATGCTCAAAATTCTCCAAACCAGGCTTCAGCAATATGTGAACCGTGAACTTCCAGATGTTCAAGTTGGTTTTAGAAATGGCAGAGGAACCAGAGATCAAATTGCCAACATTCACTGGATTGTTGAAAAAGCAAGAGAGTTCCAGAAAAACATCTTTTTCTGCTTTCTTGACTATGCCAAAGCCTTTGACTGTGTGGATCACAATCAACTGTGGAAAATTCTGAAAGAGATGGGATTACCAGACCACCTGACCTGCCTCTTGGGAAACCTATATGCAGGTCAGGAAGCAACAGTTAGAACTGGACATGGAACAACAGACTGGTTCCAAATAGTGAAAGGAGTACGTCAAGGCTGTATATTGTCACCCTGCTTATTTAACTTCTATGCAGAGTACAACATGAGAAACGCTGGGCTGGATGAAGCACAAGCTTCTTCCCAAGAATCAAGATTGCCAGGAGAAATATTAATAACCTCAGATATGCAGATGACACCACCCTTATGCAGAAACTGAAGAAGAACTAAAGAGCCTCTTGATGAAAGGGAAAGAGAGTGAAAAAGTTGGCTTAAAGCTCAACATTCAGAAAACTAAGATCATGGCATCTGGTCCCATCACTTCATGGGAAACAGACGGGGAAACAGTGGCTGACTTTATTTTTCTGTGCTCCAAAATCACTGCAGATGGTGATTGCAGCCATGAAATTAAAAGACACTCAGTCCTTGGAAGAAAAGTTATGATCAATCTAGACAGCATATTAAAAAGCAGAGACATTCATTACTTTGTCAACAAAGGTCTGTCTAGTCAAAGCTATGGCTTTTCCAGTAGTCATGTATGGATGTGAGAGTTGGACTATAAAGAAAGCTGAGCACCAAACAATTGATGCTTTTGAACTGTGGTGCTGGAGAAGACTCTTGAGAGTCCCTTGGACTTCAAGGAGATCCAACCAGCCCATCCTAAAGGAGATCAGTCCTGGGTGTTCACTGGAAGGACTGATGTGAATGGGAAAGACTAGAGACCTCTTCAAGAAAATTAGAGATACCAAGGGAACATTTCATGCCAAGATGGGCTCGATAAAGGACAGAAATGGTATGGACCTAACAGAAGCAGAAGATATTAAGAAGCGGCCAGAATACACAGAAGAACTGTACAGAAAAGATCTTCACATCCCAGATAATCACGATGGTGTGATCACTCACCTAGAGCCAGACATCCTAGAATGTGAAGTCAAGTGGGCCTTAGGAAGCAACACTATGAACAAAGCTGGTGGAGGTGATGGAATTTCAGTTGAGCTATTTCAAATCCTAAAAGATGATGCTCTCAAAGTGCTGCACTCAATCTGTCAGCAATTTTGTAAAACGCAGCAGTGGCCACAGGACTGGAAAAGGTCAGTTTTCATTTCAATCCCAAAGAAAGGCAATGCCAAGGAATGCTCAAACTCTTATTTGTGCTCACTTCTAAATTACTAGTGGTTGTTATTATGATTTCACCTTTACCCGTAAATTATCTGTAGTATCCAATGTATGGAGGACCTCAGAGATTCCTTTTTATTACTACTTCACCTTTAATTTTACTGCAAAGTGGCCAAAGAATGGATTAGCATGACAGTGATTCTTTGGTAGTGATTCTTAATCATCCTACTTGGAATACACTGCAGTATTTTGTACCATTACCACTGTATATTTGAGACAAAAAATACAGGTAGTAGTACAGATTTCTCAGGATTGTCTCAATCTAGATAGAGACATATGACTGAATTACAAGACGCACATACCAGTAAAAGCTCAATTGTCAACTAGGAAACAGGTGTTTATAGAGATCTGTCATTTATACATATTTGGAAAATGAAGCACTGAGAAGAGTTGTCAGGGAAAATGTACAGTAAGAGGGGCTGCTGAAAACAGAACTCTAGGGGACACCAACTTTACAGCAGATGAAGAAAAGAGGTGCTTACAGGATGAAACAATCTGAGTGGCAGATAAAACACCAGAAGAGTGCTGGAAATTTTCTTTAAAGAGATTAATTTTTTTTTTAAGTCACAATATGTCAATGACTAGGTTGTAAGTGCCTAGAGGACAGAGCATGTTTCATCTAGTAGTTAATCAATAAATCTTTGATAGATTGACCCTCTCCTATAATATGAAACAGGTATAGTTGACAGTTCCCCTCTTTTAATTTTATTGTGATTGACAGTACAATCTGAAGTTGTGCCATAGATGTAACTGCATCACCTTTGAATTAATAAGTGAAATCTGATCTATTTTAAAAAGTTTAAAAACACTTTTCAATTGTTAAAAAGATTATGATTAAAGAGTTCCTCTTAAATTCTCAAAAAGCCAGAAATTCTGTTTTCTGAAAAACGAAAACATAATTTACTTTAAAATAATTCTAAATATAAGGTTATAGACACTTATATGGTAATTCTGCTTCTCTTAGCTTCTTAAAAAATACTGTAAATACAAAATAAGATTTGATTACCAGGCACCCCCTAGTGGCAGTAAAATCTAGTTAAAAAATTTTTCATAAGGCATGGTTTAATATATAGCTCTCACCAAACCCTGAGAATAAAACTGTTTGTCAGTAAACAATTTAAGAGCATGTTATTTTACATCTATATTTTACTAGATGATGAACAGTGTACAGTAACTAAAAAGGTCATTCACACACTAAAATTTCATCAATATTCCTGAAAACTATAGTAACGGAAAAGCATATAAATGAATTTTAAGGACTATATAATGACAAATTATAAGATTTTTTTTAAAATGTCATTATAGAAAACAGCTTCCAAAAAAGAAGTCATCTTTGGAATAAAGCTTTATATATTTGTCAAGAAACCAGAAGCTAGATGGAGAGTCAGATGAAGATACCAGTAGCAGAAATATTATTCACTGTTGACCTTAAACCAGCTGCAAAACTCTCTTTAAAATACCTCAATTTCCTAATTTATAATATAGATATCAATATCAGCCTCTGTGTTCTTACAGAGGTGCTATAAAAATGAAGTGAGAGTTGAATGAAAAAGATTACTACTGGTATTTACTAGCATACATGTTTTAATAATTATGCTTTGCAATTTGTGCTTTTACATATAAATGCACCTCTTCTGTTTAATGAATTTTTAAAAACACCCTGGCAACTAAAATCAATGCTTACTATTTTATATAAGGAGAATCTAAGACCCTAGATAAACAGGGATTATAATCTGGGACTTTTCTATCTAGATCTTACCTTTTCTGCATGGATAGATTATAATAACATTACTTTCCTGATTTGGTTATAATAAACTTTGTTTAGGAATGACACCATAACACCAGTACAGTCCAATTCATTGAGAGAAGACTGATACTCTAAAGAAAGAACATGACGCTTGCCACTGCACTGAAATTGGAAGGGTGGAATCCAGCAGCAGGACCTTGTCATAGTTCTGCACTGCAATTAACAGGCAGTTTATTACCCAGTTTCCCTCAGTCTTTCCACATCCACTGACTCGTGTCAGAAAAATAAAAGAATAAAATCAATTTAATATCAAACCAACCATATAAACCAAATATACCTTTTAAAAAAATCCCAAATCTGAGGAAAAGAATGGGGTGGTATGTACATAACCTTTGCTATTTTCCTCTATCAGTTTTGAAGTTTTTATTTATTTGCCAGGTCTCAAATATAACAATCAGAATGATATTTTCTCCTTTTTAGATTATAAACTGGATTACAAATTAAAAATAAGGTTTGTATGAATCCACCAATTATAACAAAATGTTGCAAAAACAAATCGACTTGATTTATTATGTAGGTTAGTGCACAGCAATACTGTCTCCCATAGTTGATAATATGATATACTATATAACTAAATATTAAATTACTTTTGGGTTCCATTATACAGTTATGATATAAAAATTATTTTTGTTTGATAAAACACAAGTAAAAATCCTAAGTTAAAAATAATTATTACCATTAGCTTTTAAAATTCTGTATGGATTTTGTTTTTAACTGTCTCTCATGAAATGAGAATTTAAGATACATTTTATAGGTTAAAAAAAGAAAAATGATCTCTAGCTTTATAGAAAGATATCTTGGATTAACATATCTAAAAGAAGTACACTGTAACTTTTATGTGCATTAATAAACTTCCTCATCAGCAGGAGCCTCTATGCTCCTCCTCTCACTAGCCAGATATGTTTTTTGTATCTTTTATTTAACTTTGAATTTTTCTGTCTTTCTTATCATTCCAACATAGGAAAAAGCACCATTATAACTTGCTAAAAATCCATACAGCCAACTAAGGAAGATTACTTTGAAAAGTGAAAGTGAAAGTCACTCAGTCCTATCAGACTCTTTGTGACCCCATGGACTATCCAGTCCATGGAATTTCCCAGGCCAGAATAACTGGAGTGGGTTGCTTTTCCCTTCACCAGAGGATCTTTCAAACCCAGGGGTCGAACCCAGGTCTCCTGCATTGCAGGCAGATTCTTTACCAGCTGAGCCACAAGGGAAGCCCAAGAATACTGGAGTGGGTAGCCTATCCTTTCTCCAGCAGATCTTTCTCACCCAGGAATTGCACAGGGGTCTCCTGCATTGCAGGCAGAACCAGCTGAGCTACCAGGGAAGACTAGCTTAGTATTATATAAAGTAGTCATTCTGCAATAAACACTGCATTTCAAGAAACACTGTAGGCCCCTGCCTGCCTAGGGACTGAGACACATGGCAATGAACATTTCCATTAGCCCAGGAAGACATTTTTGAAAAATCCATTTAATCATACTACTGGAAAGCAACAGACTATAACCAATGATGTCTCTTATCTACATTTAATTATGTGGATTACATATTGGATGACATTCTTAACTAACCTAAAAATAATGTTGTACCTGAGTAGATACAGAACCCATATCTATAATCTCATCTGGCATTTAAATCAACATTACTATAAGCACAAGGACTATAAGTACTGTTTCTCATAATATGCAAATACAAATTCCCATTAATATATGATCTGGACATAAGATACAGAGCAACTCAAGAAATCTTTAAATTCTTAGCCTAAAACAAACCATTAACAGACTATCAGAAACAATTATATCAGATTTAACTTTCTTCAGTTCAGTGATTTCTACTTTGGTAAAGTGAAATTTACTTTTCTTTTTGATACTATCTACCTGTAATGGTATGAGCTATTAGAAATACACATTTTGTTTTCTTCCCCACACAGAGCTCCTAAAATCTTTGCAATTTTTTAAGTAATAAGAGTGATACTAAGGAGCTTCTATCCTGGTTGTCAGGAGAACCAACCTCATGATTAGAGGGTTAGAATGTTTAACCACCTCTCCCTCCCACCCTACTCTGTGTAGAAGAGAGGAGCTAGAGGTTGGGCTAATTACTAGTAGCCAGTGATTCAATCAATCATGCCTATGTGGTGAATCTCCATAAAAAATTCTACTTGAAGAGCTCTGGAGAGCTTCCAGGTTGGTAAAAAAGAAAGCGTCCATGTGCTGGCAGGGGGGCACACCTTAAACATTACAAGCACTCCTCTGCTCGAGACCCTTTCAGATCTCATTCTATATATCTCTTCATCTGGCTGTTCATTTAAAATACGTTTTACAATAAATTGGTAATAGTACATAGAGCATTTCTGAGTTCTATGAGCCATTCTCTCACAAATTATCGAACACAGAAGGGAGTGGTGGGAACCTCCAATCCACAGCCAGTTGGTCAGAAGCACAGGTGACAACCTATACCTGCAATTGGATCTGATATGGGGCAGTCTTATGGAGCTGAGTCCTGAACTTGTGGGATCTAATGCTATCTCCAGTTAAGTAGTATCAGAATTTTGCTAAACTGAAGAATAGCCAGTAGGTGTTGAAGACTTGGCGGGTAGGAGACACATTTGTTGGCTAGTACTATTCCATGGGTAGTACAGTAAAGAAAACAGGACGTTTTTTCTTTCACTACACTAATAATAAAGATAGTGGTGGGGAAAAATTTGACAATATTTGAAGTTTAGAGACACCAGGTTGTATTAAATTTTTTAAAAAATGGGCAAAAAATTGTAAAAATCTAAGAACTTAAACACAGTTCCAGAAGGATACTGTGCTCAGGAAAATTATGACTCTATTACTAGCTTAATGATTCACTTTAGATCTGGTTGCTTCATTAGGCAATAATAATACAATATATAATTAAATATATAAATCATTTGATCATTCTATAAATATACTGAGTTTCACTGTAAAAACTAAAAAAAGAATGACACTCTCTCTTCCAAAAAGAAAGAAAATATTAAAAATTTTATATCAATGTATTTCAAGCTGTATTCTCCAGAGCACAAGAAATTTCCTCAAAGATATACTGCTTCAGCCATGGGAGACACTAGAGTTCCAGTTACTCATTCTCTTCCCTCCCTCCCATTCTTCCCTTCAAACAGAGAAGTACCATTTATGACTCTTTTATTATATAACAAAGTTTTGCTAGCTTTTCTTTGTAAAAAGATTCCATCACTAAAATCAAACAAATAAACACTCCAAACCAAATAGTTTGAAACTTTATATAGTTAATAGTTGTTAGTAAGCTAAAACTTCAACAAGCTTTGATTTAATTTTGATATTTATACACAGCTTAAAGAAATTTAACAATCACACTTTTCATTTCCTAATCCAGGAAAAGTAAACATCTTACCCAGAATGACTAGATGATGAAGGTGGCGGCAAATCTGGTGTAAGGACATAAAGACTGTTGTTTTTTGGCAAGTGTAGTGATTTTAAGACCGTCTGAAAAAGAAAAAGAAAAAAACAGAAAATAACTATTGATTGTGCATTATTCTTTTCCTATAATTCTTAGAAAATTATTGCCATTGCAGCTTGACTTTTCATCTTCTGACAATTTCCTAAATAGGATAATATAGAACTATTAAATCCAAATAAATGTTTCTCCCATGTATTAGTTAGCATAAATCTGAGTATTAAAATAAAATAAAAATTCTTTAGCTCACAAAGAGATACAAATATACACAGTTATATACACAGTTGAAGACTATTAATTACTTCATTGAAGAAGCATAATCTGGCAACTAATATCTACTTCATTCAGGACCATTATAGCAAAAATTAGCAAGTTATGTTTGCAGAGATCATCAGACCTAGAAAAGATGATAGAAAATATCTTAAATCAAAGATTTTATAAATGAGGAGCTATAGCCTAAGAAATGAAAAGACCTGGATGAGGTCTCTACTAAGTGTTACCTAGGTTACTTAACTCTTCCTCCAGATAATCATCATGTGTGTGTGTGTGTGCTCAGTAGTGTCCAACTTTTTGGGACCCCATAGACAGTAGCCTGCCAGGCTCCATGGGACCTGAGATTTCCCAGGCAAGAACCCTGGAGTGGGTTGCCCTTTCCTCCTCCAGGAGATCTTCTCATCCCAATGATCAACCCATGACTCTTGCATCTCCTGCACTGGCAGGTAGATTCTTTACCACTGTACCACATGGATGACTAAAAAAAAAACATTTTAACATCAAAGTCAATGCTGAAGGTTCTTCAGAGAGGAAGGACCGGAAATGGAAAAGAGGAGCAATGAGGATACATATTTTAACAGTTAGTCCAGTAGTATAATGGCTACTTCAGTTCAGTTCAGTCGCTCAGTCGTGTCCGACTGTTTGCAACCCTATGAACCGCAGGACTCCAGGCTTCCCTCTCCATCACCAACTCCCAGAGTCCACCCAAACCCATGTCCATCGAGTTGGTGATGACATCCAACCATCTCATCCTCTGTCATCCCCTTCTCTTCCTGCCTTCAATCTTTCCCAGCATCAGGGTCTTCTCAAATGAGTCAGCTCTTCGCATTAAGTGGCCAAAGTACTGGAGTTTCAGCTTCAACATCAGTCCTTCCAATGAACACACAGGACCGATTTCCTTTAGGATGGACTGGTTGGATCTCCTTGCAGTCCAAGGGACTCTCAAGAGTCTTCTCCAACACCACAGTTCAAAAGCATCAATTCTTTGGCGCTCAGCTTTCTTTATAGTCCAACTCTCACATCCATACATGACCACTGGAAAAACCATAGCCTTGACTAGACGGACCTTGTTGACAAAGTAGTGTCTCTGCTTTTTAATATGCTGCCTAACTTATTCATAACTTTCCTTCCAAGGAGTAAGCATCTTTTAATTTCATGGCTGCAGTCACCATCTGCAGTGATTTTGGAGCCCAGAAAAATAAAGTCAGCCACTGTTTCCAATGTTTCCCCATCTATTTCCCATGAAGTGATGGGACCAGATGCCATGATCTTAGTTTTCTGAATGTTGAGCTTTAAGCCAACTTTTTCACTCTCCTTTTTCCCTTTCATTAAGAGGCTCTTTAGTTCTTCACTTTCTGCTATAAGGGTGGTGTCATCTGCACATCTGAGGTTATTGATATTTCTTCCAGCAATCTTGTTTCCAGCTTGTGCTTTCTCCAGCCCAGCGTTTCTCATGATGTACTCTGCTAAGTTACTTCAGTCGTGTCTGATTCTGTGTGACCCCATAGACGGCAGCCCACCAGGCTCCCCCTTCCCTGGGATTCTCCTGGCAAGAACACTGGAGTGGGTTGCCATGTCCTTCTCCAATGCATGAAAGTAAAAAGTGAAAGTGAACTCACTCAGTCGTGTCCGACTCTTAGCGACCCCATGGACCGCAGCCTACCAGGCTCCTCTGTCCACGGGATTTTCTAGGCAAGAGTACTGGAGTGGGATGCCATCGCCTTCTCCACATGATGTACTCTGCATATAAGTTAAATAAGCAGGGTGACAATATACAGCCTTGACGTACTCCTTTTCCTATTTGGAACCAGTCTGTTGTTCCATGTCTAGTTCTAACTGTTGCTTCCTGACCTGTATACAGGTTTCTCAAGAGGCAGATCAAGTGGTCTGGTATTCCCATCTTTTTCAGAGAAAAGCAATTAAAACTGAGAATCCTCCAAAGAAACAATATCCTCAGGAAGGTAGATTTCAATCAGAGGTAGATGGTGAAGAGAATGTGTAGGCAAGAGGTTGGCAATAGAAGGAATTTTGCTAATGATGAAATTAGTCCCACAGGGCTCAGGAAAAAATTTTCAAGCAGTGGAGAGCAAAATGAAGAGTGACAGATATGGGCTGTACAGAGGCTATGGAGATTTAAATGAGGAATAATCTGGGAATCTGAGACTCTTGTGGTGACTGGCATAAAAAGGCATAATGAAACTGGTTCTGGTTGAATCAAAGCAAATAATAATGTCAAGGCTGAAAGTATTGGAAAGAAATGTGGAGTAGATATCTAGGAATCACTTTTAACCCTGTATATGAAACAGGGACACCTGGGGAGAGCTGATCTTATCCTAGCATATAACCTAATGAATTTATTCTTGACCCTCCATGAGAGTACCCATCTTTCTTACTAAAGGCAGAGTCTTCCTTCACAAGCTTTGGGACTTGTTCTTGACTTATATTTGTCATCCCTTAAGCCTTACTCATTATTTGCAATATATTCTGACATCCTTTATACTATTTCCTTTTCTTTAAATGCTAGATATAACCCACTCAATTAACTTCACAACTCACTAATGATTTGTGACCCACGGTTTGAAAAAAACACTGTAATAGACAATTAATCATAACTTCACAATCATCCAGGAAGCCTTAAAGTTCTGAATCTTTTTGTCAAACATATGCAAGTTATTCTGAAATGGATCTGCGTTACCTTGCAAGAGTTAACATGCAAACAAATAAAAATATGGCATACAAACACAGGAAAGTTACTTTTACCATTTTTTATCTTTCATTATTTTACTTTGATGACTACTGATAACAGCTTGGTCTTCCACTTGATCTTTATTGTCACTTTACCATTCCTGATCCAAAGATTTTCCAATAAATCTTTCTTCTCAAACCACATATGATATGATTAAACATATACTTTAAGTAGGTCAGTCATACCACAAACATTTATTTGATGCTTATTATATCAGGCATTGGATATCTAATGATGAAAGAAACACCATTTTTTATGGTGTCGTGATAGAAAATGCTGGGATGGGAGCTATTTTACAAAATACAAACATCTATTAAGAAAGTACCGTTTAAGCTGAGACTTGAAGGATGAAAAAATTACCCATGTGAAGAACTGAGGGTAAAGCATTCCAGGCAGCTAAACAGCATCTGTCAGATAAAGATGTAAACAGCTCGAGCATTTTAGAAGAATTAAAAGGTTCTATGATCACAGCTTAGAAAGTGAAGGTATGAAAGGTTGAAGATGAGGTTGTAGAGGTGAATATAGGGTAAATAATATAATACCTTTTAAACCACAGTGAATAGATTGAATTTTATTCAAAGTGCAATAAAAAGTTATACTTTACTAGGAGAGTGATATAATTCATGTTTTTAAAGAAACACTGTCACTCCTCTATGGAGAATGCATAGGAAGAATCCCCCCCAAAAAAGCTGAAAAAACAATAATGAAGCTATTACACTGGCCCAGGCAAGATATGCTAACAGCATGGATTAGGCCGTGCAATAACAATACTGTAAAGTGGCTATGGTTGAGACATATTTTGAAAACAGAGTCTATAGGACTTACTAAGGATTAGGTACTTTTGAAAGTTTTTCTAAATTATTTTATTGAGGAACTCCCTGGCAATCCAGTGCCTAGGACTCAGTGCTTTTACTGCCATGACCCAGGATCAGTCCCTGGTTGGAGAATTAAGATCGCGCAAGCTGCAGAGCATGGCCAATTAATTTATTTATTAAAATTTATTTTACTGAAGTATAGTTGATATACAATGTGCTGAGTCAGTTTCCGAGGATTAGGTGTTTTTCAAATGGGAAAAGATTAATGCCCACATTTTTGGATTTAGCAGTGGTAATATGGTTCTGCCATTTATTGGGGAAGACTGGTAGAGAAATGGCATGGGAAGGGAAATCAAAAGTTCCATTTTAAATATGTTAAGCTAAAAATGCCAATAAAATATGCAAGAATAAAACTGAACTACCAATTTGGTTATATGAATTCACAGACATATAACCTAGCAATACACATTTGGGAGCAATCAGAAAACTAATGGCATAGAAATAGGAAATATCACTTAGGGAGAAGAGCACATAAACAGTCAGCCCTCTGTATCCATAGGTTCCACACCCAAGGATGGAAAATACTCGTAAAAATAAAAAATCCAGAAGCTCCAAAAAGCAAAACTTGAATTTGCCACACATCAGCAACTATTTACATAGCACTTACATTGTATTACGTATTGTAAGTTATCTAGAGATGATTTAAAGCATACAGAGGATGTATAGGTTATATGCAAATACGATGCCATTTTATATAAGGGGCTGACTTCATTTTTCTGAGCTCCAAAATCACTGCAGAGGGTGATTGCAGCCATGAAATTAAAAGATGCTTACTCCTTGGAAGGAAAGTTATGACCAACCTAAACAGCATATTCAAAAGCAGAGACATTACTTTGTCAGCAAAGGTCCATCTAGTCAAGGCTATGGTTTTTCCAGTGGTCATGTATGGATGTGAGAGTTGGTCTATAAAGAAAGCTGAGCATCTTCAAAAGAATTGATGCTTTTGAACTGTGGTGTTGGAGAAGACTCTTGAGTGTCCCATGGACTACAAGAAGATCCAACCAGTCCATCCTAAAGGAGATCAGTTCTGGATATTCACTGGAAGGACTGATGCTGAAGCTGAAACTCTAATACTTTGGACACCTGATGTGAAGAGTTGACTCATTGGAAAAGACCCTGATGCTGGGAGGGATTGGGGGCAGGAGGAGAAGGGGACGACAGAGGATAAGATGGTTGGATGGCATCACCGACTCAACGGACATGGGTTTGGGTGGACTCCTGGAGTTGGTGATGGACAGCGAGGCTTGGTGTGTTGCGGTTCATGGGGTCGCAGAGTCGGACATGACTGAGCAACTGACCTGAACTGAACTTGAGCATCCATAGATTTTGGTGTGAGGGGGGAGATGTTGGAACCAATCTCTTATGGCTACTGAGAAACAACTTATCAGAACACACTGCTTTAAGAACATTTTGAAAGTGTGTACCTTTCTTTTTACAAGCTACCAAAAATGCCAGGTAGGTAATTCATATCCATGGGTTTCCCAATAAATGAATGGATAAATGATACAGCTATGTAAACTAAGCATTTTGTTGTTTTATTTCTACCAAGGTTGTTGGTTTACTCAGTCAACACTTCTTTTTATTCTTAAACCTACGTTTCAATTAGAACAGCCATAAAGGACCAGGTGACAGTCAACTATACCCTGTGCAAAAATTCAGCCTACTACTTAACTTTTGTATGTCCTGTCAGCCAAGCATGGTTTTTGCATTTTTAAATGTTTGAAAACAAATCAAAAGAAGAGTAGTGTCTGACATGTGAAATTATATAAAATGAAAATTTCTATGTCCACAAATATTGATTTAATCCAACAGTCATGCTCACTGGTTCTTATATGGTCTAAAGTTATTTTCATCTATGATAGCAGAACTGAGCGGTTGCAACAGAGATTCCATGGTCCACAAAGCCTAAAATATTAACTACCTCGCTCAGTACAGAAAAAGTGAACTAACTCCTAATATTGCTGTTGTTCAGTCGCTCAATCATGTCCAACTCTTTGGGACCCCGTGGAGTGCAGCATACCAGGCTTAGCTGTCCTTCATCATCTCCGGAGTTTGCTCAAACTCATGTCCACTGAGTCGATGATGCCATCCAATCATCTCATCCTCTGTTGCCCCCCTCTCCACCTGCCTTCAATCTTTCCCTGCATCAAGGTCTTTTCCAATTAGTTGGTTCTTCACATTAGGTGGCCAAAGTATTAGGGTTTCAGTTTCAGCATCAGTCCTTCCAATGAAAACTGATTTCCTTTAGGATGGACTGGTTTGATCTCCATGCAGTCAAAGGGACTCTCAAGAGCCTTCTCCAACACCACAGTTCAAAAGTATCAATTCTTCGATGCTTAGCTTTCTTTATGGACCAACTCTCACATCCGTGCATGACTACCAGAAAACACAGCTTTGACTAGACAGATCTTTGTCGGCAAAGTGATGTCTCTGCTTTTTAATATGCTGTCTAGGTTGTCATAGCTTTTTTTCCAAAGAGCAAGCATCTTTTAATTTCATGGCTGCAGTCACCATCTGTAGTGATTCTGGAGCCCAAGAAAATAAAGTCTGTCACTCTTCCCACTGCTTCCCCATCTATTTGCCCTGAAGTGGCGGGACTGGATGTTACGACCTTAGTTTTGTGAATGTTGAGTTTTAAATCTGCTTTCTTACTCTCCTCTCTCACCTTTATCAAGAGGCTCTTTAATTCCTCTTAGCTTTCTGCCATTAGGGTAGTGTTATCTACATATCTGAAGTTATTGATATTATAATAATAATATAGCACATCACTAATTTTTACCTAAATTTATAAGTATCTTGCCAACCTGAAATTCCTATAAATAACTTAATAAAGTACTCAGAGTATCTCCATGTATCAAATGAACTCACATACAAATATTTATAAGCACAATGTCTACCAGAAGCTATTGACAGAGAGCTGAACCTAAAGTTGAAGATTTTAAGTTCATGCCTGGTATTTAAATATCAGCTCATTAACTAGTGTGAAAAGATTTAGTTATTTCTATTTCAAACACCTAAAACTTTAGTTAACTCATTTCTTTCCATCTGACTCACTCTGTCAGAAAAAAGAATGTGCCTGAGGCTGTAAATGGGTGCTTGAGAATAGCAACTACTAGCTTAAAATTGCAACATTTTGTGTAAACTCTTAAAATATAACTCATCCATGCACCTGACCCTATCCACCTAACAAAGAAGTATTCTTACCATTTAAATTTTCTAAGTTAAAAATATTTCCTATTACCTTTTTGTTTCATATAAATGCTTGATATAAATATATGTGGGCTTCCCTGGTGGCTCAGATGGTAAAGAATCCACCTGCACTGCAGGAGCCCTCGGTTCCTGCAATGCAAGGTTTAATCCCTGGGTTGGGACAATCCCCTGGAGAAGGGAATAGCTCCCCACTCCAGTATTCTTGCCTGGAGAATTGCAAGGACAGAAGAGCCTGGTGGGCTACTACAGTCCATGAGGTTGCAAAGAGTTGGAAACAACTGAGTGTCTAAAACTCACTTTCATAAATGTATATAAACTGAGTATGACTTCTTTCAGGCCAACAAGTAACTGTTTAGAAAATTATTATTCCAAGGCAATTACTGACATCATATGAGGTTTGAGAAAAGGATAAAATGCTCTCAGAAAAAGATGTCAAGTTGACTTCTATAAAATACTTATAAATAGGAAAAATATGCCAAAGAGTGATTTCACTTATATACCTAACGAATGTTGCTGATTAACTATGAAATGTTTTAACTTGAAAAACACTGTTTGCTGTATTCTTAAACTAAGTTACTATTACCAAATCTCCATCTGTCATATGTAACAACATAAACAAAAATCAATTTTATACTTTAGTCAATAGCATAACTTAATTTTCTTTTATTTCTAGGTAATTATGAAACTCACACTGTCTTCCACGTCTCCAGTCTTCCAGCCTTTTAACAGCATTTTAGACACAGGTATCTGAAGTTCATTTTCTAAAATCTGTTTAATTTCTCCTGTACAAATAAGAAGAGACCAGATATTAATAACAAAATAATACAATCAACATTTATTCATATCCAAAGCTAGTACTAATATTAGGCATATGGTTCTCAAGTCAATGACATTTGTTTCACGAATGAATATGAAAAATTTCAATAGGCCAAACTTCAAATCTTGATCATACAACATTGATGCCCCTTTGAAGAAGTGAAGTTTCAACATTATAATAAAAAACTTATTAATTAAGCAGTTTTTTAAAAAAGAAACAGATATCAGTGATGGGGTTTTGAATAGAAACAATCTACTTCAAATCAACCAACAGACCAATATGTGATCAGCATATGGTGGGAGTAGTCAGTAAAGTATAAAACCTGAAGCATTAGAGTATAAGGAAAGCAAACTGTGCAATGCAATTTGGGGTTGAAGTCTTAAAGAAATAAAATAACTTGTCTATTCTTAGTTTTTCTATCTGTAAAATGGGGAATAATACTGTCTATCTTATCTACCTCTAAGGTTCAAGGATAAGAGGAGACAACATCCATGAAAGTTCTGCACAACAAAGGAAAATATAAGCAAGGTGAAAAGACAGCCTTCTGAATGGGAGAAAATAATAGCAAATGAAGCAACTGACAAACAACTAATCTCAAAAATATACAAGCAACTTCTGCAGCTCAACTCCAGAAAAATAAACGACCCAATCAAAAAATGGGCCAAAGAACTAAATAGACATTTCTCCAAAGAAGACATACGGATGGCTAACAAACACATGAAAAGATGCTCAACATCACTCATTATTAGAGAAATGCAAATCAAAACCACAATGAGGTACCACTTCACACCAGTCAGAATGGCTGCGATCCAAAAATCTGCAAGCAATAAATGCTGGCGAGGGTGTGGAGAAAAGGGAACCCTCCTACACTGTTGGTGGGAATGCAAACTAGTACAGCCACTATGGAAAACAGTGTGGAGATTCCTTAAAAATTGCAAATAGATCTACCTTATGACCCAGCAATCCCACTTCTGGGCATACACACCGAGGAAACCAGAATTGAAAGAGACACATGTACTCCAATGTTCATTGCAGCACTGTTTATAATAGCCAGGACATGGAAACAACCTAGATGTCCATCAGCAGATGAATGGATAAGAAAGCTGTGGTACATATACACAATGGAGTATTACTCAGCCGTTAAAAAGAATTCATTTGAATCAGTTCTGATGAGATGGATGAAACTGGAGCCGATTATACAGAGTGAAGTAAGCCAGAAAGAAAAACACCAATACAGTATACTAACACATATATATGGAATTTAGGAAGATGGCAATGACGACCCTGTATGCAAGACAGGGAAAGAGACACAGATGTGTATAACGGACTTTTGGACTCAGAGGGAGAGGGAGAGGGTGGGATGATTTGGGAGAATGACATTCTAACATGTATACTATCATGTGAATTGAATCGCCAGTCTATGTCTGACGCAGGATGCAGCATGCTTGGGGCTGGTGCATGGGGATGACCCAGAAAGATGTTATGGGGAGGGAGGTGGGAGGGGGGTTCATGTTTGGGAATGCATGTAAGAATTAAAGATTTTAAAATTTTAAAAATAAAAAAATTAAAAAAAAAAAAAAAAAAAAAACCAAAGCATATAATCTAGAAGACAATTAAAACTGTCTTGAAAAGGAACAGAATTTAAGAAAAGAAAAAAAAAAGTTATGTTGGATCAACTAGAGAAGGCTTTGTGAGACAGATGAGACTTCAACTCAAGTTTCAATTGTAGCTGGATTAAAACCAAGCATGAAGTATATTAGGGTTGTAAAGGAGAATCAAATCAAAGGAAAGGATATACTACTCGGTGAAAAAAAAGACCAAAAGGTAAAAGCAAAAGTGAAAATGCTGCTAATGAGAAACAGTAAGGAAACACAATTTTTCCAGCATGCTACAAAGCACTTTTCAAGAATCAAGTCTACTTATTAATTAACCAGCTTATTTCTGGTTCTACAGATCATTAAATCAGAATGTACAAATATTTCATGTATATGCTTTTATTAGATTGGTTAGTCTATAATTTTAGATTAATATGTAATACAATTCCATTTATAATAAGTGATTTGAACACTGCAGAAAATGATCATACTATACATTAAAAGAAAAGTAATTCCATGCTGATAAAGGAAAAGAAGGAAGGTGGAGCTTACCCTACACAAGTTCTATGGAATCACAGTGGTCTAGGTAAGCAATGGTACAATCAAACCCTTCATGGTCTTCAGTTCAGTCAGTTCAGTTGCTCAGTCATGTCCAACTCTTGGCAACCCTAAGAACCACAGCACACCAGGCCTCCCTGTCCATCATCAACTCCCAGAGTTCACCCAAACTCATGTCCATTCAGTCAGTGATGCCGTCCAACCATCTCATTCTCTGTTGTCCCTTTCTCCTCCTGCCCTCAATCCCTCCCAGCTCTTCTCAAATGAGTTAGCTCTTCACATCAGGTGGCCAAAGTATTGGAGTTTCAGCTTCAACATCTGTTCTTCCAATGAACACCCAGGACTGATCTCCTTTAGGATGGACTGGTTGGATCTCCTTGCAGTCCAAGGGACTCTCAAGAGTCTTCTCCAACACCACAGTTCAAAAGCATCAATTCTTCGGCACTCAGCTTTCTTTATAGTCCAACTCTCACATCCATACATAATCACTGGGAAAGTGTCCGTAGTGACTTTTTTTTTTTTTTGCTTTCCTAAGAAAATTCCTATCTGGGCACTTTGGATAGTGATTAAACATCATAAAAAGAATTCTGATTCAACATTATATTTTAGAAGCACAAAATACATCAACTTTGACCTTCAAAAATATCACTGTTGAGAAAGGATTGTTCTCTTCATGGAAATAAGAGAAAGGTGAGCCATATTTCTTATGTGATTGTGATTGTGTTACATCACTTGGTTGTGTTCAACTCTTTGCAATCCTATAGACTGCAGCCCACCAGGCTCCTCTGTCCATGGAATTCTCTAGGCAAGGATACTGGAGTAGGTTGCCATTCTCTTCTCCAGGGGAGCTTCCTGACCCATGGATTGAACCCAGGTCTCCTACATTACAGGCAGATGGCACTGCCACTACAGTACCCCTATATGTGAAAACTGATGATATGTAGACTTCATCAAGGAACACTCCACTGACTGCCAAGCATATATGAGATACAGGTTTAATATCCAAAATATATAAAGAACTCACATAACTCAATAACCAAAAGCCCCTAAGTAATCAAACTAAAACTGAACTGATTAGACATCTTTCCAAAGAAGACAATAAATGGCCAACAGGTACATGAAAAGATGCTCAATATCACTGAACACTAGGGAAATACAAACAAAAAGCCATAATGTGGTATCATCTCATATCTGTTAGAATGGCTACCATCGAAAAGACAAGAGATAAGTGATGGTGAGGATATGAAGAAAAGAGAACCATTGTGGGGTTGCTTCCTTTTATTCATACTTTGCTGGGAGTTTAATTACTTAAATTTTTTTTTAAATAAATGAAATTTTAAATATTTTTTAGTCAACAAGTCGCGTCTTTTCAACCCCGAGGACTGTAGCCTGCCAGGCTCCTCTGTCTATGGCGTTTCCTGGTCAAGATTACTAGAATGCATTGCCATTTCCTTCCCCAGGAGATCTTCCCGACCCAGGGATTGAACCTGCATCTCCTTTATTGGTGGTGGATGCTTTACCACTGAGCCACCAGAGAAGCCAAATATTGTTGTTAAATATTGTTGTCAATGCTTTTGACAAGCCAAATATTGTTGTCAAATGTTTTTCCCTCCAGCTATTAAAATGATCAATAGATTTTCTCTTATTCATTGTACTAATATGGTGAATTAATAATGGATTATATATAAACTGTTAAACAAGCCTTGTATTCCTGAGTAAAGCCCACTTGATCATGAGGTATCATTATGCTGCTGCTTCTGCTGCTAAGTCGCTTCAGTCATGTCCGACTCTGTGCGACCCCATAGACGGCAGCCCACCAGGCTCCCTCGTCCCTGGGATTTTCTAGGCAAGAATACTGGAGTGGGTTGCCATTTCCTCCTCCAATGCATGAAAGTGAAAAGTCAAAGTGAAGCCACTTCAGTTGTCTGACTCTTCGCGACCCCATGGACTGCAGCCTACTAGGCTCCTCCGTCCATGGGATTTTCCAGGCAAGAGTACTGATGTGGGGTGCCACTGCCTTCTCCAAGGTATCATACATATTTATATATTGTGTTACATTTAATGAGTTCAACTTATAAATATTTATAAAGGATTTCTGCCTCTAGACTGTAAGAAATACCAGTCTATAATAGTTTCCTTTTCCTATAACGTCTTTGTCTGATTTTATCAGGGTTAATGCTGATTACATAAAATAAATTAGGTAATACTTCATCTTTCACTATTTGTGAATGATTTCTAACACTTCTTCCATAAATATTAGACAGACTTTACCAGTGAATCCATCTGGGCTTGGGAGTTCGCTTTTTTTTGGAGGAGGAGGAAGGGGGGAAGGGAGCGGGGAAGGGAACAGGGAAGGCTGTGATTGTTATAGCTTTATATATTAGATGTAGAGCAATTAAGATTTTAAATTTTTTCTCTGTCAGTTGTGGTAACTTACACCTTTAAAATAATTTTTCTAGCTTTTAAAGTGTTTTATGTAACTTCCAAGTTTTCTAGCATGAATCTATTTTAATGTTGCCTTATAATCCACTTAATGTTTGTAGGTACCTTTCATTCTCAATATGTTTAACTTGTGTTTTCTCTCTTGTTCTTACTAACATTAGCAAGAGAATTACCACCTTTATTGATCGTCTCAAAAATAAAAAAAAAAGCTTTAGGTTGTGTTCATTTAGTTCATTTTCTCTATAATGTTTATCCATTTTCTGCTTTATTGACTTCTATGCCTGTGTCTATATATATATAAGTTTTTCCTTTCATACTTACTTGGGGTTCGATTAGCTCTTTTCAAAAACATTTAAGTTTTATTATGATTGGTAAAAACAAAATACACATATTCACAATCTATAATTTGTTAAGTTTTAACAAATATATAAAGCAGTGAAACCATCATCATCATCAAGATTATGAATTTATTCAGCAATCCCAAAAAGTTTTCTTATATACCTTGTTAACTCTTCCACACTATCCCTTTCCGTATCCCCAGGGAACCAGTGATTTGATTTTGGTCATTATGAATTGGTTCAAATTATCTAAAATTTTAGATAAAAGGAATTTCAGAATATACTTTTAAAATACGGCTTTCATTCAAAATACATTGTTTGAGATTCTTCCACATTGTTACATGTAATGACAATCTGTTTCTTTTATTACTAAATAGCATTCCATTGTATGAATATAAAACAATTTGTCTATCCATTCACTGACTTATGGATATTTGTTGTTTTCCACAGTTTGAGGCTACAAATAAATATTTGAGGTTACAAATAACATATGTGTCTTTGATGGGACATATGATTTCATTTCTCTCGGGTAAATACCTATGAGAAGAATGGTCAGTGTATTTTTAACTCTGTAGGAAAGAGTCAAACACTTTTCCAAACTGGTTTTTACTGTGATGTCTTCAAATTCACTGATGTTTTCTTCTTCAATGTCTAATCTTCTGTTAATCCCACTTTATGTTTTTCATCTCAGACATCATGGTCTTAACCTCAAGACATTTGATTTGGGCAATTTTACATTTTCAGTCATTTATGATTTGAAATTTTTTCTCTTTCTGAACCTAAGTAACAGTTATAATAATTGTTTTAATGTCCTTATTTGCTAATTCCAACATCTATGTCAATTCCGGGTTGTTTTGGTTAACTGATTTTTCTTTATGGGCCAGGCTTTCCTCGTTCTTGTATGCTTGGTAATCTTTATTGGATGCCAGACACTGTGAATTTTACCTCAATAGGTGCTAAATATTTTCTTATTTCTATAAATATACTTGAGCTTTATTTTGGGAGGCAGTTACTTGAAAATAGTTCTGTCCTTTTGAGTCTTTGCTTTTAAGATGTTGTACCACATGAGCAGTATTTAAGACTAATCTTGACATTACTAAGACAAGAGCCTTCTTAGTACAGTTAACTCTTAAACAACACAGGTTTGAACTATGAGGGTTCACTTATACATGGATTATTTTTCAACAGTAAACACTACAGTATTATACAATTTGCAGTTGGTTGAATTAGTGGATGAGGTACTACAGATAGAGAGGAAAAGGATATACAGAGGGTTGACTATAAGTTATACGTGGATTTTAAGTAGTACAAAGGGTTGGTGCCCCTAACCCCTGAGTTGTTCAAGAATCAACTGTACTCCATCCAAAGCCTCATGAATTATGAGGTTTTCTAGTCCAGTTGGTAAATGTATATTTGGTTCTCAAAAGCAGAAGGGTAGGGTGGGGTGGGGACACTTTTCTTGTTTCTTAAGTGGAAGCTTTGATCATTGCTTTCAGAACTTTCTTCTTACATAAATAAGCATGTGAACTGTAAATTTCCCTTCCATACCACTTTGTCAGCATAAAACAAATGTTGATATGCGATGTTTCCATCATAACTAAAAATATTTTCTAATTTCCTTTGTGATTTCTTTGCTGATCCTTAGTTTACTTAGAGATATGTTAATTACCTCCAGTATTCTTGTCTGGAGAATCCCATGGACAAAGAAGCCTGGCAGGCAAGAGCCCATAGGGTCCCAGACAGTTGGACATGACTGAAGCAACTTACAATGCACACTTAACTTGTATGTTAATTACCAAATGTATCAGAATTTTCAAGTTTCCTTTGATTTCTATTTTAATTCCACTGAGTCAGAGAACACACCTCACATGACTTTTTAAGTCACTTTGGTTCACTTTCTGTGACTTCTTTCATGGCAGAGCGTTTTTTTTTAACCTTAATGAATGTAGCAAATACAGGTGAAAAGAATATAAATTTTCCTACGGTTATGAGAGGGCTTCCCAAGTGGCTCAGTGGTAAAAGAATCCACCTGCAGTGTAGGAGACATAGGTTTGATCCCTGGGTCGGGAATATTCCCTGGAGAAGGAAATGGCAACTCACTCCAGTATGCTTGCCTGAAAAACTCCAGGCACAGAAAAAGCCTGGTGGGCTATAGCCCATGTGGTAGCAAAGAGTTGGACATGAGTAAGTGACTGAGCATGCATGTATGCATGGTTTTAAGAAGAATTTTATCTATTTCAAGTAAGTCAAATTGGTTGATACACTATTCATATTTTCTATCTAGTGTTTTGAACATTACTATGAGAAAGGAGTGTTTTTATGCCCAATTACAACTGTAGTTTTTTTCCTTTTCTCATTGCAGTTCTAGTGATTAGTTTTTAGTACACAGACTTTAAAAGTTGTTATTATATATGACCACATTTAGGACACTTATGTCTTTAGGATTAATTGACATTTTCATCATTATGAAGTGTCCCCATTTAGCCTTCATAATAGTACTTGCACAGAATTTTAGTTCATTTAGTATTAACATAATATGTGATTAATAGAACACATATATTGGTTACTATTTTCTTATTTATATTTCAATCTTATACTTTCTATGTAAAGTAGATTTCTTATATATATATAATTGGTTTTTCTTTGTTACACAGTCTCACAATCTCTACATTCTCATAAGGATGTGAAGATAATTATCTATATGCTTATTATTTGTTTTCTATTTGTCTTGATTTTTATTTATCATCTTTCTCTACCTTCATTTGCAAATATCAAATATTTTAGGTATTTTCATTTCATTTCAACACTTGACTTAATTACTTTTATGTGTGTTTCATTGTTTTAGGGATGGTCTAGGGTTTACAATATGCATATTCAATTTCACAAAGTCCATCTTCAAATAACACAGGACTTGTCTGACAAAAACATACTTCCATTCCTCTTTCCTGTTGTTTGTGTTCTTTCCATACCTTTACATCTATAAAGTCAATTATCTTTTAAAGAAATTTAAACATAAGAAAAATATACTCATATTTTTACCATATCTCTTCGTTTCTTTGTGTTAATCTAGTTTCCTATCAGGTATCATTTTCTCCAGCTTGAGGAATTTACTTCGATAGTGTAATAGCTTTTGTAGCTTTTGTATGAAAAATAAAGTCTTAACTTAGTTTTCATTTCTGAAAGATACTTTTGTTGAATATAGCATTCCAGGTTGACATTTTATTTCTTTGGCACTTAGAAACATCATTACATTGTCTCCTGGCTTTCACTGCTTCTATTATGAACAGTGTAGTCATTATTTTGAAGGCTTCCCAGTGGTTCAGTGGTAAAGAATCTGCCTGCCAATGCAGGAGATGTAAAGACGGGGATTCGATACCTGGGTCAGGAAGATCCCCTGGAGTAGCAAATGGTAACCCAATCCAGTATTCTTGCCTGCAAAACTCCATGGACAGAGGAGCCTAGCAGGCTCAATGAATGTCTGTATTTAATGGTTTGCCTCTAAGGAGTGTAGAAGTTTATTTTGATGGGTCCTTAAATTTCATGCATATCAGGTTGATCCATTTGAGAATTCTTTATAAAACTATTTTGGTGGATCTAAAGCAGTGATTCTCCAAAGTATAATTCATAATTTTGGAGAATTTCTTGAGAATGTATAAAATTAATGATTACTATGTTGAAAAGCATTATCTAAATTCTATCACTATTAGTTACTAAACCAATTTACTGGCCCTCTCTGAGACTCAAGTTCCACATTAATTTTTAAAAAAAGCTAAGAATGCACTTCATATTAATGTCACCTGTTACCATTTTTTAATGAAAAAAAAAAAATTAACACAGCACCAAAAAGTAAGAACTGTCCCTATAGAAAACTGAGACTTAGTCTCCCAGTAACACAAGAAAATCAAACCTGTCATCTAGAAAATGAGAAATAATATATCATGTGACTTTCTCTCAAGCACAAATCTCAAAAGTGAATTTTTGCCTCCTTTGTTCAAATTACATTTTTTGTAATGTCAGAAATCTTCCAGTGCCTCTATTCATTTCCTTAAACACTATAAGCCATCAACACCTACAAACATTTGTTTCACCTTATGGAACTGCTCTTTTGAAAAAAATCGGACTAAGATTCTGTAGCAGAAGCAGCATATTACACATTAGATATTCAGGGCTAGACAGGACCCAGCTCAGAGGCTTTTTAAAATCATCCTGGGATACAACTTACCCACGAACAACTAGTAAGTTAATGGCAAAACCTACACGGCAATGTTCCATTGCTTTTCCCTATATACATTTTCACCTCAGATATTCAAAGATGCAGTCCTTGTATATCTTGCTGCTCAATCATACGAATTTAAACAAAAAGATCACTACTGTAATACCTATAGTTATCAACAGAATTATAAATGTGACAACTTAGAGTCTGAGACAAGAGGGTTCCAGAAAATGCTACTTCGTTTTCGGTTATTTACAGTATATCACTGGGTCCTACAGGATTTGAGACCACACCCAACAATGCACACAAAATACTGTACTAGATTGTTCTAAAGGCCAATGTTCAATTGTGTCTGTAAGATTAAAAGTCCTTTTTTCCTAAACATTTTTTTTGTTTGTTTAGTTGCTAAATCATGTCTCTTTGTGACCCCATAGACTGCAGCACACTAGGCTTCCCTGTACTTCACTATTTCCCAGAGATTGCTCAAACTCATGTCCACTGAATTGATGATGCCATCTGACGATCTCATCCTCTGTTGCCCCCTTCTCTTCCTGCCCTCAAATTTTCCCCAGCATGAGGGTCTTTTCCAGTCAGTAGGCTCTCTGTATCAGGTAGCCAGAGTACTGGAACTTCAGCTTTAGCCTTAGTCCTTCCAATGAATATTCAGGGTTGATTTCCTTTAGGACTGGCTAGCTTGATCTCCTTCCTGTCCAAAGGACTCTCAAGAGTCTTCTCCAGCACCACAATTCCAAAGCATTAATTCTTCAGCACTCAGACTTCTTTATGATCCAACTCACATCTGTACAGGACTATTGGAAAAACCATAGCTTTGACTATGCAGACCTTGGTTGGTAAAGTGACGTCTCTGCTTTTTAATACATAGTCTGGTTTCCCAAGGAGCAAGCGCCTTTTAATTTTGTGGCTGCAGTCACTATCCACAGTGATTCTGGAGCCCAAGAAAATAAAGTCTGTCACTGTTTCCACTGTTTCCCCATCTACTCGCCATAAAGTAATGGGACCAGATGCCATGATCTTTGTTTTTCTAACGTTGAGTTTTAAGCCAGCTTTTTCACTCTTGTCTTTCACCCTCATCAAGCAGCTCTTTAGTTCCTCTTCAGTTCAGTTCAGTCACTCAGTTGTGTCCAACTCTGCAATCCCGTGGACTGCAGCACGCCAGACTTCCCTGCCCATTACCAACTCCTGGAGACTACTCAAACTCATGTCCATCACGTCAGTGATGCCATCCAACCATCTAATCCTCTGTCATCCCCTTCTCCTCCTGCCTTCAATCTTTCCCAGTTATCAGAGTCTTTTCAAATGAGTCAATTCTTCACATCAGGTGGCCAACGTACTAGAGTTTCAGCTTCAGCATCAGTCTTTCCAATGAATATTCAGGACTGATTTTCTTTAGGATGGACTGGTTGGATCTCCTTGCAGTCCAAGGGACTCTCAAGAGTCTTCTCCAACACCACAGTTCAAAAGCATCAATTCTTCAGCGCTCAGCTTTCTTTACAGTCCAGTTCTCACATCCATATATGACTACTGTCTAGTCAAAGCTATGGTTTTTCCAGTAGCTACGCATGGATGTATGGATGTGGGAGTTCCTCTTCACTTTCTGCCATTAGAGTGGTATCATCTGCATATCTGAGGTTATTGATATTCCTCCCAGCAATCTTTATTCCAGCTTATGATGCATCCAGCACAGCATTTTACATGATGTACTCTGCATATGAATTAAATAAGCAGGGTGACGTTATATAGCCTTGAGGTATTCCTTTCCTAGTTTGAACCAGTTTGTTGTTCCATGTCCCGTTCTATTACTCCTAAACATAAATGTTCCATTAATTCTAACAGAAGCCTAATATTATAACTAGAAGGGGAGTATTCAAAATAACTTTACTATGAGCAAACATTCCAGTCATTTAGGAAGCATAATGATCAATAATGACTGTCAATTTTCATTAGCAACTGTGTTTTCTGTTTACCTCTTTGCTTCTTATACCATTGAACCTTTACCCAAATAAAGATACTCTGTGTTCACCATCCATAAAGCAGAATTATTTTAAGTTCAGTGGAGTACAGACTGGGCTAAAAGTCAAAAGACACTGACTGGCTGTTCTGGAGTCTGCTACTAACTACCATGGCAGGGTAGCCTCCCTAAGCTTTAAGTTCACATACCTGTAAAATAAAGCAGCTAGGTTAAATGCCCTCTAAGGGCTTTTCCAATCCTAAAACCTCATGTTCATATTACAGCCAATATGCGTTAAGCACTTGGGAAATACAAAAAATGAAAGATACGTCAGGATGAGAAGAGCTTCCTAACCACAAACAGAAAGAAAAGCTATAAAGGAAAAGTCCATTGTCGTAAAAATAAAAAAAAACTTCCGTGTCTCCAAAAGCACAATAAAATGAAAATGTAAACGAGGAAAATATTTGCAAAACATGTAATGAATAGGTAATCTCATTAGTATATAAGAAGTTCTTATAAATTTTTAAAAATGTTAAGGAAGTCACAGTAAAACATATAAGCTTACATAGAAAAGAGCCAATAAACCAAGTGTATTAATTAATTAAAAATTTAAAAAATTGAACTAAAAACATAAAATTTTTATTTCCAAACTGACAAGATTTTTTTTCTTTTTTTACTGTAATAAAATATTCAAACCAAATGTACCATTTTAAAGTATACAGTTCAGTGACATTAAATACATTCACATTATGTAACTACAACCACTACCCATCTACAGACTGTTTCATCAATCCACAATGCAACTCTTTATCCATTAAATAACTCCCCATTCCCACCCCCTCTCAGCCCATAATAACCACTATTCTACTTGCTGAAATTTGACCATTATAAGTACCTCTTATAAGTGGAATAACATGTATTTGTCCTTTTCTGCATCTGGCTTATGAAACATTTAGCCTAATGTCTTCAAAATTCAGCCATGTTGTAGTAAATAGCAGAATGTTGTTTCTCTGTAAAGTTGAACAATATTCTCCTCTATCTACATACCACATTTTGCTTATCCATTCATCAGTCGACAGTCAGTTGGGTTGCTTCCACTTTTTGTTCTGCTTTTCTGTAAAAGCTCCTATTTTCTATTATTTGGGATATATACTCAAAAGTGGAACTGGTAGATTATGTGATAATTCTATGTTTAATTTTTTAGAGAACTGACATACTATTTCCCCAGAAGCTGTACCATTTTGCATTCCTACCAACAATGCACAACACTTCCAATTTCTTCATACCCACAAAAAAGCAGATTTTAAAGCATCAAAGTGCCAACATTTGTTACTTTTTGTTTGGTTGGAGTAATTTTTTATATATATAACAGTCATTTTAATGGGCATGAAGTGGTATCTCATTGCGGTTTTGACATCCACTTCCTTAATGATTCATGATGTTCTGTATCGTCTCATGTGCCTACCAGTCACCTGTATCTTATTTGGGGAAATACCTATTCAAGTCCCTTTACTTATTTTAAAAAATTACTGTGATATAATTGACATATAACATAGTATAAGTATAACATATACATGTGCTGATTTGATATATTTATATACTGAAATACAATTAGGATTAGCTCTATCACATCACATGGTTTTTTGTAGTAGGAACTACTTTAATTGGTTTTTTGTTGTTGTTGTTAAGTCATAGGGGTTCTTTATATTCTGGATACTAATCCCTTTTCAGATATATGATTCACAAATATTTCTGCCATACGGTAAGTTGCCTTTTTACTCTATGGACATTGTTCTTTCAAGCATAACTTCTTAATTTTGATTAGGTCTGATTCACTTTCTTTTTCTTTTGTTCCTGTGCTTTGGTGTCATAAATAATAAATTGTTCCCAAAACCCCTGTCATAAAGCTTTTTCTCTATGTTTTCTAAGAGTTTTATATAGTCTCAGTTCTAATGCTGAAGTCTTAGTGAGAATTCTGTTTTTTTTAATATCACAAACTACTGGCAAGACTACAAATTAGTATACTGTTGATGGTAATTTAAAATAAGATTTCTCTAAAGAGTAATTTGGTAGACTATATCTAAAACTTTTAAAGTGTGTATCACCTCTCATGCAGAAGTACACCTCTAGGCATCTTTACGAAGAAAAAATATCACTGAGGTTCAACAAAGTTCACTATAACATATAACAGTGAAAGATCAAGAATGAGGTGAGCTCAAAATAACCAGCAAAAGTAAAATGGTATAATAAATCATAGTACAGGTTTTAAAAATTGTATGACTCAATGGTATTTTAAAATATAGAAAATGACCATGATGTAATATTGCAAGTAAAAAAAAAAAAAGCAGCTTTTAATGCATCAAACATAGTCTATCTCAATTTTGTAAAATAATTTATACAAAAGACATAGAATGAAACTGGGAATAAATGCAGCAAAATGTTAACTGTAGTTAAAAGTAGAATTACTGGCAATTTTTACTTTTTTCACACTTTTCAATTTATAAATGTTCTACAATCAACATTGGAACAGGAATATGGTTGGAAATGAATTATTTCAAAACAGAGCAAGGCAATTTCTATCCCAGGATTCAAGAAAGAAAGGGGAGACAAAGAAACTAATATCTATTGAAAGACTTTCTTCTAAGTGCCAAATTTCAACCACGTATATTGAATAGTAATAGGAACTTGTTACTTTTTCAAACAAGAAAATCTAGCAGTAGAGCAAAGAATTAAAAAGGAAACAGAAGAGAGGAAAGCTATTAACCAAGGGTATTAAAACAGCAAGATAAGAAATGGTAAAAGAAGGCATAAACTGTTTATGGTGAAATGGAAAAGGTGATGCACGAGACAGTAAGCTGAAAAAGACTCTTTAGCAGTGTTTCTTAAGATGTAGTTCTTCAGTTTCATCAGAATAACCTACTATTTGTTTCTAAAAATGCGTATTTGTGGGCTCTACCTTGTTACGGAATTAGAATCTAAATATATGGGATGTAACCCAGGACTTATACATTTAATCAACCCCCATCCCCTTTCCAAGGTGAGTTTTATGCATGTAAAATTAGTAACATTCTTATGGAATTTAATAACTAGTAGAACCTGAAAATGACAGGGATGAAGGAACAGAAGAAATGGTTGAGCTATCAAGAATGCTGGTACTAGCTCCATGTTGCTATAGACTCTTCATAATCCACAGCCTTGCCACACAACTGACGCTTTATACTTACTTTACCCTAACAATCACTTTTGCCTAAAGTTGGTTGCTTTCCATCATACTACCTAACCGCTTAATTTGTTCTTTAGGGAGTATACTTTATTAACCTCTGAAGCTGTTTACCTTAAAACTTAATAAGCATTTTAATGTCAATCCTATCCTTAAGGGACTAGAAGAGCACTTGAAGGCATACAATGAAATCAGAACCAGGTATTTACAAGGTAAAGAAAGCAGTAGGGCTAGAAAGGTAGGATAAGACCAGATAATAAAGGGTATATGTTACCATACAAACTATGAAATTATTTGTTCTAGTTCTGTGAAAAATATCATCGGTAGCTTGATAGGGTTTGCACTGAATTTATATATTGCTTTGGGTAGTACACCCATTTTCACTATATTGATTCTTCCAATCTACGAACATGGTATATTTCTCCATTTATTTGTGTCATCCTTGATTTCTTTCAACAGTGTAGAGACTCCTTTAAAAACTGGAAATAGAACTGCCATATGACCCGGCAATCCCAGTGCTGAGCACACATACTGAGGAAACCAAAACTGAATGAGACACATGTACCCCAATGTTTATTGCAGCACTGTTTACAATAGCTATGACATGGAAGCAACCTAGATGTCCATCAGCAGACAAATAAGGAAGTTGTGGTACACATACACAATGGGCTATTACTCAGCTATTTAAAAAAAAACACACACACATTTGAGTCAATTCTAATGAGGTGGATGAAACTGGAGCCTGTTATACAGAGTGAAGTAAGTCAGAAAGAAAAGAGACATAGACGTAAAGAACAGACTATTGGACTATGTGGGAGAAGGCGAGGCTGTGGGAGAAGGCGAGGCTGAGATGATATGAGACAATAGCACTGAAGCATGTATATTACCATATGTAAAACAGATGACCAGTGCAAGTTCGATGCATGAAGCATGGCACTCAAAGTCAGTGCTCTGGGACAATCCAAAGTGATGGGGTGGAGAGGGAGGTAGGAGAGGGGTTCAAGATGGGTAGGGTGGGGTGGTGGGCGGAGCACACATATGCGCCTGTGGCTGATTCATGCTGATGTGTGGCAGGGGCCTCCAGAAGCCCCTGGAGTGAAGTGACTGTCCTCCAATTAAAATAAATAAATAAATTTTTTTTTTTTAAAGGGTAAACGTATGCTAGGCTAATGCACTAGAACTTAACTGCAGTTAATCTCTTAACTCTGGATCTGATTTTTTTTCACTAGTTTTACCTTTTCAGAAAGTTTTATGAAATTATAAAGATTTCCTCCTGTATCTGGCTCCTTTTACATAGCACAATATTTGAGATTCAACCATGCTGTAACCAGCATCAGCAGTTTATTCCTTTTTATTGCTAAACAGTATTCCATTACATTGTTGTACCACAAGCTCTTTACTTATCAGTTGATGGACAACTGAGGTATTTCCTGTTTGGGGTTATTATGACTAAAGTTTCACTGAACGTTCATGTATAAGTCTTTGTGGGGAAATGTTTTCATTTCTCTTGAGTAAATATCTAGAAATATAATCACTAGGTCATACGGGTAAGTATGTTCTAATTGATAAGATTCTATTGTATCATACCAAACTACAAAACGTTTTTTCAAAATTGTATCATTTTGCATTCCCACTGCAATACATGAAAATTCTAGTTGCTCTGCCTCCATGTCACCCTTTGGCATTCAGTCTTTCTAATTTTAACCATACTAATAGTTGTCTGGTTGTTTCTCATGATTTTAGTTTTCATTTTCCTAATAACTAATAGTACTGAATTATTTTCATGAGATTATGTTCTACCTCTCCAACAAAAAATATTTTTTACCTATGTATTCTTTGATAAAGTGTTTGATAGACTCGTTTGCCCATGTTTTATGGGCTGTTTATCTTCCTCAGATTGAATTTTGAGAGGGCTTCCCTTGTGGTTCAGCTTGTAAAGAATCTGCCCGCAATGTGGGAGACCTGGGTTCTATCCCTGGATTGGGAAGATCTCCTGGAGAAGGGAAAGGCTACCCACTCCGGTATTCTGGCCTGGAGAATTCCATGGACTGAGTCCATGGGGTCGCAAAGAGTCGGACACAACTGAGTGACTCACTTTCATTTTAGATATCTCGGATATAAAACCTTTATAAGGCATGTGTTTTGCAAATATTTTCTTCCAATATTCTTCAGCTTGCCTTTTCATTTCTTTAAAGAATATCTTTCAAAGATCAGAGTGTGTGTAACTTTGATAAAGTTTAATATTTCAAATTTTCCTTTAGATTTGTGTTTTTTCTGTCCTAGGGAGCAAGGGGAACTTGGCCTAGCCCAAAGTCACAATGATCTTCTTTCAGAAATTTTATAGTTTTAGCTCTTACATTTAGGTCTGTACACTATTTTGGGTTAATTTTTCTATGTGGTATAAGGGTAATATGGAGGTGATGCTGATGTGGCTCCCCCTTTTTTTTTTTTTTTAAATTTCAATGTCCAAATAGTACCAACTCCACTTGTTGAAAAAATTATTATCACTAAAATGAATTAACTTATAAAGTTGTAAAAATCTGACTGACCAAATATATGTAGGTCTATTTCTTGACTTTATTCTGTACCAATGACCTATCTATCTTTGTTGCCAATACCATACTGACATGGTTACTATTTTTAAATGAGTCTTAAAAGTTAGGTGGTATAAAGCTAAAAATGTTTGATTTTTTTCAAAATTCTTTTGACTATTCTATACCATTTGCATTTCAATATAAATATTAGAAAAAACTTGTATCTATTTTTTGTAGCTGGAATTTTTACTGGAATTGCACTGATTCTATAGATTAATATGAAAAAAAAGGAAGCTTTATTAATATTGAGTCTTCCAGTTCATGAATGTAATATATCTCTCCTCCATTTGTTTAGGTTTTTAACTCATCAGGAATGTTTTATAGTTTTTCATTAGAGGCCTTACATATATTTTGTTATAGTTACCCTAGAAGGTGAAAGTGGTAGTCCCTCAGCCATGTCCAACTCTTCTGAGCCCCCATGGACTGGCCTGCCAGGCTTCTTTGTCCATGCAATTCTTCAGGCAAGAATACTGGAGTGAATAGCCATTCCCTTCTCCAGGGGATCTTCCTGACTCAGGGATCAAACCCGCATCTTCTGCACTGAGGCAGATTCTTTACCATCTAAGCCACTAGGAAAGTCCTAAGTCTTTTCAAAAATATTTTTATAATATAAAATATAAGTTTTTAGTAACAGTTTAGTTTCCAATTGTTTGCTGCTAGCATGAAGAAATGGAGAAGGAAATGGCAACCCACTCCAGTATTCCTGCCTGGAGAAACCCAGGGATGGGGGAGCCTGGTGGGCTGCCATGTATGGGGTCGCACAGAGTTGGATGTGACTGAAGCAACTTAGCAGCAGCAGCATAAAGAAATACAATCAATCTTTTATATATTTACTTTGTATCTTGTTGACCATAGGAATTTCAATTATTAGCTCTAGTATGTATTTTGTAGATTATCTGGGGCTTTCAACATAGATTATTATGTCATTTTTGGATAAAGATATTTCAATCAATATTTTATTTCTTCTTCTTTCTTGCCTTCTAACCTAGGACTTCCAGTAGAATGTTAAACAGAAATAGCAGGAGGGATCTTCCCTGCCTTGTTCTTATTCTTAGGTTGAAAGCATTCAATCATTTATCATTAAGTATTATACTAAGTATATGATTTTTATACATGCCCTTTATCAGGTTGAGGAATCTACCTTTAATTCCTAATTTTGAAGAGCTTCTTTCAAATGGATATTTAATTTTGTTAAATGCTTTTTCCATATCTGTTAAGATGACTGTATGGGATTTTTTAAAGTCTGTTGATAAGGTACATGATTTCCTAAAGCAAATCAATCCTAAATATTCACTGTAAGGACTGATGCTGAACCTGAAGCTCCAATACTCTGGCCACCTGATGTGAAGAGCTGACTCATTGGAAAAGACTCTGACGCTGGGAAAGACTGAGAGCAGGAAGAAAAGGAGGGGCAACAAAGGATGAGATGGTTGGACAGCGTCACCAACTCAATGCACATGAGTTTGAGCAAACTCTGGGAGATAGTGAAGCACAGAGAAGCCTTGTGTGCTGCAGTTCATGGGGTCTCGAAGAGTAAGACACAACTCAGTGACTGAACAACAAGGTACATTATATTTTTTTCAGTCACAGCAGTGACATGATTCTAATTCTACTCGTGATACATAACTTTTCATAGGTTCCAATTTATTTTTAATGAATTGGTTATGTCTACATCCCTTACTAAGTTCTATGAAGATAAATGTTATGCCTGTTTTCTTCTCCATCTTATACCTAGGATCGAATACAATACCTAGATCACAGTAGAAAACGCATACTGAGTGAATAAACAACGTGTAAACAAATGCAAGAACAGCAATTGCTATTAAGAAACAGCTAGAGCAGAGAAAGACCAAAAGTGGAGAACATAATGGGACTATCTCAATGAGGGTTGATATTTCCACAACAGAGTAGTTAAGGGGTAAAGGATCTAATCTGATTAGGAAAACAAAAAACAAACAGAAATTTCAAAGTTTCTACATGCCCAAGATATCTGGAGAAATTTAGGCTGATATCAGCAGTCTACATCAATCAGGGTGTGCGTTATTGTCATCACCAAAGTAGGAAATAAAGGCCAGGAAATCTGCTCTATTTCTCCTTGGTTACCACATATACTTGAATTAACCTAAAATTTTAAGTTTCCTTGATCCTCTCCAAACTAGAATTTCTTTTCCAAGCATATAAAGGAATTTCCAAACCAAATCTGTTTGTGTTCAGCTTGAAAAGTGAAAGTGTGAGTTGCTCAGTCGTGTCTGATTCTTTGTGATCCCATGGACTATACAGTCCCTGTAATTCTCCAGGCCAGAATACTAGAGTGTGGGTAGCCTTTCCCTTCTCCAAGGGATCTTCCCAACCCCAGGGATCGAACCCAGGTCTCCTGTATTGCAGGCAGATTCTTTACCAGATGAGCCACAAGGGAAGCCCAAGAATACTGGAGTGGGTAGCCTATCCCTTCTCCAGCAGATCTTCCCAAACCAGGAATCAAACCAGGGTCTCCTGCATTGCAGGTGGATTCTTAACCAACTGAGCTATCATCAATTTAATATCCTATAATAGCATAATTGCCTAAAATGAGAGAGAAGGTCAGAAGATGTATGCAAAACAAAGGATAAGCTCAAAAGTACAACAATCCTAAAATACCAAGATACACTAAGATGTTTGTTTTTATTGAAGTATAGTTGATTTACAATGTTGTGTTACTTCCTGGTATACAGCAAAGTGACTCAATTTATACATATACAAATACTCCTTTTCATACTCTTCTCCATTATGGTTTACTGCAGGATAAGTATAGTTCTCTGTGCTATATGGTAGGATGTTACTGTTTATCTATTTTATATATAGTTAGTTGTATCCTCTAATCCTAAACTCTTAAATTATCCCTCCCCTACCTCCTTTCCCCTCTGGTAACCATGTTTGTTTTCTATGTCTGCAAGTATGTTTCTGCTTTATGAATAAGTTCATTTGTGTCATATTTTAGATTCCAAATATAAGCAAACTATCACTTGATAACTGTCTCTAACTTATTTCACTTAGTATGGTCATCTCTAGGTCCATCCATATTGATGCCAATGGCAACGTTTCATTCTTTTTATGACTGAGTAGTATTTCATTGGGTATACCACATCTTCTTTATCCATCCAAGATACATTATGTTTACAAGAGATTGTTTGGCTGATAGAAGAGGTAATAATTAAAAACGCCTTACATTAAGGGCATATTCCTATTGCTTTTTCTTCTCCAGACTTTAGCCCACTAAGATGGTAAACAAGTTGGCCTTTGGAAAGCCAGGAGAATGGTCTGAGCAAATCAGAAATTCAAGCTGCATATGAATTGGAGCTATAGGAAAGGAAATTCTCAAAAAAAAAAAAAAAAACCCACAAACTAAAAGAAAAGGAAAATGGATAGGAGAAGAAACCATTAAAGTTTAAGTATCAGATCAGGGTATCTGATCTGATAAGTATCATCCCATTATCTGATAAATGTACTCAACAAATATTTAACTAACACCTACTATTGCCAAGCACCAAGGCACAATAAAGATAGGAAATTATGGCCATCTTCAAGGAATTCACAATCTAACATAAAGATAACGTGTTATGAAACCATAAAACAACTGCTATACATCAATATATAATGGACAGAAAGAGAGCACAGGGCAAGAACCAATCACCATCTCACTGTGAGACTCTGAAACACCTGAAAAGGAGGTTCCAAAAGATACATCCTAAAATGAACCATGGATCTAAAGTGTGAAACTATCTGGAAGTGATGCCTCACAAAGAATGTGCTATTTCCAGTTTTATTGAAATATAATTGTTATATAACATTATAGTGGTTCCAAAGTACCCACCCACCCATAATGATTTGCTATATGTACTACAAAATCATTACCACCATAAGTTTAGTTGGCAATCACCTTCTTAAAATTTTTTCCATGCCATGAGAACTTTTTTAAGATCTACTGTCTTAGCAAATTTAAAATACCTAATACAGTGTCACTAACTATAGTCACAATATTATCCATTATATCCCCATAAAGCACGCATTTTAATTTCAACATAATTCTGTGCTCAATTATGGCTGAATGAACTGAAGATGTTTAGCCTGAAGAAATGGGGGGAAATAGAACTGTCTTTTAATATCTGGAAAACTATCAAGAGAGAAAAGATATCACTTTGTGTATTCTTTCTCTGAAAACAGAATGAGATCAAAGTAGAACGAGGTCAGGTGAAGTGAAGTGAAGTCACTCAGTCATATCTGACTCTTTGCGACCCCATGGACTGTAGCCTAGGCAAGAGTACTGGAGTGGGTTACCATTTCCTTCTCCAGGGGATCTTCCGGACCCAGGGATTGAACCTGGGTCTCCCACATTGTAGGCAGACGCTTTACTGTCTGAGCTACCAGGGAAGCCCTGGCAGAATGAGGTCAAAGTGGTCACTTAAAATAAAAAAAAATTAATACATTTAGCTGATATCTCTGTTTTGCATGTGGTTGACAAAGTGTTTTTATTTAAAAATTTTTAGTCAGAACTGCTGAACAATGGAATTACTTCCTTAAAATTAATAAGCATCCCATTGCTAAAAGAATTTAGGCACACACTAGATAAACCTAAAACAAAAATGTGGAGAAGGCTACTTACTTAGTGATCAGCTAGACAAGCTTTTACAGATCTTCCAAAACCATTAGTCACTATGAACCAGTAAGTCACTTACTCTCTTATGTCAGTTCTCACATCTATAATGTGCGGATCCAGGTTCTGGCTACCTCAAGGTAACATGAAAATAAGTAAGCCAATGAGTATAAAAGGGCAGGGGCAGCAGTGAGGCAGGATCAGGAGAGGGAACTATAGCATGAATCTGTCACTGGTAGAAAAGGAGAGAACTTTTCAGCTAACTGAAGACCACAACCCCACCTTTATGCTCAGGATTGCATATTCCTCCAGACACACCATTATTATTCCTGCTTCTGTGCTTTTCCTTGACTAGAATAAACTCCTATGTCCACATGACATATTTTAACTCATAGCCTGGTTATTTCATTTCCTGAAATATTTCATAGCCTGGTTCCTCTGTAATCTTTCCTAATCACCCTCATAACTCTATTTATTCCCTTCCCATATTTCCAAGTCATCAAATAAAACTGAATTGCTTCTTTTTCAACAATCTCATAGCACTCTGTATTTTCATAACTGACACTGTTTTATTGGAAAGATCATGAATTCTAGATTTGTTTAAGACTAAATCTGTGGTTCAGGAATTCTCTGAGCCTCAGTTTATTCCTCTTCAAAACAGTTTTAATAACATCTGCCCTACAGTATTGTTGGAAGGGTTGTACAGCAATTAAGTATAGTCAATACAGTAGCTGGTGTACAGTAGGTAATGTATGTTTGTGTGCATGTGTGTAAATGAATGAATGAGTAGATAAATGTCCTTTTTTCTTTGTCTTCTTCCTCATAAATGTCCTTTTTTCTTTGTCTTCTTCCTCTCTCTATCCAAATAGATGATGGAGTTTTCTGGGATAAGGGATTCCTTATTTATACAAAGCCCAAGACCTTAGCATAATATTAAGCATAAAGTAATCAGCAAACACCTATAATAAAATGACCCATTCTAATTGCACAGAAGTCTTTTGAAATTTACTTCCTAATTTTCAGCAGTAATTGCTAAACATGAGACCCTGGGAAAGTACAACATTATTTACTATTGCTATTACCTCATTTTATTGCACTCTGCAGGTTATTTCCTTTCTTACAAATTGAAGGTCTGTGGCAATCAGGAAATCTACTGGTGCCATTTTTCCAAACTTTTGCTCACTTCATTCCTATGTCATATTTTGATAAGACTCATGAAACTTCAGACTTCTTCATTACTCTTTTATTTGTTATGGTGATCTGTGATCAAATGACCTCTGATGTTACTAGAGAAATTGTTTGGGGGCACTATGAACAACACCCATATAAGACTAGGAACTTGATAAATACTGTGTGTACTCTGACTGATCCACCATCAGGCCATTCCCCTTTCTCTCTGTTCCTTGGGTCTCCCTAATCCCTGAGTCACAATAATATGGAAATTAGGACAATTATTAACTTTACAATGGCCTCCAACTGTTCAAGTGAAAGAAAGGGTCATATATCTCTCACTTTAGAATCAAATGCTGGAAATGATTAAACACAGTGAAGAAAGCATGTAGAAAGCCAAGACAGCCCAAAAGCTAGGTAGGCCTTTTTGAACAAACATTATCAAAGTTGTGAAAAGGAAAAGTTCTTAATGAAAATTAAAAGTGCTATTTCAGTCAATACACAAATGAAAGAAAGTGAAACAGCCATATTTGTGACACAGAGGAAGATTCAGAGGTCTGCACCAATCAAACCACAACAATCCCTTAAGCCAAAGCCTAATTCAGAGAAAGGTCCGAACTCTCTTCAATTCTAAGAAGGCTGAGAGAGGTAAGTACAAAAGAAAAGTAGGAGGCTAGCAGAGGTTCCTTCAAGAAGTTTAAGGAAAGAAGCCATCTCCATAACAACAAAATGCAAGGTAAAGCTGCAAGCGCTGAGGTAGAAGCTAAGGCAAGTCAGTCAGAACATTAGTTAAGATAATGAAGAAGGATACACTAAACAACAGATTCTCATAGACAAAACAGCCTTATATTGGAAGAAGATTCCACCCAGGGCTTTCACAGCTAGAGAGAAGTCAGTGTTGCTGTTGTTCAGTCACTGAGTCATTTCCAACTCTTTGGGACCCCAGGGATTCCAGCACACAAGCTCCCCAGTGCTTCACTATCTCCTGGAGTTTGCTCAAATTCATGTCCACTGAATCAGTAATGCCATCCAACCATCTCAATCTCGGTCATCCCCTGCTCCTCCTGCCTTCAATCTTTCTCAGAATCAGGTGCTTTTCCTATGAGTTAGCTCTTCCCATCAGGTATCAAAAGTATTGGAGCTTCAGGTTCACCATCAGTCCTTGCAATGAATATTAAGGGTTGATTTCCTTTAGGATTAACAGGTTTGATCTCCTTGTAGTTCAAGGGATTCTCAAGAGGCTTCTCAGTCAGTTCAGTAACTCAGTCCTGTCAGATGTTTTGTGACACCATTGCAGCACTCCAGGCTTGCATGTCCACACCAACTCCGGGAGCTTGCTCAAACTCATGTCCATCAAGTCAGTGATGCCATCCAACCAACTCATCCTCTGTCGTCCCCTTCTCCACCTGGCTTCAATCTTTCCCAGCATCATGGTTTTTTCCAGTGAGTCAGTTCTTTCCATCAGGTGGCCAAAGTACTGGAGTTTCAGCATCAGCATCAGTCCTTCCAATGAATATTCAGGACTGATCTCCTTTAGGATGGACTGGTTCAATCTCCTTGCAGTCCAGGGGACTCTCAAGAGTCTTTTCCACCACCACCACACTTCCAAAGCATCAACTCTTCAGCACTCAGCTTTCTTTACAGTCCAACTCTCATATCCATACATGACTATAGGAAAAAACATAGCTTTGACTAGACTCACCTTTGTCAGCAAAGTGATGTCTGCTTTTTAATATGCTGTCTAGATTGGTCATAACTTTTCTTCCAAGGACCAGGTGTCTTTTAACTTCATGGCTGAAGTTACCATCTGCAGTGATTTTGGAGCCAAAGAAAATAAAGTCTGTCACTGTTTCCATTGTTTCCCCATCTATCTGCCATGAAGTGATAGGACCAAACACCATGATCTTAAGTTTTCTGAACGCTGAGTTTCAAGCCAACTTTTTCACCCTCCTCTTTTACTTTCATCAAGAGGCTCTATAGTTCTTCTTCACTTTCTACCATAAGAGTGGTATCATCTGTGTATCTGAGGTTATTGACATTTCTCTTTTGAGATATTGATACTTCTATGCAAAGTATCACACAAAATGCCAGGCAATCTTGGATTTCAGCTTGTGCTTCATCCAGCCCGGCATTTCACATGATACTCTGCATATAAGTTAAATAAGCAGGGTGACAATATATAGCCTTGATGTACTCCTTTCCCAATTTGGAACCAGTCTGTTGTTCCATGGCTGGTTCTAATGGTTGCTTCTTGACCTGTGTACAGATTTCTCAGGATGCAGGTCAGGTGGTCTGGTATTCTCATCTCTTGAAGAATTTTCCAGTTTGTTGTGATTCACACAGTCTAAGGCTTAGTGTAGTCAATAAAGCAGAAGTAGATGTTTTTCTGGAACTCTCTTGCTTTTTCAATGATCCAACAGATTTTGGCAATTCGATCTCTGGTTCCTCTGCCTTTTCTAAATCCAATTGGAATATCTGGAAGTTCTCGATGCACACACTGTTGAAGCCTGGCTTGGAGAATTTTGAGTGTTACTTTGCTAACGAGTGAGATAAGTGTAATTTGTGCAGTAGTCTGGCATTATTTGGCATTGCCTTTCCTTGGAATTGGAAGGAAAACTGACCTTTTCCAGTCCTGTGGCCACTGCTAAGTTTTCCAAATTTGCTGACATATTGAGTGCAGTACTTTCACAGCATCATCTTTTAGAATTTGTAATAGTTCAACTGGAATTCCATCACCTCCACTAGCTGTATTCGTAGTGATGCTTCCTAAGGCCTACTTGACTTCACATTCCAGAATGATTGATCACGCCACTGTGGTTATCTGGGTCATTAAGATCTTTTTTCGTATAGTTCTTCTATGTATTCTTGCCGCCTCTTCTTAATATTCTCTGCTTCTGTTAGGTCCATACCATTTCTGTCCTTGATTGTACTGATCTTAGAATGAAATGCTCCCTAGGTATCTCTAATATTTCTTGAAGAGATCTTTAGTCTTTCCCATTGTATTGTTTTTCTCTATTTCTTTGCATTGATCACTGAGGAAAGCTTTCTTATCTCTCCGTGCTAAGAGTCTTCTCTAGTACCACAATTTGAAAGCATCACTGTTTTGGCACTCAGCCTTCTTCATGGTCCAACTCTTACAGCCTTACATGACTACTGGAAAAACCATAGCTTTGACTAGACAGACCTTTGTCAGCAAAGTGATACCTCTGATTTTTAATATGCTGCCTGGGTTTGTCATAGCTTTTCTTCCAAGGAGCAAGCGTTTTTTAATTTCATGGGTGCAGTCACTATCCAAAGTGATTTTGGAGATGTCAATGCCTCACTACACAGCTACAAAGGACAGGCTGACTCTCTTCTTGAGGGCTAATGCCACCAATAGTCATTTTATCATTCTGAAAATCCTAGTACCATTAAGAATCACAGTAAATCTGTGATAGAGCACTCTGTTTGTGCTCTATAAATGGAACAACAAAACCTGGATGGAAACAGATCTGATAACATTATTTACTGAATATTTTAAGCCCACTGTTGAGTTCCTACTGTTCAGAAAAAAAAGATTCCTTTCAAATTATTTCTTTCTACTGACAATGCACCTGGTCTTAAAAGAGCTCTGATGGAGATGTATAAAGAGATTCATGTTGTTTTCATGCCTGCCAACACAACATTTATTCTGCAGTCTATGGATGAAAGAAAGAGCCACTCGAAATTTTAAGTCTTACTTTTTGAGACATACATTTCATATGGCTATAGCTGCCATAGATGATAATTCCTCTGATGGATCTGAGCAAAGTAAATTCAAAGCCTTCTGGAAAAGATTCACCATTCTAGGTGCCATAAAGGATAGTCACAATTCATGGGAAGAGGTCAAAATATGAACATTAACAGGAGTTTGAAAGAAGTCGATTTCAGCCATCATGGATGACTTTGTGGAGTTCAAGACTTCAGCGGAGGAAGTAACTGCCAATGTGGTGCAAATAGGAAGAGAACCAGAATCAGAAGTAGAGCCTGAAGATGTGACTGAATTGTTGCCATCTCATGGTAAAACTTGAACAAAGGAAGAGCTGCTTCTAATGCATGAGCAAAGAGAGTATAGTTTTTTGAGATAAAATCTACTACTAGTGAAGATGCAGTGAAGATGCTGAAATGACAGCAAAGGACTTAGAATATTACATACCCTTAGTTGATAAAGCACTGGCAGGGATTGAGAAGATTCATTCCAGTTTTGAAAGAAGTTCACTGTGGGTAAGTGCTATCAAACAGCATCACACACTACAGAGAAAACATTTGTGAAAAGAAGATGTGGAAATTGATGTGGAAAACTTCACTGTTGTCTTATTTTAAGAAACTGTCACAGGCAAGCCAATCTTCAGCAACCGACACCCTAATCAATCAGCATTCATCAGCACTGAGACAAGATCCTCAACCAGCAAAAAGGCCAAAGGCACAAATGATGATTTATATACATCTCTATTTTTAAAATGTTTACTAAAGCACAGTATCTAAAAATGTGGGGCTAAATTTTTAAAAACTGCTAATGCATAAATAAAAATAAATTATGCACAGTAAGACCAGTATGGGATGATGCTTATTTAGACTTCAAATTGACCTTATATGATGTATATAACTCAAATCATTATGCTTCACACCTTAAACAGTGCTCTATGTCAATTATAACTCAATAAAACTTGAAAAATGATTTTATAAATAATTAGGAGTACATAATTGTTAACATGGTGACAACAGACATGAGTTTGCTGATGGACCAAAGAAAAATATTACTAATAGACAACATTTGCTGTCTTTCCTCTTCAAAAGTATAAGCTATGATCAGTTCTCTTGCTTCATGCTGATTCATACATATGAGGCAAAAAAGGTTGCTACTATTTCTTTCTATATGTACTGATAACAACAACAAAATTACAGAATTTACCTGTATTTAAGAGTCAAGACCAGAAAACAAGTTCATATATTCAAGACAAAAACTGGTTTGAAATATTCCAAACTATTTTTTTTTTTTTTGGTTCAAATGCACTTGGTAAATGTTTTAACTCCATACTCAAACACTTTTACACCAAAATGGCATCCAACATAATAAAAGGATTAAAAGCTCTTTTTAAAGAAAGAAAATTAAAAAGAAATAAATAAGGTAAATGGTTCAACTCACAACAAACCTATTTTTCTGCTACACTCCAAAAATGGAACTAAGGCTATGCTGAACAGGCCCAGCAAAAGCAGGTTTGCAGACAGACTTTATTGAACAAACTGTATTGAACAAATACCTGTATGTCCATTGCTAGATCTTAGACATAAAAATATACAATAACTCCTATCTTCAAGGTGACACTACTTCACACTAGATAGTATTACTGCTTTAAAATAATTCTTTAAGTTTATTCAAGAAAATTCCAAACAATTTTGTAATAAAATGAAACTACAGTAATAAAAAGGACCCAAAAATATTAACAGACCAATACAATTACCACTAGGTGTCACTCTGATATAAAGTTCTTGGCTGTCTTTAGGCTTACTTTTATATTTTGTAAACTCTTCCTGGTAATAACACGGGAATGACATTATCTTATTTAGCATCTCTCTGTACTTTAGTATTTATTTACATATACATATACATATATATATATATATATATACATAGAGAGAGAGAGAGAGAGAGAGATACAGGAAAAGTAATATTTGTCCAACTCTTTAGTAACAGTAAGATGGTCAACAGCTAAAAACTAACAATTACATTGTAAAGTCACATAAAATTTCATGTGTCTCTTTTTTAAATTTCCTGCAGTAGATGGATTAATGTGCATACACATTTATACACATGCTCATTTACTGAGACATACATTTTCTCAACTGATACCACTCTATGCTAAATATTGCATTTAGAGGAAGGATTCAGAGAAAAAAATAGAACTTGGTCTCTGTGTTTGAGAAGTTAACATTCACAAGGGAAAACCAAAACACAAAAAAAGAGTAAGATGTTTTAATATCAATTTTGAAGGTATACACAAAATTTTATGATATCATAGGAGATGAATCAAAGTAACTATGTCCACGGTGGTTAGGAAGGGCTTCATAAAGGGAGATATTTACTCATCATATTGATAGATGAGTGTACGCTTACCAGAAAACTAAAACAAGAAAGAACAAAGTCAAACAGAATATAGAAAGTAAGGTACCAACCAAGGATATGAGGAGATTTAGAAAGATTATAAAAGATCACCATAGGAAAACTATGTAATACACAGACTACAGGAAGGAAGAAACTGAAAGAACAGAAATAGAGGGAGGAATTGTTACAGTAACTAATGAAAGAAACTAATTCTTGAACTGCAACATAAGGGATCAAAATAAAGGAGGAATTCAAGTGATACCATGAAACTAAGAGAACTTAATCAAAAGAGTGAAAGAAAAAAAAAAACTTCCAACAATTCCAAATATCCCTGAGTGTGCCTTCCACAGTGATGCATATCAACAAACCAATAATGAACAAAGAAATTATGCATGATGTGACTATTTAACTGGTATATAGCTCATAATAAGAGAATAACTATAATCCAGAACAAATAAAAAATTGGAACAGTGTGGACAAGTAGTAGAAAGATACATATCATACAATAATAGTATCTGGCTTACAATTTATTTGGAATCAAGTTTCATTTATAAAATGTATGTAGCTACTTAAATTGTATTTGTTTTCAAAATGAATGATAACACAAATGCTTCTACTCTATAATACTACAGTAGAAGTCCATTTTTACAGTTAATTAAAAGACTAAGAGTTTATAAACGTGACCCCTAGAAACTCTATCATATATTTCTATAACAAAGCTTTAAAATAGTTCACATTCTCCAAACTAGGATAGAATTAAAGTATAATTTTAACATATATAATCGAGAAGTGAACATTTTCATCACCATCTTTGAAATGAGCAGGGACACAAAACTGATTCCAACTGAGTGAACCAATAAAAAGTGGTTCAAGTGATTAAAATATCCATGAACTTTCATCATATCCCAAATACTTCAACAACAAAAAAGTGAAGTCGCTCAGGCATGTCTGACTCTTTGCAACCCTATGGACTATAATCCACCAGGCTCCTCCTCCATCCATGAGATCTTCAAGGCAAGAATACTGGAGTGGACTGCCATTTTCTTCTCCAGGGGATCTTCCTGACCCAGGGATTGAACTCAGGTCTCCCACAACAAAAAGAATCAGGTCAATTTGAAAGAAACACTATTAACTACTCAGTCACATGCTATACAACAGCAGTTAAAATTTATTTAATACAGAACTGTATTCTAGATTCTTAAAATAGATAAAAATTTGATAGAATTTTATGATTTAAAAGAGAAAGTAAGATATGACACTGAGTTACTTCTCTAATTACAGTGAATACATTCATCATTATGCTAAGAAAGTAAAGGCCGGCTAATACCCTCCTAATATACCAAGGATAACTTAGCAATATTACTGAAAATACATATGAGCAATAAGCATGGTCAATTCTAACTAATTACAATACTACTGTAAAGATAAATAAAATTATTTTTTAATATCAGTAGATGAGTTTTGTGATTTTAAAAATGCAAGCTCATTTTAAATATCAGCAAAGAGTTAATATAAAAATTAAAAAACTATAAAAAAGAATCAAACATAAATCCTGGAGCTGAAAAATATAATAAGTGAATTGAACATTTCACTAAAGAGGCCCAACAATAGACTTGATTAACAAGAATAATCTATGTGCTAAGACATGTCACTTGAAATTATCCAGAGAAATAAAATGAAGGATAAAAAAGACTGAAGAAAGGCCAAAAGCCTTACGGTCATCCATTAACGGACAAATATACACATAATGGGAGCTACAGAGGGAAGGAGAAAGCATATTTGAAGAAATAATGGTTGAACACTTCCCAAATATGGGAAAGAAAAGACATTCAGATTCATAAAGCACAAAAGATAACAAGAAGGATGACTCCTAAGAAATCTACATCAAAACACATTAAAATCAAACTGTCAAATTAAAGGATGTGAATGCGTGCATGTGTGCTCAGTCATGTACAACTCTGCAACCCCATGGACCGTAGCCTGCCAGGCTTCTCTGTCCCTGGAATTTTCCAGGCAAAAATATTGCAATGGATTGCCATTTCCTACTCCAGGGGATCTTCCTAATTCAGGGATCAAACCCACATGTTCTGAGTTTCCAGCATTGGCAAGTGGATTCTTTACCACTGAGTCACCTGGCAATTAAAGGATAAAGAGAAATGTGAAACAGCAAGAGAAAAGCTTGTCACATAGAGGGAACCTTCACAAGACTATCAGCTAATATTTCTCAGTAGAAACCTTTCCAGTCAAAAGAGAATAGAATAATATATTCAAAGTGCAAAACCACCAAACAAGAATACTATGGCCAGCAAAATTATCCTTCAAATATTCAGGCAGAATAAAGACTTCACCAGATAAACAAAAGCTGAGAGAGTTCATCAACAGTAGGCCAACCTAATAAGAAAAGCTAAAGAGAGTACTCTAAGTTGCAACAAGAAGACACTATATAGAAACAAACCACAAAATATTTTAACAGTGGTACTTAGAACACTTAATCTGAGAGAGGAGTTAAAAGACAAAACTGCAAAAAATAAGTATAACTAAAAATATGTTAACGTATACATAATATAAAAAGATGCAATTTATGAATTAGTAACAAAAACAGGCAGGACAGGTGGTCTGGTACTTCATCTCTAAGAATTTTCCAAAGTTTGTTGTGATCCACACAGTCAAAGGCTATGGCATGGTCAATAAAACAGAAATAGATGCTTTTCTGGAACTCTCTTGCTTTTTTGATGATCCAACGGATATTGGCTCTTGAGAAATCTGTATGCAGGTCAGGAAGCAACAGTTGGAACTGGACATGGAACAGACTAGTTACAAATCGGGAAAGGAATATGTCAAGACTATGTATTGTCATCCTGCTTATTTAACTTCTATGCAGAGCACATCATGAGAAATGCTGGGCTGGATGAAGCAAAACTGGACAAGATTGTTGGGAGAAATACCAATAACCTCTGATGTGCAAATGACACCACCATTATGGCAGAAAGAGAAGAACTAAAGAGCCTCTTGATGAAAGTAAAGAGAAGAGTGGAAAAGATGGCTTAAAGCTCAACATTCAGAAAACTAAGATCATGGCATCTGGTCCCATCACTTCATGGGAAATAGATGGGGAAACATTGGAAACAGTGGCTGACTTTATTTTTCTGGGCTCCAAAATCACTGCAGATGGTGACTGCAGCCATGAAATTAAAAGACACTTGCTCCTTGGAAGGAAAGTTATGACCAACCTAGACAGCATATTAAAAAGCAAAGACATTACTTTGCCAACAAAGGTCCATCTAGTCAAAGCTATGGTTTTACCACTAGTCATGTATAGATGTGAGGGTTGGACTATAAAGAAAGCTAAGCGTGAAAGAATTGATGCTTTGGAAGTATGGTGTTGGAGAAGACTCTTGAGAATCCCTTGGACTGCAAGGAGATCCAACCAGTCCATCCTAAAGGAAATCAGTTCTGAATATTCACTGGAAGGACTGATGCTAAAGATGATACTCCAATACTTTGGCCACCTGATATGAAGAACTGACTCATTTTAAAGACTCTGATGCTGGGAAAGATTGAAGGCAGGAGGAGAAGGGGACGACAGGATGAGATGGTTGGATGGTATCACCAACTCAATGGACATGAGTTTGAGTTAACTCCAGGAGTTGGTGATGGAAAGGGAGGCCTGGCATGCTGCAGTCCATGAGGTCGCAAAGAGTTGAACATGACTGAGTAACTGAACTGAATTGAACTGACCAAAAAGAGGAGAGAATAAAACAGCAGAGGTTTTGTATATGACTGAAGTTAGGTTAAAATAGATTGTAGTAACTGTAAGATGTCTTATATAAACCCAATGGAAAGTACAAAGAAAATACCTAAAGGAGATATACAAAAGAAAATGAAAAGAATCAAAGAATGACACTACCAAAAAAAAAAAAAAAAAGGAAGACAGTAAAACAGGAAAATAGAGATAAAAAAGCCACAAGACAGAAAGAAATAATTAACAAATGGCAACAGTAACTCCTTTCCTATCAGTTATCACTTTAAATGTAAATGGATAAAACTCTTCAATCAAAAGACATAGACAGGCTAAATGGATTAAAAACACAAACTCCAACTATATGCTGTCTATTGTGTCCACAACTATATGCTCAGTTGTGTCCAAATCTTTGCAACCCCAGGTACTATAGCCCATCAAGCTCCTCTGTCCCTGGGATTTTCCAGGTAACAGTACTGAAGTGAGTTGCCAAAGGTATCTTCCTGACACAGGAATCAAACCCACGTCTCAGGCATCTCCTGCACTGACAGGTGGATCCTTTACCACTGAGCCACCTGGGAAGCTCATATACTGTCTATAGGAGACTCTAGCTTCATGAACACATACAGGCTGAAACTGAAAGAATGAGAAAAGACATTCTGTGTAAATGGTCCAAAAACAGACAACTAAATGAAGGCAATCCCTTGCTCTCCCTATCCCTCTCTCCCACTCCCCCAAACACCACACACACACACATACACACACACACACACACACACGAATACTATTCAGCCATAAAAAAGTATGAAATGCTATCATCTGCAGAAACATGGATAGATCCAGAGAAAGGCAATGGCACCCCACTCCAGTACTCTTGCCTGGAAAATCCCATGGATGGAGGAGCCTGGTGGGCTGCAGTCCATGGGGTCTCAAAGAGTCGGACATGACTGAGCGACTTCTCTTTCACTTTTCACTTTCATGCACTAGAGAAGGAAATGGCAATCCACTCCAGTGTTCTTGCCTGGAGAATCCCAGGGATGGGGGAGCCTGGTGGGCTGCCATCTATGGGGTCGCACAGAGTCGGACAAGACTGAAGTGATTTAGCAGCAGCAGCAGCAGAAACATGGATAGATCCAGAGAATATTATACTTGGTGAAATTAGACAGAGAAAGACAAACTTATATGTGGAATCTAAAAATCTAATACAAATGAATGTATATACAAAACAGAAAGAGACCCAAAGACATAGAAAGAAACTTATGGCTAAAAATGGGGAGAGGGAGCCAGGGAAGAAAAATTAGGAGTATGGGATTAACACACTACTTGCCTGGAGAATCCCAGGGACGAGGGAGCCTGGTGGGCTGCCCTCTATGGGGTCGCACAGAGTCAGACACGACTGAAGTGACTTAGCAGCAACAGCATGCATGAAATAAGTAAACTGCACAGCACTGGGAATTACACCAAATACATTGTAAAAATCTATAGGGGAACATAATCTACAAAAGCACTGAAAAACTATACTGCATACCTGAAATTAACACAATGCTGTAAATCAATTATCCTTCAATCTAAGAAAAGAAAAGAAAAAAATGTTGCGAGAAAATATTATATAATGATAAAAGAAGCTATTCACCAGGAGGACATGTCAATTATGAGCATATATGTACTCAACATCAAAGAACCCAATTTACAAAGCAAACAAGGAAAGAATCAAGGGGAGAAGTATACAACAACACAAAAATAGCAGAGGATTTCAATAATTGATAAAACTTCCACAGAGAAAATCAATAAGGACTTGAACAAAAATTGTAGACAAAATGGAACTAATAGACATGTACAAAACAGAACACCCAACAGCACCAGAATACACATCCTCTTAAGCACACAAAGAACATGCTCAGGACAGATAATAAATTTAAGAAGAAAAGCATAAAGGAAAGTGCTGCTGACTTTTAGTTTCATTATACTGTGGTTGGAAAACATTCGTGGTATGATTTCAGTCTTCTTAAATCTGTTAACTTGTTTGTAACCTAATATGGCAGGATTCCCAGGCAGCTAAGAGGTAAAGAGTCCACCTGCAAATGCAGGAGATGCAGGTTTGATCCCTGGGTCGGGAAGATCCTCCGGAAAAGGAAATGGTAACCCACTCTAGTATTCTTGTCTGGGAAATCTCATGGATGGAGGAGCCTGGAGGGCTACAGACCATGGGGTCACAAAAGGTAGATATGACTTAGTGACTAAACAACCACCACCACCTAATATGTCCTCTACCCCAGAAAATTCACAAATATGTAGATATTAAACAATTTAATGCTTGAACAACCAATAGGCCAAAGAAGAAATAAAGAGAAGTAGAAAATACCATCAGACAAATGAAAACATAACATTACCAAAACTTATGGAAAGCCATACTAAGAGGAAAGTTTCTAGCAATAGATTCCTACATTTTAAAAAGTAGAAAGATCTCAAATAAAAACAATACTAAAATTCATATGGAACCACAAAGGACCCTAAATAGCCAAAACAATCTTGAGAAAGAAGAATGAAACTTGAGGCTTCACACTTACTGACTTCAAGAAATTTTACAAAGTAATCAAAACAGCCCAGGACTGGCATAAAGAGGAGAACAAAATAAAGTCCAGAACAAAACCCACACATAAGTCAAATGATCTTTGACAAGGGTACCAAGTCTACATTATAAATAGTCTCTTTAACAAATAGTGTGGGCAAAATTGGATAGCTGCATGCAAAAGAATGAAATTAGACCTTTATCTTATACCATACCCAAAAATTACCTCAAAATGGGTTAAAAATCTGAAACTGCAAAACTCCTAGAAGAAAAGATAAAGGAAAAACTCCATAATATTTATCTTGGCAATGATTATTGGATATATGACACCAGAAGCATAGACAACAAATATAAAAATAGACTGGTGGGACTAGATTCAACTAAAAAGCTTCTCTACAGCTTAAGACATAATAGAGTAAAAGGAACCTACAGAATGGCAGAAAATATTTGCAAACTACATATCTGTTATGGGGTTAATAGTCAAAACAAATAAATTCACAACTAAATAGCAATAAAGTTAAATAATCCAATTTAAAACTTGGCACAGGACTTGAACAAACATTTCTCCAAAGACGTACAAATGATCAACAGCTATATAAAAAATGCTCAATCATCATGAACTGTAAATCAAAACTACAATGAGATGTCACTCAAACATGTTAAGATGGTCATTATAAAAACAAAAACAAAATATCAGAAAATGACAAGCACTGGTAATGTGGAAAAACTGGAAGGAATACTTATGTACTATTGCTGGAAATGTAAAATGTTCAGCCACTATGCAAAAAAATACAGAAGCTGCTCAAACATTAAAAACAGAAGTAACATATGATCCAGCAAGGCCATTTCTGGGTATTAATCCAGAAGAACACACCTGCAAGTCTATTGACAGAGGAACGGATAAAGAAGATGTGGTACCTATATACAATGGAATATTTGTTGTTGTTTAGTCCCTAAGTCGGGTCTCATTTTTTGCGACCCCATGGGCTATAGGCCACCATGATTCTCTGTCCATAGTATTTCCTAGGCAAGAATACTGGAATGGGTTGCCATTTCCTTCTCCAGGGGATCTTCCTGACCCAGAGATTGAACCCATGTCTCCTGCACAGGCAGGCAGATTTTTTTTACAGCTGAGCTACTAGGGAAGCGCTAACAGAATATTACTCAGCCATATAAAAGCATGAAATAATGCCATTTGCAGCAACATTGATGGACCTAGAGATTATCATACTAAGTGAAGTGAGGCAAATAACATATGATATCATTTATATGTGGAATCTACTTTAAAAAAAAAAAAAGAATGTATTTACCAAACAGAAATGAACTCACAGATACTGAAAACAAACTTACAGTTAGCAAAGGGATGGGGAGGGGTGGCAATAAACTAGAACCCTGGAATGAATACATATACACTACTATATATAAGGTATTAATGGATAACCAACAAGGATCTACTGTATAGCACAGGGAACTCTACTCAATATTCTATGATAGCCTATCTGAGAAAAGAACCTTAAAAAAAAAAAAATATATATATATATATACATATAACTGAATCACTTTTGCTGTACACCTAAAACTAATGCAACATTGTAAATCAACTATACTCCAATAAAATGAAATACAGAAAATAAAAACAAAAAAAAAAAAGAGAAAAAACACACACACACAAAGAATTGAAAGTAGAGCCTAAAGAGATATTTGCAATCCCATGTTCACAGCAGCATTATTTATAATAGCCAAGAAGTGGAAACAACCTAAATGTCGATAAACAGATGAACAGATAAAGAAAATATGGTACACACACACAATGGAATATTCAATTCAGATCAGTCACTCAGTCGTGTCCGACTCTTTGTGACCCCTTGAATTGCAGCACGCCAGGCCTCCCTGTCTATCACCAACTCCAGGAGTTCACTCAGACTCAAGTCCATCGAGTCAGTGATGCCATCCTCTCATGCTCTGTTGTCCCCTTTTCCTCCTGCCCCCAATCCCTCCAGCATCAGAGTCTTTTCCAACGAGTCAACTCTTCACATGAGGTGGCCAAAGTACTGGAGTTTCAGCTTTAGCATCATTCCTTCCAAAGAACACCCAGGACTGATCTCCTTTAGAATGGATTGGTCGGATCTCCCTGCAGTCCAAGGGACTCTCAAGAGTTCTCCAACACCACAGTTCAAAAGCATCAATTCTTCGGCACTCAGCTCTCTTCACAGTCCAACTCTCACATCCATACATGAAGACTAGAAAAACCATAGTCTTGACTAGACGAAACTTAGTTGGCAAAGTAATGTCTCTGCTTTTGAATATGTTATCTAGGTTGCTCATAACTTTCCTTCCAAGGAGTAAACGTCTTTTAATTTCATGGCTGCAGTCACCATCTGCAGTGATTTTGGAACCCAAAACAATAAAGTCTGACACTGTTTCCACTGTTTGCCCATCTATTTCCCATGAAGTGATGAGATCAGATGCCATGATCTTAGTTTTCTGAATGTTGAGCTTTAAGCCAACTTTTTCACTCTCCTCTTTCACTTTCATCAAGAGGCTTTTTAGTTCCTCTTCACTTTCTGCCATAAGGGTGGTGTCATCTGCACATCTGAGGTTATTGATATTTCTCCCAGCAATCTTGATTCTAGCTTGTGCTTCTTCCAGTCCAGCGTTTCTCATGATGTACTCTGCATAGAAGGTAAATAAGCATGGTGACAATATACAGCCTTGACGTACTCCTTTTCCTACTGGGAACCAGTCTGTTGTTCCATGTCCAGTTCTAACTGTTGCTTCCTGACCTGTATATAGGTTTCTCAAGAGGCAGGTCAGGTGGTCTGGTATTCCCATCTCTTTCAGAATTTTCCACAGTTGATTGTGATCCACACAGTCAAAGGATTTGGCATAGTCAAGAAAGCAGAAAGAGATGTTTTCTGGAACTCTCTTGCTTGTCTGATGATCCAGCGGGTGTTGGCAATTTGACCTCTGGTTCCTCTGCCTTTTCTAAAACCAGCTTGAACATCTGGAATATTACTCAGCTTTAAAAAAGGAAATCCTGTAATATGTTACAACATGGATAAACCTTGAGGATATCATACTAAGTGAAGTAATCCAGAAACACAAATGCTGCATGATTCCACTTATATAACGTATTTAAATTAGTCAAACTCATAGAAGCAGAAAACAGAATGACAACAGCCAGGGAGTTGCATTTCAGTGGATCCAGAGTTTCACTTCTACAAGTGAACTCACTTCAGTACTCTTGCCTGGAAACTCCCATGGATGGAGGAGCCTGGTAGGCTGCAGTCCATGGGGTCGCTAAGAGTCGGACACAACTGAGCGACTTTCCTTTCACTTCCTACTTTCATGCATTGGAGAAGGAAATGGCAACCCACTCCAGTGTTCTTGCCTGGAGAATCCCAGGGACAGAGGAGCCTGATGGGCTGCCATCTATGGGGTCGCACAGAGTTGGACACAACTGAAGCAACTTAGCAGCAGCAGCTGTACAACAATGTAGCTACTGTTAATAAAACTATACTGTACATATTTCATTTACATGTAGAGGAATTTAGGCAAAGAAAAGAACAAGCCCAAATGCCCTATTGGCTATAACCTATTCAGTGAACCAAAAGAAGTCCATTATAAGTTGGGCATGGTGAGTAAGAAGGAGAGTGATAACAGATGAAAACTAGAAATGCAGCAGTGTCTGGTCAAGCAGGGACTTACAGGCCATGTTAAAAGAATTGAATTTTATCCTCCAAACAGTGGAAAGATTCTTAATGGATTTAAGTAAAGGAATAACTATCTGATCAGTTTTAACAGCCTTGCTTTTCTCTTAATGTACTTCAATTAATAAAATTAAATAAGAATCACCCCAAAAATGAAGAAAAGCAAAATTTCAGAAATATCTAAAATTTAGATTTAAGGCAAACTTCTATTAAAATAAAAATACAATTTCTGGTTCTACAACAAACATGGATCAAATAATCTGAATCAAATATGACTTCAACATAGTTTCTCTACAGAATTTTGGTAAAGTTTGTCTTAAAATGGCAGGCATACACTTTGAGTCTCTTTTTTTTTAGGTTACATTATATTTTTATTCAGTTCGAAGTCATATGATATTTGTACAAACTTTGTATCTTTTTAAAAAAATTTTTTTTCTTTTAAAATGGTTGATTTTAGACATCTCTTTTATTTTTTCCCCCTTTGTTTTATTTATTTCTTTATTTATTTACTTTACAATATTGTATTGGTTTTGCCATACTTCAGCATGAATCCGCCACGGGTGAGTCTCCTTTGAAAGAATAACGCTAAAGCATTTATTTAGCCATCAGGGAGAAAAAGTGATCGCTCATTAATCAGTATTAAAAATGAGAGCACTTCAGTTAAAAAGTCTGTTATCAATGTACTTAATAATTTTGTTATTTTTTTTTAAGCTCTGAGATGTTTGGTTTGTATCTGCCCTGAAACAGCTTCATATACCATTCTGTGTATGTAGAACAAAAAAACTTTCTTCTCAAACTTACCTCAATATCAAGACAGTATTTAAAATTAGAACACAATAATATATATGGAACAACATCAATCAGGTTTTTTTACCCCCTCTTGGTATAGCAGTCAACTCAAAAGAAAAGAATATGAGCTGAATGTTTACCTAATAAATTTTTTATTTGTGACGGCTATATGGCAGGAAAAACCTTACCAACAGTACAGCTGTCTTCAAGTACCACATCAACATTTCTGTCTCTGTACTCAACCCTGAAGTCCAGCATCCGCGGTTGCCTTTCTACAATTTGCCTAGATGGCATTACAGGTCGAAATGCTGAAGAGGAAGAGGGAGCAGGAGCTGGAGCTGGGTGACTTGCTGGATCAAATGCAGGTCCTGATATAGTCTCACCTCCATAGTCACTGAAATATTGACAAAAAAGGATTATCATCAACCAAATCACTACAAATTACCACTAAAGATCTACTCTGTACTTGGCTTGTGTTGTTCTTCACGTCATATTTATCTACCTGTGCATCAAGGACTAACTTAAGTTCTAATTCTTTCACAAAATCTCTCCCACTGAGTGAAAGCCACCTTACTTTCCCTCTCATAGTAGTATCACACATATCATTCAATTATTTTTTTGTCTTGTGCTCTTACTACATTGGTAAAACATCATTTAAACTCTTCTGAATTACAGTATTTTCTTAACCCACTCTGATTTACTTACCCAGTCATTAACTGACTACACTTTCCACAAAAACTATTCTGAAAACTTTACCATTCCTAAACCAAATAAACAAATAACCTTAACCATTCCTTCCAAGAACAATCTTTCCTTCCCATCCCATTCCAAAATTTCACCTTTCTTCTAGCTAAATTATCCTTCATATCTCAGATTAAATATTTTTCAACGTTTTACTACCTCAGACTAGTTCTAACTTCTCACCACTACCAATAATTATGAAGCTCACATTTGTGTTTTTATTGGTTGTATCATCTGCCGAGTTCAATACTTTATCACAGGAGATATACATTTAACACACTAATGAGAGGAGAAATAATTCTAAAGAATTTGGATTTCTTTCTGACTTAATGTATATTACACACACACACACACACACACACACACACACACACACACACAGAGTCACTGTTTTCCCCCTCAGTAGGAACAGTAGTGAGGGAGCATAAGAAATGCTCCTGTTAAATATCATTATTGTATAACTTTTCTCCAACATAAGAACTATAGGCTCAGTTCTAAAATACCTTTCCTCTCACCCTGAAGTTAAAGTAAATAAATGGGTGGGGGCTCGAATAGGAACAACGACAAGACTGACCAAAAACAAGCTAGGTTAAGCATTGTTTATACAATTAAGGAGAAAATATTTACATTTACCTCATATTTTAAAGAACAGAATTAGGATAAGACTAAGAATAGAGTAGAAGAGAACAGAATAGAATGGAAATTATCAGTATGTTTAATAGTTAGAACTAAGTATTGTTTCAAAAAACTTTTGATTCTGGGACATATTTGTAATATGTGTTTTGGATTCCAAATATTTCTCACTGTAGGTCACTGTCAAAAAGTCTTAACATGACTAGCTTCTTAGACCTTAACTGAGTCCAGGCACTCAAGTAATCGCTGATTCAAAGACAAAAACCTATCCATTCTCCCAGTTGTTACAGTCAAGGAAAGTAATGTGGGAAGGAAGATATGAGAACAGAGAAAATGTCCAAAGCAGGAAGAATGTCACTGCTGGAATCCAAAGTGAGTTTCTAAGTATCTAAGAACAGAATCTGTGCAACACTTCACGCATCTAAACGTTGTCACAATGTCTCAGAATCTAAGAAAAACAGTAGCTTAGTCACTGACTTACTGTTTCTTAACTCCAAATTCGCCATTGTATAGTCTTCTGTAATTTAGGAGCTAAGATTTCTGCAAAATTATATTTTTTCTTTAAGGTTTCCTGATAGACTTTGTCAAGTAGAGGATACTAGATAGAACTTAGTAATTAGGAGGAGGGCAAGAAAGATTTCCTTCTTCCTGTTTACATGCATTTCCACTAGCATCACCCTGCAGCTTATTTTTCAGCATTCTTACAACCAGCTTCTTGTCACTGCCCCTGAGATACCAGTTAATGGCTAGACAGTAAACATCCCACAGAAGTCTAATTCTCCATTCCAAAGAGCTGTTCTGAAATTTAAAGTTCTGTTAATTTCTTACACCTTCAAGTGGTAACTTCCTGAAGCAATTATTATACCTAAGTTACTTCAGTTTTACTTTTTTGCTTTTAGTCCTCCAAACCTGTTTAACTGATCCTACATTGTGTGCTTAGTCACTCAGTCGTGTCCGACTCTTTGAAACCCCACGGACTGTAGCCCACCAGGCTCGTGGGATTCTCCAGGCAAAAATACAGGATTCTTGGGATTCTGAATTCATGGGATTCTCCAGGCAAGAATTCTGAAGTGGGCAGTCATTCATTCTCCAGGAGATCTTTCTGACCCACAGATCGAACCTGGGTCTCCTGCATTGCAGGCGGATTCTTCACTGTTTGAATACCTCTGTTAAAAATACCCTAGAGTGTGGTTTCATTTTCTTGATAACGAAGGTGTCCCAGGAAACACAGGATTCAGGAACTGCCTTCATTATGGCCTTGACCTTCAATGCACTGCTTAGCTCCTTGCCAATGGAAAATGGGATATTAGTAATCCAAGCCATGCACTGGCATAATGATTAACTATCACTATAGAAACAAGTGCCTGAAGGAACCAAATGATGATCGGACCTGACCATTATGGTGGTAATAATGATAACAAGAACTATGAGCAGGCTGCTTCTGACTCCAAAGGAGAGCTTACAGAACAGAATGATACACTGGGGGGGGGGGTTAACATTCCATTCATTCATGTTAAGAATGTTACAGAGTTTCTGAAGTGGCATTTTTAAACAAGTTTCTTATTTCTTGTAATCAAAGGTATGATTCTCCTAAAAATCAGACTCAAAATTTAAGTTTTCAGCTTGCATAGCTATAGTGAAAGTTGAATATACATGCTTTTTAAGTCTCTCTTGTGAAAGTTAAGGCACTGTTGTGGAAGGAATGAGGATCTAAGATGTGGAATGGGGATGAAAGTGATAGTTGCTCAGTCATGTCTGACTCTTTGCAACCCCATGGACCGAATAGGAGTCATATAGGGAACTGTATTCTCCCGGCCAGAATACTGGAGTGGGTAGCTGTTCCATTCTCCAGGGAATCAGCCCAACCCAGGGGTCAAACCCAGGTCTCCCACGTGGCAGGTGGATTTTTGACCAGCTGAGCCATCAGGGAAGCCCAGGAAATGCAGATACCTGAGTGGATTCAGATAAAGGTTGTAACTGAACCCCTTGAGTCTGTCTGAGCCTCTTTTGTAAGCAGAAACAGCTCCTCCTCATGGTTAAGAAGACTAGCCTCTTGCTTAAAAACTATTAATACTATTACCTGAGACAGTTCCCTTGAAAGTAGATGCCTATTCTTAAAACCTACCTCCTCCATTCCTTACTACTTCTAAAGTCAGATGCAGGCATGCTCCACAAAAACAAGTACAACATATTAACTGAGAAAAAATAGCTTATATCCAAAAGTAACTATAAGATTTTGATAAATATATCAGCAAAATCCTAGGGAATAGTTGTGGAAATAAATTTGAAGTGAGTTTGACAAAAAGAATTTGGATAGGGCCAAATATAACATGTATGCTTACGCAGCTGAAAGAACCTCTAATAGTTTTCTGGTTGACCGAAGAAAACTTAAATCCCAAATGAGTCTACATTTAATGAGGATGAAATGTCCAAACTTTCCTGGCAAAATGTGGAAGAAATCAAGATGCTTAGAAAAACATGAATGCTGGAGTGGATTAATCATGTAGAACCTGAATATATACACATCATCCCATGACATTATCCATGAGGTCCCAGAGAATACTGTACTAAAGCACTGAAAAAACACATTAGGAAGGAAATCTACATCCTTGAAAAACTCTGTAGTAGCTGTCTTCTGTAGGAAGGGAATAAGACAGATGTTTCAGGGCTAATGATACCACTGAAAAAGATTCCCTAATACGCATGATGGGATCCCACAGTGCAGAGGTCACAGAGCAGAGTTCAACAAGAAAAAGGTGGCAGCAATGATGTCAATAAACAGCATAGATGAAACGTAAGAATCAGAAGACTTCAACCTGCAGAAATCTTTAATAGTACTTCACTGAATGTGGTACTTCTAAGAAACAAAATTGAAAGTCAGTTGACTAAAATTACTTGATCTATAAACAGTAGAAACCTAGATCTAGCAACCTAGATCCTAACTTCCATAATATCTACACTGGAGGGTCATAGTTACTCTGTTTCCAAACACAAAGTCCTTGGTCACCTAAAGACAATGCAAGAAAGCCACCATAAGTATTGTAAAATTTCCTCTAAGAATTCCCGTAAGAGACCTGTAGCTATTTACTAAAGGTTTGTGTACTGCTTAAAGGAAAATCTACATCTTTAGGAGATAACTGGATACTAACCCCAATACTAATTCTCCTGGGAATATAGAAATGGAAGATTACAGTGGTAAATGAAGTTTTAGCCTAATCTAATCACACAAGGTTCATTTACTCTCTTCAACCTCAGTTCAGTTCAGTTGCTCAGTTGTGTCCGACTCTTTGCAACCGCATGAACTGCAGCACGCCAGCCCTCCCTGTCCATCACCATCTCCCGGAGTTCACTCGGACTCACATCCATCGAGTCCTTGATGCCATCCAGCCATCTCATCCTCGGTCGTCCCCTTCTCCTCCTGCCCCCAATCCCTCCCAGCATCAGAGTCTTTTCCAATGAGTCAACACTTCACATGAGGTGGCCAAAGTACTGGCGCTTCAGCTTTAGCATCATTCCTTCCAAAGAACACCCAGGACTGATCTCTTTAGAATGGATTGGTTGGATCTCCTTGCAGTCCAAGGGACTCTCAAGAGTTCTCCAACACCACAGTTCAAAAGCATCAATTCTTCGGCACTCAGCTTCTTCACAGTCCAACTCTCACATCCATACATGACCACAGGAAAAACCATAGCCTTGACTAGACGGACCTTAGTCGGCAAAGTAATGTCTCTGCTTTTGAATATGTTATCTAGGTTGCTCATAACTTTTCTTCCAAGGAGTAAGCATCTTTTAATTTCATGGCTGCAGTCACCATCTGCAGTGATTTTGGAGCCCAAAACAATAAAGTCTGACACTGTTTCTACTGTTTGCCCATCTATTTCCCATGAAGTGATGGGACCAGATGCCGTGATCTTCATTTTCTGAATGTTGAGCTTTAAGCCAACTTTTTCACTCTCCTCTTTCACTTTCATCAAGAGGCTTTTTAGCTCCTCTTCACTTTCTGCCATAAGGGTGGTGTCATCTGCATATCTGAGGTTATTGATGTTTCTCCCAGCAATCTTGATTCTAGCTTGTGTTTCTTCCAGTCCAGCGTTTCTCATGATGTACTCTGCATAGAAGTTAAATAAGCAGGGTGACAACAGACAGCCTTGACGTACTCCTTTTCCTATTTGGAACCAGTCTGTTGTTCCATGTCCAGTTCTAACTGTTGCTTCCTGACCTGTATATAGGTTTCTCAAGAGGCAGGCCAGGTGGTCTGGTATTCCCATCTCTTTCAGAATTTTCCACAGTTTATTGTGATCCACACAGTCAAAAGCTTTGACATAGTCAATAAAGCAGAAATAGATGTTTTTCTGGAACTCTCTTGCTTTTTCCATGATCCAGCGGATGTTGGCAAGTTGTCCTCTGGTTCCTCTGCCTTTTCGAAAACCAGCTTGAACATCAGGGAGTTCACGGTTCACGTGTTGCTGAAGCCTGGCTTGGAGAATTTTGAGCATTACTTTACTAGCATGTGAGATGAGCACAATTGTGCGGTAGTTTAAGCATTCTTTTGCATTGCCTTCCTTTGGAATTGGAATGAAAACTGACCTTTTCCAGTCCTGTGGCCACTGCTGAGTTTTCCAAATTTGCTGACATATTGAGTGCAGCACTTTCACAGCATCATCTTTCAGGATTTGAAATAGCTCAACTGGAATTCCATCACCTCCTCTAGCTTTGTTCATAGTGATGCTTTCTAAGGCCCACTTGACTTCACGTTCCAAGATGTCTAGCACTAGATTAGTGATCACATCATCATGATTATCTGGGTCATGAAGATCTTTTTTGTATAGCTCTTCCGTGTATTCTTGCCGCCTCTTCTTAATATCTTCTGCTTCTGTTAGGTCCATACCATTTCTGTCCTTTACCGAGCCCATCTTTGCATGAAATGTTCCCTTGGTATGTCTAATTTTCTTGAAGAGATCTCTAGTCTTTCCCATTCTGTTGTTTTTCTCTATTTCTTTGCACTGTTCGCTGAAGAAGGCTTTCTTGTCTCTCCCTGCTATTCTTTGGAACTCTGCATTCAAATGGGTATATCTTTCCTTTTCTCCTTTGCTTTTTGTTTCTCTTCTTTTCACAGCTATCTGTAAGGCCTCCCCAGACAGCCATTTTGCTTTTTTGCATTTCTTTTCCACGGGGATGGTCTTGATCCCTGTCTCCTGTACAATGTCATGAACCTCATTCCATATCTTCAACCTATCCTGCAGTTTTTTCCCCAGATCCCGATAGACAGCTCCTATTGACTTCCTGATCCATGAAATCTGGGATATTATGTAGGAGGAGAGAATAGGAACAACAACTCTTGCCTATACTTTTTGTTTTAATTTGCAAGCACCATGACAAGCATTTTGCTGCCTCTCAGCAGGGTAAACAATAAACCCTCACTATCTTTTCCTGAAGATTAAATCAACTCTCTTGTTCTTTGTCATAATAATCTAGCCTGGACAGATCTTGATCACCCAGGTATCTCATAAAACATTATAGTGATGACAATGCAGACTAGCCCTGAAGAGGAAAAGTAGCAAGCATTTTGATGCTTTGGTAAGATACATGGGCATGCTAGACATTAGGAGATACACACCACAAAAATGCAGGGCCCTTCACCTTGGTGAAGTTTCAGGGTCCAGGGGTCAGAAGCTGGTTGCTGTACGTACTCCCATCAATGCCTAAGAGATATCTAAGCTAACTGAGAAAGAAAAAAATTGGAAAAAATGATTATGTATAATATGCCGGTACCAACCAAAAATAAACTGCTGAAACATCATTGCAACCCTAATCAAAGATATCCCTGAAGGACTTCCCTGGTGGTCCAGTGGTAATGAATCTGCCTGCCTATGCAGAGGACACAGGTTCTATCCTTGGTCCAGGAAGATCCCACATGCCTTGGAGCAACTAAGCCCAAGTACCACAACTACTGAGCTCACATGCTACAACTACTGAAGCCTGTGCGACTAGAGCCCATGCTCCCCAACGAGAAGCCATCACAATGAGAAGCCCACACAGCAACAAAGTAGCCCCCTACTCACAGCAACTAGAGAAAGCAACTAGCACACAGCAACAAAGATGCAGCACAGCCAAAAATAAATAACAACTAAATAAAATATTTTAAAAAGACAGTAGTGAAAGTGAGGAGAACTTAAAGGTTGTAACACAGGGTAATCACTTCATTTAGACAGAGAAATAACTTGAGATACAAATCTATACTGAATCACATGAAGTAGTTAATGAATTGGTCAGCTGATCAGAACTTGGAAAACATAAAAAGAAAACTGACTCACACAAGAGTTTCAGGAAGAGGAATGGAAATAGATCATTTAGTGTGGACACAAAATGTGAATATATGTTATTGGGTGACTGCTGTCTATGAAACTGAAAGTAAAAGTCGCTTAGTCGTGTCCGACTCTTTGCAATCCCAGATATTAGTCCATGGAACTTTCCAAGCCAGAATACTGGAGTGGGTACCCATTGCCTTCTCCAGAGGATCTTTCCAACCCAGGGATCGAACCCTGGTCTCCTGCATTGCAGGCGGATTCTTTATCAACTGAGCCACCAGAGAAGCTATCCAGTTAAAAAAAAAAGGCGGGGGGCAGGTGGGGGGGGACCTCTCAGAGAGATAAAATGGCATTGTTCTGCTGATGTCAGTGAGCTTTATTCATTTGTACCCCAGGACTATTCAATGCTTTAAGGTACAATCTGGCCATGCCAATAGGAGTGGAGGTTAGGCACAACAATATCAACTTACCCTCACCAGGTCTGAATCTGGCTAGGGAATCTACAGAATGCCTAAACTGCAAACAACAGAGACCAATATGGAGCCCTCAATACAACTCCATTCACAGGGGTCTGGTAATGGATCATTTCTACCATGGAGGGGGCAGTCAGTCATCTGTTCCTATCTAAAAAGACACTTTTCTGGATACATAGTTGACTTCTCTGACAGCAATGCTTCTGCCAGCACCACCATTCATGGATTTAAGGAATGCCTTATTGATCTATGATTTCCCTGGTGGCTCAGATGGTAAAGCATCTGCCTACAATGTGGGAGACCTGGGTTCGATTCCTGGGTCGGGAAGATCCCCTGGAGAAAGAAATGGCAACCCACTCCAGTACTCTTGCCTGGAAAATCCCATGGATGGAAAAGCCTAGTAGGCTACAGTCCGCGGGGTCGCAAAGAGTCGGACACGACTGAGTGACTTCACCTTATTGATCTATGGCTTTCCATGCAACACTGGTTCTAACCAAGGAACTCATTTCACAGTAACAGAAGTTCAGCACTGGTATCACTGGTGTATACCATTACCCAGAAACAGCTAGTTATTTAACAGTGGAATGGTTAAAGACAGTTATGGCACAGATTGGGTATAGTTTGTGCGTTGGTTGCTCAGTTGTGTCTGACTCTTTGCAACCCTATGGACTGTAGCCTACAAGGCTTCTCTGTCCATGGGATTCTCCAGGCAAGAAAACAGGAGTGGGTAGCCATTTCCTTCTCCAGGGGATCTTCCAAACCCAGGGATCAAACGCAGGTCTCCTGCATAGCAGGCGGACTCTTTACTGCCCGAGCTACCACGGAAGCAGTCCTCAGAGTTTAAGGGTCCACCTTAAAGGATGGTATATGCTTTACATCAATGACCAAAACATCGTGATATGTCTCACTGCCAGGGGAAAAAAAATGAGTAAGAGAATTAAGTGGTGGTTATTAACTTATTATGCCTAATAACTTACCAAATTTTTGCTTCCTGCAACTTTGGCATCTGGTGGTTCAGAGATCACAGGACGTAATGTTTCCACAGTACTTCCACTGTGTTAGAATTTGAGAATGCCACTTGGCCATGTTATACTCCTCAAGCTACTGAATCAGCCAACAAAGTAGGCAATACTAGCTGATATCTCCTGATCATCAAGGGGAAAAAATCAAGATTGTTGCTACATGCAATGGGCTATTTTCTAGAGTATACCCAAAATTAAGAGTTAATGGGAAACTATAACCAATTTTCTTCAAAAGTCCACTGAGGATACTAACTCTTCAAGAATGAATGTTTGAGATGTCCCACCAAGTAGAGAACCTTGACTATTTGAGGTACTGACTGACAGAAAACAGTGGAAGAACAAACAAACCATGGCTGTATGGCCAGTAAACAGAAACAAGGACAGTAACAACATGTGTGTACACACACAAAATTCTGTTCTTACAGTTTACACACTGAAACTATCAACACTATCCTAGCAGTGACAGCACCATCAATGGCACCCACTTTGTTTCAGTCAATCACTGATGTTAGCTTCTAGTTTCTTTCAATACTTCAAAACAACCTCTGCATCCTGTCAGAAATATCAGTATCAGCTGAGCAAGATTTCTTTCTCATGTCTGGTGCTAAGTTCCTAGGGTCCTTCCTCTGAGCTCCAAAATTCTGCTAACTTCAACCTCTCCCAAATCTTTCTTTTTTCCCTCCAGTACAAGGAATGACCTTGTGCCCTTCTTCTGGGCAGCCTGTCCTAGAGCAAGCTCTCAGGAGTGGGTTCCACAGATCTGCCCCATACAGTCCCAGCTCTGCCCACCCTTCTCAGAGGACACCACAGCTTTAAGTTTTCTCTGGCGCTAGGCTCTCTTCCTCATTCACCAGTAGAACACACCCCATCTGGGCCTAGTGGTGCAGTTTCCTGCAGTCGTTACATCCAGATTGTTTTAAGTATCCCTTTTGGCTCTTTCAACCTACACCACATCTGTATAACTATGCACTACATGAAAGACCCTCAGATTTGAAATTCCCAGTGTGCTGCTTTTTTTCTCTTTACCAAACCCTAACTCAAGGACACAGTTTAATATTTCTAATCAGAGCAGGCTATTTGGTATGTTTGTTGGTTACAAAGGATTTTTTTTTAAGTTATCACTTTAAAATTTTCTTATTAGCTATAATTATTCTATTTCAAGATCAACAAAACATAATGAATTTACATTAGTTTCTTACTAGCAATCAAAAAAAGAGAGAGAGACAGAGAGAAAAAGAGGTCCAGTTAATGAATAATCTTATCAGTTGTGACTAATGTTCAATAGCATCCAAAGAGTGCAAAGGTATCCAAAACTGTTTACTCAAAAAATATATTTAAAAATTTTTCACCTATGAAGACTTCAATCCTATAATCTATTCTCACTATTCTAGTTAATCAATAATTTAAAAGGAGAAGAAAAAAAAATACATATACACACAAACACAGTGGTAAGGGAAACTCTATGGAGAAAACTATTTTAGATCTAAACTTCAACTAAAGTGTTGTTTTTATCCTTATTCAACTTTCCTCTACAAACCACACAGGTCCAGGAAAGACAGTGAACAAAGCAAAGCAAACAGAGACTCTAACCTGTTATTTCCATTTTGAAAAGTTCACCCCTTGGTAAAACCTCTAGGTACAAGATAAATAAATAAAATGTGCCTTAAAGATATATGTATTCAAAAAAAAAAAAAGCCAGATATTTTTAATGGACATCAGAAAAGACAATAAACAGAAACTAATTAGCCAAAATGGACATTTTCTAAATTAGAAAATTTCAGCATCTACCTATTCTGAAAGCTATTTATAATAATGCTCAAGATCTGAAAGCAAACCTCTCTTCTCTAGGCTTCCTCAATGAATTAATAAACAAAGACACATACAATACATATGTCTGGATCACAAAATAAAATAGTTGATAAATACTATTTAATCAATGAGCAAAATTACACAGTATTAATTCAAAAAAAATTTTAGAACATAACATATACTGGCCAAAAACACAAGTAATTCATTAGTGCAACTTTCTAACAATAACTATCTCCAAAAATAATTCTTTAAAGGTGCTGAAGTGAAAGAGAAGAGTGAAAAAGTTGGCCTAAAGCTCAACATTCAGAAAACGAAGATCATGGCATCTGGTCCCATCACTTCATGGGAAATAGATGGGCAAACAGTTGAAACAGTGTCAGACTTTATTTTTGGGGGCTCCAAAATCACTGCAGATGGTGACTGCAGCCGTGAAATTAAAAGACGCTTACTCCTTGGAAGAAAAGTTATGAGCAACCTAGATAACATATTCAAAAGCAGAGATATTACTTTGCCGACTAAGGTCCGTCTAGTCAAGGCTATGGTTTTTCCAGTAGTCATGTATGGATGTGAGAGTTGGACTGTGAAGAAGGCTGAGCACCGAAGAATTGATGTGTTTGAACTGTGATGTTGGTGTTGGACTCTTGAGAGTCCCTTGGACTGCAAGGAGATCCAACCAGTCCATTCTGAAGGAGATCAACCCTGGGATTTCTTTGGAAGGAATGCTGCTAAAGCTGAAACTCCAGTACTTTGGCCACTTCATGCGAAGAGTTGACTCATTGGAAAAGACTCTGATGCTGGGAGGGATTGGGGGCAGGAGGAGAAGGGGACAACCAAGGATGAGATGGCTGGATAGCATCACGGACTCGATGGATGTGAGTCTGAGTGAACTCCGGGAGTTGGTGATGGACAGGGAGGCCTGGCGTGCTGCAGTTCATGGGGTCGCAGAGAGTCGGACATAACTGAGCGACTGAACTGAACTGAACTGAACTGAACAATATCCTGAATAAAAAAATATTTTACGAAGAAGGATTAAATATACATGTATATATCTGATGTTTATGCATAAATGAATGGTTTAGATTCTGACTGCATTAGTTACAAACTTTATTCAGTTCAGTTCAGTCGCTGGTCAAGTCAAACTCTTTCCGACCCCATGGACTGCAGCACGCCAGGCTTCCCTGTCCTTCAACAACTCCCAGAGTCTGCTCAAACTCATGTTCATCGAGTCAGTGATGCCATGCAACCATCTCATCCTCTATCATCTCCTTCTCCTGCCTTCAATCTTTCCCAGAATCAGGGTCTTTTCCAATGAGTCAGTCTTTTCGTCAGGTGGCCAAAAGATTGGAGTTTCAGCTTCACCATCATCCTTCCAACAAATATTCAGGACTGATTTCCTTTAGGATTGACTGGTTTGATCTCCCTGCAGTCCAAGGGAATCTCAAGAGTTGTCTCCAACATCACAGTTCAAAAGCATCCATCTTCGGCGCTCAGCTTTCTTTATGGTCCAACTCTCACATCCATACACAACTACTAGAAAAACCATAGCTTTGACTAGACGGCCCTTTGTTGGCAAAGTAATGTCTCTGCTTTTTTAAATGCTGTCTAGGTTGGTCATAGCTTTTCTTCCAAGGAGCAAGCGGGTTTTTTTTTTTTTTTTTTAATTTCATGGTTGCAGTTACCATCAGCAGTGATTTTGGAGCCAAAGAAAATAAACTTTGTCACTGTTTCCACTGTTTCCCCATCTGTTTGCCATGAAGTGATGGGACTGGATGCCATGATCTTAGTTTTCTGAATGTTGAATTTTAAGCCAGCTTTTTCACTCTTCTCTTTCACTTTCATCAAGAGGCTCTTTAGTTCTTCTCACTTTCTGCCATAAGGGTGGTGTCATCTGCATATCTGAGGTTATTGATATTTCTCCCGGCAATCTTGATTCCAGCTTGTGCTTTATCCAACCCAGAATTTCACATGATGTACTCTGCATATGTGACAATATACAAACTTGATGGACTCCTTTCCCAATTTGGAACCAGTCTGTTGTTCCATGTCTGGTTCTAACTGTTGCTTGGACCAACATACAGATTTCTCAGGAGGCGGGTAAGGTGGTCTGGTATTCCCGTCTCTTGAAAAATTTTCCACAGTATTTTGTGATCCACACAGTCTAAGGCTTTAGCTTAGTCAATGAAACAGAAGTAGATGTTTTTCTGAAATTCTCTTGCTTTTTCTATGATCCATCGGATGTTGGCAATCCGATCTCTGGTTCTGCTGCCTTTTCTAAATCCAGGTAGAACACCAGGAAGTTCTCGGTTCACATATTGTTAAAGCCTCTCTTAAAGAATTTTGAGCATTACTTTGCTGGCATGTGAGATGAGTCCAATTGTGCAGTACTCTGAACACTCTTTGTCATTACCTTTCTTTGGGATTGGAATGAAAACAGACCTTTTCCAGCCCTGTGGCCACTGCTAAATTTTCCAAATTTGCTGGCATATTGAGTGCAGCTTACATAGCATCATGTTTTAGGATATGAAATAGCTCATCTGGAATTCCATCACCTCTACTAGTTTTGTTCGCAGTGATGCTAACTAAGGTCCACTTGACTTTGCACTCCAGGATGTCTGGCTCTAGGTGAGTGATCACACCATCATGGTTATCTGGGTCATTCAGATCTTTTTGTATAGTTCTTCTCTGTATTCTTGCTACCTTTTTACATGAGTTCAAAAATAGAAATTGTCTTTTTTTTAATGTACCCGTAAGTTAAAGACACTTAAGAAACTTTTTTTTTTTTTAATGCTTAAGGTATTAGGTAATTGAAAGGTAATTGTGCTAGGCAATTGATATTGTTTTCTTTATTAAATCCCATTAAAACCCTTAAGAAAGAAATGCTCACATAGATGAGGAAACTCAAGATTAGAGAATTTATAGATTCACCAAATGCCACAAATGTAACAGGTGGTGAGGTCTGGATTTTTTTTCATTTTAAAACCATGCTTTTTCTTTTATACTACTCTGTCCTCTTGAAGTTATTAATCTAGTCATAAATTTTAAGATTTTTTTCCCTTGGGATAAAGAAAGCAAAATTTAATGCATGTATATAGCATCTTTCTTCTACAGCTTTGCTTTTACAGTTATTATTTTAGTTCTAAGCAAGCATATGCTGTATTAGCAATGTATTGTGTAGTTAAATAAGCCTTGGAGGATGAGGCAGAAGACTTGCTTATGTTCCTGACTCCAACAGCATCATGCTGTGTTATCTGAGTCAAATCACTCATGGTTTATTCTCTCTCCTTTAGAATGAGAGATAAAAATACCTGTGTTTACTTGCTTACAACTGAAATAATGACTGTAAAAACAAAGCTCTAGAAGAAAGATGCTATATACATGCATTAAATTTTAACTTCTTTACCCCAAGGAAAAAAATCTTAAAAGTTATGACATGACTAGATTACTAACCTTCAAGAGGCCAGATTGGTATAAAATAAAGAGCATGGTTTTTAAAATGAGAAAATCCAGACCTCATCACCTACTACATTTGTGGCCTTCAATGAACCTATAAATTCTCTAATCTTGAGTTTCCTCATCTATGAAATATGAGCATTTACTTAAGGGTTTTAATGGGCATTAATAAAGAAAATTGTATCAATTACATAGCAAAATACCTTAAGTATTAAAAAAAAAAAGGTTTCTTTGCCTTGAATTTACGGGTACATTAAAAAAAAATTCCACTTTTGAACAAACGTGAACATCTGAATTCAAGAAAAACTATAAAGTACAGAGATTAGGTTCTTTTCCCCAAAATAATTTACATATTAAAAAAAAAATAACCATCCCTCTTCTTGGTAGCTCTTTTCTCTGTTGAGGTAAAACTGACAAATTGAGGTAGTTGTTTTCATAGACTATCATCAACTTATTACAAAATTCAAACACACAAAACAAAGATTCTTTTAAACTGCCTACACATACCATTCCTAGCACTGTATCTTACACTTTCAGTGTTAAATCCACGAAAAAGTACAAAGAGCCCTCTTTCATTTCCTCTGGTCAGCAGACTACAGGAAGAATTTTCAGTTCTATCAAATCCACAGTGATTTGAAAACTAAAGAACAAAGTTAGGAAGGAAAATAGTTGAAGACTATTACTTTCTTCTGTGGACATATGATTCATTCCTTTAACAAGCAAACAAAACAAAAGAAAACCCACTCTGATGAAAGTTAAACCCCAAATATTATAGTAACTTTATTAGAAATCAATTCAGTACTGAATTTCTAGCTATAAAATATATTAAGCAAAAAGTATCTTCTGTGACAGGAAGTTGGGATGTTTCCAGGGATGAGGGAATTTCTACAGTTCACCTCTAGCAAATACTATTAATTATAAGATATATCCAATATGTACTCAGAACCTAGCAGCTGAATCCACAAGGGTTTAGCAAGCAAAAATTCTGGCACAAAAAGTGACATAACATTTACTCAAGAATAAAACTGGAGCCATATTTAGCAGTCTAAAATTTTCTAAACCAAGGGAGAAAAATAATCTTGAAGGAAGCTCTTGTAATCATCTGGTTTGCTTTCTAGACAAGGGTTTCAATAGAATTGAATGCTTGTGAACTTAAAAAAAAAAAACTGAACAAAATTTGGTACAGACTGTGGAAATCAGCCACATTTACTCTGGATGAAATTCTGATAGTCTTCCAAAAAAAACAGAGAGTGGGGAATAGGTCTGTTTATCATTGCTTTGACCTAAAAACCATTAATCACAAAGGGTGGTACAGGTATCAAACAGAATTTTTCTTCCTTTCTAAATATACACAGTTTCCTATAAAGAACAGCACATTTTGCAGTTCATGGTGAATTTTTTGATGTTTTTGCAACAGCACTTTCCTTCCTCTCCAAAACAACCTCATTCCTAGTCTGCTGTTTCTGTTTGCCTCATCTGCACTTAGCAGATCATGCTTCAGTGACTTAGAAATCCCAGCCACCAAAAATCAAGCCAAAGTTTGAACTGCAAGGAGAGAGGAGGGGTAGGGGGAATCAAGTAATTAAACTATACTTGGAAGGGAGAATGGTTTGCCTCCTATGACTTTATAATGTGCTCTCTTAATCCATAACCAGTCTCCAATTTTAAGAAAAGAAAGTTATGAATTTATTTTTAATTTAAGGAATTGTTTTGTAACTACTATAGCTCTCTTGGCATCATCTTCCAATTTTACCTTTTGGCAATGACACAAAACCACAAAGACTATTCCACATGTTTTACAGTGGATACTTCAGGCAAAATAGTTCAAAGCTCTGGGAAGTTTCATTACTAAGGACTTACTCAAATTGTTGCAAATTAACAAAAATTTAATTTAGAAACCAAAAAGAAGGAAAAAAAAGAATTAGTAAGGTTGGAGATAAAGCCTGTATAGTTAAATGATAACCATGCTCTGGAGTTACTGAGCATGTCTGATTTTCTTACTACTAACAGCTTGAAGGATTCAGTTCCTTCCATCTTATGAATTAGAAGATGACTTTGAAAAGTTTTCCTAAAAATAAAATAAATCATCTTTAAAAATGGCATCACCCAATCTGAAGTAACATTACACAGTCAAACACTAGAGACTTTCAGAAATTAATATAACTAACCAAATATCTGAAAGAAGAACAACTGTATCAATAACTTAATACACCAAAGATAAAATGCTCTATGAAAATGTGAAACAAACAAACAAAAAATTAACCACTGTCTCTTTTTTGCTTTAAATTCTCATCATCTTATAACATACCTTTGCAGAATGCCATTTTCCTGGGGTATTACACCATTAATAGCTGCCTGTAAACAAAAACAGAGAAGACATTTAAGGAAACAGAAAAATGCTCAGGGGTGGAGTGGAGTGGAGTGGAAAACACTATAAAGGAAAATAAGTATACTCTGAAAATTTAAACAAAATATTAGGTGTTTCCTCAGTGATAAAAAAATTTTTTCGTTTAATATTTTTTATACATCTCTATAATACAACTGTATTTTAGAGAATTTTTTAAAATGCATTTGGCATATAATACTTCCAAATCTTGAGTCATAAAAGCTTAATTCCACAGTCCTCATTTAAGCAAAACACCCACAAAACAAAGGATGTTTAAGGATGCTAGAACAAGTAAAATCAGTACCTTAAAAGTTATCTCTTAATATTATTTCCTTCCTCAGATTGAGAGAAAAAAGATATAGAATCACAAATGAAAAATGCCAATAAGAATTTTTATGTTAGCTCAGGAATTAAATTCATTGTGTTATGTTACAGTCATTATTCCTAACGAAAAGAACAATCAGAAGGAAAAAATGTAGGGCATAAGGTGTCTGATAAACACACCACAATTGTATCAGGTTACAAAAGGAGCAGGGGCATCGCCAGGGAAGTCTCCTTACATAAAACATTTCTGAAATTGGTCTCTAAGCTAGCAAGTCACCAGTTACTTAAGAGCACAAATGTGACATGATATGGACAGTTTTAAAGACTACTGAGCAAACAGGTTGTTACATCCTGGATTGTGGGCAGATCATTACAGGGTAATAGAGAAGATTCTCTGAAGGAAAAAAAAATGATTCTTCCAACTTTGCTTCTGCATCATAACGACTTCTTCCCTTCCCTTTCCCACACGTCCATATCAAAATGCAGATAAACACTTCAATGTTTTATCAGCTATATGGCGATCAATTGCAAAAAGGAGTTTGTGTCTTTTGTGAAACATCAGTTTAAATACTTGCCAGAGGTAGGTCAAGTTTACAAAATTATACCACTGAATAGAAACAATGTAGAGTATAAGACACTTGCTATGAATTTTCAAAGTTTTAATGCTCCATGGGCAAAAGTCAAAGAAATCCCCAGATTAATATAGATAGTGGATACCATAGAACCCTGACAACTCTGGAGGCTCATAAATCCTTTGAGTCAAGCAAACCCTAAAATCAGTTTTGAAAGCCACAAATTCAATAGAAGCATCTCTTCCTCCTGCCAGGTCAATTATCCCTTTTCTGTTGACAGCAATGGTTCCACATACAAATATCTTCTTTGTTAAAAAACAGAAAGTGGCAAGGGAATGTTCTGTGATGTTGGAAAAGAAACAAAATACCAGAGTCTGGAAAGATTTTGTTCAAATTTTCACTAGAGAGTGCCAAGGTATAATGGAAAGAACACAGGATTTATAAAGTCCAAAGTTTGAATCTAGATTCCCCCACTTATTGCTCTGATGACCTTAGTATATATTCTCCATTCACTGAACTTCCTTGAGCCACAGTTTCCTCATCTGTATGAGTGAATACTACATCTTCAGCCAAAGTGGACTTGCCTTTTTGTTCCTTAAAGGCCTTTTAAGATACTATATCTGCTTGGAATGCCCTTTTTCGTATTGCCTGTCTGGCTGAAACTTAATCATCCTGGCTTCTAGCATGGGAAAAACTCTATTCAACAATTAATTTTACCATGAGAAGTTCTGGTAATATCCAAAAGGAGACAAAAAGTAATTTTAAAATAACTTTTCTTTAAATTAAAAATCAGAACTAGATTAAGTAAAGCACCTATTTAAAGACAAATAAAATGAAGTTCTGGAAATATTTTAATTCCCTCCCTTTCTTATTTGGTGAAGAGAAGTGAGACAAACAGAATCTTGGGGAATTCATACATGTAAGAAAAAGAGAAGAGAAAGCTAAAACCAAAAACAAAACAATAAAAATGGAAGGGTTAGAAAAGAGGGCAAAGAATAGGTATATGTCATAGGGAGGGCAACAAAGATACAATAAAGAAGAACTAGACAAAATAAAAAAATATGAAATCAGTCCAGTATCAGTCCAGTTCAGTTCAGTCGCTCAGTTGTGTCCGACTCTTTGCGACCCCATGAATCGCAGCACGCCAGGCCTGACTGTCCATCACCAACTTCCGGAGCTCACCCAAACTCTTGTCCATCGAGTCAGTGATGCGATCCAGCCATCTCATCCTCTGTCGTCCCCTTTTCCTCCTGCCCCTAATCCCTCCCAGCATCAGTCTTTTCCAATAAGTCAACTCTTTGCATGAAGTGGCCAAAGTACTGGAGTTTCAGCTTTAGCATCAGTCCTTCCAAAGAACACCCAGGACTGATCTCCTTTAGAATAGATTGGTTGGATCTCCTTGCAGTCCAAGGGACTCTCAAGAGTCTTCTCCAACACCACAGTTCAAAAGCATCAATTCTTCAGCACTTAGCTTTCTTCACAGTCAAACTTTCACATCCATACATGACCACTGGAAAAACCATGGCCTTGACTAGACGGACCTTTGTTGGCAAAGTAATGCCTCTGCTTTTGAATATGCTATTTAGGTTGGTCATAACATCCCTTCCAAGGAGTAATGAGGTCTAATAAGAGACTGTTAGACATATTTGAAAACAGTTTTGGTAAAAACTATATTATAAAAGACTAAGAAGTATATAGGAAATAAGGAAGTATAACTGATTTTGAAACAACACAAGAAGTAAAAATAAAGGACCTGCAAGAAAAATGGCTACAATAAATTTTTGTTTGTGATTAAAAAAAAAAAGAAGAATAGTGATTTATTGAGTTCAAAGAGAATTCATTAGAAAAGGGAACAGTAAAGAATGAAGAAATGAAGAGTAAAATTCAAAGTTCAGTTCAACAGACTTAACAAAAGCCTATTCATTGCCAGGCACTGTGCTAGACTATGGGGATACCTGGGATCTATCTAGGGCTCAGGAGAGCACAGATAGAAAGGATACCTTTAGGAAAGAGACTAGATTTAGAAAAACCTACATTACAGACCGGGCTTCCTTAGTGATCTTCACCAGACTGAAATCGATTTCAAAAACAGCACCTTGCCTTGGTCTAGGTTACAGTAATTTGAAAATCCACTTTGGCATAACTATTATTGCTTTTATGCCATTATGTCAATGACATTTTTAATCCACTAATTTACCACAATTAGAATTCAGCTTCTAAGTTCTCTTTACCAAAACTTGATGACACTTGAAACATCATTTCTCAGAGTCCACTGGAAGATAGGTAAGGTTATGTTTTAAGTATAATGGAAGTCAAGGTCAGAGGTGGCTGTAAGAAACATTCTTATCTTCAGCCTTAACAGATGGAGAAAATGATGACACTCATGGTGGGCTTTAGACCTTTTTGGGGATGGGAAACGGCAAAAATTCCTGTAGACAGTCTTACATTGTCAGATATGAAAGAAAAATGAGCCATTGGTAAACTGGTGGATTATAAAACTATGGCATCCATTAAATAAATAAATAAATTTACAGTATCTAATACAAATCATCCCCTACACATATAGTAAATCTTGGCTTTGGGTTTCTTTATATTTAAGAAAATGATAATAAGATTTCTTCAGAAGGGAGGGAGATGATATTATCCAAAAATTTCAGTGTCAACTTCCGAGTAAAAGAGATGCAGTAATAATAAAGGTAGCTAACATTATATATTAACAGTACTTACTAGGTGTTATGCATTCTCTAGGTGCCTTACGTGTGTGTGTGTGTGTGTGTGCACGTTCAGTCATGTCTGACTCTTTACAACCTCGTGGACTATAGCCTACCAGGCTCCTCTGTCCACGGAATTTTCCAGGCGAGAATACTAGAGTAGGTTACCATTTCCTACTCCATGGACTGTTACCTATCAGGCCCCTCTTGCTTGGAATTTTCCAAGCAAGAATACTAGAGTGGATTGCCATGTCCTACTCCAGAGGATCCTCCCGAGCCAGGGATAGAACCCTCATTTCTTGTATCTCCTGCACTGGTAAGCTCAAACTAAGTCATTCAATTTTCATATTATTCCCTCATTTTACAAATGAGGATACCAAGAAAACACAGTAGAAAATAATAGGCAACAGATCAAAGAAAAAAATGATGAATATAAGAGTTTGAAATGTTTGCTCTTTGAAAGACACCATTAAGAAAATGAGAAGGTAAACCACAGACTGGGAAAAGTATTTGTTACATATATATGTCTGAGAAGGGATTTATATTCAGAATATTAAAAAAATTCTTATGACTCAAAAATGACAAATAATAATAAGATCTGAACAGAAAAGTCTCAAAAAAAGATAAGCATATAAAAAGCTGTTCAAATTAAACAGTCATCAGAGAAAGGCAAATTAAAACCATGGTAAATGACCACCACAAACCTATTAAAATGGCTAAAATTAAATCAGATGATACAAGTTTGGACAATAATGTTGAACAATAGGAAGTCTCATATATTGTATAATCACTTTAAAAATTGCTTTGTATATAAAGGTAATAAACATATAAGCTAGCAATATTACTCTTGAGTATTTATCTAAAAGAAATAAAAACATATTCCCCAAACAAAAACTTGCATACTATAATATTCATAGCAGCTTTAATCACAATTCCCAATAACTGGAAGTAGCCCAAATGCCCATCATTCACGCAAATGTTGTTTGGGGTATGGAATACTACCCAGCAATTAAAAAAAAAAAAAAGAACATACTACAAATAGTTTCAACTATATAGGTACATCTCAAAAACATGATGCTAAATGAAATCAGACACACACGAGAAAATACTACATGATTTCGTGTATATGAAATTCTAGGAAAAACTAACAATCTCTAATAAAAGAAGGCAGATCATGGGTTGCTTAGGGTGGATGGGGAATGACAGCACTAACAAAAGCGCAATTAAGGGATAATGACTCCAGTGGTGGTAGTAATATAGATTCATACAAAACTCACTGAATTGCACATTTAAAATGAGTACATTTTACCATCAATAAACTTAATTTCTGAAAAAGAACAACTAAGAAATCTGCTTCAAATACACTAAAGTGGGTGAAATTAAAAAGACTAACACCACCAAATGGTGGTGAGGATTTGAAGCATAAAAACTAACACACTGCTGATGGCACAACTACTTTGGAAACAGTTTGACAGTTTCATATATAAAGTTAAACAAACACTTAACATACAATACCACTTAGGGATTCATCCAAGAGAAATAAAAACATGTCCAGTAAATACTAGCATACAAATATTCACAGCCACTTCATTCATAATACCAAACACTAGATACAAGCAAAAATGTCCTTTAACCAATGAATAAGCAAGACTGCGGCATGTTCACACAAAGGACTGTTACTCAGTAATGAAAATGAACTTCTGATACTTGCAACAATACTGATGAATCTCATAAATATCATGTCAAGTAAACAATGCCAGACACAAAGACTGCATACTATAGGATTCCTTTTACATGAAGTTTTAGAACAGACAAAACTTTCAAAATGTAGTAATACAAATCTGATCAGTGGCTGCCTGAAGCAGGGTTAGGAGTTAGGGTTTGAAAAGAAAAGATTTTCTAATGATAGAAATCTTGAAGGGATGGGGACTGGACACACAATGTATACATAAACAATGTAAACATTATCAAAACTCATAGAACTGTATACAATTAAAGTTTGCATATGCATACAAATTAGTCAATTTCAAAGCTGATTTAACAAAAGAACATTAAAACTCTAATTCAGTCTCATGGGACACTAGAAAAATGTCATCTCAGATGTATATATCGTCCCATTAGCTATTACTGTGCCCTACCTGTGGTTTGCACCCACCCATCATCACCTCCCTCTTTACTTTTGATAAGGTCATCTGTCTCCTTTAGAGAATTACGCATGCCTCATCCCATGTGATACTGAAAATGTGCTAATCATGGTGACCCAATTTAGACCAATCAGGCTCTCCTGGGAGTGTGGATCTTGAACGAGTAACTAACTAGTTGAAGCTGTGTCCTGACAACAGTGCTCAGAGGCACTTTTCACAATAAGCTTCTGACAGAGCGATTCTGTTTACTAATTGTCCTAAGACTTGGTTGTTCAAGCTTTCCTTCAAATATGTGAGCAACCTTCCAATAAACTCTGCTTCTTATTCTCCCTAATTCTACTTTGCAGTCAAAGACTGATAAACCAATATTCAATGAGGTTACATGACAAACTCAATACACATTAAGTTATAGATCACCATTTTTCCAGTCTTCAACAACTGTCAGTATTATTAGCTTAATTCTTATAGCAGCCTTCTCACCTGGTCAATCTCCAAATTAACTACTGATTACAAATCAATGAAACTAAATACATTTCAAATACAAGAATCTATAAACAAGTAGAAAAAGAAAACCTGTTAAATTTTAAAATGTATGAAAACAGAAATGACATATACATTTTCATTATATAATCATACACACATACACACACACACAATCTCCAGATAGACTAGTATAGGCGACTCTGTATATGCTGTGTTTGGAAAGCCTGTGAACTAGGGTAATAGTTATGATCATAATATTAGCATTGTTTCCATCTCTTGAAAATACTTAAAGTATAAAAAATGCTTTCTAAATTAGTGTGCTTTTGTTAAACTTGAAATCATTACTCTATGGTATGTCAGATTTCAGGTATTTTCAAAATATCTTAATAATAGGTGCCAGACCCACAAAGTACTCATATTTTAGCATTCACAACTCTGATCTTGCCATCAAGTGAATTCTTCCAACAAAATCCAGGCTTTCTCTTCCCCATTATCAAGGCAGTGTTATAGACACTGGAGGGAATACAAGGATGACAGACACATTCCTCTCAAGTGACCAGTTAAAGAAACAATTAATAGCAGTCCAACCTGAGAGACAGTATGGAATTCAGAAAGGAAGGAATGCCTATTGTTGATTAATAGAGCTCAAGACCCAGATCTGAATCATTTTCTCCAAGAAAATTTAACTGACTCACACTACATTTTTCTCAATGATTTTTCCATTGTGTTGTACTTACATAGCAATCACTCATCTTGTATCGTGTATTTGAATATTTCATTCTTTCACTCCACCATTAACTCATTCAACAAATATTTAATTATTAACTTGAAACTATTCTAAATACTAAGGAAACGACTGTTGTGAATAAGACACAATCATCCTCCTCTCATGTTTTGCCGTAAGTTGAGCCAATGAAAAATTCTGAAGAGATCATCATTCTATAGCTCTGAATTTTGGAATTTTCACCTCTGACCTTGTATGGGGGGAAAACATGCTCATTGCCCTGTGTGTCTCCTCTACTCTCAAGAGTACCACAACTCTACTTCATTTCTGACGGCATTTGTGTAGGTTTTCTATACATCAAGCAATTCTGTAACACCATGAAAGTATCCATATAACTTAAGTCTGACACTATCTTCCGGAAGATAGATCCCACAAGTTAAGGGTTCAGTCCCACAAGACAGTTTTTACTTCAGATGCTAATGACAATTGCAAGTTGTCATCCGTGCTTCTGATCAAATGTTTATAAATCAGAGGTTTCCATGATCCTCTGCTCAATTAATTTGCTTAAGTGGCTCACAGAAATCAAGCAAAGGTTTTAGTTACTAGATCACTAGATTATTATAAAAGGATATAACTCACGAACAGCCAGATGGAAGAGATGCATAGAATGAGGTATGTGGTACAGGACATGGAGATTCCATGCTCTCTCCGGGCATGCCACTCTCCTATGCATTCACCCAGAAGCTCCCCCAACCTGTACTATGGAGATTTTTATGAACGCTTCAATAGGTAGGCATAATTAATCATTAATTAACTCAATCCCCAGTCCCTCTCCCCTTCCTAGAGGATACAGCTTGGTCTTTCTATTGACCAGACACTTTCTGAAGCTATTCACAAATCCATGAGTTTCATTAAAACAAAAGACACTCCTATCACCTAGGAAGTTCCAAGCATAGATTTATGTTAAGAACCAGAGTCAAAGAAAAAATATTAGAATAACAACAACAACAACAAAAATGCTACTTTTATCACTTGGGAAGTTACAAGGGTTTCAGAAGCTCTGTGCCTGAAACCAGGATAGACCAATACCAACATCTATTATTTCACAAACCTCATTAGAATTATGTTAATCAAGTGATCTATTTTGGGATGAAAACTTTCCCAGCTACCGATGTGATAGACCAAAGAAATAATAGATTTAAGTGTCCACACTAAAAACAGCTATAAGATTGTGGTTGAAAGCCAATGAAGTCTCAAAAAGATGGCTTAATACCATTTCCTCCTCTTTCTAAGCAGAAAGGAAAACCATTTTTAATAAATAATTATTTAATTTTTCATAACTGTAACAGCTATTTCCAACCATCTACTATATTTAAGGAGAAGGAAATGGCAACCCACTCCAGTACTCTTGCCTGGAAAATACCATGGATGGAGGAGCCTGGTAGGCTGCAGTCCATGGGGTCGCTAAGAGTCGGACACGACTGGGCGACTTCACTTTCACTTTTCACTTTCATGCATTGGAGAAGGAAATGGCAACCCACTCCAGTGTTCTTGCCTAGAGAATCCCAGGGATGGGAGCCTGGTGGGCTGCCATCTATGGGGTTGCACAGAGTCGGACACGACTGAAGCAACTTAGCAGCAGCATTATGGACTTCAATGGAGAAATACATAACATATTCTAAAAGCAAAACAGTGGCAATAAGCTGAATGTTAGGAGTAAAGCTGGGAAGAAAGGATGATTATTTGAAGCAAGTATTAAAACAAGGCTCTAGCAGGGAAAAGAAATTGAATGAAAGCATTCAGGGACAGATTTTCTTTCTTTTAAGTGGATCTACTTAATTTACCCAGGAAGGTAAAAGTAATTCTGTGTGGCTTCAGGAACAGTTTACATTAGGAGGCAGTGAGAGGCCAGCTGGAAAAGTAAGCAAGAGTTAGATTATGAGATGTGGGATAAAGGCATTAAAAGTTTTGTTTAACCTGAAGATAAGAGGGAGGCAACTGCTGCAACTCAAATTTGCCCTTTAGGAAAATCATTTTAGTAGCACTGTGAGATACGAATTGAAAAGGAAAAAACTGCTGAATATGAAATCTGGGCTTCTGACTTGGATGAGGAGACTGCTCCTGCTCCAGTTCTCTCAATCACTAAAAATTACAAGCAATTCTAATGGTTCCACCGTTCAAGTCAAAAATCATACATCATCCTCGATTCCTTTCTTTCTCTCTTACTTCAAATTTAATCTCTGAGGAATTCTTCATTATATGTTCAAAATGTAGAACCTCACCAATGTTCTCTGCTATCACCCTGGTCTAAATCACCATGTTTCCTCTGGCGTAGTATTCCAACAGTCTCTGAACATCCTTGCTCCACACACTTACTGCCTATTCACACAGCAGCCAGCATGATGCTTATAAATGTCAACCAAATAAAATCCCTTTCCTACTCAAAACTCTTATGCCTTCGCATATCATCAGACTCTAAGTCAAAGTCCTTATTCGGACCTTAGAAGACTCTATATATTCTGGCTCCAGCTCTCTCTCTCTGACATCATCTTCTACTAACCCTACCAAGTTGTTCTGGTTTCCTTACAATCTCTTGCGCAAGCTAAGGATGCTCCCACATTAAACTACTTAACTTATTCTTCCCTTTGTCTGGAATGCTACTCCTTTAGATAGCCACATATCTCACTCCTTCACTCCAGTCAAGTTTCTACTCAATGATCATCTAAGAGAGGCCTTCCTTAACCAACCTACTATTTCCTTGTTTGTTATCAGATAACAAGCTCCAAATGTCTTTATTTTGTTCACTAATGCACCATCATCAGGATCAATGGTACCTAATACCTACGTAGTATGAGTTAACATATACTAAATGTTCAAGTGAAAAAAATAAATGAATGCCACAGAATATGGGTAAAGGAATAGGGTAGTAAGGATAGGGAGGTTTGAGGCTTTCAGATTTAGGCATGTTGATTTTGAACTACACATGGAACATTCATAAAGAGATATCCGACAGATCGTTAAGAAACTAAAATGTGTGAGTTTGAGATACTGAGTTTGGACTGATGAGTCAATCACTTAAAAAGTATCTAGGGAAAAACAGAGCTACCAAATGATCTAGCGATCGCACTTCTAGTTAAATATCAAAAATAACTGAAATCAGGGTCTCAAAGAGATATTTTTATATTGACATTCACAGCAACAATAACCAAGAGACAGAAGCAACCCAAATGTCCATCAATGGTAAGAGATTTTTTTTAAGTGTTACATACAAACAATAGAGTATTATGCAGCCTTAAAAAGAAGAAAATATTGTCACAGACTACAACATGGATAATCTTAAGACATCATGCTAAGTGAAATAAGCCAGTAAAAAATAACATATACTGTCTGATTCCACTTATATAAGGTACCTAGAGTAGTCAAATTCATAGAAACTGAAAGTACATAGAATGGCAGTTACCAAGAGCTGGGGGAAGAGAAGACGGTTATAATTTAATGGGTACAGATTTTCAGTTTTGCAAGATAAAAAAGTTCTGGAGATCTACTTCTCAATAATGTGTATATATTTAATGCTATCAAACTATATTCTTAAAAGTGGTTAAGATAATATATTAAATCTTTCATATCTCCATTTTTTTTTTAAGTATTTGTAAAAGTCCTAGGAGTGAAGTCACCCAAAATGAGAGGTAGTGTGGACAAAGAAAATGTCTCAAGATGGAACCTTTGGAATGCCAACATTTTAAAGCAGTATGTAGGGAAAAAATCACAGACAATATTAAATAGAAGTATCGGAGTAGAAGGAGATAACATGCACATCTGAGCTTCAATACAAACCTCAGTTACAGTTATATAGCTATGCATCACAGTTATATATATATATGCATGCATCAACCAAATTGTTAATACTGAAATGTTGGCCTTAGAGAAAATGCAGGTATGATAATTTACTGCCATTAACAGAAAATGGATAAAAGGCAGATGGCATGCAAACACTAATTTTTACATATTCATTTTATATCTTTGTTTCTAAGCAAAGAAAAAAACTACAGTAACAATTCATATTCGGTATTTAGTTCTTTATGACCTGTGATCTACTATAATTTAACCAGATCAATTAAGGGAATTCCTGTGTTCCATAGTCTGACAAGTCTGTTTTCAAACCCTGGCTCTATCATGTACTTATTACCTGTGTGACTTCTGTCATGTTAATTTGACTACTCTAAGATTTAGTTTCCCATCCATAAGGTGGAGATAATAATACCAACTTATTTCATAAGGCTGTTATAAGGATTAAATGAGATAATACAACAAAATACTCCACAAATGTTAGCCACCATAATTATCCATCCCTATTACGTGGTCTTTGTTTTAATCAGTTTTGTTATGTGCTATATATCAGTTCAGTTCAGTTACTCAGTCGTGTCAGACTCTTTGAGACCCCATGAATTGCAGCACGCCAGGCTTCCCTGTCCATCACCAACTCCCGGAGTTCACTCAGACTCATGTCCATCGAGTCCGTGATGCCATCCAGCCATGTCATCCTCTGTCATCCCCTTCTCCTCCTGCCCCCAATCCCTCCCAGCATCAGAGTCTTTTCCATTGAGTCAACTCTTCACATGAGGTGGCCAAAATACTGGAGTTTCAGCTTCAGCATCATTCCCTCCAAAGAAATCCCAGGGCTGATCTCCTTCAGAATGGACTGATTGGATCTCCTTGCAGTCCAAGGGACTCTCAAGAGTCTTCTCCAACACCACAGTTCAAAAGCATCAATTCTTCAATGCTCAGCTTTCTTCAACAGTCGAACTTTCACATCCATACATGACCACTGGAAAAACCATAGCCTTGACTAGACGGACCTTTGTTGGCAAAGTAATGTCTCTGCTTTTCAATATGCTACCTAGGTTGGTCGTAACTTTTCTTCCAAGGAGTAGGCATCTTTTAATTTCATGGCTGCAGTCACCATCTGCAGTGATTTTGGAGCCACCCAAAATAAAGTCTGACACTTTTTCCACTGTTTCCCCATCTATTTCCCATGAAGTGATGGAACCAGATGCCATGATCTTCGTTTTCTGAATGTTGAGCTTTAAGCCAACTTTTTCACTCTCCACTTTTACTTTCAAGAGGCTTTTTAGTTCCTCTTCACTTTCTGCCATAAGGGTGGTGTCCTTTACATCAGTGGTGCATAAATGTCTGCCTCATGCTAGACTAGAAATTCAGATACATAAAGTCCTGATCCCAGTGATCCTACTTCAGGTGGTTTGAAGACCCAGAAATCTTTCTTCCCGCCACAAACTCCTCAAGTGATTCTGATGCACAACTAGATTTGGGACAACTATAGAGTATTTGTGGGGTTCCCTGGTGGCCCAGACAGTAAAGAATCTGCCTATAATGCAGGAGACCTGGGTTCGATCCCTGGGTCGGGAAGATCCCTTGGAGAAGGTAATAAATATTCAGTCCAGTATTCTTGCCTAGAGAACTGCATAGATAGAGGAGCCTGATGGGCTATAGTCCATGGGGTTGCAAAGAGTCAGACATGACTGAGCAACTAATACTTTCACTTTTTCACTTTTCATAGAGAATTTATAGCATACATTTTTAGAGGCCTAGATAAAATCGGCTAGTCTGCCATTACAATACAACAGAATCTATTATTTCCCCCAAGCCCCTTATTATTTCAGAAATTTATGTCTAAAGGAACACATTCTTCATAAACTCACTCATATGTTGTTAAATAGGCAAAAAGCGAGGGCTCTTGAGCCAGAAACCCTCATATTCTAGCGCCATCATTACTTGTTGCATAATCTTGAGAAAGCCTACTTCTCTCTGGCTCAGTTCTTTCATCAATAAAATGTGGGGGGGAGGGGCCAGCAGTGATAGCAGTACTTGTTCACTGGCTTTTTATGAAACTTTCTAACACATATAAAATGCTTAAATGGTGTTTGATACATAGTAAAATACCCAGTAAAGGTGAACTGCTTTTATTGTAACTGCTATCATATTGAGAGCTACCCTTGTCTGAAATCATAAACAGATTTTAATCATAAAATTCTGAAGGCAAGGGAAGGACACTATTTAAAAATAGAGAATTTTCTACTCAACACTTTACCAATTGCAGACAACTTATATCTGGAGATGCTTCCTCTCTCTCTTCACTGTTTACATAAAGATCTACCATCATCAAAATACTCTAACAGTTACAGATAAGATGATCAGACCAAAGTAGAAGCGAAAAGTTTAACATCCTTACCTAACTCTAAACCCAAATTTCTTTTTATTAACCTTGCTGTTTATTATTCCCATAGAAAGAATTCCAACTGGCAATCCTATAACAGATTCTAACAGGCTAATATTTGGTTTTAATAAGTTCTGAATTGATTTTTTTCAGGGGAAAAAATGAAAAGCAAAACAATTTAAGAAATGTAACCATTCTACAATTTGCTTTTAGTCTAATACAAAAAGAAAAAAAAAAAACACTCGCTGAATATTTCCACACAGATATCACTATCACAATAGCCCAACATGCAGAATCAAGACTGAGGAATACAAGGCAAGTCCTAAGACTAATAATGGTACCGGAGAGACTCACCCTTGTCAAATACCTATAGATGAAAAAACAAACAGCAAAAACAACATAGCTAAGATCAAAACAAACCGAACACCAAGATCTCATTTACTAAAACTGAAATGTAAGAAAGGTGGTTTCTGGTACGGGCACTTCCCTTCCCTGGATTCTTGACTCTTCCTTAGGCAACTGGATGGTACTTAGACTTTAGTCAGCATCACATAAAGGGCTACTCAACCTCTCTTTGCTGCCTATTACACAATAATTATTTTCTGCTCTATCTATCGACTGTGGAAAAAGAAAGGGCAAGTTCATTAATCTGCCTTTTCTAGATTCAACTGGCAAGCCAAAACCCAAGAGACAGAAATGTCTTAACGTTAGCAGTCTGAAAGTTTTATAGAGGTAGACATCCTATAGTAGTCAAGGGAAGACTTTTAGTTGGTTGAGCAAAGCCAACAAACCAGATACGCTTTATATTACAAGCAGCAACATAAGGAAAACACTTTTTCTGGTCACTAGCAGTCCTGAATACAGCTACCTCCATTTTGAGACTGATGTTCATCTAAAAAAATCAATTTAATTCTGGAAATAGATTGCAATTACTCTGTATAAAGAATTGTGCTAGATACTACAGATAACAAACAGGCAAGACAGCCCCAAACTTTTGGAAACCAGGAGGACAAATAACAATACAACATTAAGAATAAAGAAAGTTTCACAACCTTAATAAATGGCAACTCCATTCTTCCAGTTGGCCCAGCCAAAAACCTCAGAACTATCCTTGACTCCCTTTTTCTCTCACTATTCCCTCCTTCTCTACTCATTAGCAAATTCCGATTTCTGAAAAACATTGAGATTCTGATCATATTTCACTGCTACCACATTTCACTGCGACTCTGGTCCTAGTCTCCATCTTCTCTCTCCTATATTATTAAAACAGCCTCCAAACTGATTTCTGAGCCTTGCACTTCCTCACTTTCAATGTATTCTTATTTAATAGTGAAGTTATTTGATCACATAAAAGCTCTACTCAAAATCTTCCACTGATATGTTCCTTAATATAAAAAGACAACAGCCTTAAGATGTATTATTCCTCCCTCACTCTCCTAATCTCTCTAATTTGTCCGTCTCCTCTTTTCCCGAGCCATACTTGTGTCTCCTTGATGTTCCTGGGAAAATCTCAGACGTTATTTCTCACTTCAAGAATGTTTGTGGTCACTATTACCCCAGCCTGAAATATTCCTGCCCCCAGATACATGGATGATTTGCTAACTCCCTTCTTCCAGGTCTTTATTCAACTATCACCTGTCTATTTTTTCTTAAAAAAAAAAACAAAAAAACTGCAGAGCACCATCCAACATACTTTAGCCTTCTTCCCCGTTTTATTTATTTTCCCTTAGAGTTAATATTTTCTGATACACTATATAATGTTATTTATATCATTTATTTCTGTCTCCCATTAAGAAAATGTAGTTTCATCATGGCAGGGATTTGGATGAAACTGTTATTTCCCTAGCACTGAGAAGAGAACTTTGCATATAGTAAAAGCTCAAAAATATTTCCCGGTGAATTTCTGATAGAGTGTCAAGTGAATAAATCTGATTATATGTGTTTTCAGTCTTAAAGAGGAATGAGAAGAAACAGAGGATCTGTTGTGTGCAAGGCGTAATTACACATCATTACCTATCTCACTTAATCCTCACTCTATGAAGTAAGCATGTTAACAGATGAGGAAAATGACATTCTGAAAAAATAACAGATTTATCCAAAATCACATACAGTGAAAAAGCTGGCTTAAAGTTCAACATTCAGAAAACTGACATCATGGCATCTGGTCCCAACACTTCATGGGAAATAGATGGGGAAACAGTGGAAACAGTGGCTGACTATTTTTCTGGGCTTCAAAATCACTGCAGATGGTGATTGCAGCCATGAAATTAAAAGACACTTACTCCTTGGAAGGAAAGTTATGACCAACCTAAACAGCATATTAAAAAGCAGAGACATTACTTTGTCAACAAAGGTCCGTCTTGTCAAGGCTATGCTTTTTCCATTGGTCATGTATGGATGTGAGAGTTGGACTATAAAGAAAGCTGAGCGCCGAAGAATTGATGCTTTTGAACTGTGGTGTTGGAGAAGACTCTTGAGAGTCCCTTGGACTTCAAGGAGATCCAACCAGTCCATCCTAAAGGAGATCAGTCCTGGGTGTTCATTGGAGGGACTGATGTTGAAGCTGAAACTCCCAATACTTTGGCCACCTGATGCGAAGAGCTGACTCATTTTAAAAGACCCTGATGCTGGGAAAGATTGAGGGCAGGAGGAGAAGGGGACGACAGAGGATGAGATGGTTGGATGGCATCACTGACTCAGTGGACATAAGTTTGGGTGAACTCTGGGAGTTGGTGATTGACAGGGAGGCCTGGCATGCTGTGGTTCATGGGGTCACAAAGAGTTGGACACAACTGAGCGACTGAACTGAATTGAGCACTCAAACTGGGGCCTCTTTGACTCCAAAAAGTCCAGCTCTTTTAATCATGGGGTCTATTTCTTGACAGCATAGAGGAGAGGGGATACTTTTGAGTATCAATCAATACAGTACAAATCTCCATAATTTACTTGCAATACTAAAATTTACTACAGTTCCTTAGGTCACTAAGTCTATTTTAGGAACTGGAAAATCAATCCACCTCTCATCTGTGTCTATGTGGAGGAATGGAAGGTGATGGCTGGATTGGACGGCTGAGGTGGAGGGAAGCATGGAACTGACTGCTACCACCAATATGATCATCCCTAGAAATCTCTGAATTCTTTAAGGCTACAGAACACCTTTCCAGAGTAGTGCTACCCAACAGAACTTTCTGCAATGATGGAAATACTCTGTATCAGCACTATAGAATATTGTAGCTACTAGTCCCATATGGCTATTGATCATTTGAAGTATGGCCAGTGGGACCAAGGAATTAAATTATAATTTAAATATCTACATGGCGTTAGTAGCTTTTGTATTGAACAGCACTGTTCTAGACTCTCCATTCCACTTCAACCACCTCCTTCACCTAACTTACTGACTTGTAATACTCTGGTCAATTTTAAATGACGACACTGAATACAGGGTTAAATTTGTCCCCCAAAACTATCCCAAAGAAAAGAGGAAACTGCCCTATAGCTGAGTCTTTACATTATTTTATTTTTTAAGAACAAAAAACTATTTAGAAAAGACACAGAGCCTAAAGCAACTTTAGACAATACTAGTTCTGGACACTGAAAACAAGTTACCAAACGGAATCAGTTAAAAAGGATGGCAAAGAAATTCAACAAATTTCATATTTATTTGGCAGAGTGGGGAAGGTACTGGCTCAGAATTAAAACTTTACATTCATTATAAATAAGCCTGTTAAAGATTACTTGAAAAGGTTTCATTGTAAAGCTCATGAATAGCAAATAAGTTCTTCTGGCTTGAGATTAAAATTTCCAGAAAAAGTACCATATCCAGATTTTAAGTGCTCTAATTTAAACCACTTAAACAAAAATTAAGATCAGGTGCTCTGGAAAAATACGAGACTAATTTCAGTAATGGGGAAGACACTAACGTTTAAAATGTGTGTGAAGTATTTGAATATAATTGTTTCATTACATGAGTATTTTTTAAAAGCAACATTTCTAAAGTAACATTTTATATTGTATGACTTAAAACATGTATATATAAGTTAATAAGCTAACTTAATGACTATTTTGTATACAAGCTTTAAAAAGTTTATAGGGCTTCCTTGGTGGGTCAGTGGTAAAGAATCCACTTGCCAATGCAGGACACACAGGTTCAATCCCTGGTCCGGGAAGATCCCATGACACAGAGCAACTAAGCCCATGTACCACAACTACTGACCCCCACATACTGCAACTTCCAAAGCCCACATGCCCTAGAGTCCTTACTCTACAAAAAGAGAAGTCACTATAAAGAGAAACCCAAGCACCACAATTGGAGAATAAGCCCCACTCACTGCAACTAAGGAAAAATCCATACAGCAACGAAGGCACAGCACAGCCAAAAATAAATAAAATTATTTTTTTTAAGTTTATATCTTCAGGTTAACAAAAATATTTTTATCCTGTCACTGGAAAATGAGAATTATCTCATATTCAGACATATACAATAACCCCCCATATTTATTTTAAAAGCTAAGCTCATCAACTCCAATCAATAGTCATGAGGCCCAATTCAAGTCTCTGTTTCCTACCCTGAGCATTCTCATGCATTCTCACATTCTTTCAATTTTTATTGCCAAAATATATTTGAATATGCTTATTTTATGGGTCACTCACTTAGCACACAGTAATATATTTTGCCTTATAATGTTAATCTTTTTTCTCCCAGTTAAATGCTTTATATGTTCCAGATATTCAAGCTGGATTTAGAAAAGGCAGGGGAATCAGAGAGCAAATTGCCAACATCCACTGAATCATTGAAAAAGTGAGAGAGTTCCAGAAGAACTCATACTTCTGCTGTATTGACTACACCAAAGCCTTTGACTGTGTTCAGTTCAGTTCAGTCAGGTACACAACAAATTGTGGAAAATTCTTCAAGAGATGGGAATACCAGACCACCTCTCCTGCCTCCTGAGAAATCTATATGTAGGTCAGGAAGCATCAGTTAGAACTGGACATGGAACAACAGACTGGTTCCAAATTGGGAAAGCAGTACGTCAAGGCTGTGCTGGATGAAGCACAAGCTGGAATCAAGATTGCCGGGAGAAATATCAATAACCTCATATATGCAGATGACACTGCCCTTATGGCAGAAAGTGAAGAAGAACTAAAGAGCCTCTTGATGAGAGTGAAAGAGGAGAGTGAAAAAGGTGGCATAAACCTTAACATTCAAAAACTAAGACCATGGCATCCAGTCCCATCACTTCATGACAAATACATGGGAAAACAAAGGAAACAGTGACAGACTTTACTTTTGGGGGCTCCAAAATCACTGCAGATGGTGACTGCAGCCATGAAATTAAAAGATGCTTACACCTTAGAAGAAAAGTTATGACCAACCTAGACAACATATTAAAAAGCAGAGCCACTACTTTGCCAACAAAGATCTGTCCAGTTAAAGCTATGGTTTTTCCAGTAGTCATGTATGGATATAAGAGTTGGACTATAAAGAAAGTTGAACGCTGAAGAATTGATGCTTTTGAACTGTGGTGTTGGAGAAGATTCTTGAGAGTCCCTTAACCAGTCCAACCTAAAGGAAATCAGTCCTGAATAGTCATTGGAAGGACAGATGCTGAAGCTGAAACGCCAATCCTTTGGCCACCTGATGGGAAGAACTCACTCATTTGAAAAGACCCTGGTGCTGGGAAAGATTGAAGGCAGAAAGAGAAGCAGATGACAGAAGATGAAATGGTGGGCATTATCTACTCAATGGACATGAGTTTGAGTAAGCTACGGGAGTCGGTGATGGACACAGAAGCCTGGCGTGCTGCAGTCCATGGGGTTGCAAAGAGTCAGACATGACTGAGCAACTGAACTGAACTGACTGATATGTTCTATGTCCTCAATTAGAGTCTAAGCTCCCACAGGCGAAAACAATGTATTACTTCTTTGCATTCATCACAGCACTTACAGCTGATTGATTTTCTAGAAGACAGAAGGAAAGCTGTGTATCGGGTGCTCCAAATATACTAAATAATGACAAAATAAAATTGCCTTCAATCTATTACACAATAGATCTGCAGGACATTTACCTCAAGTTCAGTAAACTTGAGTAATTTGCACAAGGTAAGTGCTATTAAAATCTACGGTCTTTCCAATCCCAGTTCCCAAATGTTAATCCTTTACTGATTGATCACCATCTTATTTGTACACTTTAAATATTAGCACTCAAAAATCAAAATGCTAAAGGAGCACAAACCATTGAATTGGTTATATTTTTTCCTTTTTTAGTCCTATAAACTAATAATGAATAAGCTCCCTTTGTAACTATATGAAACTGAAAGTAATATGCAACTTAATGCTCTGCTCGGAGAAGGCAATGGCACCGCACTCCAGTACTCTTGCCTGGAAAATCCCATGGACGGAGGAGCCTGGTAGGCTGCAGTCCATGAGGTCACAAAGAGTTGGACACGACTGAGCGACTTCACTTTCACTTTTCACTTTCCTGCACTGGAGAAGGAAATGGCAACCCACTCCAGTATTCTTGCCTGGAGAGGCCCAGGGACTAAATGAAAAACTTCTCCCCACCACCACCCTCTCCCCTCAGCCCCTTCTACTGGTACTACAGGAAGGGAGAAAAGGCAGGAGAAATAAGATGCAGGAGAGACAATAAGGGTTAATGGCAGCAGAAAATTTACATGTGTCCATGGAACATAATTTCATGGTAAAAGCATCCACTGCAGAAATGTCTCAACTAGCAACAGTCAGACAACAGCCTAGATATTTTCACTCAGGAAAGGATCAGTATTAACAAAAGATAAGGGATCATAAATAATTAACACCTAAAGGTAAGCTGTATGAATCACTTATCATGCCCAACCAATGAAGGGAAAAGGCTCCAGGCTGATGAGAATCAAAAGTTCACTGAATCCAAATCACTTCTTCCTTGCTTATCAGTAAGTGATGGGTATAAAAGAAATATGCAGAGAATGTAGCATAATAATTACGAATCCCAATCCCAGATACAGAGATCTAAATTCAGATAACAGGTCTGTTGCTGACTATCTGTGTCATCTTAGGCAAGTCATTTGCCCTCCAAATATGCAAACTTAAAGACAATAATAATAATAGTTATTTCCTAGGGCTGTTGTGAAAATTAAACTGAAAGAAAAATACAAACTACTTCAGAAGGACTTGATGTATGGAAAGTACTCAATATGCTTATTTTTTATTTGAAGTAGAAGAGGGTGAGCTTTTCCACCTGGTTTTATAGCTCTGGGCATGGTTATTTCAGATAATAAGAGTGTTGAACTGGAAACCAAGAGATGGGTTCATGTTGTGGCTTTCTCAATAACTTGATGTTTGATCTTGGTCAATTTGTTTCTCTTTATTAGTCTTTATGTTTCCAAATCTGTAAAACCAAAGGGGTTGGTCTAAATGATCTTGTATTATTCAGAGCTTTCCAGAGAAAGAAAATTAATAGGATGGGGAGAAAGAGAGAGAAAGAGAGAATTTAATTTTAAGGAACTTGCTCATGCAGTTAAGGAGGATGGCAAGTCCAAAATCTACAAGATGGGTCAGCAGGCTGTATACTTAGGAAAAAGTCAATGCTGCAGTTGGCATCTACTACATAATTCCCCCTTGCTCAGGAGATGTCAATCTTTTTTCTGTCCAGGCCTTCAACTGATTGGGTGAGGCCTATCAATGTTATAAAGGGCAATCTGCTTTACTAAGTTCACCAATATAAATATAAATCTCAACCAAAAGCATTCTCACAGAACATCTAGCATGCCAGTTCAAATATCCAGGCACTATGGTCCAGCCAAGTTGACACATAAAATTAACCATCACAGATTTGTAGGGTCCTTTCCAGACCTAAGATTCCATAACCTCTGACTTCTGCATCTGTGAAAATACTTACTTCATAAAGTCTACTGATGTATCTTTATGGAATTCTGAAATTAATAACAATAACTACACATACATATATATACATACATATGCATGCATACATATTGGAGGAGGGCATGGCAACCCACTCCAGCATTCTCACCTGGAGAATCTCAAGGACAGAGGAACCTGGCAGGCTATAGTCCATAGGGTGCAAAGAGTTTGACACAACTAAAGCAATTTAGCATGCATGCATGCACACACATACATACATAATTTGTCAAAGTGGTTTTAACTTTAACAGGACAAGAATTGAAACTAGAATAGATGTAAAGTCTCCAATGACTCTGTACGTTTTTAAAACTAGCCACAAATTCTTGGACAACACTCCCATCAAGAAGTGAGCTCTTCTGGAATGAGTACAAATCTGTAATTTATTTTTGGAGGGAAATTTGGCAATATTCTGAACATTATATGTGCATCCTGTGTGACCCAGATTCCTATTTAGGCAGGGATGCGCCCGTGTATATAAGATGACGTGCACAAGAACATCTGTCATAGCATCATTTGGAACAGTGAAAACTCAGGAACAACCTAAGTGCCAATGAAAAATAAAATAGATGCTGTGTTGCCTCCATGAAAAAAAAAAAAAAAAGTGGGCTCTTAAACCTATACTGGTTTGTGTGACTGCTTTGACCATCGAAGTACAGCAGTAGTATACTATGTGATTTCTGAAGCTAGGTAATAAAGGGCTATGGATGGTAACTTTCCACATGGTTTCCTTAAAAGTTCACTCTTGAGAAACTGCTTTTCAGAACTTGACCCCAAGCTGTGAGAAAAGCACAAACCACATGGAGAGGTCATGTAGAGATGACTCAGTTTACTGTCCTAGCTGAGCTCAGTCTTGTAGTCATCCCAGGACAGGTTCCAGAAACATGAGTGATGAAACCATCTTGGAAGCAGATCCTCTAGCTTTAGATATTCCAGCTCCCAACAAGGAGTCACTCTAAGCCATGCCAGCTAATTCTCTGGACATCGTGGAGCAGACATGCCATTCCTACCATAATCTTTTAAAATTTCTGATCGATGGGATCTGTGAACATAATAAGGTATCTATTTTATGCCACTGAAGTTTTGCATTAGTTTATTATATAGCAATAGTAATGGGAACACTTTTTCATATCTAGCACTCAATATGAAATCAGAGTCAATATGACAAACACATTGCTAGGCACTTTCCATATGTAATTTTGTTTAATCCTTATAACCTTGTGAAATAATTATGATTAGCTGAGGATTAAAGGAGTTAATTTAACCAAACAGCTATACTCTTACAGTAAATATTAGAATGGAGCTGTAAATCAGGTCTTTAGGCATTATGTCTATTGTTATAGTGCCGCCATTTTCTTAACCATGATGTTGAGAGAGAAAAAAGAGCTAAGGTATTGAGATAGATATGTGAATAAGCAAAACAGAACCTCAAAAAGTAGGAATGTGGACTTAAGGCAACTGTAGACTGAATGACACAGGGAACCAACACCCTTCAACTCCAACATATTCTCTTTAGTGTTCTAACCAGATAATGAAAGAAGCTTATAAAAATCACAAACTTGGTTGGAGGTGCGACAGGGCTCTGCAACAAGTTCCCCAGGTGAATTTTAGCTCACTGAAGTTTAAGAATCACTGATTCCCAAACTAATTAGACCAATGTCAAGGAACAGTGGTATTCCCTTGGTTTCAAATTTCATCAAGGAAATCTATATTTTCACTGAAATGATTTAATGGCTTAACTAAGAAATCCCCAAAACAAAATAATACCATATATTAGAGGTGAAGGAGTAAAAGTGATTGATGCTCATTTGAATTTCACAAATTAATCATACAGTATATTTTTGTAAGGTTGAAACTATTACACTGGGTTGGGGCAGCATTGGAGTGATTTTAAAAAATATTAAATCCTAATGTCTAGTCAAGGCTATGGTTTTTCCAGTGGTCATGTATGGATGTAAGAGTTGGACTGTGTACAAAGCTGAGCGCCGAAGAATTGATGCTTTTGAACTGTGGTGTTGGGGAAGACTCTTTGAGAGTCCCTTGGACTGCAAAGAGATCCAACCAGTCCATTTTAAGGAGATTAGCCCTGGGTGTTCTTTGGAAGGAATGACGCTAAAGCTGAAACTCCAGTACTTTGGCCACCTCATGTGAAGAGTTGACTCATTGGAAAAGACTCTGATGCCTGAAAAGATTCAAGGCAGGAGGAGAAGGGGACGACCCAGGATGAGGTGGCTGGATGGCATCACCAACTCGACGGACGTGAGCCTGAGTGAACTCCGGGAGTTGGTGATGGACAGGGAGGCCTGGCGTGCTGCGATTCATGGGGTCGCAAAGAGTCGGACACAACTGAGCGACTGAACTGAAGTGAATGAGATCAGACTCACGTCCGTCGAGTCGGGGATGCCATCCAGCCATCTCATCCTGGGTCGTCCCCTTCTCCTCCTGCCTTCACTCTTGCCAGGCATCAGGGACTTTTGAAGTGAATCAGCTCTTCGCATTAGGTGATCCAAAATACTGGAGTTTCAGCTTCAACATCGTCCCTCCAATGAACACCCACGATTGATCTCCTTTAGGATGGACTGGTTGGATCTCCTTGCAGTCCAACGGACTCTCAAGAGTCTTCTCCAACATCACAATTCAGAAGCATCAATTCTTTGGTGCTCAGCTTTCTTTATAGTCCACTCTCACATCCATACATGACTACTGGTACAACCACACCCTTGACAAGACGAACCTTTGTTGACAAAGTAACATCTCTGTTTTTTAATATGCTGCCTAGGTTGGTCATAACTTTCCCTCCAAGGAGTTCAGTTCAGTCACTCAGTCATGTCCAACTCTTTGTGACCCCATGCATCACAGCACGCCAGGCCTCCCTGTCAATCACCAACTTCCAGAGTTCACTCAAACTCATGTCCATCAAGTCGGTGATGCCATCCAGCCATCTCATCCTCTGTCATCCCCTTCTCCTCCTGCCCCCAATCCCTCCCAGCATCAGAGTCTTTTCCAATAAGTCAACTCTTCGCATGAGGTGGCCAAAGTACTGGAGTTTCAGCTTCAACATCAGTCCCTCCAATGAACACCCACGACTGATCTCCTTTAGGATGGACTGGTTGGATCTCCCTGCAGTCCAAAGGACTCTCAAGAGTCTTCTCCAACACCACAGTTCAAAAGCATTAATTCTTCGGTGCTCAGCTTTCTACACAGTCCAACTCTCACATCCATACATGACCACTGGAAAAACCAGTAAGCATCTTTTAATTTCATGGCTGTAATCACCATCTGCAGTGATTCTGGAGCCCAGAAAATAAAGTCAGTCACTGTTTCCACTGTTTCCCCATCTATTTCCCATGAAGTGATGAGACCAGAAGCCATGATCTTAGTTTTCTGAATGTTGAGCTTTAAGCAAACTATTTCACTCTCCTCTTTCACTTTCATCAAGAGGCTCTTTAGTTCCTCTTCACTTTCTGCCATAAGGGTGGCGTCATCTGCATATCCGAGGTTATTGACATTTCTCCCAGAATCTTGATTCCAGCTTGTGCTTCCTCCAGCCGAGCATTTCTAATGATGTACTCTGCATAGAAGTTAAATAAGCAGGGTGACAATATACAGCCTTGATGTACTCCTTTTCCTATTTGGAACCAGTCTGTTGTTCCATGTCCAGTTCTAACTGTTGCTTCCTGACCTGCATATAGGTTTTTCAAGAGGCAGGTCAGGTAGTCTAGTATTCCCATCTCTTTCAGAATTTTCCACAGTTGATTGTGATCCACACAGTCAAAGGCTTTGGCATAGTCAATAAAGCAGAAATAGATGTTTTTCTGGAACTGTCTTGCTTTTTCCATGATCTAGCAGATGTTGGCAAGTTGATCTCTGGTTCCTCTGCCTTTTCGAAAACCAGCTTGAACATCTGGAATTTCACAGTTCACGTATTGCTGAAGCCTGGCTTGGAGAATTTTGAGCATTACTTTACTAGCCTGTGAGATGACTGTAATTGTGCAGTAGTTTGAGCATTCTTTGGCATTGCCTTTCTTTGGGATTGGAATGAAAACTGACCTTTTCCAGTCATGGCCAAATTTGCTGGCATATTGAGTGCAGCACTTTCACAGCATCATCTTTTAGGATTTGAAATAGCTCAACTGGAATTCCATCACCTCCACTAGCTTTGTTCATAGTGGTGCTTCCTATGGCTCACTTGACTTCACATTCCAGGATGTCTGGCTCTAGGTGTGTGATCACACCATTGTGATTATCTGGGTCATGAAGATCTTTTCTGTACATTTCTTCTGTGTATTCTTGCCACATCTTCTTAATATCTTCTGTTTCTGTTAGGTCCATACCGTTTCTGTCCTTTATTGAGCCCATCGTTGCATGAAATGTTCCCTTGGTATGTCTAATTTTCTTGAAGAGATCTCTAGTCTTTCTCATTCTATTGTTTTCCTCTCTTTCTTTGCATTGATTGCTGAGGCAGGCTTTCTTATCTCTTCTTGCTCTTCTTTGGAACTTTGCATTCAGATGCTTATATCTTTCCTTTTCTCCTTTGCTTTTTGCTTCTCTTCTCTTCACAGCTATTTGTAAGGCCTCCCCAGACAGCCATTTTGCTTTTTTGCATTTCTTTTCCATGGGGATGGTTTTGATCCCTGTTTCCTGTACAATGTCATGAACCTCCATCCATAGTTCATCAGGTACTCTGTCTATCAGATCTAGTCCCTTAAATCTATTTCTCACTTCCATTGTATAATAATAAGGGATTTGATTTAGGTCATACCTGAATGGTCTAGCAGTCTTCCCCACTTTCTTCAATTTAAGTCTGAATTTGGTAATAAGGAGTTCATGATCTGAGCCACAGTCAGCTCCCAGTCTTGTTTTTGCTGACTGTATGGAGCTTCCCCATCTTTGGCTGCAAAGAATATAATCAATCTGATTTTGGTGTTGACCATCTGGTGATGTCCATGTGTAGTCTTCTCTTGTGTTGCTGGAAGAGGATGTTTGCTATGGCCATACAGAATAAATAGCTGCAATTAATAATGCTGAATTCATTTAATTGAGCTGTGATAACAGATATTTTTCAATCAATAAGAATGTAAAGTACAATTCTTTTTTTTAAGTTTTCTTTAAATGTATTTAGTTATTTATTTTTAGCTGCACTGGGTCTTCGTTGCTACATGGGTTTTCTCTAGTTGCAACGAGTGAGGGCTATTCTCTAGTTGCAGTACACAGGCTCTAGGGTGCTAGGGCTTCAAAAGTTGCACCTAGTGGGCTTGAGAGTACAGGTTCAAAAGTTCTGGTGCATGGGCTTAGTTGCCCTGTGGCATGTGGAATCTTCCTGGACCAGGGATCAAACCCACATTCCCCACATTGCCAGGCGGATTCTTAACCACTGGACCACTGCGAAAGTCCTAGAGTACATTTCTTTATAGGAGTGTGGAAATGCTATAAATGATTTCATAAAACACTCAAATTCACTTGCTGAGGCCTTAAATTTTTCTGTAAGCTTCTTGAACTATAATTCATACAAAACACCATGACATTTTTGCTTCATCTATGCTTTTAACAATACAAAAAGATGGTAAAACCTTATCTGCCAACTGGTACACAGATGTTAGTCACAACAGCAATGCAGCAAACCTAAACATTTAACCAGTCTTAAAACACAAACAACATAAACTGCAAAATGGCCAAATTATACTCCTTGAGCATGCTAAAAAAGTAGCTATAATCTCCCCTATTTTTGGCACATATGGAAAAATTAAAAATTCAGTTAGCTTTTCCTCTAGTTCCTTTTCAGTCACACTAACAATTTTACAACTTAAGTCTCATATCAAAGCACTGAGATAGCAAAATTACAACCAAGAATTCTATAACACTTGGTCAACATTTGATCTCAAATCATCTCTAAAGGACCTCCAGCCACTTTTTCTACTTTCCCAGATGGTGCCATCTTAATACCAGGCATGATAAGGGATACAAAGCAAATTAATAAGATAACCAGCAAGGACCTACTGTATAGCACAGGGAACTCTACTCAATATTCTGTAATAACCTAAATAGGAAAAAATATTTTGAAAAAGATAAAGATACTTGTATATATATAACTGAATCACTGCTATACACCTCAAACTAACAAAACACTGTAATCAATTATACTCCAATATAAAATAAAAATTTTTAATGTTAATGGTAGAATATAAGTGACAAGGTGATAGATGTTAACTGTAAAATCCTTTAAATTTTTCTATACATTCAAATATTTTCATAAAAAATATTGAACACTTTTTTTTAAAGAAACCAAACTGAAGTTCAGCAAAGGACACTTCCTCCCTATCTATTACTGTGGGCAAGAATCCCTTAAAAGAAATGGAGTAGCTCTTATGGTCAACAAGAGTCTGAAATGCACTGAAAAGTGAAAGTGAAGTCACGCGGTCATGACAGAATGATCTCTGTTCATTTCCAAGGCAAACCATTCAATATCACAGTAATCCAAGTCTATGCCCCAACCAGTAATGTCAAAGAAGCTGAAGTTGAATGGTTTTATGATGACCTACAAGACCATCTAGAATTAACACACACACACAAAAAAAAGTCCTTTTCATCATAGGGGACTAGAATGCAAAAGTAGGAGTCAAGAGATACCTGGAGTAACAGGTAAGAATGGCCTTTGAGTACAAAATTGAAGCAGGGCAAAGGCTAACAGAGTTTTGCCAAGAGAGTACACTGGTCACAGTGAACACTCTTTGCCAACAATACAAGAGACAGATTTACACATGGACATCACCAGATGGTCAATAATGAAATCAAATTGATTATATTCTTTGCAATCATGGAGAAGCTCTATATAGTCAGCAAAAACAAGACCAGGAGCTGAGTGTGGCTCAGATCATCAGCTCCTTATTGCAAAATTCTGGCTAAAAGTGAAGAAAGTAGAGAAAACTACTAGACCATTCGGGTATGACCTACATCAAACCCCTTATGACTATACAGTGAAAGTGATAAATAGGTTCGAGGGATTAGATCTGATAGACAGAGTGCTTTAAGAACTATGGACGGAGGTTTATAACATTGCAGAGGAGGCGATGACCAAAATCATCACAAGGAAAAAGAAATGCAACAAGGCACACCGGTTGTCTGAGGAGGCCTTACAAATAGCTGAGAAAAGAATAGAAGTGACAGGCAAAGGAAAAAGGGAAAGATATACCCAAGTGAAGTAGAATTTCAAAGAATAGCAAGGAGAGATAAGAAAGCCTTCTTAAGTGAACAATGCAAAGAAATAGATAACAATAGAATGAGAAAGACTAGAGATCTCTTGAATAAAACTGGAGACATCAAAGGAACATTTCATGCAAAGATGGGCACAATAAAGGACAGAAACGGCAAGGATCTAGCAGTAGCAGAAGCAGAAGAGATGTCAAGAATATACAGAAGAACTATACAACAAAGGTCTTAATGACCCAGATAACCACAATGGTGTGGTACTGGAAAACCTCAGTTTTCATTCCAATCCCAAAGAAAGGCAATGTCAAAGAATGTTCAAACTACTGTACAACTGCGCTCATTTCACACACTAGCAAGGTAATGCTCAAAATACTTCAAGCTAGGCTTCAACAGTATGTGAAATGAGAACGTCCAGATGTACAAGCTGGATTTACAAAAGGCAGAGGAACCACAGATCAAATTGCCAACACCCAATGGATCACAGAAAAGGCAAGAGAATTTCAGAAAAACATCTGCTTCAGTGACTGTGCTAAAGCCTTTGACTGTGTGGATCACAACAAATGGTGGAAAATTCATAAGGAGATGGGAATACCAGACCACCTTACCTGCCTCCTGAGAAACCTGTATGCAGGTCAAAAAACAACAGTCAGAACCAGACATGGAACAATGGACTGGTTCCAAATTAGGAAAGGAGTACATCAAGGCTATATATCGTCACCCTGCTTATTTAACATTTTTGAAGAGTACATCATGTGAAATGCTGAGCTTGATGACTCACAAGTGGAATCAAGATTTCCAGGAGAAATATCAACAACCTCACATAAGTGTAGATGCTACAACTCTAATGGCAGAAAGTGAAGAGCAACTAAAGAACCTCTTAATAAGGGTGAAAGAGGAGAATGAAAAAGCTGGCTTAAATTTCAGCATTCAAAAAACTAAGATCCTGGCATCCAGTCCCATCACTTCATGACAAATAGAAGGAGAAAAAGTAGAAGCAGAGACAGATTTTATTTTCTTAGTCTCCAAAATCACTGCAGACAGTGACTGCAGCCAGGAAATTAAAAGATTTAAAGAAAGAAAACTTATGAAAAACCTAGACAGCTAATTGAAAAATAGAGACGTCACTTTGCTATATAGGTCCATATAGTCAGTCCACGCCATCATTTTTCCAGTAGTCATGGACGGATGTGACAGCTGCACCATAAAGAAGGCTGAGCACTGAAGAATTGATGCTTTCAAACTGTGATGCTGGAAAAGACTCTTGAGAGTCCTTGGACAGCAAGATCAAACCAGTCAATCCTCAAGGAAATCAACCCTGAACATTCACTGGAAGGACTTGATGCTGAACCTGAAGCTCCAATACACTGGCCACCTGATGCGAAGAGCCGACTACTTGGAAAAGACCCCGATGCTGGGAAAGGCTGAAGGCAAAAGTAGAAGGGTGTGACAGAGGATGAGATAGACAGCATCACCGATTCAGTGGATATGAATTTGAGCAAACTGTGGGAGACAATAAAGGATAGGGAAGCCTGGTGTGCTACAGTCCATGGGGTCACAAAGAGTTGGACATGACTTAGTGACTGAACAACAACAACAACAACAAAAAATTATGCCTCAATTAAAACATTTTTTTTAAGTTATAAAAGAAGCCAGAGAAAAGGAGCAATATAAAATCACAGGAATGCCATGAGACTGGCCCACTAAAAACAAAACAGAAAGGCCAGAATATAATGGAAGAATGATATCTTCAATCAATGTGTTAAAGGAAAATAACAACTTAGATTCTATACTCAGGGAAAATATTTTTCAAGAATAAAGGAACAAGGGGAAAACGATGCTTCAGACAAACTAAACCTGGAACCTAATCATCAAAAGGACATCATCACTTTATTGTTGTCACTCACACTTGACAGAAGGATACTAAACAAGTGCATGAACATATAGAGGCAGAGATCACCAGGAGCCATCTTACACAAACTTTACTTCTGGGGAAAGATAATGGTACAGAACCTTTCATTTAAGGGGACAGTACTAGCATTTCCTAAAATTGACAGACATCATCAAGACACATATCAAAGAGATCCTATGAACTCCAAGCAAAATAAATAATAAAAAAGCCACATATAGGTACATATTAGTTAAACTGCTAAAACACAAAGACTATCTTAAAAGCAGCCAAAAAGAAAAGCTTTCCTTTCAGGAACAAAACTAAATCTATAGTTGTTTTCTTCTGGAAAGCAAAAGGAAAATTTTTTCAAATTAATGAAGAAGTAGATAAACTTTCCAATCCAGAATTCTATATTCAGTAAAAAATACTCTTCAATAATGAAGGAAGAAATGAGATTATAAATACATTTCTGAAAATATTTTATTTTTTATTAATAAACCCACAATAAAGCAAAACCTAAAAGGTGTTCTTCAAGCAGAAGAAACTGATACCAGATGGAAGGAAGGAAATGCAGAAAGAAACTAAAAGCAACAGAAGGAGTAATTAGAAGGTAATTCTAAAGACATAATGTAAAACAATAATAATAACCTCTTATAAACTGCAAATTCATATAGAATTAAATAACACAACGGGCTTCCCAGGTGGCACTAGTGGTAAAGAATCCGCCTGCCAATGCAGAAGACACAAGTGACGCGGGTTCAGTCCCTGGGATGGGAAGATCCCCTGGCGTAGGAAATGGCACCTCCCTCCAGTATCCTTGCCTGGAAAATTCCATGGGCAGAGGAGCCTGGCAGGCTACAGTCCGTGTGGCTGCAAAGAGTCAGACACGACTAAGCAACTGAGTACACACACAAATAACAAAATACCTAAAACATAAGAAGCAAAACATGGATGTTGTGTTGCTCTACTGTCACTGCTTTGTTTGGAAAGAGGTGAAACTCTTCATTTATATTATGTTTTAAAAAATCAGGGGTACAATGTTTAACCTCTATCATAATCAGGTTAAAAAGAATAAAATATCCAATAAATAAGAACTGAATATCCTTGCAGGATATAGGTCAATATATAAAATTAATATCTGTCCTATATACCATCAATGAATAATTCAAATTTTAATTTACACTAGCACACTCAAAATGAAATATTTATCTCTAAATCTAACAAAATTCCAGGCATAGATTACTTCACGGATAAATTCTACCAAATGTTCACAGAAGAAATCACCAATATCATACAAACTCTTCCAGAAGAAAAGAGAGAAGCAACATTTCTGAACTTACTTGTGCTGCCAGATAAAATATAGTACACCAAATTAAATTTAAATTTCAGATAAAAAATAAATATTTTCAGTGTAATTATTCATGGGATTTTTATTTGCTATATATGGCAGGCCTTTTGAGATCAAAACACATTAACGTTACAAGAAAAAAAAATCATTTTACTTTACTAAATACTTTAAGCACAGATGTAAAATTTCTAAAACATTAGCAAAGTATATCCAGAAGTAAATGGAAAAGAATAACATAACAGTCAAATATTAATCACTTAATGCACAACATTAACAGAAGAAGAAAATGTCTCTGGCCATTTCAACCTATGAAGAAATATTCATTCAGTTCAGCTCAGTTCAGTTGCTCAGTCATGTCCGACTCTTTAGTCAACCTCAATACCAATTATAATCACTAAAAGATAATTTCTTTACAGGAGAAAAAAGAAATTTCACTAGCCTGATAAAAAGTAGCTATAGAAAACCTGTAACTAACATCGCTTTTAAACACTCACTGAAATCTCTACCTGCAAGAATGGGAATGATTCAAGGATACTCACTAGATCACTCCTTTCAACAGTATAATAAAAGATCTTAACCAGAACAATATGCAAAAAAACAAAATTCAAAGTATTAAAAAACAAGGAATGAAAAATTTTAAACAGCATTTACATCACAATCACAAAGGTTTAAGTACTTGGAGACTATCTAAGGAAAAATATAAAAGACAACAACAACAAAAATCTCAGAATAGTAAGAGACATTGAAAACAAGTTCAATAAATAGAGTGATATTCTATGTTCACGGAATTGAAGATTTCATGCTGTAAAGATGTTAATTCTCTCCAGATTAGCTTCTAAATTCAGTATAAACTCAACTATAATCCTGACACAATTTTTTGTTAAAACTGATAACCTGACTGTAAATATATATGAATATGCAAAGATTGAAGGACAGCCAAGACAACCTTGGAAAGAACAAAGTTCAAGGACCTATTCTGCCAGATTATCAAGAATTTTTTAAAAATAAAATATAGTAGTAATGAAGCAAGGGTAGATAAATATAACAATGTAACAAAATAGAGTTCAGAAAACAGGTCTATACATCATAAGTGTAGTCAATTTATGACAAAAAAGGCACTGCTAAGAAGTAGGGAAAGAACAGTATTTTTAACAAATGATAGTCAAACATATATTTGTAAGAAAAAATATAACAAAAAACTTGAGCCTATCTAATACCACACACAAAAATATCAACTCCAGATGAATTATAACTCTAAATGTAAAAAGCAAAAATGGTAAAACTTCTAAAAGAAAACATCTGTAAGAACATTTTCATTAATTTAGGATAGGCAGAGATTTCTTTAAAAAAAAAAAAAAAGGACCTAGAAATCCAAGTCAATAAAGGAAAGGTTAATAAGCAGAGCTACATTAAAATTAGTCATTCCTGCTCATTAAGTATCCCACAAGAAGAGCAATAAGGCAAGCCAAGAATGGAAGAAGATACTTACAATACATACAACAAAGAGCTTCTAAACCAAAAATATGCACAACTCTTAAAAAACCAGGTGGAAAAAGACACAACCCAATAAAAAATAAATAAATAAGTAGGTCTGAATGGGTACTCAGAAAAGAACATAGCCAAATGGCCATCAGTAATCAGGAAAGTATAAATTAAAACCACAGTGAAATGCCCTTACATGCCTAAGACAAAAGATAAAAATTAAAAGATTGGTAACACCAAGTACTGGCAAGTATGTAGGACAACTAGAACTTTCATACTCTGCCAACTGTAATAAAATTGGTGCAAACACTTAAGAGGTAATAGGACACAATCATTATGTAGAGGGGAGTGGGATATGAAGGTGCATTCCTGCAAGGAGCTTTATTCCAACATGAAGGTAAAAAATGGAACCAAGCTGGTCAGAAGGGTGGGGCAAAATATACAAAAAAGGTCTTATCCTTACACACTTTTTCAACAGTCTCACAACTTGGTTTTCACAGTGTTAGCTACTATGGAATACTAACATCGTGTGCTGTAAACTATAAATTGATTCACCCTCAGCTAAACAGCCTCTCATTAGAGCCTAACCTCAACACTGCTGACGCCCATCTGTTGCCTTCCTCCACACATTCCCAAAGTGGAAAACAGGCATGTATGCCAGGGTAGGTAGGAAACTGAGACTGCTGCTCAGAATTAAAAGCAGTCAACGGCAACAATCCTTCCCAAAAGTCCATTCCTCTTTCAGAGCATTTTGTACTACTGAGTGGAAACATCAGGAAACCAAAAAACTACCCACACACCATTCTCTTTTTTCCTGTTCCACTTGTTTCTTCTAAATCTGGGCAGCTCTTCTGTATCCTGTAACTGAGCTGCCAATTATTGACAAACCAAGGGCCAGCATTTCAGTTGTTTAAACCTCAGGAGCCAAACTGCTTTTGCAAGTGAGTTAAATAAGAAAAAAAATTATTATAAATAAAAAGCATTATTAGTAGCATGAAAGAAACTGAGGTTACAAAAGTAACAACAGGTTGGTCATTAGAATCTGCCCTGCACACAGCAAGACCCAAACCTTGGTGACACAGAGAGACTATTTTTTTAAAGGTTTCTTTAAATTTTTTCTTATAAATTCGATCATTAAATCAACAGAGAATCAGTACTTCAGCAACCATTTTTTTATAAAACATTTCCAAGTTTTACCAATGTACATTTTATAATCTGAACAGAAATTGTTACTAGTTTATCAGAAGCTATTCTATACTGCAACTTCCTCCAGGGCTCAGAGTCTTGTTTACCAATTCCAATTGCTTCTCATATCACTTTCAAATATAAAATAAATACAACTAAAACTTTACTGAAGAAAATGAAAAGAAAATTTGAAGACATGGAAAGCTCCCCTGAATGGAAATATTACTGTAGTGATGCCAATTCTTCCCAAGCTACCTTACAAGAATAAAGAAATCCCTATAGTAATAGCAGTTTTCTTTTTGTAACTTAAAGTAATTCTAAATCCAATCTAAAGAAAAAGAAATCTGCTGAAAACAAACAAAACATTTTTATAAGAGGAGTATAAGGAAAATATATTTGTCCATCAGATGTAAGCACACACTATAAAGCTACCTTAAGGAAACCAACTTGAAGCTACTTCAAGAATAGATTTTAAAAATTAAAGGGACCACCATATGTTGCAACAATCCCACTCCTGAGCATATACCAGGAAAACACCATACAGTAAATTCCACACATACAAATTTCCAGATGTAAACGTGTTTGCATGTCCAATCACGTAAGTTAGTTCATGTGTCTAGCGTACACTGTCACATGCATGCATCCTCTATAAGTGGTTGTGCTTTCGCATACTGTACACTACTGTATAAAGTTCAGTAGTACAGAATCTTTATTTGAAGCCCAGGATGTCCAGAAACAAGTATAAAAGAAGCAGTGATACAGCTGGTATTGCTAAGAAGCACTAAGAAATGACAATGGAAACAAAAGTAAAAATAATTGAAAGAATGAAAAAAGGCAAAAGGATGGTAGATGTTGCTTGTTTTTGTACAATGAATCATTCAACCATTGGAATGATTCTAAGAACAAAGACAAGATCACGGAATACACGAAGTCTGTTGTCTACAGAACAAGGACAAGATTATGGAACATGTGAAGTCTGCCATTTTGATGATGTCAACAATAACATCAAAGATGCATGGAAAAATGCTGGAAGAGATTAGGAAATTGCTTAGTGTGTGGATGTAGGGTCAGTATCAGTGTCAGGCCCCACATGGGTTAATACTGATTCAGGGAAAGCTAAAAGCTTTTATGAAGACGGGAAGAAGAAACATGGCGAAGAATGAGGGGGCACATCTTTAACACCAGCCATGGCTGTATCCTCAGTTCAGGTTTACAGCCAATCTTCACAATGTAAAAGTAAGTATTGACTGCAAAAACAGTAGCTACCCAGGAATTTCCTGAAATGCTTCAAGAAATTATTGATGAGAGCCATATTCACCTGAGCAGGTTTTTAATGTGGGTGAAACAGGACTGTACTAGAAGAGGATGCCAGATTGAAGTTACATCAGTAAGGAGGTAAACCTGATACCAGACTATAAAGCAGCAAGTTCAGTTCAGCTCAGTTGCTCAGTTGTGTCCGACTCTTTGCAACTCCATGAATTGCAGCACGCCAGGCCTCCCTGTCCATCTCCATCTCCTGGAGTTCACTAAGACTCACATCCATCAAGGCCTTGATGCCATCCAGCCATCTCATCCTCGGTCGTCCCCTTCTCCTCCTGCCCCCAATCCCTCCCAGCATCAGAGTCTTTTCCAACGAGTCAACTCTTCGCATGAGGTGGCCAAAGTACTGGAGTTTCAGCTTCAGCATCATTCCTTCCTAAGAAATCCCAGGGTTGATCTCCTTCAGAATGGACTGGTTGGATCTCCCTGCAGTCCAAGGGACTCTCAAGAGTCTTCTCCAGCACCACAGTTCAAAAGCATCAATTCTTCGGCGCTCAGCCTTCCTCACAGTCCAACTCTCATATCCATACATGACCACAGGAAAAACCATAGCCTTGACTAGACGGACCTTAGTCGGCAAAGTAATGTCTCTGCTTTTGAATATACTATCTAGGTTGGTCATAACTTTTCTTCCAAGGAGTAAGCGTCTTTTAATTTCATGGCTGCAGTCACCATCTGCAGTGATTTTGGAGCCCAAAACAATAAAGTCTGACACTGTTTCTACTGTTCGCCCATCTATTTCCCATGAAGTGATGGGACCAGATGCCATGATCTTCGTTTTCTGAATGTTGAGCTTTAAGCCAGCTTTTCAACTCTCCTCTTTCACTTTCATCAAGAGGCTCTTTAGTTCCTCTTCACTTTCTGCCATAAGGGTGGTGTCATCTGCATATCTGAGGTTATTGATATTTCTCCTGGCAATCTTGATTCCAGCTTTTGTTTCCTCCAGTCTAGCGTTTCTCATGATGTACTCGGCATAGAAGTTAAATAAGCAGGGTGACAATATACAGCCTTGACGTACTCCTTTTCCGATTTGGAACGAGTCTGTTGTTCCATGTCCAGTTCTAACTGTTGCTCCCTGACCTGCATACAGATTTCTCAAGAGGCAGGTCAGGTGGTCTGTATTCCCATCTCTTTCAGAATTTTCCACAGTTGATTGTGATCCACACAGTCAAAGGCTTTGACATAGTCAAGAAAGCAGAAAGAGATGTTTTTCTGGAACTGTCTTGCTTTTTCCATGATCCAGCAGATGTTGGCAAGTTGATCTCTGGTTCCTCTGCCTTTCCGAAAACCAGCTTGAACATCAGGAAGTTCACGGTTCACGTATTGCTGAAGCCTGGCTTGGAGAATTTTGAGCATTACTTTACTAGCATGTGAGATGAGTGCAATTGTGCGGTAGTTTGAGCATTCTTTTGCAGCAAAGAACAGGCTAACTCCAATGTTCAGAGGCAATACTTCTCTGTAAAAAATGTACAAGCCAGAAGGCAGTGGCATCATATTTTTCAAAGGCTGATGGGAGAAAACCTACAACCTAGGATATTCTACTCAACAAATTATTACTCAAAACTGTCCAAGAGATAAAGAAGTTCTCAGACAAGCAAAAACTAAAAGAATTAATCAACAGTAAACTGACCCTAGCTTTGTAACCACAATGGGTGTGATCTCTCACCTCGAGTCAAACATCTGGAAGGCGAACTCAAGTGGACCTTAGGAAGCATCACTACAAATAGAGCTAGTGGATGTGATGGAATTCCAGTTGACCTATTTTGAATCCTAAAAGATGATGCCGATAAAGTGCGCACTCAATATGCCAGCAAACTCTGGAAAACTCAGCAGTGGCCACAGGACTGGAAAAGGTCAGTTTTGATTCCAATCCCAAAGAAAAGCAATGCCAAACAATGTTCAAATTACTGAACAATTGCATTCATTTCACATGCTAGCAAAGTAATGTTCAAAATTCCCCGAGCCAGGCTTCAACAGTACGTGAACTGTAAACTTCCAGATGTTCAGGCTGGATTTAGAAAAGACAGACGAGCCAGAGATCAAACTACCAACATCCACTGGATCATAGAAAAAGCAAGAAAACTCTAGAAAAACATCTACTTCTGCTTTATTGATTATGCCAAAGCCTTTAACTGTGTAGATCACAACAAACTGTGGAAAATTCTTCAAGAGATGGGAATACCAAACCACGTCACCTGCCTCCTGAGAAACTTGTATGCACGTAAAGAAGCAACAGTTGGAACCAGACATGGAACAGACTGTTCCAAATCGGGAGAGGAATACACCAAGAAGGTATATTTTCACCCTGTTTATTTCACTTATATTCAGAGTACATCATGAAAAATGCCTGCCTGGATGAAATACAAGCTGGAATCAACAATGCCAGGAGAAATAGCAATAACCTCAGATATGCAGATAATATCACCCTTATGGCAGAAAGTGAAGAGAAACTAAAGAGTCTCATGTTGAAGGTGAAGGTGAAAGAGAGTGAAAAAGCAGGCGTAAAACTGAACATTCAAAAAACTAAGATCATGGCATCCAGTCCCATTACTTCATGGCAAACAGATGGGGAAACAATGGACACAGTGATAGACTTTATTTTCTTGGGCTCCAAAATCACTGCAGATAGTGACTATAGCCATGAATTTTAAAAGACGCTTGCTCTTTGGAAGAAAAGCTATGACCAACCTAGACAGCATATTAGAAAGCCGAGACATTACTTTGCTGACAAAGGTCCATCTAGTCAAAGCTACGGTTTTTCTAGTAGTTGTGTATGGATGGGAGAGTTGGACCATAAAGAAAGCTGAGTACCGAAGAAATTATGCTTTTGAACTGTGGTATTGGAAAAGACTCTTGACTTTGGACTCTCCAAAGACTCTCTCCCTTGGACTGCAAGAAGATCCAACCAGTCACTTCTAAAGGAAATCAATCCTGATTATTCACAGGAAGGACTGATGCTGAAGCTGAAACTCCAGTGCTTTTGCCACCTGATACGAAGAACTGACTCACTGGAAAAGACCCTGATGCTGGGAAAGATTGAAGGCAGGAGGAGAAGGGGATGATAGAGGATGAGATGGTTGGATGGCATTACTGACTTGATGGACGTGAGTTTGAATTCAGCAAGCTTAGGGAGTTGTTGATGGACAGGAAGTCTGGCATACTGGAGTCCATGGGGTTGCAAACAGTCGGACACAACTGAGGGACTAAACTCAACTGAAACTGACCCTACATAAAGTGTTGTTAAAGGGTCTTCTCTAAGTGGAAAAAATGGCTCAACAATATGTAAGACTTTATAGGTATGTAAAATTCCCACTACCAAAGGCAGTTCAGTTCAGTTCAGTTGCTCAGTGGTGTCCGACTCTTTGCGACCCCAGAAAGCACAGCATGCCAGGCCTCTCTGTCCATCACCAACTCCTGAAGTTCACTCAGACTCACGTCCATCGAGTCAGTGATGCCATCCAGCCATCTCATCCAAATATATACTAAAGACTATACTTCAATCACTGAAAGGACTGTAGCTCCCAGGCTCCTCTGTCCACAGAATTCTCTAAGCAAGAATACTGGAGTGGGTTGCCATTCCCTTCTCCATGTTATCTTCCCTACCCAGGGATCAAATCCTGAAAGATGAGCCAGATCTCCTGCATTGTAGGGAAATTCTTTACCATCTGAGCCGCCGGGGAAGCCCAGCACAAAGATTAAAAGACAAAAATTCAAATAAAAAAATCTGTAACTATCATAAACAGTTACAGGTTTTAAAATTTTAAAAATAAAAAACTAAAAAAAATAAAAAATAAAAAAATAAACAGTTACAGGAAAATATGCAGGTGTAAATAAGATATCAAAACACAAAACATGGGGAAGGGGAGTAAAAAATGTAGATCTTTTAGAATATGTTTAATCTCAAATGACTATCAATTTTAAAAGAGTAGATACAGTTAAAAGTCAATATATATGAGCCCCATGGTAACCACAAATCATAAACCGACAAGAATTACTTTCCCGATGGTTCAATGGTTAAGAAGCAACCTGCCAAAACAAGGGACAAGAGTTCAATCCCTGGTCCAGGAAAATTTCACAGGTAGCAGGGCAACTAAGCCCATGAACCAAAACTACTAAGCCAACACTCTAGAACCCACAGATCACAACTACTGAAGCCTGCAGACCCTAGAGCCTGTGTCCACAACAAGAGAGCCACTGCAATGAGAAGCCCATGCACAAGCAGCTTAGAGAGGAGCCCCTGCTCACCACAACTACATAAAGCCCATGCAGCAATAAAGACCCACTGCAACCAATAAATAACTGCTGAGCCTGTGATTTACAGCCCACAAGCTGCAACTACTGAGCCCATGGGCTGCAACTACTTAAATCCTCATGCTGTATAGCCCGAGCTCTGCAACAAGAGAGGTCACAGCAAAGAGAGGTCTGAGCACTGCAACTAAAGAGGAGCCCCCTCTTGTCACAACTGGAGAAAGCTCATGCACAGCAACAAAGACCCAGCAAATCCAAAAATTAATAAATAAATAACAATAAGATACACATAAAAACCAACAAGAAAGGAACACAAGCATACCACAGAATAAAATCATCAAAGCACAACAGAAAAAGACTAAAAGAAGAGAACTACAAAAATAACCGGAAAACAAGAAACAAAATGGCAGTGAGTACAAACCTATCAATAATGACTTTATTTTTTTCAATATCACTTTAAATGATAATGGACTTAGTGCTACAAACAAGAAACACAGGGTGTAAAATCAGATTTTTAAAAAACTGCCATTTAAAGAGATTCACATCAGAACTAAAGACGCATACATAATAAAAGTGAAGGGATGAAAAAATGTATTTCATGGAAATGGAAACAATAAGAAAGCTAGGACAGCAATACTCATACCGGACAAACTAACCTATAAAACAAAACTCTATAACAAGAGACATAGAAAGGCCTTATATAATGATAAAAGGGTGACCATAAAATAGTATATAATATTAATTAACATACATGCACTTATTACATGAGCACTTAACCATATAGAGCAAATATTAAGACAAAAAGGAAGAAGTTCACATTAACACAATAAATAGTATGGACTTTAACATCCCATTTACATCACTGGACATATTATCCAGATAGAAAATCAGTAACAGTGGCCTTAAAGGATCTATTAAACAAGTTGGACTTAATAACCAAAAGCAGCAGAATACAAATTCTTTTCTAAGGGTCTATGAAAACCTACAAGACCTCTAAGAACTAACACCCAAAAAAGAAGTCTTTTTCATTATAGGGGACTGGAATGCAAAAGTAGGAAGTCAAGAAACACCTGGAGTAACCGGCAAATTTGGCCTTGGAGTACAGAATGAAGCAGGGAAAAGGCTAAAAGAGTTTTGTCAAGAGAATGCACTGGTCAGAGCAAACACCCTCTTCCAGCAACACAAGAGAAGACTCTAAACATGGACATCACCAATGACCTACACCAAAATCAGACTGATTATATTCTTTGAAGCCAAAGATGGAGAAGCTCTATACAGTCAGCAAAAACAAAACCAGGAGCAGACTGTGGCTCAGATCATGAACCTTCTTGCCAAAGTCAGACTTAAATTGAAGAAAGTAGGGAAAACCACTAAACTATTCAGATATGACCTAAGTCAAATCTGTTACAACTATATAGTAGAAGTGAGAAATAGATTTAAGGGACTAGATCTGATAGACAGAGTGCCTGATGAACTATGGACGGAGGTTCATGACATTATACAGGAGACAGGGATCAAGACCATCCCCATGGAAAAGAAATGCAAAGAAGCAAAATGGCTGTCTGAGGAAGCCTTACAAATAGCTGTGAAACGAAGAGAAGCGAAAAGCAAAGGAGAAAAGAAAAGATATACGCATTTGAATGCAGAGTTCCAAAGAAGAGCAAGGAGAGATAAGAAAGCCTCCCTCAGCGATCAATGCAAAGAAATAGAGGAAAACAATAGAATGGGAAAGACTAGAGTTCTCTTCAAGAAAATTAGAGATACCAAGGGAAGATTTCAAGCAACAATAGGCTCAATAAAGGACAGAAACTGTATGGACCTAACAGAAACAGAAGATATTAAGATGTGGAAAGAACACAGAAGAACTGTACAAAAAAGATCTTCATGACCCAGATAATCACAATGGTGTGATCACACACCTAGAGCCAGACATCCTGGAATGTGAAGTCAAGTGGGCCATAGGAAGCACCACTACAAACAAAGCTAATGGAGGTGATGGAATTCCAGTTGAGCTATTTCAAATCCTGAAAGATGATGCTGTGGAAGTGCTGCACTCAATATGTCAGAAAATTTGAAAAACTCAGCAGTGACCACAAGACTGGAAAAGGTCAGTTTTCATCCCAATTCCAAAGAAAGGCAATGGAAAAGAATGCTCAAACTACCACACAATTGCACTCATCTCACATGCTAGTAAAGTAATGCTCAAAATTCTCAAGGCAGGTTTCAGCAATACGTGAACCGTGAACTTCCAGATGTTCAAGCTGGTTTTAGAAAAGGCAGAGGAACCAGAGATCAAATTGCCAACATCTGCTGGATCATCAAAAAAGCAAGAGATTTCCAGAAAACATCTATTTCTGCTTTAATGACTATGCCAAAGCCTCTGACTGGGTGGATCACAATAAACTGGAAAATTCTGAAAGAGATGGGAATACCATACCACCTGACCTACCTCTTGAGAAACCTGTATGCAGGTCAAGAACCAACAGATAGACCTGGACATGGAACAGACTGGTTCCAAATAGGAAAAGGCATCCGTCAAGGCTGTATACTGTCACCCTGCTTATTTAACTTCTATGCAGAGTACATCATGAGAAACGCTGGGCTGGATAAAGCACAAGCTGGAATCAAGATTGCCAGGAGAAATATCAATAACCTCAGATATGTAGATGACACTACCCATATGGCAGAAAGTGAAGAAGAACTAAAGAGCCTCTTAATGAAAGTGAAAGAGGAGAGTTGAAAAGCTGGCTTAAAGCTCAACATTCAGAAAACTAACATCATGGCATCTGGTCCCATCACTTCATGGCAAATAGATGGAGAAACTGGCAGACTTTATGTTTTTGGGCTCCAAAATCACTGCAGATGGTGATTGCAGCCATGAAATTAAAAGATGCTTACTCCTTGGAAGGAAAGTTATGACCAACCTAAACAGCATATTAAAAAGCAGAGACATTACTTTGCCAACAAAGATCCGTCTAGTCAAGGCTATGGTTTTTCCAGTAGTCGTGTATGGATGTGAGAGTGGACTATAAAGAAAGCTGAGTGTTGAAGAATTCATGCTTTGAACTGTGGTGTTGGAGAAGACTCTTGAGAGTCCGTTGGACTGCAAGGAGAACCAACCAGTCCATCCTGAAGGAGATCAGTCCTGGGTGTTCATTGGAAGGACTGATGTTGTAGTTGAAACTCCACTACTTTGGCCACTTGATGTAAGGAGCTGACTCATTTGAAAAGACCCTGATGCTGGGAAAGATTGAGGGCAGGAGGAGAAGGGGACAACAGAGGATGAGATGGTTAGATGGCATCACCAACTTAATGGACATGAGTTTGGGTAGGCTCTGGGAGTTGGTGATGGACAGGGAGGCCTAGTGTGCTGCAGTTCATGGGGTCGCAAAGAGTTGGACACAACTGAGCAACTGAACTGAACTGAACATATTATTTTGAAATGCACATGGAACATTCTCCAGGATAGATGACATGCTAGACCTCAAAACAAGCCTTAACAAATTTAAGAAGATAGAAGTTATATCAAGCACATTTTTCAACCATAATTTGGGTATGAAACTACAAATCATTTATAGGACAAAAATATGGGACAAACATAAACACAAGGAAACTATGCAACATCCTACTAGGAAATGAAGATGAAGAAATCAATGAAGAAATCAAAAAGTAAATCAGAAAATACCTTGAGAAAATAAAAATAAAAGTTTATAAAATTTATAGGACATAGTAAAAGCACTCCTTAGAGGGAAGTTTATGGTAGTAATGGCCTACCTCAAGAAAAAAAAGTTTTTCAAATAAACAACCTAACCAAGCATTTAAAGAAATTTTACAAAGAACAAAGCCAAATGTCAACAGAAGAAAGGAAATAATGGAGATCAGAGAAGAGTTTTTTGAAATGATAATAATAAAAACAAAAAGATAGAAAAAAGTTAGTGAAATCAAGAGCTTTTGTTTAAAAAATAAACAAAACTTCTGAGACTTCAGTCAGGTTCATTAAGAAAAAAGACAGGACCCAAATAAAATAAGAAATGAAAGAGGAGAAAGTACAACCAATATCACAGAGATAAGAGAATAGGGCAAACAGTTATATGCCAATGAACCAGACAACTAGAAGAAATGGATAAATATCTAGAAATACATAATTTTCCAAAGCTGAGTCAGGAAGAAGTACACATTCTGAACAGATGAGTAGTGCAACTGAAAAGTGAAAGTGTTGGTTGCTCAATTGTGTCTGACTCTTTGCGATGCCATGGACTGTAAACTGCCAGTTTCCTCTGTCCATGGAATTTTCCAGGCAAGAATACTGGAGTGGGTTGCCACTCTCTTCTCCAGGGGATATGCCCAATCCAGGGATTAAATCCTGCATTGAGACAGATTCTTTACTGTCTGAGCCGTCAGGGAAGCCTGTAGCACAATTGAATTAGCAATCAAAAAACTCCCAGCAAACGAAAGTCCAAGACTGATGGCTTCACGGGGAAATCTACTAAACCTATAAAAAAGAACTAATATCTATCCTTCTCAAACTATTCCAAAAAGCTGAACAGGAGGGAATACTCCTAAATTCATTCTATGAGGCCACCAGCACCCATACTAAAACCAACGATAGTACAGAAAAAGAAAAATTACAGGTCAATACCTCTAATTAATATAGGTGCAAAAATCCTCAACAGAATATTAGCAACCAAATTCAACAATATATAAAGAGGATCATAAAGAGGATCATACAGCATAATCATGTATGATTTATTCTGGGAATGCAAGAATGGTTCTATATCCATAAACCAATCAACAATATAGCACACTAACAAAAGGAAAGATAAAAATCACATCATCATCGCAATAAACGCAAAACAGACATTTGACAAAATTCAACATCCATTCATGATAAAAACCCTCATCAAAGTTGATACAGAAGGAGGATATCTCAAATGAATAAAGGCCATATGTGACAAAACCACAGCTAACATTATACTCAACAGTGAAAAGCTGAAAGCATATCCTCTAAGATCAGCAACAAGATAAGGATGTCCACTGTTGCCACTTCTATTAACATAATACTGGAAGTCCTAGCCACTGCAATCAGATAAGATAAAGAAATATAAAGAATCAAAATCAGAAAAGAAGTAAAAGTGCCACTGTTTGCAGATAACATGATACTACACATACAAAATCTGAAGGCTCCACCAAAAAAAGTTTCAGAATAAGTGAATTAAGTAAAGCTGTAGGACACAATAATAATATACAGAAATCTGTTGCCTTTCGACACAGTAAAAACTAAATTATCACAAAGAGAAACCAAGAAAATAATTCCCTTTAAAAATCCTTGCAAGACTTCCCTGGCGGTCCAGTGGTTAAGAATTCACCTTGCAGGCCAACCCACTAGACAGCCTGTCTACAGCCACCCTAGCCGAGCCCTGTAGACTCACTACAGACTTACTAGGAGCAGGAGTGGACATTGTGATCACCATCTGTGGTTGAGGACGGTGTTGCTGTACACGGCAGAGATCAAGCCCAAGTCTTTGGAGTGGGAGCACTGACTCCAAGACCCTAGACTACCAGAGAACTAACCCAAGGGGGTATCAAATAGTGAGAACTCAAAAAGGGAAACCACTGGAATACAAGACTCGGCATCACCCAACCACCAATAGCACCCTGTGCATGATCCCTCATCTAAACAACAAACAAAACAAAAATACAAACCCAATCATCAGCAGACAGGATTACCACCTCACCCAGCCTTGCCCATCAGAGCAAAAGGGAAAAAACAATAACTCAGCACAAATCTCACCCTATAAGAAGCTTACAGAAAGCAGTGGACCAACCTTGGGAGCGCAGAAACCAAAAGGAAGAAAGAACTCTTGAAACTTGGGAAAAGTAGACCTCAAACAGAATAAGTTAAAAAAATAATAATAATAATGAAAAAGCAGAGAAATACTACACAAATGAAAGAACAAACTAGAAACACAGAAGTCCAAATAAATGAAGAGGAAATAGGCAAATTATCTGGAAAAAAATTCAGAATAATGATAGTAAAGATGATCAAAAACCTTGAAAACAAAATGGAGAAAATGCAAAAATCAACCAACAACAATCTAGAAGAATTAACAAATAAACATGCAGGGACAAACAACAAAATCACTGAAATTAAAAATACTCTAGAAGGAATCACTAGCAGAATATCTGAAACAGAAGAACGAATCAGTGAACTGGAAGATAAAATGGTAGAAATAACTTCTGAAGAGCAAAATAAAGTAAAAAGAATGAAAAGAACTGAGGATAGTCTCAGAGACCTCTGGGACAATATCAAACACACCAACATTTGAATTAATGGGGTCCCAGAAGAAGAAGAGAAAAAGAAAGGGAAAGAGAAAATTTTTTAAGAAATTATGGTTGAAAATTTCCCCAACATGAAAAAGGAAACAGTCAAGTCCAAGAGGCACAAAGACTCCCATAAAGGATAAACCCAAGGAGAAACACACCAAGACACATACTAATCAAACTAACAAAGACTAAACACACAGAAAGAATATTAAAAGCAGCAAAGGAAAAGCAACAAGTAACATACAAGGGAAACCCCATACGCTTAACAGCTGATCTTTCAGCACAAACTCTGCAGGCCAGAGGGAATGGCAGGATATATTTAAGGTACTGAAAGGGAAAAATCTACAACCAAGATTACTGTACCTGGCAAGGAGCTCATTCAAAATTGATGGAGAAATAAAAAGCTTTTCAGACAAGCAAAGGTTAAGAGAATTCAGTACCACCAAACCAGCTTTACACCAAATGTTAAATGGACTTATATAGTCAAGAAATACGAGAAGAAAAAAGATCTACAAAATCAACCCCAAACAATTAAGAAAATGGCAATAGGAACATATATATCAATAATTACTTTAAATGTAAATGGATTAAGTGCTCCATCCAAAAGACACAGACTGGCTGAATGAATACAAAAACAAGACCCATATATATGCTGTCTACAAAAAACCCACTTCAGACCTTAAGACACATATAGACTGAAAGTGAGAGGATGGAAAAATATATTCCATGCAAAATGGGAAGCAAAAGAAAGCTGAAGTAGCAATGCTCGTATCAGACAAAAAATACAGAAGATCACAAGAGATAAGGAAGGACACTACATATTGATCAAGGGAGCAATTCAAGAGGAAGACATAACAGTTGTAAATATCTATGCACCCAACAGAGGAGCACTTCAATACATAAGACAAACACTAACAGACTTAAAAGGAGAAATTGACAGTAACACAATAATAGTAGGAGACTTTAACACCCCACTGACACCAATGGACAGATCATCAAAACAGAAAATTAATAAGGAATCACAAGTCATAGATGATACATTAGATGAGATGGATCTCATTGATATCTTCAGGACATTCCATCCAAATGCAGAAGAATACACCTTCTCAAGTGTACATGAACATTCTCCAAGACAGACCACAAATCAAACCTCAGTAAATCTAAGAAAATTGAAATCATATCAAGCAAGAAATTGTATCAAGCATCTTCTCCAACCACAACACTATGAGACTACATATCAATTACAAGAAAAAAACTGTAAGAAACACAAACACATGGAGATTAAACAACATGTTTCTAAATAACCAACAGGTCACTGAAGAAATCAAAAGGGAAATAAAAAAAACTTCTAGAAACAAATGACAATGAAAACACGACAACTCAAAACCTATGGGATGCAGCAAAAGTAGTTCTAAGAGAGAAGTTTATAGCAATACAATTCTACCTCAAGAAACAAGAAAAACATCAAATAGACAACCTAACTTCACACCTACAACAACTGGAGAAAGAAGAACAAAAAACCCCCAAAATTAGTGGAAGGAAAAAAACAGAAAAATCTGAGCAGAAATAAATGAAAAAGAAATGAAAGAAACAATAGTAAAGATGAATAAAACTAAAAGTTGGTTCTTTGAGAAGATAAACAAAATTGACAAAACTTTAGCCAGACTCATCAGGAAAAAAAGAATCAAATCAACAAAATTAGAAATGAAAAAGGAGAGGTTACAACAGACAATGCAGAAATACAAATGATTATAAAAGACTATTATGAACAACTAACTATATGGCAATAAAATGGATAACCTGGAAGAAATGGACAAGTTCTTAGAAAAGTTCGATCTTCCAAGAATGAACCAGGAAGAAACAGGAATTATGAACAACCCAATTACAAGCGTGGAAATTGAAGCTGTGATCAAAAATCTCCCAAAAGACAAAAGCCAGGACCAGATGGTTTCACAGGAGAATCTGAGAATTCTATCAAACATTTAGAGAAGAGCTAATGCCTATCCTTCTAAAACTCATTCAAAAAATTGCAGAGGAAGGAACACTTCCAAACTCATTCTACAAGGCCACCATCACCCTGATACCAAAACCAGACAAAGACAACACACAAAAAAAGAAAACTACAGGCCAATATCACTGATGAACATGGATGCAAAAATCTTCAACAAAATTTTAGCAAACAGAATTCAGCAACACATCAAAAAGCTCATACCCCATGATCAAGTTGGAATTATTCCAGGAATGCAAGGGTTCTTCACTATATGCAAATCAATCAATGTAATACACCATATTAACAAATCAAAAGATAAAAACCATACGATCATCTCAATAGATGCAGAGAAAGGCTTTGACAAAACTCAGCACCCATTTATGATTAAAATTCTTTAAAAAATGGGCATAGAAGGAAACTAATATGATAAGCCTACAGCAAACATTACTCTAAACGGTGAAAAACTGAAAGCATTCCCCCTAAGATCAGGAACAAGACAAGGGTGTCCACTTTCACCGCTATTATTCAACATAGTTCTGGAAGTCCTAACTACAGCAATCAGAGAGGAAAAAAGAAATAAAAAGAATCCAAATCAGAAAAGAAGTAAAGCTCTCACTGTTTGCAGATGGCAAGATACTGTACATAGAAAACCCTAAAGACAGTATCAGAAAATTACTAGAGCTAATCAGTGGATTTAACAAAGTTGCAGAACACAAAATTAATATACAGAAATCACTTGCATTTCTACATACTAACAATGAAAAATCAGAAAGAGAAATTAAGGAATAAATCCCATTCACTACTGCAACAAAAAGAATTAAATATCTAGGAATAAACTTAGCTAAGGAGACAAAAGAACTGTACACAGAAAATTATAAGACACTGATGAAAGAAATCAAAGACGACATAAACAGATGGAGAGATATTCCATGTTCCTGGGTAGGAAGAATCAATATTGTGAAAATGACCATACTACCAAATGCAATCTACAGAGTCAATGTGATCCCTATCAAATTACCAATGGCATTTTTCACAGAACTAGAACAAAAAATTTCACAATTCATATGGAAACACAGAAGACCCCAAATGGCAAAAGCAGTCTTGAGAAAGAAGAATGGAGCTGGAGGAATCAATCTTCCTGACTTCAGATTATACTACAAAGCTACAGTCATCAAGACAGTATAGTACTGGCACAAAAACAGAAATATAGACCAACAGAACAAGATAGAAAGCCCAGAAATAAACCCATTTACCTATGGTACCTTATTCTTGACAAAGGAGGCAAGAATATACAATGGGGCAAGAATATACAATAAATGGTGCTAGGAAAACTGGACAGCTACACGTAAAAGAATGAAATTAGAACACTTCCTAACACCATACACAAAGATAAACTCAAAATAGGTTAAAGACCTAAATGTAAGACCAAAAACTATAAAACCCTTAGAAGAAAACATAGGCAGAACACTTGACATAAATCAAAGCATGGATCCTCTATGACCCACCTCCTAGAGTATGGAAATAAAAACAGAAGTAAACAAGTGGGACCTGATTAAACTCTAAAGCTTTTGCACAGCAAAGGAAACTATAAGCAAGGTGAAAAGACAACCATCAGAATGGGAGAAAATCAGAGCAAATGAAACAACTGACAAAGGGTTAATTTATAAACTATAAAAGCAGCTCATACAACTCAATGCAAGAAAAACAAACAACCCAATCAAAAAGTGGGAAAAACACCTAAACAGACATTTCTCCAAAGAACACATTCAGATGGCTAACAAACACATGAAAAGACGCTCAACATCACTCATTATTAGAGAAATGCAAATCAAAACCACAATGAGATATCACCTCACACCAGTCACAATGGCCATCATCAAAAAGCCTACAAATAATAAATGCTGGAGAGTGTGGAATAAACGGAACACTTTTGCACTGTTGGCGGCAATGTAAATTAACACAGCCACTATGGAAGACAGTATGGAGATTCCTTAAAAAACTAGGAATAAAACCACAATATGACCCAGCAATCCCACTCCTAGGCATATACCCTGAAGAAACAAGGGTTGAAAAAGACACGTGCATTCCATTGTTCACTGCAGCACTATTTACAATAGCTAGAACATGGAAGCAACCTAGATGTCCACTGACAGATGAATGGATAAAGAAGTTGTGGTATATATACACACAATGGAATATTACTCAGCCATAAAAAGGAACACATTTGAGTCAGTTCTGATGAGGTGGATGAACCTAGAACCTATTATACAGAGTGAAGTGAGTCAGAAAGAGAAAGATAAATATTGTATTCTAATGCACATATACGGAATCTAGAAAAATGGTACTGAAGAAATTTTTTTACAGGGCAGCAATGGAGAAAAAGACATAGAGAATAGACTTATGGACATGGTGAGAGGGGAAAAGAGGATAAGAGGGGAGGAGAGGAAAGAGTAACATGGAAACTTGCATTACCCTATGCAAAATAGATAACCAATTGGAATTTGCTGTATGGCTCAGGAAATTCAAACAGGGGCTCTGTATCAACCTAGCGGCATGGGATGGGAAGGAGATGGGAGGAAGGTTCAAAAGGGAGGGGATATATGTATAGCTATGGCTGATTCATGTTGAGGTTTGACAGAAAACAACAAAATTCTGTAAAGCAATTACCCATCAATAAAAAAATAAATTAAAAAAGAATTCACCTTGCAATCAAGGGACACTGGTCTGATCTCTAGTCCAGGAAGATACCACATACTGTGGAGCAACTAAGTACGTGCACCACAACTACTAAGCTAGAGCACTAAAGCCTGCAAGCTGCAACTACTGAAACCTGTGCATCTAGGGCCTGTGGTTCACAGTAAGAGAAGCCACCACAATGAGAAACCCAAGCACCAAACAAAGAGTAGCTGCCACTCGCTCCAACTAGAGAAAGTCCATGTGCAGCAGTGAAGTCAGTGCAGCCATAAATAAATAAAGTTTAAAAAGTAATAATAATAAAAAACCTGCAAATAACAAGCGTAGGCGAGAATGTGGAATAAAAGGAAACTCTGGTATACTGCTGATGGGAATGTAAACTGGTGCAACCATTATAGAAAACAATACAGAGACTCCTCAAAACACTAAAAACAGAAATACCCCAACACTTAGCAATTTCACTCTTGGGTATATATCTGAAGAAAATGAAAACATTAATTCAAAAAGATATATGCACCCAAATATGCATAGCAGCATTATTTACAAAAGCCAAGGTATGGACACAAACTAAGTGTCCATCAACAAATGAACAGAAAGATGTAAAATAAGTGTGTATGTATAAAATATGTATGTACATATAGATAGATATACGTATGCACTTATATATATATATATATATATAAAATATCGATGTGTGTGTGTGTGTATATATACAGATATGCATGTGTATACAAACACACACACAATGGAACCGTACTCAGACATAAAAAAGAATGAAATTTTGCCATCGCAATACTGTGGATGGACCTGCAGAGTATTATGCTTAGTGAAATAAGTCAGACAGAGAAAGACAAATACTATATGTTATCACATACAGAATTTAAAAAAAAAAACAAACAAACTAGTATATACAACAAAACAGAAACAGATTTATCAGATACAGAGAAGCAGCCAGTAGTTACCAACGGGAAGGGAAAAGACAAGAGAGGAGGGACAAGATGGGGTAGGGAAGTAAGAGGCACAAACTTAACATGTATAAAATCTGTAAGAAGAATATACTGTACAGCACAAGAAATATAGGCAATATTTTATAATTTCAAATGGAATATAATCATAAAAAACTGAATCACTATGTTGTACACTTGAAACCAACACAACACTGTAAGTCAACTATATTTTAAGAAAATATAAAGATAACATACTTATCAGACTGACATATATTTATTTATACACACACTAATATAGTGTTGCTAAAGACATAATGGAAAGGATCTCTTATATATTGTTGGTGGGATTGCAAATAGATGCAGCCTCTTTGGAGGTTCAGATGGTAAAGAATCTGCCTACAAAGCAAAAGACCTGGGTTTGATCCCTGGGTCATGAAGCACCCCCTGGAGAAGGGAATGACAACATACTCCAGTACTTCTGCCTGGAGAATTCCATGGACAGAGAAGCCTGGCAAACTATAGTCCATGGGGTCACAGAGAGTCAAACACAACTGAAGTGACTGAGCATGGCCTCTATGGAGGTTAATATGATATAGCAGTATCAAAAACATTGTAAAGGGTCAGAGAAAGAGATTCTTTTAAATCAACAAATCTATCATTAGGTATTTGGTTTCAGGAAATAATTAGTAGTATTTGATGTGATTTTTCTACATGGATATTCTCTCTGGTGTTTATGTTATAAAAAAATTAGAACAAACCAAGTGAACAGAACCTGGAAGCTGGTTCAAAACTATGTTTCATGATAGGACTTGGGGTCACTGAAAATCACACTTTATAAAAATATACATTATAACATCTTAAAAGAAATACTAAAAATAAAATAATGTATAAAATAATCATTTGAGGGAGAGACAAGCTAAATCATTAACAGTACTGATAACTGAATGGAGAGAAACCTACTCTGTATTTTTCTAAATTTCATAAAGTGAATCTATATAACTTTTATAAGTATAAAAGAGGTTAAGTTTGAAATATGTAATTACTTTGGAAATATATTTTCAGCCAAAAATGTAAAAGTAGCAACAAGCTTCCTCTGTCATTTTTATCTTTAATCTGGGAAGATATTTAAATGAAAATTTCAAAAATTATGTCAGGATATTTTACGCTGAAATAATAATACCCCAATTCTGGTGGTTTAACAAATCAAAAAGTTTATTTCTCACTCACTCATGAAAGTAGGCACAACTCTCCAGACAGCTGTCTTCCATACAGTAACTCAGTGATTTAGGCTACTCCAGTATTGTTTCATCACATTAGCAGAACTTTCATCAATGGCCACAGTTTAGAATGAAGTAAAAAAGAAGGGAAGGAGGAAAAAGGAAAACAAAGGAGGGGCATGTCTGCCTGTAACTTCAAAAGGGCTAGAAAAAAACAACTTTTCTCTTTTCCCAGGCAAGAGTCATGAAAAAAGGGATTTTGTATAAATTTCATAGGATTATTGCAGTCCATGATCAGGAGTCAATGTTGTCAGAAAACAGAAGTTTTATTATTTGTTCTCATTCCTCCATATGCATTCTATGATTCAGTGATACTGTAGAATCTATAGTTTCTTAAGCCACTCTCTTTCAATCTACAGTGCCTTTACACCTGATCCTTGTCTTCCTTCAAGATAAAAATGTCACCTCTTTAATCTTACCTCTTTGCTGACTCTCCTCTTACCTCCTCCTTCCCAGGTCCCTGAACAGCAAATACAGAATGAATACAAACAGGTATTCAGGGCTTTATCCCAGGGATGCAAGGATTCTTCAATATCCGCAAATCAATCAATGTAATTCACCACATTAACAAATTGAAAAATAAAAACCATATGATTATCTCAATAGATGCAGAGAAGGCCTTTGACAAAATTCAACATCCATTTATGATAAAAACTCTCCAGAAAGCAGGAATAGAAGGAACATACCTCAACATAATAAAAGCTATCTATGACAAACCCACAGCAAACATTATCCTCAATGGTGAAAAATTGAAAGCATTTCCCCTAAAGTCAGGAACAAGACAAGGGTGTCCACTTTCACCGCTACTATTCAACATAGTTCTGGAAGTTTTGGCCACAGCAATCAGAGCAGGAAAAGAAATAAAAGGAATCCAAATTGGAAAAGAAGAAGTAAAACTCTCACTGTTTGCAGATGACATGATCCTCTACATGGAAAACCCTAAAGACTCCACCAGAAAATTACTAGAGCTAATCAATGAATATAGTAAAGTTGCAGGATATAAAATCAACACACAGAAATCCCTTGCATTCCTATACACGAATAATGAGAAAGTAGAAAAGAAATTAAGGAAACAATTCCATTCACCATTGCAACGAAAAGAATAAAATACTTAGGAATATATCTACCTAAAGAAACTAAAGACCTGTATATAGAAAACTATAAAACACTGATGAAAGAAATCAAAGAGGACACTAATAGATGGAGAAATATACCATGTTCATGGATTGGAAGAATCAATATAGTGAAAATGAGTATACTACCCAAAGCAATTTACAAATTCAATGCAATCCCTATCAAGCTACCAGCCACATTTTTCACAGAACTAGAACAAATAATTTCAAGATTTGTATGGAAATACAAAAACCTCGAATAGCCAAAGCAATCTTGAGAAAGAAGAATGGAACTGGAGGAATCAACTTGCCTGACTTCAGGCTCTACTACAAAGCCACAGTCATCAAGACAGTATGGTACTGGCACAAAGACAGACATATAGATCAATGGAACAAAATAGAAAGCCCAGAGATAAATCCACACACATATGGACACCTTATCTTTGACAAAGGAGGCAAGAATATACAATGGAGTAAAGACAATCTCTTTAACAAGTGGTGCTGGGAAAACTGGTCAACCACTTGTAAAAGAATGAAACTAGATCACTTTCTAACACCGCACACAAAAATAAACTCAAAATGGATTAAAGATCTAAATGTAAGATCAGAAACTATAAAACTCCTAGAGGAGAACATAGGCAAAACACTCTCAGACATAAATCACAGCAGGATCCTCTATGATCCACCTCCCAGAATTCTGGAAATAAAAGCAAAAATAAACAAATGGGATCTAATTAAAATTAAAAGCTCCTGCACAACAAAGGAAACTATAAGCAAGGTGAAAAGACAGCCTTCTGAATGGGAGAAAATAATAGCAAATGAAGCAACTGACAAACAACTAATCTCAAAAATATACAAGCAACTTACGCAGCTCAATTCCAGAAAAATAAACGACCCAATCAAAAAATGGGCCAAAGAACTAAATAGACATTTCTCCAAAGAAGACATACGGATGGCTAACAAACACATGAAAAGATGCTCAACATCACTCATTATTAGAGAAATGCAAATCAAAACCACAATGAGGTACCACTTCACACCAGTCAGAATGGCTGCGATCCAAAAATCTGCAAGCAATAAATGCTGGAGAGGGTGTGGAGAAAAGGGAACCCTCCTACACTGTTGGTGGGAATGCAAACTAGTACAGCCACTATGGAGAACGGTGTGGAGATTCCTTAAAAATTGCAAATAGAACTACCTTATGACCCAGCAATCCCACTGCTGGGCATACACACCGAGGAAACCAGAATTGAAAGAGACACATGTACCCCAATGTTCATTGCAGCACTGTTTATAATAGCCAGGACATGGAAACAACCTAGATGTCCATCAGCAGATGAATGGATAAGAAAGCTGTGGTACATATACACAATGGAGTATTACTCAGCTGTTAAAAAGAATTCATTTGAATCAGTTCTGATGAGATGGATGAAACTGGAGCCGATTATACAGAGTGAAGTAAGCCAGAAAGAAAAACACCAATACAGTATACTAACACATATATATGGAATTTAGGAAGATGGCAATGACGACCCTGTATGCAAGACAGGGAAAGAGACACAGATGTGTATAACGGACTTTTGGACTCAGAGGGAGAGGGAGAGGGTGGGATGATTTGGGAGAATGACATTCTAACATGTATACTATCATGTGAACTCAATCGCCAGTCTATATCTGACGCAGGATGCAGCATGCTTGGGGCTGGTGCATGGGGATGACCCAGAAAGATGTTATGGGGAGGGAGGTGGGAGGGGGGTTCATGTTTGGGAATGCATGTAAGAATTAAAGATTTTAAAATTTAAAAAATAAAAAACTAAAAAAAAATAAATAAATAAATAAATAAAATTAAAAAAAAAAAAAAAGAAAGAGACACATGTACCCCAATGTTCATTGCAGCACTGTTTATAATAGCCAGGACATGGAAACAACCTAGATGTCCATCAGCAGATGAATGGATAAGAAAGCTGTGGTACATATACACAATGGAGTATTACTCAGCTGTTAAAAAGAATTCATTTGAATCAGTTCTGATGAGATGGATGAAACTGGAGCCGATTATACAGAGTGAAGTAAGCCAGAAAGAAAAACACCAATACAGTATACTAACACATATATATGGAATTTAGGAAGATGGCAATGACGACCCTGTATGCAAGACAGGGAAAGAGACACAGATGTGTATAACGGACTTTTGGACTCAGAGGGAGAGGGAGAGGGTGGGATGATTTGGGAGAATGACATTCTAACATGTATACTATCATGTGAATTGAATCGCCAGTCTATGTCTGACGCAGGATGCAGCATGCTTGGGGCTGGTGCATGGGGATGACCCAGAAAGTTGTTATGGGGAGGGAGGTGGGAGGGGGGTTCATGTTTGGGAATGCATGTAAGAATTAAAGATTTTAAAATTTAAAAAATAAAAAAATAAAATTTAAAAAAAAAAAAATTACCTGCCTTTTTAGTTAATCGTAAAAAAAAAAACAAAAAAAAAAACAGGTATTCAGCACCTGGTATGAGCCTCTATCACCCAGTTTCTCATACTGCACTGCAGATAACAGGGTCTATATCTGCTTTCCAACTACACGGGAACTCTTTAAGAGCAAATAATCTAACTAGTTCTTGTTCTCTTGAACCTACTCTTGGTACAGTGTTATGGTTCATTAAATGTTTGTTAAGCAAATAAGGGTGAATATGATCAAAAGGAAAGAAGGCCTCTACCAAAAAGTTTTCAAATTACCAGCACTTCTCTGTAGTAGATTGAACAATAGGCTAAATAAAAAAATTTCAATTCTACCTATAACCTAAAAGTGTAACCTTATTTGATGCTGGGAACCTTCCTGATGCTGGGAAAGATTGAGGGCAGGAGAAGAAGGGGATGACAGAGGATGAGATGGTTGTATGGCATCACCAACTCAATGGACATGAGTTTGGGTAGGCTCTGGGAGTTGGTGATGGACAGGGAGGTCTGGCATGCTGCAGTTCATGGGGTTGCAAAGAGTCGGATATGACTGAGCAACTGAACTGAACTGAACCTTATTTGAAAACAGGGTCTTTGCAAATGTGACTCGATTAAGATAACACAGAAATAGAGTGAGCCCAATATTTTTGCCAAGGTAATCCCATGGACAGAGGAGCCTGGTGGGCTATATTTCATGGGGTCACAAAAGAGTCAGACACAATTTAGCAACTAAACAACAACAAATCCAATGAGAGTATTTTTATCAGAGACAAAAAAAAAAAACAACAACCCACAGAGATAAGGTCATGTGAGGATGGAGCTATGCTGCCACAAGCCAAAGAACACCAGGAGCCATCAGAATCTAGAAACAAGAAAGGACTCTTCCCCTAGATCTTTCAGAGGGAGTCTGGCCCTGCCAAGTCCTTGACTTTGAGTATCTGGCCTCCAGAACTGTGAGTAAATTTCTCCTGCTTTAACACGCCAAGTTTGTGGTAATTTGTTAAAGTAGCCTGCTGCTGCTGCTAAGTCACTTCAGGAAACTACCATACCTGCTGTCAGAAACATGAATGTGCAGTGTGACAGGGAACATACGAAGGATGAAATTGGAAAAACCAATACATTTCCTCTCAACTTATCTGCAAACCCAGTGGAACCATTATTTAGAAGTTCTAGAGTAGTACAGACATTAGCATTAGCAGTTTCAACAGTTGTTCCCAGAGTCCTGTACTGCCACAGAGCCCAGCAGTAGTGACAGGAACAGAATGATCCATCATCCACTGCACTTCTTATACTTAGTACCAATTTTGATACCAGAGAGTTCCAGATTTCTTGACTGTCTGGAGGAATAAAAGCCAGCAGCATCCTTATAGTATAATAATTTTTAACAGCTTCCTGCAGAACAAGTATGAGAGCATAACAAATACGAAATTTAAGTGTGCAACTGCAATAATATTAACAAGGAGACTGTCTCCACAGTGTATGTTTCATAAGAAAATTCTCAAAACCAAAACTTATAGCCTTTGAACTCAATGAGCATGTTTAGAAAGTTGTTTCTTTTTTTCAAAATTAGTTTTCTCTTTATCTTTAAGCTGCTTCTAATAACCCTCTCTGCTTTTAGGGAAAACAGAACCTAAATTGGTTTTTAGGGAACCAAGTCTTTAGGTGGGAAAAAAGTACATATATTATGTATAAATCTGGAATGTCTCTGGTTTGAAGTTCCATCTTTTATTCTCTTTTGACACTAAGGCTGAAATTAGAAAATAGTTTAAGCTATTTACTCCCCTAGTTATATTACCCTCGACTCAGAAAATCCAGTTTCTTACAGAACAAAGAAGTATTGTCATGCCCTCCTCCAGGGTATCTTCCCAATCCAGGGACTGAATCTGTATCTCTTCTCCTGCTTGTAGGCAGGTTCTTTACCACTACTGCCACTGGGAAGCACAGTTTATCCTAAACATTCTGTCAAAGTGGAACTCTTACAAAACTTCTGACATTGTGTCACATCTTTGCTCAAAAACCTTTCATATGAAATAATAAAATCAGAGTGATTGGGAAAGATGGATTTGTGGGGTAGGGAGGGGCAGAAAACATTTAATTCAACCTGTCATTAACTGGATGAGGTAACAGAGGTCTAGAAAATGAACAGTGACTTGCCTAAGAGAGTGTACCAAATACTAGAAATAGAGTTCTCCAATTTACCATTCCAACACCAAGGATGAACAAAATAAACATAAAAGTCACAACAACTCTGAGAAAATCTAATTTTTCCAGCTCCCCTAGGCAAAGGTAGTTTTACAGTTTTACTATTAGATGGTGGCCCATCAACATTTACTGACCCTAGAGTTCAGAGTTTTAAAGCAAGGCATGAAAATGTAGTTCTATAACAGAAACATGCATAGGGCAAAGAAAAAGTACCTAATTCAGCCAGCGAAGGTTTTATGAAGACTTCAAGTGGGAATTTATACTTTAAAATCTTGAATAAGTATGATAGATAATGTGGCTGAGAAGACAGCTAGGAAAATAACAAATATGAAGGCATGCAGTCACAAGAGACTTGTCGCTGTTGTTCAGTTGTTCAGTCATGTCCAACTCTTTGCGACCCCATGGGCTGCAGCACGCCAGGCTTCCTTATCCTTCACCATCTCCCAGAGAGTGCTCAAACTCATGTCCATTGAGTCGGTGATGCCATCCAAACATCTCATCCTCTTGTCATCCCCTTCTCCTCCTGCCTCCAATCTCTCCCAGCATCAGGATCTTCTCTAATGAGTAGACTCTTTTATCAGTTGACCAAAGTATTAAAGTGTCAGCTTCAGCGTCACTCCGCCTAATAAATATTCAGGGTTTATTTCCTTTAGGATTGACTGGTTTGATCTTCTTGCAGTGCAAGGGACTCTCAAGAGTCTTCTCCAGCAACACAGTTTGAAAGTGTCAATTCTCTGGCACTCAGCCTTCTTTACGGTCCAACTCTCATATCCATACGTGACTACTGGAAAAACTGTAGCTTTGACTAGATGGACCTTTGTCGGCAAAGTAATGTCTCTGATTTTTAATACAATGTCTAAAAGTTATGACCAACCTAGACAGCATATTAAAAAGCAGAGACATTACTTTGCCAACAAAGGTCCATCTAGCCAAGGCTATGGTTTTTCCAGCTGTCATGTATGGATGTGAGAGTTGGACTGTGAAGAAAGCTGAGTGCAGAAGAATTGATGCTTTTGAACTGTGGTGTTGGAGAAGACTCTTGAGAGTCCCTTGGACTGCAAGGAGATCCAACCAGTCCATTCTGAAGGAGATCAGCCCTGGGATTTCTTCAGAGGGAAGGATGTTGAAGCTGAAACTCCAGTACTTTGGCCACCTCATGTGAAGAGTTGACTCATTGGAAAAGACTCTGATGCTGGGAGGAATTGGGGGCAGGAGGAGAACGGGATGACAGAGGATAAGATGGCTGGATGGCATCACCGACGCAATGGATGTGAGTCTGAGTGAACTCCGGGAGTTGGTGATGGACAGGGAGGCCTGGCGTGCTGTGATTCATGGGGTCGCAAAGAGTCGGATACGACTGAGTGACTGAACTGAACTGAACTGAACTGAACTGAGGTTTGTCATAGCTCTTCTTCCAAGGGGCAAGCTTCTTTTAATTTCATGGCTGCAGTCACCATCTGCAGTGATTTTGGAATCCAAGAAAATAAAGTCTCTCACTGTTTCCACTGTTTCTCCATCTATTTCTTGAAATGATGGGTCTGGATGCCATGATCTTCATTTTTTCAATGTTGAATTTTAAGCCATCCTGTCACTCTCCTCTTTCACCTTCATTAAGAGGCTTTCTAGCTTCTTGCTTTCTGTCATAAGGGTGGTGTCATCTGCATATCTGAGGTTATTGATATTTCTCCCGGCAATCTTGATTCTAGCTTGTGCATCATTCAGCCCAGCATTTCACATGACGTACTCTGCATAGAAGTTAAATAAGCAGGGTGACAATATGCAGCCTTGAGGTACTCCTTTCCTTATTTTGAACCAGTCCATTGCTCTACGTCCAAGTCTAACTGTTGCTTCTTGACCTGCATACAGGTTTCTCAGGAGATAGTCTGATATTCCCACCTCTTGAAGAATTTTCCCCAGTTTGTTCTGATCAACACAGTCAAAGGCTTTTGTGTAGTCAATGAGCAGACTATAGCAGCTGCAATTCAGCTCTTCATTACAGCTGGAAAGCAGGATAGATGTGAGAAGCAATGAAAGATGAGGAAAAAGAAGCATGTAGGGATGAGGTGGTATGAAGTGCTTTGTTTGCTGTTTTCATGCTATCAAAGAAAAGAAGTAATATGGCCAGACTTGCTTTTGAAAAGGCTCACTCTTCAACAGCTTGGAGACTTAACTAAAGAAAATGGGGTTGATAAGAGAAATACTGATTAAGTAGGCTCTTTAAGCAATCAAAACTGAGACTTACACAACAGCAGTATCACTGAGAGTAACAGAAAAGGTCTTAACTTAGGAAACTGGAGAGAATGAAGTCCTTAGAAATTGGAAGTATGTGTGTGTATGTGTGGGACTATGCGTGCGTGTGTGTGTGTGCGCGCTCAGCCACTCAGTAGTGCACAACTCTTTGCGACCCCATGGACTATAGCCCATCAGACTCCTCTACCCATGGGAATTGTCGGGCAAAAAAACTGGAGTGGGTTGCCATTTCCTCCTCCAGGGGGTCTTCCCGAGCCGGGGATCAAACTCACATCTCCTTCACTGATGGACGGTTCTATACCACTGAGCCACCAGGGAAGCCCCAGAATATTGAATAAGTACATGAATAATACTAGCTCTCTTTTCCCGTTTCTTCCTCCCCCAAAGACAATTACATAAAAGGATAGCAATTGTAGGATGATACCCAGGTGCCTGGGTGATACACCTAGATAGATTAAGGTACCCGTAACTATGGAAAATAAAAAGAAAGGAATAAGCTTATGACACTTTGCATTTAAGGTATCTGTGCAACATCTAGATGTCTCATGAGTAATTAGAAAGAGGAACGACCTCAAGGTTTAGGAGAGGAGTCTGAGCATGAAGTAGTTGTCTATGACCTTAGGCATATTGCTCTAAGCCTTACATTACTCATCTGTAAAGTTAAGTTACTCATCTGTAAAGTTTCATTTATAACAGAGAAAAATTAGGAAGAGCCTAAATGTATGTCATCTATCTTACCTAGTTCACAAAATGTAATAGAGTGTATATAATCCTTTATATATATTCTTTTCAGAGCTACCATATGATCCAGCAACCCCATTCCTGGGCATATATCCATAGAAAACTCTAATTTGAAAAGGTACATGCACCCCAAAGTTCACAGCAACACTATTTAAAATAGCCAAAACATGGAAGCAAACTAAATGTCCATCAACAGCTGAATGGAAAATGTGCTATATAAATAAAGGAATATCACTCATCCATTAAAAAGAAAGAAATAATGCCACCTGCAGCAACAGGGGTGAACCTAAGATCATCATAATAAATGAAATCAAACAGAGAAAGATAAATTTCATATGCTGTCACTTATATGTGGAATCTAAAAAAAAAATTATACAAATGAATTTATTTACAAAACATAAACAGACTCACTAACATAGAAAACAATCTTATGGTTACCAAAATAGCTAATGAGGGGGTAGGGAGGATTAGCATTTGAGGATTAACATATACACACTACTATATATATAAAACAGGTAAACAACAAGGGTCTGTATATAATATAAAAAGAATATAAAAAGAATCCCCATAATAAGAAAAACAATACAAATATAATGCACAAAAGACCTGAATAGACACTTCACCAAAAATTATAAATGACCTATAAACAATAGAATGTTTCCTATAAAATCTTTCTGTGACAGTAGAAATGTTCTATATATTGACTGGAGGCATTAATTACACAGGTACATAACACTGTCAAAATTCATCTTACTGCATACTTGAGAACTATACATTTCATGTATAAAAATTATAATAAAAATATTCCATAATATGTAGTGTTAGTAAAAATTAACTTTGTTATCTATAAATTTCTCAAGTGCAACTAGGCAATTCATATAAAATTTGAGCAATTTCACTTCTAGGAGTATATCACAAGGAAATCGTCAGACAAGAAAATAGGAAGGTATTTACTGCACCTATGTTTCGTTTATAACAGAGAAAAATTAGGAAGAGCCTAAATGTATGTCAGGAGAAGATTAATTATATAAATTATGGTACATTCAACAATGGAATATTATTCAGCTGATAAAAAAATTACATGATGGGTTATTAAGGCTGGTACTGACACTACATATTATTGAAACTTAGTCTCTCAGGACCCAGTCACTTGGTACATGGGTGTCATACTTTGACAAAAATAGCTAACACTGGACATGATTATGAGAGAGGAACATCCCAACTATAGCATTACCATGACCAAAGGTATGGAGCACAATGGCTCTACTGCAGAAGAATAAGATCTAAAAGAATAAGGTTCAGCAACACATAACAGTAAGTGAAAAAAACCAGTGCCGATATACTGAATCCTGAATTGTCCTGAAAATATATATAAAACATTGTCTTTTAAGTGCTTTTTCTTCATCCATAAGTTCCAAAATGTTTTAAGATACTTGTGACCCCAAACAGTTTAAGAAAAACCAATACATATGTATACATGCTTATACATAAGCACAGGATGGGAAAAAAAGACAAAAAAAATTTATCAAAATGTCAAACAAAAGTTACAGGATCAAATGACTAGTGACTTTCTCCTTTGTTGCTTTTACATAGTTGTCAGTTTTTTCAATAATATCTTATGTGTTGTTCACTATTTAAACACAAATATTTATATCATAAAAACACAGTAGTAAACTCAAAAGAAACAGACTAAACCTAGCTATGCTTTTCATTTGTTTCTTTGCCTTTAAGGTTTTAGTAAAAGGAAGATAAGAGTAAGAACTCAAGGCCTTTGCCTAGCAAAGGGGAAATAAAAGAGAAAAAGATATGAAGTTATTTGAAAAGCAATATTTTTAATTAGCCAGTCAATTAATGTAAGAGAGAATGAAAGGCCAGATAGTAAAAGATTTTTTAAAATAAGTTATTAAGGCAAGAAGAACAACTCAGATTGACACATAAAATTTTAAAGACTGATCCAAAGCAGGGCTTGAATAACTTAATGATTCCAAAACTTAACTTTGACCATTTATTTCTATTTCCTTTCCATCAAACCTTCATACCAGTTGCTAAGCAGTATCCAGCTAAATGCTGGACTATTATACTTCCTGACCAACTAGGAATGCTGGATCATTACATTTCCAGACTAAGTAAGAGATTTGGACTCCATTACATTTCCTGATTGACTAGGAATGCAAGGGCCTCATTATATTTTCTAATTTAATTGGAATTCTGGACTACATTTCAATTATTGACCAAAAATGTAAGATCCCGTTATACTTCATCTAAGTATACCAAGTTTTATTACCCTAAATACGGTTGCTGGGTCCAGACACATTAATGTACTAAGCCTCATTACACTCAGTTCAGTTCAGTCGCTCAGTCGTGGCTGACTCTTTGCGACCTCATGAATCACAGCACACCAGGCCTCGCTGTCCATCACCATCTCCCGGAGTTCACTCAGACTCATGTCCATCGAGTCCGTGATGTCATCCAGACATCTCATCCTCGGTCGTCCCCTTCTCCTCCTGCCCCCACCATCATCAGAGTCTTTTCCAATGAGTCAACTCTTCGCATGAGGTGGCCAAAGTACTGGAGTTTCAGCTTCAGCATCATTCCTTCCAAAGAAATCCCAGGGTTGATCTCCTTCAGAATGGACTGGTTGGATCTCCTTGCAGTCCAAGGGACCCTCAAGAGTCTTCTCCAACACCACAGTTCAAACGCATCAATTCTTCGGCGCTCAGCCTTCTTCACAGTCCAACTCTCACATCCATACATGACCACAGGAAAAACCATAGCCTTGACTAGACGGACCTTAGTCGGCGAAGTTAATGTCTCTGCTTTTGAATATACTATCTAGGTTGGTCATAACTTTTCTTCCAAGGAGTAAGCATCTTTTAATTTCATGGCTGCAGTCACCATCTGCAGTGATTTTGGAGATTTACTTAACCACTTCACACCTACTGACCAGAACCAATACTTACTTTCAGTCATGCATTTTGAACTCTTAGATCACTGCAGACCAAAAAGTGGAAGACAGGTAGGTACAAAAAGGACTGAGCACCTGAGAAGTGATTTCTTTAGAACAGTAATAAGTTCGTCCCATTGTTTCTTCATTGATAGGTATTATATAACCTGTCATTTTAAGAAAACACTATTTTGTAACCCAAACCAATATTATTTTCTATCATTCTTAAGCAGGTATTTAAATGTTTCATGTATTAATGAGAAAGCAATTTTGGGGTTATGAGTTATCAAGTTGAAATCTTCTTGATACACATAAAATTTCATCTATGCCCAAAGATGGGCACAATAAAGGACATAATGGTAGAGACCCAGTAAACACTGAAGAGATCAAGAACAGATGGAGAGAATACACAGAAGAACTATACAGAAAAGACCCAAATGAACTGGATTACTATGATGGTGTGACCAGCCATCCAGAAGAGAGCAAAGTCAAGTGGAGAGCAAAGTCAAGTGGGCCTTTGGAAGCACTGCTGTTAATAAAGCTAGTGGATGTGACAGAATTCCAGTAGAACTATTCAAAACCCTAAAGGACGATGCCATCAAGGTGTTGCATTCTATATATGTCACCAAATCTGGAAGACCCAGCAGTGGCCACAGGACTAGAAAAGGTCAATCCTCATCCCAATTACCAAGAAGGGTAGTACTAAAGAATGAGCTAGCCAATTGTACTCATTTCCCATGCTAGTAAGGTCATGCTTAAAATCTTGCATGCTAGGCTTCAGCATTATGCAAATCAAGAACTTCCAGATGTCCAAGCTAGGTTTAGAAAAGAAAAAGGAACCAGAAATCAAATTGCTAACATTCACTGGATCATAGAGAAAGCAAGGGAATTCCAGGAAAACATCTACCTCTGTTTCATTGACTATGCCAAAGCCTTTGACTATGTGAATCGTAATAAACTGTGGAAAGCTCTTAAAGAAATGGGAATAGCAGATCATCTTACCTGTCTCCTGAGAGGCCTGTATGCAGGTCAAGAAGCAACAGTTAGAACCCTGTATGGAACAATCAACTGGTTCAAGATTGAGAAAGGAGAATATGCTGTCACCATGTCCATTTAATCTATATGCTGACAACATCATGAGAAATGCCGGGCTGGATGAGTTACAAGCTGGAATCAAGATAGGCAGGAAAAACATCAACAACCTCAGATATGCAGATGATATCACTCTAATGGCAGAAAGTGAAGAGGAACTAAATAGCCTCTTGATGAGGGTGAAGAAGAGTGAAAGAGCCGGCTAAATACTAAACATTGAAAAAACTAAGATCGTGGCATGTGGTCCCATTACTTCATGGCAAATAGAGAGGGAGAAGGTGGAACTAGTGACAGATTTCCTCTTCTTAGGCTCAAAAATCACTGTGGACGGTGACTGCAGCCATGAAATCAGAAGATGTTTACTTCTTGGCAGGAAGGCTACAACAAACCTAGACAGAAATGCACTCTGCCGACAGAGGGCCATATAGTCAAAGCTATAGTTTTCCCAATGATCACATACAGTTGTGAGAGTTCCCAATGCCACATACAGTTGGCAGAGTGCCAAAGAATTTATGCCTTCAAAGTGTGGTGCTGGAGAAGACTTCTAAGAGTCTCTCGGACAGCAAGGAGCTCAAACCAGTCAATCGTAAGGGAAGTCAACCCTGAATACTCACTGGAAGGACTGATGCTGAAGCTGAAACTCCAGTATTTTGGTCATCTGATGAGAACAGCTGACTCACTGGAAAAGTCCCTGATGCTGGGAAAGGCTGAGGGCAGGAGGAGAAGAGGGCATCAGAGTATGAGATGGCTGGATGGCATCACCAGCGCAATGGACATGAACTTAGACAAACTTAGGGAGATGGTGAGGGACAGGGAGGCCTGGTATGGGGGTCACAAAGAGTCATGCACAACTGGGCGACTGAACAACAACAATAATTTTTGGATTATGAGTTATCAAGTTGAAATATTCTTGCTACACAAAAAATTCCCATCTACAGAGTCCTACAAATTCGAGTCCCTATCTCTTGTTCTGCCTTAGTATTCTCTTCCCTCTGCTAACTATAGTCACATCAGAGTTCCATCTCTTCCTCAAACACATGTTGACTCTTACCTCAGGGTCTTTGTATTTCCTCTTTCCTCTGTCTTTCCAAAACTTTTTCCTTATATCTTTACATAACTGGCTCCTCATTCCCAAGTATCAACTAAAATGCTACTCAATAAAATAACATTACTTGAATCCATAATATAAAAGAGCCCTCTCTATGTCTCCAGTCCTGTTTGGTTTTCTTCCTGTTTGTTATTACTTTCTAAAATTATATTGTATATTTACAAATTTATTTACAGATATTATGGCTCCTACTCACCCAAGACTGCAAGTTCCAATAAGACTTGCTGGTCTTATTCACTGCTATATTCCCAGTGCCTAGGAAAAGTGCTGGCACATAGTAAGGACTCAATGAAGTGAAGAAGTGAAGTCGCTCAATCGTGTCTGACTCTTTGCGACCCCACAGACTGTAGCCAACCAGGCTTCTCCATCCATGGGATTTTCCAGGCAAGGGTACTGGAATGGGTTGCCATTTCCTTCTCCAGGGGATCTTCCTGACCCAGGAATTGAACCCAGGTCTCCCACATTGCAGGCAGACGCTTTACCCTCTGTGCCACCAGGGAAGCCCAAGGACTCAATATATTTAATCAATTAATAAGTGAAGCAGATAAACTCACTTTGGGGTTATATGTTAGCTTCATAGAACACATCATGGCAGGTGGTGGGAGCAGAGAAGCAATGTCAATTATCTTTTATTAAAACCAAAACCTAAAACTGCTAGTTGAACTTCATTACTAGTGAAGACAACTGATTTTTAAGACACTCCAAAATGTGGTTACAATGAAAAATATATGTCCATGGCAGGTATTCAGAAGCACTTGTGTCACTTTTTCCTATTAAATCTGAACATGACCTCAAATCTTAACACACTTCTTTAGTCAGGCACTACCAACTGCCTTTACAATCAGAAAAAAAAAAACAAACAAACAAAGGAAAAATCAACAGAATTGGGTTATGTGCTAAAAGCATCTGTTGTCTCTAGCATAATGAAATCTAAATCCAGCATCAGAAAACCTGGACAAAGTTCTGGTCCTTCAGCAATGTCAATGTAATGATGGAAGCTAAAATTTTAGCCAAAAAAGACAGATACACAAGATTTGAAAAATAGTGTAAAGGTGGCAGAATCAATCAATTATAGATCCTAGTGTGCCTGAAGGACTTCCAAGTCTAGTTATTAAAGGGTATGAGATAGGGGTGGGAAAGACAGATGTCTGAAATTAAGATTACCAAGGACAGGCAGCGACTGGTAACAAAATGGTTAAGAAAAAGATTATAATAAGAAGGTGCCTATGGCAGGATGAATGTCTGACACACTGAGAGGAAGGAAAGGTTTGAAGTACCAAGTAATGGCACGGCAAACATAGGATTTAGTAAGAAAAAAAGGGTACAAATATATAAAATTTGGTGAGACTTCCAGATAACTTAAGCCAACAATGGCTGCCTACCTATCATGCAATATTTCTTTCTGTGTTATTTATCAATTTACTGACTCTCAGATCTGAATGCACATTTCAGTTATGTTCTAGGATAGGGCTGAATAGGAAAGGAACAAAATAAAATGGAACGAAATGAAATTTCTTTAAATATCTCTTTTTTAAAGGGGGAATAATCTTAAACTTTCTCAACAGAGAACACCAGAATACTCAGAGGAAACAGGCTCTCCTGCAGTTTCCTGATGCCACACAGGAGCCAGCAGTGTGGAAGTAAGGGCAGCCGGTGGAGCTCTGCCCCAGACATGGGCCCAGAACATAGTCTTTCTGTAACCTTGCAATCTTGGCCTAGAGATAATATTTTCATGGCCCTTTCAATATAAAATCCAGTGTTCAAAGATCTCTTACCTACCCACAGTACCTTGACTCCCTCTACAAGCTCCTGTGAACAGCCTGCCTGTGGTCAGAGGGTTGACACCATGCCACCCCTTCTTCTTCAAGTCTCCAGTCCACCACATGCAGCGTTCCTGTGCCCAGAGGATCCGCAACTCCACGCGAGCTCACAGTACACCCATACTAACTGATTGCTGATTTGCTCCTCCATTGCACACCAGGGGGCTTCCCAGGTAGCCCTAGTGCAGAAGCTGTCTGCCAGTGTAGGAGACATAAGAGACTTGGGTTTAATTCCTGGGTTGGGAAGATCCTCGGGAAATGGCAACCCACTCCAGTATTCTTGTATGGAGAATCCCATGGACAGAGGAGCCTAGCAGCCTACAGTCCTTGGGGTCGCAAAGAGTAGGGCACAACTGAAGTGACCACACACACAGCATAGCAGAGAGTGCCAATTACTTGCCTAGTGATTACAAACCATTTCTGGCTTGGTCAAACAATGAACATTTCTTCTACTGAGTGAGCTGAACAACTTCTCCATCAAGGTATGATTCCCTTCAAAGTATGTCCATCCTTGGGTACACTCTCTCAGTACTACACAGTACAATATAGAGTTTCCTCATATTTTATCTTTACTGGTTTATCACAGTTATTAATTCATTATATTAAACTTCACCTGTTTAACCTACTTTGTGATTATATACATTCTGATTGAACCCAGACTATTATACCATACATAACACTACTACTCAACAAGGGAAAAATAAAGGTAAACAAAGAGAATACTGAAACTTCAAAAACAACTATGAATTTAAAAAAAAAATTTGCCAAATCCTAGTGCCTGATCTCTCATGTTCCTGGTCCCATCCCTACCCTACAAAGACATACCCAGAAAAAAATGAGAGGAAGACAGAAGAGGGAAGCTAGGGAAGGAGATTAAAACTGCTCTAAAACTACTGCCTGACAACCTAAGTTCAATCTGTCTGAAAACATTAAAAAGAGTATATCAACAGATCAGAGCAAAGATTACAAGAAAGGAACTTCAAAAAAGCACAACTTAAAAGGAGTAGACATGACCTAAAGGGCAAGTTAAGAAACACACAGCTTCTGCAAAGAAGAAAAAAGGCAAAAAGAAAGTGAAAAGTACCCTACGACAACCAAGTGGTAAAAGGGAAAAGAGGCAAAAGAGAATCATAAAACCAAAGTGCTTGTTACTCCCCACCACCCTTCCTCACCAGCCCCACACACACTAAAACAAATCAGCCAAAAAACTAGCTAAAGTATCTGAACTTTGACAAACTGACAGAAGAGGGCGCCCTTAAATAAAAATCTTATAAATCACACCATTCCCATGAAAATACAAAGATATATGATGTATTGTTAAAAAAAAAAATCAAGAAATGAAATTACACACATTTCTACTAAGAAAAATTCCTTCCCACAAAATAACCGTGAATAGGAAAAACCTATAAATCAAACAGTATATTAAATATACTTATATATTACTTATATAAATATACTTATATTAGGATATTAAGTAAATTCATAATGACTAACTCTGAGACATAGTATACTAAAATATACTTCAAATAGTATATTAAATATACTTAAATTAGCATTTGAGGATGTGAAAAATCACCTTGAATTAGAAAATTCAAAAACTATAAATAACAACCCCCCTCCCAAAAAAAAAGGGCATGGAAAAATGGAAGAAAGTTGATGTTACCAAGAAAGAAAAGAAAGAAAATTCTCTTAGAAATGAAGAACAAATTACAAGATGCCTAAGGGAAAATAAATGCCAACAAAATTTAATGTGAGGCACTGAAGAAAGGCAAGAAACCAACCAAGAGAATAAAAACAACATAAAGGTAAAAAGGATCAGAGAGAAAGTAATGGAAGTAGTAGACAAAGTAATAATATTCACATTGTCAAATCTCTAAAAGAGAAAACCAAAGCAATGGAATAGATCTAAGATTTAAAACTATAATCTTCCCAGCTGGCACTAATGATAAAGAACTTGCCTGCCAATGCAGGAGACATAAGAGAAGCAGGTTCGATCCCTGGCTCAGGAATATCCCCTGGAGGAGGGCATGGCAACTCACTCCAGTATTCTTGTCTGGAAAATCCCATGGACAGAGAAGCCTGGCAGGCTACAGTCCAGGGTCGCAGAGAGCCAGACATGACTGAACCCACTTAATAATCTAGGAAAGCTTTCCAGAAATACAATAAAGACAAGAATCTATATCTTGAATAGCTCACTGGATGCCTCAGAAAAATTCATAATGTCTCTGAGACATATTCTACTAAAACTACTAAATTTCAAAAATAAGCTCCTCAAGGCCTCCAGGAAAAGATCAATAATTTACAAAGGCAAAGAGTACGAGTAGCATCAGAGTCTACAATATATAAAACAAAGCAATAATGAAGCAATATTAGGGTGGGTGGGGGATGAACCAAAGATCTTTATACACAGAAAAGCTATCTGTCAAATTTCAGGGTGACAGAAAAATTGTTTTCAATAATACAGGAACTTAAGGAATTACGCTTCAATCAGACCTTCTTGATAAGTCTACTAGAGAAAGAGCATCCAACTGATGACTAAGAAACTTTCAGTAAAAGGATCAACAATAAGTATTTTTTAAATATGTGGGTATTTTTAAATACAAATAAATATATACCACTAAAACAAAGGTGGGATGCAAGTTGAAAGGCAAACAGATAAATCTTCATGTTCTTAAAAAGTATAAATAATGCAATTTTTAAATGAAAGAAGGGTGAGGGAAAGGAAAATACAATAAGTATATTGATTGCTATAAAGGCAAAGGTAGGCTGACAGAGTACTTGAAAATTGATAAATCACATAGTATTTCATAGAAAGCATAGCAAATACAACAAAGTATGCAAGATTACAAAATATTGTAACAGCACTGATCAAACACATCAATTATATTTAGTGAATATGAATGGACTAAATTATCAAAAGAAAAACATTTTCAGTTCAGCTCATGAAACAAGACTCAACTATATGCTATATATAAGAATTACAACTAAAACAAGGTAATGATTAAAAATAAAATTAAAATATCAGGTTAATGGAAACAAAGAGAGTAGGGGTAGCCTGCTGATATCAGACAAAACAGAAGTTAGGCCCAAAGCATTATATGTGAAAGGTCACTTTCTAATGCTTAAAGCCATATTTCACAACAAAATATATTACTCTTATGAATATGTATGCATGAAATAAAGCAATCAATTTCATGAAGGAAAAACTATAGGAGATTTTAAAAGACAAAAATATACTAAATAATGAGGCTAAATACACTCACTACTCTCAATAAAAGACACAGCAAACTGACGAAAGAAGGTAGAACATCTTATGGATATCTACCCTGAACTCTACATTTTATAACACAGAAGACACCTTGTCTCAAAAGCCAAAGACACATACAGAAAAATCAATTATATGTGAGATCATAAGACACATAACAGACACAAAATAGAAACATCATAAGCTGATACTCTCTGAATGCAACAAAATGGAACTAGAAGTTACTAACAAAACAAAAAAAGAAAACAGAAAGGACTCTGCATTTGAAAATTTTGAAACCATCTATTAAACCTTTGTCTGGAAAGAAATACAAACGGAAATTACAGTGATTTCTCAAGGTAATGACAATGAATCATTAGACAACTGGAAAGTATACTGTTTCCAACCTAAATATGGATATCTTACCATGGATCAGACATGCAAGCTATTACTTTTGCTGGAATCTGATTACAAGGTCTATTCTCTACCATTAGTGGGAACGTAAGTAGTGCATTACTCATAAAAACATTTTCAGCCATATATGTATTTAAATGTATATGATAAACATGTGAATCATTTGTACTATGAATATGTCATTAATACTTGGATGACCTTATAAAAGGTAATCACCTTATAAAGGACTTTCCTGGTAGCTCAGATGGTAAAGCATCTGCCTACAATGCAGGAGACCCGGGTTCCATCCCTGGGTCGGGAAGAACTCCTGGAGAAGGAAATGGCACCCACTCCAGTACTCTTGCCTGGAGAATCCCATGGATGGAGGAGCATGGTAGGCTACAGTCCATGGGGTCGCAAAGAGTAGGACACGACTGAGTGACTTCACCTTCTTTTCTTTCTTTCCAGCCTTATAATGGGAAGAGCAAGAGCATATGTACATGACTTTTCTGAAACCCATCAGAAAGTAAGATCACAACACAAAAAATTGGCCCAAAATCTAAGACAGGTTAACCCTGTCAGAGACAGACAAAATGCGAGCACTGGCTTACTAAAGTAAAAGTTACACTAGGATGACTGACAAATTAGTAGAGGCTAACAATGTAATGGTGAGAAAGTTAAGACAAGTATAGGGAAGGGGTATGCAGGCTTTCACTCCATCAACACCACAAAGTGCTCACAGAAAGAGAAAAAAAAAAGAGGAGGAATAAAATAAATAAATGGCAAAGTCCTCGGGAACTCTATTATGGTGCAGAATAAAGAAAGAGGGCGCAATGAGAGGGGCACAAAACTCTACCAGGACTCTGGTATCTCCTTCACAAAACAAAAGCCTTAATCTGAGAGGAGAAGGGCAACAACCATCGTCATCTTGGTGCACTTGTGATATCCAAGTAGAAAAGGGAAAAACTCCTCTGCCCCAGGAAGAGGAGCAGGAAAACATGCTGGGCTCACAACTACATCCAGAGAGAGACATGAGCTTTGCAAAGACAACATATCCAAGGACCAGGGACTCAATGCCTGCAGAAGCCTGAAATATTATCAAAAACAGAAAATGCCCCTCCAGTTCCCATAGTCAGATAGCTAGCAGAGTAACAGGCAACTTGCAAGAGATACATCCTCTCTAAAAGATGATGCTGTGAAACTGCTGCACTCAATATGACAGCAAATTTGGAAAACTCAGCAGTGGCCACAGGACTGGAAAAGGTCAGTTTTCATTCCAATCCCAAAGAAGGGCAATGCCAAAGAATGCTCAAACTATCGCACACTTGCACTCATCTCACATGCTAGTAAAGTGATGCTCAAAATTCTCCAAGCCAGGCTTCAGCAATACGTGAACCATGAACTTCCAGATGTTCAAGCTGGTTTTAGAAAAGGCAGAGGAACCAGAGATCAAATTGCCAACATCCGCTGGATCATCAAAAAAGCAAGAGTTCCAGAAAAACATCTCTTTCTGCTTTCTTGACTATGCCAAAGCCTTTGACTGTGTGGATCACAACAAACTGTGGAAAATTCTGAAAGAGATGGGAATACCAGACCACCTGACCTGCCTCTTGAGAAACCTGTATGCAGGTCAGGAAGCAACAGTTAGAACTGGACATGGAACAACAGATTGGTTCCAAACAGGAAAAGGAGTATGTCAAGGCTGTGTATTGTCACCCTGCTTATTTAACTTCTATGCAGAGTACATCATGAGAAACACTGGGCTGGATGAAGCACAAGCTGGAATCAAAACTGCTGAGAGAAACATCAATAACCTCAGATATGCAGATGACACCATCGTTATGGCAGAAAGTGAAGAACTAAAGAGCCTCTTGATGAAAGTGAAAGAGAGCAAAAAAGTTGGCTTAAAGCTCAACATTCAGAAAACTAAGATCATGGCATCTGGTCCCATCACTTCATGGGAAATAGATGGGGGGACAGTGGAAACAGTGGCTGACTTTATTTTGGGGGGCTCCAAAATCACTGCAGATGGTGATGGCAGCCATGAAATTAAAAGACACTTACTCCTTGGAAGGAAAGCTATGACCAACCTAGACAGCATATTAAAAAGCAGACACTTAACTTTGTCAACAAAGGTCCGCCTAGTCAAGGCTATGGTTTTACCAGTAGTCATGTATAGATGTGAGAATTGGACTACAAAGAAAGCTGAGTGCCAAAGAATTGATGCTTTTGAACTGTGGTGTTAGAGAAGACTCTTGAGAGTTCCTTGGACTGCAAGGAGATCCAACCAGTCCATCCTAAAGGAGATCAGTCCTGTGTGTTCACTGGAGGGACTGATGTTGAAGCTGAAACTCCAATACTGTGGCCACCTGATGCAAAGAGCTGACCCATTTGAAAATACCCTGATGCCTGGAAAGATTGAAGGCAGGAGGAGAAGGAGACAACAGAGGATGAGATGGTTGGATGGCATCACCAACTCAATGGGCATGAGTTTGGGTAAACTCCAGGAGTTGGTGATGGACAGGGAGTCCTGGCGTGCTACAGTTCATGGTGTCGCAAAGAGTCGGACACAACTGAGCCACTGAACTGAACTGAAGCACAGCTCAGATTAAAAACCAAAAATTAAGGGCAAAGTGAGCATTAAAAAAAAAAAAAATCAGAACTCTCTGGTGGACTAGTGGTTAGGACTCCACACTCTCACTGCCGAGGGCCTGGATTTAAGCCCTGCTTGGGAACTAATATCCCACAAGCTGCATAGCCCCCCCAAAAAAAATCTCTACCAAATCAGTTGACACCCTAAACACTATGTATCAGGAGAAGTTTGTTTTGTTTTGTTTTTAATATTTATTTATTTGGCCACACCAGGTTAGTTGTGGCACACAGGCTCTTCAATCTTTGCTGAAGCCTGTGAGATCTAGTTTCCCGATCAGGAGTCAAACCTGGGTCCACTGCAATGGCAGCACAAGAGTTTTAGCCACCGGACCACCAGTTAAGTCCACAGGAGAAGAATTTGAAGGCCTTGGTATACTGAGCAAAAGCCATTGGAGAAATGAGTCTCAAGCACAACCCAAATCAAAATCAGATCAATTCAAACACCTGCACTAAAGTCTTAGCATAAAGAAAGGCATGTCAATTTCCAGACATAAAATACTGGGTTGGCCATTAACTTTATTTGGGTTCTTCCATAACATCCCGAAAGAACTTTGTGGCTAACCCAAGATTTACCTTAGTCTCTACTATCCTAGCAATAAGTTATGCAGAGTTGAAGGACGTGTGCTCATGTTCTCCTGTGAGAACACCAAAATCTCAACTAGCTGCAGAACAACCATCAACAGAAGAATGTTGGATCCCACCAAAAAAAGATACCCCACGTCCAAGCACAAAGGAAAAGTCCCAACAAAATGATAGGAGGGGCATAATCAAGTTTAGAATCAAACTTCATACTCAGTGGGCACAAGCAAAACCTTGTGTGCACCAGAACTCAGGGAAAGAAGCAGTGACGTCCACAAGAGACTGAGCCAGACCTCCCTTTGAGTGTTTGAGGGTCTCCTGCATACGCATGGGTCAGCAGTGGCCTGCCATGGGGTCAATGGTACTGACTACAGCAGTCCTGGGAGCCATGGTGTGTTGGCCTAAGTCCTTTTGAAGAAAGTCGCCATTAGCCAAACTATAGAGACCCTGAGCAGATGACCCACAAACTGGAGAACAATTATACCAAAGAAGTTCTTGCACTGCTTTAAAAGTTCTAGGGTCCGCAAGAGATTTCACAGCCTTGGTGATCTGGCAAAGGGACTGAGAAATCCCAGGGAAACTGACTTTGAAGGCCAGTGGGATTTGATTACAGAACGACCAGAGGACTGGGGAAACAGACCCTTGTAAGGCACAACAAAACCTTGTGTGCACCAGGACCCAGGAGAAAGGAGCAGTGATGCCACCGAGACTGAGCCAGACTTGCCTGTGAGTGTCATGGAATCTCCAGTGGAGGTGGGGGTTGACAGTGGCGTGCTGCAGGGTCAGTGGCATTGACTACAACAGTCCTAGGAGCTGCAACATGCTGGCCTAAGTCCTTTTGAAGGAGGTCACCATTACCACCAACCCCTACTACAGTTTGGCCTCAGGCCAAACTACAGGGAGGGAACACAGCTCCACTCATCAGCAGAAAATTGGATTAAAGACTTACTGAGCATGGCCTCACCAACCAGAGCAAGACCCAGTTTTTGCCACAGCCAGTCCCTCTCATCAGGAAGCTTGCACAAGCCTCTTATCCTCATCCATTAGAGGGCAGACAGAATGAAAACCACAATCACAGAAAACTAACCAAACTGATCACATGGACCACAGCCTCAATGAAACTATGAGCCATGCAGTGTAGGGCCACCCAAGATGGATGGGCCATGGTGGAATGTTCTGACAAAACATGGTCCAGTGGAGAAGGGAATGGCAAACCACTTCAGTATTCTTGCCTTGAGAACCCCATGAACAGTATGAAAAGGCAAAAAGGTATGACATTGAAAGATTAACTCCCCAGGTCGGCAGCTGCTCAATACGCTACTGGAGAAGAGCAGAGAAATAGCTCCAGAAGGTATGAAGAGGCTGAGCCAAAGCAAAAACAACACCCAGTTATGGATGTGTCTGGTCATGAAAGTAAAGTCTGATGTTGTAAAGAATAATTCTACGTAGGAACCTGGAGTATTAGGTCCATGAATCAAGGCAAATTGGAATGTTCAAATGGGAGATGGCAAGAATAAACATCAACATTTTAGGAATCAGTAAACTAAAATGGACCAGAAAGGATGAATTTGATTCAGATGACCATTATATCTACTCCTGTGGGCAAGAATCCCTTAGAAGTAACTAAGTAGCCCTTATGGTTAACAAGAGTCCAAAATGCAGTACTCAGCTGCAATTTCAAAACAGAATGATCTGTTTGTTTTCAAGGCAAATCATTCGACATCATAGAAATCCAAGTCTATGCCCCTACCAATAATGCCAAAGAAGCTGAAGTTGACTGGTTCTATGATGACCTACAGACCTTCTAGAACTAACACCAAAAAAAGATGTCCTTTCATAACAGGGGACTAGAATGCAAAAGTAGAAAGTCAAGAGATACCTCTTGACAAGTTTGGTCTTGAAATACAAATGAGGCAGGGCTAAGGCTAACAGTTTTGCCAAGAGAATGCACTGGTCATAACAAATACTCCCAACAACATGAAAATCAACTATATACATGGACATCACCAGATGGTCAATACCAAAGTCAGACTGATTATATTATTTGCAGCCAAAGATTGAGAAACTACATACAATCAGCAAAAACAAGACCAGGAGCTGACTGTGGCTCAGATCATGTACTCCTTATTGCCAAACACACACTTAAATGGAAGAGGGTAAGGAAAACCACTAGACCAATCAGGTATGACCTAAATCAAATCCCTTACAATAATACAGTGGAAGTGACAAATAGAGTCAAGGGATTAGATCTAATAGACTGCCTGAAGAACTATGGATGGAGTTTTGTAACATTATACAGGAGGTGGTCATCAAAACCATCCTGAAGAAAAAGAAATGCAAAAGGACAAATGGTTGTCTGAGGAGGCCTTACAAATAGCTGAGAAAAGAAGAAAAGCAAAAGGCAAAGGAGAAAATAAAAGATATAACCATATGAATGTAGAGTTCCAAAGAATAGCAAGAAGAGATTAAAAAAACAAAAATGTTCCTAAGCGATTAATGCAAAGAAACAGAGGAAAACAACAGAATGGGAAAGCCTAGAGATCTCTTCAAGAAAATTAGGGATACCAAAGGAATATTTCATCCAAAGATGGGCACAATAAAGGACAGAAATGGTATGGACCTAACAGAAAAAGAAGTGATTAAGAACAAGGGGCAAGAATATACAGAAAGTGAAGTCACTCAGTCATGTCCGACTCTTTGCGACCCCATGGACTGTAGCCTATCAGGCTCCTCCATCCATGGGATTTTCCAGGCAAGAGTGCTGGAGTGGATTGCCATTTCCTCCTCCAAGGAATCTTCCCAACCCAGGAATCGAACCCGGGTCTCCCACATTGCAGGCAGATGCTTTACCGTCTGAGCCACAATACACAGGAGAACTATACAAAATAGATCACACCACAATGGTGTGATCACTCACCTAGAGCCAGACATCCTGAAGGGCGAAATCAAGTGGGCCTTAGGAAGCATCACTAAGAACAACGCTAATGGAGGTGATGGATTTACAGTTGAGCTGTTTCAAATCCTAAAAGATGATGCTGTGAAAGTGCTGCACTCAATATGCCAGCACACTGGGAAAACTCAGGAGTGGCCAAAGGACTGGAAAAGGCCAGCTTTCATTTCAATCCCAAAGAAAGGCAGTGTCAAAGAATGTTTAAACTACCGCACAACTACAATCATTTCACATGCTAGCAAAGTAATGCTCAAAATTCTCCAAGCTAGGTTTCAACAGTATGTGAACTGAGAACTTTCAGATGTTCAAGCTGGATTTAGAAAAGGCAGAGGAACCAGAAATCAAATTGCCAACATCCAGTGGATCATTTAAAAAGCAAGAGAATTCCAGAAAAACATCTAGTTCTGTTTCACTGACTACACTAAAGCCTTTGACTATGTGGATCACAACCAAGTATGGAAAATTCTTCAACAGACGGGAATACCAGGCCACCTTACCTGCCTACTGAGAAAGCTGTACGCAGGTCAAGGAGCAACAGTTATTACCAGACATGGAACAATGGACTGGTTCAAAATTGTGAAAGGAATACATCAAGGCTATATAGTGTCACCCTGCTTATTTAACTTCTATGCATAGTACATCATGCAAAATGCTGGGCTGGATGAAGCACAAGCTGGAATCAAGATTGCCAGAACAAATATCAATAACCTCAGATATGCAGATGACACTATTCTATAGCATAAAGTGAAGAAGAACTAAAAAGCCTCTTGAAGAAAGTGAAAGAAGAGAGTGAAAATGCTGGCTTAAAACTGAGCATTAAAAAACTAAGATCATAGCATCCAGTTCAATCACTTCATAGCAAATAGATGGGTAAAATCACTGCAGATGGTGACAGCAGCCATGAAATTAAAAGACGCTTGCTCCTTGAAGAAAAGCTATGACAAATCTAGACAATGTACTAAAAAGCAGAGACATCACTTTGCCAACAAAGGTCCTTATAGTCAAAGCTATGGTTTTTCAAGCAGTTACGTACAGGTGTGAGAGCTAAACAATAAGGAAGGCTGAGTATCAAAGAACTGATGCTTTTGAACTGTGGCTGGAGTCTTAGAGAAAATTCTTGAGAGTCCCTTTGACTGCAAGGAGATCCAACCAGTCAATTCCAAAGGAAATCAATCCTAAATATTCACTGGAAGGACTGATGCTGAAGCTGAAGCTCCAATACTTTGGCCACCTGATATGAAGAACTGACTCGCTGGAAAAGACCCTGATGCTGCACAAGATTGAAGACAGGAGGAGGAGGGGACAACAAAGGATGAGATGGTTGGATGGCATCATCGACTCGACGGACATGAGTTTCAGCAAGCCCTGGGAGATGGTAAAGGACAGGGAAGTCTGGCATGCTGTAGTCCATGGTGTCATAAAGAGCTGGACAAAACTGAACAACTACTATCCTACATAAAACGTCCAGCTTTTGATAAAAATTGCAAAGCATACCAAAAGGCCATGTAAAGCATATTTGCAAGCGACAAGCAATCATGAGAAACCTACTTAGATAGGATACTAAAATTGACAGGGAATTTAAATGCCTATGATCAAAATATTAAAGGCTTTAATGGGAAAAATGGACAACATATAAGATCACATGAAAATATATTTGGGAGGGTTAAAAAGGGAGAGATTTAGAAGAGGCTATGTTAGAAATTTTAAAAAAAATACAGTAACAGATGAAGAATATCTTCAACAAGCTTATCAGTAAAATTGACACAAGGAAAGAATCAATGAACTTGGAGACAGGTCTAGAGAAACTACTCAAATTAAAACATATAGGGAAAAAAAAGAAAAAAGACAGGGCATTAAAGATGTGTAGAACACCAAACCACACTATTTAATATATGCAACACAGAAGGAGAAGAGAGGAAAGAAAAGAGCAGGAAACATAATATCCAAGAATTTTCAACACCAACTAAAGAGAGCTGGTGGTTGCACAACACTGTGAATACAGCATATACCATCAACTATATACTTTCTGTTAGACGAATTTAGTCTCAAAAAGAAAAAAGAATCTTCAAAGTCACAGATCTAAGAACATCAAGCTGGATTACAAACACTACACACACACACACACACACACACACACACACACACACACACACACACACACACACCCTTGGGTAGATCATCGTCAAACTGGTGAAAAACAAAAAGAAAACCTTGAGAGCCATAGGAGAGGAAAAAGATATTACATACAAAGAACGACTATAAAAATAGCAATGGACTTCTCTCCAGAGACCAAGCAAACTAGAAGATAACAAACAGCATGGCATCTTTAAAAAGGTAGAGGGTAAGGGAAAAAAAAACTTTCAGTCCAGAATTCCATACCCACTGAAAGAATCTTTCAAAGCTGGAGACAAAACAAAGACTTTCTCAGACTAAAAAAACTTACGACAATGTACAGCCAGCAAACCCACACTACAAGAAATAAAGGAAGTAGTTCAGGCAGAAGTATGATACCAGACAAAAACTTAAACATACAGAAAGAAATAAAACAAATCCAATTAAAATTTAATTATTTTTCTTTATATTTTATTGCTCTAAAAGATAATTATCTGAAGAAAAATAGTAGCAACATATTATGTGTTATAGCATATGCAAAACTAAAATATATGAGAAAGTGAAAGTCACTCAGTCATGTCCGACTCTTGTGACCCCCATGGACTATACAGTCCATGGAATTCTCCAGGTCAGACTACTGGAGTGGGTAGCCTTTCCCTCCTCCAGGGGCTCTTCCCAACCCAGGGATCAAACCCAGGTCTTTCACATTGCAGGCAGGCCACAAGGGAAGCCCAAAAATATATGAGAACAACAGTACAAAAAATAGGTAAGAAGAATTGGAAATACAGTGGTATAGGACCATCACACTACATATGAAGCAATATCTTATTATTTAAATGTAGATTTTGGTGACCTGTATTTTAAAACCTAGAACAACTACTGAAAAACAATTTCAGAAGAGAGATTACAATAAATCAACAGAAGAGAAAAAACTAGTGGTCAAAAGTTTAGTGAAAAACAAGATATTTGTATTGTCTCAATGTATCTCCTCGCAAGATACTGACTAATTACAAAGGTGAAGAAACCTAGGAGACATCATCTTAACCAAGTGTCAAAGTTAACACCATCAATAATAAGACACATTAACATCATGTACCTCCTGTTGCACTGAGAAAGGCACAAAATTACATCTGTGGTATTCTTGCCAAGAATGTATAAGCTCAGTCTATCATGAGAAACATCATACAGATCTAAACTTAAGAATATATTGCATGATATCTGAAATGTCATGGTCTCCAAAAGTGTCATGGTCATGAACAAAAGATTACAGACTAGAAAAGCCTAGAAAGACAAGAAAACTAAATGCATTGTGGAATTTAGATCAAATACTGAACCCAAAAAAAGTACATTAAGAGAGTATCTAGTGATATTCAAATAAAGGCTGTTGTTCAGTTAATAGTACTGCATCAACAGTATAACAGCACCAAAATAGAGTACTATATCAATTGCGTTTATGCAAGATGTTAGAAGTCTGATGAAGGGTATAAAAAACACTGCACTATTCTGCATCTCTTCTGTAAGTCCTTAGCATTTTCAGATGTTCTCATGCCCTACACACGTTGTTATACATGCCCCAGAGTTATAGAAACTCATTCATAATGAAATCATTTAGTTTCTAAGTCATGTCCCACGCTTTTGCAACCCCATGGACTGTGACCGCCAGGCTCCTCTGACCATGTGATTTCATAGGCAAGAATATTGGAATGGGTTGCCATTTCCTTCTCCAGGGGAACTTCCCAATTCAGGGATCGAACCTGTGACTAACTAACACAGAGCATAGTCAGTCTTAGAGTACCTTAATATCTGAGGAACTATGAAATTATGTTTATCACTGTTTACTATGGAGAGAGTTTAAGCTTGGCTATGATTTTTTTTAAAACATACAAGTCTGTGTTTGAGAGAAATCTACCCACAAGAGAAAGAAGCATTAAATAAGGACCCCAAAAAATATAATTAAAAAGTTACTAAAATATCAAGTTAAACAAAACCTAAACCAAACAACAAAAGCCAAAAATAGATTATTAAAAGAGAGTGAAATTGTTGAGAGGAGATCTTAAGCATTCTCACCTCAAAAAAAAAAAAATGTTTAATAAGAAAAATCAGTAAGAGCGAATGAAGAAAATGAGAACCACAGAATACATAGAAAGGAACTATACATGTTTTTTATGTGAATATTGTAAGCACAATTTTACTTAAAGACAGAAATACAACTAAACTTTTTAAGAAACTATACTTCCATTAAGTACCAATTTATTTAAAAATTGTCAGTATAAATACAAAGTTCTAAAGATAGGAATTTAAAATACCATATTACTTTTTCCTTCCAAGCACACACTGATTTATGTCAGCTAATCCTTGAAACCAGCAGAAAGAACAGCAAGTCATCACATTTACAGGTGTAACCACTAAACCACTTATTTTGTTGTAATGATATTTTGTTTAAACCACTTCCAGTAATAGAAATAAATATAATATCAAGGCAATCAGTTGCAAATAAACCCATTTTTCAAATGACGTTAACTTGTAAGTTAGCAAACTTTGTAAAATATCAAGATCAAACTACATCTAATTGAATTGAACAACTTTAAAAACAAACCCATGTACATTTTTATTTTCTTTTAAATGTTCAAGTCATAGCCTTTGGCTTAATTTCATAGCAGTAAGGGGACTCCTTACTACATGTTCCATTTGAAGAGTATACCTGTGCTCTAAATCATTGGTTAGATAAATAGTACTGCTGCTGCTAAGTCGCTTCAGTCGTGTCCGACTCTGTGCAACCCCATAGACGGCAGCCCACAAGGCTCCCCCGTCCCTAGGATTCTCCAGGCAAGAACACTGGAGTGGGTTGCCATTTCCTTCTCCAATGCAGGAAAGTGAAAAGTGAAAGTGAAGTTGCTCAGTCATGTCCGACTCTTAGTGACCCCATGGACTGCAGCCTATCAGCTCCTCCGTCCATGGGATTTTCCAGGCAAGAGTACTGGAGTGAAGTGCCATTGCCTTCTAGAAATCAATAAATATTAAGCCACATTTCCAAATTGCACTTAACAATGGGCATATCATTTCCTGCTGGGAGATTAACATATCGCATTCTCACCAAGTCTTAAACCCTGGGAACTTTTATCATTCATCAGTTCAGTTCAGTTCAGTTCAGTCGCTCAGTCGTGTCCGACTCTTTGTGACCCCATGAATCGCAGCATGCCAGGCCTCCCTGTCCATCACCATCTCCCGGAGTTCACTCAGACTCACGTCCATCAAGGCCTTGATGCCATCCAGCCATCTCATCCTCGGTCGTCCCCTTCTCCTCCTGCCTCCAATCCCTCCCAGCATCAGACTCTTTTCCAATGAGTCAACACTTCGCATGAGGTGGCCGAAGTACTGGAGCTTCAGCTTTAGCATCATTCCTTCCAAAGAAATCCCAGGGTTGACCTCCTTCAGAATGGACTGGTTGGATCTCCTTGCAGTCCAAGGGACTCTCAAGAGTCTTCTCCAACAGCACAGTTCAAAAGCATCAATTCTTCAATGGGTTTTATAAAAGAGGAGATGTCTGGCTTATGTAAATTACATTCAAAGGGAAAGTAACATATGAAGCAAAAGCCAATAAAGAGATAAGCAGAAAGTTAACTTGCAGTCTGGGGTAAAATGTGGACCTCAAACAGTTTTGATTTAATAATGCGAACCATTAACTGTAAGTTTTGTAAACTGAGAATTTCATGTTCGTAAAAACTCAAGTTTTCCTTTGAAAGGCAGAAAACAATTCTTTCATACCCACTTAATTAAACATTACTTAGAAGTGATCTTTTATCACACAGAACTGTGAAAACTTCATATAGGTTGCATTAGAGCTTCCTTTACAGTAGAATGGTACAACCAGAAATAAATAGGAGAGAAAAAATTATTTTTGAGATGCCAAGAAAAAAACTTGCAAAGAAAAGGATTTATTTGTGAATAGTATTTCTCAAAAAGCCACAATAGGTAAAAACCATCTAAATTTTATTTGTGAGATAATGAAATCAGTCCAATCTATTCCTTATGTAACTGGGCCTCCCTCTTTCCCTCTTTCCTCAAATCTTATGTTTGCCAGATAAGGAAGACTGACAGCAATAAGAATCACAAGTCTGAATAGCAAAGACTTTTCCAATATCCAAATAATGAAAATGGAAAACAGACTTAAAACAAGTATGTTAACAATAATATCAGTCAAATATTTTAGTAAGCAACTACCATGTGCTAAAACAAAATTAATAAGAAACATATTTCCTTTCCTCCAGAGTATTAGAACCTATTTGAAATCAGAGCATAAACATATTTAAATTACCATTATGTAACTATAGCAAAAGCTCTTTCATTTGACAACATGAAATAAGCTGTGAGTGACAGAAAGAAAAGTATAGGAGTTCAGAAAAGATTAACACACTACAGAAAATCTAGTAACCTTAAAACTACAATATTAAAGCTTTTAAAATTTTAAAGGGGAAACCCAAGTTCAAAACCACAGCTTTACCCCTTATTAGCTAAGTGAGCATGAACAATTTACTTAAAGCACTGGGCCTCAGTTTCTCGTCTATAAAATAAAGATAGTATCTACCTACCCACCTTAAAGATAATATCTACCTGCTGGGAAGATTAAATGAAATAATGTAGGTACATCACCTGACACGATACCTAGCACAAAGCAGACCCTCAATAAAAGGAGAGAAGGTAGAGGTGGGTGGATGATGGTCAAATTACAAAGTGAGAAACTGAAAACTTCCGTAGAATTTTAAAGGGCTTATAGTCCCATAAAACAAGGGAAACAAAGAAGGCTACAGCAAAGGAGGAGAAACTGATATGACGAGGTATTCCTTCACAGTAAAATCTCTTCTGTCACAGCAAAGATCTGTACAAATATAAGCCAGTGTCTAATGGCCATTGATGAAGCCCAGCACTCAATGCTTGGCTGCTTTCTGACGATGACAGAGACTCATTATATCACTGGTTAGACTAGTTCATTCATAAAACTGCAGGTGTTCATAACACTGTATAAAGTAGCAAAGCAATGCACATTCGAGGAACTCTATAGCCACATATTGAGTAACGTAGAAGAAGAAATTGTTCTATCGCATTTCAGGATAATTATTAAAACACATTTCTTCAAAAGTGAAAATTGGTGGAATGGAAATGTCTCAAAGCACCTCAATGAATCTCAAAATGAGACAGATTATGTGCATAATTTTCCTTGGGTTTTGACTCTTTAGATTTACTGTCTTTACTATAAACTTCCATTAACACAAAATTATTTTTGAAGATTAGAAATTCAGTAATGATCCAAAATTGGACACGCTGATTTGTTTCACTTTTGCCGTAAGTTGGGACATGTAGTTAAAGATAAATACAAGCACTCTGAATAGAGTCTTTCTTCAACAAAGCAGCTATGTCAGCACAGGCAGCAAATTAGAGCAGAAACTGAGTGCAAAGTTCAAAAATTATTTCCAAAGAGCATGGAGTACTTAAAATGTAGTACAGCTAGGTTAATGTTTACTTGTACTTTATTTCACTTAGCATTGGGTTATTAAGTATACGTCAAATAGCTTCCCCTGGATCTCCTAGAGCTCAGTGGAAATATTAATTTATTGAAGGAGTTTCATATGTATAGACCTTCCATGAAATAACTAGCACAGCATCTTGTCCATCATCTATGTCATAAAGCTGTTAAAAGGATTAATCAAAATAATACGCACAAGTGTTTCAAACTTATAAAGTTCCATTAAAATATTTACTTGTACTATAATTCATAATTGACTGTTTTTATAGAATATTAGAAATCAAGACATAAATAGACTCTTCATAAATATTTAATGTTTCAGAGATCTTGAATATAAATTAGTCCAAATTCCTTAATTTTATATGACATTCAGAGAGAAGTAACTTGGCCTAGGCCATACTGAATAAAATTGTAACAAGAAGTTTGAAAGTCAGGGCCCTTGATTCAAGATGAATGCAACAGGTTTACCATGATAGTTAACTGCCTCGTATTTTGATTACTCAAAATAAACACAAGCTGCACAGACTACTATTCTTCATTGACCCAAAATCTTCTATACTGAAAACAGAATATGAGCAGTGGGTCAATAGTGGAGCACAGATTTATAATTTATAATATACAGTGATCATGCAGCATGTTTCCACGTAAGAAGGCAATCCTTTGGTAAAATATTCTAATTCATTGCTAATAATTCTTCCTTTCTGGATGTACATTGAAAATACTTGTCTGCAAAGAAGGAATCACTGCAATGACATTAATCTTAACTAAAAATGCAGGACAACGTGAAAAATGTAAGTCTGAGGTAGACAGAGATATGGGGAGTAATACTACAGGACTCACATCAAGTAGATCAGTATCTCAAGATGCTTACCAATATTATTAAAGTTGATGTTATTTTGTTTTCAGAATTTAGCATATATAAGCCAACATGCAGTTGCCCCAAAAATAAGCAGTCAATTTAGGGCACTTAAAACATTGGGTTTGGAAGGACTGGTCTGTGGACAGCTATATAATGAAAATAATGTACAGGATCAGAGAAAGTGACTAATAATTAAAGTTGCTAGGACTGGGCTTTCATATAAAGTTCTTTTTTATTTGTATGTATAAATCTATAAAATGGCAACAATATTTGCAATCATTACTTTTTCAGGAAGTTATACCCATTTCTGAGTATAATATGCATGTATAAAGGACCACCTGTCTTATCAATTTCAACACTTCAGACACCATAAACATGTTTTTAAGCATCCATTGTATCGAGCATAAATCTGGGTAAACTGTAAGCATTCAGTACCAAGAGAATGAGTTTTCTGTTACTGGACTTTATAAATTTCATTACAATTCCAGACTGTGATGCCTAACTTACATTCCTTTCTACATCTCTAGTAAAATATGCACAAAAACCCTGGAGATGTCTTACTGATACGTATAGCAAATGTGAGATACAAACATGTCCTAAGGTAAAAACTTAAACTATGTGAACTCTTCCACAAGGCCCATAAAATACAAAGCAGTGATAATCATAATTTAAAACACAAAATATAATGCACAGACAAGATATATAAAACACCACATAAAAAGTTTCATCATTCTAACGAAAGTTTGAACTAGTAATGGATTATTCAAAATACTTTGTTTTTTAAAAACCACAATGTAAAGTGAGTTCTACATAAAAACAAGGTAAATGAGAACTTTTACAGAGTAAGATAGTTACACAGCATAGCCATCATTTACTGTGAATGAAAGTGGATTATGTGCAAAGAAAAGCCAGCTAAGACAAACATTAAAACAAACAAACAAACAAAAAAAGCCAGTTTAAAACTGTGAAAGATAGCCCAACAAAGGATGTTTGGGCCCAACAAAGAATGAGATTGCATTTCTGCAGAAAGATAGCATCAGTGTTTTTAGCCCAAATGCTATTTTAATATTTTTCCAAATTTTATCTCACAGTTGGAGAATACCTGTATCGTTCAATTATTTAACTACCTGGGAAAATTCTCCTCTTGCAATATTCTAGATTATTGGGTTGAGAAAAAATCCAGATTCAGTAAGAATTTAACCTTCAAAACTAATGAAACAGACCAATATGAAGCAGACAAGGAAAGAATTTATAGTCATTCCCCCAAAACGGTAATTCTTACTTCAAAGACCTGTAGTCCATTACTCCCAATATACAACCTCCCTTTACTCCAGTACCATGCATGAGTGGCTTGGTGAGATTTTTAACCTTAACCAGTAATTTGCACCAGGCTCTCCAAGAGATACTCTAAAACTATAAATACTAAATAAAGCAATGTTCTTGCTATTGCAAAAGAAGTTTCAAGACAAGAAACCTGGTGATATTATTTCAAATAAACTACTGTCCTTTCCCCCTTCCACCACATAGAAATCAGGAATATGTCACGTCTATCATGCTTTGTTAAGAGAATCACAGTGGTGAAAGCATGGTTTTGAAGTCAGGCCATACAAATATTTATAAACTTTGACAAGTGCTAAAACATGAAAAAATAAGATAATCCTAAAACAGACAATCCTAAAAATGTATGTAAGTCAGTAGAAATTTAAATTACCGCAACCAATCTGGAAGGTAGTATAATTATCCAAAAGCCTAAAAATATGTATATAATTTGACCCAGAAACTCAAATTATTAATTGAATTTATTCACTGTCTTCCAGGAAAACAGTAGGTTAAATATGCAAGGATGAATGTACAAGAATATCCTTTAATATATATAATTCCAAAATATCACAGAAATTAACTATCTAATAGCATAAGACTGATTGGTCAAATTACTCTGCTATAACAACACCATAAAGCACCAGCCAAACATTAAACATAAGAGAGAATGATGAATGGTCACATTTACTCAAACAGAAAGACATTCATGATAGTCCATTCAGTGAAAAACTCAGACTACAAAACAGAAGTACAAAACTCTAATTTGCATTTTAAAAAAAACATTTAAATCATATGATTAAAATAAAACATTCTGGAATAACATACACAAAAAAATTAAACAATAACTATCTCTAAATGATGGGATAAAATGTGATTATTAATTTATCCTTTATAAATTAATAGTGGTAAATCTATACAAAACACATAGATAATTAACTTCATTATATAAATCTATGTATGGACTTGAACATAGCTGCTATGTATCTAATCTCAGCTCTATTATTACCTTCAGTTTTGACTTTTGAAAATTAACATTTCTTCAAAATTCTAATTTAGACTTCTTTAGGATTTCAAAGGCATTGAGAGATATGTGTCATCCCAACATAACCAACACTGTTCCTATACTACTGTACAAATTATTTTTAGTTTGCTTTGCAACTGTAAATAAAATACAATTTTGTCAATGTGCGATGCTATGCTGGGCCTTGCCTTCTGAGTTACTGCCTAACCCCTCTCCAAAAAAAAAAAAAAACTAAACCATTTCTATAATAAACTGCCTGAAGTTCATAAGGAAAACCACAGCACAATGCCACTTGTTTAATAGCTTTAGAAAAGAGTAATCATCAGTGAGGCCCCCCACCTCCACCCCAAGAGAAGGAGAAACATCAAGTAGATTTATTCAGACCTTCAACAAGTCTGACTTCCCTCTCCTTCTAAACATCTCTACCGCAATACTACAGCGGGAAATGTAGCTTAATATACAGTAAGAGAAGTTTAAAGATAATTGAAATTACCTAAGGTTTCATAATAATTTAGCAATTTAATACTGAACTAAATATGAACTTCATATTAAATATATGACATTCAGATTGTCCTCATTCAGATTACAATTATAGATGGACCACGTATAGATATGCTGAACCACCTATAAGTAATGCCAAAGACATTCCAGAATTCATAAAATTTCATTGTCAAGATAAAGAGTTAGTTGCTCAGTTGTATTCAACTCTTTGCAACCCTATGGACTATAGCCCACCAGGCTCCTCTGTCCAAGGAATTCTCCAGGCAAGAATATTGGAGTGGGTTGCCATTTCCTACTCCAGGGGATCTTCCTGACCCAGGAATCGAACCCCCGTTTCCTGCACTGCAGGCAGATTCTTCACCATCCTAGCCACCAGAGAAGCCCAGATAAAGAAAAAAAGCACTTGAAATAAGTCAGACAGTTAAAGACAAATACTGCATGATTTCACTGATATGTGTAATCCACAAAGAAAACCAAATCATAAAAACAGAGTAAAGTGATAGTTGCTAGGTATGGGTGGAGAATGGGTAAAGGTGGTCAAAAGGTTACAAACTTCCAGTTCTGGGGGTCCAATGTACAGCACGGTAACTATAGTTAACAATATTGTATAATATAGATGAAAGTTGCTAAAAGAGTAATGTGTTAACTAACCTTACTGTAGTAACCAGTTTGCAATATACATGTATATCAAATCATCACAGTGTACACTTTACACTTACACAATGTTGTTTCTCAAGTATATCTCAATAAAGCTGTAAAAAAGAAAAAAGCACTTACCACTAAGTCCCAATTATTTTGTTCAAGCAATGTAATAGCTTCATCAATGTTTTCAATGCCAGTACATGCCTGAAAACAAAGTAAGAATTTTAGATAGAATTTTAAGAATGGAGAGGTTAATTAGCATTGAAAGAAACAAACAGCATAATGTGCAATTTAGGTTTGAACAGGTATGTAAACAAAGCCAAGACACTATATGCCTAACACTTCTAAGCATTTTACACAGACGGTTTGAAAATTGTTCATTACAATATAAGTTAACATTACACTGAAGTAAAAGACAATAAAGTAATAAATATGTTTAAATGCTGATTGGAGCCCAGGATGATCACTACATCTCTATCGGCCCAGGACAACTTCTATTAAGCAGCTTCTGATGAACAATCATGTGTTAAAAAAATGAACTTTGATCCATACTTCGTACTTTATTCAAAAATTAACTCAAAATAATAACAGACAAAATACTCACTGCAGCCACTGCCAGAACCACAATGCTGAAAGGAAAGCAGCAGCAGCAGCAGCAGTCCTCATTGCCAGAGCAGGAGGAGACTCGAGAGGGCTGAAAGTCCCATCAGACTACCTAGCCTTTGAGGCCCTCCCGTCATGGCAGTGAAAACCCTGGTGACTCCAAGTCAGCTCTTCACGATGATTTCACCATTGCTCAGTCTCCCATCTCCTCCCTGGGCAGGGAGAAGGGTTAAGCCATGTGGTCACAGCTGGTAGGGTGAACAGCCTTGGCTCATGTGGTCACAGCTGGTAGGGTGAACTGCCTTTTCCTGGACCAGGCCATAGGGATCCCTCCAGGCAGGGATCCCTCCAGGCAGGCTTTTACAAAAAGCAGAGAAATCCTCAAAGTCTCACGAGCTGGTCTTATTAAGAATACCTGCCCATCCAAGGATGGACCCCAGGTTATGAAAGACAAGTTTCAACTGCCCTGTCTGCTGACGCTTTGCCAAAGAGGTCCACTGTTCATACGGGGACTGACCTCTTTGTCTTCTACCACCCAGGCATCAGTGGACCTCCTCTGTGAGACTGTGCCTTCTCACAGCCCTCTGTAACCTACCAGCCATACACTTCCCTGTGGTCCTGTGATGGCTAGTGTGGGGCTGTTCCAACAACCAGTCAGTAACTCCCACTTCCATGGCCATCTCCCCCATTTGGGGTCCAAAGTTGTGTTTCATCACTGGTGTGCAGTGTACATACTTCTGATCGAGCCTTCAGAGTCATTTTCAGGATCCCATCTTTGCTCTGTTCTACTACCTCCTGGATCCTCTTCCCCCTAGGCAATGACTGCTGAACAGGAAACTTCTTTGGTGCTGTTTCTTATTCATCTGTCCACCCAGCCTCCAGGGTTGCCCTTAATTCCTGAGAGGCATAGAGCAGTTCCCTTCATCTAGCTGCTTGTTTTTTAAGTTCTTTATATGTCACAACCCCTACACCCAATAGTGTCAGCGGCTCTGTGAAACTGACCAGGTGGTCCAATCCCAGGGCAGGTTTGAATGACTGGTAGTCATAACTCCCTGAAAGGCTATACCTCCGTTTTCAAGTTTCATAGCTTCTGCACCAATAGCATGATCCCCACTACTATGGTCCCTGGTCAATATACTTTGTGAAACTGTGCATCCCCTCATAGCCTTTCTCAGTGTTCACATAATCTTTGTCACTTTCTATAGTATAGTACTCTTTTCTGCCCAACTGAGTGAGGCCATTCATTGTACTGTCTAGACTTTCCCCACCTCCCAACATGGAAAAATTACGAAACTTTACAGAAGACTGCCTTTCTGGTTCTCCCCATTCTTCCAGTGCCAATTTCTTTGGGTCCAACATAGGCCCAAGAGATGTCCTCTAAGTATCAGATAGGCCTGCCCTGTGTCCTCTTCAACTTCCCTGGTGGCTCAGACAGTAAAGCGCCTGCCTACAATGCGGGACACACTTTACCATCTGAGCCACCAGGGAAGTTGAAGAGGACACAGGGTAGGCCCATCTGATACCCAGGTTAGAATCCCTGGGTCGGGAAGATCTCCTAGAGAAGGAAATGGCAACCTACTCCAGCACTCTTGCCTGGAAGATCCCATGGACAGAGAAACCTAGTAGGCTACAGTCCATGGGGTAGCGAAGAGTCGGACACGACTAAGCGTCTTCACTTTCAATTACTTTCTTTCTTTTATGTCCTCTTCAGCCCATTTTACTTAAGATTACATCTCTGTGAGGTCACCAGCCCTTCTGCTTGAATTCTGTGAATCTCCCCCTGGCCTCTGGGTAGAACCTAGACAGTACTGCTGGCACCCCACTCCAGTACTCTTGCCTGGAAAATCCCATGGACGGAGGAGCCTGGAAGGGTCACTGAGGGTCGGACACGAGTGAGCGACTTCACTTTCACGCATTGGAGGAGGAAATGGCAACCCACTCCAGTGTTCTTGCCTGGAGAATCCCAGGGACAGGGGAGCCTGGTGGGCTGCCGTCTACGGAGTCACACAGAGTTGGACACGACTGAAGTGACTTAGCAGTAGACAGTACTGTCGCCCATTCCCAACCTTCTTTCCCTACATCCGTGGCACTCGCTGTCTTCCATGAAAATGGCAGTGAACAGATTCAGTTTTGAACCGGCCCTAAGGAAAGAGGTCGGAGTTGTATGGGCAAAAGGGAGGAATAAGAGCCACTGGAGAACTGAGAATGAATTAACTTTTTTTATATTAGTAACAAATACAGTGGAAAATAAACAAATACATACATATCTAAATAAATAAATAAATAACAGATGTAAAGTAAAACCCCAAATTACAAAGCCTCTAAATTTGTGCTGTTGGATATGGTAGCTACTACACACATATGGCTGGTGAGCCCTTGATATGTAATTCAACTGAGTTAAGATGTGTTGTGTTAAATACATACCAGCGTAGGACTTTATAAAGATTAAAGTGGAAAGCATCTCATTAATAATTTTTCTAATGAACAAATGTTGAAATATATCATTTAAAGTATATTGGCTTAAAGGCTTCCCTGGTGGCTCTGTGGTAAAGAGTCCACCTGCCAACAGAGGAGACAGGGTTAGATCCCTGGTTGGAGAATATTCCACGTGCTGCAAAGTAGCTAAGCCCACACAACACAACTATTGAATCTGTGCTCTAGAGCCTAGGAACTGCAACTACTGAAGCCCATGAGCCCCAGAGCCTGTGCTCCACAACAACAGAAGCCACTGCAACGAGATGCTCACGCACCTCAATGAGAGAGTAGCTTCTGCTCCCCGTAACTAGAGCAAAGCCCACACAGCAACAAAGACCCAGCACAGCCTAAATAAATTATGAAATTATAAAAAATAATTGGCGTGAATAAAACACATTTAAATTTATTTTACCTGTTTCTTTTTTCTGTTTCTTAATGTGGACACTAAAGAAATTTATTACATATATGATTCATTCTATTTCTAATGCTATTCTAGAAGAAAACATAGAAGGAAATCTTTGTGACATTTAGATACAAATGCAAAAGTACAATCCAAAAAACTGATAAAATGGACTTTATTAAGAACTACCACTCACAAAGACCAAAATAGACATTTCTCCAAAGAAGACACAGAGATGGCCAAGAGGCACATGAGAAGATGTCAAATATCAGTAATTATCAGAGAAATGCAAATCAAAGTGACAATGAAATACCACCTCACACCAGCCAGAAAGGCTATCATCAAAAAATTCACAAACAATAAAGCCTGGAGAGGGTATGGAGAGAAGGGAACCCTTCTATACTGCTGGTGGGAATGTAAATTGGTATAGCCACACAGAGAACAGTATGGAGGTTGCTTAAAAACTAAAAACAGAGCTATCATATGACCCTGCAATCCATTCCTGGGCATATATCCAGAGAAAAACATGATCCGAAAAGATATATACACCCCCATGTTCATTGCAGCACTGATTACAATAGCCAGGACATAGAAGGAACCTACATGTCCACCAATAGGGGAATGGATAAAAGAGATGTGGTACATGTATATAATTCTTTCTCAGCCATTAAAAAGAATGAAACAATGTCATTTGTAGCAACATGGATGGACCTAGAGATTGTCATACTGAGTGAAATAAGTCAGACAGAGAAGGAGAAATATCATATGACATCCTTTATATGTGGAACCTAAAAAGAAATGATACAAATAAACTTACAAAACAGAAAGAGACTCACAGACTTAATGAGAACAAACTTATAGTTGTCAGGGGGAAGGATGAGGGAAAGGATGGTTACAGAGTGTGGGATCAATAGATACACACTGCTATATTTAAAATGAATAAGCAACAAAAACCTACTGTATAACACAGGGAACTTTGCTCAAAGTTATATGGCAGCCTGGATGGGAGGGGATTTGGAAGAGAATGGATACATGGATATGTATGGCTGACCCCTTCACTGTTCACCTAAAACAATCACAGTATGGTTAATCAGCCATACTCCAATAACAAGTTGAAAAAAAAAAAAAAAACTACCACTCATGAGAAAAGGGGATGACAGAGGAATAGATGGTTGGATGGCATCACCAACTCGATGAACATGAGTTTGAGCAAGCTCTGGGAGTTGGTGATGGATGGTCAGGGAAGCCTGGCAAACTGCAGTCCACAGGATCGCAAAGAGTCAGACACAGCTGAGCAACTGAACTGACTGACTGCTCACAAATTCCCTGGCAGTCCAGTGATTAGGACTCAGCACTTTTACTGCTGAGGACCCAGGTTTGATCCCTGATTGGGGAACTGGATTCTGAAAGCCACACAGTGCAGGCAAAAAAAGAATAAAAAACTTTGGGGAAAAAACTACTGCTCTTTGAAAGCCACTGTTAAGAGAATGAAAAGGCAAGCCACACACTGGGAGAAAATCTGCAAAATACATGGAACAGAAGATGAATAACCAGAATATAAGAATTTTCAATCATTAAAATTCAATTTATACAATCTTTAAGTAGCAAAAGATTTTAACAGAAACTTTACTAATGAAACTCTACATGAGAATAAGAACATGAAAAAATATTCAACATCATTAGTCGTTCAGTTCAGTTCAGTTCAGTCACTCACTTGTGTTCAACACTTTGCAACCCCATGAATCACAGCACGCCAGACCTCTCTGTCCATCACCAACTCCGGGAGTTCACCCAGACCCACATCCACGAGTCGGTGATGCCATCCAGCCATCTCATCCTCTGTCGTCCCCTTCTCCTCCTGCCCCCAATCCCTCCCAGCATCAGAGTCTTTTCCAATAAGTCAACTCTTCGCTTGAGGTGCCCAAAGTACTGGAGTTTCAGCTTTAGCATCATTCCTTTCAAAGAACGCCCAGGACTGATCTCCTTCAGAATGGACTGGTTGGATCTCCTTGCAGTCCAAGGGACTCTCAAGAGTCTTCTCCAACACCACAGTTCAAAAGCATCAATTCTTCGGCGCTCAGCTTTCTTCACAGTCCAACTCTCACATCCATACACGACTACTGGAAAAACCACAGCCTTGACTAGACAGACCTTAGTCAGCAAAGTAATGTCTCTGCTTTTTAATATGCTATCTAGGTTGGTCATAACTTTTCTTCCAAGGAGTAAGCGTCTTTTAATTTCATGGCTGCAATCACCATCTGCTGTGATTTGGGAGCCCAAAAAATAAAGTCTGACATGGTTTCCACTGTTTCCCCATCTATTTCCCATTAAGTGATGGGACCAGATACCATGATTGTCGGTTTCTGAATGTTGAGCTTTAAGCCAACTTTTTCACTCTCCTCTTTCACTTTCATCAAGAGGCTTTTTAGCTCCTCTTCACTTTCTGCCATAAGGGTGGTATCATCTGCATATCTGAGGTTATTGATATTTCTCCCGGCAATCCTGATTCCAGCTTGTGCTTCTTCCAGCCCAGCGTTTCTCACGATGTACTCTGCATAGAAGTTAAATAAGCAGGGTGACAATATACAGCCTTGACATACTCCTTTTCCTATTTGGAACCAGTCTGTTGTTCAATGTCCAGTTCTAACTGTTGCTTCCTGTCCTGCATACAGGTTTCTCAAGAGGCAGGTCAGGTGGTCTGGTATTCCCATCTCTTTCAGAATTTTCCACAGTTTATTGTGATCCACACAGTCAAAGGCTTTGACATAGTCAAGAAAGCAGAAAGAGATGTTTTTCTGGAACTCTCTTGCTTTTTTGATGATTCAGTGGATGTTGGCAATTTGATCTCTGGTTCCTCTGCCTTTTCTAAATCCAGCTTGAACATCTGGAATTGCATGGTTCATGTATTGCTGAAGCCTGGCTTGGAGAATGTTGAGCATTACTTTACTAGCATGTGAGATGAGTGCAATTGTGCAGTAGTTTGAGCATTCTTTGGCATTGCCTTTCTTTGGGATTGGAATGAAAACTGACCTTTTCCAGTCCTGTGACCACTGCTGAGTTTTCCAAATGTGCTGGCATATTGAGTGCAGCACTTTCACAGCATCATCTTTCAGGATTTGAAATAGCTCAACTGGAATTCCATCACCTCCACTAGCTTTGTTCATCATGATGCTTTCTAAGGCCCACTTGATTTCACATTCCAGGATGTCTGGCTCTAGGTGAGTGATCACACCATCATGATTATCTGGGTCATGAAGATCTTTTTTGTACAGTTCTTCTGTGTATTCTTGCCACCTCTTCCTAATATCTTCTGCTTCTGTTAGGTCCATACCTTTTCTGTCCTTTATCGAGCCCATCTTTGCATGAAATGTTCCCTTGGTATCTCTAATTTTCTTGAAGAGATCTCTAGTCTTTCCCATTCTGTTATTTTCCTCTATTTCTTTGCATTGATCACTGAAGAAGGCTTTCTTCTCTCAGACTCTATCTAAGTTGCAACCACATTAATGAAAGTTTCTTCTGAGTGGTTTCAGGTCAGCAATGGCCATAAGAAAAATATGTGCAAGATTTAGAAGGCAGAAGAGAAGCAGCAAAGAAACTACCCTCCAAAAGTCTAGTTATGGCCCAAAGTGTTATTGTAACCCATTACACTGTTACTGATCCACTGGTTCACCTCACGAACATGAAACAGAGAGAAGGTCCACAATTTCTCCAGGCCTGGATTAATTTTCCTCATGAAAACAGATGCAAAAACCCTTAACAAAACCAAATGCAGGGACATATAGAAAGAATAACACATCATGACTAAGTGGGGTCTCTTCCAGCAATGCAAAAGTAGTTTAACATGAAAGGAGCAAAGGTATCTTTTAATATAAATGACTGTACATAGAAAATCCTTTTCATTCTTTAAAAAGAAAAAGCTTCCAGAGTGATAGATAAATGTTTAAGGTCACAGGATACAAAATATATGACAAAAGTCTACTATTTTCTCAGAAAACTAAACACAGAGCTACTATTTGATCCAGCAATTCTACTTCTGGGTATATACCCAAAAGAACTGAAAGCAGGGGCTTGAACAGATTTTTATAGATCTGTGTTCATAGCACAGGAAGTCAAAAGATGGAATAACAATAGCACAATAAGTCAAAAGATGGCATCAATTCAAATGTCCATTGACCAATGAATGGGTAAACAAGATGTGGTATATACATAACAATAGAATAATATTCAGTCTTAAAAAAGAAGGAAATTCTGACATATGCTACAATAGGGATGAACCATGAGGTCATTATATCTAAATAAGCCAGACACAAAAGGACAAATACTGTATGATTCTGCTTCTATGAGGTACCTAGAACAGTCAAATCCATAGACAGAGAAAGAATGGAGAGTTAATGTTTAATCAGAATGGCATTTAGTTGGGAAAGATGAAAAAACTTTGGAAAAATGGTAGTGATTGACGCGTACAATAAAGGGCATGTACTTAATGCTACTACACTGTACACTTAAAAACAGTTAAAAAGGTAAATTTTGTTACACATATTTTAATATAGAAAAAGAAAGCTACACGTAGTTTCACACATACAGTGTTTTTTTCAGGTAAAACTAATATATATAATATTAGATTCAAAGTACTGGGTTTTCTTAGAGCATGGGGGACAGCGCAAGGGTAAGTACTGACTAGGAGATTTCTATAGTTCTACTTATATTGTTTTCTTAACCTGAATGTCATTTTCACAGACATGTTCATTTTGTGCAAGTTTATGAAACTATACTTTTATGATTTATGTTCTTTACTATATGACTATTACACCACGATGAAGTTTTATTTTTTGTCTTAGTTAATGGCAGATAAATTGTGATTTTGCTGATTGAGGACTGGATCATGCTTCATATCTAGATAGGTTTAAAGAACACATACCAGTCTAGCAAATGAGCCCAATATCTACCTGGATGGGTGGGGGTCTGGGAGAGGATTCATGGATATGCACAGCTGAGTCCCTTCACTGTTCACCTGAAACTATCACTACATTGTTAATCGTCTATACTCCAATCCAAATGAAATGTTTATAAGAAAAAAAATCCAATATCTATGCTACAGTAAACATTTATTGCATGCTACCTGTCTTTGGCACATCAAGTATAATTTTTCTCAAGAGATGAAAATATTGCTTCTGTTTCAAAAATAGTCTAAAATGAAAGTCAACTTCTATTATTAACAATAGAAGTAAACAGAAAATGAAATCTAACAGTGTACTATGAAAATTTCTAAGCATATAAAGAAAAGAATGTCAAGGACATATATCTGTGTTAAAAAGATTTTTCTACATGTCAAAGAATTTCCAAGGCCCAGATGCTTATTGTCTCAGTTGGATTAAGTCTTTAGAACAAAAATATTATGCATTAAAAAAAAAACTGGTCAGGTCTTCTAATATTAAAAGCTATAGAAGGCAAGCAAACTGATTAAGTTTTTATTTTTACTTTGATCAAAACAAGTAGTGATTTTTAACACAGGAAATAATACTCAGTAATACTCTCATCATATACAAAAATATCTAATGTGCTTTTAGAATTAAAACAAAAAGGTTATTTTCATAATTGTAATTTATATACAGAAAATTAGAAAGAATATGCTTTAAAAGTGCTACTAAGTTCTGGACTGAATAATAATTTACAAACTTTATCTTGGACATTACACAGTGATACTTGAACATGAATTCTGTGTGTTTTAGGAGTGTACATGAACTAAAAAATTTAGAGATGATAAAGTTGTATGAATTAATATCCTTCTAAAAACAGAAAAAATTGATGTTTTATATACTATTTATGGTTCACCTCTTAAAAACAAAACTAGAGAACAGACTTATTATAAGAACTTACATTCTCCTTTATATCCACAAGAGGGAGCAAACATTTAATAAATCTTTACGGGAACTGCATTACATACTAATTTTTACATGAGACTTTTAGGAACAATAATCAGAAAAAATAATAAAACTACCAAAAATATTTGAGTGTCTACCACATACCAGCAGAGTGATCTCAGATTTCACAGCGTATCAGGCAACAAAGTACATCTAGAGACTTGTAAGATAACACAAATAATACTTAGCATTTATAGCATCACTATAAACTAAAGTTTATAAGTATTCAGTCTGACCAGAAACTACAAATGTGATGAAAAGATTAAACAAGTATCAGTAATGCATAGTCCACAACTCTAAGAGGCAAATAATATGCATTATGCAATTTATCATATAAAGAATGCACAACAGGCTATAAAATGCCAGTATCTTTTTACCAAGCAGACTTTGATGATCTAAACTACTTTGTCTTCCCATTTAAGCTAAATCAAAATGAAAGCAAATTAACACTGGCTTAGGGGAATGCTGGGCCATAGTTAAAGTACTTCAGGAGAGGCATCTTTGAAATGTACTGATTAGTAGTAAAATCATAATGCCAATACTAAAAAGTCTCAATCACAACCTATTAATAACATTTAAATACAATTATTTTTATATGACTTAAAGAAGAACGGGTTCCAAAAGGGCATGATTAATTAGGTAGTAATAATCCAGGAGATCTTCCAATTAGGTATGCCTATATAGAAGCAAAACATATATAGATACAGTCCTTTTCGGGAAGGTCCATCGTCAGGAAACAATGTATAGTGAAAAAAATCAAGTCTTAATCAACACAGAACCAGAAGGTGGCCTAATGGTTAGGACTCCATGCTTTCCCTCCGTAGATCCACATCCATCTTTAGCTTAAAGAATTTGCATCAGCATTTCTTATGAAGGGCAGGTCTACTGTCAATAAACTCTCTCAGGCATTATCTTCTGACAATGTCTTCATTTTCACTTTTGAAAAATAATTTCACTAAATAAAACTCTATTTTGATTTTTTTTCAGTACTTAAAGATAACACTTCATTGTCTCCTGTACTCCGTAATTTGTGATGAGATGTTAACTAACATTCTTGTCACTGTTCTCTTCATAGAATGTCTTTTTTTTTTCCTCTGACCATTTTTAAGACTTTTCTCTCTATCTTTGGTTTTCAAGAATTCGGCTGTTATGTGCCTATGTGTTAGTTTCTTTGTAATAATCCTACTTTGCGTTCTCAACTTAAATCTGTAAATATATGTCTTGCACCAAGACCCATTAAAGATACTAAGGGATTTTTCTTTTTTCAACATAAGGCTAGAATCACTTCAAAAGAGGGGGAAAACAGAAAAATTAAGATAACTATTACTTTGCTATCAATTCATAACAAATTTTAAAATAAATTCTTGAAGAGATGCTGGCCAACAGATCCCTAGAGGGTAACTATTATCATTATGAATAAATGATGTCCAAACATTTTTTAACAGATGATTTGACTTGTATGTCAGGAATATAACTATATTTCATAAATCTGGATTCCAATAAGGCAACTGACAAAATTTCTTTGATTTATTCTGAAAGATTAAACATAGAAATAAAGACTTCCCTGGTGATCCAGTAGTTAAGACTTCACTTTCCAATGCAGGAAGGTGTAGGTTCGATCCCTGATTGAGGGGCTGGGATCCCATGTGTCTCACAACCAAAAAATCAATACATAAAACAGACATAATATTGTAACAAACTCAGCAGTCTTTAAAAATGGTCCACGTTTTTTAAAAAATCTTTAAAAAAAAAAAAAGGACAGAAATAAAGATGAACGCTACTAGTCATGCTGAAACTTTAGAGCATGAATGCCTTCATTTAATTTTGACTTGACTTCAGTTCAGTCATTCAGTCGTGTCCAACTCTGTGCGACCCCATAGATGGCAGCCCACCAGGCTCCTCTGTCCCTGGGATTCTCCAGGCAAGAATACTGGAGTGGGTTGCCATTTCCTTCTCCAATATCAAAACTTGTTAAGTTCAATTTAATACTCAGTGAGAATATACTTTGTGCCAGAAAGTATGCTAATCATTAAGAACACCAAAATGACTAAGATCTACTTCCTGGCTGTAAAGAACTCACAAATTAATAAGAAAGACAAACAGATATTTTAAAAGTATGTAAAAGCTGCAATGACAGCTATTATGTATAAGAGTAATAGATACAGAGGAGGAAGGAATAAGTAAATGTCAGGGAAGACTTCACAGAGAAAATGCCTAAGCACAAGTCTAAGAGATAAACAAAAGACTGAGACGAAAGCAATTGAGAAAACTGGCAAAGGCAAAGTGACATGACATGATAAAAGTTCACAAAAATTACAAGTATCACAGTATCACTATAGAACAAGTCATTGGGAAAAGTATAGGCTGCTGCTGCTGCTAAGTCGCTTCAGTCATGTTCGACTCTGTGTGACCCCATAGACGTCAGCCCACCAGGCTCCCCCGTCCCTGGGATTCTCTAGGCAAGAACACGAGTGGGTTGCCATTTCCTTCTCCAATGCATGAAAGTGAAAAGTGACAATGAAGTCACACAGTCATGTCTGACTCTTCGTGACCCCATGGACTGTAGCCTATGAGGCTCCTCCATCCTAGGGTTTTTCCAGGCAAGAGTTCTGGAGTGGGCTGCCATTGCCTTCTCCGAAAGTATAGGCTACCCTGGGCCAAATCACAAGGAGCTCTGTTAATCATGTCAATTAAGTTGACTCATCCTATATAAGCAATCGAATAGAGAGTTCAAGAGATGTTAGGAATGAGGCTGCTGCTTTGGGAGTCAACAGCACATACATAAGTGAGTGAAAGTGGCTCAGTAATGTCTGACTCTTTGCAACCCCATGGACTATACAGTTCATGGAATTCTCCAGACCAGAATGCTGGAGTAAGTAGCATTCCCCTTTTCCAGGAGACCTTTCAACCCAGGCATCAAACCCAGTTTTCCCACATTGCAGGCTGATTCTTTACTAGCTGAGCGACCAAGGAAACCCAAGAATACTAGAGTGGGTGGCCTATCCCTTCTTCAACGAATCTTCCCAACCAGGATCAAACCAGGGTCGCCTGCATTGAGGGCGAATTCTTTACCAACTGAGCCACCAGGGAAGCCGAGCACATACAGAGTTCAGTTCAGTTCAGTCGCTCAGTCATGTCCGACTCTTTGCAACCCCATGAATCGCAGCACGCCAGGCTTCCCTGTCCATCACCAACTCCCGAAGTTCACTCAGACTCACGTCCATCGAATCCATGATGCCATCCAGCCAGCTCATCCTCTGTCATCCCCTTCTCCTTCTGCCCCCAATCCCTCCCAGCATCAGAGTCTTTTCCAATGAGTCAACTCTTCGCTTGAGGTGGCCAAAGAACCGGAGTTTCAGCTTTAGCATCATTCCTTCCAAAGAAATTCTAGGGTTGATCTCCTTCAGAATGGACTGGTTGGATCTCCTTGCAGTCCAAGAGACTCTCAAGAGTCTTCTCCAACACCACAGTTCAAAAGCATCAATTCTTCGGCGCTCAGCCTTCTTCACAGTCCAACTCTCACATCCATACATGACCACAGGAAAAACCATAGCCTTGACTAGACAGACCTTAGTCTGCAAAGTAATGTCTCTGCTTTTTAATATGCTATCTAGGTTGGTCATAACTTTTCTTCCAAGGAGTAAGCGTCTTTTAATTTCATGGCTGCAATCACCATCTGCTGTGATTTTGGAGCCCCAAAAAATAAAGTCTGACACTGTTTACACTGTTTCCCCATCTATTTCCCATTAAGTGACGGGACCAGATGCCATGATCTTTGTTTTCTGAATGTTGAGCTTTAAGCCAACTTTTTCACTCTCCTCTTTCACTTTCATCAAGAGGCTTTTTAGCTCCTCTTCACTCTCTGCCATAAGGGTGGTATCATCTGCATATCTGAGGTCATTGACATTTCTCTCAGCAATCTTGATTCCAGCTTGTGCTTCTTCCAGCCCAGCGTTTCTCACGATGTATTCTGTATAGAAGTTAAACAAGCAGGGTGACAATATACAGCCTTGACATACTCCTTTTCCTATTTGGAACCAGTCTGTTGTTCCATGTCCAGTTCTAACTGTTGCTTCCTGACCTGCATACAGGTTTCTCAAGAGGCAGATCAGGTGGTCTGGTATTCCCATCTCTTTCAGAATTTTCCACAGTTTATTGTGATCCACACAGTCAAAGGCTTTGGCATAGTCAAGAAAGCAGAAAGAGATGTTTTCTGAAACTCTTGCTTTTTTGATGATTCAGTGGATGTTGGCAATTTGATCTCTGGTTCCTCTGCCTTTTCTAAAACCAGCTTGAACATCTGGAAGTTCACGGTTCATGTATTGCTGAAGCCTGGCTTGGAGAATGTTGAGCATTACTTTACTAGCATGTGAGATGAGTGCAATTGTGCAGTAGTTTGAGCATTCTTTGGCATTGCCTTTCTTTGGGATTGGAATGAAAACTGACCTTTTCCAGTCCTGTGACCACTGCTGAGTTTTCCAAATGTGCTGGCATATTGAGTGCAGCACTTTCACAGCATCATCTTTCAGGATTTGAAATAGCTCAACTGGAATTCCATCACCTCCACTAGCTTTGTTCGTAGTGATGCTTTCTAAGGCCCACTTGACTTCACATTCCAGGATGTCTGGCTCTAGGTGAGTGATCACACCATCATGATTATCTGGGTCATGAATATCTTTTTTGTACAGTTCTTCTGTGTATTCTTGCCACCTCTTCCTAATATCTTCTGCTTCTGTTAGGTCCATACCTTTTCTGTCCTTTATCGAACCCATCTTTGCATGAAATGTTCCCTTGGTATCTCTAATTTTCTTGAACAGATCTCTAGTCTTTCCCATTCTGTTCTTTTCCTCTATTTCTTTGCACTGATCACTGAAGAAGGCTTTCTTATCTCTTCTTGCTATTCTTTGGAACTCTGCATTCACGTGCTTATATCTTTCCTTTTCTCCTTTGCTTTTCGCTTCTCTTCTTTTCACAGCTATTTTAAGGTTGCCTCAGACAGCCATTTTGCTTTTTTGCATTTCTTTTCCATGGGGATGATCTTGATCCCTGTCTCCTGTACAATGTCACGAACCTCATTCCATAGTTCATCAGGCACTCTATCTATCAGATCTAGGCCCTTAAATCTGTTTCTCACTTTCACTGTATAATCATAAGGGATGTGATTTAGGTCATACCTGAATGGTCTAGCGGTTTTCCCTACTTTCTTCAATTTAAGTCTGAATTTGGTAATAAGGAGTTCATGATCTGAGCCACAGTCAGCTCCTGGTCTTGTTTTTGTTGACTGTATAGAGCTTCTCCATCTTTGGCTACAAACAATATAATCAATCTGATTTCAGTGTTGACCATCTGGTGACGTCCATGTGTAGAGTCTTCTCTTGTGTTGTTGGAAGAGGGTGCTTGCTATGACCAGTGCATTTTCTTGGCAAAACTCTATTAGTCTTTACTCTGCTTCTTTCCACATTTCAAGGCCAAATTTACCTGTTACTCCAGGTGTTTCTTGACTTCCTACTTTTGCATTCCAGTCCCCTATAATGAAAAGAACATCTTTTTTGGGTGTTAGTTCTAAAAGGTCTTGTAGGTCTTCATAGACCCGTTCAACTTCAGCTTCTTCAGCGTTACTAGTTGAGGCATAGACTTGGATTACCATGATATTGAATGGTTTGCCCTGGAGACGAACAGAGATCATTCTGTCGTTTTTGAGATTGCATCCAAGTACTGCACTTCAGACTCTTTTGTTGACCATAATGGCTACTCCATTTCTTCTGAGGGATTCCTGCCTACAGTAGTAGATATAATGGTCATCTGAGTTAAATTCACCCATTCTAGTCCATTTTAGTTCGCTGATTCCTAGAATGTTGACGTTCACTCTTGCCATCTCTTGTTTGACCACTTCCAATTTGCCTTGATTCATGGACCTGACATTCCGGGTTCCTATGCAATACTGCTCTTTACAGCATCGGACCTTGCTTCTATCACCAGTCACATCCACAGCTGGGTATCGTTTTTGCTTTGGCTCCAGCCCTTCATTCTGTCTGGAGTTATTTCTCCACTGATCTCCAGTAGCATATTGGGCACCTAAAGAAAAGATGATTATCCAAAGAGACCATACAGGGAAGGATGGAATGGAAAAGGGAACAAGGAGAGACCCTTAAGGTATACTGATATTAATATTTAAGAGAAAGATGGGAGTGGGAGGGAGAGATCGATGCATTCAGAGTAGGACATAAAGTCAATAAAGCCTATTTTTAAACTGAGAAAAACTTGGTAAATCTTTAAATTGGAAGTGGGCTCAGAAACAGGAGCCAGTAGAAAGGGAGCCACAAATCCAAAGGAAATGTAACGAAAAACTGATGTGGTGCAGATTTCTAGAGAGATGATTAAGAGCAGGTAGAGGGATGGCAATTCAAGTTTAATGATAAACTCCCAAGCTCCTCCTTTGAAGTGTGCCATTAATAAGTAAACACATCCAGAAAAAGCAACCAAGTGATAAGACTGGTGGAACGAACTGGAAAATTAGGGCTCAGATAATAAGAGTTAACAGTAACATAGCTGCCTTCATGCGGTGGGAAAATAAATCCTGTAAGGGTCTAAAGTAAATTAGTACATCCTGGAATGTGAACTCAAGTGGGCCTTAGGAAGCATCACTACAAACAAAGCTAGTGGAGGTGATGGAATTTCAGTTGAGCTATTTCAAATCCTGAAAGATGATGCTGTGAAAGTGCTGCACTCAATATGCCAGCACATTTGGAAAACTCAGCAGTGGCCACAGGACTGGAAAAGGTTAGTTTTCATTCCAATCCCAAAGAAAGGCAATGCCAAAGAATGCTCAAACTACCGCACAATTGCACTCATCTCACATGCTAGTAATGTGATGCTTAAAATTCTCCAAGCCAGGCTTCAGCAATACATGAACCGTGAACTTCCAGATGTTCAAGCTGGATTTAGAAAAGGCAGAGGAACCAGAGATCAAATTGCCAACATCCACTGGATCACGGAAAAAGCAAGAGAGTTCCAGAAAAACATCTTTTTCTGCTTTCTTGACTATGCCAAAGCCTTTGACTGTGTGGATCACAATAAACTGTGGAAAATTCTGAAAGAGATGGGAATACCAGACCACCTGACCTGCCTCTTGAGAAACCTGTATACAGGTCAGGAAGCAACAGTTAGAACTGGACATGGAACAACAGACTGGTTCCAAATAGGAAAAGGAGTACGTCAAGGCTGTATATTGTCACTCTGCTAATTTAACTTCCTTTTTATTTTAATTGGAGGTTAATTACTTTACAATATTGTATTGGTTTTGCCATACATAACATGAATCTGCCACAGGTATACACGTGTTCCCCATCCTGAACAGCCCTCCCTGCTCCCTCCCCGTACCATCCCTCTGGGTCATCCCAGTGCACCAGCCCCAAGCATCCTGTATCATGCATTGAACCTGGAGTGGCGATTTGTTTCATATACGATATTATACATGTTTCAGTGCCCTTCTCCCAAATCATCCCACCCTCACCCTCTCCCACAGAGTCCAAAAGACTGTTCTATACATCTGTGTCTCAGGGTTATCGTTACCATCTTTCTAAATTCCATATATATGCGTTAGTATACTGTACTGGTGTTTTTCTTTCTGGCTTACTTCACTCTGTATAATAGGCTCCAGTTTCATCTACCTCATTAGAACTGATTCAAATGTACTGTTTTTAATGGCTGAGTAATATTCCATTGTGTGTATGTACCACAGCTTTCTTATCCATTCATCTGCTGATGGACATCTAAGTTGCTTCCATGTCCTGGCTATTATAAACAGTGCTGCGATGAACATTGGGATACCCGTATTTAACTTCTATGTAGAGTACACAATGAGAAACACTGGGCTAGATGAAGCACAAGCTGGAATCAAGGTTTCCAGGAGAAATATCAATAACCTCAGATATGCAGATGACACCATCCTTATGAAATAAAGTGAAGAAGAACTAAACAGCCTCTTGATGAAAGTGAAAGAGGAGAGTGAAAAGCTGGCTTAAAGCTCAACATTGAGAAAACTAAGACCATGTCATCTGGTCCCATCACTTCATGGCAAACAGATGGGGAAACAGTGCAAACAGTGGCTGACTTTATTTTAGGGGGCTCCAAAATCACTGCAGATGGTGACTGCAGCCATGAAATTTAAAGACGCTTATTCTTTGGAAGGAAAGTTATGACCAACCTAGACAGCATATTTAAAAGCAGAAACATTACTTTACCAACAAAGATCCATCCAGTCAAAGTATGGTTTTTCCAGAAGTCATGGATAGATGTAAGATTTGGACTACATAGAAAGCTGAGTACCAAAGAATTGATGTTTTTGAACTGTGGTGTTGGGGAAGACTCTTGAGAGTCCCTTGGACTGCAAGGAGATCAAACCAGTCCATCCTAAAGGCGATCAGTCCTAAGTGTTCATTGGAAGGGCTGATGCTGAAGCTGAAACTCCAATACTTTGGCCACCTGATGCGAAGAGCTGACCCATTTGAAAAGATCCTGATGCTGGGTAAGATTGAAGGCGCGAGGATAAGGTGAGGACAGAGGATGAGATAGTTGGATGGCATTACCAACTCAATGGACATGAGTTTGAATAAACTCCGGGAGATGGTGATAAACAGAGAGGCCTGGCATGCTGCGGTCCGTACAGTCACAAAGAGTCAGACACGACTGAGCAACTGAATTGAACTGAAACTTTTATTAGCTATATTAGTTGCATTATGAAGTAGTGATCTCCCAATTACTAGTTCAATGCCTGGCACAGAGTAGGTATTCAGTTTCGTCAAGTGAGTGAAAATATTCATTAAGACAGTTTCAAGTAATATATATATTTTGGTATTCTTCATATCCTCACATCACAATTTTTGATATGTAATAAGAACTGAAGATTCTATTCATTAATCCAGGACTACCACTAATACCACCAAAACTCCATGATACTCCCATCTCTTTTACTTCACTCATCTGATCACAATAACAACCAGAAAAGACATATCAATATTTCTGAGGAAAGGCCTTGTTGGGTAAGATCAGAGCATCCTATCTGGGATAAGTGAAAAAAGCAGCCTAAATACATGACTCTATAATTTTACACTTTTCCATGGGTGACAAACAGCAGCTCCAAATGTGAGATGTGGCCTGGCCAGCAGGGAATCCCCTGAAAGTATCTTCATGAAGGTCTCCTAAAAACTCAGGAGGACTGCATATGGAACTGAGTCCTAGGGCCAGCTATGTATGTTACCACTGCCCTTTAATCAACGGATGACTCTACATACATGTTAAGTCAGTATACCTTCAGGATCCATCCCCTGGAAATGCCAAGGCTCTTCTTTAATCTCTCTGTCTCTCTCTCTGTGTCTCTCTCAAACACACACACATACACACATGTGAACATAAGGCATAGATTTGAAAAAAAGGAAAGACATAAAAATCCTCTGTTAGACATGCCAGGAAAGTATGTGGTTGTTTCTTGGCATATTAATATTTTTATCTTGGCAAATTAAATTACTCCTGGATTATGGACAGGATTTATGATCCAACAAAATCTTTAATCTTAGCAATAAAACATACTTCATTATGTCACAATCTACATTTTAACTTTACATTCTCTTCATGCCTGCTTAAGTGGGAAGACTAATAGCTTAAGCAGTATTTCTCTAATCTTAAATCCACATTAAACATGTTTCATGAGGCAAGCATTACCCAGACAATAGAACCAGGCAAGGACATCACACACAAAAAAATTATAGGCCAACACCACAGATGAACATAGATGCAAAAATTCTTAATAAAATATTAGCAAACCAAATTCAACTTACACACCATGACAAAGAGGAATTTATTCCAGAGTTGCAAGGATGGTTCAATATCTGCCAGTTAGTCAATGTATACATCACATTAATATAACAAAAGGGGGAAAAATCAAATGATCACCTCAGCAGATACAGCAAAGGCATCTGATAAAATTCAACATCCATTTATAATAAAAACTCTCAATAAAGTGGGTACAGGATGAATGTACCTCAACATAATAGAGGCTACATATGACAAACCTGGAGCTAATATCACACTTAACAGTAAAAAGCTATAAGGAACAAGACAAAGATGCCTATTACTGCAATTTTATTTAACACAGTGTTGGAAATCCTAGCCACACCACAGCAATTTAAAAATAAAAAGAAATAAAAGGAATTCAAATTAGAAAGGAAGAAGTAAAACTGTCATTATTCGCAGATGACATGATACTATATACAGGAAATCCTAAGGACCCTGCCAAAATACTACTAGAACTAATAAATAAATATAGTAGCCATAGGATACAAAATTAATATATGAAATTTGTTACATTTCTATACACTAACAATGAATTACTATAAGGAGAAATTAAGGCAACAATTCCATTTACAACTGCATCAAAAATAATAAAATGCCTAGGAAAAAATATTACCAAGAGAGGTGAAAGACCTGTACACTGAGACCTATAAGACAATGATGAAAGAAATTGAAGAGAACACAAATAAATGAAATTCCACGCTCATGGATTGGAAGAATATTGTTAAAATGTCCATACTACCTAAAGCAATCTACAGATTCAATGTAATATCTATAAAAATTACAATGGAATATTTTATAGAACTAGAACAAATAATTATAAAATTTGTATAGAACACAAAAGATCCTATTTAGCCATAATCTTGAGGAAGAATGAAATTAGAGGTATCATGCTGCTTGATTTCAAACTACATTACAAGCTATATAGTATGGTACTCACACAAAACAGATTCAGAGTTCAATGGAACAAAACTGAGAACCTGTAAATAAACCTACAGATAAATGGTCAATTAATTTATGACAAAGAAGGAAAGAACATACAATGGAGAATGGATAGTATCTTCAATAAATTGTGCTGGGAAAACTGGACAGTCACATGCAAAAGAATCAAACTAGACCACTACATGGGTTTTTCTGATGGCTCAGTTGGTAAAGAATCCGTCTGCAATGCAGGAGACCCCAGTTCGATTCCTGGGTCGGGAAGATCCACTGGAGAAGGGATAGGCTACCCACTCCAGTATTCTTGGGCTTCCCTGGTGGCTCAGCTGGTAAAGAATCCTGCAGTGTGGGAGACCTCAGTTCAATCCCTGGATTGGGAAGATCCCCTGGAAAAGGGAAAGGCTACCCACTCCAGTATTCTGGCCTGGAGAATTCCATGGACTGTACAGTCCATGGGGTCACAAAGAGTCGGACAAGACTGAGCGATTTTCACTTTCACTTTCAGACCACTATCCACACCATACATAAAAATCAACTCAAAATGGAGTAAAGACATGAATGTAAGACCTGAAACCATAAAATTCCTAGTAGAAATCATAGGTTTTAACCTCACTGACAGCAGTCTTAGCAATGTCTTTATGGATGAGTTCAAACGCAAGGGAAACAAAAGAAAAAATAAACAAATGGGACTACAGCAAGCTAAAAAGCTTCTGACAGCAAAGGAAACCATCAAAATGAAAAGGTAGCCTACTGAATGGGAGAAGATATTTGTCAATCATATCTGATAAGAGGTTAATATCCAAAACATACTTTTAAAACTCATATAACTCAATAACAAAAAATAAACAGTTGTTGTCAAACAACAATTAAGAACTGGGCAGAGGATCTGAATAGTTATTTTTCCAAACAAGACCTACAGATAGCTAACCCATATATGAAAAGGTGCTCAATATCTCTATCACAGAAACACAAATCAAAACCACAATGAACTACTACCTCACAACTGTTAAAACAGCTATTAAAAACACAAGAAATAAAAAGTGTTGGACAGAATATGTAGAAAAGGAAACACATTTGCTGTCGGGGGTTTTGTAAACTGCTGGTGCAGTCACTATGGAAAACAGTACAGAGATGCCTCAAAAAATTAAGACTAAAACTACCACATGATCCAGCTATCCCACTTCTTGGTATTTATCCAAAGAACACAAAAATATTAATTTGAAAAGATACATGAATCTCTATGTTCACTGCAGCATTATCTACAATAGCCAAGACATGGAAACAACCTAAGTTTCTATCAGTGATAAAAGGACCAAGAAGACGTGGGTGTGTGTGTGTGTGAGACAGAGAGAGAGAGTGAGTGTGTGTGTGTATACGTATAAATTATACACAATGGAATACTATTCAGCCATAAAATAAATTTTGCCGCTTTTGACAACATGGATAGACCTTGAGGATATTATGTTAAATAAACTCAGAAGGAAAAACACAAATACTATATGATTTCACCCATATGTGGAATCTAAAACAAAACAAATGAACAAACAAAACCAGTCTCACAGATACAGAGAACAGATGAGGGGTTATCAGAGTACGGGAGCTGGAGGTGCATGAAAGGGGTAAAGGAGGTTAAGTATATGGTGATGAAAGGTAACTAGACTTCTGGGGGTGATCACTTTGTAGTATATAAAGATGTTGAATTATAATGCATCTGAAGCATATATAATAAAAATGAAAGAAAAGGACAGAAAGAAAAAAAACGTATTTAAACATTATCATCACTTGCTATTCTACTGGGACAACAAAGGCAGAATGAAAACTAAAAGGGCACTGCAGAAAGCAGATAGTACCAATACACAGAAAATGACACATCACTAACTGGCCTTTATCTTTTGCTTAATATATCTTTTGTACTTAGGTTTCTGATTTTATTTAAATATTCCTTTAAAAAAAGAAAAGAGCTATTAGCACCTCTTTGCCAAAATGACTCTTCTCTTCAGTTATTCAAATTTAGCACACAAAGTTAATTCCTTACACGTTTCTTTTAGTTAGAAAATTGATTATTTTCAGGAAACCTTTATTCCAAGACTTCAGCTAAAGCTTTTAAGAAAGAAAATTTAACTAGTAAGCTACTTTAAGTTTTACACTGAAGACAAAAATATAGACATAAATTCACCAACTATATTGGTAAAATGCTAGAATTACATAACATTACTATGATTGTTATAACTTCCTTGTAATAGTCATATACCTATTCCTCTAATCTTACAGTCCATTAGAACATGAAGATACTATCCTAAAGCTCACAATCTCCCCAAAGTAATTTTTATTTTGGCAAAACATCTTTTTTACTTTTTTATGAAAAAGATCTAGCACATACAACAGTAGAAGTTAACAGTAAAATGAACAACCATGAACGTAACAGCCTCGTCAACACGTACCAAGACACAGCCACTTTTGTTTTACTCCCCATCAATCTACTCCCGAAGACCTCCCAGAGAGTTCTGAATTCCAGACATCATATCATTTCACCTGGAAGTATTTCTGTATATATTTCTAAAGGATAAGGACATTTTTTAACATAACCTAATATATTATCATGTTTAAAAACCCTAAGTATTTCATTTCCTCAAATATTCAGTCAACCCTGGCAAAATATCTTACTACATTACCCCAAGATAATCACTAAGTAATGTTCTTCTTTTTTAAAAATACAACGCAAAAAAAAAAAAAAACACAACACAGTGTAAAACAAAGTTCGTGTATATCAACTTGGGGTCAACTTGATCGATTCAGTGGCATCAACTCTATTTCTCTTGCCACTATGTCATTACAGTATCCATGGATGTGAAACCTGTACTGGGCCATGCTATGTAAAGGACTTAAACATCCTGGATTTGGGTATCTTCAGGGGCTCCTGGAGCCAATACCCCATAGATACAGAAGGACTTTAGCTTCACACCCCACTACCAGGACCTCACAAATATACCCAGACAGCACGCCACAAAATGATGCAAATACTGATAAATGCAAAAGTGAAGTTAAAAAAAAAAAAAATACCAGTGACAGGATAATCTCTTGCTAAAGTACTAAGTAATCCCAATGGAAACCACTGCCACACACAATTTCAAGATAAAAAGTCAATGAATACCAGTTTTGTTCTTCTTTGATTCCTCTATTGACCTCAGTAAATCCTGAGACACCAGAAAAACCTTGTTATTCTTCCCTTTTGTGTTTCACAAAGCTATATACAATAAGAGGAAAATCAAAAATAACTGGAGGCATCTTTGTGTTTTTTTCTTAAGGCTACCTTGTAAAACAGTGTCAGACTATTTTTTTGGGCTCCAAATCACTGCAGATGGTGATTGCAGACATGCAATTAAAAGACGCTTACTCCTCGGAAGAAAATTTATGACCAAACTAGATAGCATATTCAAAAGTAGAGACATTACTTTGCCAACAAAGGTCCATCTAGTCAAGGCTATGGTTTTTCCTGTGGTCATGTATGGATGTGAGAGTTGGACTGTGAAGAAAGCTGAGCGCTGAAGAATTGATGCGTTTGAACTGTGGTGTTGGAGAAGACTCTTGAGAGTCCCTTGGACTGCAAGGAGATCCAACCAGTCCATTCTGAAGGAGATCAGCCCTAGGATTTCTTTGGAGGGAATGATGCTGAAGCTGAAACTCTGGTAATTTGGCCACCTCATGCGAAGAGTTGACTCAATGGAAAGGACTCTGATGCTGGGAGGGATTGGGGGCAGGAGGAGAAGGGGACGACAGAGGATGAGATGGCTGGATGGCATCACTGACTCGAAGGACGTGGGTCTGAGTGAACTCCGGGAGTTGGTGATGGACAGGGAGGCCTGGCATGCTGTGATCATGGGGTCACAAGGAGTCGGACATGACTGAGCAACTGAACTGAACTGAATCTTGTAAAATGAAGTTATTAATATTTTCCTCTACTGTAGTCAGAATAATAGAGGAAAACTTGTTCTCTCACAGGAGGGGAGGAGATGACCCAAAGAAAAGCAGGCCAAATTTTTACAATTTCTTTGAAGTTTGCTTTTCTATTTAAAATTCATGCAAATTTTATATTTACTTCATGACAACTGTCTTTAATTTTTTTTAAACATATATTTCATTTATTCTAGTAAATTGGTCCTACAAAATGTGCATTTTTATTCTGTAGCTTTGAGTACTCCCTAGCATGCCCATTTAAGAAATGTGTATATATATAATTTCACAGACTAGAACTGAGTTCCAAAACCAGTCTTGTTATGACTACCTGTCATTAGATAATTACTTAACCTCTTTACACCTCCATTTTTTCATCTTTAAAATGGGAATAATAACAAGACCTACCACAGATTAGATCTCATATACCAATTAGTTTGGATAATGCAGATAAAACATATCACAGACACCAGTAAAAAGCTCAGTAAGCGTTAGTAGTAATTACAATTATCTCGAAAATCAATCTGTACAATGAGGGATTACCAGTCTTTCATGGTAATAAGAACTGTGAAGCATCAAATATTACTCTCAACTTACTTGCACGCTAACAATGCAGCCTGTTATAATTTCATGAATGCTGGAGGAAGACTCAGTAATTGTGGTACACTGGCTTTGCCTCACAGCATGTGGAATCCTCCCAGATCAGGGAATGAACCCGTGTCCCCTGTATGGGCAGATGGATTTGTATCCACTGGACCACCAGACAAGTCCAAACATGAATCCTTTATCATGGACAGTAAGCATGCCCACTCTTTGCTTTGTTTATCTTTATTTTCTAGGCCATAAGCAAACTTGCCCTTTGGTCTGGAAGGAGACATGTGACCATGGCTGATCACAATCCAACACCCTTGAAAACAGCAGTTTGGAACAACCAGTCTCTATTCATAAGACATGCAGAAATAGAAGAGATACAGACAGAACTGTCTCCCAACAATACCTACCCCTCAATCGTAACCATCTCTGCCACTGAACAAAGTTTTTCATGGGTATACCACTCCAGCAGCCACTGTGATTAATGTGATCGGCAGAAGCTAGGGCTAAATCTATCTAATTTGTCTCATACAACATTTAATTAAGGCAACTATCAACAGTCAGCAGGATGATGACAACCTTCAAAATTTATTTCATCCATGTTCCTCAGGGTTCCATACCCAAGCAACATGAAAAAATCGGATAAGTCATCAGGGTTTACCTCAGAAAAGTGTGTGGGGCTTCCCTGGTGGTCTAGTGGTTAAGAATCCACCTGTCTATGCAGGGGACACTAGCTCAATCCTAGCTGCTGTAAGGGCTGGGAGCCACAACGACTTGGCCAGTGCTCCAGGGCCTACATACGGAAACTACTGAATCTACACGCTGTGACTACTGAGGCCTGTGCACCTAGAGCCCAGGCTCTGTAACAAGAGAAGCCTCGAAAAGAGAAGCCCGAGCACCAGTACAAAGACCAGCCCCAGCTCACCGCAGCTGGAAAAAGCCTGTGCACAGCAACAAGGACCCAACTCAGTCAAAACATAAAATCTTCAAAAAAAAAAGTCTAATAGCTTTCTCTCAGTTTCTATATTAACCTTTCCACTTGGCCCAAGGCATTAATCCAGAACAAGGGAATGAATTAACAATTATACAGGCTCTGCCCTGACCCACAGGAAAGAAGTATAGGGCAATTTTAATCAACTCTGGTTAGTGACTTGTGGCTGACCTGAATGCTTTCCAGGGCCAAGATGATCCACTGATCACTTCAGCTAAAAAGTCAGGAACAAATTCTGAACCACCTATTCTAATTGAATGACTTCCCTCAGAGAGGTAACTGTCCACAGGGTGCACATAAATAACAAATCAGAAATCACTCTGCGAGGCTTTCCCAAAGATAGCCTCACCTGGGAGAGATCTTCGCAGTCACATGAAGGCTACAAGATCTACTGGTGATGTTTACTTAAATATTCAAAAGGTGAAGGAGTCCATATTTTTTGGAGGAAGGGGAATTAATGCCTGGTTTCCACACAAGAAATACAGTCCTGAAGGCAGACACAGTTCACCCAGAAAGAGTAGGTTGTTCACAATTGTTGGTTCCTTCCAAGTGGGACCTACATCAGTCTGGAGGCACTATTAACCTGTGTCTCAACATGATGTCCCATTTAAGCTTGTGTCTCAACATGATGTCCCATTTAAGTGGTGGCCCTTAGGGTTCCCAATTCCTACAATTAAGCTTAATCCTTGTTGTTGACAGAAATTAATGAAGGCAGTTAATCCAAACTGTCCCATCTGACCAGGCCCACCAGTAATCTGCCCCATAGAATTTCTAACTGAAGGCTATGGTATGGGACTGAGGTAGGCGTCAGGAAGTGCTGACAGGTGTTTTGCATGAAAGTAAAGAATCTGGAGGCCAACTCCTGATATTTCCAATAGACCTGTTCATAAGATTAAGACAAATCACAGGAATGACAATTAAAAAGCTGTGAATGGTAGAGTGTATCAAAGGTCCCTCAAATACCTTGACTGTCAGCTCACTACTGACTTTTGCAATAAAAACTGCACCATCGTCAGACTGCAAAGGTCCAGAAAGATGGAAAGTAGAGCACAATTAGTTTCAAAAGCCAAAATGGCGTAGCCAGTCAGCTAACTGGACCAAGAACAGTGAGGCACCGCTGATACTTCAGAGAGGGAGGTCAAGGTCCAATTTATTTAACCTGCCAAAAGCAAGCAGGGGCCACATCCCATGCAATGTGGCTTCTCTCATGTGACAAACAGGTCAACTTTTGGGAGGAGTCACATGTCTGGCATGCAGTGGTACCCTCTGCATCAGAAATACAGTCTTCTGCTTTACACACACTTTATGATAGTTAATATGTTGTCACATCTGATATGATGATGGATCCTGGCAACAGTAATGGCTCTGGGCAGTACAGGCTCAATCAGAAGCTTGATTCCAGGGGGCTTCATCAGAGAAAAAGCCCTTACTGTGGGCATCTACATGAGTGATTCAGACAGTTTGATCAGCAGCTATAATTTGTTTCCATAGTTCACAGCTTCAAAGAAAGCTGTCTTTAATCTGTCAGTCTATAGTTTCCAAGTGGCAGACCAAATAGCTGGGCCACTGGCTACAGGCCAAGGGTCAATAGAAATACAACAAGTCTCATGAATGAAAGGACAGGCCAGACCTATAAGAACACTCTTGAGTTCTATACACTGAACACAGCAATTACAGTCATTACTAGTCTGCATAGCTGGTGCAGAGGCTGAACAGTCACAAATGACAAGCAGACACAACCCATTTCAGCTTGGCTGAACCACTGGTGAACCAGGTCCAGGTTTAGGAAAACCTTAATAAATTGAGGCCCTCACTGAGTCACTGGCTTTGCTTTAGATATGAAGTTGGGAATAAAGCTTCCTTCAAAGGAGGGGCTGAGCTACAAGACATTATGCACCCTCATCCTCTGATCTCCCAGACAAACCAGTGAAAATTCTAATAATTTTGCTTTCTGTCCACCGTGACTGTAAATTTGACTCCTTTCGCATTCAAATGTAGGTGTATATACATCTGTAAATGTCTGAAAGGAGGCAGAACCTTCTGCCCAGCCAGGACAAATCTTAGCGCTATTTGCTACACTGTGGAGCATCAGAACCTGAGTCTGACTGACAAATTGATGGAAAACACTCCCTCCATCTGAGAGGACATTTGAGAGTTGTTGAAAGTTAGCCACAACCAGTGAAGAAGGAAATGACAACCCACTCCAGAATTTTTACCTAGGAAATCCCTAGACAGAGGAGCCCAGCAGGCTATGAGAACAACAAGCCACAACCAGAGGATTGTTTAGGCAGCTGTCTTTGAAGCTATTTCCTGGTACTCAGTCTGCAACCACCTACTTACTTCCTCCCCATTAATAGGCAAGAAAGTAGAGAACTACTCAGTTCTGTCAACATATTCACTACCAATTCCCAAGGACTTCCCTCTAACTATTAACCAGCCCATAAGGCCCTCACTCTTCCTCTTCCAGAAAGTTATGTATCTGTCAACATCTCATCCTTATTGCTAGAACTGTTAAGAGAATTGAAGGATATGTGATTTTCACCCTACTTGCAAACGAAGTTGGAGCCTGCCAGTTTCATGGATGCTGGCATAAGACCTAGACTCCTGAGTTGGAGACAATTAATTTTATGATTCATGGCAATATTTGTAGTCAAAATATCAGAATTTTCTTGCACAGTTTCCTAGTTCCATTTCCCACTGCGTGACACAAACAAAGCAGTCCAAATGATACCTGCACATACAGTGGACTGTATTACAGAGAAGGAACCCAGAGCCTGGAGCACCGAATTCTTTTTAAATGGACACTGTGCGTGTTTACCCTTTGCTCCAGAGAGAGATATTACCTCTATCTTCCAAGGCTTCTCACTGCACAAATATCCTTGAAAATATAATCAGAAACAAAAGCAGCAGCAGTCAGGACTCTGACAAGTCATACAGAAACCATGGTTATCTCTGAAATCCAAGACAGGGTTGCTGTAGAATTTAGATGTTAAGAACCTAGCACAATATCTGGCACATACAAACCAGTCAAAAGCTATATGCTAATATTATTATTCCTTCCTCATTAAACCTAAAATAAAAATGATCAATCACGTCTCCATCTCGCTTTAAAGATGCCAAAGAATATGACTAAAATTGACTCTGAAAACAGTTTAACCACTACTCTTCGCTTGAGAGAAAGAGAGTGGGATGCCAGGAGAGCACAAGAGACAAAACTTTCCTGTAACATTTTTCTATTATAGCTCAGTTATTAAAGCACATGAACTCTGGGATGGGGAGGAAGGGGAGGGAAATGTGACTGGAACCTAACTCTAATGCCATTAAGGTGCATATAACCTGCAAACTTTTCTACTTTTCTTTACCATAACTTGATATCTCATTCTATCTCAATTTTTCCTCTATAACCACAAATAAGTATAAAGACAGGTACAATTATTCTGTTAATTTTGCTTCTCAAACTTACCTTAAAATCAATGACTAATGATTTAACATGGCAAGAACTTTTTATTTGAAATTAGAATTTCTGCCTTAAAAACAGTTTGAGTGAAAATGTAATCAGGTAGAGTGGTAACATAAGGCAATTCAGTGATAGCATTCAAATTTTACAAAGGTCATGGCCTCAAGCCCTATATTTTGCCACATTATCTTACTGAGTCCTCTATAAAAGCTAACACAGAGGGTAGGTGTTTTGAACTTCCCTAAAAATGGCTCACCTTGAAGTTATAACCCTCAATTCAACAAATGAGTCTAATTTTTACTCTCCCAATGACAGATTTACTTATTCAAAACTATGTCACAAAACAGTAGGTACTTAAAAATACATAAAAATTTACAATTCTACTCCATTTATTTGTACCATAACAGCCAATATTCATAATATTCCTTCAAAAAATATTCACTGAGCACCTATTAATAGATACTACAGGAACAGGGTTAAGATACAGGCAGTTGTTCACTCAAACAGCTGACAGTAGAGGAAAGAAACATGGTAAGTGATTAGCAACAATCTGATATAAGACTCAAAAGAAGAGAAATATTACAAGATATTTAAGAAGAAATGATTAACTGGGCACAGAATATTGATGTAATTAAATAAGAAAAAGGTAGGCAATGATTTTGAAAGACAAATAGAAGTATTCCAAAAGGATATGAGGGTTTCCCTGGTGGCTCAGTGGAAAAGAATCCACCTCCCAATGCAGAAGACGCAGGAGACACAGATTCAAGACCTGGTTTAAGATCTCCTGGAGGAATAAACAGCAACCGACTCCAGTATTCTTGCCTGGAGAATCCCATGGACAGAGGAGCCTGGCGGGCGATAGTCCATAGGGTCACAAAGAGTCAGACATGACTGAGCATGCACGCACTCAAAGGGATATGAAAACTAAGCCTTCAAACATATAGACTCATGAAACAGCACATTTTATTATGAGCAACAAGTATACACTGAAATACTCAAATTTTTCTAAGTCATAAAAAATGGAAGAGTACTTAAGATTACAAAATCAAAGAATCACAGGAATGAATGTAACGTCACAAATCATTTAGGTCAGTTGTTCTCTAGTCCATAGATTCAGCAACATCAGAATAAGCTAAGAACCTGGTAGAAATGCAAATTTGCAGGCACCACCCACGATCCACTGAATCAAAAACTCTGGTCTCTTGTGATTTAACAAGTCCTCCCAGTTTTGTTTGTTTGGTTGGGTTTTTTTTTGGTGTTCCCTGGTGGCTCAGTCGGTAAAGAGTCTGCCCAAAATGAGGGAGACCTGGGTTCAATCCCTGGGTCGAGAAGATCCCCTGGAGAAGGAAATGGCAACCCACTCCAGTATTCTTGCCTGGAGAATTCTGTGAACAGAAGAATCTGGTAGGCTACAGTCCATGGGGTCACAAAGAGTGGGACACAGCTAGGTGACTAACACTTTCATTTTCTTTCCCAGTTATTTTTATGCAAGCTACAGTTTGAGAACCACTAATTTAGACCAGTGGTTTTCAGCACTATTGAAATTCTAGGGCAGATAATTTTTCATCATCATGGGATGTCTACTGCATTGTACACTATTTAGCAGAACCCTGGCCTCTATCCACTAAATGCCAGCAGCACCCCCTAGTTGTGACAGCCAAAAATGTTTCTAGAAACTGCCCAATGTTCTTTGGGGGACAGAAATTATCCAAAGCTGAAAACCACTTATCTAGACCAGGGATCAGTAAACCTTCCTGTAAGAGCCAGGGCTCTGCAGACCATGCAATGAACTACCCAACTCTGATAACAAGGGCAAAAGTGGCCAGAGATAATACATAAATGAATATGCATAACTGTCTTCCAATAAGGCTTTACTGACCCCCCCCCCAAAAAAAAAACCAGTGATTTGGCACTCCAGATGTAGCTTGCTAACACCTCAAGCTAGATAAGGGCTTCCCAGGTGGCACTAATGGTAAAGAATCAGCCTGCCAATGCAGGAGACATAAGAGATGCGAATTTGATCCCTGGGTCAGGAAGATCCCCTGGAGGAGGGCATGGCAACCCACTCCAGTATTCTTGCCTAGAGAATTCCATGGACAGGAGACTGACAGGCTACAGTCCATAGGATGCAAAGAGTTGGACACAACTGAAGAGACTCAGTATGCACATGAACTCAACAAGCTAAATAAATTGGCTTCGCTGGTGGCTCAGTGGTAACAAATCCTCCTGCCATTGCAGGAAACACAGGTTCAATCCCTGGGTCAGTAAGATCCCCTGGAGAAGGAAGTGACAACCCACTCCAGTATTCTTGCTGGGAAATGCCATGGACAGAAGAGTCTGGAGGAGACAGTCCATAGGGTTGGTCGCAAAGAGTCAGACACGACTTAGCAACTAAACAACAACACAACAAAGCTAGATAAACTACCTAAATTATATCTGAATGTCCCCAACCTCAAGTGATTATTCAGACTCTATCTGAACACCTGATCTAGTACAATCTTTTATGTTCAAGTAGATAGGGCTCTAAACAGATCTCCATCTTGTATTCTGAGTAACTGATATCCAGAAAGGATAAATGACTCTCTCAGAAAACCATAGCCAAAGCAAAAAAAAAAAAAAAAAAATCCAGAGCTCTTGTTGGCCTAAGTGCCTCCTATAGAAGAGTAACCATATAACGTGGCCTGTGATACATTCAAATGTTCTCACTTCAGAGTTATTAAAACCTAGAAAGAAAAGTACTGATATCATGGGGTGGGCTGAGGTGGGTGGTATGGGAAAAGGTAGGTAAGTTTATCTTAAAAGCCCAGATAGTAAATATTTCAAGCTCGTGGGCCATGAAGTCTCTGTCTCAACTACTCATCTCTGTCACTGCAGCGACAGAGCAGTCATAGAAAACAGGTAAATGAATGGGTGTGGCTGTGTGTCAATAAACCTTTATTCATAAAAACAGGCAACCAGCTTATAGATTACAGTTTCCTGACCCTTGAACTACAGAGTCCATAAAACCTGTCTGGCAAACAATAGGCACCCACCCAACCACACTCAACAAATCTGAAGTCTCTCCCATTCCACGGTTTCTGACCACCTGTGAGGTCAGAATCATGGCACTGGACTGGACTGAATGGCAGTCTAGGGAGAGCAGTCCCTCCCTTCCTCCTCCTTTTCTTCCCTCCCTTCCTTCCTTCTGGCATGTCTGCAATATGCCAGGAACTGTTAATTTATTTATACATAAGTTTTATCAATTTAGAGAAATTTCTAAGTGGTGGATCTTGTTTTCCCTTGGAAATTCACGCTATCTGACAAATTAAGCTAGAAAATGAACACTTTTATGTACACCTGAATAAAACCTTTGTTTAAAAACCAGTCATGACCTTGGACAAGTCACTTCCTTTTTCTGTGTCTCAACTTCCACAAAAGGAAAAATGAGAAGCTAGAAATAGATGATCTCTGAAGTCCCCCGCAAGAAACAAGTGTGTACCTTAAAACTGTCAACAATAAAAATAACAGCTAAAATTTATTAAACATTTTCTATATCAGACATCTGTTCTAATCACTTTAACTCATTTTTCCTACGGGAAAACTGAAGCAAAGTCGTATGAAATAACTGGTCAAAAATGACAAGATGAGTAAGAGGCAGAGCTATGATTTTAATCTAAATAATCGGACATCAAAGTCCATTCTCTTAACCACTATCTACTAAACTTTAACCTATATGCCAAAACCTTATTTCCACAATGACCAACAATCCAAACACAAAACAATATGATTTGTCCCTCTAAAAATAAAGGGGACAGTGAAGTAAAGAAAAGAAAAAAGAGTAACAAGACTACTTCCTACCATAGCACTCAATCTCACCCAAGATAACTTCCCAGGAAATAAAGATGATGTTCCATGATTACTTACTTTGATTACTTAGTTTGTTCCATGATTACTTAGTCCATGATTACTTACATTAATGTAAATGTACAAAGCAATTTAAGTAGCAAAGGTATTACTAGCTGGAAAGACCAGGAGTGGAAAACAAATGCACAATTGTGTCATCCAGGATACACAACAGAAGTAACATCAAAATCAGTGCCAAATTAGAGAATAAGAAGAATAAGAATAAGGTCTTCTTATTGTGACCAATAGAACTAGATTCAGAAAAAAATACTTTTTTAGCAAAGCAGATGAGTTTTAAGAAAAAGTCTGAAAGAAAATATTACTACTAGTTAGAGTTGCTTTTGCTTCACTTGAGTAGCACTCTAATCTATGTGTCTGTATTATCAGTTACCAAGAAATAGAAAGACATGTGATGCACATGTGACACTAAATTGCTACACCACTCATTTTGCTCTCAAAAAAAAAAAAAAATTATAAGTAAAAAAAGTATCTTAGACAAAAAACAATTTGGCATAGTATTAATTGAAAAGTTAAAGGGATGGGGAAGAGAGGAGACTCATTCTTCTGTTTATCGAGAATTAAAGTAAAAGGTTAACTAATTACTTATTAAATAGCAACTACAATTTTGTTTGCATAAGTGTTTTCTCATCTGTAAGCAAATCAAATACAGTATCAAGAGTTTGATCAAATGATTTTTGTTCTATACCTCAACCTTTAAAAAAATTTAAATAATTATACAATTACAAAAAGATTTGGAATTTTCACCTGAATGCATCTCTTTGTTATGAAAAGACCTTAAGGAAGGAAAAAGACTCACAATTCATCAGTGCCTGCCTGTTTTTTAAACCCAGGAAATTCCTTTACACCCCCTCCTCATTCTGGTTAGCCAGAACTGTAGGTGTACCAGTTTACTCATTCCTTTACCAGTAATATACTATGCTAACACTATTTACATTTAAAGCTGATTTTTGTCAGACTATTCCAAGTTCCAAACTTACTAGTTCAGAGTGGAATTTACAAATAATTGATTAAACACTACGTTGTCATTCTCTCCACTCAATTTTGGTGATGTAACCACTATGGAAAACAATAGGCAATTCCTAAAAAAATTTAAAATAGAAATACAATATGATCTAGCAATTCTACTTCTGGACATATATCCAAAAGAATTGAGAACAGGGACTTAAAGAGATATTTGAACACCCATGTAGAGCATTAATGATTCACAACAGCCAAACATGGGGGAAAAGTGTCCACTGGCAGATGAATGGATCAACAAAATGTGGTACATACACAAAATGGAATATTATTAATATTCCATTATATTCCATTATATTATTCCATAATATTCAATAATATTAATTAATAGTAATTAATATTCGATAGTATTAGAAAGGAAGGAAATCCTGACACATGCTACAACATGGATGAATATTGAGGCCATTATTCTAAGTGAAATAAGTAAGTCACAAAAGAACATATACTGTATGATTTCACTTATCTAAAGTACCTAGAGCATTCACATTCACATTCACAGACAGAAAGAATGGTGGTTACCAGGGGCTGGAGAGAAGGAAGAATGGGAAGTTATTTAATAGAAACAGAGTTACAGTTTTGCAAGATATAAAGAGTTCTGAAGATGGTTGGTTGCACAACTGTGACCATACTTAAAACCACTGAACTGTCATCCATGCATCTCTATCTCAAATCTCTTAACTTGGAAAATAGTTAAGATGGCAGATTTTATCTTATGCATATTTCACCACAATTTAACATTTTTTCCGACTGGTAGCTGCTTTTACTTGGGGTTGGGGGGGAGAAATCTTTTAGAAGACAAGTCGAAACATATTTGCTTTGTAATTAGTTCACTCACCTACAAAATCTCAAATCTATTCCATTAAGTGTGAGCAGGACTCTTTCATCCACTACTTATCCCATTAAGAGAAACCAGGCAATTTTTTAAAATTATAGCCTAAGACTTGGAATGTAGATGCTTGAATGATACATGCTTCTTCTATAACTGGTCAAATCAATTTTCCTACCCACAACTGAACATAGTAAAATTATGTTCTATTTACCTCATATGATTGTTAGCCACTCCTCCACTGACTTCACCAGAAGTCCTTTCTTAAGTTGAAATATTTAGAGAGAATACAAAATCCTTCTCAAGAACTTTCCTACATTTGGACATTGTATTTGTAAGACGCTATTATCTAGCAATAATCAATGTCATAAACTTAATTATTTTAAATTTTACTCACATTTTAAAATCATGTCCTTTTCTACAATGGAAGCAATGAGCTCAAAACTATTATTAATTTTCACAATCATACAAAATAAGCAGAACATAACTACACTATGTTCACTTTTGCTGGGGAAATCTTTTGTCCAGTTACAAAAGAAGCCAGTATCATCCACGTATCTATATCTCAAATTTCAAGCTATAATTTTTAAAATAAATTGATTGGTTTCTGGTAACTGGATAAATGCTATTTTTTAGGTTAATTCTATAAAAGTTTTACATGTTATTTAAAAGAATAATTTTTATTTTTATTTTATATTGGAGACAGCTGATTTCCCTGGAGAAGGGAATGGCAACCCACTCCAGTACTCTTGCCTGGAGAATCCCATGGACAGAGGAGCCTGGAGCGCTACCGTCCATGGGGTCACAGAGTCGGACAAGACTGAGCAACTAACACACACACACACACACACACACACACACACACACAGCTGATTTACAATGCTGTGTTAGTTTCAGGTGTACAGCATAGTGAAGAATAATCCATTTTAAAACCAAGTCCACTGGAGTAAACTGATCTGGAATCATCATTTGCAAGAGGAATACAAGGTTCCTAAAATACACAAAAAGCTAATGTGCTTGTGTATGGTTTTCCAAATAACTTTATTCTACAATAATATTCTCCTGCCTATTTGACAATATGAAATTAACTCTCACCATTTGGCAAACAATTGTTTGATACAGATGCCATAAGCTTTTTTTTCCCATTTGTAAACAACTGTTCACAGGATTGCCATTTGTTTGAAGAAAAAAACTTACTAGAATGTTTTCATGTGCTCAAAATAAAATCTGAAAAGCTTGTCAGAAAATCTTACTTTACCTCTGAACACAAGAATTCTAAATTTCTGGACCAAAACCAATACATCTAAGCATAATAACTGTCACAAATAATGAGAGAAAACAGCTACAAGTTACTAGAGTAAGTTTTAGTGAGTAAACTATCCTTTTTGTTGTAATCTAAAGCCATTCCTACCAGAGCAGAACAATTTTACAAAAGGATAAAACCATTTCTAGATATATAGAGTCCTTTGTCACACAATGATATTATTCCACATTAGGTAAAAGATTGCAATGGAGAATGAAAAAAGGTGAAATCAGGCAGAAAATCTCAGGCCAATCCTAATCCTACAAAGCACCAAAAGCTTGTGGTCAACTTTTATTTTCAGAACCTCTTTCTGAGATTGAAAGTTACAGTATAATGAAATGCAGACACATGCATTTCCCTAACGTAGCAGGTATCACTTAGATAATTAAAAGAGCAAACTCTGGAAATGGACATCAGACTATAAAGTTGTAAGAATAAGTAACTTTAAAAATCAAAGAAAGAAGAAAAGCCCTACAAAATATCATTAAGAAAAAATACTGCCTACTAAGCTAATGTGAGACCATGTGCAATGATGACAGCGTTAAAGGAAGGAAATGCCTGCCTATATGTAACTGAAGCTTCTAAGTTCATGCCAAAATAAATGATTAAAAACATCTCACTACAACATTGTCTTCAAACATCAAAAGGCAAAAGTGGTGTTTACAGGGTATTCTAGCTTCAAATGCTTCATGAAGCACACAGCTCTACTTTCAAAGAGATTCCCTAAAACAATTATATGCCAGTGGCACTACAGTTGGGTTCACTAAGAAATAATCTTAGCTCATCCTTTAAATTATTCCTGGAGAAAGAACACCACCCAAGTAATTCAAATCTGTAGAGGAAGGGCGTCCAAAAGCATGGATTGGTAATTTATTCAACTTGTGAATTCACAGTTTGTAAATTCACTTTAATATATACACTCCTCATCTTCCTATACCCAAAGATTCTAATAAGGCATCGAAGTCTCAAATGTTTATTTCCCCTTCAAAACCAGCACAATGCCCTGCTACCCTTACCACCTCATCATTCTTTTTAACTCTCCCCTTAATACACCACACCCACACCACACCCACACTCCACACAGCACACTCTCCTCATAAACAACTCAAACTCCTCACCCAAAGCACCTCATACTTAGAAGCCCCAGATTTAATACCTTCAAACTCTACACATTCTTCATATAATACAGGAAACAATACACAGTCCACACACAAAACAACCCAACACAATACAACCTCTCCCTATAAACGACATTCACACCGTACATAACACATTCTACACACGCCCCAACATAATCCCCCACAGTTCACAACACACACACATCCCAAGCCAGGTACTGTATTAAAAAAACCTGAACCACACAGCACTGCTGTGCTCAAACAAACGCTGGGAAGAGGCCACCCTGTGGGCACTGGAAAGCCACGAGGTTGGAGATGGGAGGATAATCGGGCCCAATACTTCACCTGAAAATCCGCCAGGATCATCTCCCGGTCCATGTTGGACGTCATGGCGGCCGCCGAGTTCCGCGGCTCCGGGAGCGAAGCGCGCACCTGGGAGGGAGACTGCGCCTCCTGCGGCCGTCGCCGCCGCCGCCGCCGCCGCCGGGCGCCGAAGGGCTGGCGGGCGAGCCGGCGGGCGGGCCGGCGGGCCGGCGGGCGGGGCAGTGCGGGAGGCTAGGCGCTCATGCACTCGGTAACCTTCAGGCGCCTGGGCCGCCCGCCTGTGCCCTGTGGAGCCCGCTCCGCAGCCGCCCAGACAGAGAGGTTGGTAAGGATGTGGGTCCGGTCTTACTGTCGCCGGCCAGGATGAAGGCAGGTTGCGACAGCGCGCACCCAGCTCTCTTCAGCGGCGGCGAGACCGGCGGGGGCGGAGAAAGACAGCGAAAAACCAGGCGGGCAAACGCCACGGCCGCCTCCGCCTCCTCCGCTTCCTCCCAGGCCGCCGCCTCCGCCCCTGGTTGGCCAGAGCCAAGGCTGTCGCACATTTTGCCTGTCATCGAGGTCGCAAAGCGCCGCTTTGCGGCTGCCACGTGACTGCTCTCCTGTCAAGCGCTGGACGCGCAACTACCGGGCGGGGATCTGCGCGCGGCTGGCGGGGACGCCAACCTGAAACTGCGGGAGCTTGGAGTCCCGCAACAGGTTTTTCCGGTTTGAATTAAGCAAAGGCCTGAGGTACCGCCTCCCTCTGGCTGGGTTGGCGATCAGTTTCTGCTCCTTACGTTGTTATATAGTAGCACACATACACGTCAAGCCTCACAAACCAACTCAGCACAGTCACAACCCGTCTAACAGCATTTCATAAATGTACATTTTCTCTAACAAAGTTTCACCAAAATACAACTTCATATACAGTCTTTTACGTCAACCTGTCAAAACCCACTTACACACTGTCACACTCGATCCCAAGCCCTGACGCTTACATCTTCAGACATAATGTATAAAGGATGACGCCTCGCATCCTCAGACATAATTAACAAGGAGTAAGAAAGAACCAGATTCCCACGGTAGTTATGGGGCAAACATGGAAGCTGAGAAAGGTGAGAATATCCATCCCAAGACAAAGATGATCAGGCTTTGAGCCAAAAATAGACAAAGACTATGTACAGTGAAGTGTGATGGTTTGTAATTGTCGCTGGAGGAAGAGTGACAATCGAATTTGTTCAACTTTGACTTGGGAAGATATCATCTTCTGGATTGAACTAGAGCTTGTATTTGCCTTGTAAAGTATACAAAATCCTGAAAGTGTAAAGTAAGATTGATAATTTTGTGCTGTAGAGTTGAAATAGATAATAGTGAAATCACCATGTAGAATCAAGGCCTGCTGCTGCTAAGTCGCTTCAGTCGTGTCCGACTCTATGCGACCCCATAGACGGCAGCCCACCAGGCTCCCTCCTCCCTGGGATTCTCCAGGCAAGAACACTGGAGTGGGTTGCCATTTCCTTCTCCAGAATCAAGGCCTAGATCTTTGTATTCCCTGAACACGAAAAGCACTGTGGTGTTCCAAAGATCTAGGTTTATTGTGGGCTTTTTTTTATTTAAATGAATAGTCTGGCCTACAATTCTCAAGTAATAATTTGTATTGAGCCCAGAATTAGCTAGATAAGGAATAGAACCCTCCATAGTCATATGAATTGAAGGGTTTCCTGGTTAATTGCTGCCCCCCCCCCCCAGGGAAGTAATTCCAAAATAAAGCATGAATGTGAATCATGAGGTGAAACATACTACCAGCAATTTAAGTGTGGCAATTCACTTGTCCCATTCATATATGTCGTTCTCAGCACAAGGCAAGTGAGCAAATCCTGCAAAGTTGAGATTTTTCTCTGTGATGAAATGTATGTGTTTCTGAGCCAATTCAAATCCAGTACGGCTCCCCTTATCCCTCCCTTCTCTCCATCTGGAAATTAAAAGAATGTGGTAATGTAGAAACCAGTGAAGAGAACACTAAACATTCAGGAATATGGTTTCTAGTACTGCTTTCCCAGCTAATTAGTTAGGTGAAAGTGGATGGGTCACTTAGATTCTCTGACTTCAGCTTCTGACATGACTATTTCAGGTGATGAGAAAACAATTATGAAAATGCATGGAAGCATAAAATATTTTTACAAAACAAGCACAGACTGCATAGCATTACTAGGCTTGCGTTCTAGTTCTGCCCCTTGACAAAAACAAAAAACTTCTCTGAGTCTCAATTTATTTCTAAAATAGGGCTCATAAAACTTACTTCATAAGGTGATTATGAATAGAGTGTATAATGCTTTTCAGAAAACTTAAAGTTGTCCAAACATATTAGTTGCTATTACTTGTTATGTATGCATATGTGCTAAGTTGCTTCAGTCATGTCTGACTCTTTGCAACCCATGGACTGCAGCCCACCAGGCTCCTGCAGGCAAGAATACTGGAATGGTTGCTATGCCCTCCTCCAGTATTAGTTGTACACCAGTTCCTAAATGCTATTCTCAGGTTAATCTCTTTCACAAAACTTAAGCCAACAAGGATTCTCTTCCTTTCTAATCACTGCTCTACGATCTTTACAACACATTTTTATACTCTTGTAATTAAACTCTGTAAATTTTTTGTCTAATTGTTTCATCTACGCATGTTTTTTTAATATTTATTTTTATTTATTTGGCTCCTCCAAGTCTAAGTTGCAGCATGTGGGATGTAGTTCTCGACCAGGAATCAAACCAGACCCCTGCATTGGGAGCTTGGAATCTTAACCACCAGACCACCAGGGAAGCCCCTATGCACGTTTTAATCTCTCCTCAAAGTCTGAACGTTCCTTGAGATTATAAGCCGTTTCATTCCATGTTTTTATATTTGCCATAGTTCATTCATGGCAAGGTCTTGGGTATATAACAACCAAAGCTTTTGAACTTATTTTTACTGGATGTCTAGAATATACAGGTATTTTACACATCTTATCTCATTTAATGCTTACAATGGAATAAACAGAATAAAAAAACTACTCTCAGAGGTTAAGAATGTGCCCAAAGTCATGCTATACAGTGAGGCTAAGTCAAAACTAGTGCTCTTTCCACTTACCCTGTTGCTTCTCAGCATTTTACCCTCCATAGTGTATAGTGAGGCGATTGATTCTTCTCTATGACCTAACTATTCATGGTTGGATATCCAGAGTAATTTTCTACTACAAAAATCAATACTGAGTTAAGAGAAAATTCATTTCACCAGAATTCCTTCCTTAAACAATTTCACTGCAGTGTCACAAACTAAGAGAATAAAAATGTATAGAGATTCTCTGTCCATAAGCACAAGCAAAGAAAAATGGTTTTAATATATCCATCCTCTTAGTTGTTCTACTGCATTAACTCATGGAGCACAGTCTAATGCAAATATAGATCTTTCTCTAGAATCTCCATGTTCTTTGATCTTACCATTCTTCTTTTGAAAGGAAGTTTTATTTCATATTTTTCAAATATATATATAAGCTACTTATAGATATTTTGCTAAATTTTTAGTTGTAATAATTTTCAATTAATCTAATACTTGCAAACATAGTACAGAATGCTCTTTTAATCCAGCTTCCTCTAATGTTACCATCTTACACAACTATGGTACTGCTATCAAAACTAAGACATTGACATTGGCATAATACTGTTATGTTTCAGAGACTCTGTTTGGATTTTTACATTAATGTACTCTTTCTGTTCCGGGGTCCAAACCAGAAGTCCATACTACATTGAATGGTCTGTTTCCTTAGCCTCTTCCAATTGTTGACAATTACTCAGTCTTGAGTTTTGAAGAATAGTGGTCAGGAACTTTATAGAATGCCCCTCAGTTTGGGTTTGTCTTATAATGTCTTCTCATAATTATGCTGAGTTTATGGATTCAGGGGAGACCACAAACATGGTATGTCCTCATCACATCATATCAGGGACACATGATATCAACATGACTTATTTTGGGGGGTGTTAACCTTGATCTTTCGATTAAGTTAACCAAGTTTTTAAACTGCTACTCTATTATAAATCATGAGATTAATGCTACTACAGTTAGATCCACACTCAAGTAATCAAAAACATATAATATATAATATGATATAATGTTCCTTAGGGCACTAGTGCCTGATCCTGTCTTTTTCTTTTTTTTTAAATGTATGATTACAACTTATTACAGAGAAAGGGGAAAGGATACAGGCCAAAACCAGCCAATGGAAGAAGCATTTAGAGAAAAATCTAAATGCTTTGCGTTCTGAATGCAAAGCTTCCAGAGTCCTGGACTCTGAAGTAGTGGAAAAGGCCTAATATTTGGGAACCCAAGATCTGAGTTCAAATCTTATATCCACTACTTACTGGCCTTAGTCACAATTTCTGTAAGTCTCAATTCCTTCACCTGAAAAGAATGAGGGGATAGTTATATTTACCTCCCAGAGATGTTGCAAAGATTAAATAATGTATGCATCGTATGTTATAACCAGGAAACTACACAAATATTAATCATTGCTATTATAAACTTTTGAGTTGCTTACTGTACATTTTTTTCTCACTTTACAAAAAGACTTCCATAAGTGGTATGAGAACCCATATGAAAAAGCCTACTGAATCTCAGAAATAAAATGCCAAATGCCATTTCATTATGCCACAGTAATGAAATGACAGAAAGTTCCCCTGAGTGTACCAACCTGTTTCCTACCTCCCTTGGGTCTATAAATATAACAAAAGGAAGATTTTGAAACTATGTAAATAAATTGTAAATACCATATACACATAACCATAAGTTACTCATTCAGAAACTATGTATACTTAAGTCAAAGGGGAGAAAGCACAAAATAATTTGATTATAGTCTTTCTATAAGTCCTTTAAAATAAGTATGAATTGCTGAAAAGAAAAAGATTTCCATGACTATTTGTATTTTATACCCAACTAAAAGGTTCTGTTTCAGTGTTTGAGAGATGTGCCATTACTGTGTTAAAAGACAAACTACTATTTTCAATATAGTAGATTCTTAACTGTAAATCTTTCTTGTATACCATGTTAGAATTTAAGCTTGTTGACCGCAGAGATACTCACCTTTGAAATTATTTCAGTGAACTAGCAATCAATGTGAAATTTTCATTGAGGGTCCTCTGTAGTCTTACTTATGCTTTCTGAACTAAGATTGTAACTTCTGTGCCTCTGGACTGCCAGTTCTGGGTTATACAATAAGTAAACAAAGCATATGCTTTAGAATACCAGCAAAGCCAAAGTGAAAAGACACACACACACAACTTCCTTAAGTTGTTTAATATTTCAGCAAAATCACTAAAGTAGTCAAGACGGAAAAAGTCAGAACCTTGTTGGACTTCTTCACATTTATGTTTTGGTCTTGTATTATTTTTATTTACACATTAGGTGAATTGGTGGGACATCAAAATCTTTTCAGTGCTTAGGATCTCCAAAAATCTTAATCCAGCTCTGTAGGCATCTTAAATTACCCTAAGTTTTATTTCTTGTTATTCAGCAAAAAGAATTTTATTTCATGAAAATTATAACCCATGTATACCTATACTTCACATGAGTACAATTTAAGAATCTTCCTTATTACACTGTCTTCTCTTAGAAACCATAATAAATGCTAGACAGCAACTCTCATAAATTGGATTAATGCCAGTTATCTCTTATCAGCCAACAATACTACTATAGCATCACACCCTCCAGCTGTACTGAAGGATTACATACTAATTGCCCAGAATAATCAGAAGTAAATTATATTATTTATGGTATTTACTGGTATATATGGAATCCTAAAAGTTCTATTTGAAATGTCTAAATACACGTAAGAATCAAGAGGAGTTAATTTCTTGTGTTGTAGTTCATGTTTGATTCACATTTCAAGTTTAGTTACCTAAGAAAATAGATCTGGTTACTTTTCTGTTAACAATTCCGTTAAAGGAAACACCACCAGATTGCTCAAAGTTCGAACTCTCCCTCTACCTACCAGGCAATCTGTTACTAATGACTATCCAGATGTTGTTGATGTGTTTCGTTGCTAATACCTACAGTGTACCTCAAGGAGCTCGGTATAGATGTTGCTTGAAAACATGCTTGCTAGAGACCGGTAATAATTAGACCACCTGTCACTTTTTGTTTGGTTTCATTTTGCCCACTGGGTGCATCATGCAACCGTGTTGGATATTTTTAAGAGCAAAAAATATAGAAAGCAGTAATTAATTAATCTTACATAGCTAAAAAAGGAAGTAAAAGTACAGAGAACTGGTGCCTCGGACGACTGAAATAAACATTAGGGAAAATACTATTCCTTTACATTTAAACACCCCTCCCCCACCCCCAACAAGTCCCATCTAAAGTAGTCAGAGAGAACTTTGACAAAAACAAAGGCCCTTCTTAGAAAACCCTTCCCAAGACCTACTTTAAAAGATTTTTTTGGCTTTAAAGTTAATTGCTTTTCTCCCTTTCCCCAAAGAAATGGAATATTTCCGTTTCAAGTCCCTGGAACATTAAGGCTTCAGTTCGTCGTGATTTCTTACCTACACCATGCCTTTAGTTTTCGTAACAATCAGTCTAGAAAAGGCTTTTGCTTTTTCTGAGCACAGTTTTTTTGCTGTCAGTCAGGTCTCTCCCTCCATCCCCGCGGCCACCTCGGCCCACCGCGGCCCTCAGCGTTGATCTGGCAGGTGCGAGGCCGAAGCGCTGGACTGAGAAAAGGAGGCCGAGTTTGCACAGAGCGCGCCACGGAGGTGGTGGCGGCAGCGATAGGCCTGGCCTCCGGAACTTCGAGAGCATGGCCGGGGAGCGCTGAGGCGGGCGGCCTGCCCCGCCAAGGCCCGGGAAAGACTAGCTCCGCGCCAGCCTCCTCTCTGCCTTCCAACAGTCAGAGCCGCCGAGCCTCCGAGGCCCTGCGGCTCTCCGCACCCTTAATTAACAAGCCTCTTTTCCCCACCTCCGGCCCCGCCGGCCTCAGGACAGCTCGAGGTTTCACGTCGCACCCTCCATTCCGCCCGCCAGCCAAAGGAGGCCAAACCCGGCTTCGCCGGGCCGAAAGCCGCTCCAGCCCGGGCCTGGCCGCTGGGCTGGCGGGTGGGAGCCAGCGCAGGAGACAGCGAGGGAAGCGCAGAGCCGGGAGGCGGGAGAAAGGGCGCGGGGCAGGGGGCGGGGCGAACCGGGCTGAGAGCTCGAGCGCCACCAGGGCGGAGGGCGGGGCGTGGGCGGCGCCCGGCCTTCCCGCTCCCGCGGTGCTGTAACTCCGCCGAGCCTCCTTAAAACTCTGCCGTTAAAATGGGGGCGGGTTTTTCAACTCAAAAAGCGCTCAATTTTTTTCTTTTCAAAAAAAGCTGATGAGGTCGGAAAAAAGGGAGAAGAAACCGGCACCGTCTCTGCAGCGGCAACAGAAGCAGCAATTGTTTGAGCGAAAAAAGAAGCGAGGGAGGGAAGGAAAAGACCAGAAAGGGGCACGACGCACAAGTGTCTGTAGGGGTGAAGGGAGCAGGGACCTGTGATTTGGGGGGGACCAGCTACAAAAGAAACTGTCACTGGGAGCGCTGCGGCTCGGGAGGAAGCGGTGCTACCCGGCTAGGCTCCCGGGCACAGCTGGCTGGCGGCCGCTGCCCTATCGGCGGCACAGGCTGGGGGCACAGGCCAGGGGACTGCGAGAGGTTGGCGAAGTGGCACAGGGCGCCGTTGAGCTCTCGCCGAGGGCGGAACTGGCTGCGCCCTGGAATTGTGGCGACTCGCAATACTCAGAGCTTGGCCTGAGACTTCCTAGGACCCTCCCGATCTCTGGAGCCCTCAGAAAACCGAGAAAGGAAGGAAAAGAAGCGGCGGTCGTTCAATGAGCTTCTACATTAGGAAGTCTGAACTGGCTCGGTTGTAGGCGGGAAGTTACCGGTGGGCTGCCCCGTGCAGCCGCGATGCTGCAGCGCGCTGCCTCAGCAGCCGGGGCTCCATAGACACTTCCCGCATCTCTCTCCCCCTTCCTCACGCTGCTGGGCGTCCCAGGACCCGGTGGGGCCGGCATGACCGGCTTGCCGGGGGCCCGCCGCGCGCCCGGCCGTCTCCGGAGACGCGCGCCGAGCCTGGCTCCCACGGCCTCTCAGGCTCGGAAGGGCTGCGGTAGCCCGGCGGGCGGGCTCCGGAGCCCTCCCGCACGGCATTAGCCCGCAGCTCGGCCTGGACGCGGATTAAGACTCATCCGGAGAATCGAAGGCCACGGAGGAGTCCTTACGACCTGTAACTTGAGGGCCACGGAACTGCTACTCTCGTTTGATTTTGGTGATCATCTTTAACCCCCGGAGCACATCAGCATCCAGCCACCGAGGCGCTCTCCCTGCAGCGGAGGACTCAGAACTACCCCTTCGCCGAGACGGATGGAGACCGAGCCCCTCCGAGGACCTGCCCCTGCGGTACTGGCTCGCGCGGCTCAAGTCACTACTGTGAGCAAGGGTGGGTTAATACCTTTTCTTCCCCCTAAATGTCTCTTTTTCCACGGTATTTTCTGCCCTAACGTAGTCCCTTAAATCTCCGCATACATTCCTCCTGGAGATCTGTAGTGTAGGTACGTGCCAGCTCTGCCTACATTTTACTTCCAGAGTAATTTACCAGGAATATATGTGTGTCTGTATATCTCTCAGTTTAATCACCAGAATTCTTCATAGGGGTTAAGCTAAAAAGCGAGGAGCGGAGCCCCTCTCCAATGGCTCAGTTTTGCTGAATAATCACGTGTGAATCGAGGGGCGGGCTTTTGGCAGGCAGATCTTACTAGTATTTACTACCAAGCTCTACTCCAGATTAACCATCCCAGTCCTTCTGTCAGTCTCCGATGCCATCATGCAGCCTGGTTAGGAGCGAAGGAAAGGGGAAAAAGAAAAACAACTAATTCATCTTTTCCCGATCGTCAGGACCCTAAAGAATGGCCGAGCCTTGGGGGAACGAGTTGGCGTCCGCAGCTGCCAGGGGGGACCTAGAGCAACTTACTAGTTTGTTGCAAAATAATGTAAACGTCAATGCACAAAATGGATTTGGAAGGACTGCGCTGCAGGTTGGTATCCAGAGAGGTGGGGAAAACAGGTCAACAATGTTGCCTACGTGACCCGGGTTTCTAGAATAATAGCTTTCAAGCTTTCAGGGGTACTAAATTTCACTGTTTTTAAAACTAGTTGGTTGCCATATTTTATATCTTTAAGTGGATCCAACTCCCCAAAATGACGTACTTTGAACAAACTCGTCAAATCCAGTAACATCCTCTATATCAAGTCGGTTCCAGGTTTGGTCTTAATTTTTGGAATGTTTTTGTGACTGTGGGGATTGTGTACCAGTCGTAGCAGCGCCGAGTTTTTTGGTTTTTTTTTTTTTTTAGACAGTTCTGTAAACACGTTATTATGATTATTATTTGAAGTAAATACACTGCTATTAGTGGTTTCCGTACTTTGCTCCAATAATTGACTTTAACGTTAATTTTCTTGACTACTGGCGAGGGTATTTTTTCCTTCAAATGCTTCAAGTTTTGACAAACGACCTTTCCTCATTTGGAATGGGTGGCCTGGGCACAGGCACAGGATGTACATTTCACAGTTAATATAATACCATCCACCCATTCAGGATTGAGGAGGAATAAAAAGTTGAATTTTCTAATCAGAGCTCAGTTTATAGTGTTTTTGTCTCTGCGGTCTTACCATGGTATGTTCTAATTTTTAGTAATTAGATTTACAAGCAACAAATGAAACATGTCCAGCTGCCAAGTATTGTACCTAATAACTTTTTTCCTCCTCTGAACGTTATCATGTAACTTGGTTGAAAGGCTTAGAAACAGAAAAATGGCTAAGTAGTCTCAAACAGTTGCTTTATCTGAGTTCTGATGATATTCTCAAAAGCAGTTCGTATTTGAAATGCAACACTTAAAAGCTGTTTTTGAAAATCCACTGGGGAGAGGGTTTTTAGAGTGCTTTGTTTTTAATTGCAAGAATGAGAAATTTAAGTGACAGGAGATGTACTACTAACAGACGAAGTCCATACACTCTGTATATTTTAAATCAGAATACACTGACTTTGCAAAAATTTCAGTATTAAGAAAGCTTATACATACTAAATTATTTATCTTGTTATTTCAGGTATATTAAGTGGGGAAAGGATTTTTTTCTTTTTCCACCTTTTAGTTTTTAACAGGTATTGTGATGATAGCAATGTCACAAATTTAACATATTGAAATTTTTCCTATTGAACATTCAAAATATTATATAAATCTCACAAAGAATGAGCCACTTAACCCTGTAAGAATAGGATCTTGCAGGACTTGTGACGAGCAGGAAGACTAGGAGATTAATACTGCAAAACAAAAGTTTTGACAAACATTTTTAATATAACTCTGCGGTCTTGTTTGTATTAAACATACTTATCAAGATATTAACACCCACTTATTGTGGCTTAGTCCTAGTACATATAATGAAACACACACAAACAGGAGTCTCAAAGCTTGTTTTCAGTATGTATAATCCCGACTCTGAAGTTGTATCATAACTCAAGAAAGAACTTTCTTTCAAAACAGTTTCCAGCATTGCTATTATTTTCTGTGGAATATGGCAAAATTTCTCCTACAGTAATGTTTATTTAACTGAATTACAAAAGGTTTTTCCCTCTTCCTAGTGTTAGCCTCTCAATCAGGATAATATCAAAGGCCCTGATCGTACATTTGCTTTACAAAGATTCAAGGTGTCTGTCTCCTATTTTTCCCAGTTCAGGTCTTTAAATGTAACTAAATATTTAGAGGCAATTGTGGTAAAAATTAGATTGTGTTAATTTTTAATAACCAAAAGTGTATTTCATCTAAGTTCTTAAAAAATAAATTATGTATCATTTTTAACCACTGCCCCAAAGGAAGGGCCAAAAGTCAGCAGTTTTATCAACAGGGAAGCTTAACATCTTGGTCATCTATATAGTTTGAATTTATAAAATATTATTCATTCTAAATATATTTTATATTACTTAATTTGTGATTTTTAAAACAAACATTCTAAAGAGATAGATCAGCTTTGTATGTTTTTCCAGGATGTATTTAATTTCGAGTGTCTACTATGCAATCTGTTTACTATAAATTTAGGTTATTATGAATATACCTAGGAATAAAACAATTAAAATGCTGAAATTTCCTTGCATGTTAATGAGACTATATTTTTTCACAACTAGATTATATGTATTATATAATTTCATGCTGCTGTACAAAATACTTTATAATTATGAGAGCCTAATAGAGACCTCTTATTAGAGTGAAATATATTCAAACACCAGTATATAAGTCTTTATCATGTAAATTAGTTGTATGTTGATAGTAAATTTTAATATCAAATTCTGGCTTTTAAAATATTGCCAGTTTACAAATAACTATTCCTAAATGCCTGATAATAACTGCTAAAGGAAATAAGATGAGGTCACCAGTTGATTAACAAATAGGCTGAAACCACAGACAAAGCTTTCTATGTCCCAAAATATACATTAAATATCTTACTTTCTCTTCTTTTGCTGAATTGAAATTAGGAAGCTACCTAAAACTTTTTAGGAGACAGTAAAATAGTAGAATGACTGTTCCATTCCTTTTAAGAACAGTTGCCATACAGTCTTTTCCTATCTAATACAGGCACATCATTAATATGTTATGTTTTAGATAAATCAGTATCATTGGCAATGTAAAAAACACTTGCTTTTTTTAAAAAAACACTTTAATATTCAATAACATTTTAAATTTTCAAGTGGAGGATTCTAAGCACTAAATACACCTAGTAACCCACATGAAATAATTGCAAAGAAAAAAAATTTTTAATTACTTGGAAACTTGGGGCTTATCTGTTTGGAGAGAACGTGTGAAAATTAATAATTTAAGAAAATACCAGGTTTGGATTTTTAAGAGATCATTTTTACACTGGTAAAATCAGCCTAGATGGAGTCTGGTGTGTGGAAGCATTTCTTTGAGGATTTAAAGAAGCTCATTCTCCTTCTTTTTAGCTATTAAGAAAAATTTTACCCACATTTAATTTTACAGAATCAATACCCCAGGCACAGTTTATGAACATGACGAACCAAACAGAAGACTTACTTAAATCTCAAGTTCCATTTTTTATTTTAATAAATTCATGAAATTACACAACTCTTTATGGGAGACAGAGAGCTGAGTTGTCAGCGAATTTTGTACAAATAGTACTCATTCTATTTTTATTAATCAATATATCCTACTTGATGGCTCGTTTAAGATATTCCATCATAGAAGCTCAATTTTTAGAAGTTTTCTTCTACTTTTACCTAATAGTACTCATCTGCTGCAACTGAGCCCTTCAAACTCCATCACATGGGTCCTCCCAAAGCACTCCTTCACCAAAAAAGTTACATAAATAGAAAGATGGATATTCTAAAATAGTCTTGTAGTAGGAGCGCTTGAAGGATTCTACCGTTTTTTCTTCTTTTCTAGGTTATGAAACTTGGAAATCCGGAGATTGCCAGGAGACTACTACTTAGAGGTGCTAATCCCGATTTGAAAGACCGAACTGGTTTCGCTGTCATTCACGATGCGGCCAGAGCAGGTTTCCTGGACACTTTACAGACTTTGCTGGAGTTTCAAGCTGATGTTAACATCGAGGATAATGAAGGGAACCTGCCCTTGCACTTGGCTGCCAAAGAAGGCCACCTCCCCGTGGTGGAGTTCCTTGTGAAGCATACGGCCTGCAAAGTGGGGCATCGGAACCATCAGGGGGACACCGCCTGCGACTTGGCCAGGCTCTACCGGAGAAACGAGGTCGTTAGCCTCATGGAGGGCAACCGGGCGGAGGGAGCTGCGAATCTGCAATGAATGTGGGGAGGGCTCTCCCACGCTGCCTTCTGTTTTGTCAGTTAATTGATTGGCTGTCCTATTTTAATATCATTTGTTAAAATTCAGTTTTGTCATATTTTAAGCAGTTAGTTAAAGCCTCTGAAACTGCCAAGTGGAAATCTTACTACAGCTTTATGAATATATTTAAGCAACATCTCTTTCACCTGCAAAACCCTGAATTCTAACATGTAATTGCAAAAGCTTTGGCTTTCTTCTGAATATTTTATCTTTCCCTGACTTTTCTCCTTGCCTCTCCCTTTGCCAGTCTCAGTACCCAACTTGGAGACTTTGTTTTTAAAATGGTTTGTCCTGATGCTTCTTTTGCCTGATTAAAACACATTTTCAAAACAGGACAATGTTTTCTGTGATTTCCACTCCTCTTATAATCCACACGTGATATGCTTCTTGCTAAGGAGAAGTAAACTGAAAGATCATGGTGTTTTAAGTCTTGACATTAGAACTAGACATATTCTATTGATGATCCAGTTAAATGCTTTTCTTTCTCTCCTCATGCCTCCCAGCAAAGATTTTACTTGATGCCTAATATGTCTGCTTTAAAATAGAGTAAGAACACATTTTTTTGGAAATCAAACCTGAAATTACCTCTGTGTAGACTTATCCTAATATTTGATCTTCCTTTTTTCTCAAAGTTAAGTCGTTGAAAAACAGGTTTCAGAAGTAACAATCTGGAATCAAATATATGTTAGCCCTAAAAGCCACTTCAAAAAGAAATTGCCATTAAAAAGTGCTTCCCATTTGTTGATTTTTTTAAATCACAAAATGAAACAATTGGTTAAATAGTATATTTCCCAAAAGTATACCATAAGTATGCTAAGTGTAACAATGGCTTTTTCTCCCTAAAATACCAGAAATGTAAAATTATAAAAGTTTAAGTATTAAAATGCACTGCAAATACCAATATTGAGGTGATAAAAAGCTTAGCAAGAGCATATACATATTAATTACATATGTGTCATTATTTATTTAGGGGCTACAGTATAATATAGAAACTTTTACAGTAAATAAATAGGCCACTCCTACACGTAGTACTTGATTCCCTCAAAACTTTTTAGTAAAGACATATAAAACTCTTAATAATACATCTAGTTAAAAATTTTTTTGAATGAAGTGGAAATATCAAATTTCCAAGAGAATTTTCCAGTATCTACTACTTACTATTATTTTAAAGATTTCACCAAAGGATTTCAATGCAGTTACCTCTTATAAATTTATAAATACTTTATTCATCGTCTCCCACATGAACAAAAATGTTTTACGTTAAAGGTCCCTCCTGTTTCATAAGCTCCCTGCCCTCACTCCAAAAAGAACAAAATACTTGAAGGTTTATTGAAGGACATGGTTCTGATGCTTGCCCTAACAAGGATTGGAAGGTTGCAGACAAGTGGTTTTCGATAATTTATTTTTCATAATAGTATAAAAGAATATGCAAGAAAAAAATCCTTTTCATTTGGCATTTTAAGTTCACCTTCCCTATGTCAAGTGCAACAAGACTTCAACTTCTGCCATCTCAAACCACAAGTTACTGAATAAATTTATTTTTGATAGCAACATGAAATTAAATGTAAAACACTTATTTTAAAGTTTGGGGGAAAAGTAGAAATTGAGATGATTATGAAAGAAAAGGGTGTATTTTGTATTTAAGAACTAGAATCAATATACAAAATACACTGCTTGAGTAAGCTGAATACTTTCTAAACACAAGACTATTACTAAAAATAAAAGTAATACTTCTTACAAGTTGCAACTGTAAAGATAAATGTTTCTCAAAGTTGATTTAATGGACTTTTCAGTATCCACCAAGTATAAGCATTAAAATCGCTCTTTAGCTATTTCGAATATAGGATGTTCATTGAAGTTAAAAGAGCGGTCCTTCTGCGCTTGCTTTAGTCTCAGTCGGTCGGAGCACGAAGTGAGGAGAAGGAGCTCTATCTCTCTTCATCAGCCTAAAACTTGCCTAGACATTAAAACATCGCCACATTTCTTTGGTTCTTCGCAGGAAATAGCTTTGCTAATCTAAGTATTTTAGAAATGAGTTGTGTGGTCCCCTCTAGGAAATATGAAAAGCCATTATTCAATCTCTTAAAAACCTCGACAATATTCAGTAAGACAAATATACCGAAATGTATAGGATGGAAGAAACGGTACTGCAGAGTTTAACGGGGGTTTAATTTACAGCCAGCTGAGACCGGAAAGGATCTGAGCTTTTTCAGATGCAGAGTACAGAGGCAAGTACTAATCAATGGAGTAACCAGGGCCTCAGGGGACGAAGACAGAGAAAGAGTGGCGCGGCAGTAGGCAGAGATGCGTTTCTCAAACTCAGTTCATTCTCTGAGCCCGCATCCACGTCGGGAAACCAGGCTTACCTTTTGCTCAGTAAATTGAACCCCCGGCTTATATCTGGGGCAAAGCAGGGCCGGTGAGGGGTTGCGGCGAGGGTGGGGGAGAACACCAAAAGGACCTCAGTCCACGTTCTGGTCTCCAAGCCACCAAGGAAACTGCATTTTATCATTTTTTGGTAGTAAATCAATAGTTCTCTGATAAACAATACACATCTCCTAATAGTGTGATGAGCTCCTACAAACACCACGCTGGGTGACCAATAAATGGACAAAATATTTCTGTCCCAGGAAAGCATTTCAGTTAGTAATATTGTAAATGTGCCTGATAATGTGGGTCAAACAAACGTTGTGGCCGTAGCCCCGGACTGGTTTCGAAATCTCAGTTCCCAAAAAGGTGCTTTCGGCTTTTGCCGGGGGAAGAAGTAATCGTCCAGAAGTGCTGAAAGAGCACAGTGCTGGAGCGAGAAAGGGTCGTAGTCACAGCCTTCCTGACTGCCCTAAGCGACCTTCATCAAAAAGGGGGGGTCGGGGGGTAGCGTGGGGGGGGGGGGGGGGGAGGGGAAAAGTCCGGGTCTTGGACTATGGAGACTGCTTTGATTTTTACACCACAATTTCAAAATAATCAGATTGACGTTAGGGACCTAATGAGAGGCTGGAGACAAGCTTCCAGCCTAAGAACCGGGGTAAAAAGGCTCTGCCCGTCGTCAACCCAAGTCCTCTATGGAGGGGCTGCAGAGTCATCCTTTCTGTTCCCTCGAAATTCTCCAGACTCCAACCGCAGCTCCCGGCTCCCTAGCGAGGAAGCTGGAGTCCAGAGCTCCCTCAGGGCGCGCAGAAAAGCCCGGGGTGGGGGTGGGGGAGTTTCAAAACCGTTAGCTCGCGTTGTGTTTTTTTTTTTCCCCTCCCTCGCTAAGGTTTCTTTTCTTTTCTCTTCCTGTCCAAATATTTCAAATTTCCGCGCCTTAAATAACAGTCTCCTTTTATTTAGTTAGTTTCCTCGGCAGGTTTGGCCGCCCGCTTGTCTCTGCCCCCCAGCGGGCCCGGGGCGCCTTGGATGCCTCGGTGCTGCCTGCAGCCCCTGTGCGCTGCCCCCCGGCCCAGCCAGCGCGGCCCGGAGCGCGGCCGCCGGAGCCACAGCCCCCTCTTGCCGCGACCTCGCCTGACCCGACTCTCCCAGCACCCAGAGCCAACTAAGGCCGCCCCCTGCCCGGACGCTCGTCTGCTCCCAGCTCGAGACTTCCCTCCCCGGACTTTGGAGTCTCTTCTGCTTTGGGGTTTGGAACCCGGTCGCCCTGGAGCGGCTGAAGAGCCGCGGCGATAGGAAGGCAGCGGAGGAGGCCGGTGGCCGGAGACTGCCCCAGCCCCCACCCCGCGGGTAACCTTGGAGGCGCCCTCGGAGTGAGTTGTGTGCGCTGCTGCGCCAGCCGGCTGGGGCAAGCGGGCGCACTGCGCGGCAGGCAGGAGGCGAGAGCGGGGGCGGGAGGGGGAGAGGGCCCCGGTGCCTCACTGCAACCGCCACAGCGCCCCGGGTGCTACGGGCTGCCAGGGCGGCCAGGGTTCCCCGGCCCTGGCCCTCAGGCAGCGGCCCCTGAGGAGGCGGCGGCCATCCCTCTGGATGGTTCCGGCGACCTATGCCTGAGGACTGGGGCCGGAGGGCGACTTGGGAGCAGGGGCGAGCGGGCCGGTGAGTGCCTAGCTCTCCGCAGAGGTGAGCTGGCGGCGGGACCGGGCGCGGCGGCTGGAGCAACTCCATGCCCAAAGCCAATGCCAGCACTCCCTCCCCCCTCCCCCCGTGACAGCTGAGGACAGCCGGGCTCCGAGCCTCACGTCCAACTGCGAGAAGGCAATTGCCTCTCCGGCTTCCCACCCTCTTCGACTGTCCGAAAAGTCCTATGGTGTTGCCTTTTACCCCCACAAATTATTAGACGTCCGGGACTGAAAATGCACATTCATTCGGAAAGACCCTCAGCTTGAAACACTGAGAATTGCAGGCCCGTCGGGACTTTGGGTGGGGCTGGGGTGCGCAAAACACCTAGAAGTGGTCTTGTTTTTTCAACCCGGAATAGAGCCGAAAATCCAGTATGGATCTTCAGCGGTGCCTGAAAAGATGAAAAACTCTGCAGATCTGGATATTCACTTGGTAAATCAAGTTTCCAGTGAAATGTTTTGCCATCTGCTATAGAAACATTGTGCGAGCTTCAGGTGTTACGATGTGGGTTTGGAATTTTCTGTGCTGTCTTTAATCCTCAAAGATATTCAATAACAGCATGGTAACACACCCGGCAAAGGAGCAGAGGTTATCCTTGCCACCACAGCACCTGCAAAAGCACAAGTGGGTCTCCTTCCTAAGTTCTAAAATGGCTTCAGGACGGTCCAGAGGTACCAGCACATAGGAGGAGAGGGACGGGGGGCTGGACGAGTTTGTACATTTTCTAAAACTACACAGATACTGTTATACTAAGAGTGTTTGATCTCATCTCTCCTCTCTCCAGTCACCATTGGTCAAGGAAGATTTTCAGTGTTAGGCCTATTCAATAATTCAACTTACAGACTTTTTCTCTTCCCTCCCCCCCCCCCCCCCCCCCCCAAAAAAAAAAAAAAAAAACACAACAGTCAGCCAAAAACATCAGCTCTTTGGGGGAGGAAGTAAAAAAACCACCAATCCTTATCCAAACTACCCGTCATTTCTTTGAGCACCAAGAAGAAATCCTACATATAATCTATACTGTGAAAGAAAAAAATAATTTACCAGGACCTCAGATGCATTCAATTGATATAATTAAAGTGATATTAATTGCCTTTTAACATTAAAATAATGGGACAGTTTGTGGAATTAATAGGTGAAAAGCTTAAAAAAACTGCATTGAAATGTTTCGAGATGGGAGCTTCTGCTCTCTATATTTCATAAGTGCAGTAGTTACTTAGAAAAAAAAACTGATACTTTATCTTGACCATATAAAGCAGTATCATTCTAATTTTATTTTAGTTATACACATTAGTTTTTCAGATTAGTTATAAGCAGAGTGAAAGTTCACATATAAAGCAAAACCAACATCTTTTAATGTTAAAAGTTTAATTTAGAAATGCAACTAAATTATCACAACTATACTAAAGTACAGTTCACTCCCTTGTTTCTTCTAAGTGTACAGTTTGTACAGCTTGCTGGTAAAGAAGTCTGTCCTGGGTTTAAAATGTATGCCTTAGAAACATAATTTCCTAAAGGAAAAAATAACTCACTATGCTTTAAGAATGATTATTCTATAATTTGGCTATTCTATACTATTGCTAATGTAGCAGTATCTTCTTTTATATTTTGGAACTATTGTAAAAGCCATTTGGGCCCAAATTGTTCTTGTTCCAAAGTTTTCTTCTTCAGATATTTTTACTAAGAAGTGACTGTCCTTAATGATGTAGCAGGATTCTGATGCCCATTCTGTTAATTCAAGAACTTCACACTAGACTTATATACACATTTAAATATGCATTTCTTCTTTTGTCCAAGTTCAGAACAGATGTGGATGAACGTTAGCATTTGAAAGGCCTAGAATAATTAATTTGCAAATCAGTTATTACACTGTGATGATGAAAGATGAAATTTTAAAAATCTCATATATCAAAAGAATAAATGGGATCACATTATTAAGTAGCATTTGATGTTGATTAATAGTACAGTATTACCTATCTCAAATTCAAATAAGAGATAGTGTGTATTGTGGAATAATTTTTAACTGTGAAAGATAGTTATGTAATACTCCTCTGATATATAAAAGGGGTTGAAGTCCAGAATATCTTTTTCAGTGTTACATAAGACATAATTAAAATACATTAGTTAAAAAAAAACTTAACTACACTATCACCTATGTTTTTGGCTGTCCCCATATTTATTTCTTTCTCTTTTTTCCAACTTCTCTTACTTTTTTTGTCTCTACATTATAGGTGATGAACAAAAATAGCATGTAGAAAAAGGTTTCCAGTTCTCCTTTATTCCTGCTGCCTCAGTCATCTACTTCTCTGTTCACAAACATGACTTCAGTTTTAAAAACCTTGTTTTGTGATGCTAAAAAGTAATCATTCCCATTAATTAAAATTTATCATAGGTCTATGAGTGAAAAAAGCATTGTCTGTATTTTATTTAAAATAAAGTTAAGTGAAAAAAATGGGCATTAGGTTGTAGCAAGTGTATATTTATATTTTGAATATAAGTTGGAATCTTAAAATACATTCAAATTTTGACATATGCTAAGGTTATAATTTTAGAATCAAGATCTTAAAAGTATTAAATTTAGTTTCTGGTCTTTGCAAAATAATTTAATATATTTTAATTTGCCACGGTAAGATAAGGCTAATTGTTTTAACTAGTGAAAAGTTAGAATGTTGATACTTGGAAAATATGAAGAGAGGACTATAATATCAAATCCAAGGCAGTGTTTTCTTTTTTTAAATAAATTACTCCTCCTGGTAAATTATATATTTTAATTGTAGTGATTATTGTTTTATAATTAAATTTTACACTTGGCAGATGGACCAAAGTTCTCTGTGTTTATCTATAAGCATACGTTTGGTTATGCAGGTAATCCAAATAATACTTTATAGTCCTGTTATATATGAGCATTTTTATGTATGTGTGTGTATATTTAGATATTTCTTACTAATGTTCAATAATGAGTAAATAGATATTTTGGACAAATACTGCAAATTCACTTCCTATTGCTGTTTTTTAAGATGATAAATTATGATTTGCTTCAGGAATATAAGCTGATAATTTTTTAGATATACATGAGATCCTTTTCACTAATGATCCAGGGGAAGATATAAATTAAAATCTTAGAACTGGATACACTGATGCAGGTCTTAGTTCTATCTAGGTTATTGTTTCAAATTCTTATCATGAAGCAAATATATATGAAAGCCACTTAACATTAGTGTAATCAAATTTGAAATATTAGAAACAGAATTGTGGTAAAGATAAGAGGAATAATGGACTTTTCAAGTGTTTTGGATAGCCATGCCTCTGAATTAGCTTATTATCAATTACATGATGGGCAATTTGCTAAATAATCCAAAAGAAAGGACAAAGCAAGACCAGTAAAGACATTTGCCCAATAATTCAAAAGTGGGGCAAAGACCAAAAAACAATTTTTTCCCATTACACCACCATGGGAAATAAACAAATTAATGTACTTGTATGGATAATTTTACAGTTTCCAGTGAAGTTTTCTACTATTTCACTTAGATAATGTTTTTTAAAACACGGTTGGACAGTAACCATTTATTATAGTTGGTCGTATTTTAAAATTACATATATGTTTTACTTAAATACAACATATACATATTCTGTCCAAAAATAGCAAGTTTAACACCAATCTGAAAGGGTGAATGGATACAGTTGGACATCTGGACTAGACTGAGGAGCTGTTTAATGTGCAGCCCGAGTAGGGCCGCATGGGAGAGAGTACAGAACTGACTGAATGCTGGCGAATTTGCTTAAGAGTAATCAAAATGGCTTTGAGGCAGTATAAATTTCCTAGTTTTTAAATATACCATGTACCTGATGAAAAAGCAAATAGCTTTATACAAAGACAGTTAAAAGAAGGAATATATATGTTTTTTGAATCCATAGGGACATTACAAATGTCATGGGGAAGTATTAATGTAATATTAATATAAAAGAAAACTGTACATAATAACATCAGCTGCACGTAAATGATTGCTTTCATTTCTTTAAAAAGGCTTATTTATTATGTTTAAAAAAATTAATGTACAGTTCTTCAAACATATGGATAATATCTATAAAATATAGTGTACATACTAATTTTTGATATTCTAATTTTTAAATTTTTCTCAAAAAAGTTATTCAAAGTACCTTTTAGTTCATCAGATCCTATTAAAAGATAATGTACCATACCCTAAAATCAGCACATAAAGTTTGAGGCTTAGCCATATAAAAGAACTGTAAAGATAAGTGCTTTCTAAAGAAAATGTTCTGTCTCAAATTATCAAGATAAAGGTCTGAGAATTTTCAGTAGCAGATTTCATCTTCTGTGAACAAACAGATTATATTTAGGATCAATATAAGGTTTATTTAATATTTCTATAGTAAGGTAATATTTTAATATCATCATTTTGAGTTTAAATATGTAGAATTTAAACAATGGAACTCTGTAGAGACATTGCAAGGTTTCTCCTTATTTAGCAACAGAACAGATTAAAGAGAAATCAGATCAAAACATAAAATTCAGATAAAAGATTCAAGTTAAACAACAACAATGATGTGAAATCAACAAAAAAATTGTCTCACCTGAAAATCTTCCATTAATTTGGGGAAAAGGTGTGACAGGAAAAAAATATTTAAATCCTTTTCCATTAGATTAAAAGATTACTGATTTCTTATCCAATATTATTGGAAATAAAATCCTAAATATTTAGAAAAAGGGATATGACCATGCTAAAAAGCAAGTGAGTCTCTGTATAGGAAGTGTGATGGTAATTGACCTGAGAGGATTTTCTAAAACTATTTTAATATAGTTATGAACATGTTAGCATAAAAAGTACTAAATATACTGAAATTTGTCATCATCCTGTTAAATTGTGTACACAAAGAAAGTAGGAGATGCTCTAATAATTATCTCTTCTTTTTGGTACTTCTTAATTTACAAATATATTAATTCAATTTACATTTCAGTAAAAGGAGAGAGAAGAAAACACAAAATCAAGCAAGTTAATAAGTCAATATTCATTATTTAGTCTCTGTATAACCTAATTTAATATTCATAGCCCCTTCATAGATTGAGCTTTATTCTCCCAATTTTATAAATCCAGAAACTCAGATTTAATGATGTTGAATAACTTGCCCATGTTACAGGCTTGTAATTATAGCATAAGGATATGAACCCATGTCTTTTGTTACTTCATTATAGCCAGATGAAAAGATCTTTCAGGGAAATAACAAATCAATCAACTCAAGAATCATATATTAAGGATCCATCATTATAGTCACTTAATAGGTTCATAGCTTTGAGACCAATTGTCTCCAAAGCTTTCTGCATCTGCAAAATGGGGGTAATAATACCTAATTTGTTGTTACTGTAAATGAAATTTGTGTAAATTTCCTGGGACTCAGCAAGACTTTACTAACAGGAACTATTATTATAGGGAATACAAAGTAAGAGAAAACCCATTCTTGACCCCAAGGAACTTAAAAAACTATTTGGGTAAATAAAGTTTACATGTGGCACACATATAACAACTAGAAAGCAAGCAAGATATAAGCAAGGACATGATATGTGGTATGTGGTATAGCTTATGCCATCTTATTAGATTTATGATACTGTAGATTTAAATATCCTGTAGTGGAAATTTTCCTTTATTGAGAAGAAAAAGGGAAGGCCACTTCAAAATAATTGACTTCTCTAGCATGTACACTCTGGAGGTGTCTACATCTAACAATATATTGGGTGAACAATGGAAAGCAACTGCATGGACAGAAAATATAAAAAACATGTGTAAGTAGGTATTTTGAAAGGTATAAATGAAAGACATTATTTTAGAATAAGTGACTATGATATTCTGATTCAAATGAGAATAGAAATACCTAGGAGTTTCATAATCATTAGATAATGGGATCCCTAATAAGCAGTAGAGGATAGTGAGTGAATAGCTTTAGGACCATTCACTATTCAAAATAAATAAACTTTATTTCTAACTCTGGTACATACTATATATCTTAGCACTTAACCTTTTTAATCCTCATTTTCTCATTTGTAAAATGGGCATAATAATAACAATTACTTTACAAGGTTGTAATAATTAGGAATAATATTTATTAATAAGTCATTTAATACTCTAACATAGGAAGCTTGAAAGGCTATACACTAACAGGTTTTCTGAGATTTAGAGTTAGTTATATTAATCAGAAAGAAAAGAAAATCCCTCTTCTGTGAATACAACCTTGAGTAACACAGACATTTGTGGATTAAGAATAAAAACTTTTAATTTAAAGTCATTACTCCAAGTATCTGTGCATATGACCCATATATAAGTACTTTCAGTTGAATAACCACATTTATTAAAAACCCATTATATGTAAAGTGCCTTTGCATATGCTGAGAATATAAAGGTAAGACATCATCTCAGCCCTCAAGGAACTAGAAAGTTAATGAGAGAAATAAAATATCTTATATGGTGTATAGTAGGATATTAGATATAATGAAGTAATAAGTTAGATTTGGAAAGTAATAAGTACCTTTAAGATACCAAACTCCATTTTCAGAAAGTTACTCTGGAAGAGTCAAGTAGATTTTCATTTCCAACAAAATGAAGACTAGATTTCCTTAAAAATCTTCCCAAAACATAACAAATAAACTGCTGGCTAAAATATTTTTTTAAATATACTTTAGAATTCAGAGTTGCACTGATAAGAAGGTAAGGGAAATCTGCAGAGACCAAAAATAGGGAAAGTGAGTCTTGATGCCAGCTGTTGTGGGGGGCATCCACTGATCTCTAGTATGTTATTTTCCTGGGGCTGCTGTAATGAAATATTACAAACTGAGTTGCTTAAACAACAGAAATTTATTGTCTCACTCTTTAAAGCTGAGAAGTCTGAAATCAAGTTAATTTCTTCTGAGGGCTGAGGGAAAATCTATTCCATTCTTTTTTCATAGCTTCTTGTAGCCTCAGGTATAACTTGGCTAGTAGATGCTGTTCATCGTGTTTTCTCAGGCTTCCCTTTGTATGTGTCTACTTCTGCATTCAAATTTCCCTTTTTTATAAGAATACCAGTCATAATGAATTAGGGCCTACCCTAATAATCTCATCTTAACTTGATCATCTGTTAAGACTCTATTTCCAAACCAGAACACATCCACAGGTACTGGAAGTTAGAAGTTTGACATTTGTTAGAGGGACAAAATTCAACCAATAACATTTGATAACCTCAAGTATTAGTTTTAAAGAGACTCAAGGAGAGGAAAAAAGACAATGCTTAGGGCAACTGTGACCTGGAAGACTGACAGAAGGCCCCTTGACAAAGCCAGAACTGCCAAAGGATAATACACTCAAGGCAAAGTTAAACTAAATGTCAAAATATTTTGCCTACTTTATTGTTTATTTTCTTATTATTGAATTTTGAAATTCCTTTGAATATTCTGGATACAAGTTTTTTTTTTTTTTAATCAGATACGTGTTTTGTAAATATTGTCTCCTAGACTGTGGCCTGTCTTTTTGTGTAATCATATCTTTTGAAAAGATGTCTAATTTAATGAAGTACAATTTATCAATTTTTTTCTTTTCTGGTTCATGCTTTGCATGATCCAAGAAATCTTTGCCTAAACCAGGGAAATAAAGTTTTTCTCCTAGAAGTGTCATGGTTTTAGAATTTACATTTAGATCTGTGATCTATTTTAAGTAAATTTTTATACATGGTGTGAGGAAAGGGTTAAAGGTTTTGGGGTGTTTGATTTTGTTGTTGTTGTTTTTTTTTTTTAATAGGTATATCCAGTTACTCTTGGATCATTTGTTGGAAATACTATCCATAACCACTGAATTATCTTGACATCTTTGTGGGAAAATCAATTGACCATCTATATGTGTAGGTCTAATTCTGACTTTTTATTCTGTACCACTAATATATATGTCTATCATTATACAAAAAAAAAATTTTTTTTTTTTTGGCTAGGCTGTACAGATTGTGGGGTCTTAGTTCCCTAAACAGGGATTGAACTTGTGCCAGGGCAGCAAAAGCACTAAGCCCTAACCATTGGACAACCAAGGACATCCCTGTACAAGTATCATAGTCTTACTATAGCTTTACAGTAAGTTTCAAAATCAAGTAATGTGAGTTCTCCAACTGTTCTTTTCCAAATTTAATTTTGATATTCCATGTCCTTTGATTTCTATATACGTTTTCAAATTTTAGGTTTAGCATGTCAAATCCTCAAAATTGATTAGGGTTATGTTGAATCTATAAATTAATTTGGCGGAAATTGACATCTCAGCAATTTTGAGGATTTTGACCATGAATATCTCTCTAATTATTTAGGTTTAAATATTTCTTTCATTAATATTGTGCCATTCATCATATATAGATTTTGCATACATTTTGCCAGACTTGCTCCTATTTCATATTTTTATGCAGTATACATTTCAGTTTGCAATTGTTCATTGCTAGCATATAGAAAATCAATGACTTTTGTGCTTTAACCTTATATCCTATAACCTTGCTAAACTCACTAATTATTCTAGCTTCTTTTTGGTAGATACTTTTTAACTGTCAACACAGATAACCATGGGTCTATAAATAAAGACAGGTTTCATTTTTTTCCCCTATCCAATCTGTATGCCCTTTATTTCTTTTTCTTGTCTTACTGCACTGCCTATGACCTCCAATACAGTGTTGAATAGGAGTGGCAAGAGAGCACTTTCTTCAGTCTTTCACCATGATACTCAGTTCAATTCAGTCGCTCAGTCGTATCTGGCTCTTTGTGACCCCATGGAGTGCAGCACGCCAGGCTTCTCTGTCCATCACCAACTCCTGGAGCTTACTCAAACTCAAGTCCATCGAGTCAGTAATGCCATCCAACCATCTCATCCTCTGCCATCCCCTTCTCTTGCCTTCAATCTTTCCCAGCATCGGGGTCTTTTCCAGTAAGTCAGCTCTTTGCATCAGGTGGCCAAAGTATTGGAGTTTCAGCTTCAGCATCAGTCCTTTCAGTGAATATTCAGGACTGATTTCCTTTAGGATTGATTGGTTGGATCTCCTTTCAGTCCACGAGACTCTCAAGAGTCTTCTCCAACACCACAGGTCAAAAGCATCAATTCTTCGATGCTCAGCTTTCTTAATAGTCCAACACTCAATCCATACACGACTAGTGGAAAAACCATAGCTTTGACTGAATGGACCTTTGTTGGCAAAGTAATGTCTCTGCTTTTTAATATGCTGTCTAGGTTAGTCATAGCTTTTCTTCCAAGGAGCAAGTGTCTTTTAATTTCATGGCTGCAGTCACCACCTGCAGTGATTTTGGAGGCCAAGAAAATAAATTCTCTCACTGTTTCCATTGTTTCCCCATCTATTTGCCATGAAGTGATGGAAGCGGATGCCATGATCTTAGTTTTTTAAATGTTGAGTTTTAAGTCAGCCTTTTCACTCTCCTCTTTCACTTTTATCCAGAGGCTTTTTAGTTCTTCTTACTTTCTGCCATAAGGGTGTCATCTGCATATCTGAAGTTATTGATATTTCTCCCAGCAATCTTGATTCCAGCTTGTGCTTCAACCAGCCCAGCATTTCTCGTGATGTACTCTGCATATAAATTAAATAAGCAGGGTGACAATATACAGCCTTGCTGTACTCCTTTCCTGATTTGGAACCAGTCTTTTGTTCCTTGTCCAGTTCTAACTGTTGCTTCTTGACCGGCATACAGATTTATCAGGAAGCAGGTCAGGTGGTTTGGTATTCCCATTTCTTTAAGAATTTTCCACAGTTTGTTGTGATCCACACAGTCAAAGTCTTTGGGGTTAGTCAATAAAGCAGAAGTAGATGTTTTTCTGGAACTCTGTTGTTTTTTCAGTGATCCAACAGATGCTGGCAACCATGATACTAGTTCTAGATTTTTCATAGATGCCTTTTTATCAGTTTAAGAAAGTTTTCTCTTATTCTTAGTTTGCTGACAGTTTAAAAAATCATAAATGAATGTAATTTGTAAAAATTTTTCCTGCTTTTCTTCAGGTGATTTTTTGTTTTAGCTTCTCATAGACGTGAATTACATTGGTTTTCAGATGTTAAATCAACCTTGCATTCCTAGAACTCTCACTTGGTTTTTATTTTTTTACTTCTTACATATTGCTGGTTTTTATATGCTAATATTTTGTTAAATATTTTAATGTTTATTTTCATGAATGTTATTGGCTTATAGTTTTGCTTCTTCTTGACATCTTGATATAGATGGAATATTTGTGTCCCTGCCCAAATTCATATGTTGACACCTAATGCTCAATGTGATGGTATTAGGAGATGAGTGCCTGTGGGAAGTGCTTAGATCAGGAGGGCAGACCCTTCATGAATGGGATTAATGTTCTTATGAAAGAATGTACCCCCTAGAGCTCCATAGTCACTATCACCTATGAACCAGAAAGCAGACCTTCACCAGACATTGAACCTACCAGAGTCTTAGTCTTGGACTTCCCAGCCTCTAGAACTCTGAGAAATAAATTTCTGTTGTTGAGAATTCCCTGGTAGTCCAGTGATTAGGACTCTGAAGCTTTTACTCATGAGTTCTGGGTACCATCCCTGGTCAGGGAGCTAAGATTCCACAAGTAGTGTGGCACAGCAGAAAAAAACACAGATCTGTTGTTAATAAACCACCTAGTCTATGGTATTTTGCAGCCTGAAAAGATAAGATACATCTCTCTCCCTCTCTGATTTTGGTAGTATGATAATGCTGACCTCATAAAATGAGTTGGGAAACGCTCCCTCTTCTGGTTTATGAAATAATTTATATAGAATTGGCATTATAACTTTCTTGAATGTTTGGTAGAATTCACTAGTGAAGCCCCTGTGGCCTAGAGTCCTCTTCATGGCAAAATTTTTATCTACAGATTCAAAATTTAAAATAGATACAAGCTTATTTAGGTAACCTGTTTATTATTTAATAAGATTTGTTAGTTTGTGTTTTTAAAGGAATTTGTCTATTTTATTTTTGTTGTTAAGTTTATTGAAAATACATTGGTCATAATATTGCTTTTTTTAATGTCTGTACTATAGGTAGTTATATCCTCTCTTACATTCCTGATGTTGACAATTAATATCTTCTCTCTCTTTAATTCATTTATTTTGATCAATTGACGATATCATTATACCGAACTTTTCAGAGTCAGTTTTTGGCTTCACTGATTTTCTTTATTGCTTTTTTTTTTTTTTTTTTTGCTTCAGTTTCACTGATTTCTGCTCTTACCTTGATTATTTTCTTTCTGTTTGCTTCCAGTTTAATTTGCTCTTATTTTCCCTTTTAAATAGAAGTTTAGCTGATTTACAATATTGTGTTAGTTTCAAGTGACAGCATAGTGATTTATTATTTTTTCAGATTATATTCCATTATAGGTTATTTTAAGATAATGGGTATAATTCCCTGTCTGTATAGTATAGCCTTGTTGTGTATATATTTTACATATAGTAGCTTCATCTGTTAGTCCCACACTCCTAATCTGTCCCTCCCCACTTCCTCCTCCCCTTTGGTAATCACGAGTTTGTTTTCTTTATCTGTAAGTCTGTCTCTGTTCTTTATATAGATTAATTTGTGTTATTTTTTAAAATTTTATTTTTTTCATTTGTTTAATTTTAAAATTTTATGTATTTATTTTTAGCTGCAGCACCATGCAGCATGCAGGATATTTAGTTCCCTGGCCATGTATCACATCCATGTGCCTTGCATTAGAAGCATAGAGTTTTAACTACTGGACTGCCAAAGAAGTCCCTGTGTTATTTTTTAGATTCCACTTGTAAATGATATCATACACTATTTGTCTTTCTTTGTATAACTTATTCTGCTAAACACAGTATTCTCTAGGTCCTTCAACATTGCTGCAAATGGAAGTATTTGATTCCTTTTTATGGCTGAGTAATATTCCATTGTGTATATGTACTACATCTTAACTGAATCATCTGTTGATGAGTACTTGAGTTGTTTCCATGTCTTGGCTATTGTAGATCATGCTGCTATAAACACAGAGGTGCATGTATCATTTCAAGCTGGCATCTTTGTTTTTTCCTGATATATACCCAGGAGTGGAATTGCTGGGTCATATGGTAGTTCTATTTTTAGTTTTTTAAGGAACCTCAATAGTGGTTGCACCAATCTACATTCCCACCAACAGTATATAAGGAGGGTTCTCTTTTCTCCATATCCTCTCCAGCATTTGTTATGTCTAGATTTTTTGATGATAGACATTTTGACCACTCTGTTATGATACCTCACTGCAGTTTTTGTTTTTAATTTTTAAAAATATTTAAAACTATTTATTTGTTTTTGGCTGTGTTGGGTTTTTGTTGCTGCGCATGGGCTTTCTGTAGTTGTGGCTAGCAGGGACTACTTTCTAGTTGTGGTACATGGATCTCTCATTGTGGTGGTTTCTCTTGTTGCAGAGCATAGGCTCTAGGCATGCGGGCTTCAGTAGTTGTGGCACATGGGCTCAATAGTTACAGCTTGCAGGCTGTAGAGAGCAGGCTCCGTAGTTCTAACACATAGGCTTATTTGCTTTGTGGCATGTGGGATCTTCCTGGACCAGGAATTGAACCCATGTCCCCTGCATTGGCAAGCAGATTCTTAACCATTGGACCACCAGGGAAGTCCCCTTATTGTAGTTTTGGTTTGTATTTTTCTAATAATTAGCAGTGTTGAGCATCTTTTCATGCACTTGCTAGCCATCTGTATGTCTTCTTTGGAAAAATGTCTGTTCAGGTCTTATGCTCATTTTTTATTGGTTGTTTGTTTTTGATATTGAGTTATATGAGCTGTTTGTGTGTTTTAAATATTAACTTCCTGTTGGTTGCATCATTTGCATTATTTGCTCTTATTTTCTTAAAGCAGAAGCTTAGATGATTGATTTCACATATTTCTTATTTTCTAAAAGAATCAGTTGCTTCTCAAATTTCCCAACATCCAACAAATTCTGATATGCTCTGTTTTCAATCAATCAAAAATATTTCTAATTTTCTTATGACTTACACTTTGATCCATGGGCTGTTTGTACTATGGCCAGAAAATATACTTTGTATTATTTCAGTTGATACCAACTACATCAGCCATATCAACAAATGTGAATGGCCAAAAAACATTAAATGAGAAAAATGAGGAATCTTTAATAATTACTGAAGACAGCAATACACAGAGAAGTTATAAAAGTTATGAATTATATAAAGCAAATAACAGCAACTTCATAAATAACTTATCATTATAAATTAGTTAGTACTTATACGAGGTGCAAGGAAAAATAGACAGAAACATACTAACATATGATTCTTAATCTAACACGTGTCAATTTTAACTAAAGGTGTAAGACTCAAAAAGTCTTAAACAACACAATAAATATGGTAGCCCTAATGCATATATCAATCTTTACACTCTGATAATAGAAAATATGCCTGCTTCTCAAGGGCACATGAAGCATTTATGAAAATTAGTCACATAGTGAGCAAAAAAAAAAAAACCTCAACAAAAGGTAAATATATTACAAACTAGATTCTCTTATTTCACTTAAGAAAACTAAAAATAAATAGCAATTTTTTTTTTTTTTTTGGTCTCCAGAAAATGTTTTACGTAACTGCTGCTGCTGCTGCTACTTAGTCGCTTCAGTCATGTCCAACTCTGTGCGACCCCATGGACTGCAGTCCCGCAGGCTCCTCCATCCATGGGACTCTCCAGGCAAGAATACGGAGTGGGTTGCCATTTCCTTCTCCTTTTATGTAGCTGTGTAGCTTAAATATTTTGTTTTGTCATTAGAAAATATAGAGTAATGATCAACAATTCCTTGTTTTTCAGACCCTCTATCTTGTGGCATTAATAATAATGGCAGTTAACATGTATTGTAAACTATGTGCCAGATACTGTCATCTTTTTAAAAATTTTTTATTTTACATTGGAGTACAGTTGTTTAACAATGTTGTGTTAGTTTCAACTGTATAGCAAAGTGATTCAGTTATACATATACATGTATCTAATCTTTTTCAAATTTTTTTCCCATTTAGGTTATTATAGAATATTGAGCAGAATTCCCTCTGCTATACAGTAGGTCTTTATTGGTTATCTATTTTTTAATTTATTCATTTATTTAAATATTTTATTTTATTTTGGCCGTGCCACATAGTATGTGGGATCTCAATTCCCTGACCAGAGGTCAAACCCATGACCCCTGCAGTGGAGGCTTGGAGCCTTAACCACTGGCCCGCCAGGGAAGTCCAGTTATTTATTTTAAATAAAACAGTGTGTCAACCCCAAAATCCCAGTCTGTTACTCCCCATATCCTTCACACCTGGTAACTAAAAGTTTGTTCTCTAAGTCTGTGAGTCTGTTTCTGTTTTGTAGATAAGTTCATTTGTGTATATATATATATATATATTTAGATTCTGTATATAAGTGATATCATGTGATATTTGTCTTTCTCTGTCTGACTTAACTTCACTTAGTATGATAATCTCCAGGTCCATCCATGTTGCTGCAAATAGAATTATTTCCTTTTTCTTTTACTTAGTTCTTTATTTTTCCTCAGTTTTAAAAAAATTATTCATTTTTTAATTGAAAGATAATTGTTTTACAGAATTTTGTTGTTTTCTGTCAAACCTCAACATGAATCAGCCATCAGTTCAGTTCAGTTCAGCCACTCAGTCATGGCCGACTCTTTGCGACCCCATGAATCTCAGCACGCCAGGCCTCCCTGTCCATCACCATCTCCCGGAGTTCACTCAGACTCACATCCATCGAGTCCTTGATGCCATCCAGCCATCTCATCCTCTGTCGTCCCCTTCTCCTCCTGCCCCCAATCCCTCCCAGCATCAGAGTCTTTTCCAATATCCACTCCCTTTTGAACCTCCCTCCCATCTTGGCTGAGTAAATATTCCATTGTATGTATATACCACATCTAAACAAAATCTTCTTCCAACTACATATTTTATAAATTTCTCACAAACAACTCTTGGCTATAAAGGAAAATAAAATTGAAAAATCCAAAAATTTCTGAAAAAATAATAATAATGGGTAGATGTCAGAATCTCAGTGACATAAATAAAGTAGTGGTCAGAGGAAAATATCCTTAAACACTTATATCAATAAAAATGAAAACACATGAATTAGTTTTTAAACTTAACAAGCTAGAAAAGAAAAATCAAATGGAATCAGAGGGAGGACATAATATGTAAAAGCAAATATTGAGGTAGAACACAAAGAAACTGTACAACAAATAAGCTTCTTTTTCTTTGGGGAATGTAAATAAAATAGAAAAATCACTAGCTTTCCTATCAAGTGGCAGAAGGTATACATATGCAAAATAAGAAATGACAAATAGAAAATAAACAGTAATACAGAAAATATGAAAACAAATAATGAAAAACTACTTTTCACAACTCTATGCAAACACATTTGAGTATAGTTAAAAATACATAATTTCTAGTAAATAAAATTTACTAAGATTGACCTCAATGTAGATAAAAAGCTTAAATAAGCCAATTTCCACAGGAAAAAAAATAGAAAAAATTATCAAAGAAGTAGCTCTCAAAAAAGCAATATTATATGTTTTACAGACAAATTTTACCAACTTCTCAAACACAAATAATGACAAGCTCACTTAAATTATTCCACAACATCATAAAAAAAGAAAAAACTTAAATGCTATACTTGATAAAGATAGGAACAAAGAAAAATACTGTGGTAGATTGAGTTATATGACCAATTACTCATTGTTCCCCATATCTATATGCTTTGCCAGGTGAATTTGCTATTCCTCTCACAAGAAGCAGACTATATTTTCCATCCCCTTATATTTAGGCTCAGTCATATGATTTGTGTTGGCTGATAGGATTGTTAGCTTTTGTTGGTTAACTGACCACCCAAAAACTTAATGCTTAAAACAATAAGATTTATTATTTAATATGGTTCTGTGGATTGACTAGAGGGTTCTTCTCAATTTGATCAGTTTACATAAAGTTGGATAGTCTAGAATGGTTTTTAAACATTTGACAAAATATTCAATTTCATTCAAAATTATATAAATGCAAAGTGAAAATATAATTCTCATTGATAACTTTGGTAGGAAATTTTTAATTTAGTAAAAAAAATGAACAGTGTATTCTGTTGGTGAGGCTAGGGGAAAACAGGCACTCAAATCATTATTGGTGGGAATAAAATAGTGGTACAACCTCTCTGAAGTAAATTTGACAACACATAATAGATGCATTTGAATAAATGGATAACCAAAATATGATACATTCATAAAATATAATATTTTCAGACAAGAGGGAATGAAGTATTGATATATGGTACAACATAGAGGAACCTTGAAAACATTATGCTAAATGAAAAGAAGCCAGGCATAAAAGACTACATATTGTATGATTCTATTCATATAAAATGTCCAGAATAGGCTATATACACAGAAAGTTGTCAGGGGCAATTGGAGGGGGAAATAGGGAATGACAAAGGGCATAGAGTTCCATTTGAAGTGAAGTGAAGTTGCTCAGTCGTGTCCGACTCTTCGCAACCCCATGAACTATAGCCTACCAGGATCCTCTGTCCATGGGATTTTCCAGGCAAGAGTACTGGAGTGGGATGCCATTTCCTTCTCCAGGGGATCTTCCAGACCCAGGGATCGAACCCGGGTCTCCCGCATTGTAGGCAGACGCTTTACTATCTGAGTGATAAAAAAGTTCTTGAACTAGATAGTGGTGATAGCTACACAATTTTGTAAAAATGCCAAAATCACTGAACCATTCATTTTATTAAAAGGGTGAATATTATGGTGGATGTATTATATATAAAATCTTTTTCAAAAAGAAAGAGACAAAAAAGACAAAATCAGAACCCAGAATGTGTCTGTGCCTTTACTTGATACAAAGATGATGATGAGTCTAAATAGTATATGTTCTTTAGTTTTGAAGGGCTAGAAGAGGCTGTTTCTTTATTTCTCTCAGTGTGAATGAGGAAATGTATTTCTTTTGGTTACCTCACTATCCCTAATTCCTACCATAGTGCCTAGAACATGGTAGACACCCTGTAAATATGTATTGAAGAATGAAGGAGAGAGTTAAGAAATGTTATTTTGTAATCACCAGTGTAATAGTACTTAGCTAGAAATCACTATGTGAAAGTTTGCTGGGTAACAAGATACTTATGAAACCAAGCAGGACCCTGTGAGACTCCTGGGCACAGAAACTTTCCTATGTCCCTGTTTCTTTTTTTTTTAATTAATTAATTAATTTTAATTGGAGGATAATTACAATATTGTGATGGTTTTTGCTATACATCAACATGAATCAGTCACAGGTATACATGTGTCCCCCCCATCCTGAACCCTGCTCACACCTCCCTCCCCTCCCTATCCCTCTGGGTTGTCCCAGAGCACTGGCTTTGGGTGCTATGCTTCATGCATCAAACTGCCACTAGTCATCTATTTCACATATGGTAATGTACATGTTTCAGTGTTACTCTCTCAAATCATCCCACCCTCACCTTCTCACACTGATTCCAAAAGTCTATTCTTTATGACTGTGCCGCCTTTGCTGCCCTGAATGTAGGATTATAGGTACCATCTTTCTGAATCCCATACATATGCATTAATATACAGTATTGTCTTTCTCTTTCTGACTTACTTCACTCTGTGCAATAGGCTCCAGGTTCATCCACCTCATTAGAACTAACTCAAATGTGTTCCTTTTTACAGCTGAGTAATATTCCATGACTTCCCTGGTAGCTCAGCTGGTAAAGAATCTGTCTGCAATGCAGGAGATGCCAGTAGACAGGGGTTTGACTCCTGGATCAGGAAGATCCCCTGGAAGAGGAAATGGCAATCCACTCCAGTATTCTTGCTGGGAAAATCCCATGGGCTGAAGAGCCTGGCAGGCTATAGTCCATGGATTTGCAAAGAGTCAGACATGACTGAGTAATTAGACATGCACAGCTTAATCATAATGTGTTTTGCTGTGGATGACATTCATTTATCCTTCTTGGAACATATTGAACTTCTTGAATATGTAATTTCTTATCTTTGGTCAAAAAGCACATGCAATATTTCATTGTGTATATATACCACAACTTCCTTATCCATTCATCTGCTGATGGACATTTAGGTTGCTTTCATGTCCTAACTATTGTAAATAGTGCTGCAATGAGAAATAAACATCAAATGCAAATCAAAATGACAATGAGGCATTATCTCATACTGGTCAGAATGGCCATCAACAACAAGTCTACAAACAAATGCTGGAGAGGGTATGGAGAAAAGGGAACCCTCTCGCACTGTTGGTGGGAATGCAAACTGGTACAGACATTATCGAGAACAGTGTAGAGATTCCTTAAAAACCGGAAATAGAATTGCTATACAACTCAGCAATCCCACTGCTGGGCACATTCCCTGTTTCTTTTAGAGAAATGACTCCAGCCTTCATGATCCTTGCTGAGTTCCAAAAGGCAGATTGAACAGTTGCTAATTAGACAAGGGAGGGGGATACAGAAATAAGGGAGAAGCAGAAGTAATAGTGCAGGCTTGGGGGCGTTGTCCTGATGCTACCTCAAGGGATACACAATATAATATCTTTGACATCTTTGTTGTTGTTCAGTTGCTAAGTCCTGTCTGGCTCTTTGAAACCCAATGGACTGCAGAATGCCAGGTTTCCCTGTCCTTCACTATTTCCAGGAGTTTGATCAAACACGTGATGATTGAGTTGGTGAGGCCATCCAACCATCTCATCCTCTGTCACCTCTTCTCCTCCTGCCCTCAATCTTTCCCAGCATTAAGATCTTTTCCAATAAGTGGGCACTTCCCATCAGGTGGCCAAAGTATTGGAGCTTCAGCTGTAGCATCAGGCCTTCCAATGAATATTCAGGGTTGATTTCCTTTAGGATTGACTGGTTTAATTTCCTTTCAGTGCAAGGGACTCTTAAGAGTCTTCTCCAGCACGACAATTCAAAAGCATCAATTCTTCGGCACTCAGCCTTCTTCATGGTCCAACTCTCACATCCATACATGACTACTGGAAAAACCATAGCTTTGACTATATGGACCTTTTTCAGAAAAGTGATATCTCTGCTTTTTAATATGCTGTCTAGGTTTGTCATGGGCTTCCTGATGGGTTGTGCGTGCATACGTGCTAAGTCGCTTGTCATATCTGACTCTTTGCAACCCTAAGGATTGTAGCCCGCCAGGCTCCTCTGTCCATGGGATTCTCTGGGCATGAATACTGAAGTGGGTTGCCATGCCCTTCTCCAGGGAATCTTCCTGATCCAAGGATCAAACCCGCATCTCATATCTCCTACATTAGCAAGTGGGTTCTTAACCACTTGCACCTGTAAAGGATCTGCATGCAATGCAGGAGACCCTAGGTATGATCCCATTACTTCATGGCAAATAGATGGGGAAAAAATGGAAGCAGTTACAGATTTTATTTTCTTGGGCTCCAAAATCACTGCAGATGGTGACTGCAGCCATGAAGTTAAAAGATGCTTGCTTCTTGGGAGAAAAGCTGTGACAAACCTAGATAGCATGTTAGCAGAGACATCACCTTGCTGACAAAAGTCCATATAGTCCAAGCTATGGTGTTCCCAACAGTCCTGTACGGATGAAAGAGGTGGACCATAAAGAAGGCTGAGCACCAAAGAACTGATGCTTTCGAACTATGGTGCTGGAGAAGACTCTAGAGAGTCCCTTGGACAACAAGGAGATCAAACCAGTCAATCCTAAAGGAAATCAACCCTGAATATTCATTGGAAGACCTGATGCTGAAGCTGAAGCTCCAATACTTTGACCACCTTGATGGTCAAATACTTTGACCATCATCAGTACTTTGATGCAAAGAGCCAACTCATTGGAAAAGGCCCTGATGCTGGGAAAGACTAAGAGCAGGAGGAGAAGGAGGTGACAGAGGATGAGATGATTGGATGGCATCATTGACTCAATGGACATGAGTTTGAGCAAAGTCTGGGACATAATGAAGGATAGGAAACCTGGTGTGCTGCAGTCCATGGGATCATAAAGAATCAGACACCACTGAGCAACTGAATAACAAAGGTTTGTCATAGCTTTCCTTCCAAGGAGCAAGTGTCTTTTAATTTCATGGCTGCAATCACTGCCAGCAATAATTTTGGAACCCAAGAATATAAAATCTGCCACTGTTTCCACTTTTCCACTTCTATTTGCCATGAAGTGATGGGACTGGATGCCATGATTTTAGTTTTATGAATGTTGAGTTTTAAGCCAGCTTTTTCATTCTCTTCTTTCACTCTCATCAAGAGGCTCTTTAATTCCTCTTTGCTTTCTGCCCTAAGAATGGTATCATCTGTATCTCTGAGATTGTTGATACTTTCCCAGCAATCTTGATTCTAGACAAAAACTCTCAACAAAGGGAAAATTCTTCACTCCAGAGAAGAGCACCTAAGAACACCTAAGATTAAAGGAAGTAGAGAAACTCATCAAGAGACTACCTGAAATCATATCAAAGGAGTGCAGACCCTGTACACACCCTAATCCTTATCAGCAATCCTGGCCTTGAACCATTGCTATAAAACTTCTTCAGAATCCTCCCAAGTGGGGACTCATAATTTTTCAGGGCATGAGTCGGTATTCTCTTTGGCCTGACAAAGAACTAAAGCTATTCTTTTATAAAGTAAATGTTAGACACTCAATTGTGTCCAACTCTTTGCGACCCAGGCACTTTAGCCAGCCAGGCTCCTCTGTCCATGGAATTATCCAAGTAAGAATAATGGTGTGAGTTGCCATTCCCTTCTCCAGGGGTATCTTTCCAACCCAGGGACTGATCCTGGGTCTCCCACATTGCAGGGAGATTCTTTACCATCTGAGCTACCCCAAAACTCTGTCTCCAAGATTTGATTCAGCACAAGTGCGCAGAGGCTGAGTTTCTGGCATCATTTATATGATCTCCAAGATCACCCTTAAGATTGCTTATTAATCACAAAAGGGAATCGTATAATTATAATGGAGATCTCTTGAACATCACTTTAATCAATGATCAAACTAGGCATGACTCTAATGGAATGAAATGATATTAAAGCATCTCCTGATAAGATACAGGGGACAAACACGACTGTTGTTCACTCAGTTGTGTCCGACTCTTGGAGACCCAATGGACTGCAGCATGCCAGGCTTCCCTGTCCTTCATTATCTCCCAGAGCTTGCTCAAACTCATGTCCATTGAGTTGATGATGCCATAAAACCATCTCATCCTCTGTCATCCCCTTCTCCTCCTGCCTTCAGTCTTTCCCAGCCTGAGGGTCTTTTCCAATGAGTCAGTTGTTCACATCAGGTGGCCAAAGTATTGGAGCATCAGCTTCATCATCAATCTTTCTAATAAACATTCAGGGTTGATTTCCTTTAGCATTGACTGGTTTGATCTCCTTGCTGTCCAAGGAACTCTCAAGAGTCTTCTCCAGCACCACAATTTGAAAGCATCAATTCTTTGGCACCCAGCCTTCTTTATGGTCCAACTCTCAGTCTGTACATGACTACTGAGAAAACCCTAGTTTGGACTACATGGACTTTTATCGGCAAAGTGATATCTCTGCTTTTTCATATGCTGTCTAGGTTTGTCATAGCTTTTCTCCCAAGGAGCAAGCATCTTTTAATTTCATGGCTGCAGTCACTGTCTGCAGCTTTTTTGTATAGCTCTTCTGTGTATTTTTGCCACCTCTTCTTAATATCTGCTGCTTCTGTTAGGTCCATAACATTTTGTCCTTTATTGCGTCCATCTTTGTATGAAATGTTCCCTTGGTATCTCTAATTTTCTTGAAGAGATCTCTAGTTTTCCCCATTCTATTGTTTTCCTCTATTTCTTTGCATTGTTCACTTAGGAAGGCTTTCTTATCTCTTCTTGCTATTCTCTGGAACTCTGTATTCAGATGGGTATATCTTTCCTTTTCTCCTTTGCCTTTCACATCTCTTCTTTTCTGTCATTTGTGCACAGTGCTACTTATGTATTGTATACATAATATTACTTATGAAATTTCTTGCCCAAAATGTTTAACCAGAGTCTAATTTTGAAAGGCAATCAGACAATAAACAGATTGTGAGATATTCTATGGCTCAACCCTTAAAAAATATCAGTGTTATCAAAGAAAAAATAGATTTACAGTGACTAAAGAGATGATACATGCAGCAACATGCATGGTCTTGTCTTGGATCCTTGATTGAATTAAAGACAACTTTAAAGAACATTTTTGGACAACTAGGGAACTTTTAATGTGGACTGTATATTGGACAATATGAATGTATCAATGTTAAATTTCCTGAGATAATAGCAATGTGATTATTTTCAAGAATATCCTTGCTAGAAGATACCAAAAGCTGGCCTTTGAACAGGTTAAAAAATATTCATAAACCTTTTAGCTAGGTTGATCAAGAAATAGATAATACAAAAATTAACCACTATAGATTTTTAAAGGATAAAACAAAAATTATGAACAAATTTATCTTAATAAATCCAAGAACCTGAATGAAAAGTACACATTTCTTCTTGGTAATAACAGATAAACAAATTAACAAAATTGAATCAAGAAGAAATATAACTTTGATGAGTTGCATAGTGTTTTACCTATTAAGGAAATTAAATTCTTAGTTTAAAACTTTAATGCTAAGGTAACTCTGGTTCCAAATGACCTCAGTGATTTGACTTCATAAAGTTTAAGGACTTCATAAATTTTCATAATGCTAACCCTGCACAAACTCTTTCAGAAAATAGTAGAAATACTTTCCAGTTGATTTTATGACATAAGCATTACCCTGATACCAAAACTGGGCATCAGAAGAAAATAAAGCTATTGAGTATCTCTCATAAACATGGATAAAACACTTCGTTTCAAAATATTCACAATTAGAATTCACTAATATATAATATAGCCTGAGGAAGTAAAGTTTAGCACAGAAATGCAAGGTTGGTTTAACATTCAAAGGTCAATCACTTTAATTCACTATGTTAGCAAAATTCAGGAGAAAACTCATATAATCATCTCAACCGATGTAGAAAAAGCACTTGTAGATACCCATGCATTATAAAAAGTAATAATAAAATGGACGTCTTTAACCTCAACAGGGCATCTATGCAAAAATTATGACTAACCTCATTTGTAATGATTAGACTCAGTGTTTTCCTCCATCAGATCAGGAGCATGGCAAGGATGTACATTCTCACCACTTCTATTCAATGTTGTGTTGGTTATCTTAATGAGTGAAATAAGCAATAAAAAGAAATAAAAGGCACAGACATTAGAAAGGAAGTTACTTTTTAATGTCATAAATTAACTTAACAAATGAACTTAACAAAATATGTTCACAAGTTATACATTTCAAACCACAAACACTGGCAATAAGTTTTAAAAATAAATGGAGAGATATAGTGTAATGGACTCATGGATTAGAAAAGTCAGTAGCACTAAGATCTTAATCTTCTCAAATTGATTAATGGAGTCAACAGAATCACATTCAAATGCCTAGAGGGTACCCTTTGTTAGAAACGAACAACTTGATTCTATAATTTGAATGAAAATACAAAGCTCCTAGAAAAGTAAAAATAATTTTGAAGAAAACAATAATGTTGGAGGACTAACTCTACCTGATTCCTAGGTGTACTATAAAATTCACAAATATTTTACGCAGCAAAGGAAACCATAAACAAAACAGAAAGACAACATATGGACTAGGAGAAAATATTTGCAAATAATGCAACCAACAAAGGCAAATTCAGGGAGCTAATGAAGGACAGGGAAGCTTGAGTGCTACAGTCCATGGGCTTGTAAAGAGTTGGACACGACTTAGCAACTGAACAACATACAACTCAATAAGAAAAGCCAATTCTATTAAAAAATGGGCAGAAGATGTAAGTAGACATTTATTTGAAAAAGGCATATAGGTGGCCAATAGGTAGATGAAAAATGCTCAACAGCACTAATTTTTAGAGAAATATAAATCAAAACTACAATGAGATATTACCTTACTTTGGGGAGAATGACCATCATTTAAAAACCTACAAAAGACAAATTCTGGAGAGGGTATGAATAAAAGGGAACCTTTGTAAACTGATGGTGAGAATGTAAATTAGTGTAGTCACTATGGAGAATAGTATAGGAGTTACTCAAAAAACTAAAAAATATAATTCCATATGATTTAGCAATCCCCACTACTGGGCATATGTCCAGACAAAACTATAATCTGAAAAGATGTATGCATCCCTATGTTCATAGCAGCACTATTTATAATAGCCTTAGACATGGAAACAACCTAAATGTTCATCGAAAGATGAATCGATAAATAGATATACCATACACAGAGACACATACCCACAAGAATATTATTTAGCCATAAAAAATAATGAAATCACTTGCAGTTACATGGGTGTACCTAGAGCTTATCATACTAAGAGAAGTAAGTCAGAAAGAGAAAGGCAAATATCATAAGATATCACTTATATTTGGAATCCAAAATATGACACAAATGAGCATATCTATGAAAGAGAAAAAAACTCACGGACGTAGAGAACAGACTTGTGGTTGGCAAGGAGAAGTAAGAGTTGGATTGAGAGTATGGAACTAGCAGATGCAAAATACTATATTTAGAATAGAGAAGCAATGAGATCCCATTGTATAGCAAACTATATTCAATATGCTGTAGTAAAGCATAATGGAAAAGAATATGAAAAAGAATGTTCTGTATACCAGAAACTAACACAGCATTGTAAATCAACTATACTTCAATTTTAAAAAGCCATAATGGAAAATAATTTTTAAATACTTCAGAAATAAAAGATACACAAATTGGAAAGGAAGAAGAAAATTATCTCTGCCTATAGATGATATAAGTACAAAACACTAAAAATTCTACAATCACACACACTTTAGAGTTCATGAATCAATTTAGCAACTTAGCAAAGTTGCAGGTTACAAAATTAACACACGTAAGCCAGCTGCATTTTTATACACTATCAACGAACAGTTTAAAAAGGAAATCAAAATATAATTCCATTTACGATAGTTTCAAAAAAGAATAAGATGTTTAGAAATAAGTTTAATCAATATTGCACACTGAACATTACTGAAAGGAATTTTTAAAAGGAATTAATAAATACATAAATAAATGAAAAGACACCCCATATTTATGAATTATAAGACAATACTATTAAGATGACAATATTATTAAGATGACAATATTATTAAGATGACAATACTACCCAGAGTACTCTACCAATTTGATGTAGTTCCTATCAAAATCCAAACATTTTTTTCATAAATAGAAAAACTCATTATAAAATCCATATGGAATTTGGGGGACTCCAAATAATCTAAACAATAAATAAGAATAAAATTGGAAGACTCACACTTCTTGACTTTAAAACTTACTACAAAGTTGCAGTAATCAAAACAGTGTGGTACTGGCATAAGGATAGACATAAAAATCAATGGATGGACTTCCCTAATGGTCCAATATGCCTGCCATTGCAGGGGACACAGGTTCTTTCCCTGGTCTGGGAAGATTCCACATGCCATGGAATGCTACTGTGCACCACAATTACTGAGCCCGCCCTCTAGAGCCTGCAAGCTGCAACTACTTAGCCCATTTTCCCTTGACCCCATGCTCCAAAACAGTGAAGACCCAGTGCAGCCAAAAACAAAACAAATGGAACAACACCAACAAACACCACACAATGGACTAGAATAAAGCCCTCTCCCCCGGAAAAAGAACCTAGAACTGTATTCGCACATAATGGTCAGAATGAATTCAATACTGTTGCCAAGATCATTCAATGAAGGAAAGAAGAGGTTTTTGTTTTTTAACAAAACTTACTAGGAAAACTGTACATCCACATGCCAAAGAATTATATTAGAATATTACTTTACACCACATAAAAAATTAACTCAAAATGACTCAAAGACCCAAATATAAGAGATTTAACCATAAAACCCCTAAAATAAAACATAGAGGGAAAGCTTCATGACATTAATTTTGTCAGTGTTTATTTGATAAAACATAAAAAACACATGCAACAAAAGAAAAAATAAATTGACCTTCACCAAAATTAAAAACTTCTGTGCACCAAGGGACAGTGTAAGGAGAATGAAACCACAACTTACAGAGGAGAAAAATATTTCCAAATCATATAACTGATAAGGGATTAATATCCAGAATATAGAAAGAACTCTTACAACTCAACAACAACAACAAAAAATCCAGCTTTAAAATAGGCACAAGATTTAAGTAGTCATTTTCCCAAAGAAGAAATACAAATGGTCAATAAGGAAATGAAATGGTGCTCAACACCACTGATTGTTAGGGAAATTAAAATCAAAACCATGACAAGATGTCACTTCACACTTGTCAGGATGATTATTACTACTAAATGAAAATGACAAGATGACATCAATAAAATAGAGCTTTCATTTCATAGAGCATTTTTGTTGGGAATGTAAAATGACACAGTTGCTGTGGAAAACAGTTTCCACTGTTCCTCCAAACATTATAGAATTACCAGATGACCTAGTAATCTATTGCTAGATATATACCCAAAAGAATTAAAAGCAAAGAATCGGATATTTGTACCATGATCAGAGTAGTATGCTTTTTTTTTTTTGGCTGTGCCATGTCTTAGTTGCAGCACTTGAGATCTTTAGCTGTGGCACATGGGATCTAGTTCTCTGACCAGAGTTTGAACCTGGGCCCCTAAATAGGGAACACAGAATCTTAATCACTGGACCACCAGGGAAGTCCTCACAGTAGCAATCTTCACAATAGCCTGAAGGTACAAACAACTCCCATCTATAAATGGGACATATAAATCCACTGCATAAATGAATAAACAAAATGTGGCATATACATACAATGAAACATTCAGTTCAGTTCAGTCGCTCAGTCATGGCCGACTCTTTGCGACCCCATGACCCAGCACGCCAGGCCTCCCTGTCCATCACCAACTCCCGGAGTTCACTCAGACTCACGTCCATCGAGTCCTTGATGCCATCCAGCCATCTCATCCTCTGTCGTCCCCTTCTCCTCCTGCCCCCAATCCCTCCCAGCATCAGAGTCTTTTCCAATGAGTCAACTCTTCACATGAGGTGGCCAAAGTACTGGAGTTTCAGCTTTAGCATCATTCCTTCCAAAGAACACCCAGGGCTGATTTCCTTCAGAATGGACTGGTTGGATCTCCTTGCAGTCCAAGGGACTCTCAAGAGTCTTCTCCAACACCACAGTTCAAAAGCATCAATTCTTCGGTGCTCAGCCTTCTTCACAGTCCAACTCACATCCATACATGACTACTGGAAAAACCACAGCCTTGACTAGACGGACCTTAGTCGGCAAAGTAATGTCTCTGCTTTTGAATATGCTATCTAGGTTGATCATAACTTTTCTTCCAAGGAGTAAGCATCTTTTAATTTCATGGCTACAGTCACCATCTACAGTGATTTTGGAGCCCCCCAAAATAAAGTCTGACACTGTTTCTACTGTTTCCCCATCTATTTCCCATGAAGTGATGCGGACCGGATATCATGATCTTCGTTTTCTGAATATTGAGCTTTAAGCCAACTTTTTCACTCTCCTCTTTCACTTTCATCAAGAGGCTTTTTAGTTCCTCTTCACTTTCTGCCATAAGGGTGGTGTCATCTGTACATCTGAGGTTATTGACATTTTTCCTGGCAATCTTGATTCCAGCTTGTGCTTCTTCCAGCCCAGCATTTCTCATGATGCACTCTGCATATAAGTTAAATAATGAAACGTTACTCAGCCTTAAAAAGGAAAAAAATTCTAATACATGCTACAACATGAATGAACCACAAAAATAATATACTAAGTGAAGTCAGCCAGACACCAAAAGATAAATATTGTGTTATTCCAATTATATGAGGTCCTTAGAACAGCCAAATTCATAGAGACAGAATGTGGAATAGTGGTTACTAGGGGCTGAGGAAGCAGGGGATGATGAACGATTGTTTAATAGGTACAGAGTTTCTATTTGGAATGATGTAAGAACTCTGGAAATGGATAGTGGTGATAGTTGTACAACATTGTGAGTGTAATTTAATTCCACTAAATTGTATGTATAGAAACAGTTTAAATGGCAATTTTTGTTGTATATGTTTTACAATAAGAAAACAAGGTAAACATTTATTAATAAAAAAATTGTGGTCTTGGTGTAAGGGCAGATACAGAAAACAATGAAATAATACAATCTGCAGAAATACCCCCATGTAATTATGCTCAATTAATTTTTATTTTTAATATTTTATGTATTTTTTATTTGGTTGCATCAGGTCTTAGTTGTGGCAAGTGGGATCTTCCACTGTGGCACTTGGGATGCATAGTTGACACTCTGATTGTCTAGTTGTAGAACATGCACAGACTTGGTTGCTCCATGGCATGTGGGATCTTAGTTCCCCAACCAGGGATCAAACCTGTGTCTCCTGCATTGCAGGGCAGATTCTTTACCTCTGGACCACCAGGGAAGTCCAGCGGGTTTTCAACATATCAAGATAATTCAAGGGAGTAAGTTTAGTATTTTTAACAAATGATATTTATTTGGAATAAATGAATCTTGACTCTTACACTATACACAAGTTAACTTATTATAAAAATAGAGTTTAGGGAAATATATGCAAATCATATATGTGATAATGGACTTGTATCAGAATATATAAAGAATTTTTACAACTCAATAATAGAAAGACAAATGACCTAATTTTAAAATGGGCATAAGTATCTTAATAGATATTTCTCTGAAGAAGATATGCTAATGGTTAATAAACCCATGAAAATATGCTCAAAATCATTAGCAGATAAACAAGGAAAAAAACACACACAGGGAGATACCACTTCACATACAGTTAGTTAGTTAGTTTGTTGCTCAGTCGTGTCTGACTCTTTGCAACCCCATGGACTGTAGCTACCAGGCTCCTCCCTCCATGGGATTCTCCAGGCAAGAGTACTGGAGTGGGTTGCCATTTCCTTCTCCAGGGGATCTTCCTGACCCAGGGATCGAATCCAGGTCTCCCACATTGCAGGCAGACGCTTTAACCTCTGAGCCACCAGGGACAATCTAAAAAGACTATAAGTGTTGACAAGGATGTGGAGAAATTGAAATCCTCATTCACTGCTGGTAAGGATGTTAGTTAGTAGAACCACTTTAGAAAACAGTTTGACACTTTCTCATGTTGTTAAACATGCAGGTACCATATGATGCAGAAATTCTATTTTCAGTGTATAGATATATCAGAAAAAATGAAACATATGTTCAAAAAATTATGTACACAAATGGCCATAGTAGCATTACTGAAAGTAGCCAAAATAGTGGATACAACTCAAATGTCCATTAACTGATGAATAAATAAACAAAATATGATATAGCCATACAATATATAAAATTTTTGTTTTGATGAAGCCCTTTTATAATTGTTCTTCTGTCATGATTTTCAGGATCCTCTCTGCAAAAACTTTGCTTAATTCATGATCATGAAGATATTTTCTTTTTTCTTCTTCTAACAGATTTAGCTCTTATATTTAAATTTGTCATCCAGTCTATCAGTGGTTGACACATGGCTCTAAAGTCTCCAGCTATAATTATGGATTTGTCAGTTGTTCTTTCAGTTCTATCAATTTTTACTTCTCATGTTTTGCAGATCCGCTGTTTGGTGCATATATATTTAGTATTGCTGTGTCTTCTTGGTGGATTGATCACTATATAATGCATTATACATTCAGCAAAACAAGACCAGGAGCTAACTGTGGCATGAACTCCTTATTGGAAAATTCAGACTTAAGTTGAAGAAAGTAGGGAAAACCACTAGACCATTCAAATATGACCTAAATCAAATCCCTTATGATTATACAGTGGAAGTGACAAATAGATTCAAGGGATTAGATCTGATAGAGTCCCTGAAGAACTGTGGACAGAGGTTCATGACATTATACAGGAGGCAGTGATCAAAACCATCCCCAAGAAGAAGAAATACAAAAAGGCAAAATGGTTGTCTGAGGAGGACTTAGAAATAGCTGAGAAAAGAGAGATGCAAAACACAAAGGTGAAAAGGAAAGATATATCCATCTGAATGCAGAGTTCCAAAAAATAGCAAGGAAAGATAAGGAAACCTTCCTGAGTGAACAATGCAAAGAAATAGAGGAAAATGATAGAATGGGAAAGACTAGAGAGCTCTTCAAGAAAATTAGAGATACCAAGGGAACATTTCATGCAAAGATGGGCTCAATAAAGGACAGAAATGGTATGGACCTAACAGAAGCAGAAGATATTAAGAAGATGTGGCAAGAATACACAGAAGAACCATACAAAAAGATCTTCATGACCCAGGTAGCCACAATGGTGTGATCACTCACCTAGAGCCAGATATCCTGGGAAGCAAAGTCCAATGGGCCTTAGGAAGCATCACAACGAACAGAGCTAGTGGAGGTGATGAAATTCCAGTTGAGCTATTTCAGATCCTAAAAGATGATGCTTGAGAGTACCATACTCCATATGCCAGCAAATTTGGAAAACTCAGCAGTGGCCATAGGACTGGAAAAGGTCAGTTTTGACTACAATCCCAAAGAAAAGCAAGGACAAAGAATGTTCAAACTACCACACAATTGCAATCCTCTCATATGCTAGCAAAGTAATGCTCGAAATTCTCCAAGCTAGACTTCAACAGTACGTGAACCGTGAACTTTCAGATGTTCTAGCTGGATTTAGAAAAGGCAGAGGAACCAGAGATCAAATTGTCAACATCTGATGGATCATCAAAAAAGCAACAGTGTTCCAGAAAAACATCTACTTCTGCTTTATTGACTATGCCAAAGCCTTTGACTGTGTGGGTCAAAACAAACTGAAAAATTCTTAAAGAGATGAGAGTACCAGACCACTTTACCTGCCTCCTGAGAAATCTGTATGCAGGTCAGGAAGAAACTGACACAGAACTGGACATGAAACAGATTGGTTCCAAATCGGGAAAGGAGTACGTCAAGGCTGTATATTGTCACCCTGCTTATTTAACTTATATGCAGAATACATCATGAGAAATGCTGGGCTGGATGAAGCACAAGCTGGAATCAAGATTGCTGGGAGAGAAATATCAATAACCTCAGATATGCAGATAAGAGGGAAGAAAAACTAAAGAGCCTCTTGATGAAAGTGAAAGAGAGTGAAAGAGTTGGCTTAAAACTTAACACTCAAAAAACTAATATCATGGCATCCGATCTCATCACTTCATGGCAAATAGATGGGGAAACAATGGAAACAGTGACAGAATATATATTTTTTTTACTCCAAAATCACTGCAGATGGTGACTGCAGCCATGAAATTAAAAGATGCTTGCTCTTTAGAAGAAAAGTTATGACCAACCTAGATAGCATACTAAAAAGCAGAGACATGACCTTGCCAACAAAGGCCCGTCTATTCAAAACTATGGTTTTTCCATTTGTCATGTATGGATGTGAGAGTTGGACTATAAAGAAAACTGAGTGCTGAAGAATTGATGCTTTTGAACTGTGATGCTGGAGAAGACTCTTGAGAGTCCCTTGGACTGCAAAGAGATCCAACCAGTCCATCCTGAAGGAAATCAGTCCTGACTATTCATTGGAAGGACTGAAGCTGAAGCTCCAACATTTTGGCCACCTGATGTGAAGAACTGACTCACTGGAAAAGACCCTGATCCTGGGAAAGATTGAAGGTAGGAGGAGAAGGAAACGACAGAGGATGACATGGTTAGATGGCATCAGTGACTCAATGGACATGAGTTTGAGTAAACTCTGGGGGTTGATGGTGGACAGGGAGACCTGGCCTGCTGCAGTCCATGAGGTCAAAAAGAGTCGGACACGACGGAGTGACTGAACTGAACTGAAATGACATCTGACTCTCTTTGGTTCTTGAGATCCTCTTCTTCGCTTAACTTTGTTCCATACCTATAAATATCCTTTATAATGCTGTCTTAATTTATGTACTTCTGAGCATGCCATCCATTTAGTGCAAGGGCTATAAATGATTTCAACATGCAGTCTGAATGAAGGGTGATGTTAGAAATATTCAGATTCTGATGTGAAAGTGAAAGTGAAAGTCGCTCAGTCGTATCTGACTCTTTGCGACCCCATGGACTGCAGCAAGCCAGGCTTCCTTGTCCCTCACCAACTCAGAGAGCTTGCTCAAAGTCATATCCATCAAGTTGGTGATGCCACCCAACCATCTCATCCTCTGTCATTCCCTTCTCCTCCTGTCTTCAATCTTTCCCAGCATCAGGGTCTTTTCAAATGAGTCAGTTCTCATCAGGTGGCCAAAATACTGGAGTTTCAGTTTCAGCATCAATCCTTCAAATGAATATTCAGAACTGACTTCCTTTAGGATGGACTTGTTGGATCTCCTTGCATTCCAAGGGACTCTCAAGAATCGTCTCCAGAGATCAAAAGCATCATTTCTTCAGCACTCAGCTTTCTTTATAGTCCAACTCTCACGTCTGTACATAACTACTGAGAAAACCCTAGCTTGGACTATATGGGCCTTTGTCGGCAAAGTGATGTCTTTGCTTTTTAATATGCTGTCTAGATTGGCCATAGCTTTTCTTCCAAGGAGCAAGCTTCTTTTAATTTTAGGGCTGCAGTCACCATCTGCAGTGATTTTGGAGCCAAAAAAATAAAGTCAGCCACTGTTTCCACTGTTTCCCCATCTATTTGCCATGAAGTGATGGGACCAGATGCCATGATCTTCGTTTTTTGAATGTTGAGTTTTAAGACAGCTTTTTCACTTTCCTCTTTGATTTTCATCAAGAGGGTCTTCAGTTCCTCTTCACTTTCTGCCATAAGCATGGTGTTATTTGCATATCTGAAGTTACTGATAGTTCTCCCAGCAATCTTGATTCCAGCTTGTGCTTTATTCAGCCCAGCATTTCTCATGATGTACTCTGCATATAAGTTAAATAAGCAGGGTGACAATATACTGCCTTGCTGTCCTCCTTTCCTGATTTGGAAGCAGTCTGTTGTTCCATGTCTGGATCTAACTGCTGCTTCTTGACCTGCAAACAGATTTCTCAGGGGACAGGTAAGGTGGTCTGGTATTCCCATCTCTTTAAGAATTTTCCACAGTTTGTCTTGATCCACACAATCAAAGGCTTTGGCATAGTCGAAGTAGATGTTTTTCTGGAACTCTCTTGCTTTTTTCTGATTCAGCAGATGTTGGCAATTTGATCTCTGGTTCCTTTTCCTTTTCTAAATCCAGCTGGAACATCTGGAAGTTCTCGGTTCACATACTGTTGAAGTCTAGCTTGGAGAATTTTGATCATTCCTTTGCTAGCATGTGAGAGAATTGCAATTGTGTGGTAGTTTGAACATACTTTGGCATTGCCTTTCTTTGGGATTGGAGTGAAAACTGACCTTTTCCAGTTCTGTGGCCACTGCTGAGTTTTCCAAATTTGCTGGCATATTGAGTGTAGCACTTTCACAGCATCATCTTTTAAGATCTGAAATAGCTCAACTGGAATTCTATCACCTCCACTAGCTCTGTGCTTAGTGATGCTTCCTAAGGCCCGCTTGACTTCTCACTCCAGGATGTCAGGTTCTAGGTGCATGATCACACCATCATGGTTATCTGGGTCATTAGGATCTTTTTTGTATAGTTCTTCTGTGTTTGCCACCTCTTCTTAATATTGTCTGCTTCTTTAGCACCACCAGGGAGTTCCCTAATATTTAAATGTCTTACTTGCTTACTTGCAATCTTCTCCAGTAGACTGTAAGCCTAGAGCAGAAACCATGTTTATTTTTGCCACACTGTATTGCTTGTTTCTAACATATAGCAGGTTATTAATAAATATTTTCTCTTCTACTTATTTAACAAATAAACATTAATTGAAGACCCTTTGTGTGACAGGCCCTATTTCAATTTCTGGAAACAGAAAAAATAAAGCAAATTCCTTCTTTTATAAAATGAATAAAAAATTTACATTCCAAATATCAATCTATGGGTATTAATAGCTTTTACATGACAAAAGCATTTTATGGGCAAATAAATTTAGGAAACAGTTGCTTAAAATTTGTATAAAATTTTTTGTTGCAGGCTTTATCAGTTACTTTAATAAGCAATCATGATTTTTGCAAGAGGATCTTGATATATATTCACTGTGTCTTTAGCTCTTCTATCACAGAGCTCCCTTTTCAATGAGCAGTCAAAGATAAAGATTTTAAAGTAGGTCGTAATTTGGCTGTGGGGTTGGGGCATGGTTGTTGTTTTAGATTTTTAAGTGAGTCTAAAAAGTTAGAGATTTAATTTCCCTATCTAATCCACTCTTATTTATTTCCCCACCAGAGCCCCATTGTCCTTTAACCGACTCAAAATGTATAACATAAAATGATTTTTTTTTTTGATGTGAGACATGATATATCTCTTTTAGAAGATATAAAATTTAACATTTTTTTCTGGTGATTCATGGAGTGATGTATAACTTTTTGTCTTTTTAAATTTATTTATTTTTAATTGGAGGATAATTGCTTTACAGTATTGTACTGGTCTCTACCTAACATCAGCATAAATCAGCCATAGGTTTACTCATATTCCCTCCCACTTGAACATGATTAATAACAAATTTTCCATAGAAAAGTTAGCTCCTCAAAGAGGTATAATTTCAAATTTATCCATGTTTTCTTCAGGGTCATGCCAAAACAGCCTTCATCAGTTTTACCAATTCACAAGATGGCCTACTGGGAAAACCATGTACCTTCTCATTTCTACCTCTTAAATGCTCTTTTTTCCCAGAAGAAGTCATAGTTCCATCTCTTAATCACTGTGTCTTTGGAAAAAAGATCTCCTCTTTGAACTCAGTTCTCAACCATGAAATGAGATAATAATTGCTATCTCATAGGAATGAATAAGATTATATATACATGTATATATGCATGTGGGCTTCCCTGGTGGCTCAATGGTAAAGAACCGCCTGACAACCCAGGAGATGCAGGTTCAATCCCTGAGTTGGGAAGATCCCCTGGAGAAGAAAATGGCGACCGTCTCCAGTATTCTTGCATGGGAAATCCCATGGACAGAGAAGGCTGGCAAGTTACAGACCATGGGGTTGCAAAAGAATCAGACATAACTTAGTGATAAAACAACAACAAATATATTTATGTTTATATTTATATACACATACATACGTTTCCTCTAATGACTGGGAGGTTATAGAAAAGTCTGAGAAAGAGACTAGAGTGATAAATGTGATAATGGATTCAAGTTGGCCACAGCAGTAAGAAAGCATGTCTGATTAATATAGATACAGATGAGCAAATATAGCATGGATCATCTTCTGTCATCAGAATGTAAGGAACTGTTCAACACATATACACATATTAGTGGGACATGTCAATGGGGCATAGGAGCCAACTGAAAGAATTTCCAGTGGTCAGGGTCGGAACAATCTAAGCACTGTTCACATATAAGTAGGACTGGATTATAACCAAAAGTATAAAATAAATATTCACAAACCCATATTGATATAAATAAATGACTGAACACATTAGTAAATGAAGGAGAACAGATAAATCACCCATGCAGAAGAATTTCAAATAAATTATGTAGATGCTAAAACTTAAAGGAAGGGGAGAATATGTTCCCACTAGTTAAGTGTGGGCTGCACATAGAGAATTTCTTCCAAACAGTATAACAAGGAAAGGGGGTAAGAAAGAATATCCTTACAGTGGAGAAGCCTGATGAACATTACTTCAGTCAGGTGGTCAAAGTCAACATTAATAGTGTTAAGTGATGGTGGTAGTATGTAACTTTGATATGATATTATAAAATGGAACTTCATATTTGTAATCTTCCTCCAAAAACTCCCTAAATCATACATTACACACCTATTCAGTTCAGTTCAGTTCAGTGACTCAGTCGTGTCCAACTCTTTGCGACTCCATGAATCGCAGCACGCCAGGCCGCCCTGTCCATCACCAACTCCCCAAGTTCACCCAAACTCATGTCCATCTAGTCGGTGATGCCATCCAGCCATCTCATCGTCTGTCACCCCCTTCTCCTGCCCTCAATCCCTCCCAGCATCAGAGTCTTTTCCAATGAGTCAACTTGTCATGTGAGGTGGCCGAAGTATTGAGGTTTCAGTCCTTCCAATGAACACCCAGGACTGACCTCCTTTAGGATGGACTGGTTGGATCTCCTTGGTGTCCAAGGGACTCTCAAGAGTCTTCTCCAACACCACAGTTCAAAAGCATCCATTCTTTGGTGCTCAGCTGTCTTCACAGTCCAACTCTCACATCCATACATGACCACAGGAAAAACCATAGCCTTGACTAGATGGATCTTTGTTGGCAAACTAATGTCTCTACTTTTTAATGTGCTGTCTAGGTTGATCATAACTTTCCTTCCAAGGAGTAAGCATCTTTTAATTTCATGGCTGCAATCACCATCTGCAGTGATTTGGGAGCCCCCCAAAATAAAGTCTGACACTGTTTCTACTGTTTCCCCATCTATTTCCCATGAAGTGATGGGACCGGATGCCATGATCTTCATTTTCTGAATGTTGAGCTTTAAGCCAACTTTTTCACTCTCCACTTTCACTTTCATCAAGAGGCGTTTAGTTCCTCTTCACTTTCTGCCATAAGGGTGGTGTCACCTGCATATGTGAGATTATTGATATTTCTCCCAGCAATCTTGATTCCAGCTTGTGCTTCTTCCAGCCTAGTGTTTCTCATGATGTATTCTGCATATAAGTTAAATAAGCAGGGTGACAATATACAGCCTTGATGTGCTCCTTTTCCTATTTGGAACAAGTCTGTTGTCCCATGTCCAGTTCTAACTGTTGCTTCCTGACCTGCATATAGGTTTCTCAAGAGGCAGGTTAGGTGGTCTGGTATTCCCATCTCTTTCAGAATTTTCCACAGTTTGTCTTGATCCACAGAATCAAAGGCTTTGGCATAGTCAATAAAGCAGAAATAGATGTTTTTTCTGGAACTCTCTTGCTTTTTCGATGATCCAGTGGATGTTAGCAATTTGATCTCCGGTTCCTCTGCCTTTTCTAAAACCAGCTTGAACATCCGGAAGTTCACGGTTCATGTATTGCTGAAGCCTGGCTTGTAGAATTTTGAGCATCACTTTACTAGCATGTGAGATGAGTGCAATGTATGGTAGTTTGAGCATTCTTTGGCATTGCCTTTGTTTGGGATTGGAATGAAAACTGACCTTTTCCAGTCTTGTGGCCATTGCTGAGTTGTCCAAATTTGCTGGCATATGGAGTGCAACACTTTCACAGCATCATCTTTTAGAATCACCACATACCTATTAGAATGGCCAAAATCTAGAACTCTTACAACACCAAATTCAGGCAAAGATGTGGATCAATGGGGACTGTGACTCATTGCTGGTGAGGAAGCAAAATCATGCAACCACCTTAGAAACTGGCAGTTTCTTACATAACTAAATATACTCTTATTCTTTGATGCAACAGCTGCATTCCTTGGTGGTGATGGTGGCAGTTTAGTTGCTAAGTCATGTCCAACTCTTTGTGACCCCATGGATGCCGAAGCATGCCAGGCTTCCCTGTACTTCACTATCTCCAGTAGTTAGCTCAAATTCATGTCCGCTGAGTCTGTGATGCCATCCAACCATGTCATCCTCTGTGGCCCCTTTCTCCTCCTGCTCTCAATCTTTTCCAGCATCAGGGTCTTTTCCAATCAGTCAGCTCTTTGCATCAGGTGGCCAAAGTATTGGAGCTTCAGTCAGCATCAGTTATTTCAATGAATATTCAGGGTTGATTTCCTTTAGGATTGACTGGTATGATCTCCTTGTTGTCCAAGGGACTCTCTAGAGTCTTCTCCAGCACCACAGTTTGAAAGCAAGTAGGCCTTAGGAAGCATTACTACTAACAAAGCTAGTGGAAGTGATGGAGTTCCAGCTGAGCTTTTTCAAATCCTAAAAGATGATGCTGTTAAATATACCATCAATATACCAGCAAAATTGGAAAACTCAGCAGTGGCCAAAGGGCTGGAAAATCAGTTTTCATTACAATCACAAAAAAAGGCAATGCCAAAGAATGTTCATATTACTGTACAATAGCACACATTTCACATGCTAGCAAGATTATGCTCAAAATCCTTCAAGCTAGGCTTCAACAGTATGTGAGCTGAGAAATTCCAGATGTACAAGCTGGATTTAGAAAAAGCAGAGGAATCAGAGATCAAATTACCAACATCCGTTGGCTCATAGAAAAAGCTAGGGAATTCCAGTAAAGCATCTACTTCTACTTCGTGTACTACACGAAAGCCTTTGACTGTGCAGATCAAAACAAACTGTGGAAAATTCTTAAAGAGATGGAAATACCAGGCTATCTTACCTGCCTCCTGAGAAACCTGTATACAGACAGGTCAAGAAACAACAGTTAGATCCAGACATGGAACAATGGACTGATTCCAAATTGGGAAAGGAGTACGTCAAGGCTGTATATTATCACCCTACTTATTTAATTTACATGCAGAGTGCATCATATGAAATGCTGGGCTGCATGAAGATTAAGTTAGAATCAAGTTGCTGGGAGAAATATCAATAACCTCAGATATGCAGAAGACACAACCCTAATGCCAGAAAGTGAAGAGAACTAAATAGCTTCTTGATGAAGGTGAAAGAGGAGAGAGAAAAAGCTGGCTTAAAACTCAGCATTCAAAAAACTAGATCATGGCAACCAATCCCATCACTTCGTGGCAAATCAATGGGGAAAAAGTAGACATAGTAGCAGATTATATTTCCTTGGGCTCCAAAATCACTGTGGACAGTGACTGCAGCCACAAAATTGAAAGACATTTGCTCCTTGAAAGGGAAGCTATGACAAACCTAGACAGCATATTAAAAAGCAGAGACATTAGTTTGCCAACAAAGGTTTGTCTAGTCAAGGTTGTGGTTTTTCCAGTAGTCATGTATGGATGTGAGAGTTGGACTGTAAAGAAAACTGAGTGCCAAAGAATTGCTGCTTTTGAGCTGTGGTGTTGGAAAAGACTCTTGAGGGTCCCTTGGACTGCAAGGAGATCCAACCAGTCCATCCTAAAGGAAATCAGGCCTGGAGTTCATTGGTAGGACTGATGTTGAAGCTGAAACTCCAATAATTTGGCCACCTGATGCAAAGAGCTGACTCATTTGAAAAGACCCTGATGCTGGGAAAGATTGAGGGCAGGAGGAGAAGGGGACAACAGAGGATGAGATGGTTGGATGGCATCACCGACTCAATGGACATGAGTCTGGGTAAACTCTGGGAGTTGGTGATGGAAAGGGAGGCTTGGCATTCTGTGGTTCATGGGGTTACAAAGAGTCAGACAGGACGAAAGACTGAGCTGACCGACTGAGCTTACCTGGAGAGGGCTCTTTCTCCCAAAATTTTAATTAATCTAAATGAATGTTGGTGTATTTTAAAATATGACTTTTTGTAATTTATCCCACTAGAATGGTCCACAGGCATCTTAATTTCAACATTTCTAAAATATTTTCTAACCGTTTTTATTATGATATATTACATATCGACAGAAGAGGGGAAAAAGCCACAGAGAAAGGGAATATATTTGCAACACATAAAACTTACCAAGAACTCATTATAGAAAAAATACGTATAAAAATCTCCTTCAAATCTTCAAAATGTAAACAACCTAATAGGAAAAAAAAAGTAAAAGACATATATTTTACAAAAGGGAAATCCAGTGCCCATAAATAAATTAAAACAGCTCAATTTAATTAGTAATCAGGAAAATTCATTTTAAATCATAATGATAATTCCACTTGTAGATAGGATATAGGGGAGGATAGATCAATGTTCTGCTGAAATAATTTTTTAAAAGTGGACAAATTACAAAAAATCATATTTTAAAAGATACCAGCATTCATTTCAATGAATTAAAATTTCAGAAAGAAGCGACCACTCCATGTAAGCTGACAATAGCCAACTATTTTTTTTCTTCATTATACTTTTTAATTCCAGGCACAGACTGAAGAACTGGCCTTGGCCTAGTCAGAGAGACTCCTTTGGAAAAAACAGAAAATCATTTGATAGCTGGCATAATGGATCAGAATTTAGAGGTACCTCAAATGTGCAGCCAGTTTATTACATGGGATTTTTTGACAGTGAATCAGAAAGCTGGTGGGCCTGGGCCAGGGAGGCAGAAAAATGTTCGAGGTGTTTAGGAGACAACGAATCTCATTAGAGTGAAACAATTCAGTTCAGTTCAGTCACCCAGTCATGTCCGACTCTTTGCGATGCCATGGACTGCATCATGCCAGACTTCCCTTTCCATCACCAATTCCCAGACTTGCTCAGACTCAAGGCTTAGCATTTTCCAAAACTAATAAGAAAGATAGCAAAATAACAGATTCAAGAATTTCAGGATAAATGCAAAGATAACATTCCCAGATAAAATTTAGTAAAACTGCTGAAAATCAAAGGAAGGAAACCTAAAATTTTAAAAACAGAGAAGAAAGGTAGCATTTCCTTTAAAAGAGCAACAATAGGATCTCTAACTGACTTCCAGTAGAAGTTGAAAAGATCATGGAATGACATCATTAAATTGTTAAGTGAAAATATCTCCCAACATAGAATTCTGTACCCAACAAAAATATTCTTCAAAATGAGGTAAGATAAAGACAGAAAGCAAGCTAAATGAATTTGTTGCCAGAAGACTCACAGAACAATAAATTCTAAAAGGTCTTCAGGCTGAAGGAAAATTATATAGAAAAAGTACAGAGCTGCAGAATGTAATGAAGTGTAAATACATGGTTTACTGCAAAAGAATACAGGTTTTTCAGAAGGCAACAATAACAATAATATTGTCTTGTGGGGCTTGTTACATATATAGAAATAAAATATATGGTAACAATGCTACATGTGAAACAAGGGAGATGGAGCTAAACTACTGTATATTTTGCTATTGTGGTAGAAGTTTTTATTTATTTTGACTGTATTTACTGACTTATCTACTAATGATTATAAGCTAAGGATTAAAACAGAGATTTCTAGAATATTGCCCATTTTTTAGCCAGTTCTATGTGGCTGTGAAGTACTTGATATGGCCAGTTCAAGTTGAGATGTACTATAAAAGTAAAACACAGGTTTGGAAGAAATAGTATAAAAAAGAATATAGAATATTTTATTAACAACTTTTATATTGATTACATTTTGAAATGATAATACCGTGGGTATATTTTGTTAAATAAAAACATTCTTTAAAGTAATTTTACCTCTCTCTGTTTGCTTTGTTAATGTGGCTACTAGAAAATTTTAAATTACATCTATAACTTGTATTATATTTCTATTGAACTGATCTAGAGCAGTGATTCTCAACCAGGGTTGATTTGGCCACCCCAGGGAACATTTGGTAATGTCTTGAATTTTTTTGGATGTCACAATCTTGTCAGGGGGGTTGGGAAGGTGCTGCCACTGCATATAGGTCAGATATGTTGCTGAATATCTTATAATTCACAGGACGCAAGAATTATCTGGTCCAAAATGTCAATAGTAGAGACGTCCCTGGCAGTCCAGTGGTTAAAGGCTTTGCCTTCCAATGTAAGTGATGTGGGTTTGATCTCTGGTTGAGGAGCTAACATCCCACCTGTCTCATGGCCAAAAAATCAAAATATAAAAAACAGAAGTAATACTGTAACAAATTCAATAAAGACTTTAAAATTGGCCCATAAAAAAAAACTTTAAAAAATGTCAGTAGTGCTGAGATTGGGGAAACCACATTCCAAAGTGATCCTTTATATAATAATGAAATAAAATATGGAAACAAAAATTCACCAGTACAAATAAAGAAAATTATGATCACTACCATAGGAAAGGAGAAATAAGAAAACAAAGATTGGATGAAACAAATAGGAAACAAAAAGAAATATGATAGATTTAAATCTAAATATATCAGCACTTACATGTATATTGACACTGATTAAAAGACACTGACAGAATGACTGAAAACAACATCCAAATATATACTGTTTATAGGAGGCATGCTGTGAAATAAGAATAGATAAAGGTTGAGAATTAACTCTAGTCAAAAGAAAACTGTCATAGCTATATTAATGTGAGAAAAAGTAAACTTTAAGGCAAGATGTGTTGCTAAGTATAAACAGACATTTGATAATGTTTAAAGTATTGATTCAAAAGGAACATGTAACAATCCTAAATATAAACACCTAATATCACTCAAAATATATCAGCTCAGTTCAGTTCTGTCGCTCAGTCATGTCCGACTCCTTGCCATGCCATGAACTACAGCATGCCAGGCTTCCGTGTCCATCATCAATTCCTAGAGCTTACTCAAACTCATGTCCATCAAGTCGGTGATGCCATCCAACTATCTCATCCTCTGTCATCCCCTTCTCCTCCCACCTTCAATCTTTCTCAGCAACAGGGTCTTTTCAAATGAGTCTGTTCTTCCCATCAGGTGGCTAAAGTACTGGAGTTTCAGCTTCAGCATCAGTCCTTCAAATGAATATTCAGGACTGATTTCCTTTAGGATTGACTGGTTTAATCTCCTTGCAGTCCAAGGGACTCCCAAGAGTCTTCTCCAACACCACAGTTCAAAATTATTAATTCTTTGGCGCTCATCTTTCTTTGTAGTCCAACTCTCATATCCCTATGTGACTACTGGGAAAACCATAGCTTTGACTAGATGGACTTTTGTTGGCAAAGTAATGTATCTGCTTTTTAATATTCTGTCTAGGTTTGGAGACTCAGATGGTAAAGCATCTGCCTACAATGCGGGAGACCCGGGTTCAATCCCTGGGTTGGGAAGATCTCCTGGAGAAGGAAATGGCAACCCACTCCAGTATTCTTGCTTGGAAAATCCTATGGACGGAGGAACCTGGTAGGCTACTGTCCATGGGGTCTCAAAGAGTGAGACACGACTGAGAGACTTTACTCACTAGGTTTGTCATAGCTTTTCTTCCAAGGAGCAAGCGTCTTTTAATTTCATAGCTGCAGTCACCATTTGCAGTGATTTTGGAGCCCAAGAAAATAAAGTCTGTCACTGTTTCCATTGTTTCCCCATCTATTTGTCATGAAGTGATAGGACCGGATGCCATGATCTTTGTTTTTTGAATGTTGAGTTTTAAGCCAGGTTTTTCACTCTTTCCTTTTCAACAAGAGGCTCTTTAGTTCCTCTTCACTTTCTGCCATAAGGGTGGTGTCATCTGCGAATCTGTTATTGATATTTCTCCCAGAAATCTTGATTCCAGTGTGTGCTTCATCCAGCCTGGCATTTCGCATAATGTACTCTGCAGAGAAGTTAAATAAGCAGAGTGACAATATACAACCTTGACGTACTCCTTTCCTGATTTGGAGCCAGTCTGTTGTTCCATGTCCAGTTCTAACTGTTGCTTCCTGACCTGCAGATTTCTCAGGAGGCAGGTAAGGTGGTCTGGTAAGGAGGCTTCCCTGATAGCTCAGTTGGTAAAGAATCCACCTGCAATGCAGGAGACCCCATTTCGATTCCTGGGTCGGGAAGATCTGCTGGAGAAAGGATAGGCTACCCACTCCAATATTCTTGGGCTTCCTTGGTGGTTCAGCTGGTAATGAATCTGTCTGCAATGCAGGAGACCTGGGTTCGACCCCTGGTTTGGGAAGATCCCTTGGAGAAGGGAAAGACTACCCACTCCAGTATTCTGACCTGGAGAATTCCATGGACTATATAGTCTATGAGATCGCAAAGAGTCGGATATAACTGAGTGATTTTCACTTTCACACAAAGGCTTTGGCATAGTCAATAAAGCAGAAGTAGATGTTTTTCTGGAACTCTTTTGCTTTTTCGAGGATCCAACGGATGTTGGCAATTTGTTCTCTGGTTCCTCTCTGCCTTTTCTAAATCCAGCTGGAACATCTGAAGTTCACAGTTCACATGCTATTGAAGCCTGGCTTGGAGAACTTTGAGCATTATTTTGCCAGCATTTGAGATGAATGCAATTGTGAAAAATAGTTTGAACGTTCTTTGGCATTGCCCTTACTTTGGAACTGGAATGAAAACTGACTTTTTCCAGTCCTGTGGCCACTGCTGAGTTTTCCAAATTTGCTGGCATATTGAGTGCAGCACTTTCACAGCATCATCTTTTAAGATTTCAAATAGCTCAAGTGGAATCCCATCACCTCCACTAGCTTTGGAATGATGCTTCAAAATATGTAAAAGAAAGCAAAAGGTAAAGAAGGAAACGGAAAAAATCTGTTAGAGAAACTGTATCCAAAATTAAAACTCTTTCCACAAACAAAATTCCAGGCATATATGATTTCATTGGTAAATTATTCCTCACATTTAATGAAAGAAATAATACCAGTATTAACACACTCTCTCAGACTATAGTGAAAGAGTAAACAGTTCCCAACTTGTTTTACATAGCCAGCACAACCCTAATTACAAAACCTGACAGTGAGATTACAAAAACAGAAACTTACAGGCCAGTATCTCCCATGAAGCTAGATGCCAAAATCCTAAACAAAGTATTAACAAATCAAACCCTGTGATATGTAAGAAGAATACCACATCATGACCAAGTTAGATTTATTCCAGGAAGCAAGCATGGTTTAAAAGTAGGAAAATTAATTAATTCACTACATTAACAGAATAAGAGGGAAAACAATTTGATCATCTCAATTGCTGCAGCAAAACCATTTGCTAAAGTTTGACATGCGTTCATGATAAAAAAAAAAAAAAACTTTCAGCAAACTAAGAAAAAAAGGAGAACTTTAAAAATCTTTTAAATGTTATTTATATGTCATCTAAACCTTCCCCTAAACTTGGGAAGATGACATCAATGTTCACTACTCTATTCAGCACAGGCAGGCCTAACTCAGTTTATTGCCCTTCACTTTATTACACTTCACAAATACTGTGTCTTTTTACAAACTGAAGGTTACCCTGTGTTATCAGATGGTTGTTAGCATTTTTTTAACAATATATACATTTTTATAGACATAATGCTCTTTCAAACTTAATAGATTATAATATAGTGCAAACTTGTGGCTCAGATGGTAAAGAATCTGCCTGCAATGCAGGAGACCTGACCCCAAGCCCTGTGTTGGGAAGATTCCCTGCAGAAGGGAATGGGCTACCCATTCTGGTATTCTTGCCTGGAAAATCTCAAGAACAAAGGAGCATGGTGGGCTACAGTCCATGGGGTTGCAAAGAATCGGACACAACTGAGTGACTAACACTTTCACTTCACACATACTGTAAACATAACTTTTACCTGTACTGGAACACAAAAAAATTTGTTTTATGTGTACTGGGAAACCAAAAAAGTCTGGGGTTTCTTTACAGTCTGCAGGCTCAAATGTTCCAGGCTCCATAATTTCTGACTTGAACACTACAAAGATGACACTAAATTTACTTCCTTCAGGAAGACATTAAAACGTAGAAAGTTAGACTTCCTTGATGGTCCATTGTTTGAGAATTGGCCTGCCAGTTCAGGAAACATGGGTTTGATCTCTGGTCTGGGAAGATTCCACACACCTCAGGGCAACTAAGGCTGTGTGCCGTGACCACTGAAGTGTGTGTGCCTTAGAGCCCAGGCTCCACAACAAGAGAAGAAATTGCAATGAGAAGCCTGTGAACCACAGTTAGAGAGAAGCCCCCTCTCTCTGCAATACTAGAGAAAGCCCGGGTGCAGCAACAAAGACCCAGTGCAGCCAGTAAACAAACAGATAAATAAAAATTTTTAAAAATATTAACAAATGTGAGGTGTTAGTGACATACCAAATTAAGATTTAAATGATAACCCTGTATGTGAGATAGGAAAAGAGACACAGATGTATAAAATGGACCTTTGGACTCTGAGGGAGAGGGAGAGGGTGGGATGATTTGGGAGAATGGCACTGAAACATGTATACTATCATGTAAGAAATGAATCGCCAGTCTATGTTTGATACAGGATACAGGATGCTTGGGGCTGGTGCACAGGGATGATCCAGAGAGATGATATGGGGTGGGAGGCGGGAGGGGGGTTCAGGATTAGGAACTCATGTACACCCGTGGCGGATTCATGTCAATGTATGGCAAAACCAATACAGTATTGTAAAGTAAAATAAAGTAAAAATAAAAACTAAAAAAAAAAACACATAGAAAGCTGTTCATATTCCCAGAAACAATTTTAGTAGTTAGGTGATTTAAGTAGGGGACAGATGATTTTCCCCAAGGCAGGTCCAGCAATCAGTAGATCTACAATCTTTCCTTAAGAGTAACCATGAGAGCAATAAAAATGGGCAAATCAGGCCAGCATAGCTCATTCTTGTGTTCATTCATCAGGGGCTTTCCTGGTGGCTCAGTGTTAAAGAATCCACCTGCCATTGCAGGAGACATGGCTTCGATTCCTGATCCAGAAAGATCCCACATGCCGCAGAGCAACTATTGTGCTCTAGAGTCTGGGAGCCATGACTAATGAAGCTTGTGTACCCTAACCCTAGAGTTTGTGCTAGGGTTACACAGAGAAGCCACTGAAATGAGAAGCCAACACCTGCAAGGATAAAGTAGCCCTTGCTTGCTGCAACTAGAGAAAAGCCTTCACAGCAGCGAAGACCCAGCACAGTCAAACGTTAAATAAATAAATAAATAAACAAAATTTTAAAGAATGAAATATAATGGCATTAAACATTACATGAAACAACGGACAGGTTCAAAATTGGGAAAGGAGTACATTACGGCTGTATATTGTCACCCTACTTTTATTTAACTTACATGCAGAGTGCATCATGAGAAATGCTGGGCTGCATGAAGATCAACCTGGAATCAAGATTGCTGGGAGAAATATCAATAACCTCAGATATGCAAATGACACCACTCTAATGGCAGAAAATGAAGAGGAACTAAAGGGCCTTTTAAGGGTGAAAGAAGAGAGTGAAGAAGCTGGCTTAAAATTCAACATTCAATAAACTAAGATCATGGCATCCAGTCCTATCACTTCATGGCAAATAGATGGGGAAAAGTGGAAACAGGGCAGATTTTATTTTCTTGGGCTCCAAAATCACTGTGGATGGTGACTGCAGCCATCAAATTAAAAAACGCTTGCTCCTTGAAAGGAAAGCTATGAGAAACCTAGGCAGCATATTAAAAAGCAGAGATATCACTCTGCCAGCAAAGGTCCAAATAGTCAAAGCTATGGTTTTTCCAGTAGTCATGTATGGATGTGAGAGTTGGACTATAAAGAAAGCTGAGAGCCCAGTAATTGATGCTTTCGAACTGTGGTGCTAAAGAAGACTCTTGAGAGTCCCTTGGACTGCAAGGAGATCAAACCAGTCAATCCTAAAGGAAATCAGCCCTGAATATTCATTTGAAGGACTGATGCTGAAGGTGAAGCTCCAATACTTTCGCCACCTAATACAAAGAGATAACTCATTGGTAAAGACTTGGATGCTGGGAAGGATTGAAGGCAAAAGGAGAAGGGGGTGGCAGAGGACGAGATGGTTAGATAGCATCACCAACTCTGTGGACGTGAGTTTGAGCAAAGTCCGGGAGATAGTGAAGGAGAGGGAAGGTAGGAGTGCTGCAGCTCATGGGATCGCAAAGAGTTGGACATGACTTAGTGACTGAACGACAAAACATTATAAAATGTAGAAATGACTGTCTTCATAGTACTTTTTTAAAATAGCACTTAAAAGTTAATTTATCATATTTAAACATTTGAAAATAACCATAAACAGAACAGTATATTCCTAAAATGTCACAGAATTATTTAGGATTAATTACCTTACACCAATCTGATGGGCATTTGATAGTTTATACAGGTATACCTAAAATTCAGTCTCATAGTACTATTACAGTCACAACACTCATCTTTAAATCAACAAAAGATGTCTCAATATCACATTGACACTTACTAGAAACCACTTTTTAGTTCCTATATTCATGTTTAAAGTAATCTCTAAATTGTAAAACATTAATACAGCAAAAATATAGTCAAATGCTTTTACAAGACTTGGTATTGCATTTATTTCATTGTAAACCATTTTCTTTTTTAATTAGAAACTGAAGTTAAAATTCTCAAAAGATGTAAATTGGCAGCCAACCTCTCAAACATTAATGTAACATCACAAATTAAAATCTAATAGTTGCATATTTTAAATTATATTTGAGATTGTCTCATCCATTACATTCGCATTGGTTTTGATAATGATCTGATGTAAACTTTTCACCAATTTCTAAAACAGTTTCTGGTACAGTTTAGTCTGAATAACTTATGATGTTTTAATAGCAGGAAATCCTGTTGCTAAATTTGTTAATATTCATCTACTACTAGGATTTTAATGGTAATTTGCTCTTGTAAACATAAGGTCAAAAGTATTATTCGGGAATGTGTACGCAAAACCACGTTTGGAAGAAAATGTACCACAGTAAACTCTTAACAGAAATGCAATTCAAGGATTTAGAAATTTATCATTTTAATGACACAAGAAATAAGCATTTCTCCTAAGAAGCCACCTGTAACACATTAAGTATAAATCATAGTTTCTCAAGTGCTGTTTTGGGACCTTTATGTTGCAATTCCAGATGCATAAGTTAGGTTGATTAAGCAAGGGTATTGTAATTGGAGTGAGCAAAAAGAAAGTGATGAAAGGCAGGCCTTAAAATAAGTTAAGGGAGAAACACTTTGGAATTTAAACTTGATATAGAGTAAGTGTGGTGAAAAATAATATAGCATAAAGTAAGTAAACTTTAAATTTATAAACATCTATATGGCAGAGGAACATTTGTTTACTGGCCTTATTAGATTTATTGTTTTTAAATCGTGGCTTGGAAAGATTCCCTCTTATTAAAAAATATAACAAAATAGCACCAAAAGTTTAAATTGGATGAAAAATTGTATTTTAACATGTAAATATCCATATAAAAACTAGAGTTCAGTCTTAACCCTAGAACCTCTTAAAACTTTTGCTAAAATTCTTCATTATTTTTCAACAATACTTTTATAATACTTACAAAGTACCAGTTACTATTCTAATCACTTCATAAATAAGAAATCATTAAATACTTATAATAACCTCATGAGTTAAGTATATTTTCATTTTACAAACAAGGAAACACATTACTTTTAGCTGGGTGAAACCTCCAACAGATAGAACTTCAGCTACTTGTCCAAGGTCACAAAGTTAGTAAGTAGCAGAACCAGACTAAACCCAGACAATCACTCCAAAGACTATGTATGATCCTATCTACAATATGCTATATTATGCTTAATATGAAGTCTTCAGAAGATTAACTGGTATCAGAAAATAGTAAATCATTTTGAATTTTTTTAATTGAATGAAATGTCAATGAATATAAAGGCTAAGGGTATGAACTATTAGGTTGGTGCTCTCCTAGTTAAAAAAGAGTCTGAAATGTAGTACTTGGGTGCAGTTTCAAAAACTATAGAATGATCTCAAGTCATTTCCAAAGCAAACCATTCAGTGTCACAATAATCCAAGTCTATGCCCCAATGCTGAAGATTAATGGTTCTATAAAGACGTACAAGACCTTCTAGAACTAACACCAAAAAAGATGTCTTTTTCATCATAGGGGACTGAAATGCAAAAGTAGGAAGTCAAGAGATACCTGGAGTAACAGGCAAGTTTGGTCATGGAGTACAAATGAAGCAGGGCAAAGGCTAATAGAGTTTTGTCAAGAGAATGCACTGGTCATAACAAACACTGTCTTCCAACAAGATGAAAATTGACACTACATGTGGACATCACCAGATGGTCAACACCAAAATCAGATTGATTATATTCTTTGCAGCTAAAGATGGAGAAGCTCTATACAGTGAGCAAAAACAAGACTGGGTGCTGACTGTGGCTCAGATCATGAACTCCTTATTGCCAAATTCAGACTTAAATTGAAGAAAGTAGGGAAAACCACTAGGCCATTCAGGTATGACCTAAGTCAAATCCCTTATGATAATACAGTGGAAGTGACAAATAGATTCAAGGGATTAGATCTGAAGACAGAGTGCCTGAAGAACTATGGATGGAAGTTCGTAACATTGTACAGGAGGCAGTGATCAAAACCATCCCCAAGAACAAAAAAGGCAAAATAGTTGTCTGAGGAGGGCCTTACAAATAGCTGAGGAAAGAAGAGAAGCTAAAGACAAAGGAGAAAAAGAAAGATATATCCATCTGAATGCAGAGTTCCAAAAAATAGCAAAGAGAGGTAAGAAAGCCTTAAGTGAACAGTGCAAAGAAACAGAAGAAAGCAATAGAATTGGAAAGACTAGAGATCTCTTTAGGAAAATTAAAGATACCAAAGGAACATTTGGCATCTCTAATTTGGAAGGACTGATGCTAAAGCTGAAACTCCAATAGTTTGGTCACCTGATGTGAAGAACTGAGTTATTTAAAAAGACCCCGATGCTGGGAAAGATTGAAGGTGGGAGGAGAAGAGAATGACAGAGGATGTGATGGTTGGATGGCATCACTGACTTGATGGACATGAGTTTGAGCAAGCTCTGGGAGTTGGTGATGGACAGGGAAGCCCAGTGTGCTGCAGTATATGGTGTCGCAAAGAGTTGGACACGACTGAGCAACTGAACTGAACTGAAAGGAACGTTTCATGCAAACATGGGCACAATGAAGGACAGAAATGGTATGGACCTCACAGAAGCAGAAGAGATTAGGAAGAAGTGGCAAGAATACACAGAAGAACTATACTGAAAAGGTGAAATGGTCTTAATGACCTGGATAACCACAATGGTGTGATCACTCACCTAGAGCCAGATATCCTGTAGTGTGAAGTCAAGTGGGCCTTAGGAAGCATCATTATGAACAAAGCTAGTGGAATTGATGGAATTCCAGTTGTGCTATTTCAAATCCTAAAAGATGATGCTGTGTAAGTGCTGCATTCAATATGCTAGCACATTTGGAAAACTCAGCAGTGGCCAAAGGACTGGAATATCAGTTTTCATTCCAATTCCAAAGAAGGGCAATGCCAAAGAATGTTCAATCTACTTCACAATTGCACTTGTTTCACATACTAGCAAGATAATGCTCAAAATCCTTCAAGCTAGGCTTCAGTAGTATGTGAGCTGAGAAATTCCAGATGTTCCAGCTGGATTTAGAAAAGGTGGAGGAATCAGAGATCAAACTGTCAACATCTATTGGAGCATAGAAAAAGCAAGGGAATTCCAGAAAAACATCTATTTCTGCTTCATTGACTATGCTAAAGCCTTTGACTATGTGGATCATAACAAACTGTGGAAAATTCTTAAAGAGATGAGAATACCAGACCACCTTACTTGCCTCCTGAGAAACCTGCACGTGGGTCAAGAAGCAACAGTTAGATCCGGACATGAAACAATGAACTGGTTCCAAATTGGGAAAGGAGTACATCAAGGCTGCATATTGTCACCCTGTTTATTTAACTTATATGCAGAGAGCAACATGTGAAATGCTAGGCTGCATGAATCTTAAGTTGGAATCAAGATTGCTGGGAGAAATATCAATAATCCCAGGTATATAGATGACACCACCCTTATGGCAGAAAGTGAAGAGGAGCTAAATAGCTTCTTGATGAAGGTGAAAGAGGAGAGAGAAAAAGCTGGCCTAAAACTCAACATTCAAAAAACTAAAATCATGGTATCTGGTCCCATCACTTCATGGCAAATAGATGGGGAAAAAGTGGAAACAGGGGCAGATTTTATTTCTAGGGGCTCTGAAATCAGTGCAGATGGTGACTGTAGTCATGAAATTAAAAGACATTTGCTCCTTGAAAGAAAAGCTATGACATAGCTAGACAGCATATTAAAAAGCAGAGACATCACTTTGTCAATAAAATCCATATAGTCCAAGCTATGATTTTTCCAGTAGTCATGTATGGGTGTGAGAGTTGGATGATAAAGAAAGCTGAGTGCCGAAGAATTGATGCTTTTAACTGTGTTGTTGGAGAAGACTCTTGAGAGTCCCTTGCACAGCAAGGAGATCAAACCAGTCAATCCTGAAGGAATCAACCCTGAATATTCATCAGAAGCACTGATGCTGAAGCTGAAGCTCCAGTCACTTGGCCACTTGATGTGAAGTGTCAACTTGTTGGAAAAGTCCCTGATGCTAGTAAAGATTGAAGGCAGTAGGAGAAGGGGGCAACAGAGGATGAGATGGTTGGTAGGTAGGCATCATCGACTCAAAGGACATGAGTTTGAACAAACTCTGGGAGACAGTGAAGGACAGGAAAGCCTGGCATATCGAAGTTCATAGGGGTCACAAAGAGCCAGACATGACTGAGCAACTGAACAACAACAACAAAAGCAATTATGGTTTCATACTCTGAATTTTAAAATTATTATAACTAGTCTCAAACACATCTTTATTAATTAAAATAGGAACCATTACAATCAACATATTTTGCCAATAAGAAATAAGTTTGTTTATTCTGGTAGCATAAAAATCCATGCTTCAGGATTTGATGAACTCTTGGAAAGCATTTTCTGCATCCTGCTGGTTGTGGAAGCATTTTCCCTACAAAAGTTTTGGAGCTTCTTCTTAGTCCAACCACTGAGAGGGTAATTGCTGGTTATTCAAATAAATTCCACTTTTTGTCACAGATCACTATCTGATTGAGAAATGATTTATTGTTGTTGAGTACAGTAAGAAAAGAGGACACTTGAAAATGACGACTGTTTTGATTTGTGGTCAGCTCATGAATCACCCTCTTATCCAGCTTTTTCACCTTTCCAATTTGCTTCAAATGCCAATTGACCATAGAATGGTCTATGTTGAAATCTTGGGCAACTTCTCCTGTTTTCGTAAGAAGATCACTTTCGATGATCCTCTCAGTTGGTTGTCGTCAACTTCCAATGGCCAATTACTGTGCTCATCTTCAAGGCTCTCATCTCCTTTGCAAAACTACTTGAACCACCATGACACTGTATATTAGTTAGCAGTTCCTGGGCCAAATGCATTGTTGGTGTTGCAAGCTGTCTCTGCTGCTTTACCATTTTGAAATCGAACAAGAAAATTTCTCACATTTGCTTTTTGTCTAACATCATTTCCATAGTCTAAAATACATATAAAATAAACAGTAAGTAATAATTCATTAGCAAAATATATAAAGCAAGAAATGCACATTAAAATGATGTATAACATAATCACATTAATTTAAGAATGTGATATCAAATGGCAAATTTCAACAATGCAAAACCAAGATTACTTTTGAGCCAACCTGATACATTATATTAAATACTTTAATTCCTAATGAAGTTTGTCAACAAATTTTCATAGAGATTTTACTTGAATACTTCCAGTGACAGGGAACTCATATTCAGAAAGACAATTTTATTTTCAAAAATTAAATTTTTACTGAACTGCGTCTACTTTAGTTTTTTTATCCTATATCTAACTTATCTTCTGAAGTCATACAAAATCAATCTTTTGTACAGTTGCTCTTCAAATATTTGTGAAAGAAGTAATTATATTCTAATTTCCCCTGACCCAAGCTAAACATTCAATTTCCTTCAAAATTTCTTTTTGTACAAGGTGAAATTTCCTTACATTTCTACTTTTGTCCTCTGGACATGCTCCAATTTGTCTTGTATCATTTAACTTGTAGCAGTACCAAACCAATTTCCATATTCAAGAAGCATTTTGGCCATAATAGAGTAACAACATTATATTTCATTGTAAATATTGTTTATATAGATCAATATTGACTTTTTTAGACAGCATTTATAGACTTTACACTAGGTTTATTATAAAATAAAACCTCTAAGATTTTCTTTCACATATGCTTCAGCTAACAAACATAATTTACTTGTCCAATTGACTTTTGAACATAAATTCAAAATAATTTCATTTCATGAAATTGGAGATCATCCTATCAGTCTGTTGAGATCTTTTAAAATCTTGGTTATCCCTTTAAACATTTATCCCTTCTCATTTTTCTCAATCAAACCTAGTTTGGACACTATCAGTGCTTATTCAACATAGTAATTTATATACCAAACATGAAAGAAACAGAGCTCTACTATTAGCCATTTAGAAATTTATTTATTAAATAATCTGCTCATTTTATAACAGTTTTAGATATATGGACTTATATTACAATGATAGTACAGAGAGATATACCCCATCCTATCACTAACTTTTAATACCAAAGACTGCCTCCAGTTTAAAACATCTATGATTCTTATTATTGTCTTTGAAAATGAAAGTGAAAAGTGAAAGTTGCTCAGTTGTATACAACTCTTCACAACCCCATAGATTTCTCTGTGAAGTCCATGGAATTCTCCAGGCCTGAATACTGGAGTGGGTAGCCGTTCCCTTCTCCAGGGGATCTTCCCAATGCAGGGATCGAACCCAGGTCTCCCTCATTGCAGGCTGATTCTTTACCAGCTGAGGTACCAGGGAAGCCCATTATTGTCTTTAATAAATATTTTTTAAAACTAAAAATTAACTTTATTGCATAATTATCAAGTCAATATGCCTATGTTATCCACTATCTGTTGTCAAAAGGGATTAGGTGCAGAGAGTATTAGCTGAATTCCAAACAACATATAATGGTTTCCTTCTTCTAATAAAGGTCTATTAATACTTTCAAATGACATTATCCAAAGAAAATAAGAGGTTCTTCTTATTGAACATGGGCTATGTGCAATTATGACTGAAAAAGATTAAAGAACAAAGTATCAGAACCTGAAAATAAATCAATTAATTAAAGTTGTTAAATATGCAAACAAAATCTTAGCATCCAGAAGTATAGGACAATATATGGCAAACAATCTGTAATTATTCCTCTTTACACTGGGTAGCTATTATGCCATTGTAAGCTAGCAATGGAAATGACAACCCACTCCAGTACTCTTGCCTGGAAGAGTCCATGGACTGAGGAGCCTGATAGGCTACAGTCCACGGGGTCTTAAAGAGTCGGACATGACTGAGCGACTTCACTTTCACTTTCAAGCTAGCAGTAAGTTCTGTAATCTCAAAAAGACAGGACTTTTAGAGACAGTACTGTAAATGATGAAAATGTTGAGAAGTAGAAAGTAACAATAAAGGTTAAAGTCCACCTGAAACTATCACAACATTTTAATTGACTATACTCCAATATAAAATAAAAAGGTAAAAAATAATAATAGAGGTTAAACAACTCTATTACTTTAGAGAAAGGACATATACAGAGTTATTTAACAGTGCTCTTAAAGATTAAGGCACTTATCTTTCTCTAGTTGCTTTAGGTATAAGGTTACTTTGTTTATTTGTGATTTTTCTTGTTTCCAGAGCTAATTGTATTGCTATAAACTTCCCTCTTAGAGCTGCTTTTGCTGTGTCTCATTGGTTTTGGATTGTTAAGCTTTCATTTTTCTCTAGGTAACTTTTTATTTCCTCTTTAATTTCTTTAGTAATCCATTGGTTGTTCAGTACCATATTGTTTAGCCTCCACATGTTTGTGTTATTTACATTTTCTTTAAATAGTTTACTTCTAATCTCATAGCATTGTGATCAGAAAACATGCTTGATATGATTTCAGTTTTCTTATATTTATCAAGGCTTGATTTGTGGCCCAAGATGTGATCTATTCCAGGAAATGTTCCATGTGCACTTGAGAGGAAAGTGTTTTCTGCTATTTTTGGATGGAATGCTCTACAAATATCAATTAAATTTATCTGGTCTAGTGTATCATTTAAGGCCTGTGTTTCCTTATTGATATTCTGTATGGATAATCTGTCAATTTATGAAAATAGGGTGTTAAAGTATCCTACTATTATTGTATTACTGTTGATCTCTCCTTATATGGCTATTAGTATTTGCCTTATATATTAGGGTGTGCCTATTTGGGGTGCATATATATTTACAATTGTTTACCTTCTTCTTGGATTGATCCCTTGATCATTATGTAGTGTCTTTCTTTGTCTTTTACAACATCTTTAAAGTCTATTTTGTCTAATATGAATATTTCCACTCTACCTTTCTTTTGATTTTCATTTGCATGGAATCTCTTTTTCCATCCCCTTTCTTTCAGGCTGTTGTGTCCCTAAGTCTGAAGTGGGTCTCTTGTAGGTAGTATATATATGGGTCTTGTTTTTGTATTCTTTCAGCCAGTCTATGTCTTTTGGATGGAACATTTAATCCATACATATAAAGTGATTATCAATATGCATGTTCTTACTGCCATTTTCTTAATTGCTTTGGATTTGTTTTTGTAGGTCTTTTTATCTTCCCTTCCTCTTTTGTTCTCTGCTATTGTGATTTGATGACCAATTTTAGTGTTGTGTTTGGATTCATCTTTCGTGTGTGTGTATCTATTGTAGATTTTCAGTTTGCAGTTATCATGAGGATTTGATATAAAGGACTTCCCTGGTGGCTCAAATGGTAAAGAAACTGCTTGCAATGTGGGAGTTTTGGGTTCAGCTCCTGGGTCAGAAAGCTCCCATGCAGAAGGAAATAGCAATCCACTCCTGAAGAATTCCATGGACAGAGGAGCCTGGCATACTACAGTCCATGTGGTCACAAAGAGTGGGACAAAACTGGACAACTAACACTTTCACTTTGATATAAAAATCTGTATATAAACAAGATTGTTTTAAGTTGCTGGGCTCCTAATTTCAAATGCATTTCCAATATCCTGCATTTGTGCTCTCCTCTTCCCACAATGACTGGCTTTGTTATCGTATTTGTGTGCAGATGATTTCCTACTTTTACTCTATGCTTGCCTTTACTTCATTTCTTCATTTACTGGTAAGCTTTTCCATTTGTAATTTTCTTGTTTCTTAAAGTGGATTTTTCTTTTCTGCTTAGAGAGTTTCCTTTGGCATTTGTTGCAAAGCTAATCTGGTGGTGCTGAATTCTCTTAGCTTTTGCTTGTCTGTAAAGCTTTGGATTTCTCCACCAAATATCAATGAAAGCCTTGATGGGAAGAATATTCTTATTTTTAAAAAATTAATTTATTTTATAATTGAAGGATAATTGCTTTACAAAATATTTTTGTTTTCTGTCAAACATCAACATGAATCAACCATAGGTATAGGTAGAATATTCTTGGTTGTAGGTTCTTCCCTTTCATTGCTTTAAGTATACTGTGCCACTTCCTTCTGGCACACAGTGTTTCCCTTGAGAAATCTTCTGATACCCTTATGGAAGTTCCCTTGTATGTTATTTGTTGCTTTTCCTTTATTGCTTTTAGTATTTTTTTACTTTAATGTTTGTCAACCTGATTACTGTGTGTCTCAGTGTGTTACTCCTTGGGTTTATCATGCCGGGGACTCTCTCTGCTTCCTGGACTTGGCTGACTATTTCCCATGTTAGGGAAGTTTTCAGCTATTATATTTTCAGTTGTGCTCTTTGTCCTTTTTTCTCTCTTTTCTCCTTCTGGGACCCCTATAACACAAATGTTGGTGCGTTTAATATTGTCCCATAGGTCTCTTAGACTATCTTCATTTCTTTTTACTCCTTTTTTCTTTATTCTGTCTTGAGGCAGTGATTTCAACCACTCTGTCTTCCAGGTCCCTTATTTGTTCTTATGCCTCATTTATTCTGCTATTGATTCCTTCTACTATATTTTTCATTTCAGCTGTTCTATTGTTAATTTCTGTTTGTCTGTTCTTTAGTTCTAAGTCTTTGTTAAACATTTCTTGTGTCTTCTCAGTCTGTACCTCTGTTCTTTTTCCAAGATATTGGATCATCTTCATTATCATTACTCTGAATTCTTTTTCTGGTAAATGCCTATCTCCACTTCACTTAGTTATTCTTTTGGGGTTTTATCTTGTTCCTTCATCTGGGACATATTCCTCTGCTGCCACATCTTGTCTACCTTTCTGTGATTACCGTCTCTCTTCCTCAGGATTCAGGGCTGTAGTTCTTTCTTCTTTTGTCTTCTCTCTGATGGAAGAGGCTGTCTAAGAGTCTTTGGCAGGTTTCCTGATGGGAGGGTCTGGATTCTGCTCACTGTTGGGTCTTGTCCCTCTGATGGGTAGGCTCATGTTCAGGAAGCTGCTTATTTGCTAATGGATGGGGCTGTGTTACTATTCTGTTGGTTGTTTGGCCTGAATCATCCCAACACTGGCCTACAGGCTCTTGGATGGGGCTGAGTCTGGGGGATGGTAGCCTACAGAAGGGCTTGCACCAATGAGTAGTTACCAGAGCTACCACTGCCAATGTCTTTTTCCCTTGTAGTGAACCACAGCCATCCCCCACCTTTGTAGGAGACCCTCTAATACTAGTAGTTCTGGCCCAATGTCTTATGAGCTCACTTCTTTTTCCTTTTGGTCCTGATGCACACTAGACCTTGTGTGTACCATCTAAGAGTGGAGTTTCTGTTTCCCTCAGAATTCCTGTGGAATTCCTGCAATTAAACTCCACTGGTCTTCAAAGTCAGATTCTCTGGGGGCTTCTCGTCCATTGTCAGACTCTAAGGCTTGGAAGCCTGCTGTGGGGCTCAGGACTTTCACTCCTATAGGAGAACTTCTGTGGTATAACTATTTTCCAGTTTGTGGGTTGCCCACCTGGCAGGTAAGGGACTTGATTTTATCATGATTGTACCCCCTCTTATCATCTCATTGCACCTTCTTTGTCTTTGGGTGTAGGGTTTCTTTTTTGGTAGGTTCCAGTATGTTTCTGTTGTTGTTTTGTCAATAGTTGTTCAGCAGTTGTGATTTTGGTGTTTTTGTAAGAAGCAGTGAGCTCATGTCCTTCTACTCGGCCATCTTACTGGCAAGTCCTCTAAGACACTCTTTTCAGTGCCCAGAAGCAATTTAGAGATTATTGAAAACATTAAAATCATTTGATATGGTGCATTTAAAATTTTTAAATTTTATGCTGGAGTATAGTTGATTTGATATAGTCAAGGAAATCAATCCTGAAAATTCATTGGAAGGACTGATGTTGAAGTTGAAACTCCAATACTTTGGCCACCTGATGCGAAGAACTGACTCATTTGAAAAGACTCTCATACTGGGAAAGATTGAAGGTGGGAGGAGAAGGGGACGACAGAGGATGAGATGATTGGATAGCATCACCAACTCAATGGACATGAGTTTGAGTAAACTCTGGGAGTTGACAATGGACAGGGAGGCCAGGCGTGCTGCAGTCCATGGCATTGCAAAGAGTCGGACACGACCGAGTGACTGAATTGAACTGAACTGATAGTTGATTTACAATGTTGTGTTTGTTTCAAGTGTTCAGGTTTTAAAGGAACTTCCATATTGTACTTCATAGTAGTTGTACCAGTTTACATTCCCAACAGTAGTGTAGGAGTGTTCTCTTTTTTCCACACAAAATGATGCATTTTTTAGGAGAACATAGGATACCTTTTTTTGATTCTAACTCATCAGTCTCTCTAGAGATCAAATTCAGGATGCAATTAATTTGCTTATTTGGAAGCTTATACAAAAATAAAACAAATCTGAAAACAACTTACTGTTGTAAAACATGGCTTTTGAATAGCATCTAAAGGGCTAAAATATTTAGTTATAGGTCATTTTAGTCAGTTGTTTTATTCTTAGTTTAAATGTATACTACACAGATATCATATCATGTAGTTTTGGTATAAGAACATGAAGGCTTCTGATAGTCATAGCTAAAGCATAGAGAAAAATGTGAAAACTAAAAGGTACTAATTTGAAAAGGAAGAGACAAAAGTATTATTATTTGCAGATAGATAATATGATCAAATGTCTAAAGAATCTAAGAGAATCAACTGAAGATTTTTAGAAACATGAACAACTTTACTAAGTTAACTGGGTACAAATTTCACTGTATATTATAATAAAACCATTATGATGACAACCATTATGGAAAAATGTTTCTTTAAAAAACCAACCCAAGAATTTCCAGTTATGAACTTGATAAGAAATGTAACAATTATTTGAAAAGCATAAGCCTGATGGATATATTGAAAACTGATTCAATGGAAAAACTGTCTTACACAAGCATAGAAAAATGCTATTGGTCCTTTTATTAATTTATGCATTTAATATACTCAATCAAAACAATTTTTTTGGAATGAAATAATTCCAGTTGAGCTATTTCCAGTCTTAAAAGTTGATGCTGTTAAAGTGCTGCACCCAACATGCCAGCAAATTTGGAAAACTCAGCAATGGCCACAGGACTGGAAAAGGTCAGTTTTCATTCTAATCCTAAAGAAAGGCAAGGACAAAGATTGTTCAAACTACCGTACAATTGCACTCATCTCATACGCTAGCAGAGTAATGCTCAAAATTCTCCAAGTGATGCTTCAACCATACATGAACTGTGAACTTCCAGATGTTCAATCTGGATTTAGAAAAGGCAGAGGAACCAGAGATCAAATTGCCAACATCTGTTGGATCATAGAAAAAGCAAGAGAATTCCAGAAAAATATCAACTTCTACTTCATTGACTATGCTAAAGCCTTTGACAGTGTGGATCACACCAAACTGTGGAAAATTCTGAAAGAGATGGGAATACCAGACCACCTTACCTGTCTCCTGAGAAATCTGTATGCAGGTCAGGAAGCAACAGTTAGAACCAGACATGGAACAACAGAATGGTTCCAAATTGGGAAAGGAGTATGTCAAGGCTGTATATTGTCACCCTGTTCATTTAACTTATATGCAGAGTACATCATGAGAAGTGCCGGCCTGGATGAAGTGCAAGCTGGAATCAAGATTGCTGGGAGAAATATCAATAACCTCAGATACGCAGATGACACCATGCTTATGGCAGAAAGTGAAGAGGAACTAAAGAGCCTCTTGATGAAAGTGAAAGGGGAGAATGAATAAGTTGGTTTAAAACTCAACATCTCAAAAATGAAGCTCATAGCATCTAGTCCCATCACTTCATGACAAATAGATGGGGAAACAATGGAAACAGTGAGAGACTTTATTTTCTTGGGCTCCAAAATCACTGCAGATGGTGATTGCAGCCATGAAATTAAAAGACGCTTGCTCCTTGGAAGAAAAGTTATGACCAACCTAGACAGCATATTAAAAAGCAGAGACTTTACTTTGCTGACAAAGGTCCATCTAGTCAAAGCTATGGTTTTACCAGTAGTCATGTGAGAGTTGGACGATAAAGAAAACTGAGCGCCGAAGAATTGATGGTTTTGGACCGTGGTGTTGGAGAAGACTCTTGAGATTCCCCTGGACTGCAAGAAGATCCAATCAGTCCATCCTAAAGGAAATCAGTCCTGACTATTCATTAGAAGGACTGATGCTGAAGCTCCAATACTTTGGCCACCTGATGCGAAGAACTGACTCATTGGAAAAGACCTTGATGCTGGGAAAGATTGAAGGCAGGAGGAGAAGGGGAAGACAGAGGATAAGGTGATTGGATGGCATCACCGACTCGATGGACATGAGTTTGGGCAAGCTCTGGGAGTTGGTGATGGACATGGAAGCCTGGTGTGCTGCAGTCCATGGGGTCACAAAGTGTTGGACACGACTGAGTGACTGTGCTGAACTGAACATCATTCAATTCTTCTGAAAAAATTAATATATAAAAGATCTTCTTCCAGTAACATGTTGGACTATACACTCGAAAGATTTTCCTATTACGTTATAATGGCATCCTGGGTAAAATATAGGCATTCTAGATAAACTATAAGACTTTTTTTTTTAAGTTTTGCTGAGCTTTCAATATAGTGAAAGAAATTTCCAAGAGCCAAAATAAAGACACAGCAATATGAAACCTGAATTGTGAGAGGTTAGTAAATTCTTAAGAGAAGATTCCATTGGATTTAAATGCCAATGCCAACACTGATATAGGGAGGCAAAATATAGATCCTGCTCCAAAGTAAAGGAGCTAAACTTGAGACTCCAATAATTAATCAGAGTTCATGAACAGGCTTAAGTGGTCTCATAGCATCCCCAGTTATTATTAGAAACAAGCAAAATAACATGTTTTCCTCTTGGAAATTTTAATTTAGACCTTCATGATTCTATATATATTAAATTCAATAAATTATGTGAACTCAAAATATCAAACAAAGAAAGAAAAATCCAATGAGTAACAGTCAGCAAAATGGTAACAAATTTAGACTTCCAAGAAGATCAGATAAAGATTATAAAATAAGTAAATTACTGATATGATATTTTAAAATGTCAAAATAAACAAGATACAATCAAAATGATCCGGTAAATTTGAAAGTAAGTAAAACTTCCAGAAATGAAAAATAAAAGAAAATTTTAAACATTAGTTGTTTAGTTAAACAACAGACTAGCTACAGAAAAATGTGGACAATAAGCATGAGGTAGAAAGGAAGATGGATATGAGGCAATTCCCAAGAATGAGGCACAAAAAGAGTAAGAAAGTAGGAAGAATTTAAGAATTAACATATATCTAAGAAGATTTCAAGAAAGAATGGAGGCAATATAATATTCAAAGAGATTGTAGCTTGGAATTTCCAGAATTAATAAAATACATGAATATCTAGCTATAAGAAACACAACATGTACCACACAGGATAAGCAAAAACAAAACACCCCAAATCCATTTCTAGATATGTTCCTGAGAAACTTGAAAAAACACCATAGTTTTAAAAAAGGTAAATCTTAAAAGTAGCCAGAAAGAAAGGACAGGTCACTTATAAAGGAATAATATATAGGGCCAGAGCAAAGACTTCTCAGAAGCAGTCCTGGAAGAGAAGAAATGGAATAATATGTTCGAAGTGCTTAGAAAAAATAACCTTCTAAAGTTGTATAGCAAAATTTTATTTCAAGAATAATGGTTTTTGGTCTTCCCTGGTGGCCCAGTCATTAACAATCCACCTTGCAATGCAGGGGACACAGATTCTACTCCTGGTCCAAGAAGATTCCATATGCCACAGAGCAGCGAGGCCCAGATACCGCAACTACCGAGCTCACACGCTGCAACAATTGATGTATGTGCACCTAGAGCCTGTGCTTAGAAATAAGAGAAGTCACCGCAATGAGAAGCTTGTACACCTCAACTAGAGAGTAGCCCCAGCTCACCACAACTAGAGAAAGCCTGAGATCAGCAATGGAGATCCAGCATTGTGAAAAACAAATTAAAATTTAAAAAAGAATAATTCTTTTTAAAAAACATACTTTTAGATTAGCAAAACTTATGAGAGTTATCTACTAAGAAACCTAAACTAAGTCTTCTAGAGGATTCATTTCAGAAATAGGAAAAATGACTCCAGCAGGGGTGTCAACAATATGTAAAGAAATAGTGAATATATATAAACATGTAGAGAAGTTTAAATGAAAACTGCCTGATATCAACAATAACAAAAAAAAAAAGTTTCTTAGTGGAGTTAAAAATAAAGTATTAAGAGGGAAAGAATTACAGCTGTAACAGAATGAAAAGCTTGACAAATTCTTTTACCACAAAACAACTTAAAACTGGACGAAATTGAAAAATAAAATATTCACAAATCAGAGAGAATTAACAAGTAAGAAATATTTGTGGAAACCTGCTAAATAGTAGGGAGAATGTAGAATTCTTGCATTCTCGTACAGACAGACAGGAAAATATGACTCATTCTTAGGGTGTTTAGAAGGCAATGGCAACCCACTCCAGTACTCTTGCCTGGAAAATCCCATGGACGGAGGAGCATGATAGGCTGCAGTCCATGGGGTCGCTAAGAGTCGGACACGACTGACTTCAGTTTCACTTTTCACTTTCATGCATTGGAGAAGGAAATGGCAACCCACTCCAGTGTTCTTGCCTGGAGAATCCCAGGGACGGGGGAGCCTGGTGGGCTGCCGTCTCTGGGGTCGCACAGAGTCGGACACGACTGAAGTGACTTAGCAGCAGCAGCAGCAGGTGTGTTATAATGTTGCATTTAGTATGAAATTATTTCAAAGCAGTCATGAGTTCAGAGAATTAAAGGGACCCATACTTAAAAGATTAAAGGAAAATGACAATAAACAAATAGTGAATATCAATATAAGCCAAAATTATTTAAAAGAAGCTAATGGTGATTTGAGGATTGAAAAGCAATATAATAAAAATGAAAATTTCAATTTGCTCAACAAAATATTTAAGTGCTAAAAAAATTAGTGAACTTGGGCTAGATCCATAGAACTACTAAAAATTTAAGATCATAGAGTAAAACATTGAATAAAGATTAACAGCACCTCAGAAACCTGTGGAACAGTATCAAATGTACCAGCATACATGGAGTGGATACTTCAGAGAAAAGCAGAGGAAGAAAGGGGAGAACCATTATTTGAAAAACAGTGGTTGGCTTTCCAAATTTGATTAACAGGAAAAAATGTTGACTTAGACTTTCAAGAAGTTTGAAAAGCTAGAGAGAAAATCTTTAAAGAAGCAAGAGAAAAAAGATTCATCAAGTACAGTCACACTTAAGCGATATCGTGGTTTCAGTTCCAGACCACCACAATAAGGCAAATATTGCAGTAAAGCAAGTCACACAAAATTTTTTTGTTTCCCATTATATATAAAAATTATGTTTATATGTCTATACTATACTGTAGCTTAAGTGTGTAATAGCATTATGTCAAAAACAACAATGCACCTACCTTAATTAATTTTATTATCATTTGGAATTTTTGTATGTATTTTAAAAATGTTTTTTACTGAAGTATAGTTGATTTACAATGTTGTACCAGTCTCTGCTGTATAGCAAAGTGACTCAGGTATACATACATACATACATACATATATATATATATATATATATATACACACACACACACACACACTCTTTTTAATGGTTTATTATAAGATATTGAATATAGTTCCCTGTACTGCACATTAGGACCTTGTTTTTCATCCATTCTAAATGTAATAGTTTGCATCTACCAATTCCAATCTTCCCCTCCCCCTATCCCCTTGGCAACCATACATCTGTTCTCTGTGTCTGTGAGTTTGTTTCCATTTTGTAGATAAGATTCACTTGTGTTATAGCTTAGATTCAACATACAAGTTATATTATATGATATTTTTCTTTCTCTTTCTTTTTTTAAAAAATATAAATTTATTTATTTTAATTGGAGGCTAATTACTTTACAATATTGTATTGGTTTTGCCATACTTTGACATGAATCTGCCACAGGTATACATGCGTTCCCCATCCTGAACCCCTCTCCCACCTCCCTTCCCATCCCATCCCTCTGGGTCATCCCAGTCCACCAGCCCCGAGTACCCTGTATCATGCATCAAACCTAGACTGGCGACTCGTTTCATATATGATAATATACATGTTTCAATGCCATTCTCCCAAACCATCCCACCCTCGCCCACTCCCACAGAGTCCAAAAGACTGTTCTATACACCTGTGTCTCCTTTGCTGTCTTGCATACAGGGTTATTGTTACCATCTTTCTAAATTCCATATATATGCATTAGTATACTGTATTGGTGTTTTTCTTTCTGGCTTACTTCACTCTGTATAATAGGCTCCAGTTTCGTCCTCCTCATTAGAACTGATTCAAATGTGTTCTTTTTAATGGCTTCATTGTGTAGATGTACCACAGCTTTCGTATCCATTCGTCTGCTGATGAACATCTAGGTTGCTTCCATGTCCTGGCTGTTGGGAACAGTGCTGTGATGAACACTGGAGTACATGTGTCTCTTTCGTATTCTGGTTTCCTCGGTATGTATGCCCAGCAGTGGGATTGCTGGGTCCTATGGCAGTTCTATTTCCGGTTTCTTAAGAAATCTCTGCACTGTTCTCCTTAGTGGCTGCCCTAGTGTGCATTCCCACCAACAGTGTAAGAGGGTTCCCTTTTCCCCACACCCTCTCCAGCATATATTGCTTGTAGACTTTTGGATAGCAGCCATTCTAACTAGTGTGAACTGGTACCTCATTGCGGCTTTGATTTGCATTTCTCTGATAATGAGCGATATTGAGCATCTTTTCATGTGTTTGTTAGCCATCTGTATGTCTTCTTTGGAGAAATGTCTATTTAGTTCTTTGGCCCATTTTTTAAATTGGGTCATTTATTTTTCTGGAATTGAGCTGCAGGAGTTGCTTGTATATTTTTGAGATTAATTCTTTGTCAGTTGCTTCATTTGCTATTATTTTCTAACATTCTGAAGGTTGTCTTTTCACCTTGCTTATAGTTTCCTTTGTTGTGCAAAAGCTTTTAATTTTAATTAGGTCCCATTTGTTTATTTTTTGCTTTTATTTCCAATATTCTGGGAGGTGGGTCATAGAGGATCCTGCTGTGATTTATGTCTGAGAGTGTTTTGCCTATGTTTTCCTCTAGGAGTTTTATAGTTTCTGGTCTTACATTTAGATCTTTGACCCATTTTGAGTTTATTTTTGTGTATGGTGTTAGAAAGTGTTCTAGTTTCATTCTTTTACAAGTGGTTGACCAGTTTTCCCAGCACCACTTGTTAAAGAGATTGTCTTTTCTCCATTGTATATTCTTGGCTCCTTTGTCAAAGATAAGGTGTCCACAGGTGTGTGGATTTATCTCTGGGCTTTCTGTTTTGTTCCATTGATCTATATTTCTGTCTTTGTGCCAGTACCATACTGTCTTGATGACTGTGGCTTTGTAGTAGAGCTTGAAGTCAGGCAGGTTGACTCCTCCAATTCCATTCTTCTTTCTCAAGATTGCTTTGGCTATTCGAGGTTTTTTTGTATTTCCATACAAACTGTGAAATTATTTGCTTTACTTCTGTGAAAAATACCCTTGGTAGCTTGATAGGAATTGCATTGTATCTATAGATTGCTTTGGGTAGTACACTCATTTTCACTATATTGATTCTTCCAATCCATGAACATGGTATATTTCTCCATCTATTTGTGTCCTCTTTGATTTTTTTAACCAGTGTTTTATAGTTTTCTATATATAGGTCTTTTGTTTCTTTAGGTAGATGTATCCCTAAGTATTTTATTATTTTCATTGCAATGGTGAATGGAATTGTTTCCTTAATTTCTCTTTCTGTTTTCTCACTGTTAGTGTATAGGAATTCAAGGGATTTCTGTGTTTTTATTTTATATCCTGCAACTTTGCTATATTCATTGATTAGCTCTAGTAATTTTCTGATGGAGTCTTTATGGTTTTCTATGTATAGGATCATGTCAGCTGCAAACAGTGAGACCTTACTTCTTCTTTTCCAATCTGTATTCCTTTTATTTCTTTTTCTGCTCTGATTGCTGCGGCCAAAACTTCCAAAACTATGCTGAATAGTAGTGGTGAGAGTGGGCACCCTTGCCTTGGTCTTGACTTTAGGGGAAACGCTTTCAATTTTTCACCATTGAGGATAATGTTTGCTGTGGGTTTGTCAGAGATAGCTTCTATTATGTTGAGGTATGTTCATTCTATTCCTGCTTTCTAGAGGGTTTTTATCTTAAATGGATGTTGAATTTTGTCAAAGGATTTCTCTGCATCTATTGAGAAAATTATATGGTTTTTATTTTTCGATTTGTTAATGTGGTGTATTATGTTGATTGATTTGTGGATATTGAAGAATCCTTGCATCCCTGGGATAAAGCCCACTTGGTCATGATGTATGATTTTTTTAATATGTTGTTGGATTCTGTTTGCTAGAATTTCATTAAGGATTTTTGCATCTATGTTCATCAGTGATATTGGCCTGTAGTTTTCTTTTTTTGTGGCATCTTTGTCAGGTTTTGGTATTAGGGTGATGGTGGCCTCATAGAATGAGTTTGGAAGTTTACCTTCCTCTGCAATTTTCTGGAAGTTTGAGTAGGATAGGTGTTAGCTCTTCTCTAAATTTTTGGCAGAATTCAGCTGTAAGCTGTCTGGCCCTGGGCTTTTGTTTGCTGGAAGATTTCTGATTACAGTTTCAATTTCCATGCTTGTAATGGATCTGTTAAGGTTTTCCACTTCTTCCTGGTTCAGTTTTGGAAAGTTGTACTTTTCTAAGAATTTGTCCATTTCTTCCAAGTATTCCAATTTATTGGCATGTAGTTACTGATAGTAGTCTCTTATGATCCTTTGTATTTCTGTGTTGTCTGTTGTGATCTCTCCATTTTCATTTCTAATTTTGTTGATTTGATTTTTTTCCCTTTTTTTCTTGATGAGTCTGGCTAATGACTTGTCAATTTTATTTATCTTCTCTAAGAACCAGCTTTTGGCTTTGTTGAGTTTTGTTATGGTCCCTTTTGGTTTTTTTGCATTTGTTTCTGCCCTAATTTTTAAGATTTCTTTCCTTCTACTAACCCTGGGGTTCTTCATGTCTTCCTTTTCAAGTTGCTTTAGGTGTAGAGTCAGGTAATTTAATTGACTTTTTTCTTGTTTCTTGAAGTAAGCCTGTATTGCTATGAACCTTCCCCTTCAGTTCCGTTCAGTTCAGCCACTCAGTCGTGTTTGACTCTTTGTGACCCCATGAATTGCAGCACGCCAGGCCTCCCTGTCCATCACCAACTTCCAGAGTTCACTCAGACTCATGTCCATCAAGTCCGTAATGCCATCCAGCCATCTCATCCTCGGTCGTCCCCTTCTCCTCCTGCCCTCAATCCCTCCCAGCATCAGAGTCTTTTCCAATGAGTCAACTCTTTGCATGAGGTGGCCAAAGTACTGGAGCTTCAGCTTTAACATCATTCCTTCCAAAGAAATCCCAGGGCTGATCTCCTTCAGAATGGACTGATTGGATCTCCCTGCAGTCCAAGGGACTCTCAAGAGTCTTCTCCAACACCACAGTTCAAAAGCATCAATTCTTCGGCGCTCAGCCTTCTTCACAGTCTAACTCTCACATCCATACATGACCACAGGAGAAACCATAGCCTTGACTAGACGGGCCTGTGTTGGCAAAGTAATGTCTCTGCTTTTGAATATACTATCTAGGTTGGTCATAACTTTTCTTCCAAGGAGTAAGCGTCTTTTAAACTCATGGCTGTAGGCACCATCTGCAGTGATTTTGGAGCCCCCCAAAAATAAAGTCTGACACTGTTTCCACTGTTTTCCCATCTATTTCCCATGAAGTGATGGGACCGGATGCCATGATCTTGTTTTCTGAATGTTGAGCTTTAAGCCAACTTTTTCACTCTCCACTTTCACTTTCATCAAGAGGCTTTTTAGCTCCTCTTCACTTTCTGCCATAAGGGTGGTGTCATCTGCATATCTGAGGTTATTGATATTTCTCTCCCAGCAATCTTGATTCCAGCTTGTGTTTCTTCCAGCCCAGCGTTTCTCATGATGTACTCTGCATAGAAGTTAAATAAGCAGGGTGACAATATACAGCCTTGACATACTCCTTTTCCTATTTGGAACCAGTCTGTTGTTCCATGTCCAGTTCTAACTGTTGCTTCCTGACCTGCATACAGATTTCTCAGGAGGCAGGTTAGGTGGTCTGGTATTCCCATCTCTTTCAGAATTTTCCACAGTTTATTGTGATCCACACAGTCAAAGGCTTTGGCATAGTCAATAAAGCAGAAAGAGATGTTTTTCTGGAACTCTCTTGCTTTTTCCATGACCCAACAAATGTGGCAAGTTGACCTCTGGTTCCTCTGCCTTTTCTATAACCAGCTGGAACATCAGGAAGTTTACGGTTGACGTATTGCTGAAGCCTGGCTTGGAGAATTTTGAGTATTACTTTACTAGCATGTGAGATGAGTTCAATTGTGCGGTAGTTTGAGCATTCTTTTGCATTGCCTTTCTTTGGAATTGGAATAAAAACTAACCTTTTCCAGTCCTATGGCCACTGCTGAGTTTTCCAATTTTGCTGGCATATTGAGTGCAGCACTTTCATAGCATCATCTTTCAGGATTTGAAACAGTTCAACTGGAATTCCATCATCTCCACCAGCTTTGTTCATAGTGATGCTTTCTAACGCCCACTTGACTTCACATTCCAAGATGTCTGGCTCTAGATTAGTGATCACATCATCATGATTCCTTCCGTGTATTCTTGCCACCTCTTCTTAATATCTTTTGCTTCTGTTAGGTCCAGACCACCTGTCCTTTATCAAGTCCATCTTTGCATGAAATGTTCCCTTGGTATCTCTAATTTTCTTAAAGAGATCTCTAGTCTTTCCCATTCTGTTATTTTCCTCTATTTCTTTGCATTGATCGCTGAAGAAGGCTTTCTTATCTCTTCTTGCTATTCTTTGGAACTCTGCATTCAGATGCTTATATCTTTCCTTTTCTCCTTTGCTTTTCACCTCTCTTCTTTTCATAGCTATTTGTAAGGCCTCCCCAGAGAGCCATTTTGCTTTTTTGCATTTCTTTTCCATGGGGATGATCTTGACCCCTGTCTCCTGTACAATGTCATGAACCTCCTTCCATAGTTCATCACGCACTCTATCAGATCTAGGCCCTTAAATCTATTTCTCACTTCCACTGTATAATCATAAGGGATTTGATTTAGGTCATACTTGAATAGTCTAGCGGTTTTCCCTACTTTCTTCAATATAAGTCTGAATTTGGTAATAAGGAGTTCATGATCTGAGCCACAGTCAGCTCCTGGTCTTGTTTTTGTTGACTGTATAAAGCTTCTCCATCTTTGGCTGCAGACAATATAATCAATCTGATTTTGGTGTTGACCATCTGGTGATGTCCACCTGTAGAGTCTTCTCCAGGCTATTTATCTGTAATTCCACTCTGTTTTCAAGATTTTAGATCATTTTCACTATCATTATTTGGAATTCTTTATCAGGTGGATTCCTTATCTCTTCCTCTTTTGTTTGGTTTGGTGGGCATTTATCCTGTTCCTTTACCTGCTGGGTATTTCTCTGCCTTTCATCTTATTTACATTGCTGTGTTTGGGGTGGCGTTTCTGTATTCTGGCAGTTTGTCATTCCTCTTTATTGTGGAAGTTCCTTGCTGTGGGTTGGGTTGGACAGGTGGCTTGTCAAAGTTTCCTGGTTAAGGAAGCTTGTGTCAGTGTTCTAGTGGGTGGAGCTGGATTTCTTCTCTCCAGAGTGCAATTAAGTGTCCAGTAATGAGTTTTGAGATGTCAGTGGGTTTGGCGTGACTTTGGGCAGCCTGTATATTGAAGCTCAGGGATATGTTCCTGTGTTGCTTGAGAATTCGCATGGTATGTCTTTCTCTGGTACTTGTTGGCCCTTGGGTGGTGCTTGGTTTCACTGTAGGTATGCAGGTGTTTGATGAGTTCCTATTGATTAATGTTCCCTGGAGTCAGAAGTTCTCCGGTGTTCTCAGGATTTGGACTTAAGCCTCCTGCCTCTGGTTTTCAGTCTTATTCTTACAGTAGCCTCAAGACTTTCCCATCTCTACATCACCGATGATAAAAATCTAGGTTAATGATAAGAAGTTTCTCCACAGTGAGGGACACCCAGAGAGGTACACAGAGTTACATGGAGAAGAGAAGAGGTGGGGAGGGAGATAGATGTGACTAGGAGGAGAAGAGGGGGAATCAAAAGGGGAGAGAGCAAGCTAGCCAGTAACCACTTCCCTATGTGCTCTCCATAGTCTGGATCCCTCAGAGATATTCATGGAGTTACACAGAGAAGAGGAGAGGGAGGAAGGAGACAGAGGTGGCCAGGAGGATAAAAGGGGTAATCAAAAGGAGAGAGACTGATCTAGCCAGTAATCAGTTCCCTAAGTGTTCTCCACAGCCCAGAACACACAAAGAGATTCATAGAGTTGGGTAGAGAAGAGAAGGGGAGGGAGGAGATAGAGGCGACCTGGTGGAGAAAAAGGAGAGTCCAAAGGGGGAGAGAGCAATCCAGCCAGTAATCTTGCTCCCAAGTAAAAGTGGGTACTGAAGATTGGGTTCTTAAAGGTACAAAATTGATAACAAATACCAAAAAGCAAAGATTAAAAATCTAGAGTAGAGATTAGATTCTCAAAAAATACAATATTAAAGAAAAAATCAAAGTCACAAAAATGTAAAAAATATATATATATATGAAGTTTGCTCTAAAAATAGGGTCTTTTTTTTGCAAATAGTAGGTTATAAAAATGAAAATTAGAGGAATAATAGAGGACTTAATTCTTTTTTTAATTTAAAAAATGACAATAGTAAAAATATATCTAGGACTTTCTCTGATGTTGTGGACAGTGTGAGGTCAGTTCATTTTCAGACGGTTTCTTGATCCGGCTTACACTTCTCAAGATCTATAGGCCCCTTACTATGTAGTCAGTGCTAACTGCAGGGTTTTAATCTGTTGCACCTGTCACTTCCAAAGTGGTTCCCTCTGTTTATTTTAGCTTCTGTTTTCTGGCCTCTTTAGTGTCTAACTTCCGCCCTGACACAAGGAGGCATGGTGGTCACTTTTTTAGGCTTACTTGTTCAGTCGTGCTGTGGGGAGGGACGAACACTGCAAACAAATATCACTGGCGTGTGTGGGGAGTGCTTGCAGTTTCGCAGCCACAGTGGGTTTGCCTCCGCTCACAGCGTGTGTGCTTTCCCAGTCTACACTGTTCAGGCTCTAGGTTGCTTTGCCAGGAACTGTCTGAGGCGGGCCCTGGGTTTCCGCTCAGGTTCAGGTTCTTGGGCACTCCACAAAACACAGACTTGGTTGGGCCTGCGTTTTGTGCCCTTCCCAGGTCCGAGCAGCTCAGGTGACCAGGGGCTTGGCAAGCGCAGTTGCCCCCAGTTGGAGGCTGCAACTTATCACCTCCCGTGTCCCTGCCACTCGGTTTTCTGGGTGTACAACCGGCACACCTTCTCAGGTATGCCATGTGTCTCTTCTGGGGAGCTGATCTCTGTGACCCTCCTGGTGGATGTCGACCGTCCAGAATCCCAAGAAGTCTTGGTTAGCAACAAAGCCTGCTTGCAGTTTGGAAGATGATGCCTCTCTGGGGCTGTGATTGCCCGCTTCTGGCTCTGGCTGCCCTCACCTGCCTGTCTCCAGTGGGGGATGGGCCGGTTCGCAGCCAGCTAGCTCTGCTCAGTCCTTTGTTCTGTGAGCAGTCCTTGAGGCATCTTAGGTTAGGGCTTTTCACGGGATAGCTATCCCACAGTCTGGGCTGCTATCCCTAGTTAGTTCCCTCAGATTGCCCTTGGGGCATTCATGCCCGGTCCTCACCCTAAGCAATGCAGCCCACACCTCCCTGTCCAGTCCCTGCTTGCTAGTGGTGGATGCGAGCGTCTGTGCTGTTTCTCTGCTGGAAGGTGCCTTAGGCACATAATCTGTGGGTTTTAATTATTTATTTATTTTTCCTCCCGGTTATGTTGCCCTCTGAGATTCCAAGGCTCGCCACAGACTCACCGGTGAGAGTGTTTCCTGGTGTTTGGAAACTTCTCTCTTTTTTAAGACTCCCTTCCTGGGATGGATCTCCGTCCCTACCTCTTTTGCCTCTCTTTTTATCGTTTATATTTTTTCCTACCTCCTTTCAAAGACAATGGGCTGCCTTTCTGGGTGCCTGATGCCCTCTGCCAGCATTCAGAAGTTGTTTTGCGGAATTTGTTCAGTGTTCAAATGTTCTTTTGATGAATTTGTGGGGGAGAAAGTGATCTCCCCGTCCTATTCCTCTGCCATCTTAGGGCCGCCCCCTTCCTTCTCTTTCTGACTTGCTTCACTTAGTGAGATAATCTCTAGTTGCATCCAAGTTGCGGTAAATGGTATTATTCCATTCCTTTTCATTAGTGAGTAGTATTCCACTGTATATGTATACCATTTTTTCTTTATCTAGTCATCTATCTATAGACATTTAGATTGTTTCCATGATTTGACTATTGTGAATAGTGCTGCTATGAACATAGGGATGAATGTATCTTTTTGAATTATAGTTTTGTCCAGGTATTTTTCCAGGAGTGGGATTGGTGGAACATATGGTAATTCTATTTTTAGTTTTCTAAGGAACCTCCACATGGGTTCCCATAGTGACGGCACCAATTCACATTCCTACCAACAGTGTAGGATGGTTCCCTTTTCTCCACACCGTTCAGCATATGTTATTTGTCAACTTTTTAATGATGGCCATTCTGATTGATGTGAGTTGATATCTCATTGCAGTTTTGATTTGCATTTCTCTAATAATTAGTGATGTTGAGCATCTTTTCATGTGCCTACTGGTCATCTTATGTATTCTTTGGAGAAATGTCTATTAAAGTCTTCTGTCCATTTTTTAATTGGGTTGTGTTTCTTTGTTGTTGAGGTGTATGAGCTGTTTGTATGTTTTGGAGATTAAGCCCTTGTCTGTTGTATCACTTGCGGATATTTTCTCCAATTCTGTATGTTGTCTTTTCATACCTACCTTAATTAAAAAATATGTTATCACTAAAAATGCCTACAATCATCCGAGCCTTCATTGAGCTGTAATCTTTTTGCCAGCAGTGGGTCTTGCCTTGATGTTGATGGCTGCTGATTGATCAAAGAAACGGTTGCTAAAAATTGGAATGCCTGTGGCAATATCTTAAAATAAGACAACAACAAAGCTTGCTGCATATATTGACTTTTTTTCACAAACCATTTCTCTGTAGAATACAATGCTGTTTGAAAATATTTTACCCACAGTAGAACTTCTTTCAAAGTTGGAGTAAGTCCTCTCAAACCCTGCTGCTGCTTTATCAACTAAATTTACGCAATATTCTAAATTATTTGTTGTCATTTCAACAATCTTCACAGCATCTGTACCAGGAGTATTTTCCATCTCAAGAAACCTTTCTTTACTTATCCATAAAAAGCAACTCCTCATCCATTCAATTTTATCATGAGTTTGCAGCAATTCAATCACATCATCAGGCTCTACTTAATATTCTAATCCTCTTGTTATTTACACCACATCTGCAGTTGCTCCTTCAATGAAGCCTTAGTCAACCATGAGAGTTGGAATCAACTTCTTCCAAATTCCTGTTAATGTTGATATTTTAATTTCTTCCCATGATTCATGACTGTTCTTAATGGCATCTTGAACGGTGAATCCTTTCCAGAAGTTTTTCAACTTATTTTGCCAAGACCCATCAGAGGAATCACTATCTATGGCAGCTATAGCCCTATGAAGTGTATTTTTAAAATAATAAGATTTGAAGTCAAAATGATGCCTTGATCCATGAAATGAAGGACATTGAGTTAGTAGGCATAAAAATAATATATGAGTATCATTGTACAACTCTGTTTAGAACTCTTGGGTGACCAGGTGCACTGCCAATGAGCAGTAAGTTTGAAAGGAATCTTTTTTCTGAGTAGTAGCTCTCAAGATTGGGCTTAAAATATTTAGTAAACTGTATTGTTAACAGATGTACTGTTATCCAGGCTTTGCTGTTCCATTTATAGAGCACAGACAGAGTAGATTTAGCATAATTCTTGAGGGGCTGAGGATTTTCAAAATGATCAATGAGCTTTCACATCAACTTAAAGTCACCGACAGTATCAGCCCCTAGCAAGTGAGTCAGACTGTTCTTTGAAGCTTTGAGGTCAGGTATTGACTTCTCCTCTCTAGCTATGAAGATGCTATGGCATTTTCTTTCCATATAAGGCTGTTTCATTTACATAGAAAAATCTGTTGTTTAGTGTAACCACCATCATTAATTTTCTTAATGAGATCTTCAGGCTGACTTGCTATTTCTACATGAACACTTGCTGCTTCACCTTGCACTTTTATGTTATTGAGATGGCTTCTCTCCTTAAACATGAACAACCAACCTCTATAAGCTTCAACCTTTTCTTTTGCAGATTTTTCACCTCTTTCTTGAAAAGAGTCAGGGTCTTGCTCTGGATTGGCATAAGAGAATGCTGTGGTTAGTTTGACCTATGCAGACCTGTAAAACTCCCCAGATCACCCATAAGGCTGTTCTGCTTTCTTATCACTCATGTATTCACTAGAGTAGCAATTTTTGTATCTTTTCTTAAAAAAGAAACCATTTTTAATCTTTTAGTACAGTACCTTAAAAGATGTGTAGTATAGTATGACAGCTGGCAAATAGGGGCTGGCATCAAGTGAACAAGCAATAAGAGTTACTGACTGGAGGACAAAGAGGAGGTGGGAGATGGGATTTCACTTGGGTTGTTTGTTTATTGAGTTGGCTGAGTTGTTTGCATATTTTGGATAGTGACCCCCTGTTTGTCGCATCATTTGCAAATATCTTTTCCCATTCCATAGGCTGCCTTTGTTTTGTTGATTGTTTCCTTTGCCAAAGCATTATTTCCTTTCAAGTTTGATTAGGTCCCATTTGCTTAGTTTTGTTTTTATTTATTTTGCCTTGGAACATTGATATAAGAAAATATTGCTATGGTTTATGTCAGAGAATGTATTGCCTATGTTCTCTTCTACTGGTTTTAGTGGTATCATGTCTTATATTTAAGTCTTTAAGCCACTTTGAGTTTATTTTTGTGTATAGTGTGAGGGAGTGATCTAACTTCATAGATTTACATGTGGCTGCCCAGCTTTCCCAACACTGAAGAGACATTCTTTTCACCATTGTATATTCTTGCCTCCTTTGTTGTAGATTGACTGTAGGTGTGTGGCTTTATTTTGGGGCTCTCTACCCTGTTCCATTGATCTATATGCCTGTTTTGGGGACAATACCACACTGTTTTCACTCTGCAGATTTGTAGTATTTAGTATGGAAGGGTTATGCCTCCAGCTTAGTTCTTTTTCCTCAGGATTGCCTTGGCAATTCTGGGTCTTTGTGGTTCCATATAAATTTTAGGAATATTTGTTCTAGTTCTGTGAAAAAAAAAATGTCATAGGTATTTTGATAGAGATCACATAAAATCTGTAGATAGCTTTGGGTGGTATGGCTATTTTAACAATCCAATTCAATGAGCATGGCTATCTTTTCATTTCTTTGAATAACCTTCAGTTTCCCTTATCATTGATAGTTTTTAGTATGTAGGTCTTTCACCACCTTGACTAAGTTTCTTCCAATTTTTTTAATGGAATTGGTTTTTTGTTTTCTGTCTATATTTAATTGCTAATGTAAAGAAATGCCACAGATTTCTATGTAATATTCTTGTATCCTACTGCCTTACTGAATTAATTTATTAGTTATAACGGTTTTTGTGGGGAGACTTTAGGGTTCTCTTTATAGAGTATCATGTCATCTGCAAACAGTGACAGTTTCACCTCTTACTTTCCAATTTGGATACCTTTTATTTCTTTTTCTTGTATGATTGTTGTGGTGAGGACTTACAATACTGTGTTGAATGAAGTGTTAAGAGTGGGCATCCTTGTCTTTTTCCTGAATTTAGTGGAAAAGCTTTCAGCTTTTCACTGTTGGCTGTAGGTTTGTTGTAACTGCCTTTTATTATGTTGAGATATGTTTCCTCTACAGCCACTTTGGTGAGAGTTTTTATTGTGAATGATGTTGAATTTTGTCAAATGCTTTTTTTACATTTACTGAGATGATCATGGGTTTTTGTCTTTCCTTTTGTTAATGTGGTATATCATACTGATTGATTTGTATATGTTGAACCATCATAGAAACTCCTGAAAGAATCTAACTAGATCATGGTGTATGATCTTTTTTGTGTATCATTGGGTTTGACTTGCTAATATTTTGTTGAGAATTTTTGGATGAATATTCATTAAAGATACTGGCCTGGAATTTCCTTTTTTTTTTTTTTTTGTAGAGTCTTTTTCTGGTTTTGGTATCAGGGGTGATGGTGGCTTCAAAAAATGAATTTGGAAGTCTTTCCTCCTCTTCAACTTTTTGGAATAGTTTGAGAAAGACAGGTATAAGTTCTTCTTTGTATGTGTGGTAGAATTCCCCAGTGAAGTTTTCAAGTACTGGACTTTTGTTTAAAAAGAACTTCTTATTATTGTTACAAATTCTATTTCACTTCTAGTGATTTGTATGTCCAAATTATGTTTATTCTAGATTCAACTTTGGTTGGCTCTATGTTCCTGGAAATGTTCACTTTTTTAAAGGTCATCTAATTTAGCATGTAACTGTTCTGTATGACTTTCTGAACTTCTGTGGTATCAGTTGTATACTTTTCTTCCCAATCTTTCATGTGACTTCCCTTCTCTATTTGCCATCTCCAAATGCCTGTGTCAAAGAGTAGAATTTTATAAAAATATCAGAAAATAGAACATAGAAAAGAGGGAACATCAATTTTTTTTATGAGGCAAGGAAAATTTGATACAGCATCCCAATAAGGATAGCGCAAGAAACATGCAAGCAATTTCATTTATGAAAATACCTATAAAAATCTTAAATATTAGCTGGTTGAATCCAACAGTGTATATTAAAAATGCAATATGATCTAATGAAACTTAGCAGTGTTAAAAAATTATCAAAATTAGCCTCACTAATGCTCAACATTGCTTATTATTAGAGAAATACACATCAAAACTCAATGATGTTATCACCTCACACTGGTCAAAATGACCATCATCAAAAAATCTACAAACAATAAATGCTAGGTGCTGGAAAGGGAACTATCTTGCACTGTTGATGGGAATGTAAACTGATACAGCCACTATAGAGATGAGTATAGAGATTCCTTAGAAAACTAGGAATAAAACTACCATATGACCCAGCAACCCTACTACTGGGCATATACCCTGAGAAAACTATAACTGAAAAAGACACATAATCCCCAGTGTTCACAGAAGCACTATTTACAATAGCCAGGACATGAAAGCAACCTAGATGTCCATTGATAGATGAGTGGATCAAAAAGTTTTGGCACATATATACAATGGAATATTATGCAGCCATAAAAGGAATGAATTTGAGTTAGTTCTTGTAAGGTGAATGAATGTAGAGCCTGTTTTACAAAGTGAAGTAAGTCAGAAAAAGAAAAACAAATATTGAATATTAATGCATACATGGGCTTCCCGGGTGGCTCAGTGGTAAAGAATCCACCTGCCAATGCAGGAGACTCAGGTTTGATCCCTGGATCAGAAAGATCACCTGGAGTAGGAAATGGCCACCACCCCAGTATTCTTGCCTGGAAAATTCCATGGACAGAGGGGCCTGATGGGCCCTGGTGTTGCAAAGAGTCATATACTACTGAGCACGTGTACACAACACATTCATATGGAATCTAGAAAAATGGTGCCGGTGAACCTATTTGCAGGGCAGGAATAGAGGCTCAGGCATAGAGAACAGACTTGTGGACACAGCAGGGGAAGGAGAGGGTAGGACAAATTGAGAAAGTAGCATTGAAACATATACATTACCATATGTAAAACAAAAACTGAAATGTGATTTACAAGATGAAAGTGAGATATATATCGGTTAGCTGTAGCTCTGGTCTGCTGCTGCTAGAAAGCAAGTTTTATAAATGTGCAGCTCTCTGAAAAAGGGTTCCAGTGTCCATTACCTATGAGTAAAGAAACAACAGTCATGGCAATGCTTTTGCATTGGAATTTATGCTTTGTAATCTCTAGTTTGCTGTCTTAGAGACTCATTCTTTGCCTTCTTGAGTATAAGAAACTATTGTGGCAACAGCTTCTTAAAGCATAGATGCTGTGGCCTCAGTGGTAGTTGTCACTTCAGACTTATTCTGGTAGTAATCCTTAGGATGCTTATTCAAGAAACTACTCCTTTAATTCTCTAAAGATTCTGTAAGCACTTAAGTCCCTGTATCAAATCCCTTCCTACATGAAATATCAAGTCTTCTATCTCTTATCTGGAGCAAACCCAAACTGATAAGAGTTTTTGGTATCAGAAACGGATGATGCTATAAACAAAATTACTCAAAAGTGCAACATCTACATTTGCTTAGTAGATGGAAAGAAAACAATTGTATGCTGAAAATTTAATTACTTTCATATATTGTGGAAAGACATTTGGTAAAATTGTTGTCTCTGATATCTTGGAAGTAAAATTATGCACTAAGAGAACCTGAAGTTCTAGATGAAGAAGTTACAAAATACTAGCCTATGGTATGTATTGGCTATTCCTTGATGCTGACAGTAAGATATTACAACAAAGAAATCTTTTCAAACAAGAATTGGTTAATTTTCAAGCATAAGTGAAAAAGAATTCAGTTCTTTTAAGAGAGATTCTCCCTGCCTGTGTGTTGACTCATACCCAGTGGATTGACTCATACCCGGTGGGTTGGAAAACTCCAATCAGTTATACTCCTCCAAGCTACTTTATTTGGCTCCAGATTTTTCTCAAGCTTCTTCCATTAATACTTCTCTTCTATAAAATGGAAGATAGAGCAAAAATAGATTAAGAATGATATTTTCCTTCCCAAGCCTGTTATTAACTTAATTGGACTCAGCAGCAAAAATAAATGTAAATAAGTTAGTCTCATGAAAACAATTTGCGCTGTGATTATTAGCACATAGAATTGTCTGGAAGTATGTCAGAAGTATGTCAGAATATTGCTAAATATTTTAGGGAATTGAGATGCCAAATAAACCATAATTCAAGTTTGTAGAAAACAATGAGTATACCTAGGCATGGATATCTTTGAGTTTATCCTTAAATTGAGCTTGTTTAGCTTTTATGAGGTGTTGATTAATGTGCTTCACCAAATTTACAATATCCTCGGCCAAAATTTTAAGTATTTTTTTCTGTTCCTTTCTCTCTCTCCTTGCCTCTTTGGTCCAACCTTATCCACTATTCATTATACATACATACTATTATGCATATAAGAATGCATAATTGAGATTATCCAGTCTGAGGAACAGGAAGAAAAAAGAATGAACAAAAATTAACAGAGTCTCAGAAACCTGTGAAATACTATCAGGCATATCAGTATGTGCATAATTGAAGTCCCAAAAGAAAAGGCAAGAGAGAAGAAGCATAAGAAATATTTTAAGAAACAATGCCCCACGTCATCCAAAATTTTGATGAAAAACATTACTCTATGCATCCACACAACAGAATAAATTCCAAGTAGAATAAACTCAAAGAGATCTACACCCAGACACTTCAAAATCAAACTGCTGAAAAAGAGAATCTTTAAAGCAGCAAGGGAGATGCAACTCATTAAGTAAAAATATCCTAAACAAGATAAATGATAACCCTGTATGTGAGACAGCAAAAAAGACACAGATGTATAGAACAGTCTTTTGGACTCTGTGGGAGAGGGCGAGGGTCGGATGATTTGGGAGAAGGGCATTGAAACGTATAATATCATATGTGAAACGAATCGCCAGTCCAGGTTCGATGCATGATACTGGATACTTGGGGCTGGTGCACTGAGACGACCCAGAGGGATGGTACAGGGAGGGAGGAGGGAGGGAGGTTCAAGATGGGGAACACGTGTATACCTGTGGAGGATTCATGTTGATATGTGGCAAAACCAATACAATATTGTAAAATTAACCTCCAAGTAAAATAAATACATTTATATTTTAAAAAAAAACAAAATAAAATACAGGGGGAAAAAAAGATAAATAGCTAATTTCTAATAAGAAATCATGGAGGCCAGAAGTCATGAGGTGACGTATTCCAAACACTCAAAAAAAAAAGAAAGAAAGAAAGAAAAGAAAAAGAAGACTGTCAAACAAAAATTCTGTATCAGTGAAACCATTCTTCAGAATTGAAGGGGAACTTACGACGCTCCCATGCCGGGGTCCAGCCCTGGTGGATCCAGGGTGATTCGAAGGTGGGCACAGAGTTGGCGTCCTTGGAAAAATACATATTTAATTACAGATATACAGAGAGATTAGAAATAGATAGTGTAGTAGGAAAATTAGTGGAGAAAAAGAGGCTGAATAACTTGGTTTACGTGGAATAGCATCCATGCTCCAGATGGGAATTCAGCCAGAGAAAAGGGGAGCAAGAAAGAAGCAACATGGGGGAATCAGTCTTTCCGGAAACTGATCCGATTTCTTTATTTTGGGGTTTGCTTATATACCTTTTGTTACATATAGGAATGAATACAGAGTCACGCGGGGGGTCAGCAGTCCTGACCTTTATCAAAATCAGGTGCTTCACATAAAAAGGTCTTAGGGATTTTATGATCCTTTCTTTCTGATAACCAAAAACTTACTTTTTCCAAGGGTGTTTTTTCTTAAACCAGGCACCACCCTCCAAATAAAGTTACATTCCTATAGGGTGAGGGTGTAGTGAGTTATAATCAAGAAAAGAATTTATTTAACCCAAGGTTAACATGATTAATCTTAAAGGTTAATACTTATTTCTCCTATATGCTTAAAGGTTAATGCTTATTTCTCCTAAATACTAGTTATATTCATTATAAGGGCAGGGAACATGGAGATTTAGCAGCAAACATCAGCCCAACAAATGAAAATCCTTTCACCAATGCTCCCCTTAAGATCTGTTTAGTCTTAAGATAGTGATAAAGTTACATTTTTACATAGCAAGGACACAGTGATTTATAACAAAGTACAGTGATCTATTACAAAAGAGAAAATCCATTAACTCAAAAAGTCTAGTATTGCTAACATCAAAAACTACTATATTTCCTTTTCTATATTCCAAATACATTGATTAATATATTCCCAGGTGCCTAAGGATATGGAGGCCTGGCGGCAATCATTGACTCAACAATGAGAAAAGCCCTATGCTAATTAAGACTCTCAAAATACTCCAAAACTCTCTGTGCTGTTTATGGTTGAGAGGTAGTAAACAATCATGTGTGTAATGGCAGGAGTATGGATAATCCTGTCACACAAGCTAGTCTGTCAGCAGAGAGGTTTGACCTGAGACATCCTTGTCCCACCCAGGGGAGGGAATTAGCAGCAATTATTGACACAACAAATGAAAAACCCTTCACCAATATAATTCCTAACCAACCCACTATACTAATAATTTCTAACTCCCCCAAAGAATTTGTCTTTAGTAAGTCTGAAACATCTCGTGCCTCTCAGATTGGGAGGCTGTAAACAATCACATGTGGCCGGACGAACCTATACAGGTGGGCTAGATAATCTTCAGAGGAGTCCGTAAGCTGAAACACTCTTGTCACGCCCAGGAATTTTTATTGCCTTGGAGCTGCACGTTTACTCCTTCTCCAAGAGAAACAGTTATGGGGGAGAGCCCCCTGTAAAGTCAGAGGTGTAGGTGAGAGCATAATACAGACTCTGGTTTTGGGGTAGATGCTCGGGAACAGGGGGTTTCCTGAGGCTTGATCATGCCTTTGCGTATGCCAAGCCTCCTTCCTCATGACCTTTGCCATGGGCGGAGTTCCTCACTCTGGCCCCCAACACTCCCAGACAAACAAAACTGAGAGGATACATCATGAGCAGAAATACTAAAGGGAGTCCTTCAGGCTAAAAACTGTACTGTGATATCATTTCTCACATACCAGATTAGACAAACCTCACAAGTTTTTCAACACACTATATTGGTAAGGCTTTGAGGAAAGAAGCAGTTTCATATGCTGCTGATGGGAATGAAAAATAGTGCATTCCCTATAGAGGTGAATATGGCAATATCTAATAATTACATACACATTTATACTTTGACAAGCAACTCCATGTCTAAAAATTTACCCTCAAAATACATATCCAAAAATAAGAAAATACATACTCACAGGGCTATTTACTGTTCCATTATTTGTAATTACAGAATACTGAAAAAAACTAAATGCTCATACATAAGAGACTGGTTGAATAAATTATAGTATATTTATACAATAGGGTATGCAGCTGTAAAACCAAATGAGGAAGATCTGTATAAACTGAAATGTAGGGATTTTTCAGGATGTACATAAAGTGGAAAAAAAAAAACCTGTAGGAAGAGCAAATATTATATGCTATCTTTTATGAAAGCCAAAAGGGAAATAAGAGACTATATAATACATATGTCTTTCTGATTTTTATCAAAAAAAAGTAGCACAGGAAAAACAAACCACTATCCAATGTAACTTTTCTTCCAAGGAGTAAGCGTCTTTTAATTTCATGGCTGCAGTCACCATCTGCAGTGATTTTGCAAAAAATAAAGTCTGACACTGTTTCTACTGTTTCCCATCTATTTCCCATGAAGTGATGGGACCAGATGCCATGATCTTTGTTTTCTGAATGTTGAGCTTTAAGCCAACTTTTTTGCTCTCCTCTTTCACTTTCATCAAGAGGCTTTTTAGCTCCTCTTCACTTTCTGCCATAAGGGTGGTATCATCTGCATATCTGAGGTTATTGATATTTCTCTCCCAGCAATCTTGATTCCAGCTTGTGTTTCTTCCAGCCCAGCGTTTCTCATGATGTACTCTGCATAGAAGTTAAATAAGCAGGGTGACAATATACAGCCTTGACATACTCCTCTTCCTATTTGGAACCAGCCTGTTGTTCCATGTCCAGTTCTAACTGTTGCTTCCTGACCTGCATACAGTTTTCTCAAGAGGCAGGCCAGGTGGTCTGGTATTCCCATCTCTTTCAGAATTTTCCACAGTTTATTGTGATCCACACAGTCAAAGGCTTTGGCATAGTCAATAAAGCAGAAAGAGATGTTTTTCTGGAACTCTCTTGCTTTTTCCATGATCCAGCGGATGTTGGCAGTTTGATCTCTGGTTCCTCTACCTTTTCTAAAACCAGCTTGAACATCAGGGAGTTCATGGTTCACGTATTGCTGAAGTCTGGCTTGGAGAATGTTGAGCATTACTTTACTAGCATGTGAGATGAGTGCAATTGCGCAGTAGATTGAGCATTCTTTGGCATTGCCTTTCTTTGGAATTGGAATGAAAACTGACATTTCCAGTCCTGTGGCCACTGCTGAGTTTTCCAAATTTGCTGGCATATTGAATGCAGCACTTTCACGGCATCATCTTTCAGGATTCGAAACAGCTCAACTGGAATTCCATCACTTCCACCAGCTTTGTTCATAGTGATGCTTTCTAAGGCTCACTTGACTTCACATTCCAAGATGTCTGGCTCTAGATTAGTGATCACATCATCAGAATTATCTGGGTCATGAAGATCTTTTTCGTACAGTTCTTCTGTGTATTCTTGCTACCTCTTCTTAATATCTTCTGCTTCTGTTAGGTCCACCTTGGAAGAAAAGTTATGACCAACCTAGATAGTATATTCAAAAGCAGAGACATTACTTTGCCAACTAAGGTCCGTCTAGTCAAGGCTATGGTTTTTCCTGTGATCATGTATGGATGTGAGAGTTGGAGTGTGAAGAAGGCTGAGCACCGAAGAATTGATGCTTTTGAACTGTGGTGTTGGAGAAGACTCTTGAGGGTCCCTTGGACTGCAAGGAGATCCAACCAGTCCATTCTGAAGGAGATCAACCCTGGGATTTCTTTGGAAGGAATGATGCTAAAGCTGAAGCTCCAGTACTTTGGATACCTCATGTGAAGAGTTGACTCATTGGGAAAGACTCTAATGCTGGGAGAGATTGAGGGCAGGAGGAGAAGGGGATGACCCAGGATGAGATGGCTGGATGGTGTCACGGACTGGATGGACATGAGTCTGAGTGAACTCCGGGAGATGGTGATGGACAGGGAGGCCTGGCATGCTGCGATTCATGGGGTCGCAAAGAGTCGGACACGACTGAGCGACTGAACTGAACTGAACTGATCCAATGTAACTGACAGTGCAATAAATGTAATGTAATGGGACAAACTGATATCATCATTATATAGCATGTGATAAAATGAATAATCTGAATTTAATTGTGAGGAGACATCAAAATATAAAGGATATTCTGCATAACAACTAGTCTATACTCTTAAAAATATCAGTATATGAAAGACAAAGAAAATTTGAAAAGCCATTCTACGTATTAAAGGAGACTAAATGCAGACAGCAACAAAATGCAACGCGTCATCCTGGACTGGATCCTGAATCATAGGGAAAATTCCATAGGAACATTGCTGAGATAACTGCCAAAAATTGAATATTGACTCTACATTCAATAATACTGACATATCAGTGGAAAATTTCCCAAATTTTCTAATTGTATTTTGACTGTATCATCATTTGTTTTCTTGTTCTTAGGAAAACACATGAAAGAAGTTTTTAGGGCATTATGTCTATTAACTCCCACTCTCAAATGACTCAGGAAATTATATATATACAAATACATATATATATATATGTACTCATGATCTACCAATTCCACTTTGGATCTGTAACCAAAAGAATTGAAACCAGAATCTCAAAGAGTTATTTCTGTGTCCATGTTTATAACAGTGTTATTCACAATAGCTAAAACATGGAAGCAACTGAAGTGCCCATCAATGCATAAATGGACAACCAAAATGTATATATATAAAATGGAATAATAAGCGTCTTTTGAAAGTTAAAAAATTCTGAAATTTGCTACAACATAGATGAAACTTGTTGCAAGTTACATCATATTAACTGAAATGTTAGGCACGAAAAGATAATTATTGTATGATTATACTTATTTGAGACACTTAGAATAGTGAAAATTATAGGAATGGAAAGAATGGTGGCTTCCAGGTGCTGGGAGGAGGGTAGAATGGGGAGTTATTATTCAGTGGGTATAGTGTTTCAATCCTCTGGGATGAAAAGAGCTATGGAGATAAATATCTCCCTATCTGCATTGCTCCATCTCCATAGAATGCGCCAGTTGCACAGCATTATGAATTATTTAATACCATTGAACCACACACTTTAAAAATTGCTGTTGTTTGTTTAGTTGCTAAGTCATGTCCAACTCTTTGGTGATCCAATGGGCTGTTGCCCACCAGGCTCCTCCATCCATGAGATTTCCCAGGTGAGAATATGGGAGTGGGTTGTGCCCCTTCCTTCTTTAGGGGATCTTCCTGACCCAGGGATTGAACCTGAGTCTCTTGCAATGGCAGGCAGATTCTTTATCATAATTGCTAGGGCTTCCCTGGTGATGAGGGAAGCCCCCCAAATCCTTAAGATAGGTAAGTTTTATGTCAATTGTATTTTACCACAACAGAAAATTGAATAATGCATTTATGTATGTACATATGTAGAGAGTGAAAGAATGATAATAAAAAACTAGGAAAACAGTAAAAATTAGTGAATTTGACTGATGAATATAGAAAACTTTGTACTATTATTACTCTTTTTGGGGCTTGAAAGTATTTGAAAACAATTGTTTAAAAAGATATTGATTAACCAAAGTCATCAGTTTTTTTAACCAGTGTCTGCATTCGATGAAAATATGATTTGATGATGAATAATGAGAAATAAAAAAGCCTCTTGATGAAGGTGAAGGAGAAGAGTGAAAGAGCTGGCCTAAAACTCAGTATGAAAAAGCTCAGATCATGGCATCTGGCCCCATTGCTGCTGTTAAGTTGCTTCAGTCGTGTCCGACTCTGTGCGACTGGAAGACAGCAGCCCACCAGGTTTTGCCGTCCCTGGGATTCTGCAGGCAAGAACGCTGGAGTGGGTTGCCATTTCCTTCTCCAATGCATGAAAGTGAAAAGTGAAAGTGAAGTCACTCAGTCGTGCCTGACTCTAGCGACCCCATGGACTGCAGCCCACCAGGCTCCTCTGTCCATGGGATATTCCAGGCAAAAGTACTGGAGTGGGGTGCCACTGGCCCCATTACTTCATGGCAAATAGAAGTGGAAAAGGTGGAAGTAGTGACAGATTTCCTCTTCTTGGACTCTAAAGTGAAAGTGAAAGTGAAGTCGCTCAGTCGTGTCCGACTCTTTGAGACCCCATGGACTGTAGCCCACAAGGCACCTCTGTCCATGGGATTCTCCAGGCAAGAATACTAGAGTGGGTTGTCATTTCCTTCGCCAGGGGATCTTCCCAACCCAGGGATTGAACCCGGGTCTCCTGCATTGTAGGCAGACGCTTTACCCTCTGAGCCACCAGGGAAGCCCAAGATCACTGCAAATGGTGACTACAGCCACAAAATCAGAAGATGATTGCTTCTTATTAGGAAAGCTATGACAAATCTAGGTACTATGTTGAAAATCTTACCTTGCTGACAAAGGTCCATATAGTCAAGGCTAGGGTCTTCCCAGTGGTCACGTATGATTGTGAGAGGTGGACCATAAAGAAGGCAGAGCAGTAAGAATTGATGCCTTCAAACTGTGGTGCTGCAGAAGACTCCTGAGAGTCCCTTGAATGGCAAGAAGATCAAATCAGTCAATCTTAAGGGAAATCAACCCTGAATACCACCGGAAGGACTGATACTGAAGCTGAAACTCCAGTCTTTGGGTTATCTGATGCAAACAATTGACTCATTGGAAAAGTCAGCTGGGAAAGATTGATGGCAGAAGAAGAGGATCCTTCTTCTTGTCCTCCTGTGTCAGAGGATGATGTGGCAGGATGGCATTACCAATGCAAATGAACATGAACATGAGGGACAGGGAGGCCTAGCGTGCTGCAGCCCATGGAATCACAAAGAGTCAGACACAACTGGGCAACTGAACAACAACAATGAAAAATGTCTGTTGGAAGACGGGAAGAAAGAGGCAGTAATTGAAAGACTGCAAAATTCAGACCAAGTCCAAAAGAAAATAAGATTTCTAAATAGTTTTATCACCAAAACAAAATTCATAAAAGGCAATTCTTAAGTAATAGGTTATATTGGAAGTAGAATACCAGATTAAAATCTAGATAGTATATAAATTTATAAAAAGAAGTAATTAAGGTTTGTTTTTAAAGGTTTCTGGATAAGTAATTCAGAAATGAGGTAGAAAACATATTAGACCTATTAAACATATAAAGAAATGGCAAAATCTTATAATGAATAAGTCATGAAAAACACCAGATTAATCAAAGAGGACTTCAAGTACAGCTAACTAATAATAATTGCACACCATAATAGAAAAATGCAAAGAGATAAGAGTTTAATGATAAAATTTTAAATAATTTTAGGCGTTTGTAGGAAATCCAATCAGAGTATTTTCATACTTCTACTTTTCCACATATTTTTCACTTCACTTTTACCCATTTCCTAGCTTCCCTCTTGAGCTGCTTTCTTAAATTTCAGCGTATTCTTGCTGTATACCTCTGACTATTTTAACAAATTCTCCCCATCCACTCATCAAATTCTCCTTTACATTTTCCTTCAAAACACACCCTTTTACTACAGCTATGTGGCAAGAATACATGGAAGAACTGTACAAAAAAGATCTTCACGACCCAGATAATCCTGATGATGTGATCTCTGATCTAGAGCCAGACATCTTGGAATGTGAAGTCAAGTGGGCCTTAGAAAGCATCACTACGAACAAAGCCAGTGGAGGTGATGGAATTCCAGTTGAGCTGTTTCAAATCCTGAAAGATGATGCCGTGAAAGTGCTGCATTCAATATGCCAGCAAATTTGGAAAACTCAGCAGTGGCCACAGGACTGGAAAAGGTCAGTTTTCATTCCAATCTCAAAGGAAGGCAATGCAAAAGAATGCTCAAACAACCACACAATTGCACTCATCTCACATGCTAGTAAAGTAATGCTCAAAATTCTCCAAGCCAGACTTCAGCAATACGTGAACCATGAACTCCCTGATGTTCAAGCTGGTTTTAGAAAAGGCAGAGGAACCAGAGATCAAACTGCCAACATCTGCTGGATCATGGAAAAAGCAAGAGAGTTCCAGAAAAACATCTCTTTCTGCTTTATTGACTATGCCAAAGCCTTTGACTGTGTGGATCACAATAAACTGTGGAAAATTCTGAAAGAGATGGGAATACCAGACCACCTGGCCTGCCTCTTGAGAAATCTGTATGCAGGTCAGGAAGCAACAGTTAGAACTGGACATGGAACAACAGGCTGGTTCCAAATAGGAAAAGGAGTATGTCAAGGCTGTATATTGTCACCCTGCTTATTTAACTTCTATGCAGAGTACATCATGAGAAACGCTGGGCTGGAAGAAACACAAGCTGGAATCAAGATTGCTGGGAGAGAAATATCAATAACCTCAGATATGCAGATGACACCACCCTTATGGCAGAAAGTGAAGAGGAGCTAAAAAGCCTCTTGATGAAAGTGAAAGAGGAGAGTGAAAAAGTTGGCTTAAAGCTCAACATTCAGAAAACAAAGATCATGGCATCTGGTCCCATCACTTCATGGGAAATAGATGGGGAAACAGTAGAAACAGTATCAGACTTTATTTTGGGGGGCTCCAAAATCACTGCAGATGGTGACTGCAGCCATGAAATTAAAAGACGCTTACTCCTTGGAACAAAAGTTATGACCAACCTAGATAGCATATTCAAAAGCAGAGACATTACCTTGCCGACAAAGGTCCATCTAGTCAAGGCTATGGTTTTTCCTGTGGTCATGTATGGATGTGAGAGTTGGACTGTGAAGAAGGCTGAGCACTGAAGAATTGATGCGTTTGAACTGTGGTGTTGGAGAAGACCCTTGAGTCCCTTGGACTGCAAGGAGATCCAACCAGTCCATTCTGAAGATCAGCTCTGGGATTTCTTTGGAAGGAATGATGCTAAAGCTGAAGCTCCAGTACTTCGGCCACCTCATGTGAAGAGTTGACTCATTGGAAAAGACTCTGATGCTGGGAGGGATTGGGGGCAGGAGGAGAAGGGGACGACCCAGGATGAGTTGGCTGGATGGCATCACGGACTCGATGGATGTGAGTCTGAGTGAACTCCGGGAGATGGTGATGGACAGGGAGGCCTGGCGTGCTGCAATTCATGGGATCACAAAGACTTGGACACGACTGAGTGACTGAACTGAACTGATGTGCTGTATTTGTGCTAAGTCGCTTTGGTCATGGTCAACTCTTTGCGGCCCTATGCACTATAGCCCACAGGCTCCTCTTTCCATGGGATTTCCCAGGCAAGAATACTGGAGTGGTTTGCCATTTCCTGCTCTAGGGGATCTTCCTGAACCAGAGGTCAAACCTATATCTCTTATGTCTGTTGTATTAGTAGGCTGGTTCTTTACCATTAGCACCACCTGGAAACCACTACAGCTATTGTGAACCTAAATTGGAACAGCCTTAAATATTGTTAACAATTATATATGGTTAACTATAAGTAATCGAAGAAGGCACCCCACTCCAGTACTCTTGCCTGGAAAATCCCATCGACGGAGGAGCCTGGTGGGCTGCAATCCATGGGGTCGCTAAGAGTCGGGCACGACTGAGCGACTTCACTTTCACTTTTCACTTTCATGCATTGGAGAAGGAAATGGCAATCCACTCCAGTGTTCTTGCCTGGAGAATCCCAGGGACAGAGGAGCCTAGTGGGCAGCCGTCTATGGGGTCACACAGAGTCGGACACGACTGAAGTGACTTAGCAGCAGCAGCAGCAGCAACTATAAATTATAGTTTATTGTTATAAAGTGTATGAATTTCCATCTACTGTGCAAAACATGCTTTATTTTTTAATAATTTTTCTGCAGTTTTGGTAATGTTTACTGTTAAAGGTTGCTTTAATCTGTTCGAACTGCCATAACAAAATACCATAGACTGAGTAGCTTTCCAGTGGTCAAGTGTGGATGTGAGAGTTGGATCATAAAGAAAGCTGAGCACTGAAGGACTGATCCTTCTGAACTGTGGTGTTGGAGAAGACTCTTGAGAGTCCCATGGACTGCAAGGAGATCCAACCAGTCCATTCTAAAGGAGATCAGTCATGGGTGTTCATTGGAAGGACTGATGCTGAAGCTGAAACTCCAATACTTTGGCCACCTGATGCAAAGAGCTGACTCATTGGAAAAGACCCTGATGCTGGGAAAGATTGAGGGCAGGAGGAGAAGGGGACAACAGAGGATGAGATGGTTGGATGGCATCACCGACTCAATGGACATGGGTTTGGGTGGACTCTGGGAGTTGGTGATGGACAGGGAGGCCTGGCGTGCTGCAGTTCATGGGGTCACAAAGAGTTGGACACGACTGAGCAACTGAACTGAACTGAACTGACCAGTTCTGGAGGTTGGAAGCCCCAAATCAGAATGTTAGTATAATCAATTTCCGTTGAGAATTCTTCCTGGCTTGCAGAATGCCACCTTCTGGCTGCATCCTCAACGGTGAAGAGAGAGAGTAGGCTTTCTGGTGTCTTTTCTTATAAGGGTACTTATCCCATCATGAGGGCCCTCTTCCTGAGCTCGTCTAAACCTAATTACCTTCCTAAAGTCCCATCTCCAAATACCATCACACTGAAGGTTAAGCTTTCAACATATGAATTCTGGGGGAACACAATTCAGCTCATAGCAAAGACCTAGCCTATATATGATTAATTGATGCTAATTAGTGGAACAGCATTTGGATATTATTCTTGATTATGGCAGTAAAGATGGAACATGAGATCATTAAAAATATATCCATTAATTTGTAAAATATAAAAGGTCCAACTGATGTCTCTTTTAGCAACTTTGAATATCATATTATTGTTTAATATTCCTTTTGAAGAAACATACATTTACAAAGAATGAAACATTTTAATATTAAAATGTAATAATTTGAACATGCAAAATGCATTAATCAATATTATTATAGAAAACAAATGAAAATTTGGTGGTAATTTTGTCATACAATTGTGTGTCAAACACTTTCTCCCTTATTTTCAAATTTCCATGTTAATATGTTAACCATGGCACCATCTTGTGGATATTTATCAAATAGCTGAGCTGTGCAAACATTTATCTGAAGGTTCTAAAAATGAAAGTATTTATGAAAAATATGAAAGTTTTAAAATAAAGTTTAGGTTAATGAAATAAAATGTTGGCAAGTAATCTTCTACAATCTTTCAAAGACTTTTAATTATATAAATAAACTCTTGAACCAACTCCAGCATTTTCTTTTTAAGTGCTGGAGTTGTTTCTTTTTAATTTTCTTTTTCTTTTTAAAGCGTCGTCTTCATTAAATGCTTATATAAAATTTCTAACTGGCCACTTGGTTCTAAATACATCAAATAGATTATATTTTAGTGTGTATAGTATGTGCATATGTATGTTTATATAATTAAATATAAATGTATATGCTTCTATAATTTTATATTGATTTAAGATCATGGTTTGTTAAAAAATAGGAACTGATACAGAGTAGCTTTTTTTTAAAGCAAAATAATATTTAATAAATTTAAGTTTTGTTACTCACTGGCCATGAACCACCTCTTTTAAATCTTATTTTCCTGAGCTAGAATGAAAAATACTGATAATTGTCAAATTTTGGAGAAGATATACCAATACACATTAAGCTCTGACAATGTCAAATCAAAAAGTATATGTTATTTCACATATAGGATTTAAATATTTATTGACTATAATAGGAAACTATACTAAATGTGGTATTTTAATTAGAAAACTCTTAATCACACAATGTTTTAATGACTTCTTTAGATAGTATACAGGAAAATCATTGCTGTAATTAATGTGATTTTTCAAAAAGTTTACTCAATGTGTTTCTGTAATATCTTCATTGTAAAGTTTCAGAATTTAGAGTTCACAATTACATTTAATTGTAGCATTTATTATAGATTCCACTATAGGCTACGCATCTGGGTACATTATCTAATACATCCTTCCAACAATCTTTTGAGTTCATATTATTATTTCTACTTTGCACATAAGGAAAATTGAGACTGAGTAATTATATAACATTTCATGAAAAGATGGGCACAATAAAGGACAGAAATGGTATGGGCATAACAGAGGCAGAAGATATTAATAAGAGGTGGCAAGAATACACAGAAGAACTATACAAAAAGGATCTTAATGACCCAGATAACCACTATGGTATGATCACTCACCTAGAGCCAGATATCCTGGAATGTGAAGTCAAGTGGGCCTTAGGAAGCATCACTACGAACAAAGCTAGTGGAGGTGATGGAATTCCAGTTGAGCTGTTTCAAATCCTGAAAGATGATGCTGTGAAATTGCTGCACTCAATATGCCAGCAAATTTGGAAAACTCAGCAGTGACCACAGGACTGGAAAAGGTCAGTTTTCATTCCAGTCTCAAAGGAAGGTAATGCCAAAGAATGCTCAAACTACTGCACAATTGCACTCATCTCACACACTAGTAAAGTAACGCTCAAAATTCTCCAACCTAGGCTTCAACAGTACATGAACCAAGAACTTGCAGCTGTTCAAGCTGGATTTAGAAAAGGCAGAGGAACCAGAGATCAAATTATCAACAGCCGTTGGATTATAGAAAAGCAAGAGAATTCCAGAAAAACATTTGCTTTACTGACTACACCAAGGCATTTGACTGCATGCATCACAACAAACTGTGGAAAATTCTGAAAGAGGTGGGAATACCAGACCACCTGACCTGCCTCCTGAGAAATCTGTATGCAGGTCAAGAAGCAACAGTTAGAACTGGACCTGGAACAATAGAATGGTCCAGATTGGGAAAGGAGTATATCAAGGCTGTATATTGTCACCCTGCTTATTTGACTTCTATGCAGAGAACATCACGCAAAATGCCAGGCTGGAGGAAGCACAAGCTGGAATCAAGTTTGCCGAGAGAAATATCAATAACCTCAGATATGCAAATGACACCATCCTTATGGCAGAAAGTGAAAAAGAACTAAAGAGCCTCCTGATGAAAGTGAAAGAGGAGAGTGAAAAGGCTTGCTTAAAACTCAACATTCAAAAAACAAAGATCATGGCATCCAGTCCCATCATTTGAAGGCAAATCAATGGGGAAACAATGGAAACAGTGAGGGACTTAATTTTCTTGGGCTCCAAAATCTCTACAGATGTTGACTGCAGCCATGAGATAAAAAGATGCTTACTCTTTGAAAGAAAAGCTATGAAAAACTGAGACAGCATATTAAAAAGTAGAGACATTACTTTGCCAACATAGGTCTGTGTAGTCAAAGCTATGGTTTTTCTAGTAGTCACATATAGATGTGAGAGTTGGACCATCAAGAAGGCTGAGCACTGAAGAATTGATGCTTTTGAACTGTGGTGTTGAAGAGGACTCTTGAGAGCCCCTTGGACTGCAAACTCAAAGCAGTCAATCCTAAAGGAAATCAACCCTGAATATTCTTTGGTAGGATGGATGCTGAAGTTGAAGCTCCAAATACTTTGGCCATCTGATGTGAAGAGCTGACTCATTAGAAAAAATCCTGATGCTGGGAAAGACTGAAGGCAGGAAGAGAAGTGGGCAAAAAAGGATGAGATGGTTGGATGGCATCACTGACTCGATGGACATGAGTTTGAGAAAGTTCTGGGAGTTGGTGATGGACAGGGATGCCTGGTGTGCTGCAGTCCATGGGGTCACAAAGAGTCAGCCATGACTGAGCCACTGAACTGAATTATATAACTCATCAAGATCACACAGCTAATAAGAAGTCATAATTTTAACCCAGGTCTTCAAAGCCCCAATTCTTGTCACAACACAAACTTGCTTCTCAGAAATTCAGATAAATATCAGGTGGGGACTTCCTTGATGGTCGCTGGTTAAGAATCCCCCTTCCAGTGCAGGGGAAGTAGGTTCAATCTCTGCTCAGGGAACTATGATCCTACATGCCAGAGGCAACTAAGCCCGTTCACGACAGTGAAGAGCCTGTGCTCCACAACTAAGAAAAAAAACAAAAGAAATTCAGATAAAATCAGATATTTTAATCCAGACATCAATAAAGAATTTAAAAATCTGTTTACTGAAAGTCCCAAGCTATTCCAAATTAAAACTGCTTTATTTTTCTCTCTGGAGTGAAAATATGGAGAGGGAGGTGGGAGGGGGGTTCAGGAGTGGGAATTTATGTACACCCGTGGCAGATTCATGTTGATGTATGGCAAAACCAATACAGTATTGTAAAGTAAAAAATAAATAAATAAAATAAAAAACTGCTTTACTTTACACATGCAATTTTTAATGCACTAAATTTAATATTATTGCATTTTGAAACATAATTCTTCCAATAATATAATACCATGAAATACAGGAATGTAAGGTATATTATTAATTCTCTGCGTGTGCTAAGTCACTTCAGTCATGTCCAGCTCTTTGCGACCCTATGGACTGTAGCCCACCAGGCTCCTCTGTCCATGGGGATTCTTCAGGCAAGAATACTAGAGTCGGTGGCCATGCACCTCTCCATGGGATCTTCCCAACCCAGGGATCAAACTTGTGTCTGTAAAATCTCCTGCATTGGCAGGCAGTTTCTTTACCACTAGCTATAGATAAGAATAGAACATAAATAGAAATTAAATTTTCTTAATGGTAATTCTTAAGCATTGATATCCACTCCATCATTATCTTCTTTTATTCAATACTATAGCATAAAACTCTTTACGAGTCTTTTATAATAAAAAAAATTGTGATAGGAACACTTAATATGAGACTGACCCTCAACAAAATTTTAAGTGCTTAATATAGTATTGTTAACTACAGGCACAATGTTGTACAATAGACCTCTAGAATATACTCATCTTGTGTAACTGAAACCTGATACCTATTGAACAATTCCCCATTTCCTCTCCATTTAGCCCCTGGTAACTATCTTTGTACTCTCTGTTTCTATGAGTTTTACTATTTCAGATATCTCACAGAAGTGGAATTGTGTTTGTCCTTTTGTGCCTGGCTCATTTAACTTAGCACAATGTCCTCTGGGTTCATCCATGTTGTTGCAGGATTCTCTTCTTTTTTAAGGCTGTATGTCTATAACATGTTTTCTTTATCCATTCATCTGTTCATAGACATTTAGGTTTTTCCCACATCTTAGCTATTGTGAACAGTGCTATAACGAACACTGGAGTGTTCATCTGAGATCCAGATTTCTCTTTTTGATATATACCCAGAGTAGGACTGCTAGATCATGTAGTAACTCTATTTTTACTTTTTTGAGGAATCTCCATACTATTTTCCATAGTGACTGCACCATTTTACATTACCACCAACAGTGTATAAGCATTCCAATTTCTTGACAACAGCCATACTAACAAATGTGAGATGCTATCTCATTGCAGTATTGATTTGCCCTTCCCTGATAATTAGTAATATTAAGCATCTTTCCATTTACCTGCTGGCCATTTGTATGTCTTTGGAGAAATGTCTATTCAAGTTCTTTCTTATTTAAAATATATGTCATTTTATTTTTTGGCTGTTAGGTTGTGAAAGTTCCTTGTATACTTAAGATATTGATCTCCTACCAGATACATGGTTTGCAAATAGTTTCTATTCTATAGGTTGCCTTGTCACACTGTTGTGTTTTGAGTTTTTGTTTTTGCTGTGCAGAAGTTTTTTAGCTTTACATAGTCCCACTGGGCTTTTTTGCTTCTGTTGCTCGTGCTTTTGGTGTCCTATCCATAGCAGTAGCATATATCAATCATTACCAAGCTCAATATTACAAAGCATTTTCCCTATGCTTTCTTCTAGGATTTTTACAGTTCCAGGTCTTACTGTTAACTCATTAATCCATTTTGAGTTGATTTTTTACTATGGTGTAAAATAAGGGTTTAATTCTGTTCTTTTGCATGTGGATATCCAGTTTTCCAAACATCATTTGTTGAGGAGACTGTTCTTTTCCCATTGTATACTCTTGGCTCTCTTGTTGAAGATCAATTCATCATATATCTACGGGTTTATTTCTAAGCTCTCTATTATGTTCCATTGTTCTCTATATATTTGTTTTTATGTCAGTCATACTTTTAACAAATAATTTTATTTATCTATTTATCTTTGGCTGGGCTGGGTCTTTATTGCTGCTTGGGCTTTATTTTTTCCTAGTTGTAGCAAGTGGGTTCTACTGTCTAGCTGCAGCGTGCAGGTTTCTCATTGCAGTGGCCTCTCTTGTTGCAGAGCACAGGCTCTAGGGTGCGTGGGCTTCAGCAGTTGTGGCATGTGGGCCCTAGAGCAGAGGCTCAATACTTGTGGCACTCAGGCTTCTTTGCTCCACAGCATGTAGGATCTCCCTGGATCAGGGATCAAACCCATGTCTCCTGCATTGGCAGGTGGATTCTTTAACACTGAGCCACTTGGGAAGTCCCAGTCATACTATTTTAATCACTATTGTTTTATAATATATTTTAACACCTGAAAGAGTGATGTTCCAGCTTTGTTCTTCATCCTTAAGATTGCTTTGGCAACTAGGGTCGTTTGTGTTTCCATATGAATTTCAGGATTGCTTTTTTCTATTTCTTAAAAAACTGCCATTGGGATTTTGATATAGACTGCATCAAATCTATAGATTGTTTTGGGCAATACGGACATTTGAACAATATCAAGTCTTCCAATCCATAAATACAGGAAGTGTTTCCATTCATTTGTGTCTTAATTTCTTTCATCAATGATTTATAGTTTCTATAGTATGAATCTTTAAACTTTGGTTAAGTTTATTCCTAGTTATTTTATTCTTTTTGACACTATTGTGAATGGGATTGTTTTCTTTTTCCTTCTCAGAAGATTCATTCCTAGTGTATAGAAACACAACTTATATCTATATATTGATCTTGTACCCTATAATTTTATTGTATTCATTTATTAGCTCTAATAGTTTTGTGTATGTGTGTGTGTGTGTGTGTGTGTGTGCGCACGTAGTCCTGAGGATTCTCTATACATTCAATCATGTGATTTGCAAATGAGGTAATTTTACTTTTTCCTTTCTGATTTGGGTATCTTTTATTTCTTTCTCTTGCCTAATTATTCTGGCTATAACTTCCAGGATTATGATGAAAAGAAGTGAAGCGAGTGGACATCCGTGCATCATTCCTGACCTTAAAGGAAAAGCTTTTATTTTGCACTGTTGAGTATGATGTTAGCTGTGGGCTTTTCACACTTGTCCTTTACTATGTTGAAGTAAATGCCTTCTGTACCTACTTTGTTGAGAGTTTTTATCATGAAAAGGTGTTAAATTTTGTTAAGTGTTTTTTCTGGCTTTCTTGAGATGATCATCTGATTTTTATTCTTCAATCGCCTAATATGGTGAATCACATTAACTGATTTGCATGTGGTGAACCATCCTTACATCTCAGGGAAAAATCTTCTTGGTCATGATGTATGATTATTTTAATGAGCTGTTAGATTCAGTTTGTTAGTGTTTGTTGTTTCTTTGTTTTCAGAAATTTTACATCTATATTCATTAGGGATATAGGTCCGTAGTTTTCTTGTAAACTAATCTTTGTTAGTCTTTGTCTAACTTTGGTATCAGAGTAATTCTGGCTTCATAAAGTGAGATTGAAAATGTTCCATCTTCCTCAGTTTTTGGAAAGTTTAAGAAGGACTAGTGCTAATTATTAACTGTTTGACAGAAGTCACCAATGAAGCCATCTGGTCCTGGGCTTTTCTTCATTGGGAGTTGTGGTGTTTTTTTTTAGTGATGAAATCTTATTTGATATTGGTCTGCTCATGTTTACTAAATCTTAATGATTCTGTCTTGGTGAATTATGTGTTTTTTAAAATTTAGCTATTTCTTCTGGGTTATCCAGTTTGATTGCATATAACTGTCCATAATAGTTACTTGCATGTTCAGTCACTTCAGTCATGTCCAACTCTTTGCAACCCTATGGACTGTAAACCACCAGGCCCCTCTGTCCTTGGGATTCTCCAGGCAAGAATACTGGAGTGGGTTACCATGCCCTCCTCCAGGAGATCTTCCCAACCCAGGGATCAAACCCAGGTCTCTTGCATTACAGGTGGATTCTTTACTGCTGAGCCACCAGGGAAGCCCATAATAGTTACTTACAATCTTTTAAATTTCTGTGGCATCAGTTGTAATTCTGCTCTTCCATTTCTGATTTTATTTAGTTCAGTCTTCTCTTTTTTTTCTTAGCCTAGCCAAGGGTTTGTCAATTTTTAAAATCTTTTTAAAAAACCAACTCTTTTAATTACTATTTATTTATTTTGGCCACACCATGTGGCTTGCGGGATCTATGTCAATCATGTCAGTCCTCTGTATGAAGTGAGATAGAAACCAGCGCCTTGGGTGGTACACTGAAAGGCTGCTAACTTTGGGGACATGCTACACTCTTTCCTCTCCCTTTGAAAAGCATCAGTTATGTGCCTTTTTCAACCTTGCAGAGCCATGCCAGCTGCAGAAATGCTGTCCATTCCTTTAGCCACAACAGACAACCGTATTATGCCAGTTCTTTCTGTGATCCACTTGAAATGGGACTGAAGCTGGTCCCTCTGGCAGTCCACTGAAAGACCAGAGATGTAGAAGTTGGCCTTACTTTTTCTCCCTCCCTCCAAAAAAAAAAGAGGACTCACAATCTCTCTTTGTGCTTAGCTGTGATACAGGTAAAGAAAATTTGCTCTGTGTAACCTCTCTTGATGAAGCTGATCTCAGCCTTGTGCTTGTCTGGAGTACTGTAACTTCTTAACTGAATTATGTACTGCTCATAAGGATATTTTGTTACTTATGTTATTGTTAAATCTGTGTATCTGTGAGGAAACAAGGACTTGCCATCTAGCTGATGTCACTCCATCCTGTCTTTTAGACACAAATTCTCTGACTCATTTATTATGAAGATAAATGTACTAGAGATTTGATAGAAGTTGTTCAATTTTGCTCTGTTATGTGAACAGCTAGGTCACTGCTGCCATCACACATAGATAGATTACTGTTCTTTACAAATCTCCCCAATTCTTTTTAGGATTTTTTTTCAAAATAATATAAAATTTTAATTTAGACATAAGTATTTTCTGGTCTACAATAGCATCAAAAAAAATTCTGGAATTCACTTCTTTTTTTCCTTTAAAATATCTCCAAGACAGCTAGTTTGCAGAAATAAAATACAAGTATTTTAAATGCATTAAGACAGGGCACTCAGGGCCAGTGCACTGGGACAACCCTGAGGGATGGGATGCGGGGTGGGGGTGGGAGAGGGTTCAGGATGGGGGACACATGTACACCCATGGCTGATTCATGTGAATGTATGGCAAAAACCACCACAACAAAAAAATAAATAAATAAAAAGCAGAGACATTAAAAAAAACTTCCTGATACTAAGAAAAAGTAACTTAAAACCACACTGTGATATTGTTTCCTTATAGTGACGAAAAATTGAATATTATACCACTTTGTGAAGATGTGGAAAAATAGAAGCATTCTCATACATTGTTTTAATTCAGTATTTTGTATGATTCCATTCTCTCTCTCTCTGGCTGCACTGCATGGCTTGTGGGATCTCTGTTCCCTGATCAGAGATTGAATTCAGGCCCTTGATAGTGAGAGTGTGGAGTCCTAACCACTAGACCACAAGGGAATTCCCTCCATTTTCTCTTTCGAAGCACATCAGTTATACTTAAAAATTTGGTTTTCATGATTGCTTTGGAGTTTGGAATACATATTTACATCTAAGTCCACTTTCAAACAATACTGTAACACTTCATAGGTAGTGGGAGTACCATAAGACAACAATCCTAATTCCCCCCTCCCATCTTCTGTATCATTTTGTTATTCACTGTACTTATACGTAAGCATACACACACACATAACTCATTGTTGGTACTATTTTGAACATAATTTTTTCCTATTAGATCAATGAAGAAAAAGAAAAATTTTAAATTATTCCATATTCCTTCTCTGATGATCTCCCTTTCTTAATGTAGATTAGAGTTTCTGCCCTACATGATTTTTCTTCTCTCTAAAGAATTTCTTTAGAATTTTTTTATAGTGCAGATCTACTATCAACAAATTTCTCAATTTTTGTTTGTCTGAGAAAGTATTTCTCCTTCATTTTTGTAGGGTACAGAATTCTAAGTTGTTATTTTTTACTCTTAATGCTTCAGATATTTCTTTCCACTCTCTTTTTGCTTGTATGGTTTCTGAGGAGAAGTTGGATATAACTAATCTTTGTTCTTTTATAGGTAAGGTTTTCCCCTACTCTGGTTTCTTACAGAATTTTTTATCTTTGATCTTCTATAATCCATTAAAAAAAAAAAGCTTCTTGGCATTCATCCTGCTTGATGTTATCTGAGTTCCTGGATCTGTGATTTGGTGTCTGACATTAATTTGAGGAAGTTCTTAGTCTTTTAAATATTTTTTTAAATATTTAATTATTTTAAATATGTCCTCTGGTCCTTTCTCTTTATTCTCCTAGTACTCCCATCACACATACGTTATAGCTTCTGTAGTTGTACTACAGTCCTTGGATATTCTGTTCTGTGTTTGCAGGCTTTTCTCTCTTTTCTTTTCAGTTTTAGAAGCTTCCATTGCTATATCCTCAAGCTCAAAGATTATCTCTTTGGTTGTGTCTAATCCACTGTTAAGTCCATTAAAGGCATTCTTCATTTCTGTTATAGTGTTTTTGATCTTTAGTATTTATTTTTGGTTCTTTCTTAGGATTTTCATCTCTCTGCTTACACTGCACATCTTTGCTTGAAAGCTGTACTTTATCCATTAGAGTCCTTAGTATATTAGGACTTCCCTGGTGGCTCAGACAATAAAGCGTCTGTCTACAATGCAGGAGACCCAGGTTCAATCTTTGTTTTAAATTAGCATCCTGGTAATTCCAAATTCTCTGTCACATTTCATTCTGATTCTAGCTTTATGTGTTCAAAGTGTGTTTTGTGCCATTTAGTATACCTTGTAGTGTTTTCTTGATAATGAGACATGATATGCTAGGTAAAAGGAACTGTTTTAAGGAGACTTTTAGAACTACGCTAGTAAGGTGTCAGGGGAGGGGAAACAGTCCTATGATTAGGTCTCAGTCTTTCAGGGAGCCTATGACACTGGACTGTGAATTTCACGAGTGTCTCATTTTTTTCTCTCTCCTCTTGGGTGAGGCAGAATGGCTAGAGGGAGCTGGAATTGAGCATTTCCCTTCCCCCCAGAGTAGGCTCTGATAATATCTCAGCAGATTCAGTTCAGTTCAGTTCAGTCGCTCAGTCGTGTCCGACTCTTTGCGACCCCATGAATCGCAGCACGCCAGGCCTCCCTGTCCATCACCAACTCCCGGAATTCACTCAGACTCACGTCCATCGAGTCAGTGATGCCATCCAGCCATCTCATCCTCTGTCGTCCCCTTCTCCTCCTGCCTCCAATCCCTCCCAGCATCAGAATCTTTTCCCATGAGTCAACTCTTCTCATGAGGTGGCCAAAGTACTGGAGTTTCAGCTTTAGCATCATTCCTTCTAAAGAAATCCCAGGGCTGATCTTCAGAATGGACTGGTTGGATCTCCTAGGCTCTGTTTAAACAGTTTCCCCTGATTGTAGGTCTTGACAAAAATAACAGAATGATATGGCATATTTCAAACCGGTTCCTTTTTCTATCCTCATGCTGGAAACACGAAGGGATTTTTCTCAGATATTTGCTGTGGGAACTTGGTTGAACAACACTGTGAGTGCTCCCCTATGACTATATTCCTTGGAGTCTTTAACTCTCAGACAGGCCCATGTTGAGGCTCCAGCAATTCACAATTACAGTTCAGGTTCTCCTACCCTGACACTGGTTTCTGGTTCATTTTTTGCTTAGGCAGGAGTCTCTGCTCTGATAAACTGTGACTCCTTGTATTTAATTGTCTTTCTGATCCTGTGTCTTCAGTTTTCTATTTTTCAACCTGTCAGCTTTTTACTTGTTGTTAGGATGGAGTGGTAACTTCCAAGTTCCTTATATGTGAAAATGGAAGTCCTCATCTATTATTGAGGGAAGTATATAGTGTTATTTCTATGGAAGACAGCTGGCAAAATCTATTAAAATTACAAATGAATATATCCTTTAACCCAACAATTTCACTTATGAACTTATCTCATAGATTTATTGATATACAATCACGATGGTGTGATCACTCACCTAGAGCCAGACATCCTGGAATGTGAAGTCAAGTGGGCCTTAGGAAGCATCACTATGAACAAAGCTAGTGGAAGTGATGGAATTCCAGTTGAGCTATTTCAAATCCTGAATGATGATGCTGTGAAAGTGCTGCACTCAATGTGCCAGCAAATCTGGAAAACTCAGCAGTGGCCACAGGACTGGAAAAGGTCAGATTTCATTTCAATCCCAAAGGAAGGCAATGCCAAAGAATGCTCAAACTACTGCACAGTTGCACTCATCTCACATGCTAGTAAAGTTAATGCTCAAAATTCTCCAAGCCAGGCTTCAGCAATATGTGAACTGTGAACTCCCAGATATTCAAGCTGGTTTTAGAAAAGGCAGAGGAACCAGAGATCAAACTGCCAACATCCACTGGATCATGGAAAAAGCAAGAGAGTTCCAGAAAAACATCTATTTCTGCTTTATTGACTATGCCAAAGCCTTTGACTGTGTGGATTACAATAAACTGTGGAAAATTCTGAAAGAGATGGGAATACAGACCACCTGACCTGCCTCTTGAGAAATCTGTATGCAGGTCAGGAAGCAACAGTTAGAACTAGACATGGAACAACAGACTGCAATTTGCAACAATCAATTTTCTTTATTTGAGTTCAGAATGGGTTGTAAAGCAGTAGAGACAACTTTCAACATTAACAAGGCATTTTACCCAGAAACTGTTAACAAACATACAGTGCAGTGGTGGTTCAAGAAGTTTTGAAGGAGACAAGAGCCTTGAAGATGAAGAGTGTAGTGGCTGGCCATTAGAAGTTGACAATGACCATTTGAAAGGATCATCAAAGCTGATCCTCTTACAACTACATGAGGAGTTGCTGAAGACTCAGTGCCAACCATTCTAAGATTGTTTGGCATTTGAAGCAAGTTGGAAAGCTGAAAAAGCTTGATAAGTGGGTGCCTCATGAGCTGACCATAAATCAAAAAATAACCATCATTTTGAAGTGTTGTCTTCTTTTATTCTCCACAATATCAATGAATCATTTCTTGGTCAGATTGTGACTTGGGTCAAAAAGTGGATTTTATACAATAACAGGTGATGACCAGCTCAGTGTTTGGACTGAGGAGAAGTTCCAAAGCACTTCCCAAAGCCAAACATGCACCAAAAAAAAGATCATAGTCACTGTTTGTTAGTCTGCTGGTGGTATGATCCACTACAGCTTTCTGAATCCCAGTAAAACCATTACATCTGAGAAGTATGCTCAGCAAATGGAAGAGATGCACTCAAAACTGCAACACCTGCAGCTGGCATTGGTCAACCGAAACGACCCAATTCTTCTCCACAACACCCGACCACACGTCGCTTAACCAACACTTCAAAAGTTGAATGAACTGGGCTGCAAAGTTTTACCTCATCTGCTATATTCACTTGACCTCTCGCCAGCTGACTACAGCTTTTTCAAGCATCTTGACAATTTTTTGCAGGGAAAATGCTTTCACAACCACAGAAAGCAGAAAATGCTTTCCAAGAGTCTGTGAAATCGCAAAGCATGGAATTTTATGCTAGAGGAATAAACAAACTTAATTCTTGTGACAAAAATGTGTTGATTGTAATATTCCTATTTTGATTAATAAAGATGTGTTTGACCCTAGTTGTAATGATTTAAAATTAACAGTCTGAAACTGCAATTATGTTTGCATCAACCTAATATTTAGAGAAAAATGAAAACAAAACCACAGCATACCAAAATATGGAATGCAGAGAAAGCAGTGCTCAGCAGGAAGTTTACAGCTATAAATACTTAAAAAGCAATAAAGATATGAAATCAAGAACCTAACTTCAAAACTTAAGGAACTAGATAAAGAACCCCAAAGCTAGCTTAAGGTAGGAAATAATAAAGATGAGAGCAAAGATAAACAAAATAGAGAAAGATAAACACAATAGAGAAATCAGTGAAACCAAAGGTTAATTGTTCAAAAAGATAAACAAAATTAACGAATCTTTAGGCTGCTGCTGCTGCTTCTGCTGCCGCCAAGTCGCTTCAGTTGTGTCAGACTCTGTGCGACCCCATAGACGGCAGCCCACTAGGCTCCTCTGTCCCTGTGATTCTCCAGGCAAGAATACTGGAGTGGGTTGCCATTTCCTTCTCCAATGAATGAAAGTGAAAAGTGAAAGTGAAGTCACTCAGTCATGCCTGACTCTTAGCGACCCCATGAACTGGAGCCTACCAGGCTCCTCCGTCCATGGGATTTTCCAGGCAAGAGAACTGGAGTGGGGGGCCATTGCCTTCTCCAGATCTTTAGGCAGACGACTGAAAAAACAAGAGAGAGAGAGAGAAGATTCGAATTTCTAAAATCAGAAAGGGAAGCATTATTATTGATCCTATAGAAATAAAAATATTATAAGTGTACTATAAAAGATCATATGGAAAAAAATTTGGATAACCTAGATGAAATGGACAAATTCCTAGAAACACAAAACCTACCAAGACTAAATCACAAAGAAATAGAAAACCTGAACAGACCTATAAGGAGACCCTGAACAGACCAGTAAGGAGACTGAAACCATAATCAAAAATCTCCCAACAAAGAAAAGTTCTGGACTTGATGGCTACACTGGTGAATTCCATCAAACTTTTTAAGAAGAACTAATACCAATTCTTTTGCATATCAGATCCTTTTTGTACATCAAAAGACACTACCCAGAGAGTAAAAAAGCAATGCACAAAATGGGAGAGAAAATTTGCAAACCATATATCTGATAAAAGATTTACATCTAGAATAGAGAACTCAAACTCAACAACAAAAGCAAACAATCCAGTTCAAAAATGGGCAAAGCACTTGAATACTGACATTTCTCCAAAGAAGATACATGAATGACAAATAAGTATATGAAAAAATCTCAACATCACTGATCATCAGGGAACTGCAAATAAAAACTACAATGAGATACTGCCTCACATCAACAGAATGGCTAATATTCAAAAACAAATGAACAGAAACCAGAAAATAAATGTTGGTGAGGATGTGAACCCTTGTGCAACGCTGATGGGAATATAAAATGGCCCAGCCACTGTGGAAAATGGTATAAAGGGTGCTCAAAAAGTTAAAAACAGAATTATCACATAATTTAGCAATTCCCCTTCTGGGTAGTTACCCAAAAAGAATTTTAAGAAGGGTCTCAAAGAGATATTTGTACATCAATGTTCATGGCATCATTATTCTCAATAGCCAAGATACAGAAATAGCTTAAAAGGTTATCAACATACAAACGGATAAAGAAATGTGGTATATACATACAATGGAATATTATTCAACCTTAAAAAGGAAGGAAATTCTACCATATATTGCAACATGGATAAACCTTGGAGACATTACACCAAGTTAAATAAGCCAGTCAGTCACAAAAAAAGAAATACTGTATGATTCTATTTACGTGAGATACTTAGTCAAAATCATGAAGAAACAAACTGTAATAGTATAGTGGTTGGCAGAGCCTCAAGGGAGAGGAGAATGGGAAGGTATTGTTTAATAGATATAAAGTCCCACTTTTACAAGATAAAAAGAGTCATGGGGATAGATGATGGTGATTGCTGCATATCAATGTTAATGTACTTAATACTACTGAACAGGTAAGATGGTAAATTTTATGTGACATGTATTTTACAACAACAACAACAAACTGAGGCAAATTAGCTTATTCATCAGTTCAATATCCTTCAACAGTTCTCATCTCAGAGTAAAAGTCAAAGTCTTCATTATGACTCACAAAGTCTTTCATTATCTAAACCCTTTCCCTTTATCACTCCAACCTCATCTTACTATCTACCGCTTCCATATTCTGTTCCTGCCACGTTGGCTTTAGGGCCTCTGCACTTGATATTCCATCTCTTCACATGTACTCCCCACACATAACAGCTTGATTCTTTCCCCCGTCTGCTTTAGGTAAGGTCCTCCTTGGCTATCCTACCTAAAAATGCAACAGTCCCTACCACATACATGTTACCTCCATTCATTACTTCACTTTTGTATTTAACACTTAGCACCTAACATGCAACATATTTTACTGATTTATATTTATCTTATTGCCTGCATCTCCAACCAGAATGTAAACTCCATGAAGACAGGGATTTTGGTCTGATTAATCCTCTGTTTCACACAAAGTAAGAGATCAACAAAATTTATTGTATTGATCAATGAAAGAACATGAAAAATATGAAGTAGTAAAGAAGTTAATCTACTTCTGTTTATTTAAAAATGATTCATGTATTTTCACCAGTCTAAATAGTTTTTCTGTTAACAGTAACTAAGTGCCAGCCTGGGCATGCTAGTTATAACTTAGAACACTGTCTATTTTACTAGACAGCCTTCTCCTCTATGCCATAGATGGGGCTGAATGAACTTGGAAGCAAAGGCCAAAAATACATAGAAATATGTAAACACAGACAGACCTTGATTTACATCCCAGATACTCCACTTGATAGAGTAGGGTTTTTAACCCCTATGTGCCTGCATCGCTATAAAGACAGTGTGAAATACTGGAAAAAAGTATGTTGGCTTAGAATCAGAGTCCTGGATTCCATTGTCATTGTAACTTTGAGCCAATGTAGTTATAACTTTGAGCAAGTTATTTATTTATTTTTTTAAATTTATTTATTTTAATTGGAGGCTAGTTCCTTTACAGTATTGTATTGGTTTTGCCATACATCAACATGAGCAAGTTATTTAACAGATTGCTCAGTCTTAATTTCTTTATCTATAGAATGAGGATAATATTTCTTTCATAGGGTCCCTGTAAAAATGAAAGGCATCTGACACAGAAGATAACTAGTAAATGTTCATTTCTGTTACTAATGTAGGACAGTCATTAATTTTCTGCATGAGATAACTTTGTTCATTGGTAAGAAGGCATATGCCCTAGAGATAGGTTTTTTTTTTTTGGTCATGACTACTACTTTCGTAATGAGCTGGGACGATTGTTTGTCAATATCACTAGTAAGCCCTATGGTTAGAGACCAAAGCCAGAAATGCATTTTTATTAGTAAGATTTTACCCACAAATATACATTCCTAAAGAAAGTCAAGGCTATGGTTTTTCCTGTGGTCATCTACGGATGTGAGAGTTGGACTGTGAAGAAGGCTGAGCACCGAAGAATTGATGCTTTTGAACTGTGGTGTTGGAGAAGACTCTTGAGAGTCCCTTGGACTGCAAGGAGATCCAACCAGTCCATTCTGAAGGAGATCAGCCCTAGGATTTCTTAGGAAGGAATGATGCTAAAGCTGAAACTCCAGTACTTTGCCCACCTCATGCGAAGAGTTGACTCATTGGAAAATACTCTGATGCTGGGAGGGATTGGGGGCAGGAGGAGAAGGGGATGACAGAGGAAGAGATGGCTGGATGGCATCACCAACTCGATGGATGTGAGTTTGAGTGAACTCCGGGAGTTGGTGATGGACAGGGAGGCCTGGCGTGCTGCGATTCATAGGGTCGCAAAGAGTCGGACACGACTGAGCGGCTGAACTGAACTGAAAGAAATGGAAGGCAACAGCAAGCAGCTGCCAGCGTAAAGCATTCGTTTTGCATCCACTTTCTGTTTTCTATTACAGGTGGAATTTCATTTTAATGAATACCATTTTAAACATCTGTATGGACATGGTGAAGCTATTTTTGTGTTCTAGGAGATGAGCCACAGGAACTGCGCTTTGTTGACTTGGCTAAAACAAATTCTAAAATAAAGAAAGAAAGAAAATTCTTTATTTACAAGGGCTGTCAATGCAGAAATAGGTATTTTAATAAGAAGCAATTATCATTCATAAGTGAAATACCCTGGCCTTGGCTACTTCCAAGAAAACAGAACAAGAGCTGGTGAGTAGAAGGCAAAGTGAACTGGAAAGCAAGAGAAAATGGAGCAAAGCACTCAACTGAGACCTGTTAGAAAGTTCAGACCTTAAGCCAGAATTCTACTTGTAAACATAACCCCTCCTCTTCTGCTGGTTACTTTACAAGTTACCTCCTCTACAAAGCTTTTCAATTCCCTCCAGACATACAGTTCAGTTCTCTGTTTCCTGTAGTCCCACTTGTTCTGAATCTGTGCATAGCATTTACCATTATTCATCTTATACCTTTAAAGATAATTGTTTTGTGCTCTGTCCCTTTCCCCCACCAAGACTCAGAGCTCAGATCTCTAAGACAAAGATTGAGTCAACTTTCTATGACCAAAACCTAGAACAGAGCTTAGTACATAATAGCTATTTAATAAATTCTCATTGAATTTAATATATATTAAATATATTTTTTATGTATATAAATATAAGATAGATATATAAATAGTTGTTGGTGAAGCTCTCAGGACAGGGACTTGGAAGGGCTTAACACACTGTTAGAGTTTCGCAGGCTGCAAGAACAAGTACTTCATAAGAACCAAAGGCCAGAATGGGGACTGCGAAATAAACTCGAAGGAGCTGTCTGGCGGCACATTAGAAGGCTTGGTCCCCTTCCCTCAGATAACATCAGCTCAGGGGCTGATGCCAGGGCAACCAAGATATTCTGAATGAGGTTGCACTTCCAACCTCCCTGCCCCAGGGTTCTCTCCTTCACATCTTGACCTGGGACTGCGTCCTGGGTCCAAGCTTCCGAGCCTCCCAGGCTCTTGCTTCCGGCTGCGAGACTCTGGCTTCCAGCCTGCCGCTGAGGCACAGCTCAGTCCCGAAGGCGCGCAGTGGGTGCGGCGCTGGTAGTTGGTGCCGCGATGGCAGTTGGTGTTGTGAGCCTTCTTGCTCCTCCCTTCCCTAGAAGATCTTTTCTCTTTCTTTCTGCTGTTCCAACAAGCTGCAAACCCTATATTTAAAAAAAAAAAAAAAAAAAGCCTCTGTGCCTCTAGCTTCTGTGAAGTTTGGCATCTTCAATGGAGTCTCCTGCAGGGGTAAGTTAACGACCTGGCACCCGTTTTCGCCCTCATTTTCTTTTGCTCCCTTTCTTTGGCAGCCACTAGGCTTTAGGACTTTGGAGTCGACTTCCCTCTCTAATCTAGGGTTCTTGAGAGAGCCCTGCTTTAGTTGACTCTGGTTTGCAATGGTTTCCCAGGTGGCTCTAGTGGTAAAGAACCCAGCTGCCAATGCAGGTAGATATGAGATGCAGGTTTGATCCCTGGGTTGGGAAGATACCCTGGAAGAGGGCACAACAACCCATCCCAATATTCTTGCCTGGAGGATTCCCATAGACAGAGGAGCCTTGGCGGGTTATAGTTGGTAGGTTTGCAGTGAAGATCCCCTTGCCATGTTTGTAAGGGAAAACCAGAATCTTAAAATGATGAAGAAACTGCTGACTCTAAAAAGTTGCAGAATGGTCCTTGGAATAGTGAGATAACCCTTTTTTTTAATCTTCCTATGCCTGCCTACAAGACCTTTTAGAACTAACACCCAAAAAGGATATCCTTTTCATTATAGGGAACTGGAATGCAAAAGTAGGAAGTCAAGAAACACCTGGAGTAACAGGCAAATTTGGCCTTGGAATACGGAATGAAGCAGGGCAAAGGTTAATAGAGTTTTGCCAAGAGAACACACTGGTCATAGCAAACACCGTCTTCCAACAATACAAGAGAAGACTCTACACGTGGACATCACCAGATGGTCAACACCAAAATCAGATTGATTATATTGTTTGCAGCCAAAGATGGAGAAGCTCTATACAGTCAGCCAAAACAAGACCGGGAGCTGACTGTGGCTCAGATCATGAACTCCTTATTGCCAAATTCATACTTAAATTGAAGAAAGTAGGGAAAACCACTAGACCATTCAGGTATGACCTAAATCAAATTCCTTATGATTATACAGTGAAAGTGAGAAATAGATTTAAGGGACAAGATCTGATAGACAGAGTGCCTGATGAACTATGGAGGAGGTTCGTGACACTGTACAGGAGATAGGAATCAAGACCACCCCCATGGAAAAGAAATGCAAAAAAGCAAAATGGCTGTCTGGGAAGGTCTTACAAATAGCTGTGAAAAGAAGAGAAGCGAAAAGCAAAGGAGAAAAGGAAAGATACAAGCATCTGAATGCAGAGTTCCAAAGAATAGCAAGGAGATATAAGAAAGCCTTGGCCAGCAATCAATGCAAAAATATAGAGGAAAACAACAGAATGGGAAAGACTAGAGATCTCTTCAAGAAAATTAGAGACACCAAGGGAACATTTCATACAAAGATGGGCTCGATAAAGGACAGAAATGGTATGGACCTAACAGAAGCAGAAGATATTAAGAAGAGGTGGCAATACACAGAATACACAGAAGTACTGTACGAAAAAGATCTTCATGACCCAGATAATCGTGATGGTGTGATCACTCACCTAGAGCCAAACAACCTGGAATGTGAAGTCAAGTGGGCCTTAGAAAACATCACTATGAACAAAGCTAGTGGAGATGATGGAATTTCAGTTGAGCTATTTCAAATCCTGGAAGATGATGCTGTGAAATTGCTGCACTCAGTATGCCAGCACATTTGGAAAACTCAGCAGTGGCCACAGGACTGGAAAAGGTTTCATTCCAATTCCAAAGAAAGGCAATGCAAAAGAATGCTCAAACTACCACACAATTGCACTCATCTCACACGCTAGTAAGTAATGCTAAAAAATCTCCAAGCCAGGCTTCAGCAATATGTGAACCGTGAACTCCCAGATGTTCAAGCTGGTTTTAGAAAAGGCAGAGGAACCAGAGATCAAACTGCCAACATCCACTGGATCCTGGAAAAAGCAAGAGAGTTCCAGAAAAACATCTCTTTCTGCTTTCTTGACTATGCCAAAGCCTTTGACTGTGTGGATCACAACAAACTGTGGAAAATTCTGAAAGAGATGGGAATACCAGACCACCTAACCTGCCTCTTGAGAAACTTGTATGCAGGTCAGAAAGCAACAGTTAGAACTGGACATGGAACAACAGACTGGTTCCAAATAGGAAAAGGAGTACGTCAAGGCTGTATATTGTCACCCTGCTTATTTAACTTCTATGCAGAGTACATCATGAGAAATGCTGGGCTGGAAGAAGCGCAAGCTGGAATCAAGATTGCCAGGAAAAATGTCAATAACCTCAGATGTGCAGATGACACCACCCTTATGGCAGAAAGTGAAGAGGAACTAAAAAGCCTCTTGATGAAAGCGAAAGAGGAGAGTGAAAAAGTTGGCTTACAGCTCAACATTCAGAAAATGAAGATCATGGCATCCGGTCCCATCAATTTGTGGGAAATAGATAGGGAAACAGTGAAAACAGTGTCAGACTTTTTTTTTTTTGGGCTCCAAAATCACTGCAGATGGTGCCTGCAGCCATGAAATTAAAAGACGCTTACTCCTTGGAAGAAAAGTTATGACCAACCTAGATAGTATATTCAAAAGCAGAGACATTACTTTGCCAACTAAGTTTCATCTAGTCAAGGCTATGGTTTTTCCTGCGGTCATGTATGGATGTGAGAGTTGGACTGTGAAGAAGGCTGAGCACCGAAGAATTGATGCTTTTGAACTGTGGTGTTGGAGAAGGCTCTTGAGAGGATGAGATGGCTGGATTGCATCATGGACTCGATGGACTCGATGGAGGCCTGGCATGCTGCGATTCATGGGGTCGCAAAGAGTCAGACACGACTGAGTGACTGAACTGAACTGAACAAGCACATGAAAAAAATGCTCAACATCACTCATTATCATAGAAATGCAAACAAAACCACAATAAACTACCATCTCACGCCAGTCAGAATGGCTGCTATCAAAAAGTCTATAAACAATAAATGCTGGAGGGTGTGGAGAAAAGGGAACCCTCTTACACTGTTGGTGGGAATGTACACTAGGACAACCACTATGGAGAACAGTGTGGAGATTCCTTAAAAAACTGAAAACGGATCTGCCATACAACCTAGCAATCCTACTGCTGGGCATACACACTGAAGAAACCAGAATTGAAAGAGACTCATGTACCCCATTGTTCATTGCAGCACTGTTTACAATAGCTAGGACATGGATACAACCTAGATGACCATCGGTAGTTGAATGGATAAGAAAGCTATGGTACATATATACAATGGACTATTACTCAGTTATTAAAAAGAACACATTTGAATCAGTTCTAATGAGGTGGATGAAACGGGAGCCTATTATACAGAATGAATTAAGTCAGAAAGAAAAACACCAATACAGTATATTAACACATATATATGGAAGTTAGAAAGATGGTTAATGATGACCCTGTATGTGAGATAGAAAAAGAGACACAGAGATAAAGAACAGTGCTTTTTTGGATTCTGTGGGAGAAGGTGAGGGTGGGATGATTCGAGAGAATAGCATTGAAAGATGTATATTACCATATGTAAAATACATCACTAGTCCAAATTTGATGCATGAAACAAGGAACTCAAATTGGTGCACTGGGACAACTGAGAGGGATGGGATGGGGAGGATGGTGGGAGGGGAATCAGGATGGGGGACACTTGTACACCTGTGGCTGATTCATGTCAGTGTATGGCAAAAACCACCACAATATTGTAAACTAAATAGCCTCCTATTAAAATAAATAAATTTTTTAAAGAAAGAATTGTGTCCATTGGCCATGGTAATGTGGAATACAATGTTGACATTAGTGAGAGCAGCTTTGGAGGAATTGTATGGGCAGAAGTAATATTAGAGTGAGTTGGGAAGTGAAAACCAGAGTAGTGACAGTGAAAAACTTCCAAGATGCTTGCCTGTGAAGAAGGATAAAGGTTTTATTTATCTTGAAGATGGAAGGGACTTTTGGTTGGTATATGTATATATTAAGGGAAAAGATCAATAGAGGGATGGGAAAGAAATAGTACAGAAGGAAGAGAGAAGATAGTTTCCAACTGTAGTGCTGGAGAAGACTCTTGAGAGTCCCTTGGACTGCAAGGAGATCAAATCAGTCAATCCTAAAGGAAATTAACCCTAAATATTCATTGGAAGAACTGATGCTGGAGCGCCAATAATTTGGCCACTTGATGCAAAGAGCCTGCTCACTGGAAAAGACTCTGATGCTGGGAAAGATTGAAGGTAGGAGGAGAAGGGGGCAACAGAGAATGAGATGGTTGGATGGCATCACCAAATCAATGTTCAGGAGTTTGAGCAAACTCTGGGAGACAGTGACGGACAGGGAAGCCTGGCATGCTGCAGTCCATAGGGTTGCAAAGAGTCAGACAAGACTTAATGACTTGGACAACAATGGTAGCTCTGTTTTTGTTTTTCTGAGGAACCTGCATATTCTTCTCCATAGCAACTATATCAGTTTACATTCTCACCAGCAGTGTAGGAGAGTACCCTTTTCTCCACACCGCTTCAGCATTTGTTGTTTGTAGACTTTGATGTTGGCCATTCTGACTTGTATGAAGTGATACTTCATTGTAACTTTGATTTGTATTTCTATAATAATTAGCATTGTGAGCATCTCTTCATGTGCTTTTTGGCTATCTGTATGTCTTCTCTGGAGAAATGTCTATTTAGATCTTCTGCCCATTTTTTAATTGTTTTATTTTTTATGTTGGGGCTGTTTATATGTTTTTGAGATGAATCCTTATCATTTGCAAATATTTTCTCCCATTCTGGTTATCTTTTTGTTTTGTTTATGGTTTTCTTTGCTGTACAAAAGCTTTTAAGATTGATTAGGTCCCCTTTGTTTATTTTTATTACTCTGCAAGGTAGAGTAATAAAAGATTGGTACAAAAGATTGGTACGATTTATGTCAGAGAGTGTTCTGCTTGTGTTTTCCTCTAAGGGTTTATAGTATTCAGCCTTACATTTGGGTCTTCAATATATTTTAAGTTTATTTTTGTGTATGGTGTTAGAGAATATTCTAATTTCATTCTTGTACATGTCCAGTTTTCCAAGCTCCACTTATTGAAGAGGCTGTCTTTTCTCCATTGTATGTTCTTGCTTCCTTTGTTGTACATTAATTGGCCATAAGTACTTATGTTTATTTCTGAGATTTCTATCCTGCATTGATCTATAAGTCTATATTTGTGCCAGTAATCATTGATTACTGTAGCTTCACAATATAGTTTGAAATCAGAATGCCTGATTTCTCCAGCTCTGCTTTCCTTTCTCGAGATTGCTTTGGCTCTTCAGGGTCTTCTATGTTTCATACAAATTTTAGGGTTTTTTGTTGTCGATCTGCAAAAAATGCCATTGGTAATTTCATAGGGATTGCACTGAATCTGTAGATTGCCTTGGGTAATATAGTCATTTTGACAGTATCAAAGGCAACTTCATTTTATGATTAGTTTTCTTACTACATTCTTCAGCATATTCTTTCTAATGATATTTTTTAGTACTTCTTAGAATTTTTCAAAGTAATTTTAATCATAATAATAAATGATTTAATATTGAATACCAAAGTGATTTAAAACATCTGCTTAATTATGGCTGTATTTTACTATGCTTTTCAGGTCAAATAAAAGGGTATCAATATCAGTGCTGAACTAAACCACTTACACTGGACAGCTACCATCTTCAAATTCAGAGTAGGCCACACTTCAAAGAACTTAATTTATTAAAGGGCTGGGAAGAAAAATTATTTATGGATGTTAGAAAGGCAAAATTTCAACAGAAAATATGAAACAAAGGCAAGAATTGGCAAAAAAAAGTTTCATTTGAAAATATTTTAACACTCATTTAATATGGTAAGCAAAAAGAATATCAGTGAAATTAGGATATCTATTTACAAAAGATAAAAATGAAAAACGAAACTCAATTCGGCTTTAACAGCAAAAATTATATTGTTTGGAATTGTAGGAGTTTGAAGAAATACATATAATATGAATCAGATCACATATTATGAAAGAATCTTAAACTTATCTAAGAAAGAATGTAGTTGAAAAAAATTCAATTGACTTTAATAAATATTAACAATATACTCTGACACATGGTTGGTAAATACATTAAGAAAGTCTTGTGAGAATAAAAAAGCATCTCAGTATTAAATTTAACCTACTCTCTTCAGAGCAATGAAAACAATCATTTCAAACTAAAAGCAAAAAGGATACTGTGATTTTCAGTTCAGTTCAGTTCAGTCATTCAGTCATATCCGACTCTTTGAGACCCCAAGAACCACAGCATGCCAGACCTCCCTGTCTGTCACCAGCTTCTGGAGTACACCCAAACCCATGTCCATCGAGTCGGTGATGCCATCCAGCCATCTGATCCTCTGTCGTCCTCTTCTCCTCCTGCCCTCAATCTTTCCCAGCATCGGAGTCTTTTCCAATGAGTCAGCTCTTCGCATCAGGTGGCCAAAGTATTGGAGTTTCAGCTTCAGCATCAGTCCTTCCAATGAACACCCAGGACTGATCTCCTTTAGGGTGGACTGGTTGGATCTCCTTGCAGTCCAAGGGACTCTCAAGAGCCTTCTCCAACACCACAGTTCAAAAGCATCAATTCTTTGGCGCTCAGCTTTCTTCACAGTCCAACTCTTACATCCATACATGACCACTGGAAAACCCATAGCCTTGACTAGATGGACCTTTGTTGGCAAAGAAATGTCTCTGCTTTTTAATATGCTGTCTAGGTTGGTCATAGCTTTTTCTTCCAAGGAGCAAGCATCTTTTAATTTCATGGCTGCAGTCACCATCTGCAGTGGTTTAGGAGCCCAAGAAAATAAAGTCTCTCACTGGTTCCATTGTTTCCCCATCTATTCTGAATGTTGACTTTTAAGCCAACTTTTTCACTCTCCTCTTTCACTTTCATTAAGAGGCTCTTTAGTTTTTCTTTGCTTTCTGCTATAAGAGTTGTGTCATCTGCATATCTGAGGTTATTGACATTTCTCCCAGCAATTTTGATTCCAGCTTGTGCTTCATCCAACCCTGCATTTCTCATGATATACTCTGCATGGAAGTTACATAAGCAGGGTGATGATACACAGTCTTGACGTACTCCTTTCCCAATTTGGAACCATTCTGTTGTTCCACGTCCAGTTCTAATTGTTGCTTCTTGACCTGCATGCAGATTTCTCAGGAGGCAGGTAAGGTGGTCTGGTAATGCCCATCTCTTTCAGAATTTTCCAGTTTGTTGTGCTCCACACAATCAAAGTCTTTGGCATAGTCAATAAAACAGAAGGAGATGTTTTTCTGGAACTCTTGCTTTTTTAGTGATCTGACGGATGTTGGCAATTTGATCTCTGGCTCCTCTGCCTTTTCTAAATCCAGCTTGAACATCTAAAAGTTCTCGGTTCATGTACTGTTGAAGCCTGAGTTGGAGAATTTTAAGCATTACTTTGCTAGAGTGTGAGATGAGTGTAATTGTGTGGTAGTTTGAGCATTCTTTGTCCTTACCTTTCTTTGAGATTGGAATGAAAACTGACCTTTCCCAGTCCTGTGGCCACTGCTGAGTTTTCCAAATTTGCTGGCATATTGTGTGCAGCACTTTCACAGTGTCATCTTCCAGGATTTGAAATAGCTCAACTGGAATTCCATCACCTCCACTAGCTTTGTTCGTAGTGATGCTTCCTAAGGCCCACTTGATTTTGCATTCCAGGATGTCTGGTTCTAGGTGATAAATACCATGTGATCTCACTTATATGTGGGATCTGGAAAATTAAGTAAATGAACAAGCTGAAATAACACAGAAACAGAGTTATAAATACAGGGAACATTTGGAGGTCTCCAGAAGGGAGTGGGGGGAGGTGGTTGGGTGAAATAGGTGAAGGGGATTGGCAGGTACAAACTTGTAATTATAAAATAAATGAGTCATAGAGATGTAATATACAGCATAGGGAATATAGTCAATAATACCGCAGTAACTTTGTATGATGACAGATGGTTACTAGATTTATTATGGTGATAATTTCATACTGTATAAATGTTGAATCACTGTATTACACACCTGAAATTATTATAATATTGTATGTCAATGATACTTCAAATAAAAAATGAAAAAAGAATGCCCCTGTGACTCTCTAGTCTGGCTCAGCACTTATCTTATACTGTGGTTTTGCTGTTTGTGCCCAGACAGCAGCTGTGATTGCTCCTCTGGTTAGAATTTGGAGCTCTGTTCTTGATTTGTAAGCATTTGAGTCCCTCTTCCTTTATACTTACTCTTAGCTTATGCATCCATTAATTTCTGACTTAAGTTCATCTTCTCTTCAGTTATTTGTTATAATAAGTATATATGATGTGTCAGCCACACATACTTCACTCTCCTGGCATTCTATCACTATCGCTGGTACTGGAATCTCAGGGCTTTTGGGTGGGTTTCCAATTAATCCCACTGTTGTGACTTTGTTCTCTTGAGACCCTTCCCCTTATTACAGGTTCTCCTTGGAAAGCAGTGACACCTATAACTAGAAGGAAGTAGAATTCAGAAATGAAAAAAGCACTAATCTCCAAGTTTTGCTTATATGTTCTTTTATAGATTATCATTACCTATTTATGAGATTGGATTGTAAAATATCCTATAAAAACTAAGAATCTTTGCTATTTGTTTTATAAATTATGCTGTTATATTTCATCAAGTTTGTATCACTTGTTAGAAACAAATATATTTTTTGTCACATTGGATAAAATTATATTTAATAGCTTATTTTACCTTTTTCAGTTGTGCTTTTTAGTTTTTCTGAATATATAATAAATGTACATGTGATGGAAGTAAAAGTATATAAAAAGATAGACACAATTAGAGAATTTAAATCACATGAGAAAGTTGTTTTCCCATCAAAAGTCATTTGAATGCTTTCCAGAATAATGTATTAGCATTTATTTGTAGTAGTGTCCTTATTATTTGTACTTGTATAATTGCATATCTCTCAGATGTATGTTTAAGTTTGACAATAAGCACTAACATAATACTTTGCAAGGTTGATAACAAAGATAATGAAGCACCAAATATTTTATTCCTGTGCTAAATTCCATAAAAGCTATTTCTCAAAATCTGTAAAAGCTTATCTCAAACATTATCAAATAAATTAATCTCCACCAGAGGATGCTGCAATTGCATAAAGAAGAGAAAACAATGGGTTCAATGATATCATACCTATCTAATTCAAGTCAGGGACATTAAAGTGCTTATCCTAGCCAGTGACACATGTTTATCTTTTGACTTATGATCTGCTTATCTTTTGGAAGAAAGGTTACAGTGAAAAGGACCTAAGAAAATGCAGGGAAAATTTAAGAAATAAAAATAGAAGGCTCTTCCCAACCCAGGAATTAAATCTGGGTGTCCTGCATTGCAGGCAGATTCTTTACCAGATATCTGAGCCACCAGGGAAGCCCAATAGAAGGCTACCTTTAGTAAAAGTCAACAGACTTCTCTGTTGTTTGTATAATGAACTTAAATAACATAACTGCCTATGTTATTTTGATGCTCTAATAATGTTCAACATTTTCTACTTCTAAATCCTTAAACAAACTCCCTAGCATTGTTTTTTATAAAAAGTGGCCCCAGTAATTGAACTGATGACAAATATAGGTAGTATCCCTTTTAAACTGACAATTCAGATATTTTTATGGATGATAGTACAAAAATACACATTATCTTGAGATATCCTTTCCAATTTCCCACTCATTCTTCGGTGATTTCTCTAAGATCTTTATTACTCTCTAAAAGTGTCTTATTTGCTTATGTGTTTAATATGAGTCCCAGGACCCTCATCTTTTTCATCACAGTATCATTGGCTTCAGAATGTGTCTGGCACATGGTAGGTGCTCAGTAAATAATTATGGAATTAATAAATTCCATTCTTATTGTGTGGGAATTCTTCAAATTGTAATATGAGCCATTCACAGTTCTATCCCTGTTGGGTACTAAGCTGTAAGCAAAATTTAAGGATCAATTTTAAAGTGCCCAGGGGCACAAAAGTCAACAGTATGGGATGCTTTTTGAAGCACTAACAAAGTTCTAATGAATTTAAGAAATGTATGACTTTTTTAATTTCAGAAAATTTAAAGTAGTTTTCAATGAAAGTCATATAATAGAACTGATTAAGATATAAAGTTAAAAATTGAAAGGAGAAATAGAAAAGTCCTAATTTAGAAATTTTAGTTAGCATAATTCCCATAATCAAGCTTGAATTTTAGTCTAAACTTTCTTATATTCAGGGCAAAGGATAACTGGGTATATACTTCTTAGGTCTTGACAGTTGAATGCATTATCAGTTGGTCTAAAAAGACTGTTTCTTGATATTGAATTCTAAAAGAAGTTTGTCATAAACCTTTAGCCAGGCTGTCCAACAAAAAAAGAAAGGATATCCAAATGAACAAAATAAGAAATGTAAGAGGAAATTTAGCAACCAATACCAAAGAAATATATAAAAGAATACTATGAACAGTTATGTATCGACAGATTGGACAGGCTATAAGAAATAGACATGTTTCTGGAAACATAAAGCCTGCCAAAACTGAGTCAGGAAGCACTAGTTGTGAAAGAAAATCTGTAATTGAAAAAAATTCCTTGAAAACAAAGTCCAGAACTAGATGGCTTCACTGGGGAATCCTACCAAACATACAAAGGGTTTATACCTGACCTTCTCAAACTATTCCAAAAAGTTCAAGAGGAGGGAACACTCCCAAATTCACTCCATGAAGCCACCATCACCCTGGTAGCAAAACTAGACAAAGACACTACAAAAAAGAAAGTTAAAATCTAGTATTTTTGATGAATATAGATGCAAAATTTCTCCACAAAAATGTTAGCAAACCAAATCCAACAATACACAAAAAGGATCATACACCGTGATCAAGTTGGATTCATTCCTGGGTCTCAAGGATGGTTCAACATACACAAATTAATTGGTATGATGCACTACACTAACAAAAGGAAAGACAAAACCTACATGATCATCTCAATAGGAAAAGAAGAAGCATTTGACAAAATTCAACATTCGTTGATGATAAAAACTCTTACAGAAGAGGTGTAGAGTGAATCAGTTCAGTTCAGTTCAGTCACTCAATCGTGTCCGACTCTTTGTGACCCCATGAATTGCAGCACGCCAGGCCTCCCTGTCCATCACCAACTCCCAGAGTTCACTCAGACTCACATCCATCGAGTTGGTGATGCCATCCAGCCATCTCATCCTCTGTCATCGCCTTCTCCTCCTGCCTCCAATCCCTCCCAGCATCAGAGTCTTTTCCAATGAGTGAACTCTTCGCATGATACATCAACATAATAAAAGTCATTTATGCCAACCGCACAGCCAACGTGATACTCAAAACTGAAAAGCTTTCCTTTAAAGACAGAAACAAGACAAGAATGTCTACTCTTACCCTCTTGCCACTTCTATTCAACATAGTATTAGAAGTCCTAGCCACAGAAATCAGACAAGAAAAAGAAATAAAAGGTATCCAAATTGGAAGGTAAGAGGTAACACTGTCGCTGTTTGCAGATGACATGGTATTCTATAGAGAGGACCCTGAAGTCTCCCCACAAAATCCTTTACAACCAATAAATGAATTCATCAAGGTAGCAGGGTATAATAATAATATACAGAAATTGTGGCATATCTTTACACTAACAATGAAATACCAGACAAAGAAAGCAGAGAATCAATTCCATTTTAAATTAAAAAAACCTAGGAAGAAACTTTGTCAAGGTGGTGAAAGACCTACATATTAAAAACTATCAAACAATGATAAGGGAAACTGAAAGTTATTCAAAGAAATGGAAAGATAGCCATGCTCATTGATTGTATTGTTAAAATGATCATACTTCTCAAAGCTATCTACAAATTTTATGTGATCTCTATCAAAATACCTATGACATTTTTTCACAGAACCAGAACAAATATTCCTAAAATTTATATGGAACCACAAAAGACCCGGAATTGCCACAGCAATCCTGAGGAAAAAGAACTAAGCTGGAGGCATAACCCTTTCACACTTAATACTACAAAGCTGCAGAGTGAAACAGTGTGGTAGTGGCCCACAAACATACATTTAGCTTAATGGAACAGAATAGAGAGCCCCAAAATAAAGTCACACACTTACAGTCAGTCTGTGACAAAGGAGGCAAGACTATACAATGGTGAAAAGAAAGTTTGTTCAGTGGTGTTGGGCAAGCTCGACAACCACGTGTAAATCAGCACTAAGTTCAAACACTCCCTTACACTGTACACAAAAATAAAGTCAGAGTGTCTTAAGGACTTAAAATACAGTACATGACATCATAAACTAGAAGAGAACATAGGCAATACATTCTCTGACATAAATCATAGCAATATTGTCTTATGTCAGTGTCCCGAGGCAAAATAAATTTAAAAAAAATAAGCAAATGTGACCTAATAAAATTTAAAAGGAAGCAATCTTTGGAAAAGAAATTTGGCAATTTGGCAAAGGAAACAACAAATCAAAAACAACCTACAGAATGGGAAAAGATATTCACAAATGATATGGTAAACAGGGGGTTAATATCCAAATTAGCAAACAGCTCATTCAACTCAATAACCCAAGTGAAATACAGGCAGAAGACCTAAATAGACATCTCTCCAAAGAAGACATACCAGTGGCCAACAGGCACATGAAAAGATGCTCTAATAATCACTAATTATTAGAGAGATGAAAATCAAAACCACAAAGAGGTATCACCTTCCATCTGTCAGAATGGCTATCATCAAAAAGTCTGCAAATGATAAAAGCTGGAAAGGGTATGGAGAAAAGGGAATCTTGACTGTTGATGGGAATGTAAATTGGTACAACCACTATAGAAAATGGTGTGGAATTTCCTTAAAAGCTAAAAGATCCATTGATCTCACTCCCGGGCATATATCCTGAAAAGGTTAAAACTCTAGTTCAAAAAGATTCATGCATCCCAGTGTTTATAACAGCACTCTATAAAATAGCCGAAACATGGAAACAACCTAAGTGCCCATCAACAGATAATTGGTTTAAGAAGTGATATAAGTATACATGGTAATACATATATGTGTGCTATATATGTGTTAGTACATATATGTGTGTTGATCAACATACAAAAGAATATTGCCATTTACAGTACCATGGATGGACCTAGAGAATATCATCCTAAGTGAAGTAAGTCAGAAAATATGTTTTTCGTTTTATTAGCTAATATAATCTTTCCATCCTTCCCCTCTACTCCACTGCGGAGGTTGATACCATGAGGCTGAATCAGAATTTAGCTCAGAATTTCTGCTTTGAAGTCTGGTACCTTTCTCTCTAGGACTTGCCCATCTTCAAAAACAGATGAGTCCCAAGAGTATCTGCAATGATGACAGAATTGTGTGTTTTTATTTGTGTTTTTTGTTTGTTTGCTACTATTTTCTTGTTATTGATCTTGGACTAGATTATTTGGGCCTGGACATTTTTTCTGAAAGAATTGTTATAGTTTGGCCTCAGTCATTGAAGTTGTTCAGTGGCTAAGTCATGTCTGACTGTTTTGTGGCCCTCATGGACTGCAGCCTGCCAGGCTCCTCTGTCCATGGGGTTCTCCAGCAAAAATAGTGAAGTGGGTTGCCATTTCTCTCTCCACAATCATCAAAGACTTGCTTATAATTTCTGCCCATCTGATTTTTAATATCATGTCCAGATAAAGCCTTCAGAATGAGCTGGCTATAAAACTTAAAATTGTGGCAAGTGGGAGCTACTCTTCATTGTGGTGTGCAGGCTTCTCAGTGTGCTATTTTGAGGCCAGAGCACAGGTTCTAGGGCATGCGGGCTTCAGTAGTCATGGCCCACAGGCTCAGTAGCTGCAGCAAGTGGGCTGTAGAGCACGGGCTCAGTATTTGTGACACACAGGTTTAGGTGCCTGGCAGTATGTGGAATCTTCCTGGACCAGGAATTGAACCTGTGTCCCCTGCATTGGCAGGCAGATTTTTATCCACTGTACCACCAGGGAAGTCTTCTATGTAAACCTTCCCATCCTTCCCTGTCCCCTATCTCTAAGCAATCACTCATCTTCTTTCTGTCACTGTAGACTAGTTTGCATTTTTTAGAGTTTTATGAAAATGAGATCATACAGTATGCTTTTTTTTTTTTTTGGCTTTCAGCAGAATTTTAAAATGTATTCATATTGTATGTATCAATAGTTTATTTCTCTTTATTGATGAGAAGTTTACATTGTATGAATATATTACAATATGTTGATGGTCGCTTGAGTTGTTTCTGGTTTGTAGTAGTTTTCTATTGGTGCATAACAAGCTACTACAATCTAAGCCACCCATTTGTTAGTTTTTAGTTATGTAGGGTGTAAGTCCCTACATAAGTAAGGCACACCGTGGTCAGATTGATCTGCTTACAGTATTATAAGGCTGAAATCAAGGTGTCAGCCAGGCTGCATTTCTTTCTGGTGGCACTGGGGAAAAAAATCCACATCCAAGCTCATTTTGGTTGTTGACTAAATTTAGCTTCTTCTGGTTGTAGAACCAAGGCCCCCTTTTTCTTGCTGGCTTCAGTTAGGGACTGCTCTCAGCTGCCATAGGCTTTCTGCATTCTTTGCCATGAGGCTACCTCTACCTTCTGACCAGGAGCAGGGAACTTTTTATACATGAATCCCCCTCATGCTTCAAATCCCTGACTTTACCAGGCTGACCTCTAGACCCAGATTCAAAGGGCTCAAGACTTTACCAGTCTGACCTCTAGACCCAGATTTAAAGGGCTCAAGTGATTAAGTCAGACCCACTCAGATCATCTTACTATCTTAAATTCAGCTAATTTGGGGCCTTAATAAATCTGTGCAATCATTTCAAAGTAGTACCCAGATTATTCCTTTTAAAATACCTGGGTGAAGGTAGGTGCATGTATACCAGGGGCCAGGAATCTTGGAAAGATCTTAGAATTCTAGGCAACACACAGGTTTTGCCTATTACAAATAAAGCTGCTATGAAAATTGTATGGATGTATATTTCCTTTTCTCTTGGGTAAATATATAGAAATAGAATGGCTGAGTCACATGGTAGGCATATGTTTAACTTTTCATGAAACTGTCAAACTATTTTCCAAAGTGATTGTGCCATTGTTCATTCCCATCAACAGAGTACAAGAGTTCTAATTTCTCCATATTCTTGCCAGACTTTGGTATGGTCAGTCTTTAATTTTAGCTGTCCTGTAATATATTTGTGAATCCCAATCCTTCAGTTTTAGATGCCAGATCTAAGTTAGTATATGCTTTGCTGAGATTTTCTTCCAGTCTGCAGATTGAATTTTCATTCTATTAGTAGTGTCTTTTGAAGAGTATGTGTTTTAAAATTTGATTTTTAGGACTTTCACGATGGTCCAGTGATTAAGAATCCACCTGCCAAAGCAGAGAACACAGGTTTGATCCCTGGTCTGGAAACTAAGATCCCACATACTGTGGGGCAACTAAACCCGTGAACCACAACTACTAAGCCTGTACTCTGCAACTACTGAGCACATGCATCGCAACTACTGAAGTTTGTGCTCCCTAGAGACCATGCTTCACAACAAGAGAAGCCACAGTAATGAGAAGCCTGCATACCACAACTAGAGAGTCACCTCTGGTTAATCACAACTAGAGAAAGCCTACACACATAAAAAAAAAAGAGCCCATGGGCCACAGCAAAGACCCACTGCAGCCAAAAGTAATAAATAATTTTTAAAAAGAAAATAAGATTTGATTTGTCAATCTGTTTTTTTTTTCCCCCCTTTATTTTCGGTTGTGCTGGGTCTTCACTGACGCACAGGCTTTGCTGCTTGGGCTTTTCTCTCATTGCGGCAAGTGGGAGTTACTCTAGTTGCAGGGTGTGGGTTTCTCAATGTCAAAACAGTAGTATGTCTTTCAACTCATGAGCAAGGTATGTGTCTCTATCTATTTAGATCATCCTTAATTCCTCTTAGCAATATTTTGTAGTTGCCTAGGCACAGGTTTTTCACATCTTTTATCAGATTTGTGCCTAAATATTTCATATTTTTAGTCTTCCCAGGTGGCTCAGTGGTCAAGAATCCACCTACCAATGCAGGAGATGCAGATTGGAGTCCTGGGTCAGGGAGATCCCCTGGAGAAGGAAATAGAAACCCACTCCAATATTCTTGCCTGGGCTATCCCATGGACAGAAGATCCTGGCAGGTTACAGTCCATGGGGTTACAACAGAGTCGGGCATAACTTTTCATATTAAGTTGTGAAACAGCTTTTCATACTTTTATGCTGTTACAAATGGTAATTTTTGAACATTTCAATGTCCAATTGTTTTTAATGGTATATAGAAAGACTTTTTTCTACTTTTTTAAAAAATTGTATTTTATTGTGGTAAGAATACTTAACATGACATTTATCCTCTCAAATTTTTAAGTGTGTAATACAGTACTATTTTCTATAAGCACAATGTTTTACAGCAGATCTCTAGAACTTATCCATCTTGCATAGTTAAGATTTTATGCCCATTGATTAGCAACTCACCATTGCCTTCCTTCCTCCAGCCCCTGGCAACCACCATTCTGTTCTTTGATTCTATGAGTAGGATTGTTTTATATACCTAATATATATAAGAGGAATCACATAGTATTTGTCTTAATATGATTAATTTATTTAACTTAGGCTAATGTCCTTCAGGTTCATCCATGTTGTGATATTTTGCAGGATTTCCTTCTTTTTAAAGGCCGAATAACATTCCATTGTGTGTGTGTGTGTGTGTATGCATATGCTTCATTTTCTTTATCTATTCATACATTGATAGACATTTAGGTTTTATCCAATTTTAGCTATTACTGAGCTTTAGAGTACTAATACCTCTTTGAGATCTTATTTTCATTTCTTCTTGATAAATACCCAAAAATGAGATTGTTGAATCATATGGTAATTCTGATTTTAATATTTTGAAGAATGTCCATTCTGTTTTCCATAGCAGCTGCACCATTTTGCATTTTAAGCAACTGTGCACAAGAACTCCCAATTTCTCTGCATCCTCTTTTATGTTGTTGTTGAAAATAACCATTCTAACAAGTGTGAGATTATATCTCATTGTGGTTTTGATTTGCAGATCCCTAATGGTTAGAAACGTTGAACATCTTTTCATATGCCTATTGGCCATTTCTGTGTTTTCTTTGGAGAAATGTCTGTTCAAGTCTTTAGCCCATTTTAAGGTGGGTTCTTAGTTCTTTTGCCACTGAGTGTTAGCTTTTATATTTTGGAAATTAACCTCTTATGGTTTGCAAATATTTTTTCCATTCTCTGTTGCCTTTTCACTCTGTTGTTTTCTTTGCTGTGCAGAACCTTTGTAGTTTGATACAGTACCATTTGTCAGTTTTTGCTTTTGTTATCTATGCTTTTGGTGTCATATTCATGAAATAATTGCCAAGGCTGATCCATGAAATATTTTTTTCTGTTTTCTTCTAGGAGTTTTACAGTTCCAGAAAACAGTTGATTTTTAAGTATTGTCCTTATATTCTGCAGTCTTATTAAACTCACTTAATTGTTTTACTGGTTTATATAAAATTGTCCAGGATTTTCTACGTATATGATAATGGTCCCTGTATGCCTTAGCCAATTCAAGCTGCTATGGCATAATACCACAATCTGGATGTATAAACAACAGAATTTTATTTCACACGGTTCTAGAAGCTGTAAATTTGAGATCAGGGTGCTTAAACGATCAAGTTTTGTGTCTAGTGAGAGCCCTCTTCTGGCTTCTTGCTGTGTCCTCAAATGGCGGAAGGGGCTAGGGAGCTCTGTGGGATCTTTTTCTTAAGAGCACTAATCCCTTCACAAGGCCTCCACTCTCATGACCCATGCAGATCTTGGAGATCTCACCACTTAAAACTATCACATTAGGCATTAGGATTTCAACATATGCATTTGAGCAGCACAAAAACATTCAGACCAAAACACTGAAAACACTTATTTTTTCCCTTCTTGATCTAGATGACTTTTTCCTTTTTCATGCCTGCTTGCACTGGCTAGAACCTTCATTGCAGTGTTCAATAGTAGTTGTAAGAGTGGACATCCTTTTACTGATTTTAGGAGGAAAGCATTCATTCTTTCACTATTAAGTCTGATTTTTAAAATAAATGACCTTTATCAGCTTGGGGTACCTGATAACGAGAGATACCCTTTTGCCTAGTTTCTGAAATCTTTTTTTTTAAATCAGGAATAAATCTCAAAAATTTTCATGTCTATTGACATAGATCCTTATTGATCACATGAATTTTCTTTTCTAATTTGTTAATATGGTAAGTTGCATTGATTTTTTAAATGTAACCCAACCCTATTTTCTTGGGATAGACTCCACTTCATCACCTTTTTAGTATAATGTTGAATTTAATTTGCTAAAATATTGTTTAGAATTTTCCTTGTTTATAGGTACATTTACATATATGTTCAGTTTGTGACTTCCTCTATTTCTCTTTCTCTCTGTCTGTCTTTCATTCCTAGTTTTTGTATAGCCTCATAGGATGAATCAAAACGAATTCTCTTCAAATTTTTGAAGCAGTTCTGAAGAATTAGTAGTGTTTTTTTCCCCTTCAGTGTTTGGTAGAATTTACCAGTGAAGCACCTGGACATGGAGCTTTCTTTGTAAGAATTTTAACTACAATTTCAGTTTCTTGAAAAGATATTTGTCTATCTATGTTATCTGTTTCTTCCTGATTGAACTTTGAAAACATATCTTTTAAGGAATTTTTTAAGTTGTTAAATTTATTAATATAAAATTATTCATAATATTGCCTTATTATTCTTTTAATAGCTATAGAATCTGTAGTAATGTCACCTCTCTTGTTTCTGATACTAATAATTTGTGTCTTTTTTCTTATTAGTCAGTCTAGCTAGTTTATCAATTATATAGATGTCAAAGAACCATCTTTTTGTTTCAGTGATTTTCTGTATTGTTTTTCTGTTTTCTATTTCATTGGTTTCCATTTGGCTTTTTAAAATTCTTTTCTTCTGTTTTCTTTGGGCTTAATTTACTTAGGTTTTAGGGGTGTTTCACATTTTCCCCTAATATTACAGTTTTTTAATATTGATTTGCCCCTACATATTGCTTTATTGGCATCTCACAAATCCTGATATGTTGCATTTCATTTTATTTGTGTTGAGTGTTCTGTAAATGTCAGCTAGATCAATGATGATACTTGGTTTCTAAAGTTTCCTTGGGATCATCTTCATCTCAGCCAAGCCTAAAGGAAGAAAGATTATGGAGAAAGGTACGTGGGAGGTTTTTATGACATCATTTGAATTCCATTGGTTAGAACTCAGTCACATGGCTTCACCTAATGGTATGGGAAGCTGGGACATGTAATCTAGTTTTTACATGGGAAGAAGAAAATACATTTGGACAAACAGCCAGAAATCTCTTTCTGTTTTCTGGAAGAGCTTGTATAAGATAAGAAATATTTGTATCATGGGTATACAGTAGAAATTATAGTTATTGGGGCCTGCTCTTTTCTTTGGGGGAAATTTTGTAACTGCTGATTCAGTTTAATGGATACATGTTCATTTAGGTTTTCTATTACTTCTTGAGTCATTTTTTGTAAGTCACTTTATAGGTATATATAATTTAGGGTAAGTTTTAGAATATACTAGCATAAATTTGTTGAAAGTATTTTATTTTAATCTCTGCTATAACTGTAATTATATTCTTTCTTCATTTTTGAAATTGTTTACTTGTGCCACCTTTTAAAAAAATTTAGTTACATTTCGTAATCTTATTAGTCTTTTCCTAAAATCTTAATTTTTTTCACTAATTTCTGTTCTTTTTTATTTCCTTCCTCTGCATTATTTAGGCTTACTTTTCTGGTCTTTTTCAACTGGTAATTTGAATGCTAAGTTCATTATTTTTCACCTTTTTTTCCTAACATAGCATTTAGGGCCATGTATTTTCCTGGAATTGGTCATCAGCTTTGTTGCTGCAAGCATTTATATTTAAGTTCAGTTCAGTCACTCAGTCGTGTCTGACTTTGCCACCCCATGGACTGCAGCATGCCAGGCTTCCCTGTCCATCATCAATCCCCGGAGCTTACTCAAACTCATGTCCATTGAGTTGGTGATGCCATCCAACCATCTCATTGTCTGTCATCCCCTTCTCCTCCTGCCTTCAATCTTTCCCAGCATCAGGGTCTTTTCCAGTGGGTCAGTTACTCACATCAGGTGGCCAAAGTATTGGAGCTTCAGCTTTAGCATCAGTCCTTCCAGTGAATATTCAGGACTGTTTTCCTTCAGGATTGACTGATTGGATCTCCTTGCAGTCCAAAGGCTCAAGAGTCTTCTCCAACACCACAATTCAAAAGCATCAATTCTTCGGCACCCAGCTTTCTTTATAGTCCAACTCTCACATCCATACACAACTACTGGAAAAACCATAGCTTTGACTAGACGGACCTTTGTTGGCAAAGTAATATCTCTGCTTTTTAATATGCTATCTAGGTTGGTCATAACTTTTCTTCCAAGGAGCAAGCATCTTTTAATTTCATGGCTGCAGTCACCATCTGCAGTGATTTTGGAGCCCAAGAAAATAAATTCTGTCAGTGTTTATGTTGTTTCCCCATCTATTTGCCATGAAGTGATGAGACCAGTATTTATATATAGTGCTTCATTACTGATTAGTATTATGTATTTCCAAATTTCCATTGATTTCTTCTTTAATACATAGTTATTACAGTGTGATTTAAAATTTTCCAAGTATGGGAACTTTTCTTAGAGTATGTGTTAGGTTACTAATTTAAAATTAATTGGGCTTAATTTCCTTATTTTAGTTTTTAAGGGTGTTTCACATTTTCCCCTACTATTACAGTTTTTCAGTATTGATTTTCCCCTACATATTGCTTTATTGGCATCCCACAAATCCTGATATGTTGTGTTTCATTTTATTTGGGTTTAGTGTTCTGTAAATGTCAATTAGATCAACGATGACACTTGGTTTTAAATTAGGTTACTAATTTAAAATTAATTGTCAGAGAGTGTGGTGTGTATAATGATTCTATAAAACTTGTTGAGTCTTGCTTTATGGTCTGGTATACACACACTGTTTGAGATATCTTCTTTACTATGTTAGTAATTCCTTGCAACATTATCTTGTTTATTCCTTATTCATATTCTCTGAGACAGATAATATGACTCCCGTTTTTCAAATAATAATGTTAAAATCCAATCAGCATAAATAACTCTTCTGAGTTCACAGATCTAGTCAGTTTCTATTCAGTCAGAGCAGCCAACAACTAAAAAATTGGTGTGATCAGCTTTTTATGCCAGGTGCATATGAGGCTTACTAATAATTTCATTATAAAATTTTAAACCTCAGGATGAAGATTCATTCTTACTTCAGTGACCTTTTATCCCTCACTTGGTGCCTCAAACAATATCTCACACATATGGGTTTTCAATAGGCATTTGTTGAATTGCAGTAAATCTCAGACTGAAATCTGAAACCCTAAAAGAGTATAATAAAGAGGTAATTTGTGAATACTCAAAAAATAAAATTGAACATTCAATTCTGGAATCACTGCAAAATATAATTTGAAAATACTCCTGGCACAAAGGTATAGTAATTCTGATTAAAGATATTAGACATAGATACAGATATGTTACATCTGCATCTAATGTCTGTATGTGTCTACATTCTTTATATATCTATGTATAGCCCTATTTACATATGTGAAAGGATACAGCTAGATCTTTCTCTGGAAGGATAGATGGACTGAGGAAGTTGAGGAAGAGGGACCTGTAAAGGCAATTAAATTATAAACAAAGAAAAGGGAAGAAAACCAAGTGAATTTAGGTTACTTATGCCCAGGTAAGAGAGTGAGAATGGTCAATAGTGACCTTTCAATTTTGTGTTCATGAAGTTATTAATGACCTTGGAAATAGAACTTGTGAAGTAGAAATTCTCATTTTAAGAGTTTTGGCTGAAAATGATTTTTTTTTTTTTTTAAAAAAAGAAAGGATCAATTGTAAGCTATAGCTTAATGTACATTGAGAGAGTTTTGTTTACCGTAAGATGAAAGAATCATACCCCAGTTTAAGATAATATCTGGAAATTTATCTCTTACTCATTCTGTAAGATTCAGCTCTGGTGTTCCCTTAGAAACTGTTCCAGCACTTGGTCAAACTGCCTCAGTTGTCTTCTTGTTGTTCAGTCGCTGAGTCGTGTCCGACTCTTTGCAGCCCCATGGACTGCAACATGCTGGGCTTTCCTGTCCTTCACCATCTCCCAGAGCGTGCTCAAACTCATGTCCCCTGAATTGGTGATACCATCCAACCATCTCGTCCTCTGTTGTCCCCTTCTCCTCCTGCCTTCAGTCTTTCACAGCATCAGGGCCTTTTCTAATGAGTGAACTCTTCATATCACGTGGCCAAAGCATTGGAGCTTCAGTTTCAATATCAGTCATCCCAATGAATATTCAAGGTTGATTTCCTTTAGGACTGACTGAACTCCTTGGAGTCTAAGGGATTCTGAAGAGTCTTCTCCAATACCACAATTTGAAAGCATCAGTTCTTTGGCACTCAGCCTTCTTTATGGTCTAACTCTCACATCCATACATGACTACTGGAAAAACCATAGCTCTGACTAGATGGGCCTTTGTCTGCAAAGTAATGTCTGTTTTTTAATATGCTGTCTAGGATGGTCATAGCTTTTCTTCCAGGGAGCAAGCATCTTTCAGTTTCACAGCTGCAGTCACCATCTACAGTAATTTTGGAGCCCAAGAAGATAAAGTCTGTCACTGTTTACAATGTTTCCCCATTGATTTACCATGAAGTGATGGGACCAAATGCCATGATCTTCATTTTTTGAATGTTGAGTTTTAAGCCAGCTTTTTCACTCTCCTTTTTCACCTTCCTCTTCACTTTCTGCCATAAGGGTGGTATCATTTGCATATGGAAGATTACTGATATTTCTCTTGGCAATCTTGATTCCAGCTTGTGCTTCCTCCAGCCTGGCATTTCACATGATATTGTGCTGTCAAGATGTTATTATCATAACAATTAGAATATTATAATGAATATTCTATTTAAATGTTGTACCCTTCAGATTTTAAAGTCTATGACCATGTGTTACTTATCTTTGAATCACCAACTCTTGTCAAGGACTTGGCAGTGGAAAGTTTTCAAAGCATGTTTCATTAGACTATGTAACTTTCAAAATTTTTTTCTCGTATCTTTTTATAGATCTTTCTGTATCTGTATTTTGTATTTATTTCTTCCACTATAATGCCTATAATACCTTTTAATTGCACTAATTCTTTTTCACATGTATGACCTTCCTACTAAACAACATACCTAAGGACTTCCCTGGTCATCCAGTGGTTGAGACTTCATGCTTCCACTTCAGGGTACATGGGTTCAGACCCTGGTCAGGAAACTAAGATCTTGCATGCCACTTGGAACAACCAAAATAAGAAAAAAAAAAATCCCACATACCCATATTACAATTTTTGTACTAGCATCTAGCACAGTGCCTATCATTTATTCATTGAATAGTCAATCATCTGTGAGTAACCAGCCATTATTCTAAACTCATAGAATACCAGTGAAAAAGACTTATCTTGACATTAGACAGTAAACTAATAAATAAAGAGCATTATTTATTTTATTAATTATTAAGATGAAGACATAAGGTGGTGTAATAAAGTGACTGTTGTATATGAAGAGTCATTAGATAGCATACTTAAGGACAGAGTCAAGAAGTAAAACTACAACCTTTATATATGGTGTTTCTTAAAACTATATATTGACTAAATCTTCAAAGCGAGAGGGGATTTTAAGAATAACAGAATCAAGACTTTTCATTTTACAGATTGTTTTACAGATAAACTGTGACTTGGAGGTATTAGAAAATATGTAATTTGTCTTTCTGTTGGTAAATTGATTTGGGTAACTTTTATATTCTTTATACCTCATTGGAATTCCTCTTGAGATGTAAATGGCTCACTGACACCAAGGACTAGAATGGTGTTTTACTAATTACAAAAATGATAAAAAGGAGGGTAGAGCTCTTCAGTAGGAGAAAGCTACTAAGTAGGTTATAAAACAGTGATAACAATAGAGAAAGTGCTACAAGGAGACTTGTACTATCCAAGCAAAGGAATCAAGAATCTCATATGAACATTAAAAATTTTGTTCCTGATTTTTCTAAGATATTCATGGTAGAAAATCTAAATGTACAGAAAAGTCTAGAGTAGAAAATTATAACTAAGCCCTTACCCCAGAAGTAGCCAGTATTAGCCAGTATTGATTATTTTCCTTATACAAGTATGTTTCTCCCTTTTTCCTCTCCTTTTTTTTTTTCTTCACAAAATTGAGGTCATTGTTTATATTTTTTACATTTGAGATAACCAGGAAAGTAAAAAGAAAGGCACAAAAAATAACAAACATTCATGTAATTTTCTACTAAATAAAAATTTTTTGATTATGTAAACTTCAAATCTTTAATCTTTTAAAGAAATCTACAGATAAATTCTTAAGTTTATATTCAATCCACAGTCCCAGATGCAATTAATATGATATATTTTAAAGTTTATATCACACTTTAAAAAAAAGTATATTTGACGTACATAAATGGAATCCATATGATTGTTACAATTGAATATAAATTTATGGAAATTGCCTTATTCACTGAACACTAGGTTTTCCAGTTCTGTTCATGCTGATACATATATACCTAATTTATTCATAAGTGTTAAGCTTGAATTTTCACTGAACACACCTATATAATCAGCGCCCAGTTCAAGAAACAGAACGTTAATTACTAGCATTCCTGAACTCCTTCTGATGTCTGTCTTTGCCTCTTTTGCTCAACATTATTTATGAAATTATCCACTTTGTTCTGCATAGTTGTAGTCTACTCTTTCCCATTGGTATGTATTTTATTTCCTTAAATCAATTAAACTTTTAAAATTTATCCATTAACTATTGATGGGCCTTTGCGTAGTTTCCAGTTTGTGTCTCTGTCAACATATAGACACAAAAGTGATGCTATCAACATTCTAGTATATAATTTTGTGAAAATATATATGTACTTCAGTTTGGTATGTGTCTGAGATTTGCTGCATCATAGGGTATGTATATGTTCAGCTTTAATAATAGTGACATAAACACTTTTTCAAAGCATTATATAAAATTACGCTCCCACCAACAGTGAATGAGAATTCAGGTTACTCTGCCTCCTTGACAACATTTGATATTTTCTCTCTTTTTCATTTTAGGCATCAAGTTGTCATATTAACTCACTGTGGTTTAATTTGCACTTCTGTGATTATTAGTGAAGTTTTCATATATTTATTGGTCATTTAGATATTCTCTTTTGTGATACACTTTAATATTTAGTATTCATACTTAACTGTTTTCTAATAAAATCTAAAGATACTCATTGTCTCTATTAGATAAGGAAGGACCTTAGCAATTTTTAAAATTACTATTGTTCCCTTGCTTATTGATTGTATGCCTTTTGAGCAAGTTACTTAACCTCATTTTTGCCTCATCTGTTTCCTTATCTCCAAAGTGGGGAAATAGAGATGTTGTGAGAATTAAATGAGTTAATATAAACACTTTGAGTAGTGCCAAATACTGTTATATATATTTGCTCTATAAGTAATATGTTGTTATTACTGTTGTTATTCATGAAAGGGAATATATCAGGGGGACAGAATAGAGTCCAGAAATAGACTAACACTAATATAGCTAATTGACTTTTTCAAGTGTACAACAGCAACTCTATGAAGAAAGAGTAGTCTTCAACAAATGGTGTTGAAACCACTGGATATGCATATGCAAAAAAAAAAAAAAAAGACCTTGACCCCTATTTCACACCTTATGCAAAAATTAATTCAAAATGAATCAGAAATTAAATGTAAAACATAAAACTGAAAATATTTTATAGGAAAACATAGAAGAAAAACTTTGTTACCTGGATTAGATACTGTGCTCTTAGAGAAGGACCCATAGCACAAGTCATAAAAAAAATTGATAAATTGGTTTCACTAAAATTTAAGTTTTGCTTTGTGAAAAACACTATTAAGAGAATTGAAAAGACAGTACACAGCTGGGAGAAGATATTTGCAAACCACACATCTGACCAATAACTTGTATCCAAAATACATAAAGAATTCTAAAAATCTGCCAAGATTTGAACAAAAACTTCACTGAAGAAGATATGAATGGCAAATAAGTATGTGGAAGGATGTTCAGCATAACTGACTAAGGAAATGCAAATTAAAACCATAGTAGGATACCATTGTGTATCTATTAGAATGGCTGAAATGAAACTGACAATACCAAGTGGTTGCAATGATACTGAGCATGTGAAATTGTTGTATAACGCGGTAGGAAAGCAGAGCAGAATGACCACTTTGGAAAGCAATCTCATAGTTTCTTATAAATTTGAATATATACTTGCTACTGAATTCAAAATTTATGTTCAGACAAGCACCTGTATGCAAGTATATAGTATGCCTTATTCCTAACAACCCTGAACTGGAAACAACCAGATGTCTCTCTGCTGGGGAATATACTGTGGCCCATCTATAAAATAGAATGTTCAGTTCAGTTCAGTTCAGTTCAGTCGCTCAGTCGTGTCCAACTCTTTGTGACCCCATGAATTGCAGCACGCCAGGCCTCCCTGTCTATCACCAACTCCCAGAGTTCACTAAAACTCATGTCCATCGAGTCGGTGATGCCATCCAGCCATCTCATCTTCTGTCATCCCCTTCTCCTCCTGCCCCCACTTCCTCCCAGCATCAGAGTCTTTTCCAATGAGTCAACTCTTCGCATGAGGTGGCCAAAGTACTGGAGTTTCAGCTTTAGCATCATTCCTTCCAAAGAACACCCTGATGGCAGAAAGTGAAGAGGAGCTAAAAAGCCTCTTGATGAAAGTGAAAGAGGAGAGTGAAAAATTTGGCTTAAAACTCAACATTCAGTAAACTAAGATCATGGCATCTGGTCCACTCACTTCATGGGAAATAGATGGGGAAACAGTGGAAACAATGTCAGACTTTATTTTGGGGGGCTCCAAAATCACTGCAGATGGTGATTGCAGTCATGAAATTAAAAGACGCTTACTCCTTGGAAGGAATGTTATGATCAACCTGGATAGCATATTATAAAGCAGAGACATTACTTTGCCAACAAAGGTCCGTCTAGTCAAGGCTATGGTTTTTCCAGTGGTCATGTATGGATGTGAGAAATGGACTGTGAAGAAAGCTGAGTGCTGAAGAATTGATGCTTTTGAACTGTGGTGTTGGAGAAGACTCTTGAGAGTCCCTTGGACTGCAAGGAGATCCAACCAGTCCATTCTAAAGGAGATCAGTCCTGGGTGTTCTTTGGAAGGAATGATGCTAAGATGGAACGTTAGTCAGAAATAAAAAGAAACTACTGATACATGCCACAACATGGATGAATCTCGAATGCAGGGGTGGTGGTTTAGATCCTAAGTCATATTCCACTCTTGAGACCCCATGCACTGTATGTAGCCCACTAAGCTCCTCTGTGCATAGTATTTTCTAGGCAAAAGCACTGGAGTGGGTTGTCATTTCCCTCTCCAGGGGATCTTCCCCACCCAGGAATCGAACACAGGTCTCCTGGATAGTAGGCAGATTTTTTACTGTCTAAGCCACATGGAGGAGAAGGCAATGGCAACCCACTCCAAGTGCTCTTGCATGGAAAATCCCATGGATGGAGGAACCTGGTAGGCTGTGGTCCATGGGGTCGCTGAGGGTCAGATATGACTGAGCGACTTCACTTTCACTTTTCACTTTCATGCATTGGAGAAGGAAATGGCAACCCACTCCAGTGTTCTTGCCTGGAGAATCCCAGGGATGGGGGAGCCTGGTGGGTGCCGTCTATGGGGTCGCACAGAGTCGGACACGACTGAAGTGACTTAGCAGCAGCAAGCTACATGGAAGCCCCTCGAGTACATTATGCTAAGTTTAAAAAGCTCGACTATTTCAGTTTATATGAAATTCTGGAAAAGGCAAAAGTATAACGATAGAGAATACTGCTGCTGCTGCTGCTGCATCGCTTCAGTTGTGTCCGACTCTGTGCGACCCCATAGACGGCAGCCCACCAGGCTCCTCCATCCATGGGACTCTCCAGGCAAGAACACTGGAGTGGGGTGCCATTTCCTTCTCCAATGCATTAAAGTGAAAAGTGAAAGTGAAGTGGCTCAGTCATATCCGACCCTCAGCGACCCCATGGACCACAGCCTACCAGGTTCCCCGATCCATGGGACTCTCCAGGCAAGACTGCTGGAGTTGGGTGCCATTGCCTTCTCCGATAACGATAGAGAATAAGGATGGAAAATAATCAGTAGTTGCCAGCAGTTTGTTCTTGACCTCTAAGAGGCTGTTCAAGGAAATATTTTCCGGTGAGAGAAGTTTTCGGTAACTGGGTTGTGATGGTGATTAAACACTTTTTATATTTGTCAAAACTTACAGAATTGCATGCACACAGTGAATTTTACTATGTGTAAATTGAAAAAAAAATTTTAGAAGAAACCTTCTTAAGCTGTATCTCTGAATATTGCTTCCCTTCTACTTCTTTATTTTCTCTTTGGGGACCCCTGTTAATTTTTTATTTTTTAATTAATTTATTTTTTATTGAAGGATAATTGCTTTACAGAATTTTGCTGTTTTATGTCATACCTCAACATGAATCAGTCATAGGTATACATATATCCCCTCCCTTTTGAAACTCCCTCCCATTTCCCTCCCCATCCAACCATTCTAGGTTGATACAGAGACCCTGTTTGAGTTTCTTGAGCCATACAGCAAATTCCCATTGGCTATCTATTTTACATATGGTAATGTAAGTTTCTATGTTACTTTTTCCAAGTTTTATGCTGTGTGTTCTTCATCTTTTCTGTCTCATAATTTATCATATTTTTCACTTTTTTAATGTAACTGGATGGACTCTCAGTATTACCTTTCATTTCATTAATTCTTTGTGTTTAAAGAAGAGTTTATTCCATCTTAAAATGTTTAATTTTATAAACTCCAGGATTCTTCCTTGGTCCTTTTTTGAGTTAGTCATTCACTCTGCCAGAGGATGACTTGGTCTAGTTATTGTCTTACTGATTTTCTTTGCTTCTTCTAGTTAATTCCTCTTCCAGATCTCAGAGCTTAGATGCCTATGGTTGAAGCTACTAATTATTATCTATATAGCTTTTCTTCTTTTGTCCATAGAAATATTTATCTTATATTTGAGAATAACTGTATCTTTTAAGTTTTTTTTAATATGGGTTTTATCTACTTGCTTTTATCATTTAATACTATCTGATATTTCCTTATACCACTATACCTGTAATTCTCAACTGAGGGTAACTCTGCCCCTCAGAATACATTTGATATCTTTGGCTCAATGCACAGGACAGTCCCTCAGACAAAGTATCTGATCCAAAATATCTATACTTTTTTCATATGTAACACCATCATAATTTAATTGACTCCCTATATGGGTATTGGGGGGGGTTGTGGTTTTTTTTTTCCAATATTATATCACTTTTATAAATAGTCTTATGTAACTTTTTTACACCATTAATGAATCCCCAAATGTAGATATTTCTGAATCCAAAGAAAACTAAGATTTGAGAGGCACTATCTAGGAAGTTGAAAATTACTTAGAAAACAAAGTCTTTATCATGTCTTTCCCATAGTGGAACTTATACATTCACACACAAAGATCTTCTATTAGTTTTACTTTTAAACTCCTTCCCTCCACCCCAAATATACTCCTAAGTTGTCTTGCATGCGTGCATACTCAGTCACTTCAGTCGTGTCCAACTCTTTACAGCCCTATGGACTGCAGCCTGCGAGTCCCCTCTATCCATAGGATTCTCCAGGCAATAATACAGGAGTGAGTTGCCATGCGCTCCTTCAGTAAGTTGTCTTAAGGTCCTTCAAATTCTGTACAGCCTTCCTTGCTTTATGCTTACGTAGCAGATTTCAGAATCTTAATGAATGCTTTACCAACCTAACCGTAAATATATCATGCTTTCTTTAGTCTTAATTCTTTTTAGTACAGACCAGTATTAAGATGTTTGGTAGCAGGGATATGATAATAGATAAGAACAGAGGACTGCCTTTAATTTGCTGCTTGACCTAACTTCACTTGCTTCTCTCACCTGGGCTTCAGTTTTATCATATGTAAAATGAAAGAGTTATATCATCCAATTCCCATAGGCTTTTCCACTTATAAACCAGTGATATATTATTATTTACATTGCTTTTATTTGGCTTTTGGCTATGACCCTTTACTGGGATAGAGATAAAATGTTTAAAGATTTCTAAGATCTTGAAAAATTCCTCATATTTGGCCTTTACTATCCTTATCTCTCTCCTGATAGCGATTGATAATAAAAATCTTAAAATGGAAATTGTCTTATGTTGGAGAACTACAAAGAGTGGTGCTGGAAAAATAGCATAAAAATTTACAGCTGGATTGGAAAGGGAAAAAACTAGATAAGAAAAAAGGGGGTAACAGCTGTATAAAACAGCAACAACAGCCTAGGTCTCAAATTCTAGCAGGGTCAAAGAAATGTGCCCTAGGGCCTAATCTTCATTAGCCCCCATGTAATTCTCAAACTCAGGATCTTGAAATTTATTAGAATTACACAGGACCAGAATTCAGGTCCCCCAAACTTCTAGTTAATATCTTAAACACTACACTATGTAACACCATTTGAAATATTATGACATTTAATTTTACATAGAAAATGAAGATATATGCATGAAATAATCTTTTATAATTTATTTGTATAGGTTTTTTTAACCACTTAACCTATTTTCTGGCTGCTGGTGCTGTTACTTTGGGAATTGGTTTCTTTGCTTTGGCATCAGCCTTGTGGTTCCTGATTTGCAAAAGAAGGTAAGATTTATTAGAGCATCTGACTTTTTTCTTTTAAAAATTTGAAGAAAGATTTTCTCAAATGATATTAAACTTAGATAACTATAATGATATTTTATAATTTGACTGGGAAGAAAACTACTTGTTTAAAGTAGCCTGAGCAGAGAAGTCCTAGTAGTATAATAGTCCGAGTAGTATAGTAGCAATCTTCATGCATGAAATTTTTAAGGAATAATGAGATGTGTTTTATTCTGTAGAAGACATGGGTTTGAATTATAATAAAAGGCTAGAAATTTTTTAAAATTTTTGATTACTAATTTAGAGATTTAAAAAGTTACTGAAAGAAAAAGACTCTCTTCCTTTAGGAGATAACTTAAGAAAAGAGCTGACAGAATGTTCTGGTATGGTCTACGTGTAGTCTTTTGCCAGAGATAGAAATAAGAAACTTGATACCTCAGTTCCTTTCACCCCTAAAATTTGGTGTTTTTCATTATTTAATTGGTTTGGTATTTGCTTTGGCTCATGTTAAAAAATGTAATCTTCCCACACACTCTTCCAGTATTTCCTATTACAGCAAATGAATATACACTTGCATAAGTCAGAAAACCAGAAATTATTCACTAATCCATTCTTTCAACAAATATTTATTGGGTGCCTGCCATTGTTCAGGGTACTAAAGATACAGTTGTGAACAAGTCAGATAAGGTCCTTATTTCATAGACTTGCAGTGCCACTGAGAGGAAACAAATTAACAAAGTGGTGGGAAGAATGTCTCTTCCAGTGAGTAATATTTAATCTGAGATTTGGCTTAAAAAAGGAGCCAGACATGTGATAATCCTGTGCAAGCGCTTTTCCCTATGCTAATGGGATAGTAAGTACTGGAATTTCAAGTGGGAATGATCTTGGTATTGTTCAGTACACAGAAAGTGTGAATAGATCAAATGAGAGGGAAATAATGATGACATTAAAAGGTAGACAGAGGTCAAATCACATAGAAGTTTGTAGGCAAGAACATGAAATTTAGGTTTTATTATTTCTGCCATCAGAAGGTTTTAAGCAAGAGAATGGCATTATTATCATTATCACAGCTAAAATCAGGTGTTTACTATATACTATTCTAAGTGCTTTATATGTTCTTATCTCATTTAGACTTCATAGCAGCCCCATGAAGTTTCAGTAATATTATCCCCACTTTAAAGACTACAGTGCCACCTATAGATGATTTACATTTTAGTAACACTTACAATTTGAGATACAGATTTTAAATATATAATGAGGAATTTCAACAAATATATTCCCATATAATCACAACCCCATTGAAGACTCAGAACTTTTCCATCATCCTGTAAGGATCTCTCATCCTCTTTTCCAGGTTTTATTCCCCACCTCCCACCCAGAAGCGGTCATTATTCTGATTTATCACTGTAGATAAATTTTACCCATTTTGAACTTTGTACAAACTTTTTACATTTGCTTTTTTCACTTAGTATAATATTTTTTAGATTCATTTATGTTGTTGAGTTTATCTTTTCCTTCTTTTCATTGTAGAAATATATCTCAGTTTGCTTTTCCATTTTTCAGTTAATGGACATTTAGGTCATTTCCAATTTTTAGCTCTTAGGAATATGGCTGCTATGAACATTCTACTCTAAATCTTTTTGTACACATGTTTTTAAGTCCTCTTGGGTAAATACCTAAGAATAGAGTTGCAGGATCATGTGATTAGCTTTATAAGAAACTGCTAACCAGTTCTCCAAGGTGGAATTACACTCCCATTCAGCAAGGTACGAGCGTTTTAATTCATATTTTTAAAAGATTTTTCTTACATCTCTCTGATTCTATATTAATATGGAGTAAGAATAAAATCTGAGAGGCAAGTTAGGAGGCTATTGCACAGTCCAGATTAAGGATGACAGTGTCTTAGACACTGTCTAAGTGTCTAAGAGGATATGAAAAAAAAGAAGGAGTTGGATTTGGGATAATTTTATAGGTAAAGCTAGGAGGATGGATGGATTGTTGATGGGTTGGATGAGGCAAGGAAAGACAAGTGAAATGGCAGAGATAATGCTAACGTCTACATTTTTACCATGAGTTAATCATGCCATTTACTGAGATGAGGAGGTAATGAGGGGGACAAATTGAGGGAATGGTGATAAACTAGGAGTTGTATTTTGAATGTAAATTTGAAAGCCTATGAGACATCCAAGTTAAAATGTTAAATAGACGGTTGGATATACCGGTATGAACTTCAGGAGAGAAGTCAGGGCTAAAGATTTAGGTTATCATTGTATGGAGGGTATATAAAGTCATACAACTGGATGAGACTAACCAGGGAGTAATTTTTGAAGGAGAAGACTGTATGACTGTTCTCTTCAACTCACCAACATTTAGAAAACTAGAAAAAGAGCAAGAAGAATCAACAACATCTGAGAAGGAAAAGCAGAAAGGTGTCTGGTGTCAAGGAAGTCAAAATTAGAAAAAGTTTTAAGAAGGAGGTGATGACCAGTTATGTTAAAGGAACTTAAGAAGTTGAGAAAATGAGGATAAAGAAATAATTTTTGGATTTAGCAGTAAAGAAGTTGTTGGTAGCCTTGAATAGTTTTAGTAGAGTGGTGGGTTCAGAAACTTACTTTTGAGTAAAACCAGGAGGTGAGAAAATTGAAACAAATACATACAATCTCTTAAGAAGCATTTTTTGGGCAGTGGTATGTAGAGGAGTTGCTAAAAGGGGCAGAAACTGGAAGAAAATGTGAGGTCAGGAAGAATTTTTTTTAAACATCTATTTTGAGAAATTATTTATTTTTGGTTGCGCAGCATCTTTGTTGCTGTGCTTGAGCTTTTCTCTAGTTGCCACTCTTGTTGCAGAGCACAGGCTCTAGGCACATATGCTTCAGTCGTTACAGCTTATGGGCTCTAGAGCCTGGACTTAATAGCTGTGGTGCACGGGCTTAGTTGCTCTGCAGCATGTGGAATCTTCCCAGACCAGGGATCAAACCCATGTCCCCTGAATTGGCAGGCGGATTCCTATCCACTGTCCCACCAGAAAAGTCCAAGGAAGGATTGTTTTGTTTTTCCTCGAAACATGGAAAGCATGTTTGATATCTCCTCCTCTCTTTCGCACCCCTGCTAAACTTGAACCATCATGTTCTATTTATTTTTACCTCATAAATTGCTCAAATCTATCCATTTCTCTCCATTATCTTTGCCACCACCTTATCCCCCACATAGACTCCTGCAGTAGGAGTTATAACTGACCTTTACCTTCGCTACTGACATCATTTAATCTCTTCTCCACACTTCATCCAGATATTTTCCAAATGCAGATCTGATCAAATCACCCTACTTCCACCCCATTCCCACTGTGAAGGCCATCCCATTGATTTTAGGATAAAGATAAAACAATATGACTTTTAAGGCCCCACATGGTCTCCCCGTGCATATTCTCAAATTTCATTTCCCACTTTCCCTCTTGCTTTCTGTACTTCTGCTACACTGTCCTAATGTGGCCACTAGGTCTTTGTACTTGATATTCTCTCTGACTAGAATGTTCTTACTCCTACATCTCCCCTCCTACACTCATTCTATCTAATACCTGCTCCCATTTCTTCAGATGCCTAATCCAATCATTTCTTCCTCAGAAAAGCCTTCCCTGACCTTTCTAATCAGGTTAATTCCCTTTCTTATAGACACACAGAGTAGCAGGTAGTTTTCCTTGATAATACTTTCCATAGTTGTAATTTTTTCATTTTCTTGTGTTTGTTTTATTACTATCTGTCTTTGTTGCTAGTGTTTAAGCTCCATGAGCACAGTGACAGTTCCATGAGGGTAGTGGCTGTGCTTTTTCTCCCCTGCCACTGTATATAACACCCAGCATAATGCCTGGCACATAGTAAGTACTCAGTATATATTTGTTAAGTAAATTGAATTCAATAATTGAATGGATTTTAATTGTTAATACTGTATTAAGTAACATAATATGATCTCTTGAATTAATTTAGAAAATTTCTAGTACCTCAGAAAAAAGAAATGGAAAAAAATTTTTAATTAAATCTAGAATTACTATTAGAAACTACAATCCTTTATACTTAACTGTCTTCAGTCAGCTGGAGTTTTACTTGCTATTTCATTATTTTAGAAATAATGTGGCTGCATGCATAAAGATCCCAGGTATTCTTCCCCTGTAAGTCATTAGTTTCAATTCAGTTTCCTTCTACTTATTTTTTGCCAGTTCAGTTCAGTTCAGTCACTTAGTTGTGTCTGATTCTTTGCGACCCCATGAATTGCAGCACACCAGGCCTCCCTGTCCATCACCAACACTTGGAGTTCACCCAAACTCATGTCCCTCGAGTCGGTGATACCATCCAGCCATCTCATCCTCTGTCGTCCCCTTCTCCTCCTGCCCCCAATCCCTCCCAGCATCACAGTCTTCTCCAATGAGTCAACTCTTTGCATGAGGTGGCCAAAGTATTGGAGTTTCAGCCTCAGCTTCAGTCTTTCCAATGAACAACCAGGACTGATCTCCTTTAGAATGGACCAGTTGGATCTCCTTGCAGTCCAAGGGACTCTCAAGAGTCTTCAACACCACAGTTCAAAAGCATCAGTTCTTCAGTGCTCAGCTTTCTTCACAGTCCAACTTTCACATCCATACATGATCACTGGAAAAACCATTAGCCCATAGCCTTGACTAGATGGACCTTTGTTGGCAAAGTAATGTCTCAGCTTTTGAATATGCTATCTAGGTTGGTCATAACTTTCCTTTGAAGGAGTAAACATCTTTTAATTTCATGGCTGCAATCACCATCTGCAGTGATTTTGGAGGCCAAAAAAATAAAGTCTGACACTGTTTCTACTGTTTCCCCATCTATTGTCAATATTATTAAATATAAAAATGGCCAATGAGTTTCATTCATTTAATTTCCTATGCCATTAAAGGCAGATCTATGAAAAGCCTAACTGACATTAAAGTTGATTATCTCACAGCCAGAGAGAGAAGATTATCAAAAACTAATGGTTGATCTTCAAACTGGAAATATTAACCCTGTGATGAAGTAGCTTAATTTATATTCTATGAACAAAATAGTGTTGTGAAATCAGTAACATATGAGAAGAGAATATATAAGTTGATTTGCAATTTTGAAAGTAAATATGTAATAATATATTCTGATTTTAAACCATTTATGTAGAACTGTTAGAAACAATTATTTTGTTTTATAATTCATGTTTACTAATGTTCTCTATAAAATATTTTTCAGAGAAATATTTCAAGACTCTAAATTTAAAGCAGTTGATGAGAAATGCAGACAAAGACCATCAAAGGCGAAGATTAAATCTCATCCTCAGTGTGTTTTTATTTCTCGTAATTTTCATACTGGAAGATTCCAATCACAGGTAGTGTGTAATATTTTATAGCAATCTTGTCAAATAATTTCTTGTGACACCATGTCATTAGCATTGTTATCTTTATTTTAATTATCCACTATTGTTTTTAAATTTGAGGGACAGTAACATGGAGCTAAATTTAAATTACCCAAACTAGTTAGGGTTTCTATTATAGGAAATTGAAAGGCTAAGTGAAAATGTCTCCTGTAGTTGTTTCCTTATATTTCTAGCCTGAGAACCTGTATTCCCCATATTGCAGTTGTTATAGGCTTGAAGATAAAAGGCGTAAGAAAAGAAAAGCAAAATTGCTAAGTCTATGAAAAGAAAGAGATTTGGAGATAAGAGGATACTCAGATAACCAAAAAATCTAATCAAAACCAACTAATTGAAATTAAATACAGTTTAACAAGGATTTATTAAGGCTTCATTACATTCTGAGCTCTTGGCCCTCCCTATGGTAAGATATGAACCCTACCATCAAAGTGCTAGTGTAGTACAAGTGGAAAAGACAGATGCATAATTAACTTTCTGTTATATGGTATCAAAATAGTGTTGTATGGACAAAGTAAAACAAGGGAGACGCCAGTAGAAATTTAAAACTATGGTATAGCTAAACAATGTTTGATTAATGTTTTTGGATTCTATGTCTAATATATTCTTCCTTTTTCTGTTGTACTTCTAAACCTCATCCAGATTGGTGCATATACTGATTATTCATTGTGTTTTTTTTTAATGTGGTGTTCTGTTATATAAATATGTCAAGTTTTTGTTATAAACATTTAGTTGTTTTCAGCTGGGTTTTTTTTTTTTTTGAAATTTCCAAAAAATATGTACCTAACTTTGGAATCACTGACTCATGAGATTTGTGCATGTTTTATATTATTAGATAAATTCAAATTATTTTCCAAAGCAGTTCTGTCAACATATGTTCCCCTAGGGCATACAAAATTGCTAGGTGCTCCATATCAACAAGTACTGATATTTTTAGGCTTCTGAGTTTTTAACAATCTGATGGGTGTGTAATAGTATCTCACTATAGCTTTCTCTTAGTTGACTTTATTTTTCCAAGAGGTTTTAGGCTCACAACAAAACTAAGGAGAAAGTATAGCATTCTCATATACTCCTTACCCCTACACAAGTACAGCCTCCTCTACTATCAACATCCTGTGCCAGTGTGGTACAGTTGTTACTACTGATGAATCTACATTGAGACATCATCACCCAGAGTCCACTGTCTGTTAGGACTCACTCTTGAATCCTACATTCTATGGGTTTTGACATGTATGTAGAGACAGAAACACACACACACACAGAAAAATAGGGACAGACAGAGAGAGATATGTGGGCAACATTATATTAATAGCATCACACACAATAGTTTTACTACCCTAAAAGTCTTGTTCCATGTTGTTCAAAGGAAGGATCATCCACCCAGTGGTCATTTAGCTGTTTCCATGTTTTTGCCTTTTCTAGAATGTTGTATAGTTGGAATCATATAGAATGTAGCCTTTTCAGGCTTCTTTTTCTTATTAATATGTATTTAAAGTGCTCTCTGTCTTTTCAAGACTTGATATCACATTTCTTTTTGGCAGTGACTAATATTCCATTGTATGGATCTGTTGTTGTTCAGTTGGTCAATGGTGTCTAACTCTTTGCAACTCCATGGACTGTAGCACATCAGGTTTCCCTGTCCTTCACCATCTCCCTAAGTTCACTCAAACTCATTTCCATTGAGTCAGTGATGCCATCTAACCATCTCATCCTCTGTCATTCCCTTCTCCTCCTGCCTTCAATCTTTTCTGGCATCCAGTGAGTTGGCTCTTCACATCAGATGGCCAGAAGTATTGGAGCTTCACTTCAGCATCAGTCTTTCAATGAATATTCAAGATTGATTTCCTTTAAGATTGACAAGTTTGATCTCCTTGCAGTCCAAGAGACTCTCAAGAGTCTTCTCCAACACCACAGTCTGAAAACATCAATTCTTTGGTGCTCAGCCTTCTTTATGGCCCAGCTCTTGCATCCATATATGACTACAGGAAAAACCATAGCTTTGACTATATGGACTTTTCTCAGCTTAGAATGTATGGATCTACCTCAATTTATTTATCCACTCCCTTACTGAAGGATATCTTGGTTGCTTTCAAGTTGTAGCAAGTATGAGTAAAGCTGCTGTCAACACTCAGTGTGCAAATTTTTGAGTGGACATATATTTTCAACTTATTTCGGTAACTACCGAGTAACATGATTGCTGGATTAACTGGTAAGAGGTGTTTAATTTTGTGAGAAACTACTGAACTGCCTGACAAAGTGGCTGTACCATTTTGCATCCCCACGAGCAATGAATGAGAGTTTCTGATGCTCTACATCCTCACCAGGACTTACTGGTGTTAGTGTTGAATTTTCACCATTGTAATAGGCATATACATATAGCTGAGCTATTTCAAATCCTAAAAGATGATGCTGTGAAATTGCGGCCCTCAATATGCCAGCAAATTTGGAAAACTCAGCAGTAGCCACAGGACTGGAAAAGGTCAGTTTTCATTCCAATTCCAAAGAAAGGCAATGCCAAAGAATGCTCAAACTACCGCACAATTGCACTCATCTCACTCACTAGCAAAGTAGTGCTCAACATTCTCCAAGCCAGGCTTCAACAATACATGAACTGTGAACTTCCAGATGTTTAAGCTGGTCTTAGAAACGGCAGAGGAACCAGAGATCAAATTGCCAACTCCTGCTGGATCATCAAAAACGCAAGAGAGTTCCAGAAAAACATCTATTTCTACTTTACTGACTATGCCAAAGCCTTTGACTGTGTGGATCACAATCAACTGTGGAAAATTCTGAAAGAGATAGGAATACCAGGCCACCTGACCGGCCTCTTGAGAAACCTGTATGTCAGTCAGGAAGCAATATTTAGAACTGGACATGGAACAATAGACTGGTTCCAAATAGGAAAAGGAGTACGTCAAGGCTGTATATTGTCACTCTGCTTATTTAACTTATATGCATAATACATCATGAGAAACACTGGGCTGGATGAAGTACAGCTGGAATCAAGATTGCCGGGAGAAATAGCAATAACCTCAGACACACAGATGACACCACCCTTATGGCAGAAAGTGAAGAAGAACTAAGGAGCCTCTTGATGAAAGTGAAAGAGGAGAGTAAAAAATTGGCTTAAAGCTCAACATTCAGAAAATGAAGATCATGGCATTTGGTCCCATCACTTCATGGGAAATAGATGGGGAAACAGTGGAAACAGGGACAAACTTTATTTTGGGGGGCTCCAAAAATCACTGCAGTTGGTGACTGCAGCCATGAAATTAAAAGACGCTTACTCTTGAAAGGAAAGTTATGACCAACCTAGACAGCATATTAAAAAGCAGAGACATTGCTTTGCCAACAAAAATCCATCTAGTCAAGGCTATGGTTTTTCCAGTGGTTATGTATGGATGTGAGAGTTGGAGTATAAAGAAAACTGAGTGCTGAAAAATTGATGCTTTTGAACTGTGGTGTTGGAGAAGACACTTGAGAGTCCCTTGGACTGCAAGGAGATCCAACTAGTCCATCCTAAAGGAGATCAGTCCTGGGTGTTCATTGGTAGGACTGATGCTGAAGCTGAAACTCCAATACTTTGGCCACCTGATGTGAAGAGCTGACTCATTTGAAAAGACCCTGATGCTGGGAAAGACTGAAGGCAGGAGAAGGGGATGACAGAGGATGAGATGGTTCAATGACATCACCAACTCAATGGACATGAGTTTGAGTAACCTCCAGGAGTTGGTGATGGACAGAGAGGCCTGGTGTGCTGCAGTCTATGGGGTCGCAAACAGTCAGACACAACTGAGCTACTGAACTGAACTGAATAGGCATATAATTGTTTCTGTTGTTTTTATTTTTCATTTCCCTAATATATGGTGCTAATAATCTTTTCATATGTTTATTTGTCATCTGTATATCTTCTTTGGTGAGGTGTCTGTTCAGATCTTTTGCTCATTTTTTAATTGGGTTGTTGGGTTTATTATTGTTGTTTTAGGGGTTCTTTGCACATTTTTAATAACAATCTTCTATCAGATGTGTCTCTTCCAAACACTTTTACCTAGCCTGTGTCCTGTCTTCTCATTCTCTTGATATCTCACTATAGTGTTAATTTGTATTTTCCTGCTAAAAACTGAAGTAATTGTCTTTTCTAAAGATCATTGGCCATTACTAATTTCTCTTATGGAAAATGCCTGTTCAAATTTTTGACCCCTTTTTCTATTAGCTTATCTTTTTATTATGAAATTTTAAAAGTTTTGAGTTTATTTTGAGTTTATTTTTGTGTGGGGTGTTAGAAAGTGTTCTAGTTTCATTCTTTTACAAATGGTTGACCAGTTTTCCCAGCACCACTTGTTAAAGAGATGGTCTTTTCTCCACTGTATATTCTTGCCTCCTTTGTCAAAGATAAGGTGTCCATAGGTACATGGATTTATCTCTGGGCTTTCTAATTTGTTCCACTGATTTATATTTCTGTCTTTGTGCCAGTACCGTACTGTCTTGATGGCTGTGGCCTTGTAGTATAGTCTGAAGTCAGGCAGGTTGATTCCTCCAGTTCCATTCTTCTTTCTCAAGATTGCTTTGGCTGTTCAAGGTTTTTTGGATTTCCATACAAATTGTGAAATTATTTGTTCTAGTTCTGTGAAAAATACCGTTGGTAGCTTGATAGGGATTGCATTGAATCTTTAGATTGCTTTGGGTAGTATACTCATTTTCACTATATTGATTCTTCCAATCCATGAACATGGTATATTTCTCCATCTATTTGTGTCCTCTTTGATTTCTTTAACCAGTGTTTTATAGTTTTCTATATATAGGTCTTTTGTTTCTTTCACCTTCTCCAATATATAGGTCTTTTGTTTCTTTAGGTAGATATATTCTTAAGTATTTTATTCTTTTCGTTGCAATGGTGAATGGAATTGTTTCCTTAATTTCTCTTTCTGTTTTTCCATTGTTAGTGTGGGTAGGAATTCAAGGGATTTCTGTGTGTTGATTTTATATCCTGCAACTTTACTATATTCATTCATTAGCTCTAGTAATTTTCTGGTGGAGTCTTTAGGGTTTTCTATGTAGAGGATCATGTCATCTGCAAACAGTGAGAGTTTTACTACTTCTTTTCCAATCTGGATTCCTTTTTATTTCTCTTTCTGCTCTGATTGCTGTGGCCAAAACTTCCAAAACTATGCTGAATAGTAGTGGTGAGAATGAGCACCCTTGTCTTGTTCCTGACTTTAGGGGAAATTCTTTCAATTTTTCACCATTGAGGATAATGTTTGCTGTGGGTTTGTCAGAAATAGCTTTTATTATGTTGAGGTATGTTCCTTCTATGCCTGCTTTCTGGAGGATTTTTAATCATAAATGGATGTTGAATTATCTCAAAGGCTTTCTCTGCATCTATCAATATAATCATATGGTTTTTATTTTTCAGTTTGTTAATGTGGTGTATAACGTTGCTTGATTTGCAGATATTGAAGAATCCTTGCATCCCTGGGATAAAGCCCACTTGGTCATGATGTATGATTTTTTTAATATGTTGTTGGATTCTGTTTGCTAGAATTTTGTTAAGGATTTTTGCATCTATGTTCATCAGTGATATTGGCCTGTAGTTTTCTTTTTTTGTGGCATCTTTGTCAGGTTTTGGTATTAGGGTGATGGTGGCCTCATAGAATGAATTTGGAAGTTTACTTTCCTCTGCAATTTTCTGGAGGAGTTTGATTAGGATAGGTGTTAGCTCTTCGCTAAATTTTTGGTAGAATTCAGCTGTGAAGCCATCTGGCCTGGGCTTTTGTTTGCTGGAAGATTTCTGATTACAGTTTCAATTTCTGTGTTTGTGATAAGTCTGTTAAGGTTTTCCATTTCTTCCTGGTTCAGTTTTGGAAAGTTGTACTTTTCTAAGAGTTTGTCCATTTCTTCTAAGTTGTTTGTTTTATTGGCATAGAGTTGCTGATAGTAGTCTCTTATGATCCGTTGTATTTCTGTGTTGTCGTGATCTATCCATTTTCATTTCTAATTTTGTTGATTTGATTTTTCTCCCTTTGTTTCTTGATGAGTCTGGCTAATGGTGTGTCAGTTTTATTTATCTTCTCAAAGAGCCAGCTTTTGGCTTTGTTGGTTTTTGCTATGGTCTCTTTTGTTTCTTTTGCATTTGTTTCTGCCCTAATTTTTAAGATTTCTTTCCTTCTACTAACCCTGAGGTGCTTCATGTCTTCCTTTTCAAGTTGCTTTAGGTGTAGAGTTAGGTTGTTTATTTGACTTTTTTCTTGTTTCTTGAGGTGGGCTTATATTGCTATGAACCTTCCCCTTATCACTGCTTTTATAGTGTCCCATAGCTTTTGGGTTGTTGTGTTTTCATTTTCATTCATTTCTATGCATATTTGGATTTCTTTTTTGATTTCTTCTGTGATTTGTTGGTTATTCAGCAGCATGATGGTCAGCCTCCATATGTTGGAATTTTTAATAGTTTTTCTCCTGTAATTGACATCTAATCTTACTGCATTGTTATCAGAAAAGATGCTTGGAATGATTTTAATTTTTTTTTAATTTACCAAGGCTAGATTTATGGCCCAGGATGTGATCTATCCTAGAAAAGGTTCCATGTCCACTTGAGAAAAAGGTGAAGTTCATTGTTTTGACATGAAATGTCCTATAGATATCAATTAGGTCTAACTGATCCATTGTATCATTTAAAGTTTGTGTTTCCTTGCTAATTTTCTGTTTAATTGATCTATCCAGAGGTGTGAGTGGGGTATTACAGTCTCCCACTATTATTGTGTTACTGTTAGTTTCCCCTTTCACACTTGTTAGCATTTGCCTTACATATTGCAGTGCTCCTATACTGGGTGCATATATATTAATAATTGTTAATCTTCTTCTTGGATTGATCCTTTAATCACTATGTAGTGTCCTTCTTTGTCTCTCTTTACAGCTTTTATTTCAAAGTCTATTTTATTTGATATGAGTATTGATACTCTTGTTTTCTTTTGGTCTCCATTTGCATGAAATATCTTTTTCCAGCCCTTTACTTTCAGTCTGTATGTGTCCCTTGGTTTGAGGTGGGTCTCTTGTAGACAGCATATATAAGGATCTCATTTTGGTGTCCATTAGCCAATCATTGTCTTTTGGTTGGGGCATTCAACCAATTTACATTTAAGGTAATTATTGATAAGTATGATCTTGTTGCCATTTGCTTTGTTGTCTTGGGTTCAAGTTTATACACCTTTTCTGTATTTCCAGTTTAGAGAAGATCATTTAGCATTTGCTGGAGAGCTGGTTTGGTGGTGCTGAATTCCCCTCAGCTTTTGTTTATCTGTAAATCTTTTGAGATTATTGCTATTTCTCCCAGCAATCTTGATTCCAGCTTGTGTTTCTTCCAGCCCAGCGTTTCTCATGATGTACTCTGCATATAAGTTAAATAAGCAGAGTGACAATATACAGCCTTGACATACTCCTTTTCCTATTTGGAACCAGTCTGTTGTTCCATGTCCAGTTCTAACTGTTGCTTCCTGACCTGCATACAGATTTCTCAAGAGGCAGGTCAGGTGGTCTGGTATTCCCATCTCTTTCAGAATTTTCCACAGTTTATTATGATCCACACAGTCAAAGGCTTTGGCATAGTCAAGAAAGCAGAAAGAGATGTTTTTCTGGAACTCTCTTGCTTTTTCCATGATCCAGCGGATGTTGGCAATTTGATCTCTGCTTCCTCTGCCTTTTCTAAAACCAGCTTGAACATCTGGAAGTTCAAGGTTCACATATTGCTGAAGTCTGGCTTGGAGAATTTTGAGCATTACTTTACTACCATGTGAGATGAGTGCAATTGTGCAGTAGTTTGAGCATTCTTTGGCATTGCCTTTCTTTGGAATTGGAATGAAAACTGACCTTTTCCAGTCCTGTGGCCACTGGTGAGTTTTCCAAATTTGCTGGCATATTGAGTGCAGCACTTTCACAGCATCATCTTTCAGGATTTGAAATAGCTCAATAGGAATTCCATCACCTCCATTAGGTTTGTTCGTAGTGATGCTTTCCAAGGCCCACTTGACTTCACATTCCAGGATGTCTGGCCCTAGATGAGTGATCATACCATCGTGATTATCTGGGTCATGAAGATCTTTTTGTACAGTTCTTCTATGTATTCTTGCCACCTCTTCTTAATATCCTCTGCTTCTGTTAGGTCCATACCATTTCTGTCCTTTATCGAGGAGATCTCTAGTCTTTCCCATTCTGTTGTTTTCCTCTATTTCTTTGCATTTATCACTGAAGAAAGCTTTCTTATCTCTTCTTGCTATTCTTTGGCACTCTGCATCCAGATGCTTATATCTTTCTTTTTCTCCTTTGCTTTTCACCTCTCTTCTTTTCGCAGCTATTTGTAAGGCCTCCCCAGACAGCCATTTTGCTTTTTTGCATTTCTTTTCCATGGGGATGGTCTTGATCTCTGTCTCCCGTACAATATCACGAACCTCTGTCCATAGTTCATCACGCACTCTATCTATCAGATCTAGGCCCTTAAATCTATTTCTCACTTCCACTGTATAATCATAAGGAATTTGATTTAGGTCATACCTGAGTGGTCTAGCAGTTTTGCATTCTTTCTGGAGTTATTTCTCCACTGATCTCCAGTAGCGTATTGGGCACCTACTGACCTGGGGAGTTCCTCTTTCAGTGTCCTATCATTTTGCCTTTTCATACTGTTCATGGGGTTCTCAAGGCAAGAATACTGAAGTGGTTTGCTATTCCCTTCTCCAGTGGACCACATTCTGTCAGACCTCTCCAGCAGGACCTGCCCATCTTGGGTTGCCCCGCAGGCACGGCTTAGTTTCATTGAGTTAGACAAGGCTGTGGTTCTAGTGTGATTAGATTGACTAGTTTTCTGTGAGTGTGGCTTCAGTGTGTCTGCCCTCTGATGCTCTCTTGCAACACCTACCATCTTACTTGGGTTTCTCTTACCTTGGGCATGGGGTATCTCTTCACGGCTGCTCCAGCAAATTGCAGCGGCTGCTCCTTACCTTGGATGAAGGGTTCTCCTCACCACCGCCCATCCTGACCTTCAACGTGGGATAGCTTAAAAGCCTTTTGATGAAAGTGAAAGTGGGGAGTGAAAAAGTTGGCTTAAAGCTCAACATTCAGAAAATGAAGATCATGGCTCTGGTCCCATCACTTCATGGAAAATAGATGGGGAAACAGTGGAAACAGTGTCAGACTTTATTTTGGGGGGCTCCAAAATCATTGCAGATGGTGACTGCAGCCATGAAATTAAAAGACGCTTACTCCTTGGAAGAAAAGTTATGACCAACCTAGATAGCATATTCAAAAGCAGAGACATTACTTTGCTGACTAAGGTCCGTCTAGTCAAGGCTGTGGTTTTCCCTGTGGTCATGTATGGATGTGAGAGTTGGACTGTGAAGAAGGCTGAGCGCCGAAGAATTGATGCTTTTGAACTGTGGTGTTGGAGAAGACTCTTGAGGGTCCCTTGGACTGCAAAGAGATCCAGCCAGTCCATTCTGAAGGAGATCAGCCCTGGGTGTTCTTTGGAAGGAATGACGCTAAAGCTGAAACTCCAGTACTTTGGCCACCTCATGCGAAGAGTTGACTCAATTGAAAAGACTCTGATGCTGGGAGGGATTGGGGGAAGTAGGAGAAGGGGACGACCGAGGATGAGATGACTGGATGATCACTGACTCGATGGACGTGAGTCTGAGTGAACTCCGGGAGTTGGTGATGGACAGGGAGGCCTGGCGTGCTGCGATTTATGGGGTCTCAAAGAGTCGGACATGACTGAGTGACTGAACTGAACTGAGAGTTTTTGATTTCTCCTTCACATTTTAATGAGATCCTTGCTGGGTACAGAAATCTGGGTTGTAGTCTTTTCTCTTTCATCACTTTAAGTATGTTCTGCCATTCCCTTCTGGCCTGATGAGTTCTATTGAAAGATCAGCTGTTATCCTTATGGGAATCCCCTTGTGTGTTATTTGTTGTTTTTCCCTTGCTGCTGTTAATATTTGGTCTTTGTATTTGAGCTTCATTAATTTGATTAGTATGTTTCTTGGGGTGTTTTGCCTTCAGTTTATCCTGTTTGGGACTTGCTGGGTTTCTTGGACTTGGGTGACTATTTCCTTTGCCATTTTAGGGAATTTTTCAACTATTATCTCCTCAAGTATTTTCTCATGTCCTTTCTTTCTGTCTTCTTCTTCTGGGACTAATATGATTCAAATGTTGGGGCCTTGTCCCAGAGGTCTCTGAGGTTGTCCTCATTTCTTTTAATTCTTCTTTTTTTTTTTCCTCTCTGCTTCATTTATTTCCACCATTCTTTCTTCCACCTCACTTATCCTATCTTCTGCCTCAGTTATTACTGTTGGTTCCCTCCAGAGTGTTTTTGATCTCAGTTATTGCATTATTCATTATCTCTTTTTTATTTCTTCTAGGTCCTTGTTAAACATTTCTTGCATCTTCTCAATCCTTGTCTCCAGACTATTTTTTCAATATAAATTTATTTATTTTAATTGGAGGTTAATTACTTTACAATATTGTATTGGTTTTGCCATACATCAACATGAATCTGCCACAGGTATACACGTGTTCCCCATCCTGAACCCCCCTCCCTCCTCTGGGTCGTCCCAGTGCACCAGTCCCAAGCATCTAGTATCATGCATCGAGCGTGGACTGGCAGTTTGTTTCATGTATGATATTATACATGTCTCAATGCCATTCTCCCAAATCATCCCACCCTCTCCCTCTCCCACAGAATCCAAAAGACTGTTCTATACATCTATGTCTCTTTTGCTGTCTCGCATACAGGGTTATCATTACCATCTTTCTAAATTCCATATATATGCATTAGTATACTATATTGGTGTTTTTCTTTCTGGCTTACTTCACTCTGTATAATCTCCAGACTATTTATCTGTAACTCCATTTTGTTTTCAAGATTTTGGATCATTTTTACTATCATTATTCTGAATTCTTTTTCAGGTTAGCTCCCTATCTCCTCCTCTTTTGTTTGGTTTGGTGGGCATTTATCATGTTGCTTTACCTGCTGAGTATTTCTCTGCCTTTTCATCTTGTTTAGATTGCTGTGGTTGGGGTGGCCTTTCTGTATGCTGGAAGTTTGTGGTTCCTTTTTACTGTGGAGGTTCCTCCCTGTGGGTGGGGTTGGATGAGTGGCTTGTCAAGGTTTTCTGGTTAGGGAAGTTTGTGTCAGTGTTCTGGTGGGTGGTGCTGGATCTGTTCTCTCTGGAGTGCAATGAAGTATCCAGTAGTGAGTTTTGAGGTGACTGAGTTTGGTGTGACTTTTGGCCATCTGTATTTTAATGAGTAGGGTTATGTTCCTGCATTGTTCAAGAATTAGTTTGGTATGTCTTGCTCTGAAACTTGTTGGCTTTTGGGTGGAGCTTGGTTTCAGTGTAGGTATGGAGGCTTTTGGATGAGTTCTTGTTGATTAATGTTCCCTGGAGTCAGTTTTCTGGTGTTCTCAAGTTTTGGATTTAAGCCTCCTGCCTCTGGCTTTCAGTCTTATTCTTACAGTAGCCTCAAGACTTCTCCATCCATACTGCACCAATGATAAAACATCTTTTGAAGACAATGGGCTGCCTTTCTGGGTGCCTGGTGTCCTCCACCAGCGGTCTCCCCATCCTATTCTTCTGCCATCTTAGGACGCTCCCCACCCCCCACCAAGGCTTCCCACCTTTGTGATCTCCACACCAGTCTCCAATCCCATACTCTTAATTTATCCCTCCTCCCTATCCCCTCAACTTTTCCCCTTTGGTAGCCATAAGTTTATTTCTATGAGTCTGATTCTGTTTGTGTTTTCACTATTTTATGGTGGTGTTTTGATGAACAAAAAATTCTTTAACTTTTAATGTAAACTAATTTCTCAACCCTTTCCTTTATTATTTATTTCTTTCCCTACTGCAGAGTCATAAAGATACTCTTCTGTATTGTCATCTAAGAGTTTTATAGTTTTGACTACATAGATCTTTAACCAATCTAGAATTTATTTCCGTGTTTGGTATAAATAGCAACCCAATTTCACTTTTTCTCTTATGTTTGCTCAACTGCCTAGTAGCACTTACTAATATTCTTTTGGGATTTTGAGGGAAACTGTAGTGCAATTTTATTTTATTTTATTTTTAATTTTTATTTTTACTTTATTTTACTTTACAATACTGTATTGGTTTTGCCATACATTGTAGTGCAATTTTAGATCAATTTGAGAAAAACTGGTTTTAATATCTTTAAATAAAGCTTTAAAATCTTGCGCATCTTATACTAGCTTTTTTTAAAGTTCATTTTTCATTGAAGTATAGTTGAATTACAGTGTTATATTTATTACTACTGTACATCAAAATGGCTCAGTTATACATATGTATGTGTGTGTGTGTGTGTGTGTGTGTGTGTGTGTATACACATTCTTTTTCATATTCTTTTCCATTATGGTTTATCACAGGATATTGAGCATAGTTTCTTGTGCTATACAGTAGGACTTTACTGTTTATCCATTCTGTATATACCAGTTTGCATCTGCTAATTCTAAACTCCCAGTCCAATCCTTTCCTGGCCTATACTAGTCTTTATTATTGGAAAACATTTTTTATGTCTTTATGATATGGTTTTTAAGTAAAGTATTTTGGAATGGTTTTCGATTTATAGGAAAGTGACAAAAGTAATTCAGTATAGAATAGTCTTGTACTTTACCTATTTCCCCCTGATGTTAAAAATATTTTTGCCATGATATTTTTGTCAAAACTAAGAAACCAATGTGATGGACATGAATTTGAGTAGGCTCTGGGAGTTGGTGATAGACAGGGAAGCCTGGCATGTTGCAGTCCATGGGGTCTCAAGGAGTTTGACATGACTGAGCAACGGAACTGAACTGAACTGAAGAAACCAACATTGATACATCACTAGTAACCAAGCTCCAGACTTTTATTTGGGTTTCACCAGCTTTTACATGAATTTCCTTTTGCTCCTTCAAGACCTCATCCAGGATAACACACTGCATTTGTCTCTAATTTCTTCCACTCTGACTATATCTACATCTTTCCTTCTTTTATCTGAGCTTTATAAATTTTTGTGTATTTTTTACAGTGTTCCTCAATTTGGATTTATCTGATATTTTGCTCATTATTATACTAGAGTTATGGATTTGGGGGGAAGAATACCACGGAAGTCAAATTTGATATGATTTTTAAAATATTTGTTGATGTATAATTACCTGCAATAGAATGCAAGACCTTAGATTTTCCACTATTGTAGGCTTCTCCATCCATGGGATTTTCCAGGCAAGACTATTGGAGTGGGGTGCCATTGCCTTCTCCATTATGCATTTAAACAACACTAAAAACAAGATACAGAATATTTTTATCACCTGAAACAGTTACCATATGTCCCATTCCAGTCAGCTCTTCTAACCATTCCATGCAAGCACTTTCTGATTTTTATCAGCAAAGTTTAGTTTTAATCTATGTCTGGATTTCATGCAAATGGAGTTGTATAATATACACCTTTTACATATGGCTTTCACTTAATACAAATTTTTAGGATTCATCTATGTTAATTTATATGTTAAAACTTTGTTCTTTCTATTGGTAAGTAGTGTTCTATTGTACTTTGGCTACCTGATGCAAAGAGCTGATTCATTGAAAAAGACTCTTAGGCTGGAAAAGATTGAAGGCAAAAGGAGAAAGGGGTGGCAGATGAAGGTTAGATAGCATCACCGACTCAATGGACATGAATTTGAGCAAACTATGGGAGACAGTGAAGGACAGGGGAGCCTGGTGTGCTGCAGTCAATCCATGGGGTCACAAAGAGTTGGACACAACTTAGCGACTGAACAACAGTTCCATTGTATGGTTATATAATAACGTGTTTATGTATTCTTAGTGAGGGACATTTGAGTTTTTTTCAGTTTTTGACTAATATGAGTAAGGCTGCTATAAATATTTGTGTACTTTGAGTAAAAACTTTTGGTATTTTTCTTGGAAAAATACCTGGCATGGAATCAGTGGGGCTTGAGTAGTCATATATATATCCTTATAAGAAACTGCCAAACAGCTTCCAAAGTGGTTATAACTTATTTCACTCCCATCAACAATAGCAGATGTTCCAGTTGCTACACATCCTTGTGAACATTTAGTGTTACTAGTGTTTTGTTTTTAATTTTGCCATTTTAGCAGGTGTGGAATGACATTTCCATGTGCTTTTAATTTATATTTTTCTGATAAGTAAAGATGTTGAGCACTTTTTCATGGGTTCATTAGCCGGTTGCATATTTTTGTGTGTGTGACTTGATAATTTAAGTTTTTGGTCATTTTTAAAGATTGGTTTTGTTTGTTTGTTTTTTAAATAATGACTTCTAGGAGTTCTTAATACAATTTGGAATTAGTCTGTTGTAAGATATATATGTTGTGAATGTTGTTTTCCAGATTGTAGCTTATCTGTTCATTTTTATAGTGGTATCAGTTGGTAGGCAGAAATTTTCAATGTTGATTGAGACTGTGATTTTTTCTTTTAAAAGAAATTTGTATCTATCTAATAAATATCTACCTTTCTAAGTTTGCAAAAATAGTCTATATTTGTCTTAGCTGTATAGTGTTGGGTTTTATGTTTAAGTCTGTAAAGTACAGGTCAATTTGCATATCCAGTTGTTCCAGAAAACTTTGTTAAAAAGACGTTCTTTCCCCATTGAACTGATTAGTCACTTTGAATGAAAATCAGTCTACTGTATATGTATTGGTTTATTTGTTGAACTTTATATTCTTTTTAGAGAACTATTTGTTCTTAAACAATACTCTTCTGTCTTGATTACTGTAGTGTTATGTCATGGAATCAAGTATAGTAAATCCTCCAACTTTGTTTTATTTGTTCAAGAATATTTTGACTACTCTAGGTGTGTTGTTTTTCCATAAAATTTAGAAAGCAGCTTGTTTAGTTCTTTAAAAAGGCCTGCTTGAATTTTTATTGGATTGGCATTGAATCTCTAAGCTTAGGAAGAATGGATATCTTAATATTATTGATTCTTCTAATTTATGAGGATATTATTCTTGTTGACTTCTTTAAAGTTACTAATTTGATTTATTGAGCTCATCTTTTATTTTAGTTCATTGTTTTCAGTATAGAAGTCCTTCACATTTGTTTTAATTTATTTGTAAGTATAGGTATTTTTAACATAATTTTATTTATTTTTGGCTGCACTGGGTCTTCATTACTGTGCGGGCTTTTCTCTAGTTGTGGCAAAAGGGATTGCTGTTCATTGTGGTGCATGGGCTTTTCATTGCAGTGTCTTCTCTTGTTGTGGAGCACAGGCTCTAGGACACGTGGGCTTCAGTAGTTGAGACACATAGGCTCAGTAGCTGTGGTTCCTAGGCTGTAGAGCACAGGCTCAATAGTTGTAGTGCACAGGCTTAGTTGCTCTGCAGCATATGAGATCTTCCCAGACAAGGGATCAAACCCATCTCTCCTGATTTGGCAGGTGGATTCTTTACCACTGAGTCACCAGAGAAGCCCTATTTATAGGTATTTTTATGCTATGGTAAGTAGTATTGATTTAAATTTTTTATTTCCCTATTTTTGTTGTTAGTAAATATAAATACAATTGATTTGTCTTATCTTATTCTGAATTGAAAATCAAAAGTTGCAAAAAAAATTACAAAGATGCCCTATATACCCATCACCCACTTGCCCAATGACAACACCTTATATAAGTATACTTCATGAAAAGTATACTTTTAAGTATGCATTATCAAAACCAGGAAATTTAGATTACAGACCTAACTCAAAGCTTACCAATCTTTGTACGTACTTACTCTTTGTTGCTTTTGTATATATTTCTATGACATTTTATCGTATATATAGATTTGTATAACCACCATGACAGTCAACATACAGAACTGTTCCATTACCATGAAGAAACTCCTTCATACTAGCCTTTATTGTCACACCCTCCCTCCTTTTCCTTAACCTCTGATTCTGTCCTCCATCTCTCTAATTGCCTCACTTCTAGAATTTTGTATAAATGGAATCCTATAGCTTTATGGCCCTTTGAGCTTGGGTTTTCATCACATAGCATAATACCCTTAAGATCCCTCCATAGCATTGCATGTATCAATATTTTTTCTTTTTTAATTGCTGAGTAGTATAACATTGTGTGGGTATACCATAGTTTGCTTAACCATTTATCCACCGGGGAATATTTTGTTTCTAGTTATGAGGTATCACAAGATAAGCATGCCATGATTGTTTGTGTACCAACTTTTCTGAAAGCATTAGTTTCAGTTCCTCTAGAATAAATTCCCAGGAATGCAGTTGCTGGATCATGCAGTAAGTGTGTACTTTTTTTTTCTTTTGGCTGTGCTGGGTCTTCATTGCTGTGCATGGGCTTCGTCTAGTTGCAGTGAGCTGAGGGTATTCTCTAGTTGCCGTGCATGGGCTTCTCACTGCAGTGGCTTCTCTTTATTGCAGAGCACAAGATATAGGGCAGGCAGCCTCAGTAGTTGTGATGCACAGACTTAGCTTCCCTGTGGCATGTGGAATCTTCCCAGACCAGGGATCAAATCCATGTCCCCTGCATTGGCAGGCAGCTTCTCCACCTTTGGACCACCAAGGAAGTCCCAATATGTTTACTTTTAAAAGAAATTCCCAGATTGATTTGCAGATGGTACCATATTACATACCCACCAGTAATGTGTAAGAGAATCAAGTTTCCACATCCTCATTATCATTTGATATTTAGCAGCATTTTAAATGTTACCCATTTAAATTTGTTTGTGTGGGTGCCATTTCTTCAGTCATGTTCAGCTCTTCGCAACCCCATAGAGTATATCCTGCCAGGTTCCTCTGTCCATGGAATTTTCCAGTTAAGAATTCTGGAGTGGGTTGCCATTTCCTCCTCAGGGCATCTTCCTGACCCAGAGATCAAACCCATGTCTCCTGTGTATCCTGCATTACAGATGGATTCTTTACTCACTGAGCCATCAGGGGAAACCCATTTAAATATGTTCAGTGATTTTCATTTTTATTTCTTTAATGGGCAGTGATGTTGAACAGCTTTTCATATTTTTATTTGCCATCATGTATCTTCTTTGATAAAGAGTCTCTTCAGCTTTCTTGTGCATTTTCTAATTGGATTATATTTCTGAGTAATTTAGAGTGTGTATTCTGTATACAAGTCTCTTTTATGAGATACGTGATTTACAAATGTTTTCCCCTAATTGATGATTGTGCTTTTATCTTGTCAAAGAGGAGTTTGCAAAGCATAAGATTTTATTTATCCATTTTCCCTTTTTGCTTTGTTTTTATTGAAGGATGGTTGATTTACAATGCTGTTTCAATTACTGCTATACAGAAAAGTAATTTAGTTATATATATTTGTGTGTGTGTGTGCTCAGTTGCTCTGTACTCTCTGACTCTTTGAGACCGTATGAACTGTATCCTGCCAGGCTTCTCTGTCCATGGAATTTTTCAGGCCAGAATACCAGAGTGGGTTACCATTTCCTACTCCAGGGGATCTTCCCAATCCAGGGATTGAACCCACATCTCTTTCATCTCCTGCATTGGCAGGTGGATTCTTTACTACTGCACCACCTAGGAAGTCATAGCAAAATGATTTAGTTATGCATATATACACATTCTTTTTAATATATTGTTTCCATTGTGGTTTATCATAGTATATTGAATATAGTTCTCTGTGCTATACAAGAAGACCTTGTTGTTCATCTCTTCTATGTATGAAAGCTTACATCTGCTAACCCCAACCTCCCATACCATCCCTCCCTCATAATTCCTCCCCTTTGGCAACCATTAGTCTGTTCCATATGTCTGTGATTATGTTTTGTTTCATAGGTTCATTTGTGTCATATTTTAGATTCCACATAGAAGTAATATCTTATAGTATCTCTCTTTCTCTTTCTGACTTGCTTCACTTAGTATGATAATCTCTAGTTGCATCCACGTTGTTGCAGATGGTATTATTTCATTATTTTTATGACTGAGTAGTATTCCATTGTATGTATGTACCATGGCATCTTTATCCACTCATCTGTCATTGGACGTTTAAGTTGTTTTCATATTTTGACTGTTGTGAATAGTGCTGCTATGAACATAGAGGTGTGTGTACTTTTTTGAACCATAGTTTTGTCTGAATATATGCCCAGGAGTGTGAGTGCTGGATCATATGGTAATTCTGTTTTTAGTTTTTTGAGAAATTTTCTTACTGTTTTCTACAGCGGCTGTACCAACTCACATCCCCACCAACAGCGTAGCGGAGGGTTCCCTTTTCTCCATATCCTCTCCAGCATTTGTTATTGTAGACTTTTTAACGATGGCCTTTCTGATTGGTGTGAGGTGGTACCTCATTGTAGTTGATTTGCATTTCTCTAATATTAGAAATGTTGAGCATCTTTTCATATGCCTGCTAGCCATCTTCATTTTTTCTTTGGTGAAATGTCTGTTTAGGCCTTCTGCTCATTATTCAGTTGGGTTGTTTGCCTTTTTGTTGTTGAGTTATACATTTTTCATTTTTGGATCATGCTTTTAGTGTCATATCCAAGAACTCTTAGCCTAACCCTAGGTCACAAGAATTTGCTTCTAAATTTTCTTCTGAAAGTTTCTTGGCTTTAGGTTGTTTTGTTTTATATTTAACAGCTTTACTGGTATAGTTCACATAATGTATAATTTGCCTTTTTAAAGTGTATACTTCAGAAATTTTTAGATATTCACAGAGTTGTAGAACAGCCTTCACAATCAATTTAGAATAACTTTATCACCTCTAAAAGAAACCCCATACCCTTAGCAATCACTGACTCTCCATTTTCCAACAATCCTCCTAGGGCTAGACAACTACTAGTCTACTTTCTATAGCTACAGATTTGTCTATTCTGGAATTTCTCATAAATATGCAATATATGGTCTCATATCTACCTTTTCATTTGGCAAGTTTTCAAGGTCCATCCTTGTTATTACATATATCAGTATATTATTCTTTTTTCATGGCTGAATGATATTCCATTGTATGACTATACCATATTTTGTTTATCCATTTATCAGTTGAAAGATGTTTGAGTGGTTTATACTAGGTTGGTGAAAATGTACTTGTAGTTTCAGATGTGAATTTTAAATCATTATAACTAGGCTCAAACAGCTCTTTATTAATCAAAATAAGAACCATTAAAATCAACTCATTTTTGCCAATGAGAGATAAGTTTGTTTATTCCTGTCTTGCAAAAATCCATGCTTTGGGATTCAACAAACTTGGAAAGTATTTTCTGCCTCCTGCTGGTTGTGGAAGCATTTTTCCCTGCAAAAAGTTGTCAAGATGCTTGAAGAAGTGGTAATCAGATAGCAAGAGATCAGGTAAATATGACAGATGAGGCAAACCTATGTAGCCCAATTCATTCAACTTTTTTTGGGCAGGGGCGGGGCAGGTTGCTGACAGAGAAATCTTTATTAAATCTTTAAAAATGATATTATTCAAGACACACAAAAGGGAAATGAGTGATGAGAAAAGAAGGTACTATTACAAAAGTAGTCCCAGGATATTAGCTTTATCACAAAATTCTTTCCATGAGTTAATTCATCTTTTTCATTTTCGTTTCAAGGAGGATATTTGACCCCTTGGAATTAAGTCTTCTCCTACTTTAACCAAATTACTAGAGCCAATGAATATTCAAGTGAAATCTTATCCAAATTTAGGGCTCCCCTGACCACAGAGGACCCTCTGCCTGAATTATTATTCCTGAAACCCACACAGCTGTCTCTGGAGAACACAGAGTGGAGGCCAAGTTTCTTGCATGAGATGCAGTAAGATTTACAAGGAGGTAGTTGATCCTAGAAAACACACAGCTACTTTTGGAGCAATGGTTGTATGATATGCAGATGGGTGTTATTGTGGAGAAGAATTGGTCGCTTTTTTGGTGACCAGTGCTGGCTGTACTTAGTTCAGTCACTCAGTCGTATCCGACTCTGTGACCCCATGGGCTACAGCACACCAGGCCTCCCTGTCTATCACCAACTCCAGGAGTTTGCTCAAACTCATGCCCATTGAGTTAGTGATGCCATCCAGCCATCTGATCCTCTGTTGAACCCTTCTCCTCCTGCCCTCAATCTTTCCCATCATCAGGGTCTTTTCAAGTGAGTCAGCTCTTTGCATCAGGTGGCTGAGGTATTGGTGTTTCAACTTCAGCATCAGTCTTTCCAGTGAATATTCAGGACTGATTTCCTTCAGAATGGACTGGTTGGATCTCCTTGCAGTCCAAGGGACTCTCAAGAGTCTTCTTCAACACCATAGTTCAAAAGCATCAATTCTTCGGCACTCAGCTTTCTTTATCATCCAACTCTCACATCCATACATGCTGCTGCTGCTGCTGCTGCTAAGTCGCTTCAGCCGTGTCCGACTCTGTGCAACCCCATATGTGACTACTGGAAAAACCATAGCTTTGACTAGACAGACCTTTGTTGGCAAAGCAGTGTCTCTGCTTTTTAATATGCTGTCTAGGTTGGTCATAACTTTTCTTCCAAGGAGCAAGCGTCTTTTAATTTCATGACTACACACACCATCTGCAGTGATTTTGGAGCCAAAAAAAACTAAAGTCTCTCGCTGTTCCCATTGTTTCCCCATCTATTTGCCATGAAGTGATGGGACCAGATGCCATGATCTTAGTTTTCTGGATGTTGAGTTTTAAGCCAACTTTTTCACTCTCCTCTTTCACTTTCAAGAGGCTCTTTAGTTCTTCTTCACTTTCTGCCATAAGGGTGGTGTCATCTGCATATCTGAGGTTATTGATATTTCTCCTGGCAATCTTGATTCCAGCTTGCACTTCATCCAGCCCAGCGTTTCTCATGATGCACTCTGCATATAAGCTAAACAAGCAGGGTGATAATATACAGCCTTGACGTACTCCTTTTCCTATTTGGAACCAGTCTGTTGTTTCACATCCAGTTCTAACTGTTGCTTCCTGACTGGCATACAGATTTCTCAAGAGGCAGGTCAGGTGGTCTGGTTTTTGCATCTCTTTCAGAACTTTCCACCATTTTTTGTGATCCACAGTCAAAGGTTTTGACATAGTCAATAAAGCAGAAATAGGAGTTTTTCTGGAACTCTCTTGCTTTTTTGATGATCCAGCGGATGTTGGCAATTTGATCTCTGGTTCCTCTGCCTTTTCTAAAACCAGCTTGAACATCTGCAAGTTCATGGTTCACATACTATTGAAGCCTGGCTTGGAGAATTTTGAGCATTTGTTTGCTGGCATGTGAGATGAGTGCAATTGTGCAGTAGTTTGAATATTCTTTGGCATTGCCTTTCTGTGAGATTGGAATGAAAGCTGATTTTTCCAGTCCTGCGGCCACTGCTGAGTTTTCCAAATTTACTGACATATTGAGTGCAGAACTTTCACAGCATCATCTTTCAGGATTTGAAATCGCTCAACTGGAATTCCATCACCTCCACTAGCTTTGTTCATAGTGATGCTTCCTAACGCCCACTTGACTTCACATTTCAGGATGTCTGGCTCTAGGTGAGTGATCACACCATCGTAATTATCTAGGTGATGAAGATCTTTTTTATATAGCTCTTCTGTGTATTCTTGCCATGTCTTCTTAATATCTTCTGCTTCTGTTAGGTCCATACCATTTCTGTCCTTTATCGAGCCCATCTTTGCATGAAATGTTTACTTGGTATCTCTAATTTGCTTGAGGAGACCTCTAGTCTTTCCCATTCTATTGTTTTTCTCTATTTCTTTGCATTGATCACTGAGGAAGGCTTTCTTATCTCTCCTTGCTATTCTTTGGAACTCTGCATTCAAATGAGTATATCTTTCCTTTTCTCCTTTGCTTTTTGCTTCTCTTCCTTTCATAGCTATTTGTAAGGCCTCCTCAGACAGCCATTTTTGCTTAGCTAAAGAAGATAATTGCAACTTCCTTCAAAAGGTCCCATGCATGTATTGCTACACTCAGTGCCCCTAACTCTGCAGCAGGCCACCACCGACCCACGCCTCCACAAGAGACTCCTAGACTCATGGGCAAGTCTGGGTCAGTCTCTTGTGGGATCACTGCTCCTTTCTCCTGGGTCCTGTTATGCACAAAGTTCTGTTTGTGCCCTCCAAGAATCTATTTCCCCAGTCCTGTGTAAGTTCTGGCAGCTCTATGGTGGGGTTAATGGCAACCTCCTCTGAGAGGGCTTATGCCATACCCAAGTCTGCTGCACCCAGAGTCCCTGCCTGTGCGGCAGTCTACTGCTGACCCATACCTCCACAGGAGACACTCAAACACAGTTCTGTCTCAGTCTCTGGAGTCTCTGGGTCCTGGTGGGCACAAGGTTTGTATGAGCCCTCTGAGCATCTCTGGCAGGTATGGAGTTTGATTCTAAATGCAATTTCGCCCCTCCTACCATCTTACTGGGGCTTCTCCTTTGCCTTGGACATGGGACATCTCCTCAAAGTTGCTCCACTTTTTTTTTTTTTTTGTTGACCAGTGCTGGCTGTAGGCTTTGCAGTTTTCAGTGCATCTAATTGATCTGTCCCTTGGACTGCAAGGAGATCAAACTAGTCAATCCTAAAGGAAATCAGCCCTGAATGTTCATTGGAAGGACTGATGCTAAAGCTGAAACTCTAATAATTTGGCCACCTGATGACTAGAGATCTCCTCAAGCAAATTAGAGATACCAAGGGAACATTTCATGCAAAGATGGGCTCAATAAAGGACAGAAATGGTATGGACCTAACAGAAGCAGAAGATATTAAGAAAAGGTGGCTAGAATACACAGAAGAACTGTACAAAAAAGATCTTCATGACCCAGATAATCATGATGGTGTGATCACTCACCTAGAGCCAGATATCCTGGAATTCAAAGTCAAGTGGGCCTTAGGAAGTATCACTAAGAACAAAGCTAGTGGAGGTGATGGAATTCCAGGTGAGCTATTTCAAATCCTAAAAGATTATGCTGTGAAAGTGCTGCACTCAATATGTCAGCAAATTTGGAAAACTCAGCAGTGGCCACAGGACTAGAAAAGGTCAGTTTTCATTTCAATCTCAAAGAAAGGCAATGCCAAAGAGTGCTCAAACTACTGCACAATTGCACTCATCTCACATGCTAGTAAAGTAAGGCTTCAGCAATATGTAAACCATGAACTTCCAGATGTTCAAGCTGGTTTTAGGAAAAGTGGAGGAACCAGAGATCAAATTGCCAACATTCGCTGGATCATCAAAAAAGCAAGAGAGTTCCAGAAAAACATCTATTTCTGCTTTATTATCAGTATAGATTCATGGATTTCTATTTTATTTAGCAGATTATAATCCATCACTATCATTAATTTATTGCTCAAATTTTCCTAAACTTAACCAGTGAGCCACTTGTTCAAGATTATTCCTCTGTCTTTTTTAAATATCCCCATCATTTTTAGAATCTTTACTTACTTCTGATCTATAGTATCATTTTTGAAAGAATACTCATTTTACTAATATCTATATATCCTTATATATTTAAATATTTCCTTACTCTTAGAATTTTACGTTATAGACTTTAAAAATGCTAAACTGTGTTGTGAGGAAAATTCTAGTAACTGGGTATTAACATAAATCCAAAATTATTTACCTGGCAGAATAATTTTCTAGAAGAGGATTTGTTAAATTGCCCTCTAGAAGAATTATACCTATTAATATCAGTCAGTTCAGTCGCTCAGTCGTATCTGACTCTTTTTGACCCCATAGACAGCAGTGTACCAGGCTTCCCTGTGCATCACCAACTCCTGGAGCTTGCTCAAACTCTTGTCCATCAAGTCAGTGATGCCATCCAGCCATCTCATCCTCTATGATCCCCTTCTCCTTCTGCTTTCAATATTTCCCAGCATCAGGGTCTTTTCCAATGAGTTAGTTCTTCGCATCAGGTGGCCAAAGTATTGGAGTTTCAGCTTCATCATCAGTCCTTCCAGTGAATATTCAGGACTGATTTCCTTTAGGATGGACTGGTTGGATCTCCTTGCAGTCCAAGGGACTCTTGAGAGACTTCTCCAAAACCACAGTTCAAGAGCATCAGTTCTCCGGTGCTCAGCTTTCTTTATCATCCAACTCTCACATCCATACATGGGAGAAGCCATAGCTTTGACTAGATAGACCTTTGTTGGCAAAGTAATGTCTCTGCTTTTTAATATACTGTCTAGGTTGGTCATAACTTTTCTTAAGGAGCAAGCGTCTTTTAATTTCATAGCTGCAGTCACCATCAGCAGTGATTTAGGAGCCCCCAAAGATAAAGTCTGCCACTGTTTCCACCTATTCCCCATCTATTTCCCATGAAGTGATGGGACCAGATGCCATAATCCTAGTTTTCTGAATGTTGAGCTTTAAGCCAACTTTTCCACTCTTTTCTTTCAGTTTCATCAAGAGACTCTTTAGTTCTTCTTCATTTTCTGCCATAAGGGTGATGTCATCTGCATATCTGAGGTTATTGATATCTCTCCTGGCAATCTTGATCCCAGCTTGTGCTTCATCCAGCCTGGCATGTCACATAATATACTCTGCGTATAAGTTAAATAAGCAGGATGACAGTATATAGCCCTGAGGTACTTCTTTCCCTATTTGGAACCAGTCTTTTGTTCCATGTTCATTTCTAACTGTTGTTTCTTGACCTGCATACAGATTTCTCAGGAGACAGGTAAGGTGGTCTGGTATTCCCATCTCTTTAAGAGTTTTCCACAGTTTATTGTGATCCACACAGTCAAAGCTTTGGCATAGTCAATAAAGCAGAAGCAGATGTTTTTCTGGAACTCTCTTGCTTTTTCGATGATTCAGCAGATGTTGGCAATTTGATCTCTGGTTCCTCTGCCTTTTCTAAATTTAGCTTGAACATCTGGAAGTTCACAGTTCACATATTGCTGAAGCCTGGCTTGGAGAATTTTGAGCATTACTTTACTAGCGTGTGAGATGAATACAATTGTGCAGTAGTTTAAACTTTCTTTAGCATTGTCTTTCTTTGGGATTGAAATGAAAACTGACCTTTTCTAGTCCTGTGGCCACTGTGAGTTTTCCAAATTTGCTGACATATTGAGTGCAACACTTTCACAGCATCATCTTTTAGGATTTGAAATAGCTCAACTGGAATTCTATCACCTCCACTAGCTTTGTTCATAGAGATGCTTCCTAACGCCCACTTGACTTCGCATTCCAGGATATCTGGCTCTAGGTGAGTGATCACACTATTGTGATTATCTCGGTCATGAAGATCTTTTTTGTACAGTTCTTCTATGTATTCTTGTCAGCTCTTCTTAATATCTTCTGCTTCTGTTAGGTCCATACAATTTCTGTCCTTTATTGAGCCCATCTTTGTGTGAAATGTTCCCTTGGTATCACTAATTTTTTAAAAGGTATCTCTTGTCTTTCCCATTCTATTGTTTCTTATCTCTCCTTGCTATTCTTTGGAACTCTGCATGCAGATGTGTGTATTTTTTTTTTCTCCTTTGCTTTTTGCTTCTCTTCTTTTCTCAGCTATTTGTAAGGCCCTCTCAGACAACAAATTTGCCTTTTTGCATTTCTTTTTCTTGGGGATGATCTTGAGCCCTGCCTCCTGTACAGTGTCACGAACCTTCATCCATAGTTCTTCAGGCACTCTGTCTATCCGATCTAATCCCTTGAGTCTATTTGTCACTTCCACTGTATAATCATAAGGGATTTGCTTTCAGTCATACGTGAATGGTCTAGTGGTTTATATATTTATATATATACAGCAATATATAAGAATGCCCATTTTGTCATTCCCTAGTTTGGGTAGAATTTTAATATTTCTAGGACCTTACTCTATGGTTCCCATATCAAGAGTATCAGCATTACCTGGGAACCTGTTAGAAATGCAGAATCTCAGACCCCACCCCAGACCCACTGAGTTAGAATCTGTATTATAACAAGTTCCCCCAGGTAGTACATAGGCACATAAAAGTCTGAAAAGCAGTTTCAAATATAATTTATATGTTGTTCAGTCGCTCAGTCATATCCAACTCTTTGCAACCCCTTGGGCTGTAGCCCACCAGACTCCTCTCTCCATGGAAACCTCCAGACAAGAATACTGGAGTGGGTTGCCATTTTCTTCTCCAGGGGATCTTCTCCACCCAGGGATCAAACCCATATATCCTGCATTAGCAGATGGATTCTTTCCCACTGAGCCACCAGGGAAGCCCATGTGTAGACAGGAGCATAGAATAGTCCAGGACTTGATTCCAGAACTTCTTAGATTAAACTGCAGGCCCGTGTGGGAAAATTGACTTGATCCTAGATCCAGGCAAGTTAAGTCAAGCGCCTATACTGACATTTGTATTAATAAAAGGTAACAATGATCAAAAAGTAAAGTAGATTCCAAAAACAGTGCTTATGTGTTATCCTACCTATATGTATATTCCATGTGTGCATGTGTGTATGTGTGTGTGTGTGTGTGTGTGTATCTCCTAATCAAGCCTTTTTGGCAAACAAGACAATGAAGATCAGCACAGAGTACCAACACTGTTCCCCTGTAACATGAGACAGCATTGTCTCTCTGTCTTCACCCACTGCATATCAAACACTCTGTGCATTAGCTCATCATTTATCTAGTAGTCTAAGGAAAAACTGAATCAGATCGCTTATGGAGTGGTTTACAATAGATACTTGTAAACCCTACTGCCCGATAATCTGTTTTAGTGGTCTGATATTGTGTCTAAGAAACAGCATTTTTAATAAACACACTGGGTGATTCTGATGCCCTAAGTTTGAGAACTACTACACCACTACACTTTCCAGAACATATCTGAAATGTATTGTTTGATCAGATGTTCTATTGGCTTCAAAATAGTCGCAATTTTATAAAAGCTTTCAGCCAGCATTTACTTTTATGTTGTTATCAGTTAATAGGATGAGTAAGTCTAGGAATTGTAATTACTTTTATTGTCATCACTAGTTCTAACCAAGCAACTCTAAGTTAGTGAGAATAGAGAGAAATAATCCTGTTGAACTCTATTTCACCCTTCATTCCCTATCCTGGAGACTGCCTTCTTGAGCCAATTCACATTCTTTTCAGATGATACCTCAACACATTGTCTTTCTTGTCAATATAGTTTGGTGAGATAAATTCATATGATGGAAAAAATATGATTCTATAAAAATTTTATTATGATGTTAACATATATTATCACATAAGTATATATCAAGTAATTATTTTATAACTATTAATTTTTAAAATACAAATAATATTTTTTATGTAGGAGGAGCAAAGAAAAAAGGAAACAGCATGTATAAAAGGTACTTTTTCTCAACAGTTTACTAGAATAAATCATAATCAACTTTTAGCAATTCACATTTTAAAGAATCAAGAGGCTATCTTAAATATATGCTGAATATCTAAATATTTTTAAAATCATGAAAACTCAAGGGAAATATCTATTTATTAGTGCTATGAATGAGCATTTTTTTTAGAAAACAAAATTTGCAATGCCTATCTTAAAATGTGAAAAAAAATTTTTTTTGTCTCTTATTTATACCCAAAGGTATCAGAGTCAATGCCATAGAGACATGATGGAGAGTCAAAAGGCATGAGCATTTTGTAACCCTTTAGATATTGACTTAGTACCTCAAAGCCTTACTCTCCTACATAATTTTAGAAATGCTGAATATAGAATGTAATAAGGTATTTAAAACAGCTTTTAAATTAATGTTACATATTTGCATAAAAATTATGTAAAATATCATAAAAGATGTTTTAGCATATTTTGTAAATGTGATATTTTCTAAAACTTAGCAATTTTATTTGCAGCTGTACAGCATAAATAATGTAATGGGAGAAGCATGGGACTTACAGTAACACAGATCTAGAACAAAGTCCATTTTGTATCTGATTTTGGTGACTCATTTCTCTAAGTCTTATTCTCAGTAATATCTTTTGTGAAGCAGGGCTAATAACTACCTTGAGTAATAATTGAAAGGATAAATGATATCTGGAAGTATATCAAACTGCTGTACAAATTCTAAGGCATTATATATGAATGTTCATTTAGTTGTTACTTTAATTGGTATAAAGCCAGTTTGATCCCATGGTGGACAAACATTTTGTAATTTAGCTGCTTTGACCCCATGAACTGAAGGCTTCAAGGCTCCTCTGTCCATGGAATTCTCCAGGCAAGAATACTGAAGTGGATAGCCATTCCCTTCTCCAGGGCATCTTCCCCACCCAGGGATCAAACCCAAGTCTCCCATACTGCAGGCAGATTCTTTACCATCTGAGCCACAGGGAAGCCCCAATTTATCTGCTTAAGGAGACATTTTTAAATTTATTTTTTATTTTTTTCTCTTACTTTTCCTTTTTTTAATTGAAAGATAATTGCCTTACAGAATTTTGTTGTTTTCTGTCAAACCTCAACATGAATCAGCCATAGGTGTACAGACATCCCCTCCCTTTTGAACCTCCCTCCCATCTCCCCCCGCATCCCACCCCTCTAGTTGATACAAAGCCTCTGTTTGAGTTTCCTGAGCCAAAATTTATTTTTAAAATAAGATAATATTTAGCCGTAAATAGTTAAACTATCTGCCATTTCTGATTTTAAGGGACATTCCAGAACTGAGCTTTCTAGTCTGTTTAGAATCTTCTCCTGTTAAGACAAGTTGACTTTATTTAGAATAGATTTTTCTACTCTTGTTTATCATGAAAATATTGCTGATTCCCCATTAAATACTTAACATTGTGTAGATATTGATAGCAACTTAGAATTTTCACTGTTGCATTATTCTGTTCCTAAAAACCGTGAAAAGAGTTTGAACTTTAGAAAGTAACATTATCCTTATATTAAGATGTGTCTCATGAATATGTAATATTCATAGTAAATTTGTTTTGTTTTGTTTTACAGCAAATAATGGTTATTCTAAAGATGATTTCTGCCTTGCAACAAAAAAAGTCATTTGTGACCCCTCAGAGTCTAGCTCGGCAACAAATCCCAGCAGTGTTACCTTAAGCTTATCAACATTACCATCTGATTTTTATTATAGCCAAAGTGTAGAAATAGCTGATGACTGGTATTCTGATGATTCTCAAATGAAAAAGAGCCCTCCGATGCCTTTTCTAGGGGAGCCTCTAATGGAAAAAGTATTTTCATACTTGACAACCATTCCATTAGAACAATGTACTGAAAATGTACTAAATATGACACTTTGTGATGATCAAAAAGATGATAACCTTAAGGAAATATTTACGCGAAGAAATACAGAGGTTGAAATACAGAACCTTCAACATAATACTGAATGACTTTTTTCTTTTGAAACTTTGTGTACCCTGAAATCATGTAAAGTTAAAACTGAATTACCAGCTTCTGAGTCTCTTAACATGTCCATGCTAGTATTATTTCTTTTGTTCTTTACCATAGAGTGGTCCTACTTCCCTTTCCAATTATTTGTAGAAACAAAATTACAGGAAGAAGTAGAGTGATATCATAAACATTAAGTTTAACTCCTTGTATCTCATCAAAGGATATAATAAATAATACAAAAGTATTTTAACATATAGGAGAAATACTTTAAGAAATCCTCAGCACAAATACATTTTAAATAAAACATTTGCAGCATTTCTTTATACTTCTGACATTTTCAGTTTTATTTCAGTGTGGGTAAGACTGGGCAGAATACTTCCATCAGCTATTCTGATTTTTAAATACATAAATCACCTACCATTTAAATCTTATTATGCCATGATTTTCATAAGCAATATAACTTTGTTCCTCTAGGGGAGCCTGGAACACTGAAGAATACAGAAAATAATTTTCTTTGCCCTGTCCTATGTCTGTTTCTCAGAATGACCCTCTGACCCTTACCCCACTATGATGAAGGTATAAGCAGTTATGTTCATAAGCACCTGACTCAAGCTCGGATGAACCAGAATTTCTCTCTAGTCTGAGAAACCCATGGTCAAATTTCAATTTATGGCTCCCATGGATTTTTGACACCTACCCCATAATTAATCTTTTTTTCTTTCTCATAAATACTCTTCATGTAATTAGGCCCTGTTTTTCTTTCTCTTCGGAAAAACAATGAACTATATCATTACTTTTTGTGCTTAAAACACTCACACTGGGACTGTGCATATCTTCCCAAGAGATAAATCATGTCTATTACAATAAATGAAAGGAAACTTGTCTCAGATATGGTAGTAGTATTATACAGGCCCATCATTTCTCTCTTAGAGAGGATATTAAAAAATATTAGAACACCTCTGTCTTTTGAAGCATCTGGTCATATTTGTTGATTAGATTGTGAGAATATCTCTCTATATCTCTCTACATCCATTCCTAAATCAAAATAAGCCATTTCAGTTAGTAGTTTGTAAAGAATCATAAAAAAAAATGGTCTCTATTTCTTGATTTTCTACCAACTTCTATCTTATTGCCTATCCCAGAGAAGAAAGTCATCTCTAATTTTGGTAAGATTCTAAATCTTCCCTAGAAATTTGGGGTTAGAAACAACAGATTCTAGCCTTGTTTTGACTAATCTCTGGAATAGAAGAGACATAAATTGGGGAGCTGTGGACTGCCATGTCCCACTCTGTGGTTTAGGAAGAAAAGAACAGCAAATCTGCAGTAAGAGAGCAGTGAAATATTTGCAAAGTGAAGAACAGAGATGAGAGATCAGAAAAATGTGATCCCTGGCTTTCTTAACAGTGCTCCATTCCCTTATTCCAGCCCTTCTTGAATCCTGCCCTTGGCTTAGTAAGGCACCCTCATATCTTAATTATAAATTCCCCTTTTTGCTTAAGCTGCTGCTGCTGCTAAGTCGCACAGTTGTGTCTGACTCTGCGACCCCTAACAGATTTGATTTCTGTTACTAGCCACTATCACTGAGGCCTGTTTTAACTGTTTTGTTTTGTTTTGTTAGCTTTGGTGAGGTACCCATATAATTCTTTAATAAATTACCCTTTTTGCATTAAGTAGAGTTTTGTTTCTGTTACTGTAACCAAAGCATCCTAATCAAATTCTTGTCATTACAAATGAGAAATAAAAAGAACTATACATTTAAAGAACTTCACACTGTAGTGATAGAAAAAACTGAGTATTTCTTCAGAACCTAATACATTTGCTTGTTTATTAATGTGTTGCTTTGTATCATAGGTATATACCTTGTTCTCTTTGAAAAATCTAATGAGCAGTACATATGAAATTACAGCATGTCTTTAAAGTGAAAGTGAAAGTTCCTCAGTCGTGTCCAACTCTTTGCAACCCTATGGACTATACAGTCCATGGAATTCTCCAGGCCAGAATACTGGAGTGGGTAGCCGTTCCCTTCTCCAGGGGATCTTCCCAGCCCAGGGATGGAACCCAGGTCTCCTACATTACAGGCAGATTCTTTACCATCTGAGCCACCAGGGAAGCCCACATGTGTTTTAGGTCAGTGACAAAGGACAGTTTATTATTCATAGCAATATCCAAAGTATCATCATTTTTGCCTCTTTTCTTGAGCCCCAGTTCCCAAAAGGCAGTGAAAAGAGGCCCAAATAATGACTGCACAGTGGATTGCGTAACAGGAAAGAACACTGAGTTAATGGAAGCAAGTATTTTATAATGTGCAATAAGCATGCCTGCCCTTTGAACCATAGGAAGCCACAATATATTCTAAGAGTGTTTTGCTCCATATACATTGGTGAATAGAATTTGGTGTTCTGTGTGTCTGCTCACAGGCATGCAGAAATACAAGAGATCTGTGATTAACACTGCCATAGGGTATTGATTACAGTTTATTTTTAAATCACAAATACCTGGAAACCAACACAGATTAGCTTAGGAAAAATATTTTTATTTGTAAATCGAATTCAAATAATGGTTTAGCAACTAAATATAGAAAGCACAAGAACATCTCTTCTTGGGTCTCAAGAACAGATGGAACAGGGTCAAAGTCCATCAAGACTATTTCTGTTTATACCAGTCAAGTTTTGATGAGGGGAAAATGAATCACTATCATGTATGAGAAAGGGGATTTTTAAGAGCTATATCTTAAATAGTTGTAGAAGAAGCTGGGGAAGTGAAGGTTTAGAAGAGAAGTTAGAGGATCAGAGAAGTCACATAGTCTGAGAAGCCACCTTGTCCAGCTGCCACAGGGAGCCTGGGGAAGGGGGAAGGAAGGCTTGTGGGAATGTCTAGAGGAAGATGCGCCTCTGTGTAGCAACTGCCTTGACGGTATTTTATCAACCATCTGCTGGGGACCCTGGAGCCATTGTTTGTCAACAGGGTCAACAGTTAGGAAGAAAAGCTGTATGCTGGGGGAATGAACTAGAAACTCAGCAGAGGAGAGTGAGGACAATTTGAAGCCCATTGTCCTCTGCTGATACCACATGTAAACATGATGGCCTTCACAGAATAATGGCTTCTGCTTGAAGTCTGCCTTCCAAATACTGCACAGATTACTTTCTTGGCCAACTCTAACCCATAATCATACAGGGGAAAGTGTACAGGGAAACATAATTCTAGCGTAAGGAGTTAACAGAGTATAAACTATCTCAGTCCACTCATCAGTTTGGCGTTCATTTGCTAGAGTCCCAAAGAGTCGGGCACAACTGAAGCAATTTCACATGCACACACACATGCACACACACTTTAACAATATTTAAAACTTCTGCAAAAAGAAGCAGCAATTGTGTTCTCATGTTCCATGATGAGATGATGCAAGATACCCCCTATAAAAAACAATGCACCTAGACTCTCCCCAGTGGAAGATACAGAGTCCCACTTGTCACTTTGTCCATTTTTGAGTGATGTTTCTCTTTTAGCGAGACAGATCCGCATTGAAATTCTGTAACCTAAATAATGAAATATAAGGTTAGCCACTATTTACATGTGTTCTTAGAGGAATAAGATAGAGGAAGAAAAGAAAAAGAACTGGTATATATTCATTTCAAGGTAGGAGTGAAATGCCTGTAACTACTGCCATCATTTTTGTAATTTGTCACGTGGTCATTGCTGAGACAAAATACTCACAACTGGATTACCAGGAGTAATAGAAGAGTCACTCTTTTCTACACCCTTTCTTTCTTGGGCCTGAGAATCCTAGCCAAGAGATAGAGAGATCTCACTATATCTTGGTATGGAACACATCTGTCTGGGCCATGAAAAGTGTTGCTGTTAAAACTGGGTCTTCAAAAAGTCCCCTCCCCAACCCCCATACCATTCTATCAGATTCATGCTTTGGGTAAAAGGGAAAATGGTAAGAAAAGTTAATTCCATGAGCACAACCCTACTGACACACCTCATTTGATGTCAAGTGAAATTGTCTTCTGGTCAGAAGCGATCTTTTCAGATACCATGATGGTGAATCAGGTACCCTGAAGTCCAGGGATAGTGGTAAAGGAAGAAGCTCTGTGGTCTGGAAAGGCAAATCCATATCTAAAGTGAAATTCAACTGAGAACACAGGTAATAATTTTCTCATGGTAGATGTAGTCTGATGTAATCAACCTGTTACCAGATGGTGATACATGCTCCTCCCAGGAAATGGGGAACCAGTGTTAGTCTCTGCTTTTTGCAAGTGGGGCTCTCAGAAGTGACTGTAGTCACATCAGCTTTAGTGAGTGGAAGTCCATGTTCCTAAACCCATAAGTAACTTTCATCCCTTTCAACATGGTTGTTTTCTCCATGAGCCTATTGGACAAGGACAAGGGTAGCTGTTGGAAGAGGCTGACTGACGTCCATGGAACAGATCATCTTGTCCGCTTGATTATTAGCATCTTCTGATATTGCCCTTTGGGGAGCATTTACAAGGGCCTCCAATTTATCTTCACACTTTGTGCCCATTCTGAGAAATTTACCTACAAGTGTCTTCCTTGACTCCTTATTGGTGATTTTCCAATTGTATTCCTTACAAGTTCCCAGCCATCCCCCCCACATCATTAGCCACTGCCAATGAGTCAGTGAAAATCTATACGTCTGAATGTATACTTCTTCCAGTCTATAAAAATAGGTCAGTGCTCAGAGTTATGCCTACTAAGACTGTCTTTCACTCCTGACCGTCAGAGTGATATATGAGCAGGGCTATGGTACTCCAACTCTGAATTTTTAGCTGAAGCTGGCACGTCGTTCAGAAGCATCTGTGAACCAGTGTCAAATATTTCCCTCCTCAGTCAACTGGTGACAAGCAAGTCCACTTGATCTCATAGATACAAGTTGAGAGAAGACCAGGTAGCAGGAATCAGAGCCCCAAGAATATTAACCATTTCCTTGTACAATTTCTTTGTGCCTTCAGAATCTACTCAAATTCAGTTTTACATGTCTTAATGCCATGTTAGATCTATCACAGATCTGTATGCCTAACTTTATCTATTAGTGAGTCAGACAACATCCAGTTCATGGCGAGCAGCTCAGTTCACCAGTTCAAGGTAGCTTGGTGGCCATGGTCACAGATTAAGCCTCTACTAGTCTAATGGCAAGCTAGGTGTTGTTTCCAAAAGGTGAATAATTATTGGCAGGTGTAACACAGCTTTGTTTGGAATCCTATAAACTTTGATTAACCTTATTTGGCTGCTGAAATCTCCATATGGCTTCCTATCTGATAGATGCTTCAAAGAGCAAAGATCTGCTGGGCCATATGGCCCAAGGGGCAGAACAACTAACTTGGTAACCTGGACCTGTTGCAGAGCCTTCTGTTCTTTTGGGCAATAGTCGGAACTGGAACTCTTTCCAGTTAACTCAGTGAGTCAGAGTAGCACATCCAAGTGAGGTTTGTGTTGCCTCCAGTATCCATTGTACCTCTTAGGGCTTGGAGAAGTCAGATGCAGCAACTTGAAGCATCTTGTCCATTTCCATCTGAACATGCTCCAGACCGCTGGATGCTAAGAATTTACTGAGGCAACAAGCCCTTGTATTTTGTGGAATTTATTTCCACCTTCTGACATGCATATATCTTATCAAATTATCTAGAATAGTTGCTAATTCTTATTCACCATGGACAATCAGCATGATACCACAAATATCCTGTGGTGTCCATTCATGTGTAACGAAGATCAAGACCAATTTGGACTAGATTATGATGGAGGGTTAGAAAAACAATATAACCCTTGGGGGGAACAGTGAGGGTACAGTGCTTTTCCTTGCAAATGAAATAAAACTGCATCTTGTGGTTCATACTAACAGGAATAAAGGCGGGGGAGTATTTGCCAGAGGAATAGCAGATACAAGGGAAAGTGTTGATTTTTTTTTTTTCAGCAATGAAGCAACACATGAACAGCAGCTTTAATTGAGGTCTACCTGAATAAATTATTTGGAACAATTCTCTTTCATCTTCTAGAAGCTATCTGTCTTCTGCACAGGCCAAAGAAGCAAGCTGAAAGAAGAGTCACCATCCCTGCCTCTTCAGGCAACATTAATCTTTTTCATCTTTCTATGTGGTTTTGCTTTTGGTTTCTTATTTTGGTAGGGAGAAACACTTACAGTGCCTTGCATTTGGTTTTTGCTACCATAATAACTCTCATTCCATCGGGTAGAGAGCCTACATGGAGATTTTGTCATTTGTTAAGTATGTCTATTCCAATTATGCTTTCTGCAACTGAAAAGAAAACCATGGATTGGGTTTGGAATTCACTGGACCTGTTGAAATGGACCCAAACCATAACTACATTAGTGACCTGACCTCCGTAAACCCCTATTTGACTAGTGAACTACTGTGACATTTTAAAACTCCAGTAATTAGTATTAATTCACAACTGCTGTCTCCACTTAAAAATCTGGTTATTTCCCTTAGCCCAGTGCACCATCACACTGGAAAATGGTTGTACTTATTTGGGGGGAAGCCTAGAAGGAAGATTTACAGTGTGAATTTTCAGCAGAGCAGTGAGGTCCTTCCTCAAAACCATCTTTTATCCTAAGGGCTCTGGGTCTGAGAAAAAGCTTAAATCTGGGATGTAGTTGAGGAACCACAACTCTATATTGTAGAGATTCAAGCTATTTATCTAGCTAGAGCTTTTTCTCTCATTCAAATCAAGTTAGCTTTTATAGGTTAAATCTGTCTGCACTGTGGTAGACAACAGCTGAAGTGTCTGCTTGGCTCTTTCAGCTCTTGTTTTGCCCCTGGACACCTTGGATTATCACCTATGTAACAATTCAATAGTAAGCCATGGCAGAGGACCAAAGATACATTTTCCCAAAGACATACAGATGGCCAACAAGCACATGGAAAGTTGCTCGGCATCACTAATCATCAGAGAAATTCAAATCAAAACCACAATGAGATGTTACATCACACCTATTAGAATGGTTGTCATCAAGACAAATATAATAAGTGTTAGCACTTAGTGGAGAAAAAGGAATGCTTGTGCACTGTTGGAGGGAATGTAAGTTGGTGCAGCCATTATGGAAAACAGGGTGGAGATTCCTCAAAGATTTTAAAATGGAACTACCATATGGGCCAGCAATTCTGGATCATATCCACAAGAAATGAAAAGCTATCTCAAAGAGGCATTTGTATCTTCATGTTCATTGTAGCATTAATTACAATAGCTAAGACACAGAAACAAGTTTCATCAGTGGATGAATGGATAAGGAAAATGTGGTATATATAGACAATGGAAGAGTGTATAGGACTATATAGTGAACATCTTGCCATTTGTGACATTGATGGACTTGATGGGCATCATGCTAAGAGAAATCAGGGGAAAACAAATATTGTATAGTCTCACTTATATGTGGAATTTCAAAAAACAAAACTCAAAGAAACAGAGGGCAGATGGGTGGTTGCCAGAGGCTTGGGGTAAGGGGTGGAGATGGTCAAAAGGTACAAATTTCCATTTCTAAGATAAATAAGTTCTGGGATATAATATACACCATGGTGTTTTTAGTTAACAATACTGTATCACATATTTGAGTGTTGCTAAGAGAATAAAGTTCTCATCACAAGAAAAAAATTGCAACACTTTGGTGATAAACATTAATCATACTTGTAGCAACCATTTTGCTATACATATATATATATATATGTGAAATCATTATGTTGTATACCTTAAACTAATATTGTCAATTACATCTCAATAAAACTGGGAAATTTTTAAAGAAATTAAAATATATTTTAAAAAATGTTGAGCCCTGAATTGCAGGAGCATTTATATGCAGATTTGGTGTTCCACATCCATTTTAGCAGTCACCAATAGGTGACGGTACTTTTGTGGAAGTCCAGGAATCTAGTGTAGAAGTTCCAAAATACCACCAAAGAAAAATCTGAGAAGAAATATTTTGAAAATGGTAAGATAAAGAGTTTCACTTTGCCCATGTTACCTCTCCCTCAAGGTAGCAGGGCTTGGTGTCAGGAGAACCCCACAGCCTGTGATTTTGCCCACAGGAGATGAAGAGAATATGTGAGTGAGTACCTGCTTCTCCCAGCTGTGCAGGATGCTGACCAAGAGATGCTTTCCTTTCTCATCCAACTCAGTTTACTGAAGTGATCTGCAAGACTGTGTGATTCGGAGAGGGTGGGAGGACAGGGACACAATTGTGTCCCTTTGATGTATTTATATCAAAGGGACACAACTAATAGCTTCACTCTTCTTCCTACCAGCTGATCTGTGGATTCTATCAAAAAGGCCAATCATGAGACATCGGAAATGCCTTACCCTACCAGGATCATGAGAACTCTCAACTCTCTGTGCATCTCTGCCATATCTACAACCTCCCCAGGCTGGCTCCCAGCATGAGCTTCTATGGACAGTGAGAGCTAGCCCTTACAGATGGCTAGTAAACAAGAACAGAAAGTCACCCCAACTCTGTGGGCCTAGGAAAAGGTTCATAAACTTTAGTGATTCAGGGTAGTGCTAAGGGGAGGGAGGCGGGGGGCTCTCACCATCCAGTCTGTCTTTGCAGGATTAAGAAAAGGCATACAATTTTTAGAATTTCAGAATTTCTTAGCTGTACTAACAGATGAAGGTACTCTCTCCTGAAGTCAGTCAGTATATAATGGAAGAGATGACTTCTTCAAATGTGAAGACAACAATGCAAGACTTTAAGAAATAATAAAAATTTTTTTAAAATCAAAGAAATATTACACCATCAAAGGAACACAATAATTTTCTAGTAACCAATCCCAAAGAAATGGAGATCAACAAATTGCCTGGCAAAGAATTGAAAATTCTTATTAGTATTACTTTTGGTCACACTGCATGGCATGTGGAAGCTTAATTCCCAACCAGGGATCAAACTTGTGCTCCCTGCAGTGGAACTACAGTCTTAACCACTGGACCACCAGGGAGGTCCTCAAAATAATTGTTTTAAAGAAACAGTGAGCTGCAAGAGAAGACAGACAATGAAATCAGGAAAATAGTGCATGAAAAAGGTTCAACAAAGAAAATAAATTATTTTTTAAATTCTGCAGCTAAGGATATAATGAATAGAATAAAAATTGTGATAGCATGAACAATATACATAATCAAGCAGAATAAAAAAATCTGTTAATTCAAAGAGAAGTAATTTGAAATTATCCATCCATCATCACAGGAATATATAGTTTATTCCAGCTATCTAATTTTATACCTCAAGGAACTAGAGAAAAAGAACAAACTAAGGTCAAGTTTAGCAGAAAAAAGAAAATAACAAGGATCAGATTGGGAAAAGGGTACAGACCAAAAAAAAGAAAAAGAAAAAGAAAATCAATGAAACTAAGAGCTGTTTTTAAGAAAAAACAAACAAAATTGACAACCTTTCAGTCTGACTAAGGCAAAAGAGATTCAAATAAATCTGAAATGAAAGAGAAGATATTACAACTGATACTGCAGAAATACAAAGGACCATAAGAGACCATTATGAACAGTTATATGCCAATAAATTGGACAACCTAACAGAAACAGATAAATTCCTAAAAAGATAACCTGCCAACACTGAACAGACAAAAATTGTGAATCACTATGTTGTACACCTGAAACTAATATAATAGTATTATAAATCAACTTGTACCTCAGTAAAAAATTTTTAAATAAAATAAAATTTTATTTAATTTTTTAAAAGACTGACTCATGAAGAAATGGAAAGTATGACTAGACCTAAAACTGGTAAAAAGATAAAATTAGTAATCAAAAATCTCCCCAAAATAGAAAAGTCCAGGACCAGATGGTGTACCTGGTGAACTGCGCCAACAATTTACAGAAGAATTAATGCCAGTCCTCTCAAACTCTTCCAAAAAATTTAAGTAGATGGAACACTTCAAAGCTCCACTTGCAAGGCCAGCATCACCCTTATACCAAACCAGACAAGAATACTACAAGAAAAGAAAGTTACAGAGAGACCAACATCCCTGATGCACATAGATGCAAAAATTCTTGGCAAAGTATTAGCCAACCAAATTCAACAATACATTAAAATAATCATAAACCATAATCAAGTGGGATTTATTCTGGGGATGCAAAGATGTTTCAATATTCACAAATCAGTAAATGTGATATATCATATTAGCAAAATGAACACTAAAAATCATATGATCACTTAAATAGATGCAGAAAAAGCTGTTGATAAAATTCAACATCCTTTCATGATAAAAACTGTCATCAAAGTGAGTACTGAGTGAATGTACCGCAACATACTAAAGGCCGTATATGACAAGTACACAGCTTACATCATACTCAGTGGTGAAAAACTGAATTTTTTTACTGTTAGATCAGGAATAACACAAGGATGCCCACTCTCACCACTTTTATTTAATATAGGACTAGAAGTCCTGGCCAGAGAAATTAGGCAAAAAAAAAGATATCATATATAGAAAACCCTAAAAAATCAAAACAATTGTTAGAATAGTTACCAAAAAAAAAAAACTGTTAGAATAAACAGATTCAGTAAAGTTGCAAGATACAAAGTAAACATACGAAAATCACTTGCATTTTGATATGCTAACAATAAACTGCCTGAAAGAGACATTAAGAAAGCAGTCCTACTTACCGTCACATTGAAAACAATAAAATATTTAGGAATAAACATAATCAAGGAGGTGAAAGACTTGTACACTGCAAACTGTAAGCTACAGATGAAAAAAAACTGAACAAGACACAAATAGATTGAAAGAATATCAAAAAAAATCCATACTCCACAAAATGATCTACAAATCCAACACAATCTTTATTAAAATTCCAGTGGCATTTTTCACAGACACAGGAGAAAAAAAATCCAAAAATTTATATGGAGCCACAGAAGATCCTAAATAGCCAAAGCAATTTTAGAAAAACAAAGTTGGAGGTATAATACTTCCTGATGTCAAATTATACTACAAAGCTATAATAATCAAGCACTATGGTACTGGCATAAAAACAAACACTTAGAACAATGGAATGAAATAGAGAAGCCACAAATAAATCATGCATATACAACTAATCTTTGACACGGGCACAAAGAACACACAATGGGGAAAGGATAGTCTCTTTAGTAGTGTTAGGAAAACTGGATATTCACATGCAAAGAAATGAAACTGGACCTCTATCTTACATCACTCACAAAGATTAAAAACTTAATGTAAGACTGGAAAATGTAAAAACTCCTAGAAGAAAACACAGGGGAAAAACTCCTTGATGTTGGTCTTGGCAATGGCATTCTATATTTGACACAAAAAGGACAAGCAACAAAACTAAAAATAAACAAGTAAGACTATATCAATTTAAAAGGATTTTGCACAGCAGAGGAAACTATTAACAGAATGAAAAGGCAGCCTGTGGAATGGAAGGAAATTTTTGCAAACCACCTACCAAATAAAGAGATTAATATCTAAAATATATAAGGAACTCATATATCTCAATGAAAAACGCAAATACTCAAAATTTTAAAATTAGCAAAGGACCCGAATAGGCATTTTTCCAAATAAGACACAGAAATGGCCAATGGTACATGAAAAGATGCTCAGCATCTCTAATCATCAGGAAAATGCAAATCAAAACCACAGTGAAATATTACCTCACTCCCATCAAAATGACTATTATCAAAGAGAGAATACAAAACAAATGTTGGTGACGATATGGAGAGTAGAGAACCCTGGGCACCATTTGTGGAATGTAAATTATTTCAGCCATTATGTATGTCGTTTCCTCAAAAACTTGAAAACAGAATTTCCACATGTCCAACAAACCCAATTCTGAATATATATCTGAAAGTGAGTATCTTGAAGAGATATCTCACCTCCATCCATATTCACTGCAGCATTACTTATAATAACCAAGCTATAGAAACAACTTAAGTACCCACTGATGAAGGAGTGGAGAAAGAAAATATGGTGTGTGTGTGTGTATATACACATGTATATATACATATACACATAATAATGAAATATTATTCAGCTACAAAAAATAAGAATATCTTGCCATTTGCCACAACATGGACGACCCTGGTGGGCATTATGCTAAGTGAAATAAGCCAAGTAGAGAAAGCCAGTTTCTGTGTAGTATCACTTATACATGGAATCTAAAGAAAAAAAATGTCACAGTTATGGAAAAAGAGTAGAATTGCATTTTCCATGGATTGGGAAAATGGGGAGATGTTGGTCAAAGGGTACAGACTTTCGGCTATAAGATGAATAAGCTCTAAAGATCTAATGTACAGATAGTGACTGTAGTTAATAATACTGTCTTACATGCTGAAATTTTATGAGAGAGTGAATCTTAAGATTTCTCACCATACACACTCAAAAAAGTGTCCTTTTTTGAGGACACTTTATTAAGTGTCCACCCACCTATTAAGGTGAAGGACATGTTGATTAAATTAAGTGTGTTAACATATCACATCATCATGTATACCTTGCTGCTGCTGCTACTGCTGCTGCTAAGTCGCCTCAGTCGTGTCCAACTCTGTGCAACCCCATGGACGGCAGCCCACCAGGCTCCCCCATCCCCAGGATTCTCCAGGCAAGAACACTGGAGTGGGTTGCCATTTCCTTCTCCAATGCATGAAAGTGAAAAGTGAAAGTGAAGTTGCTCAGTCGTGTCCGACTCTTCGCGATCCCATGGACTACAGCCTACCAGGCTCCTCCGTCCATGGGATTTTCCAGGCAAGAGTACTGGAGTGGGGTGCCATTGCCTTCTCCGAGCTAAAAGTTTAAGTCCCACCTAACTCTGGATTTGCATTTCTCAAATCTATCTGCTTCCTTATAAAGTCAGAGTGATATTTTATAAATGCAAATCTAATATCATCTCTCCTCACGTAAAGCCCCTCAATTGCTTCCACCTGACACTAATCCCATCCTTAAACTCTAGGCTTCCGTCATCCTTAAGCAGTCCTGGAATTCATCAGGCTGTCTCATGCACCTATTCTTATTTTACTCCCCAATCCTTTAGCCTTTAAAAGATAGCTCTCTGTGGTCAGAGAGTAAAACTTCCAGTTACAAGAAGAATAAGTTTGGGATATCTATCGTACAGCATGGTGATTATAGTGAATAATATTGTATTATATACTTAAAGCTGCCAAGAGAGATCTTCACCATTCTTACCATAAGAAAGAAATATTAGTATGTGAGATGATACAGGTATTAGCTAATGCCATGGTAGTATTCTTTTCGCGATATAGAAGTGTATCACGTCAGCATGTTTACACCTTGATATTACACAATGTAATATATCAATTATATCTCAATGGGGAAAAACAAGGACAGCTCTCTGAATCCTTTATGAGGACTTTTTAAACCACTCCTTGCATCTCAGTTCAGCTCAGCCACTCAGTCGTGTCCAACTCTTTGTGACCCCATGGACTGCCACACGCCAGGCTTTCCTGTCCATCACTGTTTCCCGGAGTTTGCTCAAATTTATGTCTATTGAGTAGGTGATACCATCCAGCCTCTCATCCTCTGTCATCCCCTTCTCCTCCTGCCTTCAGTCTTTCCCAGCATCAGGGTCTTTTCCAACGAGTCAGTTCTTCGCATCAGGTGGCCAAATTATTGGAGTTCCAGCTTCAGCATCCATCCTTCCAGTGAATATTCAGGACTGATTTCCTTTGAGATTGACTGGTTTGATCTCCTCGCAGTCCAAGGGACTCTCAGGAGAGCTGGCACAGTCAAATCCTTCTTCATTTGTACTGACATTTTATCTAGTACTAAATTCAATTGTTGTTATTATTACTATCTGTTACTACTACCATCTGTTCATCACACACACATATATTAAAATTAATTGTGGGCAGGTGCTACAGAGAGGTGGAGGAGGAAATGGCAACCTACTCCAGTATTCTTGCCTATAGACTCCCCATGGACAGAGGAGCCTGGCAGGTCGCAGAGTCAGATATGACTGAAGTGACTTAGCACACTGCTGCTGCTGCTGCTGCTAAGTCGCTTCAGTTATGTCCGACTCTGTGCAACCCCATAGATGGCTGCCCACCAGGCTCCACCATCCTTGGGATTCTCCAGGCAAGAACGCTAGAGTGGGTTGCCATTTCCTTCTCCAGTGCATGAAAGTGAAAAGTGGAAGTGAAGTCGCTCAGTGTGTCCGACTCTTAGTGACCCCATGGACTGCAGCTTACCAGGCTCCTCCATCCATGGGATTTTCCAGGCAAGAGTACTGGAGTGGGTTGACATTGCCTTCTCTGGACTTAGCACACTACAGAGAGGAATAGAGTAGTGAGACCCTAGCACCCGATATTCCTGGCGCTGTCTTCTACCTGTTGGGCTGGACTGGCCACCCCCAGGGGCTCTGCACTGCCACCAGACCCTGGATACCTGTGGGGTACACACATTCAGAGTTTGACCTAGGATGAGCAGAAGCTCAGTGTGGCCAGGCTGGACGCTACACATCTCTGTGGTCCTGGCCCACTGACCTAACTGGTCTGGCCAGAAATACCAGTTGTTGATGGTAGTCGGTGGGGGTGACTTGGGCAAGTTGGCGCTCACCATCCAGTACTATTTTGTAATGGATTGTGAACCAACCATCTGCTTTGTGTATATGTGATAAATGACAGAGCAGCCCAGCTAGATATTCAGGTTACAGTGGGAGAAGTCCTGGGCTATAACGGTTCCTGAGAACTGGTGAGGGTTCCCTATTGCTCTTTTCAGTCATGGATAGAGGCAGTTTTGAAAGTATCTGTCAGTTTAAGGAACAGACTCTCAGAGTAAAGAATCATGATGAGTTCCAATGATTTTAATTGGCAATAAATCAGACTTGGATCATCAAACTCAGGTAACATAGGAAGAACACCAGTGGGCTCACAACTTACAGTAACACACCATGGAGGTGTCAGCAAAGACTAGGCTGAATGTAGACAGATTAAAGGAAATGCTAATGATGCTTCAAAAATCATCTGATAGGGACTTCCCTGGTGTGGGCTTCCCTGATGGCTCAGACGGTAAAGGCTCCACCTACAATGTGGGAGACCTGGGTTCGATCCCTGGATTGGGAAGATCCCCTGGAGAAGGGACTGGCTACCCACTCCAGTATTCTTGCCTGGAGATGGACATAGGAGCCTGACAGGCTACAGTTCCACGGGGGTCGCAAAGAGCCAGACATGACTGAGTGTCTCACTTCACTTCACTTCCCTGGTGGTCCAGTGGTTAAGAATCTGCCTTTCAATGCAGGGGACGCAAGTTTGATCCCTGGTCAGGGAACTAAGATCCCACATTCTGCAGGGCAGCTAAGCCCACTCCACAACAAGAGAGGGCACAAGTCACAACGAAAGATCCCATGTTCCACAACTAAGACCCAATGCAGCCAAATAAATAAATTTTTAAATTATCTGATTCCATATAAAAAATACACTCAAACTGAAATGAATTTAAGACTTATGTTCCTGATTTGAGATACTAAGTGGTATTGTATAGTTGTCACTTTATTGAATGTGTACAACAGTCCCATGACATTTGTAGTGTATGCTTGTATGGCTTCAGGTTCTAGAACTAAAACTGATCTGTTACCACATATAAAAAAATTATTTGTATATCTGTCCCCACTGCTAAATTATGAGCTTCTTAAAAATAGGTCTTTTCTCTTTTTAGTGTTTCTATCCCCAGGAATTAGCACAATGCATAGCACATAGTAGACGTATAATAACCATTTGAGAATTCAGAATCAGTCCAATTAGCTTCTACCTCCAAAATATATCACAAGTATATTCTTGTCTATATCATCTGCTGCTACTCTAAATCATTATTTTACCTTGCTTATGTTACTGCAAGTTATAACTATCTCCCTGCTCTTTTTTCTTGGCCTTGAACAATTCATTCTCTACACAACATCCAGAGTAATATTTGGAAAAATAAATCAGATTATCATGATCCCCTTCTCAAAAACTTTTAGTGTCTTTCTGTTGTGCTGAAATTAATTCCTAACTCCTTACTATGTCCTATATAGCTTTTTATTCAAACCACCTTTCAGTAGCTCAGTGTGTTCCAACCACTCGAGTCATTCTGCTTCTCAAACATATCACACATTTCTGCTTTGAGTCTTTGTGTTGTTCCCTCTGCTTTTAATGATCTGCTTCCAGAGTTTCGCATGGCTGGCTTCTAAATATTATTCTGACTTCATCTCAAATATCACTTCCCTAGAGAGACCTTAGCTGATCTTCATGCAGAAAAAGACCACAGAATTAAAAAAACCATGTAATGTGGTATTAGTTTGGAGTTACAAGTATCCATATATATGTATATATATTGTGTTTGTATATTTATTTATTTCCACTGATCCCTCTAATCCTGTTATTAGTATTAGCATATTCATACTATATATGTTCATCCTATTTATGTTAATACTGATATCTCATTCCAGTGGCAGTGAGGACAGTTAATGCTCAGATTTTGGTTTCTAAAAACTATTCCCCACTCAAGGGAAACAGTGTTCCTTGAAGAAATGGCAAATTCTATCTATTTCTGCTGTATTGACTATGCCAAAGCCTTTGACTGTGTGGATCACAATAAACTGTGGAAAATTCTGAAAGAGATGGGAATCCCAGACCACCTGACCTGCCTCTTGAGAAACCTGTATGCAGGTCAGGAAGCAACTGTTAGAACTGGACATGGAACAACAGACTGGTTCCAAATAGGAAAAGGAATATGTCAAGGCTGCATATTGTCACCCTGCTTATTTAACTTCTATGCAGAGTACATCATGAGAAACACTGGGCTGGAGGAAGCGCAAGCTGGAATCAAGATTGCCGGGAGAAATATCAATAACCTCAGATATGCAGATGACACCACCCTTATGGCAGAAAGTGAAGAAGAACCAAAGAGCCTCTTAATGAAAGTGAAAGAAGAGAGTGAAAAAGTTGGCTTAAAGCTCAACATTCAGAAAATGAAGATCATGGCATCCGGTCCCATCATTTCATGGCAAGTAGATGGGGAAACAGTGGAAACAGTGGCTGACTTTATTTTGGGGGCTCCAAAGTCACTGCAGATGGTGATTGCAGCCATGAAATTAACAGATGCTTACTCCTTGGAAGGAAAGTTATGAACAATCTAAACAGCATATTAAAAACCAGAGACATTACTTTGTCAACAAAGGCCTGTCTAGTTAAGGCTACGGTTTATCCAGTGGTCATGTATGGATGTGAGAGTTGGACTACAAAGAAAGCTGAGCACCAAAGAATTGACGCTTTTGAACTGTGGTGTTGGAGAAGACCCTTGAGAGTCCCTTGGACTGCAAGGAGATCCAACCAGTCCATCCTAAAGATCAGTCCTGGGTGTTCATTGGTAGAACTGATTTTGAAGCTGAAGCTCAAATACTTTGGCCACCTGATGTGAAGAGCTGACTCATTTGAAAAGACCCTGATGCTGGGAAAAATTGAGGGCAGGAGGAGAAGGGGACAACAGAGGATGAGATGGTTGGATGGCCTCACCAACTCAATGGACATGGGTTTGGGTGGACTCTTGCCTGGAAAATCCCATGGATGGAGAAGCCTGGTAAGTTGCAGTCCATGGGGTCGCGAAGAGTCGGACACGACTTCACTTTCACTTTTCACTTTCATGCATTGGAGAAGGAAATGGCAACCCACTCCAGTATTCTTGCCTGGAGAATCCTAGGGACAGAGGAGCCTGGTGCACTGTCGTCTATGGGGTCACACAGAGTCGGACACGACTGAAGCGACTTAGCAACAGCAGTAGCAGCAGCCAGGAGTTGGTGATGGAGAGGGAGGCCTGGAGTGCTGCGGGTCATGGGGTCTCAAAGAGTGAGACACGACTGAGCGACTGAACTGAACTGAACTGAACTGAGGGCAAGAAAAGTACAAAATGAACCTCGAACATTTTCTTGTCCTTAAAGTAAGGAAGTGCTCATTAATTGATAGGACCAGGCCAAAAGGACATCTGAGCCAGCTTGAAGGGGCTCCCAGTCGTCAAATGTGGGAAATTTTGAAATAAAAACAAATAGTAATAGGCTATAATGTATTGAATAAAAAAGAATCCATGAGTCCATACTGATAACTTTTTTAAAAATTTAAAGGAGATAATGACAGAAAGTAAGTAGTAAATGCAGAAAGAATGATAAAATTAGGACATCGCCATTTTGCAACCTCTTTAGCAATAACTAACAATTGTACAAGTCAATGTACACTAAAATATGAGGTTTAAGATTGTTGAGAATATGATATTCACAGTCTCAAAGAATCATCCACTCATTATGTATAAAAAGGGAAAGTACTTTTGCAATGAAAAAAATCTAAAAATGACAAAAGTGATCAGAATTGTGTTAAAATGGGACCAGTTAACATTGTTTGCCTCCTGATAGGTTTGTGCAGAGAAGAACACAACAATTCTTATGTAGTATTCCTGAGGTTCTGCCTCCAAATTAATCTGTATGTAATCATGGAAGTGAAAGTTGCTCAGTCGTGTCTGACTATTTGCGACCCCATGGACTATATAGTCCATGAAATTCTCAAGGCCAGAGTGGGTAGCAGTTCTCTCCTACAGGGAATTTTCCCAACCCAGGGATCAAACCCAGGTCTCCTGCATTGCAGGCATTAGAAACCAATAAAATAAATGTAAATTAAAGGATAGTCTGTAATACAACTGACCTGGATTCTTCAAGAATGCCAGTGTCATTTATGGCTGATTCACGTTGTTGTATGGAAGAAACCAACCCAATATGGTAAAGCAACTATCAACCAATTTAACAAAAAAAAAGAATGCCACTGTCTTGAAAGACTAATGAAAGGTAGGAAATTGTTCTCTTTTTTTTTATTTAATTCTTTATAAATGAGACTAGGAGCTTTGCTTCCCTGGTGGTCCAGTAGTTAAAACTCCATGCCCCCAACGCAGGGGGCGTGGCTTCAATCCCTGGTCAAGGAACTGAGATCCCACATGTCAAGTAGTGTGGCCAAAATAATAATAATAAATAAGACTAAAGAAACATGTCAACTAACATGTGATACTTGTTTGGATCCTGGATCTCCCCACACACACACACACACATACATAAACACATACACAGCACTATAAAGAATATTATCAGGACAGTTGGGGAAATTTGAATATAAACTGTAAGATAATAATATTGTATCAATGTTCAATTTCATGTGTGATAATTATATTGTGAGAATGTCCTGACACTTCAAAGTCACATGTTAAAGTGTTTAGGAATGCTGTATTTCCCACATTTATAACATAATTCCACCTGCAACATAGGAGACCTGGGTTCTATCTCTGGGTCGGGAAGATCCCCAGGAGGAGGGAATGGCTACCCACGCTAGTATTCTTGCCTGGAGAATTGCTTGGACAGAGGAGCCTGGCGGGCTACAGTCACTGGATTGCAGAGAGTCAGACACAACTGAGAGACTCTCACTTTCATAACATAATTGTTTAATTTAGTATTTTGAACTAGAAGCCCCAGTTGGTAACTGATAATAAAAGGATTTATTGTTTTTCAGTTGCTAAGCCATGTCCAGATGCCCAATAAAAGGATAAAGTAATAGTTTCAGTAAGATTGGTTTAGAAGTGATATGCAAGATAAACTGCAGGGAAATTATTTAAGAACTTGCTCTGTTATACTAGAAGCAATCTGAGCTGAATCTTGATCTATTACCAATGTTTTACTTGGCAGAGAAGTAGGAAAAGAGCAACACAGGCAGAAGAGTCAACATCACACAGCAAGGGGAGCAGGGTGTTTGGTTGAAGAGGAAATTGTAGTCTAATGCAGCATGAGCCGGAGTGTGGTAAGGGACACAATGACGGGAGAAAAGACTAGAAAAATAAATTGCAGCCACATTGTGGAGAGCTTTGAATGCTCAGCTAATGTTCTAAAGGCAATAGGTGACATAAAATATCTTTAAGAAGAGAAAGATGTTTTTGAGTGAAAATTATAAAAGAGTATTGAAATGCTCAATCAGTTCAGTTCAGTCGCTCAGTCATGTTCGACTCTTTGTGACCCCATGAATCGCAGCACGCCAGGCCTCCCTGTCCATCACCAACTCCTGGCGTTCACTCAGACTCGCGTCCATCGAGTCAGTGATGCCATCCAGCCATCTCATCCTCTGTCGTCCCCTTCTTCTCCTGCCCCCAATCCCTTCCAGCATCAGAGTCTTTTTCAATGAGTCAACAAAATTCAAGATAGAGAAAGTTTTCATTTTCCTAAATTTGGATTTTCATAAATGACAGTGTATGCTTTAACAAAACAAAGTTACAAACAAAATTCCAGGAAACTAATATTCTTGAAGAGATCGAAACTTGCCAGCTGGTTTGTGTCTCATCAGATAGGTATATCAAATATAAATATTTTGTACCTTTACTTGAATCTGCTAAGGATGTGTTTTTAAGTGTTAAGTTTGATTATCATTGTAACTCCTGCATTTTTAGACTTATGTTTCATTTGCAGTGTTTCTGAGTTCAGAGGGATAATAATTATTGTTTTAGATTCTTGTTTTTTAGCTCTTCTATTCAAAACCACAAAGGAGTCTTTGTTCCAGTTTTGGCAACATTATTTTTATTAAAAATTTTCCAACATGCTTTTCTCTTTGCTGGTGTTATTCTTACACACATACCTACAAAGTCTAAATCAACAAAAATACAATGAAAGTGGCATTTTAATTTACTAAATCAGACAAGATATTTTGAATTGTAATAAAACTTTTTTTTTCATAGAAATCAAGTAGTAGCATATGTGGTTACATAGAAAATAAGTTGGATTCTTTCCTGGATAATGAAAAGAAGAACCAATAAAATCAGGCATAGGAAGAATAATAAGTTGGAATCTTCACTAATTTGCAGTCTTCAAATTACTTAAATTATTCAGTTTCCAAGTTCTCTTGGAATTATACTCTTCGTGTTTGATATGTGTCTTATACATTGATATTCTATAGCGTTATATATGAGTGATGTAGATAGTACATGACTTAGCATTTTAAAGGGTAATTTTGAGTATGTTCAGTTTTTGGTTTAAGCCTAATTTTAAATACAATTATTCTGTCTCCCCATCTATTATTAAGATAGGATTTAAGTGTTTCCTTCTTTCTTCCTAAAAGAGTTTCATTTAATTAGTTGATTTTTTTGTGTGTGTAAAACATTTACTTCCTGAGGAATTTCTTTTCTAAAGAGAAATGCCAATTTTCATTTATTAAAGTAATAGCAATACTGTTTAAAATGTTTACCTATTGGAACTAGAAATGTACTATTACTTTTCAGATGCTCATTGGGTTAAAACTCTTGGCATTACTTTTGTGGGATGTAGATGCTATCTTCACTCAGGTAAATATGAATAATGATGAATAAAGAATATTTGTTAAAATAATACTCATCTTAAATATTACAAACAAAAATGCCTTTAAAAAATCAAAACACTTCCAGATGAAAGAGTATGAGACATGATAGCAATACCTGAGACACTTAGAAGTAATATTTATAATGATTGTGCACATACAGATTAACTTCTGCAAAAGAAAGCACCATTGTTGTTATTATTGTTGTCATCAAGGTGAAAAAGTACAACCCAACATTATGTATTCACCATGATTATTGTTATACAAAATCATAGCATATAAAGACTTGAAAAGACGGGAAGAAAAGGAAAATACTTGCTGAGTTAAGATTTAGAGATTGTTTTTATTTCTAAAAAAACTGCAAGTTTAATTAGAAATAAGCATATTAACAGTCTACAAAGCCAGTTAAAGGTCAGTCTTTATTTTACCATGTTAAAGAGAGAAAATGTTTTAAAACTTTTAACAATATTGAAAATAACAGAAAGTAAACTATTAAAAATATTCTTTTAAAAAACACTTCAATCAAACTATTCTTTTAATCAAAGAAACTGTCGATCTTCCTCAGGGGTGGGAAGAAAACAAAGGATTGAGATGAAAGCACCCTTTGATTTGTCCAAAAAGGATTTAGGCGTTTAAAAATTCCATATGCTTTTATAACCTTCTGATTTATTTAGTCTTATGTTTCTTGGCATAGCTCAAACCTCCATAGCTGGTCTTCATAAGAGGTGTGTGTCTACACTGATAGAAGAAAGGAACATGTGGTAAAGAACTGCCACATGACTTTTCCATTTTGAATACTTTCTAAGAGGGCTGATAATGCTGTTTTTTCTTCATTCAAGAACTTTTGAGATCAATTTTGCAATTTTTCAAAAGATTAAAATCGTGTCTTAGATGCAAAGTTTGAATTATGTAATCAATAGTATCAAGTTTTCAGAACCTTAGGCAAGAACCTGCTTCTGGGGCCCAGCTGTGACAACTTCAAACATGGAGAGGAATCAGCTACCTTTGAATCTCCTAAGATCTTTATTGACCCAGGAAGTCAATCGCTGTCCTCAGTCACAAAGACTGAAGGAGATACCCTTTTCATTTTGACATTCTCCTTTGCCTCAGGTGAGATATTTCAGGATTATCCCTGCCCTGTATTTGGGAAGGTGGAGAGGCCAGACATTTGGCAGGAAGTTGTGAGACTGCAGACACATGTATTATATTGTTCTAGTTTCTTCTGGTATGATGCTAAAGTGAGGACCTTTCTGGAGATGGAGACACTAAATTCCCCTTCTCCAAGGAGGAGAAATGCAGGTATAGTAAATATATTTCCACATGACTGCTGAGCCCTTTGTCTCTTTGAAATCTGCCAGTTTCAGCCCTTGCTCTAGGGATTTGCTGGCCATGGCTGCATTAGGTGACCCTTCCTTAGCATCCTTTTGACTACTGCAGAACAGATCAGAGTTCACACCTGGTCCAACTTGAGTCAAATTCTTTTTCTCTTAGAAATTTCAAATTGGTATTCAAAGTTGATAGAATTCAACTGGGAAAACCAGACGTTGTCTGAATGTACACCCAAATTGGAGTGTTCCTGCACTTTTTCAGGATGTCAGTGTGAGGGTGAGAGCAGGTCAGGGCAATTTAAGGGCAAGCATTCTGAATTTGAATTTCACCTCTGCCACATACTCGATGTGTAACACTGAGAACATTAATCCTCTCCAAACTGAACTTTCAAGTGAAAAAAGATGCAGTTAAAAGTGCTAACCTTGAAGCACTGGCTTCCGTTGCGGCTCAGCTAGTAAAGAATCTGCCTGCAATGCAGAAGACCTGGGTTCGATCCCTGGGTTGGGAAAATACCCTGGAGAAGGGAAAGGCTACCCACTCTCCAGTATTCTGGCCTGGAGAATTCCATGGACTGTGTAGTCCATGGGGTCGCAAAGAGTTGGACACGACTGAGCGACTTTAACTTTTCACTTTGCAGCACTGATGTGAAGCTCAAAGAAGATAAATGATGTGAAATTAATGTGATCATGAGCAATGTTTTTGTGATGAAATTGAGTAAAGTAGAAAATATCACACTATATAACACATAGTTGTGAAACTGTCATATATATATATATTCACATATATGTATGTGAAACTGTCATACACACACACACACACAAATGTGTGTGTGAATTGGATCAAGCTATAAAGTGTATTAAATTGTTTTACTAAAGGTTGTAGTATTTTTTTTTCTTACATTTGAATGGTGCTGCTTAACATACATGGTCCAGAGACATCTACATTAGAATCATTTGGATACCTGTTAAAAATGCAGAGTCTTGAACTCCACTGCCAAGAATCAGAATTTCTGAGGGTATAGTTCAGGAATCTACATTTCAGCTACTTCTCCAGATAAGTCTCATACACACTGAAACTTGAGAATCAGTGCTTTAAACTTCTAGAAAGTATTCAAATGTTAGTTGTTATTATTATATAATTAAGTTCATTCCTGCCTTCAAACACAACTGTACTCCACGACAGGCATAGAGGAGGAGGCAGTTAATCTGTTTTGAGTAGTGTAACATCTATCAGCATAGTGCTCTGGCATTTTGGTTGATCTGATATGTTTCGCTGCATTTGACTTCTTGTTTACCAGACGACTAACTCTAAGGCTAGAACTCCCAACCTCTATACTGTACCTCAGAAATGTCACAGATGTTCCCAAGGTATTGATTCCCCCAGTTCTCAGAAACTTGAATTATGAGAAACCTTCTATATTTACTCCAGTGTGTCGTTTTTGGAAGCACTAACAAAGGCACAGATGGTGAATATATATATATATATATGTAGACTAGAATTCAGGTATACTAGAGCTACTACTCAAAATGTTGTTCACAAGCCAGAAGCACTTATATCATCTGGAAGTCTGTTAGAAATGCAGATCTACCTAGAGGGGTAGAATGGGGTGAGAGGTGGGAGGGAGGTTCAAGAAGGAGGGGACATGTGTATATCTATGGCTGATTCATGATTCAGAACCCAACACAATATTGTAAAGGAATTATTCTCCAATTAAAAATAAGTAACTTATTTTAAAATGCAGAATCACAGGCCCATCCTAGACCTACAGTAAAGTTTGAGAAGCACTGTACGAGAAGAAACATATAATCTGTTACCTAATTTTCAGCAACAACTTCATGCAAAGGTAACAACTTTCTGAAAAATAATTATTTAAAGTACACCCACTACCCTATCAACAAAAATGCCAGTATTTTGTAGGTAGTGTTTGCTGGCTATAAAATCATATGATCATTGTAGAGATGTTTGAAAATTTAAAAAGTAGGAAAACTTATCCACAATGAAATGTATATTCATGGAACTTCCCTGGTGGTCCAGTGGCTGAGAGACATCTTCGTGGACAGATTACTGCAATGTGGTGTGATAAGTAACAGAAGAGCATTCACACTGTGAATGAGGCAAGACTTCTGGGATCCAGGAACCTATTGGGTAAGAAAGGAGTTAACAAGATAAAATCCAAAGTAAGAATAAGGCAGTTTAGAAAACATTCTAGTCTGAAGGATCACTACAATAAAAGACACAATCGTGAAAGATAATACTAAAAATTTACTGAGAGTTTATTGAGCCAGGCATTGTGCTATTTATCATCTTCTTGCATCTGCACAACCCCATAAGGTTGGATTTGTCATAGGAATGATAAAGATGCCATTGGAGGGTTTTAAGCAGGAGAGTAGTGTAATTGTGCACTTTAAAGGGAAAGAATCACTCTAGGGGATTCCCTGACAGTCCAGTGGTTGGGACCACGTTTCCATTGCAGAGGGCAAGAGTGCAATCCCTGGTCGGAAAACTAAAATTCTGCATGCTGTGCGCGCCCCCGCCCAAAAAAAAATTAAAAATAAATAAATGAAAGAGTCATTAAAACTAAAAAGCAACAACAAAGGATCACTCTGGCAGTATAGAAAGTGCTTTTTTTTAAAAGCAACTACATGTAGGCTCTCTTGAAATACGTGTAATTACCAGCATTCCCCAAACCTGGTTTCATAAGTGAGATCCCAGATTCCCGTTACCACTTAAAACCAAACTGTCCCATACCTTAACTCTTTTATTCTATTTCTTCTTTTTCTCTCTATTCTGTTGACTTTCTAGCAACATACAACACTCTGTAAGGAAATTGTTATTAGGTTTTGTAACATGGGCTCCCTCTGTTGACTGTGTAGCAATAAAACAGCAACCGTTCGACATCCAGCAGAAACAATTGCTTTGGATCTGTACAGTAATTCTTCTCTTTTTTTGCTTTTAGGAAAATTAGAGGTCTTTAAATTATGTAACTTATAAAGCAATCAAGTGTATTTATGACCCAGTTATTGGGTCATTTACATTTTAACCAAAGAAATATTTTCATACTCACAGTCACCACTTTCACTGGCCTTGTTCCATTTCTTCACCAAAAAGCCATTTACGCTCATTAAGCTGAACAGCTACTTGAATTTCATAACAGAATTATTCAGACTTCAATTTCCTATTATGCCCATAGTCACACAAATGAACTTTATTATTGCCACTTATCAGTAATAATCACTCATTAGGAGTGTCATTTCTATACAACCTCCAGATCGCCTAAGTCCATAACAGGTTGGCTCCCAACAGCTCCAAATGAATACCTGGCAGAGACTGCAGTAAGGGATTCACTATGTGGGCTTCCCCTGTTGGACTGTAGACAGTCGTGCACTCATTTAACAAATACCTACTGGCACTTGCTCTAAGCCAGCTCTGTGCTTCAGAGACTTATTGTAACATCGACCCTGAACCCAAGATTCCCTTGGTCTAGTGAAGGAGACATTTGACATCTGAAGCAGCCTCTACCTTGTAGTAGAATTTACATGTAATTCCAGTGGTACTGCATGCCATAAAAGCAGAAGGAGTTATTAATTATGATTGAGAAAATTCAGAAGGATGCCTTGGAGAGTATGCCATTTGGTCTGAAAAGGACATAAGGACCATGACGGCAGGATTATTTTCCTGTTTTGTTCAGTGTTTTATCTGAAGTTCCTACAAATACGACTGGCACATAATAAGTGCTTAATAAATAGCTATTGAATGAATGGGTTGATCTTGAAATCAATAAGAATTTTAATGACAAAAAAGCAAAGAAAAAGAATTTCCTTTTTGAAGAGGCTTCAAAGCCATGATTATTACCTTTCGTTTACTCTTGACTTTCCATTACTTTTAGGATAAAATACTGTCCCCTGTCCTCTTCTCCAGAGTTATATCCACATATCCCATTCCAAGCCATTAGAGTTTGCAGATGTCTGGTGAGGAACTGGACAGCCTACATTTTATCTATCTGAACAAGAAATAAAAAATACAAAATATTTTAACTTGGTACGAATCATTCATGTGCCAGTTATAATGTAAGTTATTAATGAACATGCTGATCCTGTGTATATGTGTTTCAAGTTGAAATCCACACAGTTTCAAGAAATAGAAAATCCAGTTAAAATTGGTTTAACTTAGTGAAAGGATTTATTGTCAAATGTAACTGAAAGCCAAACAATAGGGCAGAGTTCAGAGTGGTTCAATCGGGGCTTTTCCTCAATTGCTGTTCAGCTGTTTCATCTCCAACCGCTATGTATATAGCCTGTAATCCTTGCACCAGCTTCTGTATTGGATGCAGACTAGCAGCTAGCAGAAAGATTATGTGCTTTCTTGCCCACATACAAAGGAAGAGAGTATTGCTTCTTAAAACTATTAATAGTGAGTAAAAGTTCCAGACTTGACTAAACCCCCACTGAACTGCTTTCTGTAGCCAGAAACTTCCAGATTTGACTAATTTATGCCTGATCTACCAGAACGAATCGTTGTGTCAAGGGGCTTAAGATTACTTGGCCTCTGTCAGTCAGAGCCTCTCTAGAACTGGGATTGGAGTTAACGACACAAGGAAGGAGGAGTAGTGCCCAGAGGAAAATATGAGTGTGGTAAGAAAGGGAGAATAGCAGAAAGTGAAGAGGAACTAAAGATTAGATAGCATCACTGACTCTATGGACAAGAATTTGAGCAACGTCCGGAATTCAGTGGAGGTCAGAGGAGCCTGGCATGCTGTAGTCCATTAGGTTGCAAAAGTGGGACATGACTTAGCGACTGAACAACGACAAAGGAAGGGAAGAGGGAAGGCTGGTGCTGGATAGGCAACTGATGAACCTCTAATGTGTCACCTTTTTGATTGGCAAGTATGTATCAGCTATTGCTGGAATTTTTATTGAGGTTATCTGAAATTTCTGCTGGCTATAAATCTACAAACAGGCCTGAGCTTTTACCATTGCTCCATCACATATTCAGCTCTCTCTCCCCAGAAACCCCCTTTCACCCAGGAAACTCTTATTGTCCTTGAAGAACTACTCTTCCCTGAAAAGGCTTTTCTGACTCTCCATCTGGTTACTCACTGACACAAGGCTCTCATGGTCCCCTGGTTTTCCTCTAGGGCAGCAGTTGACATACTGAGATATATTTGTTTCCATATCTGGCTCTCCCGCAGGCAGGGTTCTCCTTGAGGATAATGTTATCAGATGCTTTGGCTGCAAATAACAGAAACCTAATGCAAACTGACTTAACCAATATGAGAATTTATTATTTTTCAAAATGTTAAGTGTTTGGGTAGGGCAGCCTCCAGAATTGGTTGAGATAGTGATTCAACAGTCTCATCAAGAGCTCATCTTCTTTCCCTTTCTCTGCCATCTTCAATGTTTAGCTTCACCTTCAGGCTGCTAGAGAGAAGGCAATGGCATCCCACTCCAGTACTCTTGCCTGGAAAATCCCATGGACAGAGGAGCCTGGTAGGCTGCAATCCATGGGGTCACTAAGAGTTTGACATGACTGAGCAACTTCACCTTCACTTTCACTTTCAGGCTGCTAACAGGATGGCTAAAAAGTTTTAGGCATCATATAATCCAGAGAAAGAAGAGGAAATTTCTATTTCTTTGGAATAAGGAAAACATATTCCAGAAACTCCCATGAAGACTTTACCTTACCTTCTCAGCCATCTCTACATCAGTCACTGGCAAGGGGAATAATGTTATCACAGAATTTAAGTTAATCATCCAAGGCAGGGTGGAAACTGGTAAATGTTTATGTTAGTTACAACAGTAAAGTCTTGCTGTCAGCCCTCATCCCCTGAACTCTGAGATTCTATGGCTCTGTGTATCTGCCTTTGTGACTCCATTTTCCACCCCAGCCCAAAACTTACCAACATTGTCATATCCTAGACCATATCCTTACCAATAAATATACCCCTCCATAACTTCACTTTGAAACATCTCACTCGCTGACTATATTTCCAGCTCACTTTCTTTAGTATTGCAACTCCAGCAATCTTTCAGCCCCACTCATATTCCGCTAACGATTGACATATTCCACCAATGTTCCTACCACCTTTTCACCATCTGTCACCTACTTCATGCCCTCATTTCTCTTCCTAGCCAGCTTAAATTTCATGGTCCATGGTTATGATCACTCCCTTGCATATACTATCAACACCTTTGCCCCACTTCATTTCATGATACTTTTTTTGTAAGGTTACAACCCTACCCATACCCTACTCAGCTTATTCTGTGCACCAAGACCTTTATGTGTGGCTGAAGAAAAACACATGACATTGTACATTAGTCTTTCAGTTCAGTTCACTTGCTCAGTCACGTCCGATTCTTTGCAACCCATGAACTGCAACACATCAGGCTTCTCTGTCCATCACCAACTCCCAGAGCTTGCTCAAACTCAGGCCCATTGAGTCTGTGATGCCATCCAACCATCTCATCCTCTGTCATCCCCTTCTCCTTCCGCTTCCAATCTTTCCCATCATCAGGGTCTTTTCCAATGAGTCAGTTCTTCGCATCAGGTGGCCAAAATATTGGAGCTTCAGCTTCAACATCAGTCCTTCCAATGAATATTCAGGACTGATTTCCTTTAGGATTGACTAGTTTGATCTCCTTGCAGTCCAAGGGACTCTCAAGTGTCTTCTCCAACACCATAGTTCAAAAGCATTAATTCTTCAGTGCTCAGCCTTCTTTATGGTCCAACTCGCACATCCATATGTGACTACTGGAAAAGCCATAGCTTTGACTAGGTGGACCTTTGTTGGCAAAGTAATGTCTCTGCTTTTTAATATGTTGTCTAGGTTTGTCATAGCTTTTCTTCCAAGGAGCAAGCATCTTTTAATTTCATGGCTGCAGTCACCATCTGCAGTGATTTTGGAGCCTAAGAAAATAAAGTCTGTCACTGTTTCCATTGTTTCCCCATCTATTTGCTGTGAAGTGGTGGGACTGGATGCCATGATCTTAGCTTTTTGAATGTTGAGTTTTACTTAACCATTAGTCTTACTTTACTCTTAATGGATTTTTACCACTGAACAGTAAAGCCACTCAGCAATCACAATACATTTCATTAGTCTGTTTTGTCTTTCATTCTCCTATGTGATCCTCCATCTCTGAAAATACCTCCTTTCATGTTCCAAATGTAATTGCCTACTCTGATTCTTATTTTATTAAGAAAACAAAGGTGACTAGAAGAGAACTTCCTTAGATTCCTAACACCACATCTAGCCATCCAGCTGCATCTGTGCCGATAACCTCTGCTTTCTCTATTAATGTGCATTCAGTCTATGAAACTAATGGACCCATTCCTCTTTTTATGCCATAGATCCAAATCCATTCTCACTTACTCAAGGATATTGCCCCAGCAATTTTCCCATTTTTCTGTCTGGCATCACCAATATTTTTTCCTACTAAGTCAGTGGTTCTTAACCATGGGTTATTTTAGCTCATTGCCCTCCCTCATCTTTCAGGGAACATTTGGCAATGTCTAGAGTCCCTGATCGGAGAAGGCAATGGCAACCCACTCCAGTACTCCTGCCTGGCAAACCATGGATGGAGGAGCCTGGTAGGCTGCAGTCCATGGGGTCGCTAAGAGTTGGACATGACTGAGTGACTTCACTTTCACTTTTCACTTTCATGCATTGGAGAAAGAAACAGCAACCCACTCCAGTGTTCTTGCCTGGAGAATCCCAGGGACGGGGGAGCCTGGTGGGCTGCCGTCTATGGGGTCGCACAGGAGTCGAACACGACTGAAGCAACTTAGCAGCAGCAGCAGCAGCAGCAGAGTCCCTTATGGCTATCACAGCTGGGGAGATTGGGGAATGCATAGAGTGGATAGACTGCCAGGGATATTATGTTCAGAATCCTATAATGGAAAAGACAGCCCTCCACAACAAAAAAGTATTCAGCCCAAAATGTCAGTAGTGCCAAAGTTGGGAAACTCTAAATTAGGTCATTCCTATAAGCACACACGCATAAATTCTGATATTTCTCTCATATTAAATCCTTAAACTCCCCTTCCAACTTCAACCCTGTTGCTATTTTATTGTAGAAGTCCTCAAATATCTTATCTAATCTCACCGTGCCACTTCCTTTCCTCTAAATCTCACTTAAACTTTTCCAGTCTGGCTCTGCCCCATCAGAGCCAGACATTCCATCAGAATTTCTCTTGTTAAGTTCAACAGTCAATTCTCAACAGCACATAATTGAGTTGATCATTCTATTTTCCTAGAAACATTGCCTTCATTTGATTCTTAAAATCTACCCTCTTCTGATTTTATTTCTAATTTTAACAATTCTTCTTCAGTCTTCTTTTCTGGTTTCTTATGTCCTGACCTTAGCCCAGAGCTCAGTCCTTGGACCTTTTTCTTGTTTATACTCACTTCCTTGCTGACTTCATGTAGCTTCAAATAATCATCTACATGCCAATGAATCCTAAATTTTTATCTCTAGCCTGAGCCTCTTGCCTGAACTCCAGAGCCATATATCCAGTTGCTTATTCATCATCTCCACCTGAATATTTAAATGCACATAAGGCTTGGCTGTGGTGTTGGAGAAGACTCTTGAGAGTCCCTTGGACTGCAAGGAGATCCAACCAGTCCATTCTGAAGATCAGCCCTGGGTGTTCTTTGGAAGGAATGAAGCTGAAACTTAGTACTTTAGCCACTTCATGTGAAGGCTTGACTCATTGGAAAAGACTCTGATGCTGGGAGGGATTGGGGGCAGGAGGAGAAGGGGATGACAGAGGATGAGATGGCTGGATGGCATCACCGACTCGATGGATGTGAGTTTGAGTGAACTCCAGGAGTTGGTGATGGACAGGGAGGCCTGGCATGCTGCGATTCATGGGGTCGCAAAGAGTCAGACACGACTGAGCAACTGAACTGAACTGAACTGAAAGCTTGTCATGTCCAAGCTTAGCTCCAGATCTTTTCCCTTAAAACCTGCTTCTTCCCAGTCTTATTCACCAAAGTAAATGTCATCCATGACTCCACTCTTCCACATCTCAGTCTGATCCATTAGCAAACTTTATAAGCTCTACCTTTAAAATACAGGATATTCAGAATCGGACCACTTAGTACCTCTACTGCTATCATCCTAGGCACCATCATTTCTCCCCTACAATACTACCCATCAGTCTTCCAACCTCCACTCTTATCCTCCTCCAGTCTATTATCAACACAGGAACCAGAATGAAAATGTGACATCATAAAGTAGATCATATCCCTTCTTGGTTCAGAAGCTATCCAACTGCTACCCATCTCTCTCAGAATAAGAGTCAGAATTCTTATAGTACTTAGTCTGCCCCAGTTTCACTAGCCTTTTTGTTTCTCTTGAATCACACCAAACATACTCCAGCCTCAGAGATTTTGTACTTGCTCTTTTTTCTCTCTAGCATGATCTCGTTTTTGTGAAAATGCAAGTCTTTGCTTAGTGGTCAGCTTCCTAGAGAGGCCTTTCCTGATCTTGGTATCTCACTGATTCTTCCTGCCCTCCTTCCTTTCTTTATTTGTATTCCTGACTTTTAACACATTCTAAAACTCTATATATTTCACATATTTATTTGTCCATCTCACCCTAATAGACTGTAAGCTCCATGACAGCATGTCTGTCTTTTTTACAGTTGTATCCATAGTGCCTAGAGCAAAGCCTCAAACATAGTAGCTTCTCTATACTTATTTGTGGAAAGAATGATCCAGCCCAGTGACCACTACTGGGAGAGACCATATGACTTTAATCCAAATCCATGGTGCCCAGGAGAGGCACACAATAGGAACTAGTAAAATAAAGGAATCTTCATTATTGTTTTGAACAGTTGTGCCTGTCATGTGTTTCTGTACTTTCTTGATTCTGATGGATAAAATTTCTCCTCGTCTGCACTCTTCAAATAGTCCTGTGGGGAGACAGAGATTTCTCTGGGCACTCTTTTTAAGCCCCTTGGTATCTGGGAGTCTTTCTATTCCCTTTCTCCTCTTCCTGAAGTTTTTAACCCATGACTCTGTACCCCAGCCAAGCCCTGGGCATATCTGACACCATCACTCCTTTGGGCTCCACTCCTGGAACACCTGCACTTTCCACCTAATTTTGGGTGTCTGACACCTTTGTTAAAGATGATATTGACTCTTTTGTGTCCCTATATATTTAGGATAGGGCCTGGAACATACTGCTACTATTGCTAAGTCGCTTCAGTCATGTCCGACTCTGTGCAACCCCATAGACGGCAGCCCACCAGGCTCCCCCATCCCTGGGATTCTCTAGGCAGGAATACTGGAGTGGGTTGCCATTTCCTTCTCCAATGCATGAAAGTGAAAAGTCAAAGTGAAGTCGCTCAGTCGTGTCTGAGTCTTAGCGACCCCATGGACTGCAGCCTACCAGACTCCTCTATCCATGGGATTTTCCAGGCAAGAGTACTGGAGTAGGGTGCCATTGCCTTCTCCATGGAACATACTAGGCATTCTATTATTGGTACTTGGACTAAGCCTTTGCCTATTTCTATTTTTACTTACTGCCGTTCAATAAACCTCATTCTCTCCATATTACCACATAGTCACCATAATACCTTAGTAAATGTGTCAGTAAACATATTTCTGTGGTGTTGTGATTAAGAGCATGGTTTTGGAATCCAATATACTGAGTCCTGGCTCTGTAACTTGCTGGTTATAAAATTTTGGGAAAAAAAAGATATTTAACTTCTGTAGCTTCTCTTCCTCTACTGCTAAAATGGAAATAATAATGCCAGAGAAAGTTATGGTGAAGATTAAATTCAATACTGTATACTAAACCCTAGCACTCTGGAACAAAGTAGTTCAATGAGTGATAACAGGAATATTCTCTAGTGTATGATAATAATAATAGTACAACTATGAGTATCTTGAAGATCAGGGACTATATTTTTAGCATCTAGAATGTATAGACTTTGTCAAGGATGCAGATGGTGAGAGGTGGGGCTGTTGGTGCCAGCTGGGGCCACATTATGAAGGGTTAAGCCTTTATTCTTTAGATAATGAAGAACAATCAAAGAGTTGTATAACACCTTAAAGCAAAGAGCAAGTTAAAGATGATATTTGTGAGTACCAAATGAGGAAGGCCAGGAGAGCTGCATTGGGCCATGTTAACAACTCATTGAACTTTATGGTGACTGACATCAGTAATGCACTCAGGCTATAGTTACATGATGTCAGCCTTCAGATGAAAACGGAAAACTTCAGTCAAACATCTGGTTGTTTAGTCTACCCAACATCAAAGACCTGGCTGTTCTGAAACTTTCAGATGTTTGGCTGAATGGTTTAGTTTTCATCTTCATCTAAGGGGCCTGGTAGACACAATCACTATGATTTTTGTCAGCTTTAGGCTTGAGGGTTCTTTTTTTTTAATTATAAAAACATTTTTATGGTAACATAAAAGGATTTTTTTTGAAAGAAAAACAAAACCTTCCTAATTCTACCATGCTAAAACAACTGGTTTTATTTTTGTATATTCCCTTTATAGCATATAAAGTTTATATTGCTTACCCACAGTGAACATACGTTTGTGTCCGTTTCTTTGCACTTAGTGTTATATTGTAATGCTTAATGTTAATATAATTCATGTTGGAAAATAATTACTATATAATATTATCAACTCAATAAACTAGAATCTACTGAATTTTAACATCTTGAGACTATTGGAAATTTTTGTACTTTTTCATTAAAATGTATAATTTTTTATTTATTATATTTTTCCCCTAAAAAATTTCATAGGATAATCAGTTAAAGGTCAAAGTATTTTTATGACTCACTATATATTTGTATATTCCAAAGGAATTTTATTAATTTATGTTGATAACAATAATGTATGAGTTCTCTATTTTACCATAATCTTATCAACATTGATATTATAATTTCAATGCTTTCAATTTTGGCTAATTGAACCAGTTCTAACATAATAACATATAAGTAATATATTATATATGTAATATATATGTAACACATGTTTTATATATGTGTGTATTATAATCTATATTTGTCCTTATCTCTTTTTATTTCCCAAAACATCAATAAAAAGAGAAAAAATGATTTTTTTCAAAATATCAACTCATAGTTTAAAAAAATGCAAGAGAAGTTGTCAGTGAGCACATTTTTAGAAGTGGGGAAAGTTAGCAGAGTTGAGAAATTTGAAATATGCCGACAGGTGAATCCAGTGGGAAGCTATAGAAATGAATAATATTAATAGTAATATCTTGCAACATATCTTCTTAAATATCAGGCATTGTTCTAAGCATTTTATATATATAATTCATATATAGTTTTATATATGTATATATATATTTATATATATGTGTGTAAAATCATTTAATTCTCACAACATCCTTTGAGGTAGATATTATTTTTACCATTTTACAAACGAAGAAAATGAAGTATGAGGTCAAATAATTTGTCCAGGGTCACATAGCCAAATTTCAATCCCAAGCTATCTAGGTTCAAAGTTTATTCCCTTGACTACACATTGTACTGCCTCTTGATAAAGCCTCAGTAATGTGAAGCACAGAGAACCATAGAAGGCAGGGACGAGGTACAGAAATTGATTGAAAGTCTGTGAAAAGAGAAGTTAGACTTGCAAGTCCCTTCCCCAAATGAATAAATCAACCTGGCATATCTCCCTACCCTGGCAGGAGACCAGACATTTGATCAAAAGAAAAATTGAGCCCTAAAGGCCAAAGCACAGATAAATTAGGTCCTGTGGTAGCTGGAGAGAAGGGCCAAGTGAAAACAGGAAAGTTAAGTGAGTGTCTACTTACTGAATGGTGAGGCCTTTGGCCCCCATGTCCTGTTCAGCTTAGAGTACTTGGATAGTCAGGCAGTCATACCTGCCTCTCTTACCCAAGAGAAGGGACTGGAGAATCTGACCAGCTTCAGAGAAGAGAACTACAAATACTGATACTTTGGGATCCCCAGCAAACTGGTCAAGTAACCCCCCTATTACTCTACAGTGAAGCCACCAACCAACAAATTCCATCCATTTTACACAGAGCTTCCAATTGACTTTTTAGTAACTTACTGTTAAATATGAAGAGCTGCAAAATTTCACCAAATATTTGAAAAGAGATTCGACAATGAGAGATGACAAAAGAAACAAACAGAAAATTAAACTCACAGGAAATAAATTAGGAAATAGAAGAAAATTTTGAAATGATCATTACTATGAGAAGGGGACGACAGAGGATGAGATGGTTGCATGACATCATCAACTCAGTCAATGTGAGTTTAAGTAAACTCCAGGAGTTGCTGACGGACAGGGAGGCCTGGCGTGCTGCAGTCCATGGGGTTACAAAGAGTCAGACATGACTGAGCAACTGAACAGAACTGAACTGAATTGATACTTAGATAAAAATAAACATTGCATTCATGAAATAAGACTAGGATGCTTTCTTTTTTTAAAAAAAAAGGAATAATAAAAGACTAAGAACTCGTGAAAATTAAACACATGAAAAAGAATATCTCCCATCTTACTAACAGTGAGGAGTGATGGCCAGTTTGGGTCCATAAGTGAAATGCTTGCAATTGGAGCTAAAGTCTGGGTGAAGCAACCTAACAGCCTTCCCATGCCTGCTGATATGATTATGCAGGGGAAAGATAATACCATGTTAGTGATAATCCCCTGACAGGAAAAAATGGAAATACTTATAATTAAGCCAGTGTTATTTTCATGAATAGATTATTCTTGAAAAAAAAAATAAATTAAAATAAATTAAAAAAATAAAAATAAAAAATAAACACGATAGCCGAAAGAATCAACAAAACGTTTGGAAATTAAAGAAATAGAACAAAAAGAGTTTGACAACAGAAGAGATAAGGAAACTGAAAAAAAAAAAAAAAAAAAAACAATCCAGGAGATCTAACGTCCAAACAATGTGAGTTTCAGAAAGAGAATGCAAAAAAAAAAAACCTTCCATGGCTGCCGCTGCTGCTGCTGCTGCTGCTGCTGCTGCTAAGTCGCTTCAGAGCTAAAGAATACATATTTCCAGTTTATAAAGGCTTATCAAGGGTGGAGCAAAATGGATTTAAAAAACAAAAAACTATGTCAAGGGGCATCATTAAGAAACTTCAGAACACTAGAAGACTAAAAAAAAAAGTATGCTCAGGCTCCCAGGGGAAAATAATGGTATTATATAAGGGATTGAGAGAGTATTGAAATAACATTAAATTTCTCAAAAACAAACACTAGAAACTAGAATATGAAACAGCAATGCCTTAAAATTTCTGTAAGAAAATTTTTTTCAACCAAGAAGTCTTTATCCAGAGAACTACCAATCAATTGTGAAGGCAAAATTAAGGCATATTGAGACTTGTAAAGTCTTTTTAAAAAATTACTTCCCGTATCTCTTTTCCAGGAGGCTACTACAGGATATATGCCACCAAAATGAGGGAGTTAAAAAAGAGAGAGAGAAACTTGGGATTGGAAAATAGGAGATAAAACAAAGGAGAGAGGCAAAGAGAATCCCACGATGATTATAAAAAGGAATCATAGAACTGAGAAAGTAGCATTGACATAGGTACATGTGTGCATGTTCAGTCATATCTGCTTCTTTGTGACCCCATAGACTGTGGCCCACCAAGCTCCTCTGTCCAGGGAATTTTATATGCAGGAATACTGAAGAGGGTTGCCATTTCCTTCTCCAGAGGATCTTCCTAACCCAGGGATCGAACCCACGTCTTTTGCATCACCTGCATTGGCAGGCAGACTCTTTACCACTGCACCACCTGGAGAGCCCGAATATATGTATAGTTAGTTAGTTCAGTCGCTCAGTCATGCCCAACTCTTTGCAACCCCATGGACTGCAGCACGCTAGGCTTCTCTATCCATCACCACTCCCATAGCTTGCTCAAACTCATGTCCATCGAGTCTGTGATGCCATCCAACCATCTCTTCTTCTGTCATCCCCTTCTCTTCCTGCCTTCAGTCTTTCCCAGCATCAGGGTCTTTTCCAACGAGTCAGTTCTTCGCATCAAGTGGCCAAAGTATTGGAGCTTCAGCTTCAGCATCAGTCCTGCCAATGAACACTCAGGACTGATCTCCTTTAGGATTGACTGGCTTGATCTCCTTGCAGTCCAAGGGACTCTCAAGAGTCCTCTCCAATACCACAGTTCTAAAGCATCAATTCTTCAGCACTCAGCCTTCTTTATAATCCAACTCTCACATCCATACATGACTACTGGAAAAACCATAGCTTTGGCTAGATGGACCTTTGTCAGCAAGGTAATGTCTCTGCTTTTTAATATGCTGTCTAGGTTGGTCATAACTTTTCTTCCAAGGAGCAAGCGTCTTTTAATTTCATGGCTGCAGTCACCATCTACAGTGATTTTGAAGCCCCAAAAAATAAAGTCTGCCACCATTTCCATTGTTTCCCCATCTATTTGCCATGAAGTGATGGGACCGGATACCATGATCTTAGCTTTCTGAATGTTGAGTTTTAAGCCAACTTTTTCACTCTCCTCTTTCACTTTCATCAAGAGGCTTTTTAGTTCCTCTTCACTTTCTGCCATAAGGGTGGTGTCATCTGCATATCTGAGTTTATTGATATTTCTCCCGGCAATCTTGATTCCAGCTTGTGCTTCATCCAGCCTAGCGTTTCTGCATATAAGTTAAATGAGCAGGGTGGCAACATACAGCCTTGAAGTATTCCTTTCCCGATGTGGAACCAGTCTGTTGTTCCATGTCCATGTTGCTTCTTGACCTGCACACAGATTTCTCAGGAGGCAGGTAAGGTGGTCTGGAAATCCCATCTCTTAAAGAGTTTTCCACAGTTTATTGTGATCCACACAGCCAAAGGCTTTGGAGTATTCAATGAAGCAAAAGTAGATGTTTTTCTGAAACTTTTTTGCTTTTTCAATGATCCAACAGATGTTGGAAATTTGATCTCTGGTTCCTCTGCCTTTTCTAAAACCAGCTTGAACATCTGCAAGTTCATGGTTCACATATTGTTGAAGCCTGGCTTGGAGAATTTTGAGCATTACTTTGCTAGCGTGTGATATGAGTGCAATTGTGCAGTAGTTTGAACATTCTTTGGCATTGCCTTTCTTTGGGACTGGAATGAAAGCTGACTTTTTCCAGTCCTGTGGCCACTGCTGAGTTTTCCAAATTTGCTGGCATATGGAGTACAGCACTTTAACAACACCATCTTTTAGGATTTAAAATAGCTTAACTGAAATTCCATCACCTTCACTAGCTTTGTTCGTAGTGGTGCTTCCTACTGCCCACTTGACTTCACATTCCAGGATGAAGGTGAGTGATCACACCATCATGGTTATCTGGGTCATGAAGATCTTTTTTGTATATTTCTTCTATGTTTTCTTGCCACCTTTTCTTAATATCTTCTGCTTCTGTTAGGTCCATACCATTTCTGTCCTTTATTGTGTTCATCTTTGCATGAAATGTTCCCTTGGTATTATAAGTATATTCCCTTGGTATTATATTATTCCCTTGGTTCCCTTGTTCCCTTGGTAATATATGTACAACATCATATTCATGATGTCATACAGCAGAAACTAACATAACATTGCAAAGCAATTATATTTCAATAAAAAGCTGGGGGGTCGTAGGATAGCATGTACAAAAATTGAAAGAGAATGAAGGGCTCCAGGACTTATGTCTTCAGGAGAATAAATGGAACAGATAGATTATCTGATATACTTGATAATGTAGAAACTAATGGTACAGAGAACTAAACAAATGAAAAAACTATTAATATCTCCAGTAAGGAAAGTATGTACAAGACAGGAAATATAGTACACTTAGCTTAGCACCACAGGACTGGAAAAGGTCAGTTTTCATTCCAATCCCAAAGAAAGGTAATGCCAAGGAATGCTCAAACTACTGCACAATTGCACTCATCTCACATGCTAGTAAAGTAATGCTCAAATTTTTCCAAGCCAGGCTTCAGCAATACGTGAACCGTGAACTGCCTGATGTTCAAGCTGGTTTTAGAAAAGGCAAAGGAAGCAGAGATCAAATTGCCAACATCCACTAGATCATGGAAAAGGCAAGAGAATTCCAGAAAAACATCTATTTCTGCTTTATTGACTATGCCAAAGCCTTTGACTGTATGGATCACAATAAACTGTGGAACATTCTGAAAGAGATGGGAATACCAGACCACCTGACCTGTCTCTTGAGAAATCTGTATGCAGGTCAGGAAACAACAGTTAGAACTGGACATGGAACAACAGACTGGTTCCAAACAGGAAAAGGAGTCCGTCAAGGCTGCATATTGTCACCCTGCTTATTTAACTTCTATGCAGAGTACATCATGAGAAACACTGGGCTGGAGGAAGCACAAGCTGGAATCAAGACTGCCGGGAGAAATATCAATAACCTCAGATATGCAGATGACACCATCCTTATGGCAGAAAGTGAAGAGGAACTAAAAGCCTCTTGATGAAAGTGAATGTGGAGAGTGAAAAAGTTGGCTTAAAGCTCAACATTCAGAAAACAAAGATCATGGCATCTGGTCTTATCACTTCATGGGAAATAGATAGGGAAACAGTGGAAACAGTGTCAGACTTTATTTTGGGGGGCTCCAAAATCACTGCAGATGGTGATTGCAGCCATGAAATTAAAAGACACTTACTCCTTGGAAAAAAAGTTATGACCAACCTAGATAGCATATTGAAAAGCAGAGACATTACTTTGCCAACTAAGGTCCATCTAGTCAAGGCTATGGTTTTCCTGTGGTCATGTATGGATGTGAGAGTTGGACTGTGAAGAAGGCTGAGCACCGAAGAATTGATGCTTTTGAACTGTGGTGTTGGAGAAGACTCTTGAGAGTCCCTTGGACTGCAATGAGATCCAACCAGTCCATTCTGAAGGAGAGCAGTCCTGGGTGTTCTTTGGAAGGAATGATGCTAAAGCTGAAGCTCCAGTACTTTGGCCACCTCATGTGAAGAGTTGGCTCATTGGAAAAGACTCTGATGCTGGGAGGAATTGGGGGCAGGAGGAGAAGGGGACGACAGAGGATGAGATGGCTGGATGGCATCACTGACTCAATGGACATGAGTCTGAGTGAACTCCAGGAGTTGGTGATGGACAGGGAGGCCTGGCGTGCTGCGATTCATGGGGTCGCAAAGAGTCGGACACGACTGAGCGACTGAACTGACTGGACTTCCCTGGTGGCTCAGACGGTAAAGCATCTGCCTACAATGCGGGAGACCTGGATTCAAACCCTGAGTTGGGAAGATCTCCTGGAGAAGGAAATGGCAACCCACTCCAGTATTCTTGCCTGGAAAATCCCATGGATGGAGGAGCCTGGTAGGCTACAGTCCATGGGGTCACAAAGAGTCAGACACAACTGAGCGACTTCACTTTCACTTAGCTTAGCAGTAGCCAATACTTAGAATAATTCATAACCTGAATTTTGATTTAGTCAAAAGGTATATGTTAACTAAATAAGGGAGAGGAAAATAGGTGTCTAGGGTGATAGAAGAGATGAATACTCATCTTCCACAATAGGGATTTAAAAGAAAATGCCTAAAGCTGATAAATCAAAAAGAATCAGTATAAGCTGAATTTCCTTAATTTTTTTTAATCATGTGTTTCTGTGCGGACTGCAAGTTACTTAACAAATATTTACCTATGTGTTTGGTGTCTTGCCGGGCACTGAAGATAAATAAATAAGCAGAATAAAAGCTTTACCCTTAAAGAAATAGCTCAGAACACAGGTGAGGGAAAAGACAAAAAACCAAGTAGCTATCAAATAGATGAAAAGTGCTATAATAGAGAAATATGGTGGGCATAACGGGAGAAGAAAGGAGGGCATTGCTAGCTTTGCCTTGGGAGGAGGAAAAGGGAAGGAAGAGCTTTTCAGGCAAATGGAATTGATGTGAAAAGAGTTAGAGGTACCAGCAAATTTCCTTTGTCGTGTCTGCTAATGCTAGAAGGTAGGATGTGTAGAATCTGGACTTCCTCAATTTTGTTCAGTTTTATTTGGGTCGGGTCAAGTTTAGGGGCATTCTGTGGACATTTTCAAGTCTCAGAAAGGTACCTGCTATTAAAATCCAGCTGATGTCCTGTCTTTGAGGTAGAAAGAAAGCACATAGCTATAGATGGCACAGTGTCATTAATAGGAAGGCCAGGAAAACAATAAAGTGTTTGAAGTTTTTTGGTACATATATCCTCTTACAGTCTCTGTGTCCCATTTGCCCTGTGTGGAAGACCACTGAATTGTAAGCAGAGTTTCTGACTTTCCAAATATGCTTTCATCCAAGCCTCTCCAAGCAAAACTGGCAGAATTTAATCATCTTTCAAAATATTATGCCTGTTGGTAAACAGACATTAGCTATGAGAATAAGCACTAGCCCACATGTTCCTTGGTTCCCTTTCCTCCATCCTCACTATAATTATCCTAGTTCAGGTGTTGATATCAAACATGACACCTGATTCCTGACTTCCTTCTCTTTGCCTCCAGCCTCTTCCATTCAGTCCATTTCTCCTTGGCACCAGATTAACTGTTTCTGAAACACAGACCTAATCATGGCATTTCTTTGATTTAAAAAAAGAACAAGAAAGAAAAGCAATTTTAATGCCTCCCCATAGCCTACAAGATCAAGTCCAGACTCTTCTGTCTAGCTTCCTGGCCGCAAACTACATTTCTAGCACCCTTTTCTATCATTCTTCTTTCATCATCTCCCTCTACTTCCTACCACACACACACCTATGCACAATGTTCTTTCTCTAAATTTCCCTAAACTTCTCTGAAATCTTATTCTTAGAACATGGTGAACTTTCATGCCATCAAATATTAGCATGTGTTTTTCTCTCTTGAATGTCCTTTGGCATAGGAATCTTCTTATCTTAAGGCCTAATTCAAATGTCTCTACTTATGGTTAAGAGCATGATGTCTGATTCACCAGGATCTAACCCAGGATTACTAAATGTGTGACTTGAACAAGTTACCTAACCTCACTTTGCTTTAGAAATAAAAGTGGAAAATAATAGTACCTGCTTCATAGGGTGAGATATAAATAGCACATGTAAAACACCTAGAACAATAGCAGGTACATAGTTTGAGCTCAATGAATGTTAGCTCCAGTTTAAATAATAATAAATGAATAATTAATGAACAAAATTAAATGTCCTTTTTCATTTATCCAAGGAAAATTGATCATTTCTTCAACTTCCGCCAAGGAAAATTAATCATAAGCAATTCATATTGCCTGTGACATTTACTTTCAGATTTCTTCTACTTTATACAATATCAGTCATATAGAATATATTCAAAATGATTTTTTAAATAAAGTAATATTAACTTCTGAAGTTTTTAAAAATATTGTTTCAAACAATATTTTATACCTAAATATTGTTAGGAAGTGACTTAGCAGCAGCAGCAGCAGCGATTCATATCCTGAATCAGCCACCTACTAATAATGTGATCTTGTGTGTGTGCTCAGTCGCTTCGTGTCCAACTCTTTACAACCTTATGGACTGTAGCCCGCCAGGCTCCTCTGTCCATGGGATTCTCCAGGCAAGAATACAGGAATGGGTTTCCATGCTTTCCTCCAGGGGATCTTCCTGACCCAGGGATCGAACTCATGTCTCCTGCATTGCAGGTGAGTTCTTTACCCACCGAGCCACCTGGGAAGCCCAATGTGATCTTGGGCAAATGACAAAACCTCAGTTTCTATGTGTTTAAAAGGAAGAAAAACATAATTTATCTGACAGAGGATTCAATGGTAATTTTCCTTCAGAGGTTTCCCAGGGTCTGCAGACAAAGCCTAAAACTTTCGGCTAGGTACACAAGTCTCTCCAACATCTGGCCTTTGTCTACCTTTCCAGCTTTGTCTACCACACTCTTCCTTGTACTTGCTACTTCAATGATTCTAAAATGCTTGCATTTCGGGTTTGTCCAGGTTTTTGCATTTTTGTACATGCTGTTCATTCTGCCTAAAGTGTCCTTCCCTTCCCTTCTGCTTACCTAGTTCTTCATCCTTCAAAGCTCATTGAAATATTTATTGAATACCTAACAATATATGTTCTGTGTTCCTCTGGTCATTCTACAGATGTCTAAATGCCATTTGGTATAGTCCAACTGCCTTCAACTGCATCCAAACTGAAAATCAGAGCTATTGAGACTCTTATAGTTCACCCAACCTAACGCAACACTGCTCAAGCTGAAGAAGTAGTACTAGAGAGAAGAGACTGACTCAAGGTCATGGAAATCTCAATTATTTACTGCTGTGTAACTGTAATTATCCCAGAGTTCAGCAGCTTAGATAACAACCTTATTATTTCTCAAAATTTTGTGAGTCAGGAATCCAGTCAGAGCTAGAATAGTTGCTTTTTCTTCTCCACATGGATTCAAGTGAGATCACTCAGTGATAATTTGTGGCCAGAGGGCAGATGGTAACAGATTAAAGATGGCTGTAAATTCTTTGATCCTCAATTGAGCTTCACTCAGTGCTTTGAACCTTGGCTTCATTTGGCCCCCTCTTCCCTTCCTTAAGGCTTCCCTGGTAGATTAGCTGGAAAGAATCTGCCTGCAATGCAGAAGACCCCGGTTCGATTCCTGGGTCAGGAAGATCCCCTGGAGAGGAGAGAGGCTACCCACTCCAGTATTCTTGAGCTTCCTTGGTAGCTCAGCTGGTAAAGAATTCGCCTGCTGAGAATTGCGGTAGACCTGGGTTCAGTCCCTGGGTTGGGAAGATCCCCTGAAGAAGGGAAAGGCTATCCACTCCAGTATTATTGCCTGGAGAATTCCATGGGGTTACAAAGAGTCAGACATTCACTTTCACTTTCACTTTCAGATAGTTTCAATGTGATCTCTTTGCTAGAGTACATGCTAAGTCACTTCAGTTGTGTCTGACTCTTTGAGACCCCGTGGACTGTAGCCCGATGGTCTCCTTTGTCCAGAGGCTTCTCTAGGCAAAAATACTGGAGTGGGTTGCCATTTCCTTCTCCAGGGGATCTTCGCTACCCAGGGATCGAAACGGAGTCTCCTGCAGCTCCTGCATTACAGGCAGATTCTTTACCACTGAGCCACCAGGGAAGCCCAAATAATAAAGGCATCTCATACACGCTAAGTCACTTCAGTCAAGAGTATGTGGAATCTTAGGGCTCAAAGAGAAAATGTTCCCAGAAGACAGGAAGTGGGAATTACCAGTCTCTTAAGACTTGGGCTTGGGAACTAGCACAGTGTCACCTCCATAGTATCTTCTTGGTCAATACAATCATAGAGCCCATCCAGACTCCAGGGAAGGACACACAGACCCCATCTGTCACTGGGAGGAGGATCAAAGAATTTACAGCCGTCTTTAATCTGTTACCATCTGCCCTCTGGCCACAAATTATTTACATTCTTCCCACAGCACAATACATTCACCTCCTCAAAGGACCTGCCCCTCCAAACTCAGCCTATTATAGCATCAGACTCAGGGTCAACATCCATGATCTCACCATCTGAATAAGTTCCAGGCGTGGATGAATATCCTCAGATGTAGTTCCTAGGGTGTAGTTTCTTTAGCATTGTTCTTTTCCATTGAAGATCTCTGAAACGAAAAAGTTACCTTCCCCACATACACCCAACTATTGATTATAACGGTGAGCAGGCATAAAGTAACTGCTGCAGACATTCTGTTCAAAGGAGGGTGGTGGTTGTGGTGGTAGAAGGAACAGAAGTACAAAGCAGTCACTGGTACTTAGAAATTCTGAAATCTAGCCAAACACTTGATGCCAGTTCTTTCATTAAGGCCTACTTCTGCTCCCTGGGAATGAGTCTCTGTGACTTTTGGTTCTGCCCTCTGAGTCACCCTTCTTTTTCCATAAGAAATAGCCCATTTTTATAGTTGAATAGTTTTTTCAGCCTGCTCTCTGCCTGTAGTAGACTGGGAGTCCAAAGACTTCTTTTCATTTCATACTGCCTCTGTCAGTTTCAGGCCAAGCTAACGTAATCCTTTTAAAATTTAGGGGATTTCCTGTGTATCGAATTATACTCTACTCCATTATCCAAAACACACACACACAAATCTTTCAGATAGTATTTCTCGACCTTGGTCCCCCTGTGAACCTGCTGTGGAATGACACCGTTAAGACTCTTAGAAACCCTACTATTTAACACAGAGTATCCCTAAGGCACAGCTTTGAGATCCTCAGAAAAAATTTATTTCCACTAAGAATAACTTTGAAAGCATCTATGAGACACTGCCTTAAATCTTTCTGACCTACACTGTTGGTGAGAATGTAAATTGGTGCAGCCATATGGAAAACAGTATTGAGTTTCTTCAAAAAAATAAGAATAGAGCTATAATATGATCCAGCTAGTCTACTTCTGGGTATATATCCAAAGAATGTGATAACAGTAATTAGAAAAGATATACATACCCCTATGTTCACCATAGCATTATATACAAGAGCTAAGATATGGAAACAACCTAAGCGCCAATCAACAGATGAATGGGTAAAGAAGATGTGGTGTGTGTGTGTGTATACATACACACAGACACACACAGACACAGATGCACACACAGAGAGAAATACTACTCAGCCAGAAAAAGACAAAACCTCTATTTGCCATAACATGAGTGAATCTTGAGGGTATTAGGCCAAGTGAAATAAGTTAGAGAAAAACAAATACTTTACGATTTCATTCATATGTGGAGTATAAAAAATATAAAACTAAACAAAAACAAACACATAGGTACAGAGAACAAAGCAGTGGTTTCCAGAGAGGAAGGGGGGTGGGAAGGGTGAAATGAGTAAAAGGGATCAACTGTATGGTGCTAAATGGAAACTAAACTTTTGATAAGCGTGCTGTAGTGTATATAGAAGTTGAAATATAATATTGTACACATGACTGTTATAAACCAATGTTACCTCAATTAAAAGATATCTTTCTGAAGTCTTAAAAAAAGATCTTACAGTTGCATCTTTGGCTTGTTTTTACCTGGTGATGTCATTTTGTCAGCAACACCTTACATTTGATCTTTACCATGAGGCCATTCTTTACTTTTGAGACTCTTGTGCTGCTTGGAAATACTATCCTGGGTTCTTCTTTAGTTTACTTCTCTCTTCTAATATTTAATTATAAATAACTACAAGAAGCCAGTTGACACTTTGGACTTTCTGTCTAGAAACCCCCCAACTAGATCCTCAAGTTCATTAGGTACCTTTCTATTTTCCATGTTGCCATAGGTAACCTTGTTTTCAAACCTTCCTCTGGCTTCCAATAACAATTTCTTGACTGTTCTGAAAGTGATCTCCAACACCTCCTCCAGATCTTTCTAGCTTTCACTAACAGACTCCTCAAGGTCCTTCAAGTCACTACCCATTTCCAGTCTCAAAATTAATGTCACATATTTGGGGTTTGGGTTACAGAAGTGCCCAATTACCAGTTATCAGCTTCTGTTGTGGTTGCCAGTTGTTCCCTAACAAACTGTCTCAAAGCTTAGTAACTTAGAAAAAAAAAATCATTTGTCTCTCAATTTTGTGTGTCAATATTTGAGGTAAGGCTTGAATAACCAGTTCTCAGCCCCATATGAAATGAACTGGGGTCAGCTGATGGTATTTAGCTAGAAGTTGAGCTGATCTGAAGGATCCAAGATAGCTTCACTCACATGACTGAGACATTAGCAAGACTAGACTTATCCTTCTCTTGAAGGCCTTCTCTTTGTTCCTCTCTTGAAGGCTGGGCTCATTCAAGCCCTTCTCTTCTGCATGTAGTCTCAAATCCTGTTCATGAAGTATGTCCAGACATGTTGTCAAACATCTTATATGACACCCAAGAAATTCAAGAATCAGTGTTCCAAGAAAAAGGAAGTGGAAGCTTCCAGTTTTTCAGTCCTGAGTTTGGAAACTGTCAATTTTTGCCATATTTTATTTATTAGCTAGAGAAAGGCAATGCGAAAGAATGCTCAAACTACAGCAAAATTGCGCTCATCTCACACACTAGTAAAGTAATGCTCAAAATTCTCCAAGACAGCAATACATGAACTGTGAAATTCCAGGTGTTCAAGCTGGTTTTAGAAAAGGCAGAGGAACCAGAGATCAAATTGCCAACATCCGCTGGATCATAGAAAAAGCAAGAGAGTTCCAGAAAAACATCTATTTCTGCTTTATTGACTATGCCAAAGCCTCTGACTATGTGGATCACAACAAACTGTGGAAAATTCTGAAAGAGATGAGAATACCAGACCACCTGACCTCCCTCTTGAGAAATCTGTATGCAGGTCAGAAAGCAACAGTTAGAACCAGACATGGAACAATAGACTGGTTCCAAACCAGGAAAGAAGTCAAGGATGTATATTGTCACCCTGATTATTTAACTTCCATGAAGAGTACATAATGAGAAATGCTGGGCTGGATGAAGCACAAGCTGGAATCAAGATTGCCAGGAGAAATATCAACAACTTCAGATATGCAGATGACACCACCCTTAAGGCAGAAAGTGAAGAAGAAGCCTCTTGATGAAAGTGAAAGGAAAGAGTGAAAAAGTTGGCTTAAAGCTCAACATTCAGAAAACTAAGATCATGGCATCCAGGCCCATCACTTCATGGCAAATAGATGGGGAAACAGTGACAGACTTTATTTTTGGAGCTCCCAAATCATTGCAGATGGTGACTGCAGCCCTGAAATTAAAAGACGCTTACTCCTTGAAAGAAAAGGTATGACCAAATTAGACAGCATATTAAAAAGCAGAGACATTACTTTGCCAACAAGGTCCATCTAGTCAAGGCTATGGTTTTTCCAGTAGTTATGTATGGATGTGAGAGTTGGACTATAAAGAAAGTTGAGTGCTGAAGAATTGATGCTTTTGAACTCTAGTGTTGGAGAAGACTCTTGAAAGTCCTTTGGATTGCAAGGAGATCCAACCAGTCCATCCTAAAGGAAATCAGTCTTGAATATTCATTGAAAGGACTGAAGTTGATGCTGAAGCTCCAATATTTTGGCTACCTGATGCGAAAAGTGACTCATCTGAAAAGACCCTGATGCTGGAAAATATTGAAGGCAGCAGGAGAAGGGGATGACAGAGGATGAGATGGTTGGATGGCATCACTGACTCAATGGATATGAGTTTGAGTAAACTCCAGGAGTTGGTGATAGACATGGAGGCCTGGCATGCTGCAGTCCATGAGGTCACAAACAGCTGGACACAACTGTGCAACTAAACTGAACTGAACTGACTGAAAGCAGTTAGAGGGTCTGCTCAGATACAAAGGGAAAGGATATGAATATCATCTCAATAGAAGGAGCATCAAAGAATTTGTGGCCATATTTAATCTGCCACATAAAAAAGTGAAGTCACTCAGTCGTGTCCAACTCTTTGCAGCCCCATAGACGGTGGCCTACCAGGCTCCTCTGTCCGTGATATCTTCCAGGCAAGAGTACTGGAGTGGGTTGCCATTTCCTCCTCCAGAAAGTTAACAGCAAAACAAAAAGTTGAATCCAGATCTTCTGCCTCCAGATGCATGCATGAGTCATAGCACTCATTCATTCATTCATGATTCAGCAAGCATTTCTGAAATGTCCCTGTCTGTTAGATACCATATTAGATGCTGAGACGGGATATAAACATTGAAAAGGTATAAACTCTATTCTAGAATAACCCATAGTCTAATGAGATCAGTAGATATGTTAACAGATAATGTTAAATGCTATTAGAAAATGAAATTATTAGTTGCTCAGTCGTTTGTCCGACTCTTTGAGACCTCATGGACTGTAGCCCTCCAAGCTCTTCTGTTCATGGAATTCTCCAGGCAAGGATACTGGAGTGGATTGACATTCTCTTTTCCAGGGAAGAATCTGGGTCTCCTGCGTTACAGGCAGGTTATTTACCATCTTAGCCACCAGGGAAACCAGATGCTGTTAGAGAGTTATGCCAAATGCTAAGGGAACACCAAAGAGGGAGGAAATATCTACAGTCGGGTAGAGGGAGTATCAGCAGGCCTCCTAGAGAAGTGACTTTAGAGCTGAATTTTTTTTTTTTAAGTCTTCCTTTTTTCTAAGGCCTCCTCAGACAATCATTTTGCCCTTTTGCATTTCTTTTTCTTTGTTATGGTCTTGATCTCTGCCTCCTATACAATGTCACGAACCTCCATCCATAGTTCTTCAGGCACTCTGTCTATCAGATCTAATCCCTTGAATCTATTTGTCACTTCCACTATATAACCATAAGGGATTTGACTTAGGTCATACCTGAATGATCTACTGGTTTTCCCTACTTTCTTCAATTTAAGACTGAATTTGGCAATAAGGAGTTCATGATATGAGCCACAGTCAGCTCCCGGTCTTGTTTTTGCTAACTGTACAGAGTTTCTCCATCTTTGGCTGCAAAGAATATAATCAATCTGATTTCAGTATTGACCATCTGGTGATGTCCATGGGTAGAGTCTTCTCTTGTGTTGTTGGAAGAAGGTGTTTGCTATGACCAGTGCGTTCTCTCGGCAAAACTCTGTTAGCCTTTGCCTTGCTTCATTCCGTACTCCAAGGCCAAATTTGACCATTACTCTAGGTATCTCTTAACTTCCTATTTTTGCATTCCAGTCCCCTATAATGAAAAGGACATCTTTTTGGTGTGTTAGTTCTAAAAGGTCTTGTAGGTCTTCATAGAAACCGTTCAACTTCAGCTTCTTCAGCATTACTGGTTGGGGCATAGACTTGGATTACTGTGATAATGAATGGTTTGCCTTGTAAATGAACAGAAATCATTCTGCTGTTTTTGAAATTGCATCCAAGTACTGCATTTCAGACTCTTTTGTTGACTATGATGGCTACTCCATTTCCTCTAAGGGATTCCTGCCCACAGTACTACAATGGTCATCTGAGTTAAATTCACCCATTCCAGCCCGTTTTACTTCACTGATTCCTAAAATGTCAGTGTTCACTCTTGCCATCTCCTGATTGATGAACCTAACATTGCAGGTTCCTATGCAATATTGTTCTTTAAAGCATCAGACTTTACTTCCATCACCAATCACATCCACAGCTAGGTGTTGTTTTTGCTTTGGCTCCCTCTCTTCATTCTTTCTGGAATTATTTCTCCACTGATCTCCAGTAGCATATTGGGCAACTACCGATCATGGGATCCAGTCCCATCACTTCATGGCAAGTAGATGGGGAAACAGTGGATGACTTTATTTTGGGGGGCTCCAAAATCACTGCAGATGGTGACTGCAGCCATGAAATTAAAAGACACTTACTCCTTTAAAGGAAAGTTATGACCAACCTAGACACCATATTAAAAAGCAGAGACATTACTTTGTCAACAAAGGTCTGTCTAGTCAAGGCTATGGTTTTCCAGTAGTCATGTGTGGATGTGAGAGTTGGACTATAAAGAAAGCTGAGCACCAAAGAATTGATATTTTTGAACTGTGGTGTTGGAGAAGACTCTAGAGAGTCCCTTGGACTGCAAGGAGATCCAACGAGTCCATCTTAAAGGAAATCGGTCCTGAATGTTCATTGGAAGGACTAATGCTGAAACTAAAGCTCCAATAATTTGGTCACCTGATGAGAAGAACTGACTCATTGGAAAAGACCCTGATGCTGAGAAAGACTGAAGGCAGGAGGAGAAGGGGATGACAGAGGATGAGATAGTTGGATGGCATCACTGACTCAAGGGACATGAGTTTGAGCAAGCTACAGGATTTGGTGATGAACAGTGAAGTCTGGCTTGCTGCAGTCCATGGGATCACAAAGAGTCAGACATGACTGAGTGCCTGAACTGAATTTCTTTTTTTATTACTTTGCCCAAGTATTTTATTTTTTAATTAATTTAATTGGAGAATACTTTACAATATTGTGATGCCATCAACATGAATCAGTCACAGGTATGCATGTGTCCCCCTCATCCTGAACCCCCCTTCCCACCTCCCTCTCCACCTTATCCCTCTGGGTTATCCCAGAGCACTGGCTTAGAGTGCCCTGCTCTATGCATCAAACTTGCACTAGTCATTTGTTTTACATATGGTAATGGGCCTGGCATGCTGCGATTCATGGGGTCACAAAGAGTCAGACACGACTGAGCGACTGAACTGAATGTATATGTTTCAATGGTATTCTCTCAGATCATCCCACCCTCGCCTTCTCTCAGTGAGTCCAAAAGTTGTTCTTTACATCTATGGCTCCTTTCCGGCCCTGCATGTAGGATCATTGGTACCATCTTTCTAAATTCCATATATATGCATTATTATACAGTATTTGTCTTTCTCTTTCTGACTTACTTTACTCTGTATAATAGGTTCCAGGTTCATCTACCTCATTTGAACTGACTCATATGCATTCCTTTTTATTAGAACTGAGTTTTAAAAGCTAAAGAGAATTTCCTAAGAAGACAAGACAGTGAAAGACTTTCTAGGCATGGGCTGAGAAGAGGTGGGGTGAGGAAACATGGAATGTCTGGGGAACGATGAGGGGTTCACATGATTGAGGTGGAAAATGTGAGCAGTAGAAACCTGAAATTATTTTAATGTTTCTTCTTGAGGTAGTCAGAAAGGTATAGGGAGAAGGGGATTGGAGACTTCATTTCAACCTAATGTTTTTCCTATTGATTCTAAGAGTTGTGACTCCAGAGCTTTTCTTTGTTTCTATTTGCAACCCTGCCACCCCATTTCTTCATTAAATCACAGCAATAGGACTAGAGGAAGATAAGACTATTTAATGTTCTGTATTTACATCCAGTAGCATTTAAACTTCTGTCTTCCAACAGAGTGCAAGTCTGGGTAATGGACTGTGTGTCATAAATGTTATTCATGCCTCTTCATATGATTCTCTGAAGACTACATATTAAGCCCAACCTTAATCCTTACTGGAATAGAGATTGATATGGTTCAACAAAGAGGTTATTTTACTTGGCATCAGACTCCAACATGCTAAGTCAAAGACCTATTCCAATACCCATCCCCTGCAATGCCTATGTGAAAATCAGAAAAAAAGTACATCCCCTGGGTACATACAGCCCTACACTAGGTTTCAGTGGCTTGGAGAATAGAGCAGGGTCTGAATTTCAGCTGCCATTTGTTTTCTGCCTCAGGCACCTTTGTGACATGAACAAAATGTGTGACTCTATGTTCTGGCCCCGCCTGGTTATTGGTATTCTATTGTTAAATTCAGAACACAGCCTCTGGACACAAACCAAGGAAGTTAGTTTCTGTCCCCTTCTCCCCACATCTTTTAATTATAACATTTTGTGATTTACTGTTCAAACACTAAGCAAATCTTCCTCCTTCTGTCTTTATTTTTCTGTCTGAAAGCTCCAGAGACTGTTCCTTCCTATATGGAATATAGAGCTCCATTTGTCAGGAATAAGTTTGGCAAGCATAATACTCTATCCATACTTTTCATCTGACTTAGGAAAATGATGGGTTTTTTAAATTTTTTTTTCAGTGAATAAATCATTTTGAAACACTAATACCAGAAATAAAAAGAAAGAGGGAGAGAAAACGTTGCCGACAACCCTGTCTCCTATCATAATAACTGTTCTCATTTCTCCATATAACCTTGGTGACGTTGTCTCCAAATTCCTAAATTCCAAACTCTGCCCTCATGTATGTCATTTTTTCATTGTTTTAATGAAAGAATACATTTCATTTTATTTTCTGTACTTTTTACTGAATAGTATTGGCCCCCCCCCCAAATTTCATGTTTCATTCATGCATATATCCAACAAATTTTACACAGTTCTTATTACTTGCCAGGCTCTATTTTAGATGACAAGGATTCAGTAACAAATACGCCAAAGACTTTATCCTGTGGATTTAATTCTAGTTAAAAAGACATACAACCAACAATGCATATATAGCAAAATGTCAGGTGCTATAAAGCAAATTAAAGCAAGGCAAAGGAATAGAGAACAATGTTGCAGGGAATGACCATTTTAGAAAATGCCTCTTGGAGTAGACACAATTACTTAATACTGATACCAAATTCAACCATTTAGATCATTGTTTCTGAGATTGCCTATCAGTGAAATACATATTTATGTTTTTATTAAAAGTTTCCTTTAGCATAAAACTCTGAAAGAGGACTACTAGCAGTTTTAGCTCCTGGTTTTTCCTAAAGATTATAATCACCACAATTCACATGTCAGAGGGCAAAATGTTAGCAAGAGAGAATTCTAGGAAGATGGCAAAGTAGAAAGCACCAGGATTCTATCTCCCCACCTGCCAACAGCTGCACTAGCAGAATCTGCCTCCTGTAACTATTTGCAACTCTGGAACCTATCGAAGACTTGCTGGCAACTTCCAGTGGAAGACTTGCTTCTGATCACAGAGGTGCAGACAAAGAAGCAGGCAGTCGTTGCTGCACCTCCCACCCCGTTGCAAGTGCCTACCCATACAGCAAAATTCCAGGGAATTTAAAGGGCTGCCATTACTATTCTCCCTCTCTTTTTCTCTGATGGAATTGAAGAGAGAAATAGAAGGTTCGATTCTGGGATTTATTTAGGGGTTTGGAATTTTCTCAAGTCGGCCATGAGGGAAAAAGAAACAAGCCACAGCAACATCTGAACCCTTGAAAAGATCCTGAAAGAAAGGGGGAAGGGAAAACAACAGCCATCAGCCCAACCACTTGTGTCTTCTGCCCCTTCCCACCTATCTCGCCCACCCAACCAGCCCACACTGCCTGGTACTTGAAATCTGTGGCTAAAGGACCATTACCACATAACTTCAAATATAATTAACCACCCTTCCTTCCGAAACCCACCCAAATTCACTCATTCAACACTTACTTTTTTTAATCTACTCAGAACTTTTTTCCTATGAGCCCCCTCCCTAAATGGAGTTGGGGAGGGGGGAATGTATGCTGAGTTGGCCTTTATTTTTTTAAAGAGACTTTTTGATCCAATGAGGCCCCCCCAAATAACTGAACTTTGGGTTCTGATTAGTTGTTTTATTTATTTTTTTTCCTCCAAAAGTTTAACCTCCTCCCCACCTGAGCCTGATAAAACCTTGATCATGCGTTTGGGTCCCATAGGCCTCAAAGAGAGTCCTTAAACTTAAGGATGCTGGATAGCTTCCTTAACTGAGATGGGGAACTCAAGAATATGGATGAGATTTTAAAGATATTCAGTCTGATGAAGGAAGCATGAGAGATGGTGAGTCATCACACTTATCTGAACATTCTGCTGCAGACTCATTCACCAGAAATATTAGTCAAGTTTATTGACGCTGGTAGTTACAAGTTTCTTAACAATTCGCTGACAAATTAAAAAACAACCAACAACATTCCCCTCTTGCAGCAAATTCTACTGACCCTGCAGCATCTCCACTCCCTGCAGACCATCTCAAGCAGAACAACACAGCCAAACTGGTGAAGCAACTGAGCAAGTCAAGTGAGAATGAAGAGCTCTGGAAATTGGCCTCAGTCCTTATCAGCGACTAGTCATCCACTCCCAGAGCAGTACACCACCCAGCCTGCTGAGAAAGATAAGAGAAACAGAAAGAAGAGGGAAAGAGTTAAACCACCCCTCCTGACCAACCGGTGATAGAAGTGAAGGCTGAGACTCAGGCTCAGGAGGCCCCAGAGAAGAGGGAGAAGTCTAAGTCTCTTATAACCCCAGTGTCCAGTCTCACACCAAGTTTCACTGGACTAGAGCTGGAGACCCCCATCTTTGGTGACTGTGAAGAATACCAGTGTAGTGGTGGTTTCGGACAAGTACAACCTTAAACCCGTCCCCCTCAAGTGTCAACACAACACCCAACGCCACCAAAGAGATCTAATAATCCTGCCACAGCCAATGGAAAGCCTGGGCTTTCTGGATGTGCTCAATTTATCTTCTGTTCCAGGCATCAAAATCAAGAAGAAGGTGCTGTCACCCACAGCTGCCAAGTCAAGCCCATTTGAAGGGAAAATAAGCACAGAACCAAGCACAGCCGAAACTTCTTCCCCAGAGCCAGTCAGCACCTCCTCCTTCTGAGGTTATGGACACAGAATGTCCAAGCCCCCAGTTTCCCCTGCTGAAGTCCCAGAGCTCATGGATACCACCTCTTTGGAGCCAGGAACTCTGGAAGCAAAGCCAATTGAGAGTACCAGAGATCCTAGTCAGCTGACTCGGAAAGGCAGGAAGAAGAAAGCTGTGATGTGGTCAGAGGGCAAACTGGGAGAGTATTTCTGTTTTGAACTGGATGAAACTGAATGAGCAAATGTGAGTAAGATCAAGGACTTTGGCAGGTCAGCTAAGTGAGAGATACCATCAGAGCGAACACATGTTTGAGATAGGCTGGCATCTGAGCCACAACACCATGGAGGAGAAGGTGCCCTGGATGCGCACCAGGCCCCTGGTGATGCTTTCGCCTCTCGTTATCCCTGAATGCAACAGGAGGTACATCCAGGCTGAGGAGGAGAAGCGAATCTTTCAGGAGCTCTTCCTGAACAAAGAAAGTCCTCATGAGCCTGATCCTAAGCCTTAGGAGCCTATTCTCCCCACCCAAACTCATCACCCTAGATGTGGATTGTTCCATGGATGAGACCCTAGAGCCTAAGGGGCCTGTGGTTCACCTGATGGGGAAGGCAGTTTGAAGTTGCCTCCTATTATGGCCAATTTTATTGGAAGCACAGGTGCTGGGAAGAGTCCCCAGGACCCTAGAGCAGGAGGCATCAATTTGCAGGAGAGCCTCTCCTCCATCGTGGGTAGACCTAACAGTTGGCCCTCGCAGGAAGGCCAAAGCAACCAGACTATTCAGACAAGATCAAGCAGATGCTGGTGCCACCTGGATTCAGGCCTGGTCCAATAGCCAGTGGTTTCTTACTGGAAGGCCCTGAGGGGCCCAAGGGCATGCAGCACATCCTCCCTGAACCTGGGAAACCTATGCCAGATCCCCATGGAGGACCTGGGTGTCCTGGTAGCCCAGAGGGTCCACGTCTGCTGTGTCCCCCACCCTCTTCTAGGGAGGGGGTGGTGATCCCTTCTGGGATGGCCCATGTGACACCATGCAGGGTGACCTGGTGTGGGGGAATCAGCATCAGGTCCTGGACCATACCATAGAGGCCATGGTGGCCAAGGAGGAAATGAACCTTCTCTTCCTCCAGTCTGAGGGGCCAGAAAAGCTTGTTCTGAAGGAGACTCCCAAATGAAGGAGGGCACCCTGGTGGGGGTATAGTTGGAGATGGTGGGCATCATCTCCACAAAGGCCCTGGCAGTGGCATGGGGGTGAAGGCAGTGGACATTGCCCCCATGAAGGCCCTGGTGGAAGAATGGATGCTGGTGGTAGACATTGGCCCCATGAAGGCTTTGGACATGGGGGACGGACCCCATGGCCACCAGCCTCATGATGTTCCTGGTTATTGAGGCCACAACCATTGAGGGCCACCCCCTCACGAACACCGTAGCCATGATGGTCCTGGCCATGAGAGGAATGTGGGGCCACTGAGAGCATGATGGAGGCCACAGCCATGGAGGAGACTGGAAACTTTCCCCCTAGGATCAGGAACAAGGTAAGTGTGGATGCCCACTTTCACCACTTCTATTCAACTTAGTACTGGAAGTTGTAGCCAGAGCAAGTAGGCAAGAAAAAAAAAATTGAAACCAATTTTCAACTGGATTTGAATTGAAACCAAATACAATCCTTTCCAAATTGGAAAGGATGAAATAAAAATATCTCTATTTGCAGATGGTATAATCTTATATGTATAAAATACTAAAGATTCCACAAAAAAGTCTGTTAGAACTAATTAATTAATTCAGAAAAAAAAATCAGGATACAAAGTCAACACAAAGTCAGTTGCATTTCTATGCACTAAGAACGAGCAATTTGAAAAGGCAATTATAAAAACAATCCTCTTACTATAGCATCATAAAGAATAAAATACTTAGGAATTAACTTAGGATGTTAAGCGCAATGAAAACTATAAAATATTGCTGAAAGAGATTAAATAAGACATAAATAAATGGAAACACCTCATATTTATGGAATGGAAGATTTAATATTGTTAAAAAATGACAATATTGCCCAAAACAATTTACAGATTCAATGTGATCCCTACCAAAATACCAACTACATTATTTTTTTTTTTGCAATATGAAAAAGCACACTAAAATTCATATGACATCTCAAGGGACCCCACAAACACAAAACAATTTTGAAAAACAAAACTGGAAGACTCACACTTTTTGATTTCAAAACTTACTACAAAGTTACAGTAATCAAAATAGTGTGATACTGGCATAAATACAGACATAAAGATCAGTGGAATAGAATATACAGCCCAGAAATAAACTATAACATATATGGTCAAGTGATTTTTGACAAAAGTCTCTAGACCATTCAATGGGGGAAGAACAAGCTTTTCAACAAGTGATTCTGGGGAAAATGGACATACATATGCAAAATAATGGAGTTAGACCTTCAGCTAACATCATATAAAAAAAAAAATTCTTCACGGATCAAGGGCCTAAATGTAAGACCTAAAACAATAAACTCTTAGAAGAAAATAGGACAAAAGCTTCATGACATTGAACTTGGAAATGATTTCCTGTCTATGACATTAAGGACATAAGTAACAAAAGAAAAATTAGACAAATAATACCTCATGAAAACTTTAAAACAGTATGCATCAAAAGTTAGAATAACAGTAAAAAGGAAAACCACAGAACAGGAGAATATATTAGCAAATCATTTATCTTTAAGGCATTAATATACAAAGTATACAGAGAGCTTTTAAAGCTCAACAATAAAAAAGCAACCTGATTCAAAAATAGGCACAGTAATAGATATTACTCCTAAGAAGATATACAAATAGCCAAGAAGCACATGAAAAGATGCTCAGCATCACTGATCGTTGCTGCTGCTGCTGCTGCTGCTGCTGCTGCTGCTGCTGCTACTGCTGCTAAGTCACTTCAGTCGTGTCTGACTCTGTGCGACCCCATTGACGGCAGCCCACCAAGCTCCCCCGTCCCTGGGATTCTCCAGGCAAGAACACTGGAGTGGGTTGCCATTTCCTTCTTCAATGCATGAAAGTGAAAAGTGAAAGTGAAGTCGCTCAGTCGTGTCTGACTCTTTGCTACCCCATGGACTACAGCCTACCAGGCTCCTCCATCCATGGGATTTTCCAGGCAAGAGTACTGGAGTGGGTTGCCATAGCCTTCTCCTCACTGATCGTTAGGAAAATGTAAATAAAGACTATAACGAGTTATGACCTCACACGCATTAGGATGGCTTCTATCAGAAAAACAGACAACAACTAATATTGGCAAGGATGTGGAGAAATTGGAACCCTTGTTCATGTTGATAACTGGAGGATTATTGTTTAGTAGGTGTAGGGTTTAAGTTTTACAGGATAAAAAGAGGTATGGGAATGGATAGTCGTGTTTAAAACCACTGAACTACCCATATAAAAAATGGTTAAGATGATAAATTTTATGTTACAAGTATTTTAGCACAATTTTTAAAATTTGAAAAAGAACATTATCAAAAGTCTAGATATGTTCAGTTTGCAGTTTCCCAGCATGTCATAACATTTCTCTCTACTACTATTTCATCCATGTTCTCCTGTCTGCCTGAGTCCTTGGTCATCAGTCCTCCCCAGCTGCTCCCAGTCATTCTATAAAACTCAAGTGTCAGGAAGATTTTTTTTAAAACCCCTAGACCAGTGTTTCTCAAACTTTAATGGGCATCTAAATCATCAAAGGATCATGAAAATGTACATTCTTATTTATTCAGTCTTGTGTGGGGCCTGAAAGTTTGCATTTCTTTTTTCCTTTTTTTTTTTTTTTTTTTGAGTTGGCATTTTTAAGAAGCTCCCAAGTGAGTTAAGTAGTGCAATCCATGGAACACACTTGAGTGGGGAAGATTTAGAATAGCAGTTCTCAGACTTCTACTCTTAGGTCCACTGTATGCTTTTTAAAATTATTAAGGACCTAATTGCGCTTATTTAACTTATATGCAGAGAACATCATGAGAAACTGGGCTGAAAGAAGCACAAGCTGGAATCAAGATCACCAGGAGAAATATCAATAACCTCAGATATGCAGATGACACCATCCTTATGGCAGAAAGTGAAGAGGAACTAAAAAGCCTCTTGATGGTGAAAGAGGACAGTGAAAAAGTTGGCTTAAAGCTCAACATTCAAAAAACTAAGATCATGGCATCCAGTCCCATCACTTCATGGGAAATAGATGGGGAAACAGTGGAAACTGTGTCAGACTTTATTTTTTGGGGCTCCCAAATCACTGCAGATGGTGACTGCAGCCATGAAATTGAAAGACGCTTACTCCTCGGAAGGAAAGTTATGACCAACCTAGACAGCATATTAAAAGCAGAGATATTACTTTGCCAACAAAGGTCTGTCTAGTCAAGGCTATGGTTTTTCCAGTAGTCATGTATGGATGTGAAAGTTGGACTGTGAAGAAAGTTGAGCATCAAAAAATTCATGCTTTCGAACTGTGGTGTTGGAGAAGACTCTTGAGAGTCCCTTGGACTGCAAGGAGAGCCAACCAGTCCATTCTGAAGGAGAGCAGTCCTGGGTGTTCTTTGGAAGGAATGATGCTAAAGCTGAAACTCCAGAACTTTGGCCACCTCATGCAAAGAGTTGACTCATTGGAAAAGACTCTGATGCTGGGAGGGATTGGGGGCAGGAGGAAAAAGGGATGACAGAGGAAAAGATGGCTGGATGGCATCACTGACTCAATGGACATGAGTTTGAGTGAACTCCGGGAGTTGGTGATGGACAGGGAGGCCTGGCGTGCTGCGATTCATGGGGTTGCAAAGAGTCGGACACGACTGAGCGACTGAACTGAACTGAATTGAGCTTCTGTTTATATAAATTATATCTAGCATGTCTCTCATGTTAGAAAATAAAACTGAGAAATATAAAATATGTATTTAATCCCTTTAAATCACAATATTAATTCCATTACATGTTAATATATATAACATATTTTTATGAAAAATAACTATATTTCCAAGAAAAGTCTTCTATATTTTTGCAATAGCTCTTTAATATTTGGCTCCACTTTGTCTGAAATGAAGGCAGCTAGCAGAAAATTTGTAAGCACATATTTGAACTCAACAACACCATCAATCAAATACTGGGTATCTATAGACTACTTTATCCAATAACCAGCAGAATATACATTCTATTCAAGTCCACATGAAACATTCACCAAGATAAACCACATTTCTGGGCTAGAAAACACCTCAACAAATTTTAAAAGCAATCATACAATATTTGCTCTCAGACCACAGTGGAATTAAACCAATAACAATAACAGAAAATCCCTAAGAACTTTTTGATTAAACAACACACTCCTAAATAATCTCAAGAGAAATTAAACAATATTCTTAACTAAATGAAAATGAAAACCAAACTTATCAAAATTTGTGGGATGCAGCAAAAGCACTATTTCAAAGGAAATTTAGAGTATTGAATGCATCTATTAGGAAATTAAAAAGATCTAAAATCAGTCACCTAAGTTTCCACATTAGGAAACTAGAAAAAGAAGAGAAAATTAAATCCAAAGTTAATAAAGAAAAGAAATTAAAAAAATAAAAGTAGAAATCAATGGAATTGAAAACAGGAAATCAATCAAGAAAATCAGTGAAACCAAAACTGTTTCTTTGAAAAAAAAAACACAATAAAATCAATAAACCTCTAAGCCAAGTTAACAAAGAAAAAAAGAGAGGACACAAATTATTAACATAAGAAATGAAAGAAGGGACATCACTACATCTATTAAAGAAATTTAATCAATAATTATAACCTTCCAAAACAGAAAGCACTAGGCTCAGATGGGTTTACTGTTGAATTCTTATAAACATTTAAGAAAGAAATTATGCCAGTTCTCTCAGTCTTTTTCAGAAGAGCAGCAGAATAGATGCTAACTCATCCTATGAGGCCAGACTTACCCTCATTACTGAGACCAGAGAAAGACATTACAAAAAAAAAAACAAAAAAACAAAAACTGACCAATAGTGCTCATGAACATAGATGCAAAAACTCCTCAATGAAATATTAGTAAGTAGAATTTAACAATGTATAAAAAAGAATTATATACCAAGTGACATTTATCGCATATGCAAGGCTAATTCAACAGTTGAAAATTAATTAATGTGGACTTCTCAGGTGGTACAGTGGATAAGAATCTGCCTGCCTACGCAGGGGGCATGGATTCAATTCCTGGTCCAGGAAAATTCTGCAGGCTGCAGGGCAATTAAGCCTGTGTGCCACAACTACAGAGCCCACACTCTAGAACCCACAAACCACAACTCTTGATGTGCCAAAACTACTGAGCCCCAAGCTCTAGGTCCCATGAGTCTCAACTACTGAACCTGAGTGCCTCAACTACTGAAGCCTGCATGCCTAGAGCCTATGCTCTACAATAACAGAAGCCACCTCAATTGAGAAGCTGGTGTACTGCGATGAAGAGTAGCCCCTACTCATGGCAACTAGAAAAAGCCCGTGTTCAGCAACAAAGACCCAATGCAACCAAAAATAAAATTAAATTAAAAAAAGAATGAGGGAAGACCCAATTAATAAAAATAAATTAATGTAATCCATTACATTACAATCTTAACAGCCTAAAGAAGAAAAATCACATGATCATATCAATAGATATAGAAAAACTATTTGATAAAAATCCAACACTCAAAAGAAAGAGAGAAAAAAATCCAACACTCATACATGATAAATACTCTCAGAAAACTAGAACTAGAGGGGAATTTTCTTGATAGTATAAAGAATACTACAAAAACCCTACAGTAGCATTTACTGAATGGGGAGATTCCAACATTGGTAAGATTTTCCACTGAGATAAGGAACAAAGAAAGGATGTACCCTCTTACTGCTGATATTCAGTATTGTCCTGGAAGTCCTAGGTAATGCAATAAGACAAGAAAAGAAAATCAAAGCTATCTAGGTTGAGAAAGAGGAAATCATAGGTTGAGAAAGAGGAAATCAAGCTGACTTTGTTAATAGAAGACATGATCATCTCTATAGAAAATCTAAAAGAATCAACAGAAATAACAAAAACCCCTCCTGGAACTAATAAGTGATTATAGTAAGATTGACCCCTCCTAGAGTAACATTGGAGGATACAGTGTTAATATACAACAATCAATTACTTTTCTATATAACCAGCAATGAACAAGTGGAGTTTGAAATTAAAAATGCAATATCACTTACATTCAGTTCAGTTCAGTCACTCAGTCGTTTCCGATTCTTTGCGACCCCATGAAACGCAGCACGCCGGTCTCCCTGTCCATCACCAGCTCCCAGAGTTTACCCGAACTCATGTCCATTGAGTCAGTGATGCCATCCAACCATCTCATCCTCTGTCGTCCCCTTCTCCTCCTGCCCTCAGTCTTTCCCAACATCAGGGTTTTTTCCAAAGAGTCAGCTCTTCGCATCAGGTGGCCAAAGTATTGGAGTTTCAGCTTCAGCATCAGTCCTTCCAATGAACACACAGGACTGATCTCCTTTAGGATGGACTGGTTGGATCTCCGTGCAGTCCAAAGGACTCTCAAGAGTCTTCTCCAACACCACAGTTCAAAAGCATCAATTTTTCAGTGCTCAGCTTTCTTTATAGTCCAACTCTCACATCCATACATGACTACTGGAAAAACCATAGCCTTGACTAGACGGACCTTTGTTGACAAAGTAGTGTCTCTGCTTCTTAATATGCTGTCTAGGTTGGTCATAACTTTCCTTTGCAGGAGTGTCTTTTAATTTCATGGCTGCAGTCACCATCTGCAGTGATTTGGGAGCCCCCAAAAATGAAGTCTGCCACTGTTTTCACTGTTTCCCCATCTATTTACCATGAAGTGATGGGACCAGATGCCATGATCTTAGTTTTCTGAATGTTGAGCTTTAAGCCAACTTTTTCACTCTCCTCTTTAATTTTCACCAAGAGGCTCTTTAGTTCTTCTTCACTTTCTGCCATAAAGGTGGTGTCATCTGCATGTCTGAAGTTATTGATATTTCTCCTGGCAATCTTGCTTCCTAAGGCCCACTTGACTTCACATTCCAGGATGTCTGGCTGTAGGTGAGTGATCACACCATCTTGATTATCTGGGTCATGAAGATCTTTTTTGTGTAGTTCTTCTATGTATTCTTGCCACCTCTTCTTAATATCTTCTGGTTCTGTTAGGTCCATACCATTTCTGTCCTTTATTGAGCCTATCTTTGCATGAAAATTTCCCTTGGTATCTTTAATTTTCTTGAAGAGATCTCTAGTCTTTTGCACTCTATTGTTTTCCTCTATTTCTTTGCACTGATCGCTGAGGAAGGCTTTCTTATCTCTCCTTGCTATTCTTTGGAACTTTGCATTCAAATGGGTATATCTTTCCTTTTCTCCTTTGTTTTTTTGCTTCTCTTCTTTTCACAGCTGTTTGTAAGGCCTGCCCAGACAGCCATTTTGCTTTTTGCATTTCTTTTTCTTGGGGATGGTCTTGATCCCTGTCTCCTGTACAATGTCACTAAGTATTTATCAAAATACTTAGATACATATCTAATAGAATATATACAAGATCTATATGAGAAAAACTATGAAATTCTGAATAATGAAATCTAAGTAAAAAGAGAGATAGATATCCACATTCATGGATAAGAAGACTCAATATTGTCCAGATGTCAGTTCTTCTAAAGTTGATCTGTAGATTCAGTGAATCCCAAATTCCAGCAAGTTATTTTGAGGTTATCAGCAAACTGATTCTAAAATTTTTATGAAGCAGCAAAAGACCCCTTTTTTAAAAAAAAAAAATGGGCAAAACGCCTCACCAGTTAAAATATACAGATGGCAAATAACCACATGAAAGGAAAATTTCAGGGAAATGGGAATTAAACAATGAGATACTACTACATACCTATTAAAATGGCCAAAACCCAAACCCAAACACTGTCAACACCAAGAACTGGTGAGGATATGGAACAATAGGAATACTCCTTCTTTGCTGGTGGTACAGCCACTTTGGAAGACAGTTTGGTAGTGTCTTACAAACTGAACATACTTTTACCATATAATCCAGCAATTGTGCTCCTTGATATAAGCCAAATTACTTGAAAACAAGTTCACATAAAAACCTGCAAACATATTGTTTGAGGGAATGTAAAATGGTACAACTACTGTGGAAAAGCAGTCTGAGTTACTCAAAAAATTAAATATAGAATTACCATATGATCCAGCAATTTCAGTCTTGGTGTATAATCAAATAATTAAAATGAGGGTCTTGAAAAGATATTTGTACATCCATGTTCATAGCAGGATCATAGCAGCTAAAATGTGAAAACAATCCAATTGTCCATCAATGAATGAATGGATAAGCAAAATGCGATACATACATACAATGTAATATTATTCAGCTTTAAAAAGGAAGGACATTCTACAATATGCTATACCAGGATGAACCTTGAAGACATTATGCTAAGTGAAATAACCCAGTCACAAAGTACAAATGCTGTGTAATTATACTTACATAAAATACTTACAGCGGTCAAAATCAGAGACAGAAAGTAGGATGGTGGTTGTCAGTAGCTGAGGGAAGGGGAAAAAGAAGAATTATTGTTTAATGGATAGTTGGAGACTTCCCTGGTGGCTCAGGTGGTAAACAGTCTGTCTACAACGCGGGAGACCTGGGTTCGATCCCTGGGTCAGGAAGTTCCCTGGAGCAGGAAAAGGCAACCCACTCCAGTACTCTTGCCTAGAAAAGCCCATGGACGGAGGAGCCTGGTGTCCATGGGGTCGCAAAGAGTCAGACACAACTGAGCGACTTCACTCACTTTCACTTGGTTTTACAAGATGAAAAGTGTTCTGGAGATGGATGCTGGTGATGGTTGCAAAATATTATGAACATATTTAACATTGAACTTTACACTTAAAATGGTTAAGGTGGTAAATTTTATGTTGTGTATTTTACTACAATAAAAATAGTTGGGAAAAAGATCCCTATACACAGATGTTTATAGTAGATTTATCCAAAATTGCCAAAACTTGGAAGCGACTAAAATGTCCTTCAGTGGATAAATGAATAAATAAACTGTGAGATAGCTAGAGAGTGGAATATTATTCAGTGATAAAAAGAAATCATCAAGGCATGAATAGAAACAGAGGAATCTTAGTTTTCACTTAAGTGAAAGAAGTGTGAAAAGACTACATGCTGTAAGATACTAAATATATGACATTTTGAAAAAAATCAAACCATGGAGACTGCTAAGACATCAGTGGTTGCCAAAGGAGGAATGAATAGGCTGAGTGCAGAAGAGTTTTAGGGCAGCGAAACTATTCTGTATGACATTATAATGGTACGTGCACATAATTATATATTGGTCTAAACCCATAGAATGTACACCACCATGAGTGAACCCTAACATAAACAAGCATTTTGTGTGATAGCTTACCAGTTTAACAAATGTTTGGGACTTCCCTGGTGGTCCAGTGGTTAAGAATCTGCCCACCAATGCAGGGAACATGGATTCAATCCCTGGTCTGGGAAGATTCACATGCTGCAGAGTAACTAAGCCCATGGTCCACAGCTACTCAGCTCATGCACCTAGAGCTTGTGCTGTGTAACAACAGAAGCCACTGCAAGGAGAAGCCCGTGCACCACAACTAGAAAGACCCCACTTGCCACAAGTAGAGAAAGCATACTCACAGCAATGAAGACTCAATGCAACCAAAAATAAACAAATAAGCTGGTCTGGTGCAGGGTGTTGATAATGGGGGAGGCTATGCATGTATGGGGGTAGGGGTATATGGTAAATCTCTGTACCTTCTGCTCAGTTTTTTGATGTGAACCTAAAACTGGTCTAAAGTGTTATTAAAAAAAAAAATCTGGCTCAACAGAAGATACTAGATTTTCATCTCTGTTTCTGCGTTAGATATCCTGGTCAGAGAAAACAAGAATCAGACAAAGCAATGAAGGCATATTTTATTCAGTACCTGTTGCAATAGGAGACAAGAGACTCAGTATAGAATTAGACTTCACTCTATATTATATAAAAAGGACAAGTGGGAATTTATGGGCAAGGAACAGGGTGGGGGACAGTGGATGGAAAATTACAAAGAGGAAACATCAGGGATAAAAGAAAATTCTGGCTAAAAACATTGATAGGATTTCTGCTAAAGGCAGGCCAAGGTGGTCAGATACAAAGGGAGAGGGACTCTGGCTAAGCTAATTCAACTATATTCTTGCTAAACTGAAATAAATAGGTCAAGCACAAAGCCCAAAGTTAGAGCCTTGAGGGCTTAGAGGAGCCTGACTAGAGCTGGGTCTAGAAGAGTCTTTGTCACTTCAATAGTGTTGGTTATTTTTTTATTTAAAATTGTTTTGTAATTAGATCACCCTTTCTGGTATACAGGACACTTCCCAAATGTTCCCTCCTAAAACTAGATTAGGAAGAAAGATCATTGAATAGCTACTTCGTTACAAAAGTACACATGGATGCTAAAGGCATTGAAGATAAGTCTTCTCCCATTCTCTTGTTTTTATACACTGAGAAAAGACTATCAGAACGAAAAATGACGTAGTTCCCTCTCCCAACCTAATAGAGGCAACTGGTATATAATTTAAATACTGGCTTTACCCCCTGGGTAGCCATGTGAAGCCATATTTCTATTCCTGTAAAACAGGAATGTTAACATCAACCTTTCAAGACTCAGGCTAATAAATGGAAGTTATGGTTTCATTCATTCTTACATATATATTCAGATATACACACATCTGTGTATATACATAGAAATTATGTTAAACTATACACATAAATAGATACATAGAATATAATATAGTAATGGATCCCATTTATTTTATATTTTTACATATATTTCAACTAAATGAAATCAAGGGCAGCTATATGAAGAAAGTAGCATCTAAGGACGATCTTAAAAGATAGTTGGATTTCAACAAAAGGGAACAGCATGGCAAGGGATCAGAAATGGAAAAGCATAGTGAAAATTGAGGGCATGGTAAGTATTATGATGTGGCTGGAGTATAGGATGCCTGGTTGGAGTCAAGAGTCATATAGGCGGGATGGGGAAGGAGGTGGGAGGAAGTTTCAAGAGGGAGGTGACTTATGTATACCTATGGCTGATTCATGTTGATGTTTGGCAGAAACCAACACAATTCTATAAAGCAATTATCCTTCAATTAAAAAATAAATTTAAAATTTAAAAAGTCATAGTGGAGATCAGGATGGGACCAAATGGTTCAAGGCCTTAATGTCATGCTAAATTTCTGAACCACAAGTCTATGAACGCTCTCTGATCACATTCTTCATGACAGTAGTGTGGAGAATGTATAGATGGTGCAGAAGCAAGGGCTTCATTAAGAAGTTGTCACAACAGTTCAGAGGGGACCAGGGAAATAGCAATAAGAGAAAAGAAGAAAATACCTGAAAATTTCCTTCCAAATGATCCAATAATTTTATTTGTCCAAGCCACAGCATTAAGCAATGATTCTTGGGGATGTGTGAAAGATTCTGATAACAAACATGGCATTACAGATACACCTATTCAGGTGGGAGCCATTAACAGGAAGAAAGGTAAGTCTTGGAAAAGAGGGAAAATAGCACAATGGTTACATTTAATGTGTGATATGAGTGTATTCAAATAAAATATGTGATTTTGCAGAACAAGGACTTCAAAGTTACAGCATTTAGGACATGTCATTTTAACACAGTTCTACTTCCAAGAATCCTTTCTGATCCTCACCCAATGCTCTAAGTACTCCCTACTGTGCCCTCTAGAGGAGAAGGCAATGGCACCCTACTCCAGTACTCTTGCCTGGAAAATCCCAGGGACAAAGGAGCCTGGAGGGCTGCCGTCTATGGGGTCGCACAGAGTCGGACAAAACTGACGCGACTTAGCAGCAGCAGCAGCAGCAGTGCCCTCTAGAAACCTGTCCTGGGGGTGGCAGGAGACCTCACTGTTTACATATCTTCCTAGGTGGATTCTGGGCTCCATCAAGAATAAGCCAGATTTCCTTAGTGCCTAATATAGAGTCTAGTGGGGAAAAAAAAAAAAAAAGTAAATGAAGAATGAAAAAAAGACAGTCAAGACCCTCTTTTCCCCTCGTTGAATGAATATTAGAGCATTCTCATCTTTCTTATTTCCTCCCTCTACATACATTGCCTCTTGAACTCTTTGTTATTTCGGTTAAGAAGAAAGGCTATTCTGCCTCAGGCAATGTGCCAGGTCTTTGTACAGAGGAGGGGCAGATTCAGCTTGATCTGGCTGTGATAGAGACTCACAGGGACTCAGGAACTGAGTGCTCAGGGACTATGAGCACAGAGGAGGTAACTAACCCAGACAGGAGGGTTAGAGGACAGGCTTCCCAGTGGAATCAAAGTTGAGTCCAAGAAGGACAAGTGTGGATATAGTTTGATGGAAGGTATAAGCTCAGGAGTGGGGAGAAGTGAGTTTATGTCAGAGAAACATCATAGGTAAAGACCTCAGCCAGAGGGAATAGTCTTCTAGATAACTGAAAACTATTCAGACATCCTAAAGATTAGAATATGTGAGGGAACAAGGCCACAAATGAGACTGGGGAGGTAGCCAGATTTGTAAACCATTTAAGAATTAATACTTCAGTCATAACAGTATTGGGAAGTTTTTAATGAATGTTTTAAAAGGCTTAAATTCCTCCTACAGGAATGACCTGATCAGATTTACATTTTAAAAAGATAACTGTACAAATAGTAAATTGAATGGGGGCAATGGCGAACGCAGGGGAAATAGTTCAAAGTATTACAGCAGAGAAATGACGGTAGCTTGTACTATGGTGGTAAGAATAGAAATAAATAGAATAATCGGTTGAAGAATTCTTCTGACTGTGATGTAGGAGGATTGCAAAGTGACTGGGGAGGTAGTGAGTTTGGACTTTATTCTGAAGGGATAGAATATTTTAATATTTTAGTCATGGGAGTAATCCATTCAGATATGGGTTTTAAAATGGATTACTTGGCAGAAGGTGGCCAGAAGACTGTCAAAACAACGCACAGTTAAGAGCTGAGACAAGCGAAGAGGGAGCAGAGCGCGTGGGGAGGAACCGAAGACCCAAAAGAGGTATCGGAATCGCGTCCCAGGCTGTCAGAGAAGCAGAAACTGACGCAGCCCCAGAAACAGCTGCTGGGGACGGGGGAGGGGCAGGGGGGTGGCAAAGGAGCAGGGAGCACAGCCGGAGCTACCCACGCCTCCCAGCGCCGGGGGCGGGACCAGGGCACGCACGGCGGCGTGACGCAGGGCCGCAGCTGGCCTCGTTCTGGCCGCCGCCGCCGCTGCGAAGCGGAGTAGGATGAGGCCCGCGGCTGCGGCTCCGGCGTCGGCGGGGCCAGCAGTAGCAGCTGAGGCAGCAGCTGAGGGAGCCGCGACGGCTGCGCCCCCCCACTCCTGACCTGGATTAGGCCCAGCAGCTCCGTGGCCGCCGCCGCCCCGCGGGGGGGCGGGGTGGGGAAGTGCTTCGTCTCCCCGCCCCCCCCCCCCACTGCCGCCGCCTCAGGAGGCAACCGCCGCGACCCCGGGAAACCCGCGGCCCAGCCTTAAGCCCCCAGCCCCAGGGACTGGCATGAGCTGCCCTTCGGCGGCGCCGGGGGCCGGGGGAGCCGCTGCCGCCTGAACCCCGGCCTGCCGCCCGACCCCACCTCGCTGACCGAGGCTGACCGCGGAGCGTGCGAACGACCCCGCCACTGCTTTCTTCCTCCCCCAGATCACACACCCCAGCTCCAGAAGATGGGGAACTGCCTCAAGTCCCCCACTTCGGATGACATCTCCCTGCTTCACGAGTCTCAGTCCGACCGGGCCAGCTTTGGCGAGGGGACGGAGCCGGATCAGGAGCCGCCGCCGCCATATCAGGTAGGGGAGGGTGTGTGTTGGGGAAGGGGGGTGCGAGGAGTAGAGGCGGCTCTGGCGGAGATTGTGGGGGCTTCGGGGCTGTCTGTCACTGTCCCTGGCCTCGGCAACACCCGGCCTGAGAGGCACTGGACCCCCTTAGGGCTGGGTTTAAGTGTGATTGATCCCATCGTCAGTGTAGGGGGAATCCTTCACCTCCCTTCGAGCAGTGTGGGGATACTTCTGTCCTTGAGTTCTGGGATTCGAGTGTGTGACTATATCCCCTTGGCCAGTGACTGGTGGCTAGATTGTGGAGTTCGGAAGTGATATTTTCATGCCTTTATATGTGCATTGTGAGGTTCGAAGGTGATTTCCTCATCACCGGCTGGATTATGGGTTCTGGATAAGTGGTTAACCTCCCCCCACTACCCCACCCCACCACACATACATCCCATTTATACTTTAAAGTGTGATCCTCCTCTCCTCCCTCTCGTCTGTCTGTATTCATTGAATTTAGTAGGCGTTCATTTCTTCCTGTGCTTGGGAGATTTTCAAGTAGTGATTTTGGTTCCAGCAACATGGAGTTGCTTCTTTACATATATATGTATACATATTTATGTGTGTGTGTGTGTTTATACTAATTGTAGGAGTCAGCTTAGCGACTGAACAGCAACAACAGTATTAATTCTGAACCCCTCCTCTTTTTGCTCCACCCCTGTGACACACCTTTTAAACGCGCTGATTTAGAGAACTTGATTATCTTGAACTTTGGAAACCTTTAAACCTTACTTGAGAAATACCTTCTGTTACTCATGGTTTCTCCGTGTGTATCAAAGACTTGTCTTCTAAATGACTTCACTGCTTTTTGTGCAGCAGTCAGCAGCTCCAGATGTCTTTACACGATTTGTAAAGAGCTGAAGCCCTCTTTAGAAAACTCAAAATAGATAGGTAGATGTTATAATCCATAATATATATATAAACCTTTCCTCTACTATTTCAAGATGTTGATTAAAAACTTTACCAGAAGGACTTGGATAGTTAAGTGGCTTAATTTTTTTTCCTGATTGGGGTTTAATTTTCTAACTGGGCAGTCTCCTTTGTTGTTTCATGTGGTGACATCATTATCTAGTGTTATTCTTTTCTCATTCCTATGTTAATCAGTGTCTCACCACACCAGAAAAACCTGATCACAAATGCTGGTTTTCTGAATAAAACCCATCAGGGGCCTTTCATATATGCTGGTAAAGTCCAGTCTTTTCATGTGGCTTACAGAAGACTCCATGATTTATCCCTCACATTCATATTCCAGGCCTGTCAAACACAACAGCTTATTCACACCTCTCTGCCTTAGTTCCAATTGCTCTCTCTGGAACCCTTCCCCCAAGGTCAGCAGGTGAGCGTGTAATCCTCTTTGAGGACTCAGCTGAGCTGTATCTGAAGTTCCTAAATTCCCCTCCCTTTCGCCCTGAATCAATCACTCCCTTCTTTGTGTCTCCCCTGAAGGAAGTGTCTGCACTTTCAAAAGCAACGCATATAACACTTATATGTTGTCCTTGTTAAGTTAGATGTGTGTCTCATTCTTGAGGCATTTCCCTCCTTCTCCAGTATAAGCTGAATGCAGGTAGGAACTCTGTTTCCTGTTTGTTGTATCCTCAACATCTGGCTTCATAGTAGTTGCTCAGTAACTGGAATAAGGGAAAACTCTAAGCCCTTGAGAACAGGGACTACCCGCCAGTGCTTAGTGCAGTTTCTGGCTCATGAACACTTAAATGTTGAGTGAATTAATGAATTTAAATGGAGTATTGTTATGTAAGTTTACACACCCATTTCTTCCAAAGAATTGTCACAGGAGAAGTCTCTTTAAAAATCCAAACCAAATCTAAGTGCTTTCCTGAGTCTTTGAAGCAAGTAAATTGTTTCACTCTTACTTTCCTTCAAATTTCACTCTTGATTTCCTTCATAAATGTTTATAGGACAATGTGCTTATTTCCATTTCATGAAAAAAATTTTTTAGAGGTACGAGTTTTTATTTCAGAATCTCCTATATTCCTTAGTCCTCTTATAAGCAAGTAAAATACCTTCAACTTATTGTACTCTTTCTCTTAAATACATGTATATCTTATACATTGTTAAGAATAACTTCTTTAGAATTTATGGAGATTGTATTCAATATTTGCCTTTTCCAGGAGGATAAGATAATAAAGAGAGGGTTTTTTTGGTATCAGGTAGAAAGGTCTTTTTGAAATGTTTGTGACAATGGGAGTTTTTCGTGGTTTCCTTTTCCTGAAATGAACAACCCAGATACTGATAGGCAACTTTGGTATCAATTTGAAGAAAGTAATTTCTTCAAAGATAAAAGTATAAAAAGAGAAACTTTTGTAAAAATTTGTCTTACCTGAAGGAACTGAAATGTTTTAGGAATGTAAAATATGTGTTAGGAATGTAAAATTCAGATTGTCTGAGAAACACCAATCCAAGATAAATAATTTATACTTTTAATGAACAGAAGTAACTTATTTTTTCTTCAAAAATAGTATATAATTGACAGCTATAGAAATACTGGCTTATTTCTTTAAAGAATAGTTTCAGCTACAAAAGGATGTTTTAAAAATTCAGAGAATAACTGATTGTAAAGGAACGCATTTGGTATTCTGCAGTGAGTAGTTAAAAGATGTGTGTACATATATATGCCAAGAGCTCTATAATAAACTTCAATAAGATCCAATTATTTCCTATTAGCAGGATCTGAGATTTGTTTTATCTATTTATGCTTGAAAGTAAGCATAAATAAACTGTGGTCAAGTTTATGGAAAATACATATTTCTCTCCTGGGTTTCTTTTGTAGCCTCCTCACTGGTCTCACTCCTTTCACCCTTGCTCTCCCTTTAATCTATATTTAATCTGTCATCCAGATTGTTTCTGGTAAAATAGATCATGACACTCTACCAAACTTTCTGTGAATCCTCATTTCATTCAAAGTAAAATCCAGATTCCTTAGTGTCCCATAAACCCTACATGATCTGTACTCTCTGCCCGCATACGTAGCTCTCTTTATCCTTGCTGCTACTCTACCCGTGCTGGCTTCTCTTTAACCTCTCTGGCCTCTTTGTTCTAGGATACACCAGAACTTTTGCCCTTGTTGATTCTGTGCCTTGAGTACTTTTCCCCCAGGTATCATCATGGCTGACTCCTTTCCTTTCAAGTTTTTACTCAAATTGTGTCACCTTCTTAAATCCTCTCTGACCACCCTATTTAAAATTGCATTTACCTTAGCTCTCTGCTAAGCTTACCTTGTTCTGTTATTTTCCCATAGCATTTATCATTTTCTAACATTATTTATTATTATCTGTTTCTCCTGCTGGTGGTAAACTCCATGAAGAAAAGGGAGTGTTAAAAAAAATTGTGGTTTCCCAAGTGCCTAGAATAGTGCCGGGACATAACAGGCACTCAGTTACTGGTTGAAGACTGGATTTCCTTTAAATGAATTAATATATTTATTTTGAGGCAAATGCAATTGAATGTCTTATAAAAATTATGCATATTCCTAGTGCCTTTTTCCTTTATTGTGGGTCATTTTTAAGAAATCAATCCTAAAAATCTAATCCCAATAATACTAAATATAGTAACTGGTTTAAAATAATCATTGATAAAATAGTGTAATTTTTTTCAACCCTTTGTAATCTTAACAAAATGTTTATGAGAAAGAATGTGAATTCTTGTCCTTAAAGAAATCTGAGATAAGAGGTTAGAGCTGTTCTTGAATTAGAAGATTAAAAACAAGAAATTTGACATACCATCTACTCTTTAAGGAAGGAATTTTTAAAAAGAATACAAAGGAAATCTACCCATCAAGGACAGTCTTAGAAGGGTTGTTAGAAGGAAGATAAGTCATGAAAGGCTGAGGAAAGGGCCAGGTAAGATAGCCCAGCCTTGGAAGGTGTAAGTGAACTAATTGAAAAACCACTAGTCACTCAAAGACCCCCATTCCTCTGCAAAAAAGCTCTTTACAGTATTTTTATCTGAATAGGTATATATTTGCACAAAATGGTATCTCTCAGTTTTGCATCAGTTGTATGTTCAGTAGTTTGAGATTTACTGATCTCTTCTGTCCTGCACTTTGTGATTAATACATATGAGATTTTGAAATCAGAAGAAAAATTATAATACAGCACTGAGTGCAGTTGTAGCTCTGGTTTTGGAGTCAGATGGGTCTGAGTACATATCCTGGTTGTTACTTATATGTAGACTATGAAGAGGGTTTATCAGATTATGTTACGTCTTGAGGAGCTTCTTTCACAAATAACAAACATAACATTTTGGATATTTCAAACTGACTGAAAGTTGTTTTTTTAAGGCGTGGTCTCTCCTTTACTCTCTCTCGTTTAAAAATCTAGACTAAGAAAATACTTATTTTTAAGCTTTCGAACCTGTAATAAATAATACCTTGTTTTTTTGATATCTTTATGAAGTTCAGGTAATTGAGGTTTTGAGGGTTTTTTTGTGTGTTATTTTTAATGTACTAGTATTTTGTTTACCATTTTGCTGAAAACTACCTCAATGTATCTCACATATCTTACTCTTAATAAACAAATTATTTAACATATCTTACTCTTACTAATCGAATTGTTTGTGAGATTTTATCCCTCCCCTCTTAAAGTTCTACCTTTTCATTGAGGTGCAGATCAACTACAACCTCTTTAATAAAGCTTCCACTTTCATTTTTCCCTCTCTTGATTTCTTCCAGTACAGTACTTTTTCCGTGTAATATTTATCTGGAAATCATATATTACCTTATTAATTAGTTCTTGATGCTTTAACATTTATTATTTTTCCAGATCACAATTTTCTTAAAAGTGAGAATGATGTGTTCAGATTTTAAAAGTTTCTCAGTAGAGGAGAATGGCAGCTTACACATTATAGACCTAGAACTCTGCCTTCTCCCTCTTAGACCATCACCACTGCAACTGAGGTCTTCATGACCTCTCACAATTTGATGTTTAATGTCTGCTCTTCTCCCCATTCATTTCATCCATTGTTATTCAGTAGATTCTGTCCAGATCAGATTCCCTTGCCTCTTAATCCTTAATGATTCTTCATGACTCATCACTAAAGACCTATCTTAGCATTCAGAGTTATAATCTGACTTCTTTTATACTTTCCCAGCTTTTGTAGTCTCATATGAAATTACAGGTGGCACAGTGGCAAAGAAACTGCCTGCCAATGCAGGAGATGCAAGAGATGAGGGTTCAGTCCCTGGGTTGGGAAGATCGCCTGGAGAAGGAAGTGGCAACCCACTAGAGTTTGGTGTTTTGTTTTTTTTTTTGAAAGGAAAGTTTGCTACAGATGCTGGTGTCTGGGGAGGTAGGGTGGCAGACATCTGTCCAAAGGCCAACTGCCCCCCGACACACTCACACAAATACGCACTCTATAGTCTCTTGCTGGAAAATTCTGTGGACAGAGGAGCCTGGTGGGTCAGTGGAGTCTTCAAAGAGTCGGACACAACTGAGTGACTGAACACACACACACACGCACATAAAATCTGTACTCTAGTCAGACTGACATTTGCTATATAATCTTTCGGGTTGGTCAAAAAATTCATTTGAGTTTTTGAATGATGTGACAGAGAAATGCAAATGAACTTTTTGATCAAACCAGTATATATGTATGCCTTCTGGTTCCCAACCTCTGCCTTTGCTCATTGCCCAGAAATACCCCTTTTAATCATTCCCAGTGTAAATTTTAGTTTGCAGTGTCCAGCTCAAATGTTAGAAGTCCTTTTCTGATCTCCCCCAACATGAATAGCTTCTTAATCTGAACTCACTTAGCGCTTGTTTACCTTTCTTAGGACGCTTTACCTTTCCTATTTGATTTTAATTCTTTATAACAATGTTACATCTCCCCTTCCAGAATCCAAGTCTGATGATTCATCTTTGCATTGCTAGAACTATTTTCACATAGCAGACACTCAAATACTTGAATAAATGGGAAAATCGGTTACTGTGTTTTTCTGTGAATGTGAAGTTTTATGGTTGTTGACTTCTGTGTAATTGTTCCCAGAATCCTGTGCTTTAGTGTTTGGCTTTGGTACTTTAGAGGGTTCTGCTATTTTTCTCTCCCATGTTAACTATTTTATCTGACTATATTCAGTTTTGTCCCATCACTTCTAATTTATAAAGTGCATAAGCTTTGGGAAAGTTAATCTCTTTACATTTTTTTTTCCTTTGAGTTTGGTCTGTGTTCAGCTTGCCTCATCTTTCTTTTTTTTTAAATAAGCAGTTTACTTGTAACCATTGTTGCAGGAATTTTGTCTGTGCATGATCTCCCACTCTGGATGTCCTTTAATTAAGGCTGATTCTTTGCCATTAAGAATGTATGAGCACCTTTAAGATTAGGATAGTTTGTGTTAGAGTTTAATTCTAGGACTAATTATAGGGTAACTTGAGAAGATAGGGGTAATGAGTACTTGGTACAGAAGGTCTGAGAACTTGACTTTCTTAAAATATTTTTTAGTTGGTATTTTCTGGTATATATTTTTTTTGTAAAATTTTGATCTTTAAAAAAATCTTAATACTCAAGATAGGTTAGATTTTCTTTTTTTAATGATCTTAATTTTATTTGGTTCCTTCTACATAGTATAAGTGTCACAGACTGGCTACTCTAGGTTCTCCCTGCCTTTTTTCTTCAACTTACACCACTACTTTTTGTCTTCACTGCCTCAGCCAACTTCAGAACTTGTAGAAATGAGGAAGGGAGTGGAAGGAGGATGATGTAAATAAATACAATTTAAATTGGATGTCATCCTGCCCCAAGCCATTTCTGAATATAATTATCCTCTATGTATTACCTTTCTTCAAGCAAAGAGTTAGGGATGATATAGAGTTAGGGGTGCTGTGTTTCTGTCCTGTATCATAGAATATTTTAAGGACTGTAACAAATTCCCAGAGGCTGATTACTTGTCAGTAACTTTTAATATTGAATTTAACAAATACTTATGATATTGTTAACCTGCTCAATATTCAGGATTTTTGCACTTGTGATATAAATGAAATTAAGAGTGAGATGGTAAAAATAACCAAAGACTCAGAGTGGAAATATAAGTGCAAGATGTGAAGAAAAGCAAGCATATAGATAGGCAAAGTGTATGTGTTTTTAATGGCAGAAGAGATTGCTACATCAATTGAAAAGTAAAGTGATAAGGGAGAACTAAATATATTTTCTGCTCTTGGGGAATCTGGCTGACCTTTTGGTTTTGATATTCAGTTTGACTTTGTGGTATGTTGCTTTTAAAGTCTTCAAAGAGTTTCTTTTTGTAACCAATTAAAAATATTTTGAGTTCATTTTAATGTGAATGCACATATACCTATCTTTTAATTAGCAAACCTGAAGTGTGTTCCCAAGGGCAGTTGAGCAATTAATCTTGTTACTTAATCCAGAGAGCGTACAATAAGGTAAATAAGGGATCTGAAAGTATGGGAATGAAGAAAGCAATCCTCCAGATATATTAGTTCCTAAATTTATTAAAACTTTTTGAATTCTTATAAAGCTAACTGATTTTAAGAAGAATGAGACCTTTATAATTGTTCCAGTTAAATTGCACATAATCTTGTATAACAATTTAATTGTTATATTTGAGGAAAAAAGCAGTTTACCATAAACTGAGTAGCAAGGCTTTAAGGTTAAAAACCAAGACACTTGATACCTCACTTCTTCTACCAGTCATTAGGTGTGTGCTGGGCACGAAGACAAAAGGAAAAATGAGTTCTTTACCCCTAAAGAGCTACTGCTTTAAGGAGACAAGATTAATGTATATACATGAAGCATTTATTCAGTGTGAAACAGTGTAATCAAGTATTAAATTGTTTCAGACTTTTTAAGTTGGAGGATCAATTGATAATATAGGGCAGTGAATCACAAAATAACTCTTTAGCTTCTGAAGATATCAAATGATGAACATCAGTATGAAAAATGAATAAAAGAGAAGAACTGCCCTGATTAAACTATGAGTTGGGGAGCTTGGAGCCAGAAGAATAATCAGTAGGTGGTGAGCATGAATTTAGAGGGAGTTGTATAGTCTTGTACAGTTAAGTATAATATGTGTGTGTAAAACCTTTTTATTGTTTATATATAATATAATAAAGACTATATCTTTAATAGTGTAAATAACAATCCCTTAGCTACACAACCTAGTGAACTTGCATTGCAGGCAGATTCCTTACCGTCTGAGCCACCAGGGAAGCCCTTAACATATTATAGCCACCATCAGTATATAGCCAATATCCAGCCCCCCAAAAGGCTCCCTCATATCCCTCCAACATACAATGCCCCTTCTCCAAAGGTAGCCACTCTTCTGACCTCTTAACACCTTATATTGTTTTTACCCAATTTTGAACTTGAATAATTTGTTCAGCATTGTTTGTGAAATTCAGTTATGTTGTTTCATATTCGTGGGAGCAGCTCTTTATTTTTCGTTCCTGTTCAGGATTCAGTTGAATAAATACACTTTTTTAAATGTAGATAATTTTTTTAAAAATCTTCATTGAATTTGTTACAATATTGCTTCTGTTTTTTATATATCGGTTTTTTGGCCCCAGGGCATGTGGAATTATAGCTCCCTGACTGGGCATTGAACCCATTGGAAGGTAAAGTCTTAACCATTGGACCACCAGAAAGTGAAAGTCGCTCAGTTGTGTCTGACTCTTTGCAACCCCATGGCCCTGGAATTCTCCAGGCCAGAATACTGGAGTGGGTAGCCTTTCCCTTCTCCAGGGGGTCTTCCCAACCCAGGGATCGAACCCAGATCTCCCGCATTGCAGGCAGATTTTTTAACAGCTGAGCCACCAGGGAAGTCCCTAAATATATTTAAAGTCCATGTTACTATTTGATGTATATTTGGGTTGTGTTAGTTTTTGTCTGTATGAGTGTACTATGAACATCTTTTTTAAATATACATAAATACCTATTTGTATATATTCAGGAGTAGAAATGTTGGGTATTAGAACAGATATGAATTTAGTTTCTCCCACAATATTGTATTACAGAAATTTCAAAAATAAAGAGAAGTTGACAGAATTGTTTGGACACCCATATTCCTACCACTTAGTCTGTAGTTAACATTTTGCTGAATTTGTTTTAACATACATCCAACCCCTTTATCAATTCATCCTATTTAGGGATGCATTTTAAAATAAGTTGCCAAAGTGGTTTCACCAGTTTACACTCCTATCAGCTGTGTATGCTCTACATCCTTACCAGCACTTGATATTGTCAGTCAAGCTTTTATTTTGGAGTTAATAAGTCTGTAAAAGTGTTTCAGTGTAGTTTTAATTTGTATTTCCCCAATGAGAAGTGCAGGCTTCTCTGGTGGCTCAATGGTAAAGAATTCGCCTGCCAATGAATGTCTTCCCTAACCCTTGGAGAAGGAAATGGCAACCCAATCCAGTATTCTTGCCTGGGAAATCCCAGGGACAAAGAAGCCTGGAGAGATATAGTCCGTGGGGTTGCAAAGAGTCAAACATGACTTAGCTCCTAAACAACATGAGAAGTGCATACCAATATGCATATTAATATGTGGTCTTTTGTTGCTGGCCTCTTACTTAACTGTTTTCAAGATTCATCTATATGAATCCTGTGGTATATATCAGGACTTCATTCCTTTTTATTGTGAAGTATTTCATTGCATGGATCAACCACATTTTGTTTAGCCATTCATCATTGATGAATGTTTGCACTTGCATTTTTTGGCTCTTATGAATGCTTTTATAAATGTTTGAATTAAAGTTTTTATACAGATATGTCTTTATATCTCTTGGTTTATACACTTCCTAGTAGAATTGCTGTGTCATATAATTCCATGTTTAACCTTTTGAGGGACTGCCTGACTTTCCCTGAACACTTGTAGTATGGTTTTACATTCCCACCAGCAGTGCTCAAGGGTTCCAATTTCTGCACATCAGCACCAAAACTTGTTATCTGCTTTTTGCTTTGTTTTTAAATGGCCACTCTAATGACTATGAAGTGATATCTCATTGTGGTTTTGCTTCCATTTCTATAAAAGCTAATGTTGAGCATCTTTTTGTATGCTTCTAGGCCATTTGTATATCTTTGGAGAAATGTCTATTCAGATCCTTTATCCATTTTTAATCAGATTGTCTTTATTATTGAGTTGTCAAGAGTTCTTTATATGTTCTGATCCCTTGTCAGATATGAGATTGCAAGTTTTATCCTGTTTTGTGGATTGTCTTTTCACTTTTTTAAAAATTAATATTTATTGGAGTATGGTTGATTTACAATGTTGTGTTAGTTTCTGCTGTACAGCAAAGTGAATCAGTCATACACATACATACATTCACTCTTTTTTAGATACTTTTCCCATAGAGGTTGTTAGAGTATTTTGTAGAGTTCTCTGTGCTGTACAGTAGGTCCTTATTAATTATCTATTTTATGTATAGTAGTGTGTATATGTCAATTCCAATTTCCAAATTTATCCCTCCCCCCACTTCTCCCTTGGTAGCCATAAGTTTGTTTTTTTAACATCTGTGAGTCTGTTTCTGTTTTGTAAATAAGTTCATTTGTACCATGTTATTTTTATATTCCACAGATAAGCAATACCATATGCTATTTTGCCTTCCATTACTCAGTATGACCATCTCTAGATTCATCCATGTTGCTGCAATGGCATTATTTTCATTCTTCTTTATGATTGAGTAATATTCCATGGTATGCATATACCACTTCTTTATCCATTCTTTTGTCCATAGATATTTAGTTTGCTTCCATGTCCTGGCTATGTAAGTAGTGCTACAGTAAACGTTGGGGTGCATGTATCTTTCTGAACTATGATTTCTCCAGACATATACCATATGATTGTGGGATCATATGGTAGCTCTATTTTTAGTCAAGGAACCTTATTCAGTTGTTCACAGTGGCTTTATCAATGTACATGCCCATCAACAGTATAGGAAGCTCCCTTTTCTCCATACTCACTCCGGAATTTATCGTTTGTAGGGTTTTTTGATGGTGTCCATTCTGATCGATGTGAGGTGATACCTCATTGAAGTTTTGATTTGCATTTCTCTAATAGAGGTGTTGAGCATCTTTTCATGTACTTTTTGCCATCTCTGTGTCTTCTTTGGAGAAATGTCTATTTAGATCTCTGCCTATTTTTTTTAATTTTTATTTTTTTAATTAATTGAACTGCATGAGCTGTTTGTGTATATATATATATATATTTTGGAGATTAATCCCTTGTTGATCACTTCATTTCCAAATATTTTCCCCTTTCTGTAGGTTATCTTTTCATTTTGTTTATGATTTCCTTTGCTGTGGTCTTTCTTGATGGTATTACTTGAGCACAAAAATTACTAATTCTGATACAGTCCAGTTTATTTTTTCTTTTGTCACTTGAGCTTTTGGTGTTATCTGAGCAAAGTTTGCCTAACCCAGATTCAAAAAGATTTATTCCTGTGTTTTAAGAGTCAATTTTTGTGTAAGTGTAAGGAAAGCCCAAATTTATTACTTTACACGGGAGAAATATCAATAACCTCAGATATGCAGATGACACCACCCTGATGGCAGAAAATGAAGAGGAACTAAAGAGCCTCTTGATGAAAGTGAAAGAGGAGAGTGAAAAGGTTGGCTTAAACGAAGATCTTAGCATCTGGTCCCATCATTTCATGGCAAATAGATGGGGAAACAGTGTCAGACTTTATTTTGGGGGGCTCCAAAATCACTGCAGATGGTGACTGCAGCCATGAAATTAAAAGACGCTTACTCCTTGGAAGAAAAGTTATGACCAACCTAGATAGCATATTGAAAAGCAGAGACATTACTTTGCCAACAAAGGTCTGTCTAGTCATGGCTATGGTTTTTCCAGTGATCGTGCATAGATATGAGAGTCGGACTGTGAAGAAAGCTGAGCACCAAAGAATTGATGCATTTGAACTGTGGTGTTGGAGAAGACTCTTGAGAGTCCCTTGGACTGCAAGGAGATCCAACCAGTCCATTCTAAAGGAGATCAGCCCTGGGATTTCTTTGGATGGAATGATGCTGAAGCTGAAACTCCAGTACTTTGGCCACCTCATATGAAGAGTTGACTCATTGGAAAACACTGTGATGCTGGGAGGGATTGGGGGCAGAAGGAGAAGGGGACGACAGAGGATGAGATGGCTGGATGGCATCACTGACTCAATGGACGTGAGTCTGAGTGAACTCCGGGAGATGGTGATGGACAGGGAGGCCTGGCGTGCTGCAATTCATGGGGTCGCAAAGAGTTATACGACTGAGCAACTGAACTGACTGACTGACTGATGATCCTGTTATCCTGTTAGAGCACCACTTTTGAATACTGTTTCCCCATTGTTGTGCCCCAAATCAATTGTCTGTAAGTGTTAAGGGTTTATTTCTGGACTCTTCTGTCATATCCACTGATTTTATATGTCTGTTCTTAATGCTAGGCCTACACTAGTTTTGCATTAAGTTTTGAAATCAGGAAATGTGAATCTTCAAACTTTGTTCTTATTATTCAACTTTATTTTGGCTCTTCTTAGTCCCTTGTAGTTCTATATCACTGTCAATTTCTGAAAATAAGCCAGCTGGGATTTTGATTGGGCCACATTTAATTTTTTTTTTAATGAACCCACCCTAAAACATCATTATTATCCAAAATCCATAGTTTACATGAAGGTTCACTCTTGGTGTTGTACATTGCATGAGTTTGGACAAATGTACAGTGACATGGCTCTTTCATTATAGTATCATACAGGATATTTGTCCTGCCTAAAAAATGCTCTGTTTCACATAGTCATCCCTTCCTTCTAACCCCTGGCAACCACTGATCCTTTACTGTCTCCATAGGGTTTTTTTGGTCTTTTCAAGAATGTCTTATATTTACAATCAAATTGAATGTAGCCTTTTCACATTGACTTCTTACATTTAGTCATATGCAGTCGAGGTTCCTCCATGTCTATCCATGGCTTAATAGATCACTTCTTTTTAGTGCTATATTCCATTGCCTTGATGTATTACAGTTTATTTACATAAAGGTTATGATTAAAGCTGATATTAAATCCATGTGTAGGTTTTTGGGTGGATGTAAGTTTTCAACTCCTTTAGGTAAATACCAAAGGAGCACAATTGCTGGATTGTATGAGTGTGTTTAGTTTTGTAAGAAGCCACCAAACTGTCTCTCAAAGTGGCTGTACCATTTGCATTCCCACCAGCAGTGAATGAGATTTTTGTTGTTCCATCCATAGCCTCACCAGCATTTGATATTGTCAAGTGTCTTAGGTTTTCACCATTCTAATAGGTGTGTAGTGATATTTTTGTTTACTTGTATTAATTTGCAATTCCCAGTGCTTCTCATTGCGTCCACCTCTGCCCCTTAAGGTGAAGAAAAATAGAATGCTGTGACATATATCAAAATAGTTCCTTTCCTCTTCCTCCTCTTGCGAGCATGAGGGGATTTTTCTAATATAATAATAATTAATAATCTAATAATAAGTGATCCTAATAGTCACTGTGAGGACCTGGTATAGCTCAGGAAGTAACACTTACAGATTTAGTGCTGGTTCCCCTGGAGATTATAACTCAGGCTTGTTCATACTGAACCCCCCACAATCATGCAGCTCCCAGCAGAATTATAGTTTAGGTTTTTCTACCCTAGCACTGGTTCTACTTGCATGCTAGATCAGAAACTGGAAGTTCTTAATTTTCATAATAATTATTTGACAGTGAATGTTATTCCCATCTTATAGATGAAGAAACAGGCTTAGTTAGCTGTAGAGTTAGTCAGCTATATGAGAATTGAGTTTTAGATGGCAGAAGTAATTGCACAGTGTGGCAGTGGAATAGCAGAAGAATCAAAATAGATATAACACACTAGATTTGGCTCAAAGGCAGTCATGGGAGCCTGGGAGTCCTTTCCAGTAGAGTGAATCTGTCAGAAGAATGGGATACTGGAATGAAGTGGGTTATACAGTGATATAATTGAGGTAATGAGGCTCCTTTATAATAAAGTGGGTCTTCTAAAAATATCTCATAAGTCATATAAAGGTAGGTTTTGTATAGCACAGCAGGATTGTGCTAAATTGACAGAAATGTCCCTTTGTATAACATCTGTTTTGTCATTTGAAAATAAACAACACTGCCACTTAGCAAAATGCTAAAGTTGGCAAAGTATTTTTGTTGTTCCAGTGGCCTCTCCTCTGTCCTCAGCTGGTAATTCCCCTTTCATCTTTCTTTTCTCCTGTAAGTGATCAGGGATCCCTGTCTAACCTTTCTCTCCCAAATCAAAATAAGAAATGATACATTTGCCATTAATTGATATTAAGGCACCAATTCCTGATTAAAGTTAATTATAGTATAGTATAGTTCAATCCCTGGGTCAGGAATATCCCCTGGAGGAGGGCACGGCCACCTACTCCAGTATTCTTCCCTGAAGAATCCCCATGGACAGAGGAGCCTGGTGTCCATAAGGTCGCACAGAGTCGGAAATGACAGAAGCACCTTGGCACGCACGTGACATGCATAGTTCAGTGTGAATGTGTTTTATTTAGCATTATCTCCACTAGTCATTTGTATCCTAGTTTCTTGCTTTTTATTGTGATATTTTTTAAATGTTAAAGTAATAAAAGTAGATTTGAAGTTTAAAAGGGCCCTGAAGCCACAAGAACTGATAAGTAGTCTATTCAGTGTAATGAAGGAGCAAACAAACTTAAAAAAACAAGACTTGAAAAGATGAAATATTCAGCCTAGAGGAGTGGGATGGGGTTGGGGGTGGGAAGGAAGTTCAAGAGGGAGGGGACATACATATACTTATAGCTGGTTCTTGTTGTTTGGCAGAAACCAACACAACATTGGTGAAGCAATTATCCTCCAATTAAAAATTAAATTTTTTAAAAGATGGGGTATTGAAATCATACAGAGGTGGATCCAAGTATAGAAAATCTAACTGCAATTAGATTTAAGTGAAATTTTCCAATTCAAACAATTTATTTTGGATAGATAAGTTTGGGATAGAAAGCCTTCTAAAATATATTTTACATTTTTAACATTTTTTTATTCCAGTACACTATCTTTGGTAACAATGTCTTTCTAAGATTGATTCTCAGCTGAGTCAAACTTTGCAACCCACCCTTTTAATTCTTATTCCTTCCCCCATATCATAAATCACTGAAATACTGACTTCAGAGCAGATTTTCATCTCATTTTACTGATTCAAAATTATTAGAAAGATGAGTTTATGATACTCTCTAAGGAATAGAATGATGCCCAGAGTCTTCAATTATGCAGGAATATTTGTGTTACTGAGTGAAATTTATTCTGCTTTTCATTCTGATAGCTGCATTTTATAATTTTTGTGGGGAGGGGCCAAAAATTTCGTTTCCTTGGCACAAGTTTGCTAAAGTAAAGTTGATTTTAGCAGGAAGTCCATATACACGTGAGAGTAGAGAAATAGAGAAAGGGAAGAAACCTTTAATACTGAAGTGAGCTTGTCAGGATTTCATTTTTCAAATATACCTCCCATTCCTGTTTCATTAGCTGGAATTTTCTCTTGTCCCTAGATACTGTTTCTCAAAATGCTTTGTTTCTCTTAAAATGTACTTTAGTTACCTAAGACTCCTTATGTATAAATTCTTAAACTCACTGTAATGTTTAGCTTGAGAAATACTTACCTTTAAATCCACAGATCCCTTTGGGGTCAAGAATAGAACTGCATTTCACTGTAACTAATTTCCTTGGTAATCTTACATATCCATTCAAAAGCAGTGTCTGAGAAGGGAACCATGACTTTTCATCAGTTTGGTAAAGGTTTCCATGCCACAGAGAAGGTTAAGAATCCCTGAGAGGCAGTCTCTTGAGTTGCAGGTCATGAGCTCCTATCTCTGCTGCCAGAAACGGCAAAGCCTTGGGGGTTTGAACCACAGAGTTCTGATAGTTGTGTGATATAGGTATTAAGTTAAACTTTGCTGTTGCAACACTGTTAGGTAAACTGTCAGACCTCATTTAAGATTGGGTAACATGAAGTGGAGCCATTTTTAAATGACTGAAATTCTGAAATCTATTGAAAATTAAACTTGAGGTATAATTTCTTAGTCATGGATGAAAAAATTGTATCATAGCAATACAGTAGCATCATAGTTTCAAATTGCTTAGACTGTGGAGTTCAGATTTTTTTTTGACAACTCATGTTAGAAAAAATACATTTTATACCAGATTTGTTTATAAAAATAGAAACAAGTTTCATAAGCAGCATTGGCCCTTACCATTATGTATTCTGCATATTGTCTCATTTTCTGGAAAGTCCTAGCTTTAACCCTCCAAAACTGATCTCACAACTCACAGTGGCTATGAGCCCAGAAAGACTCCAAGATATAGTACCACAAAGATAAGATTACGACATACATTTAAAATACTTTTTATGTCTCTCATTTCAGACAAAATCTCTTAGGAACAAACTTGCCTCTCTAAAAAGAGCATTTTAGAGAAGCAGATACATGTTTGTAACCTGGGAGTTGTCATTAAGATGCTTGTGCCAGGTCCTTTACATTTATTATCTTTATTAAAGATTTTGAATTTTATCCTAGAAAAGGGGAAAGATAACCAGTGAAGGGAGAAGGCAATGGCACACCACTCCAGTACTCTTCCTTGGAAAATCCCATGGACAGAGGAGCCTGGCAGGCTGCAGTCCATGGGGTCGCTATGAGTCGGACACGACTGAGCGAGTTCACTTTCACTTTTTACTGTCATGCATTGGAGAAGGAAAGGGCAACCCACTCCAGTGTTCTTGCCTGGAGAATCCCAGGGATGGGGGAGCCTGGTGGGCCCCCGTGTGTGGGGTCGCACAGAGTTGGACATGACTGAAGTAACTTAGCAGCAGCAGCCAGTGAAGGATTTTAGGTAGGGTTGGAGAAGTATTATGTAAATTAAATTTTTGAAGGAGATCTCTGAGAACAATATATATTCTATTTAGGAAGCCACTGCATTAGTAGATATTGTTACCTGGGGTGTTGTCAGTAGAGAAGAAGAGTTACAGATGAATTCTCTTGTTATTTTAGAGAAATAAACAGCAGAACTCAGTAATGGATTATATGGTAAGAATTTTTCCCAAGAATAGAAACATCAAGAACACGTTATTTTGGGAGGAGATCAGCTCTGAAGGAAGAGGGTGGTATAAGAATAGGCAATAATGGGCTGTGGAATTGAAGGTGGATAGATTTTAATGAGAAAGATGTAGTATAAGCTTTCTGAGAAAGTGGAAGCAGATGGAATCCAGAGGTAGTGGGATTGGCCTATACAAAAGAAAACAAGCTTTAGTTTTTAATAATATTAAATAATACACTCATGTGGTCAAATTCACATGGACAAAAGTACAGGTGAGAAATCTTTTCTTTGGCCACTCAGTTCCACATCCAATAGGCAACTAATGTTAATATTTTTTTTATATCCTTCAAGAAATTTTATACACATGCAAACAAATACTAGTCCTCCCTGATCCCTTTACACAAAATGTAGCCCACTATACACACAGTTTTGCACGTTGCTTGTTCTTCCACTATGTCTTAAAGCTCTTTCCCTATCTGTGCATAAAAGCTTCATTCTTTAGAGCTGCATAGTATTATTGTGTATACTGTTATTTATTTAACCAGTTCTGTATTTGATGGACATTTGGGTCAGTACTATTCTTTGGATAATAACCTCTGTTTTAACAAGTCAGAAAGACTAACTGGAGATAGGTGCACAAATGGGCAGGACTATAAGTTTGACTGTAGAAGTTAAGTGGTCCAAATTATCTGAGTAGAGAGAGCTAGGTGGTCCATTTTGGGACCAGCAGAGTGAACTTTAATATTTAGGTTAAATGAGCTGATGTGTAGGGAGTTAACTTGGTCAAATAAGCAGGAATTAAAATGCCTCACCTAGGGAAATCTGGCCAGGTCAGTACACCAGATGGAGGTAAGGGAGTTACTGGACCAAGTTGGAGTCATTACCAGGAAAACTCTTAATTAAAGTACATGTTTGTCTGTCGGAAGTCACTTTTAGAAATCACCTTTTGAAGAAAAATTAGGACTATTTTTGGGTAGCCTCAAATCAGGACCTTCCATTTAAGGTTAAGTGGATCTAGCTTATCTGAAGGTCGATTCCTTTTTAGGGCAAAGACTGTGTTTTGGGTTCAGAAGCTCTATGAAAAGACATTACTGCCTAATTTCCAAGAATTTCCATTTTCTACTGTTTTTCAGTTATAGAATATATAATTTTAAGCTAAAATAGAAAAATTGATTAAGCCCAAATTATAAATTTGTTTGCAGTAACATAAGGTACTTGCAAGTGGTTATAATTTTTTCAGATACTTTGGGTGGGTCTAGGAGGTCACTCTCAGTATTAGGTACCACGGGCCAAGGATAAGATCAGACTTGAAACAGTACAAGTCATGTGGGTGGCAGGTGCCAAAGACGTGCGGTGGGACAGCTAACTTTGGTTATAGTTGTGAGAGGGCTTGTTTAAGGACTGGGTGTTCAGGTATCAACAGCCAAGATTTCTTCTCTGAATTTTTAACTTATATTCCTTCAGCTGGTTTTTCTGTTTCTCTGGCAACCATCCAAGTTCACCCAAGTGTCTCTTAACCCTTTCATTATTTAATAATTCTTGAGAAGCTGAAAACCATAAATCCTCTTCCTGGGCAGGTGCACAGAATTTTGTATGCAATTTGAAAGAATTTATGTACCCACTTAAGCCCAGATCTCAATTAACAATCTCTGGCCTATCGTCTCAAACTTCTGTTCTTACTTCCTTGCATTGCTTTCTTCAGTATACCTTGTCTGCTGCTACCAGGTCTCCTGTTAACAGTGGTTCCACCGTGCCTGCTATTTAATATAAAGAACAAAAATTTAAGAACATTTGATGTCCTGTACTCTTGGAAATTTGAATGAGTGTGACAGGGTCACACAGCTATTTTGTAACACCACACTGAGCCCCGTTTTCCTGATTTGTGGTACACAGTATGTATCATTGGATTTCATTACATAATTCTAAACTAGAAGTGGTTTTATATACTTTAAAAAGATATTTTGAAATTTATTCTTTTTTTTGTAGTTTTACAGTTTTAAGTATAAACAAAAATTTCCACTGATTTGTATACATTTGCACTCCAAAATAATATTGTTGAAACAAAATATTATTTAACCAATAGTATCCTATATACAAGAAAGTCTCAAAATAATTTTATATGACTGATTCAGTATCTCTTAAAAATGGAGTCTGTAACATGCCACAACGTGGATGAAGCTCAAATATATAATGTTCAGTGAAAGAAGCTAGACATAAAAAAAAAACACCACCAAAAAAAAAAAAGAAGCTAGACACCATACACATAGATGTGGCTCCATTTATATAAAATGTCTAGAATAGGTAAGTCCGTAGAAACAGGCTGGGGAAAAGGAGGAATGAGTTTTATGATTTTTCCCAAATGTAAATATTTTAAAATATAGTAGTACCCTCATATTTTTGCACACTTTTAGTTTTTCCTTAATGCCATTTAAGTATTTTCTCATGTTGCTGCAGTCTTGAAAGTTCCCATTTTTAAGAGCCATTAAATCTATAAATCCATTAAGTCTATATTATGCTCCTGTACATTCAGGGTGTTTCTTGATATTCTAGGATAAGTTTCTTGATTCTTGATAGTGGTAGTAGTGGAGGAGTTGGTGAGATGTGTTTCTCATGTATAAATTGTACCACGGAGCTTTTATGAAAAAGTAGTGTACTGACAGTTTCAGTTTGAAAATAACTTGTTAATAGCTGGCTGATGGGCAGATAGCCTTGCTTAGGGCAACTTTTACATTTGGATACTAACATTAGTAACTCTCTGGTAGTCATAACTTTTACTTATATTTGTATTAGGAAACCTTTTTTTTTTTTTTCTTTTGAGGTTCATTAGCAAAAGGACTTAAGAACTCTGTATTCTGCTTACTGGTTAAAAATTTCCTGATGACCTGACCCCTGGAATTCAGCTTGAAGAATCTAAAGATTCAACCTTATTTTCTAGTTTAAGACTTGTAGGTGCTAATATTTAGCATAATCTGAGCAGTGTAGTAGAAAAGTATTAGCATCTCAGTATTTATTTAATACAGTCACAACATTGAGATCCAAGATAGCTGTGTCTTAAAAAGGATCATCATATACAAACAAAACAGAAAAGACAATAAGATTTGGCAGTGATGTGATGAAATAGGAAATAACCCTCATACACTTCTGGTGGAAACATAAAATGGTGCAAGTGCTTTGGAAAACAGTTTGGCAGTTGTTCAAAAGATTAAACTTAGAATTATCATATGACCCAGCAATTCTGCTCCTAGGTATATACCCAAGATAAATGAAAACATCCCCATACAGAAACTTGTACACAAATGCTCATAGCAGTATATTCGTAATAGCCAAGAAGTGGAAACAACCCAAATGTCCATCAGCTAAGAATGGCTAAGCAAAGTGTGGACATACATACAATGCAGTATTATTATTCAGCAATAAAAAGGAGTGAGATTTTGATACATGCTACAACATGGGTAAAATATGCTAAATTGTAGGTCGCCAAAGAACTACTGTGTCGCTCAGTCGTGTCTGACTCTTTGCGACTCCGTGGACTGTAGCCTACCAGACTCCTCAATCCACAGAATTCTCCAGGCAGGAATACTGGAGTGGATTGCCATTTCCTTCTCCAGGGGATCTTCCCAACCCAGGGATCAAACCTGGGTCTCTCGCGTTACAGGCAGACGCTTTACCGTCTGAGCCACCAGGGAAGCCCCTATAAAATAGATAAACAAGGATATATTGTACAGCACAGGGAAATATAGTCATTGTTTTGTAGTAGGGTTAAATGGAGTGTAGTTTATAAAAATATGGAATGACTGCTGTATACCTGAACCTAATATAATACTGTGAATCAACTATTCAACAGCAATAGCAAAAAGCTGTTAGAATCCAAGAAATATATCTCCTAAAGAGTTTTGTAGAATTCTTACAAATGAAGTTCACTGGTTTTTAGAGGGCATTAGTTTTTCTGGTGATGTTAGCCCTGGTCCTTCAAATATTAACTTTTAAGAAAGAGAGGGGAAAGGTATCTGTTAAAGAACTTAGTGCAGTAAATGCAATAACAGACTTCCTGAGATCAAAAGCCAACCCTTGGCTGCTACAAACATATTCTCTTTGGAATTAATACCTTTTTTAAGCTTTCATCTTTTAACTCCTTAAAGGCTGTGTATATTCTAGCTCTGGTTTTGCAGAGAACTCTAGGGCTTATTACTGTTAGCTTTCCGGTAGTCATACATTTGCATCTTATGTTTAAGGATGAAAGATAATTATTGAAATGTATATTCTTATTCTTTAAGCTGGTAGGATGCTTGGATGAGAAAAATTTCAGTATTTTTTGGCTGTAGCAAAGAAGTGGTTCCAGCAATAATTTATGTAGTCAGTCAGAGGAATATCTCTTCGCCTACAACTGCCCTGGAAATCAGCTCCACTGGTAAGCAATTCTTTGTCAGTCATTTGGTACCATTTCCCCTCTGGAAACCAGTTTGCTTGATGAAAAGGAAAAGGTAGGCTAATTTAGGTCTCATTTAGCAAAGAAAACGGTGGTGGTGCTCACGAGACTCTTTACTTTAGACAAAAGTTAATTCAGAGGAAAGGTGCTTTATTGTAATGATATACACATGGGTTAGAATCAAAAAACTGTAAAGGAACCAAGGCAGCCAGTGTCTCCCAGTTCTTTTACCCAGGGACTTCAGGGTTTTTCATTTGTGAAAATATCACCACAAATATCTGGTGATTCCCTAATATCTGCTGATATTAGGAAATATCACAAATATCTATGATTTCCTAATACCTATGCAGTATTGTTCTTTACAGCATCAGACTTCCATCACCAGATTTCAGCAGATTTCCTAATATCTGCTTTACTCAGCATTTCTAATCTGTCTTTAATACCATTAGTTTCCTCAAAACCTCAGTTTACACGTTTCTTATTTGCTGCTTAGTACCTTTCAGGTCAATTAATTCAGTGCTCCAGTTCTAAGAGAAGACAGTCTCTTGGTTCATCCTCTCTTCAGCAGTCAGTAGGTGCCACTCATCAAATGTTTACTAGCCTATGGATCCACTGAAATGTATGCCTGTCCCAAGAATTGCCAGGTCATGGACAATTTAGGGATAGGAGCCTTTGATGTGGTAATCATCTTGTTTGCTATCTCTGTATCCCCCTACTTACAGGGGATTTAAGCTTTATAAGGACAGGCCTCATCTATCTTTGTCACCACTATATCTCCTTTGCCTAAAATAGCATCTGAAATGTGGTTGAGTATTTAAAAAATATTGTAATTTGTGCCTAGTCTCCAAATGTGACCTTGATTTCAGTTGTCTTGACCTTTAGATGGATTTATCTAATGACTTGCTATTGCTGAGTGCCTGTAGTAATAATGCCTACCAGCCGTCTACCAATTAGGATGCTGTGCTCAGTGAATATTTATATAGTGAATGAAATAAGCCAACTTTTTCATTTCTGTAAAAAACAAGCAAACAAATACAAACTGCCTCCCTGGAAGCAGTGCTCCTTTTCCATGTAGATGACTTTGGTTTGTATACTTTCGCATTAAACAAAACATATCATTTGTCAGTGTCATTGATGGGATACTGGGTTTTTTTCCCCTCAGTGTATAATTGTCATCCTTTATGGTTCAGGAATTGCATTAATGCTAGTCTTTAGGGTTTTGTTTGTTTGGTTTGAGTCTTTTTGGTCAGGAGTCATTGAACGTCAGAGTAAGAATATGCATTCAGATCATTTATCCACATCCTCCAGTTTATGGCTGTGTTTCAGTCTGGCAAAATGCAGGAAACATCCCCAGTAGGAGACTGCAGCTGGGGATCGGGTGCTGCCAGCAGCAGCTCGTGCGGCTGTAAGGAGAAAATCAGAAGAACTAAGTCTTCTGGAGGAAAGGATACAGATTTTGGAGGAAAGGATACAGATTTTGGTGACAAGCTGCATTCTTTAGCAGTGACTTTATTTTTCCTTTACCACAGACCAGACTTGTACTATTTCCAGCCTCAGCACATTATTTAGGCACTTCCCCACTGCATTGTTTTATTTAGTTTCTGAAATTGTATCATAATTCCCTAAACTGGGTCCAATTTTTAATATAGTGCCTTTCAGATAGATGTATTTAGACTTTGATCTGTTTCTGTCTTTCTTGACTTTAAACTCCCTGAGATTAGAGCCTATTTTATTTTTCATAACTTTCATAATTTTATAGATGCTTCATTATTTATTAACAAACAACTGGAACACTTCAGAGATTTACCTTATCAGAAAGTCAGACCTTGCTTTTTTGTGTGACTAACCCTCTTTTCTGTTTTTTCCTGCCTCAGCACATCTTGTAATCCTTTGTTCTTTTTCTGTTCTACCCATTTCCATGATGCTGCATTTCTTTTCCGAACACATTTTTAATTTAAATTACTCCCTTTCTTTAAGGCAGATATTTTGCTTGGATTCTCTTGGGCTTTTTGTTGTTTTTGTGTGGGGGTTTTTTGTTTTTGTTTTTGTTTTTGTTTTGCATGAAGACTTAAAGCATTAATGAACAGAGATCATTCTGTTGTTTTTGAGATTGCACCCAAGTACTGCATTTTTGTTGACTATGAGGGCTACTCCATTTCATCTAAGGGATTCTTCACAGTAGTAGATATAATAGTTATCTGAATTAAATTCTCCTATTCCAGTCCATTTCAGTTCACTGATTCTTAAACGCTTCCCTGGTGGCTCAGAGGTTAAAGCGTCTGCCTGTAATGCAGGAGACCCTGGTTCGATCCCTGGGTTGGGAAGAGCCCCTGGAGAAGGAAATGGCAACCCACTCCAGTATTGCCTGGAGAATCCCACGGAGGAAGGTGCCTGGTAGGCTACAGTCCACAGGGTCGCAAAGAGTCGGACACGACTGAACACTCTTGCCATCTTCTGTTTAACCACTTCCAATTTATCTTGATTCATGAACCTAACATTCCAGGTACCTATGACAGCATCAGACTTCCATCACCAGTCGCATCCATAACTGGGCACTGTTTTTGCTTTGGCTCCATCTCTTCATTCTTTCTGGAGTTATTTCTCCACTCTTCTCCAGTAGCATATTGGGCACCTACCAACCTGGGGAGTTCATCTTTCAGTGTCATCTTTTTGCCTCTTCTTACTTTTCATGGGGTTCTCAAGGCAAGAATACTGAAGTGGTTTGCCATTCCCTTCTCCAGTGGACCACGTTTTGTCAGCAGAGACATTACTATGCAAACAAAGGTCTGTCTAGTCAAAGCTATGGTTTTTCCAGTAGTCATGTATGGATGTGAGAGTTGGACTATAAAGAAAGCTGAACGCCAAAGAATTGATGCGACCAAATTGATGAAAGCCAGAGAAACACTTCTGAACTGTGGTGTAGAGAAGACTCTTGAGAGTCCCTTGGACTGCAAGGAGATCAAACCAGTCAATCCTAAAGGAAATCAGTCCTGAATATTCATTGGAAAGACTGATGCTGAAGCTGAAACTCCAGTACTTTGACCACCTGATGTGGGGAACTGACTCATTTGAAAAGACACTGATTCTGGGAAGGATTGAAGGCAGGAGGAGAAGGGGATGACAGAGGATGAGATGGTTGGATGGCGTCATCAGCTCAATGGACATGAGTTTGAGCAAGCTCCGGGAATTGGTGATGGACAGGGAAGCCTGGCATGCTGCAGTCCATGGGGGTCGCAAATAGTCAGACATGACAAGAGACTGAACTGAACTGAAAGCATTAAGGAAGAAAAAAATGTTTAAATTTATTTGAATACATTTGCTTCTCTTACAGTGAATTCCCTCTTTCACAAGATTTAAACTCACAGGGCAAGTACATGTATGTCTCCTAGTGACATTGAGGAAATGGTAGTTAGATAAAGATTATAAGACATTTACCACTGAGCCACTGGGCTTCCCTGGTATCTCAGTAGTAAAGGATCCACCTGCAGTGCAGGAACCACAAGAAACATGGGTTTGATCCCCTGGTCTGGAAGATACCCTGGAGGAGGGCATGGCAATCCTCTCCAATATTTTTGCCTGGAGAATCCCATAAACAGAGGAGCCTGGTGGGCTACAGTCCATGGGTGGGATCACCAAGAGTCAGACACAACTGAGGTGATTTAGCACAGCACATAAGACATTTAAGTAAATGATAAGGCTAAACGAAAAGCGGGGGGAAGAGATGTCTACCTTGGATGACTCTAGATGTCAGTATAGGAAGGCCCAGATATTTGAGCCCCTGTCGTGGTTCGTGCATTTTCTTAGTTATTCCTTAGTAGCACTCTTTTAAGATGGGTATTCTATACATTTTTCTGATGAGAAACCTTAGAGGTATTAAGTAACTTGCCTATGGTCACATACCTAATAAGTGCCAGAGGCTGATATTCTATATCTGTTCCTTCCACTGTACTTTTCTATCATTAACCTAGGTAGTGGACATAGAAATTCTGAGTTTGAGAAAACTTATGGGAGTAGGAGATCATTAGTTTGATTTTAGATAAATTTTAAATTGAAGTTTCAATGGGATAGAAAGATAGGTAAAAGTATCACAGAGGCAACAAACCAGATCATCTGTTGGAGAAGGAATGATGGTTATAATTTATATTAAGTTTTCCTTTTTGGTTTTATTGTGGCATAATCCAGATCCTTAGAAAAATTTTCATAGCATGTTTACAAAATCCTGATATGAATATATAACATGGATTTCAGGAACATGAGTGCTTTCATTTAAGTCATTCAATTATCCAGTAATGTTTGAATCTCTACTATGTGAATGATACACTGTGCTAGGTGAACAGTATATATTGGTGAGCAAAATGGATTTAATCTCTGCCTTTGTTAAGCTTATGAAGTGGTGAAGGAATACATTCGTCAGATAGTCACACAGGTAATCACCTTTTCAGCCCAGGCACAAAATACTACTTGAATCATTTTCATAGAGAGGTGAGGACAGTCAAGTGAACCACCCTCAAAGGTTCCCAGCATCTATATTAATTAGCAGTTTACTACATTGGTGATTAAGATTTTCATAAATCCATTCATTTTGTACTAAGTGCCCTTGTACATTTTAAGTGGGAAGATCCCCTGGAAAAGGAAATGGCAACCCACTCCAGTATTCTTGCTTGGAGAATCCCATGGACAGAGGAACGTGGTGGGCTGCAGTCCAAAGGGTCGCAAAGAGTCGGACACGCTGAGTGACTCACATTATCAGTGATTAATTTGTAAGCATTTTCCACAGGTTTTCAAAATCATATTTAGGGCTCACTTTTGCAGAGGAAGTGATGGACATACTATTGTTAGTCATTTTTAAAGAATATACTTAGCAAAGCCAAAGCAGCTCTGTAATCCCAGGATTATAGCGTATGTATACTAACTTTAATAATTATTTGACAGTTATCTACGGGTTCCTAAAAATCTAAAGGAAAAAACTAAAATGTGAAGGAACACTGCAGTCAGTTAATGGGTGACTGTTTTTAGCTATTAGTAAGTAACATTTTTAGTAGGTCATTTATTCATCTATCCATCCAGTGAGGAGCAAAAGCAGACACAACTCTTATCATGGATCTTACAGTCTGGTGGGAAAGACAACATTCAAGTTAACGTATAACTAAATATAAAATTACAACTATAACAAATGCTATGAAGGGAAGTCACTTGTTGTAAAAGAGCCTATAGTAGAAAAGAATGGTTAGGGAAAATATCTGAAACAATGGAAGTTAACCTGAACTTTGAAGGAAGGAAAAAGAAGTGTCTAAGCAAGAGTCAGCTTCCCTGGTAGCTCAGTCAGCAAAGAATCTGCCTGCAATGCAGGAGACCAGGGTTTGATCCCTGGGTCAGAAAGAACCCCTGGAGAAGGAAATGGCAACCCACTCCAGTCTCCTTGCCTGGAAAATCTCATGGACAGAGGAGCCTGGTGAGCTGTAGTCCATGAGGTCTTGAGGGTCAGACACAACTTAGTGACTAAACCACCACCAAGCAAGAGTAATGGTGGAAGAGAGTGTTTTATGCAAATATAACAGGTGCTGTGACTTCACAGAAGAGATCATGCTTCTTTAAAGGATCTGAAGGAAGGCCAGTAAGACTAGAAAGCAGTGAGTGAGTTGTTAGATGAAAAAGGAGAGGATGGGTGGTAGGTAGACTTATGCAAGGCATTGGAGGTCTCGTTAAGGACTTTGGACTCCATCCTAAGAGCAGTGGGAAGCTATTGAAGGGGTTTTTAATGTATGTTGAGGAGAGCATAGGGTTGGGTTTGTTTTTGAAGATTGCTCTAACTTCTAGGTAGAAAACAAATTGAGATTTTGATGGCTAATCAGGAAAGAAATGGGAACTTAGACTGAAGTATCGGCAGTAGACATGGGAAGAAATCATCAGCATTTCAGTAGTTAAGTGAGGGGAAGGTGCCAAGGATGTTTCTGTCTTCCAGAACTATACAAAGGAAGTCATGTCATTTACTGAGATAGGGAAGAGGAACAGGTTTTGGAGGGCAGTTCATTTTTGGACATTGAGTTTGAACTGTCAAAGTATAGCCTGGAGTTTAAAAGCGAGATCTAGACTGGAATATAAATTTGTGAATCATTTATATCTAGGTAGTATTTTTAGCTGTCAACATGGACATAGTTTTTAGTGAAGAGTACAGGGCAGGAGAACAGACCAGGACAAAAAGTCACATTTGTGACTCCAGGTGCAGTCACATCATGAGGTTCTGGGGGTTAGGATTTCAACATAAGAATTTTGGGGGACGCAGTTCAGCATGTAACACTTCTGTGCTGGAGATGGTTTTCTCTGTGCTTAATAATAATTTCAGAATATTAGTTCCTTAGAACTTACTTTGAAAAAATAGGAATAAAACGCAAAACTGTGTAACTGTCATTGTCAAAACATGTCTTTCACAAAGGAGCATTTCTCTTCTTGAGGAGAGGGGCCGCTCAAAACAGGCAGGATCTTAGTTCTCACGACCAGGGATCAAACACATGCTCCTGGCAGTGGAAGCACAAGAGTCTTAACCACTGGACCGCCAGGAAAGGCCATAAAGAAGCATTCCTAATGAACATCACCAAGTAAACCATTTGAAAACAGGAGAGTCAATGCAGCACTTATCCATCACTCTTTTTTGGGGAGTCGGGGAGGGAGTGCCAAGCCTATGCCCCTTGCAGTGGAAGCACGGAGCCTTTAACACTGGACTGCCAGGGAGTTCCTTCCATCACTCTTACCATCTAGATCTTCAGTTCCATTGGAGGACTCATAGTTCTTAGCATATAATTGTAATCACAGTCATGATTTGTTATTGCAGGAGAACACAAGTCAGTTGGTGAAGAAAGGTGCATATGTCTATAGGTAAGGCACAGGCTTCTAAGAGTTCTCTCCTGGTGGAGTCGCACAGAATTGTGCCAACATGTGTGAAGTGTTAACTACCAGGGGAGCCTGAAGTACTGAATAGACAGTCACTGCCTAGCATATACTAAAATTCTAGACTCCCAGAGGGAAAACATGTCCGGCATAAATCATATTGTTCACACAAAGAGTTTAGGCACAGTGAGCCATCAATTAATGACTCAGAATCCAGCCTTTTAAAACTTGCCGTTTTTATATCCCTGTCCAATCTTCCATTCTAGTCTTCTGACTATATTCTGTTTGGCCACTTAGAAAATACCATTGGCTCTCGAGTTACTTAACAATAACTCATCCTTAAGGTCATTTTTAGTAAGTAGGATGGGAATAAAAATAGGTGTTTGTGGTAAGAAGAGAGAGGCCATCTTTAAAATATTAGTTCTTAGTCATTTCCTTCTCTGTAGAAGGTTTCTAAAAAGTTGCATGTAAACTGAAATTAGAATGGTGACTCATTTAAAATTTCTAGAGGGTTCCTTTGGTTTAACAAAAATACCAAAGAAGAAAATACATCCATAATATTATAAGAGATCGGAGTTGTGGTTTTGTGTCTATTAATATGCTTCTTCATAAGATAGAGCTTTCCTTTTCTGTTCTGCTTTCTGTGTTCTCTGTACCCATATGTGAACCACAAGACCAAAGAAATTGAGCTTTTTATAAGCACCTGCTTAAGAGACAGTTAAGGTGTTCTGGTTTGTAGTTTAGGTCTTTTTGTTTGTACTAACAGTAGTAGGTATGTTCAAGGATTAAGGAGTCTTACACTACCCACAGTCTTACACTATTTGTTCCACTGACTTTGGAATTAGTCATATCTTGATGTGGATGGCAGTCAGTTGATCTGGGACTGAGAATAAGAAAAATAGTCTAAATTGAAAGTCATAATTCAGGGGTTGAAAATCTTAGCTGCGGGATTACAACAGAGGCCAAAGAGTTGCTTGTATTCAGAGACAAGCCAGAAAGCTAAGACCAAAGCCGGGGCAGTTGCAGTTAGCCTAACGTTTGCACACCAGAGGCATTTGATGATGGGAAGAAAGCAAAGGGTTCAAATAACTTATTCACTGCAGAAAGTATCAGAGACTCAAGTTTTTCAGACTGAAAATCCCATATTCGTAAATAGCAGTATTTTAAAAACTGTTTCATTGATTCCTAGGATTCTGCAAAGGTACCCTAGATAGGGGGGTGGGGGCGTGCAGGATTCTATTTATTTTTTAATCAGCAATAGAATCTATTTTATGAGACAGTTTCAAGATAGAGTTGATGTTTTTTGAAATTCTAAATTCTGAAAGTTGTTGAAATTACAAAACCTTTATTGCAGATGAAAAAGATTTATAACTTTATTAGAAATTCCTACTTCGATGGCTTATTTTTTAAATAAAGCATTTAAATTTATTTTTAAGAGTTCAGTAGCTACCTTAAGAAAAACATGACTTTTTTTATTGTTTTGGGGTAGGGCTGGGGGAACTTACGTGTATTTCTTTTGCTTCAAAGCCAGGAGAAAGCTAACATTTTTTTTTTTAACAGTATTTGCATACCTTTTTCAAATGAATTTACAATAAAACATGTAGACATCCATCATAATCAGCAGATATTCTTAATCAAAAACATTTTAATTTGGATGTACTTTTAACATTATGAGTCATCGACAGTTAACATCTAAAACAAAAAATAGTTACCTACTCTGAGGCCAAATAATAGTCAATATATAGTACACCTTAACCAATACAATCTAACAGAGCTTAGTTGCACAAACTTATATTCCTTTTATTACTAACTTCCTGATTGACATTGCTAAATCAAAAATAAATACTGGTACTATAGTTTTCTCTTTGTTAAAAACAGAGAAATGATCATTGTATTTCTAGATAGATAAAATGGTTTGAGCTCAGGAAAAAAAAAAAAAATTTGCCCACTAGGTATAAAACCTTTAATAGGTGAATATCTAAACCAGAGGTGCAACAGCCATTTTTACAATCTTTAATAACAGAAGGGTCATGTAACTTTTATAGGACTGAAGAAAAGCTCTCATGCTGTGGTAAAGAAATGCAGTTTTGTACCTCACTTCCTCTTTGAAAGCTAGAATTGACAGCCTCTTGCTTAATAACTATTTTGTTATTTGTTAACTGAATTTGTTATTTAATTGTTAATTGTTATTTGTTGAATTTTAACAGTATTTGTTAACTGAAGTTTCACTGTATTGTTTAATCTTAATTCTCTTATAGGCAGACACATGTAATTAAGATGAGGCTAAAGGCAGTGTCTATCAATATTGGGTGGCAAGGAGGAGGATCGGGTAAAGTTTTACATTAACAAGATATTAATATACTTTGAACCAGTGGACCTGCAGGGGAAAGTAGAGGGAATTGCAAGAACAAAGGCAGTAAGAAGGACAAGCTTGAAACTTTTAGGAAACAGCTAATTGGGCTGAAGTAACAGAGCTCTTCAAATGCAATATTGATAGTTATAAAAGCCACTGTTTTGTGAGTTCCTGCCATTCTAAGGTTCACCGTCTTTCTCATTTAAGTCTTAACAGCAACCATATATGGTAGGGTAATCCAGATAGGTTAAATCTCTTCAACATGGTCACTCTAGTGGCAGAGAAGCAACTTTGACAGTAATCCAAGGTTATCTGGATCCAAAAACCATACTTGATAATAATAAAATATGTTCTTTCCATGTGAAATGAACTAAGTGTTTGGATGAAGAATGTAATTCTGATAAGTATCCATATGCTTGGTTGTTATTTTCTAGATGAGCTAGAAGTATTAATCATTATTGATTCCATGTGGAAATTTATAAAACATGAAACTTGGAACTACTGGCATTTTACTGTGTCAGAGAATATAACATTAATTTGATAAGAATTTACCTTTTTTTGAGATCTTTAATTACAGATTTGTTCTGAATCTCAAAAGAAATAGTCTTGAGTTGAATTGCCTTTAACCAGAAACTCAATAATAACTAGTCAGAAAACAGGTTTATAAGAATAGGGCTAATTAAAGGAACATAATCGTATCTTTAAGAGACATTGTGATGAAATGTCTTTTTCCTTGAATTAAATATTTCAGTATTTGAGCCTAATATATATGTATCTGAGACTTGCCCCTAAAATTTCTCTTTGAAAAGCATATTTATACTTGAGCCCTTACAAAGTCTCATTATTGGTGCTCTCTGTTATTTTCTTTTGAACCCCAGAAACCATTGACTAAAAACAGCCTCAGCTGATGCTATTTCTAATACTTAGGGAGGTTATTTCACAGAATTTTTTTTAAGTTGTTAAACAGTTTTTTCAAATTGTTAAAAAAGGTTGTGTCAACAAATTAAGCGATTATTCCTGAAGGCATAATCTCCTACTTGCATATGTTGGCTATCATTGTAAACAAATGCCTAAATTGTAGAAATCATAAGTAATCATACAGGATGAATAAAAATAACATTTTCTAATGTTATGTTTACATAACATTAGAAATGTAATGTTACATTTTCTAATTTTAATGTTAATTAGTTGTGATTTAATGTGAATTTTCCCATGAAGACGTTATACATAGATTGAAAGTATTATGTCTCAGTCAATTTATTCAGTAGAGAGATTATCTGAAACACTGTATTAGGTGGCTCAAAAATGGTTTTAGCCACAATGAAATCATTAGGTCAGAGATGAACTTCATAGTATTCATTGAGTTGAGATCTTTTCCCAGATGTCTCATCAGAGGTTTTTTCTGAGTATCTTATCTAACAAGGTAGCTTTCTCTATCAATCAAGGAACTTTGTTTACACTTCACTCCCCATCACCTAGTACATAATAGATACTCAGGTATCTGTTGAAACAATGTATAAAAGAGTGTGAATAAAATTATCTCATAAATGTGAGACTTCCTTGATGGCTTAGACAGGAATCCACCCACAATGTGGGAAACTTGGGTTCAGTCCCTGGGTTGAGAAGATTCCCTGGAGGAGGGCATGGCAACCCACTCCAGTATTCTTGCCTGGAGAATCCCCATGAACAGAGGAGACTGGCAGGCGACAGTCCATGGGGTCTCCAAGAGTCGGACACAACTAAGCAACTAAGCACAGCACAGCGAGTAGAAAAATAAAGCAATACAGTTGCTTGACCCTTGAACTACGTAGGTTTGAACTGCACAGGTCCACTTATGCATGGGTGTTTTTTCAGCTAATACGCACTACAGTACTGCATGATTCATGGTTGAGTCCTCGAATGTGTATTCCATTTGGAAGGAAGGTGGCCTCATTTCGCTCACTGGATCATCATATCCAAATACATATGCAAAGCCTAATTTTACAGGAATTTATTGCGATAATATCTCATCTTTCCAAATAAAGAAAAAATTAATTATAAAGATTGTTGTCTGTATGGAAAGAAATAACAAGTTTGCAAATAAGAATCTGTAATGGCCAATTCTACTGTAAGTAATGATATATACCAAAACCACGAAACTCCCATTGTGGCCTACAGAATATTGAATACAGTCCATTTGGTTAATTAATTACATTGATTTATCTGTTTGTGTATCAGGAATGAATATGTCTGTGTTATTTGGTTTTCCTATAGAAATACTTCAGGTAACATTCCATGCCAGTTTTACTGTAAAGCTTGTTTTTATATCCTTTAAAAGTAGGTCAGATATGCTAACGTTAAAGCAGGGTAAAACAGAATTTCATGCCAGTGCATATTTGTCCAATCTCCTTCCTCTCCAAGGTCCCCTCCTCAGCCAAAAAAGGAAGAAACAAAAGGAAAACGTTACCTAGAAAACAGATTTTTTTTTTTTAAATAATTATTTTCTCCATTTTAAAAAATTTAGGAACAAGTTCCAGTTCCGGTCTATCATCCAACACCTAGCCAGACTCGCCTGGCAACTCAGCTGACTGAAGAGGAACAAATTAGGATAGCTCAAAGAATAGGCCTTATACAGCATCTGCCTAAAGGAGTTTATGACCCTGGAAGAGATGGATCAGAAAAAAAGATCCGGGAGTAAGTTTTAATTTATACATGTTTCAAAGGTCTGTCTTCAGAGATTTGTTTTTTAAAAATATTCTGTTGCATTTTGAGAGTCAGATATTTAATGAATTCTGGGCAAAAATTTGTTTAGATGTAGAAATTAAGAATTTTCATATAAAAATAAATAAATGATGGTACAAATTCTGACCGTTTTATAGGTTGCCTGTGTCCATTTGGATGACAGTTAATGTCAGTTAAAAATTATTTAACTGTGTAATAAGTGTGAACTAGTACCAGCATTGCTGGTGGCCTAATCAATTGGTAAAGCCGTTTGGCAATATTTCACAGACCTTTAGATCTAAACCCTTTGAGACAGTTAATTCTAGAGATCTATCCTAGAATATGTACCTCACTTCAGCTCCCAGAGTTTTATGCGCAGAGATAGTTACCATAATTTTAGTTAGTGAAAAATAATAATAGAGGAATACTTTGGTAGGTTATATAGGGATTAAAATTGTTTGCTAAGGATTTTAGTGATATGAGGAAAACCTTATCCGTTTCTTAACTTATAGAATAATTGTACTAAGTCTGATGAGTTAAATATAAAATTTTACTTCAGGGAGATTTTTCCTTCAGAGTTCATTATTGTTTGAGAATCCCTGAGAACAACTATTTTCCTTGTAGGTTAAGAATGATCTTTACCAACAGACATAAAGTAATTTATTATGCTGTGCTTGGCTGTTTGAGCTGTAGCACCATTTAGGTTTAGTGGTTCTGTATTTACATGTAGTTATTAAATTGAAAGCTGTCTGGGCTTACACTGAAAACTCAGTTCAAATAAAATTAATCTAACATGGTTTCTTGTCTACTAAAGTTTCACATCCTCCTTAAGGTGTCTTCTGTAATATGTAGCTGTTTTACAAGCACAATTCTAGCAGTGAACTTGATTCCTATCTGATACGTTTCTCTTCGTTGATTGCTCTCAAACTCTTCAAATTCCCAGGTGATTGAAAAAAGAGATTGTAGCAGGATAATGCTAGGAAAAAATTCCGTCTGGATGCTTAGGTGATAGAATGACAGGAAGCCGTTTTTGTCTGTTCATATTAACATTGTCTTTGTAATGGGGATTTTAAAGAGTATTCTAGATAGATCACTTGTCTAAAAATGCTTTCTCATTTCTCTCCCTCACCCCAACAGGTGTGTGATCTGTATGATGGACTTTGTTTATGGGGACCCAATTCGATTTCTGCCGTGCATGCACATCTATCACCTGGACTGTATAGATGACTGGCTGATGAGATCCTTCACGTGCCCCTCCTGCATGGAGCCAGTTGATGCAGCACTGCTTTCGTCCTACGAGACTAATTGAGCCAGGGTCTCTCATCTGACTTCAAGTGAACCATCATTTTTGGTGGTTTTGATCTTTTGTCACTGAGCCCAAAGAGCCAGGGATTAGGAATTAAGATCATGCACAAAAGTTTCCTAAAATTTCCTGAATGGCTGCAGATGTTGGGGAAAAGTACGTGATATTTTAGAAACTAAGGGGGAAAAGTAGGATGGTATTTTTATGTAAAGCCTTGACCCAGTGTTTAAAAATATAATTGTATTTAGATCTTGTTATTGCTCCAGTACATAGGAATTGTGTAAAGTGTTACAGCAGCTGTATATGTTTCAATTGTGTGTGTCAAAGATTAGGAAAAAGATAGTGGTTGTTTTTTCCTAAATGAAATAACTTTCTTCTTCTCCCCCACCCAAATTCTTTTCTGAAGTTGCTGGCATTTGGGTCAAGGTTTTATTAAAAGCTACATTTTATAACACTGGCACAAAAAAAGTAGTTTTAAGCTTGTTTGCACAGTTCTTTTTTTCCATTGGAAATGGAATTCATTGCCTTAGGTCTTTTTTAAATAGTGTATTATTATCGTTGGGGCTGGCTCTATGCTTGAAAACCAGTTTATTTATAACCTGTTATAAGTGCTATATCTGTTTGCAGTTAGGAAATGCAGAATTCAAAGTGATCTCCTAGCTTGTAAGCAAACTGAGATGCACTATCCCTTTTCTATTAAAAATCAGTTAATGTGTCAAGAAACCAACTCTAGTAAAGTCAGGTTTAATATTAGCCTTTCTTATGTGTTTCATCTAATTATTTTGGTTGTTAATAGGTGATAATTATTTTGGTTGTTAATATGGTGATAATTAAAAGTCAAGGTAAATTTTAAATATTAGGAATTCTGATTTATTGAGCTCGAATTATGCCACCATGCTTATGTAAAAATGAAAGTGGCAACATGGTTAAACTGAGAAAGTTTCTCAGTTGTAACAATTTTGATTTTCTCTCTCCTGTGACCTTCTTCCCTGTTGTCTTGAACCATAGCAAAAGGATACTGCATCTCTTGTTGTATTGCTGAGGTTATTGAAGTTACACAAAACACATCTCAGTCTCTGTTTCTTAGAAGGAAAGTCCTGCTAGTTGACTGACAATTCTAAACAGGGAGAATTAAGATAAATGTGTTTAATTAATGTTTTGCACACAAATGCAGAATTTGTATAACCACATGACATCATAGTTGTGATCTCAAAAAAAAGACTTTCTCCTTTATCTTTTTCTTGCAGTTAAATGTAGGAATTCTCTGAAACTCTAAGCTTCTGAAGTGTTAGAGGTAGAGATGGTCTAGCAAAGATGTAGTTTGTAATGTTTTATCCATTTAGCATGTGTTTATTTTTTGTTATGTACTAGAAGATGACATATTTGTTTGGCTCAGTGATAATTACAACTAAAAAATCATTCATTAGCGAAAGGAGAAGCAATCTCAACCTTAACAAATCAGAAATGTTTCTTATTTTGTATTGAGTTGAATATTTGACTCTTTAACACTTTTCTACATACAAAACACAAGTCAAGTCTCTTGAAGGGTTCTTCATAATTGTATTAAGAAGAATTTAGTATGTCAGAAGCACTTAAAGATTTGACATTCAACTGTAGCAGTATCTATGTTGGTTAATTTTCTTATGAGCCCCATGATGAGTTTGAGAAAAATTGAAAGAAATTATAGATTATCAGGTTCTGTTAAATTGTTACATGTATCTTCCTTAAGTTTTTGTTCATTAATTTATATCCAATTACATAAAGCAAATTTGGAGGAAACACCTGAAGTTGTGCAATATTTTCAGCAATATTACTTTTTTATCTTTGTGTTTTCTACTTAAACATGATGTCTGTCATCAAGTATTATAGTCAGACTTTCTTTTTTTCTAGATTGTCAAAATTGGTAAATGAACATTTTTTTTAATCATCTTCTATGTTGCTATTAGTCTTTCTTTATTAACAAGGTTTCTTTTACAGAAGTTTGGCAGTAATATTGAGGGAACCAGGATTGAGCTGAATTTTTTTTTTAATAAGGTACTTTGTATTCTTTAATTTTGATCTCTACATACCATGTTAAGAACCATCAATTATGGCTTTTACCAAGTTAAATAAAGTTATAATACAGTTGTAAAGGGCTAAAGTTAGAATTGATTACATAAGAATCAGTTCTCCCAAGTTATCTAATCCTTCCTTCAGAACACACATGTACAAATTTAATTAATTGCCTTTAGTTTTCTAGGTATATATATAAACTTTGGGGGAAGTATTTTTTATGGCTTGGCTTTTACTATCATCTAATCATAAATTTAGAAGGTTGGTAGCTTCTATATTTTCTAAAGCAAATAATAGGCATATTACCCTGTTATCCGGCATAATTGGGATTGGGTAAGATGTGTTCAGGCTTGGCTGTAGGATTTGAAATGTCTGAAAAGCCTGACCAGGAAAAAAATAAAAGAATCTTATTCTTTTAAATGTAAACCATAGAAGAAATACTTTCAGATACTTGGAGTTTGGTTCACACAAACTTTTTAAATGCTCTGAGTGTTCTTTATAAGGCGTCTCTTAAAACAGGTATTGACTCTCCAAACTACTTTCAGTGTCTATATGACATAAAACAGAATATAGTGAGCATCAGGGTAACAAATTCTCTATGTGCAAACCTCCTCTTTAGGGAAGCATACATTTTTAAAAAGGATTAAGAATAAAGGAATACAAAGTAAAACTGCCTGTGGTCCTTAGACTGAAAATGGCAAACAGAAAAGGTAAGTTTTTTGGCATAATTCATAAATGTAGACAGTTGGTGGCCATGTTTGCTTACAAAGGCATTGGCTAGCAGATCAGTTTCTCAGAGTCAACTGAGGACACTTGACACTTGCATGTTAAGTGCATCATAGCTAATCAGCTAATTTTTTAAGCCTTTAAATTTGAAATCGGTGGACATGAGAAAAAGTGGATTTTGGGGTAGTATCTCCTGAAGTAATGCTAAACTTACTCACCTGAATTTAAAGATCAGCTATTCTTTTACTGGGTAGGGGAAAAGTTAGGTAGTCTGTAGCCCCTGCTTGTGTCCCCTGTGTAGCTCCCCTTTTCTAGACTTCCCGAAGACTCAGGCTCGGTGCAGGTTGTCCGTTTCAGGGTCATTCAGTCGTATTCTGACTGCCTTCTGTTACTCCTTTTGAGGACATAGTTTATTTAATTCCTTCTAATTTCTTCCTCCTGGTCCCACTTCAGAAGTATTTTGCCATCATTAAATTAAAAAGTGTGGGATAAAAATGTCCACCTGCAAAATTTCATCTTTGCATTAAATGCCATTACTGATTGACCCACTGTTAGGTGACTGACCTGAGAGCTATCAAGAAATGGCCTGCGAATTTTTCTTCAGTTCTCTATTGTCAGAATAGACACTTGCTTATGGCCAGGCAGTAGTTTAATTAATGCTCATAATTCAAATTTAGACAGCGCTTTAGTTTGTAGAAATTTCAAGTGAAACATAAGGATTTAATGGGAATGACTGTTAACTGCTTGATTACATTATGTAAAACACCTTAAAATGATACTTTTTCTGAGTGGTTTGAAAGATGTAGCAAGTCCACTTCATGTATTTAGGGAAAGTTAAGTGGACTGTTCTCTCTTCACAGAAATTATTATTTTTAACTAGAGAAAAATACATGGCTTTTTAAGCTCTAAGAGTTACATTATAACACAGCAGTGTTTGTGTTAAAAAACCATATAGAAGTTAGTATGAATGAGGCACATATAATTTGGGAATATTAAATGTACTTTGTAATGCCTTTTCTGAGAGCCTCTGGGTCTGAAAACAGCAGTACTGGGTGATTGTTTATTCAGATATTGATTGTCCCAATAACAGGTATCCAGACTTTGCTTTTCCATTTATCCTTCATTTTCTTGCATGGAAACAAAACGCAGATAAATTCCTTTACAACCCATTTCGTGATCCATAAACCTTTTGTTAAGATGCTTCAGTAAAATTTTACAAAAGGGGTTTGGACTTAACCTGCACCTTTTAATTGTCCACATTGTTCTTCGTTACATTATCACCCTGAGCAATGTGCATTAGCCCAGGACAGTAACTGGATACATCTAATTAATGTTACTGATAGACTGAAAAGAGTTTAAGGAAACTTTAAGAGGTACTGACTTCTCCATTTCTGTTTTTTGAGAAAAGTTACTGTCCACTGGAAGACTTCGTTATCTTGGATGTTTTCCACAGCAAGTTTGTTTTGTCTGTATAGTGAGTGAAGCAGCATTATTAATAAGGTACAGATTTTAGACATCTAAAACTGACCACATGATAAGCAGTGCCTGTTTGCCTTGAACACATTGTAAGCAGTGCTTATCGACTGTGTTTCTTGGTGCTGAGAAAAGTTGAAAAATGCAGCTGAGGGTTTACTTCAGGAGTCTGGTCATAGTAGTGAACTCTGAATAATTACGAGAAAATATGGTTGGCTAAGCAAGTGCTGGGTCCTTTTCTCTGGGAGCCATATGGTAGTTAATCTAGTCATTTTGGATCCAAAAGCAGGTTGTAGGTGTTATGTGAATTGGGAAGGCTGGGCTGTCTTAGCAGTGAAGACATTGAGGTTGACTTCCCAGCACTATCCATACCAGAGGTATGGAAATAAGCTACATTCTGCCAATTCCAGAATCAAAGCCAGGCTCACCTTTGAAATAGTGCAGAATAGTGATCCTCTTTCCATGAGGGTAGCTGAACTCAAGCACAGATAAGTTAATTGCTACAATTTTAGAGTATGTGCTGAAGGGAAGTTGTTTTTCACAAACTATTTTTCCTCATAGCCCTTGATAATCACTATAATGTTGTTTTGATATGAGGAATAATAACCATTCTTCTGAGTAGTGAGATGGATGCTAGCTGGGCATTTGCAGGTTGAAGGTATCTTTAAGAAATCACATTTATGGGTTTGGATTTCAAAAAAGTGCATTGCTAATTTCTCATGAAGAATAGAGAACATGAAATGCCAGCTCACATGGACGCTTAGAGCCTGATTATCACTTAGCATATTGAAAGTGTTTTTCTCCCCCTAAGTGTCATAGCTGGTGAAGAGAAGATGAGGTGTTTTAATGGCAATTTGCACAAAGCAGGAGCAATTGGTGGTGGTGGCATTTGGCATGGCACTGGGTTCCCAACTTCCATGGTTAACCTTATATGGTACATTCTTCACACAGCAGTTAAAAGTTGTTGAGTAAATTGGATTATCTCGTTCATCTGCTTAGAGCTTTTAATTGCTTTCTATTGTGGAGAATAAAATCCAAGCTCCTTAATGGCGATAGTAGATTTTCTGCCTCTCTCCTTTAATAGTACTCTACTTTTTAGACCTTTTGTGCTTTTTAAAATGCCAAGCTCTTTCCTGTCAGGTCTCTTGTGGTTTCTATCCTGTAGTTCACTTCCCCGGATTGTTTGATGGCTGGTTTCTTATCCTCTGTACCAACAGTCCCTGTTTATTCCATGGCTCTAATTTGTTTACTTTCATTTGTTTCTATGAGAGCAGGACATTTAGGTGCTCTGCAGATATTTATTAAGTGAAGGGAAGGAGAAAGCAGGGAGTCTGAGCATTTCTGATGGTTGGACGCCACCATCTAGGAGGTTCCCATTGGAAAGTAGGGATCTTATAAAGATTTTTGAGGGTGGCAAGAAGGACAAAGGCAAAGCTCTTCTTGAGTGGGCAGCTTGCTGATAAGCCTTCTCTCTAATCAGTACTGCCCTTCACCTGGGAATCAACTTTTGAAAGAAAGGACGTATAGTGGATACATGTTGTTTTTGTCTGCCCAGTACCCCATGTTTTTTAGTAATAATTCCCAACCAAGTGTGTAGCCCAAGATGGACCAATTGTAGTACCTCACGCCCTTTCCAAGGTGGTTCTTACACTTCAGTGTGCATCAGATCCACCTGGAGGACTGCGGTTGTTCAACCTCACCCCTACATTGATTGAAAGGAGGGGACTTGATAATTTGCATTGCTAACAAATTCTCAAGATATCTAATGCTGGGAAGCCACCAGCCTAAGGGAGGAACATTTGAGCCAAAGTCAGACTAATCAAGAGTCCTTACTTGGGGATTTTTCATACTAGGGGTAGATCATCAAAAAAGCAAGAGAGTTCCAGAAAAACATCTATTTTTGCTTTATTGACTATGCCAAAGCCTTTGACTGTGTGGATCACAATAAACTGTGGAAAATTCTGAAAGAGATGGGAATACCAGACCACCTGACCTGCCTCTTGAGAAACCTATATACAGGTCAGGAAGCAACAGTTAGAACTGGACATGGAATAACAGACTGGTTCCAAAAAGGAAAAGGAGTACCTCAAAGCTGTTTATTGTCACCCTGCTTATTTAACTTACATGCAGAGTACATCATGAGAAACTCTGGGCTGGAAGAAGCACAAGCTGGAATCAAGATTGCCAGGAGAAATATCAATAACCTCAGATATGCAGATGACACCACCCTTATGGCAGAAAGTGAAGAGGAACTAAAAAGCCTCTTGATGAAAGTGAAAGAGGAGAGTGAAAAAGTTGGCTTCAAGCTCAACATTCAGAAAACGAAGATCATGGCATCTGGTCCCATCACTTCATGGGAAATAGATGGGGAAACAGTGGAAACTGTCAGACTTTATTTTGGGGGGCTCCAAAATCACTGCAGATGGTGATTGCAGCCATGAAATTAAAAGACGCTTACTCCTTGCAAGAAAAGTTATGACCAACCTAGATAGTATATTCAAAAGCAGAGACATTACTTTGCCAACTAAGGTCCGTCTAGTAAAGGCTATGGTTTTTCCAGTAGTCATGTATGGATGTGAGAGTTGGACTATGAAGAAAGCTGAACGCTGAAGAATTGATGCTTTTCAACTGTGGTGTTGCAGAAGACTCTTAAGAGTCCCTTGGACTGCAAGGAGATCAGCCCTGGGATTTCTTTGGAAGGAATAATGCTAAAGCTGAAACTCCAGTACGTTGGCCACCTCATGCGAAGAGTCAACTCATTAGAAAAGACTGATGCTGGGAGGGATTGGGGGCAGGAGGAGAAGGGGATGACAGAGGATGAGATGGCTGGATGGCATCACTGACTTGATGGACATGAGTCTGAGTGAACTCCAGGAGTTGGTGATGGACAGGGAGGCCTGGCGTGCTGCGATTCATGGGGTTGCAAAGAGTCGGACACAACTGAGCGATTGAACTGAGCTGAACTGAAGGAGCCCTTTTCTTCTGGTTACAAAGCTGTAAGGATGTAAGGTCTGAACCATCATGCAGAAGAGTCAGTTCAAGAGAATCTATGAACAAAGTAAAGGGTTGGAAAAGGCCTAATGGATGCACTTGAGCTGTTCATTGATTCAGTCATCACCTAGGCCAAACTCACCACTGCCTTCCCACAGTTCATGTGGGCCAATACATGTACCTTAATATACTAAGGACTGTTGTTCAGTTAGGCTATTTATTTAGTTGATTCTTTTTATCTTCAGCAGGCCTGTGAAGCAGTTGGCATTAGCCCCATTTTGTAGAAGAGTAAACTGATTCTCAAAGCAGTAAAATAATTTGAATTCAAGCTGTACTTATATCCACTATCCCATGTAGATAATAGAATTTACAGTTGCTATTTTAAAGTAGATCAGGCTTTTCTCTTATGAATTTGCTCACTACCTCTTTTCCATAGATAGATGTCTGCAAGTCACCTCTAGCCCAGGGGTGACAGATTTCTGGCCCATGAACCACTTTGACCCACAGATGTGAAATATTTGGCCAGCCAGAGCTCTTAAGCACTTAAAAACTTAAATTCTAAGAGTGTCTTCAGCATCATATGCTTCTAAGTTTGCCAGTGTTCCTACCTCTCAGTGTCTTATACCAAATCTCTTCTAGCATATGGTTTGGACTCAAGCCACAGTCCAGGCCTGAGCCTCTGCATCAGTTCACTTTCCATCTCTGGAGTAGCTGGCTGGAACTCTACCTCTTCAACTGGGATTAGCTCATACATTTTCCTCCAACATCCTAATTTTATGAGCAAATATGGTTGCTTAAGGATTGCCTTTGTCCAATTTAGACCCTGCCCCTACCTCATGATGCCAAGTGCCATGTGGGGAACCATGCCACACAGACATAATTCCGTGCACTCCAAGCCAAGGATTTTTAGTGTTTTGAGTTGTTAGCCAGTACCTTTTCCTTATTTAACACTGGCCCAAGGGTCAATTAAATCAGATCCAACTTGAAGCTAATAATTGGAAAGCTTGACCAGTAGTTTAGCAAAGCATGAGCTTTAGAGTTCAACTGCTTGGCTTCAGATATTTCTGATGCATAATAGCTGTGTGGTCTTAGGCAAGTTGTTTAACCTCTCTCAGTTTTCTCATCTGAAAAATGGCCATAATAGCCCTACTTCATAGAGTGGTTTTTGAGGATTAGATACGTGTGGACGACTTAGACTCACAACTGGTAAGTAGCACTTAATATTTAGACGTCCACAGCAATCTTCTGTAATTCTGTATCTTCCCAAAGTAAGGGCTCTATTTTGTCATTTTAAGAGCTAAGTAGACAGTGGAAGCAACTCATAGACTGCTCACTACTTCAAAATGGATTTTTAAGGCCCTGCGGGCTCCTTGTTTGTGGATTTACTTCACCCTGTCAGACAGTGATGAACTTTGCACCAGATTTCCACAGAGCTGTGCTAACTCAAGCAGAAAGGCACTTTCCAGCCTTGGAAAACTGCATCTGAGGGTGCAGGTGAGAAGTTCCCATTTGCTAATGGTTTTCAGAATCCAGACACCTCACATTTATTAGTGAATTAGTGTGATGGTGCTAAGGACATAAAAGAACTGTTGAGAAGGCACACTGTTGGACTAAATTTGAAGCAAAGAGGAAGACTGTTTTCCACTCCTTACCATCTTAGACGAAATCAGCTTGGGAGTCACTCCAGAGAAAAGTATCTGGATTTTATTCCCCTGTTGAATGATTCAGGCACGCAGCAGGCTGGGGCTTTCTAAAACCCCCCAGTGCTCCCCCTGTTGCTGGGAATCTCCCACTCAGACCCGAGCCAAGTGTTTGGTTGGTGCTGGCCTTTTAGAGTCCTGGCTTCACTGTCAGGTCATGGCTGCTTTGCTGTGAATGACGATAGCTGTCTGGGAAACGCTCCTATTCTGACTTGAGAGATAAGGGATAGGGAATCCTGCCAACATATGGGAGAGCTGATAGGGACCAGCATACTGCTGGAAGCTACCCTGCCAGTTCAAGGCCTGGGACCAGTGAGAGGCAGAGTAGACTTTGTTGCCAAGAGCCTGTTCAGAGCATGTTACACAGTTGCTGCTCCCTAACAACTGAGTTCCTCTGTGTGGCAAGGATTCAGACTTTCCGCAAATGAGGATTAGTTGCTCTCTGGGTGTCCTGGACCACTGTAGAGGCCCCCTGATTGAGGGAGTCTATCATTACTTCTCATAAGCCACCTGGGGACACAAGCCTTTGACAAAAGGTAGAGAGGTACAGATCAGTTGCCTCTTTTTGAAGATGAAAGCCCAGAAACAGACTTGACCAGAATTAGAACTGTTGACAGCAGGAGAGAGCCTTAATCTAGTTCAAATTACTAAATTTTAGAGGCTCCATGACTCCCAGGGTCACACTGAAAAAGCAGTAGTAGCAAAGCAGGGGCTGCAATTAGGTCTCCTTACTTGGAGGCCAGAAATCTCCTCACCCGATCAGCTGCCTTTTTAGGGCAGAATGTGCTAGGAAGGTCTGCAGTGTTAGAGAAGCAATGACCAGAAATGGCTCAAGACACAGTGAGACTCTCAAGACAGCATTTTCACCTTCAGAGGCCTCTGCACAAGGATACAGTGGTGTAGACACCCAGCATTTTCACATTCCTTCACATATGTGTGTGTTTGTTTTTGGCCATCCAGCTTGCAGGATCTTAGCTCCCTGACCAGGAATCGAACCCTGGCCACGTCCGTGAAAGCACCAAGTTTTAACCGTTGGACCTCTGGGGACCTCCCTCACAAGCGTGTTTGAGGGAGGAGCTCAAGCTGCAGGTAGGATAAAGGAGACAAAACCAATATGTCGGCAGCCAGGGCAGCAGACGGCTGGGCGGCTAATGCGTGAGGCCCAGAAGGAAACAGCAACAACTAGGAGATCACCTTGGCATAAAGAGTTCAAAAACACCTAAAATGAACACTGAAAGAAAGGCTTTTTAAATGGCAATTTTATGCTTGGTATGTGGTGACCAGTGCTGCTTTTATACTGCGATGGGTTCCATTCTGATATGTGAGGGAGGCCAAGAGGCCACCCTGTTCAGCAGTCTAGCTCTAGTTCACCCCTTTCACCTGCCCTGCTGGGCTGGGCGCCCAGGATCCAGGCTGTGGAAGAGAGCTTGCCCTTTGTGGAAAGCATTCTTTTGTCTAGTTCTAACAAGATACTGGAGCTTTCCTTCAGTAGCATTTCTGTTCTGACAGAAAGAGGATCTTTCGACTGTCTTTTCAGTCGAAAATGAGAATATGCTTTACCTAAAACCCATAACTTCATTCAATATCAGTCAAGGAAACTTAGTTGTATATTAACTGAATAAACCTCCCTGTCCCTAGCATATGCCTAAAAGTGTTTGCTAAATACAGCAGGCTGGAAGATTGGAAAAGTCGTCTGTGGTCCTTCCCTTACAGAAACTGCATTTGTGTGTTTGAGTTAGTAAGATACTTTTAGGGGCCAGAAGGATAAGTGTTGAAAAGAGCTTCTACTCAGCTCCAACTGATTGTTGCCTTGTGAAAATGAGGCCCAGTATTGCCAGATTTTTAAAGTAAGAAGCCAGAAGCCAGATTTATTTGTGAAGTCTCCCCATTTTTAAATGTTAACTTATTCTGAAAATTTTAAAACATTAGGTTGTCTAAATAAAACATGCTTGGGCCATATGGCTTCTGATTGAAACTTTCTGCCCTGCCCAAGAATTCAAGCAACAAAGTATTTTACTGAAATAGATGTTGTATGATCTCTGAAGTGTATAAGTTTTATTACTGAAATATAGCTTTTCTCTTGACTGAAAAATCTAAAACATACATAAACAGGCTAAGAATAACCATTCTGTTTCTAAGAAAAATACTATCAGTAAATAAATGTACCTTGAAGTATAGAAGATTTTTTGTCTTTCATAAATCATTCCCAGTGGTTTCAGTTTGGCGTATAGCAGACTAGTGTCTGAGAAACTTTACCTGCCAAATTTCTTGGCTTTGGCACAGAAAGTGCTCCCCTTCCTTCAGGCCTCGATATCACCATTCCTTAGTAGTGGGAATTGATGTTTTTTCCTACAAATGGACTCAAGATTATCTCACTAAAAAGACATGTTTGTTTTTTTCAATTGCAGAATTACAAAGGGACTGTAAGAAGTAAGGTAGTGGGATTGTGTGAAACCTCTGTGTTCAGCCCTCAGAAATCTCGAAGCCTGAGGTCCAGATCCTCTTTTGGGTCCTTCCAGCCCTGGAAGCTGAGACCTCGCTGAAGTCTAACAATGATTTACATACAGATGGTTGGTTGGTGGTTTTTTTCCCCAAAAGCCAACTTTGATTCCATCAGTGTATTTCTAAGGAAAATGTAAACTGTTCATACATTTTCTTAACATCACAGTGAAAAACAAGTACCCGTATGTGTGACAGGGCAGGCAGGGAGCTCCACCTGCTCTGGCCTTGACCAAAGCCCTTGGCTGCACTAGTGAGCATGCTGGCTTCACTTCTGCACAGACGCCTATGTCGTGCTGTCCCACTGGAGCACCGGTGGACCCCAAAGGCAGGGCAGGGGGAGGGATTCTTTTTGAAATGTTTCCAGGAGCTCTGTCCAGCTGATTCTGTCTTCCAGTCTGGGACTGCTGCACAAAACTACAAGGACACTGATGAGACCATAGATCTGTTGCCCTTTTCTAGGGAAGACTTGGCTTGGAGTGTGGCTGCCTGGATTCGAAAATGTGTCCTTGACTCCATGGAATAATTCTTATAGTTTTGCCTGGAAGAGACCAGAGAATCAGACATGTGAAGATGCTCCAGGTTGTGATTTTTCCCTTAGTCTGAGCTGTGGGAACCCACTAGCCAAGGGATATTTTTAAAGGCTGATCCCTATCTCTGTTTAAAGAAAGAGTTGGGCTTAAATTTAATAGGGATTACCTGTCATCGTGCCCTCTGGAGCCACTCTTGGTCCTTTGGGGCCCAGTGTGAAGGAATGCTTTCAAGATCCATGGGCTAGAGGCAGGAGACCTGCATCTTCACACCAGCCCTGCAGCTTGCGGTGTGACCCTGGATAACTCAGTCACTGAGTCTGGGATTTCAGTTCCTCTTTGGTAAATTAGGGGAGAAGCCTCCCTACAACCAGGTGAGAGCTGGGTTCCCCCGGGACGTGGGCCCAGCCTCTGGGCTGCTACACTGCCTTTGCCAGCACCCTCTCACACTGCCGCCTGGCACCTCTGCCTCCCCTGAGCTCATGGGGAACAAAGGCCAGGCCAAGGCAAATCAAGCCTTACTTGGCAGTTTCCAAGAGTTTGACGGCCTCTTCATTTCTGCCTTGCTCCATAAACAGCAGGGCCAGCTCCAGCAGGGCATTTGGGATCAAGTAATGGTCATATTTAATCCTCTTTTCACTGTAGGACAGAAGAAAACACAGCTTACAGGCTCTGCTCTTGAGACATCCTTTGGGCACGTCCGTCAGACTCCTCCTGAGCGTCTCCCAAATGGGAGGATCCAACTCATGGTCTCGTGCGGTTTTCTGACCTGAATTCCAGCTTGGAAGGTTCCCACTATTTAGCCCTAGAAAGACTTAAGAACCACAGCAAAGCCTTCCAGTCCTCTGCACCTGGGGCCCCAAGTCCCTGACAACCTATGGTTCACGTCATGTCCTAGGACCACCTCCACCTCAGTCCCCAACCCTGCACCCCCCTCCCCCCACCGCCTTTATTTCATCTGCAACCCTTTCCCTCTATGGCTTCACCTAAGCAGGGAAGGACTGACCGCCCGACCTCAGGTGTCTTTCCTGTGTCCAGGCATTAGCACATCCTCTACCTGCTCCACTTAAAACTCCTCTTTCCTTGCTTTCTCTGCCTGAACTTTCCAACTGAAGTGGCATTACTGGAAAGCCTTTCTTGGTGTCTAGCATTAGGTTCAGGTCCCTCCTCCTGGCACCTGCTGGCCTCTCTGCTTTCCTCTAGCACAGCCCTCACCATACCAGATTAAGTTACCTATAGCTGTCTCTCTAATATCTGTACTCCCCAAGGACAGAGATCCTCAGTTACAAACTCCAGGGGGCACCATTCACAGGAAACACTGCAGATGGGCTCCTGTCGCTGGGCAGTCTGGTGGCCCTGGAGGACAAGGTCTAATGATCTGGGCCTAGAAGGGTCCTGGCACAAAACAGAAACTAGTACATGTGAAGAGAGGAGGAGCAGGCCAGAGCCAGGCACCGTGCACGTGTGCATAGGGAGAGAGAAGCCCAGAAAACGCCACCCTGGAGCCCCGGGCCCAGCAGGAGGCCATCTGGAGCGAGCGCAGCCACAGAGGCACTTACTTGGCAGAGATGCTCCTGAAATTCTCCTCAGCCTCCTGGACACGGCCCAGATATTTCAGACACAGGCCTTTCAGCAGCTTCACCAAGCACTCATCATCCACTGAGTACTCATTCTCTGAGAACAGGGGAGTGAGGGAAGACAGCTTTGTTCATTTGCCCAACAGTTACTCTTGGAGCCCCTACTCTGCTGGGCCCTGGGGACACAGAGATGGCTCGCACATAGCCCCTGTCTGCAGGGAGCACACATCTGGGGAGGAAAGACAGATACTGAGACGATGACAATGCAGTGAAATCAGGACCGACTGAAGGAAGCTCGGGGCTTGTGGGAGCCCAGCAGAGGCCCTGATGCTCCCTGGGGGACAAGGGGCAGCTTCTTGGAGGAGCTGTCACTGAAACTCAGCCTAGAAAGGCAGAGGACAATTACCAGGGTGGAGAAGTGAGGAAGGACATTTTGGGTAGAGGGAACCTTCAGCTGTAAAGACCTGTGGTCAGACCCAGCTTGGCCAGTTCAAGGGCCTCGGGTAGTCACCTGGGCCCTTTTCCAGCATCTCTTCGGCCTTGATGATAATCTCAAGGATCCCATCTGTGAGTTCCGGCTGCTTCCCAATCACAGCGTAGCCATTCCAAATGTACATCATTTCCTAGGGGCAGGGGAGCAAGTCAGTCCTAGGTTTCCTCCCCAGTGGGGCTTCAAGTTTCTCCATCTATAAAATGTGTAGCTCAGATGAGGATCACTAAAGGCCCTTCTAGCTCTAATCTTCCATGACAAGTCTCAGCCCAGCCTTTGAAGCTGTAGGCTTGAGGGAGTGATAGGGATTCTTATCTCTTACTTATTATTGAGATCTCTCCTTATCCCTGTGAGAATTTAAGATGGACCAGTATTCTCACTCTTCTCCTCATATAGTTTTCAATTACATTTCTGTTCCTGGATCCCTAGGGCACTAGTCTGCACTCTCCCAATCTCTCTGTCCAAATTTCCCATCCTTTGAGAACAAAGTCATGCCCCACACTCTCCAGGGAGTTGTCTTCCTTGCTCCAGCTAACAAGGCCTCCTGTACCAGAGGAATCATAGTTGACGTAAGCTCTTCAGGGGCTTAAGACCAAGATACCTTCTCTCCTATTTCACTAAGGCAGTGGGCCTGAGTTTCCATCTATGAAACATGATTTCTTTCTTTGCCTTAACTGCCAGGAAGCTCAGAATACTAAATTTTCATTCTAGTAATTCTGTTAGCCGAGATTAGCATTTCCTAAACTATCGAACCAAGCAATGGACATGATAGTGATTTGTATACATAAAGTTCTAGAAAGACTTTTTATAGTTCTTATTATGTTCTAGGGAGGGACTTTAAGTTTTGACAAGTACTTAGTAAATCATTACATGGTCTAAAAGAGTTCTGTGGCTAAATAACAGGGAAAAACTGCATTTCAGCTTCTTCTCGGAGACCTACCATGCAGATGAGCATATAAAGGCTCCAAGAAGGTCTACAGTATGTAAACTTTGTTCAGGCCGGTCTTTCCCAAATGTATTTAATCACAGAAATAATCTTATGCACACATAGCATCTTGCAGGTTACAGTTTTGGAAATTCTCCCCTAAATATCCGGTTAGCTGCTTTCCCTGCCCCTCCTTACAACATATGCCCCCATTTGATGACAGCTTTATTTTATATTTTTAATTGTAAAATAGTTCAAAATTTATTTAAAGATATTCAGGATATAAGCTCAAAATAAATTCTACATAAATACTGAACTTGTTAATTTCTGCAGTAAGTTTAATAAGTTTTTATCAGCAGACTTTCATACCTGCTCTATGAAATGGGCAAGGTAGATATTTACATTAAGGGAAAGGAAACCCTATATCCAAGGTCACACAATTAGTGAACAGCAGAGCCAGGTCTCTGAAGCAGCACCCTTCCTACCTTTCTGGCTGCCTTATTATTTGAATAACAAGGACTCTTAACAAACTAGAACTTGCTCTGATGCCTGCTCAGATCATGCATGGAATTAGCATCATAGCTGTGATTCAGAATATGGTCTCTGGAACCAGACTGCCTGGGTTCAAATTCTAACTCATCAGCTAAGGGACTTGGACAAGTTATTAGCTATATCTTATCTCTATTTTAGCTTCCTACTTATCTATTAGGCCTTTTTATCCCCTTCTGTAAAATGGAGATGCCACCAGCACCTAAGAGGGTTCTTGTGAAGATCAGATGAGGCAATAGGCAATGGGTGTAACGAGCCTTGAACAAGCATGTGCCCAGTAACAATCCCAGCAATTACTGTTACTTCAAAGTTGACTGTAACACGGGTCCCAGCCTCAGAAAAGCTTGGGGCAGTGACGGAGGAACAGTATAAACAATAATTAAAACCATGTGACAAGACAGAAACAGACAGGATGGCAACACAAACAGCTGAGAGATGCCTGTCTGGGAGAGCTGCGCTTTCTGCTTTCCGGCATCTGCAGCCTGCTCACCTGCCTGCCCACCCCCATCCCTAGTAGACCATGCTTTCTCAGAGGCTGAGGCAGGCTCAGACTCCTGTGTCCCTCACCCAGGGCCAGGTGATCTGTAAAATCATCTCCAGGCCCTGGGGTCATGAAGGTCTCTGTCCTGCGTCCATACCCTCCAGGGTCACTGGCTATATCCCTGACCCTCAGCTAATCCCCACAATCCCAAATGAGTTCAGGACCAGTCAAGACCCTCCTACCCACCAGAGCAGGGACGGGCAACGAGATAGGTTTAGGGGAGAGGTAGCGTCTGGACTTCCGGATGGCAAACTTCTCTGTGGGTAGAGATTTCCCAGCAATCTTGAGTTTCAGGCCTGGCACAGCTCTGTGGAAGAGATGAGGATGGAGAGAGGGCAAGAAAATGCTAGAACTGAGAGTCCCCAACCTGCCCACTGCTTGACCCCTCTCTGGGCCTCATTTTCCCCATCTATATGACGAGAGTGTTGGATTCATACCCTGTGGCTACGACCTAATTTCATAGGCCCTATCGCAAGATCTGACCACTTCCTATGGCTAGGCAGGCTCCTCTGTACCCGTAGCTAGAGCTGAGAATGTACATGACCACCACCACCACTCCTCAGGTCTGCTCTGCCTTCCAGTTGTCCCTCTCTACTCCCAGCCCCCATTTCCTGAGGGCCCAGCAGAAGTCTGACCCTAGTTTCACAGAGGAGATTAAAACTCAAAAAGGGAAGGACCTGCCCAAGACCACACAGCACAAACCTTTCATTAACTCTGGCCATGTGAGTTGCAGCCTCCTCAGCTGTTTCCAAGGGTAGAGTAAAATGTGGTATGCAGCTGAGCAAGACTACATCTGGGGCCCCATCCCCCCAGCTCTGCCTTGCCCTGAATCTCTGCCACAATCATGGGGGTATGGCTGTGACCTGAGCCGTCCAGGCCCAGGAAATAGCTGGACCTAGTTGTGAGGTCCCCAGCAAACACCTCTGCCACTTATTCACTGTGGAATCTCTCTGGGCCTGCTTTCTTATCCCTGAAATGGAGACAATGATATGGAAAGAAGTTGTTACCCCCAAATATGCGTCTTTGGCATAAGGGTTATTTTAGGATGATTATTTTTAAGAAAACAGCAAACACACAAAATGCTCTGAAAATCTAGTAGAATTTAACCTTCTTGTAAGAGACATTTACAAGGAAAGTGTCATTTGTAAGGATGTCTTTCTCTGGACCAGGAAGAGGAGGAAGACTGAATCTCCAGAAACTTATCAGTGAAGAAGGCGGAGACTAAAGTCTGCATAACAACCATATACCCTCTCTTTTACCTGAAAACCTCCCATAACTGGCTCCCCATTCAACTAACTCTTCTTTCTTGTTTTAGCTGGAGATGGCATTTAAGGTAACAGCTTGGGCCATTTCAGAGAGTCACCTCGGTTTTCCTGGGTCCCTCCCATACAGAAGTTATTACATTTCTGTTTGCTTTTCCATTAATCTTATTATGAGGGTCTCAGCCAAGAATCTAGAAGGATGGAGGAAAAATAACTCTTATTTCCCCACGGATTCTTACCCTCACAGATCTTCTAGAAGAGTTACACAAGATAAAGAAACTAAGTCCCTCAGTAAATGACAGCACCCTGTGACTGCGACAGCCCAGAAGCGATGACCACACCCATTGCCGTATCTGCAAGTTGGGGCCAACCCTCCCATGACCGGGGGAAAGCCCGAGGCTCCCTCCTCAGGCCTGCCGTGGCTGAGCCCTGCTCTAGGCCCTTCACAGAAGGCAAACACAGCAGTGCAGGTAGGAATAAAAACAGCCACCATTTACTGGCTCCAGGCCCTACCACAGACTCTTTAAATCTATTCTCTATTTGATCTGCAAAACAACCCTGCAAAGCCGAGTTTGTTATTCCCATTTTACAGATGCTGAAACTGTCCCAGATGACACAGGTAACAAATGGCAGAGGCCAGATTTAATCCTGCTTACGTGATTCCAACTCTGCTTTTCTGAGTGTATCAGGTTAACTCGGCAGAAGGAACCTCTCTGGACCTGTGTCCACATCTGTGCTACACTCTGGATGAAAGAGGCCCAGTGGAAATGATGTTGACAAAACCACTTTTGAGAAAGAAAACCTCTGAACAGATTCAAAGGGCTCTGACAGCAGCAGCAAGAGGAGGTGGGGGTGGGAGACGACGACAGGCGCGGTGTGGGGGGAGGGCTGGGGAGGGCTGGGGGCCCCGGGCCCTGGGGATGGCGACCCCCGTCCCCCTCTGCTCAGGGCGGCTGTGGGCAGGGCCTGGCTGAGACCTACGATGGAATGCAATGACCAGACCCACCTGAACAGCTCCACTTCGTCATCTCCAAACGGTTTGTAGTCCTCCTTCCCAAACATGCTGAGGTAGGCGGCCTTCATGTAGATGTAGGTGGCCTGTGTGAGGCAGAGCAACAGTCAAGCGTCGGCAACCTGCCCTCCAAGCCACAGTCCTGAACTGGCACAGATACCTCACTGGAACCTCACTATTACCCCCAACCCCCAGGGGAGAAAGTGGGTGAGGAAGCCGAGGCAACTTGAGGACATGACCTAGGGGTTAAATCCGTACTGGGCCATGTCTAAGCTCCTGACCTCTCCACTTTGAAGCAACTGGGCAGATGCAAGCAGCTAGTGGGTGCGCCAGGCGGTGCTGAGGACAGGATGGAGATACAAAGACGGGGCAGCAGGGGCTTCAGGGAAGATACTTCACACTGGGCCCTTGAAGGCCAATGGGAAGATTCACGGAAACAGAAAAAGGACCTTCCAGGCAAAAGGAACATCCTGATCAAAGGGAGGGCAGAGACGTGTGTAAGTCAAATGGGTGGTAGCATAAAGCATGGAATACACAAGAAGTGTGAGGCCAGGAGGGGCAGGGACCTGGGTTGTGGCTCATCTCAGGGTCCCTTGGTGAGACTGCCTTGTTGTGTACCAGGCACTTTACATATATCCCAAAGACAATGCCAGAAAGGAATCTGTATCCTACCTCTGCTTCCTGGGACCGCAGGGCTGCTAGGGGCAGAGCTGGGAGGGACCCCAGGTTTGTGTGGCTTCAAGGGATCCGCTGACAAGATAAGGGGTGGTTTGCAGAGCCCCAACCTCACCCCCATCTCAGAGATGTATTCCTGAAAGCCGCTCCCCTTTGCCTGAAGTTCAATGCCAGAGGAACCTGGCTCTGTGCTGCCCTCCAGTGGTCGAGTCTTGAACCACAGCTCCTGCCCCCTGGAGCTGCTACCCAGCAAAGTATAGCCAGTAGAGGAGGGAAGGGAGCCGGACATCCTGGAGTCTAGTCTTAGGAGAAGGTGGAAAGCAACTTCCACCTGGGAGCCCCACCCATGATGAAACCCAGGGCTGCTCCCAGTTCCAGTCTGCCCCCAGCACCTCGGCCTGCCCTTCACAACATGAGGAAAATCTGGTCTTTGCAGGGTGTGCTAAGATGCTTCCCTCAGTGAAATCTGTTCCCCAGCCCTCTTTAACCTCTTGGTGTCACCTGTGCCTTCTCCCTCCCCCTGGCCCCAGTACTGAGCCACCCAGCCCTCAGGACTTGACTTCCCAGGGCTCTGGAATCCCACTGGCCTGGCCCTCTCTCTCCATGCCATCTCCCGCTCCAGGCCTCGCCCTGGTCCATGTGGTCTCCTGATGTCCTGCTCCCACTCCTGCCCCTGCCAGCCATTCTCCCACCGCTGCCACGTGGACATTTTAGAATGAGGTCACAGCAGTCTCTCTTTGACTCATGATACCCCACTGCACTTAGGGAGAAGGCCCACATTCCCTGTCACGGCCTGCGAGGCCCGAGGCAGCCTCCCTCAATTTCCCCTCCAGCTTCTCCACTGGCGCCCCCTCGCTCTAGCCACACTGGCCTCTGGGCTGTTTCCAGAATATATCAACTCATGGCTTCAGCTTCCTTTGACACCTGTCCTAACATCTACCAGGCCTGGAACAGTCTTCACGGAGATGTCAGCCTGGCTTGCTCCTTCACTCCATTCTGGTGTCTTCTCAGGCAGGCCCCTCCTGACCACACTGTTCTCCACATCCTCCACCCACACCTTGCCCAATTTTTCTTCATGGCGCTTAACCAGAACCTGGCGCTATCTTACACAGCGCATCATCTATGTTTCTTGTCTCTCTCCCCACTAGAACATGAGCCTCGAGGTCTTTGCTCTGTTCAGTTGTAGCTGACGTGCTCTAGAATAGGACTGGCATGTGAGGGTGCCAAGCGACTGCAGGACAGATTTCTAAAAGCACAAATACAAGCCAGAAGCAACAAGAGCTCCCCCACTGTCAGGCTAAAGCCCAAACAGCCCCTCAGGGCCCTGGAGACTGGCTTCTCCGGCTCCTCCTCTGGGCCACTCTCCCCCATCACCCCCTGAACTCACCTCAGGGTCCTGCTTGTGCTATCCCTCTGCCTGGGACCCCACTGTCCCTTCGTTGCCAGGCTCATCTGTGGGCTTCCTCTCAGAGCTTCTTCCCCAGCCCTGGCCCCCACCCGCACTGAGTCAGCAGGAATTAGGACGGATGCAGCGACCTAGCATGGCGAGAGCCATGGGCATCCAGGTTACTGAGGGATGTTATGGGGCCATGCTGATGGAGCCACAGCCGCCCTGCCTGAGGGGCAGTCCTCTCTCCCAGTTACTTGTTTGCCTATTGATTCCACATATTTATTTGGCTGGATTATTCTACTAGCTTCTGTGCAGGCAGACAGTCCTTGTCCCCAAGAAGCTTCCAGTGTGTGGCTTAGAGGGGGAAGATCCCTCCACAGTCCCCCTGCACTTCCGCCCACAAGCCCTTCACCTGGTGAAACAGGACCTCCTGGCCGCCCCTGGCTCCCCAGCCTGTGCCCCTGCAGTTCTCCTGGCCTGGGGTGTCCTGCCACCCTAACTCCTTGTCCTTCGAGACTCTCAGTTCAGACATCTCCTTTTCCAGAAGCCTTCCTTGTCCTCTTGGCTGGGCCACTCAGGGCCGCCTCTGAGCCCCTCTTGATGCCCCCATTGTGGCACTGAGCACACACTTGTCACCGCCTGGTTTCTGGCTACAAGCACGAGGGGTGAGGCCCACAGGGTGAGCCAGCCAAGCACGGGCAGATACTGAGCAGAGGGCCCACAGGGTGAGCCAGCCAAGCACGGGCAGATACTGAGCAGAGGGCCCACAGGGTGAGCCAGCCAAGCACGGGCAGATACTGAGCAGAGGGCCCACAGGGTGAGCCAGCCGAACACAGGCAGACTGAGCAGAGGGCCCACGGGGTGAGCCAGACAAGCACGGGCTGCAAGCTCTAGGGATGAGGCCCACAGGGGTGAGCCAGCCGAGCACAGTCAGACACTGAACAGAGGGGCCGGCACGCAGGGCAGTAGCCATAGGCCAACTCCCTAGAGCTGGAAGCCAGGGGACTTTAGTAGCCAAGCACTGGAATTTAGGGATGAATGAGGCCCCAGAACTCGAGGTGCCACAACCTCTACCTACTTTCACAGGAAACCCTTTTGAGAAAGCATTGCAGAGAGAGGGGGGCTGACCACCCCACAGCCACAGAGCTGAAGGCTGAGCCAACTCCCAGGCAGACTTGCTGGCGCGTGGGAGGCCTGGCCCGCCCCGCCTCTGCTCCTCACAGCAGCTGGGTGGCCACCTCAGGTCTCTTCTTCCCCGGGTAGAAGGCCCAGCTGCCTGCCCCACTTCACAAGCAGGCTTCTAGATCACTTTAATTTAAAAAGGTTCCTGGAGGCTTTGTTGGCAGGGGGAGGGATGAGGGATGAATGCTGGCCCACAGGGGCTGGGCCTGAGGAAGTGCCTTCAACAGCAAGGTGGTCTTGGGGCAAGCTGGGCCTACTCAGGGGAACTGAGGAGCGAGGGAAAAGCAGAGGCCTTGGAGTCACACAAAACTGCCTTCAGATCCCGTGTGTGTCACCAGCTGCTGTGTGGCCCAGGGAAGTCTCACCCTCTCAGCCTCCGTGTCTCTCATGTGCCTGATGAAGGTAACATCTACCTCACTGGGTGTCATGTGGAGGAAAGGACAAGCGCTGGGCACACAGTCAGAGCTCAGTGAAAGCCCACTCCTCCTCCCAGCCCCGCCTGCCCTGAGCCAGCGAAAGTGAAAGTCACTCTGTTGTGTCCGACTCTTTGTAACCCCACAGACTGTAGTCCACAAGGCTCCTCTGTCCGTGGAATTCTCCAGGCAAGAATACTGAAGTGGGTTGGCATTCCCTTCTCTAGGGATCTTCCCAACCCAGGAATTGAATCCAGGTCTCCTGCACTGCAGGCAGATTCTTTACCATCTGAGCCACCAGGGAAGCCAGCCCTGAGCCAGAGAGTCCCTTTCAGCCTGGGCCCTAGGCAAGGTGACTGAATAGGGACTTTCATGCAGAGGTGGGGGAAAGATGAGAAAATCAGGGTCACTGAGACATACGTGCTATGGATTTCACAATAGCGGATGCTCTCTGATGCTCTAAATGATTCTAAGACTCTTAGTTCAGCATTCTGTGCTATCATTACTCTGTGATGATAATGGCTGATACTTATTTCACTACTTACCATGATAATACTTTGGGCACCTGATATGAAGAACTAACCCATTGGAAAAGACCCTGATGCTGGGAAAGACTGAAGGTAGGAGAAGGGGATGACAAAGGATGAGATAGTTGGATGGCATCACCAACTCGATGGACATGAGTTTGAGCAAGTTACCAGGAGTTGGTGATGGACAGGGAAGCCTGGAGTGCTGCGGTCCATGGGGTTGCAAAGAGTCAGACACAACTGAGTGACTGAACTGAATTGAACCATGATAAGCATTTATGCTGAGCATCTGTTTTGTTTCGCCTCCGTGGCATCTCCTTAATGCTCACTCCCAACACTTATTCTGGGGCATCACCTCATTTTTCTTCTGGCGAATCACCCCTCTGCTACTTCTAATCCATGAGGGGTCTTCCCACCCCTGTTTCCAGGCACTGGCCTATGATCTATGTAGGCCAATGAGGCTCTATCATGGGACTTTGGTTGAAACCAAATGGGAGAGATGATACAGGAACAGGCAGCCCATAGCCACCCTGCTGGCACATGGAGAGAACCTGCCTGTACAGTGAAGAAGTCACAGAGAAGAGCGTAGTCCCAGCTGGAAAAAATTAGCCCAAACCACTTAGAATTCCTGGATTCAGCCCAACCTGAAATCAGATGTACCTAGAATTTTCAGTTTTATGAACCAATAAGCCTTTGTGTTTACACCTGCATAGTCAGGTAACATGTCCACTAGCTCCATGTGACTTTTTACATTTAAAGTAACTAAAATAGAATACAATTGAAAACATCCAGTTTCCCAGTTGCAGCAGACAGATTTCAAGAGCTTGGCGTGCACGTGTGGCTGGGGGCTTCTACACTGGACAGCATAGAACATTTTCACTGTAACAGAAAGTTATGTTGGGCAACACTCACTCAGACCATGTGAGTGACACTTCTGTCCCTTGTGGCTAAAAATCTCGACACCTTGTAGTTCTAAAGGTCACCTGTTTCCCGTGGTCTTTAGTTCCTTCCAACCCTGAGGTCTAGTAGAATTTGTGGTTTTGCTTAAATTATAGCTGAGATGTCTGTGTTCAGTTAGGGGTTTGGTCCTGGTCTGGGGGCTCATGGCCAATCTAGGCGGGTCTTCTGGTCTCCCTGTTCCCCCAGCATGTGGTGCCAGCCCACCTTGGACCAGGAGTTCTCCTTGCTGAGCAGGTCTGCGTAGAAGTAGGCCATCTTCCACTGGCCCTTGTAGGTGAAGCACCACATCAGCTCCCAGTAGCACATGTGGTGGAACTGCTTCCAGCGCTGCTGGGCCTCGCAGCACTCCTCGAACCGCCGGACGGCCTGCGGGCACCTGCCACTGAGCCTCTGCCAGTACCCCCCAGCCCCAGCCATCTGCCCCAACCCCCCGCCACACCCTCCATCCCTGCCCAGCTCCACAGCGGCCCCAGCCCCATGCCAGCCTCAGGAGGGGGGCGAGCAGCAGCATCGGGGAGACAGCAGGTATGGCCGCCAGTCCCGGTTCTATCCTCAAAGCCTTACATGACCTTGGGCCCAGTTACCAACCCTCCTAGGGACTCTAGTCTTTCGGCACAAAGCGAAAGGGTGTGGGACAGAGCTATAACAGAGGCATGATAGGCAGTGGGAAGTGTTAAAGTGATACAATGATGTCTCTGCCTCAGAGCAAACTCCAAAGGTTCCAGCAGCTTCCACAAAGTGACTTGGACCCGGGGCATCTGTCCTTCGGCCTGAGGAACCACAGCCAGGACCAGCGGGAAGTGCCAGAACTCCAAGTCACGGGGTCTGTCCTGGGCCTTGGCTTAGTGCTGGGGATTCTGCCAGGGTGGTAAGCCTCCCCTCTCTCACCCTTTCCACGGCTCCCTCCCACCTTGGAGCCCAGATCCTTAGTCAGGCCTTCCAGGCGCCTGCTTCGCCCCTAGCAGCAGGCTCCAGCCTGTCCCCCTTCCCTGCACAGTGGACCCTCCCGCCTCTCTGCCTTACTCAAGGGCGCTGTATCCCTCTTTCTCCCTGCCAATCCCACTCACCAGCACTGCCACCTCCTCCCTCGCCCTCCCAGACTCTCCCGTCTTGGCAGTGCCTCTCCTGGGCCCGCTCCCTTCGTGGGTCTTCTCTCAGGCCCCCTCCTGGTCTGCCTGTCCCCTGTCTGTGTGTCTGCAGTCCCACTGACCTGGAAGACCTGAGGGGCCTCCAGCACTGGCTCAGACCCCTGTTACTTACCGCATCAACATTGCCTTTAATGACTTCAATCCGCCCCGCAAAGAACAGGAAGATGGCGCCCTACAATGACACGTATCTGGGTTTGTGGGGGTCCACAGGGCACATGTGGGCTGCAGGTGTCTGCCAGGAGGTGAGGCTCACCTTAGGGTATCGCTTCAGGTAGGGTCTCAAGAGCTTCTCTGCCTCCTCGATGTTGACGTTCCCGGTGCCTGAAGGAGGTGGGGGACAACAGGACTCATCACCATCCTCCCTGGTGATCCTCCCAGCAACCTGCCAGGGGCTTCTCAGGGTCTCCATTTCTGCTCTGTGAAATGTGGATGATAACTCTTCTGTGTCCAGGGTGATGTGAGGACTGAATAAGACCCCAGGGCTGACAGCATCCTCATGCCCTCTACAAGGTGGGCAGGACCCACCCCCATTTCACAGATGAGAAAATCGAGTCTGGAACCCAGTCACACTGTAAAGAAGTGAGTGTCCAGGCCCCTTGACAGTTGCGGTTCTACTGTTTCTGGTTTCAGGGCCCCCTCCCCAGTCCTGGGGGCCAGCAGCCCCTTGCCCTCTCACCCCTGCCCTTAGAGGCAGTCAAAGCCCAGAGGCCCCGGCGCTCACTGGGAGGGCGCTCCTACCAAGCACGAAGGTGAGGAAGGTGTGGTAGCAGAGCAGCAGCATGACGCAGAGCACGGCGCGGAAGCTGTGCCCCGATGCACCCTCCTCCAGCTGCAGCAGCCCGTAGTCCTGGGGGAAAGACGGGGACAGCTGAGGCAGCCAGGCCCGAGGCCCCCAGCTCTACCCCGCGACCTGGGGCAGGGGAGGGGAAGGGAGGTCCCTCAACAGCTGTGAGGGCAACATTGCTGCGGAAGGGGCCAGACAGCGCTGGGCTCCGAGCCTGGAGCCCTGGAGGCCACGCAACCAGGAACAAGAGGCCATCCCTCTCAGTGCCTCAGCCATCTTGCTGGGGGCAGAGGACCCCACTGCCACAGCCAGGGCAAAGGCGACAGCGTCCCCTACCTCCCTAATAGCCCCTTCCCCATTCCTCCCTATAGCCACCTGCTCAGGCGCCAAGGCCCTGAGCAGCCCCAAGTCTGGTCGGGGAGTAGAAATGACAAGGAGGCAGATAATCCTAACCACAGGCTCAGGGCACAGACAGGGCCATAGAAACTGCAGGCTGGGAAGGCTGCCAGGAGGAGAAGGCTCCAAGAGCCTGCCTGGGGAGGAGCAAGAAGCCAGACTACGCTTGTATCACTACCAGCAGTTTCTGCCCCACTGCCTATCCTAGGGTGTGTTCCTGATCTTTCTAATAGACACATCTGACTTGCCTCACCCCAGCTGCAAACCCTCCACAACCCCCTTGACTTTGGAACAAAGACGAAGCTGGAGCTGGTGGGTGCAGGAGGTCCCTCTTGCTCCGGCCTTGCCACCCTCTCTTCCTGGCCAGGCCACCCTGTCCCACCTCTCAGACTTTCTCGTGTTCTTCCATCATCATCCTGAGATCCTGCTCAGGACCAAAGGGCCTTCTTATTTAAAAAAACAAAACAAAACAAAACAAAACAAAACTGAGGACTTGCAGAGCCTGTAATGAGTGTTTCCCTGGGCCCAGGCCACGGACCACAGATGGCAGCCAAGCCTGTATGTGTCCTGGGACAGACGAGAAGAAGCAGAGGGTCCCAGGGAGGAGCAGCCCTTCCCAGTACTCGACTGTCCTCAGGGTACAGGAGAAAGCCTCAGTGTGGTGCTGGAGAGAGCAGCATCACCCTGCTCTAAGCTGTCTTTCACACAGAGAGAAACAGGCTACAGAGAGAAACAGGCTACACAATCTGGTGGACCAAGGAAGACTGCTTGGTCCCGTAGTATTTATTGTTAGGATCATGCTCTTACCATGCCACATAATATGGGGTCTCTGTGTAGTAATGTGTCCTTTAAATAAATTTAAGTAAAAAAAAAAAGAACCACATTTGAGAAAAATAATACGTAAATAATAATATAGAGGTCTGTGCACATGGCAAAAAATCAGGAAAGGCTGGAGAAAGTCTAAGCTGGAGAAACACTGATTTGATCAGTGGAGAGGTCAGTCAGTAGTCTTTGTTCAGAGTCACAGGAAGAAGGGGATGAGGCTAGACAGACCCAGGGCTCCTGACTTCCAGGCGAATGCTCCTTGTACCATTTTGGGTCTCCTCCACCAGGCAGCCCTCCCTGATCTGCTACCTGGCACTCAGGTTCCTGCCCTCAGTAAAGCCTCTGGGTTCTTGAGTCCTCTGGTTTCCACCTCAAGGCCCAGTGCACAGCAGGGCTCCCCATGGGCATCTCCCAGACAAGTCCCAAGGGGAGGGACTTGCTCAAGGCTATCTGAGAGAAGGACCAGGTTCCTAACACCTACCAGACATAGAGATGATGACCCCAGGCCCCTAAAGGACCCCAGGAGCCGCTCTTCATACCCATCCTCACCCTAGAGCCTCTCCACCCTGAGAAGAGCCTGGTAGCAATCACTGGTCCCATTTGCAGGAGAGCAGACTGAGGCCTAGAGAGGCCTGGGCCTTGTCCAGGGTCTCACACCGAGCGGAGCGCTGAGCCAGGGCTGGTGCTAAGGCCCCACCGCCCCTCAGCCACACCCTACCAGCTGAGCTCCGGCCCTGGGGCTGAGGCTTGGGAGCCCCAGGAGGGAGGTGGTTACCTTGTTTCCTGAAAACCCTACGAACTCAAGCAGCCGCAGGATCCTGGTAGGAAGCATGGACAGCGTCTGAAGAGAGAGGCAGGCAAACCCATGAGGGGTGGGGGCCACCCCTCCCAAATGCAGACCTCCACAGTCCTGGGGGTGATCCCTGAGGTGCAAGTCCATCTCTGGAATGCCCATGAGGCCGTCCCCAGCTCCCACTGAGGGACAGAGGCACTACAGCATGACAATAAGGAAAAGACTGCGTCTTGATCCTAACCTCACCACTCCCAGCTCGGTCACCTCTCTCTGCCTCAATTTCCTCATCTGTAAAATGGAAATAAAAATAGCCCCTACCAAATGGATCACATTAATACACATGAAGCACATAACAGAGGTGGCACCTAGCAGTTAGCTATTGTTATTACACTTAATCCCTGCTTTGTACCAGGATCTCTGTCATTGCATTGAATCTCGGAACAGTCTTGCAAAGAAGGGATTTACTGCTATGTTTGACAGAGGGAGAAACAGAGGCATAAGGTAAGTGACAGAATATGCCCAAGGCTCCACAGATCAGAAGTGGAGCCACTTCTTGAACCCAAGACAGTCCAGCTACAACCTGCTAAAGTATCTGATGCACTCTGCAGCTTGTATTTCTCAGCACTTGGGCCAGAATCACTGCTCCCATCTTACCATGAGGAATCTGAAACCCAGAGAGGGGCAGGGATCCCCATCTGAACAGGCTTTGCCTATAGGTGAGGAGCTGCCGCCCACCACACACACTTTGGGGTAAGTCCCTGGCCACCCAGGGCCAGGAGTCCAAGTCATCCAAGAGCAGCTCCTCCTCCCAGGAGCAGGCACACCTCTTCTGAGCCTTCCTGACTCAGCTCACACTGTTCCCTCTGCCTAGAATGCTCTTTCCACCTGGAAAACTTCCCTTACCTGTGGATCCTTCAAGTTCCAGCTCAAATACTCCCCGCTCCCCGGAACCTTCCCCAACTCCCCCAGAAAGAAGTCCTGGCTTTCTGTTCCCCATGGGTCATCAGTTGTTTCCAGGCCTGTCTCCTTCCCAGCCACTGGTCAATGTTTAACCACCAGCTTTCTGGGGTAAAAAAGGCCCTGATGTCTTGTGTTTGTCAATTTCTGGTGCTATAAATACTGTCGCCATAGTTGATTTCAAGCTTCAACTTGCCTCAGGAAGAAACGTACAGAAGGGACCGTGGAGCCATGGCCAGCCTCCACTCCCACCCCAGCTGTGAGTTACCCCCAGGCTGGCAGTGTGTCTGCTTCATCACTGGGGCCCAGGACAGTAGCCCAGCAGAGACCCAGTGTAGCCAGTGATGTGCAGGGGAGATTAATCTTGAACCCAGATGCGGGACACGGGGAGGCACGCCCACTCACCAGGTTGAAGGCGCCCACGCCGAGCTTCACCCCTCCTTCAAAGTGCCTGTGGTTCTCCCCCTTGCAGTACTGTGAGGACTGCACAAGGCTGTCCAGCTCCCTGTGGAGGGAGGTAAAGCCTGTTTCAGCCACAGCTGGGGGGCGGGGTCCCCTTCCAGCTGGGGCCAAGTGGCCCCCACTTCTTACTGACCTCAGAACTCCCTGGTGGTGGATGTGTAACTGTCTGGCAATCCAGAGAGCCGATATTCGAGGAACCTCTAGCCCCATCTCCCACCGTAATGACAGTCTTTGCTCTTGAATTTCAGCTCTATCAGCTCTCACACACCCGCCTCATCTGACCTCTAGGCATTGACTTGTGCTCTGCATTCTGTCTAGAACAGCTTCTCAACCTTGGTACTACCGATAAGTTTAGGCTGGATAACTGGATAATTCTTTGTTCAGATTGGGGGCGGGGGGTGGAGGCTGTCCTGCACATCCTAGGAAGTTTAGCAGCATTCCTGACCTCCACTCACTAGCTGTCAGGAGCAGCCTCTCCCAGTATGACAAGCAAAATGTTTCTGGACATTGCCTCGTGGCGGGGAAACTGGCCCCAGATGAGGAACACTGGGCTAACTCCAACAGCACCTCCTTAAGGAAGTCTTCCTGGAGTTTCTTGGTCGGAATCCAACCCTCTTCTTTCTGGTCACCCATAGTTCTGAGCACACACATATGCCAGTCCGCCTGGGGCAGGACAGGGAAATTAAAGAGGTACCTGCCTCCTCCGCAGGCCATGAGCATCTTAAGAGCATTCACTTAGCAAACACTGACTGAGCTTCTCTGGACGGCAGAGCACAAAGCCATCAAGCTGCTATCTTCACAACTCTCCCCTCTCAGGGACGGACCCCCATCAAGTCACTGAGAGGAAGAGGGGGAACCCTGGAGCCTGACCTCATTTGGGGTGCTGGGAAGGGTTCTTCAAGGGGCTGACATCTGAGCTGAAACCTGAGGAACGAGGAGCTAGCCTGCACAGAATGTTCCTGGCAGCGAGAACAGCATGTCCAAAGGCCCTGAGGTAGGAATGAGCTGGTATGTTTGCAAAACTGAGGGAAGGCCCAAATGTCTGAGGCAGAGTGGGGCAGGAGATGAGGTTACAAGAACAAACGGAGCTCCCAGGAGTGACTCGGCAAAGACCTGGGACTTTATCCTAAGAGCAAGAGAGGTCTTGGGAGTTGGCAGGGAGTGACCTGACAAGGTTTGTGCTTTGAAAACATCACTCTGGCAGCAGGTAGGGAGCCTGGAGGGGCCAGAACACACATCTGGTTTCCTTGAGCAATTCCAGCAGAGACCACAGAAGGGAGCTGGCATCCATATACGGCATGGTGTGTTATATCCCAGGAACACCTTGAAATCAACTTCACAGTGTCTCCACAGGGAAACTCTCACATTAAGTGGGCAAAGTAATGGCAACAGTCTCAAGTCGATTCAACTTTTAATGGAAAAGGAGTTTTAATGCCAAACTGGGGGCAGGAGGGAGGGTTAATTACTTTCAGAGCTTTCCTGGTCTGAGAATTACAGACAAGGACTGCAGGACCATGTTGGGCAGAAGTGCTCTGGATTAAGTCTTCAATCTTCGCTCCATAAACACGGCCCTATGTGTGGCCCAGTGTTGGGCCAGCATGGAAATAACCTATCTGGCCCTCGAGGAGCTCCCAGTCTGGGGAGGGGGTGTGTGTGTATAAGCACCATTTCTACATATTGGAGGGTTCAAGGAAGGCTTCATGGGGAAAGTGGCATTTGGACGGGGCCTTACGGATGTGTAGGAATTATATTGCTGTCCTCAAAATGATTGTTCCTGCATCTTTCTCCTACCCCAACCAGACCGAGCTGCTTGTACCGAATACGTCTTATTTTTCCCTAGTTCAGAGTTAGGCACAAAGACAGCACTTGGGGGGACCAAATGAACAGATACACCCAGAAAACCAGGGGAATAATATTCCAGAAAACGGAGGTCCTGAGGTTGCAGAAATGTGAAGTCACACAGCATTCTAGGTGTCCTGCCTCCAGCCAGCACCCTCTGCCTCCCACAGGGCAGCTTGAGGGGCACAGGATAGTAGGTGCTGTGCTCTGCTGTGCCCCCCAACCCTCACATCCCCCAGCCCAGGCCAGTCCCACTCACTTGTAGGTCTGGTAGCTGCTTCGAACTTTGATGCCGCCCTTGATGAAGCTCACCATGTTCTCGTCCTGCAGGAGGGAGACTTGCTAAGAGCCAGGCCTGGGTGCCTAGCCACAGGCTTGAGAGGATCATCAAGGCTCCAGATCCTTCCTTGCTTTCCCTGGGCCCCACTTTATGAGGGGCCCTGCATGGGTAGGGGTCCGAGGTCAGCTAAACTAGACCTCCCCACTCTATCCTGGGGACTTAAGACGAGCGTCTTGCTTGCCAAACAAGCCTTCCAAAATGCCCAGGGCTGGACCACAGCCTCCTTTACCAGGCTCACATGTACATGAACTATGCTCTTGGAGAAAGGCCTGAAGGAGATGCTCCCACCAGTTAACCATGTCTCCTCCAGGTAGAGGAACTGTGGGGAAGGAAGGGAGACTTTTGGTTTGGGATTGTGGGTTTTTTTTTTTTTTTAACAACAAACAGGTATTTATCACATTTGTAATTTAAAGCACCAATACCTGGGGACTTTCCTGGTGGTCTAGCGATTAAGACTCCACACTTTCACTGCAGGGGGCATGGATTTGATCCCTGGCTGGGGAACTAAGATCCCACATGCCACACGATGCAGGAAAAAAAAAAAGAAGCACCAATACCTACAGCCCACCTGGCTGTTCTGCTCCCAGGTATACATCCAACAAAAATGGATGTATTTCAAGAAGGCTCATAGCACCACTGTTCACAGTAGCCAAGGACCGAAACAACCAGATGTCCTTTAGCCAGAGAATGGATAAACAAACTGGCATGTTCACAGCAGGGAGTATTAAACACAGCCTTATGTGATTGGGTAAAAAAAGCAAGTCCCACACAGTTTGAGGCCTTAAGAAACTCAAAGGCAACCAAAACATAGCAATTTGGTGTTCAGACATGAATAGGAAGCTGAGAAACCATTTTAAAAAAAAATAGGGTGGGGATGATACATACAAAACTCCAGGTAGTGGTCTCCCCCCAGGGGAAGGGAGGGAGGAGGCAAGGAGGGAAGGAGGCTTGTCAGCAGGGTTCTGTTCTTTGATTGGGTTGGGGTGGGGTTCATGGGTATTTAGGTATTATGTGCAATAATAGAGTATACAAACAAAGGAAATAAAAGGCCATTCATGATGATCCTCATGAAGAACTAAGATAAATCAAATTCTAATCATCCAAGGTCCAAAAAGATAGAAATATCACTAACAAAAATAAAGAACACCCCAACAATAAAATTTATATGTGCCTCTCCCACCCCAATATACCTGTTTACATGATGGTTGCCTGCAATGCAGGAGACGCGGGTTCAATCCCTGGACACAACTGAAGAGACTGAATATATACGCACATATATTTATAACTATAATCCTGGCTTTTTGGTAAAACCAAAGGGTCTCACAATTTCCTCTATGGTGAAGAGCACAGGCTCTGAGTCAGCCAGAAGCCATGTGCTTAGTCGTGTCCAACTCTTTGTGACCCCATGAACTGTAGCCCACCAGGCTTCTCTGTCCCTGAGATTCTCTAGGCAAGAATACTAGAGTGGCTGCCATTTCCTACTTGGCTGAGTCAGCCAGATCTGGTTTAAACCCCAACTCTGCCATTTGTTAGCCATATGACCCTGAGAAGGTGGGTCCTTCCCCCTAATTTTCCCCTTCACAGGCTTGAGGTGATGGTTAAATAAAATATGCAAATGTAGGCAGAAACAAATATGTAATGGGTATAAGGTATGTAAAAACGACAACCCTGCAATGTATATACAAAGTATGGTGTGTTGCAGGTGCTACAAGTCAAGTTCTTGAATGAATCAAGTTTGATTCATTCCAACTTGTCTGTTGAATAAATCAAATGTCAGGCTTTGATTGACATTTGAACCCGTGACACAAAAGCAGCAGAAAACCAGCAGTCACGAGGTGGACGTGCATCCTGTCAGTGGGTGGGGACATGTGTACCCCTTGGGAAAGCCCGTCACCTCTGCCACTGAGCCTGCCCAGGGCCAGGAGTGCTGGGGTAACTGTGCCTTGGTCCTTGCATCAACCACAGGTCATGGCTTCTCTAGATCCTTCAGGCTAAGATGTGGTGCTCCGCCCTCTGAAACCCCCAGGATGCTTGTACAGGCAGCGGTTCCTACCTGCAGGAAGGTCAGGGCCGCTCTCTGCAGCAGGCACTCTGCGTAGCAGACCTCAGCGTGGATTTCCTCTGCGGGGAGAAAACCAAAGCCCTGCGGTCTCCTGGAACTCTTGGCAGGAGACTCGGGTCACTTCCTCATCTCATTTCCCAAAAGGCAAAGGGAGCCCGAGTCAGCACCTGCCCACTGCCTCCTGAGTCCCATCACCAGGTTCCTTCACACAGGGTACTCAACACGTCCCCAGTTAGCTTACATTGCCCACGCCTGCATCCCCCTAGAAGCCAGCGCAGGGCCCTGGGCCTTGTCCTCCTGCCCTTCAGGCCTCATTGTAGGCGCTGTGCACCAACACTCCTAGGGCACTGGGATGAACGGATGAAACCAGGGAAGCCACGGGCTGTGGGAGCGAGGAAGGAGAACCGACACAGCTGGAGGAGTCAGGAAAGACTTCCAGGAGAAGGATATCTGAGTTGAAAATGGGATGGAAGCATGAGGCAGGAAGAGCTTTCTTGGCAGAGGCCCAGGAAAGTCAAACAACTCTGATGCTTGGGGACAGCTGAGCCACAGAAGGTTGAAATGGGGTGAAGTGGGGAGAGACTGAAGGGACAAGGAAAATGAGGGGCAGAAGTCTGGCTGAAAGGGCCTTACACACAGGTGAAGACTTACAGATTTGGGCCTGTGGGCAGCACGGAGCCATGGCAAGTTTGAACGAGAGGGACACCATCGAGGGCAATGTTTTGTGCTGGAACCATCGAGGGCTCTCGAGGTAGGGATGGCCATTTGCCCTCCACCCCTACTTAAGGGTCCCCAAGTGCTTACGGTTGGCTGCTGCTGCCTCTAGGACTGAGGTCATGGCACAAAGATGCAGTGTGGCTCTGGCAGCCCAGACCTTCTCTGCTACTGCCCCCAGCTATTTCGTCACAGGGTGTCAGGCTCTAAAACCACAGTCCCCTCTGGGGCACCTGAGATCACTATGGTCTTTAAACCACTAAACCTAACTGCACACACAGCCCTAAGTCCACCCTAGCCTGAGGAGCAAAGTGACAGCTCCTTTGACAGCATTTTCTTTCCTCAAGTTGCAGGCCTCAGCAGGTAATGCTGTAAGGTAACTGAGTCTTACCTGCTCCCCACCCACCCCCACACATGAGACCAGTCCTCAAAAGGCCCCAGGTCTGACCCATCAATGTCTCAGTGCCTGGGCCAGGGCTCGGCCCCCTGGGTGACAATGAGGAGGATAACTGCCCCTTCCTGCCCCTTCCCAGGCCTGGAACCAGGCAGCCTGGCGTCAGCGGGCTGAAAGGACACCCTGGATGCCACACCTTCTGTGAACTGGTCCATAGTGGGGCGGTGCACCAGGCTACTGAAGGAATCTGTTACAGAGGACTTCCTCCTGTGCCTGCAGAGAAAAACAGGGCCTCATATCATTCAGGGAGGTGAGCAGGGGGCTCAGGCACCTTCAACAGCCTCCCCTGCCCCTCCCAGAGGACTCCACACACTTAGCTCCTGGAAACTCCCCCCAAATCCAGGCTTTTTCATGCCCTTGCCCCTGCTGCTGCCTCTGCATGGAGCCCCCTCCCCTGTCCCCTCTAACCTGACCTGTTCCTCGTCACCCCACAGGACCCAGCTCTGATGTCACCTCCTCCAGGAAGCCCTTCCTGCTCCTCAGGCTGGACCCCCACGACCCTATGAGCTGCCCTGCATCACGCTGAGCTGTCACTGTCTGTGCCTGAGTCTCCCTGATCAGGCCGTTCAGGCATCAGAGGGGCCAGGGTCTGATGATTGTCTGGGCGAACAGAGCCCAGCACAGGGACTGGCCTAGGTCAGGCTGGAGTGTGTCCCAGTGAATGATGACTCTACCTGTGCACAAACACTGAGGGTCTGTTTATTCATGCATTCAAGCAGTTAATGTGCACTGAACACCAACTATGCAGTTCCCACAACAACTCTATCATCACACCCATTTTACAGATGAGGAAAGTTGAGTCCAGAGAGGGACTTGCCCAAGGTCAGAGAATTATTACATGACCACAGCCAGGATTCATCTCCTCCCAATCCAGTTTGGCCCTGGAAGCCCTCAGTGACCAGGTCAGACAATGTGGCTCCTGAGGCAGCGCCAACAAGGACAGCTTTGAGCACATGGGGACACACTTTTCAGCCAAAAGGAGCAGGACTAATAGTGGCATTTTAGGCACTGGGATAGGCCAAAGTGACAAACAGATGCTTCACAATGCCTCATCCCTGCCTGCCCCGTGGACCTGACCTCTGACAGAGCGACTGAGCCTCCTTCATCATGTTGCCAGCAAGTAGGATGTCCTGGGGGTCGAAGGTCATCATAGCCTGCATCTCCAGGATAGTGGCGTAAGTCAGCGAGTGGTACATGCTTTCCTTGGTTCTGCCAGAGAGAAGGGACATAAAAGCATCAACCCCTAGAACTTTAAGATAGCTGATCCCATGTCATCATTCACCATCCCCTCCCCCATCGTGCATGGCGAGGACACAGGTCCAGAGAGCAGAATGGACTCGCCCAACAGCTGACCCTTCCACTGCTACTCAGGCGGCCTCGGATCCCAGCTCCTCTTCTTCCTGCTGCATGGCCCTAAGTGAATCTCCAAATCTGAGCTTCAGTTTCTCATTCATTCTATACAGCATCTATACATTCATTCAGATGGCAGCAGCAGCATGCTGACCTGAGGTGGTACTTCCCTGCGCCAGGGCCATCTTTCGCCTTCTCCCCTACCCACCACAGGCCAAGCCCAAGTGCTGTCCGCAGGGCCTCCTTTATCCTCAAACCCCACCCCGGGCTTACCCATCTTTATGTCTGAACGCCCCTGGCCTCACTACCTCCTGCTTCTCCCCATCCCATCACCTGACCACACCGCTTTCTGCTTGAGCCCACCTGGGGCTTCCACCTCCCATGAGATAACTCTGGGGGTTGAGGCCCTGGCCACCTCTCCAGCCCAGTTCTCCTATCACTTCCGCTCCTGCCTCAATATCTGCACACATTCAAGTCTACCCACACTGAACCATACACGCTTACCTCAGGAAAATTCCACCCTTTCCCTCCTGCAGGCCTTTGTCCTTGCTGTTCCCACAGCATGAAATGCCCGTTCTCTACCCCACACTCCGATTCGTCTGTAAAGGCACTCGAACGCCTCAAGGGGCTCCTGCTCGAATGTCACTGGGGCTCCTGCTCCAGGGAGCATGCGTCTATGCCTGAGGTGCAGACCACGCTGAGCTTACGCCAACAGACACTCAGCTCTCTCCCAGATGGTGGGCATCTCAAGAACAGGGCTGTGTGTTTATCTCTGTCTTAGCACCCATGTGACAGTGCAAGCTGGGCTCAGGAAGCCTCCCCCTCCTCTCTCCCTGCTCCTCCATGGTCCCAGACCTCTCATCTAAAGGCTGTTGGAGAGAGAGGGACGGCATTTAGTCTAACACACAGAGAGCAACAGGCAAGGAAGGATGGGACCCGGCCCTTCCCTGTACCTGGGAAGTCACAACACATCTGGGCCTTGATTTATGGTTCTGCAAAACGGGGACAATAACGCTGGTCCACCAGAGTCCCCATGAGACTGGCCAGGGAGTGCTCTAGCCTCGCACAGAGTAGACGCTGCAGCAGTCTTCACTCCCTTCCCTACACTCCCTTGTTAATTATTTTCCAAACTCCTCAGTGCCAGGCTTATGCTGGGAACTTCACAGGAGGCAGAGATGACTAAGGTTTATAGGCTGTTTATAGACTGTTACAGAGTATACGACTTCACACATTTTCCTGCCTTTCTCATTCATAAAACACCTCTGTAAATTAAGTTGCTTTTCTACTTCTGGGTGATTCTCAGGTGATATTATCCTCAGAAGTCAAAGGTTTATGAAGAGAACCAATCCTAGTAGCTGTCAGGACACCTCCCAGGTCTTTGCTAGAACCGCTTGTTGGAGGGCAGTGGCGTGTGGAAAGGAAGTCACAGCCTATCGTGGGGACAGAACTCAAGCTCCAGAATATCTCAGACAGAGGCACTAGTTACCAGCTGTGTGATCCTGGTGAGTTCTATAGGCATCTCTGAGCTTCAGGTTTCTCCTCTGTAAAATTGACACAATAATTCTCTCCCAGGACTTTTGGGTATCCAGTCCGGGGCCACAATGCCGATGCTCAATAAATATAAGTCTAAGTCCCTCTGGGTCCTGCCAGGGTCAAGGGTCATTGCCCTGCATAAAAGCTTTCTCCTTTAGGAAGGGTTTCCCTGGCAGCACAAAGACCCACATCCCAGATAAATCCCTTCCTCAGGCCTGTCTAACTCTCATCCTCCTTACCCTCAGGTCCCAGGCCCAGGACTCAGCTCCACTTGCCCAGCCCAGAAGGAGGGACCCTGCCTGGGCAGCTGGCAGGCAAAGTGGAATTTCAAGTCTGTAGTCTGGACTGGGATTCAGGGCACAGAGGTATAACACAGCCCCCCAAGACCTCAGGCACCCCAAGTTTAGTTTGCATTCCACAAAGTTCTTATCTGTGCCTGTGGTGACTGGACCACTGGAAGCAATGATCCCCTTCCCTGTGAGCCAGACCCAGCTCTAGGACACAATGCCCCCGGGGTCTCTGCCAGGCCTAGACCAGCTGTCGAGAGAAGGAGAGCACTGAAGATCCATCGGAAGAGCTGTATGTTGGGATCGGGGACTCCTCGGCCACCTGGAGGTCCACTAAGCCCAGTGGCCTCCAGCCCTTCCCACCTCCTGCCAGTAGCCATGACTTGGGCCCTTGCCAGCTACTTGTTAGCCATCTTTGTCCTCACCATCAGGCTGATTCTGATCCCACCCCTACTGCTCTTTCTGGGGACCTCCCTGCAGTCCCAGTCTAAACCCTGACTTCCAGAGGACCTCTCTGGATGAGGCTGTTCTAGGCTGGAAGGCAGACAGAGCCCCCCACCTCCAAGCCACTCTCATTCATCCTCATGGAAGCCCCCCAGCGCCTCTCAGACCCACCTTGCTGCCCTTCTCTCCAGCTCACTCACCTCCAGGGGCAGTTGTATCCCCAGTCCACCTCCCATCACTCAGCCCTCATCCTTCTGGGACCTACTCCAGCTCTCCCCACCCCTGCCAGGCTGAGTGTCTGTTCTTCAAATACACTAGGCCCTCGTTCTCTGCCTGGCCTTTGCACAGGCTGTTTCTCTGCCTGGAAATGCTCTCTCTTATCTAGCTGACTCCTCATCCAGCCTATCTCAGTTTAAATGTCACTTCCTCCAGGAAGACTTCCAGGGCTGGCTTCACGGGTATGCCATCTGTGCAGTCACACAGGGGTCCATGCTTGGTTTAATGCTCTGCTGTCATTGTTTTGAAATCCTTAATAATTTTTGAACAAAGGATTCTACATTTGCATGTTGCAATGCACCCTGGAAGTTACGGGGCTGGGCCTAAAGCCTTCCTGACCAGCCCCTTCCCACATGAGTTGGGGTCCTCGTATAACTCTCAGCACCACCCTTTGCTGGTTCCCTGAGGAGTGCTGAGAGCAGCCCATACCTTGTTCAGTCCTGTGGCCCCAGCACCCCACCTGCTGCCATGCACACGAGGTTACTCACAAGGCGCTGCCAAGTGAAATGGTCATGGGTGCCCAACTGCCGCATCCTGACCTCATCATCAACCCACAGAACAGCTCTGCTTCTGGAGGCCTGCATGACACACTCACCCTCCCAACCATAGGCTCTCCACCTCTGCGCTCTCTCATCACTCCCACTGCCCGATCCTCCAGCCCGTCCTGTCTTCCTGACCCTTCAAGCCTCCTCATGTCACCCACTCTCTTGTCAAAACCCTCACTGCTGAGCCTTCCAGCCCCCTGCAGCACTGGTTAGGAGCCTGGGCCCAGAAAACAAGAAACCGCCTACTCTCTCCACAGCACTGCCACCTCGCAATAAGGGAGGAAGCCGCCACTACACAGACAGGTGCATCCTGAGCGGGATCACCAACCTCAGCCCATCACACTGGTCATCAACTTTTCCTCAATCCCTGTCACCCCCTACCCACCCCACCACCAGCCTGGGCCCTTACTCTCAGCAGGGGACTTGGCTTCCTCTTTCAAAGGAATCCTAGGGGACTCCTCTGGTGGTCCAGGTGATAGGAATCCGCCTTGCAAGGCAGAGGACGTGGGTTCAATCTCTGGCCGGCAACCGCAATGCCATGGAGCCACTAAGCCTGGGTGCTGCAACTGCTGAAGCTCCTGCACCACAACTAGGGAGTCCTCAAGCTGTGACAAAAGATCCCATGTGCTGCAACCAAGATCCGACGTAAACATTCAAGAAAAGGAATCCCAGGACAGTGCACACCCCTGGTTCTACCTCCTTCCCTCCCACCAGGAAGAGGAGGCAGGCATGAGGCCTCTGTGCCAGATACACTCCTCCACCTGCTTGAGATCCAAGACAGCCTGGAGGCAGAGTGTGGCTTGTGGAGCTGAGCGGGGCTGGATTTCAACCGTGGTTCTGCTCGGTATCAGCCATGACCAATTTTTCCATCAAATGAGTGGAGTAGTGACCATGTTCCAGAGACAGTGCTCAGGGGTAGGCATGGAGTGAAGTAACATAAACTAGAAGCTACTCAAAGACGGGACAAAGGGAAAGCAAAAACTGGGGGGGGGGGGGGAAGTGGGGAGCCTGGTGAGCCCAGTTACTCCCCGAGGGCAAAGTACGGCTAATAGTAAGTGAGACACTGTGCGTACAATAGGAACAGTGAATGAAACTGACCCCCAGCGTCTTTCACAGCTTCAGTGGCTATGCCTGGGCAGGGGAGGTCATGTTATAGCAAGAATTATTTTCTCTAGACCAGTGGTTCTTCACAGTGATAGAGAAAGATATTTCCTGTGCCTCCCCACACCTCCCTTCTGGAAAGATTATTTGGTTGTCACAAGAAGGGGTGGGGTGTATGCTAATGACGAGCACTGTTTGGTGGAGGGGGAGGCTCTTAAATGCAGAAAGAAAGGAAAGACCCTTTTTTAGAATGGGGCAAGTGCTGAGATAAATAGAGGCTACAGCGTCTCCTGAATGAGGTGAAGGTGGCCTCGCAGGAAGACTGTTCTCTCTGTGCTGCCTCTAGGGGCCTGAATCCAGGACTCCCCAGGAAAGTACCCTCCTGAGGTGAGAGCGGGCGAGGCAGCCCCTCAAGGAGGAGGGGGCTTCGGCGGGGAGGAGGGCTTTGAGGGGTGAAGTGGCAGAGAGAAGCTGCTTAGGGACAGGTAGTGACCAGGAGGGAAGGGGAGCCAAGGAGCCTTCCAGAAGTACTGGAAGGTACTCAGAGATGGGGCAGGATGGAGCCTGGCCTGCCTCAGACGGTGGCCACACTCTTGAGCAGAACTGGTCCTGCCCCACCTCAAGCCAGACCCTCTCAGAGGGTGGGCTGAGGTGTGAGGGCTGCTACCACACGGAGCGCTGTACGACTCATGCCCACCAAGGCCTGGAACTGCCCCCTCAGAGGCTGGGCCGCTGACCCCAGACAGGAGAGCGATGGGTCAGTCAGGTCCAGAGAAACTGAACAGGACTGGCTTGAGGAAAGCAGCAGCCCTGCCCCAGCACTCGCTCTCCCGGGGGAGCTGGCGGGGAGGGCAGTTCTGGGGGAGCCAGCTGTGGCAGAGGACAACCCAGAGCTGAAAAGAGGGGATTAGGCCAGCAGGCGGCAGACGTGATTAGACCCCACCCCGACCCCATCTCAACCCCCGGACCCAGGCTGCCAGGGCTCTCTGCCCACATAGAGGAAGGTAGTGGGGTGTGTGTGCGTGTGGAGGGGGGCTCTTCAGGGTTCTTTTCCTGAAATCCTAACATCTAGGGCCCGCTCTCTGCCAGCTCATCCAAAAGCTGATCCCACCAATCACAAGGCTACTTGGACCAGACCCTCCCATTGGATTTTGAGTGAACTTGCTCTTAAATATCACCAGACAGACAGCCAGGGACCATGGGTGTCTCAGGAAAGCCCCTCCCCACCACAGGGAGAGGATTCTCCCTCTTAAAGAAAAAAGAAACACTGAGAAAGCCAAGATTGTGTGGGAAAAAAATAAAATATTTTTAAAAGAGATAATCATTCTGTGATAATAATAACAGCAATAAATACTCATTAGAATGCTTACTACATGCCAGGCCCCATCCTCAGGACACTCATATTTTAAATATAGATATAAAGAACACAGTGCACCCATAAACCAAAAATAAGATGTTTTAGGGAAAAAAGAACATTCAGAAAACATTGAGGAGTACTAGGGAATTAATCATATGATTACACACAAAAAAGAAAAGTCAGTGGATTTAATGATAAGGTTAAGGAACTTTCCTAAAAATCAGGGAGAAAAAAGATAAAGAAATGCAGGGGGGAGGGTACAGATAAATCGCTCAGAAGAGGACTGGACCAGGAAGCCTAGTGGCTGACGTAAAGTCCAGGAAAGAGAAACAGAATATGGAAGGATCATACAAGAGAATTTCCTAGAACTGAGTTTTCAAATTAAAAAATACTAATTAAACAGACGTACACTCCAGCACATCATTGCAAAATTTCAGATTTGCAGGAATAAGAGAGAAGATCCTAAACATGTCTGGAGAAGGAAAAAAGATCCCATGTCATGAAAGAAGAATTAGGATTCTCCTGGCTACAGTACCTGCCAGGAAACAGGGCAGAAAACAATGCCTTCAAAATTCTGAGCAGGAAAGCTTATATTCATGCAACTCTCTCTTAGGAAACTTCTAGAGGATGCGCTGTAACCAAAGGAGGGAGGATATGGACGTGAGAGAAAAAGTCAGGCCAAGCAAACTGGAGAGAAGTAAAGGGGATTCCGGGAGCCAGCTGGAAGGTGGCCAGTAATCAGGCCTGTCCTCCAGGGAACAGGTTTCCAGAAAAAGGAGGGACTGAGAGGGTTTCCCTGTTATATGTGAGTATTTAGAGAAAACCTCATGACTTCATGGAGTGGCTATAAAGAGCCCAGGATAAACATATAGCAAATTAGGCAAATGAAAAAAACAAGACAATTATCAACTACAAAAAGAAAATATAATCTTACAAGGTAAGGCTTATCTTTGTGATGAGCATAATTATAATAATTACATAGTTATAATAATGAAAACACTGATTACTAATTTAGCCAGATATTGTGATATAATAATAGGCGGAGGAGGAAGGAAGGAAGGTAGGGCAGGGGTTTAAGAAAGCTAAATTCTTGTCAACCATTTGTTGTTTAGTTGCTAAGTCATATCTGATTCTTTTGCAGCCCCGTGGACTGTAGCCCGCTAGGCTCCTCTGTCCATGGGTTTTCCCAGACAAGAATACTGGAACGGATTGCCATTTCCTTCTCCAGGGGATCTTCCCGACCCAGCGAACGAACACATGTCTCCTGCTTTCCAGAGGGGTTCTTTGCCACTGAGCCACCTGGGAAGCCCTTGCAACCATTAGATGATTTGTAAAAGTAAAAAGTAACAGGAGTGAATTTTATGGTATGTGAATTATATCTCAACTTTATTTCAGTTTTTAAAAAACTGAAAAAAGAGGTAAGTAAGGACAGAGCAGTCCAAGTGTATTATTTAGAAGAAATGGCTAAACTACTAACTGTCATTATTTGCCCTAAAGGCTTCAGTGAAAGCAATTCAAGTCTTTAGTACTCTGGAGGAAAATAACTAAAAGGGGCTGTTTTGGAGCTGGATTCTGTGGGACCAAGAAATCAAAGTGGAAGAAGCCGCAAGAACCTGAGGAGAAGGAAGTCACGGTGACCTTGAGGAGGGCTTGGCTGTTCATGGCTGTGGAATGGGGATCCTGAGCCATTTTTATGGAATTCTCAGAGGTCAGAGTGACCCAGAAGGCTGAAGACATTTAGGTACACCGGATTCCTCTCACGTAAGACTTCTGGTTCTCCATCTAACACCCCCATCCCTACACTCACATATGTGCACACATGCACACACACACACACACACACACACACACACATCATCCACCCCAATCTGGGCTTAAGCCTCACCTGGGCTTGAGGTAGTTGAGTGCTTCTGAGAACTGGTTGGTGAGGAAGAGGTCAAGGGCGGTCATGCACTGGTCCAGGGCCTCATGGAGGCTGCTCACAGGAGTCCTGGTGGGAGAGACACAAGCATGACCCCGAAGCTCTCAACAGAGCCTCGGTCAAGAGGCTCAACTGTCCTGGCTGAAACAGAGCCTCCCAGCACCCATTTGACCTGCCTGGTGATCCTCGGATGCGTCATGAGCTCCTCCAGGCTGCCCCCTCTGTACTAGGACACAGGACAATCTGAACCTACCTCTGAGTATTCCTAAAGGTAGGAGAGGGGAGTGGAAGGGGAATGTCATCTGAGACCCAGTGGGGGAATTGGGAAGGGGATGAGGATAGTGTTGGGGGTTGGTGCAAGGAAGCCTCAAGAATAAGTTTATCTTACCTTCCATGCCCCTTTTGACCCATTAGACTTTTCTGCCCCCACTTAGGGGGGACAGCCCACCCACTAAGTCCCACTTCAGTCCTTTTCTTCCTCCTTCTTCTCTAGGCCTTCTCCTGGCCTCCTCTGGCCTGCTCTTTAGAACCCCAGAGGCCCTGTCACAATGGGTTGGAATGGGCAGCCACCCTGTCAGAGCTGCCCAGGGGGCCTTACATTCCAGAGCCACCTTAGCCAATAGCATCTCCAGTATTCCTGGCCTCCTTCCAGTCCTTACACCTCTTTTTAAAATATATTTGTTTTCATTTGGCTGCACAGGTCTTATTCGCAGTTTGAGGATCTTCAGTCTTTGTTGTGGAATGCGAGGTCTTTGGCTGTGGCATGCAAGCTGTTAGTCGTGGCATGTGGGATCTAGTTCCCTGACCAGGGGTTGAACCCCAGCCCTCTGCATTGGGAGCACAGAGTCTTAACCACTATACCTCTTTATAGCTCTTATCACTCTGTGACCCTTTTTTTTTTTAACTTATTTTTGGGTTTATTATCTGTCTCCCTCCACTAAAATATAAGCTTCCTGAGGGCAGGAATCTTCATTTTGTTCACTACTGTATCACCAGCATCTAGTATCTGGTACAAAATGGGCTTTTGATAAATATAGGTTGTCAGTAAACGAATGAATGAACAAACAAATGAATGAATGAATAAATGAAGAGCCCTGGGTTCTGAGAGCAAATTCCTTATCTTTCTGAACCTGTTTCCATCTAAAAGATGAGAGATGATCCCCAAAGTCCTGATTTCTTGTGAATGTTTCTTCTCAAGGGGTCTCTTTTACGTAGCTGCTAAGTCACTTCAGTCGTGTTTGACTCTGTGCGACCTCATAGACGGCAGCCCACCAGGCTCCCCTATCCCTGGGATTCTCCAGGCAAGAACACTGAAGTGGGTTGCCATTTCCTTCTCCAATGCATGAAAGTAAAAAGTGAAAGTGAAGTCACTCAGTCACATCCAACTCTTAGCGACCCCATGGACTGCAGCCTATCAGGCTCCTTGGTCCATGGGATTTTCCAGGCAAGAGTACTGGAGTGGGGTGCCATTGCCTTCTCCATCTCTTTTACGTAGAGAAGATTCCAAAAAGAGTCTTGACGATCTTACTGCAAAACGATCCTTAAAAGTTAAAGTTCCTTCTCTACCAGATAAAGTCCTACACCTATCTTAAGGCCCAGCTGTAAGGACTCTGTGATGCATCGGCAGAACCTCCCAGGCAAAATGAAGTATGTTTTTTGGTCAAAACTGTTTCTTCTCCCAAATTTGTTCTCCAGATTTCTCATCTCAATTAACAATACCCCTCTATCAAGTTTCCCAAGCCAGAAATATTAGTAGTCATCCTTGATACATCCTCCCGCTGGCCTCCGTCATCTGCTCCATCAGTAAGCCCTATCAGTTCTACTTCCTGAAAATCTCTTAATCCACCTCCTTCTATACCCAGTGGCCTCCAGTCCAGGCCATTACCATCTCTACTAGGTCTGATGGGAGACTCCACCTTCTACTCCTGTCCATTCCTAACTCTTCTCTCTGTTACCTCATTTTATTCTGTGCTTCATTTCTCTTCATTCTCTTCTTGGCCATCTCTTTCACTCACTCTAGATTTGGAGTAATTTCTTTATATCTTTCATTTCACTAATTCTCTTTAAGTATGTCTCATCTGCTGCTTATCCTGTCCACTGAGTTTTTTTAATTTCAATGATTTTATTTTTCATCTTCATAAATTCTACTTGGTTCTTTTTCAAATCTGCTTAGTCATTTTTGGCAGTATTTTGTTCTCTGCTTATTGTTGCAAGTTCATCTTTGATTTCTTTCCACATTTTAAACACAATCACAGTCTCTCATCACTCTAGGATCGTAGACTCTATTTTTTTTTTTTTTTTTTTACTTTACCATACTGTATTGGTTTTGCCATACATTGATATGAAGCCACCACAGGTGTACATGAGTTCCCAACCCTGACCCCCTCCCACCACCCTCCCTAGATCGTAGACTCTTAATTCTGCTATTTCTCGCTTCTGGTATCTATTGCTCACAGCGCCTCGTTTCCTTGTATGTTTCATAATTTTACCACAAACTCCTATCTGACTGATCCCAAAGGGATTTTGAAATGAGAACCCACTTCTTCAGAGAGCATTTTCATTCACTTCAGCCAAGTTCCCTGTGGTGCTACCACCCTAAGACTACTTATGTTACTTTTTTGGTTTAGCATTTTCAGGACCACAGAGGTAATGTATATTCAAACCTGAAATTTGTGTGAGAGCTGACTGGTATGTATAAGTTTCTAGGGAGCCCCTTGGTCCCCACCAGAACTGTGGTCTCCCTTTGTGGTGTGTGGGTATTTTTTTCCTAGTCAGTATCCTTACGTGCTGAAGACACCCTTGAGGGTGGCACATTCATGTAGTGGTGGGGTGGTAGGGAGGATAAGTTCCAACCCCTCACACTGTTGGGTAGCCCCAAGTCCTTATTTCCCATTCCTGGTTCTTATTGTTTAGTTACTACGTCATGTCTGACGCTTCTGCCACCCTATAGACTGGAGCCCACCAGGCTCCTTTGTCCATGGGATTTCTCAGGCAAGAAAACTAGAGTGGGTTGCCATTTCCTTCTTCAGGGGATCTTACCGACCCGGGATCAAACCTTCATTTCCTCTTCTCCTGCACTGGCAAGTGGATTCTTTTACCACTGAGCTCCCAGGGAAGTCCATTCCTTAAGTGTCCTTAAAACTCAAGATTCTAGGTTTCTGTAGCTTGTAAATACCTCCAGGTTGCTGTGGCTTCATCTTATTTACCAGCCTGATTTCAGCTCCCTTGGCTGGAGGGATTTGTTACTTCAGCAGACTCTCAGGAATGTATGGTAAAGGATAAATGTAATAGCCAAAGGCATCTTTTTAAAACCCAAATCTGACCATGTCATTTCCAGACTTGAAAGCCTTTACTGTCTTCACCTTTAGGATAAAGCCAAAAAGACCCCACTTCATGAGGTGGGGACGGTGTCTTCCTTTGCACCCAAGGATTAGCCTAATGAGTGGGGTTCAGTCCATTCATCTCTGCTAGTGAATCAGTGAAAAGGCTATGAGTACCCACTGCCCCAGGCACTTAACTGCTGTCCTCTCCTTGAGCGCTCACAAAGCTTTGTGAAGTGGAATTATTATTCCACTTCAGAAGAGAGACTAAGGCACAGAGAGAGGTGACCTGGCCAAGGTCACATGTCCGAGCATGGGTTCTAACCCAAGTTTCTGCCTAAGCCAGTGCCCACCAGCTCAGCCCCAGGAAATCAAGTCCATTGTCCTGGCTTCTGTCCATCTCTAAACAATTTCAGAGACAAGAGCCTACCTTCCCTTTCTGTGCACACCCCACTCCTACTCCCGCATCAAGAAAGAGGTTCTGCTTCCTCAGTCTACCTGGAGAGAAAGATGCACAGACAGAAACACAGAGGCACATATTCCCTTCTCTGGCAGCCTCAGCACCCTTCCCCTTAACTGTGGTGAGGCGGGTCTGCGGTGACCTCTCCAGACCTGGGGCTAGACCCTGGGGAAAAGAGACTGGACCCAGGCCTGGGCCTGCCCTGAGGGCTACACGAGGCAGAGGCATTGACAACCAGAGTCATCAGGGCTGCGCTCATGGGCATCACTGGGGGCTGACGAGACCAAGAAGTGAGCGTGGGGCAATCAAGGAAGTTTTCTGGGTATGATGGCCCTGAAGTGAGGACTAGATGGATAAAGCAGTCCCTGAAGGGGAACAGAGTGTGAGCAAAGGGCTGGAGGCATGGCACCATAGTGAGGAGGGGGCGCCAGCTACCATGGGGCAAGCATGGAAGACAGGCTTGGCAAGGCCTATAAGTGAAGGAGTGAGGTGGGGGCATCCCAGCTGGTTGGGAAGCTGAGGTGGGCTGGAGACATCAGCCTCACTGGACTTAATAATAGCACTAACAAATACCCATCACCGTCAGGAGAATATCACTTCAAGTTATCTAAATTGATGCCTGCATTATTTCACTCAATCCTCCTACCAGCTCAAAGAGCCAGAAGTTCTTATCTGCATTTGACAGATAAGGAAGTGAAGACAGTAAAAAGAGGAACCTGGTTTCCTGCTCCCAGGAACCTGGGAGAAGACAGAAATACTTTCTGCAAAAGCAACCTGCCAAACCTTTCCCTTCCCCTGGCTGTGACTGAGGTCCCCACTTCTCTGTAGGCTGTTCCATGTCTTTAAGGCCTTCCTGCTCTAAGCTCCCTGCTGGGGCCCAGGCCAAAATATTCCTGGGATCCCAAGTAGTGATGGTGGCCTCTTCTTCTGTGCTGCAGGTGGGGGTGGGTGGGCAGGGATGTTGAGCTGGATAGAGGGTGGGGAATGGCTAGTGACAATGAACAGCAGGATCTTTAGCATAGGGGGAGGGGGCTTGAAGTCAAAGTGAGAAGAGAGCTGAAGGGTGGGAGGGGGTGTCAAGCCTGGAGCCATCCCACTCGCCCCTTCCTTCCCACCCCTCCACTTCAGTCTGCCTGGAAATCACTACCTTAGTGTGTGATGGGCAGAGCTGGGGCACCCTCGTACCTTCTGGAAACAGAAAACCCTCCTACCCAGCCCTCAGTCAGGGTGAGGTGGGTGGGGCAGTGGAGGCAGGGCAAGGTGGTCACTCAGAGCAGACAGGAGTCAGAGCTGGCCTCTACTTCCTGCTCCAGCATTCACGGGGAACTGGCTCAGGGGAACCCATCTATAGGGGACCTGTCGCTTCCACAATGACCTTTCTAAACTGCAAATATGATTGGGACTCTGCTTCTAGAGTCACCCTTAGCTATGCATAAAGCCAGTACCACATGGCAGGGAGTGTGGCCTAGGTGGTGCGGAGTTTTGAAATCAGACAACCCTGGACTATAGATGCAGCTTAGCAATCACTTGTTGGAAAAACTTGGGAAAGTTCTTTAACCTCTATGAGCCTCAGTTTCCTCATCAATAAAATGGGAATGACAGTATCTACCTCCCAGTGTTGCTGCTAAGAATGACTGAGACAGTGTAAAGGACAATAAAAAGTACTCACGAAATGTTAGCAATTTTTTCCCCTAAGATGTTTCCATCATTTCTTTTACAGAACAGCACCACTTTTATAATGAAACTAAGTAACTTTAAAAATTGAATGCACATGTCCTACTACTCAGCAATTCCACTCCTACCTGGGAACCTGGAAGGACACTCATACATGTGCAAGACAATCATTTGAGAATATTGTTTGAAAAACAAGATCCTGGGAACCATCTCAGGTTCAGGTGGACCTTCTTTCCACCTCAGGAAGGCTGGATAAATAAATAAATAACAGTCTCTACATCAGGTGGCATACCACACATTGGAAGGCAAGTGCAGACCAGGGTTTCAAGGATCAAGAGACCTTTATCTCAGAAACCTGAAGCTGAATGAGTAAAAGCAAGTTGTAGAATGATTTATGCTGTATGACTCCATTTACAGAAACAGTTTAAAGAACTACATAATTTTTAGGCTTAAACATACTCAGTAAAAGAATAAAAACAGACAGAAAAATGACAAACCAAAATTCAGGATGGTGACTGTCTCTGTAGAGGGAAGGGTAGGGGTGGTCCACAGGGGCTTTGATCATCTTTGCCATGGTTTATCTCTTGAAAAGAATAGGAAATAAATGGGGCACAATATTAACATCTGGAAAAGCTTGCTGGCAAGGGCATAGAGTTCATTTTATTATTGGCTATATTGTTCTGAAGGTTGAAAATGTTTCATAATTTTTGAAGTGATGGAGATTTAAATGTTAGTTTGTTCACCACTGACCATCACACACGGAGCTGGGCTCAGAGTAGGCTTGAGAATTTGCTGAGTGACTGAATGAGTGTCTATGGTAAAGGAACTGCTTTGCCGCTGCTCTGCTCAGACCCCACCAGAATGCTCTGGCTGGGACCAGATGGAACTTGAGGGCACGCAAACGGGCAGGTATGGTTTAGTAGGAGGATGACCTGCCAGTGCAGAAGGGCAGGCCCAAGGAGGGGTCAGAGGAGCCTAGAGTTGTAGAGGGGACTCAGGCAGGGATGTGAGGGTGCAAGGAAGAGGATGAATGAGGGTTCTAGTCTGAGGGTTCAGGATTCTTTGATAGGTGCCCTGCTCCACACCTGCCTTTTCTCCTAAAAATCATTTTTCTTGGCCCAGTGGGGGTGATGCTCAGGGCTAGGCAGACAGACTTAACTAGCTTCCAGATTTACAGAGACCAACCCAGAGAAGGAAGGGAGCAGCCAGCTCAGCCTCCCTGTATTTTCCAAAGGAGGGACCAGAAGTCTAGAGAGGATAAAGGACTTGGTCAAAGTCATACAAAACGTTGCCTGACTTACCAGGCAACCCTCCCCCAGGACAGGGAGTCCCCCACCCACCCAACTTCCAAGCCCTCAGTCTGGAACACACAAGGACCCTGTGGAGGCCTCCAGCTGACAGGCGGCACCAGCCTTGTCACCTCCCTATTCATGTGTTAGCCCTGAGGCCCTACGCAAATACTGTCCTGTTGGCCAGGCTCCAGGCAGAATGGCACCCCTCCCAGATCACCTGGGCCGGATCTCCACCCAACAAGTTCCTAGCAGCTCAGGCTCCCAGCCCCTACCAGAGGGGCCGACGAATGGCAAAGAGAGGCTCACTGCTGCGGGGCAGTGGAGGGTCCCACAGGTTCCTCAACAGGGTGCGGTGGCAATGAACACCAGTGCCACGTTGAAAGTGACAACGCCCACCTTTACTACCCCTGTTCCTGTTGTGCCCAGGGGGCCCGGCCGCTTCCTTGCTTAGCCTTTTAACTTCTTCGAATAGCCCTGAAGATGAAGTAGTGCCTGGCATCAGACACTGCTGGTTTCAAATCCCAGGCTCACTTCTCACCTCCTGGGAGACCTAAGACAAGTCATCTAAGAGCTACTGGCTGAGGTTCCTCACCTGTAATGGAGGTGATGACGGTGGGCTCAGGTGTAAACGCCAGCAGGGAGGGAGGAAGCTCTGACGTGGCTGTGGCCACAGCTTCCGACAAAGTTGGGACCCAGAGGGGAGTGACCGACCCAGGGTCCCCGGGGCCTCCACCTTCCCCGCCCAGCCCCCTTCCCGCTCGGAGGCAGGGGCTGGAAGCCGCAGTGCGGGCCGCTGGGGAGGCCGGGCCCGGCGCCGCCCCCCGGCCCCCGCCCCCCGCCCCCTGTCCCGACCCGGCCCGGCCAGGGGCCCCTCGGGCCGCCCCGCAGCGCACTTACCCCGCAGGTAGGGCGCCCGGGGCGCCGGCCGTGGTCATCGCCGAGGGGGGCGGGCAGCGTGCCCCCGCGGACGCCAGCCGCGGCCCAGGTGCTGCCGCCGGAACCCCGAGCGGGCGCTGTGCGGCCGAGCCGCGGACGCGGCGCCCGGGGAGGGGCGCGCCGGGGGCGGGGAAGGCGGCGGGGCCGGGCCGGGCCTCGGTCTGCCCACCCGTGCAGTGGGGCCAGGCCGCCGCCCGCCCGCGGCGGACCACAGACGCGGGCTCTGCAGCGGGCGCGGATGGGAGGGCTGCCTGGGGCCGGCGAAAGGCGCCCCCCACATCCCCCATCCCCGCTCTGACAGTGAGAACCGGGTCGCCCAAGGTCTGCCCTGCCCATGCCGGAGAACCCTTTGCGCTCAGCCCCCGGGAGGGCGGGCTCTTGCCTTCCTCACGGAGCCCCAGCAATCTGGGCCCAGAAAGTTCTCCTAGACCTGAGGTCCACCTCCCTGCCACTCTCCCATCCCCACGGGGCCCGCCTCTCAGCGCCCCTGACCTGAGCCCTTCACCATCCTACTGCATTGGTGGGGGGCAATCATGCAGAGAAAAGACCTGGATTTTAATCCCACCCACTTTCCCACAGCTTGGCTGTGCTTGCAGGAGACCAGAAGGCAGAAAATCATGCCGTTTAGCACTCACTGCCAGCCAGCAGTTCGCACTTGCCTCCCCAAAGAATCCTCATAACTGCCATTTTACAGATGGGGAAACTGAGGCACAGAGTTCATGTGACTTGCTCAAGGCCACTCACCTAAGAAATAGCAAATTGTGATTGGAACTCAACTCTCCTGACTCTACACACTCTTACCTTCTTGGCTCCCTCTCCCCTGATTCCCCAGGGCCTATGTGGGGTCACCCATAACACTTCAGACGCCTACTGTGTGCCCAGCCCTCAGGTATATGTCTAGGACCAGAGTTAAGTTAAAGTCGACCAGGCCTCCTGGCAGAAGAGCCACTGGCCCATAAAGAGTTAACCAGCGGCCACCTCCAGGCTCCAGATGCTCTTGATCATGACTCATCAGAGCACGTGGCTGCCATTAGAGCTGTCCCTTCACAAAGGCAGGGGACAGAGGGAGGAGGGGTTCCAGCACCCCTGCATCAGCCCTGAGCTCCAGGATGTCAGAAAAGGAAATAGGAGGAGCCTATAGAAGCAGCCATGTTAGAAAGAGGGCTTGGACTAGGTCCTGGAGGAGCCAGGCAGATTGGGCCCAGTGGCAGAGGGGAGAGGCTTTGGGGACAACTGTTTGAATCTAGGCAGGTTGCCTGGAAAGGTAGTGAGTTCTTATTCTGTCCATATGTAAGCAGGGGCCAGATGCTCACAAGCAAAGGCCATCACACCTCTGGGATTCTGACATAGGCATGGAAAAGCTATTTAACTGCGAGAAGCCGACTATGATAACATCCACCATCATCTTTAGAAGTCTGGGTAAGGAAGAATGCTACAGAAGCTGGAGGAGTCTGAGGCTTACTGGAGAAGGTGGACACAGAGTTGAGTTTTGAAGTTTATATTGTTTATACACAAGGAAGTTGTAGAAAGGATGTACCAGATGGGTACATGGATCAAAGAGCTTGGAAGTGGCAAAGGCACACTGATGACAGCTGGAGTTTGTGAAGCTGGTGAGAAGCCCAGCAATGTGTTAAAGAGGAGCCTGGGGGAGGAGGCTGGTGGAGGAGACCCAGATGGTGGTGGGGGGTGGGGAGTGTCTTGTCACATGCCATGCACTTTCAGGTCTCTAGGCATTGGCACATGCAGTTCCCTCTGCCTGGAACACACCTTCTTCCTTGTTATGTATTATTCATTTGTTTAACCAAGGGACAATCCAAAAACATATAATTGAAAGGCTTTTTTTAAAAAAAAGAATACAAATTTATCAATATATAATTTAGAGGGTCCTCCCAGAGCTTTGGAAGGGGCCAAGTAAGTGAGGAGTTCTGAAGCTTTATGCTACCTTAGCTTCAAGGTAAATCTTTAGTTGTACTTGACCAACATTTATTAAAAACCTGCCATGTATGAAAGCTGCTACTCACCCTGAAGGTTTCAGTTCAGATGCATACACAGGAAGCCCTTCCTCCCTAATGGGGGCAGTAGCTTCCTGGGCACACACTGCTCTAACCCATTCTGACCTCCCCTATGACCTGGGGCGACCACCATCTGTGTGGTGGGGGTGGGGTGGGGTTTGTATGTGACTGTCTCTGCCATCAGACTGGGAGCCTCTGGGTCTGGTCAGACATCTTTGTGTCAGTGCCCAACTAACCACCAAAAACTTGAAAACTGGGCCTAGCACTTTACCATTTTCCTCTCAGGTAATGATTACAATAATGACTGACATTCATCACAGGCTTATTATGTGCTATATATGTTAAGAATATAACGTGGATTATCTCATTTTAATGTACACATTTAACCACCTCTCTGAGCCTCAGTTTCTTCCTCAGTAAAATGGAAATTCTGCCTGCTTCAAAAGGTCATTTTGAAGATTAAGAATTCCTATGTGTAAAATGCCCAGGATAGTGCCTAGCATGTGCCTACAGTGCTATTTAAGTGCTCTGATGCTGGTGGTGGGGGGGCCAAGGTAGATGTTATTATTCTCCACCTTGTACAGATGAAAACTGAGGCTTAGCTCTGCCTTCAGAGCTGGAACTCTGTCTATACCACAATAGCAGCAGTGATGCTGGAGCCACTCACCTGATGAATCAGAGCATCAGAATGGCCTATCCTTCAGGAGGGTTCCACCCAGGCAGTTCCCAGCCCCCAGGAACTCTGGCTCAGCCCCAGACCTGGGGAGTCCATGAGTTACCATTATTTCCACCTCCCAACCCAGGTGACCTTGCTCAGGTCATCTACTTATTTCCAGGGGACCAGGAGAGCATCTTGAGTCCTGGGTTCCTTCCTCCCCTGCCAGGGGACCTTTTTTTCTGGTGCTTTGTGCCTAGGAAATAGCAGGCCTGCTTTCCTCTCTCATTTTCTCCCCAAGCAGCAAGAGCAAGCAACTGGGCTCACTGCACTTCTCGGTGGCCCTGAGAAGCCTCATATAGGCTAATTCTACTGATACCATCTCTCAGCTTAAGAAGACCTCCGGGGAATTCCCTGGTGGTCATATTGTCACCCTGCTTATTTAACTTATATGCAAAGTACATCATGAGAAACGTTGGGCTGCAGGAAGCACAAGCTGGAATCAAGATTGCCGGGAGAAATATCAATATCCTCAGATATGCAGATGACACCACCCTTATGGCAGAAAGTGAAGAAGAACTAAAGAGCCTCTTGATGAAAGTGAAAACGGAGAGTGAAAAAGTTGGCTTAAAGCTCAACATTCAGAAAACTAAGATCATGGCATCCAGTCCCATCACTTCATCTCAAATAGATGGGGAAACCAGTGGCTGACTTTATTTTTCTGGGCTCCAAAATCACTGCGGATGGTGATTGCAGCCATGAAATTAAAAGACACTTGTTCCTTGGAAGGAAAGTTATGACCAACCTAGACAGCATATTAAAAAGCAGAGACATTACTTTGCTAACAAAGGTCTGTCTAGTCAAGGCTATGGTTTTTCCAGTGGTCATGTATGGATGTGAGAGTTGGACTATAAAGAAAGCTGAGCACTGAAGAATTGATGCTTTTGAACTGTGGTGTTGGAGAAGACTCTTGAGAGTCCCTTGGACTGCAAGGAGATCTAACCAGTCCATCCTAAAGGAGATCAGTCCTGGGTGTTCATCGGAGGGACTGATGTTGAACCTGAAACTCCAATACTTTGGCCACCTGATGTGGAGAGCTGACTCATTTGAAAAGATCCTGATGCTGGGAAATGTTGAGGGCAGGAGGAGAAGGGGATGACAGAGGATGAGATGGTTGGATGGCATCACCGACACAATGGACATGGGTTTGGGTGGACTCTAGGAGTTAGTGATGGACAGGGAGGACTGGTGTGCTGTGGTTCATGGGGTCGCAAAGAGTTGGACACGACTGAGCGACTGAACTGAATTGAACTGAACTAGTAGTTAGGACTCAGCATTTTCACTGCTGGGGTTTGAGTTCAGTCCCCATTCAGGGAACTTGTTTTTCAGTTGCTAAGTTGTGTCCGACTCTGTGACCCCATGGAGTGCAGCATTCTAGTCTCCTCTGTCCTCCACTATCTCCTGGAGTTTGCTCAGATTCATGTCCATCAAGTAGGTGATGCTATCTGACTAATATCCTACAAGCCGCATGGTGTTACCAAAAAAAAAAAAAAAAAAAAAAGAGCCTTCAATAACTAACCTCCTCAGAATGCTCTAGAAAGTTCCACAGTAGCTTTATCTCCCATCCTACAGATGAGAAAACTGAGGATTGAACCAAGTGTGACTTGGACTCAGGTCTAGGCATGCTTTAAACCAAATCTCAACTTTATCCTATAGAGAAAGTGTGTGGAAATGGGTAGGGGAGATGTCACACAAATAGGGGTCTGAGCACGTGAAAAGTGATGCCACTGTAGAAGCAGCTTAAGCTGTGAAGGCAGCTCTGGCTCTGCCCCTCTGAATCTCAGTCTTCCCATCTGTAAACCTGCAGTCACAGTGGCAACCTCTCAGGCATGCTCATAAGCTTGCCAAGCATTACTCAGGGACCCTGGTCCCCTCCCCTCATCACAGCTGCCCTTTCGGTGCCTTTCTCCAGGCCCCACCCTTACATGGAGCATCCCACCTCCACTGTCTCTAAGACCCAGAACTACCCCTCAGACCCTAGAGCCCTCCCAACCCAGCTGAGCTGATGACTGTGAAGCTGGTTTTCCTTAAAGTGAGTGAGTGAGCTCCACCCAGCAGGTTACAGGCTTGAGCTCGTTATTAATTCACAAGTAAACAGGCTCATCCACAAAGGGCCCTGGAAGAGGGCCAAACCAGTCACAGTTCTTCAACATTCCCTGGAGAGAGGCCCTTAGGGAGGACTAGGCCTACTCCTTGGGCCGCCCTCCTCCCTCCCCATGGACTCTGGCCCTTCCTAGCTATGTAATCCTGGACAGGTTACTGCCTCCCTCTGGCTCTTAGTTTCTCTCCCCCCACCAAATATAAAAGAAAGAGAAGCTTGGACCAGGAGGTCAAGAGCCCTCCCTGCTCTGATGTGCTTGGTTTCTGGGATATGAGCTCTTTTTCAAAAGTCTGGTCCCCCAGAGCTGCCAAAGGTGGGTCTTAGAAAGGAACACCCTGTCAGGCACAAAAACCAAGAACAATTTTGAATGAAAAGAAGATGCAGAATGCTAATGAGGGGGTTCTGGCATTGAGTGGCATCCTGTCAGAGGTCAGAGCTGCAGAATCAGGAAGATCCAGCTGGACCCCCAGCCCTACCATGTCCTAGCTGTGTAGCCCCCAAGCAAGTCACTCTGCTGGCTTCAGTCAGGGCAGGGAGGGAGTGTTTCAGAGAGCAGGTTTGCAAGCTGGGGCTTATACCCCACCTCTGACACCATGGACCAATGATTTTGTCTTTGAAATGGGGATGTTGACGGCACCAACCTCACTGGGTTGTTGTAAGGATTAAATGAGATAATAGACATAAAGCTCTTAGAATGGGCCTGGTCATTATTCTTTGAGCTTTAGTTTCCTCATTCATAAAGCAGGGATAACAAGACTGACATGAGCAATAAAATAAGCAAATGGACCTGAAAGAGTTTTGGAACCCTGTAAGGCTAGCCAGAGAACAGGGACTTCCCCTATGACATGCACCCAGACCTGGCCAGGACCACAAGGGCAACACCCACTGGACATCTAATACCTCCCTCAGGGCAAATGTGCCACCTCACTCCCTGCTGGTCGGAGTAGAAAGTGGCACTATCTTTCTGAAGGGTAACTGGAATAATGGGCTGAGAGCCTTAGAAAGATGACGAGTAACACCTAGGCAGCAATCATATCTTAAGAAATAATCACAGACACAAAGATTTATGGTACATGGATGTTCATCATAGTGTTTCTTATAATAAAGATATAGCTGAAAATCATTTAAATGCCCATAGATAAGGAATTAGTTCAATGAATTATACCGAACTATTCTGCAGATGCTAAATTTATAGAGAATTTATTTGCCTGGATGACTGCATATTCCCTATTTTCTCTGCTCTCACCCATGTCCCTTTATTGTCTATTCTCCACACAGCTCCAGCCCTACTTGATCAGATCATGTCACTCTTCTGTTCACACCTCTGCACTGGCTCCCCATGGTGCTCAGTACAAAAGTTAAAGTCTTCACCAGCCCTCCTTCCCCACTGTCTCTCTCTCTCTCTCTCTGGTGTCATCTTCCTTTACTCTCTGATTCAGTCACACTGGCCTCCTTGTTCTTTTCCAAATATGTCAGGCATGCTACCACCTTGGGCCATGGTACACTCACCAGGGGTTTAGAATAGGAGGGGCCACATGGTGACTCCCACATCAGAGCCCTCTCCCACCCCGTGCAGCTGCCCTTGGCCAAAGGGGATAAATCAGAATCCTGGGGTCAGGAACTTCAAGAATGTAAAACTTGGCATTTTAAATCATGAGTCTGACCATCACAGATGCCTCAACTCACAGGATCTGAGAATCCCATAGGTGAAAATTCAGCACTGGCCTTGAGTCCAGATCCAGAGCCAAGGAAGGGACCACTTAACAGCTCAAGGATTCCAGTCATCAAATTTGACACTCCCTATCTGGAGGCATCTTAGAGCTCATGAACTCAGGCTCAAACTGAGAGCTGGAAACCTGTCCACGCAGGCCCCGCAGGCCCCTGGCCTCTTCAGCAAGGTCTCTCCATCCCTGGGGCAGCCCTCTCTCCCACAGCAGCTCTGCCACTGAATTACTCTCTTAAAAGCATCCTGCCTGCTTGCACTTCCTCTCCTATAGGAGCAGCCATGGTGGGGGGCATGTACTGGTATGACTGAAAGGGACCTTGTTTGTAGGCCAAGTAGGTGGCTGTTACTATATTAAGATGCACAGGCATCATTTCCCTCTTCTAACAGTTCCTGGCTTCCCAGTTCTGGTGCCTGCAATCACACCACTGGCTCCCAAACCTTCCTTTTTTTTTTTTTTTCTTTTTTTAAAGATTCTTTTATTTATTTATTTATTTTAGACTGTACCGAGTCTTTGTTGCTGCACACAGGCTTTCTCTAGTTGTGGTGAGCGGGGGCTCCTCTTCATTGTGGTGGCTTCTCATTGCTGTGGCTTCTCTATTGTGGAGCACGGGCTCTAGACACACAGGCTTTGGTAGTTGTGGCATGTGGGCTCAGTAGTTGAGGCTCATGGGCTTAGCTGCTCTGTGGCGTGTGGGATCTTCCTGGACCAGGGGTTGAACTGGGTCCCCTACATTGGCAGGCCAATTCTTAACCACTAGACCACCAGGGAAGTCACTAAACCTTTCTGAATCCCTTCTGTTCAATGCAAATACCATAGACGGAGGATTCCCTTGTAGCAGTGAACTCACATTTACTGATCACCGAATCTGCCCCAGTGGCTGTCTGTCAGGTCCTTTATCAATGTGGCTTCACCAGGTCTTTCCACCGCTCAGTGAGCAGCTATTGTTTTACAGATGAGTAAACTGAGGCTCACGTGGGTCAGGCAGCTGAATCAGGGTCATAGAGCCAGTATGTACATGGTAAAGCGGGGGCTGAGCACCTTCCCAAGCCCTTTAGCCTTTGGCCAGGCTGTGGGAGACAAGGCAGCGTTGTGGGTGAGGGCCGCGGGTGAAGAAGTCACAGGCCTCGAGCTGAGCAAATGGAGACCCGGTTTGTTGCCTCAGGTGAGAGACTCTGTAAGGGCATCTGGCAGTCAGAATTCTCTGGGTATTTGTGACCAGCAAGTTCCAGCTGAGGTAGAGAGCCAGGCATGTTCAGGTCCTCACCTACACTCCTCACATAGGGGGCTACAGGACAGAGCGCAACTGGGTTCTTACAGGAGGGCAGGTGGGCAAGAAATCCACGTGGATCCAGCTGCTCCTCATCCCCTCAGCCAAGCGATCTCACCCTCCTCAGAAATCATTCCCCCATGTTCTCATCAAGACCGAAGCATACTGTGTTGGGCTTCAAGGACATGGAGGTAGATGAACCCTGTCCCCTCTTCATATGTAGCGGGGAGACAGAAGGGGGTGACCACGGCTCTGTCTTCTCAGCAATATCCTTTCTCCATGGGCAGCAGGGTCAGCTTTAAATATGTAAATCCCCTCCCTAATGTCTTTTGCTGCTGCTGCTGCTGCTGCTGCTGCTGCTGCTAAGTCACTTCAGTCATGTCTCCCAATACACAATAAAATCCAAACTCTGCCTTCTTCTGGGTAGCCTGCCTCCTGGATCCTCAATGACACACACACACCTCTCTGCTCTTCAGACACATCTCAGGCTTTGACAGGAAATACCCTCACTGCTGGAAATGCTCTGGGCATAATGGATTTTTCTGTCCATCACATTGCTCTATTTTAAGCCACATATACATGTGTGTGTGCATGTGTGACTCTGTTACCCCATGGACTGTGGCCCTCCAGGATTATGTCCACAGGATTATCCCAGCAAGAATACTGGAGTGGTTTGCCATTTCCTCATGGCTGAATCACTTTGTTATACACCAGAATCTAAATACAACACTGTAAATCAACTATACTTCAATTAAAACAAACACACAAACAAAAATACCCAGAAGAATCAAACCTATGGTATTAGAAGTCAGGATAGTAGTTACCTTTGTGGGCTTGCCCCTGGGAGGGGCACAAGGGAGACACTGGGGGCTGGTAATGGTCTGTGTCCTAATCTGGGTGTTGGTTACATGGGTACTGGTTACCTTGTGAAGAGTCATTGAGCTCTGTACACTTAAAGTGTATGCATTTTTCTGTATGTATGCTACCCTTGAATTAAAAGTTTATTTTAATAGTAAAAAAAAAATTTAAAGAAAAGAGTCATCTAAAGTTGAATTTTATGGGGTGACTGTCAGGAGTGGTAGATGGCATTCTAGGCAGAGGTAGCCCTGAGCAGCTCAGCACTGTTGTGAGAGTCCTACAAAGCCAGCTGTTGTTGCTGGACCAGAGTGAGGGTCACGGAGTGATAGGAAGTGGGCCTGGGCAGGTCACAGCCCCTCCCCTGGAGAGTCTTGACCTTTCACTACTAAGTGATAGAAAGCCACAGAAGAGTTTTAAAACAGAAAAATGACATGGTCTGGTTTTTTATTTAGAAAAGACCAGTCTGAAGGATGGTCAGGAAATGGAAAAGTTAGGGGCTGTTGCAATAGTCCAAGGGGAATGAACAGCTTCAAGAGTCATCAAGAAGCTAAAATCAGCAGAACGTGGAGACCAGGGTGGAGGTGAGGGAGGGAGGTGACAGAGATGACTCCCAGATTCCAGGCTTGGGCAACTGAGTGGATGACTATGCCCTTTACTGAGATGGGCACACAGGAGGAACAGGTTTGAGGGTGCGATGTGAAGTTTGATTTGGGGCTTTCTGAGTTTGATGTGCCAACAGGACAGTCAGATGGAGCTGTTGGGAGGGTAGTTAGATTGCCCTTCTCCAGGGCGTAGCAGGGTGAGCTTTAAATATACAAAGGAAAGGAATCAGGAGTCAAAGCTCAGAAGGGAGGCCAGGGCTGTCCCCTCTTCCTCTTCTCATGAAAACACATCTGGAGATACCAACTCACCCAGGAGTTGGGGGTGACACACAGAGGTGATGACACACCCCTGAAGCTGTGGTGCACATGGATGCCCACTTCAACCTAGGAGTTCCCTCCACACTGCTGCTGCCCCAGAAGTGGAGGGTGCGGGGTGTGAGCAGCCCTGCTGGAGGAGAGGCGCAGCTGCCCACACCTGACTCCCAGTCCGGCCCAGGTCCAGCCCACCTGAGTTGCCCTCACCGGTGAAGCACCGGAAGCGGGGCTTGGGGTGATGAGTGGCATCTCCTCACTCCCAAGCCCAGCCCTGCTGGGGGCCATAACACGCGAGCAAGCGACACGTGGCGCGGGTGGTGGTGAGAGGCAGTGGGCTGCCCCTCCCGGGGCCCTCCGGCCGTTACCCCGCGCCCAGCAACCCGCACGCTGCCGTCGCCTGCTATGTCCCGTCAGCTGTCCCTCTGTCGGCTGCCGTCCCGCAGTCCCACCCGCGCCTCCAGCCGAGTCCCCACCCCCGCCTGGTACCTGTAGTCGCTTTTCCCGGAGGCCGCCCCCTTCCAGGCGGTCAGAAAGGCCATGGACGCGGGCCCGACTCGGAGGGGGCGCGGGCGGCCCCTCGCGGCGGCGGCTGCAGTAGCGGCGGCTCGAGTGGCCGCACCTGGACGGAGTGGGCGGGGCGGGCCCCGCGGCTCCTCCCCGCCCGGCCGGGCTCCTCCCTGCCTGTCCCGGGCGTTGGTGCCCAAGAGCCGACCTGCGGTCCCAGGGCGAGACCACTCCCGTCCACGGTCGTCGAGACAATGAGAAACTGAGCCCCTGCCCCCTACCCTAGGGATTTGTCCAAGGTCACAGAGAGAGCCAGTGGCAGTGCCAGGACCTACCCCCGGCCCCTCCACTCCCAGTATTGAGCCCGTACTCCGTATCGAGAGGTGATGGCGTCACCAATGCCTTTCCCACCTGCCCAAGTGCAGAACCCGCCTTGCCAGGGCAGTAGCTGAATGGGGTCAGGGGCTTGGGGCTGCCCTCAAAGTGCAGGGCACAGAGCAGGAGGGGCGGGCAAGGAGCGGACAGGAGGAAAGGAGCCGCTGGAGTGTGGGAGTGCAGGCTGCTGGCCGAGCAAGGCCCTGGGACATGGCCCTGCTCACAGACTTCTGGCTCCCAGCCCCTAGGGGAGGTGGGAGACAGAGAAGAATGAACCTGTCTCCAGCACATACTTTCTTTGGAACCCCATATTTTGTCTTAGGTAACGTACATTTGCACTTTTTATTTAAAAACAGTAATAAATAGAAGAATCAGCTCTGGAGCAAGTGAGCCTCTGGCAGTCCAGCCCAGCAGGTTGCATGGGGGTGGGGAGGGTGGGAGCTCTACTAAGGGTGAGGAGCAAGGGAGCAGCTTGAGGAGGTATTCAAGAAGGATCACTCCAAGGTGGAGCGTGTAGGATGGACTCAGGGCTCCCTGGAGACTTCTCTCTGTGAGAGAGTGGGGGGAGGTGAACACAGGTCAGGGGAGCAAGATGGCAATGGGACCACTTCTGTCTCCTTTTGGGCTGGGTCTGTATCCTACGTCTTGAGCAACACAATTGATGCATCAAATGGTGACTAACTGTAATGTGCCAAACCCTAAGCCAGGTGTTTTATATAAATTTTCATTTAATTTCATCTTATTAAATACTCACCCCCTTTTCAGTTGATGAAACTGAGGTTCAGAATGGTTCGCTGGCTTCCCTGAGAACAAGCCTTACAACCGGATCTGTCTGCTCCATCTGGTGCTCCCCCAACCCTGCCTGTGGCCTACAGGTGGGCAGCGCACAGAGTGGGAGTCCTGGTCAAAGCAGAGGGCAGAAGCCTCAAGGCTCACATGGGCAGTTTCTCTCACTTTTCCTTAATAAGCAGCAGAGAAAATACAACCTTTTCCCCTTTCTCTGAGCACTCATGTCATGGCCTTGGCAGATCAACAAGGGCCCGAGAATGCTGCCTATCTGACCACAAAGCTAGAGCTTCCAGATCTGGAAATTCCAGTTACCGTGTACTCAGGAACCCAAACCTCTCAGCTCACAGAGCTTTTTGCCCAGTCTGTCAGCACTGGGCACTACAGATAGCCAACTTCCTCCTGGGCTCACAGGCATAAAAACCACAGGAGCTCAGATGGCCTGGTCTCCTCTTTAATCCTCGTGGGATTAAAGTCCCAACCAGCCTCCAAGCCCACAACCACCACTACTTCCTATAGGAAGCCTTCCTGTATCTCCTAATGGAGGACTAGCTCCCTCTTCAGAGATTTTCTCTCAGAGCATTTAGCACTATATATTTTTTTAATCCTTATATTGATTATCAATGACCATATTAGTCCCACTCTTCAGATTTCTATCTGAAGGTACAGAGAATGTCTCTCATTTGTGTCTTCCACGGAGCCTAACACCACTGTTACACATAGTAGATGATCACTACTGAGAGAATGAGGGACCTAACATTTATCAAGTTTCTACTTAGTGGCAGACACAATGCTGAAGGCATTTACATACACTACCTGTATTCTGGGCAACTCTGCTTTGAGAATATTTGAGTCAGTTTAGAAATGTTCCTGAGATCAAATTAGGAACTGGGGGAAATTCTTCCGAGGTTCAGTGGTTAGGACTCAGAACTTTCACTGATGGGGGAGGGTTCAATTCCTGGTCAAGGAACTAAAGATTCCCACAAGCTGAGTAGGGCAGCCAAAGGAGGGGGGAAAAAAGAACTGGGATTCAACCCAAGGGTTCTCAGACTTCATGGCTTGTTTCCTGTTCTTTGACATCTGGACAGCTTCATCATCATATTATTTTCATCACCATCATTTGCTTAGAACTTTGTTAGGCATTATTCTAAAACCTTATGTACCAACTCATTTCATCCTCAGAATAATCCTATCAGGTATGTCCTTTTACAACCTCAATTTCTATAGTTCAGAAAATGAGCAGAGGATTAAGCAATCCGGTGAAATAACAAAGGCTAGTTAAGTGGCGGAGCTAGGACTCAACCCAAGCAGCCAGATTAGAGTATGTATCTTAATCCCAGTCCCAGTCTGCCTGCCACCCAAGATTTTAGAATGCACATAGTGTTTATGAACCACTTTCCCAAAGTTTATCTTATTTTGAATCTCATGTCCCCACCCCCTACCCCTCAAGGTATAGCAGGTATTATTAATATTCTCTCCTGTGCTCTGGAGCCAGACTGCCTGGGTTAGAATCTTGGCCTAACCATTTGATAGCTGCTTTTGACTTCAGGCAAATTACTTAACCTCTCTGTGCTTCAGTTTTCTCATCAGTAAAATGAGGATAACACCACTACCTACCACAAGTGTTGTTGTGAGGACTAAATGAGTTGATGCAAACAAAAGAGAATAATGCTGGACAATGTGTGATAGTTTTATCCAGAACCAGTGGGGAACATTTAATATCAATAAACTTTCAAGGTAACAACTTATTTCAACAACTTTATTCCCTTAATCATATAGACATTTTCCTAAAATATTTTTTTCTGTCTTAAAACACAGACATGACAGCTCTTACTTGGTGAATATCTGCCATGTAGCAGGAATGAACACTTTATATTCATCGTCTTTAATCTTCAAAATAACCCTGTGAAGTGAGTATAATCCCCACTGAAGACCAGAGAAGTTAAAGAGATTTACCCAAAGTCACACAGCTAGCAAACAGTAAGGCCAGGAACCTTCTCAGGAAGCTGAGCTGCTTGGGGTCTTCTTTGAGAACATCAGTTCTTGCTTAGGGCCCAGGGTTGCTGTGTTTGGTATCTGTTGACACTCAGGCTCAAAGGGCCTTATAAGGCCAAGGATGCAAAACACAGCCTGGTGTGCTGGAACAGCAGGTCTCAAAGTCAATGCACCTGGGCGGGGGTCTTGGCCAAGTCATTTCCATCTCTCTATACAACATGTTTACCATCTGTAATAGTGTTGTGAGCATTAAGTAGGGTAATGCATACCAAACGCCTCAGAGACAGGCTGAGAGATGGTCCTTAGTGTCAGCTACTTTTCCTTGTCTCTTTTCCTTTTTACAAAATAACTCAGTCCTCTCAAGTTTTTACTCCAGAGGAAACAGAAAGGAGAGGCTGAGATTAACCTCTCAGGTCTTGGACAGCTGAACACATTCTGTACACTTATTGCAGAGGAGAAGAAAAATAAGTCGGGTCTTTCAGCAAAGACATACCTTCCCTTCATAAGATAATCCTTTACATTATTAACCTGTATGTACATTAGGACCCACATTTCTTACTTGAAAAGAGACGCTTAAAAAAATGACTTTCATTTCATCCTGTGACCTGGTATATATTAATACCAAATTCTATTTCACAATTTTTAAAATGCTAATTATTAACATATTAAAAAATCTACAAGCGTAATATAAGGTTTGCTTCAACATAATCGGAAAGGGAACTGGGTAGGAATATACATAAAATAAGATTGGACATGAACTGGTATTCATTGAAGCTGATTATTGGTACATGGGTGTTCATTCTAATTTACAGGCCTACCTCATTTTACTGTTCTCTGCTGTATCGTACTTTGCAGATATTATGCTTTGCTGTGTTCAGAATCCCAGATGGAGGAGCCTGGTGGGCTGCCATCATGGGGTTGCACAGAGTCAGACACGACTGAAGCAACTGTCACAGTCTGCATTTCACGCATTGGAGAAGGAAATGGCAACCCACTCCAGTGTTCTTGCCTGGAGAATCCCAGGGACGGGGGAGCCTGGTGTGCTGCCGTATATGGGGTCGCACAGAGTCGGACACGACTGAAGCGACTTAGCAGCAGCAGCAGCAATGAAGTATTTTAAAATTAGGGTAGGTACACTGTTTTCTTAGATACAATGCTACTGCACACTTCAAATAAACTACAATGTAGTGTAAATACAACTTTTATATACACGTGATTCACTTTATTGTGACATTCACTTTAGGTGGTCTGGAACCAAGTGCCTGTACTCTCCATTTTCTCCATGCTGCTGGCTGCACTAAACTGACTTCACAACCCAACTAAGAAGTAACAACATACCTGTTGAGAAACAACAAGTTAGAGAGTAAAATTATGCACAATCTATAAAAGGATTCTATATACGACAATCATATTAGAGTGGCTGTGTTTCCTTCAAGTGGCATTTTCTCAAGATTTGTTTAAAGGGAGTAAAGAAAACACATCTTATATGGTCAAGCCACTACTGATTCAATACCAGTCAGAACTTAAAAGTTATTAAGGAAAAGCCTTCACGGGGTTAGGCTATGAACTTTAATAAGACAGGGATCAGTAGATGTTTTATTACAGGGGTGATAAGGCAGATTTCGATTCTATAAGAATCTGACTGCCACATGGAGGATGGTCTGGAAGCAGAGAGAAAAACAGAGATTGGTGGCAAGGAGATTTGGAAGCTTAAGCAAAAACCTGAAGAGAGATGATGGAGACCTGACCTGGGGAAGTGGCGCAGGCGACAGAGGGGACAGATTTGAGAGATACTTAGAAGGCAGAGTTGTGAGGATGGTTTGGAGGAGGATGAGTCAAGGAGAAAGCCTGGCACATATACACTCAATAAATGATATGATCAAAGAGAGGGTGAGGTCAGAGCCCAGGGAGTGAGATGTTTCACTAAGAACTCAGAAACGGGAAAGCCAGCCTTAGGAGGAGCTAAATATATAGTCCACATATGTGATGAAAGCAGGAAATGCCAAGTCACCCCAAAGAGACTTTATAGCTACCCAACCAGCCAAACAAGGCTGTAGCCTGATTAAACACATTAGTCTTAAGAACATGCTCATCCAAGGAGGCTGCAGAGTGAGGAGCCTCACAGGCAGGAGGCATTCAAGAATGGGCAGAGAGAAGGAGTCTTATTCAGCTAAGTGTGGGCGCCACAAGCCCTAGGGCAACATTTACTGGAAACGGACATTTTGGTCTTTACAGCAGTCACTGAGAACTTGCTTAACACAAGCTCTGTCTCTTTTACTGATGAAAATCAGGTTTCTAAACTTGAAGGTCAGACCTTGGATAAGGTTGAATTCACTAAGTAATGAACGTCCCTTAAATGAGGCTTTCCAGGAGACTTGTCTGCCAATCTTTCACTATCAGCAGAGCCCTGCCATCAAACGATGTGGGCTTGTTAAAGCCACAATGTTTGCTGTTAAATTTTGACAGTTGCCATCTATGCTTTTACTAATGCTAGGAACAGAATACTGTGTCCTAGGGATACCCCATCCGGGAAGTCTTTCCCAATCCTCTCAGTCAGAAATATTCTCTCCTTCCTCTGGGTGTCCCAGCATGTCTATCACAATCTTCAGTGTGCAGTGCCGTGAAATTAATTCTAAGTAACATCTGTCTCCCCTACAGACGTGTTGCACCCTGAGAGCAAGGCTCTGACCCAGCACAGTACCCAGAACACAGTACACCTTAGCAAAGGTGAATGGAATGATAATGATCTTCTCGCTGTACATTTCCAAAACTTGCACCTAACTTAAGGAGTGTTATGGAGATTAACAAGAGTCAGTGTATAGACCTTCCTTGACTTATAATGGGGTTATATCCCCATAAACCCATCATAAATTGGAAATATTTAAGTCAAAAATGCATTTAATACACTGAACATCAGAGCTTGGCCTAGCCTACCTTAAACATACTCAGAACACTTAATGTAATGTTATGTGATGTAAGAACACTTATATTTACCTATAGTTTGGCAAACTTGTCTAACACAAAACCTATTTACAACGAAGTGTTGAATATCTCATATAACTTATTGAAAAACAGAATGTCTGTCAGGATACTCGGTGGTCTTAAGTGTATTGCTTGTTCACCCTTGTGATTGTGAAGTGGACTGGGAGGTGGGCTGCTGCCCAGCAACATGAGAGGGGATCACACAGCACATCACTAGTCTGGGTAAAGGTAAAAATTCAGAATTCAAGGTATGATTCCTACTGAATATGTATTACTTTTGCACCATCTTTAAAGTAGAAAAATTGCAAGTTGAACCAGCATAAGCTGAGGACTGTCTGTATATTAAAGTGCTTCAAATAGTACTGGTATATAATAAGTGCTGTAAGCTTGCAATTATTATTATTATTTTTAAAAACTCTCTTTATGCACAAGAAAGATTAGAGGTACTTCGCACTATGAAGCAGAAGCCACAGGTCAAGAACAAAGTGACTAGGTGCAACAGCACTGCAAACTCAAGGAGTAGATCTATTACTAATAAGACATGTATCTGGACAAAGAGACCTGGAAGTCAGCCTCTATTCTAGTGGCTCTCAAAGTGAGGTCTAGCAACTTTAGCTTTATCTGCGAACTTCTCAGAAATTCAGATTCTTAGGTCCCATTCTAGACCTACTGAAATCACAAGCTTGTGGATGGGGTCCATAATCTGTACTTGAACAAGGGCTGATGCTCGCTGAAGTTGACATTCACTCCTTTTCCCTCACCACCCACATCTAATCAAACCCTGCGTGCATGCTAAGTCACCACAGTTGTGTCTGACTCTGTGACCCTGTGGATTGTAGCCCGCCAGGCTCCTCTGTCCATGGGATTCTCCAAGCAAGAATACTGGAGTGGGTTGCCATGCCCTGCTCCAGGGGATCTTCCCGAGCCAGGGATGAAACCAGTGTTGCTTCTGTCTCCTGCATTGGCAGGCGGGTTCTTTACCACTAGCGCCACATGTAAGGCCTGTTTGTTCTCCTAAGTAAGTCCCTTTCTCTCAGGCCTCAGCCACAGTCATATTTAGGTACTTACCATCTCATATGAATGACTCCAATAGCCTTCCCCTGCTCTCCCCGCCTCACCTGGCTTCCTCCTAAAGTAATCCTCCAGATTACCACCAATGAGTTCTTTCTACACACAAACACTTCATCTTTGGCCACAAACCTACGCAACCCACACTGAATGAGACGTCAACACGTGCGGTTTTGTGGCACGCTGTACCGTGTTCTACACTTTCACCCTATACAACTGTGGCCTCTGCCTAGAACGCCTGTCCCTTCATCTGTGTGGCAAACTCCCCAAAATGTACTACCTTTGCCTACCTTTTAATGCATTCTTTCCAGAGCTTTGCCAGCACCAAGAAAACAATTTTTGTTTTTACCAGTTTCATGGCTTTGAAATTTGTACATTTTTAATAAAAGAAAGGATGCTCTCATCCCTATGTTCATTTTTATCATTTGTCATATTGATAACTAAAAGTTGTTCAGTGCTTTCATGTGTCAAAAACTATTCTAAACCCTGGTAAAGATTACCTATGAAAATGAACTGGGAAATGTTTTATAAGATGCCATGTGTTATGCAGTAGGTTTATTTCATTAATCCTCAAGAGCAGAGATTACATGGATTGTTCTATTTATGGTATTTCTCCTCTGAATTCTCACCTTTAACAGGAATAGAGAGCAGTGGTTGAAACAGTACTGCCAGTCTACTGGGTTCAAATTCTAGCTCTGTCACTTACTAACTACATAACTGTGGCCTCGTTAGGGCACCTCTGGAAAATGGAGACAAAAACAGTACCTATACATTACAAGGTTACTTTTTAAAGGGTTAAAAGAAATAATATATGTAAAGCACGAAGGATTCTGCCTGAAGCTCAACATGTTATCTGGTGTTATTTATCATGCTCTGTTCCTAAAGTTTCCTATAGGCAGTTTTTTTCATACAAAATGAGACAAAGCACAGTAAACTGGAAAGAGTGTCATGTTTTAGAATCAGAGAGGCCAAAGTTCAATTCCTGGCTCATCTACTCATTAGCTGTATTATCTGAATCACATTATTGTAACTTTTTTGAGCCTCATTTTTCCTATTTTTAAAATAGATGCTGAGGACATCCCTGGTGGTTCAGTGGCTTAAACTCCATGCTCCCAATGCAGAGGGCCCAGACCTGATCCCTGGTCAGCGAATTAGATCCCACATGCCCAACTAAAAGATCCTGCCTGCCACAACAAAGATCTGAAGATCCAACATGCCACAACTAAGACCCAGTGAAGCCAAGTAAATAAATAAATACTGAAAAAACACAGATGTGAATAACATTCCTATTTAGGGCCGTTGTGAAGATTAAACAACATGGACAGAGGAGCCTGGTAGGCTATATAGTCCATGGGGCTGCAACAAGCAGGACACAACTGAGTGACTAAACACACACACTCATAAAGTGCTCGCTGTAGTGCGTTCAATGGCCAGTACTTATTCTATTAATAAGAACATGGCGGAATTTGTTTAATTAAAATAATATTAAAAAGCTGTCAAACTCAAATCAATCAGAACAATCCTGTGAGCTGGGTATTATGATGCTCACTAAAAGAGGAAAATGAGGCTCAGTTCAGTTCAGTCAAGTCCAACTCTTTTGCGACCCCATGGAGTGCAGCACACCAGGCCTCCCTGTCCATCACTAACTCTCGGAGTCTACTCAAACTCATGTCCATTGAGTCAGTGATGCCATCCAACCATCTCATCCTCTGTCGTCCCCTTCTCCTCCAGCCTTCAGTCTTTCCCAGCATCAGGGTCTTTTCAAATGAGTCAGTTCTTTGCATCAGGTGGCTAAAGCTAAGGGAGGCTAAATATCTTTGTCAAAGTCTTCTTTCCTAAAAGTGGCAGACCAGGGTTGCATGAATTTTTGACACCACAGTGCCTTCCAAGAGTCACAAATCCTCATATGCATACATTTCCTATCTTTCTTTCACAAAATAGGTGTCAACTAAAAACAAGTTAACATTCATTGGGTATTCTATACCAGGCACTGTGTCTCAAGCACTTTACACATAATTCATCTGTGCTGATTGCATGTCTACCCTTCCATGGACACAGCAAGAACATAACACAGAATCACGCAAAACTCCATGTCAGATAGGATGTATGGAGACTACGGTTTATTATTACTTAAAGTTTATTGTTCTCATAATTACAGGCTACAGTTTAGAAGTTTGAAACATAAGAGAAAATTCTATAAAGAACTCAAATAAATCTGAACAAGTAGGTAGAAGATGGTTAAAACCTTGTAATAAGTGCTACTTAGCTCTCAGGAATACTCATCTGTCCTTTTCCATCACAGGCACTGGAGCCAGAGTCAACAACATAAAATATGATCATAAATGACTCTAAGACATTCATCCTACTCAAGTGAGCATGGAGGTTTAGATATATATATATATTTATATAATATATACATACTTTAATATCATATTGGTCCACTGAGTATACATATTTTAACAAAAGATAAGAATCTATGCAATCCAGTTAAACACACATAAGATTAAGGTACACTGAAAGTTGGTGTTTATAAGTTACAGATATTTAGTACTTTCCAGAGTGTTCTTTTAATTAAAAAAAAATATTTTAAAACCATTTCAAACATCTGCTCATTTTCCCAGTGCAAAAGAAGGTTGTTCAAGTCAACTTACCTTTTTCCTAAAGTGGAAGGGGAAGAAAAAAAACCCAAAACCCACTACCATTTACAACTCCCAACACTACCTTCTCAATCAACTTTTGGAGTATATCCTTATAAATGGATTAGTTTATCAATATTAAAGCCCGGTGATTATGATTCAGCCCTTGCTTTGTCTGTATGACTTTCATGCTGAAATGCTTTAATTTATAAAAGTAGAAAAAAGCAATGCAAGAAAGTAGTTTAAATTCATTTTGAACTGCAGTAATCCAATTGTGTGTGGAGAGAAAAAAAGCACCATTTCAAAATGAAATAATTGGATATTCTGGAATTTATTCATAAGCTAGGCAATAAGTTACTCTGATTAACACAGATCAATACCACCTTGACTTGGTGACCACAGACACATTTAATTACTCTTTAGGTGCATTTTCCTTTATCTTGGTTTTCAACACATTATTTAAGTCAGTAACTGATGTTAAAAAAATTTAGATTACTCTACAATTTACAGCCTACTTCACAGTCCATTTTAAATTCAGCTTGTCTGCTAAGTCAGTTTTGCAGAAGATAGGCTTTTAACACATAAAGAGATCTGATAACTGGGCAGGTCTCCTCTCTCCCAATTTAAAAAAACAAAAAAAAAGTTTTGCTAGCTTGCCAATTTTGTAGGTGAAAAACACAAAAAGAATAGACTATTTTAATCCACAAAGATGGACACAAAGCAATAATGATTTAATACATGTCACTTTTTTCATCTGTATTCAGAGAATGTTTTTACATTTCAAGTAATTGAGCCTTCATTAAAGAAAACAAAAAAATATATATACAAAAAGTTAAAGTACCTTCCAGTTCTAGCTTACTAAAGTTTCTTCTACAAAAGTAAAAAAATAAACCTACCATGAACTAAAGAGGACAGTGCCATGGCAATGGCAGAATGGCTGCCAGGTTAAGATTTTTGCTTATCTTATATTGATGAGTATATTTTAGGTGAAAATTTTTCTTCATTCTCTAAGTACTTAAAATCATGGAGAGGTATCTGTTTATCTAAAATTCTTTAAATCCAGAAAAAAATTTTTTTAATTTATTTCAGACATGAGGCTTTAATATTTTTATTTAGGAAAAGATTGAGTCTGAAGCTCTAATGGTTCCATCTAAAACATCCTGTTTTCAACAGTGGGAGTCAATGTATGCAAAATATTTTTTCTTGTCTATAAAAAACAAATTGAACAGTATTTTGATTAAAAGGAAATACAAACATGTACTTTAAACTGGCCAATTTGCTCTATCATAAAAGAAATAGGCTGTTCTTTCCCTTCCCCTCTTTCAACCATTTAAATTAGGGGAGAATACTGCCAACTTTAAGAACCCCACTGGCTATCATTAGAGTAACTACAGAATAAGGGTAGCATAGGGGTGAAACTATTTCTCTATATTCCAGAAGGCAGAAACTTGGGTGCTCTAGCTTTACAAGTAAGAGAGGCACAGGCAGGCAACAGCTCACACTAAATGCACACCAGAGCAGGGGCCTAGGTGAAGTCATCTGGGTTACCACTTGCACAGGGGGAAAAAAAAGACAAATCTGAAATGGAGTTTAAAAAGCCAAAACTTTTGTCACATTTACAGGAATCTCAAACCTTTTGTATTCCCATGCTCACAGGTAGGTTTGATACACATTGTAAATAGCTTCAGTATTCAAGAAGGAGAGTGTTGTGTGGTTGACGAAGAACAGGAGATTTCTTCATGCTTCTGATATTTCAGATTTGCTGAGTGCAATAGCCAGTTCTAAGTCTTCTTGCTCTTGCTGATTCAGTCGGGCAAGTCTCTGCTCTTCCTCTCTCTCACTTTCTCTCTTGGCCCACTCAATCATATCTTCCTCAGAGGGATACTGCCATTTAAAAGATAAATGAACAAACAAATGAATACATTCATGAGTAAAACAAGTACAAAGAAAAGAAGGAAAAACAGCTTTCACAAAAGGAAATTGAACTATGTGTTTCACCTGAAGGGCTCTGGAAAAAGTCTTGATTTTTTTTTTCCCCCCAAAAACAAGTTTAATTAGTTTAAACTTAAAACTTTAAATTTAAACTTAAAAATTAAATCAAAATATGATTTAATCTTAAAAGCAATGCAGTCTACAGATAGAGAGTCTATAAAACTGAACATTAAAACATCATTTGTAAAAAGTGGTTATTCTTAAGGTGGAACAGATTTAAAAACAGGAGAGAACTAGCATATTTATCTAATGTAAAACATTTACTACTTCAACTTCAGTGAGCATCCTCACATGATACATCATTTTTAACTTAATCCCACTGGCAATTTCCTATCTTATTCTAGCCCTTCAGGTACAGGAAAATTATAAAGCAAAGAATATACTATACATAAATTTTGTTATACATAAAACAAGAGTCCTGGGTATATACCAAGCAAGATGTGGACCTAATCAATTTTTTTAATGCATTATAATGATTTTAGAAGGTATTGAGAACTTTTTGACCCATTCTAAATAAGACCTTAATGCTGGTAATTAATAAGTCAAGGAAATATATGTATCCACCCCAAATAGCAACCGTGGCAGATACTAAATAAAAACATTCTACTTGGTTTCAAGTCCTGTCATATAGAAGAACACCATAATAGGATGAATACCATAACAAACAGGATGAAAAGAAAGAAACTGTCAGGCTTTTTTGAAAATGGTAGCTTTCTTTCTAGGGAATTATAAGATCTTTGAAACTTTTAATGTTTAACAAATCTTTCATTTAAAAAGACATTTTTATTATTAGATGCTTAATATTATACTATACTGAGATTCTGGAAAATGAAAAAAGCAAATTGCTTTTGTTCAAGACTCATTCCAACCAGGTTTTGACTTATTGAAATCATATTTAAGATATTAAGTGCCACAAACTGCCAGAAGGTTATTTTGTACTAAGAGCATTATAGTAAGAAGAGCAATTCTGGGTTCTCTCCTTGAAACAACTCAAATTCCATCTAACAAGAGTCAGTATAATTCTGACACCTTCTGTTTTCCAATATTTAAAATATTGATTCCTGCTCTGCCTCTTCACATTTGGAAGAAGCCATTGAAACTTAAGAGTACAGATTCAAAAGCTAAATAGCCTAGTCTAATTCTGCCTACCTGCTTTACTAACTAGAAATGGCTGCAGGAATAAAGTGATCGGAAGAGTGACCCTAAGCTACACTGAGGGAGACATTAGGCAGACTGTGGTCAGTCAGCTGGCCACTAGATCTCTTATTTATAGAATCATCTCAAAGGCTTGAGGTTGTTAAGTAGAGGAAAACTGCTTTATTATAAAATAGACAGTGATAATGAAGGTCATTTTTATCTAGAAAAAAAAGCAACCTGGGAAATGAAACAGTTAGTTACTCTAAGAATTAAAACAAAAATTTACGTTTATCTACATGATGATGATATACACGTCATTGCTTAATGCCCCACCAGGGTGATATTTCCAGTTGGTTGCCCCATTTCTATGATCTTATAAGACCCGCCTATACTCTTAACACCACACCCTTCTATTGTCTTTATTGGCCTACTCTAGTCAGCTCTGGGAGAATGCAGAGTAGGTATGGAATGCTAGTGAACTGAGTGAGTGAATCAAAGTCGCTCAGTCATATCCAACTCTTTGCGACCTCATGGACTATACAGTCCATAGACTTCTCTAGGCTAGAATACTGGAGTGGATAACCTTTTCCTTCTCCAGAAGATCTTCCCAACCCAGGGATAGAATCTAGGTCTCAAGCACTGCAGGCAGATTCTTTCCTGACTGAGCCATCAGGGAAGCTTTGGGAGAATGTGGAGTAGATATGGGAAGCTAGTGAATTAGAGTCTTCCAAATAATTAAAGATTGTTTAGCTCTTAAAAATATTTATTTAATAAAACTGATTTATATTTTAAGAACATTTCTGTATGAAACCAGAGTTTTATTTTCTATTCAAAGAATTTCTGGTCCTATCTTCTTATATAATACAGTAATTGCTGACTGGTCTCCAGAAATTTTCAAGGTTTTATACACAAACACACATACACAGTTACAAATAACACAAACTCATTATTGGCATTATTTATCCAGAGGGCAGACAGCAAATGACTCTCTAGTGGCCCACTGTCTGTAACAATTTGCAAAATAATAACTGTCAAGGTTTTGCAAAGCACCTGGTATATATCCCAAGAACTAAGACTACTAAAATCATCTTAACAATGCAATAATTTCAGAACTAGCAGACAGAATCAAACAGAGGTTTTCTTGGTTGGGGGAAGAATAAAGATCATTTTTAACATGTTGGTAAATTTAGCTGAAATAATGCAAATTTGGCAGACTCAAAAATAATCTTTGAAAGCTCTTTAAACTATAAATGGAAAGATTTTCCCCCAAACAGCCCATTCACAGTACTTACAGCACTGAAGTTAGCAAAATTGCTTGGGTCAGCCTCTTTATTGGTAGTGGTAGTAGTAGAAGTGAATGGATCGCAAAACATATCAGGATCTTTTTCTTTGGGGCTATCATTGCCTGGGAAAGGCTGAAATGGATCATTCAGTTTAAAGGGATCAGAAGAATCCATTTTGTTGATGGGTCTTTTCCCTGGATCAAAATCATTACAATTAACTCAACCAGCAAGTATGGCAAACACAAACACACAACAACAGGAACACAGGGAGCATTAGAGAAGTGGGGATGGGGAACCTAAAACACATTCTTAATATGGTCTTAAATGACCACAACCAACAGTCTGTCGTCAAAAATTTCACACACAACCTCTTAAGTACACTCCAGTTTTATGCGGGTAAGTGGGAAAACAGCCAAGGGTGAAGCAGCAGACCTGGAATCTTTTCTGCTCAGAGTTAACTTCTTCTCCAAAGTAGCACGCTCCCAAGGAGAGAGACAAGAATGGATAAAACAGGGGGAAAATGACAAATAATGACAAAAACGGCCTCTGCTGTGATAACCTCTGCCTAATACATAATTCTCCACAAGTGGCAGTAAGGGCAAATGATCTCTGAAAAATGCTAATATTCTTCTGATTTTTCTCTGGATCTATATGTAACACCTGGGAGCATGAAATTAAAAACTACTTTGGTAAAGCCCAGCTACTTCTTGTCATCTACAGTATTTCAAACTGAAGGATAGAGAGAATGTTTTGAAGCCCAGGGCCTAAATTCTGTGGTTACTGATAAACTAATCTTTGACCAAACAATAGCATACTGTTATTCATCACCATTTTCAAACAAGTTTTCTAATTTTCAAGACTTAAACTTAGTACTTGCTGAAGAAAGGATAAGAATAAGTGTTAAAATATCTTCAAATCTAAATATATATTCCTGAAGATGTGTTAATCTGGTAACGGCAACCATAACAACAGAGTCTTTCTGTCACAGCTTACAAAAGGTTTTCACATCTCATATCTCAAAGGATCCTTCCAACAACCCTTGGAGGGCAGCATGAGAACTAATGCCACCATCTAACAGCTCAGAGATCTGGGGCTCAGACATAGGAAGCTCTATACACTCAAGATCACAGAGGATATCAGAGGATATTCAGAATGAGAACTTAGATCTTTAATATCCCAGTTCAACAACCATCCCCCCCCTTTTTTTTTTAAATGTGGACCATTTTTATAAAGTCTTTACTGAATTTGTTACAATATTGCCTCTATTTTATGGTTTTTTTTGGGCTCGACATGTGGGATCTTAGCTTCCCGACCAGGGACTGAACTCGTACCCTCTGCATTGGAAGGCAAAGTCTTAACCCCTGGACCACCAGGAAGTCCTCATTCTTCTTTCTTTGATTTTTCTACAGTGATATATACTCAGTTTATTGAAGTCTTAGATTTAGTTACAGCACTAGTATATTAGTTTATTGAGGATTTTAAAAATCACCTCACTATTGACCTCTTAAAGGTATAAAACTTAAATAAGCAAATTAACTGTCACTTGTTTTTTAACATATTCTGACAAATTTACCCTAGAACAATTAAAAGATATAGGCTAGTCTTCCCTAAAAGATAGAAATCGCTTGTTCACTTGATTTTTCAATAGGTAGTTGGGTATTAATAATTTTATTCACAATTCTTTAAATCAAAGAAGAAAAAAGAAATCTGCCCGAGAAATACCACAGGCAGGCTATTATAAAAAGGCAAGAATAAAAATCTAGAACTACTGTGGCTGAAAATTTATCAAGGATATAAGGTAAAAACAATGATGTACCAGATGTGTCTTCTCAAAAACAATCTAGCGGCACTACAACTACCCAGGGGATTGCCCTTTACCACTTCTCATAAACTTTATTGTTTTCATTAATTAAAATTGAACAAAACCCCTTTCTTTGGTACAGTACTAAACAAAACAAAAGCAAAAAAGTAAGAATCTGTTTCTCGACCAAAACACCACCTTTTTAAAATAAAGGAATCTCTTATTGAGGTAAATAATATTTTCCTTCAAGAAAAACAATACTTTCTTTCAAAATTCTGACACCAAAATGCTGAATTGGCCATTCTGATACCAAAGTGGCCATATATTCTCATACTGAAGGACTTAAGGAAGACTTCACACTTAGCAGGAAAAAGAAAGGGACTCTGGATTATTAACCTTCCCTTATAGAAATTTATTAAAATATCACAGTGCAGGAAACTCTGATTAAATGGAAGCTCATTAGCTTTCAAAAAGCAAGAGATTTCATTTACTGCCTCTCTGAAATGATTTAAAAATAGATTAGCTCTTGCCAGAAAGGTAATTCCTGACAGTTACACAGGTTGGCTTCTTAGGCACAAGTCTGTAATTCTGCATTGAGGTCAGAACAGATGATAACAGCAGGCTTCTGCCATGCTTTCTGACTTGTTCTGCTAAGGCCCTTTATATAACGTCTACAGGTAAGGCTCACACAAACTTCTTGGAAAGAAAAAGAAAGCAGTTGATTTAGGAAAGGTACCAACTCTCATACCAGGTGGTGGTGGGCAGGGTCTTGTTGGAGTTCCTATCTTTGGTGGCAGTGCTGGGGGTACATCTTCATTTTTGACGGATGTTTCCTCAAGCATATTTTTTGTAATGGCCACACTGCTGATGGAGCTTGATGTGGCTGAACTAAAAGGATCTTCATTGTTGACCTTTGTTTGGAAAGAAATATCTTCATTGTTGACCTTTGTTTGAAAAGAAATATTTACTCATGGTTATATATATTATGCCAACCAAACTGTTTATGGTTATATTGCATTTGGAAGAGTGATCTTCAATTTTATGCAGCTTTATTTATTTCAATTCTGAGAGCACTAACATTTCAACTTTTACATTCAGAACCAAAACTGAAAAAAATTTTTAAGTTATTCTATATGAGTAGTGATTATACCACCACTACTTATTAAGCACAACAGATCATACCAAAACAAACCAACTCTGGGTTAAAGGACTGACAAGATTCAGGTAATACAAAACCACTGAGGCCCATTTTAAAGGGACTAATGTATCTTTCCTCAAGTGAATATCTGATCTAAATGATACAGAAAAAAATACTTATTCCACACTTTCCAATGCACTTAAACTAGGAAAGATAAGAAAATGGCATCTTGAAAAACATTAAAGACAACTTTAATGTCATGAAAAACATTAAAGATAAAACAATAACAACTTTAAAAAATGAAAAGTCAACTTTTTTTAAAGCAAACTGATCCCATAGAATGGTAAAGCCTTATTGAGGGTCTGAAGATCTGGCTTTTCTAACACATGGAGTAATGAAGGATTCACTTTAAAATACGCATGTATTTATTTATATGGTCTTAGTTGCTGCATGCAGGATCTTTGCTGTGTCATGCGGGATCTTTCATTGTAATGCACAAACTCTCTAGTTGTGGTGTGTGGGCTCAGTAGTTGTGGCACGCAGGCTTATCTGTTTTGTGGCAGGTGGGATCTTAGTTCCCTGACCAGGGATTAAACCTGCATCCCTTGCATTGCAAGGCAGATTCTTCACCACTGGACCATCGGAGAAGTTCCCAAAAGATTCATTTTTCTGTAATGAATGGGGTATTACAATTTAGGCTACTGCTGCTGCTAAGTCGCTTCAGTTGTGTCTGACTCTGTGCGACCCCAAAGACGGCAGCCCACCAGGCTCCCCTGTCCCTGGGATTCTCCAGGCAAGAACACTGGAGTGGGTTGCCATTTTCTTCTCCAATGCATAAAAGTGAAAAGTAAAGTTGCTCTGTTGCATCCGACTCCTAGCGACCCCATGGACTGCAGCCTACCAGGCTCTTCCATCCATGGGATTTTCCAGGCAAGAGTACTGGAGTGGGTTGCCATTGCCTTATCTGAAACTTAGGCTAGTGTTTCTCTAAAGTAGCACTACTGATATTTTGGGCTGGACATAGCTCTGTGATGTGGGGGCTGGATAGTAGGTTGCAGGAGGTTTAAAAGCATCGCTGCTTTTATCCACTATATATGAATATCCTCCTCCTCAGCTGTGACAACCAAAAACATCTCCATTGTTCAGTTGTTAAGTCGCATCTAACTCTTTGTGACACCACTGGACTGTAGCATGCCAGGCTCCTCTGTCCTCCACTATCTCCTGGAGTTTGCTTAATTCATGTCCATTGAGTCAGTGATGCTATCTAACCATCACATTCTCTGCTGCCCTCTTCTCCTTTTGCCTTCCATTTTCCCCAGCATACCTTGCTAAATGTTTCCTAGGGGAGGGTATAGGTGTAGGGAATAACACCCAGTTGAGAATCAGTGATACAGACAATTTGACATACACTCTAATTTTACTTTTTTGGCCTGAATTAATCATAGGGTTACACTGGAAAATAGGTAGTGGACATATACTGGTGGGCTATTATCTTAATACTAACCTTAACAGCCTCAGAACATAAAGTCAAGGAACCAGTGCAGAGAAGATGGAATGAATGCTCAGATTTTATAGCCACTGACCCTGACAGTCAACAGGGGGGAAATGTAGTTAATTGGAAGAAATATGCTTAATAAGACAGAAGATTCTTAGTCACAGACGTAGAAAATAAACTTCTGGCTACCAGTGGGGAAAAGGGGAGAGGAGGGACAAATTGGGGGATTAGAATTGACATTTACTCACTACTATACATAAAACAGATAATAAGGATCTACTGTATAACACAAGGAACTTACTCAGTACTTTGCGATGGCCTTTTTTAGAGTGGATATATGTATATATATGCATTATTTATTTGTTTGCTATACAGCAGAAACTAACACAACATTGTAAGTCAACGACGGTGGTGGTTTAGTCACTAAGTTGTGTCCGACTCTTGTGACTCTATGGACTGTAGCCCACCAGGCTCCTCTGTCCATGGAATTTCCCAGCCAAGAATACTGGAGTGGATTGCCATTTCCTTCTCCAGGGGATCGTCCTAACCCAGGGACCAAACTTGGGTCTCCTACACTGCAAGCAGTCTCCTGCGCTGCAGGTGGATTTTTTACTGAATGAGCACCAGGGAAGCCCTAAAATCAACGATACTTGAATAAAAATAGAAGATAAATAAATCAAAAAGAAAGAAAACTCTTAAAGTTGTTGGGCAAGCCTGTCATGAGAAAATTATCTGTACCATCACCATTGTTTTTGTACACAGAAATGTCTACTTTGATTATATCTTGTATTTCATTCGTCTGAAATCCACATTTGCTGTGACTTATTGAAATCAAGTTGCAATGTTTGTGAAAGGTTATAAAATCAAAAGGAAAAATAGCTCCTTTGGTGGGAACACAGTATATTTTACCCTCCCACTAATTACTGCAAATTACCTTTGACAATGTGCTAAAATCAGCAAATCCATCTTCAAATGATTCACTTCCAAAAACAGAAGCAAAGGGGTCCGTGGCTAAAATGAATAAAGAAAATCAATGCAATGGGACAGAAAAACATCAAATTTCATGTTCTCTTTTGGTAACATTTAGACATATGAAAATATCTACTCCCAAATATGAGTCCCTGAACTAATAATTTAAGCCCACAAAGACAGATGAACACATTGATATCCCCACAAGAGATATTTCTTTGTATAAATCAACTGATGAATGATTTAAGAATCAAAAACAGATGAACTAACTGTAGGTAAAGTGTTTAAGGCTTTAATACACATCAAATAATACAGCTCCTGTATGCTTAAACTATTTCTAATAAAGACATCAAAAAGTAAAAAACAAAAACATTATTTCACATTTCACACACATCCTTCAAGGTCCATTTCACCTGCTACCATATCCACAAAGCCTGGAATATCCTAGGTGTCTCCAGTTTGCACAGCAAAAGTGATTTCTTCTTTCTTTGTGGCATTTATTATGGTTATCTGGGATTGATATATTGCTCTTACTAGATTAGCGAGGTCCTTAGAAACAAGGAATAACATTTATCTAATGAAGAATGGTTAAAAAACATTTATTGGCCATACATAAAAAAGTTAAGAAAATAAGAGTTTCCAACATCCAAAGAACTCACCGTACAGCAAGAAACATACAAACAAATAATAATAAAACAATCTTAAATGAACTAGTAGACAGGTATGAAAATCCTGGAGTGAAGCCACTGTCTGGGAGAATCAAGAAAAGTACTGAAGAAGCCATTACATTTGAGCTAGGTCTCTCAGATAAAGGAGGGAGCGTGCTGAATAAATGGAGGTCAGGGAGAGAAACCTATTACAGGCAGAAGGAACAGAAATTGCAAAAGCAATATTTAATCACTATTTCACAGGCATGAGAAGTTATCTGTTCCATCATAGTGCACTTAACAAATGGACTAACATTTTCAGCTGGCACAAACTGACTTACTTTGTGATAGGTTTTGCCTATTTAGGCTTAAACACTACCAATAAAGTCAAATTTATAGGAATTGTGGCTTGATATAGGAAAGTAGAAAAAAACAAAGGAAGGAGAAGAGAATCTCAAAAGAGAGGGCAAGACAGAGCAAATGGGCACAGAAAAAATGCTCCTGCTATTCCTCAATTCTTCATGTTTACATCATATCAGTTTTAGGACAAAAGTGTACTCACCCACTCATGTAAATGTATAAAGTGTGCCTTTGTCTCTAACAATAAGCACACCGTAGACATAAACAAAAGAGGGGCAACGAAGATCTACATTATCTTTGTCTTGTCACCAAGACAGTCATGGTATGGGCAGAAGCATAGAGAAAATCAGTCTTTTAGGGATACACCAACAACTCTGAATGTGAGGAGGATTTTGAAAGTCCAGAGTTACAGGAAATCCCACAGCTTTAGTCATACGGGATGCTTTTGTTTTACTCTGTATCTGCTGAGTCCCACAGCCTGAGGCCCAGCCTGGTCATAGCTGCTGTTTCAGGCTTTCCCTTCTTTCTCCTCTTCCTGTGATTCCTGATGCAGTGGCAGCTGAGCCACAGCCTGAGCAGGATGCAACACTCTCCTGATTGGTAGAAGGTTAATGACGGAAAAGGAGTTGGGCTCATTTCAGTGACTGCTGCTGCTAAGTTGCTTCAGTTGTGTCCGACTCTGTGCGACCCCACAGACGGGGGCCCACCAGGCTCCCCTGTCCCTGAGATTCTCCAGGCAAGAACACTGGAGTGGGTTGCCATTTCCTTCTCCAATGGATGAAAGTGAAAAGTGAAAGTGAAGTCGCTCGGTCGCATCCAACTCTTAGCGACCACATGGACTGCAGCCTATCAGGCTCCTCCATCCATGGGATTTTCCAGGCAAGAGTATCGGAGTGGGTTGCCACTGCCTTCTCCTCATTTCAGTGGAGGGAACTGAAAAATCTGCTTCATGCTTTTGCTCTGCACTGTCCCATAGCTTTTAAAAACAGTCGCTATACATGTGGCAATAGCGCAGTCAGGTCAGGGTTGACTGAAATATTACCAAGTGCACACTGTGAAAGACACTATCAGCAGAATCAGGCTTTGAATGCAAATGTGATCTGATTAGCACCCTCTTCTCACCAAGAATCAAGGTAAGGATCACTTTGGAGAAATACATAGAAGCATCATTTTAAAAACCATCTATAGGCTCATTAGCACAAATAATCCTGAGAAGAGTTGAGGAATGGGCAACATGGGTGAAGAGGATCAAGAGATACAAATTGCCAGTCATAAAACAAATAAGTCATGGGGATGTAATGTACAGCATAGGGACTAAAGTTAGTAACACTGTATTGCAAATTTGAAAGTTGCTAAGAAAGTAACTCTTAAAAGTTCTTATCACTAGAAAAAAAATTGCAACTTTGTATGGTGATAAGTGGTAAACAGACTTATTGAGATGATCATTCTGTGATGCACACAAATGTTGAATCATGTTGTTCACCTGAAACTAACATAATGTACATCTATTATACAACTGCAAGGAGATCCAACCAGTCCATTCTGAAGGAGATCAGCCCTGGGATTTCTTTGGAAGGAATGATGCTGAAGCTGAAACTTCAGTACTTTGGCCACCTCATGCGAAGAGTTGACTCATTGGAAAAGACTCTGATGCTGGGAGGGATTGGGAGCAGGAGGAGAAGGGGACGACAGAGGATGAGATGGCTGGATGGCATCACGGACTCGATGGACGTGAGTCTGAGTGAACTCCAGGAGTTGGTGATGGACAGGGAGGCCTGGCATGCTGCGATTCATGGGGTCACAAAGAGTCGGACACGACTGAGTGACTGAACTGAACTGAACTGGAAAGAAAGAATCCTTACCAATATTTTAGCATACTTTGTTAACAGCTTTTTTTCCTGGTATTTTGTCCTTATATATTTGAGATCATACTAGCTCAATGCTTTTTTCTGAGGTGTAAATAATAAAGCTGCTGCTGCTGTTGCTAATCACTTTAGTCGTGTCCAACTCTGTGCCACCTCATAGATGGCAGCCCACCAGGCTCCCTCGTCCCTGGGATTCTCCACGCATGAACACTGGAATGGGTTGCCACTTCCTTCTCCAATGCATGAAAGTGAAAAGTGAAAGTGAAGACGCTCAGTCACGTCAGACTCTGCGACCCCATGGACTGTAGCCTACCAGGCTCCTCCGTCCATGGTTTAGGCATATTACTTTTTACCTCTTTGTGCTGTGCTTAGTCTAAGCTCAGTTGTGTTTGACTTTTTATGACCCCACGGACGTAGCCCACCAGGCTCCTCTGTCCATGGACTTCTCCAGGCAACCCACACCCTCCTCCAGGGGATCATCCCAACCGAGGGAATGAACCCAGGTCTCCCATACTGCAGGCGGATTCTTTACCGTCTAAGCCACCAGGGAAGTCCAAGAGTATTGGAGTGGGTAACCTATCCATTTTCCAGGGGAACTTCCCGACCTAGAAATCAAACCGGGGTCTCTTGCATTACAGGCAGATTCTTTACCAGCTGAGCTACCAGGGAAGCCCCTTTTAACCCTTTAACGTAATTTAATTCATAGCATTCATCATACTTGACATGTTATATTTGTTTATTGTGCTGTGCTTAGTTGCTCAGTTGTCTCTAACTCTTTGTGACCACATGGACACTATAGCCCACCAGCCTCCTCTGTCAACGGAATTCTCCAGGCAAGAATACTAAACTGGGTTGCCTTATTAGCTCTATAAAGACAGGGGCTTGTTTTGTTCACTATTATATCCTCAAGGCCTAAAGCAAAGTCTGGCAAAGAGGAGACACTTATTTTTGTTGAAAATACTGAAAGAAAAACCATCTCATTACTAAGGATCTTCCAAACAGATGCCATACATTTCTCAGTACAACCAGCTGACCAACAAGGAATAAGGGAAACCTTAAGGCTCACAAATTATCCCCACAGAACAGCTGTCTAACCAGAGAATCCTGGGAGGAGGTAGAAACCATTTTTACCTCCATGACCCACTCAAAACCCGTAAGATAATTAAGCTCAAACTCATAGAAAACCTTCAAGAGATACTTGTGAATTATAGTCATCAGCAAAGGATCTACTTTCTCAAGCTGGTCTCCAAAGAGTTTGCTCACTCACTCACCCAGTAATCCATTCACATTTGCTAAGCATCTATCATGCTCAAGCCTAGGTACCAGGGATTTAGAGGGATAGAAGACATATTTACCTTCAAGGAACTCATGATTTAACTGAGTGATATACTTGTACACAACTGCTACACAGTAAGTGTTAAAGTTCAAAGAGAGCAAAGGAAAAATAACAACTAAATTTATGTGGAAAGGGGAAAAAAAAGACTTTACAAAAAAGCTCTCACTCTCTTTTACTTATAGACAGAAAGGAGGTGGGAGAAGAGAGATACACACTCACTATACGCAAATATACATCTGCTCATACACACATATCTTTTCATTCAAAAATTAAGTGGCAAAAAAAAAAAAAAATTAAGTGGCCATGAAGAGACATTCATGGCCTGTGGTTTGTGGAAATGGAGAAAATTAGAGAAAAAACATGAAAGAAAGCAGAGGCTAAGAATTACAAAATATATGAACATATGCATGCTTAGTCTGAGTCATTGCCTGTAAAAACACAGACCTACTTGACATTTTCCTAATGCTGGTGTCAAAGATGCTGTGAGAACATCATGAGTGCTCTTCTATAACCTCAGAATGTTATAAAGTTTTAATTAAGAATTGGAAAGATTATGCATTTTCTCATTAGAAGTCAGTAAAATATTCCATGCAAAAAAGTTTCTGGCACTTGAACTAACCTCATTTATAACGAAGTGTAAACAGGATGTTTACAAGTTAAAAAAAAAATGTAGAAACTAAGTAACCTGAATTGACTTTCTTTAGCTTTCTTTCTTAGTCTACACTGTGTCTATCACCAGGAGCAAATGCTAAGAAAATGCAAATGCTAACAAAAAACAACAACAATGCAATGTGAGACAAAAATATTAAAAATATTTAAGGTCCTTCTATCACTGCCATAACTACTAAATTTTAGGGGCCGGAGTAGAGTGATTTATCATTTAATTTTTAACAATAAAAATTGTTGTTATGTTTTTAGTTTATTTTGAAAGCATACAATTCTCCTGTTCTATGGGATTAATCTTTTTGCTAAGTAAACACTCAATTTCCCAGTGAGTAAGGAAGGTAAATATCCCGTGTTTGTGACTTTGGTTATATAATGCCATGTATCTGAGTCTCAGCAGTTTCTAGATAGCAAGAGTTTATTAACAAGTAAACTAAATAAATATATTAAGAACCTACATATATTTGTAAATTGGAGGAAAACACAGATTTACCAACTTAAACATAAAAAAAAGTTCATGTTTCATTTCTCAAACAAAAGAATTTTAAAAACTAAAGAGAATAGAAAACAACTATAGACTAAAAGAATCCTTTCCAGTAAAAGAGTTGACAACATACACAACCACACTCTTCACTGCCAGATCTCACTTGGAACTAGCCAAGAGGATATTACAAGTAAGTCTGCATTTGCAAGCCATTAAAAAGTAGCGGCAGTAGTAACAACAACTACCATCTATTATGAGAGAAACTACAATAAATACTTTAACATACATTATCTCATGTAATCTACCCAACAAAGCCCAAAGTGTAATTATTAACCTCACTCTAAAGTTTAGGAAACTAAGGCTTAGAAAAACCTATAGAACTAGCAATGTATCTGAGTTAAGTTCAGGCAACTGGACTCAAGCATTTATGTCCTACTGATGACAATCTCTTTCTAGACTGTTTAGGTTGCTATTGAATTTAAAAATTTTATGACAATGTAGCAGATTTGAGACAAATAATTTATTCATTTTTTCAGCAGTCAATTTTTTCATTCTGCTAAGTCCTGGAAGCACTAGGATGGGACAGTAGGGTTGTAACAGATGACTCGCAGATCTGTGCTTAAGCAACTGAACAAGATGGTAATGCTATTAGCTGAGATGAGATATCCAGAAGATGTTAAGTACTATTTTACATTTCACAGAGTGGACAACTTCTTTCAGACATGTATCTGTGAGTAGGTAGCCATTCCCTTCTCCAGGGGATGTTCCAAACCCAGGGATCAAATCTGGGTTTCTCGAATTGCAGGCAGATTCTGTATCATCCGAGTCACCAGGGAAGCCCTACTTTTATAGACACACACACATTTATTTGGAACACAGGGCTAGTGACTTAGATTTGTGGTTAGTAAAGAAAGCTGAGTGCTGAAGAATTGATGCTTTTGAACTGTGGTGTCGGAGAAGACTCTTGAGAGTCCCTTGGACTGCAATGAGATCCAACCAGTTCATCCTAAAGGAGATCAGTCCTGAATATTCACTGGAAGGACTGATACTGAAGCTGAAACTCCAATACTTTGGCCAAATGATGCATAGAACTGACTCATTTGAAAAGACCCTGATGCTAGGAAAGATCGAAGGCGGGAAGAGAAGGGGACGACAGAGGATGAGATGGTTGGATGGCATCACTGACTCAATGGACATGAGTGTGAATAAACTCCAGGAGTTGGTGATGGACAGGGAGGCCTGGTGTGCTGCAGTCCATGGGGTCACAAAGAGTCAGACATGACTGAGCAACTAAACTGAACAAGATCAAATATTAACAAAGACAATTCTGGCAGTGATGCAGATGACAGATCAGCAGGTAAAGAGACTGGAGGCAATTTAGTATCACAGTCAGTCTAGGTAAAACATGATGAGGACCCAACCAAAGCTGAGTATAAGGAGGAATAGACAGAGTCCAATTGTGGGTAAAACAACAAAACATGGCAATTTATTAGGGAAGAGGAAGGACAGAGAAGTCTAGGGTGACTGGCTGAGGACCAATATAGTGTCACTGGTATAAAAAGTAGAATGTGGAAGGAGGTAAAGCTTTACTCTTTGTAATTGCTTGTATTATACTTCAAAGGAAAGACAAACTGGAAAAGATGACAATCAATTCTAAGCACTGTTGAGTTGACACCTAAGGAGATATATCCAGCAGGTAACTTAAAGGTACTGGAGGCTCAGGAGAGAGATCAGGCACAGAGGACAAAATCTAGGAGTCATCACGGAACAGGCTGTAGCTGAACGCACAGTACTGGACAGCACCATCACAGGAAGTGTGTACTAAGAGAAGAAGAACAGAAGCTCCAGACTAAATATAGAACAGAAAGATAGCCTCACTCTTTAGCTTTTTCTCCAGGACATTGAGATTATTTTCTTGCTCTTGTTCTGAATAAAAGACATCTGTCCCAGATACCTCCTGGGAGCAAACTGGCCTGAGGGAACAGAGACCAGCACAATCCAGGGCAACAGGAAAATTTTCTAGAACATATTAGATCAGCAGTTCTCGAAGTGTAGTCCATGCGTTCCACAAGTCCAAGACCCCTTTAGGGAGGTCTGTAAGGTCAAAACTATCTTCAAAGTATTAAGATGATATTATCTTTCTCATTGTATTGATTAATTGCAACAGTGTTGCAAAACCAGTGGTGGGTTTAAAAAAAAAAAAAAAAGTGGTGGGTGCCTTAGTAGGAATCAAGGCAGTGGCACCAAACTGTACCTGGTTGTATTCCTCACCACCACAAACTCACGGAGGGGAATCATGGAGGGAAAAAGGCCAGGTGTACTTATGAATGTCTGTCCTTGATGAATCAATAAAAATTATTAATTTTAAATAAGTTGTGACCCTTAGGTACACATCTAGAAATTATGAAAGACAAAATGAGAAATACACACAAAACATTTCTGCTGAGTACCAAAGTACAATGGTTATCTGAAGGAAATGCCCTTACATGATGGTCTGAGAAACAAGGTAAACTAGCTGCTTTTTTCTTGGAATAGGATTCTTACTTAAAGAGACAAGTAAACAATAGCTATTCAGTTTTAGGTATTTCAGGTATCTTCCTAAAGTGAATCTGACACTTTAAGGAAAACAACTGAAAGTATTTTTTGCAGATTATAAAAATTACAAGCTATCAAGTAAAAATCAGAATCTTGGAAAGGTTTAAATGCCTCGTAAGCTTAACATTATACTAATATTTAATTAAAAGACTCTCATGAGATGGATGGTGATATCAATAAATGTGATTAAAAAAACTATTTATAATGAAATGTGCTAACATTTGGAAGACACGTGTAACTGAGTGAACCAATAGGTTCCAAATGATCAATGCATGTTACAAAGCCATATATGGGGCACAAGGTTCATTCACTGTGCAAGAAAGACTAATGGAGTTTAATGTAACAGAATATGAAAAGTTCATTGATACAGTTTCATATTCCTTATTGTAACTAACTTTGTGTGTGTGTGAGTGTGTGTGTGTAACTAACTTTGAATAAACTAAAATTTATTGATTTTTGGTACAGTAGCAAACTCCAGGAGATAGTGAAGGACAGGGAAGCCTGGTGTGCTGCAGTTCATGGGCCTGCAAAGGGTCAGACACAACTTAGTGACTGAACAACAAATAACAACTAAGAAAAATATCCACAATCATCTAAAAAGTCTATTAAAATAATCCTCCCTTTTCCAGCTGTTTGAGGCAGATCTTCCATACATTTCAAGCAAAACACATAGTGTAGCACACTGAATGCAGAAGTAGATATGAAGATCCAGCAAAAGCCACACATTTAAAGAGCTTTGCAAAAATATATAAACAATGCTACTCTTCTCACAATATTTTTCTTTTTTTGGTTTGGAGTTATTATTTTTGTTTAAAAATATAGTATTTATGCTAATATGTAATGGGTTTATTATTTTTTGTTTTTAAATGAATTTAAAACTTTTAATTTCTCAGTTTTAATTTCTAACAGTAAATACTGACAAATACGATCCCCAAAACAAAAGTTCTTTGAGGGTCTTCATTTTTTAAAAGGATCCTGAGACCAGAAAGCTTGATAATCTCCAAAGTCACTGCCTATGTTTGCTTCAAATAACCCACTTCTTTCCCAATTAGTTTTTGTTATCATTGTTGAAATAAGAGCCCAGTAAGGGTGAACTCTGAATTATTTTCCATCAACCTCAAAAAGTCTTTTTATGGACCTTTTATAAGATTCTTACAAAATTCTTTCATTTTTTTTACCTAATATTTTTTCATTTGCTCTCAGGACCCTTCATCAAATTCTGGGTTCCAAAGACATCTTAATTTTTTCATTTTTATTATTTAGTAAATAAGAGGTAGGATAACACAGCAGAAAGATCAATGGACAGGGATTCAGAAGTAAACTAGTAAGTAGTCCTGGGACTCAGGTTTTCTTCCATATATTAAGGAATCAGACCAGATAATAATTCTCAAATCTTAAACAGAATTCCAATATATGAAACAAGTAAGATGGATTTTAAGAATTAACTCTAAATTCTTTTTAAGTTTAAATTTATAACATTTACTTATCACAATGACAATGAGAACAATGAAGCAATTTTGATTAACACATATGTTTAAAGTCAGGGATCAAACTTATTTCTGTACTTGGCTTTGTTTGCTCTATTTGAAAAACATTATTCATCCAAGAAAGCAGCTCATTTCTGAACAAGAGTCTTGTAATCTCATAGTGGCTTAAATAAATGTTTATTTATAGGTTTGCACAAAACCTATTTAATTTGATATTACAGTGTACTCCAATATGTTAAAATCTGGTCTGGAATAAAGCTGAATGCATATACCTAATTAAAATGCAGTTTTTAAAAATTCAGAGACACTTAAAAAATAATGAAACTAGACTTGACCAACCCCCTAAAGGCCCCTCTGGAAGCTGGTTTCATGAAAAATAATGTGAAAACTCTGGTCTAGAGCATGTCTATGATTACCTCAGCTCTAACAAAGGCAGTAATGTAAGTGTAAGAGAAAAAAAAATCTATGGCATCACCCTACTCCAATTTTTGTATTGTCAGAACTGGATGAGAAGATATAAGGCAGAGGCATGGTAACAAAATGATTAATAGCATGAGCTCTGAAATAAGACATGGATTAGAAACTGAGCATTGAGACAGCTATTGTGACCCAGGGCAAACTGTTTGGCCTGAGTCCCATTCTCCTCATTATTAAAGAGAGAAAGAATAGCACCTCCCATATAATCGTTATAAAGATTAAATGAGAAAAATGCAAAAACAAAGTTTGAATGACCTATATGGCTCTGGAAAGAAAGAAAAAAGAAAAAGGACATTCAGACCTCTGGTATTTCTTAGTCTGTGGAAAGTCTGTGTAACTCAGCCCCATACACAACGAACATGTTGCCCACTCAACTCTAAACAGTTTTAATTCTAAGATTCTCATTCAAATCAAGATGTCAGCTAGACTGCAGATGATGAAGATACAGACTCTCAATTTATATGTAAAGATGGTTCAACACAGGAAAATCAATTAATGTAATATACTACATTAACAGAATGAAGAAAAAAAACCCAGATGATCATCTCAATTGATGCAGAAAAAGCATATACTTGACAAAATTCAAAATCCTTTCATGATAACACACTGAACAAACTAGGAAAAGCAGGAAACTACTTCAACATAATAAAGACCACATATGAAAAGCCAACAGTGAACATCATACCAATGGTGAGAGACTGAAAGATTTTTCTCTAAAATCTGTAACAAGACAAGGATGCTCACCTTCACCACTTCTATTCAACACAGAAATCCTAGCCAGAGCAATTAGGCAAGGAGGAACAAAAAAGGTATCCAAACTGAAAAGGAAGAGGTAAAATTATCTGTTTTCAGATGACACGATCTTACATGCAAAAAACCCTAAAAAAAAAAAACAACTTTAGAATAAATGAATTCAGCAAAGTAGCAGGATACAAAATCAATGTGCAGAAATCAATAGCATTTCCATATATTGATAATCTGGACAATCTGCAAAGGAAATTAATAAAACAATGACATTTACAATAGCATCAAAAAGAATAAAATACTTAAGAATTAACTTAGCCAAGGAAGACTTGTATACTGACAACTATAAAACATTCTGAAAGAAAGTAGATACAGATAATGAGAAAAACAGACAACATTCATGAACTGCAAGATTCAGTATTGTTATGACATTAATATCATCCAAGGCACTCTACAGATTCTATGTAATCACTGTCAAAATCCCAATGACATTCTTTTGCAGAAACAGAAAATTTAACAATCTTGAAAAAATGACAAAGTTACAGGTCTCAAACTTCTTGATTTAAAAACTTATTACAAAGCTATTGTAATCAAAACAGTTCTGGTCTTAAGACACTTAGATCCTTAAGAACAGAATAGAGAGCCCAGAAATAAACCCTTACACATGGAGTCAAATTATTTTCTACAAGGATGTTAAAACCATTCAATGGGAAAGGAAAAGTAGTTTTGGGAAAATGGGACAGCCATATGAAAAAGAATGAAGTAAAATTAACTCAAAATGGATCAAAGACCTAAATGTAAGACTTACAACTAAAAACTCTTAGAAGAGAACGTAAGTGAAAAACTTCACAACATTGGATTTAGCAATATTTTCTTGGACAGGACACTAAAAGCACAGGCAACAAAAGAAAAAGTACATAAACTGGACAGCATCAAAATTAAAAAGTTCTGTTCACCGAGAGACAGTATCAACAGAATGAAAAAGCAAACTATGATATGGGAGAAAATATTTGCAAACTGTATATCTCATAAGGGGTTAATATCCACAAAATACAAGGAACTCCTACATTGCAACAACAAAAAAGCAAACAACTGATTTTTTAAAATGGGCAAAGCACCTGAAAAGATGCTACAAAGATATACAAATGGCCAATATGCATCATTATTCACTAGAGAAATGCAAATCAAATCAATGAACTGCCATTTCACACCATTAATATGGTTATTATTTCACAAAGTAGTATGTATTGGCAAGGATGTAGAGAAACTGGAATCCTTGTGCACTACTGATGCGAATGTAAAATAGTAAGGCATGGAAAACAGTATGATGGCTTCTCAAAAAATTAAAACCAGAGTTACTATATGATTGAGAAATTCTTAGTAAATACTTAAAAGAACTGAAACCAAGGACTTGATTAGGTATTTGTAAACTCATATGAATAGCAGCATCATTCACAATAGTCAAAATGTGGATGCAAACCAAGTGTCTATTGAAGGAGGAATATATAAACAAAAAGTGGCATATTCATACAACAGAGTATCATTCAGTCTTAAAAAGGAAGAATACATGCTGACACATGCTACATGAACCTTGAGGAATTATGACAAATGAAATAAGCCCAATACACAAAAAGACAAATACAACATGATTCCACTTTTATGAGGGACCTAGAGTTGTCAAATTCATAAACACAGTAAGTAAACGGTATTTACCAGGACCTGGTAAGAAGGGGAAATGGGAAGTTCTTGTTTAACTGGTATAGTTTCAGTTTTAGGAGATGAAAAAAATTCTGTAGATAGATGGATGTGATGGTTGTACAATAATGTGAAGGTATTTAATACCACTAACTGTATACTTAAAAATGGCTAAAATGGCAAATTTTATATCATGTATTTTTCACCACAATGTTAAAATACCCACTTATCAGAGAAAAAGTGAACAATATGCCCCCCTCCCCAAATAAAGATTCTCATCCACTGGGCTCCTTTTATATGCTCTGTGAGAACAGTAATGGATTCACCCATTCATTCAGTAATATTATGTCCCCAGGTATGGTTTAAGGTTCTTGGGAGATATCAGTGAATAAAAAGATTCAAGTTCCTGTGGATGCCAAAATTTAGTAGGAGGAAAAGGAGATAAATAAGAGAAAAACACAGAAATTTACTTAGTACACTGAAGGTAATAAGCCAAAATACAGTAAGGAGTAAAGAACATTATGGTAGGAGTGCTGGGCTAGATGACAAGGTGACATTTTGGCCAAGATTTGTTAGAGGTAACAGAGATCATCCTGTGGATATATGGAGAAAAATCATCCTAGGAATGGGGGACAGCTAAGAGTAAAGGGCCCAAGGAACATGAGCCTGTTTCTTGAGCAAAAGTAAGGTCAGTGTGATTGGAGCAGAGTGAGTAAAGGTAATAACAATGAGATATTATTAGAGAGCTTTAGGCCATTGTAAGGCTTTTACTGTATATAATTTGAAGGTAGAATCAGTAGCATTTCTTGATACATGAGAGACAGTAAGAGAAAAAAAAGAACCAAGGATGATTCTAAGATTTTAGGTCTTAGCAATGTTAAAGATGAAATTACCATGGATTAGGATGGGGAAAGCTCTTTGCTGCATTTACTGTGAGAGTGAAGACCATTCTCAGCAGACTGCCAACATTCCAGAAAAATTTTTGACATTACTCTGAAAGGACAGACAGTTATTGTGAAGGGCCCAAGAGGTACCCTTCAATCACATCAATGTAGAACTCAGTCTCCTTGGAAAGAAAAAGAAGAGGCTCTGGGCTGACATATGGGGAAACAGAAAGGAACTGGCAACTGTTTACAGGATCTGTAGTCAGAGCATGATCAAGGGTGTTACATTGGGCTTCTGTTACAAGATGTGGTCTGTGTATGTCCACTTCCCCATCAGCGTTGTTATTGAGAAAACTGGTTCTCTTGCTGAAATTTGAAATTTTCTGGGTGAAAAATACACCCACAGGGTTCGGATGAGGCCAGGGGCTACTTGTTCAGTATGTCAAACCCAGAAAGATGAGACGATTCTTGAAGCAAACAATAATGAACTTGTGTCAAATTTGGCTGCTTTGATTCAGCAAGCCTCCACAGTTGAGGACAAGGATATCAGAAAAACTTTGGATGGTATCTATGTTTCTGAAAAAGGAACAGTTTAGCAGGCTGATGAATAAGATCTGAGTGGTCCAGCTGCAGAAACAGCAAGACGCCAGATGGTTCTATGGACTCAACTATGATATTTTAAAGAGGCAATAAAAAGTCTTTTGATTTGAGGGGAAAAAAAAAAAAGATGGGGAAAGATTCAAGAGAAGCAGGTTTAGGGAGGAAGATTAGGTGTTTGGTGTTAGACACATTGTGTTAGATGTCAATAGATAACTGGATACAGGTGTCTGGAGTTCATAGGAAAAAGTGTGGCTAGAGTTAGAAATCAACACGGAGAGAGTATGTAAAACCATAAAACCAGATGAGAACCCCAAGGAATACAGACAGAGAAGATAAGTTTAGAGTCTAAGACCTAGAGCAACACAACATAAAGAAGTTGGGGAGAAGAGAAAGAATTAGAAAAGAGAGAGAAGGAAGGACCAAAGAGGTTGGCGGAAAACTAGAGACATCATCTGAATGTGAGTCCATCTATTACTACTTCCTTAACCTTGTGAAATGGCTTCATCTCTTCATTTCTTGGTTTTCCTGTCTGTACAATAAACATAACAGCAATTTTCTCAGGTAGTTGCTCTGAGAATTAAATAAGATCAAATATGAGAAAATAGCACATGTAGTGCTGGAACTAAGCAAGTGCTCAGTAAATGGTATCTATTACTATGACGATAATAACAAACCTTAGCCCACTTCCAGTCTACTATAGTCATTTACTCTACCACTTTACAGGAAATGAGCCAGGAACTGGAAATCAAAGAGAAGACCAACAGAGGCAACAGAAACCTACAGTGAGACCACAATTTACCACTTTAGCCTTATTTAACCTGATTATTCCCCTATCTGTAAGTAAGCTTTATCAAATGTCTGTTTTTCTTTGAACATGCACTATTTGTCCTTCCTCCATTCCTCGCTCATGTTACTCTCTTTGCTTTAACTACTCTTCCCATATCTACTTATGTAGGCCATTCTTTCAAGGCATACCACAAAGGCCACCTTCTGCTCTGAAATCATTCATGAGTTGCCCTAAAGGGAGACCATCTCCCTTTTCTTTAAATGCTTGCAGTGTTAATGAATTCTCATGGCACTTACCATTCCTCAGTGTGGTCAATCAAGAGTTAATTAAAATGTATTAACCTTTCATTTTATTCTCTTAGGTTATCCTTTCTTATAATATCCCTATCAATACATTAATTCATCAGTTCAAAACTGAGACTCTAAAAGAGCAAATGTATTTTAAAAAGATACAATTTGACCACTTTTATTACAATAAGCCTTTTAGAAATCTTATTTGCTGTAGTTCTAAATTTGGGGTTAAATCCAAACCCAGCAGATCTTTTTTTCTACATATCTGCTTGATATTAATCTTCAAGCTGAAAACAAATAATGCACACTGTTAAGTATCATCTTGATATTTGCACAAGAAATTCAAATTGTGAAGGCATTTCTATACTAATCTTTCCCTACACTCATAATCCTCAATTTGTCATAATCAGCAAATTTCTACACTCAATAACTCACTCTATTTTCAACTGGAAAAATAAGGCATCCTATTTTTAGCATGATATTGAAGTATTTACATGTTTGAGTCTACTTCTAATTCCCTGCTCTCCTAGACAATAACTATTGAATAGAAAGAAACAGTTACTTAGTTGAAAAAGCTTTTAGACTATCAGACATAGGTTTGAATCTCGGCTTTATTGTTCAAATCTAATAAAACTGTAAATCTTGACCAAGTTACTTAATGTTCCTATCTTCAGTTTCCTGACCTTTAAAATGGGAATATTGGATTTATTTGGTGGTTCAGTGGTTAAGACTCTGCACTTCCACTAAAGGGGATACCAGTGCAATCTTTGATCTGGGAAGTTCCACATGCTGCAAGGTGCAGCCTAAATAAGTAAATAAAGGTATGACATACTTGGGGTGTGTTAAAAGGCAAAGACTCTTTTATAATGAAAAATTAAAAACAGATAAAAATAAAAAGCTAGTATAATGAACCCTCATGTATTTATTGCTTAGCTTTAGTACTTAGCAACTTAATTTCCTAAACACACTTGTTTATTCACTCCACAAGATTATTTTGACACAAACCCCAATTTAATCACTTCATCTCTAAATCTGACATAATGTATCTCTAAGATAAAGACTTGTTTAGTTTCTCTGGTTTTGGCCATGCTATGCAGCATGTGCAATCTTAGTTCCCTGACCAGGGATTGAACCTGTGCCCCTTGTAGTGGAAGTGCAGAGTCTTAATCACTGCACTGACAGGGGACTCTGAAGACTGTTTTTTAAAAGACAAAACTAAAATAGCATTTTCATATCATCTTTAAAAATTTAAAAATTTCTTAATGTCAATCTGTCCAAATTTCTTTCATCTCATAAATCTTTTTTTAGTTGATTTATTCAAATCAAGTACAAGCAAGATCTACAAATATTATTTACGTGATATGCTCCTTAAATTTGTTTTTAATTTTAAGTTCCTCCCCCCTTCTCTTTTTTTTTTCCCTATAATATTTTTGTTGGAGAAACATGGGAAATCCCAAGGGAGTTTTGCTAATATGGGAAGCCACTAATTTTTAAATTTAGGTCACAATCCATAAGAAACAATGCTGACTTTGAAACTGCCAAGGAACACTGTCTTTTAGAAAGCAAAAAAACATTTTTATTGGTTTTACTGACATTTGCTAGAGTACATATTAAGCTCTTTAACATGAACAGTAAATGAGATAATAAATGATAAGAAAAGTGGAAAGTAATATACAAACACCATTGTTTTCATTGGTAGAACATAATAGGATATATTTAGGTTGGTGCAAAAGTAATTGTGGTTTAATATTGTTGAAATTTGCCATTTGATATTGGAATACATTCTTAAATAAATGTGATTGTTATATATTGTTTTGATGTACATTTCCTGTTTTATGCTTTTTGCTAATAAATTTTACTTGCTGTTTATTTTAGATGCATTGCAGACTATGAAAACGATGTTAGGCAAAAAGCAAATTAGAGCGATCTTCATATTTAAGTTCAAAAATGGGTTAAAGCAGCAGAGATGACTCGCAAAATCAACAATGCATTTGGCCCAGAAACTGCTAATGAACGTACAGTACACTGGTAGTTCAAGAAGTTTTGCAAAGGAGACAAGAGCCTTGAAGGTGACAAGAAAAGTGGCCAGCTATGAGAAGTTGACAACAACCAATTGAGAGCAATCATTGAAGCTGATCATCTTACAACTACACAAGACGCTGCCCAAGAACTCAACGTTGACCAGTCTACAGTCATTTGGGATTTGAAGCAAACTGGAAAGGTGAAAAAGCTCAAGAAGCGAGTGCCTCAAGAACTGACCTCAAATCAAAAAAAAAATCATCACCTTTAAGTGTTGTCTTCTCTTATTCTATGCAACAATGAATCATTTCTCAACTTGATTGTGAGGTGTGATGAAAAGTGGATTTTTATACAACCAGCAACAAACAGGTCAGTGGTTGGACAGAGAAGCAGCTCCAAAGCACTTCCCAAAGCCAAACTTGCACCAAAAAAGGGTCATGGTCACTGTCTGGTGGTCTGCTGGTGGTCTGATCCACTACAGCTTTCTGAATCACAGCAGAACCATTACATCTGAGAAGTATGCCCAGTAAATCAATGAGATGAATGGAAAACTGCAACACTTACAGCTGGCATTGGTCAATAAAAGGACCCAATTCTTTTCTGAGACAACACCCAACCACAGGTCAAACAACCAACGCTTCAAAAATTGAACAAATTGGGCAATGAAGTTTTGGCTCATCTGTTATATTCACCTGACCTCTCACCAACTGACTAACACTTCTTCAAGTATCTCAACAACTTTTTACAGGGAAAATACTTCCACAACCAATAGGATGCAGAAAATGTTTTCCAAGAGTCTGTCAAATCCTGAAGCATGCATTTTTATGCTTCAGGAATAAAATTTATTTCTCATTGGCAAAAATGTGTTGATTTTAATAGCTTCTATTTTGATTAATACAGATGTGTTTGACCCCATTACTGTTGTTGTTCAGTTGTTCATTTGTGTCTGACTCTTTGAGACCTCATGGACTGCAGCACACCAGGCTTCCCTGTCCTTCACCATCTCCCAGCGCTTGCTCAAACTCATGTCTATTGAGTCAGTGATGCCATCCGACCACCTTGTCCTCTGCTGCCCCTTCTCTTCCTGCCTTCAATCTTCCCCAGCATCAGGGTCTTTTCCCACGGGTCAGCTCTTCGCATCAGGTGGCCAAAGTATTGGAGCTTCAGCTTCAGCTTTAGTCCTTCCAATGAATATTCAGGGTTGATTTCCTTTAGGATTGACTGTTTTGATCTCCTTGCATTCCAAAGGGTTCGCAAGAGTCTTCTCTAACACCACAGTTCAAAAGCATTAATTCTTCAGCACTCAGCCTTCTTTAAGGTCCAACTCTCACATCCAAACATGACTCCTGGAAAAACCATAGCTTTGACCCTAGTTAAAATGATTTAAAATTCAGGGTCTGAAAGCACAATTACTTTTGTACCAATCTAATAACTATGCAATAATCTTAAAGCCATAAGCAAGTAAGTAGGAGAATATATTTGATGAAGACCAAAAAAAGAGAAGTTGAAAGAAAGGGTGATGTTTACTGTTCAAAGAAAACTCTTTCCTTACCTGAATCGCTTGCTGCAACAACAACTGTTCCACCAGGAGCAAAAGGATCATTGTGCTTTAATGTTTCTACCTAAACAAATTACACAAAGTCATGATTGAGAGAGGAAACTTTTCATAGCTGAAAGTTTATTGCCACACCAAAGAAAATATTCTTCACAAACTCTAAACTAATTAAGAAACACAAGGCATTAGGAACAAATGTTTACCCCTACTGATTTACAATCTTATTAAATTGAAATGATTCATATCATTTTCTAATCTTTTACTGTAAAACATAACATACATTCAGAAAAATGTATGGAACATTATGAACCATTTAATAAAAGGCATCAAGTGAACATCTATGAAACTGCCAACATCTCAAAAGTCTTCATGTGCCTGCTCTAATCACAATCCCATCCCTCCCCTCTGTAAAGATCATTATTACCCTGGCATTGGTATCCATTTATTTCCTTCATAATTTTGCTACTTGTTTAGATGCACACTATTCTTTAACTTTCATTTTGAAATAACTGTAGATTTCTAGAATAGCTATAAAGACCTCTTATATTCCCTTCACCCAACTGCCTCTAACGTTTATGCGTGTGTGTTTGTATGCGTGAGAGAGAGAGAGAGAGAGAGAGAGAGAGAGAGAATGCTTTCTATTAAAAAAAAATTTAGCCACTTTCAATAATATGCCATGTAAAAAATCTGGATCAAATGGTAAGCGTGAATGGCTACAAAGAGTGAGGACTTTGTAATGATTTATAGAAGCCAGAGATTCTGACTACTGAACTATCTTCCTACTTCAACTTGGTTTTAAATCATAGTCAAACAAAATGTATATCTAGGAAGGTAACAACTTTCTGGCATCAGGTACTTTTTAAGAGGCCAGATAAAAGTCTTGGCATACAATTAGATAAAAGGGGGACAAAAACTGTTTTGGAATATTTATCTCCTACTCTGACTCATGACTATCAATGTCATCTGTATTACACAATCTACTTCTAATCATCAAGAACTTAGGTATTACAACTGAACGTCAAAGGATATTACAGAGCTCAAGTAATACAGATGTATTTGACAAGACAGAAACAATGCTCACTGAGACTTACAGTATATTCTCTTTTTATAAAACGGGATCCATTAAAAAAACTACTTGCAGAAAGAATAACTAGTGATGTTTTTAGAACTGAAAATTTTAACTGATGGTTAACTTACATTTTTATAAAATGAACACACTAGCTTGTACTCTGATTATCTGCTAAATGAATAAACAGCAATAAAGGGGGGAAGAAAAAGCAAGCTGGTCTGTATAGCAAAGTAACTCTCCATGGTTCCTAATACGGTAGTTAAAATACCAATGTGAGACAAAGTCACTGACATGATAACACAAGTCACCAACTATTAATGCTTCTTCTCTCAACTGTGAGAGAAGGAAAAACTAACAGACCTGGTTTTAAACAGCTTGTAGATTTTATTTACCATCACAGAGAGAGAAATAGAAAAAGTAGGCCTATATGTGTGTCAGATTTAATTCTATTCTTTATCATACACTGTGCATGAGTGCTAAGTTGCTTCAGTCATGTCTGACTCTGTGACCCCATGGACTGTAACCTGCCAGGCTCCTCTGCCTATGGGATTCTGCAGGCAGGGATACTGGAGTGGCTTGCCACGCCCTCCTCCAGGGGATCTTCCCGACCCAGGGATCGAACCTGGGTCTCTATGTCTCCTGCATTGGCAGGCAGGTTCTTTACCACTAGTGCCACATGGGAAGCCCACACACTGTGCACGTACCCTAAAAGGGCACTGAGACAGCAAGAGGAACAGGATGGACTGTGCAGCCCATGAAGGAGTAAGCACCCACAAAACTCTCTTTATATTATGTTCAGTTTGGTAATTAGACAATTTAATATATGAAAGTAATTTGCATGACTAAAATTCAGATGGTGTGATTTTATAATTAATGTTCCAAATCCTCCTATAAGGTCACCTAACCTAATCTATCACTGAAATTCTCTCTTTTCTACATCAGCCATCCATTCCCTCCTTTCACAGTATGACTTAGCCTGTAGCTACCATATGCTAGCTAGCTAGGATAGTAGAAAATGGCACTTGTTGTTTTGGCTTGTTTTTAAAAATTATGTCCCTCTGAGGAAAGAGACCATCTTTGAAGGAACAAAAATCTCTTGTGGGGAGAGATTCGTATCTTAAGGCATTAACAGAGGCCTGTTTGAAAAGAAGAAAGATGATCAAAAGCAAGGGCTTGTAGTTAGGAAAAAATGAGTCTGAATCTTAGACTACAGTGGTGAGGACCTTAGATTTTGGTGAGATAGAGTCTGAATTTAGTTCTGTCACTTACTAAGTTACTTACACATAATAACCTCTCATTTACTTTATCTTTAAAATGAGGATGATACATGAGCCTCATAGGATTATTGTGATGCTTAAATGAGGTAACACATGAAAAGAACTTAGCACCATGCCTGGCACATATAAGAAATTAGATAAATCTAACTATTATTATATTGCCAATTTGGTGTTTAGTTTACAGTTTTGAATGGAGAAATTAACAGCTGTCAGCTAGGGCACTGCTGCTTTTAAAAACCAGGCAGAAAGGGGAAAAAGTAGAATGAATAATAGAAAATTTTCACCAGGGGAGAGGAAAAGAAACATGCTTATTTTTAAATTAGAAGAGTTGCTTTGGCCTCTTGCTTTTTAAACAGTAAGAGGAGATAACAAGAGGCTAAAATAAGGTGAGAGGGAAAGAATTCAGGTTGCAGGCAATTTGAGAAGAATTTGGCAAATGGGTCCACACTACGAACTGAGTGTTGTAGGAAAACAGAGTATCCAGTAGCCTGTGGAAACCACAAATATTCAGTCACAGAGGCATTTGCTTAGTTTTACAATAGTGAAAAACACCAGTTGCTGGCCAAGTAGTTCTTTACTGAATACAGTAAGGAAGCAATTCAGGAATACCAAAGTTTATTACCTTTAAAATAATCAATTACACTTTTAGGGAAGTTCTCTTAATCTAAGAGTATTAAAAGACAAAATTTCTGCTTCACATGTCTATCAAGCAACTGCTCCTTTCTAGATCTGGTTTACTTACAGGTGTGAAATATCCTGTCTCAAAAAATAAGCCTTCAAATAAAAACTTAAAAAAACTAAACAAACAAGAAAAAAAATTAAAAACCTTTCCAAAACCATTGATAATTATTGAAATTGGGCTATAGATACACAGAGGTTAAAATACTTCATTATGTTACTCTATTCTGCATGTGTTTAAATATCCTAATATAAAGATTTTGTTTTCAAAGCCTTTGTTTACAAAGCCTCCAGACTTGGTTGTCTGACCTTAGTTAATTTTTCTGAGTTCCATTGTTCTTATTGTTAAAATAGGGACACCACCATCTACTTTGTAAGACTGATGTGAAGATTAGAAACTATGAATATAAAGCCCACAACAGTACGTGGATCATAGTGGGTGGTTTTTAAATAGTAATTGTTGTACTATGTATATTATCAAGAGAGCCTGACATTTAGTGGGAATTAATACATCTTACAAGAATAACACTCTAGATGTGTCCACAAAATAACAGAAATGATTTTTTTTTAAGATCAATGCTGTTCCCTTTAAATTGATTTCATTATTTCAATAACGCATACCAAATATTTTCAAAAAGCTTTACTGGAGACTAGCTTATGGATTTTTAATCAATTATTTTTAAAATCCCCAATGGGATCATATTTTGTCCTTTGAAGGGTGGACTTAGTATTTGGATGACATGAGTATTCTGTCAATTTCAGTGGGTGCTCACAGTCTGAAAGGCCAGTCTGAACCAAAAACTAGATAGGTTCGATGAGATTGAAATTTTTATATCGCCCATCAGAAGTAATCTGCAAGAGAATTCTTTCGTCACTGTGTATTTCAAGAAACTCACTTAACTCATCCATTTGTAGACAGAACAGAAAAGATCAACTGTATACTCATTTTCTTAAAGACAAAATAAAGTAGGCCAGTAAGTCCTTTGCTTGTTATCTAAATGCCTTATATTGCCACATGGAAGGAACAGGATTTACAAGAAAGGTAAAGGTATGAGTCTCATTCCCAGGAGTTATGGCAGTTTGGCAAACAATTTTCTTGTCTAGAGTGAGTGCCTACTGAATTATTTCTATCTTTCGGATTTGAAAGATGACTCAAATAGTGTATGGTTTTACTACTGGTAAATTGCTTTTTTTCCTACATTTGTCTTTTTCCCTACCTCTTCTCTGACCATTAAACAGAAGTTAACGTATATTTACTGATCACTGAACCAAAGTACAGGCAGGGCATGTGTACTAAATTTTTTGTAAGATATACTTCCTACCCTCAAAAAATTTACTGTCTAGCAATGATTAATGACTTTGTTATCTCACCAAACAATAAACTGTCTGCTCTTAAAAAAGAAAAAAAGAAACTCACTTAGAACATCTGCAGTCCATTTAACATATTTTTAACCCTCCTACTTACCGATGTATTACTGCTATCGCTGGCTGCACTGAAAGGGTCAGTACTTGAAGTGGCAAAAGGATCAGTAGAAGACTGCTTGAAGAAGCAGTCAGATGCAAATGGATCTGACCCTTTGAAAGGATCACCACCGAATGGATCTTAAAAAAACAACACAAATATGAGAGGTTAAAAAATTATTACTCTAAATTTCCTGTCACCAATGACAATTGCCTTAATTAAAAGGCATTTTGAACTCCTGTAGAGTCTAACTCAGGTACTTTATGACTACTTATGTGGGTCATAAAAATGTATAGACAGTTATATCTAGTTAAGCAGTTTTAATTAACATTCTTTCCTACTTGTTCATTATTCATTCAAAGCAAGTCAATAACTCCAACACTTATTACACAATGTTGCATATACGCTACGTTTAAATAATTTTCTCTAACCTGGTGATTCTAATTTTGGGGGTGGGGAAAGGATCACAGTTTTCTTTGTGGTTTTGATAAAAGAGTTTTTCACCTAATAAACTGATTTTTTAAGTAAGAACATAATATCAAGTGATCCCATTTTTAAGACCCTTATTCTATGCTATTATAACTAAGAAGAAAGAAAAAAAGAACACATAGGAACGTTAAGTGAAAGCGTTAGTCATTCAGTCATATCTGACTCTCTTCGACCCCATGGACTTCAGCCCACCAGGCTCCTCTGTCCGTGGGATTCTCCAGGCAAGAATACTGGAGTGGGTTGCCATTCCCTTCTCTACAAAGCTTCCTGACCTAGGGATTGAACCCAGGTCTGCTGCATTGCAGGCAGATTCTTTACCAACTGAGCCATCAGGGAAGCAAAGAAACAACAAAAATTTCTAAATCCATTTCTCTCTCTGGGCTCAATGATAACAGCCAACAGTTTGGAACAGGTTTGGGAAACATAACTAAACAGCATACCAGATTTGTGAAAATCCCAGAAAGAATATTAAAAAGCCTGACACAGTAATTATTTAAGATCTGTAATAGACTGTAATTGTAGGGGGAAAAAATGTCCTAAACCAGATTGTAATGTAGATCATTTTATTTATCTAATCCTTGGCTAATAAGAAAAAAACAGTGTATTAAAAGCATCAAAGAATCATTTGATGTATTAAAAGCATCAAAGTATAAGCACTAATATTATTTTTTATTAAGTATAGCTAACAGTTTACTAAGCAAATTCACAAGTATCTGTCACTTTTTCTCTGAAAATGCCAGGTACATACAACATCTTAGTGAAGCCTTAGGTCAATTTTAAAACTGAATAAAAAGGAAGTCCATTCCTAAAACTACCTAACTGTGATCTCTCATTCATAAATATAACATAAGCTTATAATTAAGAAGAATTAAAGCTAAGAAGGACTTCAATAAAACACTAACCAATTTTCCCAAAAGGATCATCCTTGAAAGGATCACCTGTGATAAAAGAAATATGTAGAAATCAAAATCACAGTATTTACTATTGTGGCACCATTACTTAAAGGATAACTTCAAAACAGAAGCAAAGTTTGTGTCATTAACTCTACCTCAAAGTAGGTAAGACAATGAATGCTGTCCACCTTTAGGAAATATTTAAAATACTAATAAGTATCACCATTTTAATAAGGGAAGAACATCAATACACCTCATAAAAGAGGCAAATTTGAATCAGAGCCAACTATACTTACCTCCTGACCACAAGGTCAGATTACATGGAGGGGAAAACACAGGCTTGAGGACAAGAATTTTACTAACAAAATGTCTACTTTTCACAGGAGTGCTGGATGAGTGTTACCATCAACACTTCAGAAACAAAAATACCAGGCTTCACTGAAGTTAAGAAAAAAAGAGTGCTTAAAGAATTGAAGGGTCTAGAAATAAATCCTTACACATTTATCATCATTTGATTTTTGACAAGAGTGCTAAGACAATTCAATGGGGGAAAGAATAGTCTTTTCAACAAACGGTGCTAGGACAACTGGATATCCACCTGCAAGAGAATTAAGTTGGACCTCTATCTCACACCATGAGATCAAAAGCACAAGAGAAAACATAAATAAATAAATTAGACTCCATCAAAATTAAGACAACATTGAACACAGGAATATAGTTGTAAATCATATGTTTGACAAGGGACTTTATTCAGAATATGTAAAGAATGCCTACAAATCAATAATTAAAAGACAAACAACAAATTTTAAAAAGGGCAAATGATTAGAATAAATATTTCTCCAAAGAAGATATGAGGATCCTGGAATGTGAAGTCAAGTGGGCCTTAGGAAGCATCACTACAAACAAAGCTAGTGGAGGTGATGGAATTCCAGTTGAGCTATTTCAAATCCTGAAAGATGATGCTGTGAAAGTGCTACACTCAATATGCCAGCAAATTTGGAAAACTCAGCAGTGGCCACAGGACTGGAAAAGGTCTGTTTTCATTCCAATCCCAAAGAAAGGCAATGCCAAAGAATACCGAAACTACCACACAATTGCACTCATCTCACACACTAGTAAAGTAATGCTTAACATTCTCCAAGCCAGGCTTCAGCAATACATGAACAGTGAACTTCCAGATGTTCAAGCTGGTTTTAGAAGACCATTTAAAAAGCAAGAAAGTTCCATAAAAACATTTATTTCTGCTTTATTGACTATGCCAAAGCCTTTGACTGTGTGGATCACAATAAACTGCAAAATTCTGAAAGAGATGGGAATACTAGACCACTTGACCTGCCTCTTGAGAAACCTATATGCAGGTCAGGAAGCAACAGTTAGAACTGGACATGGAACAACAAACTGGTTCCAAATAGGAAAAGGAGTATGTCAAGGCTGTATACTGTCATCCTGCTTATTTAACTTCTATGCAGAGTACATCATGAGAAACGCTAGGCTGGAAGAAGCACAAGCTGGAATCAAGATTGCCAGGAGAAATATCAATACCCTCAGATATGCAGACGACACCGCCCTTATGGCAGACAGTGAAGAAGAACTAAAGAGCCTCTTGATGAAAGTGAAAGAGGAGAGTGAAAAAAGTTGACTTAAAGTTCAACATTCAGAAAACTAAGATCATGGCATCTGGTTCTATCACTTCATGGGAAATAGATGGGGAAACTGGAAACAGTGGCTGACTTTATTTTTCTGGGCTCCAAAATCACTGCAGATAGTGATTGCAGCCATGAAATTAAAAGACACCTACTCCTTGGAAGCAAAGTTACGACCAACCTAGACAGCATATTAAAAAGCAGAGACATCACTTTGCCAACAAGGCTATGGTTTTTCCAGTGGTCATGTATGGATGTGAGAGTTAGACTATAAAGAAAGCTGAGCACTGAAGAATTGATGCTTTTCAACTGTGGTGTTGGAGAAGACTCTTGAGAGTCCCTTGGACTGCAGGAGACCCAACCAGTCCATCCCAAAGGAGATCAGGCCTGGGTGTTCATTGGAAGGACTGATGTTGAAGCTGAAACTCCAATACTTTGGCCACCTGATGTGAAGAGCTGACTCATTTGAAAAGATCCTGATGCTGGGAAAGATTGAGGGCAGGAGGAGAAGGGGGCGACAGAGGATGAGATGGTTGTATGGCATCATCGACTCGATGGACATGGGTTTGGGTGGACTCCGGGAGTTGGTGATGGACAGGGAGGCCTGGCTCGCGCAGTTCACAGGGTTGCAAAAGGTCGGATACAACTGAGCGACTGAACTGAATTGAATAACCACAGAGAAAGATGTTCAAAAATATTAGTCATTACGGAAATACAATTCAAATCGAAATAAGATACCACTTCACACTCACTACGATGGCTATAATCAAAAGGATAGAGAGGCACAAGTGTTGGCAAAGATACGGAGAAAGTGCAAGCCACATACACTACTGGTGGGAATATATATATATATAAAATGGTACAGACACTTTGGAAAACAGTTTGGCAGCTCTTCAAATGATTCAACAGAGTACTATGATCTGATATACACCCCAGAGAAAAGTAAACATATATTCACACAAAAACTTGTACATGAGTGTTCACAACAGCATTATTCAAGACAGCCAAAAAAGTGGAAACTACCCAACAGTCCATCAACCAATGAATAAGTAAAATGTGGTACATCCATAACATAGTATTCATCAATAAAACAGAAATAAATATTGAAACATACTAAAATATGAGTAATCCTTCAAAATATTAGGCAAATAAATGATTTCAGACATAAAAAAGCACATATTGTATAATCCCGTAAGTATGCACATCTATAGAGACAGAAAATAGATCAGTGGTTGGGCGAATTGAGGTTTAGGGGAACAGGCAATGACTTATAATGGGTATGCAGTTGCTCTATGGGGTAATAAAACTTGTTCCAAAACTAGATTTTAGTGAGAATTATACAACTACGAAAATGTACTCAAACCATTTAATTGTATACTTTAAATGCTCAATTTATATATCTTTTAACACTATATATATATGTGTGTGTGTGTGTGTGTGTGTGTGTGTGTGTGTGTGTATTAATAAAGAAGTTTTCTTAGTAGAGTTCTAATTTCTAGGCTCATTCTGGCCATGCCTCTGAGCAAATTATTACATTTATGTTTCTTAGTTTCTCATCTTTAAAACTGGTAAAAAACAGACCTATCAGTTTCACAAGGTTAGTTTGGAAATAAATAAAAAGAAGTTTAACACAAGTGGTATTTAACACAGCTTATGATGACATCAGGTATTTTAATTTATTGAACTTATGATTCTTCAATAAGACTTTAGGCAGCTACAAACTACTACAGGCAGGGATTGGAGCTACTAACTACTATTGTTTCGGTCATTATAAAAGCATGGTGTTGGCACTTTTGGTAAATAATTGCTGGTTGACTTAAGACTGCCCAATCTCTTCTCTTTCTTTGGGTCTCTATTCTGAAGAAGAAACACACTCTTAATCAGGGGTTCCTAAGACATAATCAAATGCTTAGTTCCGGGATTTAGTTGCCTGGGGAGGACAAGTACTAAAGTCTGACCATATAAAAACATCATTCTCTTTTCTACTTTTGCTATAACAGGTAGGCTATCAAAACTGAAGCCCAAATTCCTATATGGTCCTTTTTGGTAAATTTGTAATGTAAATATAAGAATACTTACTGCCAACAAAAGGATCAGACTGGAAAAAATCCAAGTTTGAATCTGCAACTGGATTTGTCAGTGAACTTGTTTCTACATTAAATGGATCTTCCTAAAAATAATTTTAAATTAAAAAAAAAAAAGGTTTTAGAAACCAAAAGTTTTAAAAGGTAACATCTTAAAATAAAATAGCATGTTTGAAAAATCAACTGATGGTGATATAACAAATATTTTTGTGGTCATAAAGTCCATTTAACACATTTTTCTCTTTCCTTAGCATTAAATAGTATATAACCCATATTGAGAAGAGAATGATAAGAACATTTACATATTAATATAGAATTATTTTTACCTCTTTTGAACGTCTGTCACTATTAAATTCAGGACAAACTTTTTCATTAACAGCTACAGTCATCTCTTCATTTTCATCAGTCACACAAGAAGGCAGTATTTCAGGACTACTTCTTGCCTACAAAATATTAATCCTTCAAAATATTAATTCTTCACAATATATTTTCTACTTAGAAGAAGAAACTGACAAAGAAGAGTCAAAAATTAATAGAAATTTTTAAAAGATAAGCAGAATACATTCATTGGATGACTTCTATAATATTTCTTAGGAAAATGATATCACCAAGCCTCAGAACCACTCAAGGCCAGAAAACTGCAGTTCTTTCTTAACTACTTCCCTCTGGTTATCCCCTAGCTAGATTCCAAGTCTTATGCAGTCTACTTCTCATCTATTTCTCAAATTCTTCCATTCTTCTCCATCCTGACTGTCACTATCATTCATTTATAGCATCATCATTTTTGGTATATTCAGTTCAGTTCAGTCGCTCAGTCATATCCGACTCTTTGTGACCCCATGAATCGCAGCACACCAGGCCTCCCCGTCCATCACCAACTTCCGGAGTTCACTCAGATTCACGTTCATTGAGTCAGTGATGCCATCCAGCCATCTCATCCTCTGTCGTCCCCTTCTCCTCCTGTCCTCAATCCCTCCCAGCATCAAAGTCTTTTCCAATGAGTCAGCTCTTCACATGAGGTGGCCAAAGTACTGTAGTAATAATATTCCAACTGCCTTCCTACCTCCAATATTTGTCCTCCACATCTATCCTTCTCAGGGCAGCCCAAATAATAGATCTAAAACAGGAATCTAATCATGATCTTCTGGTTAGAAGTCCTTCAATGACATCATTCCTTTCTGCATTTAGATCAGTAGATAATAAGGCTTAAGAAGTGGCAAAGCCAATTTCTATTTCATACCATTCTATGTCTTTGAAGGATAACCTAGTAATTTGCATTTTGTGCTTAAAAGAATATTGCGCAGTTCAAGACTGCACTGTACAACTAACATTAAATCTGTTAATTTTAAATCCTTAGTATCTATCAAATTTGTATTCCTTTCATCATCTCTCCTGCTACTGGTCAGATCCAGGTTAAAACAATTCTCACACAGACTACCCCAATAGTCTCTCACCATATCTCGGGATGTCCAGTTCTATTCTCCAATCTATAATCCACTTTAAAAGAATTTTTGGTGGCACCCTACAGCTTGTGGGATCTTAGTTCTCTGACCAGGAATTGAAGCCAGGCTACAGCAATGAAAGCACTGACCAAGTCCTAACCACCGGACTGCCAGGGAATGCCTTATCCAGATTTTCTAAAAGGTAAACTCAATCCTGTCACTTCTTGCTTAAAAATTCTTCAATGGCTACTCACTCTAGTAAGGCGAATTTCCCAATGCTGCAAGGTGAATCCAAATTTCTTACTCTTTGGTCCTTTCTAACCTAAAAGTGGTCATTTTTATCTAGGCACATATCATAATCACCTACGGAATTTGTTTTTAAAAACATATGTACCTGGGCCCAACCCAGAAACTCTAGTTCAACAAGTTTGGAATGGGGCACAGATATCTCTATCTTGATAAAAAGTACCAGAGGTAATGCAGGTAACCTACAGGAGACAGCCTCATCTCCTACCAATTCATCCCTCACCATTACAAAACATCCTCAGAAAACTTCTCATGATCCCGTGTAACATGTTTTCTCCCATTACATACTTATGCTAATGCTGTTTCCTCTGCCAGAAATGTACCACCTTCTCCTTTGCTTAACCTCTTCTCACTTCAGTGGTCACTTGTAAAACTTCCCTATGACATCCTCTTTGAGCCTCCTCCAAGTTGCCCTACCTGAATAGCCTATTTAGTTTATCACAGCCTTTTAACACAGTGTTACACAACTAGACTGCATGCAGCTGGAAGACAGGGTTAAAGGTCTTTTGTCTCTGTAGCTCTCATTCGGAAGAGCAGCACTCTTGCATTAGCCGATATTCTCAAAAAAAAAACCAGTAAATAAGTGTCTTCAACATTATGAAATAATTACTTTCAGCTTTGGATGAGATTACTTAAAAATAAATATTACCTTCAGAAGTTACTATCTACAGAACCACAACTTTGAAAACATAACAAATAGATCTATAACAAATAGATCAGTTAAAATCACATTTTGTACTAGTTTAAACTGTTAGAATCCACTCTTGCTTTCTCAATTGTCTCAGATGAGGCAAGGCCCCATATTTATATTAGGTATGATGTCAACAAAACTTTCATCTGAATCATTTTTTTTCCTTCTGAAGTTGGTTATGGAATTAAAGGAACTATTAGACTCACTGGAGACTCCTGGTGTATGGGCTCAGACTCTAGGTTGCTCTGGACTTCAGTGTGCTCATTAAGATTGGCTGTTTCACTGCTGCTGGTACTGAGGCTGCAATAATCTGTAGCACCATTTACAAGAATGCTGTGTGGACTACTGCACCAATTTAATTGATTACTATGGTTTTCCAACTCTTTCATTTCCACAAGTTTCATTTGCATCTGTCAACACAAAGCAGAAATACAAAACAGAATTTAGCAGAAAGACATTTTTAGACAAAAACTAGACAAAATTACTAGAAAGATATGTGATAAAATAACTATATGCTTAGACTTGATCAAGGATAAGTTTGCTTCCATTAACGAATGCAGCAAGACTTAGAGAAAAGGATTTCAGTAATCCATCCCAATAAGTTCTCCTCCTGAAATCACAGTATATATGGATTTGCTTTTGTACATCTTTTGAAAGATCCAAGAATTTTTAATATCTGCTAGTCAGCAGTCCTTTAGAATATAACTAGAAAAAGTGTCAGAGTATTGGGAAAAAGATGGCAAAGCGGTAGTGCAAGACAAGATTTTGTGATGATGCTTTAGGAGAGGGAGCGGAAAGAGAGGAAGAGTTCATAAGACTTTGGAGCCATTCATATTCCTATTGGGAAGAAGAGAAGTGAAAACAAAGGTGCAATGAGCTAGTGTCCTATCCCCTGGCATTATTTATTAATGGGCTAGAACCTTAAGGAGTAGTCTCTAAATCTAAAATATACCAAACCGCTTAAATGAAGGACAAAGCTTTTTTTAATTTCAATATCCATTGACTTTCTATACCTGGGACAACACAATAAATTGTAATATATACAAAAAGAAAAATGTGGGGAACTAGAAGGAAAAAATGCTTATTTATACCAATATCTACAATAAAAACACATTTATATATATTTCAAAGAAATTGAGACAACAGAATCAAAAATTGTTTCTAGTGAAAAAAACAATAAATGGAACTTTACTGAAAAGTACCATTTTCATAAAATATATATATATATTTTAATTACATTGGTATCCTCTATTTATTAGCATGTTATATATTTTTTTTCTAGCAAATATAAAAATTACCTATTGATATTCTGTAAATCAAGGCTCTGTTCCCTAATCTTATTCCCTTAATATTTCCCATAAAGTTTTTAAGTTGCTCAATTTGGAATCTGTAATTTATCAAAGGAAAAGTCAGGATCATAACCTGGAAAAAGAACACTATATTGGATAAGGAGACAGATGTACATCTAGCTCCATCACCTTCTAATTATCAGGTTATCTTAGTCAAAGTACCCTCTCCAAGCTTCCATTTTTTAATCCATAGAGGTAGTAAGAACTATCTTCATAGAAGACCGTTATGTGAAGTCTAAGATATATTTAAAAGAACTCTGTAAAATGTAAAGGCCTGTGTAAACAAAGGACAATGTGTGTGAAAGTACTTAGCACACTACGTTTCTCACTACTATAACAAATAAAATTTCCTATTCCTTTTCTACTAATTTACTCTATTTTAAAAAAGTTAAAGACTTGAAGCCTTTTGAGGATAGAGACCAAATTTTTGTTATTAACTTTGTATCTCTAACATCTAGCACAATGATGCCTACTGTAAGTGCTTAATAAATGTTCACCGAAAAACACAAGTATTATGCTTATATATTTAAACAGTGGGCATCAGTGTGTGTGTGTATACACATTTCACTTTGTGTGTATATATATATATATTGTGTATATATACACACAAGATTTAAACTAACAATCAAAAATACCACACATTTATAACACAAAGCATACGCCTTGTATATTCCTAGTGCTATAGAGCAGTGGTTTATAAACTTACTTTTACTTTAATCTACAGAAAGAAATAGAGTTTACACTTTGACCCAGTAAATATATATGTACATATGTCTCTCTGTGAGTGTGTATATATACATAAAACATACATATAGATGCATATATCATACATATAACTATACATTTACCCACATACACAGGGGTGAAACAAGTTTCATGAAGTAATACTCATCCTTATGTGCAATGTATGCTGTTATTTCTATTCTCTTTTATTTCATTAAAAAATTTATCATGACCATTAAATCAATTTTAATGCTACTACCTTGCAGTCTAAAATTTAAAACATTACTCACCACATAGATGAAGCAGTCAGGTGAAATACTTGCCTATCAAAGAGTTCTATTTAGAACAGTTTGTTCCTTATAGTTATTCCTGAGACAATCAACAGAACCATGAACACAACCTGGCTTTCGTGTGTCTGATTCTCCCATGCACCTGCCACTTAAGCCTGTGTTTTTCCTTACTCTCTAGGTAAACTTAGAGGATATAGAAAAAAATAACCACACAACTAACATAAGCTCTTTGCAAACTGTGCAAGGAAAGTACAACAAACATTTCAACTGCCAGAAATACTTGGATAAATAGTATATATTGTGCAAGTAAGTTACATAGAGTAAAGGTCAAAGGTTGTTTTCTAGAAAATACAAGATGAGTAATAAAAATAAAAATTCAGCAAGTCACAAAACTTCTCTTTAGTTATTCCTTTTTCAAAAAAAGCTATAGCTAAGCTTTACAGAGCAATAAAAGCACCAGGCTAATTAACAGCCAAATTTCTTTTTTATAGGCCCATGGGAATATGCTGCCCTCTGTGGGAAAGACACACGGTACCTGAGTCAAGCGTAAGAATTTGGTATGTTTATTCTTAAGATTTGGAGATCAGACACAAAGATCTAATTCCTTCCACAGATATCTGGCACACTTGGTAGTACAGCTTGCTGACACTATCTTCCATGCTCAAAAACATGGCTTTATTTTCTCTCTGATAATTTATAGTATCTGGAGTCATTTCTATTTTTCCAATTTATGCTCTTTCCTTTGAAAGAAATCCCTTTTCAAAAAAGTCAAAGAAAAGAAAATTAAAAGACAAGCCAGAGACTGGGAAAAATTATTTGTAAATCAAATATCTGATAAAGGGACTTATCTCCAGAATATACATATATATACATTTTTAAAACTTGTGTAATTTAATAAGACAATCCAAAACAGGCAAAAGACTTTAAACATACATTTCATCCAAGAGGATATACAAATGGCTCATAAGCATACGAAAAGATGATCAACATCTCTAGTCATGAGAGAACTGCAAATTAAAAACTATGAAGTACCATTTTACATCTACGAGAATGTCTATAATCAAAAAGACAATAAAAGTGTTGATAGAAAAAATTAAAAACAAAGTGTTGGTAAAAATGTGGAGAACTGGAACTCATATATTGCTAGGGCAAGTATTAAAATGGTACAGCCATTTTGGAAAAGCTTGGCAATTTAAAGTTAAAAAAAAATTTTAAGTAACTTTACAATATAACCAACTATTTTATATCCAAGAGAAATGAAAACATATGTCTACACAAAGAACTGCAGGCAAACAGAAAATTCATAACATCATTATTCATAATAGTCAACAGGAAGAAAGAATCCAAATGCTCATTAACTGGTGCACAGATAAACAACATACCTTATAAAATGGACTATAATTTTGTTACATGCTACAACATGGATGGGCTTCAAAACATTACACTAAGTGAAAGAAACCACATGAGAAAGACCACTTATTTCCTCTATATGAGATGCTCAGAAAAGGCAAACCTATAGACACAGAAAGTAGATTAGTAGTTACCCAGGGGTAAGGGTGGGGATTGATAATAAATGGGCACAAGGGTCTTTTGGGAGTAAGGGAAATATTCTAAAACTGGATTGTGATGTTTGAGCAACTCTAAATTTACTGAAAATCATGGATTGTACCCTTAAAATGGGTTAATTTTACAGTCTATAAATAACAGTAAAAATATTTTAAAAACTTAAATAAAACTATTTTAAAGACTGTCCATTTATCTGGTATCATTCCCACTAGTATAAAATTCTTTTGGGTTTACTACACGTTAACTGAGTACCTACGCTGAGACAAGAACTGTGCTAAATGCTTGGATAAACATGTATGTTTCTAGACCAAAAAGCTCCATCTACTGAGAGAGGTAGACACATAAACAGATGTGCAGAGGAAAATGTTACAATTACTGTAACGGAAGTACAATGTCCAATAAAGGCAGGATTCAGAAGATGCCACAAAGAAAGAAGAGATTAAGCTATGGCTTGCAAGATGGGTGAGCAGGTATTCATCTACCAGACAAGAGAGGGGAAGGAAGCATATCAAGGGGAAGGACTTCCTTATATATAATAATTAACTGACCAAGTTTCAGAAGATCTGAATTCTAGGCTATGGCTCTTCGGCAGGGTACATGCTACTGCTACTGCTAAGTCACTTCAGTCGTGTCCAACTCTGTGCGACCCCAGAGACGGCAGCCCACCAGGCTCCCCCATCCCTGGGATTCTCCAGGCAAGAACACTGGAGTGGGTTGCCATTTCCTTCTGCAGTGCATGAAAGTGAAAGGTGAAAGTGAAGTCGCTCAGTCATGTCCAACTCTTAGCGACCCCATGGACTGCAGCCTACCTGCAGCTCCTCCATCCATAGGATTTTCCAGGCAAGAGTACTGGAGTGGGGTGCCATTGCCTTCTCCACTGAAGGCTACATAACCATAAGCAAGCTCCTATACCTTCTCTGGCTTCAGTTTGTTTAAATTCAAATGGAAAGGAACGGGCTATGCAGTCTCTACACACATCCAATCATCCTACCATCATTCTATAAAATATCATTCCCCATTTAGGGAAGTCAAGAAACAGCAAAGCAAAGGATCTATATTCTTGATCTACCACAACAGTCATATTTATCTATATAAAGAATAATTTCCTAATCTCAAAAAAATAAAGGTTTCTAAATGAGCAAAACTGATTTTAAGGTTAGAATCCCCAAAAGGTAAGACACCAGGTTATTATTTATAAAAATAAGCAACACTTACTGAGCACTTATTTAGCAAACCCTATGCTCAAATGTCTCACTGGTTTTGCCCCATTTAAACTTTAAAAGCAGCTGAAAGAGGCAGGCGTATTGTTAATTCTTCAATTTTATTTTTTTAAATTTGGCCATGCTGCGCAGCTTGCAGGATCTTAAATGTCAGTTCCCCAATCAGGAATAGAATCTGTGTCCTCAGCAGTGAAAAGGGCAAAATCCTAACCTCTGGTGGTTATTGTTGTTTAGTCACTAAGTCACGCCCAACTCTTTTGCGACCCCATAGACCGTAGCTCGCCAGTCTCCTCTGCCCATAGGATTTTCCAGGAAAGAATACTGGAGTGGGTTGCCATTTCCTTCTCTAGGGGATCTCCCTGATTCAGGGACTGAACTCATGTCTCCTGTACTGGCAGGTGGATTCTTTACCGCTGAGCCACCAGGGAATTCCCAGTCCTCCAAGATGAAGAATCTAACACTGAGATGATTCAGGCAGTAAGCAGCAAAGCAAGCGTTTAAACCCAAACCATCTAATTACAAAGCCTGCACACTCAACAAGATTCCAGTGATAATCATCAGATGTACTAGCCTCACAAAAGTTTTAACTTCTGTCAGGTAACAAGAAGCCTATTCATATAAACTGACAAAAAATGAATAATAAACTGGGCAGAAGCAGCAGTAGAAATGGAGAAAATACTATGCACGAAAAGGATACGTGATTGCCCACTTGAGTGTATTTTTCACTCCCACAAAGACTTACTGAACTGATTTCCTGCTGTGAATCTTGCAGGTGCTGCTGAAGAGGTCCCAGCTGAGCCTTCCCTGATTCCACACTCTCTTCCAACTCTGCTGTTTCTTGTTGTAGGCGACTCAGCTCTTCTCTAGCTTTGGCCAGCTCTTCTTCATAAGTGGAGATCTGTGATTCTTGACTAGTTAGTTCAGCTTTCAGGGATGAAATCTACAACGTGAGGTGAATGAGACAAAAAAGGGATTAAAAAAAGAGATGTCATTTAAACATTCCATAATGCAATATTTATTTTAGTTTACTATTTTGGTATTTTTGATGTATACTTTCTATAGAAAAGGGCAATCAGGGACTGACAGAGGAGAGTGGAAGACATAGGTACCATACTTTCAACTAAATTTTAGAAAAAAAAAAAAGCAGTGTCCTACTTCCCCTGTAATTTCTAGATGAAACATGCCCCATCTACTTCATGTTCCCAAACTTCATGGTGACTAGATTGCCACCTAGCAATAGCAACAAACAAAAACGAGCAGAGAGGGTTTCTATCTTAAGCCAGCAAAAGAAACTAAGGTAAAGCCACAGGCAGCAGTAAGCCATCAGGCCTTACCAGCTGGGCCTCCTCAGCACACTTCTTTCTGACTTCCTGCAGTTGCTCCTCCAGCTGGGCTTTCTGCTCATCCAGCCCATCAAGGAGTTCCTGTACTTGCTGTTTCTGGGCCTGTAGTTTTTGCAGATTAGTATTCTCCCTTTGCACTTCATCTTGAAGATCCTGAAATACAGGAATATTAACATTATTTAGTGGAGGCAGGAGAAGGTTAATAATTTTTAAAAGTCTATCATAAGGGAAGGTAAAGTCTCATCTTATTACGTATACTGTGTTGGTGGATTGGAGGACTCATAGCTTTAAATACAATCTTTACTTGAGGACATCTTCCCTAGATTCCAGATTTAGACATTCAATTTGCTTACTCAGATCCATCCTTGGATGTCAGATGGACTTCCCTAACATAACAAGAACAGAACTCCTGGCATTTCCTCCCCCCGCCACTCCACAACATCTGCTTTATCCTCCATCTGCCCCCTCTCAGTTTCTCTGGCCAAAAAATACACCATCTCCTCCGACTCTTCTCTTTCTCTCACATCTCATCTCCAATCTGTCAGCAAATCTTGCTATTCCTTCCCTCAAAATGTATTTTAAAAACCAGCCATGTTTTTCTTCAACCTCAGTCCAAGTCATTTTTCCCTCTCTCCTGGATTGCTGCCTTCTAACTGGTTTCCCTTTATTCACCCATGCTACCTTTCAGTTTATTTACAGCATAGCAGTCACTGTTAAAAAGCTACGTTAGATGATGGCACTCCTCTACTCAAAACTCTGCACTGACTCCCCATCTCCCTTACCATAAAAATCCATCTTTACAATGGCCCCAGGTGGTCCCATCTCCCAGCTTCATTTCCACTGCTCTCTCCTTTGCTCACTCTTAATTTCAGCCACAGTGGCCTTTCTGATGCTTCTCAAACATGTCAGATACTCTTCCTTCTCAGATCTTTCACCGATTATCTCCTCTTCCTAGAAAGCTCTTCCCCAAATTATCCACATGCCTTAATCCCTCATCTCCTTGAAGTCTCTGCTCAACTGTTAACTCCTCAGTGAGGCCTCCCTCACCATTACCCACTACCATCTCCCTCCACCGATTCTCCTTCATATATAGCATATAATTTTATTTATTTTCTCTAACAGCTTTATTGGGATAATTTGCACACTATACGGGCTTCCCTTGTAGCTCAGTCGGTAAAGAATCTGCCTGCAGTGCAGGAGACCAGGGTTTGATCCCTGGGTTGGGAAGATCCCCTGGAGAAGGAAATGGCAACCCCCTCCAGGATTCTTGCCAGAGAATCCCATGGACAGACGAGCCTGGTAGGCTACAGTCCATGAGGTTGCAAGAGTCGGACACAACTTAGCAACTAAAGAGAGAGAAAGCACACTACACAATTCACCCATTTAAAGTGTACAAGTCAATGGTTTCCAGTATATTTAGAGTTGTGCAACCATGACGAAAACAGTTTTAGAACAGTTTTGTCACTATAAAAAGAAACCCCACACCCATTAGTGAGTTACTCTCTATTTCCCTCCCAATCACCCTGACCCAAGGTAACTATCAATCTACTTTTTCTCTCTATAGCTTTGTCAAGTCTAGATATTTTTACATGAATGGAATCAAATCTGGTTTCTTGTGACTGGCTTCTTTTGTGACTTAGAATGTTTTTGAGTTACATCTGAGTTGACACAAAATAATCTAATTAAATAGCTTTAGAAGATATAATTTAAATTATATAATTCATATAATTTCATATCATAAAAATTGCCCACTGTAAGTTTACAATTCAGTAAGGTTTGGTAAATATATACAGTTGTGCAAAAACCGCCACAATCCAGTTTTATAACACTTCATCACCTAAAAAGTTTCTTCATGCCATTCTGGAATCAATTCTCATTCCCCTTTCAAGCACCAGGCAACCAATGATCTGCTTTGTGTTACTATATTTTTACCTTAGACATTCTACATGAATAGAATAATATAATATGTAGTCTACTCAAATATGTAGTCTACCATATTCTTCTACCTAGTATAATATTTTGAGATTCATCCATGTTGTGAATGTGTAAGTAGTCTGTTCCTTTTTATTGCTGAGTAGTATTCCACTGTATGGATATACCTGATGTACATCTAGCCTGATCCCAGTTTTTGGCTATTATGAGTAATAGAATATATTTCCTTCTATTAGAACATAAACGCCATGAGTCCAGGGATATTTGCAAATTTCATTCACTACTATATTCCTAGTTCCTAGTATAAAAGAAGTACTCCATAACTATGTATTGAATGATGATTTCATCATAAAGATGTCAATTCTCACCTAATTAATCTATATACTGCGAAGAAAATCCTAACAAGATTTTCCAAGGAGCCTGACAAGCTGATTCTGAAACATATTTGGAAGAACAAAGGAAAAATAGCTAAAACAGCATTATAAAATGTAAAAGGACTTATTGTATACAATATTATGAATTACTGGAAAGCTAAAATAGTTAAAACAGTTTTGTCTGATGCAAGGATAAAGGAAGAAAAAAGCAGAATTCAGACACAGATTTAAATTAGAATTTAGACATACACAGAAAAAATGATGAGAAGACATGACATTAAAGCAAAATGGAGGAAAAGAGAACTGATTAGTAAATGATGCTGGATGTACCCATACGGCAAAAAGAAAAAAATTATAACATCTCTAAACATACCAAACAGAAAAATAAATTTCAAGTATACTGCAAACCTAAGATGAAAAACAAAACTTTAAAATATGCAGAAGAAAAATAAAGATCTCAGTGTAGGAAACAATTTCTTAAAAAAAGATAAACCATTTTAAAATGACATATTTATTTTTTCATCAATGTGCCAGACTTTATGTTTAATGATAAAGGATACAGAGATTTTTAAAAATACAATGGGAAATCTTTGTACCTTCTGCTCTTCTGTGGACCTAAAGCTCAGTAAAAAATAAAGTCTATTTAAAAAAAAATACAAGGGAGATTTGGGAGACAAATGAAAGCAACCTTGCCATTCTCATTACTTATCAGGAAACACGGCACCCAGGATGGCCTAATTTACAAATCCTCTGGCAACTGGGGTTCCTCATCTGAACCAGAGAAAATCATTTGAGTGACCATTTTCCTAATTCTCAGAAGAATGGTAAATTAATACTTCCACTGCAGATGCACAGGAGAGAGGTTAATTCATTATATATAAAGAATTCCACAAGGAATTAGGACTTGATGCTCTCCAGGAACCACAGGTGAGAATGAAGAATGGACTGATAACTCTAAGGCATGTGTCTGTGGGAGCTGGGCAGAGATCTTGAACAGGGTGAAGTAAAACTGTGAACGCAAATTTCTAAAAGTAACAGTAATTTTAAATAACATACTATCCAAAGAACACAATGATCATTCATCAGAATAAGAATCTAAGAACAACAGAGGAAACACTTATCAAAAAAAGGTCTCTGAATTATGGTTAGATAAGTCGCTGAACAATGCTTTTAACAATGCTTTTTATCCTATATTTTCTCAATCAACCAATTAATTTAAAAGTGCAACTACTATCATGCTGCTTTCCTTTAAAAAAAATCCCCTTAAAATAGCCAACACAATGGACAATCATGAAAGACTCTTCTTGGGCTAACATTACATGAGTCTAGGTGATTGCAGATTCACAATGGTAAGCTCCACTAGTATTTATCATAAATTTACCAGCATGTCTAAATTTTCCTCATGCCTAAATTTTTAACCGTGCTTACACTGTTAACAGATCCATACTCAAAATGGACATACATTGGCTCTTAACAAACACATGGTAGTTTAACTGTCCCTCCCCTGATTCATAATTTTTATTTGCCTTTGCTTTTTCCTATTTCAAATGTCCAACTGTCTTTAAGAAAAGAACAAAACAACAATTCACTGCAAGGAAGATTTCAAAAATTTATGTTAGTTTCCTACTGTATAGTACAGGAAACTCTACTCAATGCTCTGTGGTGACCTAAATGGGAAGAAAGTTCAAAAAAGAGATGTATGTATGGGGGCTGTGTGCTTAGTCACTCAGTCGTGTCCGACTCTTACACTACGGACAGTAGCCTGCCAGGCTCCTCTGTCCACGGGGATTCTCGAAGCAAGAATACTGTGGGGGGTTGCCATGCCCTCCTCCAGGGGATCTTCCCAACCCAGGAATCAAACCCAGGTCTCCCACATTGCAGGTGGATTCTTTATCGTCTGAGCCGCCAGGGAAGCCCAACATATGTGTACATTTAGCTGATTCACTCTGTTGTACAGCAGAAAATAACACAACATTGTAAAGCAACTACACTCCAACACAAATTAATTTTTAAAATATGATGGTTCCCTCTTATCTATAGCATAAAGTAAAACAGGTGACAGGATACCTTAGAACCTTCATTTCTGGTCCTCATACTCACCTGTGCCCCATCCTCAACAGACCTTTTTTCTTCAATAGACAATGTACTTCAAATGCCCTGTGCTTTTCCCATACCATCTGCTCTGTCTTAAATGCCCTTCCACACCATTCCTATCTGGAAGCTCACTTTTCATTCTTCAAGACCCAGCCAAATTTAATATGACCCACCTTGAGTTTCCTTTACCTGTACTCTTACGGCAGTTAGTACCTAACCTCTATTATCATACTTACTACAGTGTATTATATGTGTGTGTTAGTTGCTCATTTGTGCCCGACTCTCTGTGACCCCATGGACTATAGCCCATGAAGCTCCTCTGTCCAAAGAATTCTCCAGGCAAGAATACTAGAATAGGTAGCCATTCCCTTCTCCAGGGGATCTTCCTGACTTAGGGACCAAACTTGATCTCCTGCATCGCAGGCAGATTATTGACCATCTGAGTCACCAGAGAAACACAGTGTAAAAAACAATGTACTACAGTTACCTTTAAATAATAAACTCCTGATAGACAGCCAATGCTTCATCTTTCTTAGAGGTTCCACAATCTAATACAATGTCTTGCACATTCCAGGCAATTAATCAGGCAATGATTTGTAACTATCACAAGGATTCTACTATCTGGGAGAAACTACTGGGGAATGAGCCTGAAGCTGACAGAAACAACTTCATGTTCTTTCAACATACTATAGAAAGCTTCACTCTATATTTAAACTATAGCAAAATATTAAAACTAGCCTCTAACTGACCTGCAGCAAATGCATTTTGTTAAATTAAAACAGGATCTAAATTTCTATACTGATTCAACATTTGTATAGAATGTAGACCAAGAATGATTTGACATTTTAAATTTCCATTATATGGAAATAATCTTTACTGCTTTAGCATGTCACTGTGGCATATATCTTTCCTTTGTTTTTTTTAACAGTATATTATATACTAATACTCTTTAGGAAGACATAATAACAGCTTCACTTTAACCCAGTACCTTGAAAAACTACAGTGGCTTGAAAAATTCTTGTAATTACAAAATATTTTGAAAGCACGCCATCTGCAGATCTGAAGTGATTTTTATATTTGGGAATATAATCCATTGTCAATACTATGTTATAAAATTATTATATGGTTTATATATAACAATATGCTGACCCAAAAGGCATTTTTAAAGAAATGCTTAACAGGAATAAGGAAAAATATGTTATTATTCCCATTTTCAAAAATTCTATTCTAATTTCCTACCCTCCCCCCAACCCCCCCTAAAAAATCTTAGACTTCGCATCTCTAATAATAATATCTAGTCTTTATAAATATATGTAATTTTGATGTCTCTACTTTCATTCTAAATCCAATTAAGAAAAATGAAATTTGCCTTAAAAGGGTCACGCAATATAAGAAAATGACTAAGATAAAATGCTAATTTTTAAAAGTTGAATACAAAGGCATATACAGTATGACTGCAAATAAATATAAAGCCATGCATATATACTCAGAAAATATAGCAAAATGTTAACCATGACTCTCCCTGAAATGTGTAATTGTAGAGTTTCTTTTTATACCTTTCTTTAGTTTACAAGATTAACATGGACTCATATTACTTTTATAATCAGAAAATGTCAAGTCTGCAGTTTTTAAGTATCACATATCATATGGTTTCATACCAATATAAAAATATTCTGATGCAAGTAAATTTTTAATGTAAGAATTACCAATAGTAGGATCAATGCTGGTTTCCTTTAATAAAATGAACCAGATCTCAAAACTTGTATTTTTTAGTGAGTCACACTTTAAACACATCCCTAGAAGATAGGTTTATGTAAGAGGAAAGGGAATAAACAAATCAATATAACATTTCCTCACTCTTGCCCTTTCTCTTTCGAAGAGCAAACATATTCCCTCAAATTTCCCAACCTCACTTTTATGCTACAGTAAAAATCCACATGGTAACACAAAAGTATGGGCCTTGAGGGAAAGGTTATTGAAAAAATACCTCACATTGGTGACATTTTAAGCTGGATAGAGGTCCATATTCAAATTAATGCCTCTCCATGTCTATTTTAAATATGAAAAAAGATCTTCTCTAAAAAAATTCCAACACTAATCCACACACACAAAGGTCTTCTTTTTCAGTAAGCAAACTTAAAATTATTAAACTGCATAGAAGCAAAATGAACAGATTGCAAACATAAACACTAGGAAGAAAAAGAATTAAATTTCACTACAAAATTACTTGGTAAGGCTGCCACCACTGTAATGTAATTTTTACAACAATTTCAATATCCATATCTACTTGGCTATTTTATTTTGGCACAGAATGGTTTATCCTGAGACTAAGTGAAGTCAACAGATGTACATCTCTCTCCCTGCCCACCCTTGACTAGGACAGTGGCAGGTTCTCTCAGCAAACACCATCTTCCACTAAACTAGAATAATTTTCTCTTAATCTGAAGGTAGCCCTTTGGAGAAATCCTCTCCTGAATTAAGGTACAACATCAGTTACTATCAAATGCCAGCTCATCAAAGAAGTGACTAAAGAAGCTTGTAGATGTCTTCCTAGTTATGCTCTATTTTCCATGATCGTGCTCTACTTGCTCACCTGTGCCATCAACAGCAAAAGAAAAGAGGGTAGCAGCAATTAGGAAATGGCAAGGATAAAGTGAACAAGACTACTGTAATGCACGGCCACGGTTTGCTTTAGAAAAATACCAAAGCAAGCCACATCCAAGGTTCTTTATCCAGGAGTGAAAGGATCCTTGATCTGCAATCTTGGCTTTATTTAAAACTAAATTTCAAGGAAAATATCCTATTTTCTAGAAATCACACACGACAAAGAAAATGATAAACTTGTCCCCATCCCTCCATATCCTCTGAAGTGCTACGGAGGGTAGTGGAAATAAAATTTAAACAAATATATAAAAGCTCTCAGCTATATTCAAGAATAATTCATTTTAGCAACCCAAATCGGCTATACAACCAAAGAAGTAAATCTATAAAACATGAATACATTTAGATCTATTTCGTATAAATACAGAGTAAAAAATACACAAAAAGGATACTAATTTATAAATAAAACACTTACTTAAAAAAAAACCAAAGCATACATACAGTATATCTATACTTGAAAAGTTACTATAGAGAATAAAGGAATTTGAAGTATTTTGGTAATCTTACAGAAAATGCTATTTAATTGATTAAATAACTCTACAGACTCATCCAGAACTAAAAATAATCAGGTACATTCATTATGTTGGCCTAATTCTCAAAATAGAAATTACAGGAATATCCTTAACATATAAAAGTATCAACTATAAAGCAAGATATGTTTTAAGCCAAAGACCAGAAAGGGAACCTATTAAACTAGGGTAGATGTTAGAAAACCTCACTAATAGCCTGCTTTTATTTCTCAATCATATGCTTCTCAGCATGTTCTAAGAGCACTATCGCCAAGAAAAGAATGTTGAGCTCATGTATCTAATTTTATTTTCACCCAAAATAAATCATCTTTCTTCATCTAGGGGGAAAAAAATGGGCAATTACTATAAGCTACTAAATCTTTGTTGATGAAGTTTAAATAACTGTGAGCTTCTCTCTCATGAAGGTAGTATGAACAATATGGAAAAGTCTGACTCTTCACGATACCAACTGTGCTCCCAATCCTTTCTGCCTGCGGTTTTTGGGTGTCTCTTGTCCCATTTTTAATTTCATGCACAAAATGGAAGCTTATTCATTTCTACTGTCAATAGCTTCCTTAAATTTACCTCCATCTAAGAATATATTACCATCTACACTATAAGATATGATCCAAGGTACAATTTTTAAGCTTAGGGAGCTCACAATATAGGCTGTAAGATATTGAAATCTATATACATACACATTAAATGAGTATAATAAGATAACATACTGGTATGCCATGTAAGTGTACACACATTCCTCTGGAAGTTCCAATGCAAGAAAGATAAGCAAACTGAAGGGACAGAGAAGGGAAAATTTAGAGAAGTGATGAGTCTCAGTTGGATTTTAAGACATGGGTGGAATTCACATAAATAGGAAGATAGGGAACATTCTAGATTGCAGTAACAAAAGTTATAAGAGTGGGAATAACAAAGAGCAAGTGTATGCCACACAGTTCAGAAGCAAGCAATCAAAAAATAAGTAGTACAAGAGGATGGCCTATAATATTTTTTTTCTACTTCCAATATACCCATGAGGATGACATTCTCCCACCACTAACAGTGGCAGTGGGCAGCAGTAAAGATTTTCACATATGAGAGTCATAATTACTAAAACTGGTTTGGGTAGAAAGCAAGGAGGAGGATGGAGTAAGCACTTAGACCTGACTTAAAAATTTCAGATGTTAGATAACAGGGGCGGCAGTAGTTCGAAAGAAAAACAGACAGGAAAATTCAAAACTTGAAGTCAATTTTTTTCAGCAAGGTGAGACTCATTTTAGATATATTGGATATGAAATGATAAACCTCAAAATGCCTCATTGGAGACGTGAGACTTCCACTCTAGAGAGTTGAGGGCTTGACAGATATTTGGGAATCATCAGTATATGGTATGTGGATGACAAAGGGTAGGGAAAAGGGAGGAAAGAGGGGATCAGATTGTGTCCATCAGTCCTGGGCAAAGCAACAGAAGCAAAAGGTCAAAGAAGGAGGGCTACGAATATTTAGGAGAATGCAACCCAAGAAATCAGTAACCAATGCAGGAAGGACCCATGGATTTGGCCTTAAGATCTTGGTCCTGGGGAGATAAATTAAGCACAAAGGTATGGGTGAACAGGAAATTAAGCAAGATTACTGAAAAGCTAGGAAGGGGGAAAGGGTCACATAAAGCAACAAAAATAGAGAAAAATAGGCTGGCAGTTACAGTGACAGCAACAGGGGGGGAAAAAAAATTGATTAGTCCTATATGCAGATAGGGCTTCCCAGGTGGTGCTAATGATAAATGTAGGAGACACAAGAGACATAAATTAGACCCCTGGGTCAGGAAGAGCCCCTGGAGGAGGGAATGGCAAACATCCAGTACTCCTGCCTAGAATCCCACGGACAGAGGAGCCTTGCAGGCTACAATTCACAGGGTCGCAAAGAGTCGAACACACTGAAGCAACTTCGTGCATGTGCGTACATGCACACAAACACACACACATACATGCAGTCTGATATGAAAATAAAAGTCAGAGAAGGGCATGATGATGAAGGGAGAGTAACAAAGAGATGGCAGTAAGATATAGAATAATATTACCAATTAGAACATCTACTGAACTCTAACCCTGTGCCTATTACTCTGAGGCACTTTACCAACAATATAACAGCAAACTCTGCTATCTCATGTTACAGAAGTGAAAACTAATGTGCAGAGTGGTTACATTTCTTCCTTAGGATCTCAATCTTCAGAAGAGCCAGAATTAGGAACTGAATTCAAGGTTCTCTGATACCAAGTTGTTCCTATAAGCTTCTATGCAAAATTGAAGAAAGTAGACATGAGGGTGAATTCCTAAATATTTGTTGACTACCTTGAAGGACAGTTTTGTTTTGTTTTGTTTTGTTTTAGATTCTGTGTTATTACTGTCCAAATACATGAAGTTCTGATGAAATAAAATCATACAGTACAGATAAAAACAGGCTATGAGAGCCAAGTCGTTTTAGGGCAAAATGGCAGATCATTCAACAGTTTTTTTTTGTTTTTGTTGTTTTTTTAGGAATTAGAAATGTTTAAAAATAGATATGGTGGTTTCTGAAAAAGAAAGAAAAAGAGAAGCGAAAAAGAAAGGAAAAAAAAAAGAAAAGAAGAACGGGAGGGCAGGAGAAGAAAAGAAAGAAACCACTGAGGAAATGTTGCTAGCTTACAAGAAAATCTGACTTAGAAAGAAGCGACAAATGCTAAAAAATGCGTAGACTTTGTGCTGGTTAATGCAATGCTAAACAACAGAATATACAGGCCTCATAATACTTCTGTAATGTGTACATATAATGCCTCTAGCACTTCTGGAAAATATGCAGACACTAATTAAAGGTCATTCTAGATAAAAATACATATTTCTTTAAAGGGGTGGGGATGGTGGGAAGGGGAGTGTGATCTCAGAACACATCCTCACAGATGCACAAAGATGAAACTATGTTTTTTTGGATAATTCTAGTGAATGTGGCAGCAAAAATTTGTTGCAAGAATGTTGGCTGGTTTTCACAAAGTTTGTTTGTTTTTTACAAATGGAGCTATAAGGTTATATTTGAAGAAAATTTTTAATAAAATTGTGCATATGCAGTTTAAGGTAGGAAAGAATGTGGGTCTAACTTCTTCCTGTAACAACAAGAAACTCAAACCATAAATATTTGAGATAGAACAGCCTTTTACAGTTTCGCCCCCTTGCATCATTTTGGATCTAATTTCTCCACAGAACTTGACAAACTAACAGTGTACCTCATATGAGTGAACAGTGATCATCTCATGACATAAAATACAAAGTTAATTGTTCATTTGTTCTTCAAAAAAAAAATCGTGAACTGTGAATTCTCAAGATGGTAATGTATCAGAACACAGACAGGAAACAAACATGGACAAAATTAATTATGTAGCAGACCTTCTAATTTACTTGAATTAGAAAGACTATATAAATGCTAAAAAAAAAAAAAAAATAGTCTTTTGGCACTTTGATCAAATCACTGACAGGAGTTACCCCATGTCTGAGGTCAGGGGCAGAAGCCAGGAGGACCCCATGCTCCAGCAGCAGCGGCCAAGAGGAGTTACCCCACATCCAAGGTCAGGGGCAACGGCCGAGGATGCCAGGCTGCGACGGCACAGGAACGCCCCAGAGGAGCTATTCCACGTGCAAGGTCAGGAAGGGCGGCGGTGAGGAGATACCCCTCGTCCAAGGTAAGGAGCAGCAGCAGCGCTTTGCTGGAGCAGCCGTGAAGAGATACCCCACGCCAAGGTAAGAGAAACCCAAGTAAGACGGTAGGTGTTCCAAGAGGGCATCAGAGGGCAGACACACTGAAACCATAATCACAGAAAACTAGCCAATCTAATCACACTAGGACCACAGCCTTGTCTAACTCAATGAAACTAAGCCATGCCCATGGGGCCACCCAAGACGGGCGGGTCATAGTGGAGAGGTCTGACAGAATGTGGTCCACTGGAGAAGGGAACAGCAAACCACTTCAGTATTCTTCCCTTGAGAACCCCATGAACGGTATGAAAAGGCAAAATGATAGGATACTGAAAGAGAACTCCCCAGGTCAGAAGGTGCCCAATATGCTACTGTTGATCAGTGGAGAAATAACTCCAGAAAGAATGAAGGGATGGAGCCAAAGAAAAAACAATACCCAGTTGTGGATGTGACTGGTGATAGAAGCAAGTTTTGATGCTGTAAAGAGCAATATTACATAGGAACCTGGAATGTCAGGTCCATGAATCAAGGCAAATTGAAGTGGTCAAACAAGAGATGGCAAGAGTGAACGTCAACATTCTAGGAAACAGCGAACTAAAGTGGACTGGAATAGAATGGGTGAATTTAACTCAGATGACTATTATATCTACTACTGCAGATAGGAATCACTTAGAGGAAATGGAGTAGCCATAGTGGTCAACGAGAGAGTCCAAAATGCAGTACTTGGATGCAATCTCAAAACGACAGAATGATCTCTGTTCATTTCCAAGGCAAACCATTCAATATCACAGTAATCCAGGTCTATGCCCCAACCAGTAACGCTGAAGAAGCTGAACGGTTCTAAGAAGACCTACAAGACCTTTTAGAACTAACACCAAAAAAACATGTCATTTTCACTATAGGGGACTGGAATGCAAAAGTAGGAAGTCAAGAAACACCTGGAGTAACAGGCAAATGTGGTCTTGGAATGCGGAATGAAGCAGGGCAAAGACTAATAGAGGTTTGCGAAGAAAATGCGCTGGTCATAGCAAACACCCTCCTCGAACAACACAAGAGAAGACTCTACACATGGAAATCACCAGATGGTCAACACTGAAATCAGATGGAGAAACTCTATACAGTCAAAAAAAAACAAGACCAGCAGCTGATTGTGGCTCAGATCATGAACTTCTTATTGCCAAATTCAGACTTAAATTGAAGAAAGCAGGGAAAACCACTAGACCATTCAGGTATGACCTAAATCAAATCCCTTATGATTATACAGTGGAAGTGAGAAATAGATTTAAGGGCCTAGATCTGATAGATAGAGTGCCTGATGAACTATGGATTGAGGTTTGTGACACTGTACAGGAGACAGGGATCAAGACCATCCCCATAGAAAAGAAATGCAAAAAAGCAAAATGGCTGTCTGGAGGAGGCCTTACAAATAGCTGTGAAAAGAAGAGAAGCAAAAAGCAAAGGAGAAAAGGAAAGATATAAGCATCTGAATGCAGAGTTCCAAAGAATAGCAAGAAGAGATAAGAAAGCCTTCTTCAGCGATCAATGCAGAGAAATAGAGGAAAACAATAGAATGGGACAGGCTAGAGATCTCTTCAAGAAAATTAGAGATACCAAGGGAACATTTCACGCAAAGATGGGCTCAATAAAGGACAGAAATGGTATGGACCTAACAGAAGCAGAAGATATTAAGAAGAGGTGGCAAGAATACACAGAAGAACTGTACAAAAAAAGATCTTCAAGACCAAGATAATCACGATGGTGTAATCACTCACCTAGAGCCAGACATCCTGGAATGTGAAGTCAAGTGGGCCTTAGAAAGCATCACTACGAACAAAGGTAGTGGAGGTGCTGGAATTCCAGTTGAGCTGTTTCAAATCCTGAAAGATGATGCTGTGAAAGTGCTGCACTCAATATGCCAGCAAATTTGGAAAACAAAGGTCAGTTTTCTTTCCAGTCCCAAAGAAAGGCAATGCCAAAGAATGCTCAAACTACCGCACAACTGCATTCATCTCACACGCTAGTAAAGTAATGCTCAAAATTCTCCAAGCCAGGCTTCAGCAATACATGAACCATGAACTTCCAGATGTTCAAGCTGGTTTTAGAACTGCAGAGGAACCAGAGATCAAATTGCCAACATCTGCTGGATCATTTAAAAACCAAGAGAGTTCCAGAAAAACATCTATTTCTGCTTTATTGACTATGCCAAAGCCTTTGACTGTGTGGATCACAATAAACCGTGGAAAATTCTGAAAGAGATGGGAATTCCAGACCAGCTGATCTGCCTCTTGAGAAACCTATATGCAGGTCAGGAAGCAACAGTTAGAACTGGACAAGGAACAACAGAGACTGGTTCCAAATAGCAAAAGGAGTACGTCAAAAGGCTATATATTGTCACCCTGCTTATTTAACTTATATGCACAGTACATCATGAGAAATGCTGGGCTGGAAGAAGCATATGCTGAAATCAAGATTGCTCGGAGAAATATCAATAACCTCAGATATGAAGATGACACCACCCTTATGGCAGAAAGTGAAGAACTAAAGAGCCTCTTGATGAAAGTGAAAGAGGAGAGTGAAACAGTTGGCTTAAAGCTCAACATTCAGAAAACAAAGGTCATGGCATCTGGTCCCATCACTTCATGGGAAATAGATGGGGAAACAGTGGAAACAGTGTCAGACTTCATTTTGGGGGGCTCCAAAATCACTGCAGATGGTGATTGCAGCCATGAAAGTAAAAGATGCTTACTCCTTGGAAGAAAAGTTATGACCAACCTAGGTAGCATATTAAAAAGCAGAGACATTACTTTGCCAACAAAGGTCCGTCTAGTCAAGGCTATGGTTTTTCCAGTAGTCGTGTATGGATGTGAGAGTTGGACTGTGAAGAAAGCTGAGCACCAAAGAATTGATGCTTTTGAACTGTGGTGTTGGAGAAGACTCTTGAGAGTCCCTTGGACTGCAAGGAGATCCAACCAGTCCATTCTGAAGGAGATCAGTCCTGGATTTCTTTGGAAGGAATGATGCTAAAGCTGAAACTCCAGTACTTTGGCCACCTCATGCGAAGAGTTGACTCACTGGAAAAGACTCTGATGCTGGGAGGGATAGGGGGAAGGAGGCGAAGGGGACGACAGAGGATGAGATGGCTGGATGGCTTCACTGACTCGATGGACGTGAACTTCGGGAGATGGTGACCGACAGGGAGGCCTGGCGTGCTGCGATTCATGGGGTCGCAAAGAGTCAGACACAACTGAGCGACTGAACTGAACTGAAAGAGGCTTTGAAAGTCTGGTTTCTGTACTTGAGATATGAGCTCATATTATCATAATCAATAACTTTATAAATATAGAGAACAGCTAGAATATGCAGAAAAGCCATATTTGATTAAGGCAGAAAGACATTTATTGATGAGTCAAAATTCTCTTACTTCTCCCTTGATGCCTTCATTTTGGTATTTTTCATTAGCACCTACCTTAGAAAGTGGGGTCAGAAGGAAGCAGAGAAGCTATAGTAAACTGCCTTTTGTCAGAGAAATTAGAAAATAAATACTAAAAGTTCAAGTTAGTTACAGATTTTAATTATTCATGTTATTCCTAGTCTATTCATGTTATGCCTCATTACCAATGGCTAATTCAGAGTGAACTCAATAGGTAATACAATATACTTATTAACACTTTCAGGTAAGTGGTCTTGCTTCAGAAAATCAAAAATAATCACTAAAATGAAAGTTTTAATTACTTGTAGATGTCAATTATCCATGTCATTCTTCGTCTAGTATCTCATTACCAAGAACAAGACAAAAATACCTGTACTGACATGGAATGAGTAATGAATCTAGCAATGCAAAGCTTTAATCCTATGTTTTTTTTTTCAGTGAACCTGCGTGTTCAACCATTACAACCTGCCCTATACTCTCCATGCTCTACATGCTCTAAAATACCTTTTATTTACAGCACCTTATGCAAAAAAAAAAAAAAAAAAGTCAACTATTTAGACTCTCTCAGCCAAGACTTTCTCAGACATTTTGGATTCAGCAAACTTGAAGGTTTAACATGTACCTTACCATCAACACTAAGTAAAAGAAGGACTAGCATATAACAAAGAAATGTTGACTGACAACAAAACTTCTATAAATATAAGAAATCAAATATTTAAGGATAGCTGATTTAGCTTGAAAAGAGCAGTGTAAATTTTAGTGTTCTCCCAAAGCAGCTATTTAAAATTCACAATCTCAAAAGATGCAGTAGTGAAAAACCATAGATAGATGTATACACACACACACACAAACAGTGTCTACTGAAAAAACCTTGGTACTGTGAAACATATCTGGCTAAATTTAGAAGTTGTCCAATATTATATCAGTAACTACATCTACCTCTTCAGATTGAGAAAACTTTTGTAGATCATTTTATCTTCCATTCTTAAAATATTTTGAGCAGTAACTGCTTAAAGTCTACGACTCTTACATTTTTTAAGCTCAAAAATTGCACAAAAATCAAGTAATTGAGGATATCATTCCATATTTCACTATCACAAAGAGAAAGATATTAGTGACAATCTGTCAATTCTGTATCACCTTTAGGAAAACTCCAGTATATATAAGTACAGTAATAGAATCAACTTCTAACAAGAAGTCTCCTGATCTGGCTTCTTCAACCCCTCAGTAAATCATTCTCCCCACCCTAGCATGGTCCACCTGCCACAGCATCTCTGGTCAATGTGCCACATCCAAACAAAATAATGGATCTAACAGTTTTAGAGCTTCTGCCCATTTAAAACTATCAAGACAAGGAAACCCAATATATGACTGTTGAGGTTAAGAAATGTCCATGCATGAGCTGTTACTGGCAACTGCTACCAGTGCTTCTACATCCAACATCCTGTGTGTGCTGGTACAGCATTTAAGAAACGATGTCCCAATAACATGGCTATTGCTTATGGCTCCAAATGCAACACTGCCCAATTTTCTATATTTTAACATTTGAAATACCTCTTTTGTGTCATTCCCAATCAGAAAATGAGGTCTTTTTGTCTTTTCTATTTGTAAAATGAAGCTACTTAACACAGCACTTAGTCAAAATGAATTAAATCTCTTTAAGCCAAAGTTTAAGATATCCTGGCTACTAAGCAACTTATAAAATGCTATTTTGAATTGTTCCCTATCATTTCCCACCCTATTAGTATTGAGACAGTCCTTTAAAACATTAGGTCTCCTAGCTAACAAAATCTTACACCCATGAAAAACCAATTTGCGTTTTCATGATGATGATGATGCTCTCATTCATTCAGTTTTACTGGTGCAATAATATTTATATCACAAGTCATTCAAACTTACCTCTAAGGCTATAATATGCAGATAAATATCATCTTAAAAATACTTTTAAAATGAGAAATTTATGCTGAAAAATACTGCTTTATCATTGTAGTGTAATCTTTGCAGGCCAGAGTGAGGAGAAAAATAATAATTTCATTAAAGATAAAGATTCATATCACATAAATAACAGGGATTCTCTTTACCTACTCACCAATACCATAACCATCACATTGTAAATGCCCCTCTACATTTAAAATGAATCCTACTAAATCAGAAATGGAATACTGAATTTGACAGTTCACATACCTGAACCTCGCTTGTTCTCTGTTTAACAGCATCTTCTTTCTCCTTAAGGTCCTGTTCCACATTATTCTTTTCCCTAGAAGACCAGCAAACAATGCAAGAATATTTGAGAACATCAGCTACAGCCGGTATGGTTATCCATCCTCCTAATCCTGAATCGCTTTTTAAATACATGGTGAAACATTCAATTTTTAAATGAAGGGCAGCTTTTTCTACCCTCTTTTAATTATTTATGGAATAGAAATCAATATAAGCTCTATTAGTAAAAAAAAAAAAATCGCTTTCTCACTAAAATGTGGTGAAAAGAGAATAGATTAAAAAAGGAAGAGGAGAAAAATAATCAATGAAACACTCAGGTTTCACTGATCTCACTGTTGCTATGGAAATGCTGTCCAATGAAAATTACTGGTGAAAAACAAGGAGGGGTTGCATCAGCTCTGTGAGCTTAACCCTTAAATACCACTGTTAAAATGAAAATGGCTAAGAGAAACAGTCAACAATATTAAGGAAAAGGACATTACTGAAGTGCTAATTTCCTCTTAAATCCCTTAAATCCCAATTTTAGAATGAAACAACAGACACAATAGAAAAGACTACCAATACACAGGTCATCTGATCTATTCAATACTACATCTGCTCAAAAGCTATTTTAGGACCACCTTTCAATACCAATTGATCAAATATATTAGGTAACGTGCACTGAGTGAAAAAAAGAGTCACCTTAGCATTTATTTCTTTCTACTCTTCAGGTCATATATGTTAGGATCCACATTTACACTGAAATATCATTTTCTAAATTCTTATATGCTTCCATCAAAACTGGATTCCTAATAAGGGACTCTTAAGCAATCTTAGATTTGGAATTACAAAACAGAGGTGTTTTTTTTGAAGTAAAAAATTTAAATGCCTGGTTGTACTGAAATCTCTCCCCTCCCCACTGCTCCCTTCACTTTCTTTTTCCACAAAATGAGATGAAAGAGCCACAGAGTTCTGCAAGAATAAACTTTTGGGGTGAGGGGAAGGTAATGAGGGCCAACAAGAAGAAGGATGCCACTCAAGAAGTCCTTCAGATTAGTACCACAGAGTTATTTCTTAGAGCTTCATGACTGTATTTCAGTTTCATCTTAAGACATAACCCAAACAGAAGTTCAGGCTCCGTTAAGCTGAGGCATAAAATAAAGTGAGAAAATTCTATCACAGGAGATACTTAAGGGACAAGTACATGCCACTTTTAAATTTCTCACCAATGTAGATAAAAATCAACTGTTTTGGATACATAGGTGCAATGCTCTTAAGATTTGCAGGAAGGGAAAAAAGTACAATAATAAAGCTATTTGTGTAAAGTTGATTTTAAATACTAAAGATGACTAAGGAGCTCACTGTTTGTCAGATGGGTCAAAATATGAGTCAAGATGTAGTAGAGGTTTTAAACATTCTCTTATCATACGAATCACTGTGGCAGCCCATTACTTCCATACCTCAAACTACTTATTAAGCAAAGGTCAACCCTCACTTCCAATCCTTAAAAAATTAGGTAAAATAGAGGAAAAAAAAAACAAAAACCCACAGGTAGAAAAATCTAAATATACTCCACAAATTCTGCAAGTTCAATCTTAGAAATTTTTTCTTTCCACCATATGTGAGCAGAGGAGTGTTTCCAGTCCTGCTGCAGCATGTCAAAAATCGGTCACATGAAACACCAGCCTCCTCCCTTCATCCCAAATCCTCAGAGGCATTCCACACAAGGTCAGTATCAACTCAGTTTCTTGTTTCTGACAGTAGATAATAACAAAAACAGAAAATGCAACATAGTATCACAGACCAAACCTGCACACACTAATGTGCATGTTTGTATTCAATCCTTTCTTGCTCTGCTGTTAACTGCTGATACCGACCACGTCTGCTCAGATCAAGTGTGCATGAAGGAAAACAGGGTGCGAGAAGGCAGTGAACTGCCTTAACACAGCTAACACACAAGAATGGGAAAGCAAAAGAAGGAAGCTCACTCAGAGAAAAAGGAAAACAGATTACAAAGTACTCTCAGCTCTAACCAGCAAACAAAGTTGATGTTTGGGTAAAATAGAGGAAGAATATAAAGTAAAATCTCATGATTTGGGGTATGGGAGAGGTGGGGAGCGGTGGTGATTTCAAACACCCTGAAGACCATTCCCAACTAAATAAATATAGGAATCTTTAGGGATTAATTTCTCTTTAATCTGAGATCAATTAAATTTAACTTTCAGTCCGTATTTGTCTAGTGAAATTCTGGTCTCATAATAACTCCTTTTATTATCAAAATCAAGTAGTATAATTACTGAACAGAAAACTTTAAAAATGATAAAATGACCAGTTACAGTACTTTCTATACCAAACCTATGACTGATTCATGTTGCTGTTTGGTAGAAACCAACACTATATTATAAAGTAATTATCTTCAATTAAAACTAAATAAATTTTTAAAAATTAATGACAAACTCTATCCTAAAATGAAACTGAAAATCGAATAATTTTCTCATTAATATAGATGATAATTTCAGAGATACTAAATTGTTATTCTCTGGTATTCCACAGGCATTTAACCTCTATAATTATCTTTCTCATTTCAGTCAACTAAAAATATGTAAACACACTTTAGGTACACTAACGATGGCAGGCCATACTCCTTACATTCATCTCACTTTCAAACAACAGGTATATTTTTCTAAAGGTGACGAATAATAGTCAATACAAGAACATCCAAGCATTCTGTTTAACACTAGTAATTTAAAATTTTAATTATTTTCAAGACTCTGTGCCACAATAAAAAGATGTTTAGATACAGTTTCCTAAGGAGTCCACCAATACATGTGGATAAGACATACATATCTCAAAGACAGGTGTGTGAGCATTTTGTCACTATTCTCAGACATTGGGAAAAGCTACTGCCTTCACCTTAGCAACTTCTGGAAAAGGGAAATGATCCTACACACCCTTGATTTTAGACTAGATGGTAAAGCATCTGCCTACAATGTGGGAGACCTGGGTTCGATCCCTGGGTTGGGAAGATCTCCTGGACAAGGAAATGGCAACCCACTCCAGTACTCTTGCCTGGAAAATCCTATGGACAGAGGAGCCTGGCAGGCTACGTCCCTGAGGTCACAAAGAGTTAGACACAACTGAGTGACTTCACTCACTCACTGGCCCTATTTACTCCCAAGATTATAGCACATCTTGAAGAATCCACAAATATCAAAGCTGTAAAGAAAGGCCAGAAAAAGAGCTTCCTAGTGTTTCAAAGGTTGACTGGTTTGATTCCATGGAACCTGGAATCTGAAACCAGCAAGAAAAGCAAAATACAAGCTAAGCTTTCAGAACCTGAAGTTTATAACTGCCTAAACTTATGATCAAGTAGTCAAACATCCCGCCAAGGACTAGAGGTTTGGATTCTAATCTGGTTCTGCCATGAAATGGTTTTTCTGACTCTGATTAGGTCATACAACTATTCAGAGCTTCAGTATTATTTTTCACTCTGCAGATGCTGATATCTCTATCATATTAAGATTTGTACAGTGAAATGCACAAGATAGCATGCAATTAAGAAAAAAGTAGGCACTGAGCCTATGCTATGATTTGGTTTTACCTGTAATATTAATATTACTCAAATTTTAAATAATATACATGGAGTAATTTTTAAATGTGTTAAACAGAATTATGGGATATCAGAAAGTTTATAAAACACTGATATTGTCTAAATATTCAAAATAACTACTGTCTACTTTTAGAAATTCATTATACGGTTTTCAAAGCATAAGACTTGGAGTAAAACAGTCCAAAATTCAAATACTGGCTCCATTATAGTCATCTTTGTTAAATCACTGAAGTAACAGATACTTGTTCTAGTGGACCCTCCCTTCTTCTAGGACTCAGCAATCTTAGGAGACTGCTCCTCTCTCCCTATTATCTTTCTACCCATATAGTTCCAATCAGTTCAGTTCAGTTCAGTTCAGTCGCTCAGTCGTGTCCAACTCTTTGCGACCCCATGAATCGCAGCACGCCAGGCCTTCCTGTCCATCACCAACTCCCGGAGTTCACTGAGACTCATGACCATCGAGTTAGTGATGCCATCCAGCCATCTCATCCTCTGTCGTCCCCTTCTTCTCCTGCCCCCAATCCATCCCAGCATCAGAGTCTTTTCCAATGAGTCAACTCTTCGCATGAGGTGGCCAAAGTACTGGAGTTTCAGCTTTAGCATCAGTCCTTCCTAAGAAATCCTAGGGCTGATCTCCTTCAGAATGGACTGGATGGATCTCCTTGCAGTCCAAGGGACTCTCAAGAGTCTTCTCCAACACCACAGTTCAAAGGCATCAATTCTTTGGTGCTCAGCCTTCTTCACAGTCCAACTCTCACATCCATACATGACTACTGGAAAAACCATAGTCTTGACTAGATGGACCTTAGTCAGCAAAGTAATATCTCTGCTTTTCAATATGCTACCTAGGTCAGTCATAACTTTTCTTCCAAGGAGTAAGCATCTTTTAATTTCATGGCTGCAGTCACCATCTGCAGTGATTCTGGAGCCCCCAAAAATAAAGTCTGACACTGTTTCCACTGTTTCCCATCTATTTCCCATGAAGTGATGGGACCAGATGCCATGATCTTCATTTTCTGAATGTTGAGCTTTAAGCCAACTTTTTCCACTCTCCTCTTTTACTATCATCAAGAGGCTTTTTAGTTCCTCTTCACTTTCTGCCATAAGGGTGGTGTCATCTGCATATTTGAGGTTATTGATATTTCTCCTGGCAATCGTGATTCCAACTTGTGTTTCTTCCAGCCCAGCATTTCTCATGATGTACTCTGCATAGAAGTTAAATAAGCAGGGTGACAATATACAGCTTTGACGTCCTCCTTTCCCTATTTGGAATCAGTCTCTGCTGTTCCTTGTCCAGTTCTGTTGCTTCCTGACCTGCACACAGATTTCTCAAGAGGCAGGTTAGGCGGTGTGGTATTCTCATCTCTTTCAGAATTTTCCACAGTTTATTCTGATCCACACAGTCAAAGGCTTTGGCATAGTCTATAACTATTTCTATAAACAGAAATAGATGTTTTTCTGGAACTCTCTTGCTTTTTCCATGATCCAGCAGATGTTGGCAATTTGATCTCTGGTTCCTCTGCCTTTTCTAAATCCAACTTGAACATCTGCAAGTAAACGGTTCATGTATTGCTGAAGCCTAGCTTGGAGAATTTTGAGCATTACTTTACTAGCGTGTGAGATGAGTGCAACTGTGCAGCAGTTTGAGCATTCTTTGGCATTGCCTTTCTTTGGGATTGGAATGAACACTGACCTTTTCCAGTCCTGTGGCCACTGCTGAGTTTTCCAAATTTGCTGGCATACTGAGTGCAGCACTTTGACAGCATCATCTTTCAGGATTTGAAATAGCTCTACTGGAATTCCATCACCTCCACTAGCTTTGTTCGTAGTGATCCTTTCTAAGGCCCACTTCCAATAGAAGATACCATCTTTTTCATCTTTTTAACCTCTCTAAATAATAAATGGCCAGTGATTAGCTTCCAACTAAAACTCAACCAGTCATAGCTTCCCACCTCATAATCACAGGGATTATCTCAAGATAGGTCCCTGATCAAAGCCAAGGTAGTCACAAACTTTATCTAAGATGCTTTTATTTGGAATTAGTAGAAAACAACAACATGAATTACTTTATAGAAGCAGGATTTTGTATTCAATTGAAATTAAGTTGCTATCAAGTCCAATTAAACCATTCAGTTTGGGTGATAAAGTGCTGGAGATTCCCAGGCTGGCATAATTACTGTTGAAATACCATATGATAAATACACCACAGTGGTGACAGCTGCATAACAGTACAAATACATCTATGCCACTGGTCTGTATGCCTAAAAATGGTTTTAAAACTGTCAACTTTTTGCTATGCATATTTTACCACAATAAAAAAATTTAATAAAAAGGAAAGCACAGGGCTGAGAAAACTCTAGATAGCAGATTACTTTATCTAAGATGGAGGGTTCGGTTCAGTTCAAATCAGTCACTCAGTCATGTCCGACACTTGGCAACCCCATGAATCGCAGCACGCCAGGCCTCTGTGTCCATCACCATTTCCCGAAGTTCACTAAGACTGACGTCCATTAAGTCCGTGATGCCATCCAGCCATCTCATCCTCTGTCGTCCCCTTCTCCTCCTGCCCCTGATCCCTCCCAGCATCAGAGTCTTTTCCAATGAGTCAACTCTTCGCATGAGGTGGCCAAAGTACTGGAGTTTCAGCTTTAGCATCAGTCCTTCCTAAGAAATCCCAGGGCTGATCTCCTTCAGAATGGACTGGTTGGATCTCCTTGTGTTCCAAAGGACTCTCAAGAGTCTTCTCGAACACCACAGTTCAAAGGCATCAATTCTTCGGTGCTCAGCCTTCTTCACAGTCCAACTCTCACATCCCACATGACCACTGAGAAAACCATAGCCTTGACTAGACGGACCTTAGTTGGCAAAGTAATGTCTCTGCTTTTGAATATGCTATCTAGGTTAGGTCCATGAATCAAGGCAAATTGGGAGTGGTCAAACAGGAGATGGCAAGAGTGAACGTCGACATTCTAGGAATCAGAGCACTAAAATGGACTCAAATGGGTGAATTTAACTCAGATGACCATTATATCTACTACTGCGGGCAGGAATCCCTTTGAAGAAATGGAGTTGCCATCATGGTCAACAAGAGTCCGAAATGCAGTACTTGGATGCAATCTCAAAAACGACAGAATGATCTCTGTTGTTTCCAAGGCAAACCATTCAATATCACAGTAATCCAAGTCTATGCCCCAACCAGTAACACTGAAAAAGCTGAAGTTGAACGGTTCTATGAAGATCTACAACACCTTTTAGAACTAACACCCCAAAAAGATGTCCTTTTCATTATAAGGGACTGGAATGCAAAAGATGGAGGGTTAACGTATGGTAAATAAAGCTGGAATGGTAGATCAGGTTATGATTATAAAACAACCTCAGTACTAGGTAAAGCCACACAGATTTTTAATATAGGCAGGCAATGTGAGTCCCCAAAGATCTGAGTTGTGCTTTTTGAACTCCTGAATGGCATTATTTAACAACATAGCTCTTCTTTCTCTGCTGGTTTCTGCTTTATAGAGGAAGAGAGGAAGCAGAGGCTCTTATTGAGAAAGCTGATGACAGTTGCTAGAAAGGCAACAGAACACTCTGACTCTGCTTATCTTGGGAACTGTCAGAAGTCTTGAGCTGGATTAGAGTAACAACTGCAGACAGAAGATAAGAAAGTCTTGGCTTGTAATTCAAACCACTCGGAAAGTTAGACTCTAAGAATTCATATTTAGTTGAAAAAAACCAAAGTTTCAGAGTAAAGACATTGATTTGTACCCTAAGTTTTTAGTTTCTCTTTGCCTTAAATATATAATGACTATACGACTGTATTATTTTATTCTTTTAACAAATAGCTATTTGAGTATCTGTGCTGTATTGTGCTTAGTCGCTAGGTCGTGTCCAACTCTTTGCAACCCCATGGATTTTAGTCTTGCAGGCTCCTCTATCCATGAGGATTCTCCAGGCAAGAATACTGGGGTGGGTTACCATGCCCTCTTTCAGGGGATCTTCTCAACCCAGGGATCAAACCCAGGTTTCCCGCACTGCAGGCGGATCCTCTACTGTCTGTGCCACCAGAGAAGACCATGAAAACTGGAGTGGATAGCCTATCCCTTCTCCAGGGGATATTCCCGACCCAGGAATCAAACTGGGATCTCCTGCATTGCAGGTGGATTCTTGACCAGCTGAGCTACCAGGGAAGCCCACTGAGTATTTACTATATACCAAACAAGATTAAACTTGGCCCCCTACTTATAGTTTGTTGGGAAGACAAACATAGCTGTTAATGACAGAACTACTAAGATAATTGCTATAAAAGCTCAAGCGCATTTGATCCTATGGGAAAAAAAAACAAAATTTAGTTTTAAGAGGCTGGCTTTTAAAATGAGTTTTAGTTTTGAAAAATAAGTCCAAATATATTCATTGACAAAGACTGTTGTAAGGAAAGGCCAATTGGAGTCAGGAAAAAACAGACACTTTGGAGTGTGGCTCACATGACCACTGCCCTGTCAGTGAAAGATTTCAAAACTAAACGATGGATTTTTTTTTTTTAAAGGAGAAATGAAAGTTTATTTTGCAAAGTCCAAATAATTAATTTATTCTACTTGCCTAGCAGGATAAAATGAGATGAAAAAACTCAAAGAAAAGAAATGTAAGACTAGGACTTAATTTTCTTAAAGTTGATGAGATTATTAATTTATATTCCACCTAGAAATACTTCAGCACAATGCCTGGCACATAATAAGCGCTTAGTAAATGCCAACTATCATCTTCATCATCATCATCATCCAATTTACTAGCATAAAAGTATAAAATTTACTGGCTTTTTGGAAAGTTCTAATCAAGCATCTAATCACTTTATGGCCAAACAGATGGAGCAACAATGGAAACAGTGACAGAGTTTATTTTCTTGGGTTCCAAAATCATTGCAGATGGTGACTGAAGCCATGAAATTAAAAGACACATGCTCCTTGGAAGAAAAGCTATGACAAACCTAGACAGCAAATTAAAAAGCAGAGACATTACTTTGCCGACAAAGGTCCATCTAGTCAAGGCTACAGTTTTTCCAGTAGTCATGTATGGATGTGAGACTTAGACCATAAAGAAGGCTGAGCGCCAAAGAATTGATGCTTTTGAACTGTGGTGTTGGAGAAGACTCTTGAGAGTCCCTTGGACTGCAAGGAGATCCAACCAGTCCATCCTAAAGGAAATCAGTCCTAAATGTTCACTGGAAGGACTGATGCTGAAGCTGAAGCTCTAATACTTTGGCCACCTGATGCAAAGAACTGACTCAGTGGAAAAGACCCTGATGCTGGGAAAGACTGAAGGCAGGAGGAAAAGGGGATGACAGAGGATGAGTTGGTTGGATGGCATCACCAACTCGATGGACATGAGTTTGAGCAAGCTTCAGGAGTTTGTGATGAACAGGGAAGCCTGGCATGCTGCAGTCCATGGGGTCGCAAAGAGTCAGACACGACTAAGTGACTGAAGTGAACTAAATCAAGCATCCAGAGTGATGATAGTTAGCACTTGAATATGTTGGTATCTGAAATTTCTTGGTAGATATTTTTGTTTCCCCAAAACAAACTGAAACACATTCTATAAAATGTACTGCTCTTAAAAGACATAAATGCCTCTTAATAAGCTATCAGTTTCACAAAATAATGCAAGCAAATAAAATGCCATTTCTAGAGGAAACAATAGATGCAAAGCAGAGATGTCCAAGAGAAATATAAGCCACACATGCAATTTTAAGTGATCTAATAGCTATATATTAAAAAGTAAAAAGAAATAAGTGAAATTTATTTTAATGTTTTATTTAATCCAAGATATAAAAAAATTCACATTCTTCTTTTGAAATCTAGTATATTTTATACTAAAAGCACATCTTAATTTGGATTAGCTATATTTCAAGGGCTCAGTAGCCACATGCAGCTCGTGGCTGCTGTATTAACACAGACTCAGACTTGAGCAAGAAGGGTTCAAAAAAGAGAAGTTTCCCTAAGCAGAGGTTTTAAATGATGAGCCATGTACTCTATGTGAATACAAATTAAGGTGCCTCTCCTTATTACCAAACAAACAAACCCTACAACTTAGAGCTTCAATGACTCAATCACTAATGGACTGTTGCTGCTGCTGCTAAGTCGCTTCAGTCGTGTCTGACTCTGTGTGACCCCATAGACGGCCTCCTACCAGGCTCCCCCATCCCTGCGATTCTCCAGGCAAGAACACTGGAGTGGGTTGCCATTTCCTTCTCCAATGCATGAAAGTGAAAAGTGAAAGCGAAGTCGCTCAGTCGTGTCTGACTCGTAGCAACCTCATGGACTGCAGCCTACCAGGCTCCTCTGTCCATGGGATTTTCCAGGCAAGAGTACTGGAGTGGGGTGCCATTGCCTTCTCCAAATGGACTGTTGAGGTAGCCACAACTGAGACCTTCTAGTATCAGTACCACAGGGCCACAAACAGATCAGATTGGATTTTATAAGCAAAAGAATTCCAGATTCAATAGTATAAGCAATGCTCTCTCCAGAGCTAATGTATTCTCACAGTATTTAAACTGAACTAAACCAAAAACATAATTAAAAAAAAAATTCAAGCCACATGCAAATAGTGCCCCAAATATTTTTTAAAAATCAGCCCTATGTATGATTGAAGTAGAGATCTATATGTTTAGAGACACAGATTCTGGCTGCCCAGCTACACAGTTTGTCTCCAACTAGGGAAGCAATTGCTCATTCCATCACTCCAATCAATGTCTGCTTAGCACCTTTCAGCGAATGTTGTGCTCTAAGCACCGAGCTAGGTTTTGGGTACGATGATGATGATGATGATTACTAACAAGCTTCGAGAATTTACCATGTTCCAGGAATTGTACTAGGCATTTTACATGGTATTATTCTTATTTTCATTTTACAGATGAAGAAACAGGCACAGATAAGTAAGTAACTTGTCTAAGTCCTGACAGGAATCAAACAGGCAATCTGGTTAGAACACCCATGTTCTGAAATATATACTATATTGACTAATTAGAAATTATAAGAAACAGTTGGTATGTCACACAGAGCTCAGAGACTACTGGGGAAAGACATATAATTCAGTATCATAAGTGTTCTGAGAGAAGGATATTAAGTGTTCTCTGATCTGAAGTGGGTATCAAGAAAAATTTCTTAGAAAAGTTGTGCATTCCTCATCTGAAAAATCAGGATAAGACTGCTCACCCTTCAGTGATGTTGCAAGAATTAAATAGGAGAACTTATATAAAGCAGGCATAGCACAATGCCTAATAACTACTATTGTAATCATCTATCCTGTTTACTGGCCCGAAATCAGGATAACAAACTGGCCTGACAGGATGTAGCTTTACTTCCTGATGTTCTGGCTAAAAAGACAGAGACAGGAAGGAAGTAGAATCTGGGAGAAGACAAATAAATATTAACTCCTGCCTCAGCATAATCCAGGAGAAGGCAATGGCACCCCACTCCAGTACTCTTGCCTGGAAAATCCTATGGACACAGGAGCCTGGTAGGCTGCAGTCCATGGGGTCGCCAAGAGTCAGACATGACTGAGCGACTTCGCTTTCACCTTTCACTTTCATGCACTGGAGAAGGAAATGGCAACCCACTCCAGTGTTCTTGCCTGGAGAATCCCAGGGACGGGGGAGCCTGGTGGCCTGCCGTCTATGGGGTCGCACAGAGTCAGACACGACTGAAGTGACTTAGCGGCAGCAGCAGCAGCATAAGCCACCACCACCACACTAAGTGACTGAAACAATTTCTTGGTATGTTTCACCTTTCATTGCCAAGAACTTCTATATTTAAGCCACTTTACTTTCAGAGCAAGGGTTCTTAAAAATTGGTTCATGGATAGTTTTAAGGGTCTAGGAACTCCTGAAACAAATGCAAGACGGTGTACATGCATAAATATGTTCTTTTTTTTCTGGAGGTAGGGTCTAATAGCCTTTTTCAGATTCTCAAAGGAAATCCCTGACACAACAGATTGGCAAATAGGAAAAAAAACAGTCTATTAACCTTAATGTTCCTGTGAGAATTAAAACCCCTTTTGTCTATAAAATCTTCTTCTATAGTCTTCAAAATAAACTATTATTCAGAAGATCCTTTGCTTTATTTAATCTTTAAAGATAGTTTCTAGACTGCCATAAGCTTTTCATGAATTAAGTCTGGGAATTACTTTAATATTTATAATATTCTTTGATTTATTCAACCTGTACTGAAATTTTGCAGTGTCAGGCACTGTTTGCATTAATTTCTAGACATAACCAAATGAATAAGACACAGACCCTACCCTGAAGTAGTTCAGATTTTTCTTTTTAAAAAAAGGATATATTAAAAAAAGATCACATTAAAATGTGGTGAGTACTATCCTTAAAAGAATGAAGACTCTCTAAGTAGAAAGGAAAGAAAAACTAGCAATCAAGGTTTCAGGAAGGGTTTGACAAAGGAGATGATATTTAAGCTGGGCCTTAAAGCAGGAATAAAGTTTACAAGGTAAAGGTGTGCTTAGACAAAGGGAAACAGTAGGATCACAGGCACAGAAGAATAAAAACTGGTGGCATGCTGAACTGAGAGGTAATAAGCCCACCCACCATATGGCTAGAGAAGAGGAATGAAACTGAAATGGCAGATTAAAGCATTATGCTGACCACTGAGAGAGGGGCCAAGAGCAAACACACAATATCTGTTCTAGGAGGTTTACTGTGGAAGCAGCGAAGACAAAGAAAGAGACTTTATGCCATACTCGAAAAGTGAGATGGATCATGCTGGGGATATGGAGTCAGTAAGGGATCCCAGTTGTATTTTCTATATCAGCTGGAAGAAGGATAGTCTCAATGAATGAAGGAGAGACTCAAAGCACACAGTTTATTAGGAGGTTATAGCAGTGATCCAGATAAGAGGTAAAGGCTAATTCTAAGACAGAAAAAGCAGAAAGGACAGGACTGATTTCAATAATACTGAACAAATTATTTTCTCTATATACTTATCATATAAGCTATGTCTCTCTCTACATATATAGTATATAGTATCTACTTTATATATTTTATCTATTTTATATTTTATATGTATATATATGGGCTTCCTTGGTGGCTGAGATGGTGAGTCTGCCTGCAATGTATGAAACACAGGTTCAATCCCTGGGTCAGGAAGATTCCCTGGAAAAGGGAATGGCAACCCACTCTAGTGTTCTCGTCTGGAAATCTCATGGACGGAGGAACCTGGCAGGCTACAGTCCATGGGGTTACAAAGTCAAACATGACTGAGCAACTAATACACACACACACACACATATATATGGTGTCTATTTTATATATATACATGGTATCTATTACATACCTGGTGGCTCAGCAGTAAAGTGCTGGAAATGGTGGTTCGATCCCTGGGTTGGGAAGATCTCCTGGAGAAGGAAATAGCAACCCATTCCAGTACTTTGTCTGGAAATCTCAAGGTCAGAAGAGGCTGGCAGGCTACAGTCCATGGGATTGCAAAGAGTTGAACACAACTAAGCATCCACTCTCAGCTCAAACAGTCATATAAGCTAAGCAGTAGGGATTCACAGTGAACAAGCAAACAGTCCCTATGATTAAGAAGTGCATACTCTAGTGAGATATCCAAATAAAACAGACAATTACAATGAAGCATGGTAAATGCTATGACAAGTGTAAATTTAAAAATTATGTAAGATAAGCCCTTAAATAAGATTTGATAGGTATAGGGGTTGAGAGGTAGTCAAGAGATGGCTTTCCCTTCCAGTGGAAATGTTGTCTAAGGTAAGATCTGAAGGATGAAGAGGAGTTGATCAGGCAAAAGACAAGAGAAGGTAGGAAAGGTTTCAAGAAACATTTCAAAAATAAAAGAAGAAAAATGAGAAGATAAATCTCAGGTTTCTAGCTTGAGTTACAGGAAGTGGTGATGTCACTGAGAAAGGAAAACAGACTAGGATAGTGGTCAGGGCAAGATTACAAAGTCACGTCCTACTGAACACTCAGATGAAAATACTAGTTGGGTAATGAAAAACACAGGTGTTCAGTTCAGGTGAGAGATCCAGGGATTAGATTACTATAACAATTGCCTTCCCATAAGTTAAAAATATTATACTAATTTAAGCTGATTGATATAATTAAATTCCAATACAGCAAATGCTAAAGGAATTGTATAAAAAATTTAAAGAAACAGCTGACAAAAAGTCACCCTGCTTCAAGCTACCAATGTGCTATATTTTCAACTAGAAACAATTTGGTGAACTAGAGAAGAAAACAAAACCTCATTTTCTGACTGATATCAAAGAACATTCTTTACCTAACCAACTCTTGAGGTCATATATATTAATAGTTTTTTACATCTCCATTACTGCCAATGCTCAAAACAAATTATTATTCTAAGAAACATATTTCTTCCTTCATTGTGCTTTTCTGTATTTTCCAAATTTTAATGACTATGTATTATAACCACCACTGAGGCGAAAAAATCTTTTAAAGCACCGTATTCTTTATACACTCATTACAATTTCATAGTATGTATGTTGTTTATTTGCAGATTTGGTCCCTGGACTAAAATTAAGTATCTTCATCTGAAAATCAAATAAATAAGAAGGAGCAAATCTTTTGTCACATAACAATTTAGTAAAAGCCATAAAAAAATCTGTTTAAATCCTTTTTTCTGTTTAGCAGTTATACACATCGCAGTCTGACATATTAATAAAAGAGTTCATTCAAAGGCTATAGAAAAAATTGTTATTCATAATAACAAAAGCCACGCTTTATAATATAATATCTCAAAGGCTTGGTGAAAGTGACCTAATACCATTTACCAAACTGAATTTTAACAACTGTAATTTTATCATGGGTAGATAACTCTTATTATGACATTACTGAAGCTGACAGATGATGGAAGTTTGCCTACATTGTTCAGTTCAGTTCAGTCACTCAGTCGTGTCTGACTCTTTGAGACCCCACGAATTGCAGCACGCCAGGCCTCCCTGTCCATCATCATCTCCCGGAGTTCACTCAGACTCACGTCCATCGAGTCAGTGATGCCATCCAGCCATCTCATCCTCTGTCGTCCCCTTCTCCTCCTGCCCCCAATCCCTCCCAGCATCAGAGTCTTTTCCAATGAGTCAACTCTTTGCATGAGGTGGCCAAAGTACTGGAGTTTCAGCTTCAGCATCATTCCCTCCAAAGAAAGCATCACTAGAACAAAGCTAGCGGAGATGATGGAATTCCAGTTGAGCTATTTCAAATCCTGAAAGATGATGCTGTCAAAGTGCTGCACTCAGTATGCCAGCAAATTTGGAAAACTCAGCAGTGGCCACAGGACTGGAAAAGGTCAGTGTTCATTCCAATCCCAAAGAAAGGCAATGCCAAAGAATGCTCAAACTACCACACAACTGCATTCATCTCACACGCTAGTAAAGTAATGCTCAAAATTCTCCAAGCCAGGCTTCAGCAGTACGTGAACCATGAACTTCCAGATGTTCAAGCTGGTTTTAGAAAAGGCAGAGGAACCAGAGATCAAATTGCCAACATCCGCTGGATCATCGAAAAAGCAAGAGAGTTCCAGAAAAACATCTATTTCTGCTTTATTGACTATTTCTGCCTACACTGTAGTTCTCACCTAAAGTAAAAGCCTAGGGAAAATATTTTCACAAGTGTCAAATCAAGAATAAATGTATTTCAGATTTATAAAATGTGACTATAATTTAAAATTTAATATGGTTTTGAGGCTCTAGGATTTTCTTAATAAGACAGTTGTAATATGCTACATATGTTCTTTTCTGTTATTAGCTTGTAATTCACCATACAAGACTGACAGTACAACTTAACATTATGGTAACCAGAAGTAGTGAAAGCTCAGTTTATCAAAATGTAATTAATATTACAAATGTTTGTACTAGCAAGAACATTTAACATACAATGCTTTACCTCCTATTAAAACTCACTACAAAGACATTCCATATGTAAAATAACTACTGTTGAAATCGAGCAAGCCCTAGAATATTGGGGTGTCTATTTTCACAGGCTTGAGAGGCATAGATGACAAGTATTTTCAAATCTAGCTACTATTTAATGCACATTTCTCATAACACAAGCAAATATGCTAATTGGCCATTTATAGATCATATGAAAATGTAGTCTATACACCATTAAGAGACTAATCCAATGTTTATTTTTTTCAAACCAAAATAAAAATGTTCTAAATCTTAATCAAAAGCTGTATTATATAAGAGAAAAAATGCAGAACTAGAACTTATACAACCAGGTTTGGGTGCCAGCCAGCACTGTTGCTGACCTGATGTATGACTTTGATTTTTTTTTCCCAAAGAGTAAGAAATAAATTGGATTATGTAATCTCCAAGGGTTTGTTTTTATTTGTGTTTCTCTTTCTAGGATTCCAACAGTAGAAGCTTTATGTAATAGGCAACGGCTCACTTTTTTGAGCTGAAAATGAGAATCTGGCAGAATTCAGTAGAATTCAGATATGTCAAAACTAAACACTCACATTTTAAAAAGGTGCCCAAAGGAGACAAGATGGCGGAGGAGTAGGTAGAAGTGGAGTACATCTCTCTCCATGGATGCATCAGGAATACATCTTCAGATGCAGAAGATCTTATAGAGCATCAGCTGAGAGCTGGCAGGAGTCCCTGACCATCGGTAAGGAATATACAGATCCACGCAAAACTCGGTAGAATGAAGGAAGGAAGGGAAACAGAGGAAGACAGTGAACAGAACCAATCTGTACCTGGGGGTTTGGGGAGCTGAACCAGGGTTGAGATCCCCACATCAGAGCAACTAGTTGGGACAGAAGGGAAGCACTTGAGGCTATTGGAGAGGGAAGGTGACCTGTAACAGTCTGAATGGAGTGAGAATGACACAGACAATCTGTGCCATGGCCCTACATACCCCGGATGGGGATGCAATTCCACCAGAATGCATGGTGACTGGGAGATGGAGAATAGAGACTGGCGAGCAATTCCAGGACAAGCACTGCTGTTGACCACAGGGAGATGGTCCGAAGAGATGAGGAGGAGGAGAGCATGGCAGGGAATGTCTTTGGAAGAAAGCCAGGAAGCCATGGAGGCAGGGTGCTACTGCTGAGTCACAGGGAAAGGATGGAGCCCATCACTGTAGCTTCTCTCTCCACATGCAAATGCCGGCAGGTGACCAATAGACAAAAACCCCTGAGATGGTGGTCCTAACTAAGGGTGCCAGACACACTGAGCAATAGAGAAGGACCAGCCAGAGAGGCCTTTGAATACCAGCTGCCAGAGGTTAGAAAAGGATTCTAAAAGCACCGTATTTTCCATGCCTGTGGCAATGGGCTTCACTGCACACCTGGCACCACTAGAGTTCCTGCAATACAAGCAGCCATGCCACCTCCACATTCGGTCCTCACTGGGGCAGAGCAGCCAGACGCTAGGAAAAAACCCTAACAGTGCCGTATCTCTTGAGTCCGTGGTTACTGGTGTCCATGAGCTGCCAGGGTTCCTGTGATCCAAACAGCCATGACATCTCCATGCCCAGTCCTCACTGGTGCAGACCTGAGTCCTCCAGGGCAGGCTCAGCAGCAAATTCCCATGGATGACCCACATGCAGAGGTAAGGATAAAAACACAATTGAGCTCCAGGAGCAGAATGGCTAAGGAAGAGGATTAAAAACCTTTCCACCAGCAGTATAAGCTGTGGACTAAGTCCACATAATCAACTGCGTAGATTCTGTGTCTATGATATATATGAAAATAAGACAATGAGTGTTCCCACAAAAGAAAACACCTAGCTCTAGCAGCTATGGACACTGGAGGCAAGAATACACAGGAGCAGGGCCAGATTAGAGTCTGAGCTGTCCCTAAAGCAGGTCAAAGTGATCTTGAGAAAGAAAGAGGAGCTGGTGGAATAGACCTTCCTGACTTCAGACTATACTGCAAAGCTACAGTCATCAAGACAGTATGGTACTGGCACAAAAACAGAAATACAGACCAATGGAACAAGATAGAAAGCCCAGAAATAAACCCATGTGTCTCAGGGCACCTTCTTTTTGACAAAGGAGGCAAGAATATACAATGGAGAATGTAAGTCTCTTCAGTAAGTGGTGCTAAGAAAACTGGCAGCTATGTGTAAAAGAATGAAACTAGAATACTTCCTAACACCATACACAAAGATAAACTCAAAATGGATTAAAAACCTAAATTTAAGACCGAAAACTATAAAACTCTTAGAGGAAAACATAGGCAAAAGACTCTATGACATAAATCATAGCAAGATCTTCTGTGACCCACCTCCTAGAGTAATGTAAATAAAAACAAATACAAACAAGTGGGACCTAATTAAACTTAAAAGCTTCTGCACAACAAAGAAAACCATAAACAAGATGAAAAGACAACTCTCAGAATGGGAGAACTGCATATGAAGCAGGTGACAAAGGATTACTCTCCAAAATATAGAAGCAGCTCGTAAAGCTCAATATCAGAAAATCAAACAACCCAATCAAAAAATGGGAGGAAGCTCTAAACAGACACTTCTCCAAAGAAGACATACAGATGGCTAACACTTGAAAAGATGTTCAAAATTGTTTATTAGAGAAATGCAAATCAAAACTACAATGAGGTATCACCTCACACTGGTTAGAATTGCCATCATCAAAATATCTGCAAAAAATAAATGCTAGAGAGGATGTGGAGAATAGGAAACCTTCTTGCACAGCGGTGGGAATATAAACTGATACAGCCACTATGGAGAACAGCATGGAGATTTCTCAAAAAACTAGGAATAAAACTATCATATGACCCAGCAACCCCACTACTGGGCATATACCCTGAGAAAACAACAATTCAAAAAGACACATATACCCCAATGTTCACTGCAGCACTATTTACAATAGCTAGGATATGGAAGCAACCTAGACGTCCACTGACAGATGATTGGATAAAGAAGTTGTGGTACATAGATATATAATGGAATATTAGCCATAAAAAGGAATATTTTAAAGTCTGTTCTAGTGAGGTGGATGAACCTAGAGCCTGTTATACAAAGTGAAGTTAAGCCAGAAAAAGGAAAACAAATATCGTGTATTATTGTATCTATATAGGTGCACATAACCCTACACCAGTCCAATCAGATTGACTCTTAGGGCTTTTGCAGGAACTGCCAGAAGACAGTAACTTCACTAGATTTGAAATAATAGGTACATGAAATTCAGATGTGCAATAACCCCCCTGACAACATAATAGGAAAGTCTACCTGAGGATGGAACCACCTAGTGGAAGTGAAAACAGGAAATGGAGAGAGCAAGAGAACTAATTATATCATTTTAGCCCCAGGGCAAAGCTATGCTTTAAGCTATCCCTACCTCTAAGAGGCCTTAGTGAATAAATTCACTCTCACTTATTCAGCCTGGGTTGAATTCTTTTTTACAACTGAAAAAAATCATTAACTTTCTCTACAATAATTTCAATGTAGTCTCATGGATGAGGAAAGATCTTTCCCAAGTTCTTGCCATATAGCCCAGCTGCATCATTTAATTTCCTTATGTCTCAATATCATCAACAAAATAAAAGTATCAGCCATTATCTGCTTTAAAGTGATGTGAAGGTTAAAAAAAGAAGTTTGTATAAGTAAAATGATATTTAAATCCAATGCCCTATAGATGGAAAAGTGGTTTCACTTTTTAAAAAATTATAATTTTATTTATTTTTTATTTTGGGCTATGGTGGACCTTTTGTTGTTGTGCAGGCTTTTCTTTAGTTGAGGCAAGCAGGAGCCAGTCTCTAGTTGCAGTGCATGGGCTTCTCATTGAGGTGGCATCTCTTGCTGTCGAGCACAAGCTCTAGGGTAAGGGGGCTTCAGTAGTTGTGGCCCATGGCTCAGTAGTTGTAGCTCCCAGGCTGCAAAGCACAGGCTCTAAAGTTGTGGCACATGGGTTTTGTTGCTCTGCAGCATGTGGGGTCTTTCCAGATCAGGGATTGAACCCATGTTTCCTGCATTAGCAGGCAGATTCTTTACCAATGAGCCACCAGTGAAGCCCTCACTATTTAAAAAGAAATTTTAGGAAGTCATTTTTACAATATGCATTATCATAAAAGTTTATAGGGACAAGGAGATTAACTAAGAATACCTGCTATATTTAGATTCAAATCTAATTGTATTCAAGTCCATTTCTACACAGTACACGTGTATAAGAAAGAAAATTCAACTCCAAATCAAGTAGTCTTGAGATCAGGTATTAATTCTACCGCTTATAGGTTTGTATGACTTTCAGTAAAATAACCTCTCTAAGCATCTTAACTCTGTACCTGTAAAACAGAACAGTAATATCTATCTCAAGTTACAAAGTTTTTGTGAGGATCAAAGGCAACAGTTACAAAAGCTCTTGGTATGGTGTCTGCATATAAAATTCCTTCAATAAAATGTATTAAATAATGTTTTCCTAATGTGTTATTCCATCCTAAAGGAGATCAGTCCTGGGTGTTCTTTGGAAGGACTGATGCTAAAGCTGAAACTCTAATACTTTGGCCACCTCATGCAAAGAGCTGACTCATTGGAAAAGACTCTGATGCTGGGAGGGATTGGGGGCAGGAGAAGAAGGGGATGACAGGAGGATGAGATGGCTGGACTGCATTACCAACTCAATGGACATGAGTCTGGGTAAACTCCGGGAGTTGGTAATGGACAGGGAGGCCTGGCGTGCCGCGATTCATGGGGTCGCAAAGAGTCGGACACGACTGAGCGACTGAACTGAACTGAACTGAATGTGTTATTCAAATACCTAAAGTTGGAGGAAAAATTATTTCAGGGGAAAGGGAGGGACAAAGTTAGGAGTTTGGGATTAACATAAACACACTACTACAAATGAAATAGAAAATCAACAAGGACCTACTGAAGAGCATAGGAAACTATACTCAATATTTTGTAATAACCTATGAGGGAAAAGAATTTGAAAAAGAACAAGTGTATGTATGTGTATATATCTATATACGTATATATATGTGTGTGTGTATATAAAAGGAATATATATGTATAAAACGATCATTTTGCTATGCACCTGAAACTAACACAACGCTGTAAATCATACTTCCAGAAAAAAATTAAATTTTTACAATATACTTATTTCACTGACAATAATCAAATAGTACCTTATAGTTGATGGAAGGCCATTATTTATTTGGAATTGACTTTTTCTTTTTTTTTTTTTTCTTTTTTTTTTTTTGACTTTTTCTTTATTCAGTGCTACACAAGAAAATAGTACATCCTGCAATTAAAGGTTGCCTTAGATTTAATAAGGTACACTGATTCCCATTTTAAGAACTATAGTAGTTAACCAAATAAACTAGTATTTACCAAGATTTACATTAGAAACAGAAAAGAGTGTGTGTGTATTTATATAGTCAGGTATAATTTTACTTTACATACCTCTGTAGGTCAACTATTTCATTGTTAAGGGTATCTAGCTCCTTAATGGCAGAGAAATCTGCAACAGGACTTGATCCTATGATGTTCTAAAAACAAAGAGTTCACAATTACCACATTATTACTATGAAATTGCATGTAGAAAAGCATTAAAAACGTTTAAAAGTACGGACAAATGTTTTATGGTATTACTAACACTTTTAATTCATTAAAGAAAACTATCGTATCTAGTGTAATTTCACACACATACATACAGTTATATACTAAGACATATTCCCTTAAAACTCTCTAAAAGCTGTTGTTCTATAATATATACCACCATTTGAGATCTCAATATCTTCATCACTTATCTTAGCCTGTCTAGAACACTGCAATAAAGAAGATAACAGATTTATAAACTAACTCCTCCACTGAAGCATAAATTTCTTGGGGAGATGAATGGTGATTTATTTGTATCAAATAAATGATGGTTGATTTTATTTAATTAAACAAATATTTACTTTCCTTAAATACTTTCAGTGTCTCCTCTATTTAAACTAAAGCCAACCACCCAGCATATTCCACAGTAAATATTAATATCACCATACATGAAACTATCTTCATATGATATAATTTACATAAGATTTTCTTTTGATAATGAAGATATCAGAATTAGTCTCTGAATGGTATTTGTATTTAGAAAACCCAGCTGATTTATTCTGGGTCCTGCTATTTTACTAGCTGCATGATTTCACTGTAAAACAGGGAAATAATCTCTCGCCTGCCCACTTCAAAAATTAAATATTGCATACGAAGTCATTCTACAAAGTTTATGATATTTTACAAATGTAAGCTATTATAATTAACTTCAGAAAATGCTCTTTAAAGATAGAAAGCCTCGCAATGACTTGCTTCCACTCTGGCTCAATTTCCTTTGTGAACCATTTTTGTTGCCTTACATAACCAGCTGAAGTCAGGGCAAAAAAATAATTGTTCCTTCAAACACTTGACCTACACCCTATGCTACAAGCAGATTGACAAATAACGGGATGATCACCATTAGGAAATGTTAAAACTGAGATTTAAACATGTAAAACTAAGATATATTGAGGACCTTATTAGCAGAACACAAAACTTACTATTATACTTATGCTGCTATGAACTTAATGTGTGTCACCAACCTGCACAACAGAAGAAATCTGGAAGTTCACAATATCCTATCTGCTCATAATTATAAAGGTTTACAAATAACTTAAGTACTAATCTGAAAACTGTAGCGCTGTAGGTAAGGCAGGTATTATTATAAACCTCATTTTAGAATTAAGGAAACATACTAAAGGACTTGCTTAAAGTTGAACCCAGCTAATAGGCAATATTGTCAAGAGACTTCTAATTAAATTCAAGTGCTGTTTCACATTATGCCCCTCAGCACCTGCAAACTAAGACTATTTAAATAAAACTATTATCCTAAAAACCAACCCGATAAACAGATACATCCATAAAATGTGGCAAATAATCATGTCTATACTTCTTTACGCTACACTGCATAACAGTCCTCATGTGCTTTGTTCTGATTATCAACACCAAAATTAGGATCAATTAATATTCAATTAATGCTAGTCTCAATTTTATATTAATTACAGATCTGTACCAAATATACCTCTTACAGTGTGTTTCACTATGTGTTTCACTATGTGTTTCACTAATACACAGACCCTTATGATTCCATATTAAATTGGAAATTTTAAAGTGAGTTTCTGAATGTGACAAGTATTTATTTACCAGGATTTTAACTTATGAGCTAAGCCTGGCCAGACAATTTGAATGGTGAACAAAAGGAAAAATAAGCACTTAGTCTCACTTTCATCACCAAGAGTAACTTACATCACCTAAAAGCTACTGAGAACTTTGCTATCAGAGGTGCAAACAAACCAAGAAACTCATGACTCCCACACCTCTTATCACTCTAACTCAAAAAAAGTGACTCACATTTGACAGTCTTTCACTATTAAAAATATCATCAAATAAGAGTGAGATAAATAAGTTTAACTTCAAGCAAGTTATAAAGTGATACCACAGATGACTCCAGAATGAAATTTACTTAATTGGTACAGATTAGTGTGCTTGTGTGCGTCAGTTACTGACACAAAAATTAAACTCCCATTCCAGAGCAATAAAATGATATTCAATCAGGAAGCATGGAAAGGTACAGCTAACAATATATAAGGCATAAGAAGAAAATTTACTTTTTTATGTTCCCTGGTCACAGAATACTTTCTCTAACCCTGTTTTGTTCATTACAGAAAAGTTCCACTTTGGTGATTCTAAGTGGATCAGAGAGCCTAAGGAAGGCAAGTTAAAATGCACACAAGGAACAAGTGACAGACATGTGACAAAAGCATGCTGTTTAGGTATTTTCTCTGCATCAACTTAACTGCATAAAAAAACCGCTAATTTCAAAATGTGTCTTGTAAACCAAAACCTGTAATGCTAACAAAGGCATAAAATAAAGCTCTAACCTTGAGAGAGTAGAGTTAAGAAACTGACAGTACAAGAAAGGCGAAAAGCAGAGTGCTGCAGAATGGAAAAAATAGTCCAAACTAGAAAAAACACAGAAAGGAAAGCAACGTTCAAAAAAGGATTAGTCAAAGCTGCAAAAATGCAGTTCTAAAAAAATTAGATTATAAAGAGAAAATTGATTATTTGAACGACAAAACAAATGCAAATTTTAATTTTTAAGGTTAAAATTATTGGTTATAGGTAAGACAACAGTGATAAAATCCCATTTTAATGAATACTGGTATCTCACATAGAAGTACCTATGCTCTAGTGAATGGACTTTACTAAATCTGCTAAACTGAAAATTCTGTATAGCAGATGCAACTCAAAGTGTCTACTAATTAGAGCCTTTGATGAACAAACATAATTTGCTTCAGAAAGTTCTGCTGTATGTGTACTCTGTGTTGGTGGGAGATTCAGTGGGTATAAAATGAAGAGAACAAGGGAAAGAAAACAGTCTATATAGGTGAAAGAAGATGAAACAACACATCATTCCATAACTGAGGTACAGTTATAGCAGGGGGAATAAATACAAGTTTGTAATCTTTATCTTTGCAGGTGGCATCACTTTTAGCCTTCTCCAACTTAGGGAATCCATGTCTTACATCAAAATAAATCTCAAAAATTCACAAAATGCTCCTCCCCAAACACTGACAAAGCAGATTATCAAACAGTAACTCTACTTGAAAATAAGAATAAAAACTCTTACACATAACTTCTATACTTAGTGGCTATAAATTTCCATTTAGTTGAGTAGGAGAAAATAATCTAATTTTGATTTATTCAATTTGTTAAAATGGGATTTTTAAACCTAAGCAACAAAATTAATGCAAAATAGTATACTGACAATTTTAAAGAGAACTCTCCTCATATCAAATATATGACAACTCCTATATATATATAACTTTAAAGAAGCACCACAGTCATGGTTACTTTGTAGGTCACAAAATATTTAAAGATATGAAGTTCATAGTTTTAAGGCAAATAGCCACTAGAATAGGCAGGCTCTTTTAAAGCTCTATTACAAGGCCAAGGTATTATAAACCACAATATTAGGAAGCGTTTCTAGATGAGAAAAGAAAAATCAAGATACAGTATTACTAAAACATGTAGTTTTGAAAATCCCCACTACTGGCCAGAACCAAAAGTAGCTAAAACCTGTTTCTAACTGTTCAGATATGAAATGTGGTTGCATGTTCAGGAATAGAGGTCATCCATATGGCAAAAGCCACATAGGTTTTTTCCTCAAAAAGTTTTTCTTTTCTTTTTATGTAAAATCAACAACACATAATCATAATCTCTCAGGTTTTATTTTCAAATTCGTAGTTTTCTCCAAGTGTGAATTATCATAATAATTTAATATTAATAATACACATAATAATTTAATTCTTATAGATTTCATTTAAAATCAACACTCTATTAATAAAAATAAATTCACAAATCTAAGAGGGGAAAAACAAGATCAAATTTTTCCAATTTTCAGAAAACATGGTTGCCATACGTGTGATGAATGATGGGAAAAATGAGCTATAGCCCAAGGATATCATACAAGGCATTGAACATATTTATAGGTACAAATTAAACTACAAACAGTATACTGCTCTGTTTCTAGCCAGATACATTTTCTCCACTATTCCATACAAACTGAGTTTGTCATCTGACACAGCATTTGTTTCTGTTAACTGCATTAAGGTTTTAAGCTGTCTCACCTTTTGTAAAGTGGCCCTATCTGATGGCGGGATCATCTCAGGAGTAAGATTGTGAGGAGGATCAATGCCCTTTATTAACTTCTGATTGATTAAGTGAAAAGCCAAGGCAAATTGATCTTTTGAAAGCTTCCCACAGTTCTTTGTGTCACATAATGCCCTGCGCAAAGAAACAAAATGAACAGTATATAAATGCCACAACTAACATTCTAAAAATCCAGGGGAAAATGACTATGTAGCTTTAAAATAATCATCATTTGAATTAAAAAAGAGTCACACCAACTCATGGCTAGCCCAAAACTCACTAACATGTTAGAAGAGAGATATTAGCTATTAATAAAATGGTAAGAAAGAGAGACCATTCACCTTGGTGCTGAGCAGGGGGATCTATAATTTGGGTTTGCTCTATGCTTTCTTATTGATTTCCAGAATCACTACAGAGTAAAAGTTGTGGTGGGCCAATAGTCTCTGCTCCCAACATTTTACACATTAAAAGATGTTAAATAAAACCTAAAGTTTCGACAAATTTGGTTCGTTCATGGCATTACAATGATTATAAAACAAGCAAAACACCCTGTGTCAGCTTGTTTCTTGCAACTTTTGAAGTAGGAAGATATAAGGTCCCCAAATCAAAGAAAAACAACAGCTGCAAATGGAGATCACGTGTGGAAAGAAGGCAGCAATCTGGAAACCTTTACAAAATTACTTGAAGAGAAACAGCAATGTTTTATTCTATTTGCTTTTTCCTTTTTCTAAACCTCAGCTTTCTAAAGTTCTGATCTGAATGATTCACCGAAAACCAACGTGGCCTAACAAAAAGACTACAGACTATGGTGTCAAAGAAACCTTGAATTCCACTTTTTTACTTATTTCTTCTTATGAAGTTGGCCATAATTTTTAACCTCTCCAAGCCTAAGTTTCTTCATCTACAAAGTGGAGATAACATCCATCTTGCAAAGTTACTGTGAGAATTAAAACAAAGTACATAAGAAGTTTGGGCATAATGGGAAGCCCATGACAGCTGCCATTTATTCAGCATAGTGCCCAGCCTAGGATCTACTGTCCTTTGTTCTTTCCTATGTTCCTTTTTGCAACTATGTGGTACCATTTTTGATGTCTGCCCCTTGAAACCTCATGATAACTAACCTCAGTATAATGAGACACATTGGCAGCAGGCTCACTATAAAGCATTTTCATTATATATTATCTCATTTAATGTGAAATTCACTAAAGATGCTAAAGTTTGTCACTTTTAAGGACCAAGTGTGTAGTTCCCATGTAAAGATGTAAGTATACATATATTCTACAGAATTATACAATAATGCTTTCAAGATTCTGCTTTTTAATACTGTTTAAATTTCAGAATTTTGGATTCTCCTTTAAAAACTGAAGTTTAATAGCTGATATAAACCAATGCTGGATTTTAACATTCTAATAACTGACACTGTCAACCTCATAAAATTATAGGTAACCTATCTTCAAGCTTTTGTCCACTACTCAGAAGAAATCATCAAGAGGGAGGGGATATGTATAATTATGGCTGATTTGCGCAGTCCTATGGCAGAAACCAATACAATACTATAAAGCAATTCTCCAATTAAAAAATAAATTTATTAATAATAAAATCATCAGACAAAAGTTTCACTACAAAGTTCTAAAACAAAAACTGTCCTACTTACTAATGCCTAAAATATTAATAAGAATGTACAAAAGTAGAGCTGATACAGAACCATTATTTGTTTTTTAAATCAGCTTAAAGTCTTACCAAATATGGGCTAGTAAGGCAGAAGGTAAGCCTGTCTTCAGGAAGATTTCACGGACTTCCAATCCTGACACAAATCCATCCATATCTTTATCAGTTTTCAAGAAGATTTCATCATATTTAGCTTTTTCTGCAGGGGATACAATCCACTACAGGAAAAAAATACATATATATATATGTATTTTTGCCAAAATGAAACAAACTTTCAAGTGTCCCCTTTCAAGTCATGACAGTATCTGTCACAAATTCTCAGCAACTCTATCCCACTAACTATACCAACAGTGTGTCACTTCCATCACACCCCAACTGAAATGCTGTGATGAAGAGAAAATTACAGGAAAAAAATATAGGTTAGATATAGGGCCTATATTTACAGATGCCCATTTTATTTTGTTTTAATAATGAGTAAATTCAAGCACAGTTAACTCTTGACTTATGAATGACCATATTAATATATGTAACTGGGAGAGTTTGTAAAAAGACTCAGATAATTCCAAATCTCCATTTTTTTACAGTTTCATTCTGCATTCTTAACTGTAGCTGAACAGTTAAGAATCAGGTGGCTGGTTTGCATATTCTGTCATTATTTTCCTTCACTCAACCTAACAAGCAGCTGGCTACAGGAAAAAAAGTCCTTGGACAACACAAAATTGGATAATTTGACCCCCAAAGAATCAAGAGTTAACTTGACATTAAACTAACAAAACATCTAATAACTATGCCAGAGCAAGCATGCCAGATTAACACAGTGTATCTTTTATCTCCAACTTGAATTCCAGGTAGATCAAGGCAAAGCCAACAAAACATCCATATGACCTAAGTAAGGCCAAATATAGGAGAGGATTATCTGTCTTCTCTAGGACATCACATTAGACAAGTTCAACCAGAGGGAGCCCTGAAGTTTGATCCCTTTGATTGTTCCTTCTATCTTCATCAAGCGATCAGTTGTTAAATGCCATGCACTTTGTTTTTTTTTTTTAAGTCCTTTAACAATGATAAATCTATACCTGTCTTAACGGTGCTTTGGTAGGTAAAATGCCTACTGGTAGGAAGGAGTGGTAAGATTCCTTGGCTGATGCTGAAGAGGGGATCAACCGCATAGGGCCTGATATACTGACCGTTTTCCTCTTAGAAGGTGGCACCAAGGCTGGAGGCAAGGACATTGGCACAGGTTCTTTCTCCAGTGCGCAGTATACCAAAAACATGGCCTTCAAAACAGACGAACCAGAGTCATATATATTAAAACCACTTAACAACCACCACCCACGAATTAATTTTTGTTCAACAAAAAGCATATTCAAGCTGCCTCAAATCCTTTTATTAAGAAATTAAGCTAGGAAGGAAAGAAAGAGGAAAAAAGGGAGAGATGAAAGGAAGGAGGGATAAAGGGAAATAAATTAAAGCAAATTTTAGGAAGATATCTGAGCAGTAAAGACTCAGACACACACCCTTCAACTACAAGTCTTGTAATGTCTAATGAAAACAACCTGGGGGAAAAAATTTTGCAAAGAAAGAACTTCCCTAATATATAAAGAATTCCTACAAATTAACAGAAAAAAAAAAAACAAACACAAAATCCAGTAGGAAAATGGATTAAAAGATAATTTCTAGAAAAGTAAATACTACAATTGGCCCATCCTTTAACTTACAAAAATATGCTCACTTTCACTCACAAGAAAACAAAGTTAAAACTATATGAAAAACATCCTTTCCCATCGATCGACAAAAGTCCAGAGTTTCATAACACAATTTTGTTAACTACAATGGGCAAACAGACTCTCGTACATTGCTAGTGAAAGCTCACACTAGTACCAAGCCTATTGTAAGGCATTTTGGCAACATCTACCAAATTACTGACTTCCCATTTGGCTCAGCAATCTGATATCTGGGAATCTATCTTTACATATTCTCTACCTATCTACATAGGAAAGGCTGTATGAAACAGGTTATTAATTGAAGAACTGTTTATATCAGCACTTAAGTGCTCATCAACAGAAGACTGGTTTAAAAGACTGGTATATCCATACAATGAAATACTATCAAACAAACCTAAAAAAAAAAAAAACCCACCAAACCCATGGGAAATATTCTGTGTCTTAACTGCAGTGGTACCTTCACAGAAATACACAATTGTCAAAACTCATCAAATTATATATTTAAATTGAATGCAATTCATTGTATGTAAAGTAGTCCTCAATAAAGCTGACCAGAAAAAAAGAATCATGGAGCACTTTGTGTGAAAAGATATCCAAAATACAATGTTAACATGAAATTAAGTATAGTATTGAACAGTGTGTATGTATAATAGTGTATAATCTTTGCAGTAACAGGATAATAGTTACTCAAATTTGTTTCAGTTTGCATTAAGAAATTCTAGGGGTATAAACAAAGGCAGGATACATAAGAATATATAGAGTAGGTGTAAATGGAGCAGTTGAGGGCAAGGATGAGACTGATATTTTTTCCACTGAATATCCTTTTATATTGAACTGATTTATGAATCATGAAACTATTTTACCTATTAAAAGTTATTTTTAATTATAAAATAAAAAAAAAAAAACCCCACAAACTATCTATCTTCAAAAGCTTGAATCACCAGAAACAAAACAATCTGGCTAGCACATACTTTCAACCAAATTTACAATATATGTGAATATATTAGCTTGGCACTGAGTTAAAAGAAGTGAATAACATGCACATTAAGGTCAGCATTCCTCTTGTACAGATGGGAGTCATTTCCTGGAAAAGTGGACACTTGAAGCAAAAAAGCTATGTCAGCCATCTGCTGCCAATAGACAACACATTTTTTTAAAGTTAAAAAAAGTATTGCTAAGTTCATGTTGCCTTGAAAATAGTTTTCCTGACAACTGAAGTCAAAATTTTTTCCACCAAATAAAACAGAAAAAGTGAACAGTATGCTGTTATGATTGTTTGATTTCCTATTGTACTTAATCAGTGTATCATTAAAACTAATACAGCAACTGAATCCAATGACGTACACTTGTCAAAAACAAAAAACCCACACACACGAAGAAAACAAACCTCCTTCCCCCAAAACCTGGCCAGCAACTAGTTTTTAAACTGACAGGTTCTAGGTACTAGCAAACACATTTGCACAGCTAGAGAGAGACACTTAACTAAGAAGCATTTCAAACATGATTTCAAGGTAAAAGCATCAAAAATAAACCTAAGCTTACTCAGAGATATAGACAACAGGAAAAGAGGGTACTTTTGTTTCACTGCTGCAGTCAATTACCACTAGTGGCTCACTTTCTTTTTTTTCATCCTCTATGCTTCCAGAGAGTATTTCTCAAAATTTAGTGGCCACCAGAAACACCTGGAGGGTTTGTTAAAACACAGGTTTTTCAACCCAACCCCAGTGACTCTTATTCAATTAGTCTGAGGTTAACGCCTGAGAATTTGCAATTCTAGTAAGTTAACTGGTGACACTGATGTTATTTATGGGAGACCATACTTTGAGAATCAGTATTTTAGGAGTTTCCTAAGGAGTTCTGGTTGCTCATTGGTTTACTCAATCAGCTGAACTGCCAACATCTAGTAACAGCAATCTAGGATGAAAATATCAGGTGTTTTTTATGTCTTCCAAGTCATACATGCTTCCCTCATCAATTTAGTTCAATAAATCATTTACTGAAAAGTTTCTTGCCACCAGACACTGTACTAGGCATTACAAATACATAAGTAAAGGGATCTTTCATTTTAACAATCCAACAAGAGCAAACAAGTGAAACATAAATTTCAATGCAATGTGAACAAGTTGAGAGAGATTCTTAATTCTCTAAGTCCCAAAAACTGTTCATATAATGAGGATACAACAAATAATACTGACAAAAATTCACGACTTTCAGTCTAAGAACTTACCTAACAGAAAAGTTTAAGAATGTAAAAATGAATAAATAGGAAGACAGAATATAAGGTAAAAGAGTCATGAGTATCTCTCTCCAAGGAGGAAGGAAGGAAAAGGGGGAAATTACAGTGCAGAAACTTTGCAAACACAGCCTTAACCAAGTGATGAAGGTTAATATTACCAGTGATGGCATGTGGACATCATGTACCCCGTGCCCTACTTGCCAATAAAAGTGATGAGAGAGGTATTCTACATCTGTGGTATTCTTTTCAAAAACTCATACCCTCCAGTTAATTATGAGAAAAACACTTATTTCTAGATTGGAAGACATTCCACAAGATACCTAGCTAGTACTCCTAGATAACGTTAAAAGTTATAGGAAAAAAAGGAAACACTGAGAAACTATCAAAGACCAGAGAGACTGAGAATACATGGCAATTAAATGTAGTGTGGCAGCCTAGACGGAATCCAAGGACTGAAAGGAAACACTGCTGCTGCTGCTGCTGCTAAGTCACTTCAGTCGTGTCTGACTCTGTGCAACCCCACAGACGGCAGCCCACCAGGCTCCCCCGTCCCTGGGATTCTCCAGGCAAGAACACTGGAGTGGGTTGCCATTTCCTTCTCCAATGCAGGAAAGTGAAAAGTGAAAGTGAAGTCACTTAGTCGTGTCCGAGTCGTGTCCGACTCTTCGCGACCCCATGGACTGTAGCCTACCAGGCTCCTCTGTCCATGGGATTTTCCAGGCAAGAGTACTGGAGTGGGGTGCCATCGCCTTCTCCGAAAGGAAGCACTGGTGAATTGCAAACAAGGTCTAGAGTTCAATTAACAGTAATGTACCAATGTTGTTTTTAGTTTTGACATAAGTACCATGACAATATAATATGTTAATATTGTAAGAGAAGTGGGGTGAGGGGTATTGAAGAAGTCTCTGTATTTTATCTACAACTTTTCCAAAATTTAAAGCTATTCTAAAATTTAATAAACATAAAAACAAATCAAAATCAGCATGATCTAGAAGGCCCAGGTTCAGCTCTCGCTCTGTCACTAACCGATCTGTGCTTAAAAGAGCTAATGTACAGGATCTTGTTCAACTCTAAAATCTATGATAAAAGCATAAGCTCATTTACCAAATATTAAATTATTAAATTTAAGAGTCTTCACTTTAAAAACCGTGGTTTCAGACTCAATAAAACAAAGAAATAGGACTGCACACTGATAGAACTCATTCCAACAAAAGGAACAATAGACTTTAACATAATTATTAGTCATTTCCCAATATCATAATTTTTTATTTAGTTTTGGTTGCGCTGGGTCTTTTGCAGCACATGGGTTCAGTAAGTGCAGCATGTAGAGCCCATGGACTTCAGGATCTGTGGCGCACAGGCTCAGTGGTTGCAGCTCATGGGTGCTAGAGTGTGGACTCAGTAGCAAGACCCAAGCTGGGGCACCTAGATTTAGTTACTCTGCAACAGGTGGAATCTTCTTAGACAAGGGATCAAACCCATGTTGTCCCCTGTATTGGCAGGCAGGTTCTTATTCTCTGTATCACGAGGGAAGCCCCCACAATTTTATATATTATGGTATTTTGAGTTTTCAAATAGATACCAGAGGAAAATTTGACTCTTTCATAAAATGTCCCCTTAATGCCCTATCAGACATTCTCCTCAGCTAAGTAAATCAGAAGTAAAACTCAGGAAGATGTACTTCCAATATCCTTATACTCTAGTCATATAATTCATTCATGAGCAAACAGAATACTGGTAATAGTCACTGACATTTAAAAAATCTGCATTCAAGGATGTAGAAATTATTTTTTGCCATCTTATTTTTGTGTGTATACATACACACATGACTGCAGTCACCATCCGCAGTTATTCTGCAGCCTGGCACTGCAGCCATGAAATGAAGAGACACTTGCTCCATGGAAGAAAAGCTATGATAAACTTGGACAGTGTATTGAAAGGCAAAGACATCACCTTGCAGACAAAGGTCCATATAGTCAAAGCTGTAATTTTTCTAGTAGTCAGCTATGGATGTGAGAGTTGGCCCATAAAAATGGCGAGGCACTGAAGAATTGATGCTTTCGAATTGCGGTACTGGAGAAGACTCTTAAGAGTCTCTTGGACTACAAGGAGATCAAACCAGTCAATCCTAAAGAAAATCAAGCCTGAATAGTCATTAGAGGGACTGGTGAGTGCTGGAGCTGAAGTTCCAATACTCTGGCCACTTGATGTGAAGAGGTGACTCATTAGAAAAGATCCTGCTGCTGGGAAAGATTAAAGGCAAAAGGAGAAGGCAGCAGTAGAGGATGAGATGGCCAGACAGCATCACCAACTCAACAGAAATCAATCTGAACAAACTCTGGGAGATAGTGAAGGACAGGGAAGCCTGGTGTGCTGTAGTTCATGGGGTTGCAAAGGGTCAGACACGATTTAGCAACTGAACAACAATAACAATATGTACATAACCATCTCAAAAGTCATTTTATGAACTACAGAAATGATCCCTGAAAGTAGTTTCCAAAGTCATTTTAATTGTGGCCAGAACCCAAGGCATGCCAAGGCCTAACCTTTACAAATTTAGTTAAAAGAAAAAAAGAAAAACTCCACCAAGATACTCTAGATTCTGGATTTTTAACTAAAGCACTAGATTTCAGAGAATATGAAAAGCATTTACCTTTGCAAAGAAATAAGTACTGTTGACTAAAAGTTCACATACAACAGAAGTTGTAAAAGTTAGAATATCTCACTATCTTCAACTTTATTTATTCTAATTAAAAAAGTAAACCAACCCAAAAATCCCACCTATGCTATAAAAGGAAAGAAAGAATTTGGCTTGGTTACGAATTTTAAAGATTAAGTCTTGAACATAAAGATGCAGGTTCAACCAAATTTTGGTTCATTAATGAAATAAGAAGCTATTGTTTTCAAAAATCCATATTGTAATTCAACAAACCAAATTAGAATTTCTTATGAACTTCATTTTTATTTATTCCCATTCAAAAAATAAACACACACTTTGGCTCTGGGACAATTGCCTGCATGTGGCCACATATGCAGGAGAAAAGCACTCCAGTCTGCACCCTTACATCTGAGTAGACGCAGTGCAGACTTTTATCTGGGATGGTTTTTTCTTAAATAGCACTACAGAGCCTTCCTTTTCAGAACACTCTCACGTGGTTTACTCTCTACTTTCTCAGAGTTTGCCAAAGATGGCTGTATCTAGGTTGCATTAGGAAGACTTGATAACAGGGCTCTCAGGACCTCTGTGCTCGGTTCCTGCTAGAGTGCCCAGTTCGGAAGAGAAGACAAGATGTTGGAATAGAAGACCTTGAGCTTACTCCTCCAGAGGAACATCAACATGACAACTAACCACTGAACAATCATCAATAAAAAAGACTGGAACATACAAAAAAAAAAAATTCTACATCCAAAGACAAAAAGGAAATCACAATAAGACAGTAGGAGGGGCACATCTACTATATAACCAAATCCCACACCTCTGGATGGGAGACTCACAAACTGAATATAATCATATAGTAGAAGATCTCCCAAGGAGAGAGAGCTCTGAGCCCCACATCAGGCTCCCTGGTCTGGGGGTCTGGCATCAGTAGGAGGAGTCCCCAGAGCCCTTGGCTTGGAAGGTCAGCGAGTCTTACTCTACAGGACTGGGGGAAACAGAGACTACACTCTTGGAGGGTGCACCCAAGGTCTCATGTGCACTAGGAACCAAGGAAAAGCAGTAAATTCATAGAAGCCTAGGCCAGACCTACCTGTTGGTCATGGAGGGTCTCCCACCAAAGTAGGGGGTGGGTGTGGCTCTCTCTTAGAACACAAAAGCTAATGACAAATATATCCAGAAGATATCTTGCTTGGGACATTAGTACCAAGACCTGACCAAGCCAATAGCCTGTAGGCTCCAGTGTTGGGATGCCTCAGGCCAAACAACGAACAGGGCAGGAACACAGTCCCATCCATCAAAAGATAGGCAGCCTAAAGACTTCCTGAGACCACAACCACCTCTAGACACACTCCTTGACATGGCACTGTACACCAAAGAGCCAAGATCCAATTCCACCCATCAGTGGGCAGAAACCTGCCCCTAACCACTAGGAAGCTAGACCAGCCTCACCCAACAGGGGTCAAACACCAGAAGCAAGATATATACAGTGCCACAGCCTATACAACTGAGTCTGCAAACACAGGTCAGAACCTACCCTGGGACCAACTGGTTCCTGGCCACTGTGATGAGAGGGGAGTATACGGCTGGTACACAGAGGACATCCTCTACAGAAGGCCACTTCTCCAATATCGAGAAATATAACTAACTTTCCACATACATAAAAACACAAATAGAACTTTAGACAAAAGGAGATGGCAGAGGATTATGTTCCAGACAAAGGAACAAGATAAAACCCCATAAAAACAACTAAGTGACATGGAGATAGGCAATCTACCCAAGAAAGAGTTCAGAGTAATGATCACAAAGATGATCCAAGAACCTGGGAAAAGAATTCAAGCATAAAGCAAGAAGTTACAATAAGTTTTTAACAAGTAGTTAGAAAAAATAAAGAACCAAAGATAGTTGAAGAATACAATAACTGAAATAAAAAATAAACTAGAAGGAATCAATATAAGAATAAATGAGGCAGAAGAATGGATAAGGGAGCTGAAAGAGTACTGGAAATCACTGCCGTGGAACAGAGTAAAGAAAAAAGACTGAAAAGAAACGAGGACAGTTTAAGAAACCTCTGGGACAATGTCAATCACAGCAACATTGCATTATAGGGATCCCAGAAGGAGAAGAGAGAGAAATGGCCTGAGAAGATAATACTTACAGAGGTGACAGCTGAAAACTCCCCTAACATGGGAAAGGAAGCAGTCACTCAAGTCCAGGAAGCACAGAGAGTACCATACAGCATCAACCCAAGGAGGAACATGCTGAGACATAGTAATCAAACTGACAAAAATTAAAGAGAAAGAAAAAATATTAAAACTAACAAGTGAAAAGCAACAAATGACATACAAGGATATCTCCATAAAGTTATCAGCTGAGTTTTCAGCAGAAACTTTACAGACAGAAGAGAGTGGCATGATACATTTAAAGGGAAAAGGGAAAAGCCTACAACCAAGAGTACTCTGCTCAGCAAGGCTCTTGTTCAGATTTGATGGAGAAATCAAAAGCTTTACAGATAAGCAAAAGCAAAAAAGAATTTAGTACCACCAAACCAGCATTATGACAAATGCTAAAGGAACTTCTCTAGGTGGAAAAGAAAAGGCCACAATGAGAAACAAGAAAATTATGAAATGGGAAAGCTCACTGGTAAAGGCAAACCTAGAGTAAAGGTGGGAAATCATCCACACACAAATATGGTATCTAAACCAAAAATCATGATGAGAGTACAAAAGCAAGGTATCTGAAATGCATTTGAACTAAAGAGATCAGCAACTTAAAACAATCATGGAAATATATATAGACTGCTATATCAAAACCTTCTGGGAACTGCAAACCAAAAAATCTATAATTCATATATACACAAACAAAAAAAAAGGAATCCAAACACAACACTAAAGAAAGTCATCAAATCACAAGTGAACAAAAGAGAAAAGGAAGAAAAAAGACCTACAAAGACAAATTCAAAACAATTAACAGAAACAGCAATAAGAACATACATAGCAATAATTACCTTAAATGAAAATAGATTAAATGCTCCATCCAAAAGACAAAGACTAACTGAATGGATACAAAAACAAGACCCATATATATGCTGTCTACAAGAGATTCGTTCAGATCTTGAGACACATACAGACTGAAAGTGAGAAAATGAAAAAAGGTATTCCATGCAAATGGGTATCAGAAGAAAGCTGCAGTACCAATACCTAAATCAGATAAAACAGACTTTAAAATAAAGACTGTTATAAGAGACAACAAAGGACACTATGTAATGATCAAGGGATCAAGAAGATACAACAACTGTAAATATAAATGCACTCAACATAGGAGCATGTCAATATATACAGTAAATGTTAACAGACATAAAGGACAAATTGACAGTAACACAGTAATGGTAGGAAATTTTAACACCCTACTTACATCAATGGACAGATCATCCAGACAAAAATAAATAAGGAACACAGGCCTTAAATGGCCCATTAGACCAGATGAAACTAACAGTAATACAGCATTTCATCTGAAAGCAGCAAAATACACCTTCTTTTCAAGTGCACATGGAACATTCTCCAGGATAGAACACATGCTGAGACATAAAGTAAGCCTCAGTAAATTTAAGAAAATTGCAATTGTATCAAGTATGTTTTCCAACCACAATGCTATGAGATTAGAAATCAACTAAGAGAAAACTGCAAAAACCACAAACACATGGAAGCTAAACAGTGTTACTAAACAACCAATGGGTCACTGAAGAAATCAAAAAGGAAATAAAGTATCTAGAGACAAATGAAAATGAAAACATGACAAGCTAAAATCTATCAAATGCAGCAAATGCAGTTCTACGAAGGAAGTCTATAGCAACACAAGCTTACCTCAAGAAACAAGAAAAATCTCAAATAAACAACCTAATGTTACACCTAAAGCAACTAGAGAAATAAGAACAAACAAAACCCAAAGTTAGTAAGAGGAGAGAAATCATAAAGATCAAAGCAGAAATAAATGAAAGAGACTTGCTGCTGCTAAGTCGCTTCAGTCGTGTCGGACTCTGTGCGACCCCATAGATGGCAGCCCACCAGGTTCCCCAGTCCCTGGGATTCTCCAGGCAAGAACATTGGAGTGGGTTGCCACTTCCTTCTCCAATGCATGAAAGTGAAAACTGAAAGTGAAGTCGCTCAGTCGTACCCAACTCTTAGTGACCCCAAGGACTGCAGTCCACCAGGCTCCCCCGTCCCTGGGATTTTCCAGGCAAGAACACTGGAATGGGGTGCCATTTCCTTCTCCAGTGCATGAAAGGGAAAAGAGAAAGGAAAGTTGCTTAGTCACATCTGACTCTTCACTACCCCATGGACTGCAGCAAGACTACCACAAGCAACTATATGGCAATAAAATGTACAACCTCGAAGAAATGGACAAATTACTAGAAAAATACAATCTCTCAAGACTAAACCAGGGAGAAATAGAAAATATGAATAGACCAATTCTAAGTACTGAACTTGAATCTGTGATTTTAAAACTCTCAACAAACAAAAATTCAGGATCAGATAGCTTTACAGGTTCTACCTGTAAATTCTACCAACAATTCAGAAGAGAGTAATACCAATCCTTCTTAAACTATTCAAAGAAATTGCAAAGGAAGGAACACATCTAAACTTATTCTATGAGGCCACCATCACCCTGACACCAAAATCAGATGCTGTATGCTTAGCTGCTCAGTTGTGTCCAACTCTTTGTGACCCCATGGACTGTAACCTGCCAGGCTCCTCAGTCCATGGCAATTCTCCAGGCAATACTGGAGTGGGTTACCAAGCCCTCCCCCAGGGCACCTTACCAACCCAGGGATCAAACCCAGGTCTCCAGCATTGCAGGTGGATTCTTTAGCATCTGAGCCACCAGGGAAGCCCAAAACCAGATAAAGATACCACACAAAAAAAATTAAAAACGTATGATCAACTCATAGATGCCAAAATAGCTCTTGACAAAATTCAACATTTATAATAAAACCTATCCAAAAAGTGGGCATAGCAGGAACCTACCTCAACATAATAAAGGCCATATAGGACAAATTCACAGGTAACATAACAGTAAAATGCTGAAAGCATTTCCTCTAAAATCAGGAACAAGACTAGGATATCCACTCTCATCACTTTTATTCAATATAGCAATAAGAAAAAGAAATAAAAGGAATTCAAATTGGAAAAGAAATAAAACTGTCATTGTTTGCAGATGACATGATACTATACATAGAAAATCCTAAAGACACTACCAGAAAAGATGGCTCTTTTTAAAAGATTAATAGGTTACACAAAAATTCAGTTAAACAAAAAACAAGAAGCAAAAATAAGTAAGACCTGGAAAGAGAAAGACACCCAAACACAAACCCAGAAGAGAATAAAGAATAGTGCAATTCTGTGGCAAATTTGAAAGTCAAAGAAACAACAATTTCTTAGCAAAACAAAGAGAGAAAATTTGAAAAGACTAATTTCCACATAAGACATTAAAGGGGGATTAGAGATTTATCATTCATGAGTTCACCACAGAATTTCATGCAACCCTTAAGGAAGACATGAAAACAGTTCTCTGAAGAAGTAACTATCCATTTACTAAGGATAATATATCTTCAGATAAGATATCTAAACTTTCTCTGCTTCCATATATGAGGTGAAACTGTTGTATTATTCATGTTTTCCTTTAATGAAACAAATGTGAAAATTTGGGAGTATATTTGAAATAAAGACATTTCACAGCAGAAGTAGGCACTAAGATGCCTGGTCAAGTTGAGATTCAAAAGATTATACTCAGCATCTTTACAGTGCATTATCCAAAGCATGTATTCTTACGTAGCTTAAAGTCAAATAAAATGAAGAGGGCAAAAACATTCACTCTCCATTATCCATTTGCTGAATAATATTTATTGACTATAAATTCTAGGTAAAAATCATACCATTAATTTTAAGAGAAATGTAGTTTTCCTCTAAAGATAAACAAAAATGGGAAATTTTCACTTGAGAAAACCATTAAGATATTTAAAATTTCAAAAGCATTAGGTTACTTACAACGGCAAACTCATCTCTGTCAAGCATTCCATCATGGTCAATATCACTCAATTCCCAAACCTTAAAAAGAAAAAAACCGGTTAAGATTAACATCATTTCATTTCATGTGCTAATTGTATATATCAAATATATATTTGGAGGAAAAAGTTTTTCCTAAACATTATAAAATCTATTTTTCTGAGAAATTTCAATTATGCCAAGCATCTTATTACATCACTAATAGAATTTCTGTAAAAAAAATGTTAATAATAATTCTTAATATCAAGTAGTTTTAAACAGAAATCACTTTGCAAATTTTTAAAGAAAATGTTTTGCTCCTCTCAACTAAGAAAACAATTATGTAACACAGTACTTTAAACAACTTTTTGATGCTTGAACTGTGGTGTTGGAGAAGACTCTTGCGAATCCTTTGGACTGCAAGGACATCAAACCAGTCAATCCTAAAGGAACTCAGTCCTCAATATTCATCGAAAGGACTGATGCTAAAGTTGAAGCTCTAATACTTTGGCCACCTGATGCAAAGAGCTGACTCACTGGAAAAGACCCTGATGCCGGGAAAGACTGAGGGCAGGAGGAGAAGGGGACGACAGACATGAGATGGTTGGATGGCATCACCAATTCAATGGACATGAATTTGAGCAAGCTCAGAAGATGGTCAAGGACAGGAAAGCCTGGTGTGCTACACTCCATGGGGGTCACAAAGAGCTGGACAAAACTGAGCCACTGAACAACAACTTTAAACAACTACATTTTTTGAAAAACATCACCTCAGTTACTTCATGCAACAACTTCATGTGGTACTATAAAACCTATTTTAGACCCGAACCCGAGACTACATGACTTATCTAGGATCATGTAACTATTATTAAGTAACAGAATCAGTCTTCAATCTGAAGACTTCCAACCAAGTCCATTATTGTTTTCCCTATAACACAGAACTGCTAATTAACTGAAATACATATTCAATGAACACTGTATTATTAATCATTAGCCAACTAATGTCCAGAACATACAGAGAATAAACCTTAAAGAAAGAAAGAAAGAAAGAAAGTGAAGTCGCTCAGTCATGTCTGACTCTTTGCGACCCCATGGACCGTAGCCTAATCAAAGCTACGGTTTTTCCAGTAGTCATATATGGATGTGAGAGTTGGACTATAAAGAAAGCTGAGCACCAAAGAATTGATGCTTTTGAACTGTGGTGTTGGAGAAGACTCTTGAGAGTCCCTTGGACTGCAAGGAGATCCAACCAGTCCATCCTAAAGGAGATCAGTCCTGGGTGTTCATTGGAAGGACTGATGCTGAAGCTGAAACTCCAATACTTTGGCCACCTCATGGGAAGAGTTGAATCATTGAAAAAGAAAAGACTCTGATGCTGGGAGGGATTAGGGGCAGGAGGAGAAGGGGATGACAGAGGATGAGATGGCTGCATGGCATCACCGACTCAATGGACGTGAGTCTGAGTGAACTCCGGGAGTTGGTGATGGACAGGGAGGCCTGGCATGCTGTGATTCATGGGGTCGCAAAGAGTCGGACACGACTGAATGACTGAACTGAACTGATAAAGGTCTTAATAACGTCAAAGAATTAGTCTTGCAAATATCTAGGAAAGAAATCTAGAAACCCAAGAAGAGAGTAGAATTTATGATTTCAGAGATGAAACTATTCCTTTAACCAGGCCCCAGGATACAGCCGTGGAGTAGAGGGAGATGCAGAATACTGATGGACTCTGGAAATTAAATCAAGGAACTGGGAGGTCAGAGCTTACAACCCAAAGACAAAAGGCCTCACCTAGAGGATTATGACAGCTAATTTCAAACACTCATATTTTAGAGGGAATAACCAAAGAAAGAAAGAAACTGGCAAAGTGAGAGCACAAAAAATTCTGTAACACCACAACTTCAAAATAGGATCTATGTACTCTTTAACAGTGAGCTAAACTGTTCTGGTTTAAAGTAAAATTAAAATACATACAAGTTACACTTAGAATTTAATATCTTACTCTTCCAAGAATATCCACAGGTAACTTAGAGTTGAGCAACACTGGTTTCACTTTATCACCAGACAGAAATCCATTCACTGGGCATAAACTATCAAAAATTGCATCATATTTGGCCTTATCTTCAGGCTATAATATAAAAAAAGATCACAAGTTAAATAATGGGGAAAGGAACATAACTGCAGTTATAAACATTAAGTCCTCAAAGACTAGGCAACATTTTTAAAATGATCATTTAAAAAACATATTTCACTTTCATCCAAATATATTGTAGTAAATAGTAATTTAAAAGTTATTCCACTCAAAAGGTTAGAATCCTCTCCACTCCTTTTGTAACTGAAACATCATCTTTGTCTTTTCTACTGTTAAGTTAAAATCAGGGATTTTAAAATCAAAAGATTTCAGGGATCAAAGGACTTTGAGAAGAAGAGCATCTAGTCTAACCCTCTCAAACAGACCCAAAGCAAAGCAATAACTTCTGTAAGAACCAACAGCTGTTAGTGATATTCTGTGACATTCTAAATATGACATTAATTACATTTCAAACTCAATTTATTTTTATTTTAAAAAGAAATACTTGCCAAAGAAATAAACATCATTTCCCTCATTTTTTCCAAAGCAAGATATCTTTTTCCTATCAATAATAAGGTATTTCCTAAAATCCCTGTAAATTATCTGTATAACATAAAAACTATCATTCATGATTTGCCAAGTCAAGACCAGATCCTTACACAACAGCACACAAGGCATACAAACCAAAATGGTTTTCTGACAATACTATACATTTATTACAGATTATTTGATCTGCTATATTCTATTTTAAAATTACAATTTTTAAAACCTGATAAGATAGCTATAACCATTTTGGTGCTTCTAAATAACTATAAGGCAAAATACCCATTTCAGAAAAAGATTTCATAAAGAATTGTTTGTTTGAGTCATAAAGAGAATATTTAGTTAGGCAGAACTTTTCAAATAAGAAATAATACCAGTGGGGCAAACTACATATTCATTAAATATTTTAATTAATACCAGATTATGACATCACCATTTTTAGTTTACACTACAACAGAAAGGAGATTAAGCCAATACAGTCAAAAAATGACTGACGAAGAATAACATCACTCTAGCAATTTCTCGTACCAGCATTTCCTTCACAGTAAAAAATGAAAGTCTAAAGCACCCTACAATACATTTTGAAAGAAGGGGGAAAGGATTATGTACATAAGAAGCAAAGTATGGTAAAACAATAGTCAAAAAGTTTACTTACTTTCACAGCCCATGGGAGCTCAGCTGCAGAGGTTCCACTGATTAGCAAAGGACTACTGGTATCATGCTAAAAAGGAAAATACAGCACACGAAGGGCTGAAATCCTCATATCAATAAAAAATGAAGAGGAAATCGTCTTTGGATTTAAACACTCAGACAAAATGCTGGATCTCAATATACAAAGGACACTATTTAACATTAACTCAAACTTTCACTAAAGTACAAATGAAACAAAAACTGAATTAGCTGTGTTAGCTGCATAAATGACTGTGGAGCACTAACTAAAACATGTTAAGCGTTATAGAATAAATCCTATTACACCTGAAATCAAAATAAAATGAAGATACAGTTATCTGAATGTAACAAAAATATTTATGGCCCTGGTAACTGATGACTTTTCCCCACAATATTTAAGGAAAGCAGACAGGGACAAGCACAACTTAAGATTTCTAAGTCACAAGTACAGGAACCTACCAATAGCATGTGCAAGTTATCATGTTTATTTCCGTGTAGAGACGGTTATATTTGAAAATGTTTACTAATAGTATATAGTTAGGCAACAAATCCTTAAATAACCCTCTGACTCCACAGTTAAACTCAGAAGTATAGAAATTCTCAAAACTGATGTTAAATTCATAATACTTAGAACAAATACTTTTAAAATACTGAATTTTAAAAACAAGAAGAGCTATGAAACTTGTGAAAAAAGCAGTAAGGTGGGGAGGACCAGCCCTATCAGATATAAATTATCAAATATGATCAATGAAACAATATGAGATCAACATACAGATAAACAGATCAGTGGATATAAATAGAAAAACCCAGAAAAAATAAATACGTATGAGAATGTCATGATTGAGGTGGCATTTCAAATAAGTATGGAAAAGACTGATTATTCAATAAACATGGTAGTCATCTTGAAGAAATGCAAATTTGAATCCATACACACCTTACATCAGGATTATTGTCAATGTGAACAAAGAAACCATAAAAAACAAATTCAAATAATTCATTTACATTAAATACAATATCTTCTTTATGGGAAAACAAATTACCACAAAGTCAAAAGACAAATAGCAAACTGGGAAAAAATTTTTGCAATTCATATAGACAACTGTTTCCCTAATATATGAAGAGCCTCTTGAACTCAATAAGAAAAGACCAATAACCAAAGAAAAATAGGCGAAAGTTATTAACAGACATCTCACATAAAGACAATGTAAATGGCTCATAAGCATGAGAAAAACTACCCAACTTCACTTTATAAAACCAAAAGGATAAATTAAGACTGCACTGGTCACCTATCAAATTTACAAGAAACAAAAATTTGACAACAGTAGGCTAGAAAAAGTACACTCAACCAACTGCTGGTGGGACTATGAACTAAAACAACCACTATAGAAGACAAGTTATTATAAGTGAAAATTACAATGCAAAAACTTTTGAAACAGCAATTCCACATCTGAGAATTTATACGTATATTTCTGCACATGCAAAGTGACAGATTCAAGGTTTTTATTTATTGCAGCAGTTTTTAAATAATAAAAGACTGGAAACAAGCTGAAAGCATATCAATAGGAAGTTAAATAAATAAAAGTAAACAGGAGCAAGGAAATACTACTTTCTAATCATGTGGTATCAGTTTTTAAAACACAATTTAAATTTAAAAGCATTTCTTACAAATCTTGGTGGAGGAACAGCCAGGTTCAAACTACTTAGTGAAACCTCCAATCCATTCTGGGCACATGCCACAAGACGCAAAGCAACAAAGAATTCCTGAGAAAGAAAAGTATGACTGTTAAGAGCATTATGCATCTACCCATTCACCCATCCATCCATCTATCTACACATATATCTTCAATCTGAAAATATAAAACAATTCACAACTACTCCAAAATTTTTATGTCTCAGTGAATATAATAGCACACTTGCTTTAAAAAACAATTGCTCTAAATATAAGAAGAGCTCTATGTACAAAGATATTCCTGATATAATAAACAGCAAAAAATATTAATATAAATGAGAAAATAAACTGATATACACGATATGGGAAATATACCAAGATTAATAATCATATTTCAAAGAATATTTAATGATGGTAGGAAATGATTTTATCACTTAAGAAAAAGAATCTTAGAAAAAAGTCTAGAAGAAAATAAAAGGTTATCAAAAGTCATATCTGGATTTAAGATTATAAATTTTGACACTAGAATAATCATTCTAATGATTCAGTCACTGTTATTCCAGAAAAGCTACAAAGAATAACTATGCAACACCTGAAACAATTATGTAACTGCTTGACTTCAAAATACTTATAAATCTCTCCCAATAGTCCTTCGATTTTTGGCATTAGAAGCCTTAGTTCAAAATTTAATTAGTAAGTGGGAAGACACGGAAGCAACTTGTTTTCAGCTGATCTCAGTTAAAATCAAGTCTCAGAATAGGCATAACAAAAACTTTTTACTCCAGTCATGATTACTTACAATTTGTCAATACTCTAGGTACAGCTGCTGATTCTCAAATCTCCTGTTCTCACCTACAACTTCCTTACTCAATTCATAACCTACTCCTAGAAACTTGCAGGTTGTCTGTTCATACAGTATTTCGTCTTCACTAATAAATATCTTGAAAAAATGCTATTTCAAGATCTCCCTTCCTCTTTTCATTCACCACCTAAGCTTCTATGCAATTTGACTTCAACTCCCACCATTAGCCAGAGAAACAACTGTCACAAATTCATAGCTACAAAATACAACAGACTCTCAAAAAAACAGAAAAAAACGTCAACCTACTTGTTCTTTTGGCAGCCTGGACAGTATGATCTTCCCTGAAGCTCTCCTCTACTAGCACAACTTCATAAAGCTGTCTGAGTTCCTCTCTGACCTTCCAAGTATCTTCTGTTGGAGTCCTGTCTCCTCCCATCCTTTAAATCCTGAACTCTAAATAACCCTTTTTCTCTTGTCATTCTGCATGAGAATCAATTCTCTTAGATAATCAAGTCCACATCCCTGATAGTATGGGTGGGTTCTAAAGTGAAATGATACTGCACTGAATTCTAGTTCTACTACTTGTTATGAGGCCTTAGCCAAGTTAAAAAAAAAAAAAAAAAAAAAAAACCTCTTTAAAAGGGGGGCTAATTCCTTACAATGTACTGTAAGGAACAAAATTAAAAACCACACTCTAGGAAGAAAGCACTATCACTTTTGGCTCATAGAAACTCAGTAAGTATTGGGTTATGTCCTTAATTTCATATGTTAATTCAAAAATCTATTCCTCCAATGCAAACATCAAAGTTTAACTGCAGATCCATAAAACCAGCCACCTGGATATAACAAAGGCAACTCAAACTAAACATCCGAAGACTAGGAGAAGCAATGAAGAATTTATTTTACTGTTAAGTTCCTGAAGACAGGGATCACATTCCATCACATTTACTTCTGTATCTCCAACGCCTGGCTCAAAACAGGTACTCAACAAATAATCTGCTGACTAAGTCTAGAGCACCCTGGATGCTCACATGAATTTAGTTTTCCAATGTCTCCAAGGCATCAAATCGGCTCTTCTGGCCAGGGGGTCCAATGAGGACCACAATCTAGCCTTGGAATCTGGGTATTCTGACCCCTCATCTAATTTTTCCATCCTTTTTTCTCAGTCAGCTTCAGTTATACCTATAGGGGGAATTAACTTTGAGTAGTAGTGCTCAGCCAATGTATCAGCATGTAGCAAGCTTTGAATTTAATCCTGTAGAACTCTGAAATCTATCTCCAACAAGTGAAACTTAATTTAAAGTATTCTAATGGTGCCTAATACCCACAACCACTTTCACATATTTCTGGCCCAAGACTGACTTCTGGCCTGTAAACCATTTTTTGGTTTATATGTTAGCAATAAAACTAGACCAGAATACACCATACTTAGATTTGATTAGCCAAGATCTTCCCTTCAAATGTATAAGGTAATACCATCTTAACACATAAATAATAAAATCCACTTTTATTTATAACCCTGAACACATAAGAAACTTAGTAAGATACAAAGAGTAAAAGTCTCCCTGAATAACTAAGAAAAATAAATCCCATGTTATTATTTGAATGTATCCCCCAAAATCCATATGTTGAAAGCTAAACTCCCCAAAACAATGGCAGAGCCTCTGGGAAGTACTTAGACCATTAGGATAGGGCCCTTATAAATGGGCCTAGTGCCTTACAAAAGAGGGTTGAAAGAAATTACTAGCACATTCTGCCATGTAAGGATAAAGAAAAAGTCTGCAATCTAGAAGAAAGTTCTCACTAAAATCATGCTGGCAATTTATCTCAGACTTCCAGCCTCCAGAACTGTGAGCAATAAATTTTTGCTGTTTGTGGTATTTTGTTATAGCAGCCCAAACTGACACTCCAGATCTAATGTCACCAAACTCTAATCTTTGGGAATTAGGTACTTTAATGTCTAGTGATTGGAAGCATTTTCTTTATTATAACACTTGTCCTTGCAAAACCCTAATTTTGCAAAAATGAATTTTTAGTTTAAAAATACAAAAAACTGCTGGCTATTTTTTATTCTGGATCACTCAAAAATTGCTCATGTCAGTCTCCGAATCTTACTTGTTTGTTCAGGATACCTTTCCCATCTGTGTCAGCTAAATCCCAGATCTGAAATTTAGAAGAAAGAAAAGTATCAATCTATATTTAAAACAAAAATCATCTTACAGATAAATAAAATTCCTGCAATTGACAACCTCATGCTCTTTGGTAGTCAGATTTAAGAATTGTAGAATTAAAAGCAGAAAGAAACTTTGACGATCACTTAGTGTAACCTTACACAAAGATATTAAGGTCCAATGAGGTTAAATGACTTACTCATGAACATCCAAGACATCAGGGAAAGAAATGAAGCCCAGGTTCTAACTTCCAGTCCAATGATTTTTTTCATTGACCCAACCCAGGTTCTAAGTCCAGTGCTCTTTCTACTAGAATATGCTACCTTGATTTTAGATCCTTATTAAGATGATATTCTTTCTTATGGATAAGCTGAAATAGTTAATGTTTATTTGTGAATAATAAAATTATTAATGATTATTTTTCAGGGTTGAATACATATCAATATCATACATAAGGATTTATAAGGACATCAAGCCAAGAAAGGGACTTTCTACCTCTTTGTACTCTTTCCTAAGCCTCTCATCTCCTACTCTATTTACCACATACTCAACACAGTTAAGAGACAGTTTTAATAGAGGAAGCAGGGAAACAGCCAATTCTGAGTGGGTGGCAAGGTTCCCAGTCTGCACTGTTTCTCTCCACAACACTCAAATGTACTATTACTTCCTCATTTCATTCTAAAAAGTAATTTGTTTTCTAAAAATCTAAAAAACACCATATTTTTCAAGATGATAAATCACTACATCAGAAATTCCCTTTGGATCACTGTAACTGCTTTCATGACTCAGTTCTAAGTTTCTTGAGATGTCTTTTGAATTTTATCCAATTTATCTATACTAATAAATATTCATTATATCTAGTTATGGATACAATGAACAAATACTACCTTTCCGAGTATCAGGTCTGGAAGTCCTGATTTTTTTAGGAATACAGCAGCATCAGAAGCCAATACCCTTCCAGTATTGCCCGTATCAACCTGAAAAAATACAAACCATAAACTGACAAAAACCATAAAGACAAAATTAGGATTATTTACCTGCATTCCTCCCTATGATTTGAGAACTGAGTTTTTCAAAAAGAGAGCAGGAATCCTCTCATTAACAAAGGCCATGTAATATTCAGTTCAGTTCAGTTCAGTCACTCAGTCATGTCCGACTCTTTGCAACCCCACGGACTGCAGCACGCCAGGCCTCCCTGTCTATCACCAACCCCCGCAGTTTACTCAAACTCATGTCCATTGAGTTGGTGAGGCCATCCAACCATTTCATCCTCTGTCGTCCCTTTCTCCTCCTGCCTTCAATCTTTCCCAGCATCAGGTATAATGCAATATTGGAGACCCATATGAGAAGAGTACCATCTAGAGAGCGCTGTCCATCTACAATGTGTTTTTTATCATGCCCATTACACAAATGATAAAACTGGAGCTTGGGGAATTCCCTGGCAAACCAGTGGCTAGGACTTGGCGCTTTCATTTCTGGGGCCTGGGTTCAGTGCCTGGTCAGGGAACTAAGATCCCATAAGATTCCACAAGCTATGCAGCATGGCCAAACCAAAAATAAAAAAACTCCGAAGCTCAGAGGATGTCAAACAAATTAGCGGAGTCATAATATTAACATATATCTTCTAATTCCAAGTCTTCTATAGGTGCCATTTAAATTTCAATAAACTTGAATGGCAATAGAGAAAAAGAGCAATAATTTCTGGAGAGGTCTTCTGATAAATGTAAATAGCTGCACAGTTATCTGGTGGGTTTTTTTTTTAATATCTTTAAATAATTAACTTCTGCTTTTATACTTACTCTTAAGAAACTGCAACACTTTTTTAAAAAATCAAAGCAATATCAGTTCTAAAACTAGCAGTGATTCTATTATAAACTTTAAGTAACATTTAAAAAACTGCTAAGTTCCTAAAGCACATTAAGGGAAACACATCATTTTAACTGATGGGGACTTTCCTTTAAGACAGAATGAGGTCACCAAAAACAGAAAAACAGTTCAAAAAAAAAAAAAAAATGATGACTCTCACTTCTGTAGAGATTTCCTAAAGTAAAGTTCTATTTGTAAAAAATGAAAAGTAAGTTTTAAAAAGTCATGGGAAGAGTAACATGATACTAGGATATTTGTGAGCTGGCTGTTTTTCCACTGTATGGCAAAACCAATACAATATTGTAAAGTAACCTCCAATTAAAATAAATAAATTTATATTAAAAAAAAGAATTAAAAGATTAAGTTTACTAAATCATATACAAAGCATTCCAGACAGACCAAACCCGGCAAAGAAGCAAAAGAGAAATCCTTTCTTTCAAGTGCTAGAACATGGGATAAATCAGACACTCAGCAAACAGGAAAGAATTGCCCAACCCACATTTTGGGTAACAAAGAAGAACAAAAACAGTTAGGAAATCAGCCTCTAGAATTCTCCACAACTCTTTTCTTTGCCTACTCTCTGACAAGGGTTGGAAAAGAAAAGAAACATCTCTCTCCCCAGATAGCCCAAAAACAGAGGCACTGAGGGGAAACACTGATCAAACTCTGAAGAAATACTTATGCACTCTATTCCAGTAAACAATTTTACTATCTTCCATTCTTTTGGCTACTATAATAATTAAACATAGCCATTCAGTCTTTGTCATCTACAGGCAGTTTCTGTCTGCCTAAAGGCTCTGCCATAAGCTACAGGGCACCTCTTCAACAAAGGAAGAGTCTCAGAGCCTCATGGAAAGAACAATACCACATACTCTGAACTATTAACACTTTAAAACATAGACTGTTGGGTAAAGACTTCTAGGCTGACATCACTTAGGCAACTTTCAAACTATATTGATAGACCAAGTCAAAATTCCAGGACTCTGCATACTGGAAGTAGATATATCTCATGAAAGCAAACTCCTAACCCAAGATGCAGGAGAACACAAATTACACAGAGCTGAATGAAGTGTTATGGAAAACTCAATTAGGATTTTTTATGTGCCGTACTGCTGGTATTATTTTTACTATTCTATTTTCTAATGGATACGTGGAAAAGCCCTTTCTTACTAAATTATCCCTCAATTTAGCAGGCGCTGCTTTGGTAAACTGAATGAAATACTTTTCAATGGTATCTGTTTCTTCACTGACCCTTCAGAAATCAAAAACCTTTAATGAATGTCCTTATCTTTCACGGCCATATAGTTATAAAGCTAAATAACAATTTGTTCTCCTTTTTATCAGGATATAGTTGAGTAAACCTATTATACAAAAACAAGGCCATATTTGAAATGATTCTCTTTCATTCAGATAGAACAAGACACTATTAAGGATCAGGGACTGACTTTACGTAGAGCCCAAGTCTACCAGGCCCCCACATGAAGACCAGCCTGCTACACGGTTTGTAAGATCCCAAGTGTCTCAAGCACTAAAGCAAGGTTACTCAGAAGGCCAGGAACCTTAGCAGATATGGGAAATCCCAAGATGAGGTAAATTCACTCAAATTTACATGTACTGCATGTGAAATAAGAAGTGAATTTCTAAAGTTTGGATCTTAGTCTCAAAATAGAAGAATATAACAAAAGTTTTAAGCAGAAACTTATTACCTGGCCTTAGAAGTTGTTAAATAATAAGTACACGGCTTTAGGCTTGCAAGTCACACAAGAAGACCTATAGCGGTTCATTAAAACTTGCTGCAATTATGTAGACAATAGGATCAAACATAATGAGACCAGCCTTTTCAGTAATCATGATCAGAAGGTGAAGAAATTATAAAGAAAAGTGATTTGATATTTGGAAATGGGCAAATAATACCATCTATGCTTTCAGAAGATTATCTGATCTATGGTTTGTACCTTTGACTTCTATGAACTAAGCTATTTATTCTATACTCTGTAGGGGTAGAGGTTAAATTATATAAAACTGATAGCAATGCCAATGATTCCTATCCATACCAAAGAAATTAATTTTCTCTGATGGAGAATATAAATCTCTGTAACTCATATTCCCATTTTTACATCTCACTAGTTCTCTCAATAATTAATGAATTAAAAAAATCTTTAATACATGTTCATTTTATATTTATATGAGTGTTAAGGCTTCAACTTCATGAAAATTAAACTCTAAAATGTCTTTAAAATAACAAAAAAGTAATTTCTAAGTAACTTATAAATTAATTCAAATGTTTGTATCTGGATGAATATATCTAATGCTACATGGATTTTTAAGACAGATATTTAAGACAAGTGTTTGGTCTTAATTATCTTTCCTTAATTGTTCTGAAAACCTGTTAAACACATTAATCAAAGTGGGAGATTAAAGCACAAGAAAATGAAAACAAGAAATGTCAAATTTATTCAGCTGGCTGAATACAATCGGGAGTTGAAAGTATATTCTATAAAAAACAATCATCTTACCTGTCTATAGTATTTTTCATAAAGAGGATTTCCACTTGATAACTAAAATAAATAAATAATTAGAAATTAAATGCTATTCAATGACTTTATTAATATAATTACATTCATTCAACAGATACATGAAATAAAGATAAATACAATTAATATATCCATGATTTCAAAAAATTCAATTTTGTTTCTTTTGGGAGAAAGGGAGAGTAAATAAAGGCAGCCATGTAGATTACCAAGAATTAGGTAGACAAGAAACAAAACAGGAATTTTAAAACTGTTTTTGATATCAGAACTCTTCCTCTCATAAAATTTTACTCAGAAACTCAACATTTAACAAATTATGGTGAAATGATTTGGTTTAAAAGCAACTGAGAAGCCCAAAACCTTAAGAGTTCATCCTCTGCCCAAGTCCCCAAAGTACCAATGAACACAAAAACCACTTCAATAAAATAGTCAAGTGAATATACAAACTAATGAACCAAAAAAAAAAATGATATTAATAATAGATCTGAAATGCTTGTAGGCAGGGAGTGGTGTTCAAGTCACATGTGTGTGTGGCTCACTCAGCCATGTCCAACTCTTTGCAACTCCATGGACTATACCCACCAGGCTCCTCCGTTCATGGAATTTTCCAGGCAAGAACCTTCCCAACCCAGAGATGGAACCTGCGTTTCTTGTACTGGCAGGCAGATTCTTTACCACTGTACCACCTGGGAAGTCCACTCAATTCATAATACAGTCTAAACGGTTCCTTGGTCAGCTGATGAACAGATATATTATCTCATCTGAAAGGCAGCTGAGGAGTATCAACATTTGAAGGCCCAGGTTCACTTGTACATGAATGTGTTTAACAGTGTTCTGGAATTGGAAAGGAAATACAGGAAGGTTTCATGAGGGTGACACCAGTGCAGAAATCTGAGGTATAGGGGAGTACGGGAGATGGTGATTCTACACAAAGGGATAAATGCAATCAACAGAAATCTCAGTTACATTTGTCGAGAATAGTAAGGAGTTCTAAATGGTAATAAGGACTAGAGATAAGATTATAAGGGGTCCCCAACCACATTCTGGGAGAAGGCAATGGCACCCCACTCCAGTATTCTTGCCTGGAGAATCCCATGGATGGAGGAGCCTGGTAGGCTGCAGTCCATGGGGTCGTGAAGAGTTGGAAACGACTGAGCGACTTTACTTTCACTTTTCACTTTCATGCACTGGAGAAGGAAATGGCAACCCACTCCAGAGTTCTTGCCTGGAGAATCCCAGGGACGGGGAAGCCTCATGCACTGCCGTCTATGGGATCGCACAGAGTCGGACACGACTGAAATGACTTAGCAGTAGCAACGACATTCTGGTCCTTGGCCTATTACGACCTAGGCTGCACAGTAGGTGGTGGGGGGCAGGCAAGGGAGCAAAATTTCATCTGTATTTATAATCACTCTAGTAGCAGGAAAACATGCTCAAGGGTCCTTCCAATTCGGCATTATGGTGAGTTGTATTATTACTTTATTATATAACACAATGTAATAATAATAAAGCTCACAATAAATAAATGTACTTGAATCATCCCAAAACTGTCCCTCCACCCTCCACTCAACCCCTCAATCCATGGAAAAATTGTCTTCCATGAAACTGGTCCCTGCTGCCAAAAAAGTTAGGGACCGTTGTTACAGAAGACAAGTGATGAAGGGCTTCACCTCCCATGGTAAAAGTAAAGAAAATAACGATGGAAAAGAGGACACACTCAAGCACCTAATACTAGTTAATGCTAATTAACTACGTGATTATTTGTACATGAAGAGGGAAAGTAGGATGGCATGCAGAGGGTTACTTAGGACAAAATTTTAATGACCCTGTAGAAGACCTAAACACCGGCAATGGTGAAAAAGGGTTTGGTTTGAAGAAAAACAGGACTTATTAAGTAGATGAAGAGACAGGAGAAGCTTAGAAAGAAATACAAAGATAAACAGGGGAAAAGATCTTCAAACATCAAAGTTGGGCCTATAGTCTTAATGGGCACAAAACTAGATTAAGACCAACATGTACTCAGTGCCCACTCTGAGAACACATTATACTAAGTGCTTTATAAATACTACCACACTTAATCCTTGTGAGTCATACATTATCTTCCCAGTAAGTAAATAAAGAAATGTCGTGTGAAAGTTAGTTTTACTTGTCTAATTGGTGAGGCAAGAGTACCCTGTTGTTTGGTCAAATTTTTTTTAGATGTGATTAACATTTAAAGCCATAAAGCAGATTATCCTCCATAATGTGGGGAGGTCTCATCCAAGCAGCTGAAAGTCCTAAGAGAGAAAGACTGATCTCCCCAAAGGAAGAAGTAATTCTGCCTTGAGATCACCTTCAGACACAACGGCAACATCAACTCTCCCCTCAGTCTCCAACAGGCCCTGCAGATTTAGGTCTTGCCAACCTCCACAAAAACATGAACCAATTCTTTAAAATTAATTGGTCAGTGTGAGTGTCTGTCCTACTGGTTGTTTCTCTGAGAACCCTAACACACCAAGTTTCAGAGAGGTTACTTGTCCAAGCTTTTAAATGGCAGAGTCTGGACTTAAATTCAGGTCTGTCCTACTCTAAGCACCATACTCTTTCACATTACCAAGCTGTTTCTCAAATGCCCTGGTTTGCTCAGGAAAGTACAATCTCTTGTCTCAACATCCCATGTGGTTTACCACTTGTCTCACAGTTTTCACTTCCTGGAATGAAGTATATTTCATTAATCACTATATTAAAATAAACCAAGATGAATTTAGAACACCTCTACTGTATTCATCTATTTTCTGGCCAAGCTAACAGTGTCTAAGTGTTCTAACCACTTGAACAAGTGATGAAATCGTAAAAAGGACCAGTGGTAATTCCACCTTTCCCCTGACTCTTCAGAGATAAAACATTAACACGTTTTCAGGGACACCATGCAGAAGACAGAGAAAAGTATTCTCAGACACAAGCAACCATGGACAGCTAACTCTTTACATCCTTTTGAGACAGTAGAAGAAATATCTGACGCTGGTGCTCCTGCTAACACAGTCAGTACAGTGAGATGTGCGATGACCTGCAACATGCACCAGGCCGCTAGCCAGCGAAGTAAGCGAGAAACTACAGGTGAGGTACAAATGAAGTATGTGTGAGGAGTCAACAGTCTAAAACCTCAAGGTGGTTTTGTCATTTATTGTATGGTATAATTCTAGAACTGTTTATTTTGTTGCTTGACAATCTTTATTATCACCCGATAAATCCTTTCAAGAACAATTAGCTAAAGAGAAGAAATTATACGTTTAATACAAAATTATGTACTAAAATTTCTCTAGAAAATGGATAGATAATTTGGATAAAACTTCTGAGGCTACTTCTATTTATCATGGCACTCTAGTGGCATCAGTATTAATGAGTTAGCTGCAAATGCCAAAACTTACAAATGTTTACATATATCCACAGTTAAAATTTTAAGGATAAAAAATGGTATTGAAAACAAAACAAAAATATAAACACGGAAATATGTGTTCCCTACTTGCAACCTGTCATCAGATTTTAAAGGCTAGAATCTTTCAAAGACTGACTTTATAATCCCAACCTAAGTGTCTCACTACTGAATCTTTTTGAAGGCAAGTCCTCTAATGATTGGTTGCATATTGTTCAAAATCAGTGGGAAATCTTTAATCAAAGACTAAAGTTCAATGAAAGAAAGATTAAAAAAAAAAAACTTCAGCTATTGAAGCTTTTAGAAAATACAATTATTAGAAAGAAAATTTGCCAAGGCACTGAAACATCCCTCAAAAGCAATGTTAAGTACCGAACAAACTGAATGAGTTCAAACAGAATATGAGATTTAATTAAAGCAATGAATTCTAGAAGTTTCATCAAAAGTCTTCCTATTTTTAACTATATAAATTTATATTCTGTACTAGAATGAAATGAAATAGGAGAGTACGATTTTACAGCATCTAAATTTAAAGAAACATGTAGAATAATGATTACACATCTGTTTCTAAAAACATATTAGAGACAGATACATCTAAGAAGCTGGCAAAAAAAATATGACTATTACCCAGAATAACTATCCTGCTTTTGTTTCTATTCTCATAATCAATGTCAGTTCAGTTCAGTCACTCAGTCGTGTCCAACTCTTTGTAACTCCATGGACTGTAGCACACCAGGCTTCCCTGTCCATCACCAACTCCAGGAGTTTGCTCAAACTCATAGCCATGGAGTTGGTGACGCCATCCAACCATCTCATCCTCTGTCCTCTCCTTCTCCTGCCTTCAGTCTTGCCCAGCATCAGGGTCTTGAGTCAGTTCTTCACATCACGTGGCCAAGGTATTGGAGTTTCAGCTTCAGCATCAGTCCTTCCAATGAATATTCAGAACTGATTTCCTTCAGGGTAGACTGGTTGGATCTCCTTGCAGTCCAAGGGACTCTCAAGAGTCTTCTCCAACACCACAGTTCAAAAGCATCCATTCTTTGGAACTCAGCTTTCTTTATGGTCCAACTCTCACAGCCATACACGACTACTGAAAAAACCACAGCTTTAACTAGACGCACCTTTGTTGGCAAGGTAATGTCTCTGCTTTTTAATATGCTGTCTAGGTTGGTCATAGCTTTTCTTCCAAGAAGCAAGCACCTTTTAATTTCATGGCTGCAGTCACCACCTGCAGTGATTTTGGAGCCCCCCAAAATAAAGTCTGTCACTGTTTCCATTGTTCCCCCATCTATTTGCCATGAAGTGATGGGACTGAATGCCACGATCTTATTTTTTTTAATGTTGAGTTCTAAGCCAACTTTTTCACTCTCCTTTCACTTTCATCAAAAGGCTCTTTAGTTCTTCTTCACTTTCTGCCATAAGGGTGGTGTCATCTGTATATCTGAGTAAAGACTATTTTGTTGTACTATAAAACAAGTATTTTATAAACTTTTATTTTTGAAAACAGACAGAACTATTTTACTGATCTATATTACATTTCAGTATAATAAAACCATTTTGATGGCAAAAAAAATTTCACAAAACTTTAAATACTTGTAATGTCCCTTTCATCTCAAACATGTCCCAGTATGAAAAAAAAAGTATATATTCAGCCTACTCCCAAAGAAATGTATAAATACTCTGCTATAGAAAAGAGCTTCATTGCTTACTACATAAATACATTTGAGAAGGCATTAGCTCTGTAAGTGATTAAGTACATTCTGTGCTGATCAACTATACTAACACATTACAGCTAAGTGAGAATGGAGAAAAGTCATCCAAATTGCCAATTCACTCATCAAGTAAGATGATCAAAGAGTGTGTTTGGTGCATCTTGGTAAAATCGTCTTTTTCTTTTTAACTGAAATATGATCATTTTAGATTTTAAAAAAATCACATAGATACAACACACATAATGAATGCATAGAGAAAAATTTTGAAAGGCATAGCTAAACTGGCAACAGTGATGACCTCTGGATAATGGAATTACAAATGATTTTTACATTCCTCTTTATACTACTCTATGTTCTCTGAAAATATTTTCTATAATAAGCACTTCCTTAATTTTATAGAACAAAACAATTAAGATATTTTTAGCTTAGGAAAAAATATAAAATCCAAAAATGTGCCATCAGTATGCAAAATTATATATGAATACTTAGTAACTAATTTCTAAAAGAAAACTTTTAAACTAAAGTTATCAAAAGTCAAAACCTGACTTAATTTCTAATATTATAATTTGAAGCAATTATTTATTCATTGGCTAGGTCATAAACATGCATCATTTTTCACAAAGTAAAATATTCATAAATATCTGAAGAACCCCTTCTAAAGAGTCAACATTATTTATTACTACTCTGAAAAAAATCTTAAGGGCTTGAAAATAAGACATTAGGAAGTCAACAGAATGTTTTAAAAAAAGAAAAAACCCTCACACAGGCTTAAATTCAAAGCCCATTTCACTACTTCTCAGGTAGACCATGAACAATTTATCTCCTCTTTGAAAAGCCTGCCCACTTATCTGTAAAGTGCTAATAATATCTATTCTTCATAGGTTCCCAATTAAACTAACTGAATTAAAAAGAGATGGCTAACTGCTCCCTAATATCCTTTACTCTTTTCTTTCTTTAATAATAATACCCCTAAACCTTACTCAAACATGCGGACACCTACCAAAACGTACATTTCTCATCTTTTGCAATCTCGGTTTCTCTCAATGAAACGTGAAAGGAAATAACTTGCCCAGCTCTCAGGTTGTACACCTACAGGGAAGGAGAATGTCTTCTACCTCCCAGCTGTTTCTTCCAGCTGTCTAGAAGGTAGATATGGCTGTGAAACGTGGAGGATCTACCCAGACTGTGAGATGGAAAACATGGTTGAAAATAAAAAGAGCAACAGAAAAAAAGGGTCTATGTCTCTGACACTATCATGAAGCTGCCATATCAGCCCTCTAGTACTTATCTTACTTGGACAGTTACTTGAGAGAGGTAAATTCTCTCCTGTTTAAGCTACTGAGATTTTGGCTTGAACCAGTATCCTAACTAATGCAACGAAAACCAAAAAAAAGGAAAAAAAAACAAATTTTACTAAGAAAAAAGTTGTTATAAAACTGTTATATCATCCTAAAATCTGGTAGGTTGTATTATAATTCTCATTTATTCTCCTCTTACAAGAATATTCACTGCAGATGGTGATTGCAGCCATGAAATTAAAAGACGCTTACTCCTTGGAAGGAAAGTTATGACCAACCTAGACAGCATATTAAAAAGCAGAGACATTACTTTGCCAACAAAGGTCTATCTAGTCAAGGCTATCATTTTTCCAGTGGTCATGTATGGATGTGAGAGTTGGACTATAAAGAAAGCTGAGTGCAGAAGAGTTGATGCTTTTGAACTGTGGTGTTGGAGAAGACTCTTGAGAGTCCCTTGGACTGCAAGGAGATCCAACCAGTCCATCCTAAAGGAAATCAGTCCTGGGTGTTCACTGGTAGGACTGATATTGAAGCTGAAACTCCAATATTTTGGCCACCTGATGCAAAAAGCTGACTCACTGGAATAAGACCCTGATGTTGGGAAAGATTGAGGGCAGGAGGAGAAGGGGACGACAGAGATGGTTGGATGGCATCACCGACTCAATGGACATGGGTTTGGGTGGACTCCGGGAGTTGGTGATGGACAGGGAGGCCTGGCATGCTGCAGTTCACGGGGTCACAAAGAGTCGGACACAACTGAGCGACTGAGCTAAACAAGAATATTAACAGCCCTGCCTGTTGCCATGTGACTTACAGTGCCTCTCTGTGAGTACCCTACTATTGGCTTGGCCATGTGACTTACTCCGGCCAATGAAATATGAGGAAGTTCCAGTTACAGGTAGAATTTTTTAGGGCTACTGTGTGTTTCCACCAGCTCTTGCTCTTTTCTCTCTGCCAAGAGAACAGTAAGTCATGAAGAAGGGGTGCTCCTTCGGCCTGGATCCTGAAAGGAAAGAGAATCATGGAATAGTACCATAGCTGACTATGGGGGAACCTGTAACCTTCCAATTTGTTGTTGCTGTTCAGTCTCTCAGTCGTATCCAACTCTCTGTGACTCCATGGACTGCAGCACACCAGGCCTCCCTGTCCTTCACCATCTCCCAGAGCTTGTTCAAACTCATGTCCATTGAACTGGTGATGCCATCCAACCATCTCATCCTCTGTCCTCTCCTCCTCCTCCTTGTCTTCACTCTTTCCCAGCATCAGGGTCTTTTCCAGTGAGTCAGTTCTTCTTATCAGGTGGCCAAAGGATTGGAGCTTTGCATCAGCTTCATCATCAGTCCTTCTAATGAATATTCAGGATTGATTTCCTTTAGGATGGACTGGTTGGATCTCCTTGCAGTCCAAGGGACTCTCAAGAGTCTTCTCCAACACCACAGTTCAAGAGCATCATTTCTTCAGCGCTCAGCGGTTCAACTCTGACATCCATACATGACTGCTGGAAAAACCACAGCTTTGACTATACGGACAGTTGCAGGCAAAGTACCACTTAAAATCTTTTTATTTTTATTCTCTATAAAAATTTAAGTAATGATTAACAATTTAGTACTCGTGAACATTTTCTAAAAGTGTGATAAAGCACATGATTTTCTGGGTAACTTGCCATGCAAGTATATTTGACATATTAACACAAAAAATTTCAGTTATTTTTAATTCAGCCATCTAATTAATACTCCATTTTCAAGAGATCTGAGGAATCAGAAGGAGAGCTAAGCCCTACATCCTTTCAACTACTCCACCACAACCACTACCACCACCCCTCAAATAATGGAACAGCTACTCCTACAACCAAAGTACCAAATCAACACAACCAGAAGAGCATGTGCTTTTACACAGCTATGTTCACATGTGACCGACTTGCAGGGAAGGAGACTAAAACCTTCTGAAGACTCGTGATGTCTTTTTTAAAAGACTTATGCATTTCACAATATAAAGGAAAATAGGCTGGAAATAAACAATAAAAGGAAGAGGACAAGAATTTTTAAAAAAACAGCAATAGTGATCAACAGCAATCCAAACTGACAAAGGAAATAGCAATCAGAAGCTGTCTGAAGAGTCGAAAGCAAGTTCAGTAAAAAAGAAATTAAAAAGGAGCTGGGTATAGAGGGTGGATAGAAGCAAGTCATCTGAGCAGTCCTCACTTTAGAGCTGGCGGGCAGGGGCCCAAGAAAACACAAGCAGCCATCCCAGCAGTTCCCTTAGAGAATATACAGTATAAACCCTCAACTCTGTTATTCATAACTCATTTAATAATTTAATAAACATGGATTAGAGACCTTTTAGAGACAGAACAATAGGTTTAGGTACCTGGGGTTACAAAAACTATATAGGGCCTCTGCCCTCAAAACTGCTCTCTTTTGCAACGCTCTCTTCTGCAAACATCTCATGTTTGTTCCATAACAAATCATTATAAATTGATGAGTCAGCTAGCAAAGACCTAGGAGCACTCTAAGAAGAGTATTCTAAAAAAAGTTTTCAAAATCTGAATTTAAGAATACATCTGCTTTGGAGATTATCAGAAATAAAAGATTACGGGGACTTTAAGTAGACAAAAGAATTTCAAAAGAGAGTACAGCTATATACTACTGAAAAACAATGGATTATTAAGAGACCATACCAGCAACTCAAACCAGTAAAGGAGTAACTTTTGTCAAATCCAATTCAACCTGACCCAAAAATCGGGGTGGCAGAGTGACAAAGAATGAATACAAAGGCCAGTTTTGGGTCTGTCATCAGAAGACAGTGAGTCCCACATACACTATTCTAGCCAGCCCCAAATAAACAGAAAGAGGAGAGGCATTATCTTTAAGCACGAATGATATGTGGATTTATAAAAATTCAAGTAAGGAACAAGTGAAACAAAATAATCACTTCCTGCACTTGTACAGCACTTTACCTTCTACAAAGGACATTCACAGCCTCATCTCTCATGTCCTTTTTCTACACGTCTGGGCAACCAGATGATAACATCAATTCCCCTGGTTCAAATACTACACTTAAGTTGGTGAATATCGTATCTTTAGTTCTGACCTCATCTCTGAACTCTAAACTTATATACCATCTACTTTATATCTCCACTTGGCTATCTCCCAAACATCTAACAAAACTTGTATATTTTTTTTCGCCAAGAATCTATTCCTCTCCTACCACTAACCATGTATGCACAAGCCAAATAATCTGTCAGCATGTCCCTCATTCTCAATTTTACAATCTATCATATGCAAATACTATGAACTCTAATTCCAAAACATACATTGAACTCATCTACCTCTCTCTGTAGTGCAGTTCATATATCATCTTGACTATTAAAACATTTAATCCATCCCCTCACACAGACTGCTGAGTGTATGTAAATATAAATAAGAACATAACATTCTTCTGTTTAAACCCCTCCATGGCTTCTCATTTGAGAAAAAATTAAATCTAAACTCCTTGACAGGGCTTTGAGTCCCTGCATGATTTAGCTTCTGCTCACCTCTCCAGATACACTTAGGGCCACTAACTTTACTGATATTTCAGTTCTTCTAAAAGAGCAAGCTCTGTCTCAACTCAGTCTTTCCACATGTCATTCTTTGTTCCTGAAAACATAGGTGGTGTCTTCAATTTTTTTAGGACTCAGCTTAAATGTTACCCACTCAGAGTCCTATACGGATCATCATAAAATAGGCCCTTTTTAAATTTTCTACTTCAGCTTTGCTTGTTTCCTTCAGAGACCTGTTACATACTGTTTTTATTTTGTCTGTTTGTTTCTTCATTATTTTTGCCCTCACTATAACATTTGCTCCCCATGAGAGGAGAAAATCACACCTATCTTATTTCACCATCAAATCCACAATACCTACATATGAACGTCCTCAAAAAATATGAAGTTTATGAGCTGAATAAATTATTATTTGTGCAATTCCTTCTCGCAGTACATTCTCAAATACTGCTGGGAGTATAAATTATTTCACATTTATTCATAACCTAATACTTGCCAAAGACTGAGACAGGCATCATGATGAATTACACAGTCCTTGTTTTCAAGGGCTTTACTAGTCTAGTACAGAAAGAAAAAAGTAAGCAAGTCCCTTTTTCCTCAATTTCTGAGAATGTTCTCTCTACTTCCCTACATCCTCTCCTGAGGAGAAAAGCCAGCCTTTTCTCAGGATGCTACCTCCAACCCCCTGCTCTAACTGAAACAATCTCTTACCTCCCTTGAAGCCCTCTCAAACGGCTGCTGTCCAGTTTTAACTTCCTGACTATCTCAGGTTCCAGAAATGGGATTAAAACCCTCTGCTTCCCTGTGAAGCTTGTCCACATTGTCTTTGTTTTTAAAACAAAGACCAAATAAAACTCTGCTCTCTTGAGGTGTTTCCTTTTCAGCAAAATTACTATCTCCCTTTCCTTATCACTGTTATATTTTAACCTCCTGGTTTTCTCTACCTCACTCACCTGAGGCTATGGCACATGACTCATTGTATTCTTCTCCACCCTAAACCTCCATCAACTGGTTGACTTCACCATAAACTTGGATAGCCCATCCAACAACTTGGATTTTTACTTCCTTGATGCCCTTAACACCAATCGTCTCTTCAAAACAGAGTTTTACAAAGTACCACCAATGTGGATATATTATGGCCCCAGTCATCCTGTTACTCCCATAGTAACCTCACTCCTGGCTCTTCTACCTTTATCCAAACTGCTCTATATTCCAAACCACTATTTCAAGCATCTTGTTCTCCAACCATAACCTTCTCTTTCAAGTGATCTTCCTTTGACCTTTGTAAGACTTCTTATCCTTGGACCCTTTCTGTGACCCATCAGACTAAACCATCTCTTTGCTTTATGTCCCTCATCATTCAGTTTATAGCCTATGGTGCATCATTTCAATAATCCTCTTGTCAATAATCTAAATTCTCTTGTTCTCTTTTAGAACACACAAGTACAGCAAAACTCCAAACCTGGATGAACCCAACTATCCTCCTTCTTTGAGGCTGAGCCTAAAAAGTCATTCAACAGGACAGATTGGTATAACTATAAATTCATGACCACTGCATTAGTTTGCTAGAGCTGCCATAATGAAGTACCAAAAACTGAGTGGCTTTGGAGAACAGAAATTTATTGTCTCACAGTCTGGAAGCCAGAAGTCCAAAATAAGATGCTGGCAGGGCCAAACTCCCTCTGAAGGTACTAGGGAAGGATCGGCTCTAGGCTTCTCTCCTATTTCTGGTAGTTCCTTGGCATGTGGCAGCTTAAGTCCAACCTTTACATGACATTCTGCCTACATGTGTGTCTGTGTCAAAATTTCTCCTTTTGATGTAGACGTCAGTGATTTTGGATCAGCAGCCCACTCTATTCCTTGATGACCTCCTCTTAAATAATTACATTCATAATGACTCTATTTCCAAGTAAAGTCATATTTCTGAAGTATTGAGGGGTTCAGATTTCAACATATAAATTGGGGGGGCACAATTCAACCCATAACAATCAGTAACCTCAAATTTTTCTGCCAAACATACTCTTCAACCCCCTTTCCATACTGACCATTCCAAGAAGATATGTGACTTTACTCCAACCAGAGAAAATCACAGTTCCTCTGTGGGAGCTGCCAGAAGAGAGGCCCTCTTTTCCACCACACGTGGAGTTACAAAGTCTATAAACCTGAAGCTTTTAGTGCTTATTTTAGTGTTATAATGGGAAAGCCTACCTGAGACTGGAGGCAAGATATGAAAGGAAAACTGAGTAGTGGTATCACTGTGACCCTAATACATCTGAAGCCAGCTCTACTCTTAGACCTATCAGTTAGATAAGCTAACATACTTCCTTTCCACTCAAGAGAGAATTACCATTCCATGCAGTTGCCACTTGCACGAAAGTGCTCTGATGTAAGAATGAGTAAAACTGGCTAATAAAGTGAGTTTTATACTTCCTGACTGGTATTTGGAGCCACAGAGATCCAAACAAAGAATATAAATCAACAGAAATGCTTGCCAAACCCTTACATATTACACACCTAACATTTTCAAAAGTATATCCACACAGCCTTTTTTTTTAAATCTCAAGCATAATTTGAAATAAACACCATTTACTAAATAAGTTTCTTAAAATGAATTAAGAAACATTTTTTTGCATGTTTATTAGTTGTTCCATTTCTCATTTCCAAAACAGCAAAGAATTTGGTAAAAAGAATTTTCATCAATGTAATAACTTACAAAATAGGAGAGGGCAAACTCTCAAGCGTTTACTGTCGATATCCAATTGGGTGGGATATTTAATAGGCCAGAACTAATAGATTTGATTAGTAGAGCTGACCTGTACTAAGTTGAAGGTAAACAAGCATGCTAAAATTTAATACAGTCAAATAAGAGTAGATTAGATAGGGAAAAAAAAAAAATAAGCTTTGCACAAATGAGACAAAAAATTTTTTTCACAGTTAATGGAGCTCCAAGAGAACCAAAAGAATCAGCAATGAGATGCTGCTTTTCAAAAAGGCAAGTTAGGGACTTCCCAGGTAGTCCAGTGGTTAGGACTTACTTCCAATGCAGGGGGCATGAGTTTGATTCCTGGTCAGGGAACAAATCCCACATGTCATGCAGTGTGGCCAAAAAACAATAAAATAACATGTTTTTTAAATGCAAGTTAAATTATCAAGTACAGACTTAAATACACAACATTTTAAAATCATATATGTACAAACATTGTCGTTTTACAGCTTCACAGTAAATAACATATACTAAATCCTTTTTGAGCATTTCCTATACAACAGGTACTAGTCTTAACCACTTTACCCACTGAGTTCATTTAAACTGACAAGGCACATAAAATTATATCCATTTTACAGATGAGGAAAATGAGACATTAGTAAGTTGAATAACTGACTCAAATGCACATACCTATTTAAGAGTTTGGAGAAGGAAATGGCAACCCACTCCAGTACTCTTGCCTGGAAAATTCCATGGACAGAGGAGCCTGGTAGGCTACAGTCCATGGGGTCGCAAAGAGTTGGACACAATTAACTTCACTTTCACATTTAAGAGTTAGCACCAGTATTGAAATCTAAGAAGTCTGATTGCAGAACTTTAACTCCTAACTGTTAGGCTGTTGCCTCTATTATATTATCTTTACCATCATTTAACAGCACCTTTCATATGTACTCCATCATTTGAATCTCCAGAACAGAGAAGTATTACCGTAATTCTAAAAAACCTTTAGTTTTAAGGCCCACCTTCCATTTAAGACAAAGTGAAAATGAAAGTCACACGGTCCTGCCCAACTTTTTGTGACCACATGGACTATACAGTCCATGGAATTCTCCAGGCCAGAATACTGGCATGGGTAACCTTTCCCTTATCCAGGAGATCTTCCCAACCCAGGGATCAAACCCAGGTCTCCCACATTGCAGGCAGATTCTTTACCAGCTGAGCCACCAGGGAAGCTTTAAGACAAAATACAGGTAACTTGAACAATTTTTATTATGAACCTATAATTGCGTACATTTATCCACTATCTTCCCTCTACTATCACAATCAAACATTAAGTCAAAGCAGTGTTTTGCAGTTTTCACTGTACAAGTCTTTCACCTCCTTGGTTAAATTTATTCCTAAGCATTTTATTCTTTTTGATGGTAGTATAAATGTACTTTTATTATTGTTATTTTCTTTTTGCAGCATATGGGATCTTACTTCCCCAACCAGAGATTGAACCCATGCCCCCAACATTGGAAGCAGGGAGTTCTAACCACTAGACTGCCAAAGAAGTCCTTGGAATTGTTTTCTTAATTTCCTTTCTGAATTGTTTACTGCTAGTGTATAAAAATGCAGCTATGTGTTGATTTTGTATTCTGCAACTTTGCTAAATTTGTCTATCAGCTCTAAGAATGTTTTCATGGAATCTTTAGGGTTTTCTACATATAAAAAATTCATAATAGTATGGAGGGTCCTCAAAAAATTAAAAATAAAACTGCCATATGATCCATCAACCCCACTCCTCAGTATTTATCCAAAGGAAGTGATATTGGGTTATCAAAGAACCCGTGTACCAGAGATCTGCTATTCCACTATGTGCTTATAGTTAACGACACTATAACACACACTTAAAATCTTGTTAGGGGGCAGATCTCACGTTATCTACCACAATATATATTTTTTAATCATGTTATCTACAAACACATTATTTTACTTCTCCCTTTCTAATCTGAATGTTTTTTGTTTCTTGTACTAACTGCTCTGGTTAGAACTTCCAGTACCACACTGAAAAGAAGTTGGAAAAGTAGGCATCCTCATTGCACTCCTGATCACAGGGTAAAAGCTTTTAGTCTTTCATTGTTTAGTATGATGCTAGCTGTGGGTTTTTCACATGTAACCTTTATCACGGAGGAAGTTCCCTTCTATTTCTAGTTTGCTAAGTATTTTCATCATGAAAGAGTGCTGAATTTTGTCAGTGCATTTTCTGCATCAAGATGTTTTCCCTTCATTCTATTAAAGTGCTATATTGACGGACTTTCATATGATGCACCATCCTGGCAACTATTTCATTGTCTTTTCCCGGTAATAAACTGAAAAGCCAGGAACTACAAAGCATCCTTTTTTAGTCAAATTGAACCTTTGACTGGAAAAATATGGTCAGCTTACCTATACCATATCACGAAAAGATCTGTTGCTTTTCAATCCATAGTTTAGTAAAATAGTAGCAGTTTGTTACCTTCAACCATACACATTCCACCCATCTGTTATTTGGCCTACTTAGCAAACTGGAGCTTTAAGGGCTACAGTACATGGGGATGTGAAAGAGTCAGACACAACTGAACAACTAAACAACAACAAAGCAAACTTCTCTTTTAAAATGTAAATACTGGCAGAAACCAATACAACACTGTGAAATAACTGTTGTTGTTTAGTTACTAAGTCATGGCTGACTCTTTTGCAACCCCATGGACTATAGCCTACCAGGCTTCTCTGCCCATGGGATGTCCCAGAAAAGAATATTGGAGTGGGTTACCATATCCCTCTCCAGAGGATCTTCCCGATCCAGGAACTGAATCCGTGTATCCTGCATTGGCAAGTGAATTCTTTACCACAAGGGAACACCATAAAGTAATTATCCTTCCATTTTTAAAAAATACAAATATTGCTCTAGGGGTTGTCTACTGATCATTCATGCAGACTATGTAGAGAATTATCTATACCAAGATTTGCAATTGCTTAACCTCCAGGTGGAAGATAGTAGGACCAAGAATTTCTACTATGAAGTTGGAGGAAGGGATAATTTTGGCACATGTGTATAGATAATACTTATTCAGTCTGAATTTCAAGTATTCAGTGTAATTATTAGGCCACACGTCTCAGCCTCTAGTTGAGAAAATGTAACTCTAGTCGGAGCACTTATATGAACATTAGACTTGATGTGATACTGCTGAGGGAAAGCAGTTAAGGGGGTTGCTGCTGCTGCTGCTGCTAAGTCGCTTCAGTCGTGTCTGACTCTGTGCGATCCCATAGACGGCAGCCTACCAGGCTCCTCCGTCCATGGGATTTTCCAGGTAAGAGTACTGGAGTGGGGTGTCATTGCCTTCTCCGAGTTAGGGGGGTTAAGAACATCTAATATGATCTGTTTTGCTTAAAGCTCCTAGTTCATGGTCTATCGGAGTATTATACAAATATGGTTTATACTCTATCATCTATGTGATTCAGTAGAAGACTCAAGGTTAACATACTAACATATCATTCATTCAAACAACTGCTGATATGTTATTATACTAGGCACTTCTGATACAGAGATGAACAAACAAAACAACTTTTTTGCCCTCCTGGACCTTAATCTTCAGATAGAGGAAAAAAAGAAATAAATTATAACCCAATGGTTAAATACAAAAATGAATTTGATGCACTAAGCTGATGGTCAGACAAAAAATTATTCAAATAAACTGTACTTACAATCATTATTATCAGGCAGAAACAAGTACAAAGAGAAATATACTGAGGAAATAAAGAGTAAAAAAATTTGGCTATTCATTCATTACTCATTTAGACATCTCTTGTATTCCTTTAAACACTGATTCATTTAGACATCTCTTGTACATCTATATGCCTAGATGCTGGGAATAATAAAATAAGTAAGAAACTATAGTCCCTGACATCGAGAAGTCAGTCCAGTGGGGAGAAAAAGACAGTAACAACAATCCATTGCAATAAGTATATCTTCACTGTAATAAGTACATCAAGAGGGAACAAACACTATTGCTATGAGATCAGTGATATCTAAAAGAGACATAATCAGAAAAGTCAATAAAAGTCATGTCTGATTATTTCATAAGAAACTAAGAAAAAGCTGAGCAAGACACAAGTGACACCTAAACTAAATCAAAGGAGCCAGTCAAGCAACTGCAAAGAGCACTCCTGTCTCAAGATTCCTCTACTTGTTTCCTCCACCTAGAACATCTCCACAGATAATCATATGGCTCACTTTTTATTTCATTCAGATCTCTGATCAAATGCTTTATTTCATTTGATCTCTGATCAAATCATCCTCAGAGAGGCCTTTCTGACATGCTATCTAAAGTGTCACCTTATGGTGCTCTTACCTAATCTGTTCTATTGTTCTTCCTAGCTCTTATCACTATCTTACATCTCAGTGTACTCAGTGCTTAGCTGCTCAGTTATATCCAACTCTTTGCAACCCCATGGACTGTAGCCCACCAGGCTCCTCTGTCCATGGGAATTCTCCAGGCAAGAATACTGGAGTGGGTTGCCATGCCCTCCTCCAGGGTATCTTCCCAACCCAGAGATCGAACCCAGGTCTCCCGCGTTGCAAGTGGATTCTTCACCATCTGAGCACAAGGAAAGCCAATTTTCATTATCTGTTGCTACTGGTCTCTCTGACTAGAAATATTAATCCATGGGGCCAGTGACTTGTCTTGCTCACCATATGGTGTCTTAATTATATAGTACTTTGCAGATAGTAGCCACTGAGTATTTATCAAATTAAGCAAAGGAAAGCAATGAATTTCAGGTACAGCAAAAAACATGTAGCACAAAAGTTTGAGAAATGGGTGATGGCTGGGTGCTCCTGACCAATAATAACTGTAGTAGCAAATACTTATATTTATTAAGGACTTACCATGGACCAGGCACTATTTATTCTCAGCACTTTACTTGTACAATCTCATCTAACTTTCACAACTCTTTAAAGAACATACTCTTACTCATACCTTACATATGAAAAAAAACACAGGGAGAATAAATGACTTGCCAAATCCAAAGCTAGCAGATGGCAGAACTAGAATTCCAAGCAATGCAGCACAAGGCCAGAGCTCACTCTCTTGACCACTGGCCTCCAAACACAGGAAACTGACAACCTCTCTGGGTTGTTTTCATGGAAGGAAAGGAGGAAGGGAGGGAGGGAGGAAAGAAAAACCTATTATAAGCAGTCTTTAGAATATTACATGCTTCATATACTTACTGTTATCACTTAGTCGTGTCTCTTTGCAACCCCATGACTGTAGCCCGCCCATGGAATCCTCTGTCCATGGAATTCTCCAGGCAAGAATACTGGAGTGGGTTGCTGTGGCCTTCTCCAGGGATATATATATGCAGGCTGCTGCTGCTGCTAAGTCGCTTCAGTTGTGTCCAACTCTGTGCGACCCCATAGATGGCAGCCCACCAGGCACCCCCATCCCAGGGATTCTCCAGGCAAGAACACTGGAGTGGGTTGCCATTTCCTTCTCCAGTGCATGAAAGTGAAAAGTGAAAGTGAAGTCGCTCAGTCATATCAGACTCTGAGCGACCCCACGGACTGCAGCCCACCAGGCTCCTCCGTCCATGGGATTTTCTAGGCAAGCGTACATGCTTTCCCCCAAATATAAGGAATAAGAAAAAGGGTCCATTCTCAACACTTCTATCCAACACTGTATTAGAGATTCTAGCCAGGGAAATTACACAAGAAGAATAAATAAATAAAAGGCATCAGACTGGAAAAAGAGGAGGTAAAACTATTGCTATTCACAGATGACATGCTCTAATACTAAAAACAATCCCAAGCTATCTACTAAAGAACTATTAGAACTAACAGCTGAGTTCAAGAAAGTTGCAAAATCCCATGTTCATGGATTCAGAAGGGTTAACACTGTTAAAACAACAGCAACACTCCCACTAATCACAAAGTCAACTCAATCTCTATGAGAATTCCAAATTAGTTATCTGTAGAAACTGCCAAGTGGATTCTAAAAACATCACTGCTATTTATTCAATGATTCTTACACTGCAACAATGCGTATACATCATACATAAGAAAAAGGAAGTCACAGAGTTTAAATAACTTGTCATAGTCACCCATGACAAGAGCATAAGTGGCAGAGAGAGAATTCAAATCCAATTTGGTCTTGTACTTAGTGTCCTTCCCACTATCTAAACTGTGATACTCATTATTTTACATACTATTTTAGAACGGATCAAAGATCCTTTGAGCCTATCCTTGAAACCCCTGCCTAATGTCTCGTGCTCTAGGTTAAAAATTCTTGCTTTAATACAAAGAGAAAAAAAAAAAAGCAGAGAATAAATCGTAAGAAAATAGATATCTCACAATGTGGACCCAATGCACCAAAATACTGTTTAACTTGGATCAAATACTCCTATGATTTTATGTTGTCCTTTTAATTATAGTTTAAAATGTCACCCACAGTATCAACCTTGGACACTGTAAAACAATGAATAACTTAAGAACTAAATTACCACAAAAAAATTCCATTATAATCACAGAACACTCCACAGCACCCAAGTGCCTTTCTTTCTTCTATTATCCTGCATCACAGTACTCATCACTCCAGAGTCAATGTTTATCTCCCTAGAAGATTAAAAGGTACTTCAGTGCATGAATCTAGGTCTTAGTCTCTTTGTATGTCCAAGGCCTAACATAGCAGGGACACAGGAGGCATTCAACAAATATCTTCCGAAACAAAAGAGGATGGAATGGCAATAAGGGAAGTACCTATACTGCATGTAATCTTCATATTTTTAATATATGCATAATGATGTAACTGTGTTGTACCTAGTGAATATAAGATGGAATGAAGTTACCAATAATCCCTGGTATCAGTGATTTATGAAAATTCTAGTGAAGTATAACATTTCATAAAAATTAACAGCCCTATAATAAAATCTAGCTGTTATAAGTATTTGGCTAGAGATGGCAGTAGTAATAGTTATTGTTGTTATTAATAGCTACCACCATTTAAACTGATCCCAGACATTTATAACCATTATTTCACTCATCACAACAAATCCTGCAGGTTAAGTTTATTCACCATTTTATAAGCTAAAAAAGAAAGAGACTAGAAACTTGTTACAGAATCAAACAAAAGATTTAAACCTAACACATTCTGACTGCAAAGTCCAAGATCTCCCAGTATTTCACCCTAGCTCTCGACAATGTTCAAATCTGGAGCATGAGAAATCTCTACACATAGCAGTTCTTTAAGTTTTCCTTAATAAATAGTCTGTTTTTTAGGGAAATTCTTCTCTGCTATACAATATGATCTTCAGTAATAAGATACTGAAGGAATTCCAAGTCCAAATTACCACATTCAAGAGAATATTAGCTTAAAAGTAAATACTGGCATGACGTACACTAACCTAGATAAGCTTAGGTTTCGTAAGTAATAAATTGCTAGAGGTTGCAAAATGTAAAACTATATTCTATCGAATCTACAAAAACCCTCCACTATAACTTGGTACAATTACTTTCTAGAGATGTGGTCCATTTAACAAAAAGTTGATTTTTACCTAAGATGTTGCAGCCTAGAACATATGTTCAGTTATAACCAAGAAATGGCACTATAATTAGTTCTGTCAGAGCTATTTTGCACTCAGAAATACAGACTCATTCAATTTATGAGTTGTTTACACTGCCTAAGTTATAACATTGGCTCTACCACTTAGCAGTAGCTTGATCTTGAAAAAGTTACTTCACTTCTGTGCCTAAGTTTTCTCTTTATAAAACAGGAATAATAAGGATGATCTGTTTATCAGGTTTTAAGGATTACTGAAAAATCATACCTGAAAAATCATGTGTTAAGTAAGTATTAATTACTACTAGAATCGCAAAGAGTCAGACATGACAGAGTGAATGAACTGAACTGAATTGATAATTATTCCCAAATTGACCTCTTTCTCTTGCTTGCTTACGCTCTCTCTCTCTCACACACACACACATGCACACACAAATTCCACTCTGAATAATTTGTTCCTTTTACATAACAACAGAGGAATGTAATACAGAGTAAGTATTCATTTTTATCCCCAAAATTTGTCTGAAATATTGTCAATGGTTGTTTACAGGAAGCAGCATATAGCAAATGTGCTTTAGATCAGATGTACCCAGATTTGAATCTCAAGTCTACCACTTACAACACAACCTGAGTAAATAATACAGAAGAGTAATTTCTACTTGTAGAAAGGTTGTGAATATTAAATGAAATAATATATGTAAATCACCTAAAAGTGCCTACTGCTTATTAGGAGTTTAAGTAACATCAGTCTTCTTCCTTCTCAATGGCAGCATAAGAATGTTTTCCCTTCCAAGATCTTCGCATTAATATTTAGCCCACTAGACAGAATTGTTCTACAATTAAAGTAAGACCACAATAAGAAAGGCAGTGAAATCACACGTAAAATTAAGTTCACAATTTTCAACTGTTTTATCATTTAAGTTTTTAAGTTCAATATCCATGCACAATTAGGCATTCAGGGCTCGTGGCAGATTTAGGAATTAAAGTATAAAGATAAACCATTTCCTCTGTCCCTGTCCCAAGAACACACATACTTCTCTAACTCCCAAATGACTTAGAGGATCACTAACTTTAAAAAGTACATTTAAATCAGCGATTCTCAAAACTGAAGCAATTTCGTCCCCCAGGAAATAGCTGGCAATGTCTGGAAATATTTTTGACTGCCCTAGCTGGGAACAGTGCTACTAGCATATTGTGGATAAGGATGCAAAACATCCCACAATGCAGAAGACAGGCCCCCCTCCACACCATAGAATTAACAGGCCCAAAATGTCAACAGTGCCAAGGCTGAGAAACCATGATCTTTAAAAAACCAAAGTATTATAATATAGAAGCTTTCTCCCCAAAAGTATGTTCTTGGACAAATTTTCATTGAAGACATAACAAGAAATAAGCAGCTTGATTATCTCAGATTGGAAACTCCTGGTACTGCTAAATACCCATTACGAAATTCCCAGTCTAAAGAGGAAGTGAGGCTTTGCATAGTTGTGCTTTTAAGTTTTTAAAAGAGCTCCAATCTTTCTTTTTTTTTAATTGAACTGTAACTGATGTACAATATTATATCAGTTAAGGTGAACAATATAATGATTCACAATTTTTAAAGGTTACACTCCACTTATAGCTATAAAATATTGGCTATATTCCCCATGTTATATATTCTTGTAGCATATTTTATATTAATACACGATAGTTTGTTCCTCTTAATCCCCTATCACTATATTGCCTCTCCCCTTTGCTCTCCTCACTGGTAACTACTAGTTTTATTTTTACATCTGTGACTCTGCTTCTTTTATGTTTACCGTGCTGTGCTTAGCCACTCAGTTGTGTCTGACTCTCTGCGAACCCATGGACTGCAGCCCCTCAGGCTCCTCTGTTCATGGGGATTTCCTAGTTTGTTATATTTTTTATATATTTACTAGTTTGTTTACTATATATATTTACTAGCTTACTATATGTTTACTAGTTTGGTACATTTTCTTAGATTCCATGTGTAAGTGCTATCACATAGTATTTGTTTTTCTCTGACTTATTTCTCTTAGCATAATACTCAAGTCCATCCATCTTCCTACAAATAGCAAAATGTCATTTTTTTTTTTAGGGCTGAGTAGCATTTCCATTATTGGAGAAGGAAATGGCAACCCACTCCAGTGTTCTTGCCTGGAGAATCCCAGGGACGGGGAAGCCTGGTGGGCTGCCGTCCATGGAGTCGCACGGGGTCGGGACACAACTGAAGCGACTTAGCAGCAGCAGCAGCAGCATTCCCAGTGTATTAATACATATACATATACACCACATCTTCTTAATCTATTCACCTGCTGATGGACAATTAGGTTGCTTCTGTATCATGACAACTGTAAATAATGCTACTATTAACACTGGGGTGCATGTATCTTTTAAAATTAGTGTTTTGTTTTGTTTTTTGGCTGTATGCACAGGAGTGGAATTGCTGGGTCACATGGTAGTACGATTTTCAGTTTTTTGTGAGACCTCCATACTGTTTTCCACAATGGCAACATCAATTTACATCTTCACCAATAGTGTACAAGGGTTCCCTTCCCTCCACATCCCCACCATTTGTTTGTGTTCTTGAAGACAGTCATCCTGAGAGGTGAGTGATCTCATTATGGTTTTGATTTGCCTTTCCCTTAAGATTAGCAATACTGAGCATCTTTTCATATGCCTGTTGGCCAGCTGCATGTCCTTTTTGAAAAAAGTCTATTCGGTTCTTCTGCCTATTTTTTAATCAGGTTGTTTGGTTTTCTGATGTTGAGTTGTATAAGCTGTCTAAATATTTGTATATTAACACCTTATCAGTCATTATTTGCCTTCTCACACTCAGTAGGCTGTCTTTTTGTTTTGTTGACGTTTTTCTTTGCTGTGCAAAAGCTTTTACATTAATTAGGCCCATTTGTTTCCTTTTGGCTTTTATTTCTTTTGCTTTAGGAGATGGATTTTTAAAAAACATTGCTATGATTTATGTCAAAGAGTGTTCTGCCTATGTTTTCCTCTAGGTGCTTATAGTTTTAGGTCTTACAGATAGGTCTTTAATCCTATATGTATTTAATCATTTTGAGTTTTTGTATATGATGTTAGAGAATGTTCTAGTTTCATTCTTTTACATGTAGCTGTCCAGTTTTCCCAGCACCATTTATTGAAAGTGTTGTCTTTTATCCATTGTATAGTCTTGCCTCCTTTGTCACAGATTAATTGACCATAAATGCATGGGTTTATTTCTGGGCTCTCTAATTCTGTGCCATTGATCTGTGTGCCTGTTTTTGTGCCAGTACCATACTGTTTTGATTACTGTAGTTCTGTGGTACCAACCACTATTTTTTAATTAAACAGGTGATTTGTTAAAGTATTATTTATATTACAAAGCTTCTTATACCACACTTCTATCTTACATTCATACAAAATATTAAAAAGCTCACATTTTTGTGATACAGAAGCACAGTACATGAGGCCAACTTTCAACGGATATCATTATTATATACCAAGTTAACAACAATCAAAATCTGATAATATGGCTGATGGGGGAAAAGCACAAACACTGTTGCCGGTATAAACTTTCTGAATGCAAATTAGCAGTATCTATCCAAATTAAAAATATCTCTTAGCCCTAAATTATACCTACTAAAAATTAATGCACATACACACTTCTATGCAGAGTACATCATGAGAAACGCTGGGCTGGAGGAAGCACAAACTGGAATCAAGACTGCCGGGAGAAATATTAATAACCTCAGATATGCAGATGACACCACCCTTATGGCAGAAAGTGAAGAACTAAAGGCCTCTTGATGAAAGTGAAAGAGGAGAGTGAAAAAGTTGGCTTAAAGCTCAACATTCAGAAAACTAAGATCATGGCATCCGGTCCCATCACTTCCTGGGAAATAGACGGGGAAACTGTGTAAACAGTGGCTGACTTTATTTTTCTGGGCTCCAAAATCAATGCAGGTGGTGACTGCAGCCATGAAATTAAAAGACGCTTACTCCTTGGAAGGAAAGCTATGACCAACCTAGACAGCATATTAAAAAGCAGAGACATTACTTTGTCAACAAAGGTCTGCCTAGTCAAGGCTACTCCAGTAGTCATGTATGGATGTGAGAGCTGGACCATTAAGAAAGCTGAGCACCAAAGAATTGATGCTTTTGAACTGTGGTGTTGGAGAAGACTCTTGAGAGTCCCTTGGACTGCAAGGAGATCCAATGAGTCCATCCTAAAGGAGATCAGTCCTGGATGTGCATTGGAAGGACTGATGCTGAAGCTGAAACTCCAATACTTTGGCCACCCGATGCAAAGAGCTGACTCACTGGAAAAGACCCTGATGTCGGGAAATATAGAGGGCAGGAGGAGAAGGGGACGACAGAGAATGAGATGGTTGGATGGCATCACCAACTCAATGGACATTGGTTTGGGTGGACACCAGGAGTTGGTGATGGACATGGAGGCCTGTTGTGCTGTGGTTCATGGAGTCGCAAAGAGTTGGACACGACTGAGCGACAGAATTGAACACGTGTATGAAGATGTGTAAAAGAATATTCCCTGCAGCACTGTCTGTATTATAATAACAAAAGATTAACAATACCGAAGTCCATCATTAAGTGGCTAGTTAAGGAAAGTGAAACTGAAGTCACTCAGTCGTGTTCGACTCTTTGCAACCCCATGGACTGTAGCCTACCAGGCTCCTCTGTCCATGGGGTTTTCCAGGCAAGAATACTGGGGTGGGCTGCCATTTCCTTCTCCAGGAGATTTTCCCAACTCAGGGATTGAACCCAGGTCTCCCGTATTGTAGGCAGACGCTTTATCGTCTGAGCCACCAAGGTATACTCACATCAAGGAATATTCTCAAATTTTGGAAATAATGAGGGAATCTGTATGTGCTTATATAGAACAATCTCCTAGATAAATTAAGCTAAAAATAATAAGCCACAAAATATGCAGCTTATTCAAAAGAAATATACATACACACTATATACCACATATCTTATACATGGGTGTATAACACACACAGACACATTTGCATACATATCACACAGTATTGGGGCTTCCCAGGTGGTGCTAGTGGTAAAGAACCCGCCTGTCAATGCAGGAGATGTAAGAGATATGGGTTCGAATCTTGGGTTGAGAAGATCCCCAGGAGGAGGTCATGGCAATCCACTCCAATATTCTTGGATGGAGAATCCCATGGACAAAAGAGCCTGGCAGGCTAAACTCCATGGGGTCACAAAGATTTGGACATGACTGAAGCGACTTAGCACACACTATTGCTGGAAACACACACAAGGAACAGCAAGAATGACTGCCTCTAGGAGAGGGCCAAGAGTGTGATGGAGATTTTCACTGGTATGTGTGAGGGTTTTGTTTTTTTTTTGCTGCACTGGGCCTTAGTTGCATCATGCGAGATATTTTGCTGTGGTGCAAAGACTGTCTAGTTGCAGCACCTGGGCTCCAGAGCACGCCAGCTTCAGTGGTTGTGGTGCACGGGCTCTTTAGTTGTGGCACATGGACTCCAGAGCACACAGGCTCGACAGCTGCAGCCCATGAGATTAGCCGCCTCACAACATGTGTTTTCTCAGTTCCCGGACCAGGGATCGAACCCACATTCCTAGCACTGCAAGGCAGGTTCTTAACCACTGGACCACCAAGGAAGTCCGTAAGTTGTTGTTGTTGTTTTTTTAAACAGAACTTTATTCTGGTTCTTTCATTTACTGACTATAATACATAAGTCACAAATTATGAGCCTCGGTATTCTCCAGCTTGAAATAATGATAATAACAGCCTTGCTTATTAGTTATTATGAAGATCAAATGAGAGCATAAATTGCTTCATAAATTATAAAGCAGCATACAAAATTATAAATTAGTCTTCTAACTGAATTCTCCAAACCAACTATAATAATAATAATTATCATTCTTCTAGCCAATTTCTCTAAACCCGAAGATGGGAATGTTTAAGATGGAATGTAAATGCAGATGCTATCTTAGAACACACATTTTTACTTCACATATAGCTTATTTATTTTTTAATTAAACTATAGTTGTAATTAATATTATATATAATACATGTATTTATATAAAAGGGTAAATTTTCAAAAACACTGTCATATAGAAATGTTAAATCAGCTGATTACAGAAGAAATTCATGCTTACTATTGAAAAGAAGTAAAAATTATAACCATGATATCATAAATTTGGGGTTTTTTTCTTCCAGTCTTTTTTCTATGTATGCTTCAGTAGATTAGATTTATCTAAATAAAATGTTTCTACTACTGCTACTGCTAAGTCACTTCAGTCGTGTCCGACTCTGTGCGACCCCATAGACGGCAGCCCACCAGGCTCCCCTATTCCTGGGATTCTCCAGGCAAGAAGACTGGAGTGGGTTGCCATTTCCTTCTCCAATGCATGAAAGTAAAAAGTGAAAGGGAAATCGCTCAGTCGTGTCTGACCCTCAGCGACCCCATGGACTACTTTACTGTAAAACAGCATTCACATTACAACATCCCTCAGATTAAAAGCTCCTAATAAACATAATTTTTAATGAAGATAATCATATTTTATCTTGATGATGAGTTCAACTACTTTAAAATGAAATTCCTATATATGGGTTTACCTAATGAACTCTGTCTGGATTAATTTTTCATTTATTTCCACCAATTCTCCAAATTATCCAGATCTCGATCAATGGATGTTTTCCCTCCCCTCCCTCTCTCCCTCTCCCACTCTTTCTCTCTCTCAAGGCATCTTCCTAATTTTGGATTCCACAGCTCCAATTTTATTAAGTTTAAAATTCACAAAACAAGAAGCATATAACTATGTTTATAATTCTTTGAAGAGCAAGTGCTGTGCTCAGTCGTGTCCCACTCTCTGCAACCCCATGGATTCTACCCCTCCAGGCTCCTCTGTCCACGGGGATTCTCCAGGCAAGAATACTGGAGTAGGTTGCCATGCCCTTTGAAGAGCAAGTAAAACAGCCTAAATTGAGACCTTAAATTAGACTATTAGTGAAAGGGAAATCAGAACCATGATTTGTTACTAAATAAAGATGCTCAATCTTTTCCTACAACATTTAGTCTATTATTATTGTTCTGTCTACAGAGAAAACAAAAAAATACCCTCAGGTTATTCCTAGGAAACTCTCTATTGGACAAACCAACTGTTCCTAATTAATTTTAACTATGACATCTCCTCCCAAATGCTGAACATTCCAAGCCATTTTTGAAAACTGTTAGATATTGCTCAGGGAAGCAAAGATTTCCTGAGTATACTGGACAAAAGTATCATTATTGTGCCTTTCCCATAGTAGGAACTAAAATAATAAGTCATACTGAATAAATACTTCTTTTCTGTTTCTGAGAACATGTTGTAATTTTCACACTCTACCCTGTAATTTACCATCATGCTTGTTATACCAAACCCCAAAGGGGATACACATATTAATACATATCGCCTACTTTTAAAATGAAATTGAAAATAAACCCAAAACTGAAATTATGGGAGATTTTTTTTTCCCTCCAATTTTCAAATTTTCTATAATGCAGTTATATCACTCTTGCAATCTTAAAAAAGCATTAAAAGAAAAAGTATCCTTATAGCATTTATTGTTTTTGACCATATATTAAGATTGTTTTAAGTCCCATTCTAAATGTTCTTTTTAGTATTAAAAAGAAAATCCTTGCTAAATTAAAACAAGAAAACTTCAGCATAGAGCTGAACTGACAGAGTATTATTTAAAATACTCCCATTATGCCATCTTTCAACAAAATAAAACCTTTCTCATCATCAAAAGCACTACTTGTGCATCCACAGTTGTATTATCAAGATACCATGAAAGGTAACTAGAGATTCAGAGGCAAAGGACACTGCTTCCATACTTTTGAAGTTCAGTACCTAACTAGGAAAACAAGGCAAATACTGAAAAAGAAAATTTAAAAATACAAGAGAGCAATGGATATGCCAACCACCTAGTATATAATAAAGTACAGTAGACAGCTTTTGAAGTCCTACAGACTTTGGTTCAAATCTTAGATCTTACTACTAATTCATGTAAATTATTTCCTTCGTTTGTAAAATGGAGTGTTAAGTAAAATTCTTAGCATATAGTAAGGGAAGTTAACAGTATTATTATTAGTAGAGATGCAGACTTAAAGAAGAAATGAGCAATCAGCAAAGCTTAAAAACAGGAAGTATTAATATCTTTTTGTCATCTACTACCATAAGCAAAAATCACAAGATCTTTCTCATTCAAGTTTTACTTCTTATTGCCAAAAAGAAAATAGAACACCTGGTAAAGAAAACTGAAACCAGAAAACACGAAGGCTATAAAGCACTAAAGCACCCTAGGAAAGTCACCACTAGATCTCCAAATCACAGAATACGATCTATTAAAAAAATGTTCTTTGGAAAGGTCTTTAGATCAGCTAATTCAAACTCTCCAACTCTCTAGAATTAAGCTCCATGCTTTCTTCTGTCTCTGAGAGCCAAGAATTGTCATCTATCTTGTTCATAAGTATATCCTCAGCACCTAGAATAAATCCTAGTACATAATAAATGGTCAGTACATATTTGTTGGATGAATAAGAAAACTGAGGCCTGGAGATTTAACTCAATGACACAGTTAACCTCCCGGCAGAGCTGGGACTGAAACTAACATTTTACTATTTAGCATTCTATCCTGTCTGGAAGCTAGACTATGATAATTTAGATAATTTATCTTGGTGGTTGGGGAGTTGGAGGATTTGCTGGCAGGCAGGAGAAAGAGGAACGAGAAAATTAACCTAGTTTTCAGGTGTTTTTCCCAACTGTCAGTTTTGCTCAATTGATAGAGGCCAAAAATTCTACTCAAGACAATTCCAGCATAGAGCAGCGCACATAATAGGTACTTAACAAATACTGGCTGAATAAATCAACCTACTGCAAAACTGTTATCATTTAATAACCAGGGGCAGAAACTAACTTCAGCATCTGTTTAATCTTTGTAACTGTCCCAGAGTTCTTCAGAATTTTCAGTCATTCACAAGACAAATATTATTAATAACTTTCTTCCAGATATGCGCTGAGGGAGAGAGATGAAAGATGTCCCTGCCATGTAGGATCTCACTTGAGTATGCCTATGTCTGAGTGTGTTGTGAGGGGGTGATGGTGACATAAACAGATCAATAATGAATGTGAAACCAAGTCGCACTGTTATCTCAGCTTATTTGCCTCAAGCAGTTAAAAATTCAATTAAAAAACACAAATCAGCCAAGTTTTAAAATAACAAGCAGGCACATTAGGTATTTAAACACTTGGGAATATTCTCTTTCCAGTGCCTTTACAATATATCTTATTGCTTCCTAATGTCTTAAATGGCTTCCCTGGTGGCTCAGCGATAAAGAACCGGCCTGTCACTGCAGGAGATGCAGGTTTGATCCCTGGGTGGGGAGGATCCTCTAGAGAAGGAAATGGCAACCCGCTCCATTATTCTTGCCTGGGAAATCCCATGGACAGAGTAGTCTGGCCAGCTAACAAACAGTCCACGGGGTTGCAACAGTCGGACACAACTTAGCGACTAAACAAAAACGTCTTAAAATGAAAATGTTCTAACTTGACTTATCTGGATATTCAATATAAATGAACCATCGATGTTTGTTCTCTCATATGTGAAACACTGAACGATAATACTCCTGATTCAGTATTTACTCTGTGTACATGTTAATATTTAAATATATAACCACAAGAACACATTTAAATTGTTTAACTGTCTATAAAACTGACAGAGCCGGAAGAAAATATTCAGAGATGAATGACAGTAAATAGAAACTAAAAACATAACCTTACCCAGGAAGAAAATAAAGTACACACACAACTAAGAAGCAAATCTGTATTAGTTCTCAGAAGAACAAAATCTTCAGGAGGGGAGAACTCTCGCTGGAATTGGCCAGCAGAGCGGACGAGCAACAGCTTGCCAACAGGATCTTGTTTAATGCATATCACTAACCACACTATTAGAGAGTGAACACCCATAAGTCAATGTTGCCATTCCTCAAGTTTGAGTTTCAGGAGGACCCTTCCAAAGAGATTCACTACCAAGACTAAATCACCACATTCCAAGTCTTTTTCCCCATTTATCTGCTTGTCAAAATAGGATAAGCAAGACTAAATAAACTGGAAAATAACAGACCTCGCACTTACGAAGCTGAAAATTCCTACAAGCTGAAGTTACTTATTTTACCTAAGGCACATTGTTTATACGTGATTCCTGGTTACTGAGGGAAACATTTTTCACTCAGTTTATCCTAGAATGCTAGGCAAAACACCCCCAAAGTCTCTTATTCCTCAAACAGAAAACTTTCTGGCCCAAACGTATAACCTATCCCAATGTTTTGCCTCAGAAACCCTGAGATATCCAGGCCAATACAAGGTGGCAGAGAGATACTACAGGGCAGGCAGGCAGGCTGGCGTGGGCCCCAACAGGAAAGTCCGTGACCACCGGTTCTGGAGAGAACGGGCTGAGAAGGTGAGGTTAGGGTGAGATGTGGTCAGAGAAGCGCCAAGGGACTGACAGGCGTACAACCTCTCTCCATCCAGGACATCACCGGAAGACTGTAATTGGTTTTCCCAACGCAAAGGGAGGAACGAGGTTCCCAGAGTGATTGATGCTGAGCGGTTTTCTGGGAAGCACGAGGACTGACTCTGAAGGAAGCAGAAAGGCAAGGCAGAACAGAGCACACAGGTTTTGGTGAAGGTTCCCCCAGGACGAGTGATCTCTTAGGTCCTTCCCAGCACCAAGACGGGCGGAACCATCACACCTGTGAAAGGATGTTTCCCTGCTATCCCCATGGACAGCGATAGAGAGCCTACCCGGTAGGAGTGGTAGCAGAACTGAGGAGGGAAAGGCTGAATCGGGGGATCTCACCCAGCAGGAAACCTGATCAGCAGAAGAGGCTGAAGCCAGGGTAAGCGGGGTAAGAACGCGCTCGGGGAGGATGAGACTTATTTGGAAGACAGGCTGACTGGAGGAAACTGCTGGGAAAGGGAGGGCTTTCGTCGGACTCCAGTGGGAAAAGGCCGGTTTAGCGAGGGAAAAGCCTGGCTGGGAGGGGGCCCTGAGCGCCTGGCTCGGGAAGGTGACGCTGCCTGTCCCGAGGGTGAGCCTCGCGCGGGGCGAGGGCAGACCCGGCGGTGAGACTGAACCGCGCGAGCTCAACAGGAGCTCACCTGGGGTGCGTCTGGCCTGGAAGGAGGAAACTTCCTGGGTGGGTGAAGGCGGACAGGAGAAGGTCGGGCTCCCATCCGGCGGGACAGGGGCACGGAGGGGTCTGGAGGAGGGGGCGCCGCGTGGGGCGGGGCCGGGGCGCGAGTGGCGGAGGTACCGGCTCAGGATGGCGTCCTCCCGCAGTCACACTCACACTCACATTCACAGGCGCGCGCGCGCGCTCTCAGTATCGGCCGCCCCGCCCGGGGCGGAGAGAAACTGCTCGGGTCGGTGAACCGTAGGGCGGTGGGGGAGGGGGCCGGGGACACCGGCCGGCCGAGCCCGGCGGACCGGCGGGCGGCGTTACCTGTGTCAGGGAGAGCTGGGCCGCCGCAGCCATGGTGTTTCCATCATGCACGGGAGGGGAAGGAAGGACGGGCGGACAGGGGCTCGGGGCGGGGAGGAGGCGGAGGGAGCGGCCGGAGGCGAGGCCCGGGCCGGCTGGCGGGCGTCTCCCCTAACTTCGACAACTTCCCTCCTCTCGTCCACCCCGCCTCGCCTGGCCCCGCCCGCCCGGCACAGGCCTCGGAGACACCCAAATCCTGGCGCCGGAGTTTTTGCTGCTGGACCGGAGCCTGCCCCGGGGCCGCCTGAGAAAACCCGGCGCGGACAAGTAATTAAGGCGGACGGGCTGTGGAGCAGAGGCAACTCCAGGTTGTCCTGAAAACTTTAACGGATCACCTACCCATGCTAAGCCTATGCTTCTGAAAAATGGGAAGAACTATATCCAGAGTCCAAGTTGCTTGCGAGGATTAAATGAGATAATGATAGGAAATAATAACGGTACTCTTTATATGCCAGAATCTATGTTGGATGCTTTTATTTTTAAATTGTGTAAATGACGGAACTGAGACATAAATAAGTTGTACAAATGAAACTGAAACACAAATAAGTGTCATATGTAAGGGCCTACAACTGATCAGATAGCTGGTGAGTTAGAATCCAAGTATGACTCCAAAACTTTTCATTTAACCATCTGCTATTAGGGTGAGCACCTGAAGAATTGATACTTTCAAACTGTGGTGTTGGAGAAGACTCTTGAGAGTCCCTTGGATCCCAAGGAGATCAAACCAGTCAATCCTAAAGGAAATCAACCCTGAATATTTATTGGAAGGACAGATGCTGAAGCTAAACTCCAATACTTTGGCCCCCTGATATAAAGAACCCACTCATTAGAAAAGACCCTGATGCTGGGAAAGATTGAAGGCAAGAGGAGAAGGGGAGGACAGAGAAGATTTGGTTGAATGGCATCACTGACTCAATGGACATGAGTCTGAGCAAACTCCAAGAGATGGTGATGGATAGGGAAGCCTGGCATGCTGCAGTCCATGAGGTCGCAGAGTTAGACGTGACTGAGCTACTAAACAACAACATTAGGGGGTGATATCAAAAGAGAAGACTATCTTAAGTCAAAATCTAGGTAGGAAGGGAAATAAATACTCTCCAGGCTCTCTGGCTGCCTGCCACACTTAGACCCCAGTTCAGTGAAAGAACACTGGGGCCTCCTCAGGGGCTGCAGCACTCCTAACTCCCTTCTTAGTCCCCCTGGCAAACTCCTCCTACTCTCTCTCAAGACACCACCGAAGTACCACCTCCTTTCAAAGTATCTCCTGACCTCCCCAAGTCAGATTTACATACTTATCTGAACATTTCTTCTCTATCTTATGATGTCATCATCACCCTAATGACTCTTTACATCTGTCTGCCCTCTAGATGAGATGGTTGGATGGCCTCACCAACTTAATAGACATGAGTTTGAGCCAGCTCCAAGAGTTGGTGATGGACAGAGAAACCTGGTGTGCTGCAGTCCATGGGGTCACAAAGAGTCAGACACTACTAAGCGACTGAACTGAACTGACCGTTTAGACTGAGAGCTCCTCAATGGCAAGGACTCTTTTTGATGTGTATATATATATCTTCAGATCCTGGAATGTGTTTTGTACTAGTATAAGGTCTTGGTTCCTGCCAAGTTAAACATAACACAGCCTATACTTTCTCATGCTGCCTTCTTCAGTTGAAATAACCAGTAAATTGAAATCCTCATCTTTAAAGCCTTGGCTTATATGCCACCTACTTCAGGAAGCCTTCTAGGAAATCCCATCCCACCCGTTAGTTGCTCTGATAGTATCCCTACACTCTACCTTGGAGTTAGTTGAGGGCTTTTTCTGTACCCCAACCAGATTACAAAATCCGTGAGAACAGAGGGCTGTCTCACAACTACATCCCTCTCACAATTTAGCCTAGCACGGACTAGACCTCAATAAATGTTTTTGCCTAGAACTGGCCTTCCTTTCTTAGTCATGGTGGCTTCCCACAACAACGAACCATAACTCTATCAGGCCCACACACTCTTAGCATTATCGTAGTAGTCCCCATTTGACACACAAGGAGAATCAAATGAACAAGCCAAAAATGGAGCTAACCTCACATAAGGTTTTAGACCTTTGCCACCACAGGCGAACCATCCTAGAAATGCCCTCAGAAATTACTGACTCTTCTCACACCCCTTTTTTACAAAGTCTAGGCAATGAAGAGCCAGCCATGCAAGTCTGGTGAGCAACCACTTATTCCAGAGAGTCTCCTTTGACCTCTTTCTGCTGTTATTCTATTTAACTTGAGGGAGAAGGGGAGATAATGTTTTAAATTACTCCTTTCCCACCTGGTACATTTATCAGCTATAACCACTACTGATGTTTCTACTTTGATTTTCTAATTTACATTATCACTTTTGAACTCAACAACTCTGAAAGGTAGTAATCATCATATCCACTCTACAGATGAGGTAACTGAACACCACAGTTATTAAGTGATTTTTCCCAAGGTTATACAGCCAGTAACCAAAGCAGTATACCGTAGTGGAATAAACAAGGCTTGGACATCAGAAACATCCACATTCCAATCCTGTCTCAACTATTTACTACTTGTACAACCTTAGAGTTATTGTGAGGATGAATGAGATAACATATGGAAATACCTTAAGTTGTAGATACACAGATTTAGTTAAGAAATCTTAAAGTCATAGAATAAATTGCTATTGGGAATACAATTATTGTTGTGCAGTAGCTAAGTCATGTCCAACTCTTTGAGACCCCATGGACTGCAGCACACCAGGCTCGTCTAACCTCCACTATCTTCTGGAGTTTCCTCAAATTCACGTCCATTGTGTTGGTGATGCTTTCTAACCATCTCATCCTCTGCTTCCCCCTTCTCCTTTTGCCTTCAATCTTTCCCAGCATCAGGGTCTTTTCCAATGAGCCAGCTCATTGACGCTGAAACTCTAGTACATGTGACCAAAGTATTGGAGTTTCAGCTTCAGCATCAGTCCTTCCAATGAATATTGAGGGTTTATTTCCTGTAGGATTGACTGGTTTGATCTCCTTGCTGTCCAAAGGACTCTCAAGAGTCTTCTCCAGTGCCACAATTCAAAGGCACCAATTCTTCAGCACTCAGCCTTCTTTATGGTCCAGCTCTCAGATCCATACATGACTACTGGAAAAACCATGACTTTGACTATATGGACTTTTGTCAGCAAAATGATGTCTCTGCTTTTTAATACACTGTCTAGGTTTGTCATAGCTTTTCTTCCAAGAAATAAGTGTCTTTTAATTTCATAGAGTACAAATGCACTTGCTATTCAAGGAGACTCCACCAACCCATATGAGATATAAGATATTACTCTTGGGGAACAGGGACTCTTGGGAGTCCCTGGTGTATAGTTTCCTAGAACTCAACATGGGGTAGTAAGGAGAGTATTAGAGTCAATATGTGACCTCAGACTAATCATTCAACCTATTTGAGACTCCATTTCCCACATATTAAAAAAAAAAAAAGAGCAAGTCGATTTGGAAAATGTTGAGGAAATATAAGGAATTATTTATTGTTATAATTATTGTGTGATTTATATTAAGTCAAAAACAGCACATTGTCTTTGCACGATATTGCTTTTCACAGTTTATGAATGTTTTTATATATAGCATCTAACAACTGGAGTTGAATTGGTATGTGGTAAAAGTTCGTTGAACTGAATGAATGCATAGTCTCATGTGTAGTTAATATTTGAATCCTCATTCTATCTCCATTTCACAAACTAGAAAACCAAGGAACAAATATTTTATAAATAATTCGTTTAAGTAAGGACTACTTAGAGCAGATTCAGACCTTGGTTAAAATAGTAATAGTGATGATCAGACCCCTAAGCAAGGGAAGACTGCTTGTATGAGAATTGCCCCCATGCTCCCTTCCAGACCACCAATAATTTGCATTGGCTTCCTTTTTTGCTCATTAGTTCTGGCTTAAATTAAAAACTTGACAAAGTAGGGGGTGGGAGTGATGGTCCAAACTCCCAAAAAGGCCTAGAACTTCCGGGACTAGGTGTTTTTTTTAGATGACACACCAATGACAGTTTGCAAATTTGTGTCCCAGATCTCATCAAAGCACTGGGTCATATCACAAATCTATTTTAGGAGAGTAAAATGTAGCTAATGGAAGATATGTTATGATCTAATTTGTTGTAAAGAGGATGAACTTCATAGAGCAGACAAAAAGGACTCACCTGTTTTTTTTTTTAAGGCAACTTAATGTCTCTGGGTCTGTAACCTTCATATCCTTATGTGTACATTGGAAACAATAATACCTACCGTGTAGAGATGTTGTAAGGACTAGAAATTATGCATGCTGCTGCTGCTGCTGCCGCTAAGTCACTTCAGTTGCGTCTGACTCTGTGTGACCCCATAGACGGCAGCCCACCAGGCTCTCCTGTCCCTGGGATTCTCCGTAAATGCCTTATTAAAGAACCTGGCCTGAAGTGGCAGCTCTAAGAATACCATTCTTCAAGATCACCTTTTAACTCTGTCAAACAACCCTCCAATTACTAAGTCAGTTTTGCAGATACATTAACTATTGTAGGAGAAGGCAATGGCACCCCACTCCAGTACTCTTGCCTGGTAAATCCCATGGACGGAGGAGCCTGGAAGGCTGCAGTCCATGGGGTCGCTCAGGGTCGGACACCACTGAGCAACTTCACTTTCACTTTTCACTTTCATGCATTTCATGTAGGAGAAGGAAATGGCAACCCACTCCAGTGTTCTTGCCTGGAGAATCCCAGGGACAGGGGAGCCTGGTGGGCTGCCATCTATGGGGTTGCACAGAGTCGGACGCGACTGAAGTGACTTAGCAGTTATCAGTATCTATTGTATGTTAGTTGCTCAGTTGTGTCTGACTCTTTGCAACCCCATGGATTGGGACCCGCCAGGCTCCTCTGTCCTTGGGATTTTCCAGGCAAGAATACTGAAGTGGGTTGCTATTCCCTTCTCTGGGGAATCTTCCCAAACCTGGGATCAAACCCCGGTCTCCCACATTGCAGGCAGACTCTTTACTGTCTGAGCCACTAGGGAAGCTACATTAACTATTAGGAGTGCCTTGAACAGCTGACACTGGAGAAGGCAATGGCACCCCACTCCAGTACTCTTGCCTGGAAAATCCCATGGATGGAGGAGCCTGGTAGGCTGCAGTCCATGGGGTCGCGAAGAGTCAGACGCAACCGAGCGACTTCCCTTTCACTTTTCACCTTCATCCATTGGAGAAGGAAATGGCAACCCACTCCAGTGTTCTTACCTGGAGAGTCCCAGGGACAGGGGAGCCTGGTGGGCTGCCATCTATGGGGTTGCACAGAGTCAGACACAACTGAAGTGACTTAGCAGTAGCAGAACAGCTGACACACATATCCTTGTCTTTGTTTCCCTAGGTAAAGTTATGTGTGATTACTTACATCTGGATACTGATAGCCAACGATCGCTGCTTTCATGTACATTATTTCATTTCATCCTCACTGCTGCTGCTGCTGCTGCTGCTAAATCACTTCAGTTGTGTCCAACTCTGTGTGACCCCATAGACAGCAGCCCACCAGGCTCCCCTGTCCCTGGGATTCTCCAGGCAAGAACACTGGAGTGGGTTGCCATTTCCTTTTCCAATGCAAGAAAGTGAAAATTGAAAGTGAAGTCGCTGAGTCGTGTCCGACTCTGTGCAACCCCATGGACTGCAGCCTACCAGGCTCCTCCATCCATGGAATTTTCCAGGCAAGAGTACTGGAGTGGGGTGCCGTTGCCTTTTCTGTTTCATCCTCACTACTGAGGTTATTATTAACTTTATTTTACGTAGTGTCAAGGGTAGGAATTATGCACAGGTGTTTTGACTCAAACATGCTTTTTACTAGAGCATTGTTGCTGATGTCCTGCAGTCATTGATCACTCCCAAGAAGACTTCATAAAATGGAGCTTTTGACATGAAAAGCTGAAGATGAGGCTCTTTATAGTTACCCTAAACTCAGATGATCTTGAAGAGAATTTAGATCAAAACATCTTTGTCATTAGCTTACCTTTCCATCTTTCTATCCAAATTCCCACTCCTCCTCCCCAAACCACCCGGAAGAGAAATTACAGCCACTTTTATTTCTTTGTTTCCCAACTTTGGGAGGTGACTGTCATATCAGCTCTTCGTGAACACTGCACATCTGTGATGTCAGCTTTTAGAAATGCAGGATGATTGATCAAAACTATGGGAGAAAAAAAAAAACTGTGAGGGGCTCTCTGAATATACAAAGAACCAGATTATTGGCATGAGACTTTGAGAAAGCCCTTCTATATAAATGGTGCTAAGCTACCAAAAAAGAAAAAAATTAAACTACAATTGTAATGGTAATCTGGAGCTCATGCTTCCAAGCTGCTGGTTTCATAAATATAGTCCATTATTGTTCATGTTTGCCCAGGGCAGAAAAAATATGTGAGGCTGCACAATAATAACAATTGTGTTGTACAAATAACTGTCCCTGTGCCAGGGACTGAAAAGAACAAGCAGTAAGAGATTTTTAAATGCCACATACACCCAGGGTGTGATGCGACAGTTCAAAATTGCCATTGCTAATTTTTCAGGGGAATGTTGAATTTAGAACTGGGAAGACCCAACTTGGTCCAACTTCTTAATTTTGTGACCTTGGACAAGTCAAAGAACCATACCAAGCCACAGTTTCATCTCCTTTAAACTGAAGGTAACAATAGCACCTATCTGATAGTGCTATTATGATGATTAAACAAGGTTTCATGTGAAAGCAGTTAGCATGATACCTGGCATACAACAGACACTAGATAAATATTAGCTTCTTTTGCTTTCTCCTGGAGAATAGGGTTTAAGGAGTCAGAAAGAAAATAGAAATCATTTTTGAAGATCTTCAATGGGGGTCATTAAAGGAAATGGAACATTGTAAAAAAAGTCTACCTTAAAATTTTTTTACTGAGTTCTGAAGAGTAAAGGAGATTACTACATTTATGACCCCGAAGTTCCACTCACTTCTAGCAAGCAAGCAAGTACTGTTTTACACTTGCCCTATTTCCTTTTTCTTTCCTTCTTTCTTTCTTTTTTTTTTTTTTTTTTTTTGTTCCTTTCCTTATCAAGGGTCCTGGAAGCTATAAGAAATGAAACGAACACCATGGGAAAGAAAATATTTGCACTCAAGGCTGCAGGTCCTTTCATCTGCAGATTTCAAAGCATTGTCTCCATCACTAATTACAAGTACTGCTTAACGTGTGGGAATGCTGAGACACCATCAAATTAAGAAGCTTGCCCTAAATCACAAGGCAAGTCTGCAGATGGGCTACAGACAGAACAAAGCTGTCCTGTTTTCCAGCCTTGGGCTCTAAAGTAGGGCACATGAGAGTCAACAGAGGCTTCAATTAATGAGGAGAAAAGTTTGGGGAATTCTGATTCTGTACCTTTGAATTATTGCAGTGACATAAGCATGGGCTTTTAGTAAAATTTGACTTCAAGTCTCAGCTCAGCCCCTTACTAAATATGTACCCTCAGTGAAATCATAAATTGTCTTAATTTCCTTCTCTGTAAAATACGGATATTAACTCCTACTTCCAAGGATTTGTGGAAACTTTTATGACAACTTTTGTGTCAGACCTAGCACCGAATCCTGCACTTCGAAGGTTCATGTATTAATACATGAAGAAAGCTAAGATATCCCAAATGCACACATGAGGACAAACAGACAACTCTTTCAGTCAAAGATGTTCTAAGCCACAATCACAGTTGTGTCTCAGTGTAAAACGATGACTGTGTATTGAACATCTCATAACACAAATAGAAGATGCCTTGTTCAGGCCTTCATCGCTTTTCATCCTTGATTCTGTGCTTTCTTTCATAACCCAAGTCCAAACTATCAGCAAGTTTTGCTGGCTCAACCCTCAGTATATATCTGAAATTTCGATTCTATTTTCAAAATTCCATATCTGACCATTTCTCCCTGTCTTCACTGGGTGTGTCTTCACTTCACCTTTTCCTAGACCACTGCTAAATCTCCTTAATCTCTCCAATTTCATGTTTGCACCTACATCTGTTATCCTTATAGGCAGAGTTTTATCTTTTTTAAAGGTATATTAGATTTTATCATTTCCCTGTTTAAAACTCTCCAGGGACTTCTCATCAAACTCCTGACCATTGGCCTAGAACAAGGCCAGGTTATTCCAGGTGAAGTATGTGGCAACAAACACAGAAGAACAAGTATGTTCTGGGTATGTGGAAATGTTTGGTGGGCTGGAGCATGGCGGGAATGGAAGAGGGAGGAACTAGCAGATGAAAACGGAGGAAAGGATGTTAGGAAATACTTGGAGGGAATCATGGCTAGACCAGAATTAGAGTAATATGTCTGTCTGGAGATTCCCAGAGATGCAAAATCACCAGTGGAATCAAATGGGACAGTCATTGTTGGGGTTGTTCTTTTTTTTTTTTTTGAAGTCTTTATTGAATTTGTTACAATATTGCTTCTTTTCATTATGATTTGGTTTTTTGGCTTCCAGGCATGTGGGATCTTAGCCCCCCGACTAGAGGTCAAACCTGTACCTCCTGCATTCGGAGGCAAAGTTAATCGCTGTACTGCCAAAGAAGTCCTGACAACTACTGTTTTGTGTTGATCGTTATTTTCAAATCTGGTGGCCTTGATTTTTTAAAAGCACAATCAGAAACTTATTATATCCTTCCAGAAGGAAGTCAGGTTTATAGGCCAGGAACCCTGACATCAGGACAGTGGTTAAGAGGATGGACTTTGGAATCAGACAAATTTGAGACTGAATCAAGGTCCTCTGCTAAAATTATAACACCATGGACAAGTTATTTAGAGTCTTCAAGTCTCAGTTTTATGCAAACTATATTAAGAAAATTAAATGGTTGATGCTTGTAAAGCATTTTTCAGTGTCTAGTACATGGACTCTCCCTTGGAAAATCCCATGGACGGAGGAGCCTAGTAGGCTGCAGTCCATGGTGTCGCTGAGTCAGACACGACTGAGCGACTTCACTTTCATTTTTCACTTTCACGCACTGGAGAAGGAAATGGCAACCCACTCCAGTGTTCTTGCCTGGAGAATCCCATGGGTTGGGGAGCCTGGTGGGCTGCTGTCTATGGGGTCGCACAGAGTCAGACACAACTGAAGTAACTTAGCAGCAGCAGCAGCAGCAGCAGCAGCAACAGTACATGGGAATGGGAATAAATGCCTAACAAATGGGAATGATCACATTATGGTTATGATAATGATGATTAAGGATTTGGTTATCTTTATAAGAGTCCCATGTTCATCCCTGACAGAGATCTGAAACAAGTCTGTCAAATTTTAAAAATCTGAGGAAACTGTCTCAAACCACAGCAATAGTTGGTATTAAGAGATGCCAAAAAAGGGTCAGACTTACACTGGAGACACTATTCACTCTGTCCCCCAGTCCAGAAAATCAAAGTATGTAAATAGAAGAGTAGCATCATGTTTGCATTTAACTGTATATAAATGTAATTATACACTCTCAGTGCTCAGTGGGGGTTTTGTTATTTTCAATATTGTCTCTATATTGCAAGCCAAAGATTTCAGCTGATATTCAACCGAAGAAGTATAAGACTTATAATTGAACACTACAAAACCTCATTGAAAGAAATTAAAGAAAACCTAAATAAACAGAAACACGACTCACATTCACAGATTAGGAAACCTAAGATGGCAATACTTCCCAAACTGATCTATAGATTCAAGGTAATTCCTACCAGAATCCCACCTAACATTTTTGAAGAAACTAACAATTCTAAAATTTCTATGGAATTTCAAGGAAAAATTCAATTTCAATCTTGAAAATGAAGAGCAGAGTTGGAAGGCTCATACTTTCTGATTTCAAACTTACCACAAAAGTACAATAATCAAGTTAACGTGGTACTGGCATAAGGAGAGACATATATTGGACTAGAATTGGGACTTCAAAAATAAGCTCATATATTTATGATTCATTGAATTTTCCGCAAGAGTGCCAAGACAATTCAAATAGGGGGAAGAATAATCTTTTCAACAAATGGTACTGGGACAACTGGATAGCCACCTGCAAAAGAATGAAGTACTGATGCATGCTGCAACATGGATGAACCTTGAAAACATTATGCTTAGTGAAAGAAGCCAGATACAAAAGAACACATATTTCAGCGCTCCAGTTATTTGAAATGTCCAGAAAAGGCAAAGCCATGAAAACAGAAAGCATATTAGCAGTTGCCAGGAGCTGGGGGAAGGGGAAAAGGACAGTGACTGCTAATGGATACAGGATTTCTTCCTAAGGTGATGAAAATGTGCTGTAATTAGATAATGGTGATACTTTGGCCACCTAATGCAAAGAACCAACTCAATGGAAAAGACCCTGATGCTGGGAAAGATTGAAGGAGGGAGGAGAAGGGGACAACACAGGGTGAGATGGTTGGATGGGATCACCGATGTGATGGACATGGGTTTGAGTAGGCTCCGGGAGTTGGTGACGGACAGGGAAGCCGGGTATGCTGCAGTCCATGGGGTCGCAAACAGTTGGATGTGACTGAGAGACTGAATTGATAGTTGTGCAACTCTATGAGTAGAGTAAAAAACTGTTTACCTGTACACACACACACACACACACACACACACACACAGAAAAGTCATTCTGGCTCTGTGTAAAGGATAGAGCAGTTAGGGTTGGCGGTCACGAAAGCTTTAGAGATCCTGGTAAGAGTTTTTGGAGAGAGGCAGAGGCAGTGGTGATGGACTTAAGATTGATTATAAGGACATAGAGAAGGCAGTTTACCACAGTGGTTAAAGCTGTGGGCTTTATTTATTTATTTATTTGACTGGCCTTACTACATGATTTGCAGGATCTTAGTGCCCTGACTGGAGAAGGCAATGGCACCCCACTCCAGCACTCTTGCCTGGAAAATCCCATGGACGGAGGAGCCTGGGGGGCTGCAGTCTGTGGGATCGCGAAGAGTCGAACATGACTGAGCGACTTCACTTTCGCTTTTCACTTTAATGCATTGGAGAAGGAAATGGCAACCCACTCCAGTGTTCTTGCCTGGAGAATCCCAGGGACGGGGGAGCGTGGTGGGCTGCCACCTATGGGGTCGCACAGAGTTGGACACGACTGAAGCGACTTAGCAGCAGCAGCAGTGCCCTAACGAGGGACTGAACTTGTGCGGTTGGCAGTGAAAGTGCAGAATCCTAACCATTGGTACAGCAGGGAGTTCCCAAGTTGTAGTCTTTAAAGGAAAGTGTACCTTAATTTCCCAACCCACTCCAGTACTCTTGCCTGGAAAATCCCATGGACGGAGTAGCCTGGAAGGCTGCAGTCCATGGGGTCGTTGAGGCTCAGACACGACTGAGCGACTTCACTTTCAGTTTTCACTTTCCTGCATTGGAAAAGGAAATGGCAACTCACTCCAGTGTTCTTGCCTGGAGAATCCCAGGGACGGGGGAGCCTGGTGGGCTGCCGTCTCTGGGGTCGCACAGAGTCAGACACGACTGAAGTGACTTAGCAGTAGCAGTACCTTAATTTCAACCTCATCTCTGCCACTTCTGAGTTGTATCATTTAAATTAGTCTATCTGAGACCCAGTTCCCTCATTCATAAAATGGGGGGAATAAAAATAGATCTACTTTGTAGGATTATCATGAGGGTTTGTTCATTTATTTTAAAAAGAGTTATTGAGTCTACTGTGTGCTAGGCACTGTTGTAGGTGCTGAGGACACAACAGTAAACAAAACAGACCAAACTCTGCCTTCATGTAGCTTATATTTCAGTGAGGGAAGAGTGAAAATTATATAAACTATAAATAAACTTATAAACAAATTTAAAAATACATATTCATAAATTATTAATCTTTTACAATTATGACTATAATAAATATAAGGATCTAAAATAGCAGAGTAGAAGGACGTGTGCTCATCTTCTCCTGCGTGAACACCAAAATCACAACTAGTTGCTGAACAACCACCAACAGGAGAATATTGAATCACACTGAAAGAAGATACCCCCTCAGTTCAGTTCAGTCGCTCAGTCGTGTCTGACTCTTTGCAACCGCATGAATCACAGCACGGCAGGCCTCCCTGTCCATCACCAACTCCCGGAGTTCACTCAGACTCACATCCATCGAGTCCGTGATGCCATCCAGCCATCTCATCCTCTGTCGTCCCCTTCTCCTCCTGCCCCCAATCCCTCCCAGCATCAGAGTCTTTTCCAATGAGTCAACTCTTCGCATGAGGTGGCCAAAGTACTGGAATTTCAGCTTTAGCATCATTCCTTCCAAAGAAATCCCAGGGCTGATCTCCTTCAGAATGGACTGCTTGGATCTCCCTGCAGTCCAAGGGACTCTCAAGAGTCTTCTCCAACACCACAGTTCAAAAGCATCAATTCTTCGGCGCTCAGCCTAGGGCAAAGAAGTAGATCCAACGAGATGGTACAAGGGGCGCTGTTACCTTGTTTAAAGTCAAATCTCAGACCCATCAGAGATGCTCAGAGGGCGCAAACAAAATCTTGTGTTCCCCAGGACCCAGGGAAAAAAGCAGTGACTTCCACAAGAGACTGAGCCAGACCTGCCTTTGAGTGTTTGAGTGTCTCCTACGGAGGCATGGGACAGCAGTGACCTGCCTCGGGGATAGGGGCTCTGGGTGCAGCAGGAGGCTTCAACAGTACCTGAACTGAGAACTCCCAGATGTTCAGGCTGGATTTAGAAAAGTCAGGGAACCAGAGATCGAACTGCCAACCTCCTCTGGATCATAGAAATAGTAAGAGAATTCCAGAAAAGCATCTACTTCTGCTTCATTAACTATGCTAAAGTCTTTGACTGTGTGGTTTACAACAAACTATGGAAAATACTTAAAGAGATGGGAATATCAGACCACCTTACCTGCCTCCTGAGAAACCTGTATGCAGGTCAAGAAGCAACAGTTAGAACCGGACATGGAACAGCAGACTGGTTCAAACTTGGGAAAGGAGTATGTCAAGACTGTATACTGTCACCCTGCTTATTTAACTCATATGCCGAGTACATTGTGTGAAATGCCAGGCTGGATGAAGCACAAGCTGGAATCAAGATTGCCAGGGGAAATATCAATAACCTCAGATATGCAGATGACACCACCCTTATGGAAGAAAGTGAAGAGGAACTAAAGAACCTCTTGATGAAGGTGAAAAAGAAGAGTGAAAAGCTGCCTTAAAACTCAACATTCAAAAAACTAAGATCATGCCATCTGGTCCCATCACTTCATGGCAAATGGATGAGGAAACAATGGAGACAGTGGTTGACTTAATTTTCTTGGGCTCCAAAATCACGGCAGATGGTGACTGCAGCCATGAAATTAAAAGACATTTGCTCCTTGGAAAAAAAGCTATGACCAACCTAGACAGTATATTAAAAAGCAGAGACATTACCTTGCCGACAAGGTCCAGCTAGTCAAAGCTATGGTTTTAGTAGTTTTGTATGGATGTGAGGGTTGGACCATAAAGAAAGCTGAGCACCAAAGAATTGATGCTTTTGAACTGTGGTTCTGGAGAAGACTCTTGAGAGTCCCTTGGACTGCAAGGAGATCAAACCAGTCAATCCTGAAGGAAATCAACCTGAATATTCATTGGAAGGCCTGATGCTGAAGCTGAAGCTCCAGTACTTAGGCCACCTGATGCAAAGAGCCAATTCATTAAAAAAGACCCTAATGCTGGGAAAGATTGAAGGCAGGAGGAGATCAGGATGACAGATGACAAGATGGTTGGATGGCATCACCAACTCAATGGACATGAGTTTGAGCAAGCTCTGGGAGATGGTGAAGAACAGGGAAGCCTGGTGTGCTGCAGTCCACAGGGTCACAAAGAGTTGGACAATACTGAGGTACTGAACAACAACAACACATAATAAATATAATAAATACTCATATTTGTAATAATATATAATTATAAGTAACAGTAAGTGTCTAATTATATATATGCTAAGTATATTAGGAAAATATATTTATAATTCATAAATCATATATTTTCTCCTTATATACTTATGATTATATACTTATATACTATATACAATCACATATATGTAAACATTGTATCATATATATGTATACATATGATTATATACATTTATACTTCTATAATCATAAGTAGATAAGGAGAAAAATATGTTAGGGAAGGAAGAACAACAGATGGGAGTCTATATGAGAAGATGGAGAGGTTGAGAGTCTAAGAGTGGTCAGAAAAATCCTCACAAATAAGTAAACATTTGAGAAAAGACTTGAAGTTAGGAGAGTGACCAAGAGTATATCTATAATTGGTAGCAATCAAGGTAAAAAAAAAAAAATACAGCAGATACAAGGCAGGGGTATGCCTGATGGTTTGAGAAACATCAAGGAAGGCAATGTAGCTGGAGCAGAGCAACAAAGGAAGTCTGAGAGGTTACGGTGTCCCGTATCAAGTGGGATATGGTCATTTTAAAGACTTTACCTTTTACTCTGAATGACATGGAGAATTTTGAGCAGAGGAAGAACATGATATAGCTTAGGTTAAAAAAGATTATTTGGACTACTGTGGGAAACAGTTCATAGATAAACAAGAGAGAAATTGGTTTAAAAAAAAAAGTGAGATTGTTGCAATAATCCAGGTAATGATTGGGGCAGGGTAGTAGCACTGGGGAAAGATATGGTACGTAGTCAGATATGTATATATTTTGAAGGTAGAATGTAAAAGTGAAAGTTGTGTCTGACTCCTTGCGACCCCATGGACTATACAGTCCGTGGAATTCTCCAGGCCAGAATACTGGAGTGGATAGCCTTTCCCTTCTCCAGGGAATCTTCCCAACCCAAGTCTCCCAGGTCTCCCGCATTGCAGGTGGACTCTTTACCAGCTGAGCCACAAGGGAAGCCCAAGAATACTAGAGTGGGTAGCCTAGTCCTTGTCCAGTGGATCTTCCCGACACAGGAATTGAACCAGGGTCTCCTACATTGCAGGGGGATTCTTTACTAGCTGAACTACATGGGAAGCCCATGAAGGTAGGCCTCACTGGATTTGCTAAAGAATTAACTGTGAGGTATGAGAAGAAGAAAAGAGTCAAAGATGATGTCAGGTTTTTGCCTGAGCATCTGGAGCAAAGGAATTGCCTTTTACTGAGATAGGGAAGATGGTGGAAAAAACCAGTTCAGGGAAAACATAAGGAATTTGGTCTTGGAATTGGTTTAAGATACCTTCTAGACGTACAAGTTGGAATGACAAAGATGAAATTGGAATAAGAGTCTGGAGTTCAGAGGAGAAGTCTGAGTTAGAGATATAAATTTGGATATCATTAGCATGTTGTTGTTCAGTCACCCAGTCATGTCTGACTCTTTGCAACCCCATAGACTTCAGCATGCCAGGCCTCCCCGTCCTTTACCATCTCCCAGAGTCTGCCCAATTTCATGTTCATTGCATCAGTGATGCTGTCCAGCCATCTCATCCTCTGACACCCTCTTCTGCCCTCGATCTTTCCAAGCATCAGGGACTTTTCCAATGAGTCGTCTGTTCACATGAGATGACCAAAATACTGGAGCTTCAGCTTCAGCATCAGTCCTTCCAGTGAATATTCCTTAGCATACAGTGGCATTTAAAGACATGAGATTGAGTGGGACCATCTATACAATAAATGTCTACAAATTCACGAAGTGCAACTACTGAACCCTGGGCCACTCCAGTGTTACAGAGCAGGAAAGTGAAGAAGAATTAGCAAAGGAGACTGAAAAGGAGCAGCAGTGTGCTTAGAGTAAAACCAGGCAAGTATGGTGTCTTCTCTGGAGCCAAACCAAGAAAAGTGTTTTATGAAGAAATGAGGAAGGAAACAGTGAGCAGATGAGGCTCCAGATTAACCTCCAGATTTATCAACACAGAGGCACCAAAGGGTGCCCTCGGTAAGAAGAGTTCCAGTTAGGGAAAGGGATAAAGCCTGATTAAAGAGGGCTCAAGAGAGAATGAAAGGAGAGGACTTGGTGTCAAGGAATACTGATAATCCTTTAGAGATATTTAGTTGAAATGGAGAGCAGAGAAATAGTGTGGTAGCTAGAAGGGGATATGAAGTTAAGAGAGACTTCTTAAAGTGAGACATAACACTTTTTTAAGCTGATGGGTTGATCCTTTGGAAAGTGAAGTATTGGTTATGTAGGTAAGAGACAGAGTTGCAAGAACATAGGGGAAAGAATTGGCATTTCGAGTACTGAAGGGAGGACTGAGTATGTGCACATAGATGCAGGTGGGTGAGCTATTTGGTTAGAGGGAAAAGAAAGAGGAAGGTGTCGAAGTTTATGGAGAGAAAATGTATGAAATAATCTTTAGAGAAAGTGGATGAACTTTTATTTATTTAATTGAAGAAAAATTGCTTTGCAATATTATGTTGGTTTCTGCCATACGTCAGTATGAATCAGCCATAGGTATACATACGTCCCCTCCCTCCTGAACCTCCCTCCTACCTCCTGCCCCATCATGGAGCACTGTTGTCACAGAGCACCTGTTTGAGCTCTCTGAGTCATACAGCAAATTCCCACTGCCTGTCTGTCTTACATATGACAGTATGTATGTTTCCATGCTACCCGTTCCACTTGTCCCACTCACTCCTTCCCACCCTGTGTCCACAAGTCTGTTCTCTATGTCTGCATCTTCATTGCTGCCCTGCAATCGGTTCAAATCTTTCTAGATTCCATATATATATGTTAATATACGATACTTTTTTTTCTCTTTCTGACTTACTTCACTCTGTATAATAGGCTCTAGGTTCATCCATCTCATTAGAACTGACTCAAATGTGTTCCTTTTAATGGCTGAGTTATATTCCATTGTACATATATACCAGCTACTTTATCCATCTATATCAGTCGATGGACATCTAGGGTGCTTCCATGTCCTGCTGCTGCTGCTGCTAAGTCACTTCAGTCATGTCTGACTCTGTGCGACCCCATAAACGGCAGCCTACCAGGCTTCCCTGCCCCTGGGATTCTCCAGGCAAGAACGCTGGAGTGGGTTGCCATTTCCTTCTCCAATGCATGAAAGTGAAAAGTGAAAGTGAAGTCGCTCAGTCATGTCCGACTCTTAGCAACCCCATGGACTATAGCCTACCAGGCTCCTCCGTCCATGGGATTTTCCAGGCAAGAGTACTGGAGTGGATTGCCATTGCCTTCTCCATGTCCTAGCTATTGTAAATAGTGATGAATGAACACTGGGGTACTTTTGTCTTTTTCAGTTATGGTTTTCTCAGGACATATGCCCAGTAGTGGGATTACTGGGTCATATGGTAGTTTTGGTCTTAGTTTTTTAAAGTATCTCCATACTGTCCTCCATAGTGGCTGTATCAGTTTACGTTCCCACCAACAGTGCAAGAGGGTCTCTTTTCTCCCCACACTCTCTCCAGCATTTATTGTTTGTATATTTTTGATGATGTCCATTCTGACTGGTGTGAGGTGATATCTCATTGTAGTTTTGATTTGCATTTCTCTGGTAATGAGCATCTTTTCATGTGTTTATTAGCCATCTGTAGCCCACTTTTTGATTGGGTTATTTGGTTTTCTGGTATTGAGTTTCATGAGCTGCTTGTATATTTTGGAGATTAATCTTTTGTCAGTTGCTTCATTTGCTATTATTTTCTCCCATTCTGAGGGTTGTCATCCCACCTTGTTTATAGTTTGCTGTGTGAAAGTTTGTAAGTTTAATTAGGTCCCACTTGATTATTTTTGTTTCTATTTGCATTACTCTAGGAGGTGGGTCATAGAGGATTTTGCTGTGATTTACGTCATGTAGATTGACTTTTAAAATAAAATGATTCCCAGGTATCACTAAGGGCCCACTTGAGGTTAGTATAAATGAATTTTAAAAGTCTAGTTGATGTAGTTGTAAGTTTTATGTCATCCACTTTCCCAAAGGTGGAAAGTAAGTGAAGAGTTAGATTGTCCAGGGTAGGGATTTTGTAACACAAAATAACAAAGTAAGAGGAGAAGAGTGGTACTAGGACATATCAAGGGAGTGATAATAATGTTGGACCTTGCAATTAAAGTGGATAAAAAGAGAAATGAGAGGAAATGAAATAGGTAAGGAATGGTGAATAGGTGTTAGAATCATTGGATTGTAGGGCCAAGGTGGGGAACCAAAAATCTTTCCAACCAAATCAGTTGGAAAGACTGGAGAGGTAGAAGGATAAGAAAGATTATTAGTAGATTATTAATAAATGGAAACAATGCCCGAAATAATAGTACAGTAAGACATCAAAGTGCTCACTATGAAGTGGGGAAGACAAGGCAGAATGAGATGAATGCTAACGACAGATGCATTCAATAGCTGTAGCCAAAAAGAATTTCAAGTAAATGTGAGGGTCAGATAAAGGAATGCATGCAAAGAAAAGTGTCATTTGAGATGAGCCTCAAAATAGAGCAAGTGCAGAGTGTAGCCTAATACATATATAGCAGTTGTACCACTGCCGCAAGTGTTCAGGAAACAGTGGTTGGAGCATGAGATGAGAGCTACGGCAAAATACAAGACTGGGGCCAGATTAGGAGATCTTTGAAATGGCAAGCTAATGCCTGAATATTTTCTGTAGGTAAATGTGAGCTTAGGGGCCTGTCTATGTAGTTGAGTCCACTTACAGCATGATATGAAGTCATATTGGTTTCTGTATATTGATCAGTCTAAAGTCTTTCTTCGCCATTATATACATAGGTCATATTTAGAGTTTTTACATTTCACTAGGATTTTCTGTTTGTCCTTTTAAGATCACTTCCCCTCAACTGCGTTGATACTGCTGTTTCTACCCAAACAATGTACTGCCACATGCCCATTCACTTTCTTTTGAAGAGCCTTCAAATCCACCCCCCAGTGTTAGTAGGAAAGCCTAACATGATTGCTTATAGATCTGAAATGGGCTTAATATGATCAGAACTATGCTGTCCAGAGCATTAGGACTGGTTGCAGCTGATAAAGGGCCTTCCCTGGTGGCTCAGACAGTAAAGAATCTGCCTACTATGCGGGATACCTGGGTTAGATCCCTGAGTCTGGAAGATCCTCTGTAGAAGGAAATAGCTACCCACTCCAGTATTCTTACCTAGGAATTCCATGGACAGAGGAGCCTGGTGGGCAACAGTCCACGGGATCACAAAGAGGTGGACATGACTGAGCAACTAACACTTTACAGCAGAGTGGAAGGTCAAGTAATCATATTTCCCCAAGTTTAGGAAGATGAAAGGGGCACAACCTCGAAACTGAGGTGTCAGAATGTTTTAGGAACTCAGTATCAGTACCAATGATGGGGGTCAGTCTCTTCGCAATCTATATTTATTATATGATTTGAAGATACCACAATCTCTGTCTTCACAGACTAACCAGTTAAGTGTTGAAACTATTACCTTCTCTATCTGCCATTGTAGCTTTGGCCAAATCCCTCCTCTCTTCTGGACCCAAGGTGCTGTCTTTAAAAAGGGGGTTGCAGTCAGCTTTCTCTAGGGTCGCTTCCAACTCTGACATGCTCCGATTTTTGTTATCATTTATTCACTATTAAACTTACGTGGCAGGCATTTTTCCAAGCATGGGATTCTCTCACCCCTTTGCTCTGCCTGCCAAGCTACTGTTATGAATTGTGTAGTGTTTTTTTTTCATGTAACACATTTGAGAGAAAATCATGTAAAAGGGTTTGTTTTGTTCTAGCAGCTGAAAACAATAAAACCACCAGAATGACACGCAGCATCATTTTGTACTGCCCTCCAGTGGTGGCCCAAATGCCTTTTCCTGGCTGAAGTTTAAGCAATAAAATGAATTTTCAGAGGAGCTCACATTATCTAAAGGTAGGGGAGTCTTAGAGGGCCTAAGGAAAGGATCTAATCAGATCTCTCTTCTTAAAAAAGAGGAGCTGAGGCCCATCATTGTTCTCATCACCATGCAAACCTATTCTAGTTTCTCCTGTCTTAGAAGAGATATTTTAAAACCCTCACTCTCTGGGTCTATTTCTCTACTCCCTTTCATAGCCAAATTTCTCAAAAGAGTTATCTATATACTTTTTCTACTTAATCATCTCCAACTTATTTTTAAACTTTTCACTCGAAGTAATTCCAAATGTTCAGAACAGTTGAAAAGAATTCCCATATACTTTTCATCCAGGGACACCAAGAGTTAGTATTTGCCAGTCTCTTTATCTGTATGTGTGTTTATGTGTACACATGCACACATAAATATATAGAATATATTCTATATTTAGAGGGAGGAGTTCTCAACCATTTGAATTGTAGCCTTCATACCTAACACTCTAAATACTTTAGTGTGTATTTTCGAAGAACAAGGTTGTTATCTTACATACCTACATACCTTTCTCCCTACTTCCAACCCCAGTATGATGGTTAAGTTCAGGAAATTTAGCATTGGTATAATCCTTATTTATAGTTCACATTCAAAGTTAACTTATTGGCCTAGTAATATCCTATCTAGTAGTCATCCCTCCAATACAGGTTCTGATCCAGTCTTGATCCCTAATCATGTACTGCATTTAACTCTCACGAGTTTTCAGTTTCTTTTAATCTAAAATAGATTGCTATTCATGATATTGACTCTTTTTTTAAGTACAGGCCACTCTTTTGTAGAATTTCCCTCTCTTTGGGTTTGTGTCCTATTTCCTTATGATGAGATTTATATTTTTATTCTTTCTGGAGTGGGCAGAAATACTACTTGTAGGATGCTGTGTTCTTAGTGTGTCACATGAGAAATGTGGTGCTACCTGGTCCCATTATTGATGATATTCATTTTGATCAGTGGTATCTGCTAGGTCTTCACAGTAAAGTTAGCAAATTTTTTCCTACGTAAATAATGAGTAATCTGTGGAGAGGTATTCTGAGACTAAGATCATGGCATCTGGTCCCATCACTTTATAGTAAATAGATGGGAAAAAAGTGGAAACTCTGGCAGCTTTTATTTTCTTGGGCTCTAAAATCACTGCAGGAGAAGGCAATGGCACCCCACTCCAGTACTCTTGCCTGGAGAATCCCATGGATGGAGGAGCCTGGTAGGCTACAGTCCATGGGGTCGCTAAGAGTCGGACACAACTGAGTGACTTCACTTTCACTTTTCACTTTCATGGGTTGGAGAAGGAAATGGCAACCCACTCCAGTGTTCTTGCCTGGAGAATCCCAGGGACAGAGGATTCTGTTGGGCTGCCATCTATGGGGTCACACACAGTCGGACACGACTGACGCGACTTAGCAAAATCACTGCAGATGGTGACTGCAGTCACGAAATTAAAAGATGCTTGCTCCTAGGAAGAAAAGCTATGACAAGCCTAAACAGCGTATTAAAAAAGCAGAGACATCATTTTACCGACAAACGTCCGTGTCGTCAAAGCTATGGTTTTTCCGGTAGTCAAGCTGGATATGAGAGCTGGACCATAAAGAAGGCTGAGTGTCGACGAATTGATGCTTTCAAATTGTAGTGCTGGAGAAAACCCTTTAGAGTCCCTTGGACTGCAGGGAGATCAAACCAGTCAATCCTAAAGGAAATCAACCCTGAATATTCATTGGAAGGATTGATGCTGAAGCTGAAGCTCCAATACTTCGGCCACCTGATGTGAAGACCCAATTCACTGGAAAAGACTCTAATGCTTGGAAAGATTGGGGGCAGGAGGAGAAGTGGGCGACAGAGGATGAGATGGTTGGATGGCATCACTAACTCAATGGACATGAGTTTAAGCAAACTCCAGGAGATAGTGAAGGAAAGGGAAGGCTGGCATGGGGTTGAAAATAGTCGAACACAACTAAGTGACTGAACAATATCTCTGAGACTGTGTAAATATCTTGTTCCTCTTCAAAACTTGTGCCAGAGGTTTCAACACTCACTGATAATTCTTGCCTGAATCAGTTACTATGATAGTTGCAAAATAGTGATTCTAGGGAATTCCCTGGTGGTCTAGTGGTAAGAACTACATGCTTTCATTGCCCTGGGCCAGGGAACTAAGATCCATAAACTACTCAGCAAAGAAAAAGTGATTCTATAACTCCATTAGTTCATCTTCATTTTTTCAGTTAGCATTCTACTGTAAGCAAGATCTTTCCCTTATCTCTTATTTATTTATATATTATCATCAGTTAAAAAAAACTTCATCAATTCTTATTTAATAGGTTATTGTTATTTTATTTAATCCATTATTGTCATTGTTCATTTTATTGTTCAACTTGTCCTAGGTTTGGCTGTTGAGACCCCCTTAAAGCTAGCTTCTGTGTCTTTTTGACACATGCTCATTTTTTTGCTTTTTAGCTTTTCCTAGCTTTCTGGTAAAATACAGAACAGTGTTCCACATTCATCTTGTATTTTTCCCTGTCTAGCCTTGGAAATCATCCCTGTCTCTGAAAGAGCACTGCTTTAGTGGGGAATGGTATTTAGAAGCCAAGACCTGGGCACCAGATGTATCCATTGCTACTGGGGAGTAATTTCTTCTAGGCCCTTTAAGTTAACAGAGCCAAGGAGGAAAGGCAACTTAAAATAGTTCAACTATTTTTAATCATGAATTCAGTACTGGGTACCTCTAACTCCAGTTCAACACCACAGGGTTCTTTCTCCCATTCCTAATTTGCGTCTCCCCTTTCCCACAGTTAAGAACTCTGGCTCTCAACAGCACTGATGTCTTTTTTTTCTCATTTGTTCAGTGTTATGACACACACCGAATAGTTTCAGAATTGCTATATTTGTTCCACTAAAGAAAAAAACCAACAATCTATTAAATATGGCTCAATATTTGTCTGCAGTTTTGTTTTTATACTAAAGGAATATAGTCAAAATACTATGTTCAAAAGTTATCTGGATTAGTTTTCTATTTTCCCTCAGAGTGGTTATATACTTATTTAAATATAGTTAAGTTTATTTCTGTCTGTTTATGTTCAGTTTTAGGATCCCTTTCATCCTTGTGGATTCAATTTTCTTTTTTGAATATGTGAAAGCTGACATTGTCCAAAAGTCAAATCCAAACACAAAACACACAGGATACTTCACGAATTTGTGTGTCATCTGTATGTAGGAGTTATACCAATTTTCTCTGTGTTGTTCCAGTCTTACTATCAATTCAGTTCAGTTCAGTTCAGTCGCTCAGTTGTGTCAAAGCAAGAACACCTCCAATTAATTTTTCAACCTATTTGATGCCATTGAAGTGTGATCCCCTTCACCCACACACACATCCTTCACTGAAACTGCTCTCGTCCAAGTCATCAGTGACTAATATTTTTCTATCCTCATCTTAGTGGACTTTCCACACTCTAAGTAAACCTCTCTATTATTCTTGAAACAGTCTCTTCTCTTGGTTTTTGTTATCCTACTCTTCCGGCTTTCCTTTCTTTTCAGAGGCCTCTCCTCATTCCCGTTGTCTATTCAATCACCCTAAATAAAATGTGTTACTCTTCAGTCCTCTTGGCTCCCTTCACTTCCCTCTGTGTTCTCTCTTCCTAGCTGATCTCAGTCATTTCTAAACCTTCAAATGCTGATTATACTAATGACTTCTAAATTCATATTTTCATCCCAGACCTCTCTCCTTGTCTCCAAGCTTATAACCAACTGCCTAATTGACGTCTACTTGGATATCTCACTGACATCTTCAGTTTAACAAGTCTAAAATAGAACTCCTCATTTCCTGGCCAAACCTGCTTCCCCCAGGCTCCTCCCTTTCAGCAGATATCACTTCCATCTGTTGGCTGCTCTAGCCAGAAACTTAGGAGTCATTCTTGATTTCTTTATTTTCCTCAACCACAGTGTCCAAGCTATCTACAATATATGAAAATTTTACCTCCAAAAATGTTGAATTCATCCATTTTTCTGTCTCTACTTCCACCACTTCACTCATCTCTCACTCGGACTCTTCAACTCTCTCATAATTGGCCTCTCTTTTGTCCTCCACACATTCATTCTCCCTTTAGTAGCTGCTGCTGCTGCTGCTGCTGCTGCTATGTCACTTCAGTCATGTCCAACTCTGTGTGACCCCATAGATGGCAGCCTACCAGGCTCCCCTGTCCCTGGGATTCTCCAGGCAAGAACACTGGAGTGGGTTGCCATTTCCTTCTCCAGTGCAGGAAAGTGAAAAGTGAAAGTGAAATTCCCTCAGTCATGTCTGACTCTTCGCGACCCCATAGACTGCAGCCTACCAGGCTCCTCTGTCCATGGGATTCTCCAGGCAAGAGTACTGGAATAGGGTGTCATTGCCTTCTCCAATTTAGTAGCTACCATGACGTTTTTCACGACCCAGATAATCAGGATGGTGTGATCACTCACCTAGAGCCAAACATCCTGGAATGTGAAGTCAAGTGGGCCTTAGGAAGCAGCACTATGAACAAAGCTAGTGGAGGTGATGGAATTCCAGTCGAGTGATTTCAAATCCTGAAAGATGATGCTGTGAAAGTGCTGCACTCAATATGCCAGCAAATTTGGAAAACTCAGCAGTGGCTGCAGGACTGGAAAAGGTCAGTGTTCATTCTAATCCCAAAGAAAGGCAATGCCAAAGAATGCTCAAACTACCACACAGTTGCACCCATCTCACACGCTAGTAAAGTAATGCTCAAAATTCAACAAGCCAAGCTTCAGCAATACATGAACCGTGAACTTCCTGATGTTCAAGCTGGTTTTAGAAAAGGCAGAGGAACCAGAGATCAAATTGCCAACATCTGCTGGATCAACGAAAAAGCAAGAGAGTTCCAGAAAAACATCTATTTCTGCTTTATTGACTATGCCAAAGCCTTTGTGTGGATCACAATAAACTGTGGAAAATTCTGAAAGAGATGGGAATATCAGACCACTTGACCTACCTCTTGAGAAATCTGTATGCAGACCAGGAAGCAACAGTTAGAACTGGACATGGAACAACAGACTGGTTCCAAATAGGAAAAGGAGTACGTCAAGGCTGTATATTGTCACCCTGCTTATTTAACTTGCATGCAGAGTACATCAAGAGAAACTCTGGTCTGGAAGAAGCACAAGCTGGAATCAAGGTTGCCGGGAGAAATATCAATGACCTCAGATATGCAGATGACACCACCCTTATGGCAGAAAGTGAAGAGGAACTAAAAAGCCTCTTGATGAAGGTGAAAGAGGAGAATGAAAAAGTTGGGTTAAAGCTCAACATTCAGAAAGCTAAGATCATGGCATCTGGTCCATCACTTCATGGCAGATAGATGGGGAAACAGTGTCAGACTTTATTTTGGGGGGCTCCAGAATCACTACAGATGGTGACTACAGCCATGAAATTAAAAGATGCTTACTCCTTGGAAGAAAATTTATGACCAACCTAGATAGCATATTAAAAAACAGAGACATTATTTTGCCAACAAAGGTCTGTCTAGTCAAGGCTATGGTTTTTCCAGTGGTCATGTATGAATGTGAGAGTTGGACACTGAAGAAAGCTGACTGTCGAAGAATTGATGATTTTGAACTGTGGTGTTGGAGAAGACTCTTGAGAGTCCCTTGGACTGCAAGGAGATCCAACCAGTCCATCCTAAAGGAGGTTGGTCCTGGGTGTTCATTGGAAGGACTGATGCTGAAGCTGAAACTCCAATACTTTGGCCACCTCATGCGAAGAGTTGACTCATTGGCAAAGACCCTGATGCTGGGTGGGATTGGGGGCAGGAGGAAAAGGGGACAACAGAGGATGAGATGGCTGGATGGCATCACTGACTCGATGAACATGAGTTTGGGTAAACTCTGAGAGTTGGTGATGGACAGGGAGGCCTGACTTGCTGAGAGTCATGGGGTCGCAAAGAGTCAGACACGACTGAGTGACTGAACTGAACTGAACTGAAGTGATGACGTTTTTGAAAGCAAAATAGTACAAGCTTACATTTATTAGGTGTTTCTTAAGTGCCAGGAAGTGCTATAAGCACTTTATATGTGTTTAGTCCTTACAACCACTCTATGAGATAAAAACCAATTCACCTCAATTCTATAGGAAAGGAAACTGGAGCCCAGAGAGGTTAAGTAATTGCCCAAGGTCACACAGCTGGTAAATGGTAGAACTTAGGCTTGGACTCAGGCTGAATCTTCAGCCTTCATGCTTATCTACCACCTTATACTGGATCATGTTACTACTCAGCCTCAAATACTTTCATGGCTTCTCTCTCCAAAGGGACTAAATACCCAACTCCATTCCAAGGTCCACTGATCCTGTGCCATGCTCCCTGCTTACCCTTCCAAACTCATCTCTGGCTGCTTCCCTTTCCTTCACTTCCCTCCAGCAACCTGGCTTGTTTTGTTGTTTCCAGCTTCCTTGAATGTAAGCCCTTTCTTACCGGCATTACACATCCTCTGCCTCAAACACTCTTCTCTCTGGCTCCTTCTCATTCTATAGACCTCACTTGAATGATCTGTTCTGAGAGAATTTCCCTCACCATGATATTTCTTAAACAGCTCCTTTCCTGGTACGTTCTATTGAAACCCCATTCTTGTTTTCTTTTAGCCCTTAAAACTATTTGTAATTATTTGTTTGTAAATAAACAAGTTTTGTTTTATTTTGTAAAACAAACTTTGTTTTATTTTGTTTTGTCTCTCTTCCCTACTAAAATTCAGTGCTGTGAAGGCAGAGGCTGTGTCTGGTTGGTAAAAAATTGTTTTTTACCTCACTTTCATGTACTCAGCGCTTACACAGTGCCTAGTTCATAGGAGGAACTTTAGAAAGATTTGTTGAATAGACAAATCTTTTTCAACTTCATAGCTTCCGTTTGCTTGTATTTTCTGCTTCCTCATCACTTTAGTTTGTCACAGCCCAGGCTCCATTTTCTCCTACACTTACCCTTAACCTCATGACCTCTCTCTTTAGTTATAATTTTTATTGCTGCTAATGGCCTCAATCACTTCATGTTTCCCAACTTGAATCCCTGAGAGAGAAATATTGATTTGTCCAGCTCGTTTTTTAGAAGCCAGGCAACATTTATAGGCTGTTGGTTCCTTGCCTTTGGGTCAGATTCCCAGGCCTGGTCCAAACAGCTGTGTTGGGCAGGGTGTGGGTGGTCTGCTCTATGCTGCTCCATTTCCTTTCCGGGACTCTTATCTTGAATCATAGCCCAGAATATCGTCAGGCCAAAGTTTGACTGCCCAGTGAAGTGTTCTAAAGGAGTCTGATGATGATTCAGATTTCCCCTAAGGCAGTACTGTGGGTGAGCTCTATGGGCTCTGGGTTCCCAGGGCACTTACCAAGCAGTGCCTAAGGACTTATGGAGCGCTTAGAATGTGCCAGGCACTCTGCTTTACATGTACTCTCTCGATTCAACCTCACAACATTCAGGTGAGGTCAACAGGATTATAATCCCCAATTTACAGGTGAGGAAACAGATTCAAAGTATTTAGTCCCTGGGCCAAAGATCAAGATATAGTAAATGGCAATTCCCAGATCCTAATTTAGATTTGTCTGACTCCATAGCTCATCCTCCTTACGTGATCCTAAACTATTTACCTTCTCCTTATCAACCGTGTCACCTTGGTCACGTTACCTAATGTATGTGACCTTCTATTTCCTTATCAGCAAAATGAGGATATTAGTACTTAATTCATGGGATTATTATACATTTATGAGCAATCATAATCTATTCCAGTAAACATTACAGCCACATTAGTATATCTCAGCTTAGTCTGAATCTAAATTTTCATATGTGAAAAACAGAATTATCAACTTCAGTTGTCCATAAAGAACAGGATCTCCTGTGAGCCTTTATCCTGCTGGCAAATATTCCTGGTCCAAATCATGAAGACATAGGGCTTTAAGGAAACAGAGCAATTCATTGTACTTTGGAGATGACAAAGAGCCTACACTCAACCTAGTCATAATGTAGCAGAGTGGAAATGAGTCAAGTGCTCAATATAGAGATTTGAATCTGTATCTGACAAGGACAAGACTTTCTCCAAGGCCAGAGCATTTTACATTTTGAGTTGGCAAAAAAATTCACTTGGGTTTTTCTATAGCATCTTCCAGAAAAACCCAAACTAACTTTTTGGCCAACCCAACATTATCTTATTTAATCCAAACGCAACTTTAAGAGGTTTTCCAGTGGTTAAGAATCTGCCTTGCAATGCAAGGGACTTGGGTTCAATCCCTGGTCAGGGAATGTTCTATATTCCGCAGGACAATCAAGCCCACACACTACAACTAGAGAGTCCATGCACCCCAACTAAAGATTCTGCACAACACAACAAAGACTCAACATGCTGCAACTAAGACCCAATGCAGCCAAAAAAAAAAAAAACTAAATTAGAAGATGAGACATCATGAAACTTCCAGAAAAGAACATAGGCAAAACATTCTCTGACATAAACAGTAGCAATGTTTTTTATATCAGTCTCTCAAAAGCAATAGAAATGAAAGCAAAAATAAGCCAGTGGGACCTAATCAAACTTATAAGCTTTTGCACAGCCAAGGAAACCATTTAAAAAAAGATAAACTACAGAATGGGAGAAAATATTTGCAAACAATGTGATCAACAAGAGCTTAATTTCCAAAATATGCAAACAGCTCATATAACTCAATAACAGAACAACAACCCAATCAAAAAATGGGCAGACGATTTAAATAGACATTTCTGCTAAGAAGACATGCTATGCAATGCTTGGTTGCTTAGTGTCCGACTCTGCTACCCCATGGACTGTAGCATGCCAGGCTTCCCTGTCCATGGGGATTCTCTAGACAAGAATACTAAAGTGGGTTGCCATGCCTTTCTCCAGGGGATCTTCCCTATCCAGGGGTCGAACCCAGGTCTCCTTGCATTGCAGGCAGATTCTTTACCATCTGAGCCACAGAGAAGACCAAAGAAGACATAGATGACCAAAGATGGCCAATAAGCACATGAAAAAATGCTCAACATCATTAATTATTAGAGAAGTACAAATCAAAACCATCTCACATTGTTCAGAATGGCCATCATCCAAAAGTCTACAAATATTAAATGCTAAAGAGGGTGTGGAGAAAAGGGAACTATCATACACTGTTGGTGAGAATGTATATTGGTGAACCAACTATGGGGAACAGTACGGAGGTTCCTTAAAAAACTAAAAATAGAGTTACCATGGGAGCCAGCAATCCCACTCCTGGGGAAAACTCTAATTCAAAAAGACACATGCACCCCAGTGTTCATAGAAGCACAACTTACAATATGGAAGCAACCTAAATGTCTATCAACAGATAACTAGTTAATGAAGATGTTGTATAATACATATATATGTGCATATATATATACACACATATATAAATAATGAAATACTACTCAGTCATAAAAGAGAATGAACTAACACCATTTGTAGCAACATGGATGTACTTAGGGATTACCATACTAAGTGAAGGAAGTCAGACAGAGAAAGACAAGTATCATATGATATCATCTATATGTGAAATTCAAAATATGATAAAAATGAACCAATTTACAAAACAGAAATAGATTCACAAACATAGAGAAAACACTTATGGTTACCAAAGGGGATAGCAGGGGGAGCCATAAATTAGGAGTTTGGGATTAGCAGATACAAAATACTATAATACAAAGTAGAGAAACAACAAGGTCCTACTTTATATCACAGGGAACTATATTCAATATCTTATAATACAGTATAATAGAATTGATATTAAAAAGATTATATATGTATAATTGAATCACTTTGCTGTATACCAGAAACTAACACAATATTGTAAATTAACTATACTTCACAAAGAAACAAAAACAGAAGTGGAAGTTAAAAATGAAAATGAATGAATAGCACATTGATGGTAGGATGAAAACAAATTAATCTCACTAACTGGATTTTTAAAAATTATATCTAACAATAAATTGGTTATCAGAGACACACACACTTAAAACATAAGGAGGTGGAAAGACTAAAAATAAAAAGATCAAAAAATATACACTGGGAAAATACGAACTGGGTTGTGGCTATAGTATCTGTCAAAGAGGAGTTTTAGTTTCAAAAGAGAACAAGTGATAAAAAGTTTTTACATGTTCGTAGAAGAAACAGTAGGCAAAATGCAATAGGTAAAACACAGAGATGCACCTAATTTTACAGTCTTAAAATATGCAGAACTGCAGGGAGGAATATTATAGATAAATGCATAATTGTAGCAGAAGGTTTTAAGATTCTCCTCAGAAATTGATATATCAAGGCTTAAAGTATAGCTACCATATTTCATCAATTCTACATTTTATACAAGACTGGCTCGAAGATGATTAAAGACATAATAAATGGAAAAAGTAAAATTATAAAAGAAAAACGTAGAAGTCTGTTACAGTTTTTGACTGAGAAGAATGGAAAAGCAAAACCTAAAAAGCGCAAACTGTAAGATAATAATATTAATGAATAATAAAGATTTATATTCACTGAAAGACACTATAGACAAAGTAACTAGATAAGAGAATGAGAAAAGATATTTGAAATATTTAATATACAAAATTCTTGCAAATAAATAACAGGGCAGCAACCCCCAGAAAAAAAAAAATAAGCAAAAAACAAGAACAAAGAACAAATCCCAAAGTCAAAAGGCTTATAAAGAGATGCTCAAAAAAACAGTGAAATGTTAATTAAAACAGAAATGTACTATACTTGTATATCTATTAAACTGTAAACAATTGATAATGCCCACTGGTTGGGTTGTAGGGATACTGAAACCCTTATCCATGGTGGTGGAAGTATGGACTAGTATAGCCACTGTGGAAAGCAATCTGACACAAATTATGCAAATTAAGAACTCATATTCTATGAGCCTACAGTGGCACTCCTGGGATGTATCCCAAAGAAGTTCTTATGCAGACACAGAAACATATTCATTGCTGAATTATTTATTGTGGTAGTGACTTGACAGCCTGGCTGTCTGTTACTGGGAGAGCAGACAGCTAAAACGTGATAAATGTTATATCATGAAATACTATGCAGTAATCATCAGAAATAAATTAAATGTGCACACAAACACATGAGTACATTTTATCTTTACAGTGGCGCTAGTGGTAAAAACCCACCTGCCGATGCAGGAGACATAAGAGACTTGGATACAAACCCTGGGCTGGGAAGATCCCCTAGAGAAGGAAATGGCAACACATTACAGTATTCTTGCCTAGAAAATTCCATGAACAGAAGCGCCTGACAGGCTACAGTCCTGCGTGCGGCCATGGGGTTGCAGAGTCAGACACGACTGAGCACACAGCACACATAGCTGATATACAATATTACAGTAGTTTCAGTTGTACAACACAGTGATTCAATATTAAACTTATTATAAAATAAAGGCTACTTATCACCCCTTCTTCATCCATCCATTTGTTGATGGATTACTTCCATGTCTTGGCTATTGTAAATAATGCTGCTGTGAACATTGGGGTGCATGTATCTTTTTGAGTTATTTTTCATTTTCTTCACGTATATACCCAGGAGTGGAATTGATGAATCATACGGAGCTCTGTTTTTAGTTTTTGAGAACCCTCCAGGCTGTTTTCCATAGTGGCTGCACCAATTTTATTCCCACAAACAAAATGCTAGAGTTCCCTTTTCTCCACCAACATTTATTATGTGTTCTTTTTGATGATAGTCATTCTGACCAATGTGAGCTGATTATCGCATTGTGGTTTTGTTTTGCATTTTTCTAATAATTAGCAATGTTGAACATCTTTTCATGTGTTGGCTGGACATCTGAATGTCTCTGGGAAAATGTCTATTCAGTTTTTCTTCCCATTTCTTAATCAAGTTGTTTATTCTTTTGATATTGAGTTATATAAGAAGTTTATATATTTTGGACATTAATCCCCTATCAGTTATATCACTTGCAAATATTTTCTCCCATTCGATAGGTTGTCTTCCATTTTGTCAATAGTTTCCTTTGCTATGCGAAAGCTTTTAAGTTTATTTGTTTATTTTTCACTTTGTTTCTTTTGTCTTAGGAGATAGAGCCAAAAAATATTGCTGTGCATGGAACTCTACTCAATGTTATGTGCCAGCTAAGATAGGAGGGGGATCTGAGGGAGAATGGATATCTGTATATGAATGGCTGAGTCTCTTTATTGTTTGCCTAAAACTATCACAACATTGTTAATTGGCTATACTACAATAAAAATTAAAAAAAAAAAAAGAATAGGCTTCTTTTCTTGTTCCTGATCTTAACAGGAAATGCTTTCAGTTTTTTACCCTTAAGATGGTATTATCTGTGGGCTTATCATATATGGCCTTTATTATGTTGATATCTCTTCCCTCAGAGCCTTTTGATGAAGATGAAAAGGAGAGTGAAAAAACTGTTTTAAAACTCAACATTCAAAAAACTAAGAGCATGGCATCTGGTCTCATCACTTAATGCCAAATAGAAGGGGAAAAGCGGAAGCAGTGACAGATTTTATTTTCTCGGTCTCCAAAATCACTGCTGGTGGTAACTGCAGCCATGAAATTAAAAGATGCTTGCTCCTTGGAAGGAAAGCTATCACCAACCTAGAGAGCATATTAAAAAGCGAAAGCATCACTATGCCAATAAAGGTCCACGTAGTCAAAGCTATGGTTTTTCCAAATTAGAGATACCAAGGGAGCATTTCATGCAAAGATGGGCACAATAAATGACAGAAATGGTATGGACCTAACAGAAGCAGAAGATATTAAGAAGAGGTGGCAAGAATACACAGAACTGTATAAAAAAGATCACCACCAAGATAACCACAATGGTATGATCACTCACGTAGAGCCAAACATCCTGGAATGCGAAGTCAAGTGGGCCTTAGAAAGCATCACTACGAACAAAGCTAGTGGAGGTGATGGAATTCCAGTTGAGCTACTTCAAATCCTGAAAGATGATGCTGTGAAAGTGCTGCACTCACTATGCCAGCAAATATGGAAAACTCACCAGTGTCCACAGGACTGGAAAAGGTCAGTGCTCATTCGAACCCCAAAGAAAGGCAAGGGCAAAGAATGCTCAAACTACCGCACATTTGCACTCATCTCACATGCTAGCAAAGTAATGCTCAAAATTCTCCAAGCCAGGCTTCAACAGTACATGAACCGTGAACTTCCAGATGTTCATGCTGGATTTAGAAAAGGCAGAGAACCAGAGATCAAATTGCCAACATCTCTTGGATCATGGAAAAAGCAAGAGAGTTCCAGAAAAACATCTACTTCAGCTTTATTGACTACACCAAAGCCTTTGACTGTGTGGATCACAACAAACTGTAGCCAATTCTTAAAGAGATGGGCATATCAGACCAACTGACCTGCCTCCTGAGAGATCTGTATGCAGGTCAAGAAGCAACAGTTAAAACTGGACATGGAAAACCAGACTGGTTCCAAATTGGGAAAGGAGTACATCATGGCTGCATATTGTCACCCTGCTTATTTAACTTATATGCGGAATACATCATGCGAAATGCTGGGCTGGATGAAGCACAAGCTGGAATCAAGATTGCCAGGAGAAATATCAATAACCTACATAATCGATATATAGATGACACCACCCTTATGGCAGAAAGTGAAGAAGAACTAAAGAGCCTCTTGATGAAAGTGGAAGAGGAGAGTGAAAAAGTTGGCTTAAAACTCAACAGTCAGAAAACGAAGATCATGGCATCTGGTCCCATCACTTCATGGCAAATAGATGGGAAAACAATGGAAACAGCGACAGACTTTATTTTTTCTGGCTCCAGAATCACTGCAGATGATGACTGCAGCCGTGAAGTAAAAAGACACTTGCCCCTTGGAAGAAAAGCTATGACCAATCTAGATGCATATTAAAAAGCAGAGACATTACTTTGCCAACAGAAGTCCGTCTAGTCAAGACCTTTTTTGGTTTTCCCAGTAGTCATGTATGGATGTGAATGTTGAACTATAAAGAAAACTGAGAGCCGAAGAATTGATGCTTTTGAACTGTGGTATTGGAGAAGACTCTTGAGAGTCCCTTGGACTGCAAGGAGATCCAACCAGTCCATCCTAAAGGAAATCAGTCCTGAATATTCATTGGAAGGACTGGTGCTGAAGCTGAAGCTCCAATACTTTGGCCACCTGATGTGAAGAACTGACTTCTTGGAAAAGACCCTGATGCTGGGAAAGATTAAAGGCAGGAGGAGAAGGGGACGACAGAGGATGAGATGGTTGGATGGCATCACTGACTTGATGGACATGAGTTTGAGCAAGCTCCGGGAGTTGGTGATGGACAGGGAAGCCTGGCGTGCTGCAGTCCATGGGGCTGCAGAGTTGGACACGACTGAGTGACTGAACTGAACTGACTGATGGTTTTTCCAGTAGTCATGTACAGATGTGAGAGTTGGGCCATAAAGAAGGCCAAGTGTCAATGAATTGATGCTTTCAAATTGTGTTGCTGGAGAAGACTCTTGACAGTCCTTTTGACAGCAAGGAGATCAAACCAGTCAATCCTAAAGGAAATCAACACTGAATATTCATTGGAAGCTGAAGCTCCAATCCTTTGGCCACCTTGTGCAAAGAGCCAACTCGCTGGAAAAGACCCTGAGGCTGGGAACGATTGAAGGCAGGACGGGAGGGGGCAGCAGAGGATGAGATGGTTAGATAGCATCACCAACTGAATGGACATGAGTTTGAGCAAACTCCAGGAGATAGTGAAGGACATGGAACTCAGGAGTGCTGCAGTCCAAGGGGTTGCAAACAGTCAGATATGACTTAGCAACTGAACAACAAAAACAAATACCAACTTGATGGTAGTTTTTTTTATCATGAATAGATGTTGAATTTTGTCAAATGTTTTTTCTGTGTTTATTGAAATGATCATATGATTTTCATCTTTCCTTTTGTTAATGAAGTATATCACATTGATTGACATTGAACTATCTTTGCATCCTGGGAATAATACCACTTGATCACAGTGTATGATCCTTTTTATATTTCATTGGATTTGGTTCTCTAATATTTTGTCAAGAATTTTTGCATCTATATTCATCAGAGATGTTGGCCTGTAACATTCTCTTTCTGTAGTGTCTGTGTCTGGTTTAGGTATCAGGGTGATTGTGGCCTTTTAGAATAAATTTGGGAGCGTTACAACCTCTTAAGTATTTTGGAATAGTTTGAGAAGGACAGGTATTAACTCCTCTTTATATGTTTAGTAGAACTCCATCTAAAGTTGTCTGGTCCAGGACTTCTTTCTCTATCCTGGCTGCCCTAGGTCTTCATTTCAGTGCATGGACTTTTTCTAGTTGCAGAGCATTGTCTCTAGTGTGTGAGGCTCAGTATTGGTGGCTTCAGACTTAGTTGCTTCACAGCATGTGACATCCTAGTTCCCTGATCAGAGACTCAACCCCTATTCCCTCCATGGAAAGGTGGGTTCTTAACCACCAGACCACTGTGGAAGTCCTCCAGCCCTGGACTTTTTTTTTTGCTGGAAGGTTTTTTTTTCTTTTTTATTACAAATTCAATTTCACTGTTAATGATTGGTCTTTTCAAGCTGTCTATTTCTAACATTAATGCACTTTATTTATTAGACTGGCTACCCTAAAACATAGATTCTGTACACCAGCCCCGCAGCCCCGAGACAGTATTCAGACTCAGCACCTGAAGCCTTGCTCTTTTCATCATGAGAAGACTCTTATGTTACAGAAACAGGTGTAAAGATGAAAAGTGCCAAGATATGCTACCCCAAAATATGCCACTTTGGCATAAGGGTTATTTTGAGCTAAAGGGACTTGAAAAACAGAAGATATAAAAGGGACACTTTGATCTCCCCTTTCCTCCTGAACACATGAGATAAAACTCCCACATAGGAACTGCCCTTCACATACCAGGAGAAAAGAAACAGTCTTATCAAACTGAGACCAAGAGAATTCTACCCAAACTGACATTGTTAAAATAATTCTTATCTTCCTTCAGCCTCCCTGTACATTTTAGTTACTTCTCCACAAATGACTCTCTTTGTTTAACCTGTCTTAAAGAATTTAGGTTTTGCCACTTCTTTGGGTTTTCATTCCCTTATGAGGGCTCCCTTGTCACATAAAACTTACATTGAACAAATTTGTATGTTTTTCTCTTCTTCATCTGTCCTTTTATCTTTACCTTGCCCCACCCCACCATCCCCACTCCATGCCTGCAATATCATATCAGTCCATGAAATAGAAGACTCAATTTAGTACAAACTCTATTTCCAAAAAGCTTTTGATTTCCTTTGGGGCCACATGTGTTTCAAGAATTCATACTTATTTGGATTTTAGAAAGATAGCTCTAAACTGATGCTTTTGAACTGTGGTGTTGGAGAAGACTCTTGAGAGTTCCCTTGGACTGCAAGGAGATCCAACCAGTCCATCCTAAAGGAAATCAGTCCTGAGTATTCATTGGAAGGACTGATACTGAAGCTGAAGCTCCAATACTTTGGCCACCTCATGCAAAGAACTGACTCATTAGAAAAGACCTGGTTGCTGGGCAAGATTGAAGGCAGGAGAAGGGGATGACAGAAGTTGAGATGGTTGGATAGCATCACCGACTCGATGGACAGGAGTTTGAGAAAGCTCTAGGAGTTGGTGATGGACAGGAAGCCTGGTGTGCTGCAGTCCTGGGGTCACAAAGAGTTGGACACAACTGAGTGGCTGAACTGAACTGAAGATAGCTCAGCACTTTTCTTTATATACTACAAATAACCCAGCAGGATCTAGGGTATGATCCCATAAGCAACATTACGGAGGAGTAAGATGTGGAGATCATCTTCCTCCCTACAGATACATCTGCATGTGGAACAATTCCTACCGAAGACCTCAGACTTCATCTGTCTTGTATTACATTCTCAGGCTCAGCTGAAGACCCGAAGAGGGAAGAGGTAGTTTTGCCTCCCCTGCAAAGGCATGTTTCCCAAACCAGAATATTCCAAAGATTCTAAGGCCCAGAAGCTACAGCAGACTCCAACCTACAGGAAAGAAGGAAGAAGGAGTTGCTGCTCCTCTGCGACTTCACCACCCCATTCCTATCATCCAGGTGCCGTGCTTTTTGACACTGAAATTTGATTCATGCATGTCTTTCTCTGGGCTTCCTTGGTGGCTCAGATGGTAAAGAATTTGCCTGCAGTGCAGGCGAACCAGGTTCAATCCTTGGGTCAGGAAGATCTAGAGAAGGGAATGGCCACCCACTTTAGTATTCTTGCCTGGGAAATCCCATGGACAGAGGAGCCTGGCTGGCTATAGTCCATGGGGTCGCAAAAGACTGGACATGACTGAGTGACTAACATTACTGTTCCAGACCCAAATGGGTAGCCCTGTGCTATCATATGATAATTGTGTCTGGGCTTGACGCTCCAGCTAGACTAGGATTGGTCATCAGTGTAGTCCTAGTTAAATGAAGGAAGGAGTCAGCATTTAATTCTCACAGCTGAGTTTGCAAATGTGAAAAATGAGGCCCAGAAAAGTTAGGTTACTTGTCCAGGTTACTACAGTTGGTAAGTAAGTAGGGCTAGGAATCAACCATGGTGACCTTGAGTACCTGGCAACCACATTAGTTAGCTTCTGAATATGAAGAGGCTGTCACACGTCACTCAACTGCTTGTTGGTATATTTTTTGAGAAAATTTTTAAAAGAGGAAAATTACTTTATGATTATTTTCATTAAAAGGGTATTTTTTTTTTTCCCATGTGGGACTTGTCTACTATCTGTATTCAATAGTAATACTCACTCATTCAACAGTCTAATGCAATGGAAGGATAATCTTTGGAACCAGACAAACTTGAATTCAGATACTGGCCCCGTCCCTCAAGGGCTGACCTGAGCAAGTGACTTCCCTGCTCTTAGCACTTCCTGTATCTGTAAAAAGGAGATAATAATGGTATCCTCTACAATGGCTTCTGTGAGGGTTAAATGAGCACATTGCAGGAGCTCCTCAAATTGATAGGAAAGTGCTTTGTGATTTGTAAAGAGCTATGTGAATGCATATAATGATGTTATGTGCCAGGAGTACAGAAAAGGTAAACGTAAAACCAGCAAACCTGCAAACAAGTAATAATTTAAAAATTAGGGCCCAAAACAGCAGACAAGTAAAAGGAGTTTCACAAAGTATTACTGTTTAAGAGGAAGTCCAATTTTGCTTTTAAGTGCCTGATACACCTGCAAGAAGAAAACATCAAATAGCATTGCCCACAAATACGACTATCAGAACTGCTCAGTAAATACTAAATAACATAGATATTAAAATAAAATAAAATCATTGGATATACTGAAATAAATTGAGAGGGAGGCTTGAGTTTATATAGAAGGTGTTTTACTGTCAATTAATTTTATAAATACCAACCATGAAAATGATAGTAGTAATAGCTACTACTGATTGACTGAATATTAATATCAGGAACTTGATGCTGCTGCTGCTAAGTCGCTTCAGTCGTGTCCGATTCTGTGCGACCCCATAGATGGCAGCCCACCAGGCTCCCCCGTCCCTGGGATTCTCTAGGCAAGAACACTGAAGTGGGTTGCCATTTCCTTCTCTAATGCATGAAAGTGAAAAGTGAAAGTGAAGTCACTAAGTCATGTCCGACCCTCAGCAACTGCATGGACTACAGCCTTCCAGGCTCCTCCGTCCATGGGATTTTCCAGGCAAGAGTACTGGAGTGGGGAGGCACTTTATAGACATCACTAATTTAATCCTTAAAACAACCTCATGAAACAGGAATTATCACTCCCTTTCCATTGACAAGAAAATAGAAGCCCCCAAAGGTGGTGGGACTTTCCCAAAGACATACAGAGCGAAGATGATGGGACAGAAATACAAATTCAATGTTCACTCAAAAAGAGCAAGTAATTTTGCTCCCTGCTGCTGCTGCTAAGTCGCTTCAGTCGTGTCCGACTCTTAGTGACCCCATGGACTGCAGCCCACCAGGCTCCTCCGTCCATGGGATTTTCCAGACAAGAGTACTGGGGTGGGGTGCCATTGCCTTCTCTGAATTTTGCTCCCTAGATTTTGCCAAAACTCCTGAACATTCTTCCTTCTAAGCAGTATCATTTGCCTCTGAGTGGGGACCACATTTTACCCAGTTATAGTTCATCCTTCCAGTCAACATGGACTTCTACATTTTCACCCAGAAATGCTCTTTCATCATCATCTTCCTTCAGCTGCCTGTCATTTCCTGGTTCCTCAGCAGAATCTTCTTCACTTCCCTCTTCTTCAATTCCCCAGATGTCATATTCCCTTTCCTCTTTCTTCTTGGCCTCCTCTTCCCGTTTTCTTTTATCCATTTCTTCATACAGTTCTCTCCATTGCTTCTCTACATCTTGTTTAGAGTATGGAATTTCAAAATAGTAATTTACAGATGCTATAAACAAAGTTAAATCACTTTGGAAACATCTGGCATATCTCCATACACTTAAAGATTTGTGGTATGGTGTTTATTTACATACAAATTTTTAGTATCTGTGGAGTGGAAAGAAGTATGTGTGTGTGTATAATTTGTTCATAACTAAAATTGGTTCAGATTCAACAAACATTTACTGAATGCCTTCAGCACTGCCAAGCATGGTGTGAGACAATATACACATGCTTTCTGTTCCTTACAACAATGTACGAGGTCCCATTTTCTAGGAATATGAGGTTCAGATTGATTAAATGACTTGCCCAAGCTATACAGTGAGTGAGTTGTAGAACTAGAATTAGAAATCAGGTTTTCTGGTTCTGAGTTTGACCCTCTTTCTGCTATATCACTGTAAAAGAGTTTTTGTGAAGCTCTTTGAATTTGCTTTTGAACTATAGCAAGTACAAACTTGCAGTCAGAAGTAGAATTTCTGTGATCTCTAATGGGTCATCCAGGTTCTAGAATTTGATCCTGAGAGCCATTATCATAAATTTTACTGCTCAGAGGGCCCTTAAAGAAAGGACAGACTTGGAACTCCTCTAGGTCTTTAATCCTCAACATAGAGAATCTGGGCCAAGTGGTCTTTTAGCCAGTCCTGGGAGACAAAACTAGATTGAGAAACTGCATGCCCTATAGGCTGGGGCCCTTGACAACCCTACTGGGAGCAAATGCTTGACATCTTGTTGTGTTTGCCTCATTATTGTATTGCGGGGGCATACTCTCTCTTTCAGTCAAGCCTTCATTTTTTTATGCCTGGAAAGCACTGGCCACAGTTAACATCTCTATTTCTTTACTTCCCTCTTACTGCTCTACCCTCCATTCTTTACCAAGCTAGATCTTGCCAAAGGTAACCAAACTCTACCAACTCCTCAAGCCCGCCTGGACCTATAACAATCCATTGAACTATTTCCTTTTCATTGGACCTCACCCAACTCATACCTTCACTATCCTCCTCTCTGTATTTTTATGTGATTACTCTCTTGCAAACATCCTCAACTCCCTTGCCCTTCCCTCCCTTAGTTGGACAGGTCCTCAAATCTGATTAATCTCGGTTTGCCATGCCTGCACCTAAGCAGAGAGAATGACTAGAGAAAATAATGAAAACAAACTGATTCTCCTCATTTTAAATTCATTAAAACTGAACTCAAGGGAGACCTTAGTGCTAACTGGTGAGCCTACCATAGTTCTGTGTTTGATTCACTCTCTTTCTTTTCCCCTGGAGCCATGTCGGGCTAGCAAGGTTTTCTCAGAGCTGCACTGCATTTGGCTATAATTCCTACCCAACCCTCCTTTCCCTTTCCCCTTTCAGAAGTGCCTATTCCTACACCCTCTACCCTTCATCTTCCCCAGGCATTACCTGCAATAAATCACCTGCACTTCTAACACCATCTTGGTGTCCGTCTGCTTCCCAGAGAATCCAGCTACATGTACTGTCACCACCTCTACCCACCTGCCTATATTTTTTATATGGTCATTCCTTTTTTCCTGTCATTATGGATGAAATAGCTGTACTCCTATGGGAAGCCAGTGCACCTTGAGCGCTAGATCTCACCCACTCTCATAGTCTCAAGAACAGTGCTCTAGCAATTCTCCTCTTTTTCTCCAATATTGTTTTTCTCTTTATTGTATCATTCCCATTAATATAAAACCAGGCAGGTTGGTCAAAAAATCTTGACCAACATTTCCTTTTAACTGCCACCCTGTTCTCTCTACCCTTTTTTTTTTTTTTTAACCACAAAACTCCTCAAAACACTAGTCTATACTTATGTCTCTGGTTGTTCTTCTTTCATTCTTTTTCAAACCCATTTTTTCCCTGTACCACTTCACTGAAACTGCTCTTATCAGAGACACCAATGAACTCCATGTTACTAAATTCAGAGGTCCAGTCTAAGTCCTCATCTTTATTGACCATCCAACACAATTGACCACTCCTTTTCCCCTTAAAATGCTTTCTTCACTTGGTCTACAGGATAGTCTTCTGGTTCTCATTCTACCTCATTGGCTACTTTTTCTGTCTTCTTCGCTAGTTCCACTTTCTCTCCCTGATCTCTAAATACTGGGGTGCTCCAAAACTCATTGGGATTCCCTGGTGGCTCAGATGGTAAGGAGTCTGCCTGCAATATGGGAGCCCCAGGTTCAATCCCTGGGTAGGGAAGATCCTCTGGAGAAGGAAATGGCAACCCATTCCAGTATTCTTGCCTGGAAAATCCCATGGATTTAGAAGCCTGGCAGGCTACAATCCATGGGGCCGCAAAGAGTCAGACATGACTGAGTGACTTCACTTTCTTTCCAAAGCTCATCCTTGAATCTTCCTTCTATCTATACCCTCTCCATAGGGGATTTCATCCAGAGTCATGGGTCTTCAAGTATTACCTATAGGATGATGACTCCCAAATGGACTATTATATCTCTTATTCAGGTTGTATCCAGTTGCCTCATTAACATTTGGATTTCTAATCATCATATCTGACTTAACATTTAATAATATGTTATTTGTTTCTGTCCCCACTCCTACACCAAATATGCTCCTTCCTGTTCTTCCCTATCTCAATAACTCCGCCCTTCTAATCACTGGAGTCAAAAACTTTGGAGCCATCCCTCTTTACTCCCACTCATATTTTATATCTAATCCATCATTCCTGTGAATTTTGCCTTCAAAATGAATCTGGAATCTGAATATTTCTCTGCCTTCACCACCACCACTCACTTCTGCCTTTATTCTTACAGTCTTTTGCAACACAGCAGCCAGAGTAACATATTCATCTATGAGCCAGTTCATATTACTCCTTTGCTAAAAATGGCTCCCCATTTTATTCAGAGAAGTGGCGGCAACTACTCTCTTTCTCTCACTCAGTTCTAGTTACATTGTCCTTCTTACTCTTTCTTGGACAAGCAAGTTATGCTTCTATTTCAGAGATTTTGCATTTGCTGTTCTCTCTACCAGAAGGCTTTTCTTCCCAAATACCTGCGTGGTTTGCTCCTTATTCCTCCAAGTTACTTAAATGTTGCTTACTCAACAAAGCCTCTCCTGACCGAAGAGCAAAATCCCTATGATGACAGGCCTCTCTCTTGCTTTCCTGTCTTCTGTAGTTTATCTCACCATCTCATCATATATATTTACTTCTTTGTATGTTTCTTGTTGGTCTCCCTTGAATGTAAGCCCCATGAGGGTGGAAACTTTTCTGTTTTATTTCACTGGCATATCCCCAACAACTACAATAGTACTTTGAACAGGTACTCAAAATATTTGCCAAGTGAATATACAGGTTAATTATAATAAGTACCATTTATTGAGCAATTACTATATGCCTGTCTTCATGGGGATTTTGCTTTTTGGTCAAAAGAGGCTTTGTTGAGTAAGCAATATTTAAAGGCTTCCCTGGTGGCTCAGACGGTAAAGTGTCTGCCTGCAATGCGGGAGACCTGGGTTTGATCCCTGGGTCGGGAAGATCCCCTGGAGAAGGAAATGGCAACCCACTCCAGTACTCTTGCCTGAAAAATTCCATGGACTGAGGAGCCTTGTAGGCTACAGTCCATGGGCTTGCAAAGATTTAGACACAACTGAGCAATTTCACTTTACTATATGCCAGGGACTTATAAGATAATTGCTATCGTATTCACAATTTCTAGATGAGGAGACAGAAGAAGTTAAATAACTTGCCTAAGATCCTATAGCTAGCAAGTAATAGAGCCTGGATTTGAACCTAAGCAATCTAGTGCTAAAACTCATGTTCTCAACCAATATGTAATATTATCTCAATAAAACAATGTTAGATGATAACCTCAAAATAAAAACAAAACCAGACTAAAAAGTGTAAAAATGTCTAACTTTTATTTTTTCTATGGTGACTCTATCACAGCCTCTTTGAAAAGTTTAAATACTAAAGTTCTCTCAAAATCCTCTTTTTGATGCCTGTGCTTTGCTACTGCTCTAAGTATGGGCCTAGTCTCCTTTAGGGTGATCAGGCATTGGCCACAAACCTGCTTCAGTGGCCCTTCCTGCAGAACCAGGAGGTCTGGATGAAGGGCAGCTCCATTAAGAAGCCATTGTCGCAAGTATCACTCCACCCATAAAATAGTTCTAGGAGAGCAGGGAAGCTGGTAGACAGCACTAACACCTTGCTTCCTTTTCCAAATCATCCATCAGAAATGCTTCGGTGGCTCCCTTCAAGGTCACCATACTGTGAGCAGGGAATGTGACACAGAAGGGGTGTGCATTCTGACTCAACAAGCTAAAGGTTGTGTGTGACCTCGCACAGTTTATATATATTCTCTGAATTTCAATTCCTACATTTGAAAAGTGGGAATGAAAATATCTGTCTTGTGACACATATATGCTATTGATCCTATGTATGAAATACACAACTAATAAGAATACACAGCAGTAGTATAGAAAACTCTACTTAATGAACTGTGGTGACCTAAATTAGAAGGAAATCTGAAAAGGGGGATATATGTACATGTATCGGTTTGGTTCAGTTTCTCAGTTGTGTCCAGCCCTTTGCGACCCTATGGACTATGTATAGTGATTGATTCTGCTGTACGGTAGAAACTAACACCACGTTGTAAAGCAATGCTACGCCCACAAAAATGAAAAACAAACAAACAAACTGTAATGTCTTGCTGGATTGTTTTAAGGGCTAAGTGGGAGACTTTTAGAAATGTTCATGGAGTTAGGTACAAGGTTTTAGATGTCCAATGAATACAAATTCTTTACCCTGCCTCTCAGGGCCATGTAACCAGCAAATGAGACGATGACTATGAGACTGATTTTTCAAATGCAGAGAACAGTGCACAGCTGAGTAGTCAGACATGTGGAAATCCATATGAGTGAATATCTTACTTTTCTTGCTCCCCAGGTCATATTTCCAACCTCCTCTGCAAACTCTTCATCATTTGTAAGAAGGAAATTGTCAAGGATGCTGCCTGATTTCATCTGTTGAAATGAAAATGATGGGATTATTAGAACTAGGTCGACCAGCTTAAAAAACATCAACCGGAAGCTTTGCAAAATGCAGATTCCCAGGCCAGGAGCCCAGAGATTTTAATCAATAACTGAGGTGGAGTGAGGGGATACAAAGGTGATTAAGAATAGAAAAGCTCCAGAATGCTGTACCACCTTAGCTGATCTGCTCTAGAAATAAGTTACATTACTATTTCCCAAGATGCTATTTCCCCTAAGCCTCTGACAACTCTTTCAGAGGGTTGTGAAGAAATTTCCATCACTCTGTCAGGCTCCAAATTGCTGCCCAGTGGCTCTTGTCCCGGTTCAGATTGACAGGATCTTCACTTACAGTTGAAACTTACAATTTTTAAGGTTCTCTCCTCAATATAGTCAGAAAAACTAAAAGAATACAAGGAAAAGAAAAGGTTTGACAAGAAGTGTGAGCACAGTTCTCTACCATATTTCTCTATTTTCTTAAAATAATATACTTAATATTAACAATTACAGAAAAAGATGAATTAGTTCAGTGATGAATAATTTCAGTGTTCATTGGACTTCCCTGGTGGTCCAGTGGTTAAGAACCCAAAATTCCATTGCAGGAGGCACTGGTTTGATCCCTAGTCAGGGAACTAAGATCCCACATATCATAAGGAGTAGCTGAAAAAAGTACTTTCAGCATTTATCAATGATAAAGAAATACAATAGGAAGAGCAGAGGTCATGGAGTCAGACCAACTCAACCACATACTATCTGTGTGACTTTGGGGATATTATTCAACTCCTCTGAGCCTATTCCCTCATAGTTCAGTTCAGTTGCTCAGTCATGTCCGACTGTTTGCAACCCCACAGACTGCAGCACGCCAGTCTGTAGTCCCTGTCCATCACCGACACCCGGAGCTTGCTTAAACTCATGTCCATTGAGTCAGTGATGCAATCCAACCATCTCATCCCCTGTCATCCCCTTCTCCTCCTGCCTTCAATCTTGCCCAGCATCAGGGTCTTTTCCAAGAAGTCAGTTCTTCACATCAGGTGGCTAAAGTATTGGAGCTTCAGCTTCAGCATCAGTCCTTCCAATGAATAGGACTGATTTCCTTTAGGATGGACTGGTTGGATCTCCTTGCAGTCCAAGGGACTCTCAAGAGTCTTCTCCAACACCGCACTTCAAAAGCATCAATTCTTTGGTGCTCAACTTTCTTTATGGTCCAACTCTCATATTCATATATGACTACTGGACAAACCATAGCTTTGAATAGATGGACCTTTGTTAACAAAGAATGTCTCTGCTTTTTAATATGCTGTCTAGGTTTGTCATAGCTTTTCTTCCAAGGAGCAAGCGTCTTTTAATTTCATGGCTGCAGTCACCATCTGCAGTGATTTTAGAGCCCAAGAAAATAAAATCTGTCACTGTTTCCATTGTTTCCCCATCTATTTATTCCCTCACAAGTGAAGTATTAAAAATAACTCCCTTGCAGTGTTGTCATGAGCATTAGAAATAATATAGTGTTTATAACAGTCATAAAACACAGTGTTTATAAGTGAGTGAGTGAAGTCACTCAGTCATGTCCGACTCTTTGTGACCCCATGGACGGTAGCCTACCAGCCTCCTCTGTCCATAGGATTTTCCAGGCAAGAGTACTGGAGTGGGTTGCCATTTCCTTCTCCAGGAGATCTTCCCAACCCAGGGATCGAACCCAGGTCTCCCACGTTGTAGGCAGACACTTTACCTTCTGAGCCACCAGGGAAGATAGTCATTTGATAAATGGTAAGTTATTATCATAATTTTTCAGTATCTGAATATGTTTCAAAAGAAACACAGGAGGGTCTTTCTGGATTTTTAAACTTCAGCACTGTTAAATAAATCAGCAAATTAATTGTGTGAGAGCAGTTGTGTGACCAAGAGAAAGTTTGCAGCATGTGTTATCCTCATAGCCTCCCTCTCAGGTTTGAAAAAAAGTTCTGTTTTGCTTTTTTAAATAAGAAAGAAGTTTATTTGGCTTACATCATCTCACCAACCCTGCCTTCAGCAAAAAAATAAATGACAAAATAGCCACTTTGGATAGAGATTGTTCATTTCCTCTGAGCAATTTGAAAAATCTGTTTTAATAATTTTTTATGCAACTTTATGATTTTTTTCTTTGGGATTGTTTTTTTTCTTTTTTGAGTTGGATGTTTTGTTTTTTTCTTTTGAGTTGTCAGTAGCCTTGGTTAGAGAACTGCCCATTTTTTGGCTCTTCCATTGTTCCTGCTGCTGCTGCTGCTAAGTTGCTTTAGTCATGTCATTGTTCCTACTCCCACCAGAAATGTTTCCAATCTCCTCTGTTCTCTTTGGTGCTCCTTTACCTCCATCCCCCTTACACTAAACTCATGGCTCTGCCTCCAGCTGAGAATCAGAACATGAGGGCCAGTCCTGCTTCCTAAACCTCGCTACTGGAGGGACCTCAGTCTACTCTATCCTCTCTGTGTCTCCATGTTTTTATCTGGACAATGAAAGAAAATATAACTTCCCTGTTTCCTTCACACACTTCTCAGGAGAGAACCTGTGAGAAAGACTTTTGTGAGACTATAAAGCCTAAAAAATTAATTCACTGAAAGTTACCTAGTTTCCTTGATGTCCTGCTTGAATCATAAAATGGAAAGAGTATAGATTTAGCCACTTACTAGCTATGAGATCTTGACAAGTCACGTCACCTCTCTAAGGCTTCCACTTCTTGGTCAGTAAAATGAAGATGATAAACCCTAACTTCCACCCCCATAGGGCTGTGACACAGACCACATGACCTGAGGAATGTCAACGTGCTCTGCATTATGACTGCTAGGCTGTACTCCTTCAAAGATCATAAGGAGTCCCAAAGCTAAGAGAAAGTGTTTTCTTTGTTCACTGCCGTCTCCTTCCAGCCTCTGTCCCAATGAAAGACGGCAGTATCTTCTGCCTAAGAGGAAAAAAATGAAGCAAAGAAAAGGAATTTTGTATGGAAGAGAGCAGGCTGGGTCGGGAACTAAGCAGAAAGATTAAGAAACTTACTAGGCTAGGACCTGATGCAGAGGGTGATGGGTTCACAGAGCATTTGGAAACCCAGGCTGGAAGAGCCAGTGAGCAAATCCTCGCTCATTTCCACGCTGAGATCGCTAGGCTTTCCAGTGAGATGCAGGGACCCTGTGGTAAGCTGAATGTGCTGGGTTGGCTAAGTGAGTAGGGTGTAGTAGTACTTGGGAGTGCCAGACCCAACTAGAACTTAACAGGATGCCTGCAAGGGTGATGTCAGCTGTGCAGAACTGTGTTACAAGAAGAAAAATAGATAAAGAGATCTTGCTGGAGTTTCAGAAATGTTGTCTCTCAAGATTCATCCCAGACCTGCTGGATCAGAATCTGCATTTTATTAAGATCTGAGTGATTCGTATGCGTATGACAGTTTGAGAAACACTCCTTCAGCACAGTTTAAATTCTCAAATAGGAAGTTTTGCCTATTGGAGGAGGAAGATAGAACTCAGAGCAATTAGCGCCAAATAATTTTAAAATTTTGTAGATGAACAAAGATACTGTTTAGTGTGTGCTGTAATGTTTTCTATGGAAAAAAAACCCAACGCATTTTAAGGAAACAATCAGATTAGCATGTTAACATGACCACATATTTTTACAAGATGTAGAAAGTTCCTATTATTAAAAAGGGACAACTGAAAAAAAAGAGGTAATGGGAACTTGTAGAGACTGTATCCATATTCTTCAGGTAAGAAAGCAAAGAAAGAAGAACATATGTCCCTCTGCTCTTTCTTCTTTCCTTCTCTCCTGAACCCCTACTGTGTACCTGGTAATTTACCTACCTCATCTCCTTGCACTTGTATGCTGACGTCACTGAATCAGGAAACCAATAAAGTTGAAATAAATAATCCAAGAAAACTTCAAATAGTGGGTGTCTGTTAGCAGCCCTGTTAGACCTTTAGCAGCCCTGAACTGTAGAAATCACTGGTCAGAGACAGAGATTTCCCTGGCCATGAAACATTCCAGAATATACCCAAGAACCAGTGGCTTCACTTTCTAGAGGCTCCATTGTACAGCTGATGTAGTCAGTAAAGGACTTAGGCTGACAGGTCTTTGAATCCTGTCTCTCTCATGCACTACCTGTGTGCTCTTGGGCACATCACGTGACATTTCTTATTCTTAATTCTCTCAAATACAACATGGGGTAATAATAAGCTGATAGTAATGTTTACTTTCCCTTCCTCTCCAAGGGAATTCCAATGCTACATAGATTGTAGTTTCCAAGAGGTCTCCTGGGCTAAAGTTTTCCCTTTGGGGCATGCACTTGAGGTACTCTCTTTCTCCTGAGTTGGGGAAGAATCATAACAGGTCTCATTGGAAGAAATCAACAGTCCGACAGCCTGAGTTTCTGAGCCCCCCTCTTTCCCTTCCAGTCAGAGCCAGGAAGAGGCAGGCAAGGTCAGGATTTGTCATCATGGCTGGAACAATCAGCCCCAACATCTCTCTGGGGATTTTAGCATTTCAGAGTTTTACCACATCTCTGATTCCCTTTTATCTCCAGAACTACCCCCCAAGATTCATATAGGACTAGACTAGCAATGCAAACTATTAGAACACTGAATCTAGCCTCAGAAAGGCCTGTACTCAAATCCCAGCTTCTCTGCTTACCAGATGTGTCTTCAGGCAAATTAGCTAACTTTTCTGAATGTCAGTTTCCACATTTAGGTACAAGGGATTTCATAGTGAGAATTAAATGGCATTTGCAGAGTCCCTGAAATAGAGCTTGGTATAGGGTAAAGACTAGGTAAATTTTAGCCATTATAATTATCAGGATAAATATAACTAGTCCCATTTTAAAGATGAACAGTTTGAGATTTAGAAAGAATAAGGCTCATTCAGTTCTTGTAATTTCCAGACTGGAGCTCTCTCCACTCTGTGGAAACTTCAGAAGGACTATTGTTCAATGGCTCTGAGCCCAGAGAGCTTTACCTGCCAAAGGTCCAGGCCAAGGACACTGATGTAATAGTGGCAAATGTTGGGGTCAGGCTTATATTCAGGGTTGTCTATTTCTGGATGAATCCACTCCCCCTCGTAATTGGAATTGTCAATGATCCGAGGTTCCCATTGCCCTTAAGCAAAGAACCAAAGAGTGAACGTGGCATTAGTATTTTTCCATTCTTCTCATGCAATTAGAAAGACTAATCAGTTTATAAAGACAGTTGTGGATTAGGCATAAGGATTCAGAGCAGGCTTCCTGGAGCTTCTTTCGTTTTCTTTGAGCTAACTCACAAGACCCTTCCAGGTTCCTCTTTCTCCCCAGAGGGATCTGAACAAGGTGGCAGAGACTCATTATGAGCCTGGTTCCAGCTCTCTGTGCAAGTCTTATCATGGGGTTAAGAAACGTAGCTTCATAGGAAACACCATCTAAGGACTCTGGACTTGGGGCCATTCTCTTCATGGTGTACAGCACAGGAAACTGGGGCCAAATAAAACAATACTTATTTCAGTCAGTTCTATTTCTGGACCATTTGATAGTTGATTCCTTTACTTCCCTCTCACTTCTGACATGAGGTCAGGACTTGGCCCTTAAAAAGAAGCCCCCCTACCCCAGCCTGTTTGGCTATTCATGTCCTACTCTTTAGACTTTTGGTCCCTGACCCCAGACCCGTTTCCTGTTTTGATCATGTTCCTTTGGCTGTTATCCACCACTTGGGACAAACTCTTTGCTTAGGGCTCCCTGGACCTCTGCCTCCCAGCATCGAGCTTGACCAGCCCACCTGCTCCCAGTCAGACACAGCTGTGAGTACCGTGCCCAGATGAAGCTACAAACTTATGGAGGTAAACAGGGAAGGGGGCAATGGGGAGGCGGGAAGATGACCACAGGATCTTAGTGTTTCTGTTCTGTAAATTAAAGTTTACACCATCTCTTCTTAATTCTCACACTGATTGGAAGGAGAGACGCCCCCTCCCCACCGCACCGCCGCTCACCTTATACTTCAAGTTTGGTGTCAGGGGCCCTTCCCACTCCCCATCCATTGCCTCATTCCAGTCGTCTGGCTTCTTGGTGTCTGGGTCAGGGATGTATTCAAAGTCTTCCCAGTCCTAAAATAAAACGTCCCTCCATGAAGACAGATGGGTGGGCCAGAATGAAACTGGGGTCCTGAGTATGTCAAGTGGGCCTGGTGCCTTGCGCCTGCTGCTCTCCTGTCCTCATCCCTATGAAAGCCCAGCTTAGGACTCTGCAAACAAATCCAATACATGCGGCAGAGAAAAAGCCTTTAAGCAATCCAGCCTCTCCTCAAATTCTCCATTCTTCTGACCCTGACAACTTTAAGCTCAGAGAAGCTGGGAGTTTTCCTTATCCTGGCCCTCTCCCTTCCACAGTCATATGCCTCATTATTAGAACAACTCTTCTAGCCTGTGTCTCTCTTCCTAAAGACCTGTCTTAGTGACCTGGCTTGGACCCCAGCATGCTCCCAGGTCTGTATCAGTCCTCCTTTGTACCCCAGCTCCCTTCTATTTCCTAAGACAACTCCAAGTTACAGCCTGTCCTAACTTTCATATTTCTTCTGCCCTGGAGCCCCTAAAGTTCTGCTCTATCTACCTGGCAGTTCACCTTGGTATACTGACCATTTCTCAGACTTAAATAAATGCTTTGATGCCAAGCACACTAGGCTCACAGTCTTTCACCAGCATAAAGCTCCCTAGTTCCTGGGCTCTCTCAGTTGCTTTGTGGTTCTGAAATATTAACAGTCAGCATCTTATCCTGGGGCCTATAGACTTGAAAGGTCCAGCCTACCTAAGTAGTTTCTACCTTCTCTAGGTCTACTCAACAGGGAGCATGGAGGCCTGAGCCTCTCCACTCTGCCCCAGGCCTAGATCCATCCCTGACTACATTAGGTGCGTGATCTACACCAGGAGGAATGGTCGATAGTTAGTCTTGCTGCTTTGAGCCTGCCTTCTGGGTCTGGAACTACCCAGCCCCTAATTTTCCCAGGGTACTGAAGGTCCAGACACTGCTTGATCATCTGCCTTAATTATCTGACCATACCTCCTTCCTCCTGGGTTTGGAGCCCATTGAGTCTCCTTACACACGGCTGGGGCTTGCCCACTTCTCTACAGGCTTCTCTTTAGGGAATGAATTCCAGTTGCTGGGTGCCATGCTGCTCCTCACTTAACCCTGACCATCTCCTCTACATGAAGCTGAATCTGCTCTGCCCTAAGGAGCAGCAGCCCAGCAGGTGAGGCCCTCCATGACCTGGCTCCAACAGAGCATTCCAACTCATCTCCCACTCACTCACCGCCTTGAACTTTATGTTCCCAAAATACTAAACTACATCTTTCAGTTCTTTGCATAACCATGTTATTTTCTGCTTAACTGATGTGTCTTCATACCTGCTGTGGGTCTAGTATATCTTCCCTTCAACTCAATTTCCCTTGCTCTAGTGAATTTGCTCTTTGAAATTTAGTACACAATTAACATATAAATGCCATGTATTAAGGACTTATCATGTACCAGGCACTAAATTATATATATTAGCTCATTTAATTTACAACAACTTTCACATAAAGGTATTATAAAAACCCTGTTTGTGAAATTTCACAGCACCTAAGTTCCTTGCCCAAGGTCTGTTTATAGGTGGGATGTTATAGTTAGTAAATGGTGGTACTCCGATACAAACCCATATCTGTCTGACCCCAGAGTCCCATCACCTACACCCCAACTCAACCTGAATTAGGAACCTACTCATGGCTCCCACAGGATTTGGCTTCCTTGACTCTCACCATTAATTACACAGTGTGACCTGCATCTGTGCACCTGCCTGCATCCCTCACTAGATTCTGAAACCCAAGCGGATTCACAGTCCCTGAATTGTTCTATTCATAGCTGTATCCAGTACAGCTTTCCAGTGACTAATAATGAATCAGTCTGTATACTCCACACATTTCCCATTTCAGTAACTTTGGTGTGAAATATACCCAGATTCAAATGTTGGTTCTAATGTACGTGAGCTTGGGCAAGTCACTTCATTTTTAAGTGTCAGTTTCCTTATCCTCATTGAGGCTGCTAGCAGGATCAATAGATCCTGAACAAATGTGACGTGCTTTCCTCTTCCCTCCATGCTTCTTTGGATACCAGTATTCAGCTGGATACCTCCTTGAGGGACTGTTGTCTCTGGTTTGTACTCCATTGTTTCCAGCCTCCTTTGCCCATTCCCACAGCTAAGATCCCCTGTTGCTTCCCAGGAAACACCTTCTGACCTCAGGTTTCTTATCTTCAGGATCTTCTATTTGCAGCTGTTCATCCCGTTTCCTTGGTTTCTGGGCATACGGGTCTTTTATCTTCCTGGGAGGCAAGAAGGCCCAGTTGTCCTCCAAATCCCCAGCTTTTACTTGCTTATTGTCAATTTTATTGACAATTATTCCCACTGGGGCAAATAATGAGAGTGTACAGGTAAGTATCTTTATTGATCTAGAAAGAGAAAGAGGAATATTTCAGTCCCCTGTTGGACCTCAAGCATTAAATGCACCATCTAAAACAGACCCTCAGTTCCTGAATGCCACCTCCCACATAGTCACAAACACACTTTATCATATTCCTCATCCTATTTCTCTGGTTAACCCAAAAGAGTCTTTGGGTCTCGTTCTCCTAAGTACACATTCCTCTGGTCTCCCTTAGTTCCCATCCCTCCCTTCATCATAACTCTGGTCATCCTTTTTTCTTTTCTGGTTTTCTGTCTGTCCCACTAGACTCTAAGCTTCTCAATAGCAGGGATCGTGTCTGACTTATCTGCTCTGTCTGCATGTTCCAGAACAAGGCCTACTCTGAACAGGATCCCAAGGAGTCCCTGTATGTACAGCTCCTGTACCATCCTGGTAGGGAAAGACTTTGCCCTGAAAACAAGTTTTCCAATGACCCAGTTTCTAGGGGCAGCTCTGGACTCGGTCTCTGCCTCTCCCCTGTGCTCTGGTTGGGCCGAACTTCTTCAGTGCTATTCTTTCTCAAGCCTTCTTAATTTTTCTCATATGATTACCTCTTCTAGTAGCTCAATCCTTCCAAAAATTGTCACCTTCCTTTACAAGGCCAATTCATGCTCATCATTCAAAGTTCAGCACAGGGGAAACCTTTTCTAAGAAGCTTTTCCTAAGACACCAGATCAGGTTGGGGTGGGGTCTCCTCCATGCTCTCATAGACCCCCATTACACTAAATAGTCATTCTCCTTTGTTTGACTCCTACCTTTACTAGACTCTGAGTTCTGTGAGAACAGAGGTCACGCCTGACTTACTATCCGCAGTCCAAGGCCTAATACAGAGTTGACATTCAGTGACTTCCTGTTGAGTTGCTGATGAAATCCAGCTATTACTCACCAGGCAACCTAGATCTCTCTAGCCAAGATGTTCCTAAGGTAAGCTCACCACCTATTTCTAAGTCCAGCACTCCCCACTTCCTCCATCTCTTCCAATATCTAGCAGTGGGGAATGGGAACTTGCTGACCCTTGTTCCGAGATACAACTTTATATTATTTCCTGTCTTTCAGATCAGTTTCTTCTGTGTGAACTCCCGTAATTTATACCACTTTGTATTTCCTAATCTGCAAAATGGAGATGATAATACTTAATTTAGAGGGGTGTTATAAAGATTAAATCAGATAACATATTCAAAATGCTTGCCCTTCTCCCAAGGCTAATGACGAGCCCACACACTCACCCTGCACTCGATGGTCTTGTTGTTCTCATGATATTTCCCTCGATAACGAAGGATGACTTGTACTTTGTTGTTGCCAAAGCCGCAGATGTCAGGGCCTGGAAATTAAATCCCAGTACATGATTTTACATCACTTTTAGGCAGTTCGCCTGTTCTGTGGCCAAAACAGACATGGTCTGTGTAATCATCAGGGTCCCAGCAGGAAATAGATAGCACACACAAATTTAGGATTATTTCAGAAGAACTTAATAAAGGGACTATTTTAAATGGTGGGAGCAAGACATTGAGAAAATATAAGGAATAATGCTATATTCCAGGCTAGCAACAGTAGGGCTATTCCCAACCCTAGGCTTGAAGGGAGGAGGAGAAGAGGTGGTTATCAGAGCCCAGGGGGAAAAAAAAAATTCAGTAGAGAGGGCAGCCTAGAGAGAAGCTGTGACTTTCAATCAAGGGCACAGCTTTCTTCCCTCCTTGTGATCTTCTGCCAGGGCTCCCAGTGACCAAAGCCAGCTAGAAGCCCCTCCTGTGCCAGGCACGTAAGAGCATGTCATTTAATTCTCACAAGTAGGTATTACTATCTCAACTTTTAGTTGGGAAAATTGTGGCCCATAAAAGTTAAGCAACTTGCACAAGGTCAAACAGCAAATAAGTAGCATTGCCAAGATTTAAACCCAAGCTTAACTAAAAACAGAGCCTGGGGCTCTTTCTGCTTTGTGAAAACTTTAGAGGAAATAGTTGGTTGGTGGTTCTGAGCCCAGAAAACTGGGACAAAGGTCCAAGAATAGGTTTTAATCTAGTTTTTCAACCTAATTTCTCATGATATTGCTCTCAGACTATCCTGAACATGTGTCTACGTGCACAACTGACACACACACACACACACACACAGAGTGTGCTCTAGCCACATTGTCGTTGTTCAGTCGCTCAGTTATGTTCGACTCTTTGCAACACCATGGACTGCAGGACGCCAGGCTTCTCTGTCGTCACCATCTCCCAGAGCCTGCTCAAACTCATTTCCATTGAGTTGGTGATGCCATCCAACCATCTTGTCCTCTATTGTCCCGTTCTCCTCCTGCCTTCAATCTTGCCCAGCATCAGGGTCTTTTTTAATGAATTGGCTCTTTGCATCAGGTGGACAAAGTATTGGAGCTTCAGCGTCAGGATCAGTCCTTCCAATGAACATTCAGGGTTGATTTCCTTTAAGATTGACTGGTCTGATCTCCTTGCAGTCCAAGGGACTCTCAAAAGTCTTCTCCAACACTGCAGTTCAAAAGCATTGGTCTCATTGTTTTTTCTATTTGCATTTGAATTTCATGCCCCCGAGCTTTTGTATACACAATTTCCTATGGCTGAATTATATTTCCTCTATTTTCTTTTCTGCTTATTAAATCTAACCCATTCTTCAAAGAGTAATTAATACCTTCTCCCAAAAACCCCCAGATGGACTGAGTCATGCCATCTTTTGCAATTTCATGGCACCTCATCAACAGCTTTTTAAAAGTATGTCTTTCATTCTGTCTTTTAAAACATGACTCATATGCCTGTGTCCCCACCAAACAGAATACAAAAGGGTAGAGTAGAAAAAGCCCAGGCTTTACAGCCAGACAAATTGGGTTCAAAATCTGACTTTCCACTTATTTACCTTGGGCAAATTTCTTGCCTTTATTTTCCCATTTATAAAATGGAGATGATGATAGCCCAGAAAAACTTGTTGGGTTTTTTGAGCATCAAATAAATAATATTAATTTGAAAAAAATCACCTTAAAAGAAACCTATTTCCAATTTCCCTGCTACAACCACCATGTACATCTTCAAATATAAGTTCGTTCTGAGAAGGGGGGATTCTGAAAAAAGTAGAGGTGGAAGACACACACTTTGGAGCCCCAGAATGCTGTATTGGTCTACTTAAGGAAAGGATTAAAAAATAAGAAAGACATTGAAATATAAGAAAGAAGGAGAGTAGTGCTTGCTTTGATAGTACATATACTAAAGAAAAAAGGAGAGATGAGGGAGAAGTGATGCAGAGAGAAAAAGGGTGAAGCAGCTGAAGAGGAGGATTTGGGGAAGGGCCAGAGAGAGAGATGGAGTTAGTTGGGAATAGAAAAAAATATATAGAGAGAATTTTAAGGAAATGTCAATGTAAGATGTGTAGTTTAACATTTTCCGCTGAATGTTTGCAAAAACATTCAGTAAAATCCACATTCTTCATCAGTGATTTAGGAGTGGGATTAGCTGCTCTCATTTCTTTATTTTTATTTTTTTTAGTTTTTTATTTTTTTTAATTTTAAAATCTTTAATTCTTACATGCATTCCCAAACATGAACCCCCCTCCCACCTCCCTCCCCTTCTTTATTTTTAAATATCAACAACATTGAAACTGGTCTAAGGGTAAGAGCTAAGTAAGAGTGGACTGCCCCAAAGAGGCCCAGTATACTGAGGTTGCAGGTGCATCCACAGATGTTGGATAAAGGCAATTTCCCTGACCTTCTGTGTCTTTCTCTGCCTGGGGGGCAGGAATCTCCTTCAGACCACAAAGCCTTATTGTATTACGTATGTACATTTCAGGGTGTCTACATAGTTTCTTGTCCCTTTCTCCTATTCTTAGACATGGAGAATGTCTCTTTGTACTATAGACTTATTAATACCATGTGACTCTCCACCTCTTTGATCTATTTATATTACCATTTTGGTTTAGAATTGCTTTTCTCAGGTCTTTGAAGAGTCTTAGCACAGAGGGAGGTGGAACTATCACATTAGAAACTTCCTGCTTCAAAGAATATGAAAAAGAATGTGTGTATGTATAACTGGATATTTTATACATATATATGTATATATATATCTGATTTATTTTGCTGTAAACAGAAATTAAGACAACACTGTAAATCAACTATACTTCAATATAATAAATTTTAAAAAAGAAATTTCCTGTTCCAGGTCCATCTGAGCCTTGTCTAGAACTACAGTGGCTCTCATTAAGATCTCATAGGACCAGGACTTCCCGGGTGGTCCAGTGTCTAAGACTCTGGGCTCCCAGTGCAAGGGGACCAGGGTTTGATGCCTGGTCAGTGTTCTTGCTTGGAGAATCCCAGGGACGGAGGAGCCTGATGGGCTTCCGTCTATGGGGTCGCACAGAGTTGGACACGACTGAAGCGACTTAGCAGCAGCAGCAGCAGCAGCAAGGGACTAGATCTTGCATGCCGCAACTAAAGATTCTGCATGCCACAACTGAAAAAGAAAAAAAAGATGGATGATGCACAAGCTGGAATCAAGACTGCCAGGAGAAATATCAATAACCTCAGATATGCAGATGATACCACCCTAATGGCAGAAAGTGAAGAAGAACTGAAGAGCCCCTGTTGAAAGTGAAAGAGGAGAGTGAAAAAGTTGGCTTAAAACTCAACATTCAAAAAACTAAGATCATGGTATCCTGGTCCCATCACTTCATGGCAAATAGATGGGGAAACAATGACAGACTTTATTTTCTTGGGCTCCAAAAATTACTGCAGATGGTGACTGCGGCCATGAAATTAAAAGACGCTTGCTCCTTGGAAGAAAGGCTATGACCAACCCAGACAGTGTATTAAAAAAGCAGAGACATTGCTTTGCCGACAAAGGTCTGTCTAGTCAAAGCTATGGTTTTTCCAGTAGTCATGTATGTGAGAGTTGGACTATAAAGGAAGCTGAGCACCAAAGAATTGATGCTTTTGAACTGTGGTGTTGGAGAAGACTCTTGAGAGTCCCTTGAACTGCAAGGAAATCCAACCAGTCCATTCTAAAGGAAATCAGTCCTGAATATTCATTGAAAGGACTGATGCTGAAGCTGAAGCTCCAATACTTTGGCCACCTGGTGTGAAGAACTGACTTCTTGGAAAAGACCCTGTTGCTGGGCAAGACTGAAGGAAGGAGGAGAAGGGGATGCCATGGTTGGATGGCAACACCGACTGGATGGACATGAGTCTGAGCAAGCTACAGGAGTTGGTGATGGACAGGGAAGCCTGGGGTGCTACAGCCCATGAGGTCAAAAAGAGTCGGACACAACTGAGCGACTGAACTGAACTGAATGCCATGCATGCCGCAACTAAAAGAACCTGCATCTCGAAACAAAGATTGTGCCGCAAGTAAGACCCGGCCGAGTAAAAAAATAAAAGAAGACCTCACGTAGCTGACAGTGACTGGTATCAGAGCGCTTACCAAACATGATGTAATACTCCAATTCTGAATGCATATCCTACTGGTTCATGGTGTCAGGAAAGAGTTTCACATACCCACCACTGCAATCAATGCCTTGCTCATGTTTTACCGGAAAACTGAACCACCAAGGTCTTGTTCTCATTGCTGAATGGCTTAAATCTGATTGAGAGGGTATAAAACTTGGCATCTTCATTGGTCTGGAGACCTGAGAGCAGAAAGCATGGAATCTTTAGACTTCAATACCCTAAGAGCAGCCTCAGAAACCAAGCACTTGGTCTTAGCAATTTCTGGTACCTTCTTACATACCTGCTGCATGCCAGGTACCATCATGGATGCTTCACACACATTATTTTATTCAAGCCTCAGAGCAATTCTGCAAAACAGGTACTATCTTCACTTTTACACATTAGGAGTCTGAGTCATGGGAAGGTGAAGTGAGCTACCTAGGACCAGATAGCTAGTAAGGAACTAAACTGGGATTTTTAAGCCATGTTTGACTGACTCTTTCTTTCTCATACCATACTGCCTCTGATTTACAAGAGATACTTAAATACTGTTCTGAAGTTTTACAAAACATGGGGTTTCTACAGAGACCCCATGGGTGGCCAGAATCAGGCCCTGCCGTGCACACCTGCCGTGGTAAGAAAAGGCCCAGCGTGGCCTCTTAGAGTAAATAGTAATCATTGCTAACACCTATTGAACACTTCCTCATTACTATGTAGTATGTTTCATTCATATGTGTTACCAGTCATAATCCTCATTAAAAACTGTATGAGGTAGGCCTTACTAATTTCTCTACCTTATTACAAAATCACTGAAGCTATTTTATTTATCTAAAATCATACAATCAGTCTACTTAATTTCAGAGCCCCTAACCTGAGACTTTATCTCCCCTTCCAGACAATACTGCAGCTGTAAGGGGTATTAGAGCCTTTGTAGTCTAACTACATTGCTTTATAGATGAGAAAGCCAAGCCCCAGAGAGGGAAAGTTACTAATCTAAGATCATATAGTCACAAGTAACATACACATAAGCCAGTGTCCAGACCTCCAAGCTAGTGGTCTTTTCATTATTCCAAGCTGCTGCCCAGCTTTCTGGTTATGACTCTGTCACTTTAACTCTCTGAGCTTCACTTCCTCATCAGCAAAATGTGGATAATTAATCATATCCCAGAGGGTTCTCTTGAAAGTCAAATGGGTAAGAGATGTTAGAAGCACTTTGTAAACTGTCAATATAAAATGCAAGGGACTATCATCATTCGTGGCTGATGAGGGTCCTTCCTTTATGATCCCTGGATCATACTCTTGGTATCATACTCTTGGTGTCTCCCTGGATCACATTATGTTGTAGTTAAGTTTATTTCAGTCTCTTTGAATAATTTTTAAGCAGAGGCCTCTTTAACATAAAGATCTAGGACAAGGTCCAACATAGAGGAAATGCTCGATAAATATGTGTTAAATTGCACAGGATGATCACAGGTCCCGATTCAGGTGTCTCTTGAGCATTTATTATACACTAGGCTCTGTGCTAAGCACTTTCATGTCCGATATTGCATTGCTGCTGCTAAGCCGCTTCAGTCGTGTCCGACTCTGTGCAACCCCATAGACGGCAGCCCACCAGGCTCTCCTGACCCTGGTATTCTCCAGGCAAGAACACTGGAGTGGGTTGCCATTTCCTTCTCCAATGCATGAAAGTGAAAGTGAAGTCGCTCAGTTGTGTCCAACTCTTTGCGACCCCATGCACTGCTGCCTACCAGGCTCCTCCACCCATGGGATTTTCCAGGCAAGAGTACTGGAGTGGGTTGCCATTGCCTTCTCCAGATATTGCATTAGGAGCTGTCTATATTTTAAAGCATATGCTCATACTTAAGACTTCACCTGTGGTCCAGTGATTAAGAATCTACACCCCTACTTCTAAAAGAAGAATCTGCCTCCCAATGCAGGGGTCACAGGTTCAATCCCTGGTCTTGGAACTAAGATCCCACATGCTGCAGGGCAACTAGGCCTATGTGCCACAACTAGAGAGCTCTTGTACTGCAACAAGAGAAACAGCTAGAGAAATGTATGCCACAACCAGAGAAAGCCCACTGGCCACAATGAAGAGCCTACATGCTGTGATAAAAACCCAGTGCAGCCAAAAAAAAAAAAGTGAAGTGTATGCTTATTTCGCCAAAGACCTCAGGAAGGCCAGAGTAGACAGAGAAGGCTTCATGGAGGAGACATGGGCACAAAGGAAAGAGTATAAAACCCATGGGCAGAAGACCAAGCCTTGAATCTGCACTCCACCCAGTGTAGCTGTGTAGCCATGTGATTTCCCACATCTCCAAGCCTCATTTGTATCCAGAACTCTTTTAGACAACCAGGGGGCACCTAATGAACCTGAATAGGATGAGATATGGGGCAACAACCAAGAAATCAAGCTGAGAGGTGGGTGGCTGTGCACACTGCCCTCAAGAGTCCCTCAGACAGTGTCTGTTCTCTCTCTGGAAACAATTTTCCAGAGTGGATTAAAATGAGATTTTAAAATGTACAAGCCAATTCATAATTCTCTCCTTTAATAAACACGAAAATGAGATTCATAGTAGTATCCAGGAGAGAGAAGATGGGAAATTACTCCAGAGGACAATCAATGGATTCTATTTATAGAACAAAAGCTTTCTCAGACGAAAAAAAATAAAAAAGACTTTGCCTAGCGTCCCCCTTCCCTCATAATGTTATTTGGTTCTTATGGCAGCCCTGCCTAATGAACATGGTAGATGATGATTAGCATCTCCATCTAATATCGAAGCTCAGAGAAGTGAAAAGACTTGCCCAAATTATGCAGCCAGCAAGTCATGGCCCCAGGTCTGTCTGCTCAGTTCTCCATCGTAGCAAGCAGCTTTGGGGGAGAGCAGTATTGGGGGCTTATATAGTACTGTCCCCTGTTTCAAGTGCAGAATGTTAAATTTTAAAAAGCTTAGGATTGCGGAAAGCAGTGTAGTCCTGGGTAAAGAACACAGTCTGGTGTCAGATTTAGAATCAAGTCTCAGCTTCACCTCTTGCCAGCTGTGAATATAGCCTTGGGCAAATTGCTCAACCTCTCTGAGGGCCTCTGCAAAACTGGGAACCTAATAGTAACCTTCTCAATGGAGTTGTTAGGAAGATTAATGGGGTAATGTGTCTAAGGACTTAGTTTTAAATACGTGTTATTCAATAAATACAACCTTATTTTTGTAGAGACTTTTCTCCACCTACTACTTCTTTTTATATTAAGAAAAAGAAGTAAGTTGATAATCATGAATAAAAACAGTTGTATAAAAGTCAGAACTTTCCCAATGAATTAGTATATTTCTGGATTCTTGTAATGACCTTTATCCTTTTCTATGTCTCCATAAAACTTTCCTGTAGTGAGCTGAAATTTGCCATAATCGACCCATGTTTAGATACTACCCATCGTTTTTTCCATCCATTTTTGGGATTAAAGAAGAAAAAAAGCAGCATATAGAAATGGTTTGTGTATTTTAAAGACAATGAAATGCAGCCAGTGTTGATCAAGTCTTATGAAGACAGTAAGGGGATATCAGAAGGTAACTCCAATATTCCTGTAAACCCCCTCACTATCTGATGCCTGAACCCACTATTCATGTACTATTATGTAGTTAGTGCTCCATTAATGCTCTAGTCCACCCTCCCCTATGAAAGTTAAATTCTGAAAACCATTACAGGAATGTTTGGTAAAGTGCCTTTATGGTTGAGGGACTGAGTGCTTATACATATTTATGTCTAGTAAAATAATAAAATTAGCTTACCAAGTAAAAAGATTAGCAATGTCATTTTATACTTCTTGAATTAGTAATGATGATATTGAACAATCAATTTCCCTTTACCTTTTTTATTGCTTTAAATTTTTAGACTCTCCTCTGCAGCCAAAGAGATGCTGATAAATTTGTTTCGCTTTGGCATAGATGGCATACAGACAAAGAAGCATTCTTTTGGGACCCGGCACTCCTTCCAAACATTCAGTGCCTGTCTGATTTTATGCCTCAGAATTGCTGACTCCCACTTCTTGGACCCACCACGGTCTCAGAGTCATGGGGCAATTTGGCAGCTTAAGATGAAAGAGGCCTTGAGGGTAGCTTTCAGTTCATCCCCTTCCTGCAGCTGAGTCAGTCTTTCTCAGATACCACTATCTGATATCCAGGATTATTGCCTTAGCTCTGCCCATGAAAACCCCATTTCAACATACATCCAATAATACATCCAACATACATCCAATACGATCACCACCCTGAGTGGCTCTTTGGCTTCTATTACTCAAGTCTAAAAACAAACTACCTCAGTAGTAAAGAATCCATCTGCCAGTGCAGAAGTTGCACTGAGACACGGGTTCAGTTCCTGGGTCAGGAAGATCCCCTGGAGGAGGACATGGCACCCCACTCCAGTATTATTGCCTGGAGAATCCCATGGACAGAGGAGCCTGGCGGAATACAGTCCATGGGGTCACTCAGAGTTGGACATGACTGAGCACACACACAACAACCTCCCTTCTTGAGGCCTAGGGGCTTGCTTTCTCTCTTGTCTTCCCTTGTTGCTCCTAAGATCTCAGTGTTAGGCCAGAAAATGTCAGTGACCACCTCATCCATCAGTCCAAGGGAGGGACTCCCAAAGGTTCTTTCTGCCTCAAGTTGCTGTGGCTTGAAAGAAGCAGATCCTGCTTCCTTGACCATAATTGACCCAATGAAGGATAAGAATTGATGTCAGAGTCAAAAGATTTGTTATTATGTGTTAGACCTTTACGTGGCTCACTAAAAATTTCTCCTCGTATACTCCCATGGATGATGTTTTAAGATAGGTATTATTAGTTCCTTTTTGCATTTAGTAAGTGGTGGACCTGAGATTTGAACCTAAATCTGTCTGATTTCAAACCTCTCCACTTTTCTAGAAGGAGAGGGAGATGTAGGGAAAAGTGCTATGCAGAGAAAAAACTTTTATAATAATAATAACAGCTACTGTTTAGAGGGCCTTACATGCATTATCTCATTGTAGTCTCATAACCAGGTCTTCCCTGGTGGCTCAGATGGTAAAGAATCCACCTGCAATGCAGGAGACACAAGTTCAAGATGTGGGTTCAATCCTTGGGTGGGGAAGATCCCCTGGAGAAGGAAATGGCAACCCACTCCAGTATTCTTGCCTGGAAAATCCCATAGACAGAGGACACTGGTGGGCTACAGTCCACGGGGTCACAAGAGTCAGACACAACTTAGTGACTAAATCACCACCACCACAGTCTCATAATAGCTCTGTGACAAATGTTCAATTTTTTCCCCAATTCAAAAGATGAAATGAGTGAAGCTCAGAAATTTGTCCAAGAACCAAGTCTGTAAGTTAAGTGTGGTAAGCAGGGTTTGACCCAGGCCTTTGTAACATCAAAATCTGTACTTTTGGGACTCCCTGGTGGTCCAGTGACCAAGGCTCTGTGCTCCCAATGCAGGGGCCCTGGGTTCCATCCTTCATCAAAGAACTAGATCCCACATATTGCGACTAAGAGTTCACATGCCACAATAAAGCTCCTGCATGCCACAATAAAGATCAAAGATCCAGGGTGCCACAGCTAAAAGCTGGTGCTGCCAAATAAATAAATCAATTTTTTTAAATTGGTACTTTTAATCACTATACTCTATGACTTTCATGAGGTCATGTATATGAAAAGCCTTCTATAACCTAAAGAGTATGCAGAAAATATGAGTCAATCATAGTACTTTACAGTTCCTAAGTAATAAAGCTATTTGTGTATAATTTGAATATTGTCTATCTTCTCCACTGGACTGATAAGTTTCATAACGTGTCCCAGCACAGAGTAATTACCAAAAACATTTTTTTGAACGACTGAATGGATGCATGGTCCTGCCTTTTGCCTATGCCATAACATTCTCAGCCTTACAATTGGATTGATCCATTTATTAATCCATTTGACAAATGTTAAGTGAGCCTGGCATTCATGTTGAAATAGTTCACAGCTTCGACCTTGAACTTTATGACTGAAGCGGTGAGAACAGAACTCAGGACTTCTTATCACTGATTATTTTTCTGGATGAACAACACTGATACAAATCAAACTTGCTACATTTTAGGATGTCCTCAAATAAGGAGTCTTTCTTGTTAGAAAAATTATGTCATAGGGTCAATTAAGATCCTATTTTAATGTTTTATACATTTCCTCTTAGCAGCATAACATCTTAACATCATAAAAGGCTCAAGCCAGAATGATCCTTGGTGGTCATTTAATCTGACCTCCTCGTATTGTGTATAGGGAAGATGAAGCCCAGAGAAGGAATGACTTGCTCATGGACTCAGTTGCCAGTTACTGAGCTGAGACTAGAGCCCAGTTTTCAGTGCTCTCGTTGCAGACTCATTATTCTTTCATTCAACAAATATTCCTCAAGCATCCATTTTGTGCCAGGCACCAGGGGTACAAACAAAGTTCCAAACAAAGTCTTACAAAGTTCCTCCAGGGACCTATGAGCTTCAGGGAGCTCATAGTCTGAAGAGACAGACGAGTAAACAATTACAATGCAGTGCGGTAAGGGCAGTGATAGAGGGAAGCACAGGACCATGAAGTTCAGAAAAGCGCTGACTGCTCCCCAGAGTCAGGTAGATTTCAGAGAAGCCATGACTGAAGAAGAACTGAAAAGGCAGAAAAGATGAAGCCTGAGTGTTCCAAACAGAATGATTTGCGTGTGTAAACGCCTTGAGGCATGAAACAGCAGGGTATTTCACAGGAAATGCAAGCAGTACTGTATGGTTCTGCAGGCCAGAGGAGCCAGATCAAGGAGAAATCATTAACTGAGAACAGAAGAACAGTGTATTTACCAAGGTTGGATGTTCCCATCTTTTTCCCTCGCCAAATCTTTCATTCAAATTGTTCAAATATCCGTATGTACCCGGAAATCCATCCAACAAAAAATAACAGGTGTTTGGGAGCAGGCACCTCTAGCTGATAAATCACAGCCAAGTCTATAGAGATGAAGAACCAAGGAGGCCAAATAACTATGATCCTTCTACCAAATGAACTAATTTTCTTAATGCACCCCCGCCCAGGGTGCCGGGCTTGCAAGATAGTTCAGTTCAAAAGACTGGTCTTGGCACTTGCCTGGTGGTCCAGTGCTTCAGAATAGCCATGCAAAGCAGAGGACCCTGGTTCAATCCCTTGTCAGGGAATTAAGTCCCCACAAGTGCAGAACAACTAAACCCACTCGCTACAGCTACAGCTAGAGTAGCTCTGCAACTACTGAAGCCTTTCTAGGACCTGTGTGCCGTAACCAGAGTCCATGAGCCACAAAGAAAGATCCCACATGATGCAATGAAGATCCCACATGCTGCAACTAAGATTCAATGCAACCAAATAAATAAGTGAATAAAAATTTAAAAAAGACTGAGCTAGAGACTCATTTCAGCAGTATCTTTACCTCTTTGAGATTCAGTTAATTCAGCTACAGAAGGGGTTTACCTAACTCATAGTTTCTGGGAGGATTAAATGAAATAGCATGCCACACAGCATTAGGCACATCATAAATGCTCAGTAAATACTACTTGAAACCGGATCTGTATATATGTGTATGTGTTTACAAAGATACACATATCAAAGATAGAGAGAGAAATATTTTCAGCCTTGAGAATAAAAGTTGTACCTTCCCCAGCACCTAGTCCTGAGCCTGGAACAATAGGCCCTTCAGAAAACGCTTGCATAATTAGATAAAAATACACATTTGCTGCATTTATTCAACATTGTGAGATTATATTTTGCAGAAGAGAATTTGCTGGATAAACTAAAGAAGATCTCTTCAGGGACAGAAATTTCTACCACTTTCTTTTTTTTTTTTTTCTCTACCACTTTCAATGGAAAAGTTTTGTAGACATTTGTAAAAGACTCCGATCCCTTATGTAGAGAATCTTAAACAAAACTTAAAGTTTCTTGAAGACTCATGCTCTGTACGAAGCTGTAAAGTGCAGTGGAATATGGGTTTGTTTTGAAATTTGTCTGTCTCCACTGTTCCTATTCAGCTGTGAGCACTTACTTTTCCCTGAGGTCAATGTGTTTGCCTCTAGCAATCAATCTATCCAGCTGTTATGAAACCAGTGGACCTACGTCCCACTTACTTGCCTGCCATCTTACCTGTTCAATTCCTTTCTTTTCTTTCTGTCTGCCAGTCTATCTGCGTGTCTGCCAAATAGACCTAGTCACTCAGATATTTATCAGCTAGTAAAAAGCCTTATAGGGTAGTAAGTAGCACTGGATAAGAATCTTGAGTCAGTCGTTTTTCTGAATCTGTGTATCTTTAAATTCTTTAAGGAAAGAAACACTGTACGCATAGTAGGTGTTCAGTGAAAGTTTGCTGAATGGTAGACTGGCATGAGGACGAGGTAGCACACTAATCATTATTAACTGATATCATGATTATGATTAGTAAAACCATTAAAATTATTATTTTTGCTGTCATTGAATGGATTCTTGTAGTGGGTCCCTCATTCATTTTGTAGGTTTCCAGTTCTAATCAAGTATACCCTAAGAAGCACATAGTCAAGTTTGCCAAGAAAGTGAGCATTAAATAGCCTACGCATTTGAAGTAGGATAGAATACAAGCCCTTCATTTAAATATTTGCAGGGAACCTATACTGTGCCAGTGTGAGTGATAGATGCCAGGCTACAAACAAGATATAATCCTTAAAAGAGCTCAGGGTCTAATTAGAAAGACAAGAAAATAAAGCATCTGCTTTTCTTATTTTATTGTACTTGAATTTTCAAAGTAAATACTGTAGAAAATGTAGAAAACCCAGAGGAAGCAAATAAGCAATAAAAACATACATCCATGATCTACCTCCCAAAGTTGACCATTGTCAACATTTTTATATATTTCCCTCCAGCTTATTTTTTTCCTGTATGTGAACAATGACTCCTGCTCTCGCTTCCACATCCCTGCTGCCCCTGGAGAGATCCTTGCCATCAGTTCGTACTTGAGACCTGGAAAGGCCAGCTGGATTAGGCCTCTTGGGTTTGGGCATCTGTCCAGAGCGATTCTTCCTCAGGCCCAGCATGTCTAAGTATCCACGATCTACAGATGGTCCCAATGGCTTACCAGTCAGAGGCCCGAGCAGCAGGCTGTTCCTCAGCCCTGCTGGGCTGTCCTCAGAAAGTCTGAGCCAGCTGGACACAGAGGTCCTTTGTCTCAGGATGTCTTTCCAGCCAAGTTTTCATGGTCAAGTCTGAGAGCTGATAGAATTAACATTCACTTGTCGTGCACACACACAAACACACACACATACACACATCTCTTGTGACATCTGCACCATTCAGTGACTTCTGTACCTCATGTGAATTCCAGTTTCTTTCTGTCTGATTTTGTACTTTGACAATGGCCGTTGCTGTTACCATTAGCCCTCCTGTCACCTGTCACACCTGTTTGTATCACTAATTCAATGATTCCCCAATTCAATCAACCACAAATCCTGCACATTTTAATGTACCCCTTTTTAACGCAAAGCCTGAGATTTCAAAAGTTCATGTGGTCCCTGGGGCCACTGGTATTATTACCTGCTGACCAACTGACACTTGACCCTTTGCAGCGAGGGCCAGTACATCCTTTATGCACCCAAGAGACCTCGGTTCAAAAAACATCTCTGCCACTGACTCACTGTGTGACTTTGGGAAAACTACCTCTTTTCTCTGGGTCTCAGTTTCCCTATCTGTAGAATGAGAGGGTTGAATTCTAAACCCCATTTACTTGATGAGGCCTGGAATAGTCTGGAGAAAGAACAGAAAGAAAGAAGCCTCAGTCAAACTTTGCCATAGTTCATAACTGGCCCTGCCATGTTATATCCTTTTTCTGGACCTCAGTTTTCCCATCTATAAATGAGAAATAGGAAACCATTTGGAGTTAGATGAGTATTCAGGGCCTTTTCAGTTCAGACATTCAAAGGATCTAAGCTTTACTTTCCTGGGGTTGCTAGGCACTACTTAAAACGTGAGCTAGAAGACCTTCCACTTACTAGGTTCATGGGAGGAACTGGGGTGGGGAATAGGAGTAATACAAGAATAATCAGTTTTGACATCACGAAATCCTAGGTTCAAATCCTGACTTTGCCACTTAATAGCTGTGTGACCTCAGACAAATTATGCAACTTTTCTGAGCTTCAGTTATATTATCTGTAGACTGGGAAAATAATAACTACTTTACAAGTGGAGGTGAGAATTGGAGTGTTAAACTATCATGCCTAGTGAGTAAAATTGGGCTTAATAAAGGTTACTTAAAGCATCAGATACTATTAGCTGTAAAAACAAGAGTTCAAAAGGTGGAAATTCAGTTCCATAAAGAAATGAAAAGACAGAACAATTCTCTTAATTTTTAATAGTTTTTAATTAAAAGAGTAACACAAGTCATTATAGAAAGTAAAAAAAATTAAAGTCATCTGAAATTCCATTATTTACCATTTATATTTTTGGTGTATTTTTGTCTACTCCTTTCCTCTGTGCATGAATATATTTCACACAGTGACCACATATGCCTTATATGTAATTTTATACCTTTTACAACTAAGCTTAGATCTTAAACATTTCCCCATGACATTAAAAACTTTCCAAACATTCTATGAATGTGTCATATTTCACTTCATTGTGCCTATACTGTTGGATATTTAGGTTTGCTTCAAATGTTTCCAATTACTAATAACACACCCTATCTCCACTGACCTTCACATCCATTTTGTAGCCATCTGCCCCTACATTCATGTCTTGGACCTTATTGTGACCAGAAACTACTCCATCTCTGAGCTCTCAAGCCCAGACTCCCCGCTCTGTGACTGTGGCTTCCTATCCTCCAACTCTCACCTTCTGTTGCTTAAAGTACACCGGTTCTTTGATCCTCTCCATTTTTTTTTTCCCAATCAACTGGCTCCTTCCTAATTCTCATGGTCCATTCTTCTCCCTCCTTCCTCCCTTCTTTTATGAGCCAGGCACTGTACCAAGTGCAGGAGTTATAAAGTTGTAGGTGTGAATCCATCAACTTGCTGACTCCCTTGCCCATTGCCTTTCTGCAAAAGCTCCATCTGTGCCATACAAACCTTTCACTGTCACTTTCACTTTGCATCCCAAATTACCTCCTTGAACCTTACACAACTTCCTCTCTCAGCCACAGTTCTCCAAAACATAGCTCATGACTGTCCTTTTCATTTCCCAGGTCTTCATCTCCCCCCTCAACCTGCCATAGCAGCCTTCCACCCCCAGCACTCCTCTGAGTCATGAAATTGGTCTCCAAACTACAAAATACAATGAATGCTTTCCAGAGTTTGCCTTATTTGGCCTCCAAACCACTTTTGACACTAACTGTGTAACCTTGGGAGAATCACTCAACCTCTTTGAACTGCAGTTTCCTCACCAGTGAAAGAGAGATAATAGCGTCTTTCTGATTGAACTGTTGAGCGATTCAATAAAATAATACATAAAGAAAAAAATCCACTGCTATACAGTAGACATCAAACAAAAATTAAGTTCTGACATAGCATTGTTTCCTCGGCCCCTGACAATCAGAAAAGGTTTGTTTTGGCTAGTATAACCATTCTCTTCTCTTGAAAAGGATCATTTCCCAGTACAATTCATTCATTCATTCAAAAAAGAATTTTGAGCACCTGCTATGTGCTTGTTCTAGGGGTTACAGATACAGCAACAAACATAACGGAGAAGCACTGTGTGTTCTCAGGAAGCAAATCTAATGGTGAGGAGAGGAAGAGAGACAATGAATAAACATATAAGCAAGAAATGAATCAACACTGAAAAGTATTATAAAACATTAATCATCCAAAAGTTCATGAAGGAACCTTTAGAGGTGATGAAAATATTCTATAAATTGTGGTGGTGGTCACAGAGGTATATATATATTTTAAAATCCAATGAATAACACACTTCAAATGAGTATTTTATGTATATAAATGATCAAAAAGGTTGATTAAAAAATTAAATCAGGACTTCCCTGGCAGTACAGAGCTTAAGACCCTGCCCTTCCACTGTAACAGAACTAAGATCCCACATGCCATGTGGCGTGGCCAAAAAAAAAAAAAATTAAATCCTACAAAAGGACAGATATATATGTGCGTGTGTCTAAGTTCAGTCCAACCATTCAATAATTCTTTAGTAGGCACTTGTCTAAGTCAGGCACTGACTTTGACACTGGAAACAGAGGAGAATCAGGTAAATAGGCAACCATAGTCTGTTTACTGACTAACACAAAGGTAGCACAGAGGTTAAGGGACTTAGTGGAAGCCTAGGCAAGGCTTCCTGGAGAAGGTGACATCAGGCAGAGCAGACTTTTCTACAGATAAGGTATTGAATTTTATTCATGAATAACTGTCTTAGGGTTTGAGACTTGGAGCCCCTTTTTCTTTGATTCCAAGGATTATTTCAGCTGACTCATTGGAAAAGACTGTGATGCTGGGAAAGATTGAGGGCAGGAGGAGAAGGGGACAACAAAGGAAAAGATGGCTGGATGCCATCACCGACTCAATGGACATGAGTTTGAGCAAGCTCCAGGAGATGGTGAAGGACAGGGAAGCCTGGTGTGCGGCAGTCCATGGGGTCACAAAGAGTCAGATACGACTGAGCAACTGAATAACATTTCAGAAATATGTGTTAATAACATCCTTCAGAATTTTACTCTTGACACACAGGGCAAGGAGAGTTCAGTCCTTGGGCATATTCTCCATTTTCCAACATGAGAAATTGTGGTGTGGGTAAAGCCATCCCAGGCAGGCAGGGTGAGGATGGGGGAGATTAACAGTCAGAAGCTCAGCCTCTCAGGGTTCAACACAAAGGATAGCTGAGGTCAGTCAGAAAATGGGGGACCACCAACATACACTTGGATGGGGCTTATGCCTGTCAAAAGGTGCCCCCCACAGCAAGTCAGTGAAGCTGAGGGCTTCATGCAGCTCATCCTTCAGCCAACTCCTAAACATATCTCCTGTATGCCCCTTCCCCTGTCTCTCCATGACCCTTTCCGCAAAGCAGGCCTCTCCACTTTTCACCAAGATAACTATAGCCTCCCAGATGGCTCTGTCTTTAGTTTGTTTGGGGGGGTATTTTTGTCTCCAATCTCCGGTTTGGTCAGTTTCATAGTACATTCTCCACATTTTTTGCTGAAGTGCTCTTTCCAATACCAGGGCCAGATCTTGCTTCTCCCTCTTGTGTTTTTCTCTGGCTCCCCTTGCTTACAGCCAAGGGCCAGGTTCCTTAGCCCCTGCCTGCTTCCCAGCCTCCCTTTAACCACTCTCCCCTTCACACTTCCCAGTTTCCTGAAGACGCCACTGCTGACTGTGTCATAACTGGGAACCTTTGTTGTAGCTGTTCTTCTTGCCTGGAACACCCTTGTCTCCATCCCCACCCATCTGATAAATTCTTACTCATTCTTGAAAACCCTACTTCAGTTTCACCTTCTCCCTGATCCTTTCCTGTCCAGTCTGCTTGTCTGGGCTTATTCATTCTTTCCTCTGCACCATCTCTGCAGCTTATTCTCAATACGTTACTTGTATCACATATTAGGGAATTGAGTATTAGAAAAAGGAAAGGGCTTATGAACGCTTTCAAGGTGGAAGTAGTACTCAAATCCTGATTCCTAGATGAGAGCCCTATTCACTGCACCCTCAAAGAATTAATCATATTTTACACACGCACACACACACACAGAATACTTTGTGGACTAAAAACAGTACCATCGGACATCTGTCCTCAGATAAATAAGCTCTGCCATAATTCTCTGATGTTCCTGAGACATTCCAGGATGGAGAAGGAGAGCTCCCAGATCCTCTGAGCTCTGATATTCTATGAAACACACAAAATTTTACTATCACAATTAGTGCTCACATTTTCCCTCCTGAGTTCACTAGTGTTTTTAGGTTGACAGGAAGGGAACAAGCATTTATTGCACATCTTCTATATACTAGGGGCAATGCTTTACATGCCTTATCTCACTGAATTCTCAGAACAATTTTTGCAAGATGTCTTTTGCTGTCCTCATTTCACAGTCAAGGAAATTAATTTGTAGACAGAGTAAACTACTAACCCAGGGTCACAGAGCCCAGGGAGGAAGGAGCCGAGATTTGAACTGTTCAAGGCTGGGGCAGGTGACTGAGGTCTACCTACCCCCCCCCCCCAACCCCACCCCCCGCCCCGCCATGCCTTCCCACTAGGTGGAGCCTCTTACCCCGGTCTAGGAGCTCCTCGCGCAGGTAGATCTGGAGCTGCGCCGGCGCCCCCTGCACGCAGGTGGCCGGCAGCAGTGGCAGGTTGACAGCCCTTTCATCTTGCAGAGGTTGGTGTCCTCACGCCCACACTTGAAGAGCAGCAGTCCTAGCCAGATGTTCTGCGCTGTTAACGCCTCTGCCTGGGCTCTGGGGCGATGGCTGAGATCACGGGCACCCCGCACCTGACTGTCTCTCATTTGCGGCCTTGGGGATGATAATGACCACAGCCAATGGTTAGGGACCGCGCGCTGCGAGTGCTGGAGGACGGAGAAGGCAGGGTCCCTAAGGAATAAGGGCGTGGAGGAGCAGCTGAGGCTGGCCTCTGGGACGCGGAGAGCCTGCTCACTGTTGGTGCAGCCGGCTTCAAAGTGCTCTCACATGCTTCCTTCCATCACCCTTCTGACGGTCCATCCTTCTACGCCCTTTCCCTTTATTCATGAATCCTTCCTCCCGTCTATCCATCCATCCACTGGGCTTATGCTGAACCATAACAGTATGATATATGTCTAACAGAAACACCCAGGGAGGAAGGGTGCCCAGAAGAAGCTCTAAATCAGCATGAGATCTGAAGAAAGGCTTTCTGAAATGCATGACAAGGTGAGCCAGGGAGGAAGAAATGGGGAGAGAGGAGCAAAAGGAATACTATGTGCAAAGGCCCAGAAGAGGGAGAGACTTGTCACTTAATATCTCTTCTATCATAACCCAATACCATGTAATCAGTGTCATTTCGCTTGTTGTGAGGCTAGTGAAACTCAAAGAGGAGAAAAAAGCACCAATATTAGTTGATCATCCTATTTTGTGCTAAGCACTGTGCCAAGAACTTAGCATGCATTATACCATCTGATCCTCATCCTAAATGTATAACGTGGGTGTTATCTTGTGAGACTTACTTTGTGGACTCTGAGAAACAGAATGACTTCCCAAGGTTACAGAGATGGGACAAGGACCAGAACTTAAGCCTTCTCGTTCCAGTGCCTTCTCTGCACCTTTATTCAACTATTCAGCTAGTCAGCATCTATTTTTCAAGGTCCTACTATGTGCCAGGCCCTGGGCTAGGTGCTGAAGATACAGTGGAGAATAAGTCTGGCAATTCTCCTGCTCTCATGGGGCTCACTTTCTAGTTGGGGAAAACCGTTAAGGAAGCAAACAGATATCAATAATGATAGGCATTTTTTAAAGTAACACAAGGTTATGACTTAGAGAGTTGGAGAGAGATGGCAGGAGGCTGATAGGATGGGAAAGGGGAGGGAAGACCTCCTCAAGAGGCATTACTGGTTGAGATATGAATGAAAAGCCTTATACTGATTTGGAGACAAGTGTTCTAGGCAGAAGCAATATCAAAGGTAATGGCTCAGAGAAGGGGAATGAGGGTGTCTTATTGCAACATTGGAAAGACAACCAATGTGGCTTGAGCAGAGTGAGCAAAGGGGACAATGTCAGGAGATGAAAGATCAAGGCTTGTAAGTCATGGGAAGAATTTATAAATGGTGCAATGGGAAACCCTTAAAGGGAGTGACATTATTGGATTTATATTTTCAAAAGGTCACTTTGGTTGTTGTGGGCTAAGTTGAGGATGTCAACATAAAATCAATTAAGGTTATTGAGTTCTCAGTTAAAATTTCTTAATCTGGAGTTCATAGAAGAGATCCTAGCTATAAATATAAGTTTGGGGTCATATAAGCAGCATTTTAACCCATGTAGACAGATGAGTTTTTTTTCTAAGAGGGAGAGGAGATTGGCCAAGAATCAATCAAGTACCCCAGGCCTGGAGAATTGCAACTCTGAGAGGTGGGCAGAGAAAGTGGAGGCAGTACAGTGGAAATTTGCTGGGTGACACAGGGAGCTCAGTCTAGTGCTCTGTGACAACCTGGAGGCGTAGGATGGGGTGGTAAATGGGGGGGGAGGTTCAGGAGGGAGGGGACATATGTGTACCCATGGCTGATTCATGTTGATGTATGGCAGAAACCAACAACATTGAAAGCAATTATCTTCCAACTAAAAAGTAAAAAAAAAAATTTTAATCAAAGCATTAATCAAAATAGCAATTTGCACAGATTTAGGGTATTTGCTGGCTTTAAAAAAAAAAAAAGAAAGTGGAGGCAGCAAAGGAAAACAATGATTGGCTCTTAAAGAGCTTTAAAGAGCTTCCCTTAGGATTTTAGATTTGTTACCCATTGGCAAGGCAGTCTTCTCTTAAAGGTAGTGCCATAAATGCAATGCAGCTAACATTTCCTGATCATCTACTGTGGATAGAATGCTGTGCCAAGTTTTGGCAAGACAAAGCCAGCTAGGACCTGATTCTTGGCCTCCAGGAATTCTTGAGCCACCTGGAGAGACAGACCTTTAGGCAAATAACTTGGGAACTCGGAGGCCTGAATTTGGTTCCCTAAAAGAGACAAGAATGGGAATTCCCTGACAGTAGAGTGGATAGGACTTCATGCTCTTACTGCCAGGGATCTGGGTTTAATCCCTGGTTGGGGAACTAAGATCCCATAAGCCATGTAGAGTGGCCACACACACACACAAAACCAAAACAAACAAAAAAACGAGATCAGCAAGAGCACAGAGCCATAAAGATGTGACAAACAGTGTCCAGTGGCTTCACTTGCATCATCTTATGCTACTCTTGCCAAAACAGTACTGTTGTAATCTCCACTTCACAGAAGAAGGAACTGAATCTTAAGGATAGTGGTAACTTGCCCAAGGATACACAGCTGACTGTAAAGCCAGGTCTGTCTCACTTTAGAGCCCAGTGCTTAATCATTCTTTAAAATTCTGTGATTCTCTGATAGGGCTGGAGCATTCCTGGGAAGATGGAGGGCCCAGGGAACAAGGCACTAGGAGAGAAAATGAAAAGGTGGGAAGGGCCAAATTCAAAGTCCAGGCCTTGAATGCCAGCAGGAATTTGGATCTGGTTCTTCTGTCCAGGGTTTTTCAACCTCAGTGCTGTTGACATTTGAGGCCAGATAATTCTTTGTTGTTTTGGGGAGGGGAGGGGGTCTATCCTTTGTATCGTAGGATATTTAGCAGTTTTTAGTCATTAGATGGAGAAGGCAATGGCACCCCACTCCAGTACTCTTGCCTGGAAAATCCCATGGACGGAGGAGCCTGGTAGGCTGCAGTCCATGGGGTCGCTAAGAGTCTGACATGACTGAGCGACTTCACTTGCACTTTTCACTTTCATGCACTGGAGAAGGAAATGGCAACCCACTCCAGTGTTCTTGCCTGGAGAATCCCAGGGACGGGGGAGCCTGGTGGGCTGCCATCTGTGGGGTTGCACAGAGTCGGATACGGCTGAAGCGACTTAGCAGCAGCAGCAGCAGCAGCAGCACTTCTTTCTCCCTCCCCTACAGATGTGACAATTTAAAATATCTCTGTGCGTGCTTAATTGTGTCTGACTCTGCAACCCATGGACTGTAGCCCACTAGGCTCCTCTGTCCATGGGATTTCCTAGGCAAGAATATTGAAATAAGTAGCCATTCCCTTCTCCAGGGGATCCTCCTGACTGAAGGATCGAACCTGCAACTCCTTCATTGCAGGCAGATTCTTTACCGTCTGAGCTAGCAGACATTGCCATATGTCCCTCTGGGGATTGTGTGCAGAACTGGTCTCCAGTTGAGAATTGCTGCTGTAGGCACTGGTAGGGTTCAGAGTTTTGAAAGGAATGTGAGATGATAATTACTAGGAGTGCACCCTTAACACTAGTAACCTATACCATTATTATACTCAAAATCAATACCATTATTATACTTCCCTGGTCCAGGAAGCTCCCACATGTGAGAAATTGTATTATGTTTCACTTCTGATAAATTGGAATCATCTGTATTACTTTGGTAACATTCTCACAAACTCTGTTCTTTTTTGGTGAAACAAGTAGGTTAAGTTAAACATGTGTTTCTCAAAGGCACTGTGCCTTCTTTGTTTGTATATTTTCAGTGCCTAACAGACTGAATGTTAAATGAGTGGATGTATTTTAAATTTTTACTATTTACATAATTGCATTTATCTTTAGGACATCATGCTGACATCAGAGATTTGGCAGAGGTCTGATATACACAGTATAAGATAAGCATCTTTGCAAGGAAAGAAAGATGTCTTTTAATCTTTTGACCCTAAAATTCTACAAATTGATAAAATTCATAGACTTCGTTTACAGGTTTATTTTCCAGATGGGTAGGCCCACACGATTTTTTTGCGCATTCACAGAGTTTTCTTCAGTATATAAGAATTTGGGACTTCCCTGGTGATGCAGTGGTTAAGAATCCGCCTGCCAATGCAGGGGACACGGGTTCCATCCCTGGTCCAGGAAGATCCCACACACCGAGGGGCAACTAAGCCTGTGTGCCACAACTACTGAGCCTGTGCTGTAGAGCCCGTGAGTCACAACCACTGAGCCCATGGCAACAACTACTGAAGTCCACGCACCCTAGAGCCTGTGTCCCACAACAAGAGAAGCCGCCTCAGTGAGAAGCCTGTGCACTGCAACAAGAGCGTAGTTCCAGCTTCCTGCAGCTACAGAAAGCCAGGGCACAGAGACAAAGACCCAGCATGGCCAAAAAAAAAAAAAAAAAAAAATCTGTCAGAATTTACTGTTCATTGTTCACTGTATAAAGCAATTTGGGGTAACAATATAATTTAATTCAACATTTACTGAGCTATCCCTAGGAATTAGATACCAGGAGAGGAATGAAGGCACAGTTTCTGCCCTCCAGATGCACCTAATCAAACGGGATGTCAGGCTCACCAGGGCCTGCCTGACCTTGTTCTGTCCCTTACCTGCAGTGTAACCTTGGGCCAATCAGGGCCATATTAAGACTTTTGTAGGCCCTAGGCACTTATGCCTCCATGGGCCCCAACCTCCATTTTAAAAAAAAGTATTTAAATATATATTTTTCTCTGCATGGCATAAAGACAAATGTAATGCAGGCTGGATTCATTATTATATATCATTTTAAAATTCTGATTTAAAAAGAAATTAATGTTAAAACATTTTCTTGGGCCCTAAACACTGTCTGCTGTGCCTAATGTATAAGTTGTCTCTGGGGCCAATTACTGACCTCACCTAGTTCTCATTACCTTCACTTTAAAATTTTAATTTTGAAGGGTTGTTATAAGGTTTACTTGAGATACTTAGAAGCTGCATGAGGGCAGAAACCAAGTCTTATTTGTTCTCCATTGCATACCTAGAGCACTTGACAAAGAATAAGCGTTCAGTATTAAATCTGAACAGGAAATTATCCTCAAAGTGCCAGAATACAGTGAACACTTGACAGCTATCAGATTTCTTCCAACAGATGTCCTAGAAAACAGTTCAGAGCATATACAATAAGTATCAGAAAGCTGGAATCTATGGTACAAACTCTGTAATAGAAATTTGGATCAGGAAGGATGGTATGGGACTATCAGTTCACATACTTTTTAATCTTTTATTTGTCAGTTTAGACATGTCCTGGGTCCACTTAATTGCACTCATAACACAATCTGTCATTAGCTACATAGATAGGGGAGTGTTGAAAACCATCAATTTTCCTCTCCTGTGTGGTGTGTTTATATGCAAGGAGTTGTACCAGTACTGCTGTGCTTATCTCCAAATCCTCTGCAGATTTAATTACAAAGCTACAAAGTGAACGCATAAATTATGCACCAAGGCCCATGTTTTGGGAATCACTGTGTAGCCTTGGGAATTAGATAGGAGGTTATATCTTTGTAATTGATATGCTTCCACTCAAAGGCAGGAACGCTGTGGACTTGTGAGAACTTTTTCCTGTCTAAAGACAGTGTGTCTGCAATTATGCAGTGCTAGCTGGATGTTTTGGAGAAGGCAATGGTACCCCACTCCAGTACTCTTGCCTGGAAAATCCCATGGACAGAGGAGCCTGGTAGGCTGCAGTCCATGGGGTCACTAAGAGTCGGGCACAACTGAGCAGCTTCACTTTCGCTTTTCACTTTCATGCATTGGAGAAGGAAATGGCAACCCACTCCAGTATTCTTGCCTGGAGAATCCCAGAGACAGAGAAGCCTAGTGGGCTGCCGTCTTATGGGGTCGCACAGAGTCGGACAAGACTGAAGCGACTTAGCAGCAGCAGCAGCTGGATGTTTAAATTCTAAACAATAGATATCAGAAGGAAAAGAACTTTAAACAATATTTAATCTGGCCCAGGTCTCCCTGTCTAGCCTCATCTCCCACCATGGTTTCACTGGTTTTTTACCTTACCCTACTCCATCTGGAAGGATGAACCATTCCCCAAATGATGTAGTCTCAAAACACTGTCTTTGCTATACTGTTCTCTTTGCTTGGAATATTCTTCCCCTCTTCATTCTGGAGTAGGAAATGACAACTCACCCCAGTATTCCTGCCTGGAGAATCTCATGGACAGAGGAACCTGGCAGGCTACAGTCCATGGGGTTGCAAAGAGCCGGACATGACTGAGCAACTAACACTTCATTCCGGGAAACCCCAGAGAGACTGCCTTATTCCTAGTAGCTACTCTACTGTGTTAGTTTCTCCCCCCTGAGCAAGAAAGCAAAGTTTTCATGTTGGTAAATTCGGCTTAAATGCTATTTCTTGTGGAAGCCTTTGCTACCTTCCCTAGAAAGAAAGGATAAAAAGGAGGGCACCTGGGTATTAGACACCAGTTATATGTTTATCATCTTATTTAATCCTCAGGGTAATTTTGTGTGGGAGGTATTCTTATTCTCAGTTCCCAGCTTAAGAATTTGAAGTCTAAAGTTTAAGTATCTTGGCCAGAGTTCCATGCCAGTCAAGGGTGGAGGTAGCACTGGAATTCAGTTCAGTCGCTGTCTTTCTCCGGCAAATAATTTCATAACTGGAGATTTCAAAGCCTTCCATCATACCCCTCCCCTGACACCTCATTGTATGATATTTATTCAAAAATATGAATTCATTTAACTATAAATAAGCATAAGATAAAGCCCTTGTCCTTGGAAGCTAGCAATATAAATGAGAAAAGTCATATGCAGGTGAAAAAGATAATGAATAAAACAATGTTAAGAATAACAACATTGTATGACGATATGAAAAATAAGTCAGCTGAGGCCAAGGAGAATGAGAACTCGGATAACGATTTTAGACTTGGAGAGAAAACCATCTTAGAGCTCATTTGGGGTACTTGCTGAAACATTTTAAGTACCTTGTCTTATTTCATTTTCACGAAAACCCAGTGAATTGATACTGCCTCTATTTCCCAGAAAGAGAACAAAGTCTCTTTGTTTGAGAGGTTACGTGTTTTGTTCAAGGTCACACAGCTGGTTTATAGCAGAGGCTATTCTATTATGTTCCAGTCTCTGAGTCCTCTTCTTTTTTTATTTTCTTTCTTTTTTTTCCCCATGTTATGATAGCTGGATTATTCTGTGTCAATATTTTAGGGGATACCACTAATTTCGATGTTACTTTTACAGGGAACAGAAACATATTAGTAAGGGTCTACTTACTAAACATCTTGGTGGAGTGTAATGTTTAGTTGTGGTAGTATGTTTCTTGGTTTCAGTTGGAATGCAAGTAACTTATTTAGGATTTAGGATGTCTGGAAACTGGGATGGGAGTAGGGCAGTGAGACAGGAAAGCGAACAAAGCCAAAAATGTATACAGTATCAAGCTAGCTACCATGGTAGTCAACTGGAGCTCAGTTATGCTGGGGAACTCTGGGAGCCAATGTATAGGACACATTCAGGGTGTCTCAGTGGAGGGGTGAGGAAGCTCGGCTATTATCCATCAACTCACCATCCATATTGAGTTCAGGACAGCTTCTTGTGACATTAAACCTCTGAAATGTTTAGCTTGCTTTGCCCACAGGCCAAGTATTTTCTCTGGACAGGGAGAAAAAAAAATTAAAGCCTTCAGGCAAAGAACTGTAAGTATTCCCTGTAAGTGGCTTCAGTGTATGGAAGTGAATGCCAAAAAAAAAAAAAATGGACAGCAAGCCATTAGCATCTACTACAGAATTTTCAGTTCAGTTCAGTTCAGTCGCTCAGTCGTGTCCGACTCTTTGTGACCCCGTGAACTGCAGCACGCCAGGCCTCCCTGTCCATCACCAACTCCTGGAGTTCACTCAGACTCACGTCCATCGAGTTAGTGATGCCATCCAGCCATCTCATCCTCGGTCGTCCCCTTCTCCTCCTGCCCCCAATCCCTCCCAGCATCAGTCTTTTCCAATGAGTCAACTCTTTGCATGAGGTGTCCAAAGTACTGGAGTTTCAGCTTTAGCATCATTCCTTCCAAAGAAATCCCAGGGCTGATCTCCTTCAGAATGGATTGGTTGGATCTCCTTGCAGTCCAAGGGACTCTCAAGAGTCTTCTCCAACACCACACTTCAAAAGCATCAATTCTTCGGCGCTCAGCCTTCTTCACAGTCCAACTCTCACATCCATACATGACTACTGGAAAAAACATAGCCTTGACTAGAGGGACCTTAGTCTGCAAAGTAATGTCTCTGCTTTCCAATATGCTATCTAGGTTGGTCATAACTTTTCTTCCAAGGAATAAGCCTCTTTTAATTTCATGGCTGCAGTCACCATCTGCAGTGATTTTGGAACCCAAAAAATAAACTACCGCACAATTGCACTCATCTCACACGCTAGTAAAGTAATGCTCAAAATTCTCCAAGCCAGGCTTCAACAATACGTGAACTGTGAACTTCCTGATGTTCAAGCTGGTTTTAGAAAAGGCAGAGGAACCAGAGAACAAATTGCCAACATCCGCTGGATCATGGAAAAAGCAAGAGAGTTCCAGAAAAACATCTATTTCTGCTTTATTGACTATGCCAAAGCCTTTGACTGTGTGTATCACAATAAACTGTGGAAAATTCTGAGAGAGATGGGAATACCAGACCACCTGACCTGCCTTTTGAGAAATCTGTAAGCAGGTCAGGAAGCAACAGTTAGAACTAGACATGGAACAACAGACTGGTTCCAAATAGGAAAAGGAGTACGTCAAGGCTGTATATCGTCACCTTGCTTATTTAACTTCTATGCAGAGTACATCATGAGAAACGCTGGACTGGAAGAAACACAAACTGGAATCAGGATTGCCGGGAGAAATATCAATAACCTCAGATATGCAGATGACACCACCCTTATGGCAGAAAGTGAAGAGGACCTAAAAAGCCTCTTGATGAAAGTGAAAGAGGAGAGTGAAAAAGTTGGTTTAAAGCTCAACATTCAGAAAACGAAGATCATGGCATCCAGTCCCATCACTTCATGGGAAATAGATGGGGAAACAGTGGAAACAGTGTCAGACTACAGAATGTAATGGGATACAAATCTTGCCTCTACTACTTCCTTCTACATTTAAAAGAAATTCATTAAGTACTTATTGTAAGTCCATCACACATTAGGTCAGGAATCAGCAAACTATGGTTCAAAGGCAAATCTATCCCACTACTTATTTTGTAAGTAAAGTATTATTGTAACACAGCCATGTCCATTCATTTATGGTTTTACCATACAATGGCAGAGTTAAGTAGTTGTGATAAAGAAGGTCTGGTCTACAAAGCCTAAAATATTTAGTATCTGGCACTTTATAGAAAATGTTTGCCAACTCCTAGTATTTGGGATACTAAGATGAATAAAAATTTTAAATCTCCTGCCTTTAGAGAGTCTATAATCTAATGAAAAAGACAGATGCATAAATCAAAGGTTACAAGTGCTATAGTAGGCATGCAAATGAGGGAATGTTAATCTAACTAGTTAGAGGGAGAAATCAAGAAAATCATAGATGGAGGGAGTGGAGCAGTCTAAAAAAAAAGAAAAAGAAAAATTTCATGAAAGACACAACAAATATTTAAGTAGAACCCCTAAAGATGAGTGGTATTTTTTACAGAAATATAGAGGAGGAAAGACATTTAACACAGAGGTGGCAGAAGTAGCAAAGATGTAACATAGACCAACAGTGAAATGAGTTTAGGAAACTAGTGTCATATTTGGATATGGGGAAAGGAGTGACACAAAAAGTAAGACTGAAAAGTAAGGAATTAAATTTTATCTTTTCTTTAGAAATATGAATGGTTCCCATGGTCACTGCAGAGGCCAGGCTGAAGAGAGCAATGGTGGAGTTGCTAGCTCCAAGCTATGACAGAAATCTGAGCATGAAATATACAGGCTTGAGCCAAGGTGCTAGCAGTGGATATGAAGGCTATTTCTAATGCAGACTGATACACTCCACCCTGTCAATAGACGGGCTTAGGTGCCTTCCCTGTGCTCCTTTCGCATCCTTCTTTACCACTGGTGTAGCACGAATTGTCCTGGGTGGCAATGTATTGCATTCCTTGACGACAGGAACCATCCATGACTGATTTTTGTCCTCAGTGCTTGGTCCAGGGCTTGGCACAGGAACTGCTGCTAGTGAAGGCTACTTCCTGAAAACAGTAAATGAATGTACTGCAAAATTTTGACTGCAGTAACTTGCCAAATTTACAAAGTGGACTTGCAGTGTCAGCTCACATGGAGACCTAGACAAACAGAGAATGAGGAACAAGGCACAGGGAATCTGCAGGGTTCCTGCTTGGGGCAGAAGTCTGTTCTGAAGGGATCTGATAAGCTATCTATGCTTGAACTGTGATGCTGGCTTATCCCAGTTCCTTAAGTAGGCAGGCATATTATGATTATAGATGACAAATACCTGGAAAATTCAGAGCTGGCGTAACTACCTTGTGGTGTTTTTCTACTGTATTCTTTTTAAAAATTCCCTCACAAATGGCATTTTTTTTCTTATTATAAATACAATGTCTGTTACTTGTCAAACATTTGGAAAAGACTGAAGAATTATAAAGAAAAAAGTAAAATCAACCACAATCCCACAAACTGACTACAGATGTTTTTCTATATAGCTTTATAGTCTTCTGGGAAGATGTGCACATTTTTAATAAAATTAGAATCATACTACATATGTAATTTTTAACCATTTCGTATGTATGTATAATTTTATATTATACTTTTTTTCATTTATCATTATGTCTCAAACCATCATACAGATCTATTACAACATATTTAACCTTTTCCATTTTGCTGGGGTTATAGGTTGTTTCCAGGATTTCAGTACTACAAACAAGATCCTGGCACATAAATCTCTGATTATTTCCTTACTGACCAGTTCTCAGAAGTTCTTGATGCTATTTTGCTGCAGCAACTGGAGAAACTCCATCCTGGTCCTGTGAAGGTATATCATATTGATGGATAAACTCAACTTAGCCTCCCTAGTCTTTTGCTTAGTCCCCTGGAAAGGTTTGGGAATTACAGAAGAATCTCCTTTTGTCATTTTGTCGCTGAGCAACTTCTTTCATTAAAGTCGTGTCACCTGTCCCACAGCTTTCCTCTCAACTTCAACCCCTGCCATCAAGTGGGTAATTTCAACTTCCATGTAAATGAATTTTCCAGCACAGTAGCTTCACAATTCCTTGACTTCTATACCTCTTCACACACTTCAACCTGCACCTTTCCATCACTTGGAACTGTTCTGCCCTGAAATCTGAAGCGCCTCTGATTATAACCTTCTACCACCAGGCTCTCAATCTCTTAAACTTCAGAGGAGATCCTCTTGACTGTTTTCTTCTATTCTATCCTCCTTTCCTGTACTATCACTTCTCTGCTACAATCAGCCTAGATCTCATGATCTCTCTCAGCTCAGTCAGCACTCTCAACTCCTGTCTTCCCAGTCCTCTTGCCACCCCTACTCTCTAAATCCCCTTGCATGTGTGTATGCTAAGTCGCCTCAGTTGCTAAATCCTCTTGAGAAAGAGAAAGTGAAGTCGCTCAGTCGTGTCCAACTCTTTGTGACTCCATGGACTATAGCCTACCAGGCTCCTCCGTCCATGGAATTTTCCAGGCAAGAATACTGGAGTGGGTAGCCATTTCCTTCTCCAAGGGATCTTCCCGACCCAGGGATTGAACCTGGGTCTCCCGCATTGCAGGCAGACGCTTTACCATCTGAGCCACCAGGGCAGCCCATCTTGGAAAATTCCAATTATGTGCTTTCTCTGTTCTACAGTCAAGTTACTAAGAATGGCTGGGAGAAAAAATGTCCACAACCAGACAAACCTGTGCTACTAATAAACTCAACTGGACTAGACTTTCATTACTACTTGGAAATTCTTTCTTCGTTTCACAGGGTCCCTCCCTCTCACCTTTCATTTTTCATCATCTTCCCAAAGTTCACTGTCTAGTCTATTCTCTGTCTCCCCACCTCATTTTCCTCTCTGATTATTTGCCAATAACCTTATAAACAGAGTTCACAGGGGAGGAGGTTGCTTCATTTCTTGCATAAGACCTTGAAATGTTCTCCCCAGTCTTGGCTTCCCCAAACCTTCTATTCTTTCTCTAGTATAATTATTCATTCTCAGTTTTTTTTCTTGATTTCTCTCTCTTTCTGTCTTTCTTTCCCCCTTTTTAAAATGTTGCTGTCCTCCAGGATTCCCTCCTAAACCATACCCTCTGTTCACATTCACTGGTGATTTCAGAGCCTCCTATGCCTTCAGTTACCATCTCTGGATTAGAACTCTTGGACCTGTAATTCTCACTTAGATTTATTTCCTGAGCTTCTAATTCTATCCACTTGCCTGCTGAACACCCATTTCTACCCAGCTGTGCCACATATGTAAAATTCAGTATGTCTAACATTACATTTATAAGAGTTCCCCAAACCCAACCTTTGCCTTTGTTCTTAAGCTAGAAATCTGGAGTCTCCCCCTTGATTCCTTTCTTTTCCTAATCACTTAACATTTCTCCTTTCCATCATCTTCTGTTTTCTTGACCGTGGGCTTCTTGAATCCAGCATGACATCCATCCTGGTCCCAGTAGATAGATTTGTCTTCCTAACATGTCCTGACAATGTTGCATACCTGATCACAATGCATCGTGTATACGAACTCATTAAGGATGTGGTGAGATCATTGCTATCTGCTTAGAGGAGCATGTAATCTGCTGCAGGACATCAGTTCAGTTCAGTTGCTCAGTCGTGTCCAACTCTTTGCGACCCCATGAATTGCAGCTCCCCAGGCCTCCCTGTCCATCACCAATTCCCAGAGTTCACTCAGATTCATGTCCATCGAGTCAGTTATGCCATCCAGCCATCTCATCCTGGGTCGTCCCCTTCTCCTCCTGACCCCCAATCCCTCCCAGCATCAAAGTCTTTTCCAGTGAGTCAACTCTTCGCATGAGGTGGCCAAAGTACTGGAGCTTCAGCTTTAGCATCATTCCTTCCAAAGAAATCCCAGAGTTGATCTTCAGAATGGATTGGTTGGATCTCCTTGCAGTCCAAGGGACTCTCAGGAGTCTTCTCCAACACCACAGTTCAAAAGCATCAATTCTTTGGCACTCAGCCTTCTTCACAGTCCAACTCTCACATCCATACATGACTACTGGAAAAACCATAGCCTTGACTAGAGGGACCTTAGTCGGCAAAGTAATGTCTCTGCTTTTGAATATGCTATCTAGGTTGCAAAGGGTAAAATTAGTTTTACCTGGTTGTTGGCATAGTGGGGGTGTTTGAAGAAGCCCTCAAACAGGAATTGACATTTGAATTGGGACTTGCATGATCAGTAAAAAGTTCCTCAGGCAGAGTATATGGAAAGCTCATTCCAAGAAAAGGGAACACAGGTGGCCTTTGAACAACATGGGTTTGAACTGTGCAAGTCCACTTATACCTGGATTTTTTTCTATAGAATATCATGGTACTATCCAAACTATGGTTGGTTGAACTTGCGGATGGGGAGATTTGGATAGAGAGCACCAATTCTAAAATTACATGAGGAATTTCCACTCTGCTAAGAGTGGGTGCCCCTAGTCCTGCATGGTTCAAGGGTCAACAATAACAGGAGAAAGGTGTTAGTCTCTCAGTCACATCTGACTCTTTGTGACCCATGGTCTTCGGCCCCCTAGGCACCTCTATTCATGGGATTCTCCAGGCAAGAATACTGGAGTGGGTAGCCATTTCCTTCTCCAGGAGATCTTCCTGACCCAGGGATTGAAGCTGGGTCTCCTGCATTGCAGGCAGATTCTTTACTGTCTGAGCCACCAAGGAAGTCAACAGGAGAAGAGCAAGGAGCTAAATTCAAATCAGTTTCACGAGCATTCAGTGGGGGCTGCTGTGTCCCACACTGGGGATATACAGGTGAATAAGTCACTGACTTCAAGGAGATTATAGTCTTGAGAAGCTACTTTTTCCTTGACATTTACTAGGAAAGGCAGCTCAGGAGATTTAGCCCCTTAATCTCTATTAACTCCTCTAAATCCATCCAAATAAATGCAAAATAAAGATAAGTGAAAACTGTTTCCAGCAAACCAGCTCCCTTTGCCTCCCCTCACCTTTTATCCAGATTGCCTGGTGCTGCTGCTAAGTTGCTTCCACTGTTTCCTTATTGTCTGTATCAGGCACTGAGCTAAGGTGAGGTTGTATATATTACCAAGTCCTTAAAGAACCCACTGTCAAGGGGGGGCTTTCAGCCTCTGTGAACCGCATGATAATTAAGGCAATTTAGGTGTCTCAGACTCTCTGTTAGAAATTTGCTCAGAGAATAGGTGGGGCACAAGAGAATGAGGTGTCAGTTCCATCTGAGGGTTGGGTGTGGGGGATGTTTGTGAAATGTTTAAAGCCCAGGGTAGCTGGAATGTGCAGATATCTCCAAGGGGATTTTAGAAGGGGAGGTCAAAAGATAAGTGCATTCCTTTTTTTCTCTCCTTAAAGCAGGGAGTCTAGACTTCCTAAAGTGTTTTCTCTCCCTTCCCCTACTCCCATCTGCCTCAAAATTTAAGTTTTCCTAAACTTGACATTTCACTTTCTTGCTCTCTAGCTGGAGGAAAGGGTGGGAAAGAATGAGGATTTGTTTGTGGGCAAAAGAGACTGTGTCTTATTTTGCTTTTCCTATATTTAAACTCGATCTTTTGTTTCCTCCACACTCAGCAAAGGATAGTCAAGTTTTTGTAGATGTCTATGTTTTCCCTTAAAGAGGCAGCATTTTGTAAATGTTATTTTATTTGCTGCCCAACAACGGCCAATTAAGAAACATGACAACAGCAATAACAGAAAGCAGTTGGTGGGAAGTTTAGGAAGAGAAAGCAACAAACCAGCAAAAACAGAATGCATTTTGAAGCAATTTGCACCTACAAATCTTGGCTGTGGAAAGTTGGAAGTACTTTTTCCTGGAAACTTAAAAAAAAAAATCACATTTCTAAACAGCTGTGTGAAGGAAGGAAACTTCGTATTGAGAAATACAAGCTGTTTTTGTTCTTCCTTTAAAAAAAAAAAAAAAGAAACTTGACTACTTAAATAATTACTCAGTAGCGCAAGTTTGAAACCTTGGTCTTACCTCTCCCTCCCTTTATTCCCTCTTCTCTAATTCCATCCTTTAGTGAGTTTTAAAATCTTATTTCCAAAACATTTTTCAATAACTATGCAGTACAGTATCTTTCCCATTTTCTATCCCTGCTGTCATTATTCTCATTGTTCACGTTTAGACTATTGCTGCTATTGGCTTGGCTTTTTAAAAGTCTCTTAGTCTCCTTGCTACCAGTCTTGCCCATCTCAGATTTGTTCTCAGTTTTACAACCAAAATGATCTTTTAAAAAATCACATCTTTAACATTTATTCTAAGTGGCAGGATGAATTAGTCCCAGTTCCTGTCCTTGGTGAGCTTACAATGTTTAGAGGTAAACTCGTCTCTGCCTTCTGATTCTGAGCCTGATCCTCATTTTCTGCTCTGTTTCAGCTGCCATCTCATTCAACAAGAGGCCAGTCACTGAGGAATGTGGGAATGAGAGCTGATGTGTTTCTATCATGTTTAATTTTAGCTGATGATCTAAAGCATGTAGCTTGATACTTGGTGCAGAATGTAGAAAAAGTGCTGTGCAATTGGACATGGTCTTAGGAGTCAAGACCTGCCCTCACTCCTGGCTCATCCTGATGACTTATGTTTTGACATTTGAAGTTAAGCAGAGCCTGCTGAGGGCTTCCCAGGTGGTTCAGTGGGTAAACAAACTGTCTGCAATGCAGGAGACCCAGGAGATATGGGTTTGATTCCTGTGTTGGGAAGATCCCCTGGAGGAGGGCAGGACAAACCACTCCAGTATTCTTGCCTGGAGAATCCCATGGAGAGAGGAGCCTGGTGGGCTACAGTCCATAGGTCGCGAAGACCCGGATGAACCATTGAGCGTGCACGCATGGATTATGCTGATACCTCCGTGAGCCTGAGAAAAGTTAAAACTGATTAAGAAGTTGCTGATGCTGCCTGTGTCAGGTCCAAGACCTTTATTTACACATAGACAATGCAAATTTAGCTTGCAGCTGAGGTGAAATGACTGTGGGGTGAAAAAAACCTAGATTCTAATTCTGGTTCTGCTGTTTGCTAGCTGTATAATCTTGGGCAAGCCATTCAATAACTACATGTCCCAATGTCCTCATCTGTAAAATGCGTGTGATAATACAAATCTTAAAGGATTGATGTAGGAATTAAAGGAGAAAATGTAGGTGATGTTTCTTAGCACAGAACTTGGAACTTCGTTTTTGGTGTTTGCTTTGTTGTTGTCTTTGTTTGTTTGGCCATTGGGCCAGTGCAGCACTGGAAGCATGGAATCCTAACTGTAGTGTAAGGGAGTCAGCGAAGGCGAGGTTCAGAAAAAGAACGAGAGCAGCATTTTCAGGAACAGATCACCTTTAATGAGGCAAGAAGGGGCAGCAGTCAGATTAGTGAGCTGCTGCACTAACTCAAGAAAAGAGTAAGTATATATAGGCATATATGTGGAAATCTACTGTCTTAAGGGGGCCTGTTCTTCTCCAAGGTTGGTCGGAGTAGTTATCTCTTAAACTGCTGGGGCACGGGATTCTGGAGATTGGCCAGGGGCTAGGACTGGCTGGGAGCTGGGCGTAATCAACCTTAATGTCCATTTTTTCCCCTCCTTGGGTGAGAGAGTTCTTTGTTTTTCATAGATTGGTGGGGAGGACCAGGAAAGGAGTTTCAACTCCAGGCTATTTTGAGCCGTGTAACCTTCCTTCACTAACCACTGGACTCCCAGGGAAGTCCCAGTGAGTCAGTTTTAATAGAGCACATGAAAGTAAAAGTGAAGTCCCTCAGGCATGTCCAGCTGTTTGCGAGACCATGGACTGTAGCCCACCAGGCTCCTCTATCCATTGGATTCTCCAGGCAAGAATACTGGAGTGGGTTGCCATTTCCTTCTCCAGGGGATCGTCCTGACCCAGGGATCGAACCTGGGTCTCCCGGATTGGAGACAGACACTTTAACCTCTGAGCCACCAGGGAAGCCACATAAATTGAGTCAAATAACAATTTTTAAGTATCTCTGTGTGCCAGGCGTTGGGCTAGTTGAGCCACAGAGATGAATATGATCTGATTGGTGCTCTTAAGAAGCCAATGGAAAAGTAGTAATTGACACAATGTAAAGCTTTTAACAGTCTGAAACATATTTCAAGATCCCAACACTTTGTTCATGTCAAAAGACATCAGCAACATGAGGTTTTCTGCTGAATAATGTTCTTAGAATTTTAAGGTTTTTTTTTTTGAAGTGTGTAGTGTCTTTTGGTGAGGCTATGTAGCATAATGAAAAGACAGACGTGTTTACATTGGACTTAGAGGCGTGTGTGCTAAGTTGCTTCAGTCATTTCCGATTCTGAGACCCAAAGGACTGTAGCCCACCAGACTCCTCTGTCCATGGGGTTCTCCAGGCAACAACATTGGAGTGAGTTATCACGCCCTACTCCAGGGGATCTTCCTCACCCAGGGATCAAACCCACATCTCTTATGCCTCCTACATTGGCAGGCAGGTTCTTTACCTCTCGTGCCACGTGGGAAGCCCTGGACTTAAATACTCACCAATTAATACTTATAGGTACCTGGGTAAGTTGGTTAATTTCTTTGAGCCTCATTTTCCTTATTTGTAAAATATGGAGATGAACACATTCATAGGGTTATTGTGATAGGGTTAAATGTGATAAAGTACATACTTCTGGTTTAGTTCATGGCACAGTCCCTGGCACAAGGTAGAAAATAAATAGAATTAGTGAGAAAAACATATGTATATCCAGAGTAGCTTTCTATTACTTTGGTTGCACAGATGTTTCATGCCCCTGACTAGCTACTGGATAGGAACTAGCTCTTCATCTTTATCTTTGTTGAAGGTGCTAAACATGTGTCTTGTTCTTAACAAACTGTTGAATTGTTTTTAAGAAAGAGGATACCCCAAAGAAAGGAAGGAAGGGGGAAACTGCAAAGTGATTTTACTGGCTGCTATCTCTTTTAGATATGTTCTTTCTAAATGCTTAAATTAGATATTACCTTCATTACCTTCATGTTTACAGAAGAGAAATTTCAGTCCTACAAAGGCTTACCCAATGTCCCACAGCCAAAACAGCAGATCCAGGATACCTCATGCTCATCTCTAATTCTAGGGTCAAGTTCTTTTTATTCCATTTTGCTGCTATTTACAGAAAAGTATACAAAAGTCAGTAAATAGGGACATAGAAAATATTCCTCGTGTATATTGTTATCTGTGGCATTCCTTAAAGAAGACGAATTATAGTTTGTAACGAATAGTATGAAGAACTCGAATTGCAATAGAACAAAGTGACTTGTGTGTAGGAAACATCTTATGTAATATGGTTTCAATAACTACGAGAATGGCTTTTCCTAACAAGCACTTCTGCTGTTTGAACATCCATTTCCATTCCTTAACCAGGTTTCTTCTTTCTATGATTTCCAGTTGCATTTTCTTTGCACCTCTTTCATTTTACTCTGACTTTCATGTGTGTGGCCCATCCTTCCCACTAGCTTAGAAGCTCCCTGAGGGCAGGCACTATATCCATATATCATTGAACCAATGTCTTTCATGCCATATGATTTTAATACATTGAACTGCTGAATCAAACTAGATCAGAAGCTCTTTGCAAGAGAACAAAGAGGGAGAACCCCCAACCATGTTTCAGGTTCTGCTTTGGTTGCTGCAGATACAGTTGTGAGACAAAATCTCTACTCTCATGGAGACTACATTTAAAACGGAAGAGAAACAATACATAGTTATATACCTTCTAGCTTCTTCCATAATATCTTTTGTTTGGTGTGTACGGGGGGCTGCTAAACTAAATGTTTATGTATCTAGGAATTGTGAAAGTGAATTAGGAAGAAGTGTAAAGTACTCATCACTCTGTCTTGTTATTGTCTGTTTATATATTGTTTTTCTGTTTCAGACCCCTCATGTTTAGGGGAAGGATCTTACTCTTTTTAGTAATAGCAATGTCTAGCCTAGTGCCTGATACATAGGAAACACTCAATAATTCTGTGGTGAATTACAGCATTGCTATTTAAACTTGTAGTCTCTTGGGTTTGTTTTTTATCAACTAAAAGGGGTGTTAAGACTAAATGTTCCCTTTGCTGCCTCTAAACCATTTCCCCTCCTTCATAAACCTTAGCTTCTTTAAGACCTTGCCATTGTACTTCATCCCCTGCTATTCTGCTTTGTTGCTATCATCTACCCATCCTCTGGGCATTAGTCCTCATTCAATGGTGATTTTAGCCCTGAGCTCTCACTTTTTTTACACTACTGTTCTTGTCTTTATTCTCAACATGTCCTAGGACAATGCTTTAAACTCTTTCACTTCTAGTTCCTGGACCTCCTCATCCTCAAATCTGTTCTTCTACTTGACCTCAATAATCCATGGCTGTGGTCGTATCTCATCGTGATGTGGTCTTTGCCCTCATCAGTAACTGTTTCACTTCCAAAATCTTGACTTCAGGTGTCCCGTCATCTTTCAGTCACCACTTCTTACCCTTCCAGGTTACCTACTCCCACTCCAGGGCTTCCTTGACCTTAGTAAGATTTGTAGTTTTATCCTTCTTTCATCTCTTGTTCTCACTTCCTTCCTTCCTTAAACTAGGTTTTATAATCATAATCACAGCCCTGGATATCACTGTAAACTCAATTGTCCTCTCCTGTGACTTGACTCACTTGGATAAATTCATCTCTCTACACACTCTGAGCTTACCCCATCGCTCTTTATTCTTCAACATGACATTGCTGAAAAAAGGCTGATATCCCTGTTGACTGGTCTCACTTTAAATTCATGACCATAAATCTTAAATGGGCATGCAACACTGCCCAGCAATCCTACTCTACTTCTATTGCTTTCTCATTCTCTGAAATGACCTTTTCAAACCTTCCCCTCTTTTCTTTCTTTATTTATTGAAGGATAATTGCTTTACAGAATTTTGTTATTTTCTGTCAAACCTCAACATGAATCAGCCATATGTATACATATATCCCCTCCCATTTGAACCTCCCTCCCATCTCCTGCCCCACCCCTCTTGATTGACACAGAGCCCCTGTTTGAGTTTCCTGAGCCTTACAGCAAATTCCTGTTGGATATCTATTTTACACATGGTAATGTAAGTTTCCATGTTACTCTTTCCATACATTTCACCCTCTCCTCCCCTCTCCCCATGTCCATAATCTATTCTCTATTTCTGTTTCTCCACTGCTGCCCTGTAAATAAATTCTTCAGTACCATTTTTCTAGATTCCATATATAGGTGTTGATGCTGCTGCTTAGTCGCTTCGGTTGTGTCCGACTCTGTGCGACCCTATGGACTGCAGCCTGCCAGGCTTCTCTGTCCACGGGATTCTCTAGGCAAGAGTACTAGAGCGGGTTGCTATGCCCTTTTCCAAGGGATCTTCCTGACCCAGGGATTGAACCCGAGTCTTCTGCATTGCAGGCATATTTTTTTTACCACCAAGCCATCAGGGAAGTCCTTGTATATATGTATCTACAGTAAAACCTGATGCATGTTAGTTTTCATTTTGTTTTTGATGTTGGCCATTTTTAAAGTCTTTATTGAATCTGTTACAGTATTGTTTCTGGTTCATATTTCAGTTTTTTGGCTTCAAAGCATGTGGACTCTTGCTTCCGCCACCAGGGATGGAACCCACACTTCCTACATTGGAAGGGGAAGTCTTAACCACTGGACCACCAGGGAAATCCCAGTTTACATTTTTTAAACCGAGTTGGCTGTGCTGTCGCTTCCTAGAGGCACACATGAGCCGGAAGAAGTGTCCTCCCAGGCTGTCCCATGTGATGCGCCCCCAGGGGTGGCCATTCAGGCACCTGGGATATCATAATACAAGTGACACAGACTCAAATTCTCTCTGTGGATGTGTTTGCAACCTTGTTTCAATGACAAATCACAAAGCAGCTTTTCCTACCAAATGGCAGAAGCATGGATGTAAGTCACATTCTCCTGGGAAGTGCTTTGTACTCACAGACGTGGCGCATTGTCAAGGTTTAAAACCCTGACTTTATTATTGAATAAATATGGGAAGATAACAGACTTCCTTCCCAAGTAGCCCATCTTGATGATGAAAATGTTTTCTTCTCCGATTGACCAGGTTCTTTTAGAGAGGAATTCAGAGAGAGACTTGTCCCTGCATCCGTTGTTCGCATTCCAACAGTGATGTCTGCCTCACCCCCTGCTCTGCCCCCAAGGTGTGAGCATGTACCCTCCCCTCCAGCTGCACTGGGTCCTACACCTGGAGGTGGGGAGTGCAGACTCCTCCGTGGCACGTGCTCTGATGAAGATGCACCCCAGCACCCACCCACCCAGGACCCCCTGGCACTTCCTGCTAACAGACAGTGCTTGGCCCTTCCACTGTCAACACAGTCTCTCCACACTCTAGTCAGAGGGCAACCAACTTCCTCTGCAAGGGCCTCATATTCAATAGCAAGTTAGGCTTCCAGGGACACAGACAGTCTCTCATCCTCAACGTTCTCCTTGCCCTATTTATCTTTCTCTTTCTGACTCACTTCACTCTGTATAATAGGTTCTAGGTTCATTCATCCACCTCATCAGAACTGACTCAAAGGCGTTCCTTTTTATGGCTGATTAACATTCCATTGTGTTTATGTACCACAACTTCTTTATCCATTCATCTGTCGATGGACATCTAGGTTGCTTCCATGTTCTAGCCATTGTAAATAGTGCTGCAATGAACAATGGGATATATGTGTCTTTTTCAATTTTGGTTTCCTTGGGGTATATGCCTAGGAGTGGGATTGCTGGGTCATATGGTGGTTTTATTCCTAGTTTTTTAAGGAATCTCCATATGGTCTTCCACAGTGGCTGTATCAATTTACATTCCCACTAACAGTGCAAGAGCGTTTCTCTTTTCTCTACACCCTCTCCAGCATTTATTGTTTGTAGACTTTTTGATGATGGCCATTCTGACTAGTGTGATAGTTTTGATTTGCATTTCTCTAATAATGAGTGATGTTGAGCATCTTTTCACATGTTTATTAGCCATCTGTATGTCATCTTTGGAGAAATGTCTATTTAGGTCTTTTTCCTGCTTTTTGATTGGGTTGTTGGTTTTTCTGGCATTGAGTTGTATGAGCTGCTTGTATATTTTGGAAATTAATCCTTTGTCAATTGTTTCATTTGCTATTATTTTTTCCCATTCTGAGGGTTGTCTTTCAAACCTTCCCCTCTTTTATTTTATGCCATATTTCTTTCAGAAAAATTTAAGAACTAGAATGTATAAATAGCTTAGTATTATTGTTCTAAGGTCCTCACATATATGAGCTCATTTAATCCTGAAGGCAACCTTTTATAATCCACATTTTAAAGATGGAGAAACAGAGGCACAGAGAAGTGAGGAAACTTGCCTAATGTCATGTAGTTATTAACTGATGGGTCTGAGGATTCAAACCTAGGTTGTGTGGCATCAGAGTCCACATTCTTAACCACTAAGCTTTGAGCTCAACTAAAAGCAGATAAATGCCTATTCATCTCTCTACCACCAAACTACAAATCCATGGCATTTGAACCCATACTCTCTGCTCTCCCTTTTGTTGCTATGGATGAAGTATCCCTGTTTCTGATTTTACTGGTGAATTTCACCAAACATTCAAAGAAAAATTAATGCCAATCTTTCTCAACCCTTCAAAAAGAACTGAACAGAAGGGTATACACCAAGACTCATTTTACAAAACCAGCATTATATTATTAAAACCAAAGCCAGAACCACAACAAGAAAGCCAAAAAACTACAGGCCAAGATCCCCCTGAATATAGATGTAAAAATTCTCAACAAAATACTAGCAGATCAAATTCAACTGTATGATTCAAACAATCATACACAGTAATCTGGTGAGATGCATCTCTGGGATGCAAGGGTGGTTCAACATGCAAATTAATAAGCATGACATATTACATTAATACAATGAAAAATAAAAACTATAAGATCATCACAATAAATGCTTTTTTCCTAAAGCATTTGACAAGGCTCAATATCCATTCATGATAAGAACTCTCAACAAATTTGGTATAGAAGGAATATACTGCACCATAGTAGAGGCCATGTATGACAAACCCACGGCTAACATCATACCACATGGTGAAAACTTGAAAAGTTTTACTCAAAGGTTAGGAACAAAACAAGGGCACGCAATCTCATCACTCCTATGCAACATAGTACTGGAAATCTTAGTCAGAGAAATCAGGCAGGTAAAAGGCACCCAAATCAGAGAGGAAGAAGTAAAAATTTCTGTTTGCAGATGATATGATTTTATATACAGAAAATCCTAAGTTCAGTTCAGTCGCTCAGTCGTGTCCAACTCTTTGTGACCCCATGAATCGCAGCACACCAGGCCTCCCTGTCCATCACCAACTCCTGGAGTTCACTCAGACTCACGTCCATCGAGTCCATGATGCCATCCAGCCATCTCATCCTGGGTCGTCCCCTTCTCCTCCTGACCCCAATCTCTCCCAGCATCAGAGTCTTTTCCAATGAGTCAACTCTTTGCGTGAGGTGTCCAAAGTACTGGAGCTCCAGCTTTAGCATCATTCCTTCCAAAGAAATCCCAGGGTTGATCTCCTTCAGAATGGACTGGTTGGATCTCCTTGCAGTCCAAGGGACTCTCAAGAGTCTTCTCCAATACCACAGTTCAAACGCATCAATTCTTCGGCGCTTAGCCTTCTTCACAGTCCAACTCTCACATCCATACATGACTACTGGAAAACCATAGCCTTGACTAGATGGACCTTAGTCGGCAAAGTAATGTCTCTGCTTTTGAATATACTATCTAGGTTGGTCATAACTTTTCTTCCAAGGAGTAAGCGTCTTTTAATTTCATGGCTGCAGTCACCATAAAGACTCCACAAAAAAAGTTAGACCTTATCACCAAATTCAGTAAAGTTACAGGATACAAATAAATATACAAAAATCAGAATGTTTCTATTTGTTGTTGCTTTTAGGCGCTAAGTCATGTCTGACTCTTTGCAACCCCATGGACTGTAGCCCACCAGGCACCTCTGTCCATGGGATTTTCCAAGCAAGAAAACTGGAATGGGTTGCCATTTCCTTCTCTAGGGGATCTTCCCAACCCAGGGATAGTACCTACATCTCCTGCACTTAAGCAGATTCTTTACTTCTGAGCCACTGGGGAAGCCCCAATGTTTCTCTACACTAACAATAAATCATATGCAAAAAAGACAATCCCATTTACAATAGTGTTACCAAATGAGGTTTGTTTGCCTGACTGAAAGCTAAAGTAAAAAACAAAGCTTTGCAGTAAAGAAAGAGTTTTTTCACAAGGCAGCCAAGCAAGGAGACAGGAGAACAAATTTCAGATCTGTCTCCCTGAAGGGGACAGGTCTGTGACGTTTATGGGATAAAGAAGCAGGGTGATTTTAGGTGTGAGGAAATGTGATTGGAGGTAAGGAAAAGGTGAGGTAATCAGTGTTTTGAGCAGGCCCAGTTTTAGGGTCGGTGGTCTCCACTAGTCTTAGCCAGTTGGAACTAGGTAAAAACCAACTCCAAATTTCTGGAAAACAACTTAATCTCCTGTTACCATAGTGATCCATATGTCAGAAGCGTTATCTATAGGAGTGTTAAGAAGTGTGTGGTGGGACTTCCCTGGCGGTCCAGTGGTAAAGAATCCACCTGCCACTGCAGGAGACATGGTTCAATCCCTGATCTGGGAAGAGTCCACCTGCCTCTGGGCAACGAAGCTTGGGCACCACAACTACTGAGCCCATGAGCTGCAACTACTGGTCTGTACACTGAAGCCTGCACACTCTGGAGCCCATGATCTGCAACAAGAGAAGCCACCGCAATGAGAAGCCCACACACCACAAATAGAGAAAGCCCATAGGTAGCAAAAAAGACCCAGCACAGCCATAAATAAACAAAAATGTTTTAAAAAGAGAAGTAGTATGGTGACATATTACCTAGGCTATGTTAAGCTTGGAGGGTATGAAGTTAGAGAAAGGGAAAAATAAATCAAACAAACTGGAAGCAGACCTGATCAGCGACGGCAGGTTATAAACTGCTGTTCTGTAAGACACACTCAAGGTCTTCTGTTTAGGCTCCAGCTTCTGTTAACCCTATGGGACATCATTTTATAGCAACAAAAACAATAAAATACTTAAAAATAAATCTAACCAAGGAGGTAAAAGATCTGTATACTACAAATTATAAAACATTAATGAAAGAAACTGGAAGAGGAATGTATAAATAAAAAGATGTTTTGTGTTCATGAATCAGAAGAATTAATACTGTTAAAATGTTCATATATCCAAAGCCTCTTATAGATTCAGTGAAATTCCTCTCAAGATTCCAGTGGCATTTTTTACAAAGATAGAAAAAAAAATCCTAAAATTCATTTGGAACCACAAAAGAGTCTGAAAAGCCAAAGCAATCCTGAGAAAGAATAACATGGCTGGAGGCATCTTACACCCTGGTTTCAAACTATATTACGAAGCTATAGTAATCAAAACAGTATGACACTGCCATAAAAACAGATGCATAGGCCAATGGAACAGAATCAAGAATACAGAAATAAACCCATGTATATACAATCAACCAATCTTTGACATGAGAGCCAGGAATGCTCATTCATTAGGGAAAAAGTAGTCTTTGCAACGAATGGTGCCAATTCATATGAAGAAGATTAAAACTAGATCCTTATTTCAAACCATTCACAACAATTAACTCAAGATCAGTTAGAGACTTAATTGTAAGACCTGAAACCATAAAACTCCTAGAAGAAAACATACAGGAAAGCTTCTTGAAATCAGCCTGGGAAATGATTTTTTTGGATATGACACCTAAAGCACAAAGCAACAAAAGCAAAAATAAGCAAGGGGACTACATGAAACTAAAAGTTGGTCAAAAAGCAAAAAGTTCTAGTTATGAGATAAGTAAGTTGTAGGAATGTAGTGTGAAGCATGGTTACTATAGTTATAATACTGTATTATATATTTGAGAGTTGCTAAGAGAGTAAAAATTCTTATCACAAGAAAAAAATTTTTGAGGTGAGGTGATGAGTTAACTAAATGTAATGTGGTAATCATTTCACAATATACACATGCATATCTTTGGTTTTTTTTTTTTTTTTTTTTGCCACACTACATGGCACATGGGATCTTAGCTCCCCTTCCAGGGATCCTTGAACTCACGTCAACTGCATTGGGAGCATGGCATTAACCACTGTTCCACCAGGGAAATTCCCAAATCATGCACATCTTAAATTCATACAATGTTGTATGTCAATTATATCTCAATGAAACAGAAAAGGGATATCAGCATAAATAATTTGATCTTTAGATCTTTACCCAACTTGATTAGCTAGTAAATAGGTTCTCTTTATCTACCTCCTTCAGTGATATTCTTTTTTCCTAGAGTTTCTGTTATCAGCAAATAGAGATTCACAGCACAAACCTCTCTGTTGATGTCACAGCCACTTCTAGCCAGTGCCCTGCTTCTTAGTTCCCTTATCCTTCACATCTCAATGCCCTTTCCTGGGATGCCTTACACAACCACTCAATTATACACTTTAAAAGTAGCTACCCATTGGCTTCCTATTACATCCACTTACTTAAATTCTCCACGAGACATTCATCACTATTAGATATTTTTCATGTTTACTTGTTTTGTGTTTGCTTTCCATCACAGAATTTAAACTCTTAACTCTTAAATAGGAATCTGTTTGTCTCCTTCAGTGTTGCATTACCAGGACCTCAAAGATTGTCTCAATATACTCGGACAATACTTCCATTGTCTTTATAGGCTCTAAGAAATCTGCTCTTACTTCTCTGACCTTGTCTCCAACTACCTTCTCCCTGGCTCACTACTCTGCTTACAAAGAACAATTTGCTGTTCCTTTGCCAGCCTCCCTCCTCTTTCTTCAGGTCTTTGCTCAAAAGTTACCTTCTCACTCAGGCCTTCACAATTTGGGAACTTAAAACTGCAGCCCCTTACCCTTTGCCTCTTTACTTGCTTAATTTGTCTCCAAATTACCAAATTGTCATATACTATATAATTTACTATTTTTTTATTGCCTTTTCCCCTCGTGAAGTCTTTGCTGAACCCCCAAGCCTAAGAGTATCTAGCACAAAACAAAAAATATTTATTAAATGAATGGGTTTGTGAAATAATTGCTTAAATGAATATCAGATGTGAAATTATTTGCATGTGTAAGATATCATTCAGTTCAGATCAGTTGCTCAGTCGTGTCCGACTCACACGCTAGGCCTCCCTGTCCATCACCAACTCCCGGAGTTCACTCAGACTCATGTCCATCGAGTCCGTGATGCCATCCAGCCATCTCATCCTGGGTCGTCCCCCTCTCCTCCTGCCCCCAATCCCTCCTAGCATCAGGGTCTTTTCCAATGAGTCAACTCTTCTCATGAGGTGGCCAGAGTACTGGAGTTTCAGCTTTAGCATCATTCCTTCCAAAGAAATCCCAGGGTTGATCTCCTTCAGAATGGACTGGCTGGATCTCCTTGCAGTCCAAGGGACTCTCAAGAGTCTTCTCCAACACAACAGTTCAAAAGCATCAATTCTTCGGCGCTCAGCCTTCTTCACAGTCCAATTCTCACATCCATACATGACCACAGGAAAAACCATAGCCTTGACTTAGACGGACCTTAGTCGGACCTTAGTCGGCAAAGTAATGGGCAGTAAAATTATCTATGTTAATAAGTAATCTTAACTTCAGTATTCATGCTTGAATTCTTCACATTTGGGGCACGGAGTCCTACACACAACAGACTCCCAAAGAAAATCGTTTTTTTTGAGTTTTATAGCTGGAGGCGTGGGTCCCCGAGTCCACCAAGGCGGGAAGCAGTTGCTGGCCCCGCCCTAGGCCCGCCTCTGTCGGCGATGACCACGCCCACCGAATGTTGAAAGCCTTATAGGCGAGTGACGTCAGGCCGTTTGTTGTCATTGGCGGCTCCCAAGATGGCGTCCATCATGGAAGGGCCGCTGAGTAAATGGACTAACGTAATGAAGGGCTGGCAGTACCGTTGGTTCGTGCTGGACTACAATGCAGGGCTGCTCTCCTACTACACAGTAAGTCCTTGGAGGCAAAGCCTCGGCTGCCTTGGGAGTCGCGATTCCTGGGTGGAGGTGGGGACCAGGCTTTTTGGTAGCCCGGTAGAGGTGGTTAGGATGGGGGTGCCGCCGTACGGGAGGGTTCCCTCGTAGGGGAGGGTTTTGCGCCCCGGATAGCCAATGAGGGTGAAAGAGATGCTCGCGCAGCCAATAAGTAGGCACCGGTTGTGTGATTTATGGGGTGGGGGCGAGCCTTGTTCCTTTCTTAGGGTCCGGTATTTGTTGGGGGGTAAACGGAGGCGCGTTGTAGGTAGGTAGATGGTTGTAGTCGTGGCTTGATGGGTTCGGTCTCGGGGTCTGTGCAGTTTCCACATGTTATCATGGACTTGACGGTGTCCCCCACCAGGCTCTGTAGACGGCCGCGCCCCTTAGCTTCCCTCCAGGGATTGAGGAGCGCTGGTTTCTTAGAGCAGTGGTCTGACGAGCTTGGCCAGGTCCTGAAGTGACTGGCCGTTGCTCAACCTGAAGGATTCTGAAATCCCTCCAGTCTGCCCAAGTTGAGTGTCTCTTTCACAGGATTCTCTTCCATTCAGCGAGGGGCGAGCGTAACCGACGCCTTAACTTTTGAGAGTGGAGGATTTCTTACACAGGAGTCTCTTGTTAGCGAAGAGAGACTGCGATGTCTCCTGAAAGTTATATTCTGGGAAGGGCTGAGTTAAGGGCTCCAGTGTCGTTAAACACAAATCAGTGACTGTGGGAAAGGTCCATGAATTGGTGAGAATCTTATGTTCTGACTCTGGCTCCACCCCCGACGCGTTAGAAATGAAAGGTGGGTGGAATTAGAGAAATTACTTCCAAAGGTAGTGTCTCTGAATGGTGTCTAGTTAATAATAGCCAATGAGAGGGAGGAAGCCTCTTCAAACGACAAAACAGAATGTCCTGAAGGCTTTAGAAAATAATAGAAGACAGAAGAGAAAAAATTATGATTATGGGAGAAAGATTAATGTCAACGAGAGGAATGAGGACTAGTATTGATATTTTTTCGTTAATTTAAATATTTATTGAGCACCCACTACGTGTTAATCATTATTGCTTTAGGCTGGGTGTGTGTGGGTGTGTGTGCTCATGCGTGTGCATGTGAGCGAGAATCAGCAAAGTTCAAGATATTCACTATTCCTTTTCTCTGGAGCTTATATTCTAATAAGGTGGTTCCCTTGATTCTTTTTACTCACAATAACTGCAGAATAAAGTATTCATTATCCCCATTTTACAGTTTTGGAATCTGAGGCTCCCGGCTTTTCAGCGATTTGCTCAAGGTCACAGAGCTAGCAGTAAGCAGTGTTATCAGGAGTCTAAATAACCTGGCTTTCTTTTTCCTTTACACTTCACTTTCACTACAGGAATGAGAAAAATGCAATCTTTGAGTTACTAAAGACAAACCTACAGGAGTAAAAAGTAAAAGCTTGCACACCAACTTCCTTTCTTTACATAATTTAGAAGGGGGAAAAGACTAAACAAACCTGAATGAAATTTAAATACATTGTTCAAGATTAGTTAGCTATGAAAGAGAGACAAATGCACATTATATCCTGAAAACTCTGGAATTATGAAATCTCATAGTTCAGATAGATGAAGAGTAATAATAAGTTTCAGTAGAAGTGATAATCAGAAAATCCCATGGACCCTTTCCAGCCCATTCAAAGTAATTTCAGTGGCACTATGGAATGAAGTTACTCTACAGATCCCAAATTTGTGTGGGTCTGAATTTAGGGCCACACTGGAGGGGCCCCAAGCTGGGGTTCTTGGGAACTCCTCTCCCTGACAGAATCTTCTTTTTTTCCTGTTTTTCTCACTTTGGCATATCTTTTTTCTGCCTCCTTGCCCTTTTAGTTTCTGAGTATCTTGACAAATTTCTCCTTGTCTTTGGCTAAATATGGCTTTTAAAATTATGTTTCTTTCTTCTCCCTCCCATTACTTATCCTCCCTTCTGAGATTAAACTATGAAACATCCTTGCCAGTAGAAGGAGGTATCATATTTCTCACTAATGGATATTTAGAAATTTCTTTTTTTCCCGTGTTTTTTGGTGTCAAAGTATTTGTTTGCAGAGAAACAACAGAGAAATATTGTAAAATAAAATGATCTTGTGAAAATAAGATGATACTCAATGCCAAATTAAAGAAGGTCCAGTAAAGATGAGAAAAGGATAGGTATTCACTTAAAGAGAAAGTAGGAGACATGTTGAATATTGGCAGTGAATTCTGTACACTTCGACATTGTTTCATTACATTAGGATTTGGAAGGATGAAGGTACATCTTAATGATCTGCATGCGGCTGATAACTTGGAGCTGCATCTTCCAGGAAGATTATCTGAATAGTTGCACAGCATTTTAAGCAGAGCAGTAAATAGCAAGTCACTCTATTCCTTGTTTCCAAAATCACTTGCGCTCTGGTCTGGCTCTGTAGTTGGAGGTCTGTCTATTCTAGGGTGGCCATGAAAACCCTGAACGAAACTAGATTGACTTTGCTTTAGAGTTGGCCTATACCAAAAATTGATATTGAGATAATCTCAAGGTTTTGGAAAAGATCACGGGAATTGCTGTGAACTAAATAGTTTCACCCAAACCTCACCTTCACCTGGATCTTTTGGTTCTGGGCCCAGACCCTAATCTGTCCTCTGGGAATGAATAGTTTTTTTTATTTTACATTTCTTTTATTTTCATAGTATGTAAATTTTCAGTTCTTGAAAAACCATTTAGTAGATATTCTGTTTAATACAGGAACAGAGAAATTGATTACCTTCTTTAGAAAATAGATTTAGGCAACCTTTTCGGGTCACACTCCTGTCTTTTAATTATTAGAAACAGTGGTTTATTCAGGAAGCATTTATTTGGGACTTTTTAATAGGCACTTTATATATGGACTTCCCTCATAGCTCAGTTGGTAAAGAATCTGCCTGGAATGTAGGAGACCCCCGTTTGATTCCTGGGTCAGGAAGATCTGCTGGAGAAGGGAAAGGTTACCCACTCCAGTATTCTGGCCTGAAGAATTCCATGGAGTGTATAGTCCATGAGGTTTCAAGTAGTCAGACACAACTGGGCGACTTTCATTTTCACTTTACTATATATATATATGCTGGAGATAAAAGCATGAAGGAGAGAGTCCCTTCTATCTAAGATCTCAAAATCTTGCAGAGTAGACACCTAAACATAATTTCAAAAAAGTATGATAAATTCTACAGTAGAAGTAAGAATAGACTGCTGTGGGAGCATTGCCTAAAAAAGGCTAGAGAGACATTTGAGCCGAGACTTAAAGGTAGAAGAGAAGAAGGGCATTTCAGGCAGTGGGAAATATACACAAATTGGGAAACTTGAGAACATAAAGTCCATTAAGAAGATATTGAGAATTTCTGAGCTTCTTTTTTTTTTTTTTCTTGTTTTCTTTTTTTCTCTCTCTCTCTCTCTTTTTTTTTTTTCTGTATTGGTTTTGCCATACATTGACATGAATCCACCACGGGTGTACATGCGTTCCCAAACATGAACCCCCCACCCACTTCCCTCCCCATAACATCTCTCTGGGTCATCACCGTGCACCAGCCCCAAGCATGCTGTATCCTGCGTCAGACATAGACTGGCGATTCGATTCTTACATGATAGTATACATGTTTCAATGCCATTCTCCCAAATCATCCCACCCTCTCCCTCTCCCTCTGAGTCCAAAAGTCCGTTATACACATCTGTGTCTTTTTTGCTGTCTTGCATATAGGGTCGTCATTGCCATCTTCCTAAATTCCATATATATGTGTTAGTATACTGTATTGGTGTTTTTCTTTCTGGGTTACTTCACTCTGTATAATCGGCTCCAGTTTCATCCATCTCATCGGAACTGATTCAAATGTATTCCTTTTAATGGCTGAGTAATACTCCATTGTGTATATGTACCACAGCTTTCTTATCCATTCATCTGCTGATAAAGGCATGTAGGGAGATAACAGGAGATTGAATCCAGAAGGTATTTGGAGCCATAGGTCAGGCCTGGAGGTGAAGATCTGTTCGATTATAGCATAGAATTTGTTAGTTGAATTTGAGGGTGAGCTGTACTATCTTCCTTGCGGCAGATGGGTTCTTTGTTGTTGCTGACGGGCTTTTCTCTAATTGTGGTGTGTGGGTTTCTCATTGTGGTGGCTTCTCTTGTTGTGTACACAGGCTGTAGGGCGCAAGGCCTTCAGTGGTTGTGCCACGTGAACTTAGTTGCCCCCCGGCATGTGGAATCTTAGTTTCTGGACCAGGTAGCAAACTAGTGTCCCCTGCATTGGCAGGCAGATTCTTAACCATCGGACCATCAGGGAAGTCCCCTGTGAGTTGAATATTTATTAATTGAGATACTCAGGGAGGGATAAGGATATAAATTTGGGAACACTGTGTAAACAGCTAACCATTTATGAGAATCATGATCACAGAGAAAGACAAGAAAGGAAAGAAAATTGAAGGAGATATAGATATGCGAGGAGTTGGAAGACTAGAAAGCAGGTGTTCATACCTTTTGATTATCAAATGTTTACTGAGTATGTACTATGTGCTAGGCACTATGCTGGGAAGACGGGTTAAAATGGTAAATAAGATGGGAATAGTCCATGTTCTCATGATGCCTAGAGTCTGCTGGGGTGTACATCAAGTAAGAGCTGTGATGGGGAAGAATAGGATGTTGGGAGGTACACAGGTGGGCAGCTTGCCTCTGTCTCGGAGTATCAGAAAAGATTTCTTTAAGAGGTAGGTTTGCTTTGACCTGAATGGTGAGTAGAGATTAGCCATGTAAGCAGAGAGGGAAAACTGCTTGAGATAGAGGGAATAGATGTTTTTGAAAGAGACAAGAGTAAGGAGCTTGTTAGTCCTGGAATTTAGGCTGTGAGGTGGGCAGTAGTGTGTGAGAGGGAGAGAGAAGCAGGGGCCAGATAATGAAAGACTTTCTTGGTAAACTGAGCTAAGGAATTTGAACTTTTCACTCAGGGCAGTGGAAAGTCACTTAAGTGTTGTAAGCACTTTTTGTTGTGGAAAAAACTTTCATAATACAAAATTTGTTTGAAACCTATACAAAGGATGATAGTAAAATGAATTCTTATTAATACTCCCAAAGCTCCTTCCTACCCCACTGGATTACTTTAAAGCACATCCCAAATCTCTCATTATTTCATTTGTGAATATTTTAATATGTTTTACAGTGTTTAATTTCCTTGATTTTTCTCAAACATCTGTCCCTCACCAGTTGGTTTATTTGAGTCAGAATTCCAAACAAGATCCACACGTAAGACTGAGTCTTTTTAACTCTGTAGGTCTTCCCTTCTTCTTTTTCTTTGCCATTCATTTGTTGAAGAAAGCAAATTATTCTGTAGATTTTCCACATTCTGGATTTTGCTGAGAGTATTCTTGTGGTGTATTTAAACATGTTCTTTATCCTCCATGTTTCCTATAAACTGATACTTAGAGCTAGAAGCTTAATCAAATTCAGCTTTTTCCCCCCACTTTGGGCAGGAATACTTTGTAGGTGGAACATATTACAAGTATTTCCACTTTCTGATAGTTTGCTTTACCCTACTTCATTTTTAGAAAAGACCTATTTAGTACCTGTTTTTGCTAACCAAAAGAAATCCAAAGAGGATTTTTGCTTTTTTGGAAAATACACAAAAAATGAAAATAGCATTCAGAGGTTTCTTTCTTTTTTGTTTTTTGCAGTGAGCTTCTATAGAATCAGTGAGTGCCCCAAGCAGCAAAAATGACACCAGTAAGTTCCTTCCCTGGGACCTATGGGCTTCCTAGGTGGCACTAGTGGTAAGAACCCACCTGCCAATGCAGGAGACATAAGAGATGCAGGTTCGATCCCTGAGTTGGGAGGATCCCAAGGAGAAGGGTATGGCAACCCACTCCAGTATTCTTATCTGGAGAATCCCATGGACAGAGGAGCCTGGAGGTCTGTAGGGTCACAGAGTCAGATGCAACTGAAGCGACTCAGCATGCATGCATGCTGGGAACTATTAATACATAGTAGCAAGCTGTTGTAGTTTTGAACTGTGTCTGTGTGCATCTTTACATTATCTCAGTTTATTTTGACTTCCCCAGTGGCTCAGATGGTAAAGCATCTGCCTACAACACGGGAGACCTGGGTTTGATCCCTGGGTTGGGAAGATCTCCTGGAGAAGGAAATGGCAACCCACTCCAGTATTCTTGCCTAGAAAATCCCATGGACGGAGGAGCCTGGTGGGCTACAGTCCATGGGGTCGCAAAGAGTCAGACACGACTGAGCGACATTTACTTTTTTGGAGAAGGAAATGGCAACCCACTCTAGTATTCTTGCCTGGAAAATCCCAGGGACAGAGGAGCCTGGTATGCTGTCGTCTATGGGGTTGCACAGAGTTGGACATGACTGAAGCGACTTAGCAGCAGTAGCAAGGTGTATACTAAGGCAATTGCATCATTGCTTTATGCCATTTTGGCTTAGGGAAGGTTATTTAGGAACAGGGGGAACCTGTACATCAAGTGGCCCATGATGTCTGGTTGTCTCTCTGTAATTTTTAAAATTAAACAATAGGTTCAGGTAAATTTTGTAGTTTTTAAAGAATACTTGGGTTATGGATAGTGAAGTCATATTGACAGGATTTCAGTGATTGGATGTGAGTGAAGGGGGAAGAGGAGTTTGATGAAATCCAGGTTTTTAGATTTAGTTGAGTGAATGATGATAGGGAAGATAAGTATAGGTTGGGTGGAGAACGGTAGTTGCTTTGGGGCATGTTGAAATTGAGGTAAAGATATTGCACAGTCTGGAACTTAAGAAAAAAATCTGGGCTACAGATAAATATTAGCTTTACACATATGGAGAGATGAGAGAGTGAATGAGTGGGAATAATAGAGAGCTTTAGATAGAACACTGAGAAACACCATTGGATTAGGTATCTATTGCTTTATAACAAATTGCCCATGATGATTTTAGCCACTTGAAACAATAAACATTTATTATCTGTGGCTCAGAACTTTGGGCTCAGGGTCTCTCATGAAGTTGCAGTCAAGACATTGGCTATGTCTGTAGTCATTTGAAAGACTTGACTGGAGCTTTAGGATTTGCTTCCAAGATGACTCACTCTCATGTCTGTTGACAGAAAGCCTTAGTCCTTACTGGCTCCTGGAAGATGGCCTCAGTTCCTCTCAGCTAACCTCTCTGTTGGGCTACATGAGTGTCATTGTGACAGGGCATCTATCTGGCTTCACCCAGAAGGAGTAATCCAAGGGAGAGCAAGGAGAAAGCTGAAGTGCCTATATGACCTGGTCTGAGAACATCACTTTTGCCTTCTTCTATTCATTAGAAATGAATCTTTAAATTCAGTTCATGCTACAGGGGATGGGAATTTTAGGCATGGGAAAGAGAATTAGCCTCTACCTTTTGAAAGGAGTGTCAATTTATGGAGGGATTTTAAGCCATCACAATCGTTTCTAAGGGATTTGGGTAGAGAAAAGAGCCTGCACGGAAGAGTGAAAAGGGATAGTCAGAGATATCCAAGAAAAAACAGAATGTGGAGTCAAGGCAGGAACTGACTTGAATACTGTTGAGAGAATTGAATAGATGAAATCTTAAAAATACTCATTGGATTGATCAATTTGGATATCACTGATGCCCTGAAAAAAGAGAAGTTTCCATGGAGTCAGAAGTTTGGAAGTCAGAGTGATTTGAAGAGTAAATAGGAGGCAAGAAATAAAGAAGATGAGTGTAGATTGCTCAAGTTGTTTCAATATGAAAGAGGAACAAAGGAATATGGAACGGAGAGGAAAGAGTTTCTAAGGTAGGAGTATGCTTAAATGTTTTAGGGATGGGAAGCAGGGTACTTTTAAAGATGAGAGTAGAGTTAAGATTTAAGGAATGTAGTAAAGATTTAGATTAGTGGCCATGGGAACTGGAAAAGAATAACTAGGGTCACATTGAAATTAACCAGGTTGTAAGAGGAGCCTCTTGAGAAGCCTATATGCAAGTCAGGAAGCAACAGTTAGAACTGGACATGGAACAACAGACTGGTTCCAAATAGGAAAAGGAGTATGTCAAGGCTGTATATTGTCACCCTGCTTAATTAACTTAGAGTACATCATGAGAAATGCTGGGCTGGAAGAAGCACAAGCTGGAATCAAGATTGCCGGGAAAATATGAATAACCTCAGATATGCAGATGATACCACCCTTATGGAAGAAAGTGAAGAGGAACTAAAAGCCTCTTGATGAAAGGGGAGAGTGAAAAAGTTGGTTTAAAGCTCAACATTCAGAAAACGAAGATCATGGCATCTGGTCCCATCACTTCATGGGAAATAGATGGGGAAACAGTGAAAACAGTGTCAGACTTTATTTTTTTGGGCTCCAAAATCACTGCAGATGGTGATTGCAGCCATGAAATTAAAAGACGCTTACTCCTTAGAAGGAAAGTTATGACCAACCTAGATAGCATATTCAAAAGTAGAGACATTATTTTGCCAACAAAGGTCCGTCTAGTCAAGGCTATGGTTTTTCCAGTGGTCATGTATGGATGTGAGAGTTGGACTGTGAAGAAAGCTGAGCACCGAAGAATTGATGCTTTTGAACTGGGGTGTTGGAGAAGACTCTTGAGAGTTCCTTGGACTGCAAGGAACCAACCAGTCCATCCTAAAGGAGATCAGTCCTGGGTGTTCATTGGAAGGACTGATGCTAAAGCTGAAACTCCAGTACTTTGGCCACCTCATGAGAAGAGTTGACTTGTTGGAAAAGACCCTGATGCTGGGAGGGATTGGGGGCAGGAGGAGAAGGGAACGACCGAGGATGAGATGGCTGGATGGCATCACTGACTTGATGGTCATGAGTTTGAGTGAACTCCAGGAGTTGGTGACGGACAGGGAGGCCTGGCGTGCTGCAATTCATGGGGTCGCAAAGAGTCAGACACGACTGAGCAACTGAACTGAACTGAAGAGGAGCTAGTTGAGATTATAAAATATGATTTGTTTAGTCATAAAATGTAAGTATTTAACACTCTTTCTTGTTTTGTATTGTCTTTAGACATTTCAGAGAGAAAAGTTAGAAATAGTGAGTAAGTTGTCAGGGTCACTCAAGGTTTTCTTTAAAAGGAATCATTGGAGAAATGATGTGTTTTGCTGTTAACATGCTAGCTGGAAGAGACTCATAGCAACTTTGCATTTCAAAACCACTGGTAATCTAAATACATTTAAATATTACTTGACAGTCCTTAGCAATGTCTGGAAGGTGATAAAATCTCTCATCTGATTCTTGGATTTTAGGTTTTTGAAGAGCTTAAATATATGTGTTTTTCTTGCAAAGATGTAAAAGAGGGAATCTCAGATTCTCTTAGAAATGTATCAGCACTCCTCCCATCAAGCATTTAAAAGTGAGTTTATGCTTTTGTAAATAAACTTCTTGGTTATATCAAATATGTTTTTTATTAAGCTTACATCAGTTCAGTTCAGTTCAGTTCAGTCGCTCAGTCGTGTCCGACTCTTTGCGACCCCATGAATCACAGCACACCAGGCCTCCCTTTCCATCACCAACTCCCGGAGTTGACTCAGACTCACGTCCATCGAGTCAGTGATGCCATCCAGCCATCTCATCCTCGGTCATCCCCTTCTCCTCCTGCCCCTAATCCCTCCCAGCATCAGAGTCTTTTCCAATGAGTCAACTCTTCGCATGAGGTGGCCAAAGTACTGGAGCTTCAGCTTTAGCATCATTCCTTCCAAAGAAATCCCAGGGTTGATCTCCTTCAGAATGGACTGGTTGGATCTCCTTACAGTCCAAGGGACTCTCAAGAGTCTTCTCCAACACCACAGTTCAAAAGCATCAATTCTTCGGCGCTCAGCCTTCTTCACAGTCCAACTTTCACATCCGTACATGACCACAGGAAAAACCATAGCCTTGACTAGATGGACCTTAGTCGGCAAAGTAATGTCTCTGCTTTTGAATATGGTATCTAGGTTGATCATAACTTTTCTTCCAAGGAGTAAGCGTCTTTTAATTTCATGGCTGCAGTCACCATCTGCAGTGATTTTGGAGACCAGAATAATAAAGTCTGACACTGTTTCCACTGTTTCCCCATCTATTTCCCATGAAGTGATGGGACCAGATGCTATGATCTTTGTTTTCTGAATGTTGAGCTTTAAACCAACTTTTTCACTCTCCTCTTTCACTTTCATCAAGAGGCTTTTAGTTCCTCTTCACTTTCTGCCATAAGGGTGGTGTCATCTGCATATCTGAGGTTATTGATATTTCTCCCGGCAACCTTGATTCCAGGTTGTGTTTCTTCCAGTCCAGCGTTTCTCATGATGTAGTCTGCATAGAAGTTAAATAAGCAGGGTGACAATATACAGCCTTGATATACTCCTTTTCCTATTTGGAACCAGTCTGTTGTTCCATGTCCAGTTCTAACTGTTGCTTTTTGATCTGCATACAGATTTCTCAAGAGGCAGGTCAGGTGGTCTGGTATTCCCATCTCTTTCAGAATTTTCCACAGTTTATTGTGATCCACACAGTCAAAGGCTTTGGCATAGTCAATAAAGCAGAAATAGATGTTCTTCTGGAACTCTCTTGCTTTTTCCATGATCCAGCGGATGTTGGCAATTTGATCTCTGGTTCCTCTGCCTTTTCTAAAACCGGCTTGAACATCAGGGAGTTCACGGTTCACGTATTGCTGAAGCCTGGCTTTGAGAGTTTTGAGCATTACTTTACTAGCGTGTGAGATGAGTGCAATTGTGCAGTAGTTTGAGCATTCTTTTGTGTTGCCTTTCTTTGGAATTGAAATGAAAACTGACCTTTTCCAGTCCTGTGGCCACTGCTGAGTTTTCCAAACTTGCTGGCATATTGAGTGCAGCACTTTCACAGCATCATCTTTCAGGATTTGAAACAGCTCAACTGGAATTCCATCACCTCCACTAGCTTTGTTCGTAGTGATGCTTTCTAAGGCCCACTTGACTTCACATTCCAAGATGTCTGGCTCTAGATTAGTGATCACATCATCATGATTATCTGGGTCATGAAGATATTTTTGTACAGTTCTTCTGTGTATTCTTGCCACCTCTTCTTAATATCTTCTGCTTCTGTTAGGTCCATACCATTTCTGTCCTTTATCGAGCCCATCTTTGCATGAAATGTTCCCTTGATATCTCTAATTTTCTTGAAGAGATCTCTAGTCTTTCCCATTCTGTTGTGTTTCTCTATTTCTTTGCATTGATCACTGAAGAAGACTTTCTTTTCTCTTCTTGGTATTCTCTGGAACTCTGCATTCAGATGCTTATATCTTTGCTTTTCTCCTTTGCTCTTTGCCTCTCTTTTCACAGCTAGTTGTAAGGCCTCCCCAGACAGCCATTTTGCTTTTTTGCATTTCTTTTCCATGGGGATGGTCTCGATCCCTGTCTCCTGTACAATGTCACGAACCTCATTCCATAGTTCATCAGGCACTCTATCTATCAGATCTAGGCCCTTAAATCTATTTCTCACTTCCACTGTATAATCATAAGGGATTTGATTTAGGTCATACCTGAATGGTCTAGAGGTTTTCCCTACTTTCTTCAATTTAAGTCTGAATTTGGCAATAAGGAGTTCACGATCTGAGCCGCAGTCAGCTCCTGGTCTTGTTTTTGTTGACTGTATAGAGCTTCTCCATCTTTGGCTGCAAACAGTATAATCAATCTGATTTCAGTGTTGACCATCTGGTGATGTCCATGTGTAGAGTCTTCTCTTGTGTTGTTGGAAGAGGGTGTTTGCTATGACCAGTGCATTTTCTTGGCAAAACTCTATTAGTCTTTGCCCTGTTTCATTCTGCATTCCAAGGCCAAATTTGCCTGTTACTCCAGGTGTTTCTTGACTTCCTACTTTTGCATTCCAGTCCCCTATAATGAAAAGGACATCTTTTTTTGGTGTTAGTTCTAAAAGATCTTGTAGGTCTTCATAAAACCGTTCAACTCAAGTTTCTTCAGTGTTACTGGTTGGGGCATAGACTTGGATAACTGTGATATTGAATGGTTTGCCTTGGAGACGAACAGAGATCATTCTGTAGTTTTTGAGATTGCATCCAAGTACTGCATTTCGAACTCTTTTGTTGACCATGATGGCTACTCCATTTCTTCTAAGGGATTCCTGCCCGCAGTAGTAGATGTAATGGTCATCTGAGTTACATTCACCCATTCCAGTCCATTTTAGTTCGCTGATTCCTAAAATGTCAATGTTTACCCTTGCCATCTCTTGTTTGACCGCTTCCAATTTGCCTTGATTCGTGGACCTGACATTCCAGGTTCCTATGCAATATTGCTCTTTACAGCATCGGATCTTGCTTCTATCACCAGTCATATCCACAACTGGGTATTGTTTTTGCTTTGGCTCCATCCCTTCATTCTTTCTGGAGTTATTTCTTCACTGATCTCCAGTAACATACTGGGCACCTACTGACCTGGGGAGTTCCTCTTTTGGTATCCTATCATTTTTGCCTTTTCATACTGTTCATGGGGTTCTCAAGGCAAGAATACTGAAGTGGCTTGCCATTCCCTTCTCCAGTGGACCACATTCTGTCAGGCCTCTCCACCATGACCCACCTGTCTTGGGTTGCAGTGTAGGCATGGCTTGGTTTCATTGAGTTAGACAAGGCTGTGGTCCTAGTGTGATAAGATTGACTAGTTTTCTGTGAGTATGGTTTCAGTGTGTCTGCCCTCTGATGCTCTCTTGCAACACCTACCATCTTACTTGGGTTTCTCTTACTTGGCGTGGGGTATCTCTTCACGGCTGCTCCAGCAAAGCACAGCCCCTGCTCCTTACCTTGGACGAGGGGTATCTCCTTACTGCCACCGTTCCTGACCTTCAACGTGGCATAGCTCCTCTAGGCCCTCCTGTGCTGCGCAGCCACCTGCTCCTTCCGGCCGCTGGCCCTAGCCTCCGGCGTGGGTGGCTCCTCCCAGCTGTTGCCCATGGCCTTGGGCTCCTGGTGGCTCCTCAAGGTCACCGTCCCTGGCCTCGGGCGCGAGGTGGCTTCTGCTGGCCGCCCCTGATCTCGGACGCGGGGTGTCTCCTCCCCGCTGCCACTAACCTCGGACACGGGGTGGCTCCTCTCGGCCGCCGCCCCTGACCTCGGATGCAGGGTAGCTCCTAATAATCCAAATTAATAAAATAGCTTTAGAATTGCAAAAGGAACAGAAGAAAAATTGTACCTAATCTAAATGCCCTGAAAAGAATTATGTGGACATTTTATGTCTTGTGGTTTCCTTGAATACCCTAGTCAGCCTTAGTTTTTCTCTTTTTTGATTTTGTTTTGTTTGGCTGCGCTGTGCGTGGCGTGTGGGATCTTAGTTCTCCAACCAGGGATGGAACCTGCACCCTCTAAAGTGTAAAGTGTGGCATTTTAACCACTGGACCGCTAGGGAAGTCTCTATTGTATTCTTTATCTGTACAGCAAGCTTGTAAACTCCTTGGTAGTACTACTAGCATTATAATTTTCAAGCCCTGTAAATATAGTACATCATTCTCATAGTGAATGGAATGTCCAAGGCCCTTTAAACTAAGAAATGTGATGTAGAAGGTTGTTTTGGAATCATTGCAGAATATACTGATAGTAAATGTGTTTATGGTTTATGTAAAACCTGATTAAGCTTATATTAATAACAGTGGCTTTTGTTTTAATCATCCTTACCCTGTAGAACTGTGTGGGATCTTTTGGTTAGTGTGTTACATCAGACAAGCAGTCAGTTCTTGCTTTATTGCAGGCAGTTTTGTTGATGATAGTAATTTGTACAAGGATAGAAAGTAGAGCTATTCTTAAATATGCTACTCTTATATGTGGCAGTTGTCGTAGGATTAGATTTTCAACTAGTTATATAATGCCAGTCAAAGCTAGCTAGAACAATGCTCAAGAGATTTAGATTAAGGACCTACTTCCTTTTACTGCTTATAGAGAAAAACAAATGGACAGCTGAGTCTTTTTCTTCTCATTTACTGTATTGTAAAGGATAATCATCTTAGACTAATTTAAACTTAAAAAAAAACTTTACTTTTTTTGTGAAAGTTAAGTTTACATGATACATGAAATCATATAAATAAAATCATATTTGGGGAAAGTATTTTGAGGTATTCCAAATTATTTTTTTCCCATTCACATGACAAAGATTATTATGAATGTTAATATTCTGATTCCTGGAGTTTTTTCACATTGAGCCTTCATGCTAAGATTGTCTACTTGTTTAATTGAATTTATTTTATTTTATCATTACTCTTATGGCACAGGTGGATAAATGAAATATTGGATGAATATTTGGTTTGTCATTCTGGCAGCTGTCTCTAGTCTCTTGATCGTCCTCTTTCCTCGTCTCATAGATGATACCATGCTTCCCAGAGACAATAGAGTTCATTTGGTGGGAACACTCTCAACTCCTTGTACTGCCACCTATTGGTATAACTATTTTCCTGTCTCTCCTTCCCTGCGTCCTCCCTGTCATAATGGAAGAAATAATCCTTGGGTGGGCTTTCCTGGTGGCTCAGTGCTAAATAATCCCCCTGCCAGTGCAAGAGATGCAGGTTCAGTCCCTGGGTTTAGAAGATCCCCTGGAGAAGGAAATGACAACCCAATGTAGTATTTTTGCCTGGGAAATCCCATGGACAGAGGAGCCTGCCAAGCTACAGTCCATGGGTTGCAAAAAAAAGTTGGACACAATTTAGCAATTAAATAACAATACCAATCCTTGGGTGTTCTGGATTCCATCTACTGGCAAATTTTTAGAGAATCTCAGTCTATAGGTTTTTCTCCTTTTTCTGCTTTCTCCTTCCTCTCGCCCATTGTCTTCTTTCTTTCTATGTACAGACTTTTGTTGTTTAAGAATATTTATTTTGCAACATAACAACTAAACATCATAGTTGTAACAATTTCATATGAAGAATTTTAATACATTTTGGGATTGCCTGTTGCTTTTTATTTTTTTGGTACAATTAGCTTTGAAATTGGAAAATGTAAGCCCTTCAGCTTTGTTCTTTCTCAAGATTGTTTTGGCTATTCTGGGTTCACTGAATCTCTGTATGAATTTTAGGATATACTGACTTTTTCATTAACAAATAAACTTGGGCAGTATCTCTCTTAAGTTGAAAAACATCTGTGCTAATTCTATGTCCCCCTGGAAAAACCATCTTCACCTCTCTTCTTCAAGTTAGATAAACCTATTGAAAGAGTCTTCTACATTGTCTGTCTTTATTCATGCATTTACTGTACAGCAATCTGTTTTTACCTCCAAATTTCACTGAATATCCTAGCAAAAGTCTCCATTGAAAGCTTTGTTGCTGAACCCAGTGGGTGCTTTTAACTTTTCATTTTAATAGCACTGTCTCTGCAGAATTTGACATTATTACCTTTTGTTTTAAATTTCAAAAAGATAGTTTCATTGCTCTTGAAGAGATGCAATATATTCTTAATTTTTAAAAACTTGAAAAAGTATATAAGATAGAAGCAAAGTACTACCTGAAATCCTACTATCTGTGTTTTGGAGAATAGCTTTCCTAACAACTCTTTATGCTTAAATACACCTTTATGTATATTTTATACAAATAGAATCATTATATATATAATATTCTACAACCCAGAAGCATTTTATTAAAAAATTTTCTATATGATTTGTTGTACCATTTTGTATTGTATTTCTTCAAGTAGCAAAATGAGCAAAGGATATCATTTTTCCTTCATCCTTATTTAATGAGATCTCAGTCATCTGGCTTTGGGAGATTAAGATTCCTATGCTGTCTGTGATCCAGGAAGACAGTGTACAGTAATCTGTATTATTTCCCATAGTTCTGCTCAGTGTACTTGATTAAGGGCAGTTCAAAAACCCACCCACAAACAGAAGACTCCACTTCTTAATGAGGGAGTGACAAAGTTCTAGAAGAGCTTGTAGGATGAGAAATACTATTATAGGCCATTTTTGGAAAATGCAGTGTGCCATAAGCCTCTACTATATTAATCATTGTTGTAGGTATTTTCTAGTATTGTCAAATATATCGCTTCGTTAAGCCTCATAACCTCTTCCATTTTTCCTTGCTACCACTATAGCATATAAACCACCTGGGTCTGGTGCAAAAACTTCCTAAGTGTTCTCTTTTTTTCCTTTTTGCTCTCTAAAGTCCATTTTCTATCAGTAGCCCAAGTGATCTTTTAAAAAAAGGAAAAAGGAAGATCATGTTTTTCCCCCTGCTTAAAATTCTCTAGTGACTATAGGAAAAAAAAATTCAAGCTCTTTACTATGACTTACCGCCTTGTAAGCACCGAAGAATTGATGCTTTTGAACTGTGGCGTTGGAGAAGACTCTTGAGAGTCCCTTGGACTGCAAGGAGATCCAACCAGTCCATCCTAAAGGAGATCAGTCCTGAGTGTTCATTGGAGGGACTGATGTTGAGGCTGAAACTCCAATACTTTGGCTACCTCATGCGAAGAGCTGACTCATTTGAAAAGACCCTGGTGCTGGGAATGATTGAGGGTAGTAGGAGAAGGGGACAACAGAGGATGAGATGGTTGGATGGCATCACCGACTCAATGGACATGAGCTTGGGTAAACTCCGGGAGTTGGTGATGGACAGGGAGGCCTGGCGTGCTATGGTCCATGGGATCGCAGAGTCGGATGAGACTGAGCGACTGAACTGAATCGAACTGATGGCCTTGTGCTCTTTCTCCACTTAACTTTCTACAGTAAACCTTTTGCTCACCACTATATTCACTGTAGCTTTTTTTTTTCCCCCTGTTCTTGGACCTCTCAAGCTTGTTCCTATCTCAGGGTCTTTGTGTATATTTTTTGGCTTCTTGGACTGATACTGTCCCATGGCTGTAGCATGCCTGATTTCCTTCTTGTTATGCAGGTCTTCATTTAGGCATCACTGCTCAGAGAAGCCTTTCCTTAACAACCTGTCTAAAGTACACCTCACAGTCAGTCTCTAGCACTAGCACACTGGTCTTTTTTTTTTTTTTACTTGGTGGTTTAGAATATAAGCTTATTTTATTTTATTAAAAATTTTTATTTAATTGGAGGCTAATTACTTTACAGTATTGTAGTGGTTTTTGCCATACATCGACATGAATCAGCCACAGGCGCACATGTGTTTCCTATCCAGAACCCCCTCCCACCTCCCTCCCCATCCCATCCCCCAGGGTCATCCCAGTGTACCAGCCTTGAGCACCCTGTCTCATGCATCGAACCTGGACCGGTGATCCCCTTCACATGTGATAATATGCATGCTACCCTCTCAAATCATCCCACCCTCACCTTCTCCCACAGAGTCCAAAGGACTGTTCTTTACATCTGTATCTCTTTTGCTGTCTTGCATATAGGGTCATCATTACCATCTTGCTAAATTCCATATATGTGCGTTAGTATACTGTATTGGTGTTTTCCTTTCTGACTTACTTCACTCTATAATAGGCTCCAGTTTCATCCACCTCATTAGAACTGATTCAAATGCATTCTTTTTCATAGCTGAGTAATATTCCATTGTGTATATATACCACAGCTTTCTTATCCATTCATCTGCCAATGGACATCTAGGTTGCTTCCATGTCCTGGCTGTTGTAAACAGTGCTATGATATTGAGGTACATGTGTCTCTTTCAATTCTGGTTTCCTTGGTGTAGCACACTGGTCTTGATATATTTCCTCATAGCATTTATTGTTAGCTGCTAAACTTATTTTGTTTTTCTTGTTTAGTATCTGTTTCCCTCCTCTGGAATGTAAGCACTGTGAGAACAGAGACTTACCTTCATCATTTTATCTTTAGCATCTAGAGCAATGCTTGGCACTTAGTGAGTATTCAGTACATATTTACGGAATGAAAAAAAAATTTACGAAATGAGCAACAGGTGAAGTAGTTTATGTATTACTTCCTTTACACATGAAGAAGTTGAGACTTAAAAACTCACACAGTAGTTTCTCTGTATGTGATTAAGTCTTCTAACTCCAGATAGAATGTTCTCTCTATAGATATTGAATTGTGCTAGAGTTGATATTTTAAAATGACAAACCCAAGTTATCACTAGTCTGCTTATAGGTGATAACTGAGTGACATCATTATCACAGTGAAATAAACTTTCTGCATGCTGCTTCTGCTAAGTAGCTTCAGTCATGTCCAACTCTGTGCGACCCCAAAGATGGCAGCCCACCAGGCGCCTCTGTCCATGGAATTCTCTAGGCAAGAATACTGGAGTGGGTTGCCATTTCCTTCTCCCAAACCTTCTGCATAGGCTATTCTAAAGTACAAACTGCATTGATTAATCATTAAAAAGTACTGAGTCGTTGTACATCTAAGTTGTTTAAGACAGGAACTTAGATTGTTCTCTTTGAAACACCGAGGATGAATGAAAAACTCTCTTTCCATTCCAGTAAAGTGAAAGCCTCCTAGAGAAGGGAAAGGAGGAGCAGATACTAAGTCTTAGAATTTGTTGGGTAGTGAGTTTTTTATAGTCACAAAACATGACCACAGAAAGACAGTGGCACATTCTTGAACATAATTCTTTGAAATTTTCATCACCCAGAAGAGGATAAAATGTACATTTCAGATAGGTGATATGTTGTGTGACTAACCCACTGCTCTGTGCTTGCATGTCAACTCTTGTGCCTTCTTTTTTTTTTTTTTTAACCCATTGCAAAGAATCGGACACTACTGAGCAACTGAACAGCAACAGCAATTCTGAAGTAAGATTAGACCTAATAAAGAATGAATGTTTTTATTCTTTGAAGCAATTTTTAAAGTTTTACTTACTACTGAATTATAGTTGATTTACAATATTGTGCCAGTCTCTACTGTACACCAAAGTGATTCAGTTATACATATATATACACTTTTTAAAATATTCTTTTCCATTATGGTTTATCACAGGATATTGAATATAGCTCCCTGTGCTGTACAGTAGGATTTTGTTGTTTATCCATTCTGTATTTCATATTTTGCATCTGCTAACCCCAAATTCCCAAGTCATCCCTCCCCAGCCCCTCTCTCCCTTGGCAATCACAAGTCTGTTTAGAATGAGTGTTTTTAAATTGCCTTTTAAAAAAATATTTCTCCCCCGCTCCACCCTGTTTATAAAAGTAAAATGTTTATCATAGATCATTAACTAATCAAGTCCTTGACAGTCTTGTAAGCCCTTTGGCATAGTTCTTAAATTCTTGACCTACTTCCTTATTCTTCCTTGTAGTCTTGCTTTCCCTTAAGCAACAACATCTAAAAGAAATGCTTCAAGAAAATAATTTCTTAGGCAGTGTTTGAATTTATGACAACTTCCCCGCTATCTTTTGATCACATGCTGTATTTTGAGTGGTTTTCCTAGCTAATCTGGGAACCATTTTCAACAATTTCTTCACAAGAATTTGTTCTCAGTTCTAAATTCCAAATCAGAACAAGGAGCTTTTGTAGAATAACCTTATTCTAAATTGAGGCCTGTAGGATGAGTCTTAGAATTAGGACTGACAGTTCGAATATCTGTGGTTCTGGCTATTGTTCTTGCTAACCAGATTATTTTAGGTGTTGTACAAATTTTCCTATCTTTAAATTTTTCTAGTGCTATTCTTGTTTTTTATCTTTTCGTGATTGTACTGTCTTGGGCCCTGACTTAGTCTTTTCCAAATAAGGAGAAACACTTGGGCAATTTTTGATGGAAAAGTGAAGTTGAATGATAATAACGGATTATCACTGTACAGTTTGGTTGGAAAAGTACTAAATAAACAGCATAAACTTCCTGGAGTTTAACACACCCCTATCATTTCCTTCAGTCATTTTTTGTGAAATAACATTAATCACTATTTAGTATTTGGGCAGTATAAAATTCAGATTTAAATTGAAGAAAGTAGGGAGAACCACTAGACCATTCAGGCATGACCTAAATCAAATCCTTTACGATTCTACAGTGGAAGTGACAAATAGATCAAGGGATTAGATCTGATAGAGCTCCTGAAGAACTATGAACTGAGGTTCGTGACATTGTATAGGAGGCAGTGACCAAGACCATCCCCAAGAAACAGAAATGCAAAAAGGCAAAATGGTTGTCTGGGGAGGCCTTACTAATAGCTGTGAAAAGAAGAGAAGCTAAAGACAAAGGAGGAAAAGAAAGATACCCATCTGAATGCAGAGTTTCAAAGAATAGCAAGGAGAGCTAAGACAGCCTTCCTCAGCGATCAATGCAAAGAAATAGAGGAAAACAATAGAATGGGAAAGACTAGAGATCTCTTCAAGAAAATTAGAGATACCAAGGGAACACTTCATGCAAAGATGGGTACAATAAAGGACAGAATTGATATGGACCTAACAGAAGCAGAAGATATTAAGAAGAGGTGGCAAGAATACATAGAAGAACTGTACAAAAAAGATCTTCATGACCCAGATAATCATGATAGTATGATCACTCACCTAGAGCCAGACATGTTGGAATGTAAAGTCACGTGGGCCTGAGGAAGCATCACTACAAACAAAGCTAGTGGAGTGAAGGAATTCCAGTTGAAATATTTCATAAAAGATGATGCTGTGAAAGTGCTGCACTCAATATGCCAGCAAATTTAGATAACTCAGCAGTAGTCACAGGACTCGAAAAAGTCAGTTTCATTCCAATCCCAAAGAAAGCCAATGCCAAAGAATACTCAAACTAATACACAATTGCACTCATCTCACACACTAGTAAAGTAATGCTCAAAATTCTCCAAGCCAGGCTTCAGCAATACATGAACTGTGAACTTCCAGATATTCAAGCTGGTTTTAGAAAAGGTAGAGGAACCAGAGATAATTATAGGGGACTGGAATGCAAAAGTAGGAAGTCAAGAAACACCTGGAGTAACAGGCAAATTTGGCCTTGGAATGCGGAATGAAACAGGGCAAAGGCTAATAGAGTTTTGCCAAGAAAATGCACTGGTCATAGCAAACACCCTCTTCCAACGACACCAGAGAAGACTCTACACGTGAACATCACCAGATGGTAAACACCGAAATCAGATTGATTATATTGTTTGCAGCCAAAGATGGAGAAGCTCTATACAGTCAGCAAAAATAAGACCCGGAGCTGACTGTGGCTCAGATCATGAACTCCTTATTGCCAAATTCAGACTTAAATTGAAGAAAGTAGGGAAAACCTCTAGACCATTCAGGTATGATCTAAATCAGATCCCTTATGATTATACAGTGGAAGTGAGAAATAGATTTAAGGGACTAGATCTGATAGATAGAGTGCCTGATGAACTATGGAATGAGGTTCGTGACATTGTACAGGAGACAGGGATTGGGACCATCCCCATGGAAAAGAAATGCAAAAAAGCAAAATGGCTGCCTGAGGAGGCCTTTCAAATAGCTGTGAAAAGAAGAGAGGTGAAAAGCAAAGGAGAAAAGGAAATATACAAGCATCTGAATGCAGAGTTCCAAAGAATAGCAAGGAGAGATAAGAAAGCCTTCCTCAGCGATCAGTGCAAAGAAATAGAGGAACACAACAGAATGGGAAAGACTAGAGATCTCTTCAAGAAAATTAGAGATACCAAGGGACCATTTCATGCAAAGATGGGCTCGATAAAGGACAGAAATGGTATGGACCTAGCAGAAGCAGAAGATATTAAGAAGAGGTGGCAAGAATACACAGAAGAACTATACAGAAAAGATCTTCATGACCCAGATAATCATGGTGGCGTGATCACTCACCAAGAGCCGACATCCTGGAGTCTGAAGTCAAGTGGGCCTTAGGAACCGTCACTATGAACAAAGCTAGTGGAGGTAATGGAATTCCAGCTGAGCTATTTCAAGTCCTAAAAGAAGATGCTGTGAAAGTGCTGCACTCAATATGCCAGCAAATTTGGAAAACTCAGCAGTGGCCACAGGACTGGAAAAGGTCAGTTTTCATTCCAATCCCAAAGAAAGGCAATGCCAAAAAATGTTCCAACTATTGAAAAATTGCACTCATTTCACACCCTAGCAAAGTAATGCTCAAAATTCTCCAAGCTAGGCTTCCGCAGTATGTGAACCGTGAACTTCCTTGTGTTCAAGCTGGATTTAGAAAAGGCAGAGGAACCAGAGATCAAATTGCCAACAACCGTTGGATCATAGAAAAAGCAAGACAATTCCAGAAAAACATGTACTTCAGCTTTCTTGACTAAACCAAAGCGTTTGTGTGGATCACAACAAACTGGAAAATGCTTAAAGAATTCTTAAAGGCAGATTACCTTACCTTCCTCCTGAGAAATCTGTATGCAGATCCAGAAGCAACAGTTAGAACTGGACATGGAACAATAGACTGATTCCAAATTGGGCAAGGAGTACAAGGCCTGTGTGGTTGGATGGCTTCACCAACTCGATGGACATGAGTTTGAGCAAATTCTGGGAGTTGATGATAGACAGGAAAGCCTGACATGCTGCAGTCCATGGGATCATAAAGAGTTGGACACAACTAAGTGAATGAACTGAACTGATTTTGAGGAACAAAACAAAAATAGAAACTATACATTGAGGTTCAGTATATATTGACATGCTAAGTAATTTGCAGCACTTAGGTTACTATTTAGTATTTTATGTTATGGTTAACTTTTCTTAGAAAGGATGCAGAAATCTCCATCATCAGAGCTGTGCTTAATTAAACCCTGTGAAATTGGTTCCTGTCACTGATCTGTTGACCTGAATTTTTGACTTGAAGATAAAATTATCCTTTTTAAGAAATAGTGAAAGACCTGGGACTTTATAATTTAAGAGATCACAGATCAAAATACAAGTCTCCAGTCCTTTACCTGTAGTTCAGAAATCCCTGAGTCTCTGAATTCCAGAAGTTTTTTTTTCTTAATGAGTTATATTCTCATTTGGAAGTAAAGCCTGCCTTGAACTGTGTGGTTAATTATAATCTCTGTTATGCTTAGTATAAATATATGTTGTACTACCAAAATATTAGTATGCTTGATTGTGAAATTAATTAAATGCTTAATACTCCAGACTCTGTTGCAGGTGTGTGACAGTTTATGTACTATTTGTATGTCGCTTTCTGAAAATTCTGAATTTTAAAGCACATTTGATCCAAAAATCTCAGATAGGGGATGTGGACCTCTATCTGTAGTCTAATCAGAAGGCAGGGTACCACCCTCTGAAGCACTGCTGCAGTGCTTTGTGGGGTGATATTTGCACTGATGAATTCAGAAGGATCGCTGATTTGACACACAGCCTTTGTGGCTCAGAGAAACTTCAAAAGGAGACTTAAGTTAACCAGATCTGTAGTAACTGTGGTAGAAATGCATAACCTTTAGAGTTAGACCTGGATTGGAATCCTCTCTGCTGCTGCTGCTAAGTCACTTCAGTCGTGTCCGACTCTGTGCGACCCCATAGAGTGCTTAGCAGCAGCAGCAGCAGAGAGGAGTGCTCCTTTTACTCTGGTTTGGTCAAAGAACATACTTTGTTTTATTTATGTTCTTTTAAATTTATTGAGGCTTGTTTTATGGCTTACAATATGTCAGTCCCAGACCTTCCCTGGTGGCTCAGATGGTAGAGAATCTGCCTGCAATGCAGGAGACCTGGGTCTGATCCCTGGGTTGGGAAGATCCCCTGGAGAAGGGAATGGCTGCCTACTCCAGTATTTTCTCTCTCTCTCTCTTTTTTTAACATTTCATTTTATTTTCCTATAATCCGGTATTCTTACTTGGAGAATTCCATGGACAGAGGAACCTGGCCCGGGCTACAGTCCATGAGGTCACAAAGAGTTGGACACAATGAGTGACTAACACTTTCACTTTTCATGATCAGTCTTGGATAATGTTCCATTACATTTGCAAATTGTGCCTTTTGAAAGGCACAATCTGTTGCATGTTGCTTCTGTTCATGGCCCACTGGCCTGTACTTAGATACAGCATATAGCTAGCTGCAAGAGTCTTGAAATGTAATAGCCAGCAGGGGAGCCACGTGTTCAGTTAAAATTTGGGGTTCAGTTCAGTTGCTCAGTCATGTTCGACTCTTTGCAACCTCATGGACTGCGGCGTGCCAGAGTTCCCTCTCCATCACCAACTCCTGGAGCTTGCTCAAATTAATGTTCATTGAGCTTGCTCAAATTCATGATGCCATCCAACTATCTCATCCTCTGTCATCTCCTTCTCCTCCTGCCTTCAGTCTTTCCCAGCTTCAGAGTCTTTTCCAAGGAGTCAGTTCTTTGCATCAAGTGGCCAAAGTATCGGAGTTTCAGCTTCAGCATCAGTCCTTCCAATGAGTATTCCGGACTGATTTCCGTTGAGAATGGTTGGTTTGATCTCCTTGCAGTACGAGGGACTCTCAAGAGACTTCTCCAACACCACAGTTCAAAAGCATCCATTCTTCAGCACTCAGATTGCTTTATGGTCCAACTCTCAAAACCATACATGACTACTGGAAAAACTATAACTTGACCTTTGTTGCAAAGTAATGTCTCTGCTTTTTAATGTGCTGTCTAGGTTAATCATTGCTTTTCTTCCAAGGAGGAAGCATCTTTTAATTTCATGGCTGCAGTCACCATCTGCAGTGATTTTGAAGCCCCCCAAAATAAAGTCTCTCACTGTTTCCATTGTTTCCCCATCTATTTGCCATGAAGTGATGGGACTGGATGACATGATCTTCGTTTTTTGAATGTTGAGTTTTAAGCCAACTTTTTCACTCTCCTCTTTCACTTTCATCAAGTGGCTCTTTAGTTCTTCACTTTCTGCCATAAGGGTGGTGTCATCTGCATATCTGAGGTTATTGATATTTCTCCTGGCAATCTTGATTCCAGCTTGTGCTTCATCCAGCCTGGCATTTTGCATGATGTACTCTGCATATAAGTTAAAATTTGGGGTGGAGGATGTTAATACTGAAAGGAAGAAGAGGATGTTCAGGGACAGGCCTGTGATAGGCAGCATTATATTGTATTTGTGATAATTTACTTTGAAATTTTAATACAAACTGTAATGTGAATCAATAGCTTGGGGTTATCATAAGGATTAATATAAATTATTTCTTTGGGGGTGCTGAGTCTTAGTGTGGAACGTGGGGTCATTGATCTCTGTTCAGGCATGTGGGATCTTTCAGATGCAGCATGTGGCATCTAGTTTCCTGACCAGGAATTGAACCCAGGCTCCCTGCATTGGGGGTCGAGAGTCTTAGTCACTGGACCACCAGCAAAGTCGAAAAAGTGATTTTTGATTGCATGGCTTGTCGTAACAGAATCCACTGCCCTTGCATTAGTAAGATATAAGAAACCAGCAAACCCAGCCACCAAATTCAACAATCTTTGTTAGTCCTGGGGCCTCTTGGAAGTAGAACACATCACCCATGTGTCTTTCTGCTTCATGGAGGATTCTGTTTTCTTAAATCGCTGAAAAGATTTTAGCATCTGTTTTCTGAGTGATCCTCTCAAGGTGCTGAGCCTTGTGGCTTGGAGGCTTGTTTGTGCCAACTTGCTGAAAAATACTTCTGTTACTAAGTTTGAGAACATTTGTTAGCATAGAACGTGGTAGGAAGATCACTGGAGTTGGGGTTAGGTTTGTTGGCTCTACCTTTCTCTCATCACTACTTGTATTTGTAAAAAAAAAAAACCAGAGACAATAAGAGCATCAAAACCAAAAATAATCCCTCTGCCAAACTTCCAAAACAAAACCGCCTGCTCTTCAGTGAATATCATTGGCAGGTTTGCTTCAGATCAGAGGATAGCTGGAGATCACTTGCAGAGGCAGAACTTTCTGCCTCTCCCCTCTCTCTCTCAGCGTGTATGCTTTAGTTATTGCTTCCTTCATATAGAGAGCACAAGACCTGTGACAACTGTTCCTTAAGCTTCAAGAACATGTAGGAAGGAACTCTTCTCTCAACCCCAGTAGAAAAACTCCTGTGAAAGGACTCCATCCTGCCTTGTCCCTGAGGTCATGGGTCCTGTGATTGGCCAGCTTGGTCAGATAGCCACCCCTCAGCACTCACTGTGCCTAGGGGGACTTAATCATACCACCTTCTCTTTGGCTTCACATTGGAGCTGAGTGGAAAGAGAATGAGGGGGAGGGCTCAGTGTCATTGTGGAAAAGGAGGAGGATTCAAGCGTATCAGCACAGGTGTGATGTGGGAGAACGATTGGCCAGGGCAGCCATTCCAAACTGTGTCGGCCGTATCAAACTGCTATATTTTATACATGTAATTTAATTGGGTAATTTACTTGATCTCCCTGGTGTCACCTTCATTTATGTGGATAACTCTTAACCAGTGCAAGGTCTTGTGAGGTTTACCGTGTATAAAGTGTGTATCACATGGAGGTCATCAGTGAGTGAGCTGCTGCTACTGTGGATGCTGCTACTGCCTTTGCTGCGTCATTAATGTCACCATCATCCCTTTTCCCCAAGTTCTCATATTTAACGTTTTCTGTTTTTCTATGACACACCCTTGAGAATGTTCACAAACCTTTAGCTCTCTATTAACTCTTGAAGTTTAATTTCCTTAACTACTCCCTGTTTCTTTCAGAACGCCCCCAGGACCTGGTCCCCACATCTCCTTTTCAGCTTCATCTCTCCACCTCCCTCTTCACACTCTGTGCTTGGGCTATAAGTCTGCACTTCTGTGAAGACCTCATGTGTAAAGTTTTCCGTACCTGTTCCTTTGCTGATGTTGTTACCTTGCTTGGAATACACTCTTTTGCCTACCTTCTCACTCTCATCAGAATTCTGTTTTTTTTTTAAGTCCCAGGTTAAAGCTTGAGACCTGATCGCTTCTCTGTGGCTTTCCCTGATCTTTTTCAATGGCAGGGAGCATTCTGTAGTTCACAGTACTTTGTGCCTGTATGCACATAATTTATTTTTGCTCTTTTTAATTTATTTTTTACAATTGTTTATGTGCTAGTCTTTTTTTTTTTTTTTTACATTTTAAAATAGTCCAGGTCAATTACTTTATAGGATGTCCCACATTCTGAATTTGTCTGATTGTTTCCTAGTTATTTTTGTTGTAATTATTTTCACTTATCTCTTTCAATGTTTTCTGATTTATTACCCCGTCTTGCCCTTTATTTATCTACTATAATCTGATTTTTTAAAATGGAAGAGAATCAAGGATGTTTGTTACCTTGTTTGAGTTGCATTCTAACTCTTATTGGGTATTTTCAAACCTAATTATTATTTTTGTGTTTTGCCGTGACTTTTGAAGAGAAGATAAATATAGAGTACAGTAAAAGGGCTATTAAATGCTTAGGGAATGTTTTTGTCAACTGTGTTTTTGCCAGCTATTTTGTTAGTAAAGAACTCATTTTAACCCTGCTTAATGTTGAGAATTTTTCATAAAATGTATGAATCGTGGTTAAATTTGCAAGAAGACTCTCTACAGTATTTCAGTAATTTCTGAACATGAACTTCTGTAACTCAGTACTGTGCTTTTTTGTTTCATTTTTTAATTTTTGAAGAAAGTTTGCTTTGATTTATTGTAATGTTGTTACATTGATAAGCTTACAATCAGTGAAAGCAATGGCATAGACTATGTTAACATCATGTTGCAGTGAGAAGGATAAGTCAGATAGATCTCTGTGTACAGGCATGCAAACATCTCTGAGAAATGATTAAATTTACTTTTTCAGCTTTATTGAGGTATAGTTGACATGTAACATTATTTAAGTTGTACAATGTGATTTGATATACATATATATTGTGAAGTGATTACTACAATAAGATTGAATAACACAACCACTATCACTTTTTATAGTTACCTTTTGTTTTGTAGTGAGAACTTTTAAGACCTACTTATTTAGCCACTTTTAAATATTCAATATGTATTGTTGACTATAGTCATTGTGCTGTACATGAAATCCCCAAGATACAGTTATCTTATAGCTGGAAGTTTGCCTGTGGCTCAGTACAATGGATGTAGGGCATCTGTGGTTTAAAGTGGGACAGTTTTCTTCAAAAACGTAACCCCATGATATTGACTTGTTTTGCTTCTTTGTCACGTAGTGGAAAAAATACCAGTTGTTGAGGTATTAAATATTTTTAAAGCTTTAGTTGTTTGAGGTTTTACTTTATTTTTTACGCATGACTAAGTTAATTTTAGGAATATTTACTGGATGTCAACATGGGGCTTATTGTTCAGAACACAGTCTTTGCTTAGCTCAGTCTAGCATCAGAAACAAAGGATAAAAATGTTTTATCGGTAAATATTTTTTGAGCACCTACTGTGTGCTGGACACTGTTCTGAAGCATATGTCAGCTACAGTTTCTACCCCCTAAGGAATTTGCAGTCTTGTGGGTGAGTCAGACAAGTAACCAGCCACTATAGCACAAGGTGGTACATGCCAGGATCAGGAAACATACAAGAGACTCTAGGAGTCCAGGGGTGGGAACTCTAATCAGACAGAGGTAGGGCACTTGATGAGTGACGATCCAAGGCAGAAAATCAAGAGTCAAGGATATTCTAAACTGAGAAACATGGGATGAGAAATCTCAGAGGCAAAAAAAATGTGACCCATCTTGGGAGTTGCAAAGACAAAGTTATAGCAGTTTTTCTCAAAATGTGTCCTCTGTTTGCTTGAGTCAGAATCATCTGGGAGTGATTCTTAAACCCTCAGATTCAGATGACTCTCAAACTCACTGAAATATGAGAAACATATTTTAGTTGAGAGTTAAGGGATATGAAGGAGAAATGAAAATATAGTGTAATATATGCTATGTTTAAAGTACACATAAAATTCTGTGATTAGCTTTATTTGTATAAACTACTTCCTGGTGTCTCAGAATCTGTCTGCAATGCGGGAGACCTGGGTTCGATCCCTGGGTTGGGAAGATCCTGTGGAGGAGGGCATGGCAGCCCACTCCAGGATTCTTGCCTGGAGGAACATGGACAGAGGAACCTGGTTGGCTACAGTGCATGGGGTTGCAGATTCGGACATGACTGAGTGACCAGGCACAGCACAAAACGTTTTAAATTTGCTAATTCCTATCTTTAAGTGATGGCTGGGTAGAATGGGACAGGGATGGGGAAAAGGGAGGGATATTACTATAAAATTTATCTCTTTACCCCTAGATGATTCTAAAAAGTCTGTTTATCTTTTATTCATTTAATGTTTTTGTTTTTCTTTTAGTCCAAGGACAAAATGATGAGAGGCTCTCGAAGAGGATGTGTTAGACTCAGAGTGAGTATTTATTCATTTTTACGAAAACCAATTTTGACAGAAAGAAAACTATTATGACAGATTCATGGGAGTCTAAATTTAGTTTAGCTCCCTTACTTAATTGTTGGGGCAGACAAGTTTAAGGCTTAGAGGAAAAACAACTTCTCCAGGGTAACTCCAGAACCAGGGCTAGAGTTCAGTTCTTTTGGCCCATTAATTTAACCTTGTATCCATGACTTGATGTACCTACTGATTTTTTTAATGTTTTGTATCCAGGGACAGGGGCTGGAAATTAAATGAGTTGTAGTGTTGGCAATAGAGTAAGCAGTAGGAAAAATCTCTGAGAAATCCCCACTTTCAGCTGCTTAGTCTGTTTAACACTATTTAATAATGGGTGTTGCAGCAGTTATGTCCCTTAGAAATATAATGTGAGCAACATATATAATTTAAAATTTTTGTTGTGTCACATTTAAAAAGCAAAAAGCAGGTGAAATTAATTTTAATGATATATTTTGTTTATGCCAGTATATCCAGAATGTTATTTGAACATGCAATCAATAAAAAATTATTGAGATATTTTACCTTTTTTTTTTTCATACTACATCTTTGGAATCCACTATGTTTTTTGTACTTATGGCACATCTTGGTTCAGATCAGCTGCATTTCAGGTGCTGTATAGCCTCATGTGACTCAGGGCTACCTTATTGGACAGTACAGGCCTATAGCTTCAAACAGTTTTTTATTTCCTGTTCAGTTTCCACCATTGTCTGAATAGCTAAAGACACGGAGGAATGCAGGGTTGAGAATATAGTTTCTAGTACTCAACTGTATCTAAAGAAGGGCCTATCTCTGTCATAACTATTAATAGGTAAATCAGCTTCTAGTGGCATTTTCTTCTTTCGGATTCCTGTTGCTTTCTTTCTGCCATCTTCTTTTCTGTACCCTTACTTTTGAATATGTAGATATGTTTCATAAATATATGATTGCCTTGTTAGCAGTAGGTTATTGGTAGAAATGGGAGATAACTCTGAGAAAGAAATCAAATTCTAATGGAAAAATTTTCACACTGAGATAGGAGTTAAGTATGGTGAATTTGCAGGATTGGAAATGAGACAGGCTTGTTTTGAACAGATGGTGTATATATGACAGCATAAAGATTTTTGAAAATTCAGCTTATTGTACTCCTGGCTATTTTTCCCCTTTCGTTTGGTTTTTGCTTTTGCCTTCTTGGTTTAATTGCTTTTCTAAGCACTTGTTATTGACCTCAGTCACCGCTCAGTCTGGTATTAGCTGCTTTCTTGGCTTAAGATAGACTCAGTAGTGAGACTTTGGCAGAGCTGTAGTGAGACAGCTCTTCAGTTGAATTCAATCTGGATTGTTACATTTAATGCACAGTTTTTTTCTTTTAAATATAGCTTAATTATTTATTAAACCTCGTGACTACCTTGTAGGTTAAGAAGTAGAATTTGGCCAGTTACTGTGGAAGCCTGTCTGTGTGTCCCATTCAAATTGCAGCCCACTCCCTGTCTCCTAAAGTAACCACTCTTGTTTTATAGGAACCACTTCTTGGATTTGCTTTCCTGAATTCTACATTTTATCTTGCCCATTTAAAAAAATTGATATCTTTTGTTTGCAATTTATCTGTTGAAGACTCCAGGCCCTTTGACCCGTAGGAGTTTTCCATAGTGTAGGTTTTATCGATTGCATACTGGTGCAGTTCAGCATGTTCCTGTCTCTGCTTTTCCTACATATTGGCAGCTGATCCAGAGACTGAGTCAGACTTAGGTTTGATCCCTTTGGCAAGACTTTTAGGCGGTGTTGTGTTCTTTTATTAGGAGGCAGTGTCTGGTTTTTGCTCTTCATTGGTATTAGCAACTTTTTTTTTGGCTGCAGGATGTTAATTCCCTAACCAGGGATTAAATTTGGGTCACGACACTGAAAGTTGCTGAGTCCTAACCACTGGACCACCAGGGAACTCCCAGATACTACCAACTGTTGATGCAGTACCTAGATCCATTTGTAAAATTGTATTTTATCATTTTGTTTAAATTTTTATCAGAAATAATCATATAAGGAAACACTTCATCAGTTATGTGGTTACCCAGTGCTACAATTCAAACAGGATAAATAAATGCTTGATTATTTCCTTTTACTTACTCAATGCTCATAATAATGGACTTAAAACAACACTCATTTACATATATATAAATGTCTGTATATACCCAAAAGAATTGAAAGCACAGCCTTGAGTGGATATTTGTATACATAGGTGCTGTTTGCAAAAGCAGCAGCACCTATTGTGAGCAACTATTGTTACTTACAATAGTCTAGACAGGGAAGCAGCCCTAGTGTCCATTTGATGGATGAATGGATAAACAAATGTGAAATATCCATGACAATGGAATAGTGTTTAGTCTTAAAAAGAAAGGAAATTCTGACACATGCTACAACATGGATGAACTTTAAGGGCATTTGCTACCTGAATTAAGTCAGTCACAAAATGACAAATACTGTTTGATTCTACTTATATAAGGTACCTGGAGTTGTCAAATTCATGGAAACAGAAAATAGAATGGTGGCTTCCAGGGGTTGAGGCTAGGAAGAGTAGAGATTTCTTGTTTAATGGATACAGAGTTTCCAGTTTGAGAAGATGAAAAAGTTCTGGAAATGGACGGTTAGGATGGTTGTACAACAATGTGAATGTTCTTAAAAATATTAAAATGGTAAATTTTATGTTATGTGTACTTTACCACATTTAAAACATTTAATTTAAAAACATTTTTTAAATCTACGGTTTTTTAATCTACAGTTCTGTAGATCAAACACCTTAGAAAGGTTCTCTCCTTGTTGAAGTCTTGTTAGCCAAGCTGGGCTCTTATCTGGAGGCTCTGAGGGACTACAGGAGAGAGTCCGCCTCCAGGTTCATTCAGGTTGTTGGAAGAATTCAGTTCTTTGTGATTAAAGGACCAAGGCCCTCATTTTCTTGCTGGCTGTCAGCTTGAGATCTGCTCTTAACTTCTAGAGGCTATGCATACTCCTTGTCCTGTGGCCCCTCCATCTTCAAGTCAGCATGGTACATGGAAGTATTTTAGTGCTTTAAGCCTCTCTGACTTCTCCTTTCTGTTACCAGCTGCAGAAAACACTGCTTTTAAAAAGTCTTATATGATTAGAATAGGTTATACCCACCAGATAATCTCCCTTTTGCCATGTAATCACTTCAGTGACTACTCATCCTGTAACATAATCCCTGCAGTAACTTCTCATCATATTTGCAATTTCCACTCACACTCAAAGGGGAGGAGAGAAAAACAGGGACGGGGTCATTGGGCGGGGTGGTATTTTAGAATTCTGCCACACAGCATGACTTGAGAAGAGCTCGCTATACCTGTGTTTGAATCTTATTTTTGCTCTTTGCTTTGTTGACTGGAAGAGGGAAGCAATCAGTAATTCTCCAGACCTTAAGTTTTCTCTTCTTTTAAGTGGGGATTATAATAACCCTTGAGGAATTTTGTGAGGATTACGCACTTAATTAGGCTTTTAATTAGTTGCGTGTGTGTGTGTGTGTGTGTTTTAAGAGGCTTTGTGTTATTTTCAAGAAGCTGAACTGCCATTTGGCTTTCTATTTAGGAAACATCTGGCGAGTTTGTTTGCAATATAGATTTCCAAGTTCCACTCTCTAGTGATAATACTGTTTTAGAACTGGGTCTGGAACCTTTTATTTTTAAACAGTTTCTCCAGGTGATTGCGTTGTACAGCCAAGTTTGGGACCACTGGTGTGGTAGAATCAGAGAGACCTGGAGCTGAATGTCATTTAGCTATACCCCTTACTGACTCTGTACCTTTGAGCAAATTTCTTAACTTCTATGAAGATAACATATAACTTGTAGGATTGTGAGGTTTAGCACTTAATGTATATACAGAGTTTGGCACATCGTACACATGCAGTGATAACTGCTGTGAATGATGATGGTAGTGATGGTGGTGATAATGCATCTATCATCTAGGTTCCAAAGGAACATAACAAGCTCTCACGGATCTCTTTCTGCCTATTCATCCATCCTATCCTATGTTCTAACCACACCACACTTTGTTTCTTCAACCTTGTATCATATATTTTTCTATGTCAGGAGTATTCTGTGCCCTTATCTGGTGAGCTCATCCTTTCCTTTTTTTTTTTTAAAGTTTAACATTACAATCATGAGGCAGGACAGGACAGTTCACAGGCAGCTTCCCAAAGACAGGCCAGGTCTTCTCTCCAGGCCAGGTCCAGTGCATTGCCCCTCAGAGCACCCCAGGCAGATGAGCAGGGAGGTCCACCCTCAGTCCAGCTTCTCCAGTACAGAGAGCACGTACACTTGGCTAAGCTCGCTGCTAGAGTTCTAAGCAATGGTAGTGTTGTTCAGCAACAGGATCTGGCAGGCCAGCTGGCCTCACTCTTCTTCCCCAGGCTGGCCTTACTCTTCCCCAGGTAGACTGACTGTATAACAGGTCCCCATGGATTAGATCTGTAAAGCAAGCACAGCCTGGCCGCTGGTCACCAGCAGGTTGTCTGAAATGACACTCAGGCTTGCATCACAACCCAGGCCTTGCTGAGTGGAGTAGAGCTTGATGCCTGTGCTGCAGTCCCAGATCCTGACGAGGTCATCTAGACCACGGCTGGTGACGCGGGAGGTGGTGTAGGGGAGGGAGGTAACATCTCCACGGTGAGTGAACGTGTGGCTGACCTGGCTGCCAGTCAACACGTCCCACAGGCACATGGCCCCATCTTACCTGCCACTGACTAGCACTGTGGTCTGGTCAATGAACATAGTCGTGATGGCCTCTGAATGGCTTTGCAGAGTGAAGAGGCAGCCTGAGTCCTCCAGACCGATCACCCTCAGTGTGTGGTCCTGGCTCCCAGTCACACAGTGCCTGGCCTCTGCCTCCAGGCTGTGATGGGCTTCTGGTGTGCACAGGGCACTGTGGGTCAGTGCCGCTGTGTCCTTGCTGCTGTACATGGGGAATTTTGGGGGACTGCCCTACCTTGGGGCCCTTTGGAACTGCAGGAAGCTGAGGGCAGGTGTGAGTCTCCAAGGAGAAGTCAAGGAAACTATTGAGCCGGGCAGCCAGGCCTTGTGTCTCTGTGTTGCCGGAGGAGACCTCCTTGCTGCTGCAGTGCAGAGTGCCCTCGATGGCCTCCCATACGTCCAGCCGACCACTGCTCCACCCACCACGATGGGATTGCCCTGAGCTCCAGGCTCCACATAGGGCCGTCTGTGCTGGGGGACCAGATGAGGAAAGGGAAGCTCTGAGAGGAGTGCCTCCCTCATCCTCAGGGGCCTGGGGCAGAGTGGGTGCAGGGCTCGTGTGTGGAGAGGAGCCATTCCAAATCTCTTCCTAGTATACTGGCTGTACCAGGCGGCTGAAATCATTTCCTGGGGAGTCCTGAGCAGGGCAACAGCCCACCAAGTGCTAGGACTCAGGCTCAGTTAGCTTTGGGAGCTGCAGCTATGCTGAGAAGTTGGTGAGACCAAACAGGTGAGGTCTGACAGATCCCCAAAGAAGGGAGGTGGCGGAGGGCCTTGTGATGGTGCTGTAGTGGAGGACTGTCCCCGGGCCGCTCTGGCCACCCTTCCTGCTGTCTGACAGCCATTCCCAGCTCTCCTGAGCCTCTAGCACATTGCCAACACCACTGTCATGATGCTGCCCGCCTGGGCGCCGGATGCTGGTGAGGTTGTCTCCAATGTGTGCATCTCATACATACTTGTGGCCTGCCAAGCAACAGCTCATCAGCAGCATCCCATCGCTGGCCAGAGACTCAATGTCCATGAGGTACCCATGCAGCACCAGGGGCACGATCTCCATCTCAGGTGGCCTGTAGCTGTAGTCACTGCAGGCCAGCACCCCATACCATGGGTTTGCCAGGGTCCTGCACCAGGCTACTTACAGTTACTCGGGCAGAGCATGCCGTACAGGCAGAGCAGCAGCAGCACAATGATGCCCGAGGCCTCACTGAGCCCCCCAACCTTGTACAGGGTGATGTCTCTGTGTGCATGCACTGTGTCTGCCCCCCTGAGGCCAGCCTCCCAGAGCCCATTCTGCCCAGGCCATGGTGGAAGCCAGGGGTTGTGGGTGTCCTGAGGGTGCTGCCCCTCCAGAGGCTTCCGTTGGGTTTGGGGCGGGGGGTGTGACAGGGATGACAGGCAGCAGGTTGACGTCCCTCTGGACCAGTGTGATGATGTAGTAGCTGAAGAGTGTTGGCTAGTGCCCGAAGGATGGTTTCCTCCAATGTTCCTCATCCTCAGGCCCCCAGGTTACTCTGGGGCTGGGCTGTCGTGGACACCCTCAGGTGGACCATTGGGCCTGCTGGGCAGCTCCCCCAGCCATGTCTGATTCTTGGGTGACTTAGAGGTGTCAGGTGGGAAGATGGAGAAGGTGGGATCTGGCTGGCTGAAGGACACCACATCACTGGGTACAGACAGGGGAGCCAGGGTGCCGTCACCCAGAGAACCCTGTTCTGTCACCTGGGCAGCTAGGTCTGTGTACACCAGGATACCAGTCAAGACCTCAGTGCCGGCCATGGCAGGTGCTGTGTTAGGCAGGTTCAGGCCGGGAAGCAGACTGCATGCAGCCTCTTGGGGAACCACAGGTTTTGGAAGGAGAATGGTTGTAGCATGATGGCATGGGGTGTGGACAACTGTCGTTCAAGGCGTGTTGGCCATGCCACTGGCTTAGCCGGGGTCAGTCAGGCCTCAGGGGGCAGCCGCTTGTTCATATCTGCCAGCTCTATCCAGCAAATGTCAATGAACAGTGCTGAAAAACAGCATTTGAAGGAAGAAGTCAGACACCAGGCCCACAACGGCAAAGCAATAAAAACTCCTGAGTGGCAGGCATGAGGGTGAAGTAGCCAACGAGGATGATGCCCAGCTCTGTGACCATGGTTTCCATGATGGACCAGCTCTCTTTGCTTAGGCCTTGGGCAATGCACAGCTTCCTCTTGAGATCCACTGGGGTGGAGACCACTGACTTGGTGAGCACCAACAGGTTCTCTAGCCCAGTGATCACCACAAGGTAGGGGAAAACCTCACCACTGTTGAGGGTGGGCATCAGGCCAAAGAGTGTGCAGAGCCCCACAGATGTCAGCAGTGATACGAGTACCAGACCATGGTGGGCAGAGCCAGCCCCCGTTTGGACTTGGCCTTGTGTATCTTGCACGTGAAGTAGAGGTAGTCCTGATGTGGGTAGGCACAGAAAGATGAGCTCAGCGATGCCAGTCTCCTCCTTGAAGTGCACATGGACCAGGCTCTCTGCCCAGCTGGGACTGGGGTGCAGGAGCATCAGGGAGGCCCACAGACTGCCCAGAAACTTGATATGGTAGTGCTGGAAGACCAGGATGACGGTGTACGAGACCAGTCTCTTCCTGGGGTAGAGGCTGTAGTCACGGAACAGCCCATGGTTGCAGCAGGCCTGAGATATCATCTCCTGCAGCCTGTCAGTCAGGTCATCCTCAGCTGAAGTCACCTTGCTTCCCTCCTGGAAAGTGACCATGCATCAGCCTGGTACACATTGGGCAGCTCTGACAGTGGGCACTGTCTGCACGCACAAGTCTGAAGCAAGTTCTTGAAGCAGTATCCCACCATGTGTGGCAGATGGCGGGCAGGACATGGTGACCAAGCTCATCTTTTAAGAGACTTTTCAAATGGTGATTCTTCATGAAGCATTCCTTCTAACCATCCTTCATCCTTCTAACCAACCAACCACCCACATCCTTCTAACAGATTTGATCCTCTTCCATTTGTCACTTAAAGCCATGAAAGGACTTTTAGATGATATTACGTGTTAAGTAGTCTGTTTTCTCTGCCCACTAGTGAGTTCACACCCAGTGTCACAAATGCATGGTACATTGTAAGTAGGTACTCAAAAAATGCTTCTTGTTGATTTCATGTAATTATAAAAATAAGGAAAACATTTTAGGGAATTTACCTTTACTATAGTTTATAGACAAAAGAAGTTAAACACAGTGGCATGGATGTGTTTTTTTAAAAAGAAAAAAAAGCAAAACACCCATGTGGTTTTAGGCTACATGAAGGAATAGGGAAAGGAACCAGTAGTTACTGAGGAAGCTCTTTGGATCAGTCACTGTGTTGCCAAATTTTCATTGATGTCACCATGATAATCCTCTCAGGTCAGTGGTGGTATTTCGTTTTACAAATGAGAGGACTGAGACTCACACTACTTTTAGTAGCTTACCAAAGTCACATAGTTAGTAAATGGTGAATCTGGGGTTGAACTTGGGTCTGTCTCGTTCCAAAGCCCTGTTTAGCCCTTAATGTTTCCAGGTTCCTATTCTTAACTACAGGAGTCAATAATGCAGGTGCTCCAACTTGATGCACAGAAGTGGAAAACTAGTGGAGGAAACCATTTCCTTCCCATCTTTCTTTGACTGTGGTAATGTCAGAGTATGGCCACTAGATGGTGCCCTTGGCCTTGATGGAGAAGTACAATAGCCAGTTGAGTCCTGGGGTCTGATTTTTTTTTTTCCCCCTTCTGGGACTCAACCAAAAGCAAAACATTAATATTTCCAGGTAACATGAAAAATGGAGAAGTGTTAGTGTTAAAGAGGCAGTGTGGGGGTAGAGACAAGAACAGGTGAAAAATGAAATGGAATTCAAATCCAGATTTGCCACTTACTAGCTTTGTGACTTCAGGGAGCTCATTTATTCAGTTCTGAGTCCTATTTCCTTTACCTCTGGAATGGCCTCATGTCATTTACTCATGTAATTATGAATATCACATTAACGGATACATTATAAAGTATCCAATTCTTAATGAATGATAATTACTGTTGTTAGTAATTACTAATGATGAGATGAATATCAGATTCTTAGGAATTCTGCAGGGCCTTAGGAATAACCAAAGTAATCAATAAATATATTGTGACTTTTTGAAAACTGTTAATCCATATGTGACTTTTTTTTTTTTTTTACCAATCCAGTGAAACTGAGTACTTCATTTATTTATTGTGCTTATCATCAGAGTTGATTGATTCCCTGAGGAAGGAGTCTCATATTCTCTTAGTCCATTACAAGAGAGTATAGCACTGTCCTGTGATGGGTTAATAGTTTTAGCATTGATTTCTTCCAGTGCCTTATTTCAGTGATTCTACATTATTTTTGCATATGTTAACATCTCTGGCATTGGAATGCATTTTATAATCATTGATATCTTAGCATGGACACAATTAGATATTTTAGATTAATGTATAACCTTAAGAGTATCCTTCTCCCCTATCCTCTTAGATCTACATCCTATCTGCATCGTTCTGTCAGTTGTTTTGTCATTTCATTATGAAAAATTACTCTATTGATTTAAGTCCTTCTTTGTTAATTCACTAGCTTGTTTTGCAGGCATCATCTCTTCTCTGTGAATTTGACATTAAGAATCTCTTCTCCGACTTTCTTGTACTAGATGTAAACATCTATTTAATCTCTTGTGATTAGTACATAGATGTCATTAATGCTATTTTCTGAATGTTTATCATATTTTATGGTTATAAATTTAAAAATAAGGTGATAAAAAACGATGTTCCAGGAAAATACCAAAAGAAAGCTAGGAAATAGTATTATTAATAATATCAGAAATAATAGACCTTAAGGCTTGCCTGGATTGATTTCAGAAAGTAAATCTGAGTTTGATTCTAGGAATTATATAACCTTAATCTTCAGCTTTTAAATAAAAATTCCTGGGAATCTAATAATGAACTATTGGTGGTAAAATAAATAAATAATAGACTTTAAGAAAAAGATTAGAATTGTAAGGGAAAAGAGGGTACTCAAAACTCAGTGTCGCATATATAACATTCTTTGACAATGGTGGAATAAATTAGAAACTCATTAACAAAACAGTAGCCACGTGCCACCTCACATGGATGCTTCTAAATAATTTATTGGTGAAGGTTGAAATTATAATGGAAATTATGAAATATTTAAACGTGAGTGACAATGAAGGGACCACATGTTAAAGCTGCATCTAAGGCAGTCTGTGATTTATAACCTTAAATGAATATATTATAAAATAGAGATTGAAAATTAATGAGATAAGCATTATAGTCAAAAAATTAAACAAGAAAAAATTAATGATAAAGTAGAAAGAGGAACAATCAAGGAAATTTTTAGGCCAGAGTCACTTATTAATGTAAATGTTAAAATCATGAACAAAAAGCAGCAAACCATACCCCGTAATATATAAACAAAAAGGGTTATGACCGAACAGTTTATTTTGGGAATACTATTAATAGGATTCTAATTTTATAATCAATTAAGATAATTTAACATATTAACTAAATAAAAAGGGAAATTACATGACCATCTGAATAAATGGAAAAGAAGCAGTGAATAAAATGAAACATGCAATCAAGATCAATGCCAGCTAGGAATAGGAAGAGAACATTCTTAACCCAATAAGGAGTATTTGCTAAAATGTTCCAGTGTGCTTAACAGCGAAATAGTAGAAGCATCTACTTTTAAATCAGCAACGAGACAAAGGTGCTTGATTTTTCTGTTTTTGTTTTTTTGAACTGTAGTGCAGTTGATTCACAATATTATGTTAGTTTCAGGTGTACACTGTAGTGATTCAGTATTTTTGCAGATTATATTCCATTATAGGTTATTTCAAGGTAATGACTGTAATAGTCTGTGCTATGAAGTATATCTTTGTTGCTTATGTATTTTATACATAGTAGTTTGTATCTGTTAATCCCATAACCCTAATTTGTCTTTCCTCCATTCTCCTCTTTGATAACCACAACTTTTCTATATTTGTGAGTCTGTTTCTATTTTATATATACATTTATTTGAAATATTTTTAGATTCCACATGTAAGCAATGTCATACAGTATTTGTCTTTCTCTGTCTGACTTATTTCTCTAAGCATAACCCTGAGTCCATCCACTTTGCTGCAAATGGTAGTATTTAGTTCTTTTCTCTGGTGGAGTAATATTTCATTCTATATGTATATGCATATATATATACATCTATGTGTATATATATTGTATGTGTGTTTATACACACACACACACACACACACACACACATTCTCTACATCTTCTTAATCCAGCTGTCTGTTGACTGCACTTGAGTTGCTTCCATGTCTTGGCTGTTGTAGATAATGCTGCTGTGAATATTGGGATGCATGTATCGTTTCAAATTAGTATTTCTGTTTTTTTTCTTTTTCTGGATATATACCTAGGAGTGGAATTGCTGTATTGCATGGTAGTTCTATTTTTAGTTTTTTGAGGAGCCTCCATAACCTCCTTACTGTTTTCCATAGTGGCTGCACCAATTTACATTCCCATCAACAGTGTATAAAGGTTTCTTTTTCTCTGCATCCTCTCCAGCATTTGTTATTTGTAGACTTTTTTGACGATAGCCATTTTGACAAGTGTGAGGTGCTATCTCGTTGTGGGTTAGATTTGCATTTCTCTAATGATTAGCAACATTGAGCATCTTTTCATGTGCCTGTTAGCCATCTGTCTTGTTTGGGAAAAAATCTGTTCAAGTCTTCATAGATTGGCTTGTTTGTTTTTTTGAGTTGTATATAAAGTTGCATAATCTGTTTGTATATTTTGGGTATTAACCCCTTGTAGGTTGCATGATTTGCAAATGCTTTATCCCATTCTGTAGGTTGTCTTTTAGTTTCGTTGGCAGTTTCCTTTGCTGTGCAAAAGCTTTTAATTAGGTCCCATATGGGTTTTTGATATTTATTTATTTTGCCATGGGAAGGTGATCCAAGAAAATACTGCTATGATTTGTTTCAAAGAGTATTCAGCCTATGTTCTCTTCTAGGAGTTTTATGGTTTCCAGTCTTATGTTGAGGTCTTCAAACCATTTTGATTTAACTTTTTTTTTATATGCTGTGAGGGAACATTGTAATCTCACTGTTTTACATGTGACTGTCTGCTGTCCGATTTTCTCAGCATCACTTCTTGAAGAGACTGTCTTTTCTCCATTGTGTATTCTTGCGTTCTTTGTCATTGATTAACTGACCACAGGTTTGTGTGTCTATTTCTGGCTCTCTATTCTGTTCCATTGGTTAATGATTCTGTTCTTATGCCAATAGCTTCTATTTTGATTACTGTGGCTATATAGTATAGTCTGAAGTGTGGGAGGTTTATACCTCCAGCTTTTTTTCTTTTTTCTCAAGATTGCTGTTGCAGTTCTGGCTTGCTGTGGTTCCATGTGAATTTTAGGATTATTTCTTCTAGTTCTTAAAAATGTCATGGATATTTTGGCAGAGATTGCTACTTCTTTATATATGGTATTCTGGAGGTCCTTGGGAATGCAATAAGATACAAAAGATGTAAGCTTTGGGAACTTGAATCAAAATTAATGTTTGCAGATGATGTTTCTGTAACTGTACTAGAAGTCCTGGCAAACACAAGAATAAAAAACAAAAGAAATCAAAGAAAAAGGATGGAAGTGAAGAATAAACATTATTGATATTTGAAGATAATATGATTTTCTACTTTTAAAAAAATCCACAAAAATTTACATAAATACTGTTTAAATATCTAGGCTTTGGGAAAGGTTTTGGATCTGAAATCGATATATCCATAATTTAAAAACAGAGATTCTAATAGTAACAAAAAATTCTAAGTTATGTAAGAATATATTTTACAAATAAATATATTCCTTTGATGGAAAAAAAGTAAGCATCATTGAAAGACTAAAGGAAGATCTGAACAGCTATCTCATCTTCCTGCTTATTAGACTCAGTATTATCTGTATGTTTTCCTTAAATTAATCTATAAATACATGTAATTTCAGTCAAAAATCTTAATCAGGCTTAACAAAGAAGTTGACAAGATGATTCTAAAAGTCATTTAAAATGGTAAAGGGGCAAGAAGAATTTGAAGAATAAGGGGTTGGGGGACTTGCCTTTCCAGATGTTAAAACTTTTTAAATGAAACTATGGTGAATTAAAGTAAGTATGGTATTAGTATAAGGGGAAATAAATAGATCAGTGGCATGGAAGAGAAAGCTTAGGAATATTTACATCTATGTAAATTTAGTGTATAACAGCATTACAAATCAGATACTATCACTCAGTAAATGAAGTTGGATCAGTTGGCTGCCCATATGGAGAAAATAAAATTGTTCCCTATCTCGTGCTATACACAGAAATGAATTCCAGAAGTATTAAAGGTATAAAATGAATACTTATAAGAATGTATAGAAGAATGTCTCTGTGATATCAGGATAAAGGAAGATGTCTTAAAAAGCAAACAATGATAGAAATGATCGTTAGATTTGACAACATTCAATTTTTAAAACCTTTCAATAGCAATAACAAAAGACTACAATCAGAGGAGAGAAAATATTTACAGTGCATACAGTTGACAGAGGTTTAATATGCAGAATATATAAAGAATTCCTACAAATCAAATAGACAAAAAAGAAAACCCAAAGAACACATACAAATCAGTAGAAAAGTCAAAAGAATGTCCAAAAAGAAAATGTCAAAGGATACACTCAATTCACATAGAAGAAATAAGAATGGCAATAAAAGTGACTTGATTCTTGTTCTCAGTGATTGTCAGAGATTCTGAATTAAAAGTTCAGTAAGATAGTATTTTGATCAGATTACCAAGGTCTTATAAAGTCTAATTTTTATCTAGTGTTGGCCAGCAGTTGGGGATATAGGAACTTTTTTACCCAGTGCTGGTGAGGATATTAATTGGGACAACTGCTTAGGGGAGCAGTTTTATAGTCTGAGGGCTTCCCTGGTGGCTCAGATGCTGTGAGAGAACCGGGTTCAATCCCTGGATCAGGAAGATCCCCTGGGGAAGGGAATGGCTACCCACTGTAGTGTTCCTGCCTGGAGAATTCCGTGGACAGGATCCTAGAGAGCTACATACACTCCATGGGATCTCAAAGAGTTGGACACAACTGAGCAACTAACACTTTGTAATAAGATATGTCTGATTCTACATAAAAAGGAACTCTCTGCCATTTCAGAGTGTTTGCCTAATATGCTCTTGCAGAAATGTTACCAGGAAACATACAGTGATGATTATTGCTGCATTATTGGGATAGGAAAAATTAAAAGTAACCTAAATGTTCTACACAGGGAAATTAGACATTGTGGTATACTTATATAATAGAGTACTATATAACAGACAAAAGTTACATGCATATTCTCAACATGGATAGCGTTTGTGTGTATATGGGTGTGTATTCATATGTATACACATATATTTATATTCTTGACATGAAAAGTATATATATTTATTTACTCAATATGAACAAACCTCAAAATAGTATTGAGTGAAAAAAGGAAAGCAAGTTGTTCACCACTCTATTGCTTTCACCAGAAAACTCGATAAATACTTATTGAGTCACTGAATGATGTTGATGCATCATTTCTTATTTATGCAGCAGTGCCCTTGATCACAGTGGACCTCCAGCTTTCCTGCTTCCCTCTGTGTTATTGACTCTTCTCTCTCCTCTCTGAACTACGTGCTCTTACAGTGCAGAGATATACCTTATTCCTGTTTATATCCCCTGGCTGTTAATTGCTCCTGGCCCAGAATAGGGATTTAGTAAGTATGTTGAATTAGTGAATATTGCTTATTATACCTATGCCCTGTTAAGAATGAACTTTGGCTCAGGAGTTGGAAGACCTGAATTCTCCTGTCTTTTAGTTGTCAGACCTTAGGCAATATTTTTTTTTAATATACTCTGAGTCTTGGTTTTCTAATTTCTAAAGAGTAATACCTATTCTGCCTAAATCTGAGAGGTCATATTTATGTGTTATATTCATGTGAGATCATATAATGTGAGAATGTGAAAACGATACATGACTGGAAGACTTCTAATATTTCAGCAGTGAGGGAAAATGTGCAGTTGTAGAGTCGCAGTGGGAGTAGCTGTGCTGTGTATTCTTAGCACAGGCAACATTCCTTTTAGGAGCCATATGAGCGATCTGTGTCCCAGAGGAGTCATCATTTCTTTTTTATTTTCTTTGGAACCAGTTTACCATTCTACTTTTCTCTTTTGACGAAGGGAGATTAGCCCTGAAATAGCCAGGGTTCTGTTTTTTTCCCAAGACATGAAGCAAAACTATCTTCCTGTCTTTGGTACCAGAACTATGATTATTTCTGAAATATGTTTGTGGATACAGAAGAAAAGAGAAGAGGTGAAGTCAGGAAACTCAACTGATTTCATAACTCCATCTCCCATTACCTTCTGGAACCTGGATAGTGTGACCTGGAGCAGCAGGCACCATGGTGAGCCCAAATCCTGGCAGAACCTGAAAGGTTGATCATCTGAAACCTTCAGAAGAAAAATCAGGGAAAGTCACTGAAAGATATATATGCTTATTATGTTGGCACAATGAGTCATAAAAGCAGGGATGAAGTAAAAACTTTGAAATTTTGATGAGTTAGCATAACAAAGGACTTTGCTTAATGATAGAATATTATTTCATATATGGATTAGAAAAGGGAATTTTGCTTTACCAGATATAAAGATAAATAGTATAAACCCAGATTAGGGGAGAGGAAGGATGTTTGGTGGAAGACAGCTTGGGGATATTGGTAAACCTCAAACTGCCCATCTATAGAATTTGATGAGAGATGAGAGGTAGGCATGGAGCAAATCACTGAGGGTCTTTGGGCTAGGCCATGACACAGTGACCATATCCCCTAAACCAGGATACTCCTCTAAGAATAAAAGGGGGTTCTATTCATCATTATGCTAGGATAACAGGAATAAAACAATAGCTCCAATGCTTTGGCCTCCTGATCTGAAGAGCCGACTCATTGGAAAAGACCCTGATGCCGGGAAAGATATGAGGGCAGGAGGAGAAGCGGGCAACAGAGAATGAGGTTGTTGGATGGGCATCACTGACTTGATGGACATGAGTTTGACCAAACTCCGGGAGATAGTGAAGGATAGGTAGGGAAGCCTGGCGTGCTGCAGTCATGGGGTCTCAAAGAGTCAGACATGACTTAGCAACTGAACAACAACAAACAACAATAGGAATAATCTGAAACTGTTGCAGATAAACCGGATCATACAGCGTGCCTTATTTCAATGTAAAGAAGAACTACTGATATGATTACAAGGAGTGGGAGGTTAAAATAAATTTTAGGCAGGAGACTTGGACAAGTCTGAATAATAATCTTGGTTGGAACAGAGAGAGAGAGGTGGGCCATTTGCTAGATGAGGCTGTATAATGGAGAAAGATTGTTGGTATTATTTTTGTTGTTGTTAAAGAGTGTAAAGTCTTGGCATATGTAAATGACGTTGAGAAGGAGCCAGTAGAAAGAAGAGGAGCTGAAGATTAGAGTCAGAGGCCTGAAGAAAGGTAATAGGCCCTTTTTCAATTACGACAAGTGAAAAGAAGCAAGACTGGGTATGGATGCAGATGAATCTTCAGGTGGGAGGGCATAATAGGTGTAGAGTTCCTACCTAATGACTATTTAGGTTGTTGAGGGTTCAAGGAAAGTAGAGAAGATTTTAAATAGCTACCGTGGACAATGGAAGAGAGACCAATAGCAAGACAAGGATGCCCCCTACTCTCCTTATATTCAACATTGCCTGCCACTCTAGGGTCAATCTGAAACCAGGCAGTCCTAGCCAATGAATAAAACAAGAAAAATAAATATAAAGTGTGAGGATTGGAGTAGAAGAAATAAAATTGTTATTATTCATGGCAGCTTTAATTGAACATATAGAGAATCCAAAAGAATCTGCAGATAAACTAAAGAATTGAAAAGTGAATTTAGCAAGGTTAGGAGATCCAAGGACACTATACAAAAATAAACTGTATTTCAATATATCAGCAACTTGTAATTAGAAAATAAATTTTAAAAAATGAGAACATTTACCATAGCATCAAAACATTAATTACTTAGGTATAAATATTAACAATAGGCAGATAAGACCTTTACTCAGAAAACTATAAACACTGAAGTTATATATGTACCTATGGCTGACTCATGTTGATATATAGCAGAAACCAACACAACATTGTAAAGGAGTTGTCCTCTAATTTAAAATAAATATAAAAAAAAGACCTAAATAAATGGCAGTCCCAGTTTGTTCCCAATCAGTATCCTAATAAGTGAGTATGTAAAAAGTGTGTATAAAACTTATTCAACTGCTGACTGTAAAGTTTATAAAGGGCCAAGAATATTCACTTTTGATTCCTGTCTTAGTCAACAAAGAGACCCCAGTAGATATGGCAACTTCTCTTACCTGCCATTCTAGGGAGAACTGGCTATGACCATGGTCGTGATGTTGATTTACAATTTATAAAGGCCAAAAGACAAATGTTGGAGGACTTATTCCATTTGATTATTGTTGTTGTTCAGGTGCCAAGTCATGTCCAACTCTTCACGGCCCCACGTACTGCAGCATGCCAGGCTTCCCTGTCCCTCACCATCTTGTAGAGTTTGCCCAAGTTCATGTCCATTGAATTGGTGATGCCATCCAACCATCTCCTCTGTCACCCTCTTCTTCTGCCTTCGGTCTTTCCCAGCATCAGGGTCTTTTCCAGTGAGTCAGCTGTTCACATCACCTGAAACAGAGATGTAGAGACTTCCGGATGATAACATAGGAGAATACTTTCATGGCATTAGGATTAGTAAAGATTTCCTAAAGAAGATACAGAAAGCACAACCATAGTTGTAAAACCAATACATTTTACTGCGTTAAAGTTAACTCTTCATGAAAAGACATCATTATGAGAGTACAAAGGCTGGCAAGAGGGTGGGAGAAAATATTTGCCTAATTCATAACTATGAAAGATTCATGTCCAGGATATATTTTAAAAAACCTCCTAAAATAATTAGAAAATGGTAGTCTAGTCTATTCAATAGACAAGAAACTTGAACTGTTTCACAAAAGTCTCACCAAATGGTCACGAACATAAAAAGATACAAACTTTGTTGTTTTCAGGGAAATATAATTAGGACCACTATGAGCTACTAGTACTCACCTGCCAGAATGACTAACGTAAAAAAAGTATTAGTGAAGATGTAGAACAATTGAAATTTCATACACTATAGGTTGGAGTATTTTTGGCTCAATGAGTATGTCAAGGGTATATCTTGTCACCCTGCTTATTTAACTTATATGCAGAGTACATCATGAGAAATGCCAGACTGGATGAAGCACAAGCTGGAATCAAGATTGCTGGAAAAAATGTCAATAATTTCAGATATGCAGATGACACCACCTTTATGGCAGAAAGCAAAGAAGAACTAAAGAGCTTCTTGATGAAAGTGAAAGACGAGAGTAAAAAAGTTGGCTTAAAACTCAACATTCAGAAAACTAAGATCATGGCATCTGGCCCCATCACTTCATGGCAAATAGATGGGGAAACAATGAAAACAGTGACAGACTTTATTTTTGGGGCTCCAAAATCACTACAGATGGTGACTGCAGCCATGAAATTAAAAGACGCTTGCTTCTTGGAAGAAAAGCTATGACCAACTTAGACGGCGTATTAAAGAGCTGAGACATTACTTTGCCAACAAAGGTCTGTCTAGTCAAAGCTATGGTTTCTCCAGTAGTTATGTATGGATGTGAGAGTTGGACTATAAAAAAAGCTGAGCACCGAAGGATTAATGCTTTTGAACTGTAGTGTTGGAGAAGTCTCTTGAGAGTCCCTTGGGCTGCAAGGAATTCCAACCAGTCAATCCTAAAGGAAATAAGTCCTGAATATTCATTGGAAGGACTGTTGCTGAAGCTGAAACTCTTATGCTTTGGCCACCTGATGTGAAGAACTGAGTCATCTGAAAAGACCTTGATGCTGGGAAAGACTGAAGGCAGGAAGAGAAGGGGATGACAGTGGATGAGATGGTTGGATGGCATCACCAACTCAATGGACATGAATTTGAGCAAGCTCCAGGAGTTGGTGATGGACAGGGAAGCCTGGCGTGCTGCAGTCTTGGGGTCGCAAAAAGTTGGATACGACTGAGCAACTGAACTGAGAACTGTTTGACAGTGCCTATTAAAATTGGTGTGTGCAAACCATAAGACTTAGCAAATTCATTCTTACATTGTATCTACTAGAAATATAAGCATATGTATACATATATATAACACAAAGATATGAATGACAATGTCATAGCAGCATGATTCTAATAACCTAAGACTGGAAAACAACATAAATGTCCATCTGCAATGAAATTGATAAATTGTGGATATTCCTACAAAAGAATATACATATAGCAATAGAAATGAACAAACCATTGCTACGTGCAGTATCTTGGATGAATTTCACAAACATGTTGAGTGAAAGAAGCCAGACACAAAAGAAAATATGTGATATGAGTCCATTTGTATGGAGACGGACAAAACTACTTTTAATGTTAGAAGTAGGGATGCTGTTTGGCTTTGGGATGGAGGACAAGGCTAATGATTAGGAAAGGGTACAAGGAGAGCGTTTCTTTATTGAGCTTGTACAGTTATGATTTGTGTATATGTTTGTTCAGTCACTAAGTTGTGTCTGGCTGTTTGCCATCCCATGGACTATGGCACACCAGGCTTCCCTGTCCTTCACCATCTCCCGGAGTTTGTTCATATTCATGTCCAGGGAAGCACGCCAGGCTTCCCTTGTGGCTTAGTTGGTAAAGAATCCACCTGCAATGAAGGAGACCGGGGTTCGATCCCTGGGTTGGGAAGAACCCCTGGAGAAGGGAAAGACCACCCACTCCAGTATCTGGCCCCTGGAGAATTCCATGGACTGAGTAGTCCATGGGGTTGCAAAGAGTCGGACACTACTGAGCGACTTTCACTTTCATGTCCATTCAGTTGGTCATGCTATCTAACCATCTCATCCTCTGCCTCCTACCCTTCCTCCTACCCTCAATCTTTCCCAGCATCTAGGTCATTTCCAATGAGTCAGCTCTTCATATCAGGTGGCCAAAGTATTGGAGCTTCAGCTCCAGCATCAATCCTTCCAATGAATACTCAGAGTAGATTTCCTTTAGAATCAACTGGTTTGGTCTTCTTGCAGTCTAATGGACGCTTAAGAGTCTTCTCCAGCACCATGATTCAAAAGCACCATGATTCATCAGTTCTTTGGTACTCAGCCTTCTTTATGGTCCAACTCTCACATCTGTACATGACTGCTTACCTTTCAGTATAACGTTATTTTCAAGTGATGTATGTAAAATGCTTATCATAGTGGCTGGTTTATTACTGCCAGTTCACTAACTGACAGTGTTAACTTTTTTTCTATGGTTCAGTTCTCTGTAATGACTAGGTCAAGGACAATGCTGTCCAGTAGAATTTACTGCAATTATTAAAATGTTCTGTATCTACAGTGTCTAGTCCCATAGCCTCTGGCCACATGGGGCTATTGAGTATTTGAAATATGACTGAAGAATTTATTTAAAGTTTTGCTTAATAAAAAAGTTTTACTTAATTTTACTCAATTATAATTAAAATTTAAATACCTTTATGTGACTAACAGCTGTCGTATTGGATATGGTAAGATATCCAGGTCTAAGGAATTGACATGGGAATGAGTCAATGAAGGAGAAAGACAGTGAAGTTTATTTTAGTTGAATAATCATGAAACTGAGAGGCCAGAGTGTCAGATGAATTATGCATCTGTACACTGAAGAATGCTCAGGGCAATGGCAAGACTGCGTTGGCATTGGAGGTAGTTAGGTAGGTTCCAGAGTCTTCAAAGAAGCATTTGGATAGAGGAGGGGAAAAATGTAATGGACCAAGAAAGAATGCTCTTTCCCCTGTGGGTTGTCAAAGATACTTGGATAAAAATGTTTCTGAAGCACAACTTAAGTAGTTAAGAGTCATTGAAAGAACAAGTTTTAAAACAGAAGTGGTTAGGAGCAGTAACAGTGCTTCAGAGCGGTGTTCTGTGACAAAACTCTAGTGTAGTAAAGAAGTATTGAAGAGCTGTGAGAGTAAAACTTGGTGCAGAGGTGGGAAAGGAAGCTAATTGCCAGGAGTAGGTGAAAGGTTAAGGTGTGGGCAGTTTTCAAAAAGCTCCTCCCGGTGAAAGCAGTAAGAAAGGAGGTGGTCGCTAGTGGGAATGTGGTGTTTTGCTTTTGTTTAGCAAATGGTAGGAACTGAACTTGAGGAAGGACATGAAAAAGTGAAATTGCTTGGTGTTTTCTTTCAGTGCATAGAGGAAATCTTGAGGCTGAGTACCTACAGGGTCTCTGTGAGGTGAGGAAGAAGTGGCTGGGTGATGACATAGAAATGTTGATTGGGCCAGATCTTGAACCATCTTGAATGGCATTATGAAGAATTGTTGGCTTTATCTCATAGTTCATGGAGAGCCAAGGAAAGTTTTAACTATATGAGGCTCCTGTAAGAGTTTGTGCTTTATAAATACTATTCTGGCAATATCGAGGACTATGGACTAAAGGTAGCCAGACTGAAGACAGATTGCTTCATCAAGCAAGAAGTGATGAAACCCTGAAATAGGGCCATAACAGTTAATAGAATGAAGAGGAGTTGGGAGAATTTGGGATTATAGTTTGGAAGTGGAATGAGCACAGCTTGTGGTGATGGAATAAGGGAGAACAAGTGTTAGAACCGAGAGGTTTCTGAGTTGACTAGTTAACTGATGAATTTATATTAAGGGACTAAAAAGAATGAACCCAAGTTTGGGATGGTGGTCAGTTATTATATCTCAACAGTTGAGATATAACTCACCCATTTAAAGTAGACATTTCAGTGTTTTTGGTGCAACTACCATTACAATTTCAATTTTAGAATTTTTTTAATCACCTTATAAGGAAACTCATACCTATTAGCAGTTACTCCTCATTTTACCCTACCTCCTTCTCCTACCTCCCAGCCCTGGGCAACCACTAACCTATTCTTAGTCTCTATGAATTTGCCTGTTTGGGACATTTCATATAAATGGAAGCATACAATATGTCCTTTGTGACAAGCTTCTTTTATTCAGCATGTCTTCAAAGTTCATCCAAGTAGTGGTCACTTTTTGCCTTGTTTTATGTATATTCATCTCTTTACATATTTTGTCTCCTCTACCGGAGGCACTATTGTTATATATTTTAAGCCTGTATCTATTAACAGCATATTTGCTGTATTTAGTTATGACTTAGCAGATATTTGCTGCATCATAAAGTTAGAAGGTTAACTCCACTAAGCATGAAATTAATTTAACCTGAATGAGTTGCTCCCACACATGCTTACCCACCAAGATGTGTCTTTATTTGCTGTCATAGAATGTTAGGTACCATGCCAAATGGTTCTGGTTCTGCCGTTAACTCTGTATGACCTGGGTATGTCATTATATTCTGGATACACTTTCTGTATCTGAAAATAGTTATAAAAATCCCTACCCTATATAGTATAGAGGAATGACTAAGATAATGCAGGTTGGTAGGATTTGGATAGAATTGGGGTTCATCCGGACAGTCTCTGAGAAGAAAGAGGAACAGGTTTCCTCTCCTATCTGAAAGATGAGTATTCTTATGAAACCTTTTGTAAGGCAAAATGGTGAAAGCAGAAAAGCAATTACCTTAGGATGCTGCTTCCTAACGTATACAGAAAACAAATAGAGATAAAGCCCAGATCCTCTCTGATACAGTTCAAAGCTGACAACTTGATGCTGAGATGCTGAGTGTAGTTCCTGAGGAGGGAGCTTAGCGGTTCTACTCTTACTGTTTGTGGTGTGTCCTGCCTCTGTAATGGCCTAGGGCAAAACAAATCTGAATGCTGTTTTTGCTTTTCACCTATTTTCTGGAAAATTTCCAGCTTTCTTCTGGTGAGTGAAAACAGGTACAGCCTTTACAATGGGGTTACATACAGTAAACCTAGTGTAAGTCAGAGATGCATTTAATACACCTAATGTACTGAATACCATGGCTTAGGCTCACGCGCCTTAAACATGTTCAGAACACTTATGTGAGCCTATAGTTGGGCAAAATCATCTCTCACAAAGCCTGTTTTATAATATAGTATTGAATAGCCCCAATATTCTTGCCTGGAGAATCCCATGGGCAGAGGAGCCTGGTGGGCTACAGCTCATGGAGTTGCAGACTCGAACGTGACTAACACACACACATGTTGAATAGCTCATGTAATTTATTGAATACCGTACTAAAAACCGGAGTGGTTAATTGGATACAGGAATGGTTGTCAGTGTTCGTTGTTCCGCCTTGTGATCACGTGGCTGACTGGGAGCTGCTGCCCAGCATCGTGGGAGAGTATCACCACATATTGCTCGCTCAGGAAAAGACCCAAATTCAAAATTCAGAGTATGATTTCTGCTGAGTATTTATGGCTTTCACACCTGTAAAGTTGAAAAGTCCTAAGTCAAACTATCATAAGTTGGGACGAGCTATACTAATGAAGGTCTTTTGTAAAAGTAAAGTGGCATGGGTGACCTGTAAATGTTTGACTCTATTGCCTGAAACTCCTGGGATAGGAGTAGCCCTTTTTCACAAGATTTGGAATTTTGGCCCCTTGAGTCCTTTCAATCCCATTTTACAAGGTCCTGCTTTTGTCGGTGGTACCACTGACTGCTTCTTTTGTCATCAACCTGGGGCGTTGTAGTTGTGTCAGGTTCTCCAGCTATTCTGTTTGGAATACCTTAGCACCCTTATTTCTTAAGAACACTGACCAGTAGCCTCCCTGTTTTTCATAGCGTTATATTGTTTTAATATGGCTGCATATAGTTGAATACAAAAAAAGATAAAGTTTAAAACCCACTCTATCCACCTTCCTGAAACAAGCAACTTATAACTGCAGGCCTACCTTACCGCTCTCTTTTGGAGAATTGTTCATGCTTTTATTAAAAAAAAAAAAACATATACTTAGTGTGTACTTGAATGCCATGTCTCAAAATAAAATAGTCCTCAGATCTCATAGCAATTCAGTGGGAGAAGGCAGACATAGATGATCACATGATATGAAGTGCAGTAGCAGCGCACACCTGGAAGCAGCCATTGGGACAGGGTTTTGAAGCAATTGTCACCTGGTGTTTCTTTACTAATAAATATAACACAGAAGCAGCCTGATGAAAAGCACTGATGTTCTTTGAGCCTCAGAACAACTGAGGTGACTCCCATTTTAGAGAGCAATCCGAAACTCAGAAAGGGTCAATGGCTGGGTTTTAAATAGATTCTAGACTTAGATACTATGTTTATTCCCTTGTCCTCACTATATCCTTGCCCCTTAAGCAAGAGTAGGAAGTACCCTTGCAGACTACTACAGTGCTCTGCCACCCCCCTCCTCTGTAAGCAAAGCTGGAGTCTCAGGTTCCCTTTTCTGTGTCTAGCCTGCTTCCAGTGTCGTCGGTGCATTGAGCATTCCAGGGCTGTAGCAGTAGCGAATATTGCTGATGTCATTGTTTGCCTTATTGGGATTTTGCTCTTTGTTTCACAGGGAGCTGTGATTGGTATAGACGATGAGGACGACAGCACCTTCACAATAACTGTTGATCAGAAAACCTTCCATTTCCAGGGTGAGCTGAAAGAAGAGATTTTTTTCTCTTCGCAGTCCCAACTGCTTCTTTCCTTCTCCTGTGGGTTGTTTGCTGGATGACTAGAATGGTTTTTACAACTGATCCTGTATGAACGAGTGCACAGGAACGTTCTGGATGAAGTGGTACTGCAGGTTAGGCAGGGATTTAATCATATCTGCAGCGGATACAGATCTCTTTGAAACATCTGTGGATCTGGCTGCAACTGGAGATTAAAAATTTAAACGATAAAAATCAGTGAAGGGAGAGAGTAATGGGCTGCTGCTGCTGCTGCTGCTGGCTTGTGTTTACAGAAGGTTGCTGATCTTCTTTATCGAGGAGTATGGCTCTGCTTCTGCATGAAGAGTCTAAAGACTGATTGTGAAGGTTGCAGTGTTTGTCCCTGTAAAACTCAAAATATAAATTAAATTGAAGCTAGTGGTAGCCTTTGGCTTAAGGTTTTGCTTTGCTTCAAGAACTACAAGTTTGCATTCATTTCATCTGCATTCTGTGTCTTGTCTGCCAGCCGTCATTTCTCTGCTATTATCCTTTTTATAGTTAATAACACCAAATGCCATCTGCCACTGCTATGTTTCGGCATTGCATGCTCTGGTTCACCGGTAGAAAGGGTAAGGTACTGGATGATCATTCTCATTTCATCTTGCTTTGAAAACTCTAAACCAGCAAATAAAAATCAGTTTTAATGATCCTGTTCTAATGTACTCTCATCTGTTAGGAGTGTCTATTAGCTTTGATACTAATGTTTTTGCTATTTTGCCTATCGAGAGTAACCTCTATTTTATATTTAAAGCAGCCCAAGAAACTTAGAAATTGAGAATATTTGCACTTTTTCTGAACTACAAGTGACAGTGCACTGTGATAGATGCTAGGTATAACAGGATAAAAAAAATAGTAAATCAATTTATTGTTTTAAAATTTTTTGGTTATGAAGTCTAACAGTGACCAGATACGTTATGTGAGATGTTCAGACAGCTATTGTCCTTCTGTATTAGGATAGTATATTGCAGTAATTTTTCTTCATTGTCTTGTTGGCACATAGAAATGAAAGATGCAGCTTATATATAATAAAGACAAGCCAATGTACTCACTTGTGATATCTCTAATGCTTTTAGGAAAAAGCATTCTTAGAGTATTTATTATGTTTGGTCATATTTTTTTACTCAGAACTGCTTTTAACTAATAATGCTCTCTTGAAATTTTCTACTACATTTAATTTCATAAAACATTTAAAATCTTAGTTTAAGAAAGTCCATGGCCTTTACTTTTAGGTTAAATATATAATGCTGCTTATCAGTGAAACCAGATAATACTCACACTCTGGAACTCTTTACTTGAATGAACTTGAATACTTTAATGTATTTCAAGTAGTAGCTGCTAGATACAGGTAAAGACTGCAGCATGAAATTCTCTCCTCTGCAGTTACTAAGAAGACATCTTCTTTGGACTTCAGAAGCTGTATTGTTTGCCTGTTTAAAGGAGAGGAGACTCAGGCCTCTAGAGTAAAGGCACCTGTACCTTCTCTGATTTAAATTATTTATGTTAAACTGATCTTCCCTTTAACACTTCTGTATTTATGTTGTTTGCTTGTAAAACAAATGATTCCTTTAATGAATCATTTAAATGGCAAGGATAAATAAGTGTTATATGTATTTTTAAAATGGATACTTAGTTCTGAGACTGTTGGATTCATTAGTTTGTTTTCTACTGTAATAGTTTTGGAAGTCTCAGAAACATGAGATTATTTGGCTTTTGTAAAGAACTCTAATATTCTTTATATTCTTGGACATAATAAGAATTATTTTGCATTCATAGGTCCTTGCTCATAAGTTTGCTGAAAAATTGATGAAATTTTCAATGTCTAAGGTCTTATATTCTTGATTAGAATTGAAAGCAAGTTAAGATGGATATACATTAGCATGTGTGTAAATGTGTTGACTTTTTAAAGTTTAATATAACAGAATTTTTTGAAGCAAGTGAAGTATCAATTGAGACATCTATAAAACAAATTCTGCTTACTTTCAACTCTTAAAGGGAAAGCTAGAATTTGTTTAGATCCACTAATTTGTTCAACATCTATTTTAGACGTTATTGTAGGTTCTGGGGACACAGTAGTGAACAAAATATAAAATTCCTCCCCTCTGTAGCATCTAATCTGATAGAGGAGAAAGCCAATAAATAAGATGAATTGGTAAAATATAAGGAAATAAGACAGTGCCAAGTCCTGGGGAGGAAAAAAAAAAACACAGGAAAGGAAAAAATGAAATAGAAGTGTGTGTATTTGTAGGGGGTGGTTTAAAATTTTAGATGGCTGGGGAGACTCATTGGGATCATGCCTTTCAGTGAAAGACCTGAAGGAAGTGAGGGAACAAGCTTATATGGCTTTGTTGGGGATGATGGTGAAGAGTAAATCACTCCAGGCAAAGGAAATAGTAAGTGCAAAAGGGTGTGCCGGCCATATTTGAAGACCAGCAAGGAGGCCAGCTCTGGTTGGAGTGCGGATAACCATGGGGAGGGTAGTGTGAGATGATGTCTAAGAGGTAACGTTGTATGAGGCCTTATATGACACAGTAAGGACATTGAATTTTACTGAGATAAGAAGCCATTATAGATGGTTTTAAGCAGAGGAGTGACCTGATGTGATTTTTAAACAGTTATCACCCTGGGCACTGTTTTGAGAATAAAACGCAAGAGGCAGGAACAGAGCAGAGAAACTAATTAGGAGGCCAGAGTAATCCAGAGGAGAGATGATGGCGGCTCCCACAGGGTAGCAGTGGGAGTAGAGAGGTAGTGAGAAGCGGTTGAATTGTGCATGTGTGTTTAATCAACTCTATTGAGGTATAATTAATATGCAATAAAATGTATGCTGTATAAAATTCAGTGAATATTGACGAATTTACTTACTCATATAGCTGCTACCATAATCAAGGTCTGGAACATTTCTGTCATCCAGAAGATTCTTTTATTCTTTTGTCAGTCTACGCTCCAGCCCCTGGCTCCAGACAGCAACTGATCTACTTTCTATCACTAAAGATTAGATTTTTCTTTTGGAGAGGTTCACACAAATAGAATCTTTCAGTATGTACTCTTTTTTGTCTGGCTTTATTTTAGCTCAGTATGTTTTTAGTATTCGTCCATCTTGTTGCATGTATTGGTAATTCCTTTTATAGTGCTAAGTAGTAGTTTGTTGTTAGATATTATATATTTTTGAAGGTTGTACTGTAGCATGTGAAAAAAAGACAGTAGGAAGACAGGATGACACCGTATTTTTGACTTGAGTGAGACTGGAGTTGCCATTAACTGAAGTGGAGAACCAGTTGGGGGTGGCGGACAGATGGGCGTCGAGAGCTTAGCCTTGGAGATGCTTATAATCAAGTTCTAGATGCCTATCAAATGTCCAAATGGAGATGTCAAGTAGGCAATTGAAGTGTGGCGTTCAGGAGAAAAGTTCAGGCTAAAATAATAAATTTGGGAGTCATTGGCATTTGGGAGGAAGTATGGAGAGAAAAAAGAAGAGGTCCAAGTAATGAACTCTGGAACACTTTAACATTTATTAGAGGCACAGAGAAGAAGTGGAACTAGCAAAACAGATTGAAAAGAATCAACCAAAAAAGAGGAATGAAACCAGGTGAGTGTGGTACCCAGAAAACCAAGATAGGAAGTGTTTCTTGGAGATGAGAGGCATCAGCAACTGTGTCAAATGCTCTTGACTGAGAAAGTTGAGGGCTGGTAAATGATCACAAGATTTAACAATCAAGTCTATTGATAACCTTGAGAAGAACAATTTAAAAGTAAGAGTATAGACAGTGCTTCTAAGTTCTGCTATAAAGGGAGGGTGAGAAATACAATAGTAGCTGGGAGAGGAAAATAAGTTTTTTTAAAGATAAGAGCAATAATGACATACTGTTCTTATGCTGTTGGTAGTGACTCAGTAGAGAGGGAAAAGTCGATGACACAAGAGAGAAAAGGGAAAATTATTAGATCAGTGTCTTTGAGACAGCAAGACAGGATGAGACCTAATACACAGGGAGGGCATTGCGTTTGGCTCAGGGCATAGACAGTTCATCCATAGTAACAAGAAAGTCAGGTGTATGGTATATACATAAACAGGCTGTTATCCATCATCTTCATGTCCACTGTGGTTTGACTCTCTAGTTGACTTGCTGCTGCTGCTAAATCGCTACAGTCATGTCCGACTCTGTGTGACCCCATAGACGGCAGCCCACCAGGCTCCCCCCGTCCCTGGGATTCTCCAGGCAAGAACACTAGAGTGAGTTGCCATTTCCTTCTCCAGTGCAGGAAAGTGAAAAGTGAAAGTGAAGTCACTCAGTTGTGTCCGACTCTTAGCAACCCCATGGACTGCAGCCTACCAGGCTCCTCTGCCCATGGGATTTTCCAGGCAAGAGTACTGGAGTGGGTTACCATTGCCTCTCTAGTTGACCCTCAGGTCCTGTATCCTGAAACATATTTTGTTAATCATAAAGAGGACTGGTGCCATGAAGAGAACAAACTTTCCTGAAACAATAGATAATTTTTCATTATAATGATTCTCAGTTCTGGTAGCTTGATATTTCAGAGTAGCTACAATTTAAAAGAGATATCATAAAATTCTCAAAACAAAGTTAATTTAAATTAACTTTAGTTTTGGGGGGGGGAAAAGCCCTTTTTCCCTCTTTAGGTAATAATTGAAATTACAGTCCTTGCATATTAGAGCTTTAAACAGATTTGAAAACTACAACTTCATTCTGTCATTTTTCAGAGATTAAAAAGAAAATGATTGCCAATTCATCTTTATAAACTGGCTCTTCTGATAAGAGCAAAAAATGATTCCTTTTTCTATCAGTCAGCCAGAATTGTTTGCATTTGGATTCTTAGCTAGACATTGTGTGGACAGCAGTTTTGGTATCCATTAGACTGGCTGTTGGGAGAAGGCAATGGCACCCGACTCCAGTCCTCTTGCTTGGAAAACCCATGGGTGGAGGAGCCTGGTAGGCTGCAGTCCACGGGGTTGCTAAGAGTCAGACACGACTGAGTGACTTCACTTTCACTTTTCATTTTCATGCATTGGAGAAGGAAATGGCAACCCACTCCAGTGTCCTTGCCTGGAGAATCCCAGGGACGGGGGAGCCTGGTGGGCTGCTGTCTATGGGGTTGCACAGAGTTGGACACGACTGAAGTGACTTAGCAGCGGCAGCAGCAGACTGGCTGTTGAGTTCAAACATTTAATGTATGAATAGTATGTGTAACTCCCTGTACTCAGAACTGAATACAAGTTAGTAAGACATAAGCCAGGATGTTAGAGAGCTTGTGAAGAAGTAATTATAATGTAGTATAAAATATGCTATAGTAGTAGAAATATGTATAGGACACTGAAATAATGGAGAGGCAAAAGAGACAGTACTTCACAGAAGAGCAGAGTTTTTCTTGTTACCAAGTAATTCTTTTTAAAATAATAACAACTTAAAATTATACTAGTTCTAAAAAATTTCAGGTTGTCCAGAATTACACAATATAAAAACTAAAAGTCCCTGTCGCCAAGCTCTGTCTCTCACCTCTCCCTCCTCGCCACCTCTGCCTGGTAGATTTCTGAAGTCCGTAGAGAAGTTTACCAGGCTGAGGGATGTTGTAGCATTTGCAAAGGTATGGAAATATGAGGCTACCACATGTGTTCCAAGAACTTTGAATGTTTGGTACCATTAGGACAGTGGACAGGAGTTGAGGCAGAGGCCTACATCTAATATGAAAGGGTTTTATTTTTATCCTGAGGTCTGGTAGGAGCCAGTGAAGCAGAGTTTTAAGCAGAGATTAGATAGAGTAAGACATGGTTCTCTAGATAAAGAGCCTTGATTTTTAAGGCCCTGAGTGGATTAAAGCCATTGGTAATGGGGAAGGAGAAGAGGAAAACAGACTTGACATTTTTTTAGTAAGTAAATCTTTAGGAATTGTTGATTGCTTGGAAATGGGAGCTGAGAGAATGAGAGTAGTAAAGGTATAAGAAGGATGTGGCTTCCTATTTTGGTTGGATGTTGTCAACATCTGAAATAGAGAATCTAGAACAGAGATGGTGAGGGACTTCTTGAATTTGAGGTGTCTTTGGGACATACAGGTATTGATGGTGATGTCAATTGGGTCTAAGTCTGGGCTTCCCAGGTGGTGCAGTGATAAAGAATCTGTTGGCCAGTGCAGGAGACACAGGAGACGTAGGTTCGGTCCCTGGGTTGGAAAGCTCCTGTGGAGAAGGAGATGGCAACTCGCTCCAGTATTCTTGTCTGGAAAAGTCCATGAACAGAGGAGCCTAATTGGCTACAGTCTTTGGGGTCACAAAGAGTCAGACACGACTGAACGTGCATGCCTTCCTTCCTGGGCTGAAGATGGAGATTAGTGGTTATCAACATATTACTGGAAGGTAGACTTATTAATAGAATTTAGAAAATTGAATGCTTCAGGGCTAGGCAGATATGCAAAGGAGTGAAGAGTAAAGCTGACTGAAGACTAGCAATTTGGAGAGCTTATGCCCTGTTTGAAGGGGTAGCTGGTCCTTAATTCCAGACAGTTGTAGACTTTTGGTAATGCTTGTCCAATGTTTTCAAGAGAAAACTGTCTAGTTTCTAAGTGTTTGAATATGTGCATATTAAATCTTCCAGTTTTAAAAAACAATTATGTAGACCAATGCAGTGCATCTGTGAGCTAGCTAAAACCTTCTAGATATTTTAGTCTGTGGTTAAAACTATGGTAGGGTGGTTATGAACCTTCTGGCAGATGTGAATGAGAAGAGAGCCTCCAAACCTGGCAGTATACTAGGGTGGGACCATCAACAGGCTCAAAGGAATGATCAGAAAGGTTGGGGTGAAAGTTACTAGCTTCAACCATGTGAAAGTACATACTGCTTTTATCATTCAAAAGTAGTTACATATTGGCAGTTCATATGTGACAACTTAATAAAAGACTAAATGAGCCATAATTCATACTAATTAGAAAGATATCCAGTTATTTGAATTTTACCTTCAAAAATTATATTTAATGCTTTTATATATGTATATAATTTATAATGTTACTGATAGTGTATTGGAATAATGATAGCTACATTTATCAAATGTTTATTTTATACTATTCAGAGTTTTACATAGTTTAACCCATTCAGTTTTTATGACCTTATGAAGTAGGTACTATTATTTTTATTTTATGGGTAAGGAAACTGGGGACCACATACATATAGGTAACATTTAGGCAGAAATGGAATTTGAACACAAACAGTTGTGGTCTAGAGCCATTCTCTTAGATGCTACAAAAAAGTTATAGAAATTTGTCAACTAGTGTATAATTAACTTTTATAATTTTATCCAGAAAGGAATTGGTGTAAAATATGAGGAACTTCAAATTACAGTGCAGGTTAATGCAATTAAAATTTTTTGTGATGTTCTACATGTTCCGTTGCTTAGTAGAAATAGTGGCAATAGTGGCAGTAACAGCTACTACTAAATATGTCTTATAAACTAGGCACTCTGTTTAACAGGCAATGTACATTACTTCCATAATTCCTTAACTCCCCAGTGAGGTAGTTATATTTCTACTTTTAGAGTCAGAAAAACTGAGTTTCAGAGAAGCTAAATACCTGGGATTAGTAGATTGTGCCTACGTCTATCTAGAGCAGTAGCTCTTAAAGTGCAGTCCCTGGCCAACCTAACTAGCATCACCTGGGAACTTGTTGAGACCACAGAATATCAGGCTGAGCCCCAGACTTGCTGAATCAGAAACTCTGGGAATGAGTCCTCTAGTGATTCTGACACACACTGAAGTTTGGGAATCATTGATCTGGATCCAGGGTTTCATGTTGTTATTCTGCTTTATTCTCATAGCCTTATATATTAGGTGTAAGTATCCCCAATTTATATGTGTGAGAAGACACAGAAAGTCAGGGGTCCTGGCCTTGATCTTAGATTGTTGTTTATTATGTCCTAACAGCAACCCACTCCAGTACTGTTGGCCCTGGTAGGCTGCAGTCCATGGGGTTGCGACGAGTCGGACGTGACTGAGCGACTTCACTTTTACTTTTCACTTTCATGCATTGGAGAAGGAAATGGCAACCCACTCCAGTGTTCTTGCCTGGAGAATCCCAGGGATGGCAGAGCCTGGTGGGCTGCCGTCTCTGGGGTCGCACAGAGTTGGACACGACTGAAGCAACTTAGCAGCAGCAACCTACATAAACCCTGGAGGAGGGCATGTCAACCCACTCAAATATTCTTGCCTGGAGAATCCTCATGGACAGAGGAGCCTGGCAGGCTGCAGTCCCTGGCATTGCAAAGAGTCAGACACAGCTGAGTGACTGAGCACAGCACAGGAACCTACATAGAAGGGCTTCCCTGGTGGCTCAGTGATAAAAGAATCCACCTGCCAATGCTGGAGAGTAGGGTTTGATCCCTGGGTCAGGAAGATCCCATGGAGAAGGAAATGGCAACCCACTCCAGTATTCTTGCCTGGGAAATCCCATGGACAGAGCAGCCTGGCAGGCTACAATCCATGGAGTTACAAAAGAGTTGGAGACACTTTAGCGACCAAACGACAGCAACAACCTACATAGAAGGAGTCTCTTGCCTTAAGTAAACCTGATGTGTGGGGAAAAAATGTCTAAATTTTTATGGGGTGAAAATTAGCAATATGTATATATTCTTTCATTATAAAATAATCCTTTACTTTCAAAGGATTTTAATAAAGGCATTCTTTAATCAGTGTGTTTTTAAAGTGATTTCAATATGAAATTTGTTTGCAGATTTATTTGGGTATACCTTTAAAGCAATACAAGTTGCATAAGAAAATGCAACATTTTTAAACAATAAAACTTGTTTAAATTAGAAGAACTTTTAGGAACTGTGTAAGTCTAGCAGAGTCATCTGTTGCGCTGATCACTGACCTTTTCAGCTCAGTCCATTAGAGCTTGCTTATTTATTAAAATGCAGAATTGCTATAAATCAGCCCAGTGGTGAAGGAAAGTGTTTAATTTAGAAATGTTATATTGATCAAGGATATTAGGGCAGCCCTTACTGCATTAACATCAATCAACATGGCACGACACATCTGCATCATTAATCATTTAGAAGAAAAGACTTAACTCATAGTTGCAGGCTTCTGCTTTAAAAATAACCATCTCAGCATTATCATTAGTAAACAAATTCCATTATTCTGTTGATTACAGACTTAAAAAAATTTCCTTCTGTGGTTATAGTTTTTATTTTTATGTGATAACCCCTCCTCAAAACAAAATAACCATTTATAGATTTTATTCAAGGGAAATAAATCCCCTATAACTAATTCTCTAATTAGATGTTATAATTTCACTAGGCATCAGGAGGGGAAATGCTACTGAATTCATGTATTGGTAGTTTGTTACATTACTGTAGGAGAATTGGATCTCAGTGGTATACTATTCTTAATTTGCTTTCTGTTTGTGATCCTCCCTGAATAGCCAGGATTAGTTGATATATAACTTTATTTTTTCTTAATTCTTTACATTTTATCCCACCATTTCCTTTTTCATAATTTTTGAGTAGTAAAATTAATTACTGCTCACTGTAGAAATTTGGGGAAATAGAGTAGTATACAGCTGGTACTAATAATCACCCATAATCATACCAGAAGATAATTATCAGTAACATGCTTGTGGATTCCTTTCTGATATTTCAGTTGTTTGTGTGAGAGTGTGTATGTGTGAATTTTACAAAATTGACTCATTTCCATACTCAGTTTTAAATATTATATTATGAAAAATTTCCCATGACACTGAATGATCTAAGAAAATGTGATTTCTAATAGTTTGTGTTATACTATTTGATAAATAATCATACTTAACCATTCATCTGTATTGTACAGATTTTTCTTTATATTAAATAATACTGTGTTGAATATCCTCACACATAAATCTTCAGCCAAATCTCTATTTAGCTTAGGGTAGATAGATTCATAAAATAACTTGTCAGAACAAAAAACATAAATATTTTAATATTCCTAAAATACTTTATTCCTTATATAAACCTTCCCCTGTAGCTTTCAAGGGAGATTGTCAATTTATATTTCCGTTCTGCTTCATCACACCATCAGCATTTGGCATTTTAATTTTAAAAGAATGCCAACCCAGTGTCCTCAAGAATATTTTTTTAATGTGTTTATTTCTTATTTGGTCAATTACTGATTCTTCTGTCCTTGTCTTTGTTGGTGGTGGTATGCTCATGCTTTTTTTATACTCTCCTTTTTGAAAGGGTAGACTCATTCATTATATCTTGCTAAGTAATCTTTTCATCTAATTTGGAACACGTTGCTGGTAGGTATTACTGTGAAGAGTAAATGAAGATATATAAAGAAGAGCATTTCCCTGCTTTAATGTATAATGTATAACTGAAAATGTACATGGAAGTAAACTGAGTTGAACAGACTTGCAGGGTGTAAAGGGGGTGCATTCTTACCACATACTATGAAGTCCTTAGTATGTCCTCAAGACACCTTGACTTTTAGACATAACATTTATTCATAAGACATATTCATACATTTTATACCTTTCTTTTAAAAATGAGCGTATAGGCAATGGACTGAAGTCTTAGGGGCTGAAGTCTAAGGAAGGAAGGAAAGTCGCTCAGTCGTGTCCGACTCTTTGCAACCCCATGGACTGTACCCTACCAGACTTCTCAGTCCATGGGATTTTCCAGGCAAGAGTACTGGAGTGGGTTGCCATTTCCTTCTCCAGGGGATCTTCCTGACCCAGGGATCGAACCCGGGTCTCCCTCATTGTGGGCAGACACTTTACCCTCTGAGCCACCAGGGAAGCCCCTAAGGAGTGTCCTATTGATGATCAAGATTTACTGCTTTTAGCATGCCTAATGATTTCTCAATTGATTTCTCTGTTATGTTTATAAAGTTTATATTGTCGCCCCTATTGGCACTTTAATTTTTCTCTTTTTCTACTAATTAAAAGAATGATAAAATAAATGTAAAATATATTAAAATAGTTGCATGAGCACTGCTCTTCCAGTGGAGGTGGTGATGCTAAGAACTAAATTGTTGCCTGGCAGGCTTTTGCAACACACTTTTGCACTGTGTGTTGGCACAAAATGTCCATTTGTTGCTTGATATAAGAAAATTAAAACTTTCTCTGAGGAGTCAGTGTATAAGAAAGTACAGATTATATGGAAGGTTGAATAGGCAAGCACTGCTTATGTAAAATGTAGTCTCATTCCTCAAGAGACTTTGGGGACTCAAAACTGACTTAGCCCTCTTCTAGGAGATTTTCCTGACCCAGGGATTGAACCCATGTCTTTTATGTCTCCTGCACTGGCATGCAGGTTCTTTACCATTTGCTCCACCTTGGAAGCCCCATGACTTAGGGAATAGTGAGCATTAAATTATATATACTTAAAAGTATAATAGGAATTCAGAGAAGGAAATTACAGTGATAGTTAGATTTTCTGTGTTTTTCAAACTTTTAATAAAAGCATTTTACATGTGCAATCTTATTTAGAAGCCTAGATGTGAGACAGAAAAAAGTATAGTTGCTCTGGTGAAAGTCAAAGGGTTGAGGGCCTACATCCGTGCCCTAGGAACTTTGAGAAATTACCAGTCTTCAATTTATTGTAGCCATTCTTTCTTTTTATTCATCCATTCATTTATTTTCATTGTCAACAAATAATTGCTTACTGTATACCAGGCACTAGGCTGTTTCCTGAGCATAAAGTAGTGAGCAAAGCTAAGCGCCTATCCTTAAGGGTCTCACATTTTGAAAATCATTATTCTAGAGGAATCTTCCTGCTTGCACACTTTCAGGTAGTTCTCTGACTCCAGGTTAAATATCCAAGAGTTAAAGCAGTATCTTTTAATAATGTCTAGACTGCATTCACCTTTTAGCTAACTCAGTGGTGAACTCTCTAAGAAAAGACTTACTTCTGCCAAGGTCATCTTTGGCCTTTCAACCTCCTTCACTAACACTGCATGTAGTTTATGAACATTCTCATGATCGTGGTGGCTTTAATCAGTGTACTCCACATGTAACATTGTTTCAGCATGTAAGTTCAGGTTATGTTTCATCATTGCATTTTGTTAATATTAAACTTGGAGAACCCTAAGACAATTTGACTCATATCCCTGGAAAAAGAATTAGAATTCAGGTAAACTATAAAAAAGCTGCATCTTTGCTGAGTTGGTGACTTTAATGAGGATATATCTGCTTTGGGTGGGACTGCCTAGTGGGTGGAATTAGTGGATCATATAAAAAAGATTTAAGCTAAGCCCTTGTATATGGATAATTTAAGTCAAGTGGGGATGAGTGTCAATGGGATTTTTTTTTTTTTAAATCTTGGAGAGAGTGATTGACTAGACATCTTTTTTGGAGGTGACTCTATTCTAGAAGTGAGTCTCTGATGAATAAAAGAAGGGAATGGAGTGGAAAGGAGCAAACATTTAGAGTGCAGTTAATGTGATGCTAGGCACCATAATCCTCATACGTACCCCCCCACATCTTTGTGAGATAGGTACTTTTATTCCCATTTTATGGAAAAGGAAACCGAGGCTTGGAGAAGTTTTTATCTGAGGTACCACATATGGGAGGTTGCTGAGCCTGAATTCAGGCCCGTGCTATCTTCATTAAACAGTGCTGCTTCTCCGCAACTCTTTTCCCTTCTTACTCTTAGTCACATTGACTTCTCTTTTCACCATGCCTTAGCCTCCCTGCAGCTTTAACTTCAGGCTTCCCTGGTGGCTCAGTGGTGACAAATCTGCCTGCTAATACAGGAGATGCAGGTTCGATCCCTGGGTCGGGAAGATCCCCTGGAGGAAGAAACGGCAACCCACTCCAATATTTTTGCCTGGGAAATCCTTCTGTCGAAGGAGCCTGGCAGCCTACAGTCCACAGGATCGCAAAGAATTAGGTGTGACCTAGCAACTAAACAACAACAATGCTATAACTTCAGTTCTGTCTTCTCTTCTGAATAGTACAACATTCCTACTCTGACGGTAGTTAGGGTTTTCATGCTATCCGGTGGTATGGTTGTCACAGTTTCTCCTGTGCCCAGTGTATATCCAAATTACTAGTTGTTAGTTGTCATTGGCAGGGGCCCAGCTGAAGCAAGGGAACTGGGATATTGGTAGAAATAGACTAGTGTGAAGCATGAGGTGAGCAGTCCGTCACCAAGTGTGAGGGAGGCTTGGAAGTGTAGCTGAAGCGAGTCTCAGGAATGTCTCTGTATGGATTTAAAGGCAGCATATCAAACATATATTGACCTGTACCCTGTTTAATTTTACTTCTATTCTGATTGTGGAGTTCTCATAATATGTCAACTGAGATAGCATGCTCAAGTTGTTGAGGAAAAAAGGCCAATATATCTTACGATATTCCTCCTTTGCAGAGGAAGTCCCGCCTCCCTGAGAAACCTAAATGTGGAGCAGGGGGTCATCAGTAAAAGGAGGATGGTAATACCGAGCTCCAGAATTGTACTGTTAGAGAAAATGTGTATAAATACTCACTATGGTGCCTGATAAATAACAGTGCTCAAAAAATAGTAGCTGTTGTTATTATTGTCTTTTATTTTATGAAGTTGCTGAGGATCATGCTGCCGCTGTTTTTGGTTTTCCCTTTTCTCCTTTTTCTAGCCAAGGGTTTGGGTTAGAGGTAACCCACGTTAGGTTTTTTAAAGTGCCACAGGCAAAAGCACAATACAAGGGATAGAAGCTGATTCCCTGATAGTCAGGGAGCTCTCAGTTTAGTAGGAGGAACGACTATGGGAATATTTACTAGAAAAACAACAATGAGGATAGTAGCTTGTGCAGGTTCTGTACCGAAGGCTTAACATGTGTTTTCTCATTTCCCTCTTTTAACAACCCCAAGAAATAGTTTTGAGGAAACTGAGGCAGAGAGTGCTAAATCACTTATCCAAGTGATTTAGTTTGGAACAGCTAGTTACAGTACAATGTAAAAGTGATAGAGATGTATTGAGATGTAGGAAAGAGAACTGATGGAGGCAGGAAGACGTCACAGAAGAGATGGTTTTGATACGGATTTTGAAGGATGAAAAATAGTTCAAATGAGATGTAATCATGCAGGAAGAGAAGTGAAAAGAAAGAACATTTACCAAACTTCACAGAAAGAAAGGAGAAGCACGTTCCAGGTAAAGGGAAAGTATGTGTAAAAGCTTGGAAGGATGAAAAAGGATGATTTATTTGAGAAATGTAGGAAGTGCAGTACATTTGAGAATACATTGGAGGTGAGGAAAAGGAGCTTGAGTTCTGTTTGGAACTAGATAGATCATCAAAGGTCTCATATACCAGAATGATAAACCAAAACCCCTTTCTGTAAGTTAGCGAGAAACATCACTTATTTTAGTCATGGAAATGTCATGATCCCTTTTGTGGCCTAGAAGGAACACAGGGAGCTGTTTGTGGAATGCTTTGAAGAGAAGTGAGATTGGAGGCGAGATGCCCGGTTTGGAGCTTGCTGCAGAGGTTCTGGCAGGAGGTGATGGGGTCTTGAACAAAGGCAATAAGAGTGCCCCAGAGAGGATAAACGCACAAAAATAGATATGCCAGGCAGAGTCTGGTGACCGTTTCTATGAAGATAGAGGGAAAGGAGCGCAGAATTATCCCAGGCTTCTGACAGAGTAATGGGAGGATCAGCTCTGCTCTTTCTGATGTCTTAAGGAGTCTGTCTGTGTCACTGCGGTGTCACCAGTGCCTGCCTGCTGTGGACGCACGTGCCCTCAATGCATATTTCTTTTTTTTTGAATGAAAGCGTAATTTTGGGCTATGTCAGGGTAAATGCAATTGTTTAAGAAAAACAGGTGATATTCTCCCACAGAAGAAGCCTCAGGGCTTCAGATCCCTGAGAAAAATAGTCTTCAATTAAGAAGTATCAGAAGGTCAGCACCTTAGGCTTGGAAAGAAGTGCTTACACCTGGGGATCAGTATCTGACTTATGCTAGCAGAGAGTGTACTCTGATTTGTTAATGGGAAGACTACGAGTAGAATATGACTGAAGTATATAAATTAATTCTTGACCATGTTCTCTGTGTGGAAGTTTCTAGCCATCTTGCAGCACTTTTGAATGTGAACTGATTGGAGTCCTTTCTTTTCAGGAATCTAAATTTTTAGGCTAGTGAAATAAGTCAGGGTAGTGCCATAAATGTAATATTTTAGTAATATGAATAGGTTAGTTCATGGTAGACAGAGAGAAGCAAATCTGAATTGTATGCTATCTGAAAAGAAATGCCCGTTTCTAGCTTTATCTGTGATGCTAGAATTAAGCTAACATTGCTGTATGATGTATTTTTTAGCATGTTTATCATCATTAAGAATTTCTTTTATTTTTATTTACCCTTTGTACCTAGTGAGTTGGTTTAAGCATAGTGATTTGGTATAAATCATTTAAGTCCTAAATTGTAGGGAGGGCTGAATCAATGACATGTTACTATATCTAGACTGTGTTTTGTCAGAGTTAAATCCTGTGAGATGCACTGAGGTTATGCAAGTTTATATTGCAGTCTTGGTCTGGAAATATATACTTTCCTAAAGAAATGTGAAGATATTATATTAACAGCTTACAGCTAAATATAGAGAAGGAAGGAAGTAACTTATTGATAGCTTTGTGACCTGAGCAGATTTCCTTGGAGAGTTACTGGGGACAAAGAGTGAAGCCTTCAGAAAGGTTGTTCCCTGGGAATATTTTGAAGATTATAACGCAGCAGTGTCTCTACTGTACTTTATGTACTGAAGACATATTTGCATATATATTACATTTTTTTTCTTTTGGCTGCGCCTTGAAGCCTGCAGGATTTAGTTCCCCACCCAGGGATTGGACTCACGTCCTCAGCAGTGAAAGTGCAGAGTCCTGACCCCTGGACCACCAGAGAATTCCTATAGGGAGTCTAAAGGGTCTCCCTGTCCTCTGTGTATAAGGAATAATAACTGTCTTCAGAAAACTCTCTTTAAAGTAACATAATCATTATAGTTTCTTCTTAGATTGATTCTGTCACTTTGTTAAGCCACCCCTATTTTGGCCTTGTTTACCCCATGGACAGAGGTACCTGGCAGGCTACAGTCCATGGGGTTGCAAAGAGTTGGACACGACTGAGTGACGTAGCACAGCACTTTAGAAGTAGACAAAAGAATTAGGTAGCAAATTCTATTTTATTATATATATATTTTTTATTTGCCCTGCTTTCATTTTCTTCCTGAATTTTCTAACATGTATTAACTTTCCCCCTCTCTTTCCTTTCATTGCCTAATTCAAAAGTTGGATGATTCTGTTATAGTTCTTTTTTTTCTGAATAACTCTTAACTTTGGTAGTCAATGAAAGTATTTTTGACGTTCTTTCCAGTTGACCCTTGAACAAGATATGGGGTAGGTGTCCTGGTCCCCTGGGCAGTTGAAAATCTACCTGCAATTTCTAGCCAACCCTCTGTATCTGTGGTTCCTCTATATCTGTTCTCCCAAATCTGGATTTAAACAGCCATGATTGGTGTAGTACTATAGTATTTACTATTTAAAAATTCATGTAGAAGTAGACCCATGCAGTTCAAACCCATATTATTTAAGAGTCAAACTGTATTTATCCTCATGAACTAGTAGTTAGCTTCAACTTCTCAGATTGCCTCCTTCCATCCCTCTCTCTCTGAAAGTGCTGCATTCAATATACCAGCAAATTTGGAAAACTCAGAAGTGGCCACAGGACTGGAAAAAGTCAGTTTTCATTCCAGTCCTAAAGAAAGGTAATGCCAATAAATGCTCAAACTACCGCACAACTGCACTCATCTCACACGCTAGGAAAGTAATGCTCAACATTCTCCAAGTCAGGCTTCAACAGTACGTGAACTGTGAACTTCCAGATGTTCAAGCTGGTTTTAGAAAAGGTAAAGGAACCAGAGATCAAATTGCTGACATCCGATGGATCATGGAAAAAGCAAGAGAGCTCCAGAAAAACATCTATTTCTGCTTTATTGACTATGCCAAAGCCTCTGACTGTGTAGATCACAATGAGCTGTGGAAAATTCTGAAAGAGATGGGAATACCAGACCACCTGACCTGCCTCTTGAGAAACCTGTTTGCAGGTCAGGAAGCAACAGTTAGAACTGGACATGGAACAACAGACTGGTTCCAAACAGGAAAAGGAGTATGTCAAGGCTGTATATTGTCACCCTGCTTATTTAACTTCTATGCAGAATATATCATGAGAAACGCTGGGCTGGAAGAAGCACAAGCTGGAATCAAGATTGCCGGGGGAAATATCAATATGCAGATGACACCACCCTTGTGGCAGACAGTGAAGAAGAACTAAAGAGCCTCTTGATGAAGGTGAAAGAGGAGAGTGAAAAAGTTGGCTTAAAGCTCAACATTCAGAAAACTAAGATCATGGCATCCGGTCCCATCACTTCATGGGAAATAGATGGGGAAACAGTGGAAACAGTGACAGACTTTATTTTGGGGGGCTCCAAAATCACTGCAGATCGTGACTGCAGCCTTGAAATTAAAAGATGCTTACTCCTTGGAAGGAAAGTTATGACCAACCTAGACAGCATATTAAAAAGCGGAGACATTACTTTTCCAACAAAGGTCCGTCTAGCCAAGGCTATGGTTTTTCCAGTAGTCATGTATGGATGTGAGAGTTGGACCATAAAGAAAGCTGCTGCTGCTAAGTCACTTCAGTCGTGTCCGACTCTGTGCGACCCCATAGACTGCAGCCCACCAGGCTCCTCCATCCACAGGACTCTCTAGGCAAGAATGCTGGAGTGGGTTGCCATTTCCTTCTCCAATAAAGAAAGTTGAGCACCAAAGAATTGCTGCTTTTGAACTGTGGCATTGGAGAAGACTCTTGAGAGTCCCTCGGACTGCCAGGATATCCAATCAGTCCATCCTAAAGGAAATCAGTCCTGAATATTCATTGGAAGGACCGATGTTGAAGATGAAACTCCAATACTTTGGCCACCTGATGCAAAGAGCTGACTCATTTGAAAAGACCCTGATGCCGGGAAAGATTGAGGGCAGGAGGAGAAGGGGATGACAGAGGATGAGATGGTTGGATGGCATCACTGACTCAATGGATATGAGTTTGAGTAAACTCCTGGAGTTGGTAATGGACAGGGAGGCCTGGCATGCTGCAGTCCATGGGGTCACAAAGAGTTGGACATGACTGAGCAACTGAACTGAACTGATCCCTCTCTCCCTTCTCTTCCCCAGAATGCATTAAAGATGTACTCTACTTTTTGGCTTCTCCTGGAGAGGGAGTATTTTCTAGCATTATGTATACTAACAATAAAAATGAATGAATTCAGTAAAGCTTAATAAGATTTTTCAGAAGATCAGGTTTACCGAATTTCAGGATTCATTGACTCTAGGTCTCTTCAAACCCAAAATAATATTTTACAACCCACCATTCCCAAACTGTTTCTCTTTCTGTATTCTCTATGTTGTGGAATAGCACTTTCATTTACCCAGTTAGCCAAATTCGAAGACTTCTGTTTCTCTACATCTACATCTACCACATTTTCCATATATCACTTGAGTAACGACGGCCATTGGATTCTCCCCTTTTTCTATTTCCTAAGTCACTTACATAGTCCAGGTCTTTATCACTTCTTTCAGTTTCTATATGGATCCTCTTCAGTTTGCTTCTCTCCTTCTTTTCTTGTCTTTTTTCTGCCAAATCGCCGTCCTTATTGATGTCTGGGTGAGGTCTCTAAAACCAACCTATTTCTAACATTTTTTTTTCCTTCCCTCCTTAGTATTGTCTTTTGTGTGTGTGTGTGTGGCTTAAAACAACACAGATTTATTATCTGTCAGTTTTGTAGGTAGGGACTGGTTCCTCCAGCTCTGCCGATGTCTCTGTTCCAGGTCTAACAAGTTTAAAATCAAAGTGCTAACTGGACTCTTATTGGCAGACTCTGGGAAGAATCAGGTTCCATGCTCATTCAAGTTGTTGGCAGAATCTTGTTCCTTATCATTATAGGACTGAGGTTCCATTTCCTTGCTGGCTGTCAGCTGGGGGTGCCTTTAACTCCTAGAAGGCTCTCCCTGGTTCTTGCATATGAACCCCTGTACCTCAGAGCCAGCAGTGGTGCATCAGGCCTTTCTCAGGCTTGGAATCTGTTTTTGTTTCTCTTCTGCCACAGCTTTTCTCCTCCAGTATTGTAAGTCTTAAAGATTGAAAACTCAAATCTTAATTTTTCTTAAATTTATGATTAAGGAATAGTGACCCCTTTACCAAAACCTGGAGTTGAAGTAGTTAGGACACATCTTCTGCAGTAGCTAAAATTCTTAGGCTATATTTACATATGGTGAAGATTTTTATTTACTGGGAATAACTTGACTTGGAAGCCTCTGGTTGTAGAATGAATTGAAAATAACCCGTTTTAACTGTCTACTTTGACTGAATCAGATATCCAGTTGCCCAGTGCAATGCTGACTCTGTCCAGGAGAAGCACAGTATTGCTTCAGATAGTCAAAGCAGAAGTTGTGGGGGAGAACACTTTTGTAAATATTTGGTTGTGTTTTATTCAGCAGTTTGGAGACTTCAGCCAAAACTGTTCATAAATCTTTGAGGGAGCAGCTTTAAGGATGCTAAGCAAAAATAATGATTTCTTAGGAAATCCAACCTATTTTTAGATTCCAAATATAAAACATTAGGTAAACCATACACTGAATAGTTGCAATCATCATTCCTCATTCAACAAATATTTATTGAACACTTGTTTGCCTGGCATAATTCTAGGGGCTTGGGATACATAAATAAATGAAATGAATCAAGACCCCAGCCTTTGTGGAGCTTGTATTTCTGTGATAGGAGACAGATAATAAGCATACATAAATATATATAAACATATATATATGTAAATATGTGTGTGTGTGTGTATATATACACATACACACACATATATAAAAGAAGTGATAAGTACAATGAAAAGAAAAGGTACAGCAAGATATGGGAATAGGAAATGCTTGGTTGGGAAGTCAAGTTTTAACGTACACCTCATGGAGGAAGTATCATTTGAGAAAATGATAGATTATTATTTGTCTGGTAATTATGAGTATCATTCAGTTGCTAAGGACATGTAGGTTTTTGAGAATTAAGAAAATAGGTATCATATATATGGGATCTAGGAAAATGGTATAGATGAACCTATTTGCAGGGTGCAAATAGAGACATAGACAAGGAGAAGAGACACATGAATACCAGGGTGGTTGGTGGTGGGGTGAATTGGGAGATTGGGACATATATACACTGCTCCTGCTGCTGCTGCTGCTAAGTCACTTCAGTCGTGTCCGACTCCATGTGACCCCAGGGACGGCAGCCCACCAGGCTCCCCCGTCCCTGGGATTCTCCAGGCAAGAACACTGGAGTGGCTTGCCATTTCCTTCTCCATAAGATTAAGCTGCCGCTGCTGCTGCTAAGTCACTCCAGTTGTGTCCGACTCTGTGTGACCCCATAGACGGCAGCCTACCAGGCTCCTCTGTCCCTAGGATTCTCCAGGCAAGAACACTGGAGTGGGTTGCCATTTCCTTCTCCATAAGATTAAGCTAGTAGTAGCTTAATCAGTAGTAGCTAAGATCCACAGGATGAGGCAAGACTGTCTTAAGAGGTAATTATAATTGTGCGTTGACTGGTGTAGTATTTCTCTAATTGATGTGTTCCCCCGTTCGCTCTTTTTTGCTTTCCTCTTATTAACCCAGTGTTTGCTAGGCTAAAAGTTTAGAATCCAGAGTTCAAGTCTGTTTTGCTCACTCATAACTTCTCAGATAGTATTTGTGGACTGTATAAATGCCCATATGCCAGACATTTTCATGGAAAACGGGGGTTCTTGTTTTTTTCTGGTTCATGGTGGTGAAGAATATAATGACGACAAGTTTAGTTCGATGCCGTGGGCTCTACTGGTGCTGATATATTGAGTTTCACCACCATTGCTCTTGCACCATTGTTGCAAATGTCAACATAGTGAAAAACACAGATAACATTTTAATGTTGTCATGAAAAGAGTTTTGTCCTAAGGATACCTTGTACCCTAAACGTTGTCATATATCTTATTTTATCCGCTTTTCTTCATAGACCTTTGAGCTAGTTGGTGATGTTAAAACCCCTTCTTGAAATTTGTGTGTATATATCTCTCAGTTATTAAGTACTGCCCTCCTGAGGTCAGACAAAATTAGTGACATTGTGACATGAATCCAGGTTTTCTGATTAGAGTTTTGAGCTCCTGTTTTTTCTATTTCATACACTATTTCCAAGGCAGAAAAGTTTATATTGTTATCTTTTGAGGAGGACTTTGTCTAGTAAGAAGGGGATGGAGTGAGGCTTATTTAACAGAGCTAGACTTAGTGGCAGCAGCAGCAGGGTTATTTGAAACCTAGAGACTTAATTTTTGCTGTCTCCTTTCTTGGTGGTATGTGAAAGTCGCTCAGTTGCGTCGCTCTTTGTGACCCCATGGACTGTACAGTCCGTGGAATTCTGCAGGCCAGAATTCTGGAGTGAGTAGGTGTTCCCTTCTCCAGGGGGATCTTCCCAACCCAGGGATTGAACCCAGGTCTCCTACATTGCAGGCAGATTCTTTACCAGCTGAGCCACCAGGAAAGTCCTTCTTGGTGGTATACCATTGCAAAATACCAAACTTTTCTATTTCTCTATTCTGGAAAATAAGGATAATAATAATACCTATCTCATGTAGTTGTTGTGAGGATTTAATTAGTTAATATGCGTTTAGACGAAGGTGTCATACAGTGCTCACACAAATTAAGTGCTCAGTAGAGTTAGCTTATATTATTTACACAGACAGAGGCAAGTCTTTGGTATTTCAGTGGAAGGAACAACTTGAGCAAAAGTTGAGAACTGTGAGTACAGCAAGTACGGTGTAACTGAAATGTACTGGTTTGTGGAGGAGTGTTATTTGGAAGTAAGATAGAAAAGGTAGATTTGGATCTGATTATTGCTGGACTAGATCTGTAAACTCAAAATTGTGCCCCTAATGCCTAAGACAGTGACTAGTATAACATATATTCATATACTACCTGAGTGTGGGAACATTTGAATAAATTTAAAGAAGGAAAGAGCAAATCCCTTCATCATGAGCAACATATAGGGAGAAGGTTACATTTTAATGTAGCTCACAAGAATGACTAGGATGCTAATAAGCATGTATTAGAATGGGTGGAGATACTTACTTCACTAAACAATACACTATTCAACCAAATGGTTATACTTTGCAAGAGACTAAGTTGCTTGAAATTACGGATTGTTTTATCTTTGCCTGTGCTTTCCTGTAGCACAGCTGGTAAAGAATCTGCCTGCAACACAGGAGACCCCAGTTCAATTCCTGGGTCAGGACGATTCCCTGGAGGAGGGATAGGCTACCCACTCCAGTATTCATGGGCTTCCCTGGTGGCTGAGACAGTAAAGAATCCACTTGCCATGTGGGAGACCTAGTGACTCAGACAGTACAGAATCTGCCTGCAATGCTGGAGACCCGGGTTTGATTCCTGGGTTGGGAAGATCCCCCTGGAAAAGGGAATGGCAACCCACTCCAGTATTCTTGCTTGGAAGGTGGGCTATACAGTTCATGGGATTGTAAAGAGTCAGACACGACTGAATGACTAACACTATCTTTGCCTGTAACGCCAAGATAGTACCTGATACGTAATGGGGCTCAGTAGATATTTGAGGAGTGTCTCAGCACTTGATCTTGTAAATATGATTTTTGTGTAATGTTTTCATTTCACAACAACTTTCAGAGAAAAAGAGAGCTTCCTGATTATAGAGGCTATTTCTTCTTTTTACTTCAGTTACAAAACAGGGAAATAACCACTTCCTTCTGCAAACAAGCAGTAGTTTATTCATAGAGAAGAAAATACGACAAGGAAGACAGATTCCTAAATAGTGGATCAGGAATGGTAAGGTATCAGAGTTTTGGAAACTTGTCTAAAAATGTATTTTAAATGCATATAATGGAGGAAATGTGAATAGATATGTAGTTAAAAATCCTGTAAATAGAAGTATTTTACTTACTGGATGAATACTGTTTCTCTTTCTGTGTACCATATATTGTTTCTATATAAGCCAGGCATTGGGAATTAGAAGTTACCAATAATCTCCTCCTAACTCATTTTCTGTAACTAATCATTTATTAGATTATTATTAGAACTTGTTTTCTCTTAAGGCTGTGTGTGATAAGAATAGCATATATTTTTAAACTTTATTGAAGTATAGTTGATATGTAGTGTTGTGTTAATTTCTGCTATATAGCCAGGTGATTCAGTTATACATATATATATATATATATATTCTCCTTTGTTATCATTTATCACAGAATGTTGCATATAGTTCCCTGTGCTACACCATAGGATTTTATTGTTTATCCATCCTATGTATAATAGTTGCATCTGCTTATCCCAAATTCCCAATCCTTTCCTCCTCCACTCTGCCTCACCCTTGGCAACAACAAATCTGTTCTCTTTATCTGTGAGTTTACCATATTGATGTTTAAGTTTATGTTAGGTACTGTGGTAAATATTGTATGGATTAATTATCTCATTTAAACCTCACAACAACGTTATGTGGTCTAGTTATGAGCTGTCTGTATATTTTGAAAATTAAGCCCTTGTGGGTTACATCATTTGCAAGTATTTTCTCCCATTCTGTAGGCTGTCTTTTTGTTTGCTCTGCAAAAGCTTTTGTTTGATTAGGTCCCATTTATTTATTTTTGCTTTTATTTCTATTGCCTTGGGAGTCAGATTTTTTTTTTTAATTGATACAATTTATGTCAGAGAATGTTTTGCTTATGTTCTCTTCTAGGAGTTTTATGGTGTCTTTTCTTATATTTAAGTCTTTAGCCATTTAGCTCCCCTCATTGCTCAGTTGGTAAAGAATCCTCCTGTGATGCAGGAGACCCCAGTTCAGTTCCTGGGTTGGGAAGATTTCCCTAGAGAAGGGAAAGGTTACCCACTCCAGTATTCTGGCCTGGTGGCAAAGAGTTGGACATGGCTGAGTGACTTTCACTTTTACTTTAGCCATTTAGAGTTTATTTTTGTGTATGGTTTGAGGGTGTATTCTAACTTCATTGATTTACATGTGGTTGTCTAGTTATCCCAACCCCACATGCTGAAGAGACAGTTTTTTTCCATTGTATATTCTTGCCTCATTTTTTGAAGATTAATGGACTGTAGGTGTGTGGGTTTATTTCTTGGTTCTCTATTCCGTTCTGTTGATCGATTTATCTGTTTTTATCCCCCCAACCATGCTGTTTTGATAAGTAACTTTGTAGTGTTGTCTGAAGTCTGGTAGGGTTGTGTCTCCAGCTTTGTTCTTTTTCCTCAGGGTTGATTTGGCAACTTGGGGTCTTTTATGGCTCCATATGAATTTTAAGATTATTTGTAGATTGTTTGTTCTAGTTCTGTGAAAAATGTCATGAGTAGTTTGGTAGGCATCACATTAAATCTGTAGAATGCTCTGAGCAGTATGACCATATTAACAATACTAATTCTTATAATCCAAGAGCATGGGAAGTCTTTCCATTTCTTTGAATCATTTTCAGTTTCCTTTATCAATATTTTATAGTTCTCAGCATCTAAATCTTTTACTTCCTTGGTCATATTTTGTACCTAACCATTTTATCTTTCTGATGGGATTTTAAAAGGGATTTTTTTTTAAACTTTCCCTTTCTGATACGTCACTGATAGTGTAAATAAATGCAACAGATTTCTGCAAGTTAATATGATATCCTGCTACCTTGTTGAATTCGTTTATCAGTTCTAATAGTTTTTGTGTGGAGTCTTTATAGAATTTTCTGTGTATGGTATCATGTCATTTGCATGTAAAGACAGTTTTGCCTCTTCCCTTCCAATCTGGGTGCTTTTTATTTCTTTTTCTTGTTTGAGAGTTATTCTTTGCCCATTTAAAAATTTTGTTGTTGTTGTTGAGTTGTAGAAGTCCTTCATGTATCTGGGATATTAACTCCTATCCTATACACAATTTACAGTTATTTCCCTCTATTCTGTAGGTTGCCTTTTCTCTGTTGATTGTTTCCTTTGATGCACAGAAAATTTCAAGTTTGTTGTATATTAGTCCCCCCTTTATCACAGGGATATATTCCAAGGCACCCAGTGGATGCCTGAAACTGCACCTAGTACTGAACTCTATATATACTTAATGTTTTTTTCTATACATACATACCTATGATTAGGTATAATTTATGCATTAGCCATAGTAAGAGATTAACAATAACTAACAGTAGCAAAAGACAATTGTAGTATACTATAGTAAAGTTATGTGAATGTGACTTCTTTCAAAGTATCTTATTGTATGATGTGAGATGATAAAATGACTAGTGATGAGATGAAGTGAGGTGAATGATGTAGGCCTTGTGAAGTATTATTAAGCCACCATTGACGCAATGATGCATTGGAAGGAGGATCATCTGCTTAGTGTGGATCATGGAGCCATGACAATATTGATTGTTGCCTGTAAGGAGCACATTATGTTAATGGTTGGGGATCCTGGACAGGACAAAGCAGGATGATGTGAGATTTCATCATGTTCCTCAGAATGATACACAGTTTAAAACTTATAAATTGTTTATTTCCATTTAATATTTTAGCATCTGGTTAACTGGAGGGGTAACTGAAACTCTGGAAAGCAAAACTGTGGATAGAGGGGGTTCTATTATGGTTCTGTTTGTCTATTTTTAAATTTCGTTGCTTATGCTTTTGATATCATATTGAACAAATCCTTGCCAATTCCAGTGTTCTAAAGATTTCCCCATGTGTTTTCTTCTAGGAGTTTAATAGTTTTAGGGCTCACATATGATTCTTTAAAACATTTTTGGGGAATTCCCTGGCAGTTCAGCAGTTAGGACTCCATGCTGTCACTGCTATGGGCCCAGGTTCAGTCTCTGGTCAGGGAACTAATAGCCTGCAAGATGCACAGCATGGCCATAAATAAATACAAATAAATACATTTTCAGCCAGATTTTGGATGTTAAGAGTCCACCTTCATTCTTTTGAATTGTGGATATCCACTTTCCCCAGTAGCATTTATTGAAAAGACTGTCTTTTCCCCACTGTATAGTCTTGGCACCCTTGTCAAAAATCATTTTGGCCTCTCCTCTGTTTCATTGGTCTGTCTTTGTGCCAGTAAACCTGTAAGCCATGTGGTGTTAGACTAGAATTGGAGGTATCAGTATGAACTCATGGTTTCAGAGAGATAGAGAATGAAAAAGAATGGGGGCATGTCAAAAGGAGAAGTAGAACTTGTTCTGAGGCACATGGGGCTTAGAGATGGGAAGGAAGGTAGAGTCAGCGTTAAGATTCAAGGAGGGGGAATGTATGCCATGAACAGGAAAATAATTCATTTAGAGTGTTTAGGGGCCTATGAGAAGATGGTTTGGGTCATATGAAAAAGGCATGAAATAAAAGATGTGGAGGGCCTTTACTGTTTCTCAGGAAGGTTAGATAAATTCAGTATGGTATTAGAGAATGTTGAGGTTTTTGATGGAAACAGCCTTGAAATGTAAGCTCAAATATGCATGAGGTGTGCAGACTGCATTGACCCTAACAGAGGTTAGCACATGTACATCTTTTGTGATGATGTTTTGTTTACAGGCATGAGACTATATGAGTGCTTGAACAAGCATGTTGTCAGTAGAGATGGAAAGAAAGGCTAGAGAGAGGGACTGTAGCAAGGAGGAATCTGGGGATTGTGAGGATGTGGCAGGTTTAAAGGTGCTTGCTACTTAGTGCCCTGATGGCTGTGAGAATGACACTTACTGTCATGTCCCAGACATTTCTCAGTTCAGGCCTCACCCTCACAACCACTTCCTGACTGGCATACCACCTCTATTTTTGCCCCAGATTGATATTTTAAACATGCAAATTAGGCCATGTCACTCTCATGCTTGAAACTCTTCAGGGGCTTCTCGTTGTCATAAAGTCCATTCACACTCCTTGGGATAGGATCCTAAACTTTTGCCATTTCCTCCTCACCCATCAGCCCACTGTTCTACACACACTGAAACCAGTTTTCTAATTTGTACTCTTTTCATGCTTCAGTGTCTTTTGTTAATGTCTTTCCACTTTCAGGATATCCTTATCTTTCTCTGCTTCACAAACTGATTCTTATTCTTTGAGATCTAAACTCCTTAAGGAGGTCTTCCCTGATTTTTCATTTACACCCTTTAGTGGTGATGTCGTTGTTATTTAATCAGTAGGTCCTGTGCAGCTCTTGTGACCCCAAGGACTGCAGCCCGCCAGGCTCCTCTGCCCATGGGATTTGTCAGACATGGTGGTGACATAAGCCATGTATTTATGCAACTAAATACAAATCTGTCTTACTAGATTTTTGAGTTCCTTGGGGTCAGGGATAAGTCATAATAAATGCTCAACAGTAATGATAATAATAATTATACCATTTACCTGTCCAAGTGTTATATTTGGACTAACTCATGTTACCTTTGTAATAATCTTATAAGATAGATACCATTATTGTCCTCCTTCTATAGATAAGAACACTGAGGCTTAGAAAGGTTAAGTAACTTGTTGAAAGTCATATGGTTAATAGACAACAAAGTTCAGAGTTGAATGGGATGTTCTGGCTCTGAAGTCCATGTTCTTTAACTTCATATGTCACAGTGGTTTACCATATTCTTTAAGTGGTGTGTTTTGATGAACTCAAGTTGTTAAGTTTGTGTTTTGATTTTTTTTTTAATTGGAGGATAATTGCTTTATAATGTTGTGTTGGTTTCTACCATACAATGACGTCAGTCAGCCATAGTAATACATATGTCCCCTCCTTCTTGAATCTCCCTCCCACTGCCCATCCCAAACCACCCCTCTAGGTTGTCACAGAGCACCAGTTGAGCTTCCTGTGTTAAACAGCAACTTCCCACTAGGTATCTCTTTTACTTATGGTAATGTATATATTTCAGTGCTACTTTCAGGGTAGTTAGATTTACCCGTTGTTGTCTTTATATCTTGTTTAAGTTTTGTACCCTGCTGCTGCTAAGTCGCTTCAGTCATGTCCGACTCTGTGCGACCCCATAGACGGCAGCCCACCAGGTTCCCCCGTCCCTGGGATTCTCCAGGCAAGAATATTGGAGTGGGTTACCATTGCCTTCTCCAGTCCATGAAAGTGAAAAGTAAAAGTGAAGTCGCTCAGTGGTGTCCAACTCTTCACGACCCCATGGACTCCAGCCTACCAGGCTCCTCCGTCCGTGGGATTTTCCAGGCAAGAGTACTGGAGTGGGTTACCACTGCCTTCTCCAAAGTTTTATACCCTAAGAAGTTTTTTTTCTATCCCAAAAGTTAAGATGATATTCTCCTGTTTTACCTTCTGGAAGATGTGTTGTTTTTCTTTCACATTTAAGAATTAAGAAATCACCTGGATTTTACTTTTGTGCATAGTATAAGGTAGGTTGAGGTTTCATTTTTTTTTCCACCCGTATTATCCTAGCACCATTTATTGAAAGATTGTTCCTTATCGCTCTTCACAGCCATACTTATCACTAACGAAGTGTCTGTATTTATGGGTAGGTCTGTTTCTGGGCTATGTTTTGCTTCATTGGTTTATTATTTATCCTTGTTCCAGTATCATATTTTCTTAATTATTATAGCTTTATAAGACTTTATATGTAATAGACTAAACCCTCTAAAATGCTTCTGTCTTTTCAAGAAGGACTTTGCTATTCTTTATCTTTTGTACTATTTTCATTTTGTTTTTTTTGGCCGAGTCAGGCAGCTTGCAGGATCTTTGGTTCCCCATCCAGGGACTGAACTCATTCCCCTGCAGTGGAAGCACAGAATCCTAAGCACTGGCCCACCAGGGAGTTCCCTGATTTATATTTTAGAATCAGTTTGACTGATTTACTAAAATGCCTTTGGAATTTTAATTTGCATTGCATTTAATCTATAGATCCATTTGAATATTGTTACGGTATTGAGTTTTCCAATTCATAAAATGGTTTTTCCATTTATTTATGTCTTCTTTATCATAATAATGTTTTTAAAGTATAGTTTTTAAGAATTTCAAATAATCTTGCATTTACAAGAAAGTTGCAAATACAGTACGAAGAACTTTGCCCTCCCAAAACTGTTTGAAGGTTGTTGTTAACTAGAAGTCCCATCGCCCCTGAATGTTTTTTTATTATATATTTATTTCCTGCAAACGAGGACATTTTCTTGTAAACACACTATGCAGCCATTAAAATCAGGAAATTAACATCAATGCATTAAAACCATCTGCTCCTTAGAGTCTATTCAGGTTTTTCCAGTTGTTCCAATAATGTCCTTTATAGCAGGAGGATCTGGTTCTGAATCACAATTTGCATTTAGTTGTCACATTTTATAGTCTCCTTTAGTCTGCAACAGCTACTCAGTCTTTCCTTGAGTTTTATGACTTTGACACTTTAAAAGATTAGAGGCTAATTATTTTGTAGAATGTTCCTCTGTTTTCTCCTAATGTTTCTTCATGATGCAGATTATATATATCTGACCTGAAGATCACAGAAGTGATTCTTTGTTCTTTTCACAGGATTTCAGTTTGTCCCATAACTAATGACATTTACTTTGATCACATGATTTAGGTGGTATTTTATCTTTTCCTTTCTTGATATTTTGTTGGGGGTATTTTGAAGCTATGCAAAATCCCATTTCTGAGCAAACCTTCAATTTATATGTATCAGTGCTAACTCATGGTTTCCTGTTTTACTCAGTGGATTATAATTCTTTACTATCATTATTTTAATGCTCAAATTGTCCTTAATTTGGCCAGTAGGATTTTTTTAAGCTGAGTTCTGTGTTCTGTTGACATGTTCCTATCAGTCTCTGAGTATTTTCTTCTTTAACTTTCAGGCACAAAAAAGATATTCCAGGCCAGTTTTCTATCTTCCCTGTCCCAGTCCTGGTATCAACCATTTTTCCAAGGAGCCCTAGTTCCTTGTAATGGAGAAAGATATTTAGAAATCAGTACCTGATGCTAGGTGTACTTATTGCTGTTGGCTGTCATGGTGCCCAGGTCCTCTCAGAGCCAGGAAACATATGAATGTTATATACACGTGTACATAAATGTGTATTCATGTACATATTTCCATATGTATTTATTTACATAAATGTTAAAAACTATTAGTTCATAATGATACCTGTATTTCCAGCCTAACATTGCAGAAATCATTCTGGTTTTCTCCCTTACCATTTTTGTAACTATCCAACAAGCAGAAACCCTTTATCCTTGTTATATTTACTCATTTGATCAATCCCTCTGTATGCAGTTAGTTTCCCATCATCACCCACTTCGTTGTGTGGATGTCACCCTCATTCCACTTGTACCAGCCTGACCCAATCCCCCTGCCCAGAGTGGACTCCATCCTGGGCTCTGACTCCCCATGCTGGACTTTTCCACTGTGTAATTTTCCCCTTCATCCTGCTGTCTTTGATACCCCATGCCAGGTTGTTCCTTGGTTTGATATATGCCCTCCTTGTCCTGTTCAGACTCTGATGTCCTGAGCTGAATCCATTTGGTACCATGGATTTGTACAATCCATTTGGTACAATACTTTTAACTAAAGCACAGAGCACATGATTTTCCGCTTTTAATGCCCCCTTTCTGTTCCAGGGTTCAGTCTCAGATCCCACATTGCCTTTAGTTATGACAGTTCCTTACTCCTCTTGTCTTTCATGACTTTGACATTTTTGGTGAGTTTTAGTTATTTTGTAGAATGCCTCTCAGTTTGGGTTTATCTGTTGTTTTCTCATGATTAGAGTGAGATTATGTGTTTTGGGCAAGGATACTACAGAAGTGCTGCTGTTTCCTTCTCAGTGGGTTGTATTGAGAGAGTAGTATATGATATCAAAAAATTTGTTACTGGTGATACTAATCTTGATCACTGGATTAAAGTGGTGTCTGCTAGACTTGTCCACTATAAAATTACTGATTTTTCCTTCATAGTTAATAGGTATATTGGGAGAGATACTTTGAGACTCTGCTAATATCCTCTTTCTCCGCAAACTTTTGCCCGCTGTTTTTAGCTATTAGTATGCCATTGGCCAGTCTTGCCTTCAGTAATTATGACTGTTGTATTTGTCTACAGGTGATTTAAACATTTCTTTCATTCCTGCTGTACTTATGAATTGTAACTCTTTTGAAGAAAGAATTGTGCCTTCTTCCCCATCTATTTATTCAAGTAATTTATGTCCATAGTGTACTCTTAGATATTTATTTTATTATTCGGATTATAATTCAATATTATCAGTTATTACACTACTCACATTCTTTAGGCTTTGGTTTTTGGAACTCCTTCAGTTTGGCTCCTTTTTCCTTTTGACATGCCCCTATTCTTTTTCATGCACTTTCTGTCTTTCTGTCTCCCTTTCTAGAACCCTGAGTTCATAGTGATACTTCCTTTTCTATTCTTAATACCATATGGCTCATTCTATCCTTCTCACTTTCCTCATTTGTAATTTTTTTTTCCCTCAGACACTGAGAAACTGGGGTTGGCATTATCTACAATATATTCACTTGTTTGTAGTTACAGAATTGCCTAACTACACTCCTGTGAAAACCAGATTTATAGTACTTGTGCACTTTTTGTACACTATTTGTGTATGGTTCTGTTTTGGTTTAGCCTTGCATTATCCAGTCAGAATACTGTTTTCAAAGTTAGTTGGGCTTAATCTTTTCTTTTTTCTTCCTTGTAGCCTTCAGTGTGATTGTCTTATTCATTATTATATTTTCCCAGGTAGCTCAGTGGTAAAGAATCTGCCAGCCAATACAGGAGATGCAGGAGACCTGGGCTGAATCCCTGGGTTGGAGAGATCCCCTGGAGAGGAAAATTGCAACCCACTCCAGTATTCTTGCCTGAATAATCCCATGGACAGAGGAGCCTGGCAGGCTATTGTCCATGAAGTCCCAAAGAGTTGGACATGACTGAGCACATATACAGAATTACATTGTAATTTGGGTTCCCTCTCCCCATCCTGGTTGATTTAAATTATTTATCTGGAGGGAGAATGTGAAATATTACTGTGGCTTTAAAGAGTCTGAGTATATACAAAATGATAAATTCAGAGAAGTATTGTTATCTTTGAACCCCTACTAACTCAGTCCTCTTTCTCCTGATTTCCATCCTTTCCCACTGTGCTTTGTAGGTAACCAATCTCATTAGTTTACAGTTCATCCTCCTTGTATTTATTTTGCACAAATAAACAGATGTGAGTATATTTTCTTATATCCCCTTTTTTCTTTATTTCTTTTCATTGAATAATATATCTGAAAAATCACTCCAGATCACTCAAAAGTGATCTTCCTTGTTCTCTTTTTTACACTTTCATTGTACTCCATGGTTTATTCAACCATCTTCCTCTACCTGAGCATTTAGGTTGTTTTACAGTATTTTGTAATTATAAACAATGCTACAGTGATTAACTTCATTCATATGTATTTTTATCTTGTTTGATGTTGCTTGATTTTTTTCCATACTCAACCAGCCTTGTATTTCTGGAGTAAACTCAACTTCAATTTGACATATTAAGTTTTATAAAGAATTTTTGCTTATCCTTTTTGCGTTAGAGTTGCCTTAAATATTTTTCTCTTATGATAGTCTTGTCAGGTTAATATCAAAGTTATTCTGACCTTGAAAGAGTTGGAGAGTATTCTTTTTTTTCTTTTCTCTGAAATATTTTGTGTTTGATTGGCATTCTTTCTTCATAAATGTCTGACAGAGTGCTCTGGTAAAACTTTCTGGGTCTGGAGTTTCCTTAATGGGATGACTTTTCAATTATTTTAATATAGAATATTTTTGATCTACCAAAAGTACACTTTTTCTGTGACATCACCTAATAGTTACAAAACTGTCTAGATCTCACCCCCAGCTATTTTAAAAATATTTCCCTTGTCTTTGGTTTGTAGTAAATTTTGGCTGGGATGGGTCTAGCTGTGGATTTTCTTTGATTCAGCCTGCTTAGAATTCTTGTGTGTGTTAGTCACTCAGTCGTGTCTGACTCTTTGTGACCCTGTGGACTGTAGCCCTCCAGGCTCTTCTGTCCATGGAATTCTCCAGGCAAGAATACTGGAGTGGGTTGCCATTCCCTTCTCCAGAGAATCTTCTCCATCTAGGGATCAAACCTGGGTCTCCTACATTACAGGCAGATTCTTTTACTCTCTGAGCCACCAGGGAAGCCTGGGCTTCTGAAATCTGTGGCTTAATATCTTTCATCTTGTTGTGAAAAATTCTTCATCAGATAGTGCTTCTAGTCCCTTCTCTCTTTTTGTCTTCTTTTGGTATTTCGATCACATGCATGTTACACCCTCTTACTGTGTGGCAACCCACTCCAGTGTTCTTGCCTGGAGAATCCCAGGGATGGGAGAGCCTGGTGGGCTGTCTATGGGGTCGCACAGAGTCGGACACGACTGAAGTGACTTAGCAGCAGCAGCAGCACTGTCTGTGTTGCTCTCCCTTTCGTCTATGTTTTCTCTCTTTGACTTGTCTTTTGTTCTGATGAGTTTCTTCTGGTCTCTCCTCCAGTTCTTTCATTGTCTCTTCAGCTGATTTAATCTGCTGTCAGACTCATTCATTGAGTTCTTAATGTTGCTTACTATGTTTTTTTAATTTTAGAATTTAGATTTAATTATTTAAAGAACCCATATAATTTATAAAATAGTTTCTAAGGCTCTGTCAGTTTCCAGTCTGTTATCGAGTGAATTAAAACATAATTTCTTTTGGTTGTGGGACTGTTTGTTCAAATATCTGGAGCTCTTTTTGATCTGTTTCTATCATTTGATTTCTCATTTATGTGTGGTTTTGTCTCCTTGTATATCTTTGGTTATCTTTGCTTATGTGCTAGTCATTGTCTTTAAAAATTGTTTATAAAAATAATTTGGAAGCTGATATGAGGTTATCTTTCTACAGAAAATATATTCATTTGCTTTTGCTAGCTGGATGCTTAGAGTCAGTAACAACTTGGGGTAGTTTTAATTTATTTCAGGCATCAAGATTTTTCTGGATGATCCATATGACTGAGCAACTGTTTTAATTCTGTTTTAGTCTTTTTTTTTTTTTTTTGATGTGGACCGTGTTTAAAGTCTGTATCGAATTTGTTACAATATTGCTTCTGTTTTATGTTTTGGTTTTTTAGTCTCCAGGCATGTGGGATCTTAGCTCTCTAACCAGGGGTTAAATCCACACACCTTGGCATTGGAAGGTGAAGTCTTAACCACTGGACTGCCAGGGAAGTCCCTGTTTTATTCTTAATCTCAAGGTGCAGCCCCTTGAGGTTCCAGTTAAAACCTGAGCTGTTTGCCAGAGCCACCACTGTTGGTCGGCCTTGCTCTTAATTTTTGGCCTGACAAGACTTTTTATTTTCCAACAGATGTTTTTAGAGTAGTTTTAGGTTCCCAGAAAAATTGAGCAGAAAGTACATGGAGTCCCCATATGTCCCCTGCTCATACGTAATAACAAGTCTTTTAAGAAGTTGCTCAGCCTACAACTCCTCTTTTGAAATGTACAATGCCTCTAGGAGGACAGTGGCCCTAAACACCAGGCTGGATGTTTGTCTTTTCCTAGATTTTGGCCTGTTAATTCTTTACTATCCTGCTATTTTCTGGTGCTTTCAAAACAGTCATTTTTAATTATTTTAACTTTTCTAATTATTCCCAGTGGGAAGGTAGCCTGCAATTGTTGAACATATTTATTCTCTTTGTTATAAACTGCTGCAATTAGGTTGCATATTTGAGAAGAATAGAAAGATAAAACCTGTTAAGGAAATGGCACAACCAAAACGTTTTTCTATTTAGCATCATGATTTAAAAATGTTGCTTCCAGTTATGGAGCTATATTGTAGATATTAAGGTTTTGCTTTTTATAAACTTTTATTCCAGCTCGTGATGCTGATGAGCGAGAGAAGTGGATCCATGCCTTAGAAGAAACTATTCTTCGACATACTCTTCAGCTTCAAGTAAGAATCTTTACATGGCTTCTGGATAGTTTACTAGGTTTTTTTTGTTTGTTTTCTGTCTTTTGTTTTTGTTTTTAAATAGCTAATAGGATGTAATGAAAACTTTTAATTTCTGAGTTGTTTATTTTTGCCTTTACAGGGTTATAATATATATAAAGTTACAGTCATTTCCTTATGCTTAAAATACTGATTTTTGTCTAGAAACAAAACAGTACAAGGCAATGTTGAAAGTGAAATGCTGTGTTAAAATTAAAACATGCCAGGCTCATTTTTTAAATTTAATATGTATAGTTGGTTATTATTACAGCCAAATTATATAATAATGCATGATAATAGATAAAGTGCTGAGAAGTTGACATACTTTTCTTTTTGTAGGATTTGGCAGTTACTGTTGTTGATAGTACTCTTAAGGATGAAAGTGAAAGAAAAAATCCAAACTTGGTTTAAGGAAAAAACACATCTAACTTGGGTGTGGTTTGAAGTAGGCATTTAAATAATGTCATGAGGACCCAGATCCCCATCTCTGTTTCTCGGTCTTAGTTATTCTGGGTTGACTTCATTTTTAGATAGATTCTCCCTTTGTGGTAGTAAAATGGAAGCAGCAATTTCAGCCTCCCGTTGGTGGAACTCCAGATCCATAGGAGGCTGTTGTTCTTTCTGGATTAAGAGTATTAGTGCTGATAACCTTAGCTTCCGTCACTTTCCTAGTCCAATTTCATAATTTCATATCAACCAGTCATAATTTCATAGTCACATGTTACACCTCTTGGTAATAGGATTTACCTGCTACATCAGAAACATGTAGCAGTTAGGGGAGAAGGTGGTCCTCCCTGTCCCCAGGCAGAGTTAGAATGGGGGAAAAAAGATGCTAGGTGACCAAAAAAAACAAATGTTTAATCTACCATACTAAAGATAGTTTTCTGTGTTTGTTCTCCGTTGAAAGAGCTTATAGTGTGGTATATATAGAGGATTTTGTTTTGATTATTTGGATTTACAGGACTGAATCATAGAAAACTGAGGTTTTGCAATCCTTTGTCTACTTAATTTGTCCTATATCAGGAATGGGGGCTTACCAGGGGGGTGCTGGTGGTAAAGAACCCGCCTGCCAATGGAGGAGATATAAGAGACATGGATGTGACCCTGGGTTGGGAAGATCCCCTAGAGGAGGGCACAGCAGTCCACTCCAGTATTCTTGCCTAGAGAATCCCATGGACAGAGGAGTATGGAGGGCTACAGTCCATGGGGTTGCAAAGAGTCGGACACGACAGAAGCAAGTTAAGCATCATGCACATACCAGGAATTGGCTTGCTTAGACAGGTTAGTGTAGGACATCCCAGGTCCTACAGGACAGTGAACTCCCCATCACTGTGAAAGTTGTTCAGATAGATGATTTAAAATAATATGTGAGGCTATGAAGAAACTGTAAGAAAATGGCGTTGAAATCAGAGATCTCTAAAGATACCCTGTGAGGGAGCTGTACTTTTTAAAAGCAACTTTATAAGCACATCTGGCTTGGGTGTACTATGAAGAAATTCTATGAATTCCTTCATACATTTCTTTTCAAATTCAGTTCAGTTCAGTCCTCAGTCGTGTCCGACTCTGTGAACCCATGAACTGCAGCATGCCAGGCCTCCCTGAGTTCACCCAGAGTTCACCCAAACTCATGTCCATTGAGTCGGTGGTGCCATCCAACTATCTCATCCTGTCATCCCCTTCTCCTCCTGCGCTCAATCTTTCCCAGCAAAGGGTCTTTTCAAATGAGTCAATTCTTCACCTCAGGTGGCCAAAGTATTGGAGTTTCAGCTTCAACATCAGACCTTTGAATGAACACCCAGGACTGATTTCCTTTAGGATGGACTGGTTGGATCTTGCAGTCCAGTCTGATTTGGGTACTGACCATCTGTTGATGTCCATGTGTAGAGTCTTCTGTTGTGTTGCTGGAAGAGGGTGTTTGCTATGACCAGTGTGTTCGCTTGGCAAAACTCTGTTAGCCTTTGCTCTGCTTCATTCTGTCCTCCAAGGCCAAATTTGCCTGTTACTCCAGGTGTTTCTTGACTTCCTACTTTTGCATTCCAGTCCCCTATAATGAAAAGGACATCTTTTTTTGGTGTTAGTTTTAAAAGGTCTTGTAGGTCTTCATAGAACATTCAACTTCAGCTTCTTCAGCGTTACTGGTTGGGGCATAGACTTGGATTACTGTGATATTGAATGGTTTGGCTTGGAAACAAACAGAGATCATTCTGTCATTTTTGAGATTGCATCCAAGTATTTCATTTCGGACTTTTGTTTACTATGATAGCTACTCCATTTCTTCTAAAGTACTCCTGCCTACAGTAGTAGATATATTGGTCATCTGAGTTTTCAATTTAGGCAGTTGTATAAATGACTAGCGTCGTTTTAGAAAATTTGTAATCCAATAAGAAGATAGGTATTTTAGGAATCAGATTAGACTGTAAGTGGCAGATAATAGTCCCTCCACAGTTGGTTAGACTGATAATCAAGTCTCTGTGTGATCCATTTTCTTCCAGACATTTCTATAAACCTACTAGAGTGCTGCCCCTACATAAATCTACTAAAGTGCTGCTGCTTCCTTGGTTTCTTCTGAACCCATCTTTTCATTTCTGATCTCTACATTCCTATATGTGATATTCTGTCTGCCTGTAATACCATCTGCCTCCACTCTGCCTTTGTGTTCTGCCTCTTTCTTCAAAGTCCAGTTCAGAACTGACCTCTTCTGTGGAGCCTCTCCCAACCAACCCCTCCTCCCTCAGCCCCCAAACTCAGTGATCTCTTTCCATTGAATGCCATACTTGTTGCACAGTTTACTGAGTTCTTATAATCTTCTTGTTATCCTTTAAGTATATATAAGTCCCACCTCATCAGATAGGATGCAGACTCCTTAAGGTATCTACTTTTATCCAATTTTGGAATACATGAGCTTTTACTAAGAAGAGAGCTTACATGTGTTTTGGAATAACAAAATGAAAGGGGTAACTTTGGGGAGTCTTAAATACTGATAGTTTTGATATTTTAAAATACATGAATCTAATAAGTTATTTATATATATTTTTCTAAAGTTAATACACGTAGGAAATAGGACATTTAGAGATATGTAATTAAATGTTAATTTGACTGGCAAAAAAGGTAAAGAGATTCCTTCAAAAGATGGTGAAGTGTGGTGAAAGACTTGACTCTGGAGCCATAATGACTTGGTTTGTGTCCCAGTGCCACCACTTACTCTTGACATCACTCTGAGTTCCAGTGTCCTCATCTATAAAAAGAGGATGATAAAAGTACCTATTCTTCAGGGCTGATTTGATGATTAAATGAGTTAAATACAAAAAATTTATTGAAATAATGCCTGGCTATATTAAGAACTTGGTAATAAACCAAAAACAAAAAAACTTCCCACATGGCTCAGTGTTGAAGAATCCACCAGCCAATATAACAAATGCAGGTTCAATCTCTGGGTCAGGAAGATCCCTTGAAGAAGGAAATGGCAACCCACTCCAGCATTCTTGCTTGGGAAATCCCATGGACAGAGGAACCTCGTGGGCTACAGTTCATGGGGCTATAAAAAAGTTGGATACAACTTAGTGACTAAAAAACAATAACAAATTTTAAGCCATTACTAATACTAAACTTCCAAACTTCAAGAGCTCAGACTATAATGCTGTCATTAACAGAAATAGAAAAACTGGATAAAGACATGGGTTTGAGGAGAAAGAGCTGATAAACCAATTTTAGTCTTGCCAAGGTTGAATTTCAGGGAGACATCCAACTGTCAAAATCCATAAGGAAAGAATGTAGGGCTAAAGCTACAGCTACTTTTACCATTCCTACCCCCAGTACCTGGCATTCTAAGTGGTGCTTGATAAGTGTTAATTAAAGAAAGAACTGATAAAGGGATTAATGAATAAACACATGATGCATAGACTGCTTTTAAATTGCTATGTATCACATTCTCTGAGATGTCTAACATATTGTTACACCTCCATGAGTAGGTACTCATGAAGTGCTCATCCAAATGGGTGTTGGAGAAGGTATTTACATGTCTTCCTTTCTCGGTGAACTTTATCTCTAGCCATTAAATTATACTGCTGTGGCCTTGTCATTACTAAAAGCTTCACTATCTCCAAACTACTGAATTTAAAAGTGTTTTCTATTTGACCACAGTTTTCTTACTTCATCCACTTCTAGCTCTTTACTTCTTCTGGACTTTTCTTCTCTCATTTTGGTCTGAGCTCTACTTCTCCATTTTTCCTGGCCATTTCACACTTTCCTAGTTTTGCTTATCTCACTCCCCAGTGTAGATATAATGGTCTGTTTCTTCAACATAGATTTTGGTATCACCCTTAAAATTTCTTGTCCCTGGATATTTTGCATTGTTAAAATAGCTGTGAAAAGAAGAGAAGCGAAAGGCAAAGGCAAAAAGGAAAGACATACCAATTTGAATGCAGAGTTCCAAAGAATACCAAGGAGAGATAAGAAAGGCTTCCTCAGTGATCAATGAAAAGAAATAGAGGAAAACAACAGAATGGGAAACACTAGAGATCTCTTCAAGGAAATTAGAGATATCAAGGGAACATTTCATGCAAAGAGGGGCACAATAAAGAACAGAAATGGTATGGACCTAACAGAAGCAGAAGATATTAAGAAGAGGTAGCAAGAATACACAGAAGTATACAAAAAAGATCTTCATGACCCAGATAATTATGACTGTGTGATCATTCACCTAGAGCCAGACATCCTGGAACGTGAAGTCAAGTGGGCCTTAGGAAACATCACCACAAACAAAGCTAGTGGAGGTGATGGAATTCCAACTGAGCTATCTTCAAATCCTAAAAGATGATGTTGTGAAAGTGCTGCACTCAATATGCCAGCAAATTTGGAAAACTCGGCGGTGGCCATAGGACTGGAACAGGTCAATTTTCGTTCTAATCCCAAAGAAAGGCAATGCCAAAGAATGTTCAAATTGCACTCATCTTACATGCTAGCAAACGAATGCTCAAAATTCTCCAAGCCAAGCTTCAACAGTATGTGAACCATGAAATTCCAGATGTTCAAGCTATATTTAAAAAAGGCAGAGGAACCAGAGATCAAATTGCCAACATCCATTGGATCATCGATAAAGCAAGAGAGTTCCAGAAAAACATCTATTTCTGCTTTATTGACTATGCCAAAGCCTTTGACTGTGTAGATCACAATAAACTGTGGAAAATTCTGAAAGAGATGGGAATACCAGACCACCTGACCTGCCTCCTGAGAAATCTGTATGTAGGTCAGGAAGCAACAGGACATGGACTGATTCCAAACAGGAAAAGGAGTACGTCAAGGCTGTATATTGTCACCCTGCTTATTTAAATTATATGCGGAGTACATCTTGAGAAATGCTGGGCTGAATGAAACATAAGGTGGAATCAAGATTGCCGGGAGAAATATCAATAACCTCAGATATGCAGATGACCCCACCCTTATGGCAGAAAAGGGAAGAAGAACTAAAGAGCTTCTTGATGAAAGTGAAAGTGGAGAGTGAAAAAGTAGGCTTAAAGCTCAACATTCAGAAAACGAAGATCATGGCATCTGGTCCCATCACTTCATGGCAAATAGTGGGGGAAACAATGGAAACAGTGACATTTTATTTTGGGGTCCTCCAAAATCACTGCAGATGGTGCCTGCAGCCATGAAATTAAAAGACACTTACTCCTTGGAAGAAAAGTTACGACCAACCTAGACAGCATATTAAAAAGCAGAGACATTACTTTGCCAACAAAGGTCCGTCTAGTCAAAGCTATGGTTTTTCCATTAGTCATGTGTGGATGTGAGAGTTGGACTGTAAAGAAAGCTGAGCACTGAAGAATTGATGCTATTGAACTGTGGTGTTGGAGAAGACTCTTGAGAGTCCCTTGGACTGCCAGGAGATCCAACCAGTCCATCCTAAGGGAAATCAGTCCTGAATATTCATTGGAAGGACTGATGTAGAAGCTGAAACTCCAATAATTTGGCCACCTGATGTGAAGAACTGACCCGTTTGAATAGACCCTGATGCTCTGAAAGATTGAGGGCAGGAGAAGGGGATGACAGAGGATGAGATGGTTGGATGGCATCACCTAGTGAATGGACATGAGTTTGAGTAAACTCCAGGAGTTGGTGATGGGCAGGGAGGCCTGTCATGCTGTAGTACATGGGGTCACAAAGAGTCGAACACAACTGAGTGACTAAACTGAACTGAACTGATGACATTCTGATTTCTATTCCCCAGTACCCCCAGCTGTTATATTTTTCTGTTTCTATTTGGAGGTCACAAAATCAAGGTGGCTTTATCTGTCACTTTAAATTTTGGCTAACTTTAATCAAATTTCTATAAATATTTGTGTTCTTATTGATTTCTTTTTGATTGCCAATTAAATTCCCACCATGAGTCTTTTTAAAATTACTGTTCCGTATCTAATATACTCTACCCCCTTCTTTATAGAAAAGATCTCACTACTTCTTCAATAGTTATGTGACTGCACCTATTTTTTCTTTCTATGCTTTGCATATTTCAAAGCAAAAAATATTCTCAGTCTTTCCTCAAGTTAATAATACCCCCATAATCTTGACTACATGATATTTCCTTTAGACTATGACCTTATTTACCCTCCAGCAGTCCCCACTATTTCCATGAATTCAGTTAAAACTTCTGTGTAGATGACTGTCTTCCTTCCCCTCATCTTTATATCTCTTTTGCTATTTAGCTTCTTGTTTAAGTCCTCAATTCTTTCCTCATGGATTTTGCCTGGTAGATATCTTCCGAAATTCAACCTCAACAAGGCTAAAAGTGTCTTATCAGCTCTTTTCTCCTCAAATCCATCTCTTTATTCATTTTTTCTGTTTCTTAATATCCTCATTATAGTCTGATCCGTTGAGGTTTGAAAGTTGAGGTTTTTTCAGGTAATAACGTCTAAGTTGCCAAGCCTGGGAACTTCTTTTCTTCTTTTTTTCCCCCTCCTCTCTTTTTAATAGAATTACTTACACTCCTGTGCTCACGTTGACTATCATTTTTCTTACATCTGACTAACTCTGTTTCTAGTGCCCTCCTAATATTCCTGAATCTATTCCTTTCTTCATCCTGTGAACTGAACATCTGCAATTAACGATCTTAAGGCCTCCCTAACTGTGAGAAACCTTTAGTGGTTTGCATTTGCCTGTAGAATGAAATGAAAATTCTTTTTAAGGGATTTCATTGTCTGTTCGATTATATCCCACCCTAAATTTCTACTGCCTGTCCCTGCATGTACTTGATGCTCTACGCAGAAATCATTCCTGGTTCCATTCTGTGTCATCTGTCTTTTAAACCTCTTTTAAACTACCTGATCTTTAGAAAGTGAAAGTGAAAGTCGCTCAGTTGTGTCAGACTCTTTGTGACCCATAGACTATATGAATTCTCCAGGCCAGAATACTGGAGTGAGTAGCTTTTCCCTTCTCCTTAAAGGTATATATAAAACCTTAATAAAGTAGTTGTGCTAAGGTATTATTGTATCTCCAGCATATTATTACTTTTCAGATAGAAGGTTTTCATAAATGTTTATTCTGTTTTTCCTTCCATTCTGATTAATGAAAATTCATCTGGAGGATCCCTTGTAGCTTCCCCCTTTCCTTCTATCTTTCCTTTGTTCTTTTCTTTTAGTATTGTTCCTGTTGTTTTGTGGGTAACTGTGAATTACAATTAGGGTAGTCTGAGGATGGAAGAAGACAACTGAAGCCTCTCTGCTTTTGACTCCTATGTTGAATTTCCAATAGTTACTCTAAACTTGTATTTAGGTTATGGTATCTTTTCATGTATTTGCAGCAAACTTCACTCCTTGAGAGAGGCTGGAGGGGCTGCTAAGCTTCTTAAGAGGCATTTAGTAGATATCTGATGACACTAATTAATGAAAGCAAACATTTCAATTCTTTATTTACCCTTGTAAGCTTTAGCACCGACTAAATGCTGAGAGATTCCTAAGCAAATGATTGATCACGGAATAAGATTTAGGATGTTATATCCTGTATGTTTTGTAGTATCTATCCTAATTTATGTAATATATTATGAATTATAGCAACAGGTCTGGATATCATACAGTTATAAAAGTTTTACTTGAGTAAATGGACCCATTTAAAAAAAAAACAACTTTTGCAAGAAAAAACTCTTGAACCTCCAGTGTTTAAAGTAAAATATCATAGTGTTATTTAATGTGGGCAAACATAAATCTATATATCAGCTTATTAAGTTTAAAATCTTACAGAACTAACCATACATTTAAATGAAAATTGCAAGTTAAATGCAAATAAAACACAAAGCAATAAAATCTAAATTAACTTTAAGTTAATGTGCTGAATGATACTGCCTTGCTTAAAGTGGTTCACTACTTTGAATATGAATATGATACTGTAAGGAATAGATTCTTTTTCAGTTTGGCATGCATACAGTATTGTGTGGAATGTGATAATTGTAATCTCTCCACATTTTTGTGTTCTGACTACTGGAAAACCTTCATTTGCACAGCATGTATCATGAGGTCTTTGACTTTGACTTCACACATATGTCATTTTCATGGTCAAGGCTCTTCTATGGCAAATGATAGTTTTTGGTACCAACTTGATGATAAACAACTTGGGCAAGGAAGTAACTTGTTAGCACTTGAATCTGATGTTGTTACTGCTGATTCACTGTGTGGTTGTACTAACTTTTATAGGTTATCAGAAACTAAAACACAGAAGATTGAGATACAGAGACTTGTTTAGACCCCAATTTGAATACACTAATGTAGATATTTGAATAGTATAGACCTTTATAGGTTTCCTGGTGGCTCAGTGGTAAAGAATCCCTGCAATGCAGGAGACCTGGGTTTGATCCCTGGGTCAGGAAGATCTCCTGGAAAAGGGAATGGCTACCCACTTCAATATTCTTGCTTGGAGAATTTAGTGGACAGAGGAACCTGGTGGGCTACAGTTCGTGGGGTGACAAAGAGTTGGACACGACTGAGTGACTTAACAATTTTAACTTTTCATAGATCTTTAAGTTTTTGGTTTCTATACTGTAAATGAGTTAATATTTAAAAAATTTTTATACTGAATGGTTTCTGTGATTATAATTTGAGTCATGAAATTGGGTATACTTGTCCTTGTCTGTGTAAGTTTCTGTAGGCCACTGTAGACTGTATCTTAGGTGGTTATCAAATTGAAATTTCATTGCTACTGACTTGTAATCTTTTAATTTTTGACCTTTCCTATTTGTTCACTATATATTGGCTTTGATCTCAAGCCTGTAGAGAAAAAGGACATGATATGGCTGAGGGGAATAGTGAGGGCTGGTAGAAATCTCACCAGAAACGCTATTGAATCTGTAAGTAAAACATCATTATACATAAAAGAGTTGTGATAGAATTCAGATTGCAATTCGTTATTGAGGCCAGAAAAACAATAGAACCATTCTGAAGCATTTTTTCAAACCTAGATACTTTGGTATGATAATTACATACATGCCAAAGTTTTATTATAGATAACCATAAATTTAGTATTTAAGATGCAATTTAGGATAGTAGTTGAACTAATTATTAGTATTAGATAGCTTGAGTCTACCCTCTTTTCTATAATAGCTATGTGTCTAGTTGGGTAGTTAAGATTAGTAGAAATCTCCTGAGTATTTTTCTTTTTTAAAATATTTTTTAAATTTGTTATTTATTATTTTTGACTGTGCTGGTCTTCATTGCTGCACAGGCTTTTCTCTAGTTGCAGCACTTGGGGGCTGCTTTCTAGTTGCGGTGTTCAGGCTTTTCATTGTGGTGGCTTCTCTTATTATGGAGCACTGGCTCTAGAGTGTATGGGCTTCAGTAGTTGTGGCTCTAGAGTGCAGGCTTAGTAACTGTGGCACATGGGCTAAGTTCTGTGGCCTCTGGGATCCTCCTGGACCAGGGGTCAAACCCACGTCTCCTGCATTGTTGGCGGATTCTTTACCACTAGCCACCAGGGAAGCCCTTGTGTATTTTTCTTGAGTGTTAAGCTGTTTTACTGAAGATTAGCTTTTGGAACATATATTTCAATTTCTTAGTATATAATACTGACTACATAAACATAGTAACTATCACTGCGTCATTTCCCTTGGCCTCATTAGATTTTATTTTTGTGTTGTGTAGAAAAATACATTTATTTTGTTTTTCTCCCTTGAAGCCCTTTGTTTCCCAAAGGAAATGATTGCAATATAGGTGTGTCACTTTTTCCACAGGTAAAATGGTATATAGAGGTAGCCAAATACTTGGGGCTCCTACAACAAAGGAAAATTCCTCTAAGGAATGTTGCCAACATTGTTACTGTTACTGAGGGTAGAGGAATTTCTGGCTCCTAAATTGGAATTTAGGATTCAAGGATTCGTTTTTTAATAATAAATTTTGTTGTAATAGTGGCGGCCCATCTTATCTTGAACTCTTGGGAAACAACTAAAATCAAATGGTCCAGTTTTATAGATACTAAAGATTGTTCCTTTAAGTGCCAGAAATTTATTTTAATTGTGGTTTTATGGAAATCTTTTAGAACTTATATTTTACTGCCTTCTCTTTATAGAAATAAAGTTTAAAAATAAAAAAATAAATGCTCAATTCAGAACATACAGAGAATACAGAAAATTATTTATTTCATAAATATTTATCAGACAATGTGTTCGGTGCACTGTACTAGTTGTGGAGGATGTAATTGTGAATAAATGACATACTGTCCTTGTCTTTACTGAGCTCAGTCTGGTATAAAAAAGAAAATAAAAATCATGAGAATTGAATTTAAAAAAAAACAAACTATAATAATGTCATAAGTCATGCTTCTGAAAATGTTTTAGCTTATATATTAATAGAGGTATGTAAAATAAAAGCAATAGTTTTTCTTACACCTTTTCTTTAGAGAAAAACATGGAGTTCCAACTTGTTAATGCCCCAATTCTCATGTAAAGTTAGTGTGCCTAAAAGCCTGGAGCATTTAAAGTGAAGAGCAATCACACAATACAAAGACATTTTGTCCATCTTGTGGCAGGAAGCTCTCTCTGTACTTTTAACTAGTTTTGGCAACTCACATGGTTTTAGTGGAATCAGAACTTTCAGAAAAGTTAAGTGGCCAGTGTAGAATTTAGCTATAAAAACAGGGTCAATAGCACCTTTCTCCTATAGTTTAAAAATTGAATGGTACTAAAAGGCTCATACGGAGAAAGCAACGGCAGCCCACTCCAGTACTCTTGCCTGGAAAATCCCATGGACAGAAGAGCCTGGTATGCTGCAGTCCCTGGGGTCGCTAAGAGTTGGGCACGACTGAGCGATTTCACTTTCACTTTTCACTTTCGTGCATTGGAGAAGGGAATGGCAACCCACTCCAGTATTCTTGCATGGAGAATCCCAGGAACAGAGGAGCCTAGTGGGCTGCCGTCTATGGGGTCACACAGAGTTGGACACGACTGAAGCGACTTAGCAGCAGCAGCAGCAAAAAGCTCATATAGAAAAACATTGTCCTTCTGTTGCAGGAAGGGGTATCCCTTCCTGGGCCTGAAACTGGTCTCTTGTCTAACACTTGGAAATGAATTGTCTGAGGAGACACATCTCCTGACAAAGCAAGAGATTTTATTGGGAAAGGGCACCCGGGTGGAGAGCAATAGGGTAAGGGAACCCAGGAGAACAGCTCTGTCACATGGCTTGCAGTCTCCGGTTTTATGGTGATAGGATTAGTTTCTGGGTTGTCTTTAGCCAGTCATTCTGACTCAGAGTCTTTCCTGGTGGCAGCATGCCTTGTTTAGCCAAGATGAATGTCAGAGAGAAGGATTCTGGGAGGTGGTCAGACATGTGGTGTCTCCTTTTGACCTTTCCTGAACTTTTTCGGTTGGTGGAGGCTTATTAGTTCCCTGTTCCTTACCAGGACCTCCTGTTGTAAAACAACTCATGCAAATAGTTACTATGGTGCCTGGCCAGGGTGGGCAGTTTCAATCAGTGTGCTTCCCCTAATACTTCTGCCCCTCTGCTTTCTCTGTTCTGCTTGTTAGACTACCCAGTTTCAACCTTTTTTGCTGTTTATACTGCTATTTTTGTAATGTACCTAGCATTTCATTCATTCAGTAGACATTTATTAAGCACCTAGTACATGCCAGTCTCTGTGTGAGGAGGTACTAAAGATACAGTGATGATTAAGGCAATGTACTGTCAATAGCCATTGTGGGGTTATTTAGAGGGTCTTCATTCCTAAATCTGAACCAAAGATTTTTTTGTTTGCTGATGCATTGAGAATTGCAAATAATTTACATACAGACTTCTGGAATATGGTGATCCTGATCACAAATTAAGGACTGCTTCTACTGTATGCCAAGTATTGTATTTATTCCATTTGGCTAAATTTTCTCTGTGAAAATTTATTGGCTGACTTTAATTTTGAGACTTCTGGATACTAGTCAGACAAAATATTGGAGATACATATTCTGCTTCCAAGAGTTGTCTTTTAATGTCGTCCGCTCCAATCATTTGGCTCAAATTGCTAGGCGAATTCCTAGGGAAGCTATGTTTTCCCCCCACCCCATTTTTGCTGCTGCTTTTCTTCTATTGCAATTGAAAGTATCTGTTATCTATCTCTAAACTGACATCCGACTGGAATGTGATTTGTAGGTAAACATTATTGGACTCTCTAGCAGAAATTATATTTTTGAAAGTAGTACATAAATTTTGCACAGTTAAAATGTTCTTTTCATCTTGATAGCTATAGCTAAGGTTGGCCTTCTTTTTATTCAGTAGACTTCCTGTCATTTTAAAGATCCCCCACCACTCTGAACCTTGGTGTTGTGATTTTTCTCAGGTTTTTTAAATACATTTTTAAAGTTTTCTTGTTATATATTTGTTTTTCAGTCTCTTTCCTCCAGTTTTATTGAGGGTAATTGACATACATCATTGTGTAAATTTAAGGTATACACCACAATGTTGTTTTTTATACTTCTTAATCACTATATTCCATTATTTTAAAATATTTTAATTCATTTATTTATTTATGGCTGCATTGGGTCTTTGTTGCTGTGCAGGCTTTCTCTGGTTGTGGCGAGCCAGGGGGTTGGTCTTTACTGTGGAACATGGACCCTAGGGTGTGGGCTCAGTAGTTGTGGCACTGGGGCTTAGTTGCTCCACAGCACGTGGAATCTTCCCAGACCAGGAAACAGTGTTCTCTGTATTGGCAGATGGATTATTAACCACTGGACCACTAGCGTAGTCCTATTCTATTCTTTTCTTGAACAATAACAAAAATATTTATCAATTTAATTTAATCGCTTAGTAGCTTTAGTTATGTAGTTCAAAGATAAGTATTGAAGATCCCTCTGATACATGGGTTGTCACATGTGACCTTAAGGCATTGGTCACTTAATTTTCTTCTAAAACAACTTGTAGATTTCTTTAGAAACACTTCAGTTGCCAAATTTGGTTAGAAGTCCTACTGTTTCTTGAAATAAAATGAGTATGTTGCCTTGTATTATTTAATTACTTTTCATTTTAAATGCTACAGCTTTTGTGCACACTAATTTTATACTGGGATTAGGAAAATGAGAATTCTGTATTTGTAACACAGTTATCTCTAATATGAAATGACTAGAGAAGAAGGCAGTAGAAGAGGAAGGCAATGGCAACCCACTCCAGTACTCTTGCCTGGAAAATCCCATGGACAGAGGAGCCTGGTAGGCTGCAGTCCACGGGGTTGCTAAGAGTCGGACACGACTGAACGACTTCACTTTCACTTTTCTGCATTGGAGAAGGAAATGACAACCCACTCCAGTGTTCTTGCCTGGAGAATCCCAGGGATGGGGGAGCCTGGTGGGCTGCCGTCTATGGGGTCACACAGAGTCGGACATGACTGAAACGACTTAGCAGCAGCACCAGCAACACAGTTATCTCTAATGTGAAACTGAGAAAAGGTAGACTCTGGACTGTAGCTAAATTATTAAAAGACAGTGGTAAATCACATTCTCTGTTGCCATTATGATCAAAGTCATCCAAGCTAGGCTCCAGCATTATGTGAACCAAGAACTTCCAGATGTTCAACCTGGGTTTACAAAAGGCAGAAGAACCAGAGATAAAATTGCCCACTTTCGCTGGATCATAGATAAAGCAAGGGAATTCCAGAAAAACACCTAAATCTGTTTCGTTGACTACGCTAAAGTCTTTGACTGTGTGGATCATAACAAACTGTGGAAAACTCTTAAAGAGATGGGAATACCAGACCATCTTATCTGTCTCCTATGAAACCTGTATGTGGGTCAAGAAGCAACAGTTAGAATCCTGTATGGAACAACTGACTGCTTCAGGATTGAGAAAGGAGTACGACAAGGCTGTTTATTGTCGCCTGGTTTATTGAACTTATATGCAGAGTACATCACGTGAAATGCCAGACTTGATTAGTTATAAACTGGAATCAAGATTGCGGATATCAACAGCCTCAGATAATGTGGATTATACCACTCTAATAGCAGAAAGTGAAAAAGAACTAGAGAACCTCTTGATGAGGGTGAAGGAGGAAAGTGAAAAAGCTGGCTTAAAACTCAATATAGAAAAACTAAGATCATGGCATCCAGTCCCATCATTTCGCAAATAGAAGGGGAAAAGGTGGCAGCAGTGACAGATTTCATTTTCTTGGTCTCTAAAATCTCTGTGGATGGCGACTGCAGCCATGAAATTAGAGGATGATTGCTTCTTGGCAGGAAAGCTATGACAAACCTAGACAGTGTGCCAAAAAGCAAAAACATCACTTTTCTGACAAAAGTCCATATAGTCAAAGCTATGGTCTTTCCAGTTGTCATGTATAGATGTGAGAACTGGACAAATAAAGAAGGCAGAATGCCAAGGAATTAATGCTTTCAAACTGTGATACTGGAGAAGACTCTTGAGAGTCCCTTGGACAGCAAGGAGATCAAACTGTGAAACTTAAAAGAAATCAACCCTGAATAATCTTTGGAAAGACTGATGCTAAAGCTGAAGCTCCAGTACTTTGGCCTCCTGATGCTAACAGCTGACTCATTGGAAAAGACCCTGATGCTGGGAAAGATTGAAGGCAGAAGGAGAAGAGGGTGACAGAGGATGAGATGGCTAGATAGCATCACTGATTCAATGGATATGAACTTGGGCAAACTCCAGGAGATGGTGAGGGGCAGGGTAGCCTGGCATGTTACAGTTCGTGGGGTGATGAAGCATCAGACATGACTTAGTGACTGAACAACAGCATTGCCATTATACCAGTCTTAGACACTGAAGTCTATCAAAAATAAAAAACAAACCCAATTTTATAATTGGGTCCACTAAATTTATACTAGGATTTAATTTTTATACTACACTGTCAATAATGATAGTGCCTTAGATTTTGAAGCTCTTGACCCTTGATGATGATAATGATGGTGGTGGTGATACAAGATTTGGAGGACACAGATACAATCTGATACTTTGGTATGTACTATTAAATGCAAAGTCTTTAATGACCCTATGGCTCTTTCTGTCTTGTTGGGGAGATAATAACACATGAAAAGCACATGAAAGAACTGGTAAGCAAGAATTACATAAATTAATAGTTTATCTCTTATAGGGTCAAATAGTATAATTTATAAACAGATTTAAAGATATAGGCTTTTTTTCCACCTTGACCTGGAGAACTGTTTGATCAGAATTAAAGTCCTTTGAGCTTCTCTGGCACCAAAGTAACTGCTAGAAAAGCAGATATGAAAGGAAAAAAATGTAAAGAGTATTAGTGAAAGTTGTTAGACGCTGACCTTAACCTTGTCCATCTGGCAAAATTAATGTATTTTTATCCATCACTGCTTATGGTTTATTGGTGCTTACCATAGAATTGATGTTTCTTTTCAGACTGTTAGCAGAGGAACTTCATTATTGAGCCCCCAATATGTGCCAGGCATTTGGCTAAATACTGAGGCTATGATGAACAAAATCAGATAGATCCTTACCTCTTTACCTCTTACAGTCTAGTTATGAACATAAACATTAGATAAAGAATTATGCAAATAGAAAACAGAGCTATGGTTGGCAGGATTGACTGCTTGAGGGGCACAAGGGAAATTTTGGGATAATGGAAATGTTCTATGTCTTAATTGTGGTGGTGGCTGCATTTATGCATATGTTTATCAGAATACATTGAACTCTGTACATCTAAAAAGGATACATTTAATAATATATAAATTATAACAGTATGTTTGTTTAAAAAATAACTCAAATACATGTAAAATATAGCTGTAATAAGTTTTACAAAGGAGTGTTGCATAGGCTATGAGGACGTAAAAATAGAATTCACATAGGCAGGAAGGAAATGATGAGTAGAAGTAAATGAAGTGAAGTATGGGGATTAGTTTCATGGGGACAGTGTAAAAGGCAGAAATAACCACAGGGCCCACGTGCCAAGTCTCTGAGGTTAGAAGATCCATGGCAAATTGAAAGAACTTGAAAAAGGCCATTGTGTGGAGTGCAGAAAATGAGGGAGTAGAAGGTGTAAGACGGAGTTATGGACAGGTAGGGCTAAACCTGGCACACTATTGATGAATACTCAGTTGTATCCTAAGCACAAGGGTAAGCAGTTGAAGTTCTTTAATGGGGCCAGGTTGGGAACGCTGGGCTGGAGGAAGCACAAGCTGGAATCAAGGTTGCCGGGAGAAATATCAATAACTTCAGATATGGAGAAGGCAGCACCCTTATGGCAGAAAGTGAAGAAGAACTAAAGAGCCTCTTGATGAAAGTGAAAGAGGAGAGTGAAAAAGTTGGCTTAAAGCTCAACATTCAGAAAACTAAGATAACGGCATCCGGTCCCCTCACTTCGTGGCAAATAGATGGGGAAACAGTGGAAACAGTGGCTGACTTTATTTTTTTGGGCTCCAAAATCAGTGCAGATAGTGATTGCAGCCATGAAATTAAAGGATGCTTACTCCTTGGAAGAAAATCTATGATCAACCTAGACAGCATATTAAAAAGCAGAGACATTACTTTGCCGACAAAGGTCCGTCTAGTCAAAGCTATGGTTTTTCCAGTAGTCATGTATGGACATGAGAGTTGGACTATAAAGAAAGCTGAGCACCAAAGAATGGATGCTTTTGAACTGTGGCTTTGGAGAAAACTCTTGAGAGTCTGTTGGACTGCAAGGAGATCCAACCAGTCCATCCTAAAGGAGATCAGTCCTAGGTGTTCATTGGAAGGACTGGTGTTGAAGCTGAAACTCCAGTACTTTGGCCACCTCATGCAAAGAGCTGACTCATTTGAAAAGACTCTGATGCTGGAAAAGATTGAGGCAGGAAGAGAAGGGGACGACAGAGGATAAGATGGTTGGATGGCATCACTGACTCAATGGACATGGGTTGGGGTAGACCCCGGGAGCTGGTGATGGACAGAGAGGCCTGGCATGCTGCAGTTCATGGGGTTGCAAAGAGTTGGACACGACCGAGCAACTGAACTGAACTGGGTAGGGCAAGATCAGGTGAGGAGGCAATAACTGGTTTTGGAAACCAACTACTGTGGCCTGCAGTGTTAAGAAAGAATTGGAGGAGCTTTAAAAAGCAGGAATACTTTACTAAGGAGATCGGTGCAAGAGGCTAGGATCCATAATTGAGTGGTGGTGATGGAGTTAGGTAGATAGAATTGAGATTGTGTTCAGGAGGTAAAAATGGCAGAATGTGGTGATGGATTGAATGTGGAATGGGTAAAGTGTCAAGGACTGCCAGATTTAATTTACTGTCTGGATAGTAGTGATTTTTACTTACTGATATAGGTAGGACTGGAAGAGGATCAGGCTTTTGAGGGAGGGGATGCAGGAAGAAGAGAATGTATTTGGTATTGGACATTTTGAAAAAAAAATGTACAGAAAACCAATGAGATCTTTACAGTGGATCAGGCATCTATTAAGCCTTTTGTGCAATGTACAAGGTGCTAGTCTTAAGGGTTACCAGTAGAGATATAAAAATTAATTGGCTGCTTAGTGGCACTAGTGGTAAAGAATCTACTTGCCAACACAGGAGACGCCAGAGACATGGGTCTGGAGGATCCCCTAGAGGAAGAAATGGCAACCCATTCCAGTAGTCTTGCCAGGAAAATTCCACGGACAGAGGAGCCTGGTGGGCTACAGTCCATGGAGTTGCAAAGAGTTGGACATGACTGAGCACACATGCCTGTGTGTTTAGGAGTTTAATAAAACTCCTAACTATGCTTAGGAGTTTAATAAAATTACATGTATATAAATAACCATGAACCATGAGAACCCCATGAACAGTATAAAAGGCAAAAAGATAGGATACTGAAAGATGAACTCCCCAGGTTGGTAGGTGCCCAATGTGCTACTGGAGAATAGTGGAAGAATAACTCCAGAAAGAATGAAGAGACGGAGGCAGAGCAAAAACAACACCCATTTGTTGATATGACTGGTGATGGAAGTAAAGTCCTGCACTGTGAAGAACAATACTGCGTAGGAACCTGGAATGTTAGGTCCATGAATCAAGGTAAATTGGAAGTGGTCAAACAGGGGATGGCAAGAGTGAACATAGACATTTTAGGAAACAGTGAACTAAAATGGACTGGAATGGGTGAATTTAACTCAGATGACCATTATGTGTACTATTGTGGGCAAGAATCCCTTAGAGGAAATGGAGTAGCCCTCATAGTCAATGAAAGAGTCCGAAATGCAGTACTTGAGTGCAATCTAAAAAACAACAGAATGCTGTTTCCAAGGCAAACTGCTCAATATCACAGTAATCCTAGTCTAATCCCAACCAGTAATGCTGAAGAAGCTGAAGTTAAACAGTTCTGTGAAAACCTACAAGACTTTCTAGAACTAACACCCAAAAAAGATGTCCTTTCCCTTATAGGGAGACTGGAATGCAAAAGTAGGAAGTCAAGAGATACCTGGAGTAACAGGCAAATTTGGCCTTGGAGTACAAAGTGAAGCAGGGCAAAGGCTGACAAGAGTTTTGCCAACAGAATGCACTGGTCATAGCAAACACCCTCTTTCAATAACACAAGAGAAGATTCTACACGTGGACATCACCAGATGGTCAACACCAAAATCATACTGATTATATTCTTTGCAGCCAAAATTGGAGAACCTCTATACAGTCAGCAAAATAAGACTGGGAGCTGACTGTGGCTCATGAACACCCTATTGTAAAATTGAGACTTAAAGAAAGTAGGGTAAACCACTAGACCATTCAGGTATGACCTAAATCAAATTCCTTACGATTGAGAAACCTATATGCAGGTCAGGAAGCAACAGTTAGAACTGGACATGGAACAACAGACTGGTTCCAAATACGAAAAGGAGTACGTCAAGGTTGTATATTGTCATTCTGCTTATTTAACTTCTATGCAGAGTACATCATGAGAAACGCTGGGCTAGAAGAAGCACAAGCTGGACTCAAGACTGCAGGGAGAAATATCAATAACCTCAGATATGCAGATGACACCACCGTTATGGCAGAAAGTGAAGAGGAACTAAAAAGCTTCCTGATGAAAGTGAAAGAGGAGAGTGAAAAGTTGGGTTAAAGCTCATCATTCAGAAAACCAAGATCATGGCATCTGGTCCCACCACTTCATGGGAAATAGATGGGGAAACAGTGGAAACAGTGTCAGACTTTATTTTTTGGGGCTCCAAAGTCACTGCAGATGGTGACTGCAGCCATGAAATTAAAAGACGCTTTCTCCTTGGAAGGAAAGTTATGACCAACTTAGACAGCATATTGAAAAGCAGAGATGTTACTTTTCCAACAAAGGTCTGTCTAGTCAAGGCTATGGTTTTTCCAGTGGTCATGTGTGGATGTGAGAGTTGGACTGTGAAGAAAGCTGAGTGCTGAAGAATTGATGCTTTTGAGCTGTGGGTGTTGGAGAAGACTCTTGAGAGTCCCTTAGACTGCAATGAGATCCCACTAGTCCATTCTGAAGGAGATCAGTCTTGGGATTTCTTTGGAAGGAATGATGCTAAAGCTGAAACTCCAATACTTTGGCCAACTCATGCGAAGAGTTGACTCATTGGAAAAGACTCTGATGCTGGGAGGGATTGGGGGCAGGAGGAGAAGAGGAGACAGAGGATGAGATGGCTGGATGGCGTCACTGACTCAATGGACGTGAGTCTGCGTGAACTCCAGGAGTTGGTGATGGACAGGGAGGCCTGGCATGCTACCATTCATGGGGTCGCGAAGAGTCGGACATGACTGTGCGACTGAACTGAAACTTATACAGTGGAAGTGACAAATAGATTCAAGGAATTAGATGTGATAGAGTGCCTGAAGAACTATGGACGGAGGTGCGTGACACTGTACAGGAGGCAGTGACCAAGACCATCCCCAAGAAAAAGAAAAAGGCAAAAGGCAAATTGGTTGTCTAAGGTTGTCTCTATAGCTGAGAAAAGAAGAGAAGCGAAAGGCAAAGGAGAAAAGGAAAGATACACCCATTTGAATGCAGAGTTGCAAAGAATAGCAAGGAGAGATAAGAAAGCCTTCCTCAGCGATCAAGGCAAAGAAATAGAGGAAAACAACAGAATGGGAAAGACTAGAGATCTCTTCAAGAAAGTTAGAGATACCAGGGGAACATTTCATGCAAAGATGGGCTCAATACAGGACAGAAATGGTCTGGACCTAACAGAAGCAGAAGATATTAAGAAGAGGTAGCAAGAATACACAGAAGAACTGTACCAAAAAGATCTTCATGACCCAAATAACCATGATGGTGTGATTACTCACCTAGAGCCAGACATTCTGGAATGCGCATCAAGTGGGCCTTAGGAAGCATCACTAGGAACAAAGCTTAATGGAGGTGATGGAATTCCAACTGAGCTATTTCAAATCCTAAAAGATGATGCTGTGAAATGCTGCACTCAATATGCCAGCAAATTTGCCAAACTCAGCAGTGGCCACAGGACTGGAAAAGGTCAGTTGTCATTCCAATCCCAAAGAATTGTAGTGAAAGTGAAGTCGCTCAGTCTTGTCCAAAGTATTGGAGTTTCAGCTTCAGTATCAGCCCTTCCAGCGAACACCCAGGACTGATCTCCTTTAGAATGGACTGGTGGGATCTCCTTGCAGTCCAGAGGACTCTCAAGAGTCTTCTCCAACACCACAGTTCAAAACCATCAATTCTTCGGTGCTCAGCTTTCTTCACAGTCCAATTCTCACATCCATATATGACCACTGGAAAAACCGTAGCCCTGACTAGATGGACCTTTGTTGGCAAAGTAATGTATCTACTTTTTAATATGCTATCTAGGTTGGTCATAACTTTCCTTCCAAGGAGTAAGCGTCTTTTAATTTCATGGCTGCAGTCACCATCTGCAGTGATTTTAGAGCCCCCCAAAATAAAGTCTGACACTGTTTCCACTGCCTCCTCATCTATTTCCCATGAAGTGGTGGGACCAGATGCCATGATCTTAGTTTTCTGAATGTTGCTCAGCCATAAAAAAGAACACATTTGAGTCAGTTCTAATGAGGTGGATCAGCTTAGAGCCTATTATACAGAGTCAAGTGAGTCAGAAAGAGAAAGATAAATATCGTATTCTAATACATATGTACGGAATCTAGAAAAACTGTACAGAAGAATTTATTTACAAGGCAACTGTGGAAAAACAGACATAGACAATAGACTTACAGGCATGTGGAGAGGGGAAGAGATCCTGAGACCTATGGGAAGAGTATCATGGAAACTTACATTCAGTTCAGTTCAGTCGCTCAGTTGTGTCTGACTCTTTGCGACTCCATGAATCATAGCACGCCAGGCCTCCCTGTCCATCACCATTTCCCGGAGTTCACTCAAACTCACGTCCATCAAGTTGGTGATGCCATCCAGCCATCTTATCCTCTGTCGTCCCCTTCTCCTCCTGCCCCCAATCCCTCCCAGCATCAGAGTCTTTTCCAATGAGTCAACTCTTCGCATGAGGTGGCCAAGGTACTGGAGTTTCAGCTTTAGCATCATTCTTTCCAAAGAAATCCCAGGGCTGATCTCCTTTGGAATGGACTGGTGGGATCTCCTTGCAGTCTAAGGGACTCTCAAGAGTCTTCTCCAACACCACAGCTCAAAAGCATCAATTCTTCAGCACTCAGCTTTCTTCACAGTCCAACTCTCACATCCACACATGACCACTGGAAAACCATAGCCTTGACTAGACGGACCTTTGTTGGCAAAGTAATGTCTCTGCTTTTTAATATGCTGTCTAAGTTGGTCATAACTTTCCTTCCAAGGAGAAAGCGTCTTTTAATTTCATGGCTGCAGTCACCATCTGCAGTGGCTTTGGAGCCCAGAAAAATAAAGTCTGACACTGTTTCCACTGTTTCCCCATCTATTTCCCATGAAGTGATAGGACCAGATGCCATGATCTTGGTTTTCTGAATGTTGTGCTTTAAGCCAGCTTTTTCACTCTCCTCTTTCATCAGGAGGGTTTTTAGTTCCTCTTCACTTTCTGCCATAAGGGTGGTGTCATCTGCATATCTCAGGTTATTGATATTTCTCCCAGCAATCTTGATTCCAGCTTGTGCTTCTTCCATTATGACATGTAAAATATATTGCCAATGGGAATTTGCTGTATGGCTACGGACACTCAAAGCACGGGCTCTGTATCAACCTAGAGGGGTAGGAGGGTAGGATGGGGAGGGAGATGGGAGGGAGTGTCAAAGGGAGGGGAAAAATGTACACTTATGGGTGATTCATATTGAAGTTTGAGAGAAAACAGCAAAATTCTGTAAAGCAGTTATCCTTCAATAAAAAAAATAAAAGATTGCTGGGATAAATATCAATAACTTCAGATATGGAGATGATGCCACCCTTACAGCAGAAAGCGAAGTACTAAAGAGCCATATGATGAAAATGAAAGAGGAGAGTAAAAAAGTTGGCTTAAAACAACATCCAGAAAACAAGGATCATGGCATCTGGTCCCATCACTTCATGGCAAACAGATGGGGAAACAATGGAGAAACAGTGACAGACTTTATTTTGGGGGCTCCAGAATCACTGCAGATGGTGATTGCAGCCATGAAATTAAGACCCTTACTCCTTGGAACAAAAGCTATGACTAACCTAGACAGCATATTAAAAAGCAGAGACATTACTTTGCCGACAAAGGTCGGTCTAGTCAGAGCTATCGTTTTTGCAGTATTCATGTATGGATGTCAGAGTTGGAATATAAAGAAAACTGAGCACCGAAGAATGGATGCTTTTGAACTGTGGTGTTGGAGAAGACTCTTGAGAGTCCCTTGGACTGAAGGGAGATCAAACCAGTCAATCTTGAAGGAAATCAGTCCTCAACAGTCATTGGAAGGACTGATGCTGAAGCTCCAATACTTTGGCCAACTGATGCGAAGAACTGATTCGCTGGGAAAGACTGATGGCCAGAGGAGAAGGGGACGACAGAGGATGAGATGGTTGGATGGCATCACTGACTCGCTGGACGTGAGTTCGAGTAAGCTCCAGGAGTTGATGATGGGCAGGGAATCCTGGCGTGCTGCAGTCCATGGAGTCGCAGAATCGGACAGGACTGAGCACTGAAATAACCATAATGAAAAAATAGTAAGAGGAGAAGGCAGTTGTACTCCAGATCAGTAACTCAGTAATTTATTCGTGTCTGTGATTTCCTGCAGTTTGGATGAGTTTTTGTTCAGGTCCCCCAAGCCCAAGAAGTTATGTCATTTGGATTCCCGAAGTATTTTCACAAGCCACTACATTCCTTATGGAGCTGTGGCACAACAGCAAGCCCATGTTTCCCTGGATTAATAAAACAGGCACCGATGCTTTTGTTTATTGACATAGTATCTTCCTCCTCCCCTCACGCCCTCCTCCGCTTCGCGACACAAACAACTTTCCGGAAGTAAGAAAAAGCAGTCATCCAGATGAAATCTGGCTCCACAGCTGCCAAAATGTGGATGTCGAGCTAGACGCGAGTGGGTTTAGGTGTTTGCGTCTGTGACCGGGTCTTTCCCAGTCGCCACCCTACGGGAACCTTCGGGGCCGAAGCCCCGGAGCCTAGCTGAGCTCCCTCGAGCCTCGAGCTCCCTTTCCTGGGGGCAGCAATTGGCGTGGTGGGGCAGCCGCGAGTCCCGAGGAATAGGTCCGGGCGCGGCAGCCGGCCAGAGCCTCGAGGTGAGGGCTGGGGAGCCGGGCGGTCCAGATGCACGGCCGCCAGGGCCGGCCCCTCCCGCCTCTCCACCCCAAAATTGGCCTAACCGCCAATCGTCGGCCGCTCACCTCCTTTACCGCAGGTGACCCATGGCCAATCGCCAGGGGTCTCTTTGCCAGGAGTCGTCAGAGTCAGCCAATCGGTGCGGTCCCTCGGTCGGGGCGGGGCAGGGGTAGCGAGTGAGGGGCTGTCCCGCGGGAAAGGCAGAACCTAAGGAGACCAACCGCACCGCATCGGTGATACGGCGTAGCGGGCGAAGAGGGTTGTTCGGAAGCAGCCCTCGGCTCCCTCCCCTGGAGGCACAGAGGGCGGGGGCCTTGGCGAATGGCTTTCTTGGTGGCCACTTGCGGAGTGAGTAGACCCAGAGGGTCTGGGAGAGGGGCCGGCTCCCATCCCTGAGTTCCCAGGGACCCTGCTGCTTGCCCAGGCCGTGGGCGCGAGTGTGATTCTCTCCCTGCCTCCATCCCGTGGCCCTCTGGGGTGAGTAGGACGATGTGGCCGTCCGCGCCCTCTCTTCCGTGAGACTCTCCTCACTTCCTCGGCCGAGATGGTTGGAGGCTGAGACTAGGGGCCTTCTGAAACCCGGAGAGGTCATTCGCCTCCAACCAAACCAGACTGGAGAGAATCGCTTCTCCCTTTTAGATTCATTTTCGTGAAACTCTATAGTCTTTCGGAAGCTATCTCAAGATATTGAACACAAGAGTTAGACTTTCTCTTAATGTGCAAGTTTAATTTTGACCAGTTGCCCAATAATAGAATTTCCTGTTGCTGGCCGGAGATTTTCTGTTGTTTTATTTTTGGCTGTGTTCTTGCCTTGGCCGGTATTTTTGTGTGTAATAATTATGGGTGCTGTTATTTGTGAGTATGTGTGTGTTGGGAAGGGGAGGTGGTTTTATGTTTTTGGGTTAGTTTGTGGAAAAATAGTGAAAACTTTGGAATAGTTTTATCGGGTTCACGTAAAAACTGGAGGGAAAAGTTTAGGTTCTCAGTAAGCTTGGTTATGGAAAGTTGACTGTAAGCAATGGACTAGGAAGCATGTATGAATCATGCATTTGTTACATCATTCCTACTATATGTAAGTGTTTTTGATATGAAAGTAAGAGATACATTAAGAAAATGTGTTTGCCAATTTGAAGTAACATTTGGCTTTGTTTATTAAACTGTGTAATTTTCGCTGTATTCAGGAAATCAAAAACAAATCAAGGAATTATTTCTCCTAGTATTGAGTTAAGAAGGTGGGAGAGATCTTAGAATAGTAGTGGCAGTTTTAAGAATTCTTGTAGTGAACTTTAAGTTGGGAATTCTCATCCACCGTGAATCATCTCTCAGAACATTTCCTTTATTGAACTGAGTTTGTGATACAGCCCTTTAATAAATAATGTTAACATCTTTCATTTTTAATTAAAATTTTTAAAATTTTCACTTTTTATGTACCTCAGCACCTTAAAATACCATGTTACCTTTCCTATTCTAGGAAAGATAAAAACCATCAAGAATCAGACTTTCAGTCTGGAGAGCTTACCTGGGAAATTAGAAAGATAACAGAGAAGCTGGATCTATTTTCAAAATGTTCTGAGTTTGATTTTTACAAAAATGACATTTTACTTGAAGTACCCCTCAATAAACACTAGGTTGCAATGACTGTTGGTCACATTCATTTTGATATTTCCAAAGTCTTAGGTGGTAGTCTTTTTTCCTTTAGTGTGGAAAGATTGGTAATAATCTAACCACTGAGCCATCCCCAGTTGATGAGTTTGGTTCATGCCGTAAAGAGCATTGTGATACAACCATATTCTGCTGATTGGAAAATCAGGCAGTTGCATAGTTTGCAGTTTCTTGCTTGAGAAAGAGGATATCAGGCTTTTATTTTAAAAAGGAAATTCTGAGATGTCCCCTGGGATATGTTGAGTTCTGTCAGTATCTGAGAACTGATGTTTATTGGGATTCTATAGAAAAAGACAGTTTTTAATGGATACTGTAATGTACTTGGCCTAAGATTATATTTGTACTAAAGCTTCTCTTGTCGCTCAGTTGGTAAACAATCTGCCTAGAATTCAGGAGACACAGGTTTGATTCCTGGGTCAGGAAGATCCCTTGGAGAAGGAAATGGCAACCCACTCCAGTATCCTTGCCTGGAGAATCCATGGACAGAGGAGCCTGGCAGGCCACAGTCCATGGGATAGGAAGAGTTGGACATGACTTAGCGACTAAACCACCACGAGATTATATTTAGGAAGATTTTCCAGTAGATGTTTAAGTAAAGATTATGTTTGAAAGAATAATTCTTAGGTTGAAAATGTGCTTAAGCCAAGTACCTCTCCCTAAATATTTTAGTTAATTGAAGTTCCACCACACACAGGCAATTAGTCATTTAAAGCCATTTTCCATCTCCCTTATTTTCCACGTCCAGTTACCAGGTCCTGTTTAATTTGCTTTAGAAATAGCTCTTGGGTTTATACTTTTTTTTTTTCCTCCCACATAACAGTGTTTTAATTCAGGCCCGCGTCATCTCTCACCTAAACTTTCTCAAAACTTAACTAGTCTCCCTGTCACTAGACTCCCGCTACCCATATTATTTTCCACAGTTAGATCCCACTGAGTCACAGCTGTGCTTAAAAGTCTGTTTTGCCTCCCCCTTGCCCAAGCCCAGCTGCTGAGAATGTTCTTTAAGGCCCTTCAGAACCTGGTGATAATTATCACTCTTGGTGTGGACTTAGCTGCAGGCATCCTACCCAGGGCATCTACTATAGCATTATGAACTCTTACTTGTTTGGAACATGACAAAGCCTCTCATAGCTCTTTGCACAATCACTGCCTTTCCCTATTGATTAAAATTACAGTTGCTTAGAATTCAATCCAGTGCTATATCGCTACTTCTTTTGACATACAGTTTTTGTGTTACTTTTTCTTTGATGTCTTCCTTCCTTCAGGCAAAGCAAGCTAGGATTACTGTTGTCCTTCATGTGTTACTACAGCGCTTTGTTCATACCTCTATGCTATAGATTTTTGTGCACATATCTGGTTCTTGGATTAGACTCTAACCTTCTTTATTTCTGTAGGGCCTTTGTCCCTAGTCTAGTGCTTGGCACATGATCAAAATACTTGACTTAACCATGTTGTTAAGTGTACAAACCTTTGACTCATTGTACTGAAGCTTGGTTTATCCATGTGAGTTAGAAAACTATTCCAAGTCACCAAGCTCCCTAATTGCTGCCACACCTGAGAGAGAGGACTGCAGAAAAGGTTAGAAACAATGTTACAAATGGTGAGTGGATTTCTAGACAAAGGCCTACCCTTCCGAACTATGTGGCCTCTAATAGAGTTGAAATGATACTAAATAGTGGTACCAGTACACGTTGGTTCTGTTGGTTCTGTAGTAGTTAGTATCATAGGAAGAAGAGCATGTTGCTGGCTAGAGAAGTCAGGGAGACTGCTTGGAAAGGCTGAAATCTGATCTCATTCCAGAAGATTAGGTAATGATTAATTGTATTTGCTATTTTATCTGTATTGTCCGTAAAGATGTCCTTTGAAGACATTGGTAGCACCTGGCACATAACAGATCTTCAGTGAATATTTATATTGCAAAGGAATGTTAATGGTTGCTGTGTGTGTTTTTGAGGGTGGGGGAGTTATTAATACTATAGGAGTTCATTTATTTCTAGAAACACCTTTAAGAACTTTGCTTCTTTGCTATATTGACAGAGCAGCTAATCTTGTTTTTTTCTGAAATGTGCCATTTCAACCAAGGTATTCTGCTTACTCGGTTGTTTCTTTGCATTCTCTGCATTCCAGAGCATGTTTTTTAATCTGGTTACATTAATCTTCCTCACTCAGTTTCAAGGTTACACTAAATTTTTGCTTGTGTTTTGACTTTTTTTAAAAAATTCTACAGTAGAGGACCCAACTGCAGTTAGAACGTTTAAGTTCTTATTGTCTTTGTTTAAATGAAGTTAACTTTTTTTTTAAAGCCAGTAAATGGACCCTTGGTTTTTTCAATATGGTGAGCTGTTCACTCACCTGATGAATATGGTTATTTACTTGGAGATACTGGCTTCACAGACTCTTAGAACTGGAAAGGGTCTTACAGTTTTAATTCAGTCTCTATATATTTATAAAATGAAGAAAACAGTTTCAGAGAAGCCAGGTGACTTGCCCAGGGTTACACAGGTAGAGACTAGACTAATAGGACTACCATCTATGGTTTTTGCTTTTCTGTTAGCTCTAGAGAGAACTGGGCTGCTGCTCTGATGCTTGTATTCATTTGTTGCTCACCTCAATCTCCTAAGTCCCAGTAATTTTTCCAATTCAGACACTGATTTTGGTTTCCTTTCAATTCAGCATCTGCATCCGAAAAATATGTTACATACTTCTCCAAGAGAATATTGTTCGTTATTTCACCTCCTTGTGCTTTTCAGCCTCACTTGCTCCTAAGTCTGGAAAGATGGCTTTTCTGGTTACTCTCCATTTTCCTGCAAATTCATTCTCTTTGCCTCTCTCTCTGCCCCAGGAGGCTGACCTTCACAGCCTGTGTTACCTAGAGTCCTTTTTACCTTCTGACTTCCCGTAGGGTTTAGCCAATGGAAGGACAGAAGATGGAAGGAAAAAAGAACCTCTGGGGGTATTTATTCCTCTTGTCCTCTCTCTGCTTTGATGAACTTGTAGCAGTGGCTGTGTCCTACAGCTGGTGTCCCTTGAGCCTGCTCGGAGTTACATTGTTTCCCTCCTTGTTCCTTCAGTCTTTGCGGGTGGTGAAGGCTTCCTGCTGTTCCTGATTCCTAGCATCCCTTGCTAGTTTACTTAACCCTGCCCTCATTTTTCTCCTAAAGAAAAGTTCAAGCACCCCATCTATTTATGTCTCCCACCCTTGCTCACTGCTGTTAATAATTTCCCCCTCCTCATCTTGGTCCAAATCAAAATGCTACCTCTGTGACACTTTTCTGATCCCCTTAACTTTCTCTTTTGAATTTCTTAGTACCTTTCTCATAAAGTTTATCATGCTTGAAGCAGTTATTTGTAGACAGATGTTTATCTCCTACTACAGATTTGAAACTGTTAGGTGTTGCAGAGCTATTATTTGTAGTTAGATGTTTATCTCCTACTACAGATTTCAAGCTCTATCTGCTTCATCCTGGCATGTCCAGAGCATCCAGCACAGTGTCATACTCATAAACATCCAGTGAATAAATCATTATTGTAATGTGGAATTCCAAACCCAGAGTAGTATGTATGAAACTGTGTTCATGAGACTTGGCATGAGAGAATGAAGTTTTAGAAGTTTGTTTTAGTTGTTATCATCTGGTCTTGCTTCTTGAACTGCCTAGGTGGTGTCTTTCCTATCTAATTTCTCTTCTCTTAAAAACTTTCAATTATTCTTAAAAGTTGTCAGCATCCATACTTATAATAAATTGTTTAGAATAGTTAGATGTTATTTGTGATTTTTTTCATGAGTACTCTGATTTATAATCTGCAAGAACTTCTTTGATTGCTTTTTATGTTTAAATCCTAACAGGTTGACACTTTTCAGAATTCCTTAATTTACGAAAATTTTATTGAGCACTTGCTACAAACCAAGCAGTAGCCTGGGGGATATAGTGGAGGATAAAAAGAGTCTTGTCCTGTCAGAGTCTATTCTGGTCATATTTTAGACCTTTTTGATTGATTTCTGACAACAGGGTAATCAGGGTAATTTTGTATTGCACTTTTAACAGCCTTAGTAAAAACAACTTATTTCCTTCTGTTTGATGTTCACTGGCAGCTAAATCAGATATAAAAAAACTGCTTCGGCATATGTAATTTTAAAGGAATAATCACCAAACCAGTTACAGAATCTATTGTTTCCAATTCAGGGTAATTTTCGTTCTATTTTGTTTGCTTGTTTTGTGTGAGAGATAAGCCATTTAGTACTGATTGTCTGTTGGCCTGACTAGTTTATCATTTAACTTCCTGTAGTGGTTTTATTTCAGTTTGTTGTATTTTGCTATACAGAGAGATCAGTTTTGTTAAAGGAATATGTTAGATTTTGTATAAACATTTCATAATCAAATTTCAACAAGTATTATGAATGATTATGAGACTTCTATAGTTATTTGAAAACTTGAACTACTAAAGCATTCAGTTTTAAGAATTCATGTATTTAATGTGAATTTTTCCTCATTATATGTAGAGCAGATTTCCAGGAGACTTTGTTAAACTTCCATTTTTGGTGGACCCTTGAAAATCATGAGAATTTGCTTTCCAAAATTCTGTGAAGCTCAGTGACAGGCAGTCATATGAGGTTGGAAAGGGGAAGAATGTATTTTTTGCATCCCATCCTAGTAAGCAATTCAGAGCTTATTTAAGATCCTGGAATGACTTAACCTATGACTTTTAATTTTCAGAAAGATATTGTCAGTAGCCTGACCAGCGATTAATGTGTGAAAAATAGTGTGGACTTATATAGTAGATATTTTCGTTTTTCATGAGTTTACTTCTTTAGTGTTGACTCATGATCATGGAATTGGCAGGAAGGATGTGGGGAAAAAATTAGGTATTCTGCTTTGTTTTACTGGCCATTTTTCTTCTTAGCGTGTGTGTGCGTGCATGGGGGCTAGTTTATACTTTACCTGTAAATAATGTTATAAATTTGTTATGCTTTATTTTATTTGGCTTGAAAAGATGTATCTGAGCAGCTTTAGTGTTACCAAGTTTACTCTCTCAAGAAATTTTAGGGTTTGATAATTTTAAAATAATAATGCTGATGATTTTGCAAGCTAAAAGTTATAAAATTTTTGAAACATATTTATAACCCGTACAGTTTCTGAATACTTTTTACATAAAGTTTTTGAATTTAAAATACTTTTTAAAAATCAGGCATCATGAATGTATAAAGTAAAAATTAAGAAGTCTTTGTCTCAGATGCGCCTCTTTCTCAATCTCACTTCATAGGTATAACATCTGCTTCTTGTGTGTTTTATTTCAGACCTGTGTGTATGTGAGAATAAAATAACTTTTCAAAAATATAACATCTTATTATTCATGTCTTTGTCTAGAATAAGGTAATCACTCAGCCAGTATTAATTGGCCTGAATTTTGATGTCTATTTTATTTTTATAATTTGCTTTCTACGTTCAGAAACGTAAACTCATATTTCATTAAAAATTTTTTTAAAGTAATTTGCTGCATTCTGAAATCTTGAGGCAATCTGTATGCCTCCCAGACATTTATATCTCTATAGTGCTAGTTACAACCTTTGTAGAGAGGGAGAACATATAATTTATTGTCCCAACTGGAGCACTTGGAGAGTGAAGGAGGCTGCTGATAATTTTGTTCAGTCAACAAGCATAAAAAGAGACTCTTCCAGACAAACTGGGATAGTGGTCACCCTGTTTATAAACTCCAGGTTTTTGTGTGTTCTGTTTCCTTTGGCAATAAGTTTTCATATGACTTTATTGAATAAACTGAGAGAGTCATTTGGAAAGATAAGGTATCAGTGATTTAAATAGAGGAAAATGGTACAAACCCAAACCTTTCTTGTGCAGTTGTTTGAGTAATCAAATCACTTTATGCAATCAATATTAGTATTTTGTTCTGTAAGTCAAAATGTTACACAACAGTGGTGGTATTAGATGAAGAGAGATCATGAAGAGTAAGCAGTTGTGCTAAGAGTCACGATAAAGCTAAGGAATTTTGACAAAGGTGTATGTACCTGATTCCTGTCTGACAAAGCCGCTCTTTTCTGTCCCAAATATATGAGCAATTTAGATTTGTTGTTGTGTTTGTTTTAAGAAAAGTCATTTTCTTTATAAATTAAAAGGTGATTTTATTTTTCAAAGAACTAATATATTTTCAAAATCTTTTTATTTTATGGAAAAGAGTGATTCTTTATATTGTTTGACTCTTTGTTACCAAGGTAATAATTGAGCACAATTTACCTTTTGTGGTTCAGGCATAATACCTGATACTTTTCTGAACATCTCATATGGAATTTTGTTTCTGATCTGTTTTCCAAGACTGTATTTTAGCACTGGTTTTGTCTATTTCTCATACTTTTTAAATTACTATTATCTGTTTTCTTCACAGTTCATCAGCTTATGTTTATTTTCCTCTTTTTCAAGGAATGTTAAATACAGTTTTAAGTTATGCTTGTATCCTTTTCTCGATTATACTTCTCTATTAGAGTTGTATATGTTTTGTGTATGACCTAGTTGTTAATTTATTTTGTTTTTAATCCGTCAAATATTCATTGAGAAACTTTTCTGTATGATAGGCCTAGTTTAGGGTCTGAGAAACAGTGCTGAATCCTGGGTATTTTCAGCTCCACATTATGAAGAAGAAATAGAACATCAATTATTTTGTTACTTTATGTATATTCTTTCATCTCTCCAACAACCTTGAGAGGTTTATTTTTGTGTCCTTCCCTGGTAAGAAAATGGAGGTAGAGAAAGTAACTTAGCCAGATCACGTAGGTAATTAGGGAATTCCAGATTCAGGATTTTAAAACTAGATAAGTCTGACTTTAAAGCTTGTGTTCATTTTGGGTACACGAGGCTCCTGCAGACATTTTTAGATTAAATTTTAGTCTAATATGCTATAAATTCTTTTCAAATATCATTGTGATTTAATAGAAAAATGTAATGGGTTTGAAATCAAAGGACTGGGTTGAAATCTCAATTTAAAAACCCATCTGGATGATTTGGGTAAGCACTTATAAAATAGGGTTAGTATCTATCTATTTTACTATGTTATAGTAATGAAACGAGAAATGACGTACAGTAAAATATCTAGCCGGAAGATCTAGCACTTTGAAAAGACTTACTGTACTGTGCATCCCTGGTGAATCTGTGGGGCTAGTACTGCTTGTTTAAAACTATGGAAAAAGGCTTCACCATTCAGGGCATTCTTGGGGCACTGAGCAGTTGTTGATAAAATAGCTATAACTATCATGTTGATAAAAGAGAACCTAATTTGGAATCTTAGACTATCAGAACATTGACTTAGATGGAAAATGCTGTTCTAAAGTTACATTGGAGGAAAGAATTTAATAATAGGCTCAATTTTATGGATATTTTTGAATTGGAAATCTTTACTCCAAACAAATTGGTATATGAGTATTTTTTAGGGTTAAAAATTCATACTCTCAGAACTTCTCTATACCTCTAAATTCTGTTTTCCTTTAGCTGAAGAGGGTAAACCACAGAAATGGCAGATTATAAATGTTTCCAAATTTTTAATAAACCAAGGAAGTCACCGATTAGTATACCCCACATGAAATCTTGGTCTTACTAATATTTCTGGTTTCTCTAATATACTTTTTTCATTATTAAAGCAACTTTTGAGTAACTTGGTAAAGAAACAAAGTGGTGTCATTTTTCCAAAAACTTAATTTGCTAATTTCTAAGGAACAGAAAAGCCATTAAAAATTTTGGCATAATTTTAAAATTTATTTATTTTTTAACTTGCCACTTGCTACTCATTTACCTATTGATACTTTTCCTCTGTACGGTTACAGATTTTTCTCTTATTATTCCTTTAATTAATTACTCGTGTCACACGCACAGCATAGTAACTTTCTATTCTCTCTTTTCCTTACCTTTTTGGAAGATCAGTACCACACTTGCTTTTTTCCAGTCTTCTGGTATCTCTCCAGTTCTTGAATTTTCAAAAATAATTGTAAGTGATTCAATTGTAAGTATGCCCTATACTTCTTTCATTTGGCTGAAAGCGTATCTGTGGTGCATGTCATCTCAAATTGCTAACTGTGAACATAAACTTTCCAAATACTCATATTTAATCAAAACAACATTTCTGCAAAGTTTTTATTATTTTATTTAAGGACTGTTATGCTGATTTTCCTTTAAAAATCACCTTTTGTCTGGATTTATGCCATTTGTTTTTCATTAGGTGTCTTGTTTTCTTTGGTGTTTTTCCTTTGTTAAATTTTTAAGCTGTTATTCCCTTTTACAGTTCTGCTACTGATCACTTATTTTGTTTTCTTGTTACTCTGAACTTTCCTATGAGACTCACATGGAATAATTTTGGTGTTTCTCGTTTTACAACATATTATATAAGAGAAAGCACTGAGCATAAGGTACTTAGTCCTTTTAAGTTTTTGCTCTGAAATAAGATTTGATATGAAAATAATTACTCATTTGTGAATTTATTTTTACAGTGTCATTCAGTCATAGCCCTTCCTGTTCTGCATTATTCTTCTCAGTTCCTTAAATTACTCATAACTTTCTTATTTCCTGATTCTGACCTCAAGAAGACCTTAAACCACCTTTTCCCACCTTTACCTCCACTATTCATTACTCTTCCTCTATCGGCAGGAATTACTTTAAAAGCTTTTACTCTTTGCCTCAAAAATTGCCTCTTGTATTATTTTACCAAGTGTCTCTTCAAAGCAGCTACATAAGAAGTACAATTCCTGTGTACCTCAGAAAGTATTAAAGCCATCGTTTATAATACTCTTCTTTCTAATGGCATTGAAGTATTCAGTTATGTATATGTATAAAGTACAATGTTTAATGTCCCTATTAGAGTTATTAATAGAAATTTAATTTAGTTTTCCTGACGTGTTAGAAGTACCTTCTGAGTAAAGTGATAATGTTCAACATAAATATTAGAAAGATAGTAGGGAGGTACTTACATACAGTTTTGAGGCAGTTTAATATTCTTCTGTCATTTTAGATATTATTTTTGGAATTCCCCTTAAATTGGGCCAGATGTCTGCCTTTTTATATATGTATTTTTAATCTGGACATGTAGATCTTGGTTGATAGAGAATTATGTGTTACTGTTAACTTTATACATGTACTTTAGCTTTCTTTAATTAGCAAGTTACTCTTGAAGACTAGGGACTTTTTTTATTTTTTAACCACATTTGCCACATAAGTGGGTTTTTTTTCTTTACATAGATTATTTTATGGTTAGATTTAGGTATAATTTCTATTGAGTTTCTTCTAGTTTAGCTTATTTTATATTACAAACCATTTTGTCTCTATTTCTGTATAATAGTTTTATTTTAAACTTTAAATGAATTCATACAGAAATCATCTTTAGAACTATAGCTCATCAATGTGGTAAATTAAGGAACAACCACCTCTTTTGGTCCTGACTGCCAAAAATGCAGTATAACCACTTACTACTGAAGGAAAAAAGAGAAGGAAAGAAAGACAAGAAAGGACTGAGGGAGTAGAAGGAGAAAGAAAATGCAAGGCAGGGGAGATGTAGGAAGCTGTGTGTGGAGAAGACTGGCATCATGGCATCAGCATTGCCGGAAGCTGCCATCAGTGCAACCACGATTGCTCAGCAGTGAGCTAGCCTGGAGTTGGGGGGTGGAGCAGCACAGTGCTGAATGAACGGTAGTTTCTGCCCTAGTGGAGTTTATAATCCTTCAGGGAAATCAGTCAAGTAAATATTTAGATATGATAAAATGTGATAAGTGTTAGATTAAAAGGCAAGTACAGAGTCTGTTTAAGTCCCAACCTTCTTGTTCCCAAGAGCTAAGATGTCACTGTAGGAAGTATGAAGTCATAGAGTTTTAAATGGTCTGCCTGTTCTGAGTTCTATTCAAAAGAAGACAGACCACTCTCGACATGGTAAAGGACTATATTCTATTTTTATGACCTTTTTAAAAACATAAGTCCATTAAAAAGGATATGAATAAGTGTAATACCTTATATTTTAAATGTTGAATGAAAAGAGGAATAAAGGGATTTTATGAAATCATTTATGTTAGAAGGTAATAAGTTACTTTTCTCTTAAGATACTCAGACTAGACGACTTTTAAGAACATTATAAAAGTAACTGCTGTTGAGTGGGAGGTCAGACTACATGGCTTTAATTCTATGTCCTGAATCACAGTATGTAGTGAAAACATATATTTTCCTCTAGCACATTATTCTTAAAAGATTTGAGAAAACAGCTTAATTACTAGCAATTGCTTGTCCACATTATTAAATCAATGTGTACATGTTATTTTATTGATTGCAGATGGGAAACTATGTAGATTTTATTTTAAGGTATACCAAAGATTTATGAATTTACTGTGCAAGAGCGTTTAGGCCAGTTCTGGGATTTTAAACTAATAACTGTTGTTACACACTTCCCATTATACAGTACATAGAGAAAAGTGGATTGTTGAGTAGATCTTTGACTCGGATATTACAATGTTGGGGGTTTTAAGGGTAAAGGAATGTTGTGGAAGACTGTCTAGGGAGAGGCAGGTCTGAGAAAAGAGCCACAGTGAGGTTCGCGTGATTATATTAATAGTAAAATCAGAGAGTTGTTTTTAAGACTTAATTTAGGTAGCTTTCAGATCATAGTAATTTAAATCTGAGTTTTTCCATTTATTTATTGTGGGATTTTTAATCAAATAGTGATTTGTCTAGAAGATTATGTTAATTAGATTTTTAAATATTTAGCAAGAATAATGTATTTAACTGATTTTAATGAGGTTCTGTAGTTAAGTTATTGATAGTTATATTGCTTTTGAAACAAGAAGTAAGCCAAGCAGTCCTTCCTATTTTCCTGTGGTGTAGTTACATTGAAAGGAATCACTCTCTATTTTCTCAGTACAATACTGTAGTATCTCTGGAATGTGACGGATTTATCCTTTCTTTCCCACATCTTTTATTATCATATTCTACATAGGAAGGAAGTGTTTCTTAAACAGTGTCTTTGGGGTTATCTTTAAAAATTAAGGTGTTTACAATTTTATAAATATACCTGGATTTTACATACATTGCTTATTATTTTTCTTTCTTAAACTCTGTTTTTACATGACATCTCTTATTTTCAGTACTCATTTCAAATAGTTGCTTAGTGTGTATGTAAAAAAAGGTAGTTTTTGTTGCCTTTGAATTTGAAAAAGAAAATGAATTACAAGATCAGTTGTTTTTCCCATGATCTTAATAAGAGTTAGGTTTTTAATGCTTTGTTTACGAATTTAAATTTTAGTTTGGGAAGAACAGGAGTAGTAACAGTAGTTATTGATAGTAATTATAGTCTTTAGTAGATGTCATGGCTGCCACATTAATAATAGGAGGAGGAGGAGCCTATATTTGGCAGGTAAGAAAATAGCTTAGAGAAACACAGTATCTTGTTAGTGGCTGAGCTGTAACTAGAAACCAGGTTTGCCAACCCATTGTTGTTTCCATAATGCTATACTGTGTCAATCTGATGTTTGAGATCATGGCGGAGAAAATGCTTTGCTAATGACAGTGTTAGGCAATGATGCGATGAGGTGTTGGGTTAATATAAAATGAACTCTGGCCTCAACTGACTAAAATTGAGAATGTGAAATGATAAGCAGTTTTTTGGCAAAAGGGAGGGGAACAAAAAACAATTGAAGGTCAAGTATGTTATATTGGAGCACTGTGTCTCAGCCTTTTAGTGCAGAGTTTTGTGGTTGGGTTGGGATTATGACTTTATTGGTTCCTGACCCTTATTTCCCTGTTTAACTGCATGACTTCTAGTCATGCAAATATGGCAAGATGATAGCCTTTTTTGATCTCAGACTGTTTTGTCTTTTACAACCAAGATTAATGTATTTTTTAGTCAAAGATGATTAACTCAAAACTTTCTTTTGAGTAGAATTAAAGCGTAGGAATCTTACACTCTTGGAGCTTAAAATTTTTAGTGTACAAAAAGTAGGACATGCACATTCTGGATTGTAAAACTGAGAAATAAGTGGGCCTTCTAAATAAATAAACATTTAAACTATGTCTCGAGTGTAGTGTTCATGCCAAGGGAGAAAATGAGTAGGGAACAGAAGACAGAAGTGTTGTCACTTTCACTTAGGGAGGGCCCTCTTAGAAGAGGTGAGAATTTTGAGTTTTCCTTCTTTTTTTAAATAAGGGAGGAGGAGGAGGAAAACATCTGATCTAATGGGGGTAATTTAGGGAACAGGAGAACAATGAGAATATAAAGTTGAGATTAGGGGACTAGAGGATTGAACTGAACAAAAAATAGGGGGGAAATAGGATAATCTAGGTTGTTTTGTGCATGTTCCTTTAGCTAAATTATTGTTGCTCTGGAACCCAGTATGGGGCTTTTGGGAGAGAAGAAAATTATTCTGAAAAAGCAGGATAAATCCTAATTTGAACAGCAGCACATATAATTGATGAGAAAGGAATAGTGCTAGAAGTTCATGAAGGAGATTGATGTACCAACTATTCTTGGAGAATTTAGATAATTTAAATAGACCTATTATTTATGTAAAAGACTATTTTTAATTTAGAAAAGTAAAGTGTCACGTATGAAGGATGATCTTTTGTACTATTAGACATTGCTGGAATTTATTGCAATTTTTTTTTCCCCTCTAGGGTTTGGATTCAGGATTTGTTCCTAGTGTCCAGGACTTTGATAAGAAACTTACAGAGGCTGATGCATACCTACAAATCTTGATAGAACAGTTGAAGGTATGGTATTCGATTATATATTGAATTGATATAAAGTAGTAAATGTTCCAGAGCTTGATTTTGAGTAAAACAGTTACTTAATGTTACCGACTCCATGGACATGAGTTTGAGCAAGTTCCAGGACTTGGTGATGGACAGGGAAACCTGGTGTTCATGGGGTCGCACAGAGTCGGACATGACCGAGTAACTGAACTGAATGTTACTTGACAATGCTTACTAATCCTTCAGTAATTTTAAAAACTAACCTAAACATAATTAGAAGGAAATAAAACAATGTTAGTTTCATATTTTGTTTAAAAGTTCTCTGAAACTGGTAAATTTTAAGTGGTTTAGTTTCTAAGGCATTTTTTTATTTGGGTGAGTTAGGATTTTGGAAGAGTTTATTTCTTTACATCCTTTATCATAACTAAAATTGTCTCCTTCAATTTCCACTTTAAAATAAATTACTAGCAAAGGTCCTGGAAAGGAAAAGAAATGTTGATAAACTTGAAAGGCAAGGCAGAAAAAAACAGGTTCAAACTGACATTTTAATTTCTTAAAGTCATATATTTTCTTCTGCTTTGTAATGCTACCAGAGTAATTGATCTTGACTGTTTAAGATAGTTCAGCAGAATTTGACTTGATAATAATACCTTGGAAAAATACATGTTATCTTGTATTTTAAGAAACATTATACTTTTAATCCATGTATAAATCATCCCTGGAAGAAATATGGTTGTTTTTCTTGGTTGAGTAAACATATACAATGTAGTAAAGCAGCTTGATACTATAATCTTCTCTTTTTTTAATCCTGTAGCTTTTTGATGACAAACTTCAAAACTGCAAAGATGATGAACAGAGAAAGGTAACTTCCATAATCATGATTTTGACTTAAAAAATTTTTAAACAAGGAGCCTTTTGGAGAAGTAATAGAAGGACCTCAGTGTTTTGGCTACTTTACTGTTGACCTCTTACAATGTGCCATATAGGTTTTAAGGGGAGTTTTTTGGTGCATTTCTGGTGTGGTTTCATAATTGAACAAAAGAATAACTGAAATTTTTATTATGATACCCTTTTTGTAAGTACCACCTTCCTAGGAATAAGTTCTTTCTGTTGAGGGATCATATGTTGAAGGTAGAAATTTATTAGATTTACATGTGGTCACTTCAGATATTAATAAGGCAACTGGTAAAATTTTCAAAATAAACCAGAAGCCACAGATGAGGACACAAAATGAATGTTGCTTTAATGATAGTTCCTCCCTTTGGGTTTCTGACAACCACTTTGTAGTTTGAATATTATTTTCTTTTTTCACTTAATGTTTTCTTTTTCCTTGACTAGATTTCCTGTTGCACCATCATTTATGTTTTTGCATTTCAGTTAACCATAGCCTTGCATTTGGCTCTTTTATACTTGGTAATAGTAGTGAGTCATGTTTAGCTCACCTTCTTAGTTTTGGAATTTAGTTTCATGTCATTTTTAAGCAGCTTTGCAAAGTTTAAAGTGATTCTAAAATAAGCATTTTAAAATCACATAATGTATCCTATAGAAAAGACAAAACTTGCATTCAAGTAAGGAGTAAGAATGTTTTATATTATTCTTACAAATCTTGAATTGACTCACATGAATTTTATTTGAGGATGTAGTCCATAAAGTGTCTGAATTTTTTATTTAAATGTTTGATTTAAATTAAGAAGTACAACTAAAAGCACTCTGCAACCTGCCTGAACTCACTTAGATAATGAGTACATTTTTAGTAAAATTCTTTAAATGACTAACCAGTTAAAAAAACAGCAATGATATCTCCTTGTGTTTCTGACAGTTTATTTAAACTTACCTTTTGCAGAAAATTGAAACCCTCAAAGAGACAACAAATGTAAGTTATGTTTGATTAACTCTGGCTTTGCATTAGAAAGTGCTTTAAAATGTTTCTGTTTTAAGCTGCTACTATTAATAGCAATTGAGATTTTAATTTTTATGAATTTTTACAAGAGTTTAAGAATTGTGTTATTTTCTAAAGGAATTTAAATGAATAGAATAATCCCTTTAGTTGAATTGACTTCAGATGCCATTTTATGTTTCTGGTCTTATCTTTTTGAGATCCTTGGATAAAAGGTGTTCAGTTCAGGTCAGTCACTCAGTCGTGTCCGACTCTTTGCGACCCCATGAATTGCAGCACGCCAGGCCTCCCTGTCCATCACCAACTCCCAGAGTTCACTCAGACTCACGTCCATCGAGTCCGTGATGCCATCCAGCCATCACATCCTCTGTCGGCCCCTTCTCCTCCTGCCCCCAATCCCTCCCAGCATCAGAGTCTTTTCCAATGAGTCAGCTCTTCACATGAGGTGGCCAAAGTACTGGAGTTTCAGCTTCAGCATCATTCCCTCCAAAGAAATCCCAGGGCTGATCTCCTGCAGCATGGACTGGTTGGATCTCCTTGCAGTCCAAGGGACTCTCAAGAGTCTTCTCCAACACCACACACAATGTATATTTGAGTTTTCTGATATACTGGCCTTCTGACGTTATGTACTAGACTGCTAATAAAACTTCTATTTTGATAAAAGCATTTTAGATACAAAAATAGTAGTATTGTAGGTTCACCAATATTTTGATAGGATCCTTTATTCTCTATAATTCCATGAAACTCTTGAATAGACATTTTGAGAATTTACATTGAGATAGCCTGCTGTTAATCTAAGAATTTGGAAATTAATCAGATTCATATCCCGTTGTTAGAAACGTTAAAAACCCTTTAGATGTTATTCAGAATCTTCTGGTCCATAGTCAGATGCATTATCCATTACGCCACCAGTCCCATACTTAGATGTTATTCAGTGTAAATTAACAATTTTTTGGCATTCCCAAATGATTCATAGAATTGCTAATAATTTCATTTGACACTGTCAGCATATTCCCTGGTGTCTCAGACAGTGAAGAATCTGCCTGCAATACAGGAGACCTGTGTTGGATCCCTGAGTCTGTCCAGAAGATCCCCTGGAGAAGGAAACAGCAACCCACTCCAGTATTCTTCCCTAGAGAATCCCATGGCTAAAGGGTCGCAAAGAGTTAGACAGGGACACACACACACACATATATTAGAACCCACTCGAAATCCAGAGAGGGTATTTCTTATGTAGAGAAGACTTAAAGTCCTGTGTATTTGAACTGATTTTTATATTTTAAGCTTTAACATTACATGGCCATTTTATTGGGGGCAAGATCCTAAAATCAGTATTTTGTTTTTGTAGAGCATGGTAGAATCAATTAAACACTGCATTGTGTTGCTACAGATCGCTAAAGTAAGTAAATTTTATTTTTGATTATTTTCATTTAATGGGATTTAAATGTAATGGCATTTTTCTCTAGTAACCAAAATACTCAGTTTTGAAATATAGTACGTTTCTAAAGTAAATTTAAGTTCTATTTTGGGGTTCCTGTTACTGTTGAAAAACTATTGTGTTTGGATGTTACTTGCTAACCTGTGCCTGTTTTTGATGAAGTCATTTGTGATGGTGGCTGGGAAGGAAGGGAGCACATTTGAATGACTCACCCTTTCCATTATCACTGCTTGAAACACAGACATATTTTGCAAAATCTTTCACAAAAAAGATTTTCTTAGGAAGAAAGGAATTGAATTTTAGCAGAGTTATTTTGTTCATCCATAATGAAGAGTATAATGGAGATAAAATTGTTTTTTTACGCATTTTTTTCTAGTACTGAATTACATTAATAAACTGCTATTCTTTATTCATAGAGTAAATATTTTTGGCTATTGTGATTGGTTAACAAGTTCATGGATATTGCCTGCTTTTCTAAAAAAATTTGGTGTATTCAACCTAAAAATGTACTTGATTGCATATTTTGAGAAATAAAAATTTTAGTATTTGAAAATAAGTATTAAAAAATACACTCTTTTTTTTTACCATTGACTGCACCTCTGTATTTCTAGCCAGTGGCTAAAAGCAGGTGGGCAGTAAATTCAGCAACCAGGTTTGGAAATGTTTAATTATTTGGTCTATTTTACGTATTCAGTTGTATATACTTGTTTGCCTAATAACACTATTTTCCTAGCATTGTTAATGACACAATAGTATAGAAAAATGCATTTCTGCTTAGATGGTATGGCTACTAAGCTTGTAAGTGTAGGGGTGAGGGGAAGTATTTTCTTTTGAGGCTATTAAAGTGTCAAAACTTAAGGACTCGTGTTCATTTTCTAGGTATTTTTGATGACTATGCCTGATTTTCTATATATGTTTCTAAATTTCCCATCTGTTTTTGTTGATCAGAATGTATTCTAAAGGGAAAATAGGGTTGGAGGCATAAGGGGGGTAAGGTTTTTATTTTGTGTTTTCTTTATTGTGAAATTACATGCGTGGATTAGGGCACCTACAATTACCCAAAAGCTTATATACAGATAACCAGTAAAAAACGTTAAGCTCAGTGTGAGTAGATAGGTATTTTAGGGAATGTCTTCTCTAGAAAATTGAGGGAGAACTGATAGTGTTTAGACTATTGGATCATCTCTGCAAATCATGGAATTCTCCAGGCAAGAATACTGGAGTAGGTTGCCATTCCCTTCTCCAGGGTATCTTCCTGACCCAGGGATCAAACCTGGGTCTTCTTCATTGCCGGCAGATTCTTTACAGTCTGAGTCACCAGGGAAGCCCATTCAGTACTTTATGTAAAACAGAGCAGCCAGCCTAGCCTCTTTCAGTAGTTCACCATTTAGCTACCCAAGAACAACATTTTTGATGCTCTATCTTTTGAATAAGTTACAATTCAAATTAGAAAAACTTTAGTCTAGAAATTTGTACAATTAAGTCAGTACTTGCTACCTGTTTGTTTTAGCCCAGCTTAATGGACCTGTATTTCAGTTTAGAATCGATAACATGGATCAAGTAAATGGAGTTTGGCTTTTTAATTTTTCCCAGAAAGAATTTCACTGTTCAAGCTTTTTATGTACAGATATATCCCTCAAATTATTTATGTACTCTATGTGAACTCTGTATTTTTAAACAATTTAAGTGTAAGTCAGGCCATGTCGCTTGCCTGCTCAAATCTTCTTAATGGTTTCCCACTTCCCTGGAATGGAATCTAAATGACTTACCATAACTTAATGGCGTACCAGTCCATTCTGAAGATCAGTCCTGGGATTTCTTTGGAGGGAATGATGCTAAAGCTGAAACTCTAGTACTTTGGCCACCTCATGGGAAGAGTTGACTCATTGGAAAAGACTCTGATGCTGGGAGGGATAGGGGGCAGGAAGAGAAAGGGACAACAGAGGATGAGATGGCTGGATGGCATCACTGACTCGATGGACGTGAGTCTCAGTGAACTCCAGAAGTTGGTGATGGACAGGGAGGCCTGGCGTGCTGCAATTCATGGGGTCGCAAAGAGTCGGACATGACTGAGTGACTGAACTGAACTGAATGGCGTTTGAGCCATCACTACTCCCTCACTTTATCTTGCTTGATTACACTGTTCTAACAACATTGGCCTGTTTTCTTTTTCTCAGGCCAAGCATTTTCTGCTTCAGGGATTTGTATTTGCTTTCCCCTCTGCCTAGAAGGCATTTCTTCCAGACTTTGGGATTTACTCCCTTACTTTTTTTCAAATTTCCACCCTCATGAACTCTCTTTGGAGAGACCTTACTGACCACTCTATCTAAAATAATCTTACCCTCCCATTAGTTTCCTTTTTCTTCTTGGCCTTGCATCATTAGCCATATTTACATGGTATCTTGTTTATTGTCCGTCTACACCTGACTATAATCTTGAATACTTTGTCTTATCTACTACTTGTATTAGAATGCTTGCACTGCCATAACAAAAACACCACAGACTGGGTGACTTCAACAGCAGAAATATATTTTCTTCAGTTTTGAAGGCTAGAAGTCCAAGATCAAGGTTCCTATGGATATAGTTTCTGGCGAGGACTCTTCCTGGTTTGTAGGCAGCCACCCTCTCACTGTGTCCTTACATGACCTTCCCTTGGTGTGTACACACTGAAAGTGAGCATGAATGAGAACGCTCATGTCTCTTCTTAAGAGGACACTTAATGGATTGGGGCCCCATCCTTAAGACCTTATTTAACGTTAATTTACTTCCCTTACTCCAAATACAGCCCCACTGGGGTTAGGGCTTCATTGTTTGAATTAGGAGATGATGCATAGGCATTTACTCCATAACAGCGATGTATCCTCAGTGTCTAGAACATTGCCTGCCACGTAGCAGGGTAGTTGAGAATTTTGAATGCATTTTTTTAAAATACATAATTTGTAATAGCTCATGGTTTAGTATTTCCACTATATGTATGATTTTTTAGTTAGCCATGTGACTCATCCTTGTAAATTAATTTTGGCTAATCAGTCAATCTATGATTAAGATACTAGTTTTTAACTAATAATGAGAGGCAGCATTACATTATATTTAAGAGCATGGACTTCAGAGCCAGACTGTCTGAGTTTGCATCTTTGCTCCACCATTTGAGCAAGTATATTTACCCTCTTTGCTTTGTTTTTCTCCTATATAAAATGGGATAATAATAGTATCTGTACTGTTACTGGTAGTGTGAAACTTAAATGAATTAGTGTTTGTAGTGCTCTTAGTGCCATTGCCTTCTCTGGTACCAAGCATTAATTAGTCCTAAATAATTGGTAAGTTTGAAAAAAAAAAAAAACCTCTCTAGGAGGGCATAAATTTTAAAGCCACCAAATGGCATGTTGGTATAATTTTGAGAACTGATGAGAATATAAATTGTTATAGTTACTTTGGGGGATTATTCTGCCCTGGTGGGTTAATAAAATTTTGGAATCAGCTACTCTGGAAAGATAGCTGGGAAAGATACTTTCATCTGAGACTCCAAATAGACATGGCCAAAAAAAGAATATAGATAATTTGATACCTTCCTTGTTTGGGGTTGAATTAGTATGCAGAGGTTGGGTTTTAATCTTCTTCCAGTTTTCTGAGTCTTTCCTTTTAATTCTCATCCCCTAAAGCGTCCCACCTGCCTGAATGATTAGTGCATTGATTCCCAAACTTTGCTGCATGTTAGAACCACCAGGGGGGCCTTTAACATTTCTGATGCATGATTCCTATTCCCAGACATTCTTGTAGTTGCTGTGGTGTGTCAATCTAGGCACTGGATTTTGCAGCTCCCAGCTTGATTCTAATGTGTAGCAAAGTTTGGGCATTCCTTGATTATTGGAATTTTCAGGTAAGTTGTGTTAGCTTATATAACTTAATTCTTCCTTTGAACCATAGGTAGAGACAGCAGTGTTCCATTCATGGGGAACTGCAGAGGAAGTAAGGAGTGAGGGGAGGGAGCAGCGTGAAGATAATCTGGGAGACCCCTAGAGCAGAGGGCTTGACCAGTTCATCAAGATTAGGTGATATGACCAGAAGTCACAACTCACACAAGCAAGGGAAATTAATAATGTATTTTATTTAACTCATTATATCCAAAATAATATCATTTCAACATGTAATCAATATAAAAATTCATTCACTAATGAAATATTTCATTTACCCTCCCGTCCTCCCTTGGCACTAAGTCATTACTATCCTGGGTATGTTTTATACTTTGAACTAGCCACATTCAGCTGCTGAATAGCTACATGTGACTAGTGGCTTCCAGACTGGACTTCACAACTCTAGATTATAATTTTAGAACTGAGTTGTCTGACCGTGTCATGTGCTGTGTGCTCAGTGATGTCTGATGCTGCGACCTCGTGGACTGTAGCCTGCCAGGCTCCTCTGTCCATGGAATTTTCCAGACAAGAATACTGGAGTGGGTTGCCATTTCGTCCTCTAGGGGATCTTCCCAACCCAGGGATCAAACCCACGTCTCTTGCATCTCCTGCATTGGCAGACATCCTTTACCACTGTGCCACCTAGATACTTTTAAAGTAGACATATCTTTAAGTTATCCTTGGATCCCAGATTCTTTCCTTAGAATATTTTTCTGTGTAGACTTTTTCTTCACATCTCAGCATTCATTAATTTATCAGACTTTTTTTTAATGAGATTTTCTTGTTGTTCAGTCGCTCAGTCGTGTCCGACTCTTTGCGACCCCATGGACTGCAATACATCAGGCTTTCCTATCCTTCTGCGTCTCCCTGAGTTTGCTCAACCCATGTCCATTGAGTTGGTGATGCCATCCAACCATATTCTGTCGTCCACTTCTCCTCCTGCCCTCAGTCTTTCCCAGCATCAGGGTCTTTTCCAGTGAGTCAGTTCTTCGCATCAGGTGGCCAAAGTATTGGAGTTTCAGCTTCAGCATCAGTCCTTCCAATGAACACCCAGGACTGATCTCCTTTAGGATGGACTGGTTGGATCTCCTTGCGGTGCAAGAAACTCTCGAGTCTTCTCCAACACCACAGTTCAAAAGCATGAATTCTTCGGCACTCAGCCTTCTTTATGGTCCGACTCTCACATGCATCATAAAATTCACTCATTTAAAGTTTATGCTTTAATGTTTTTTGGTATGTTTACAAAGTTTTACAGCTATCACTATAATCTAATTTTAGTCCATCTTTATCACCGCCCCCCAACAAAGAAACACCAGACCTATGAAGAGTTCAATCCCTATACCTCTTTCCCTCACTCACCCTTGCTCCTGCCTCTCCTTTAATTCCTGGCAACTACTAATCTATTTTCTGTCTTAAACTTGCCTATGGGGCTTCCCAAGTGGTACAGTGGTAAAGAATGCACCTGCCAATTCAGGAGAGGTAGGTTCGACCTCCTGGTTGGGAACATCTCCTGCAGTAGGATATAGCAACCCATTCCATTACTTTTGCCTAGAAAATTCCATGGACAGAGGAGCCTGGCAGGCTACCATCCATCGGGTCACAGAGTCAAACATGACTTGAGTACACATGCCACAGCACAGACTTGCCTATTCTGGACCTTTTATATATTTAGGATCATATACTATCTGGTATTTTGTGACAGGCTTCTTTCACTTAGTATAATGTTTTCAAGGTTGATCTATGTTGTAGCATGAATCAGGACCGAATTCCTTTTTATTGTTGAATAATATTCTTTTGAATGATATACTGCATTTTATTTATGATATACAACAGTTGGCTTGTTTTCAGTTTTTGACAATTATCAATAATGCCTCTCTGAACATTTGTGTATGATGTTTTTGTGTGGATGCTTATTTTCATTTCTATTAAGTACATACCTAGGAGTGGAGTTACTGGCTTAGGGTAACTCTCTGTTTAACTTTTTGAGAAAATGCTAGACTACTTTTCAAAACAGCCACACCAGTTTATATTCTATTCATAATGCAAAAAGGTTCTGTTTGCTCCACGTCCTCACCACCATTTGTGATTGTCTTTTTGATTGTAGCCGTTCTAGTGGTGTCTCACAGTGATTTTCATTTGCACTTCTGGAAAAGTGTTCACATTCTTTGTACATTTTTTTAGATGGATATTTTAATCTTACTATTTAGTTGTAAGGGTGATTTTATGTCTTCTGGATACAACTTATCAGATATATGACTTAAGAAATTTTTCTTCAAGTCTGTGGGTTGTCCTTTTACTTTCTTTATAGTGTCCTGAGAAGCATGCAAATTTTAAGTTTGATGAAATCCAATTTATCAGTCTTCTGTTGCTTTTGGCTTTGATGATTTTTCTGAGAAATCATTGCCTAAGCCTCAGTTACAAAGATTTATTCCTGTTTTCTTTTGAGTCTTATAGTTTTAGCTCTTACATTTTAAGTCAATGTATAATCTACTTTGAGTTAATCTTTGTGGTGCGAGGTATGGATCCAAGTTCTTTTTTTTTTTTTTTTAATGTGGATATCCAGTTGTCCTAGTCCCATTTGTTGAATGTCATCAAACTGAATTGAAAATTTTCTTTCATCTCCATAGCATATTTATTTTTTATTTTATGGAATAAGCACATGTATAGGCTCATAATTAAGAGAGCTTTCATTAGACTCCATTTCCTTATTAGAAAGATGGGAATATATTTCATGGATTTTGTTGGTAGGCATGGTTTTAAAATACTGGAGTCTATAATTATGGTCAAAAGTCTTCCCAAATTATGTTGTGCTGGTGTTTTTGTTATGACCATATTTCCAGATCTCAGTCATGTTGGTTTGTTTAAAGAAGAGAATATCCATTGTACTAAGGAATGAGGGATGTAAAATCTGATAAACATATTTATAATCTAAGTGGGAAATAGCATTAGATCCTTTCTTTGTTTAATTAACATAATTCACATTGATTTCAATTGAATCTCTGGTTCAGTAGTACTTGAAATTGAGCTTTAGCTGACCCTGATAAAAGGCAACTTGTGGTTTACATACAAAACAAGAACAATAAAATTTTTAAAAAGAAAGGTAGGGTGGGGGTGGGAATGAGTGTTGTAAACCCTTTAAAATAATAGAACAAAATTCCTTAAGTTCATGATGGGAATGGATTGGTAGTAAGGCGTTTAATAGTCTGTAGGTTCATCTAGATTTGACTCTGCCTTGAAAGATAAAGCACAACGGTAACAAAAATAGTAAACCCTGCCTTAAAATACCCTGTATATAGCATTTATTATTGAGAACACTTTGAGGGAAAAATTGTCAGATATTTAAGTTTATTTTTTTCTTCCAGTTTTATTGAGATACAGGAGACTGTACTGTTTAAGTTATGGGTGTGATTGACTTTACTATTAATACATCATAAAAGTTTATCACAGTCTGTTTAGTGAGCATCCATTATGTCATTTAGATACAAAATCAAAGAAATAGAAAAAAAATTTTGTGTGATAAGAACTCTTAAGGTTACTTTCTTAGCCACTTTCATATATAACATACAGCAGTGTTAGTTATATGTAGCATGTTGTACATTACATTCCTAGTACTTATTTATCTTAAAACTGGATATTTCAGTTTATTTAAGTTACACCAGAAGTAAAAGTGGTGGTTTTCTTAGATAATATGATGTACTATATCAATAATGTGTTGCTATATAACAAACCTGTGTAATCTGCCTTAAAATAGCAGTCATTTATTTTGCTCACAAATCTGGGATAATTTGGCTAGGCCTCATGACTTGTTTCTGTTTCACGCGGTACCTGTTGTTCCCTAATTGTAGGGATAGGGGGAGGTACCAAAGGATGCCCTTTCAAGATGACTCACTCACGTGCTTGGGAAATTGAGCTGCAGCCGAGGTTCTCCTCCACATAGTTCTTTTTTGGCCTTTCTCACGGTGTGGTAATTGGGTTCTAAGAAAACAAGGCATTTCTGTGACCTGGTCTCAGAAGTCGTAGTCACTTCTTTTATGTTTATTGGTAGAGACAATTACAAAGTTTTGAGGATGGGGCCATGAACTCTACCTCTTGTTGGGGCCATTTTTGGAAATTTTAATCTACCCCGTGTTTCTTTCCACTTTATTGCCGCTTACATGTATTTCGGAGAAAATTCTTTAGAAAAAATCAATTTAATGTTTAGAAGTTAGTAGAAAACTAAAAGTAAAATAAAATATCATCTGAGCAAGAAACTTTAAAATTTTCCTTTCTCTATAGTTCTCAAGATTTTATTTTCAACTGCCTCTATTAAGAATTACTGAAACTTTGGATATTGTAAATATATATCTAATTTACTTGTGCAAATCCCAGCATGAATTATGTACTTATCAACATGCTTTTATTCTCAAGGATATGCAAAGAAAGTATGCATTGTGTTGGCAGGTTATAAGGTCACCCCTGGCTTTGGCGATGGGCTTGGAGGGCACAGCATGTAGCTGTCCTCACAGATACGGTTTATTACAGCAGAGGAGCCAAAGCAAAATCAGCAAAGGAAGAAGGCACATGGGGCCAAATTCAGAGGAAACTAGGCCCAGACTTCCAGAGTCTTCTCCCAGTGCGATCCTACAAGGTGTGCTTAATTCCTCCAGCAACAAATTGTGACAACACATGTGAAATGTCTGCCAGGGAAGCTTATCAGAGACTCGGCGCCCAAAGTTTTTATTGGGGTCTTGTCCTGTAAGCACTCTCTACCTTGCATTTAGCAAAATTCCAGAGTCCCAAAAGGAAAGCAGGTGTTCAGTATAAATCAACCATTTGGGTTGCTTAAGCAGTTCAGGCACAATGAGGTGCCCTCCTAAAATCCAAGTTCCCAGACACCAGCCAAAGGCCAACTTTGTAGGCAGGCTTTTCTAAGGATAGCTATTTCAGGCCTGCTGTGTTAATGCTTTTTTTAAAAAAATTATGCCCTAATCTTTAAATTGTTCTTGATTAACCCTTCAGTGTTGTAGATTCTGAGTAAACTCCATAGTTAAAGGGTTAAACATAATTGAGATATAACTTGGCTGTTAACTTTAAAACCAAAACCAAATATCAATTTCTGTTAAAACTTGAAAGCTTCCTGATAGTATGGAGTTGAAACATTAACAGTTTTAAGCTAAATATATTGTCTGTGTATTACTAATAGATGGATTATAGTTACTGGAACAAATATGTTCTATAACTTTCCACCAACTTCTTCTTAAGTACATCCTTGGAGAGGAGAGACGAGTCTTAAGGAGCATGAGTTCTGGAACTAAACTATATGTCTTGGAGTCCTGGCTTCTCACACTTTCTCAGTTTTCTCATCTATCCAGGGGGGATAATAATAGTACCTACTTGATAGAGTTGTAGGTGGAATAGGTAAATTAATATACACACATATCTTGCTTTGTTGCATTTTGCAGATACTACCTTTTACAAATTGAAGGTTTGTGGCAGCCTTGTGTCGAGCAAGTCTATTGGTGTCATTTTTGCAGCAGCATTTACTCACTTTGTGGTCTGTCACATTTTGGTAATTCTCACAGTATTTCAGACTTTTTCATTATTACTATACTTGTTATGGCGATCTGTGATCAGTGGTCTTCGATATTACTACTGCAGCTCACTGAAGGCTCAGATGATGGTTAGCATTTTTTAGCAATAAAGTATTTAAAATTAAGGTATGGACATTGTTTTTAAAGACATAATGCTGCTGCACACTTGATAAGCTACCAGGATAGTGTAAATACAACTTTTATGTGCACTGGGAAACCAAAAACTTTGTGTGAGTTGCTTTATTGTGATATTTGTTTTATTGTGGTAGACTGGAATATCTCTGAGGTCTATGGCTGTATGCAAAATATCTGCCAGGTAGTATTCTGTGGTTATATTAATTATCATTACTGAGACAAAAATCAGGCCATCTATTTATAAGAATATAATTTGGGGGCTGGTAGCCAGAGTATGGGAAGTTGTGTCTATCCTAAGTTTTTAAAGATATATGATTGTCATATCTTTACAGTACAGTAAGAGATTGGGGGTGTGGAGAGTCAGAATAATTTGCTATAAAATTAAACTCGGAAGTATTTAGGACCTTTAATCCTCAATTAATGTGTCTCCTTTAATCATTGGTACCAATGTGACTACACAGTTCAATAGGATATTTCTACAAATAATTAAATGCCTGTATAGAAAAATAATTCCCATGTTCTTGGTTAGAATTCTGTTTGGCTAGGAATGGACAAGTGAAATTATATTAGTGGAAACAGATTAGTAGTTTTCTAACATTGTTGCTTACACAGTAAAATAAGCTTTCTTACTAGGGAAGAGAGTACACAAGGCGTTAACTTAAAGAATGAAGTTAATATTTTTAACATTTCTCCTTAAGGACCAGTATATTGTGGAGAATCACGCAGATGGAATTATAGTAAGTTTAATCTAATCTTTACTCCGCTTTACTTCTGCAGAGCATTAATAACCAGTTATGTCAGGAGAAGCCTGAATTTCCACTTATTTTTCAATACAAATCCCTCTTTTTACCCACTCACTGCTCTCTATTGTTGATTCTTGCAATTTTCCTTAAGCTCTTACAGTTGGCCGCCTTTCAGCAATCATTTGGAGGGGAAATTTAGATCTTAAAATTAAGTGTTGGTTCTTATTGAATCACCTTGCATGTGTTAACTTGACGGGTAAATCATGGTGTAAAAATGTGGCTTTTATGACTAAATACTGCATAACTCACAGTGCTACATTTCTTGGCAAACTGTTGCTAATGAAAGTAGGGGGCACAGTACTGAAACATCTTAATCTAATTATATGTTTTCCTTTTTAGATTTTGTGTATTGTGTTAGCTGTCACTGCCACTTTGGTGTATACTGCTTTTTTGTAGCAGCAGGTTGCAATGTGAATTTTTTCACATATAGCCATTTTCTCTTCTTTCTTCCCGTTGGTTTTTTACTCTTCCTTATATTCAGCTTGCCCACCATAAAGAAAATTTGATTGGAAATAAAAGTTAGAGTTTGAAGGTTTGCAGTTTAAGCTTCCCTGATTTTATGATACATGTGTGACTTGTGTTCACACTGTATTTTTGAAGCATGAGGCAATCTCTTTTTTTAGTCTTGAGGCTTTACAAATGCCAGAGGTCTGCAAACTCATTTTGTAAATCTTCAAAACCATCTTATGATTATACTTGAAAGGATGAGTATGTTATGTTTTTGTTTGCTTTAAAATGAACACCAAGTTAGATGTCTGTGTTATTTACATATTTCTTGAGAAAACAGAGATAAGAGAAACATTTTAAAATTTTGAATTCTTAAACACGTTGAAATTTTTGTTTCTCTTCACAGTATGAATTCAGGGTTTGAGCCTTGGTGATTTAATAGAACTATGTGATATAAACACAATACAATATAACATACCTCTTCCTGAGATAGCAGTTAAGATTATAAGCCTCATGGAAAAAGACTATGTAAGTAAGTTATCTAGAATTTCATGGTTCCCTAATACCTTAAGGAAAATTAATTATGGCAGTTATTTTTATCTCTTTTCCCTCAAAGCACATCAATTACTTTTTATTATGTTAAACAACAGTTTTATAAAGCATACCAAAAATGTTTGCTTATTTGCAGTTTAAAAACATCTAGAAAGTTTATACTCATAGAAAATCTAAACTTATAGAAAACAGACCTATTTGAATCATTTGAGTAGGGACCATAGCATTTTTCCTTAAGAGTTTTTATTTATTTATTTTTTTTTTTTAAAGGAGTTGTTTATGGTTTAGGCCTTGAACCCAGACTGCTAGGACCTAGCCCTGCCACTTACTAGCTGTGACTATAGGCAAGTTACTTAACCTTTGAGTCTTCTTTTCCTCATCTATAAAGAAAAGTGACTTCTACCTCAAGAGGGTTGTTGTAAGATAGTAGGCACATAGTACTCAATAAATGTTAGCTATACATACCTTATGTATATATAATTAATATATTTTGTGTTGTATTGCATGAACTTTATTAATGTTAACAGATTAGGGCTTGGGATTGTCATTTGTTTGCACTTCTCAAGCTCTTCATGTTCTCTTTTAAAGCAAAGCGTAGAATGTTATTTGACATATTTTAGCCTGAAGTTGATTGATCACAGATTGTTAGATATGTGTAGAATAGTTGTATTTTCTGTTAACAACAGCAGCAAGAAATATTTGGTACCTTTAACATACATCTTTAAAAGTCTAAAAGTGTTCTGTGGGATTGACAAGCCTAATCTTGGGCTTTTGAAAAACGGAACATTGCATTCAAAAGATAGAATTCTGGTCCATTTTCCCAAAGTTATTTTCTTAGTGTCTTTATAAATTTTACTGACATTAATGTAATAGGTGAGAATAAGGAGGCAGCATGTTCTTGTTCCTGTGGCTCAAAGTATTAGAAGTGGGATTTTGCCTTTGTTAAAGCACCTGGGTCCCTTTAGAGAAAAATTACTATGTAAAAGTAAGAAATATATTCTAAGAACAGCTCCAGGATTGTTGAGACACTTGTTTAGTTATTATGGCCCAGCCTGGTATCTGAAAATAGAATTCTAAAGTAATAACCAGAAAGCCCTTAGAGACCATAGCATCCAGATATTTCTTCATTTTATACATTGGGAAAGTGAGGCCCATAGCAGATTAGACTTGCCAGGTCACTGGTAGAGCAAGGATTCTAGAAATTCAAGTTCTGAGTCTCTGTTTCTGTGCTTTTCCTAATGGTTTGGAACCTTCCCCACTTTATAAATTATTAATTATTGTTTTCAGAGTTTCTTCTCTGTGTCCTTTATTTCCTAGGCCTAGAATATTTATGGTAGATAGACTGTTGTGAAAGAATTCTTATGTTTAAATTACTTAATTTAGGAGATCTGATTTAGTGATTTTCCTATATACAGAGAGGGGATTTAAGAAAAAAGTTAGGTATTAAATAAGAATGCTATAAGAAACTTTCCCATTATCTCAGTTTCCATTGTTAGGTGCTTTTAAATTTTCACAAATGCTTTTGAAACTCATCAGTAAAATACATCTTTTCTAATTCTATTTTAGTATTTTCTGTTATAAGCTCTACCTAATACATATTTGAAGTTTAGTTTTCCAGATCAAGGAAAGCTGAAGAACTTAAGATTTTATTTCTTGGTTTTTATCTAATGTAGTCTTCTAAATGGTGGATTTAAACTTTATTTTGGCAAAGACCTTGGTTTAAAATCTCACCCTCCAAAAAAAAAGAAAATCAGGAAGCTGTGGAGTCTTGTTTTTAAAATACCATTATGCTGGCAAAATAGTTTCTTGGCTTGGAGTCAGAAAACCTAGGCTTTCTCTCTCTCTCAAATGTAACTACATGTTTGAGTATTTTCCTTCTAAATCCTCCAGAAAAAAAAGCTTTCTTCCCCCCAACAACCGATTAGGAGATACGTTTCTTTGCCTTTAGTGACTGTAAAACTAGATGCCTATACAGTGCAATACACATTGATGGAAGGTGGCAATAGTATGGGGTGTAAAGATAAGATTATAGTGGTGCAAGTGTATTAGCTCGTCATAGGTATAATGCTCATTAATTCCAAAGTAAGAGCATTTCTCCCCACTTTGATATTTGTGTTGAATTAAAAATTTGAGAAGCACTGAGTTGAATTGAGAATTTATTGTTTTGGCTTCCTGAAACCATTCTACAACTCTTTCCATGTGTTTTCGTTTGGCTTCACCTTTCTATGTGACAGATTCATTCATTTTTCCTCCTTACTATGCTTTTTGAGAAATTTTTTTATGAGAAACTCTTAGCCTGCTGTATAGTAAAGTTGTTTTATTTCCTCCTTGAAATTTGACCAACATGTCTGTATTGCTGCTCCCAGGACTTTGCTGTCAGAAATGTGGGCATTTCATACATTTGAGAGGGTCAACACCAGAAGGGTAATTACAATAAAAATAACTATACTGTGCTTCTTTACTTCAGAGTACTATTAATCCTGTGGATGCAATATATCAACCTAGTCCCTTGGAACCTGTGGTCAACACAATGCCTTCCCAGACTGTCTTACCTCCAGGTATAGTATAGTATTTGGAAAAATGTTTCACAGATTCATTAATAACAACAAAAAATTTTTAATGGCAGTTGTAGTAATCTTGAAGAGCTCTCTCTCTCTGTCTCTCTCTCTCTCTTTTTTCTTTTAAATAAGTAAAAGGAATCTCACACACAAATACAGCCAAAAATGAACTGGAAAAAAATGATACTGTTTTTGGGATTGGAGCTTTTAAAACACAATTCAAAAGGTTTTGGTTTTCAAAGTGAGATGGAAGACAAACATGATTACTTGAATTAGCTGATAGGACTGAATCCTATGACCTAGGATTCATGGCTACCAAGGAAAACATAATATACCTTGATCTACTTGAAGGTAACCCAGAAATGTTCTATTTTTGTGTATTCTTTATAACTCTGAATTATACAAGTGATTTCTTTATGGTGGACTTCAGGATAATGAGAAAGCGAGGAATGAAATTTTTGATGCCTATTGATTAGTTACACATGTGTATTTTTAAGGATAGAGTAATAAATATATATTTTTTTAAACTGGCAAAGGAGGGCTTAGGTCCAACACCCACTGATTCCTTTTACTTTTTTGTGGTATCCAAAATTTCAGTTGTTGGCTGAAATGTTCTCATTGGTGATGAAGTTAAGTCAGAAATTTTACTGGGGGAAAAAAAATCTTTTTAAAATTACTTACGTATGTGAGGTCTTTTTAGGAATTTTTTTTCCTTAGGAGAAAATTAGGAGCATAATATCTCATGAGACTAAAGAGGAAGTAATGTGCCACATTTTAGATTTTACATGTGGTTTAATCCTCGGGTGCCTGCTGTGTGCCTGTTAAGTTGCTCAGTCGTGTCCAACTCTTTGCAACCTATGGACCAGGCTCCTCTGTCTATGGGATTCTCCAGACAGGAATACTGGAGTGGGTTTCTATACCCTCCTTCAGAGGATCTTCCCAACCTGGGGATCAAACCCAAATTTCTTAGGTCTGATGCATTGGCAAACAGATTCCTTACCTCTGAGCCATTTGGGAAGCCCATCCTTGGGGAGGAAACAGTTTATCATCAGAAGCATTTGCTGGTTGTACAGAGCAATTGTACTAAGATATTGTCTTATCTTGACTAGTCTTTGAAATCCCACTTAGTGTCTCAGTACTCAGTAGCCTACCATCATTGAGTTTAAGGAAGATAGGGCATCAGAAAGGAGTAGCAGCATGAAAAGTGACTTATTGGAGTACAGTCTCAAAAGTTACTGGTCTTTAAAATTTTGAATTCCACAGAGTTGTAGTTAAAAGTTGTGTTTGGCTTTTTCTCTCACTTATTTCACATCTTAAATCTCCTAGAACCTACTCAGTTGTGTAAGTCAGAGCAGCGTCCATCTTCTCTACCAGTTGGACCTGTATTAGCAACCTTGGGACATCATCAGACTCCAACACCAAATAGTACAGGTACAGATTGTGTGATTCCTTTACTTCTCATAACTGCCCATTAACATCTGAGATTTGTGTTTGATTACTGATGGGAAAACATTGAAGAAAGGTGGTATATTTTGCACTGGAGATACCTTAGTTTTACCTTTATAGTTCCATCTATGAGGTATGGTTAGCTTTGTGATTGAACCAGACATTTAATAATAATTATAAAGACTCTGATGCTGGAAGGGATTGGGGGCAGGAGGAAAAGGGGACGACAGAGGATGAGATGACTGGATGGCATCTCTGACTTGATGGACGTGAGTTTGAGTGAACTCCAGGAGTTGGTGATGGACAGGGAGGCCTGGCATGCTGCGATTCATGGGGTCGCAGAATCGGACACGACTGAGCGACTGAACTGAACTGAAGTGATAATTTGTATGAAATAAATTATTGCAGAATTTTGTGTATTTGTTGAGATTTATTTTGAAGATATGTATTGGCTTTTTAAAAAAAATTGCTCAGGTTAGATTTATATACTCTCTTATTGTAAAGGAATCAAATAATACAGAAATATGAGAACAAAAGCTGTAAATCTTCTTTACTGTTTGTTGTTTGCATACATGTATGTACATGTCTACCTGTATTGCATACTTTTATTGCTGTTTTTGTTCTAACCTAAATGAGATCATATGGCTCTGTGACTTTCTCAATTTTCATTTAACTGAGAAACATTTAGAGAGCTTTCTGTGTTTATACACTTAGGTCTGCAACATACTTTTTAAAGCTGCTCAAGCTATTTTCCTTGTGATGGACATTTAGGTTGATTGCAGTATTTTCCTATTATAAGCAGTGTTTCAGGGAATACTCTTGAACAGAAACTCGGGCACATAATATATTTTTATGGATAGATTTATCCGTCACATTTTTCACCAATTTTATAAGTATAAAAGGATACTTGATTTAATTTGCATTTTCTTAATTTGTTTAGATTCCTGGTCTTTATTTTTTTCTCTGATTCACAAGGATGCTATCAATTTAGTATAGATTTATTCCTTATTTTAAAACTAATCAGGTTGATGTTGAGTTACCAGTTGAACCAAACTCAAGGGAGCACTTGGTTTTTGTCCCTATTACACCTGGAGGCCAAAATCAAAACCACGTGAAGGACATGGGAGATGAGCCCCTGCTATTGCTCCACAGATTCTCTGCTGGGTGGGAAGTTCCTGTGTAATAATGAAAAGCTACCTTGTGATTTTTAGCCCAGTATGAAATTTGAATTAGTAAAGATGCTGATGCTGTTACTTTGGATTTTTAATATTTAGCAGCCTGAACCATATGTCTTCTTAATTTTCAAAAAAAGCAAGCAACAAGAAGTGCGCTCTTATTTGAAACTTTAAAGTGATGATAAGCAATTTGAATAATAAGGTTGAAATGTTTGGCTGACTTTCTTCTGTATATCATTACACTTTGCCATTTTAAAAATGGTATCTGTGTTTCTTTTTTTTATAAGGAATTATGTTAGAATTTTGAAATAGCTAAAATATATCCATTTGGAAATATAAAATACTAGTCAGTTACAACTTTGAAAAAGTTCGCATTTTTTATGTACATGAAGTTTAGAGTCATTAATTAGTTATAAATAATTTAGGATAAATTATTCCAGGAGGCATTATAAATATATAACATTTTAGAGTAGCTGGATTTAAAGAAATCTTTTGTGGTTTATGTTGTTTGATTTTTCAACCTAAATTCTTCATCTTTCTTTCCTTTATCTCTGTCATTAACACATAAAACATGTTTTTTCTCATAAGGAAAACTCAGTTCTTTGGATTGCAGTTCCCATTCTAACTCATTTTCTTCTTGAATACATTTTCAGTTTTGTGTGGTTGCCAGGACTGTTTGCATATTACTTAATCATTTGTATTTCCTGGTCTCTTTCTTCATTTCTCTGTCATTTTTTTCCCCTTATTTCAATTAGGGAAAATTTATTTCCCATCTTATTGCTGGTATGGAGCAGGGCAGGTGGGTGGGGAGTAAAATCATTTGCTAAGATGAACTATCTCTGGCATTCACACAATAAGCTTTGCCTATTTAGGCAGCAAACTTTCTGTGTTTATGTTTTAAAAATATCTTTGTGAGCATGGTAACTGAGAGTGGCAGGTGGATGTGCTCTCAAAACTGTTGAAGCGTAGACCGTGGAATGGGCTAAAAATCCATGAGTGGGCTCTGGATTCATTTTTATTGCAGCTGTTCTTGTTTCTTCTGGAAGTGTGGCATTGGCTTTTAAATTGTCAGCAGTGACTTTACTCTCCACCAGACATTGGTAGCAGTTTGGCATAAATTGCCTGAGAGTCCTTAGATGCTCAGTAAATACTTTTTAAATTGCTCTCAATACTTCACTGTTCTGTTTGATACTTTCATTGTTATTTTTTATTACTAAACAATGAACCCCAGATGATTATCAAAGAGACATAGCATTTTTTCATTTATTTAGAAGGCTGCGTCCCATTCTGTAATGTGATTTGCCTTTTTGTTTGTCTAGTTTAAATGTTGATTTTCTTTACAAATAGTCTAGGGACTTCTGCCAACTTAAATCTTTTCTTGATTTTAATAGGTCTGCTTTGACCCCATCTTCCTAATATCTTCCTTTCTATTACCAACATTGTCTAATTTAAAACTATTTTAACTTTCTAGGCAGTGGCCACTCACCCCCTAGTAGCAGTCTGACTTCTCCAAGCCATGTCAACTTGTCTCCAAACACAGTCCCAGAGTTCTCTTACTCTAGCAGTGAAGATGAATTCTATGATGCAGATGAATTTCATCAGAGTGGCTCATCACCAAAGCGCTTAATAGAGTGAGTAGGTGAACTAACTGTATTGAAATGAGTCTCCTGATTTTTAAAAATGTGATTTGATTTTGAAACTGGTGTTAATGACAAGCTCCTTTAAAAATTATTTGGAAAAAATGAAAAAGACAGCTTATTTTCAGTTGACTTACTGAGCAAGGCTAGTTCTGTGAGAATGTTGATTTTACTTCTGATTTAATTCAAATGGAATAAGTTAGCATCACTTGTGGTAACATGCCAGTGTTGTTCTTTGAACTTTGGGCCTTATTTCTGTAGAACCAACACTAGGAGAGGGTCAACTGAAAGTGAGGATGCTAGGAATTATTCATATAAGAGGGAGGGTACTACTACTAGTTTTGTATTAGAGTGAAGGTATTCAGGTACCTATAAGTAAGGCTCTGTACTAGCCAGGTAGAGGAATGATGTGTTCAGGACTTTGGACCCCATAGACTGTAAGTCTGCCAGGCTCCTCTGTCCATGGCTTTTTCCAGGCAAGAATACTGGAGCAGGTTACCATGTCCTCCTTCACGGGTTCTTTCAGACCCAGGAATTGAACCCATGTCTCTTGTGTCTCCTTCATTGGCAGGCGGATTCTTTATCACTAGCACCACCTTATACAGAAGTGAAACAAGGGCCAATCCTTCCCCTCAGGAACATAGTCTTTTGTGGGGAAAACAGACATTTATAATTTAGTGTGAAATATGCTTTGTAAGAATAAGCCCAGGAAGAATTGGGAGCGTTTTGAAGTTCTGAGAAGTCAAGAAAGGATTCACAGAGGACGGAGGGAATGTGATCCTAAGATGAGACATGGATGAGAGAGAAGGGTCATGGGGGTGAGAAGAGGAGGGGGGAAATGGAAAATGTTGTTCTCATGGAGCTGGAACCCTAATAAGAAAGGCCTGTGGGGAGCAGAGGCTTGGTTTCTTTGAGAAGTTATAAGCTAGTGAGCATGGCTGAGTGGTTATAAGTTGTGGGGAGTGGTTAAGAAGATACAGGATACAGGAGAAGTTGACAAGGGCCAGGTCATGAAGGAGTCCTTTTAGCCTTTTATGAATTTTGAACATTTTCTCGCAAGTGATGGCAGCTGCTGGTCAGGTCTACCTTTTAGAAAAATAGATAAGAAAAATATGCCTAAATTGAACAGAATTGAGTGCAGTGGGAATGCATTATATGTAGGAAGACCAGCCAAAACTGGGTAGGAAATTGAGAAATGTTGATAACCTGAGCTACGGTCATAGCATAGGAATGGAGGGAAGCATGTGGACTCCAAAGATAACAAAATAGGCAGATTTTGGCAGTGATGGTAGATTTTCTTTTATTAGGAGATATTTGACCTATTTTACACTGTCAGATCAAAGCTAGGTGTGTTCCATTGTACAGAAAAGGCCTTTCTTTACACATGAAGTCACTTACATAATAGTTAAAGAAAATGAAAGTCACTCAGTTGTGTCCCACTCTTTGCGACCCCATGGACTATACAATCCGTGGAATTCTTCAGGCCAGAATACTGGAGTGGATAACCCTTCCCTTCTCCAGGAGATCTTCCCAACCCAGGGATCAAACTCTAGTTTCCTACATTGCAGGCAGATTCTTTACCAGCTGAGCCACAAGGGAATCCCAAGAATATTGAAGTGGGTAGCCTATCCCTTCACCAGCGGATCTTCCCAACACAGTGCCAGGCGGATTCTTTACCAGTTGAGCTATCAGAGAAACCCACTTTGATAGCCAGTCAGCAAAGTCCTTTTTATCCCTGGTAGTATATAGGTTGCTGTGATTCAACTTTGGATTCTGGAATCTTAGAAAGAAATGATAGGTTCTAAATCTGCTTTGCTTTACAGGTATGTGATCTTGGTCAAGTTATTTAACCTGTGTAATCCTCAGTTTCCTTGTTGGTAAACTGAGGATGATAATAGTTTCAAATTCAAGTTGTTGTGAACATGTAGATGACAGTAATGTCAATCAAGTGCTTACAGTAACGTCTGGCATGTATAGTAAGTATGCCGTAAGCGATAGCTGCTATAGAAAGCAAATTAACATTTATTTGCTTTAATGTTCCTATATTTGTTGTAGATGTAACTGGCTTGCTTTTTGTTGGGTATTTTTTAAGAGTAAGTGCTATCGTTGCAGTTTGGGGTTTGCTTTGAAATACAGTACAGATTTGGAATTTGGGATTTGGTCACAGATTATATGTGAATTTCCAAGCTAAGTACCATCAGCCAAACTTAGACCTTGATCCTTGGTTTCTTTTAATAAGAAATCTTGTGTAGCACTTCAGTTCTCTTAAGTTTGCACATGAACTGAGAAATACAGTATCATGTGTAATTGTACCATAACTGTTCAGAATCTCAAAATTTACAAGGAAAATGACTATATTAATCGGGAAGTTTTGTTACATAGTAGATCAAATTCAACATTTGAATGTGAGAAACATAAAGTATATGCCATTAGGTGAATGCATGCTGTTACAAACGCGAGAGGAAGAGAGATTTGAGCCCACAATTCAAGACGACTAGCTAAGCAGAAAGAGGGTTAGCATGTTGGTTTCTTAATGTTTATATGTGGGCAGTAAACTATTACAAGAGCATTTAACAGTTTGCCAATAAAAATTTCACTTTAATTTTGAAAAATAATTTTTATAATAGGTTAAAAGAAAACAGGCATTTGGGAGAAAATTCCAAAATAAAGATTATTATTGATTTCTGAAGTGTTAAATCATTGTTTCCTTAAAAAGAATTAAAGAAAGTCTCCTTCATGGGACGTTAGCCATTACTTGAAACATAGTACAAATTGAGTATCAAAATGAATTGAGTATCCTCTAGAAACCTAACTATATTTATTAAAAGCTTGATGATGATATGGTTAGCCTCCTTACTACATCACTGATAGCCTCTGGCCTGTTTTAGGGGTACTCCTTAAATTTTAAATGCTTGCTTACCTGTTGTACCTATAATAGGCATGTTTACAAAGTTACCTGTGGGCTCATAGGCATTTCTTTTTTCTCCTTAGAAACTTCCTTCTCTGTGCTCTCCCAGTACCCACCTCATAACAAACATATGATCTATGAACCTTCATGCTTCCTTATTTATATGCCTTAATCTAGATTCCAAAACTAGTAGGGACTATAGTTATTTAATTTGGCCAGCACAGTGTTTGTTGACTTTTTTTTTTTAATGGAGTTTAAATCCCTTCAAATTGACTATGCTGGCTCCAGGTCTCCATTTTCTTATGTAATGGGGAGTGCTCAGTCGTGTCTGACTCTTTGAGACCCCATGGACTGTACCCCGCCAGGCTCTGTCTAATTTCCAGGCAAGAATACATACCAGAGTGGGTTGTCATCTCCTCCTTCAGGGGATCTTTCCAACCCAAGGATCGAACCTGGTCTCCTGCATTGCAGGTAGATTCTTTTACTGCTGGGAAGCCCCCCTGACCCTGTTCACATGTTTAGGCTTCCCTGGTTGGTCAGCAATAAAGAAGCTGCCTGCAATTCAGGAGAGCACCTTCAATGTAGGAGACACTGGTTCGATCCCTAGGTCAGAAAGATACCCTTGGGAAGGAAATGGCAGCCCACTCCAGTATTCTTAACCTGGGAAATCCCATGGACAGAGGAGCCTGGCAGGCTACAGTCCATGTGGTCGCAAGAGTCAGACTCAACTTAGCAATTACACCATCACCACCATTCTCATACTGATGCTGTCTGTCTCGTGTCTGTAGGCATTGAGCTTGTGTGCCACCTGCTGGTCGTCAGCCGCTACCACTAGTTTTCTAGCTCTTGAGTCTCTATCTACAGTTTCTCTCCCTGAAGGAAGAGAATTTGAAAGCTTAAGTCCTTCCGCCGTTAAGTTTCTAAAGACCTGTCATAATGATAACTTCTCTGTGAACTAATGTTCTGATACAGGCAGAGCACAGAAGATATTTAGGGTAATGAAACTATTCTCTGCAATAACTACAATGATGAACACTTATCGACATCCTTTTGTCAAAATCCATAAAATGTACAAGACCAAGCGTGAACCCTACTGTAAACTATGGACTTTCAGTGATAATGCCATGTCATGTAGGTTCATCATTTGCTACAAATGTACTACCAAGTGCAGAATGTTGATAGTGGGGAAGTTGTACATATGGGAATTCTGTTCTTTCTGCTCAGTTTTGCTCTGAACCTAAAATTGCTCTTTAAAAATATCACACTTATCATTAAATAAGAAATCAAAAGAAAGTAATCAAGGCAAACTATGTTTAAATTAGAATATATAATGTGTTTTGCTGGAGAAGGAAATTATATTCTACATCAGTATTCTTGCCTAGAAAATCCCACGGACAGAGTGGCCTATCTGGTGGGCTATAGTATAGAGTTCACAAGAGTCGAACACAACTTAGCAACTGAAGAACAGTGGTGTTTTGCATCTATAAATTTGCAATAAAAGACTTTACTGTGTGTACCATTTTATAAATAATATCTGCAGTATGAGAAATTTGGTTTCTATTTTTACCCTTAATAAGTAAACTTAGATCATTCTTTTATTAATGTACAAATACTAGTCCTGGGTAGGTTATGATCAGAGCTATATAATAGAGGGAGCTTTCTTTAGACCCTGTTAATCAGCTCATAATACCACTTACCATAAATTTACTTGTAAAAGTTAATGTACTTTTTTATTTTTTTAATTTCAAATATGGTTTTTATTGACTAGGAAAAACCTGTGTAAGCTTTTTCAAAGGATCTCAAAAATAACATCTTTCTGAGACTAATTAATAGATTTATCATTTTTGAGGTTCTGGAAATTGTTGCCAGGAATTACGACATACTTACATTTATGCAAGGAAACAAATTTGGAAAATGAATTCAAGTTTTAAATTTATATGAAGAGGCAAAATCTTACTAATTTTTCATGGCCTTTCAACATGTGAGCATACACCATGCAAAAAACATGAAGCTGATGGGGAGAGAATCAAGCATATATATGTATATAACCAGCTAACTTTAAAGGTCTAGTTTGTTTCTGTCAGTTATCTGCATATACTGGTTTTAAGTAGCTTTATAGGTTAACGTCTTACTGTGATTTTAAATTGCTTCCTTAAAAAGCTTAAGAAGGTGATTAATATTTTTTAGTTCCTCTGGATCTGCCTCAGTCTTGACACACAGCAGCTCGGGAAATAGTCTAAAGCGTCCAGATACAACGGAATCACTTAATTCTTCCATGTCCAATGGAACAAGCGATGCTGGTAAGCAGCCTTTGAGAATTTTTACTTGATTTCCTTAAAAATATTTGTTTGAAAAAAATTATTTATGATACTGGTAACAGCACAGATTGGCCCAATGTAACACCAGTCTAAGAAGATTTGTTTTATTTTAGACCTGTTCGATTCACATGATGATAGAGATGACGAAGGGGAGGCAGGGTCGGTGGAAGAGCACAAGAGTGTTATCATGCATCTGTTGTCACAGGTTAGACTTGGAATGGATCTTACGAAGGTAAGAATGAAATTTGGTTTTGCTGTTAATGTATACATGTAGATTCTCAGTGATTGTATGGTGAGTGTCTCTGCGCATGTAGTATGATGACGTAATTTCTATTTATACTTTTGTCTTTTTATATATTTACCTGAGTAAACTGAAAATTTTATAAATAGATAACATAAGTAAAACTAGGGTAATTTCCTAGGGATAGTATGTATAGATTATGGTTTGGATTTTATTGAGAGAAAGCATGGAGTAGTATTGGGCTTGGTTAGTAGTTGGACAAAACCCAAAGCAGTGTAGTATGCATAGAATCAAGATGAGCAGAGTTCTGATCTCGGGGTTAGAGGATCTGTGCTTACATCCGACTTTTGCTGTTACCAAACTCTGTGACCTTGAGCAGGTTCCTTCCTCTATAGCCTTTGGGTTTTGCATATGCAAAATGGATATTGGAACAGGTAATGAATGGGAAATTGTATGATATACATTGAGCCATAAAATTATTATGGTTCTGGATTTGAATTTGAATTTAAACTTGGTGCTCTAAACAGAATGCTTGCTTGATACAAGAGACTGGTATATAGGTGCCTGTGTATATCCCTGCCACTCTGCTAAAAGCCTTCTCCTTTCACCTAATTCTCACCATAGCACTGCAGAATTGGTGGTGGTTGTTAACTTCATTTTATAGATGAGAAATTAAAGCTCACAGACATTAAGTAATTTGGCTAAGTCCTTCCTATTAACTGGCAGAACTGAGATTCTAATCTGGTTGTAGATTTCAAAATCTATAAACTAAACCATAATACTTTCTAGTAAGTATGTATAATAAAAATTTTTACCCCAGATTTAAGAACAGAAGCACAAGGATAGCATTAATTTGTGCAACAAACATACTTTCTGGGGAAGTTCTAGGTAAGAGAATATTTGCAGGAGCTTGCCTCCAGAATTTTTTCATTGAGCGTTAGATTGATTGCATAATTGCTGGAGCAGAATTATCGCTTCAAATTTGAGAAATAAGGCTTCATTTTAGATATTGATGTTTATATTTCTTTTCTACACCTTCTACCTTGGTTGGGTTTGGTCTCCAATAGTGGAAGAGCCACCTAATTGTATCTTGAACAATACTAGGTTTGCTATCTCAGGAAATGAGAAGTCCAGAAATAGAGTAGTTCCAGGATTGATGAATTCATAGTGGGTCAACAATGTGAGAAACGATCTAGGTCCCTTCATCTCTCTGCTCTGCCATCCTTTGCATGCTGACATTCACACTCAGACCCGTCTTCCCATCATTGCAAAATGACTGCCACACTTCCAGTTAATCACATCCTTATGCAGGTATGTCAAGAGGCAGGAAAAAAGAGAAAAAAAAAAAGAGGCGAGAAAAATAATTCTCCTCATGAATTTTATTGTTGGTATAGGGAGAACATCATTTTCCACAGTGACCCGTCAGACTTCCAGTTGAATCCCATTGACCCAAGCTCAGCCAGTGCATGCATAAGCCAGTCACTGGCAAAGGAGGTTAATAGATTGGTTTAGATTAATCTATATTCACCCCTTGGGGTGTGGGAGGGCCCTGTGACTCATAGCAACCTATAGCCTGTACCTGAACTGAATCAAACTTCATCCAGTAGGGAGATGCACAGGCAACCAGAGGATGTGCTGCAGTCAGATGTAATTCTTGCCTCTCATAGCTTCCTCTGCCATATGCTCCATGTTTGGGTTTTTTAGCCACTAAAAGTTTGTTAATTTTTGCTAGCTTACTAGGTAGTTTCAAAATCTTCATTGGCATACACAGTTGTGGTTGTCAGCAGATTGTGAAATCTTGATTCCCTTGTGCATTTCAGAGTATTATTACAATAATGCCTTAAATTTGTATCTCATTTTCCTATTTATAATAATATCTTCTCACTTTAAATATTTTCTAAAAAGAGTTATTTTCCAAATACATCATAGTGTTTGGAAACATTACTATAGTCACATCCGGTTTACCTCACTTGGTCTTCAAAACAGTCTTAAGACTTAAGCAAGGCATATAATTATCCTCCTTTTACAGAAACTTTCAGATGTTGAATAAATTTTCTATGGCCTCCTCACACCAAAATAAGTATTTGAACCCAGGTTAAAGACAGCCTAGCCCAGCTCACTTATATCAGTGTTTCAGCAACTTGACATAATGGCATGTATCCAGATAGTGCTAAAAACAATGAAGATCTGTTCAATGAGAGTTCTTAAGAAAAATTTTAAGTAGGGAGGGAAAAACTTATGGTCAAACTTATGGTCTTTGGCAATGTCTTCTTTTTCAAATTGCATGTTCTGTTCTTTTGTTCATTTTTCTGCTGGCTGTAGTAATCTTTTTCTTGTTGATTTGCAAGAGCTGTTTATATATTGAGATATTTAGCCCTGTCTTGTTCTTTTGTAGTATTACTTAGTAATGTATAATCTCTGTGTTCTCCAAGAGTGGTAGAAAATGACACCAAGCTTACTCGCCAGTTTAAGCATATTTACACTGTAAATATAGGTGTTCTGAGGAACATTTAAACTCAGGAGTCCAGTAATAAACATTCTAAATATTAGACCCATAGGGGTTCTTTGCAGGCTCTTGTGTTCTGTCATTCCTCTTACATACAGCAGCCTTACGGGTCCACTGGTGAGTCCCTGTCACACTCATTTTCTGCCGCCCGCCCTCCCCTTGTCCCCCACCACCGTCTCCATGGCTCCATGTTTTCCCTCTGTGGTAGCCTACTCTCTAAGGCTTTTCTCTAGCGCCACCTCAGTGTGTTTCTCAGCTTTGCCCTCATTCTGGTTTCCCAAACAGAGCATGATCTTTTGCCTCTTCTGACTTTCCAGAGTACATTGTGCATCTCCTGGATGCTCCTCTGTTCTTGGAATTCTCCAGGCAAGAATTCTGGAGTGGATAGCCATTCCCTTCTCCAGGGGATCTTCCCAACCCAGGGATCAAACCCAGGCCTCCCTCATTGCAGGCAGATTCTTTACCATCTGAGCTACCAGGGAAGCCCAGTATTTATCACATTCTACCTAAAAGTTAAGTGCTGATATTATTCTCTCAATTAACCTTTGCTGCTTCCATAGCATTTACCACAGGTTCTTGAATATTGCCGTAAATACTACATTTAAAGAAATATTGGTTACTATGATGCTCAGCTGCCATAATGAATAATGTCTATTCTGATACAGACTTCAAAAACTCTTCCTCTATTTGTAATGAATTCTTCTTTTCTTAATTGATTAATCTTAACCTTTCTTACTCTTTTCCCCCATATTTCAATTTCTTCTCTTTTTTTAAGTTTTTATCTTGTATTTATTTTTGGCTGCACTGGATCACTGATGCTGTGCATGGACTCTTTGGTTGCAGTGAGTAGGGCCTACTCTTCAGTTGCGGTGCACGGGCTTCTCATCGCAGCAGCTTCTCTTGTTGAGGAACACAGGCCCTTGGGCACACTGGCTTCAATAGTTGTGGCGCACAGGCTTAGTTGCCTCGCAGCATTGTGGAATCTTATCTTCTTGGACCAGGGATGGAACCCTTGTCTTCTGCATTGGCAAACGGATTCTTAACCACTGGACCGCCAGGGTTCTTCTTTTCTTTACTTTCCCCTCTGCCACTTTCCCAGGCCCTCAGCATTTTCCTTCATGGGCCCAGCCTCCTGAAGAAAGTTGGTAGAATCTCATCGTTATTCTCTTTTTCATTTTGTTTACTCCCTCAGTTACTTACTAAAAATTTCTTAGTTTGTAATAGTAGCTGAAATGCAAGTACAAATAAGTATGGTTCTTGCATTCCTGAAGTTCATTGTTTACTTGAGGACGCAAATCCATAAGTACACAGATCCAGTAGATAAATTTCCTTAGGCACTTACGATGATAGAGAAGCAACAGTAGAGAGGAATGTTTGTAGACCCCACCCCTCAAAGTCAAACAGAGCCGATTTTGGATTCCACTTAACAACAGAGCAGTGAGAAAATTTCTCACCCATTTGAGGTTCATTTTTCTCTACTGGTTCTGAATAGGAAAAGGAGTACGTCAAGGCAGTATATTGTCACCCTGCTTATTTAACTTATATGCAGAGTACATCATGAGAAATGCTGGGATGGAAGAAGCACAAGCTGGAATCAAGATTGCTGGAAGAAATATCAATAACTTAGATATGTAGGTGACACCACCCTTATGGCAGAAAGTGAAGAGGAACTAAAGAGCCTCTTGATGAAAGTGAAAGAGGAAAGTGAAAAAGTTGGCTTCAAACTCAACATTCAGAAAACTAAGATCATGGCATCTTGTCCATCACTTCATGGCAAATAGATGGGGAAACAGTGTCAGACTTTATTTTTCTGGGCTCCAAAATCACTGCAGATGGTGATTGCAGCCATAAAATTAAAAGACGCTTACTCCTTGGAAGGAAAGTTATGACTAACCTAGACAGCGTATTAAAAAGCAGAGACGTTATTTTGTTAACAATGGTCTGTCTAGTCAAGGCTATGGTTCTTCCAGTGGTCGTGTATGGATGTGAGAGTTGGACTGTGAAGAGGGCTGAGTGCCGAAGAATTGATGCTTTTGAGCTGTGGTGTTGGAGAAGACTCTTGAGAGTCCCTTGGACTGCAAGGAGATCCAGCCAGTCCATCCTAAAGGAAATCAGGCCTGAATACTCATTGGAAGGACTGATGTTGAAGCTGAAACTCCAATACTTTGGCCACCTGATGCAAAGAGCTGACTCATTTGAAAAGACCCTGATGCTGGGAAAGATTGAGGGCAGGAGGAGAAGGGGATGACAGAGGATGAGATGGTTAGATGGCATCACCGACTCAGTGGACATGAGTTTGGGTAAACTCCGGGAGTTGGTGATGGACAGGGAGGCCTGGTATGCTGCAGTTCAGGGGGTTGCAGAGTCAGACACGACTGAGCGAGTGAACTGAACTGAACTTTATCCACTGTCAAATGATAATTTCTTCTTAATGAGATGGTTGTACAGTTTAATAAGATAATGTATGTGTGTGATGCTCCAGAACGTCAAAGATCTCAAAGGGTTGCTACCGCATAGTTGTTATTGCTAAAACTTTGATTATTGACTCGGGGAGCCAAAGAGTGGTTGCTCAGAGAAGGTGACATTTGAACATTCAGAATCTCTGTTTTTCGTCTCTTAGGCAGGTTAACAGGCATTTCTGAATTAGAACAGTTTGAGAAGTAGGTATCAAAAGCATGCCTGGGCAGTACTTGGTGGATATTACTGTGATTGGAATCAGTTTTTTTGTTTTCATTTACGTGTTTTTCTTTTTAAATGCAGCTCAGCAGTCTTATATATCTGTAGTGGAATTTGATTCTCAAGGGTCAAATATGTATGTTTTTCAGGTAGTTCTTCCAACATTTATTCTTGAAAGAAGATCTCTTTTAGAAATGTATGCAGACTTTTTTGCTCATCCGGACCTGTTTGTGAGGTATTTGACTTGATATAGTAGCTTCCACTATTTTAAAGATATTACTCATTACCTTTCTGCCTTTGCAGGATAGATTCCTTTGCCTTTCAAATGTTTCTGAGGAAATAAGGTGTTGAATATTTTGTTTGTATTAGATGCCTCTTTGCTTAGGTTATCTTTTGCTAATATTGTTAGGCAACCAAGTTGAACACCTTAAAAAATCTTGAACACCTATTAATATGGTAGCCAGTATTTACAGAGCTTTTTTTTGATCTAGGAATTGGTAATCACTGTCAAATTATTGACACTACATCCTGATGAAGTTCAGTTATTTGAGTTTAACACTTTTCTAAAGCACTTGTTTTTTGTCAACACTTTATCATAAGCTGGAAAGGAAAAGAGTTGCAGTGTCTGCATTTGAGGAGTTTATAGTCCAGTGTCCAGATTACAGACTGATTCATAAATTTTAAATACAAAGATTGCAGTATTAGATATATGTATAAAGGACAGGAGTAATCTAAAGGTGAGATTGATTTATGAGGAGGTGAGTGAGTTCACATTGCTTTTCACTGGTAGCAGGAGCATTTTCTTTGTAACAGGATGTGCTAATCCATCTTCTCTGATTGCATTCCTTGGCCTTGGACTGTGCTTTACTAGAGCCGGATAGAAATCACCGAAGTTTCACAGTGGGTGGGCACGTTGGGTAACACTGATACATAACTTCTTAATGAGGATTTTAAGAGACTCATTTAACCAGTTCCCAAAGGGCAGAAATTAAATATGGCATTGTTTAAATTCATACAAAGTTGAACAAATAAAATGTAAGCATTTATTGATAACATACATAGGAAGTAGCAGTTATTCATTATATATAGATTTGAGGTTTAAGGATAATTTTTATGTATGAGAATTTAGGTCCCTAGAAGGAACCATTTAAAAACTACATAAATACAGCTAAAACACCAATAGATATGATTAAGTGTAATTCTAAAAATTCTAACTCTCCCGTAAAGGAGGAAAGGAAATATAATAGAACAAAGAATAAAGGGGCCAAGTAGAAAACAAATGCCATGATGATAGTTAAACTCAGCTATATTCATAGTACATTAAATGTGAATATCATATATACTCCATTTAAGAGAACAGTGATTTTAAGACTGGATTAAAAAAAAAAGCAAGATTCATCTGTACTCTGTTTGCAAGAGAGAGACTTTAAATATGTAAAGACATTGATTGGTTAAAAGTAAAATGATGGACAAAGACATACCATGCAAAACACTAAGCATAACAAAGCTGGTGTTGTGGTGTTCGTATCAGACAAAAAATACTTTTTAAGGTAAGAAATATTACCAGAGACAAGTAGGGATATCTCATATGATAGGAGTCAGTTTATCAAGAATAAATAATCGTAAATATGTAAAACAGCTTCAAACTATATGCAGCAAAAATTGACTGAAGGAAGAAATAGACAGATAGACAATCATGGTTGGAAATTCCTCCCTCAGGAATTGATTGAACAGCAGGCATCTCTCCCCACCCCTCTGAGAAACAGTGTGACTATGGAAGATCTAGTTAACCTTTCTAAAACATTACCAAACACTATAACAGTCTTTCTAAGTGCTATGGAACATTCATCAAGATGTACCATATACTAGGAAGACTTAATAAATGTAAAATAATTGAAACCATATGGAATATATCCACTGATCTTTGACGAATTAAATTAGATATCAGTAACACAGATACATTGAGAAAATCTCCAACTGTTTTGCAATTAAACAGTGCACTAACAAGTATGAAGTTATGGGAAAAGCAAAACTAATGGTACTGGAGACCAGAAACAGTGTTTGCCTTGGGGTTAAGGGGTGGGGATTGCTTGGAAAGGATGGGGAAACCTGGGGGTAATGGAAATGTTCTGTATCTTGTTGTATGTCATTATTTAAGTACAATCAAGATATAGAACATTTCCATTACACTCAAGCTTAATTAAATGGATATATGCATTTTTCCGATTCATAAAACCAAACAATTAAGACTGGTATGTTTGGTTATGTGTATTATACTTTAGTTTTAAAAAAGAGCTGAGGTAGTTACTGGTCCTTCAGCCTGTCTTAGGGGGTGGACCATGCTGAGGGGTACTGTCAAAAAAGAGGATGTTAAATTTTGTCTTTCTTCCTTGCAGTATTAGTGACCAGAAGGATGCCAGAGACCGAATGGTTCAGGTTGTGAAATGGTATCTCTCAGCCTTTCACGCAGGAAGGAAAGGGTCGGTTGCCAAAAAGCCATACAACCCCATTTTGGGCGAAATCTTTCAGTGTCACTGGACATTACCAAATGATACTGAGGAGAATGCGGTGAGTTCTCCACTGATGTTTTTAATATCTTAGTACTTAGTTCTTAATTTACTGATTCAAGATTTCATTGTATTTGAGGGCAGATGATAGTGGTAAAGGCACTGATTAAAAGATGTTTACCACCCATAGAAGAACAATGTTGTTGGACCAGCATATTTTGAATATAGTGAGCAAGGGAAGAGAGTGGTGCATGATGAGGATTAGAAATTGAGAAACAAGATCATGCAAGCCCTCATGGACCGTAAGGATAATTTTATGGCTTATCAAGAACTCATTTTTGTAATGAAAAGGTCATTATGATTATTTTGTGGCAAATGAATTGGAAAGGTGCAAAATAGAAGCAAGGAAACCATTGAGGAGACTTTGGCATTATTCCAGGAGAATAGTTGATTCAAGTTATATTTTGGAGCCAGAGCTGTTAGATTTGGGAAGGTAAGTTAGAGATGAATCCTTGCATGGTGGGCTGGTGCTATTTACTGCAAACGAAAAGATTGGATTTGGGGAGGGAAAAGTCTAGAACTCCAATTTGAAATATAACGTATGGGGAGTCTCTTAGATATGTAAGTGGACTGTCAAATAGGGAGTTAGAATTTTAAGAGTCTGGAGTTCAGGGGAGGAAAAAATAAGCCCATAGCCTACAGTGGTTGGCACATAATAATCTCTCAGTAAATGTAACTCTCCATATTTTTCCTTTTCTGAATGATGCATTACATGTAGTCCTGCTTCCCAGGTGGTCTCTGGAGAAGGAAATGGCACCCCACTCCAGTATTCTTCCCTGGGAAATCCCATGGACAGAGGAGCCTGACAGGTTACAATCCATGGGGCTGCGAAAAGTCACACACAGCTGAGCAACTGAGCACACACACACTAAAGACACAAGCAATATGTGTCTGTTCTTAATCATATTACAGACCTGGATAAGTACTTGTTCTGTGCCAGTTTTGACCCTAAGTTCGGCACATGATCCTTGCCTTCATGCATGTCTTAGAGAGACTTACACAAAGCAGTCATTCCAATAGTGCAATTAAGTGCTGCGAGAAAAGTATATAGGAGATGCTTTGTGAGTGTAGAGGAGAGAGCATTTAACCAGCTTATGAGGCAGAGACTCCAGTTATTAGATTGTCTGCATCTTGTTTGTTTCCACATCAAAAGAAAATGATGTTCTGTTTGCTTGCAGGAGCTAGTTTCAGAAGGACCAGTTCCCTGGGTTTCCAAGAATAGTGTAACATTTGTGGCTGAGCAGGTTTCTCACCATCCACCCAGTAAGTGACAGAGCTCCTCAGCTACATCCACTTTCAAACTGTTGTCTAAAGAGGGTCATAGAAAGCTCCATAACTGAGGTCTCTGCACTGTCCTTGTGTTTAATGGCTACCTGTGTCTTCCCAGTCCTATGAAGATTGGTTCCTCATATCTGTTCCTGGTATGAGTTCCAAAGACTCTTATTAGCTTCACTGATTAATTAATATAAAAAGGGATTTGGGAAGCCAACTTTTAATGCTTCTAAAGTCATCTTTCACATCATGAGCTGTGCTGTAGCGATCTCAGCAACTCTGAAGACAGTTCATAGAAAACAGACGTAGTTTCATTATGGTATGTTCCTGGCCCAGTGGAAAGAATGCATGTATTCCTGTGTTACTTGCTGGATGCCATGTTAAGACTGATTATACTGTATGGGTCCAGGTTTAGGCTGGGGCAGCAACATGCTTGCTGATCAGAACAGACTGACCCTTTGTTTTTAAGCCCTGGGATTGGCCTCACGGTTCAGGAAGTTCCTCCCCATGTGGTCCTGAACAGTGGCTTGCACTGGGGGAAACAGGGTGTAAAGGGCAGGTGGGTAATTCCTGACCACATTCAAGGATGTTCTTTGAAAGGTAAAGGATTTTCCCTATGCAGCCAGTTGTTTCTCTGGGTTAAGGGAGTTGGGGGTGGGGGGCATGTATGTTTATGGTGTGTATGTTTATAAATAAAATGAGGCTATATAGTGCACTAAACAAAACAATTTCTCTTCAGTTTCAGCCTTTTATGCTGAGTGTTTTAATAAGAAGATACAATTCAATGCTCATATCTGGACCAAGTCAAAATTCCTTGGGATGTCAATTGGGGTGCACAACATAGGGCAGGGTAAGTCTGTGGGCTTTGGGTGGACTACAGTGTTGATGGGAGAACTCTTTGTCATTCTTATATGTGCTGGCCATCTGTCTAGTAAGAGGAAATGACCCCAGAAAGTCAGACTGGAAGTCATTGTGTACAGGGAAGCAAGTGTGTTGGGGGTGAGAGCCAGGTTGAGATGCAAGAGTGATTATCCCTAAACTGAATGGAGATTCCATCAGTTGCTTACCTGAGATTCCATCCCTTCTCTCCACAGGCTGTGTCTCGTGTCTAGAGCATGACGAACATTACATTCTCACATTCCCCAATGGTTATGGCAGGCAAGTAGAGCAGTTCCGTTCCTCTGATGCGTGAGCAGTAGGCCCTGCTATTCTTTAAGTTGTGCCCCTCCTTTCTTTCCTCTGAACTGTCAGCCTTACTGAAACTTTTGATTTTGCAGGTCTATCCTCACAGTGCCCTGGGTGGAACTAGGCGGAGAATGCAGTATTAATTGTTCCAAAACTGGCTATAGTGCAAATATCGTCTTCCACACTAAACCTTTCTATGGGGGCAAGAAGCACAGAATTACTGCTGAGATTTTGTAGGTATTTTGTTTTTCTGCTTCGATGCTCCTTCTGTATCTCTAAAATAGTTTTCCTTTTGTCGTGAACTATAACTTCCACCAAGAATGACCATTCTAATGGTCCTGTCTTTGTAAACTTATTTTACATGCTGTGTTTCATGTCTCTTCCTAAAATCCCATCTCAGAAGGAGACCTAAGAACAATCTGAGGTCACTGGTGGGATTTCCTTCCTAGGAACCTGACTTGCAAATAGGAACTTAAGGAGTCTTCCTGGATCTCGTAGCCAACCCAGATTATGTATGCTTAACTCATTATTGCTGGATTGGATCATGAGCTTGTCCATACAGTAGACCCTGTGACACCCACTATAGTGTCTCAAAGCCCTTATGGTCCTTGTTTTTTTGTGTGCCTTTGCTGGGGAAAAACAGTAACCATTGTATCTTTGTTTGGTTCTGTTTGACGCTCCAGGATTAGATGAAGACGTCTGTGTTGTCCAAGTCAGCAGTCAGTTGGGTTCAGAGCCTGCCTAGACAAGGAGACCCTGCAGGGATTTCTCTGTCCTCAGAGGCCTCACTGGGAGCAGTGTTGCAGATGGCAGACACAGGATTGGTTAACCCGTTTTTTAGGGAGATAATTTAATTTTGATGATGGAATCAACATCCAGAAAATTCTTGGAAGGAAGGAAGGAGGAAGGAACCATGAACAAAAGATGAAGTTTACTAAGGAACACTGTGAAATCCAAAATATTACTGCAGTCAGAAAATAGGGGCAGAGCTTAGGGAGCAGCACAAGTCACCACTATAATGTGGCTGCTCCCCTCAGACAGGGGAAAAGGATGTCCAGAACAAAGACATGGGTGGGCCTGCTTCCCAGAGTTCCTTAAAGCAGCCAGCACCAATAGGAACTGCTAGCAGATTTTTTGGCCAATCACAGTAATTTATAATAGACTGCCTTCTGAAAGAGTGCTTGGTGGGCTTCTCAGATAACATCTTAATATTATGGCCCAGCCTGAAGATGAAAGTCTTGTCTCCATCATTGTATCCTTAAGCAAAGCCCTCCTTGACCCTCATCGTAGCAGTGTTGCCCTTGATCTCGCGTGGTTGCCTGGACATAACAGCACTTTCCACCCAGAATTTCAGTGGCAGTGTCTCCCCACTAGACTGTGAAGACCTTGAGTTTGTAGTCTGCCGTGGTCCCAGCACCTAACATATCTCCTCATACCCACAGTTTCTGGGATCTTGAATCCATTAGCAGCATCTTTATGGCATTAATTCTTGTAGTTGGCTCTGAGAAAACCAGTTTGATTAATCTACCTTTACAGTTGCTCTTCTGTGTTTGCTCTGGGTAGGTAGGCCACAACTGACAAGATTCTTTGGTAGAGAAATTTCAATTTGAGACTGACACAAATGTGTTTTAATGTTTGTTTTTTGTTTTTAATGTAGTTCTCCAAATGACAAGAAGTCTTTCTGCTCAATTGAAGGGGAATGGAATGGTGTAATGTATGCAAAATACTCAACAGGGGTAAGAACATCATGTGTTTTGCCACTTGTTTCAGGCTTCATTGAATCGTAGCCTGTCCCTTACTCTGGCTTCCTTCATCTGGAAATTTTAACCACCAAGATGAGCTCTAATGCCATCTCTTCAAGCCAAGCCTTTTCCTTCTTCCACCTTTCCCCAGCAGTACAGGTAGTAGAATGATTTTTACTTTCCTCTCCCCTTAAAATACTCAATAATATATGGGGAAAAGTGCTCAGAGTACTTAACATTAGGATTAGTTGTTTAGCTAGTCCAAGAGATTACATCCCAATCATATTACATCCCAACACAGAGCCACATTGAAAATATCTATTTTTACCAAGAGCCTTTACCAAGACTTAAAACAATTTAGGCTTTAGATTGCATATGGAACTCATTGTCTATATCACTAACATATTGTGGGATTTCAGTATTAAATCTGTTAATGGGAAGAGTTGACTTTTTCTCTTAGAATAGTGTGAACAATAAAACATCTACCTATCTTTTCTGTTTTCTAGGAAAATGTAGTTTTTATAGATACCAAGAAATTGCCTATAATTAAGAAGAAAGTAAGGAAGCTGGAAGATCAGAATGAGTACGAATCCCGCTGGTAAGGAGACAACGAACTATATAGAGTCGTGGCAGCAGTGCTCTTGCTATTGGCCAGGCGTAGGCGCAAGGCCGGGTTGTGGACTGCACAGCAGGGTGTGACGGAGCTCAGGTGGTCTGAATGCCTGGGTTCATACAGTGCTCCACCTCCTGCACTGTAACCCTGACTGTAAGCTAGCCTGTCTTTGCATTCTTTCCTGAAACGGGAACCACCTCAGCATTGCTCTGAGAACTAAATGATATACATGGAGCCTGTGTATGATGCTTGACATATGATAAATATCAAGTGAAGTGAAAGTGAAGTCGCTCAGTTGTGTCCGACTCTGTGACCCCATGGACCCCATGGAACCTATCAAGCTCCTCCATCCATGGCATTTTCCTGGCAAGAGTGCTGGAGTGGATTGCCATTTCCTTCTCCAACGATGTTGGCTTATCACCCTCTTTGTAGACTATCTGTATATATGGATATAGATACATCTCAAAACATCTTTAGGTCTTAAAAAACTTAAAAACTTGAAAGAATAAACAGTCTTATTTGCCTGGACTGCCTGTTCATAGTTGTAAGTGGAAATCTATAGACCTTTATGCTCTGCTGCTCACACGACAGGATCTTAGGATGGCTACTTTTCTAATCCCTATGCGTCCTCACTTGTAAAGCATTGTTTGGACCAGACTTGTCTAGTTACCATCTTCCAGGCCTTGAGAAGAAGCCAGACCTCTTCCCCTACCCCCAACCTTAAGCTCCTGCGATGCTTCTCTTGACCCTTATTCTCTATATTCAGACTACTTCTCCCAGATTCATTAATTCCAGAAGAGTCTTTATGAAATAGAATGTCTCAGCTCCTCTCATCTCCCATTTAGTTAATATAAACCGCTGTTCCCTGAGCTGAATGTAAGGGACACTGACGCCCTAGAGGGTAGCCCCAAGGTTACATCACTAGTTAGAGGTACAGCTAAAAGTAGTCTGTCTCAGTTGATCTTTCTCCTGTTGTCCCAGCCATATATACAGCTTTCTGTACATGCTTGATTTCCTCCTTTGACAACTAGCAGTGGAATCTTCCGAGTTTGTTTCTGTTTTTCACTCCTGTGCCAGCCTAAGGAGATTTAGTCTGTGAACTACATTTAAAGCCATTTGACTTGTACTGTAATTATGTTATGTTTTAGATGGCTCTAGCCTTTCATTTTCAGATTGCTAATTCCTCTCTCCACCAAGTACTCAGCACTTTCACTTCTTTTCTTTAGCCTTTGGAAGGATGTCACTTTCAACTTGAAAATCAGAGACATTGATGCAGCAACTGAAGCCAAGCACAGACTTGAAGAAAGACAAAGAGCAGAAGCCCGAGAAAGGAAGGAAAAGGAAATTCAATGGGAGACAAGGGTAAGTTTGTTTTGGGGAGCCTGCCTCGGTCTGCTAGCTGCTGTTCCCTGAGCTGTCATTCATTCATTTTAGTGAATACTGAAGTACCAAATAAGCATGGTGATAAATGAAATGAACGTTCATTTCACTGTTGAGGGGGGGAGCACATCAAATAATTTAAAGTATGATACAGAAGTACAAAACAAGTATGTAACTGAATTTTCCCCCTTTCTCTAACAGCTGTTTCATGAAGATGGAGAATGCTGGGTTTATGATGAACCATTACTGAAGCGTCTCGGTGCTGCCAAGCATTAGGTTGGGAAACACAAAGTTTGCTCCTGGTTCCAGGGCAGGAGGCATAATTAAGCAACAATCTTCCTTTGGGAGAACCTATTCACTCCCTTCTTATTGCAGTGGTTCCTATCTCAGGGATACTGGACTTTCTGATGCAGATGAACAATTAAAGCGAGCAAAGCTTCCCTTTTTCCTGTCTGTGGCAGTTACAACGTTGATTTTGGTCTTGAGAAAAACTTCAGGTTTTGAACACAAGATGTCTGTTCCTTTTCCAAATCCCACGGTATAAATCCCAGTCTTAAACACTGCATTCTAGTACTGCTGTTGAGATATACAACATGTTTCCTAGTTCATATAATCTTGGGTTCTATATATACATATATACATATATATAATATAGCTGATGCCAGATTTTTCATAAATACTCCATTTACTGTAAATATCAGTTCCTCTGAGTTATTTTAGAAAATTTAGTGTAATGTATTAAAATCACGTGTTAGGAAATTTCGTGGCCTCACCTACAATAACTTTTACTTTGGAATTGAACTATTATTAAATTGTATCTAACTCTGGACTATGGTTTAATTATACTCAATGCTTCTTAAGGCTTCATAAAGTAATTTTTCCAACCTTTTTTTTAATGTGCTTATTATTTTTATGATTAGACTTGGACCCAGTTACTTGGAAACCTTGAATACAGGGGCTGGCTTTTTACAGGGACTCTTCAAATAATGAAGGGGGTCCATCCATCCTGTCCCTTCCTTATACTCCTCTGTCTATAGCCCCCACCATGCTATTCTTGTTTTGATTGAACTCTCAAATAGTACACATAGGGCTACCAACCTTTTATCCAAAAATATTTTATTGCCTTAGAGAATTTGGGAAGAATGTTTATTTTTGGATCCCCACCCCACATTGAAACAAAATATAATAAAAGGAATGTCACAGCAGTAAATAGGTCATTCTGAAGGGCAATACAGAATTGTCTTTATTTTTAAATACATTAAAAACAACAACACAGGTATTAGCACCTGGCATTTAGGTACTAAGAAGACACTAGTTACATAGGGTCTCTCAAGGCAGTCATACGGAACTGGATTCTCAATTTGAGAAGACCAGGGCATCTCAAGACTGCGCCTGCAAGCTTTTTGGTTACATTTGGCCCACCCTGCTCATTTCTCTCTGCAGCTGCTATAGTAACCCTCAGTCTGTTAGTCACAATGGAACGGGAAAGGTAGTAAATCAAATTCTATGATGCCAGTGCAAAAAGTCAATGGAAGCCCTAAGGCAGTAGTAGTGTAACTTCATAAAATTCAAACACTTAAATGCACAGTGCTTCAGGCCAACGAGACTGCAGTTTATTTGACTATTTTATGGTAGGGGAGAAGGTTAAGTCTTGATGTGAAACCCCTGATATCAACAATGGGGATGGTACAGTCTACCAGTAGAGGAGAAGCTGGCAGGTAGGTTAGCTGCATCACGTCACAAGAAGAGTTTGAATCCTCACCGGAAGGGGTACCATCCTCTTCTAGCTCGTACTTCCCAAATCCAACAACCTGAAAAAGGCCAAAGACTTGAGGTGAGAGAGAATGCTGACCACGTTTGGGCAGAGACCCAGTAGGATCTAGGACACCAACCCAAACTCAGTAAATGGGCGAGATGATAAGCCTGGAAAGGACAGAGCTACAGCTTAGGTAACGATACTCACATGAACACTGAGCATTTTACTTCCTGGTCCTCTATGGGCCTTGAACCAGTTGACTAGGTCTGATTTTGAGAATGACTTCAGTGCTTCAATCTTAATGGGAGAAGGGAAGATACGAAAGAAAGCTATAAAAAACTAGCAATATATTTCTGCAAAGATAGTTCTTAAACACAACACCCTAGCCAGACCTCCTTGGTCCTGCTTATTATAAGCACATTGTTTTATTTTAACATGTTTCACCTGGCTCCCAACCTTCCAGATAAGGAAACAAATGAGCCTGACTTACCTTCATGTTTCTTAGCACTGACTGACTGGCAGATAATAAGCAGGAGAGGGTAGCAGATGCTGTAACTACAGCTGAGTACCATACATGGAGTCAAACCCATCACACCTTAAGTGTCACCTCTCAGATACATGGTAAGTATTTACCCTCTGGCTTCTAATAGGAAAACTGCAGAACCTCAAGAGTTGGGCTGAATGAAGCCTCTTTGTTAAATACCCCCTCTGCTTCATTGTCCTTTGGTAATTCACCATATAGGGTTATAGTATCAGAGCACTGGACTGTAGGACCCAGAGCTCCTTTAAATGGGATTTATTACTTGGGGCTAGAAGTTGTCACAAAGACCTACACACAGAATCCTTAAATCTGGAGAAGGAACTTCATAAACACCAGAAGTTCACAATTTTCTTTAAGTAGCAGAACCTGTTTTTCTCCCAAACCTTGTAGTGAATCTGAATATATAATACAAAAACGAAAGGGAAAAAAGTTATATATATATAACTGAATCACTTTGCAACAGAAATTAACCCTGTAAATCAACCGTACTTCAATTTTTTAAAAAGTGGATCTGACTGAAACTGGGGGAGCAAGAGTAAGAATACCCAGCATCCTGCTCACTTGGCCACCTGAGACACTACAGTAGCCAGTCTGGAAACAAGATGTAATTTAATCACATCGAGAAATGGGCAAGTAAATAACCAACCCAAGATGACTGCCCCCGGTCTCCTTCACACAATACCAATTTGCTTAGAACTGTGTCTCTTGTTAAATCAAGAGTCTCTGTCAGGGCTGTCTTAACTCTGAAAACCATGTTACTACCTCATGGGCAAGGCGGTCAAAGAGATACTGCCGGGTCACCACTTCATTCCAGTTCCTGTCCACCTCCTCCCCAAGGTGGGTGTCCTCGCACTCCTTCAGCTTGATCAGAGCTGTGACCTGTTACCGTCAAAGAAACACTGTCAGGCATGGCATCACCCAAGTATCCTCAGCACTCTGAACCCTGTCTGGTCTGATTTGTGATGGACCTGCCAGCATGATGACGAGGGATGGAGCTAGGAAGACATGGTCAGATTAAGGTGGGCTATAGAGCTCAAGAACCCAGCACACAGTACTGTTAAGACTAGTGTCGAGGGCTTGGGTGAGCCAACGAAAGACCAAGCCAGCACAATCACCTGGGTGTTGAATGCATCCTCAGTGAGGTTCTCGATCTTCTCCTCAAAGCTTGAAAGAAACTCTTCTATCTTCTTATCAACAACGTCAGAGCTAAAATAAAACATCTTCCATTAAGTTATCACTGACCATGTCTCAAGCAGAAGGCAAAGGAGAGAACTGGGTCTAAGGCATACTTCCAGGAAAGAGGCTGAAGTGATCATCTCCTCTAAGCTGCAGGAGGGAAGTGAATGGTGAAGAACCCCTGCCCCTACTCTACTTTTAGCCCAATTCCCTGGTATCCTCGTAGAAAGCAGTAGAAAGCCATGCTGACCATTTCAAAGCTGAGGACCAACAAGGCCTTGTATCTTGCGGCCTGAATGCTAGGTCAGGCATCTGCCTTTCTTGTCCTCAGATATGCCTGAAGAGAGGCAGTGGCAAGCCCTGCACAGTCACCACAGGACTTGAGTCAAACCTTACAAACCCACTGGTAAATCCTGGATCAGGCCATATATGAGCCACCTGCTGCAGCTGTGACTAAATGGGAAGCAAATGGTCAGGGCAAGGACGCAGCCCTTATTCTCTACACCAAGAAAAATGATAGCTGGGCCCATCATCTCACTCGTTTACTCACTTGTATTTGGTTGCCTGAGTCCCCACGGTGACAGAGAAGCCTAGAATCCCAGATGTGTTCCTACAGGTAGGGTAGACATGGTACCTACGGCCAGAGTGAAAAGTTCTATGAGCTCAGGTGCTCACCTGCACCCTGTCCTTGGAAGTACTAGAGAGCAGTGGGAAGGGTTTCTGCCCATCCTTACTGGACCCTAGAGGTCCTGGAAGAGGAGTCATAGATGTTTACTCTTGGGTTAGGGTATCCACCCCTCTCCTGAACTGAGGACCACAAGGCCAGCCTCTTCTCTTGCTAATCTTGAAACCTGACCAAACTGACAGACTGATCATGGTCCAAGATGGAAATTGCAAACGTTTCGACAGTATGACTCTACCGAGTATGACTTGGTAGGTACGACTCTTAAAGGCCTGTAAGGGCCAAAGAGCGCTGAGAGACTGTTCAGTCAGTACAGCTGCTTGACTTAAGCCTGCAAAGTAAGCCCCAGATCTTGAGTCAGTGCTCTTGCCAGCAGACTTACCCAAGGGTCTGCTTGGTTCGAAGGAAGTCAAAACAAGGCTCTTCCATATGCATCTGTAATTTAACATACTACCCATCAGCTCAACTCCTCCCAGCAGAGAAATCTCCATTTCTTCCCCCAAAGTGTTACATGTGACCCCCGAGTCCAGCCTCCCTTACTGCCTTCTGAAATAGCCCAGGCCCATTATCCTGGCTCATACTAGGTGAGAAATGCTCAACCACCAGCTCACTTACAAACCACAGATCTCTGACCACTCCCAGGTCCCCAGCCCCCAGGTAGATAGGCCAGTCCTCACAGTGGGCCAGGGGCTCCCGAGTACTGGGGACCCTCCTTTATACAACTTACCACAAGCAGCTCCATAAGAGTGTATTCTTTCAGACTCCTGGCACCTGACTGAGAGGAGAAGCTGATCAGACCAACCGAAAATCCAATGGCTTACAGGGCTTTTTAAAAATATAGCTCTTCTTGACAACCATTTATTCAGGTTACTACCCTACTCTTCTCTTCCCCCGACCCTCATACCCTCTACTGTTACACTTCCTGCCTTCCCACAAAACAAGGTGTGCGCAGACTGGAATCATGCGTGATGGTCTGTATTCCCAGCCCTAGTTCAGAACTGCAGGTGGACATGGAATTGAGTCCAGTAATCCCTGACCTGCCAGCTCCTGCCCAAAACACACCCAGGACACAACCTAAAGTCAAAGACTTGCAGAGGAAGACAGGCTCTACAGTCAAGGCAAAGATTCAGGGCCAGAAATACAAGAAAAGGACAAGGTGCAAGTGAGGCCACGGTGCCCTGTCCAAAGTCCAGGCCAGGGATCTTCACGAGGTCAGGCAGAGAAGTGACTTCCTCATGTAGAAAACCCAGGACCAAAGCAGCAGTTAAAGAACCCCGGAGTTTGTTAGTTAGTCTGAGATCAGTCTAAACAGACACAGGTTCCCATCATCCTAAAAGTGAGTAGGACCAACCACAGGCTAAAGTAGTCTATGGACCAATCGAGATCAGTGCAAAGCTCTTTCTTATTTTAAGCACCATCTCCTCTCTCCAGAATGCTGTGGAAAACACACAGGATTTGAAGATAGAAGGTATAAATTTTAATTCCAGCTGGTATGACCTCAGGTAAGTGAAGGACCTCAGGTTTATCATACATAAAACAAAGGTGATAAATCCTCTCTCAGGAGCTTTGAAAATATTCACTATGACTCTGGAAGCCATTCTATTTACTCTATGTTGGCTGACTATGTTTACTTTTGTCATATTTCAAAACTGTCCTTTTAACAAATGTCCTCTTGCTCCCTGGAGTTCTGACTGGTGAATATGTAGGAATTTCCAGCCATACTTCAGTTCTATCCCTCTGGACTAGTGGCTGGGTGATTAATAAAGCACTGTGATTGAAAAAGGATCCACTTTACTGACAGGAGCAGTTTTTAAATGTTATTGCTTCAAGAGGACACATGACCCCAAGCATAAAACCACAGAGTAACCGCAAACAGGCCTTGATGAGCATAGGATCACTTCTCCCAGACACTGTGGTCCTTCCACCAGTCTTTAGTGTCTAAAAGACACAGCCATGAGGACAGCCGTGTGCAAAGGGGCCACTGACCTGGTAATATACAGTGACTTCAGAGTTGGCATCACCCCTGTTCAGAGCTCTCACTTTGCACAGGTGGTGGCCACTGGGTAGCTCCACCACCTGGAACTGCACAGGCATCTCCTGCTCCAGAGGCATGAAGTTCAACTTGCTGCAAAACAATCAGTACGGGTCACTGAGGCTGTGCCTTTATCCTCCTACTCCTGCTCCCAAAATTGAAAGTCAGGCCTTCTACACTGCCTTCTCAATTGCTTTGTTTATATAACTAACCTCAAATAAACCTACAAGAAGCATCTCCATTACGGATTTAGTAACAACTGAATTTTGGTCTCAAGGTCCTCTTGCTATTAAGAACACATAACTCCTAAAGAGAAAACTCGACCAATACTCACTCAACAACATATTTCAGGAAATCTGTAGATTCCTAGGAGGTGAAAGAGAAGAAAATAGCTATATCAGGCTCTACTGACATTAATTTCACCCCAAACCAAGTAATACCAATGTTCTAAGTGCATGGGAAGCCTTGGAATGCATCAGGAAAGCAGATACAGTCTGTCACCCAAAATGCTGATCATTCATTCACTGGGTTTATCATTCATTCACTGGGATTATCATTCACTGATTCAATACTGATTTGGTTTGTTGAATACTAAGTGGCTCTCAACTGAAGGGGCTCCTTTTCTGTTCTCCCTTAGTGCTCTGTTTACTGTCCACTGTGAAACTTTCTCCACTGGGGGATCAAACTTAGTTGTCTGGTTTACCCCATTAGGCTGTGTTTTAGAAACCTGGATCTATTAATATTAATACAGAGCCTGACATAGAGTGAGCAACAGAATATACTTGATACTAAGTGAATGATGTATATATACGTACATCCCTCAGCCCTCCCCAGCTCCCACTTTAATCTCTAAATTAAACTGTTTGTGGTTTCCACAATCGTCAACAAATGTAACCAATACCATGTATTTACCAAACCCATTAACTCAAAATTCGGTCCAATACCAGTAGTCTCTTTCACAAGAAAGTCTTGTTCAGCATTGAAAGGCCAAGTTCCCTCCTAAACAGATTGTGACGATGCTGGCCTGCCAAAACTACAGAGCTTCCCCTTTAGGGAAGAACTAACAGAATTCCAGAGCACAGAACAGCATTCATACCTGGCCTGTACCAACAGAACCCTGACACTCACTGTGCTTGTGACATTTCCTTGTACCAGGCCCTCAACAAAGAGCTGGGCTTTGAATTCTCTGACGAAGCTCAGCAGAGACTCAAGGGAAAGGCCATCCATCAAAGCACGATACTTATCAATCATAGACCAACGGGAATACTCCAGGATTAAAAGCCGAACGTCTCTACAGAGAGCAGGAAAAAAATAAAGTCTTATTGTAAGAAATGAATCTTAAAGGTATAGGATTGGGTTAAGTTTCTATAGATGCTGTGTTTCTTTAAAGTGACAATTTCTATCACTACTTAAGATAGGGAAACAATGTCATTAACCACCAAAAAGCATTTAAAACTGTATATAAGACTATTACATAGATTATTAGCTCATTGGTAAAACTTATCTGTTTCAACTGCAAAATAAAACATCTCACACAAGCTGCCAAATGAGTCACAAACCAATTTAACATTACTATTTTGATTTCAAATCTCACTAGCATTTATTCATTACTGGAAGTGACCATCATGCATATCTACAATGACAATACAGCATAACTGGCTCTAGGCAAGAATCAGACTAACTCCCTCCCACACAGTAAGCTATTTATTATTTTTTTAGTAAGCTGATTAAATATGGCCAAGTTACCTAACATTTGTGAACTCCATTTCATTTGTAAAACAAGGGAAATAAAAATGCCATACTATTATCAGTTTTGGTGAGAATTAAATACACTTAAAGTTCTTAGACCTAACACAAACCAAATCTTCAATAAACAAGTATTACTCTACCACATTTTAACAAAGTAGTATTCAGGAGTTATAGCATATATGGGGTTGTTTTTCATCATATCAATAGTTCCAGACAACTCTCCTTTCCCATTTATACTTGGTTATTAGTTTTTATAACTTTTTGTGATCAGATTATCAGTCATTACATGTCTGATTCTTAACTACTCCCTCCCCTGCTTTCGAATTTTGGCCATTTATGGTCTCATTATATACGATGTCTAATGCAGGGTATTTATAGATGCCCAACAAACAGGTCAAGTAGGGGCTTGCAAGCCATATGCATAAAGGGCTATATCTGCTCAGAGGGTACTTTTTCCCCCCTTCCACAAAGGCTCTACCTGCTGACAGAGCCTTTTTACCCCAAGAGTATACTTTTTTCTGATTCACACAAAAGGTACCCTATAAGCTACCGCTGGCCCTGGATTAAAGAACAGGCTCTGGTGAAAGGCCCAAGACGATTGCCTATTAGCGGAGGGCTTAAGCATCAGCACACAGACTGTCCAGAAGCGTTTCTGCTCTCTTCTGCAACCTGACTGAATTCTGGATAGTTACAGTTGTCAGATAAATGACCTGTTAGGCAATTTAACTCAGCTACTTATTACAACATCCAATACACTAAGCAATTTTGAGCTACAACAAAGTCAGCACTTTTTGAACTGTGTTTTACTCAGAAACTAGGAAAAAACATTCTTTTAACCTTTAGCCTCTAATTAAGTATACTAGACTGCTTGCAGTCCTCCTCACCGATAACTACTTACACTGAGTTTAGAAACTCTCAATGGGCTAGTTTCCTAAAACACAGCACAATTCTATCACATCTGAATTAGCACTGAAACAACAGCCTCATTCCCCACACTTAATTCCAAGGAAGGCAAATAGTTTTAGGCGTTCAAAATATAAGCTGATCCCATGTATACCCACTTGGCCAGAGTTTCAGGCTTGATGAGGATGTTAAAGTAGGTCTTCTTCAATTGCTCAGTTATCATTGTAAACACAGCTGGTGTGGAACTGAACTCCGCTAAGTAGTCAATAATAAGCTGAAACAGCAGCTAAGAAGAAAAGAAAGAAACACCTTAGGTGGAGAAATATGTAAATCCACTGATTTTTAGGGGGAAAATGTTTCCCACTGGTTTCTACCAGGGGTTCAGTATGATAAAATAGGCACTGTGTGGGACATAAGTACTAATGACTCAAAGAATCTTTTTTTTCCCTAACTCATGGCTACACCACCTAGCTACGTGATTCATTTCTTTATTTTTGGCTGTGCTGGGTCTTCGCTGCTATGCAGGCTTTTCTCCAGTTGCAATGAGTGGGGACTGCTCTCTCACTATCGTGAGTCAGCTTCTCAGTGCGGTGGTTTCTCTTGCTGTGGAGCACAGAGCCGAGGATGCATGGGCTTCAGTAGTTGCAGCATGTGGGCTCAGCAGGTGCGTCTCCTGGGCTCTAAGCACAGGCTCAACAGTTGCAGCACACAAGCTCCGGGACACGTGGCATCTTCCCAGATCAAGGACTGAACCGGTGTTTCTTGCACTGGCAGGTAGATTCTTTCCCCACTGAGCCACCAGAGAAGCCCCTCCCTCAAAGAATTTTTAGGAGCTAAAATTCTCAATAACTATAAAATCTAAGGAATAAATGTTCTTTTTTATAATTTTCAGAGGTATTTTAAAACATTTTTTCCTTCCAATTAAACTTAAAAATAATTTTATCGAGCGTCTCCACTGCCCCTAAATTTGATTTTAACTGGGAGAAGATAATTTAGGAAATAATGACTTTGTATCAACCTGTGCTACCCAGAAACATGTGGCGTCTTCTCCCTTAAAGTCTTTTATATGCTTCAAAAAGATTTATAGCTTTCTTTAGATAGGTTCTATACTTTTCTTTATTCTTACATATTTGATTATTGTTCTCAATATTATAGTGGCGTATTTTTTCCCATCCATTTCTAAGTGGTTGCACTATAGGAAAATGAGCCATTGATATACTGGTCTTATGATGAGTCACATCACAAATTATTTTTTAAATTCTAGTAGTATCTTGCAAAGAAAAATGATTTTTCTCTTCCAGGTGTTATTTTTTCACTTTAATATATTGTGGTTAAGTGACCTCCCTCCATTCCTCCTTATTAGGAATGACAACTCAAATTTATCAAATAATTTTGGGGGCGTTTATCACTACATTCACACAGTGTTTCTCAGCTGACTTTTGATATAATGACCTATGTTCATTATCACTATACTAACACAGTGTTTCTCAACTGACTTGGTTTATGATTTATAACAGCTTCGTAAAACTGAACAACCAACTCTTTGCTTTGCTGGCACTGGTCATGGTGAATTATTCTTTTTGTTATATTTGAACTTAACTTTCAAGTTTTTAGAATGCTTGACTCTGTATTTCATAGGTGTAAATGATCTCTAGTTTTACATATGTATTTTTAGTATTTATATCAAGTTTTAATGTTACATTAGGGAAGCTTCATAAATGAAGAACCTCAAATACTATGGTTTGTATTTCTAAAATGCTCTCCAGGTAATTCCAAAACATACCTACCAAATGACAACTACTGTATTTGGCTTTAATATGTTTGGATTTTAAGCTACATTATATTCACGCTTTTGAAGGCTACTAAAATATTCCATGGGTCTCCTCCTAAAAAATTTTTGTTCCCAGGGGAGACTGACAGGTAAGAGGGTATAAAGGAGAAAACTATACTCTTCTCTAGGGTTTTTGGTAAGATATGGAGGCTATCACCTCCTAGAACAGGTCTAATTACTTCCAGGTCCTCTCCTCCAGATTTTTTCTTAGATGAACCCAATTCCCCAAATGTTAATATATGTTCTACCCAAAAAACCAACATATAAAATTTGTAGTTGGGTACATTACTTTACCTGGTACTTGGTATTTCTTCCTTTACTTATGAAGTACTGACAGATGACACTGAAACATATTCTTTACCAAAAGATAAATCACTAACAAGATATAAACTCTTTCTAAAGAGTCATAAACTTAGAAGGGAGCAAGACACACACACTTGAAACAATGGAAAAGACTGTAAGAAGATGAAGAAAGAACATAGACATCTAAGTTCTACTCTTCGTCAGGGCATCAGGGAACATGTCAGGTGTTTTAAATCTGTCCTTGCACTATGGCACGAAATTACACTCAAAAAAGAAAACAAAGAGCTAGTCACTCAGTCGTGTCCAGCTCTTTGTGACCCCATGGACTCCGCCAGGTAGTCTGGTAGTCCGCCAGGCTCCTCTGTCCATGGAATTCTCCAGGCCAGAATACTGGAATGGGTAGCATTTTCCTCCTCCAGGGGATCTCCCCAACCCAGGGACAGAATCTAGGTCTCCCACATTGCAGGCAGACTCTACTGTCTGGGCCACAAGGGCAGCCCAATTACACTCAAATAAGTCCTAAATACCAGTGTTGGCTGCAGAGAAATTGACAGCAAAGAGAAGTGTAATCAAGTCTGAAAGCACAGGCTGTGCTGTATCTATTACTAATGTATACAACACTAATAAATGTAATTAGTTGAAGAATATATGTTGTTCTTATATGTGGCCAAAGTCAGAATACCTGCCATCAGCCAAAGAAACCATAATGATCTCCAGGCCAGAATACTGGAGTGGGTAGCTGTTCCCTTCTCTAGGGAATCTGTCCCACCCAGGAATTGAACCAGGGTCTCCTGCATTGCAGGCAGATTCTTTACCAGCTGAGCTACCAGGGAAGCCCAATAAATGCAATTAATTAAAGAATATATGTTGCTCTTATATGTGGCCAAAGTTGGAATACCTGCCATCAGTCAAAAAAACCTAATGATCTACATAAATACATATTTCTTTTCATATACAGCACCTCATGCACAAACCTCTATGCTTGGTGCTATAGGCACAACAAACAAATATGAAATTTTAAAGTTGTCTGCAAAGAAATCAGAGCACTGTACTTACAGGTAGTTTGTGGTTGAATCCTTTCACTCGAATAATTAAACCATGTTCTCCAGCGACCAGCTTATACTCCAGCTGTGCGACATCTGCTTCATAAGCTGGTTCCGCAAGGTTATGGGTAAGGATATTGACAAAGATATCAAAGAGGACCACACTAAGAGTATAAAAATGCAAATAGCATCATTAACTGACAAGAAATAGACAAATTTCCTTCAACCTAGAGTAAGAAACTTCACTTTTATAAAGATGTTAATTCACTACTCCAGAATGTAAACTCTATATACTAATTGAGCTCAAAGGTAAATACAGCTTACTAGGGCTCAGTTTCACAGGGGCATTACAGAACTCCCACCTTCAGCGGTGCTCCCCTATCTTTTTCATGCCATGCACAAATAGAATATGATAATATTTATGTTGCACAATGAGATAAGTGTAAAATACATGAAAAACAACTGGCCCAAATGCTCTGGCTATCCCTGTGGCCTACGTTTTCTGACCAACAAATTAAAAATCTGAGAGAAGAGAGGAGGGTCATTTTTTTTGGCCATGTGGCATGTGGAATCTTAGTTTCCCAACTAGGAATTGAACCAGAGACTGATGCATTGGAAATGCATAGTCTTAACCACTGGATGGCCGGGGAAGTCCCGTAATGCACTTTTTAAACTGGATATTAATAATGTTAGTGCTGTTTGTCAGTTTAAGGCTAGATTTTACAGGTTAAGGGGCAAAAGAAAGGAAGAAATGTAGTAACATTTCCTGAGCACCTCCTATGATTCAGGTACATTTTAGGCTTTCTGACCTCCCACAATACAGCTATCTACATAAATGTGTAAATAATTTGCTAAGAATGAAGTAAAATCAGACTCCTTGGCAGTCTCAAAATACAGGTCAACAGATCCACACTAGTCCTCATTATATACTGGAAGCTAACCCAAGCTCATCTTTAAGGAACTTTCTCAATCCAGTACAAATAAGTGCTGGAGACGGAGCAGCCACAATTCCATCTTAGTGATTCACACAGATAATTTGTTTTGGGCACATAAAAACCACATAAATGAGGAGCACAGCTCAAGTACTGACAAAGAGCATGATACAGATTCAGAAATAAAAGTCTTTCAATAATTTACATATATATATGTATCTTTCAGAAAAGAGGACAATTTCTTACTTTGCTGCAGACTTCTGTATCAAAGGTGAGATCAGATGGAAACGTATATATGCTGAAAAGAAAAAAAGACCCTACATAAGAAACTAATGGCCAGAGGCCTCAAATATTTAGTGAAAGTGAAGTCGCTCAGTTGTGTCCAACTCTTTGTGAGCCCATGTACTGTAGCCTACCAGGCTCCTCTGTCCATGGGATTTTCCAGGCAATAGGACTGGAGTGGATTGCCATTTCCTTCCCCAGGGGATCTTCCTGACCCAGGGATCAAACCCGGGTCTCCCGCATTGTAGACAGATGCTTTAATATTTAGTACATCTGTTATTTTCCCCCAATAGGATGATGTTTTAAAAATTCTGAAATAAACCACTAATCCTTAAATCCTCATTATATTTTTATCCTTAAGCGTCCTGATAAAGTATATTTACCATTCCAAATAGTGTCCAGAAGGCACACTTTAATCTATAGGAAAATCACATATATAGACAGATATGCAGAGAGGCCTATGAATACTCTTTTCAATAGTTTTGGTCAGGAAAAATGCATATAGAATTAAATGCAAAATTCATTTAACTGAGAAAAAAAATCAAAAAATAATTTCATTTTATGCTTGAATCCTTATTTATCCCCTGGGATCTGTAGTGTACATAAGACTTTCTGTGACAGCACAGAAGCACAGTATGGATCCGATAGATCTTCAAGTAGAAGGGGAGAGGAAAGGAAGATGTGACAGACAAGAGGTAAAAGGTTGTGAGAAACTGGAGAAAGACTGGTTATACTTATTTCACTATTTTAAAGGAGGGAAACAGTTTACCTTTGGGGATTTTGAATTTGTTGTCTTTCTTATACCACAGGCAACCTTGTGGAGTATTCACAATTTTAACAGGGTATTCTGTCTCTGGACAATCAAAAGCCTTCAACATGAAATCCGTGGCTAACAAAAGCAAAAGGTAATAAATCACTCAGTTATCACAACAGAATTTTCATCAATCTGTTCATGGTTTCAGAACTCTAGGTAACTCTTTCTTGAGGCAAAAAATATGTCAAATTCAAATGTTAGAGTAAAATAAATTAGTAGAACAATACTAAAAAGAAAGTCCTCTTGGCCTTAAACTACATGAACTCTGAAAATCTGTAATTTCCCAAGAGCTGACCAATCTTAACTGTGAGAGGGACTTTTGGTCAAAATAATAGTATAGACCAATTTATGAATGCATTCTTGACTGAGAATGAATTTTACCAAATTTACATATTTTTGAAAGTTAACAAATAAAATTAACCATTTTAAAGTGAACAATTCGGGGGAATTAAGTATACTCACAATGTTGTGCAACTACCACTTCTTTCTAGTTGCAAAACATTTTCATCAACCCAATAGGAAACCCCTAAACCCACTAAGCAGTTGCTCCCCATTACCCACTCCCCACTGCCACTGGTGACCATCAACCTAAGTTCTGTGTCTGTATGGATTTACCTATTCTGGGTATTTCAGGTAAAAAGAATCATACATGTAACCCCTTTTGTCTGTCTTCTTTCATTTACCATGTTTTCAAGATTCATCCATACTGTAGCATATATCAGTACTTCATTTCTTTTTATGACAGAATAATACATCATTGTATGTATATGCCATAGTTTGTTTATCCATTCATTCATTATGAACACTAGTTGTTTCCACCCTTTGCCTTTCGTGAATAATGCTGCTATCAACATGCATGTACATGCATTTGTTTGAATATCTGTTTTCTTTTGGGTATATACCTAGGAATAGAATTGCTGGGAAGAATGATATTCTGAGTAAATTATATTTGTCCTAGACCAGTGACTTCCTCACAGTTAGAATTGTTTTTTATTGTAAGCTAGTAGACAGGTTAACACACACATATACCTACCGGGAACAAAACTTCTGAAAATAATACCCTTTCTTTATTTAATGAAACATTTAGCTATTTTCCACTCTGATTTTTTTTTAACGCTTTCACAATTCATTACACTGGAAGGCAACCTGTAGTTTGAAAACTTCTAGAATAATCAGACAAGATAATGGCAACACCTAGAGGGACTGACGTGAAAGGATCAGCTATCATTGACCAGAAAAAGTCCCAGGATCTATGCTTATGTCCTCTTTCCTGCATTCACCAACTGAACAGTCCAGGACAAGCCACTTGGCTTTTTTGAGCTTCAGTTTTATCGTTCGGAAAAGTAAGAAAATTGTAATGCTCATCCCAGAGATGACTGGGAAACTCAAATATGAATTCAAAGGATACTTTGTAAAATACACTATACAGGTATTATTTAATATTAGTACATGGATGGATTATGTATAATGACTGATATTTCACTGACCTATGTACTTGTTTTCAGCTGGAAGATGAAGATCTGGATTCAATTCAAAATCACTCTTCCACAGTTCAGCCCAAGAGTTTTCAATATCTGTAGAGATAAAAGACAAACTGATCCAATAAAGAATGAAATGTTCAGAATTCTCATAGTAACAAACCAGTCAACAACTGGTCTTCACTAACCAATTCTTTTTTCTCAGGAAAACTGTAAGTGACATAACCAGAGTTTCCAAACTCTTGCTACTCAATGGGTGGTTTCATCAGCATTGTTATCACCTGGAAAATTTGTTAGAAACACAGAATCACAGACTCAACTCTAGAGTTACTGAATCACAATCCATATTTTAATAAGACCTCCAGGTGATACATATGCACACTAAAGTCTGGGGGCACTTTTCTAAAATACAGACAAAAATAGCCCCAGGCTACCAAGACAACAGGATTTTCTCACTAGCTAATATAGATATAAGCACTGCAGAAAACAATTTCCAGCAAAGTAACATAAATAATTTTCATTTCAAAGTAAACTTCTTAAAAAAAAAAAAAACAAAAACCATTTTCCCCACAGGAACTACCAAACAAACTATTAAGGAATAAAACCTCCCAGGTGACTCATATACCTAAATGTAGGACAATTTAAAAATATTTTACCTTCCATACTATACTGAGTCCCAAACCATTTCTCCTTGAGGTCACATTTTCCCTCATTAGCACCAGACAGTAGAACAAGATTTGCCTTTTGAGGAACTAGCTGATTAAGGGCTTCAGCAATGACCTAATTGGGGGCAAGGGGAAAGTGGAGGGGGGAGACACATACACAACAATTATAACTTCAATCTAATACATCTCTGTTAAAAAGGCAAAGCCACACTATGTTAGACACCCAAGATCCTAGCACCTTAATGCTCCTGAAACTGTCTATAGTCCATGACCACCCTAACTGACAAAACTTCATTAGTCTATCAGCAGCTTCAAATATCTTTCTTCAGAATGCTCCAACAGTTCTCATCTCAAATCCTACATAAGAGGACTAGCAGTGAAAAAAGCTACCATTTACTAAGCTTTTACTGTGTGCCAGGTAGTATTTCATTTAATCCTAAAAATATCCCTTATTTTCCCTGGTTCAGGAAGGTCCCCTGGAGAAGGGAGTGATACTCATTCCAGTATTCTTGCCTGGATAATTCCATGGACAGAGGAACCAGGTGGGCTACAGTCCACAGGGTTGCAAAGAGTCAGACACGATTGAGCAATTAATAGTTTCACTTTACTTTTCAGACCTATTTTATAGAAAGCACTCAGCCTCAAAGGTTAAAGTTTAAGTAATTTGCTCAGATTAAAGATTATATAATCAGCACAGAACAACACACCTAGAAGTGACAAGTGGGAGTTCTAACCAACTTTGTACATAATTTCAAAAACTATGCTCTTAACTATTATGTATTATACTACTTCAAACACAAGAATCAATAAAATGATTCTATGTAGAGCCTCCTGCAATAATTCTTCAGCTATGACAAGAATTAAGCATAAGATTTTTGTGGGTTAGATTTGAAACCCTAACTACTACTTAAAAACATTTCTTTGAGAAAAAAACAACAAACAGTGGTTCAGAAAAAAATACTTAGACCCCCGGGCACAATCATCCTAGGGAAATGAGAAGAATACATTGTTACTGCTTCTTCCTTTACCTTTCCCTATCTTCTTTAAAATTAGTAGTTTTATAATACCTACCATTATCAGAGTCTCTCACCTCAGTACTATTAACATTTTGGGCCAGATAATTTCTAGTTGTAGAGTGCCATCTCCTGCATTGTAAAATGTTCAGCAACAACTCTGGCTTCTACCCACTAGATGCCAAGATCACTCTCCAGCTGTGACAACTGAAATGTACCCTTTGTTGCTGTTGTTCAGTCACTAAGTCGTGTCCAACTCCTTGCAACCCCATGGACTGCAGCACATCAGGCTTCTTTGTCCTCCACTATCTCCTGGACTTTGCTCCAACTCATTCCATTGAGCCCGTGATGCTACCTAACCATCTCATCTTCTGCCAACCCTTTCTCCTCTTGCCTTCAATCTTTCCCAGCATCAGGGTCTTTTCCAATGAGTCAGTTCTTCATATCAGGTGGCCAAAGGACTGGAGCTTCAGCTTCAGCATCAGTACTTCCAATGAATATTCAGGGTTGATTTCCTTTAAGATTGACTGGTTTCATCTCTTTGCTGTCCAAGGAGCTTTCAAGAGTCTTTTCCAGCACCACAATTCAAAAACATAAATTCTTCTTGATGGTCCAACTCTCACATCCACACAACTACTGGAAAAAACATAGCTTTGACTTCCATAAGTTGACTCTGTTGACAAAGTGATGTTTGCTTTTTAATATATTGTCTAGGTTTGTCATAGCTTTCCTTCCAAGAAGCAAGCATCTTTTTTGGCTGCAGTCACCGTCTGCAGTGATTTCGGAGCCCAAGAAAATAAAATCTGTCACTGTTTCCACTTTTATCCCTTCTGTTTGCTATGAAATGATGGGACTGGAAGCCATGATCTTAATTTTTTTGAATATTGAGTTTTAAGCCAGCTTTTTCACTCCTCTTTCACCCTAATCAAGAGGATCTTTGGTTCCTCTTTGTTTTCTGCCATTAGAGTAGTATCATCTGCATATCTGAGGTTGCCAATATTTCTCCTGGCAATCCTGATTTCAGCTTGTGATTCAACCAGCCCAGCATGTCACATGATGTAGAAATTAAATAAGCAAGGTGACACTATACAGCCTAGTCATACTCATTCCCCAATTTTGAACCAGTCAGTTTTTCTATGTCTGGTTCTAAATGTTGCTTCTTGACCCGCATACGGGTTTCTCGGGAGACAGGTATGGTGGTCTGATATTCCCATCTCTTTAAGAATTTTACACTGTTTATTGTGATCCACACAGTCAAAGGCTTTATTAACAAAGTCTTCATGAAGCAGAAGTAGATGTTTTTTTATAATTCCCTTGCTTTCTCTATGATCTAATGAACGTTGGCAATTTGATCTCTGGTTCCTCTGCCTTTTCTAAACCTAGTTTGTACATCTGGAAGTTCTCAGTTAATGTACAGCTGAAGCCTAGCTTGAAAGATTTTGAGCATCACTTTGCTAGCATGTGAAATGAGCAATTATACAGTAGTTTGAATATTCTTTTACACTGCCCTTCTTTGGGACTGGAATGAAAACTGACCTTTTCCAGTCACATGGCCACTGCTTAGTTTTCCAAATTTGCTGGTATGTTGTGTGTAGCACTTTCACAGCATCATCTTTTAGGATCTGAAATAGCTCAGCTGGAATTTCATCACCTCCACTAGCTTTGTTCGTAGTGATGCTTCCTAAGGCCCACTTGACTTCACCCGCCAAGGATGTCAGGCTCTAGATGAGTGATCATACCATCTTGGTTATCCAGGTCATTAAGACCCGTTTTGTATAGTTCTTCTGTGTATTCTTGCCACCTCTTCTTAATCTCTTCTGCTTCTTTCAGGTCCTTACCATTTCCGTCCTTTATCCTACCTCTCCTTACATGAAATGTTGCACTGGTATCTCCAATTTTCTTGAAGAGATCTCTAGTCTTATTCATCCTATAGTTTTCTTCTATTCCTTTGCATTGTTCATTTAAAAAGGTTTATTCTCTCCTTGTTGTTCTCCAGAACTCTGCATTCATTTTGGCTGCATCTTCCCCTTATCCCCTTATCTTTCACTTTTCTTTCCTCAGCTCTTTGTAAAGCCTTTTCAGACAACCACTTTACCTTTTTGAATTTTTTTTCTTTTTCTTTGGCATGGTTTTGGTCACTGCCTCCTATACCATGTTACGAACCTCTATCCATATTTCTTCAGTCACTCTGTCTACCAGATCTAGTCCCTTGAATCTATTAGTTACCTTCACCATATAATCATAAGGGATTTGATTTAGGTCATAGCTGAATGGCCTGGCAGTTTTCCCTACTTTCTTCAATTTAAGCCGAATTTTGCAATAAGAAGCTCATGATTTGAGCCACAGTCAGCTCCAGGTCTTGTTTTTACTGACTATCTACAGCTTCTCCATCTTTAGCTGCAAAGAACATAAATCAGTATGATTTTGGTACTGACCAATCTGGTGATGTCCATGTGCAGAGTAGTCTTTGGGCTGTCAGAAAGGGTGTTACAATGACCAGTGTGCTTTCTTGACAGAACTTTGTTAGCCTTTGCCTTACTTCATTCTGTACTTCAAGGGCAAACTTTTCTGTTATTCTGGGTATCTCTTGACTCCCTACTTTTGCATTCCAATCCCCTGTGATAAAAAGGACATCTTTGGTGCTAATTTTAGAAGTGTTGTAAGTTTTCACAGAACTGGTCAGCTTCAGCTTCTTCGGCATCAGTGGTTGGAGCACAGACTGGGATTACTGTGATGCTGAATGGTTTTCCTTGTACCCAGGCAGTGACAAATATCCCATGGGGACAAAATCACCCCTGGTTGAAAACCTCTACCCCATATGGAGTGAAATGATTTATTTACCAGGACTAGTGGAGGAAAGACCCTGACCAACTATTTATGCATAATATTTATTACACATAAGTCATATATTTTGAAATCAAAGATTCTTGTATTTCTCTTGTACATATTCTCAAAACGATTAAAATTGTACAGAGTCTTCAACAGAATTAAAAGGCAAGCCAAGCAAGTTTATGTTTATCACCTAAAGCACATAATTCTTAGAAATGACTTTAATAGATGTTTCAACACTTGAAAAATAGTAAGAACAGTACCTAAGGAGAGGACTTGATTTTCTCATCATATTAAACCGTGGTCATATACAAGAATCATGAAAAATTATCCACAAATCTATTGATATTTCTTCAGTTAAAACAAACAAAAACCTGACTGAACATAACCTAATTTTCTCCATTCTCATGTTCTTATGTACCTTTCTCCACTTTCCCACCCTCCTATTTCTCTAAAAGTAAGGTTTAGATATGGAAACCTCCTTACTTCTGGCTTGTATTCAAAGAGAAGCTGATCTCCAGTGAGAAAGTCCTGTAGTGGGTACAGCTGCATGTTTTCACACATGTTTTCTACATACTCAACTGGATCTGTCTGTAAAGAGGTAAAATTATTTCACACCAGAAATCCTCATTACTATCCTTAATTTCCCACAAACTAAATACTTAGCTCTTTTTTTAAACGATGAAACCAAAAGTTTCCCACAGATACAACCAAATATGATGGCAGCTTAAGGATTTGATGCTCAGAATTCTAACATAAATTAGCCAGAGAATACTTTAAGTAGCTTATCCTAACATCCCGCCAACCCCCCATCCTAAGCCCTACAACACACAAGGCTCTAATCATGTCACAGCATCTTCATGGGAGAAATTTTAACACTGGAAATTTTAACAATGGCCCAAATTTTAACAATGGGCACTGTGAAGTGCCCAAAGACAAGGTCTTCATCATTTAATCACTACAGCACTGTAACCAGAAACTATTTGTAAGCATGAATCAAAATCAAGGTAGAAATCAAATTTTGTCATTAAAGTCTTGATATAAATGGTAAATTAACTAGTATATTATCTCAATTTAAAACTGAACTAATGAGGGCAGTCCTAAGATGGCAGAGGTGTAGGACAAGGAGACCACTTTCTCCCCCACAAATTCATCAAAAGATCATTTGAACACTGAGCAAATACCACAAAACAACTTCTGAATGCTGTCGGAGGACACCAGGCACCCAGAAAGGCAGCCTATTGTCTTTGAAAGGAGGTAAGACAAAATATAAAAGATAAAGACAGGCAAAAGAGTTAGGGACGGAGACCCATCCAGGAGGGAGTCGTAAAAGAGGAGAAGTTTCCAAACACCAGGAAACCCTCTCATTGGCAGGTCTCTGGGGAGTTTTGGAACCTCAGAGGGCAAAATAACAGGGAGGGAAAAAATAAATAAATAAAACCCACAGATTACATGCTTAACTGAAACTCCCAGTAGCCCAGATGCTCATGTCTGCTACCAGCAAGCGGGGGCTGAACAGGGAGGTGGGGGCTGCACTGCTTAGGGTAAGGACTGGGCCTGAATGCCATAAGGGAAATCTGAGGGAGCTAACATGAGATAGCAACCCAAACCAGGGGATAGCCAGAGAGAGACAAAGAAGGACACTACGTAATGATCAAAGGATCAATCCAAGAAGAAGATATAACAGTGATAAATATATATGCACTCAACAAAGGAGCACCGCAATATGTAAGGCAAATGCTAACAAGTATGAAAGGGGAAATTAACAGTAACACAATAATAGTGGGAGACTTTAATACCCCATTCACACCTATGGGTAGATATACAATAGACCAGTTAGATCTAATTGATATCTATAGAACATCTCACCCTAAAACAATGAATTTCACCTTTTTCTCAAGTGTACACAGAACTTCTCCAGGACAGATCACCACCTGGGCCATAAATCTAGCCCTGGTAAATTCAAAAAAACTGAAATCATCTCAAGCATCTTTTCTGATCATAATACAGTAAGATTAGGCAATGGCAACCCACTCCAGTACTCTTGCCTGGAAAATCCCTAGGATGGAAGAGCCTGGTAGGCTTCAGTCCATGGGGTCGCTAAGAGTCGGACACAACTGAAGTGACTTAGCAGTAGCAGCAATGCAGTAAGATTAAATGTCAGGTCAGTTCAGTTGCTCAGTCGTGTCCGACTCTTTGCGACTCCATGAATCGCAGCACGCCAGGCCTCCCTGTCCATCACCAACTCCTGGAGTTCACTCAAACATATGGAGGCTAAACAACACACTTCTGAATAACCAACAAATCACAGAAGAAATTAAACTATGCATAGCAATGCATGTAAATGAAAACACAACAACCCAAAACCTATGCGATTCCGTAAAAGCAGTGCTAAGGGGAAGGTTCATAGCAGTACAAGCCTACCTTAAGAAACAGGAGAGAAATCAAGTAAATAACCTAACTATACACCTAAAGCAACTAGAAAAAGAAGAAACGAAGCACCCCAGGGTTAGCAGAAGGAAAGAAATCATAAGAATTAGGGCAGAAATAAATACAAAAGAAACAAAGGAGACCATAGCCCAAATCAACAAAGTTAAAAGCTGTTTTTTGAGAAGATAAATAAAATAGACACACCATTAGCCAGACTCATCAAGAGAAAAAGGGAGAAGAATCAAATCAACAAAATTAGAAATGAAAATGGAGAAATCACAACAGACAACACAAGAATACAAAGGCTCATAAGAGACTACTATGAGCAACTATATGCCCAAAAAATGGACAACTTGGAAGAAATGAACAAATTCTTAGAAAAGTATAACTTTCCAAAACTGAACCAGGAAGAAACAGAAAATCTTAACAGACCCACCACAAGCACAGAAATTGAAATTGTAATCAGAAATCTTCCAACAAACAAAAGCCCAGGACCAGATGAATTCACAGCTGAATTCTACCAAAAATTTAGAGAAGAGCTAACACCTATCCTACTCAAACTCTTTCAGAAAATTGCAGAGGAAGGTAAACTGCCAAACTCATTCTATGAGGCTACCATCACCCTAATACCAAAACCAGACAAAGATGCCACACAAAAAAGAAAACTACAGGCCAATATCACTGATGAACATAGATGCAAAAATCCTTAACAAAATTCTAGCAAACAGAATCCAACAACATATATAAAAGATCGTACATCATGACCAAGTGGGCTTTATCCCAGGGATGCAAGGATTCTCCAATATTTGCAAATCAATGTGATACACCACATCAACATATTGAAAGATGAAAACCACATGATTATGTCAACAGATGTAGAGAAAGCCTTTGACAAAATTCAACATCCATTTATGACAAATACCCTCCAGAAAGCAGGAATAGAAGGAACATACCTCACCATAATAAAAGCCATTATGTGATTAACCTACAGCAAACATTATCTCCAATGGTGAAAAATTGAAAGCATTTCCCCTAAAGTCAGGAACAAGACAAGGGTGCCACTCTCACCAATATTATTCAACATAGTTTTGGAAGTTTGGGCCACAGCAATCAGAGAAGAAAAAGAAATAAAAGGAATTCAGACTGGAAAAGAAGAAATAAAACTCTCATTGTTTGCAGATGCCATGATCCTCTACATAGAAAACCCTAAAGACTCCAGCAGAAAATTATCAGAGCTAATCAATGAATATAGTAAAGTTGTAGGATGTAAAATTAACACATAGAAATCCCTTGCATTCCTATACACTAACAATAAGAAAACAGAAAGAGGAAACAATTCCATTCACCACTGCAACAAAAAAAATAAAATACTTAGGAATAAATCTACCTAAAGAAACAAAAGACCTATATATAGAAAACTGGTGAAAGGAATAAAAGATGACACAAATAGATGAAGAAATATATCGTGTTCACAGATAGGAAGAATCAATATAGTGACAATGAGTATACTACCCAAAGCAATCTATAGATTCAATGCAATCCTTATCAAGCTACCAATGGTATTTTTCAGAGAACTAGAACAAATAATTTCACAATTTGTATGGAAATACAAAAAACCTCAAATAGCCAAAGCAATCTTAAGAAAGAAGAATGGAATTGGAGGAATCAGCCTGCCTGACTTCAGGCTATACTACAAAGTAATAGTCATGAAAACAGTATGGTACTGGCAAAAAGACAGAAACATAGATCAATGGAACAAACCAGAAAGCCCAGAGATAAATCCACGCACCTATGGACACCTTATCTTTGACAAAGGAGGCAAGAATATAGAATGGAGAAAAGACAATCTCTTTAACAAGTGGTGCTGGGAAAACTGGTCAACCACTTGTAAAAGAATGAAACTAGGACACTTTCTTGGAGAAGGCAATGGCACCCCACTCCAGTACTCTTGCCTGGAAAATCCCATGGATGGAGGAGCCTGGTAGGCTATAGTCCACGGGGTCGCTAAGAGTTGGACACGACTGAGTGACTTCACTTTCACTTTTCACTTTCATGCACTGGAGAATGAAATGGCAACCCACTCCAGTATTCTTGCCTACAGAATCCCAGGGATGGGGGAGCCTGGTGGGCTGCCATCTATGGGGTCGCACAGAGTCAGACACGACTGAAGCGACTTAGCAGCAGCAGCAGCAGCAGCAGCAGCAGGACACTTTCTAACACCATACACAAAAATAAACTCAAAATGGATCAAAGATCTAAATTTAAGACCAGAAACTATAAAACTCCTAAAGGAAAACATAGGCAAAACACTCTCTGATGTAAATCATAGCAGGATCATCTATGATCCACCTTCCAGAGTAATGGAAATAAAGCAAAAATAAACAAATGGGACCTAATTAAACTTAAAAGCTTTTGCACAACGAAGGAAACTATAAGCAAGGTAAAAAGACAGCCTTCAGAATGGGAGAAAATAATAACAAATGAAGCAACTGACATAGAATTAATCTCAAAAATATACAAGCAACTCATGCAGCTCAATTCCAGAAAAATAAGTGACCCAATCAAAAAATGGGCCAAAGAACTAAGCAGACATTTCTCCAGAGAAGGCATACAGATGGCTAACAAACACATGAGAAGATGCTCAACATCACTCATTATCAGAGAAATGCAAATCAAAACCACAATGAGGTACCATCTCACACCGGTCAGAATGGCTGCTATCCAAAAGTCTACAAACAATAAATGCTGGAGAGGGTGCAGAGAAAAAGGAACCCTCTTACATTGTTGGTGGGAATGCAAACTAGTACAGCCACTATGGACAACATTGTGGAGATTCCTTAAAAACTGGAAATAGAACTGCCATACAACCCAGCAATCCCACTTCTGGGTATACACATGGAGGAACCGAGAATTGAAAGAGACACGTGTACCTCAATGTTCATCACAGCACTGTTTACAATAGCCAGAACATGGAAGCAACCTAGATGCCCATCGGCAGATGAATGGATAAGAAAGCTGTGGTACATATACACAATGGAATATTACTCAGCTATGAAAAAGAATGCATTTGAATCAGTTATAATGAGGTGGATGAAACTGGAGCCTATTATACAGAGTGAAGTAAGTCAGAAAGAAAAACACCAATACAGTATACTAATGCATATATATGGAATTTAGAAAGATGGTAACGATGACCCTATATGCAAGACAGCAAAAGAGACATAGATGTAAAGAACAGACTTTTGGACTCTGTGGGAGAAGGCGAGGGTGGGATGATTTGAGAGAACAGCATTGAAACATGTATATTATCATATGTAAAATAGATCACCAGTCCAGGTTCGATGCATGAGACAGGGTGCTCAGGGCTGGTGGACTGGGATGACCCTGAGGGATGGGATGGGGAGGAAGGTGGGAGGGAAGGTCACGATGAGGAACACAGGTACACCCACGGCTGATTCATCTGGATGTATGGCAAAAACCACCACAATACTGTAAAGTAATTAGCCTCCAATTAAAATAAATTAAAAAAAAAAAGAACAACAACCACCAAAAAAACTGGAAAAAAATCTTTTTAATTAAAAAAATGAATAAATAAAACTGAACTAATGACTAAAAGTTCTATAACCTATGAAATGGAAATACTTTTGCAGAGGAAAACAACCAATTCAAGTATTTTCTGAGCACCCAAATACACGGAATCTTAAAAACTGACATGTCCTTTAGATACCAAGTGGCTCTATTCCTACATTTTACAATGAGGAAATTACTCAGATTAATTAGGTGACTTGCTCCAGAACACACAATAAGTGACAGGCAGAATAAATACTAGAGCTCAGGCCTCTTAACACAGCAGTGAACACTCTTTCCCAAAATACTATATTGCCCAGTCCTTTCCTAGACAATCCGGTTGTTCTCTCATGAACAGAAGACAGAAAGAGAAATAAAGCTGACTACATTCATGGAGGAGAAATGAGACATGAATGTATCAAATCGGAAATCATAGGTATATGCTAACTACTACACTATCGCATTAAAATAGAATACAGAAAAAGTATGGGGAAAAAAGTATTGTTAGCCTTTTTTGCCCCTCCTGAATCATATGTTGATGAGTCACTAAAGTACTAATAGTGTGTGTGTGTAAGATATTTTTTTTCCCCTGAAGTATAATTGATATATAATATTAGTTTCAGGAGTCTGACATAGCAAGTCCATATTTTCATATACTACAGAATGATCACCATAGTAAGTCTAGTTACCATCTGTCACCCTACAAAGTTACTATAACATCACTGACTATATTCCCTATGCTGTACATTACATCCCCATGACGTACATTACATCCCCATGATGTACGTACTTTATAGCTCAAAGTCTGCATGTCTTCATCTCTGCCTATTTCACTTAGCTCCCACAGCTTCAAGTACTATGATTGTTTAAAATTACTCCCTTGATAGAGGAACTGTGGCTCCCAAGGCATGCGGGATACAGAGAAACTGAAGATGTAGTCGATCAGATTTTGGAAATAACTACAACAGGAGGTCTGAAAAACAAAGAGGTCATTTTCATCTCATCAGTCCTAGATGAAGAGGTGAAGTCCTGAGCCTTCGGAGTGGGAGCACTGACTCCGAGACCCTAGGCTACCAGAGAATTAACCCTAAGGAATATCAAATAGTGAGAACTCACACAAAGGAAATCAGCTGAATACAAAACCCAGCATCACTCAACCACAAGTAGCACCCTGTACAGGACGCCACATCTAAACAACAAACAAAACAAAAATACAAACCCAATCAGCAGCACCCAGGATTACCACCTCACTCAGCCTTGCCCATCGGGGCCGGGGGGTGGGGGTGTGGAACCTCAGCATAATTCTCACCCAATATGAAGCTTACACAAATCCCTGGACCAACCTTAGGAGGGCAGAAACCAAAAGGAAGAAAGAATTCAACCCTGAATCCTGGGAAAAGGAGAACTCAAACACAATAAGTTAAAAAAATAGTAATAATGAAAAGGCAGAGAAATACTACACAAATGAAGGAACAAACTAGAAACAGAGAAGTCCAGATAAATCAAGAGGAAATAGGCAAACTACATGAAAAAGAATTGAGAATAATGACAGTAAAGATGATCAAAAACCTTGAAAACAGAATGGAGAAAATGTAAAAATCAATTAACAAAGATCTAGAAGAATTAAAGAATAAACACAGAGACAAACAACACAATTATTGAAATTAAAAATATTCTAGAAGGAATCAACAGCAAAATATCTGAAACAGAGGAACGAATCAGTGAGCTGGAAGATAAAATGGTGGAAATAAATTCTGAAGAGCAGAATAAAGTAAAAAGAATGAAAAGAACTGAGGATAACCCCAGAGACTTCTGGGACAATATCAAACGCACCAACATTCGAATTATAGAGCTCCCAGAAGAAGAAGAGAAAAAGAGTGGGTATGAGAAAATTTTTGAAAAGATTATTGTTGAAAATTTCTACAACATGGAAAAGGAAATTGTCAATCAAGTCCAAGAGGCACAGAGTCCCATACAGGATAAACCCAAGGAGAAACATGCCAAGACACACACTAATCAAACTAACAAAGACTAATAAAACACAAAGAAAGAATACTAAAAGCAGGAAGAAAAAAGCAACAAGTAACATACAAGGGAAACCCCATACACTTAACAGCTGTTCTTTCAGCAGAAACTCTGCAGGCCAGAAGGAAATGGCAGGATATATTTAAAGTACTGAAAGGGAAAAATCTACAACCAAGATTACTGTACCCGGCAAGGATCTCACTCAAAATAGATGGAGAAATAAAAAGCTTTTCAGAAAAGCAAAAGTTAAGAGAATTCAGTACCACCAAACCAGCTTTACAACAATGTTAAAAGGACTTATATAGTCAAGAAATACAAGAGAAGAAAAAGATCTACAAAATAAACCCCCCAAAATTAAGAAAATAGCAACAGGAACATTTATCAATAATTACTTTAAATGTAAATGGATTAAATGATCCAATCAAAAGGCACAGACTGGCTGAATGGATACAAAAACAAGACCATATATATGCTGTCTACAAGAAACCCACTTCAGACATAAAGACACATATAGACTGAAAGTGAGAGGATGGAAAAATATATTACATGCAAATAGGAAGCAAAAGAAAGCTGGAGTAGTAATCCTCATATCAGACAAAACAGACCTTAAAATAAAGAATATTATAAGAGATAAGGAAGGACACTACATAATGATCAAGGAATCAATCCAAGAGGAAGACATAACAATTGAAAATATCTATGCACCCAACATAGGAGCACCTCAGTACACAAGACAAACACTAACAGACATAAAAGGAGAAATTGACAGTAACACAATAATAGGAGACTTTAACACCCCACTCACACCAATGGACAGATCATCAAAACAGAAAATTAATAAGGAAACACAAGTCTTAAATGATACATTAGATGAGATGGGTCTCATTGATATCTTCAGGACATTCCATACAAATGCAGAATTCATCTTCTTCTCAAGTGCACATGGAACATTCTCCTGGGTCACAAATCAAACCTTATCCTGGGTCACAAATCAAACCTCAGTAAATTTAAGAAAATTGAAATTGTATCAAGCATCTTCTCCGACCACAACGCTATAAGACTAGAAATCAATTACAAGAAAAAACACAAACCCACGGAGATTAAACAACAGGTTTAATAACCTAAAGAGACTAAATAATCAACAGATTACTGAAAAAATCAAGAGGGAAATCAAAAAATTTCTAGAAACAAATGACAATGAAAACATGACAACTCAAAACCTATGGGATACAGCAAAAGCAGTTCTAAGAGGCAAGTTTACAGCAATACAATCCTACCTCAAGACACAAGAAAAACATCAAACAGACAATCTAACTTTATACCTAAAACAACTGGAAAAAGAACAAAAAAAAAATTAGTAGAAGGAAAGGAATCATAAAGATCTGAACAGAAATAAATGAAAAAGAAACGAAAGAAACAATAGTAAAGATTAATAAAACTAAAAGCTGGTTTTTTGAGAAGATAAACAAAACTGACACTCCTTTAGCAAGACTCATCAAGAAAAAGAGAGAAGAATCAGATCAACAAAATTAGAAATGAAAAAGAAGTTACAACAGACAAAGCAGAAATACAAAGGATTATAAGAGAGTATTATGAACAACTATATGGCAAGAAAACGGATAACCTGGAAGAAATGGACAGTCTTCTTCCAAGATTGAAACAGGAAGAAATAGAAATTATGAACAACCCAATTACAGGCACTGAAATTAAAGCTGTGATAAAAAACCTCCCCAAAAACAAAAGCCCAGGACCAGATGGCTTCACAGGAGAATTCTATCAAGCATTTAGAGAAGAGCTAAGGCCTATCCTTCTAAAACTCTTTTAAAAAATTGCAGAGGAAGGAATACTTCCAAACTCATTTTACGAGGCCACCATCACCGATACCAAAACCAGACAAAGACAACACAAAAAGAGAAAACTACAGGCCAAATCACTGATGAACACAGATGTAAAAATTCTCAACAAAATTTTAGCAAATAAGATTCAGCAACACATCAAAAAGATCATACACCATGATCAAGCTGGGTTTATTCCAGGGATGCAAGGATTCTTCAATACATGCAAATCAATCAATATGATACACCATATTAACAAATCAAAAGATAAAAACCATATGATAATCTCAACAGATACCGATAAAGCCTTTGACAAAATTCAGCACCCATTTATGAACAGAACTCTTCTAAAAATGGGCATAGAAGGAACCTACCTCAACAAAGTAATGGCCATATGTGATAAGCCTTACAGCAAACATTATTCTCAACGGTGAAAACCTGAGCGCATTCCCCCTAAGATTAGGAACAAGACAAGGGTATCCACTTCCATCACCATTATTAAACATAGTCTTGGAAGTCCTAGCTACAGCAATCAGAGAAGAAAAAGAAATAAAATGATTCCCTCTACTGTGTTCTAAATTTTTTAACCAATTATTTTCACCAGCCACTTATTTATAAGTTAACTTGATAAGTTAATAATCAGAATGCTACTAAATTGAGTGACTCATATTTCCTATGCAAAAACAGAACCCTGGTTAAAAGTAGATCTTCAGTGCCAAGGTGGTGCAGAAAGTACTAGAAGAAAACACGATCCTTCATTTTGTTTAAAGATAAAATTCACATACCATAAAATCTACTTTTAAGGTATACAATTAAAAATAAAGTATATAACTCAGTGGGTTTTGATATATTTATAAAGTTGTATAATCATCATTTATATCTGTTGATAGTTCTAGATTCAGAATATTTTCATCAGTCCAAACAGAAACTTCCATACCCACTAAGCAGTTGCTCCCAGTTACTCACAATCCCTAGCTGCTGAAAACTATCAGTCTGTGTTCTGGCTCTACAATTTACCTTTTCTGGATATTTCATATAAAGTGAATCACACAACACATGACCTGTGATGTCTGGCTTCCTTCACTTAGCATAATGTTTTCAAAGTTCATGCATGTTGTAGAATGAATTAGTACTTAATTCCTTTTTATGCTGAATAATATTCCACAGTATGAAAATTATACATTTTGTTTAGCCATTCATTCAGTGAAGGACATTTGGTTTCCACATTTTGGTTATAATCAATAATGCTGCTGTGAACACAAGTGTACATGTATTTATGTGGACATACATTTTCAATTCTCTTGGGTATATACCTGTAAGCCAGTAACTTCTGGCTTGTAGGTATCTCTACGCAAAACTTTTTAAGGAGGTCATTGTTTTCTAAAGCTGCTGCACCATTTTACACTCCTAATTGTATTACACATTATATATATTTATATATGCTGAGTCCAAGTTCCCATGTGAAATAAAAATTATTTTTAAATTTATAAGTTATAAAAGACTGGTTTAAACAGTCTGAAAGAGCACTTCTATTTGTCTTTACTGACGAAAACAAGAAAAATGTCTGAAGAGAAGATAGGTCAACTTTCTTAGTAAAACAGAAATATGTAAAAGCTGAAATAAGCTGAGCTACTTGAGTTAAAATTTACCAGTTCAGAGATATGAACCATTCACATTTGTTCTTTGTTCTGATTAGGTTTTGATCTAAAATCTTTTGGATTCATGTTTTAAAATTAAGACAAGCATTCAGTAGCACTGCACTAAAGGTAAAAAAAAATGAGCTACAGAAAAGGTTATCTTGAAATGTCTTGCTAAGAAGGAACTAGAGGGGCAGAAAGAAAATGTTACTCAACTAATGCTAAAAATCCAATCCCTAAAAAAGGAATAAGGCTATTACTTATGGTAGGCCCACAATCCTTACTCCCACTCTCCCTAACACAGTTCTAGCCCACATGCTGCCACAACAGCTGACAAGAACACCAAAAATAATCAGGTTTTTTTCCATCAACTGCTAAGGTTGATGGAAAGGCTTGTGGGTTCTAGGCATATCAATCTATTTAGAGATTATGTCTATAGGACCATCAAATGGCCAATATAAATCACAACAGCTCTCTGTTTTCATAGAATAAGATTTCTATTTTAAATGACTTTAATCATATAGAGCAGACTGCACAGGAATCAACAGCAACTGGAAGCTTATAGCTTTTACAACCTTGTCCTCATGTACTTAAGTCTTCCTGACTTGTAGCAGATACACAGGGAATTGTTTCTAATGATGATCCAAAAAGGCAGATTTCAGGATGTTCTATGAACTGGTTCTAAATTAGGGCTCTTAATCAAGGGTCCACAGATACCTTCCACAAGATATCAGTGGACAAAATCAGGGAGGGTGGGAAGCATGAATTTGACTGGGAAGAAATTATATATTTTCATTAAACTATAACTTAGTATTTTTACTCATTTATGAGTATATAGGCAAAAAAATCATAGTAATATTATCAGCATCTATGACTACAATTAATCAAAATCACAATACAGTTGTAGATATCTCAAAATTGCACACTCACTGCTACTTAAAGTTGTAATAATTATTAGATCTACCATTATATCTTGTTATTTAATAATATATCAATAGAGACCTATATTACTAATTCTTACTATTTTAAGTACTTTATTTCCATATTCCTTTGAAACCTACTGCATTTTATCTTATGCATTTAAAAACAGTATTCTATAAAAAAGAACCCTCCTACCCTACTGCTGGGAATGTAAAGAGGTGCAACCATTATTGAAACTGATGGAGGTTCCTTTAAAACCTAAAAACTGAGCTACCATATAACCTAGCAATCCCTCTCCTGAGCCATTTATCTGGAAAAGATGAAAACCCCAATTTAAAAGATGAATGCACCCCAATGTTCATAGTAGCACCATTTATAATAGCCAAGACAGAAATAACCCAAGTGCCCATTAACAGCTGACTGGTTTAAGACGATGTGATACACACACACACATACTGGAATATTACAGCCATTAAAAAGAATGAAATACTGCCATCTACAACAATGTGGTTGACCTAAAGGTATCATACTAAGTGAAGTAAGTCAGATAGAGAAGAACAAATATTGTATATCATTTATATGTGCAATCTAAACACAAATGAATCTATATACAAAACAAAAACAGACTCGAAAACATAGAAAACAAACTTATAGTTACCAAAGGTGAAAGAGATGGGGGGGTGGGGGGCGGTAAATTAGGAATATAGATAAGATACAAATTACTATACATAAAAGAGATAAGCAGCAAGGACTTACTGTATAGCACAATGAACTATATTCAACATTTTATAATAACCTACAATGTAAAATAATCTGATATATACAATATATAGATACATATATATCACTGAATCACTTTGCTGCACATCTGAAACTAACACATAATACTATAGATCAACTATACTTAAATTCTATGGTCTGTATAAATATTTAACAGTATTGTTTCAATGTTAAATTTTCTGAGCAGGACAATTTTAGTGAAGTTATATAAGAATACGTTTATAAGTAGCAGATGCATGGTAAGAGGTATCATGATGTCTGTAATTATGAAACCTCCAAAAAATACATACACACACACATAAATAAGAGGCATGAGAGAGAAAAGAGAAGGAAAATATGGCAACATATTAAGAACTAGTAAACCTAGGATGAGGGATATACCAGTGATCATTGTACTACTAGGGCAATATTTCTGAGTTTAAAAAAATGAAGAGATAAGAGATTGTTCTAAGGAGGGGTCCAAAGGATTCAAGAGATTCCAAAGGGATCCAAGACACAAAATGGGTTTTTTAAAAACCCTGCTTTAAACTTGTTACCTTTCCTTTCATCCTTTTATATACCCTATGCTATAGACATGAAAAGACCATTTCCTTTTCACAATACCCCAGAGTTCCTTACTTATGTGCTTCCTAATACTTAGAATGTGTCTAAACCTTACCTATTTTTTAATACTGAATTCAATTCAAATTTATTATACCCATAAAGCCTTCCTTGACCTATTCCAATCAAGACAAATGCTTTCCTTACCCTGAAAGCACAAAGCGCACTATTTCTAACATTACAAATAGTAATCACTTCACATTACCCTGTAAAATATATTCACAATATTTGAATTCCCAAAATATAAGCTCTCTCCATGAATGTTTATCAAAGGGATCAAAGGGATCTACAGATGAAATGACTACACAAATGAACGACTGCCACACAACAAATGACCTGTGTCAATCTGCCTAATTCTCTCTCTGTTACTCAATATAAATGCTCAAAAACACAAGAGTTAATTTTCAGATAGCCTCAAGGCCATCTTGAGAGTCACATGACAGAGAGTGGCAGAATTAAAACTCCAGGGACACTTCCAAAAAGAGGAACAATGTCCACACCAGTTTCAACTTGGTCACAGATAATATTTAAAGAGTTTTACTTCTAGTACCTGTTCTTGGTAATGAAATTCATTATCTTCAATTTTCTGAATCTCTTCAAAAATTCTATGAAAAAAGAAAATTATAATTAGAAGACATATTTAAATTTCTCACTGGAATCATTGGCAAGAAAAGAGAAGTATAAAAATAAACAGAATGCCCACATAACCTGTATATTTAACATACATTCACATGTAGAATAATAAGGGTATGGAACCAATAACAGAAATTTAAAAGTGAAAAGTATTAGTCACTCAGTTGTGTCTGACTCTTTGTGACCCTATGGACTGTAGGCTACCTGGCTCCTCTGTCTATAGGGTTCTCTAGGCAAGAATACTGGAGTGGGCTGCCATTCCCTTCTCCAAGGGATCTTCCTGACCTGGGATGGAACCTGGGTCTCCTGCACTGCAGGCAGATTCTTTTACCATCTGAGCCACCAGGGGGGTCCCTAGGTAAGTGAAGTTTAAGCAAGAAATGCCTGGAACACCATCAAGGTAGGCCTAATCCATGTCGATTGGCAGCCTGAAGGCTAAAACATACTAGGATTGACCCTTGGTCTAATTCTAATAAGTATATATATATATATAAATATTACCTTTTCTCTGGGCCAAGCTTTTGCAGCATTTTTAAATACTGGAAGACAGTATGAGCAACCTAAAAACAAAGCATCTAATTATACTGTTGCATAAAGTGATATCTACGTAACTTAAAAACCCCTCCATTTTAATTATTTACCTCATAGAAATGTTCATAACCCTCATCAGTCAATGTAATAGAAATGCTGAACACTGAGTAAGTAGAATTTTGCTCGAATCCTGTCTCACCATTTCCACCAAAGAGTGCAAGAGCCCAGCACCTACAGTGAGGAGAAAAAATTATTCCAATCGGTATCTTGGGATTGACAGTACACAAATGCTTCAAATTAACAAACTAGGTAGGCCTTCTATGTAAAATATGGGAAGCCCAGACTTTGAAGCAAACATGGCTTCCAACAGTAAGTTTAAAAGTACAATTTTTTTACAAAGTACAAAGCTTCCCAAGGAATTGTAGTGCATACAGAAATGACCAGAAGGAAATAATAGTTGGTATTTACTCCTTCAATGGAAACCCTAATATTATAACATAGTAAAATATTAAGTCTTATGAAGCTACAGTAATTTTTTGTTGAAGAGAATAGCATAAAATATTTAGAAGCATGTTTTCTGGAAAGCATTTCTCTCTCTCTCTCTCTCTTTTTTGGCCACACTGCTCAGCTTGCAGGATCTTGGTTCCGCCACCAGGGACTGAATCTGGGCCCTTGACAGTTAAAGCATGGAATCCTAACCACTGGACTGCCAGGGAATTCCCCTGGGAGGCATTTCTCACATCTCATTTTGAATGATCTCCCAGAAGAAGCCTTAAAAAAAACTTCAGATACATCCCTACTTAGAATGTTAAGTAAGCTCTTTGAGACCATCAGCTAACCTGACTGCACAGGTTATATAGGAAAAAATCAGTCAGACTATATTTTTTCTAACTAGAATAATCCTGAAAGTCTAAAATAAGAAAAGAGGAAGCCAGAATGAAAAATTTGAAATTCTAATAAAGTACAGTAAGATTAAAAGGTTATATAAATCTAAAATCATATAACATTTATTATATAAAGAATATATTTAATTTCATTCCCCTTTTTTACTAGTAACCCTGCCCCTCGGCTTTCTTTGAATAATTTAGTACACATCAATGTTTTAAAAGTCTTTAAATTTCTCATCCACCTTCCATTCTTGCAAGGAATTACTTTAATGTGTTTTGGTCCTGATTCTAAAGTTATATTTCTACTATTTGACTAGGTAACTTAAACAAGTGCTTAAATGCTTTAGGAAACGTTCTGGCTATTTTCTAAAACACATGGCTGTTCACAGTCCCACATATTTCTATAATTTATCCACCCAATGAAGTTTTCATTAAAGTCTACCTTCTGGGGTGAGAAAGGCTGGAGATCCACAGCATTTAAAATTGACTTTATTATTGTTCAAATGCAAATTCTTAATTAGAGCTAACCTTTTATGTAATTCAGGACTCATGGTTCTATAAAACTGTTGTCTATTATTTTTAAGAGATTGCTACACTGAAAATATTTATTAAATACTTGCTTTTTTCTAAGGTAAGAAAGAATGCTGCCTTTGCCTTCATGTCCAACCAGCCAAGAGATATAATGAAGTGGTTTCACCCTTTAAAAAAAAAAGTTAAGATCAGAAATTTTAAAATATTAAGGTATAAATACCTTAATTTTACTTTAGAAAATCTTACTTCTGAGACTGATATTTGAGAATGTGGTTATAACTTGTTTTCACATAAATTCCATTAAATATGAAATTATAATTAATTTGATAGCAGCAAGACAGAAACACTTGCTTCTTTGTTAAAATAAATTTTTCCCCACAAAAGCTAATTTACTGGAAGTTCATATATCTGGAATAAACATTGGGTTAAAACAAATACACAGTCTATTAAGAAAAAAACAACTAGATCAAAACATATAGAAATGGTACAGTCTTTGGAAAACAGAATCATGGATGACTTTTTTCCACTTTTTAGTAGTTCTCAAGATTTCTACAATGAATTACACTTTAGTAATCAGGCAGAGGATAAACAAGGCTTTGCTAATTAAGAAAACAGAATAAGAAAATACAAAAAAGAGGAAGAATGGTGTATATATAGTATAATTCCATTTCCATAAAAAGATATGTTTTATATTTATTATTTTAATGTCTGAAGGATATACAAGAATCTATTAATGTTAGGCATATTTGTGAGGACAGAGGAGATGCAGAGTTTTACTTTTTACTTAATATTCTTTGTCCTTAATATTACATAAGCATACTATTTTTCTAATCAAAATTCAAAACAAATAGAATAAACTTTTAAATATGCATATGATCATTTTAACATTTTTGGGGATACTCTAACATACAATCAATGAATATTACTACTTCCTATATTATCCCTACACTAAAAAAAACAAACAGACAATACACATGTTCTCTGCTTTCTAAATGGAGGCATACTGATCTTGTTTGTTAACTTCAAGGGACTAGATTGTTAAAAGCATTTTTTACTGAACTGAGCTTAAGCAAAACACAGTACTTTTCTTTCCTTCTGCTTGTGTGTCTTCTTGGGTTTGTTTTGTTGGTAACAGTTTTAGAAACTTAAGCTAACTTTTTATCAGTTCATTAGCATTTATTTCTAACGAGAGAAGCCTTTGTACCCACTTAATGATCCTAACCTTTAAAGAATTTCTTAGCTCATGTATATGGCTCCTGTAAGATAATTATAAGAATAAACTGAAATGTTTTCCTAACTTCTACAAATCTGACCTAACTCATTCCCAACTCAAGTTCTTGAGATTTATGCTGTAGTTGTATGCCACACTCAAAATTACTTAATTTTACTTTTCACAAGATCAAACTAAATGGTCACCACTAATAAATAAATCATAAGCTAATATATATTTATACTCAAAGTACTAAAGAAATTATTACAAAAGTTAGCATTCACACTGAGATACTTAATTTAAAACACTCAGGAAAAACAACTAATCCTAAGAAAACTCTAGCTTTTATATCCAGGAAGATATTAAAACATATAGCAAAGGCAAAAATCCTGAAGTAGTGGTGTGCCAGTTTATCATCTTACCTGCATTTATAAATATGGAGTGCCCAAATTTAAACCACTCAGTATGTTTTTAAAATATGATTCTCAGTCAGTATCTAATGGAGTAAATTTGCCTTTGAAATCTTACCTGTAATGCTGCTGTTGAGGGGGAAGTGCCCATGTGATGGTCAGAGCATGGATTTTTCTAATTGGAACAACTGAACAAAAATATTTTTCAGAAGAGCAGACATAAGTGTTTCTCCACAACTTATATATACTATGTTACATGAAATTTAAAACAATTCTATATATTTCATCCTCTAATAAGCAGGGGAAAGTTAAACACAATGCAATTATTATTTCAAGTTGCCAATTTTCCACTTTGAATACTGCAATTTTGTAAATTTCTTTTCAATTTGGTTTCACAGATAGAGAAGGCATAGATAAAAGAACTATGAAAATATGAACACCCCTAAGGATGGATCCCTTTTTGCAAGAACAGGTACATGACTAGGAATAAGGAGACCCATGGCTGAAATCTAGCTCTACTACTATCTTGCTATGTGAGTTTATAGGACTTTGAGAAAATAAACTGCATTTAACTCCTTCTGAATTGGTTATGGTATGATGAGTTGGGGTAAATTAAAGTAACTCTAAGATTCTTCCCAGTGCTACTATTCTACGATTCTTTGAAGAGAAAATCTACAGTCAGAAAAAATACAACCAAAAATAAGCTGTCTCTGGGAAGAGTCAGCTTAGTTAGAATGGAGGCAGCAGCAAATAAAGTGTGTGACAAAAGTCACTGGTCAGAGAAAACAAAGAGGAAAGAGACTGGCAACTGGGGTGAAGAAGAAGAAGGGAATAATTAGCCAATTAGGAGAAACAAAAATATTTGTCATGATAAAAAAAAGTAAAGAAAGAGAAATGGTGAATTAGGAATGCTTTTGCAATATTTACTATAGGCAAACTATTAAGCAAATTATAGCATAACCATGTAATGGCTCATTGGGTGGTTATTACAAACATAATATTAAATGAAAAAAGCAAGGGACAGAAGTGTATATACTTTATAATCTTACTATGTTATGAAAATATAAGTATAGAGACTCGAAAGAAAATTTGCCAAAACTCCTTCTCTGGATGGTAAGATTTACGGGTGACTCCCCCTACCCATTTTTTTTAACACTAAATTTGTCTCATTTAATAAAAATTAGTTTTACAGTGAAGATAAACAGAAGTTATTTCCAAAGTGTTTTCCCATCCTCTGTTTTTGTCTTTAAAAGGCAAAAAAGAGCAGAATATAGATAAAATAAAGTAGGAAAGAAACAAAAAAACACCAAGAACAGGAGGAAATGAGAGAAAAATAGGAAGAAAGCACAAGACAGACTCAAGCAGCATCAAGGTACCAGACCAATGAATCTGCTACTAGTTAGTGGCCTGCTATCTGTCACTAGTTGGATTTCCATTGTCTATCTACTTCCTTTCCAATCTAGCTGTACTTTCTGTTGTATTCTCATTTTCAAAGAAAATTGGCAGCCCCGATTAAGTTTTAGAGAATGTGCTAAAGTTATTTCAAATAGTTTTAAACCTTTGGTTCACGAACCTCTATAAAGTTTGTTAAATGCTGGTGTGTCAAATGGATCCGTTAAATGGCCAAAGTTTGGTTTGGGTAACCCACTGAAAATAAAACAAATACATTAAAATTTAATTGGCAAAAGCCTTTATAAGCAGTATTTTTAGGGATACCTAAACTGATAGGTATTTATAATCTATTCTATGTGCCCCTGGTTGAGAAGCATCCTAGGCATAAGCGAATGGATGGCAAGAAAGCCACAAAATCCTGAACTACACAAACTATTCTTAACTTCAACCCAAATAACTCAAATACTTTTAAAACTCATGGGAGACAGAAAACAATGAATTGAAGGGACCTCCCCTCCCAATATTTACTGTCTCTATCAGTCCCATTCAACTTTAGTTCTCGTCTTAGTAGAAAGCCATTTCAGAGAGAAAGTTTATACCAGAGATATTTTTTTGATACAACAAATACACACTGAGTGATTCTTAGAAATCAAGTATGGTATTAAGCACTGTGGTATTTAAAAAACTTGGATTCTTCCTTCTAAAGGCTTTGCACACAGTTGAATATACTGTTAACTAATATTTCTCCTAAATATGGTCAATATGAAATCAGTATTAATTACCCAGAAGACTTTTTAACCTGTCTGATTAAGGAATGAAAGTTCTTAATGAATAATATTTATAAGAATTTTTTAAATTTAAAATTCTTATCAGGGATTGACCAACAAGACCTAGTGAATCCCTCTATTCTATATGTGTTGTGCTTAGGTGCTCAGTCTTATCTGACTCTTTGTGACCTCATGGACAATAGCCCGCCAGGCTCCTCTGTCCATGGGGAGAATGGACAGAATTCTCCAGGCAAGAATACTGGAGTGGGAGGCCATCCCCTCCTCCAGGGCGTCTTCCCAACCCAGGAATCAAACCCAGGTCTTGCATACTGCAAGCAGATTCTTTACCATCTCAGCCCCTCTATTTGAAACACATTTCAGTCTGTCACTTGATACTTAAGGAGCTAATATTCATTTTTTATAAAAACAAACAAACCAACCCCATAATGTTGGCATGGCTTTCATTATCTTTCCTTACTTAAAAGTACTGTTAGTATCAATGGAAATTTACATTAAGCAAGATAATAATAACCAATCAGTTGTTATTACAAATTATTCTAACATTTTTAAAACTAATTTCTCTTTCATAAATTTAAAACAAATTGTCTTGGAATGAAGAACTGGAAAAGTCTAGCCTACTCACCTGATACAAGAAAAAAACAATCTGATTTCATTTAGTTTACTAAAATGCAAACTGCTAAGAGTGAGAAGAGAAACTTATTTGCTTAAGACTTAAATTTTTTGTATTCTCTGTAATAAAAAATGTAACAATAAAGTATCTTTTAAATATGCATATTATTTTTATGAATTTGAAGTGGACCAAAAAATAGCAGCTTTCTGAGCTGGAACTCTACATCCAATTTTGAATAAAAGGCAATTTGATTTAAATATATGCAACAGGCAATATGTAAAGTGAATTATCATCTACAAGATTATTCTTTTGTGAGGGAAAAGCATTCCAAGTTCCAAACCACTGACTTAAAAAGCAAACCTTCAGAACATAATTTGTTCTGAGGCAAGGGATACATGTAAGTATATGTATATTCTACTCTCAATACAATAATACAGTTTCAAGCACGGGACACAGTAACAAAAAAGCTCTGAAGAAACATAAAATGAGGCATAAATTCTTCAGAGTTACTGCTTACTATAAATTTACAAGCTTGGAATTTTGAACTACAGAAACTATGGAAACTTGGGTATTCAAGTCAGTTTTCCCTCTCAAAGGCTGTGTTATCTTGCTGTGTTATCTAAACTACTTTAGGTCTTAATTTAATTACCCGTTTAAAAAAATAAACTAAAAGCAAAAAACAGCCTCTTTAACTCCATGATTAACTCCATGATTTATGAAAATAAATGTCTTACTTGTTTGGTATCTGAGAGAAGATTTCAGTCACCCACTTTTCCAAAGTATCCAGAGTTTCTTTGCGGAGAAGGCAGGAAGGAGACAAGAAAGGCAATGTTGTTATTAAAAGTAGAAATGCAATTAGATTTCTCATGGATCTTTAGCTATAAAACAAAGGAATACTTTAATTTGGGCATCACTTGCCACTCCTTAACCAGTAATCAGTAACAGGAAAAATAACTATTTAAGTCTTGAGATACATATAATTTAATTTTGTTGAGACTCCTTTATTCTTTCTTCCTAGTGAATTTAGAAAAAGCACACAAGTAGAAAAAAAGTTTTTGCTAGGCAAGAGTGAAGGACCAAGAGATGAGAATACATCAATCACCATTCCAAAACTTACCTCCTCTAAGGTTTCTCTTAACTAACCTACACTACACTGACCCTTCTCAGCAGCTCCTCAGTACTATTATATTCCCTTTGTTTTACATCAATATACACTTGCTGAGGTCTTCTTAGGTTGATATGATTTCTATCTTCTCTCGATTCTTTTTCTTATATTTCATAGGAAATTCTTTTGAAATTTCTAGTAAAACAGGAATTCTAAATGAAAAAGGAAATCTTTTAGTCTTATCCCAGTGATTCGTTACCATCACCATCACTGGATATTACTTGTTAGTTCCAACAGATACATGAGTTTCACTAACTCAAAAAGAGATGCCCCAGGATATATAAAACAAGATGCAAATCAGTAAGCAAGTTCTGAATTTACTCCATACTATTTATATTGATATCTAACTTGTAAATGATACAATAAATGCTGATGCTCCAAACTGACTCTAGATTAGACAAAGTTCTCTTATCAATATGTGGGACTTATTTTAGAAATTTGCAAGAAGCATTAATATACTTATATTTGCTATCACTGAAGAAAAGAATGCAAAATAATCAATACCCAGTTGAAGAAAAATGCATGTTCATGACAGATTTGGAAACAAAAATTAGTTTTAAATTGCAAATTAACATTACATACTAAATATAGAATTGCTAACTTTAATAAATGTTGTAAAAGGAATTGAGATACACATTTGCAGTCTAAATGCCATATCCATAACCTTATGTTCATGTCAACTTTAGTGGACTAATTTTGATTCTAAATATAAAAATGTTTTATAATTAAGTGCCAAATCAGCTCTAATCTTAATTTTGACAATGAGAGAGTAAAATTTTATAAAAGGGAGAATTACATTAAGGTGAAAAAATTTGTTTTTCAAAAAGAAATATACAAACTGAGGTATATCAAATGTGTACCAAATACACAAATATGAGGTATATCAAAATACAGAGTTCAGCAAATGACTGACTTTGAAAAGTAACCTAAGGCGACTACAATATAAAGAAAACAAAAGAAAGATACTATGATTTCTTTAATGAGAAAAGTTGATACAACATTATCTTCACTAAAGATAAAAGAAGGGAAAGTGCAGAGGTGACCAATATTTTTACATTTAAGATACTTCTGCTAGCATCACCATGATAGGCTTCAATTAATCATGCCATTTTACTGGACCCTATGTAATGATGAAAAAACAAACACTGTGCCCTCTAAGAGTTTATGATTAACACAGATTACATGCAAAAGCAGAGATGATAAAGGCAGCAGCCAAATGCTGCTCAAAAGACCAATTCACAATCTATTAGTACATTAATACACTAACAATAGCCAAGAGATAAGACTTATGTCTATAAGAGAAAAACATTTGTCTGAGAATCAGATGATCTTGTGTGTCCGTGAGCTTTGCCTCTTCAAATTCTGATTTCCTTTAGTTCATATTAGGATCAACCACTAAAGTAAGTTAACAGTGCACAGCAACACTGATATGACAGACAAATCCTAAAAAAACACTACTTTCAAGTAATTCTAAGGGCCATAAGTAGACAGTATTACCTTTGGATTGAACCACTAAAGTCATGTAATGAGCAGAATAGTAACGCATCCAGAATTCTCTCAATCTAGCATGTGTATCAGTATTATTTCTTTTGGGCTCATGTTTGAGAGTTTCAGCATTTCCTATAAAAAAATGAAAAAGATTATAGATATGACTAAGTTTACTGTATTAAAAGGCTCTACACTGGTGGTGCATCCTCTGCTACTATATACAACTAAGGAAATAACCCAAGTGACTCAAAATACTGAAACAGTTTATAATAATAAGACAAAAATTCACAAGAAACAATTTCAAGGTATATTTTAACACATAAGGAATTAATCTCTAGTTAGCAATACCTCAACAACAGTACTTGCCTTATACTTCCTTTCTTAATAATTAGTCTATTAGGTTTTATCTATGAGTTATTTTAGCAATATTCTGCATAATTCTTAAATATAAACCACATACAGCCAGGATGCCATATAGAATATAGTAGTAGTAGTGAAATCACTCAGTTGTGTCTGACTCTTTGCGACCCCGTGGACTCTATGTAGCCTACCAGGCTTCACCGTCCATGGGATTCTCCAGGCAAGAATATTGGAGTGGGTTACCATTTCCTTCTCCAGGGTGTCTTCCCGACCCAGGGATCGAACCCAGGTCTTCAGCATTGGAGGCAGATGCTTTAACCTCTGAGCCACCAGGGCAGCCAATAAGAAAACAAGCAAATCACCCTTTGAATGATTGGTCTAAATGCCATTAGGCCAACTCATTCCAGATTCTACTCTGTAGTCAAGTGGATTAATATAAGGTTATAATAACTGAATTCTAACACTAAGAAACAGCCATTATGAAAAACAGACACCATTTAAACAGCTTACCAATTAAACATAATTAGGTCACAGCTCAAAAACTACTAGAGAAATCACTGCTCAATCTCTGCTGATAAAGGCAAATTCAGGTTGGGGTAGAGCACGTATTTTATAACACACTTTTATAAGAGGTTCAAATCCCACAATCCACCATTATCATATTTAAGCAAATTAACTTCTGAGTCTGTTTCTTTATCTTTAAATGGAGATTATGGTACCCAGGTTCATAACACTGTTATGACAACTGAATGGGATAATTCACACTGTGGTAGTAGAGCATCTCGCACCCAAAAAACATTTTCTAAATACTAGGTGCTATTCCTCATATATCCAACATTAAGGAACCGAAATATAGGCATATTTAACTGCTTTCTATTTGAAAAGCTACCTACCTACCTACCCCAAAACGTAAAAAGTACCTAACTACCTTACCTTTCCATTCTTTATAAACCCTTCATGCTCTCAATCTTTCCTTACTAGAAAATATGAAACACGATGAAGTATTTAGTCTCTTACCCCAAAAAAATTTCCCCATAGGATGTCCAGGTCTAGCAAGGCTTCCAAACAACATTTCCTTTCTGTTTGCATCAGAGGGTCTTGCAAGCTGATATTCTGTCAGTTTTAAAGAAATATTTTTAACAAAATTAAATTCAGTATCTTGATTTACTATCTGGAAATTCAGGCTTAAAGAACTGAAAGTAAGGAAGTAACAAAAATTAATTTTATGAATCATGTGTAGTAAGACTGAAGTGAGAAATTCAATGATCTAGGACAAGTTCTAAGACTTAATATATTTCTGTAATTTTGGGTAGTCAATTCACCTTTCTAGAGATTTTCCTTTATTTTCAAATGCAACAGGTAGTTAATGACCTGAAAGTTTCAAGTCTAGAATATGAGAACTAAAATACTGCCTGCCATATCAGTAAACAAAGGATGTTACAGTCATCAAGCCATCACATTACAGCCGCAGAGACAGTGTGCCCTAAGGAAACTCAGTGTGAGAAAACATAGGATACTGGCCCCAGATAGCTGAGATACTATCAAAGGAATGATTTCAGTGAGTCCAGACTCTTACATCTTCCCATACATAGAAAAGCACTAAATTCCTTACCTTGAGATATCTTATTTTCTTTTATTAACAGTAATCTTTTGATGTTCCAACTACCTGGTCTCTTGTTGCAAAAAACTCCTATATATCCTGGCTCCCTGATCCCCCTTGCCACTTTGGAACCGTTTTCTCAGCATTATCTGAGATGCTGTGTCCCAGGCTTCAAGTCCTCAGAGAACCCGTCAAGTAAAACATAACTCTCAACTTTTAGGCTGTGCCTTTTTATTCAGTCAACAGATGCTATGTCCAACATTTTATTAATGAAGGTGCTAATAAAATGTTAAATCAAATTCCTTATTATCTGAGAACTTTGCCATATATATTATTTAAATTTCCTCCAAAGTCAACTATGTAGGTAATAAAGTACTAATGGTTAAAAACAATCACTTTGGAGCCAGAAATATCTTGGCTGGAATCCAAGTTCTGTAATTACTAAGCTGCACAACATTGAGGAAGTTATCTAACTTCCTAGATTCTATTTTCATCTAGAGTATGGAGTTACTAGTACCAAGCTCAAAGGATTTTTTAAAATAAGAATTAAATAAGATATATTTCTACACTGAACATCTACTATGCAGCAGGTACTACTAAACTAGTTGCTGGAGGTAGAAAGTTCAGAATCAAAGCAGAGTCAAGATATCAGGCTGAAGAGATAAAGAAGACACAATTTTTGAAAAGAGCCTTTCTAAGCCTCAGTTTCACTGCATGTCAAGGATAATGGAGGTAACAATCATAATGATGCACATAATAAACTCAATAAATGTTGGCTATTATTACTTATAGGAATAATGGTAAGATATTACCAATGTTTAATAAGGAGAGTAACATTATCATTATCATAGATCTAGACTTCAGTAAGTTCATTCTGGTTGTAAAAGTAGACACAGGAAAACTGATGAGGAGCCATCACTGTTATACTTGGAAAAGAGAGCAGAAACCAAAGTGGTGACAGAAGAGATGGAAAGTAGTAGAAACATATATGAAATAACATACTTCAGTTACAAGTCATGAAGTCTAAATCAAAGATGAGACAGTAAAAAAAAATACCATTTCCATATCTGGAAAGCATACACAGTAAAAAGTATACATACATAGCTTCAACAGAGCAAATTTTTAAAATATCTGGAAAAATATGAAGATATGATGGCTATAACACAGAAGAAACAATTCCATTATTAAGTATGAAAGACTGAACAATGGCCCCCAAAGATGGCCATATCTAAATTTCCAAAACCTGTGAATGTGTTACCTTATATGGTAAAAGGAAATTTGCACTGTGATTAAATTAATGATCTTGGTATGCAGAGACTCTACTAGATTATCTGGGTGGTCCCAATGTAATCAGAGGGTCCTTAAAAGAGAGAGGTAAGAGGATCAATGATGATTGCAGGCATGAAATTAAAAGATGCTTACTCCTTGGAAAAAAAGTTATGACCAACCTAGATAGCATATTCAAAGGCAGAGACATTACTTTGCCAACTAAGGTCCGTCTAGTCAAGGCTATGGTTTTTCCTGTGATCATGTATGGATGTGAGAGTTGGACTGTGAAGAAGGCTGAGCACCGAAGAATTGATGCTTTTGAACTGTGGTGTTGGAGAAGACTCTTGAGAGTCCCTTGGACTGCAAGGAGATCCAACCAGTCCATTCTAAAAGAGATCAGCCCTGGGATTTCTTTTGGAAGGAATGATGCTGAAGCTGAAACTCCAGTACTTTGGCCACCTCATGCGAAGAGTTGACTCATTGGAAAAGACTCTGATGCTGGGAGGGATTGGGGGCAGGAGGAGAAGGGGACGACAGAGGATAAGATGGCTAGATGGCCTCACTGACTCGATGGACGTGAGTCTGAGTGAACTCTGGGAGTTGGTTATGGACAGGGAGGCCTGGCGTGCTGTGATTCATGGGGTCGCAAAGAGTCGGACACGACTAAGCGACTGAACTGAACTGAAGAGGATCAAGGTCAGAAGATGTTAAGACAAAAGCAGGGTCAGATAGCAAAGGAGATTCCACACCAATGGCTCTTAAGATAATGAAAGGAGTCACAGTCTAGGAAAGTAGGTGGTATCTAGAAGGTAGAAAAGGAAACAGATTCTCCCTTGGAGTCGCCAACAGAAATGCAGTCCTGAGGGAATATTTTAGATTTCTGACCTCCAAAAGTTTAAGAAAATAAATATGCTATTTTAAGCCACTGAGTTTCTGGTAATTTGTTACAGCAGCAAAGGAAACTATAACAGAGTAAATATATAAACATATCTACAAAAAGTCATTTAGAATTCCCCTACAACTGATAAAAATAGAGTATAAATACTGAACACTTAGGGAACACACTCAACCACTTGATTATATTAAAAGAAGTTTTGGTCATATCCTCAATCTCAATTACTAAGGTACAATATGTAGGCAATTACACATGATTATGTAGAGTATGAATAATCATTTAAATAAAGAGCTAATCATTAAGAATAATATTTTCTCTACAATCTTATTTTAGCAATAAGTCAATCTGATTTTAAGATCTATCCTGTGTACATTTGTGGCTTCTGTGATTAAATGTATTCAAGAAAATTATAAAACACTGAACAGACCTATCCGCATTGTGCAAACAAATTCTTATACATCTATGTGTATAACCACTCCATTGAAAGATCAGACCAAAAACAGACTGTCAATGCAGGGCATGGTAATGAAGGTACAACAAGTGATAAATTTAAAACCTAGAAAAGAATCTCTTCTATAAGCAGGAGGAGAAGGAAAAGGAAAATGAAAAGATGAATCTACCATGACAGCTGAATTTCAACTCCTCTCACATTGAACGGGTCATTAAAGCATGCAGGCAACTAAAAACATGCAAATGAGGTGAGAATGATAAAATAAAGATTATTACATCTGAATGAAAGAAAATAACATTCAACTGTGAAGCTTTCAAAAGTGCTTAATAGACCTCATTATTTGTAGATACTGATTCTGGAAAAAGAAAGGCTAAGATGCCTGACTACAATACTGACTTAGACCTGGCCTAGAGCTGTTAACTCTTAATGGCCTGCATACATATGTGTTAACATGTGACACTATTCAATTATAAATGTTTTGTGGCTTTAGCCAAGATAAATTTATGCTGTGTTGATAAAAAATATCAATATCTACCAATGTGTAAATACTGAGTCCCCAAATGTTCGTATGTTCAATGTTCACAGAACCTAAACTTCGCTCATCTTAAATTTTCTGATGTGTTATAAATACAAATGCGAGAATAATATATCATAAACAATATGCTAAAAAACAACTACTTAATGAATACTAGTTTGTTACACCAAAATTTAAGACCTCTCCCATCTCCTTGCATACATGGCATGCTCAGTCACTTCAGTTGTGTCTGACTCTCTGTGACCCCATGGACACGGCCCGCCAGGGTTCTCTGTCCATGGGATTCTCCAGGCAAAAATACTGGAGTGGGTTGCCATGCGCTCCTCCAGAGTATCATGCCAACCCATGGATCGAACCCACATCTTTTGCACTGCAGGTGGGCTCTTTATCGCTGAGCCACTGGGAAAGCCCCTTTCATCTCCGTAATCTCAAGTAAATCCTTTATACTTAGAAGGTTAAGTAACTAATGATATATACCTAGCTATTTGTATTGGATTACAAATTGAAACCTAGGTCTCCTATTACCAAAAACAAAAAAAAACAGAGCCTTTAGCCTAAGTTCATTTTAAACCAAAACTACTTATTGTGTGAGTTCATATCATATATCACATATTCAAAATATAATAAAATATATTCTGAATTAAACTTATAAAATTAAATTACATGTTTAATCTTTTTTGGGGGGCCGCACCACACAGCTAGCAAACTTAGTCTGCCAACCAAAGATTGAGCCCAGGCTCTGGCAGAACAATTTCTGAGTCCGATCACTGGACCATCAGGGTATAACCTTTTAAATGGCAATTTCAACCCACTCTTGAAACTATACAAATAAAAACACACTTGAAAGAATTAAAGACACAGAATATAGTTCCTAGGTTCCCAAAAGCAGGGAAAGCTTTTAGAGTTTTCCTTATTTATTTTAGTTTTCATACATTCAACAAAGTTATCCGGGCCTATGAAAAAAGTTGTGGGTAAGTAAACAACAAAAATGAAGAAAATGAATCTTTGATTACAAGAAGTGACTAGAACTAGGAGGACTCTAACTCCATTCTACCCTCTTTTACTAATAAATTGAGGGCCACAATTAGTGACATTTCTATAAGTAAAACACAGTTTGCTGACTTGAAAACAAATAGTTCTTTCCAGTCATCTGCAGTTTATTTTGCCTAGTGAAGGCTGCTGCTGCTGCTAAATTGCTTCAGTCATGTCCGACTCTGTGTGATCCCATAGACAGCAGCCCACCAGGCTCCCCAATCCCTGGGATTCTCTAGGCAAGGACACTGGAGTGGGCGGCCATGTCCTTCTCCAATGCATGAAAGTGAAAAGTGAAAGTGAAGTTGCTCAGTCATGTCCGACTCTTAGCGACCCCATGGACTGCAGCCCACCAGGCTCCTCCATCCATGGAATTTTCCAGGCAAGAATACTGGAGTGGGGTGTCACTGCCTTCTCCACTAGTGAAGGCAGTAAATGATTATCAGAAATAGATACACAATCAAACCAAAGGGAAAATGTTACAAAAGGAAGAATTAGTACAAAGACCTGGCCTCTTCAGTCATGCAAGCCAAGCCTAACCTATATGAATTGGAAGTCCCCCCAAGTGTACTATTACATGTTTCTAATGCTAAAATTAAAAGACGCTTACTCCTTGGAAGGAAAGTTATGACCAACCTAGATACCGTATTCAAAAGCAGAGACATTACTCTGCCAACTAAGGTCCGTCTAGTCAAGGCTATGGTTTTTCCAGTGGTCATGTATGGATGTGAGAGTTGGACTGTAAAGAAAGCTGAGCGCTGAAGAATTGATGCTTTTGAACTGTGGTGTTGGAGAAGACTCTTGAGAGTCCCTTGGACTGCAAGGAGATCCAACCAGTCCATTCTGAAGGAGATCAGCCCTGGGATTTCTTTGGAAGGAATGATGTTAAACCTGAAACTCCAGTACTTTGGCCACCTCATGCAAAGAGTTGACTCATTGGAAAAGACTCTGATGCTGGGAGGGATTGGGGGCAGGAGGAGAAGGGGACGACAGAGGATGAGATGGCTGGATGGCATCACTGACTTGATGGACGTGAGTCTGAGTGAACTCTGGGAGTTGGTGGTGGACAGGGAGGCCTGGCGTGCTGCAATTCATAGGGTCGCCAAGAGTTGGACGTGACTGAGCGACTGAACTGAACTGAATGCTAAAATAAGGAAGCAGCGTTAATCTGCAGTGGTATTATTTATTGATACCCTGTAACTGAGGGATATCTGTAGCACAGTTCTCTAATGAATCCTCACCCTATACAGACACACAGTTTTCCTTATGGTCTTCAGTCTTTTAAACACAAAGATAAGAAAGACCATCAAAGTAAAATTAAAAGGTTTCCTGCTCAGGAGTTTAGTTTCTTCATCCATAAACATATCAAAATTATTTTCAGAACTACAGAAGCTAAACCCACAAAGTAACAGAAGTTACTGACACAGAGAAGTAACAAAAAATAAGCTATTTTAATATCAGGATGGTGCATAAAGCCAAGCCTCAGAGGAAATATTTCTTCATGCAAAGAGTATGTGAACTTCTAAAGTTTGAATACCCAGTATTAGTCTTAAAGAATTAAGAATTAGGGTAAGAGGTCAGTCACTGTGGTAAAACCCTCAAAAAAAGCAAAGGCTGAAAAATCAAAAATACATAATCCTTTGATTTATTTCATATCTATACTGAATAGACATTTAATGGCTTCAGTAATAAACATGACATTTCTATTTTAATTTAGCCCTTTATGACATAAAGAGTGATAAAGAATGATAAATGTGCTAATAACTGGATCAATGAAGGAAAAAGCAGTAAGACATAAAGCACTTACCACTATCAACAGCTTCAACTTCTCGGTCAATTGCATCTCTGATCATTAGCGGATGGATGAAAAACTGGGCCCATCTTAAGACAGAAAAAAAAAAACACCTGTCTGGTAAAAGCTTTTCACCAGTCAACATCTACTTTTTTAAAGTAAGAAACTTTACTAAGTTGGAGATTTAGTTCATAATCATGCGTATAAAACCTAAACAATATGCAGCATTTCTAGATTTTGAAGTCTAAAAACCACTTTTTCTCTATTATGAAATATAATACCCATTACAGAAAAATACATAAAACATGAGCATACAGACTGTAAGGCAAATACTGAGGTGGCAACTACTCAGTTCAAGAAATAGAACACTGTCAAAACTCTAGAAGCACGCAGCACCCGTCTCAGAAGTAATACCATAAATGTTACAGTAATCACTTCTCTGCTTTTCTTGGTAGTTTTAACACATATGCATGTATTTCTAGACAGGTGTTTCTTGATTTTTTTTTTTCCCCATTATCAACCCTAAGGAGCCTTTTTAGAAATCTTATTCCAATCACTACCCTATGAAATTTCTGCACACATATAAAGCCTGTTTACATACTGTATGTGTACCTGATTTCATAAGTAAAAAGTATCTGAGGATTACTCTTTTTTAACTTTTTAAGTTAAAATATTAAAGGTTATTACTATTTCACTTAATCGTATAACTGTATATATAAACTTTAACATAATATATTCCTTATGTAGGTTGTGGTACATCAAATTATATATGCAAAATACCCATTTAAATAATAACAGCAATACAATCAAGTTTTTTTAATTAATATTTATTTTCCATCAAGACATTAAAAAGTTAATTTCCTACAATATTTAATAAACTTTGAACTTCTGCTTGCTCTGAGAAGAAACTTTTAACTTAATTAGCTACTAGTACTCGTTAAAATATTAGACATTTTTTCTTTTCAGTACTTGTTATAACTAATGATGGGCTAAATAATTTTTATTGAATTAAATAATAAAACAGAATATTATATTTAATTCTAAAAATCAAAGTCACACACAAAAGAGAGAGGGTCAAACATAAACAACATCCACAAGGCAGCTAATGACAACCAACTGACACACACAGACTACCTCTAGTGATGATTTCAAGATCAAACAATCATTTGAAAGTCCTCCAATCATTTATCACCACAATTTTGTAGCCTAGACCTTGCATACACTCTGCATCTCTTCCATGAACTCAATGTCAGTGTAAATGGTGCTCATGTGATACTTGAGAAAACTGAGAAAGAAATCAATACTAAATGAAGATTTTGCAGGTAGGGTTAAGCTTTGGAGGACCACAAACCATTATAACATCAAACATTTTTTTACCTCCAAGAACCAATTTCTGCTACCAAAAGAAACAATATAAACCCTGCCAAGAATGCATGTTCTAGACAATACAGTTTCATTTTTGAATTTCATATAAATGGATATACAGTTTATATACCCTTTACATGATTTATTTAACTCAACACTTTTAATGGTCATTCACAATGTTACATGTGACTGTGGCTGATTTATTTTCACTGCAGTAGAATATTTCACTGCATGAATTTACTCATCCATTCTACTGCTGATGGACAATTTGTGCTGGTTCCGGATCTGAACCATTACAAACAATGCTATCAAAAACATTCTTATAAGTATATACCACAGCACATGTGCACAAGTTTGTCGAAATATCTGTCTAAGAAAGAACTCCTAGGTAATAGCATATGCATCATATGTTCTACATCACCAGGTTAATATCAAACCTTTCCAAAAGTTATTGTGCCAGTTTACTCTTGCATCAGAGCATTCCTCCAATCCTCTACAACGTCACCCTCACTTGGTATTATCCGACGTTAAAATTCTCTGTAACTTTTAGAAGGATAGTTAAATTTCAAAATGATTTGAATTTACATTTTCCTGATAGAACATTTTATAATTTTAGTAATAATTTTAATTTCTTCTTTTATAATATGCCTGTTTAAGGGCTTTTTCTATTGGGTTGTACTTTTCTTATTGATTTAACATTGATTGATTTAACATCTTATTGATTTATATATTTAATTACCCATTGTGGCTCAGACGGTAAAACGTCTGCCTACAATGCAGGAGACCTGGGTTCGATCCCTGGGTCGGGAAGATCCCCTGGAGAAGGAAATGGCTACCCACTCCAGTACTCTTGCCTGGAAAATCCCATGGATCCTGGTAGGCTACAGTTCATGGGGTCGCAAAGAGTCGGACACAACTGAGTGACTTCACTTCACTTATATAATATGTAATAGCATATATAATCATATGTAAACATTGTAATCTAATAATTAAAACTCAATGGTAGTTATTCTAAATATAAGTCCTTTTTAGTTACATGTGTTACAAATATATTCTTCCACTTTATATTTGCTTTTTTCACTCTCTTTATGTTACCTTTACATGAACGCAATGTACTATCATCTCTCCTTTTTGTTTTTCCATCTTGTTTGATAATCCTTATCTAAGGTTAAAGTCACACTTTTCCATAAAACTTTTAATGGCACTTTTCACTTTTTGGTCTATAATCCACATAGAATTGATTTTTTTGTGTATGTTGTGGAACAGGGAGTCAATTTTGTTTTTGCCATTATACTGTCTTGGTATCAATTTTTTAAAAAGCCCTTGACCACTGCTTCATAATGTTCCTATCAAAAATCAAGTGTCCACATATGTGTTGGTCTATTTACATTCCAAGAAACATTCTGTTCCACCGTCTCTTTGTCTAGCCTTCTGCTAACACCACAATGTGCTAATTACAAAACAAATCTTAATATCTAGTAGGTCAAGTTCTATGACCTTGTATTTTTCCAATTCAAAAGTAACCCAGCTATACTTAGCCCTCTGTATTTCTTTATAAATCTTAGATTGTCTATTTAAGACTAAATAAATCTTCTAAGATTATGGTTGTGATATCACTGAATCTGTACATTAAATAGGAAGAACTAATGTCACTGAAAAAAACGAGAGAAAGATTTTGGGGTATCCCCTGGTGGTCCAGTGGTTAGGACTCCGCACTTTCAATGCAGGTGCAGGGGTTCGATCCCTGGCTGGGGAGCTAGGATCCTCTATGCTTATAGCAAAGTAGCCAAAAACAAAAGAAAACGTTTTTTAAAGGGCTTAAAATCCATAAATAGTATTTTTCTCAATTTATTTAGGTCTTTTATTTAATATTTAAATAAGATTTTAATATATCCTCCATGAAGAAGTCTTATATATAATTTGGGGGATGATTCCTTTTTTCTCCCAAACTTTAAACTTTTTATTTTGTATTGGGGTATAGCTGATTAACAATGTTGCAGTAGTTTCAGATGAACTGTGCAAGGGACTCAGCCATATATACACATGTATCCATTCTCCCTTAAACACCCCTCCTTTCCAGGCTTCTACATAACACTGACCTGAGTTCCATGTGTTATATACAATAGGTCCCTGGTTGGTTATGGGGAATGATTCTTGGATGTCTGATTATTTATGTAGCTTTTATAAACTTGTTTTTAAATTTCAATTTCTAACTGCTGCAGAGACACAGAAATTATACTTTTATATGTTAAACATTATTTTTGTAATTTTAAACTTTTGCATATCCAGCTATCTTACTGAATTCTGTTGTTAGTCATTTTTATCTGTATATTTTAGATTTTCTGTTCATAATCGTATCATATGCTATGACAGTAGCTTATTTTGCTTATTTTTTCTTCCCTAATAGAATGATGAATAGAAGTGATCATAAACTGCATCTGCCTTGTTCTTGATCCCAGCTTGAAATCTTTCAAAGTTTCACTACTAAATATAAGGTTTTATTTAAAATATCAAATATCACACTGAGAAAGCTACCTTATACTCCACTTGCCAACAGCATCTTCATTAACAGATACTCAATTTCATCATGTAATTTTTCTCTACATACACCGAATTATGGTTTTTTTCTCCTTCAATCTGGCAATGAGATGAACAGCACTGATTTTGTCAACCCTACCCTGTATTTCCAGGATGAATCCAACTCAGTACTGCTATATCAGCCTGTTTGTGAATTTGCTCTATATTTTTTCTTATATTATACTTTCTTATATCAAGGTCAAGGTCATGCTATTTTTTAAATGAGGGAGGAATTATTTCTTTCTTCCATTTTTTTGTAAGACTCTAAAGAAAACAAGTTTATTTCTGAGAAGACCTTTCATTACTGATTGATTTCTTTAATGATTATGAATATGCAAACTTTTAAATTATAATTTCTCTTATGTGGGTTTTATAAATAATATTACTACGAATTTGTGAATGCCCTCTAGCTTTTTCATTTATTGCATAACGTTTTCAAAATATTATATTTTCAATATCAGCCAATATATCATATTCCTTTTTATTCCTGATATTGTCACATACTTTTTCCCTTTGACCAGTCTCATGAAAGGTTTATCTATATTGTTAGTTTTTTCAAACCAACATTTAGCTTTCTTGAAAGTCTGTTTGCTGTTTCTATTGAGAAATAATTCACATACCACAAAATATCCCTTTAAAAGTATATAATTAGCTTTTTTAGTGCCATCTGCTCGCGGCGCTGCCTCCTGCTCCTCCCGCCACCGCCCTGAGTCACTGCCTGTGCACCTCGGGCCGCTCGGCTCCCCGCGCTCGCCACCGGAGAGCTGAGCTGGAAAACGAAATTTGCCATTTTTGAAAATACTTGGCATTTGTACAACATGGCAGACATCGACAACAAAGAACAGTCTGAACTTGATCAAGATTTGGATGATGTTGAAGAAGTAGAAGAAGAAGAAATTGGTGAAGAAACAAAAATCAAAGCGTGTCAGCTGACTGTTCAGATGATGCAAAATCCTCAGATTCTTGCAGCCCTTCAAGAAAGACTTGATGGTCTGGTAGAAACACCAACAGAATACATTGAAAGCTTGCCTAGGGTAGTTAAAAGACGAGTGAATGCTCTCAAAAACCTTCAAGTTAAATGTGCACAGATAGAAGCCAAATTCTATGAGGAAGTTCATGATCTTGAAAGAAAGTATACTGTTCTTTACAGCCTCTGTTTGATAAGCGATTTGAGATCATTAATGCCATTTATGAACCTACAGAAGAAGAATGTGAATGGAAACCAGATGAGGAAGATGAAATTTCGGAGGAGCTAAAAGAAAAGGCCAAGATTGAAGATGAGAAAAAGGATGAAGAAAAAGAAGATCCCAAGGGAATTCCTGAGTTTTGGCTGACCGTTTTTAAGAATGTTGACTTGCTCAGTGATATGGTTCAGGAACATGATGAGCCTATTCTGAAGCACTTGAAAGATATTAAAGTGGAGTTCTCAGATGCTGGTCAACCCATGAGTTTTGTCTTAGAATTTCACTTTGAACCCAATGAATATTTCACAAATGAAGTGTTGACAAAGACATACAGGATGAGGTCAGAACCAGATGATTCTGATCCCTTTTCTTTTGATGGACCAGAAATTGTGGGTTGTACAGGGTGCCAGATAGATTGGAAAAAAGGGAAGAATGTCACTTTGAAAACGATTAAGAAGAAGTAGAAACACAACGGACGTGGGACAGTTCGTACTGTGACCAAAACAGTTTCTAATGACTCTTTCTTTAATTTTTTTGCCCCTCCTGAAGTTCCTGAGAGTGGAGATCTGGATGATGATTCTGACGCTATCCTCGCTGCGGACTTTGAAGTTAGTCACTTTTTACGTGAGCGTATAATCCCAAGATCAGTGTTATACTTTACTGGAGAAGCTACTGAAGATGATGATGATGATTATGAAGAAGAAGGTGAAGAAGCGGATGAGGAAGGGGAAGAAGAAGGAGATGAGGAAAATGATCCAGACTAGGACCCAAAGAAGGATCAAAACCCAGCAGAGTGCAAGCAGCAGTGAAGCAGGATGTATGAGGCCCTGAGGATACCCTGCACTGATCTACCTTCTGCTTCCATGGAAAGGATGAATTTACATCATTTGACAAGCCTATTTCAAGTTTTTTGGTTGTTTGTTTGCTCATTTTTGTTTTTGCATCCTAAAATAAAAATGTCATATAATTTTAGTTCTAAAAAAAAAGAAGTATATAATTAAAAGGATTTTACTACAGAATTGTGTACATTACCACTAATTTCAGAAAAGTCATTAACCCGAAAATAAAACTCTGTACCCATTAACAGTCATTTTCTATTCCCTCATCCCTCTAGCCCCTGGCAAGCACTATAACACTTTTGGTCTCTATAGATTTGCCTATTTTGGACATTTCATGTAAATGGAATCAAACCTTATATGGGGCCTTTTGTGTCTGGCCTCTTTCTCTTAGCACAATGCTTTCAACATTTATTTCAACATTCATTCAAACATTGTATCATATACCAGAACTTCATTCCCTTATTATTGCCAAGTAACATTCCTTTGTATGGATATGCCACATTTGGTTTATCCATTCATCAGTGGATTGACATTTTGGTTTTTCCACTTTTGACCTATTATATATAATGCTGCTACAAACACTCACTAAGGTATTTTTATGTAAACATATGTATGTTTTCAGTTCTCTAGAGCATGTATACTAAGAGTAGAATTGCTGGGTCATATTTTAACTCTTTAACTTTTGATGAAGTTTTCTAAGTACATTTTCTAACACAGCTGCACCACCAACAATGTATGAAGGTTCTAATTTACCTACACATTCACCAATAATTGTTAATGTCCTTCTTTTTGAAGTGATATCTCACTGAAGTTTTTTTAATTGAAGCATAACTGTTTTACAATGGTGTGTTAATTTCTGTGCATAGCAAAATGACTCGGTTACACATATTTTTTTCTATTCTTTTCCACTCTGGTTTATCAAAGGATACTGAATATAATTTCCTTGCTATAAAGCAGGATCTTATTGTTTATCCATCCTATACATACTTGTTTGCATCTGCTAATCCAAAACTCCCAACTGTTCCCCCTCTACTCCTGCTTGGCCACCACAAGTCTGTTCTCTATGTCCTTGAGTCTATTTCTGTTTCATAGTATGTTCATTTGTGTTCTAGTTTAGATTCCACACATAATTGATATCATATTGGTCTCTGTCTTTCTGACTTACTTCATTTAGTATGATAATCTCTAGGGTCCATTCATGTTGTTGCAAGTGGCATTATTTCATTCTTTTTTATAGCTGAGTAATACTCCATTGTATAAACACACCACTTCTTTTCCTATTTATCTACTGATGGATATATAGGTTGCTTCCACATTTGGCTATTGTAAATGGTGCTGCTATGAACACTGGGGTGCATGTATCCTTTCAAACTAGTTTTCGTCTTTTCCAGACGTATGCCCAAGAGTGGGACTGTTGGATCATGATGGTGGATCATGTTGTCCACAGTTTTCCATAGTGAATACACCAATTTACATTTCCTAGAAGGGTGTAAAAGGGGTTTCCTTTTCTCCACACACTCTTCAACATTTATTATTTGTTGACTTTTTAATGATGGCTATGTGACCAGTGTGAGGTGGCACACCTTCACTGAAGTTTTGATTTTCATTTTCCTAGTGACTAAGATGTTGAGCATCTTTTCATGTGCTTATTGGGCACCTGAGTATCTTCCTTGGAGAAATGTCTATTCAAATTCTTTGCCCATTCAAAAATTGGATTATTTGTCTTATTGTTGAACATAGATACTAGCACCTTAACAAATATATGATTTTTCAATATTTTCTTCCCTTCTGTGAACTGTCTTTTCATTTTCTTCATAGGACCTATTAAAGCAAAAAAAATTTTAATTTTAGTGGAGTTCAATTTATCCAGTTTTTCCTTTGTTCCTTCTGTGTTTCATGGCATATCTGCAGAACTACTACCATGTCCAATCACAAAGATTTAAGCCTATGTTTAGAGTCTTACAGCTTTTGCTCTTACACTTAAGTATATGTCTCAATATGTATATGGTATGAACAAAGTATCTAACTTGATTCTTTTGTTATGTGCATTTCCAGCTGTCACAGTATCACGTGTTGAAAAACATTTTTTCCCACTGAATTGATGTGGCACCCTTGCAACTAACCATAAGTGTAATGGTTTATTTCTGGAGCCCCAACTCTATCCCATTGATCTGTATGTCTATTCTTTTTTTTTTTTTTTAATTTATTTGGCTGTGCTGGGTCTTAGTTGTTGCATGTGGGATCTAGTTCCCTAACCAGGCGTTGAACCCAGGCATTGGGAGCATGAAGTCTTAGCCACTGGACCACCAGGGAAGTTCTCCTATGTGTCTATTCTTATGTCAGTACCATGCAGCTTTGGGTAAGTTTTGAAACTGAGAATGTGAGTCCTTTAACTTTGTTCTTTTCAGGATTAATTTTGGCTATTCTTGGTCAATTCCTTTCTATGTGAATTTCAGAACCAACTCATCAATTTCTTCAAAAAAGACAGGTGAAATTTTGATATGGACTAAGTTGAATCTATAGACAAATTTGGGATGTACTGCCATCTTAAGTCTTGTAATCTGTGAACATGGGATGTCTTTCCAGCTCTTGCAACTCTCTTGTTAAATTTATTCCTAAGTATCTTATTTTTTTTAATACTACTGTACAAGGAATTTTCTCTTAATTTCATTTTTGAATTTTTCATTGCTAGTGTGTAAAAATAGTTGATTTTTGTACAATGATCTTGATTCTGCAACCCTGTTAACTTGATATTAGCTCTAACAGTTCATCTGTAGAATTTGTAGGGTTATTCACATATAGTAAGTTCTTGCTATTTGCAGTAGTTGGTTTTTAAAGTTGTCAAGTCTGCTGAATAAGCAAGTACTGAGTGACTCTCTAGGAGTAATACATACATAAACACACACACACTCACACACAGATTATGACCTTAAATCCTAAAGGTATCTAATTCTAGCTGATTCTCTTTTATTTCACAAAAAAGAGAATGAGATTCAGGAGCATTAAGGACTTTGCCTAAGGCCACTTTCGCAACGGGTACCAGAGTTGGGACTCAAAACTCCATAAAACTGGTTCAGAGCCGGAGCTTCTTTTACTGTTATTCTGTTCCCTATCCTCTGGTCACTTCTGTATGAAAGCTGAAATAAAAAGGCAGACTGTTGCCTTGTTCAACCTCAGCTGAGAACGTGTAGGTCAAGCAACTCAAATTTTTCATAATTTTCCCTTTTTTCTCCCCATATGTCCATGAATGACTGCAAAAGCATCACAAGTATTCATCTTGGAGCTACAAAAACCTTTAGTGAGTAGATAAATTCTCCATAAATAATGAGAATCATTCATTTAAGATGATGACGTCTACAAGTAGTTTTACTATTTTCCCAATCTGCAAGCCTTCTTTTTTGTGTCTAATTGTTCTAGCTAAAACCTCCACTACAATGTCAAATAGAGGTGGAGAGAGCTGATGTCTTGATCCTACTCAGGGAAATCTTTTCAATCTTCCACCATTAAAAATGATGTTAGTTGTGGGTTATTCATAGATACTCTTTATGAAGTTGAGGAAGTTCCCTTTTATTCATGGTTTATTACATGTTTTATCATGAAAAGGTGCTGAATTCAATTAAACGCCTTTTCTGTTTATACTGAGATAATTTTTGAAATGTGTTTGTCCTTCTATTAATTTGGTATATTATGTCAATTGGTTTTTGTATGATGAACTACCCCTGCAGTCCTGGGATAAATCCCACCTGAATGGTGCATAATCCTTTTTATATGTTGCTGATACAGTTTTGTAGTATTTTGTTGAAGATTTTTGCATCTATATTCTACTATTTGGAGAAGGAAATGGCAACCCACTCCAGTACTCTTGCCTGGAAAATTCCATGGATGGAGGAGCCTGGTATGCTACAGTCCATGGGGTCGCAAAGAGTCGGACACGACTGAGTGACTTCACTTTCTTTCTTTCTATAGCTCCTTTTGGAGAAGGAAATGGCAACCCACTCCAGTGTTCTTTCCTGGAGAATCCCATGAACAGAGGGGCCTGGTGGACTATGGTCTATGGGGGTTGCAAAGAGTCGGACACAACTAAGCAACTAACACAAATACACACATTCTACTACTGGTGTGTAGTTTTCTTGTACAATCATTGTCTAGTTTTAATGTCAGAGTAATACTGGCTTCACAGAATGACTTAGAAGTGTCCCTCTTCTGTATTTTGGAAGAGTTTATGAAGCGTTAGTTTTAATCCTTTAAATGTTTGGTAGAATTCACCAGTAAAGTCATATTGGTCTATACTCTTCTTTTGGTAAGTTCTTGATTACTAATCCAATCTCTCATTATATGTCTATTCAGATTTTCTGTGTTGAGTCAGTTTCAATTGTTTTGTGTATTTCTACAAATTTGTCCATTTCATCTTGGCTACCTACTTGTTGGCATACAATAGTTCACAATGCTATTATAATTTTTTAATTTTGGTTAATACCACACTAATGTCCACTCTTTCATTTCTTTTTCTTGGTCAATTTAGCTGAAGGTTTGTCAATTTTGTTCACCTTTTCAAATAACCAAATTCTGATTTTGTTTATTTTCTATTGTTTTTCTATTCCCTATTTATTATCACTCAAATGTTTATTATGTCCTTCCTTCTGTTTACCTGGGTTTAGATTGCTCTTCTTTGCCTTGCTAATTAAGATGTAAGTATAGGTTCACTTGAGATCTTACTTTTTTAATGGAGGGGTTCGATCTTCCTGACCCAGGGATCGAACCTGGGTCTCCTGCATTACAGGCAGATGCTTTACTGTCTGAGCCACCAGGGAAGCCATGGACGGGTTTACAGCGATAAATTTCCCTCTGAGCACTGGTTTTGATGCATCTCATAGTTTTTTCTATGTTGTTTCCATTTTCACTAGTGTCTAAGTATTTTTTAATTTCCCTTGTAATTTTTTTTGATCCATTGATTATTTAAGAGTAGGCTGTTAAATTTCCACAGATCCATGAAATTTCCTAAATTTCCTTGTTACTGATTACTGATTCCATTCCATTACACCTAGAGAACATACTCTGTATAGTCTCATTCTTTCAAATATATTGGAAATAAGTTTATTTATGACCTAATATATATGACCTGCCTCTTGAGAAACCTATATGCAGGTCAGGAAGCAACAGTTAGAACTGGACATGGAACAACAGACTGGTTCCAAATAGGAAAAGGAGTACGTCAAGGCTGTATATTGTCACCCTGCTTATTTAACTTATATGCAGAGTACATCATGAGAAATGCTGGACTGGAAGAAACACAAGCTGGAATTAATTTTGCCGGGAGAAATATCAATAACCTCAGATATGCAGATAACACCACCCTTATGGCAGAAAGTGAAGAGGAACTAAAAAGCCTCTTGATGAAAGTGAAAGAAGAGAGTGAAAAAAGTTGGCTTAAAGCTCAACATGCAGAAAACGAAGATCATGGCATTTGGTCCCATCACTTCATGGGAAATAGACGGGAAACAGTGGAAACAGTGTCAGACTTTATTTTTCTCGGCTCCAAAATCACTGCAGATGGTGACTGCAGCCATGAAATTAAAAGACACTTACTCCTTGGAAGGAAAGTTATGACCAACCTAGATAGCATATTCAAAAGCAGAGACATTACTTTGCCGCCTAAGGTCCATCTAGTCAAGGCTATGGTTTTTCCAGTGGTCATGTATGGATGTGAGAGTTGGACTGTGAAGAAAGCTGAGCACTGAAGAATTGATGCTTTTGAACTGTGGTGTTGGAGAAGACTCTTGAGAGTCCCTTGGACTGCAAGGAGATCCAACCAGTCCATCCTAAAGGAGATCAGCCCTGGGATTTCTTTGGAAGGAATGATGCTAAAGCTGAAACTCCAGTACTTTGACCACCTCAAGCGAAGAGTTGACTCATTGGAAAAGACTCTGATGCTGGGAGGGATTGGGGGCAGGAGGAAAAGGGGATGACAGAGGATGAGATGGCTGGATGGCATCACCAACTTGATGGACATGAGTTTGAGTGAGTTCCGGCAGTTGGTGATGGACAGGGAGGCCTGGCGTGCCGCAATTCATGGGGTCGCAAAGAGTCGGACATGTCTGAGCGATTGAACTGAACACGTTTCTTTACCCAGTCTGCCAATGTCTTATCTTTTACTTGAAATGCTTAATCCATTTATATTTAATTATTGATAAGACAGGATGTATATCTGTCTTTGCTATCTACTGCAAGTCCTATGCCTTTTTTCCCCTCTATTCCTCAACTGCTGACTTTTTTGTTAAAATAAGTATTTTCTAGAGTACCATTCAAATTGCCTTGCCATTTCTTTTACTGTATTTTTGAGTTATTTTCCTAACTAATAACTTATAACAATCCATTTTGAATTAATACCAACTTCAGTATTACATGAAAGCTTCACTTCTATATACCTGTTCTCTTTTTTGTGCTATTATTGCCATACAGATACCATTATGCATTATATGCCCATCAACACATTTATAATTTTTGCTTTATACAGCTATCTTTTAAATCCGATAGGAAAAAATTACAAAAACTATATCTTTTATATTTATATAGGTAAACAAAGACAGTATAAATTATATAGTATAAGTTATCTTTATAAGTGTGCTTTATTTCTTCATGTGGAATTGAGTGTCCTTTCATTTGTCTGAAGGACTCCATCCATCTATGTCATAGAGAGAAGATCTGCTAATGACAATTTTAATTTAGCTGAGAATGTCTTAATTTCTCCATTTAGAAGGATATTTTTGCTGGATAAAAAATACTTGGTTTGCATTCTTTCAGTACTTTGAATGTATCATACCATTGTCTTCTTGCTTCCATGATTTCCTGAAGCACCTGTTTACCCTATTGAGATTAACTTTTATGAAAAAAGCTGCTCCTCTCTTGCTACTTTCAATATTCTTTTTACCTTTAGCTTTTAACAGCTTGATTATAACATGTCTTAATGTGAAAGTCATTGTTGTGAATATCACTGTGTTTATTCTTCTGGAAATCTGTTGAGTTGCTTGAATGTGTAGATGTTTGTCTTTTACCAGTTTTGAAAGAGTTTGGCTAATATGTCTTCAAGAATACTTTCTATGTTTTTCTCATTTCCTTTTGGAACTCCTATAAAACACATGCTAGTATGCTTGATGGTATCTTGTAGATCTCTGAGGCTCTGTTTTATTTTTCTTCATCCCTTTTCTTTATTTCTGTTCCTCAGACTGGAAAATCCCAATTAATCTTTCTTCTAGTTTGTTCATTCTTTCCTCAGCTAGCTCAAATCTTCTGTTAAGCTCTTCTAGTTAATTTTTCAAGTTGTACTTTTCAACTCTAGAATTTCTATTTGGTTCTTTTAATAATTTGTATCTGTTGAGGGGTGTTAGAAGGAAGGTTCAAGAGGGATGGGATGTATGTATACACATAACTGACTCACTCTGTTATACAGCAGAAACTAACACAGAATTGTACAGCAATGGTACTCCAATTTAAAAAAAAAAGTAAAAATAAAGCAACTATTTATCTGGGAAAAAAATAATTTGTATCTCTTTACTGATGTTTTCTATTTAGAAAGACATCATTCTTGTGTTCTCCTGTAGTTCTTAGACATAGTTTTCTTTATTTCCTTGAACATAATTAAAATAGGTGATCTAAAGTTTCTGTCCGGTTAACTCCAGAATCTAGACTTTCTTAGAAACAGTATCTATTGACTACTGTTTTCCCATTATCAGTCATACTTTTCTGCATCCCTCATAATTATGTTGAAAAAAAATTTTTAGTAATATAACGTGGCAACTATGTAAATCAAGCCTCTCCTCCCTCCTCCGGGTTTGTTGTTATTGCTGTTTCTTGTTGTTACTATTTACATATTTAGTGCCCTTCTGATTTCCCTAGTGGCTCAGACAGTGAAGAAACTGTCCACAATGAGTGAGACCTGGGTTCAATCCCTGGTTTAAGAAGATGCCCTGGTGAAGGGAATGGCTACACACTTCAGTATTCTTGTCTGGAGAATTCCATGGACAGAGGAGCCTGACCACGGGGTTGCAAAGAGTCAGACATGACTGAGCAACTCACACTTACCTTAAACTAATCCTGTGAAGTCTGTATTCTTTGACGGCTTGGTTGGCTTAGCGATAACCTCTGGCTGCAGAGAGATTTCCTTAAATGCCTTGCCAAGGGGTTCTCTATGCATATTGGGGGATGCTTTCAACATACAGTCAGGCAGTTTACAACTCTACATTAGCTATCACATCCTGCTTGCACAGAGACTCAAGATCAGCCATGACAAGAGTGTAAGGCCTTAAGTCTTTCTTGAGCATACCTACAGCCCTGGACATGACACAGCTTTATGCACATATGCGACCTTCAAAATTCCCAGGAATGTCCTGGAGCTTTTCAAAACCCCTTAAGATATCTTATTTTGCAGTTTTTCCTTTTAAGCTTTGTTTGCGCCAACTTTTATCCACTGCCTCAGATGGTCACAAAGTTAAACTATTGCCATCTAAATGCATGTCTCTGGAAACACATGTCTCCAGAGAAAAAGATTTTTGCAAATATGTGAGCTCCCAGTCAGGCCAAATCATAAAAGTTCATGAATGGTGGTTCCCAGGGAACTGCTAGACAGGTCAAATAATGAAGATTCTCCAGAACGATGTTTTTAAAGATCTCTAAATCCATCCAGCCCCTTTCAGTGGCTGCTAGATCGCTGTTTTCACTAAGACTGTGGGACCTCTTTGTTTTCAAGACTGTAGAGTTGGGTAGAGGGGAATGGAAACAGGGCAAATTAAAATGTCACAAAGCAAACTGTTCTTATTAAGATTTAGTCACTTGCTTGAATAAACTCCTTGGATTGTTGCAAGCGTTTGCTTATTTCCAGAGTTCTGAAAAAGTTGATTTTGACAATTTTTGGCAAGGTTCTCATTGCTTTTACAGAGGAGGGGCTTTCAGAGGTCCTTATTTCACTATTCCTGCTGAAGTCAATCTGCTTTTTATTTCATTTATCTTCACCTTTTCTCTCTTCTTTGGGCATACTTTACTGGTCTTACTCAGACTTCTGAGATTGATCAGCTCATTAATTTTAAACTCTTCTTTTCTAAAATATATATTTGGTGGTGGTTTAGTTGCTAAGTCATGTCTGATTCTTTGGATCCCATGGACTGTACCCTGCAGGGCTCCTCTATGCATGGGATTTCCCAGGCAAGAATACTGGAGTGGGTTGCCATTTCCTCCTCCAGGGGATCTTTCCAACCCAGGGATCAAACCTAGGTCTGCTATACAGCAGGCAGTCTCCTGCACTGCAGGCAGATTCTTAACCAACTGAATCATGAGGGAAGCTGACAGAAAACACACTTAAAAGTATATATTTCCCTCTAAGTACAATTATAGCTGCATCCCACAACTTTTATTCTTTAATATTTTTATAATTCAATACAAAATATTTTCTAATTTCTGATATGCTTTCCTCTTTACCCAGGTATTCCTTAGAAATGTATTTAATTTTCAAATATAAGGCAATATTCTAGTCTGTTACTGATTTCTAGCTAAAATTTAACTGTACATACAGTATGATTAGAAAACATAATCATTAATAATATGATTTCGATGCTTTGAAATTTGAGACTGAATTTGTGGCTTAAAATATGATCAAATGAAAAAATTTTGTAGCTGGGAGCTGTTGATTAAGGATTCAAGTGGTAATCTTTTTGCCCTAATCTTCAATGTCCTTACTGATTTTATAGTTATTCTATCAAATACTGAGAAAGGGGTGTTAAATCTCCCACTGCAGTTGGTTACTTATTCGTTGGTCTTTACATCTGATTTACTTTGAGGCTATGCTATCAGATGAGTTCAAACTGGAAACAATTATGCCTTCCTAGTTATGTTTTATCAATATGACATGAGCCTCTTGAGCAACATTTTTTTTCCCAAGACTTACTACATGTACTAGGTGCTCAGTCATGTCTGACTCTTTGCAACCCCATGGACTGTGGCTTGCCAGACTTCTCTGTCCACAGAATTTTCCAAGACTGCTGGAGTGGGTTGCCATTCCATTCTCCAGGGGGTCTTCCCAACCCAGGCAAACTCAGGTCTTCTGTATTGCAGGAAGATTCTTTTTACCATCTGAGCTGCCAGGGAACCCTTCCCAAGCCTTAGATATCTAAGTCTTAAAAACTATTTGATTAGGCTTTTAAAATCCAGTCTGTTTATCTTTTAATTGGAAGTTAATCCACTCATATTTAATAAGAATTATTGTTACATATGGATCTACATCTACCTCCATCCTCCTCTGTCCTGCTTGTCCCACTTGTTCTATCCCTCCTACTACAGTTTTCTTCTTTGAATTTATTTCAGAGACTTATTACAAGTGTTTTCCTTGTACTGGTTTGGAATTTTTATGCCCAAATTGTGTTCTTTCAGCAGTTACCCTTAAAAATATTACATGTATCCTTTTAACTTATCAAAGTCTAATATTAACCTTATAAAAATACCTTTTTCTCCATTTAGCATTACTCCTGATACATTGTTAACTCCGTATACTTTTAAGTTTCATAATTACTGTTTTAAGTAATCAATGCTCATTTTTATTATTCATATAAAATGACTTTCACTGCTCCACTATCATTTTTGTAGCTCTGATCTGTATTCTCCTTCTGCCTGAAATATATTCTTTAGAATTTCCTTTGGTGAGCTGGTGCCATGCACACTCAACTGTGTGTCTCAAGGTCTATTTTACAATCATTCTTACAAGATATTTTTTGCTTGGTGTAGAATTTGTAGTTGGTGGTTATTCTCTTTCAGGCTATTACAAGTATTCTACTGTCATTGAGCTTCCACTACTCCTGCTGAAAAGTCATCCATCAAACTAACATGACTTTAAAGAACTTCTGCCCTTCTATCTGGCAAAGATTTTCTATGTTTGGTTTTCTGTAGTCATTATAACTTTCTACATGTTGATTTCTTTTAATATATACTTTTGGAATTTGTTAAGACTTCTTTACCCTCTGATTTGACATTCTAGAAATTTTCTGGTGATTAACCCTTCAAATATTTGATCTGTATTACTTTTCTCTCTTCTCCTTCTAGTTCTCTGCTGCTGCTGCTAAGTCGCTTCAGTCGTGTTCGACTCTATGCGACCACACAGACGGCAGCCAACAGGCTCCCCCATCCCTGGGATTCTCCAGGCAAGAACACTGGAGTGGGTTGCCATTTCCTCCTCCAATGCATGAAAGTGAAAAGTGAAAGCGAAGTCACCCAGTCGTCGTGTCCGACTCGTAGCGACCCCATGGACTGCAGCCCACCAGGCTCCTCTGTCCATGGGATTTTCTAGACAGGAGTACTGGAGTGGCTTGCCATCTAGTTCTCTAGGTATATATATATATCGGACATTTTTGCTCTATTCTCTAGGCTACTTTTCCTTTTTTCTGTATCTTTCATTTTTTTCTCTCTTCATACTGTATTTGGGATTTCTCTTGGTCTATCTTTCAATTCACAAATTCTAACATCGTCTATATGTATTCCTTTCTTAAATCTATCCATTGGTTTAAATTTCAATTATCATGTCTCAGTTCACAATGCTCTTTCTTAATTTTTATATTTCAAATCTCATAGGTCACATTTTATAGCTTCTTATGACTTACAACTGTATTCAAACTTGTCCCTTATTTCTATAATAACGATAACTGTACTTAACCATGCCAATCTCTAAGATTTCTAAGGCATTAAGTCTTTTCCTGTTTCCTGTTCTCATTCACATTGTCTTATTTTGTTGCATGTCTGTTTATGTTTGACTGAATGCTGGTCACTCTACTTGAGAGTAGATAAAACAAAGGCATTTTCTTTTTGAGAGGGTTTGTTTTTGCTTCTCCTGGGCATCAGGAAACAGGTTCTTTAACTAGACTTTATATTAAATTTCATCATCTCTGAGGTGGTTGTAATTTTTCAACACATCCTTTGCCTATTCTTTTTTTCCAGTGAAATGTGTTTATTCATGAGTATTCAATTTGTCTACTGCTTAAGTTTTCTTAACATGATGTAAAACTTGGGGAGTTGAAAACTTTGAAATCAAAGCAAACACGCAGTCACCCTAAAGAGTATTCCTGATTTTCTAAGATTATAAAAAAGATAAATTTGGGCCTCATTTGCACTGTTTGATTAACTTCTTTTGTCTCTATTCTTTTGTTATTTTGAAATTAAATGTTTATATAGATAAACACTGGTATCAAATATATGTACTGTGAGCATATCCTTAAGTATGCGATTAAAAAGAGCTATAAACTATTTCACTGAATACAAAGTAGACAGTCAAATTTCAGATTAAAGAAGAAAAAACACTATTTTTTTTTTGTATCCTATTATAAACACTGTCATCAAAGTAATTATGTCAATTTTAATGGGATTTTGGCATTGTTTTAGTAGAAAAGCTATTAACTTGGGGGTTCAAGAACAGACAAATATTTGTTTCCTTGAAAATAATGGCATATGCTTTCAACTTACAGGAACTTACCCAAAAGTTTTCTCAGGGTCAAATTAATTCTTAAGGGATGAGACAATTTAAGAAAACTTAACCACTGTCATGTTTTGAGAATTTTTTTTTTGTCATTTGTGTTTTGATTTTATGGCATTTTTTTATATTAAAAAAAAATCTGTATTAACTCATTCAAGACATCTCAAATAGGTATCTGCCAAATTCTTGATACTAGAGATAACCAACAAAAAATGGACCAAAAACTGCCATCAGACCTTACATTATACTGGTCAAACTCAATTCTTTCTTTCTTTCTTAGTATTTCAATCTTATATTTATCTAGATTTTGGTATGAAGTGACTTATTTTTACTACTGTATGCTCTGCCTTACAACCTTGCTATATCAAAGCTTCATTAATGCCCTGACAAACTTTTGAGAAGATAATTTTGAGTATCAAAAGCTCTTTTTAAAAAAGTTTTTAAAAGATTCATGCAAATACACTCAGAAATTTCACTCCTTAGAACTTAGCAAAAGGAAATGATTAAGGATGTACACAAAGACTAAAATATTCACTACAGCATCACAGTACCAGAAAACTAAAAATAATTCAACTGTCCAATAATATGTGAATGGTTAAACAGATACACAATTACTTAATCATGTTTTGTAAATTATAAGACTGTATACACCTTGTTTTTAAAATATGAAAAGATATGAATAAGCTGATCCCATATATGTTACAAATATAGATGGCTACATTCCAAAATATCAATCATGGTTATCTCTAGATTATGATAGAGAGCAATTTTACCTCTTTTCCCTTCTGTTTTCCATATTTTTTATTTACAAAATTCAAAAGATGTTTAAATGGTTTCAGTTTAATCTTTAATACAAAGACTAAGTATTACAGAATAAGAGCCAAGGTATATTTACAATTTGCTCTTTTCTCCAAATAAATATTGTTGATAATCCTACAGAATTAGAGTACTGCTGGAAAAAAATACCACAGAACAATACCCAACATTGCCAGTTGTAAGATGGCACCAGATAATCAAAATAAAAATATATTTTGGGTTAGTTACCTGTCCAGGGCTTCTTTGAAGTACTTCCTCTGGACATCAAACTGAAAGACTGTACGTTCACAATCAGTTGAAGCATTATCACTGCCCCCATGTTTCTTCAGGAAGGCATCAAATCCATTTTCATCTGGATATTTCAAGCTACCCATGAATACCACTAAATGAAAAGAATACAGAGTCACAGAACACAAATATACAGACAATGCTTTTATTAACAAGTATGAAGTTTCAAAAAAACTGGTAGAAAATATGCCAACAGTGATTACATCTGTATAGTACTTATTTTCTTCATAGAACTTCTGTTTTTTTAACTTTCCATAATGCTCATATATTACTTTTAAATTAAAAAACTAAATATTTTTAATGAAATATATAATTTATTTGAAAAGGTTAAAATGTAAACTGACATATATGCAAATTAATTTTTACTATAAAAACTCATAAGGTAAGAAATTCACCCTTGAGTAGCTTAGAAAACTAGCATACAAAGAAGTAGTAATTCAAGAGTTCATAACTGGATAGCATTCACAAAGGTTTCACTTGGGTACATTAATAATTACACTGAAGATTTACTGTTTTGCTTTGATATTATTTGTGCCTTTTTATTTTTTGTATTTCTAATTCTTTGACATCTTAAGGCCTTGCCAGTCCCTGAAGGAACTGCCCCTCCCAAGATGACAGTCTAAACTCCTAAAGATTAGCAATTTCCTCCTCATTGGTTGGCCTTACTGTACCTGAATAATAAGACTTACATTTTAAAATAGCTTCCTAAGCAGTTTCACTCTAATCCTCAAAACAAGTACACTCAAGATTAAAATTAAGTCTTTCCCCTATGATATTCACTAAGATTTTTTTCTTAGTTTTTCTCTTATTAAACATTATCACAATCCTGTCAAACCAGTTATTATCTGTGAAATCAATTCTTACAAATTTGGAGGAAAAAACACACCCGGGAATGATATTTTACAAAGATCTTACTGTGCTCCAAAAAGTGTGCCAGCCCGGGCAGGTCATCTGGATCAGCAAAACTCCCAACTCCAACACAAAGAGCCGCTGCAGACTGGAGTAAGTAGAACACATAAAAATAGTGAGTCAATCCTACAGGAATAATGATGTCATCTCGTTTTAAGGATTCACTTGGAGATGGACCTTATCCAATAGAAAGTAACAGAATTCTTTCCCTGAGAATCTGGAGGAGCAGCAAAGTGAAACTCACCAGAACTGTGTCAGTTTCACCCTGCTGCTCCTCCTCTTGCCATCCTGCAAAATGCTGAACAGGTGCAGACCTAAGGGAAAAAGGAGAAACAGACAGGAAAAAAGCCAAGGGGGACTGGCCAGCCCACCCAAGTATCATTTCGTGTCAGCATTTCAAAGTTCTGAACCAAGTTTGTTTCCTGATTAACCAGATTTCAGAAATCTGCATAAGTAATATACCTGAGGAGATTTTCTCTAAAGATTGCTAAACAATTAAAGACTCTGTGTTTGTTAATTTAAGTTACTAGATGGAAACTTCTCAATATGTCACTCAGAAAATATTGTTTTTATTAAAACAGGCCATAAAATAACAACTCAGAAATACATCTAACAAAGATAATAAATTAATGGTTATTAAAAAATTTTAAGCCATTAAAGAACTACAGAACTAAACTTTAAAGAGGCTTTTTAGTTCTTCACTTCTTCTTTAAGGTATAAAAAATACATTACTTATTGGTTGACATTTTCCAAGTACTTTGGGAAAATCAATTTGCAACGAAATAGATGGTCAGGAGGTATGCCAAATTCTGCATTTAAAATGATCAGGGCAACCATTATATCAAAGTAAGTTAAAAGACACAAAAAAGGAGAGAAAAATAGTCAATTTGAACCCTAAAGGATAGAAAGCTGAAATTTAACTTTCCCGAATTTTACAAACGTCAATTTTAAAGGGCTAACACATTCGATGACACAGACTATTCTGATAAATGATTATCCTCTTAGAAGGCTTTAAAAAAAAAATAGTGTACACGTGGTATAAAGTCTAACCATGTGTTGGCAGGGGGGCGGGGGTGTACATTTTTGGAAGAACCAAACAGCCTCACTTGATACTCATAAATCCCTTATTTAAGATGTAGACACATAAACTTAGTTAAAACATGAGGGAATATCCACTTCTTCAAAGCACAGTCTAATGGGTTCTGTGATGTGTTTAATAGATGCCTAACCTGCTTTCAGCTCCAACTACCCCATTAAGCTTTCTTGTCTTGAACAGCAGGGTTGAAGATATTTTTGTATAAGTTGACTTAAACCACAGTTTATCAGTCAGCTTTGACCACAGCAAAAACAGGCTCTGCAATTGCTAGAAAAGAAATTCATACTTGAGAATTATCTATCCAAAAAATTCATACTTGAGACATTCATACTTGAGATTTAAGAAAGCCTTGAACAAATCATAATTCAGCATATATCATACTTAAATTCCAATCTTGTTAATTTATCAAAACTTTAAGATCAAGAACAACTTTCTTCTGGGAGGAAGAAAGTAGAGGGGGTTAAAAATGATGATTAAAAGAGTAGCCAACTTCCTAATTAGGTAAATGTTTTCCAAAAACCTCAAAAAATTTTCTTCTACTATCCTTACAAATTCACATATTCATCTTAAACACAGTTCACATTTTTCAAATAAAAAAATCATAAAACCACTGCAAAATCCTATACTACTCTTAAGCCACCTCTTATCTAGACTACCTACTTTATTTACCTTTTGTAGGCATTTATTCATTCAGTGAATATAAATAATTTTCCATGACTACAATCATGGGATCTTTCCTTTCACTAGTGTACCCACAGCATAAAACAATTTGATTTCATCTTCAAACTGCACTAACCTCCTCCATTCCTTTCTAAAATCCAGAAAATCAGCCATCAGTATCTTATGAGGGAATATATCATACCAAGATCTCAGAAAAGACAGGCAGCATCTAAGCCATTTTTTAAATGATCACCAGAATCTGACCCTGCTGCTTCTAGACAAGGTAACATTTAGAGTTCGATGTATGTAATAAGCAAAATAAAAGGGAAGTGAAGTGAAGTCGCTCAGTTGTGTCCGACTCTTTGCGACCCCATGGACTGTAGCCTATCAGGCTTCTCTGTCCATGGGATTTTCCAGGCAAGAGTACTGGAGTGGGTTGCCATTTCCTTCTCCAGGGGATCTTCCCGATCCAGGGATCAAACCCAGGTCTCCCACATTGCAAGAGGACACTTTACCCTGTGAGCCACTAGGGAAGCTCAAGCAAAATAAAAAGGGGTACCCAAAATACTGGATGCACATCTTCTTTTGTCAAACAGGTTCATAATTGCTATATAAATCTAAAATATTTTATTATATCTTGACAATAAAATTGGCTGTCAAAAAAATTTTTAACTTAATCCTAGAGTTTTGCTTATCAGTTGATAGAGGGTATGAAGAAGTCCAAATACAGGAAAAGCTATTAACAGAGATACAGGAAGAAGTTTATAAACCAGAAATATTCAGTTATGAAATTATAACACAGTAAGTCTGGAGCTAAAATGGACTTCAAAATTTATGTAACCTAATTCTCTTGTTTTAGAAATGAGCGGGAAAAACGAGAAAATGAAAAAGTCTAAGATCATTTGTAAAGATAATGACAATCTCAGAATTCAGGTTTCCTAACTATCACTGTTCTTCCCACTTGACTTATTTCTTCCCTTCTATTATTTCTCTATTTGGAATTATAAGATCTATTTTAAATTAAAAGTGAGTTGATTAACTCCTGATTTATTTACAAAGACTTTAGTATAGACTATAGAGACTATAAAGACTATAGCCTTCCTGGTGTTTTGGGTTATATAGACTATAAAGACAACAGCCTTCCTGGTGTTTTGGGTTTTACCCCCAAAGCCTTCCAAGCTAAAATCACTTGGCCTATCTTGCTCTGCCAAAACAGGCATCAATTATAATCTGAATCGCAAGAGGGAACAGCTTCTTTAAACATGACTCAACCCCTCCAACACCTAAGTGAAACAACTAGCACACTCTTCTTTAAAAAAAATTTTTTTTCCAGGAAGAGTACCTATCAATTTATCTAAGACATACCTACTACTAACATTTCAAACTGTCACATTTTGAGGGCTGATTTTATAGTGTTATACATGTGATCTTTTAGATTTTAGTGTTAATAATCTGAACTTTAATTCATTTTTTTGAGAATAGTACCATGTTGAAAATATTACCAACATTACAGATACTAGTTTTAACAATTTGCTAGTCAATTCCACTATAATGGCCCCAGAATATTATACTCCAATATAGGTATTTTCTACTTCAAAATGGAAGCATTCTTCAAAAAATATCCAGAGAGGAACATTATTTCTATCAACCAGTACTTATCTATTCACCTACTATTATTAATATGTTTCACTAACTAAGGCTCAACTCCCCATTTCTATTTTAATTCTTCCAGTTTACTTATTAATTATTTGGACCACTGATGCTTCCCCATAAAAATACAAACCACATTCAGTTACTTACATAGAAATTACCCATGAGGATTCTCAGAAACACAGGCCTATGTAAGAATTCTACACGACACTTGTTCTCTTATGCTTTTTCCAGTCTCTCCAAGGATAATACATTCTGTTATTCCTCTATCCCAGGCTAAGAACTTTGCAGATTCACAGCTCCAGGTATTTGTTTTTAAAACATGTCGTCAAATACTCCCAGTGATTATCTCTGAGAGTTATGGTTATGGGCAACTTTTATATTTTTGTTTTTATTTTCCATTAGCTTCTATAATGAGCACTTGTCACTTTTATAATAGAGCAAAAAGAAGCTTTTTTTCCTTAAATTTTTTGGCCACACCATCTGGCATGAAGGATCTTAATTCCCCGACCAGGGATCAAACCCAGGCTCCCAGCAGTTGAAACAGAGAGTCTTAACCACTGCTAACCACTGAACCACCAAGGAAGTTCCTAGAGGAAAATATTTTTTTTAATGTAATCTTTACATAGAATAAATATTCCTTTACTGAAGATCAACAGATACGTACTTCCTATTTGCCAGTAAGAGACAAAACATAAGTTTGAAACTTATCACAAAGAATTCTCAAATTAGAAAATGATGTAACAGACATGACTCACACCTGTTTTTCAGTGGTTTTCTTTCTAGCTTCTGCCCTCTCTTCTAATTCTTCCAACTCATTATCCTCAGTGTCAAGATCATCATCATGTTCATCATCATCATCATCAAACTCATCTTCATCATCAAAACCTTCTTCATCATCATCTTCTATTTCTGCTCCAGAATCTTCATCATCATCATCATCATCGTCATCATCGTCATCATCATCATCCTCTTCTTCTTCCTCCTCTTCATCCTCTTCATCATCTGTTGCATCACCCATTTTACCTTCCATATTACTTAGGTCTGAAATCAAAAGTGCCTGCAAGCCATTGCGTAATTTGATGTATCTAAAAAATAAAAATTGAAAAAAAAAATCAAAAAACATTCAAGTCAGATATTCATTATACTATGACACTGAAAGATGAACTCCCCAGGTTGGTAGGTGCCCAATATGCTACTGGAGAACACTGGAGAAATAACTCCAGAAAGAAAGACGAGACAGAGCCAAAGTAAAAACAATGCCCAGTTGTGGATGTGACTGGTGCTGGAAGTCAAGTTCGATGCTGTAAAGAGCAATATTGCATAGGAACCTGGAATGTTAGGTCCGTGAATCAAGGTAAATTGGAAGTGGTCAAACAGGACATGGCAAGAATGAACATCAACATTTTAGGAATCAGCGAACTAAAATGGACTGGAATGGGTGAATTTAACTCAGATGACCATTATATCTACTACTGTGAGCAAGAATCTCTTAGGAGAAATGGAGTAGCCCTCATGTCAACAAAGAGCCCAAAATGCAGTATTTGGGTGCCATCTCAAAAATGACAGAATGATCTCTGTTCATTTCCAAGGCAAACCATTCAATATCACAGTAATCCAAATCTATGCCCCAAGCAGTAATGCTGAAGAAGCTGAAGTTGAATGGTTCTATGAAGACGTACAAGATCTTCTAGAATTAACACCCCAAAACAATGTCCTTTTCATTATAGGGGACAGGAATGCAAAAGTAGGAAGGCAAGAGATACCTGGAATAACAGGTAAATTTGACCTTGGAGCACAAAATGAAGCAGGGCAAAGGCTAACAGCGTTTTGCCAAGAGAACACCTTCTTCCAACAACACAAGAGAAGACTCTACACATAGACATCACCATATGGTCAACACCGAAATCAGACTGATTATACTCTGCAGCCAAAGATGGAGAAGCTCTATATAATCAGCAAAAACAAGACTGAGGACTGACTGAGGCTCAGATAACGAACTCCTTACTCCCAGATTCAGACTTAAATTGAAGAAAGTAGGGAAAACTACTAGACCATTTAGGTACGACCTAAATCAAATCCCTTATGATTATACAGTGAAAGTGACAAATAGATTCAAGGGATTAAATCTGATAGAGGGCCTGAAGAACTATGGATGGAGGTTCGTGACACTGTACAGGAGGCAGTGATGAACACCATCCCCAAGAAACAGAAATGAAAAAAGGCAAAATGGTTGTCTGAGGAGGCCTTACAAATAGCTGAGAAAAGAAGAGAAGCTAAAGACAAAGGAGGAAAAAAAAATCTGAATGCAGAGTTTCAAGGAATAACAAGAAGAGATAAAGACTTCCTCAGTGATCAATACAAAGAAACAGCGGAAAACAACAGAATGGGAAAGATTAGAGATCTATCTCTTCAAGAAGATCAGAAATACCAAGAGAACATTCATGCAAAGATGGGCAAAATAAAAACAGAAAGGTATGGACCTAACAGAAGCAGAAGAGATTAAGAGGAGGTGGCAAGAATACACAGAAGAACTGTACAAAAAAGATCTTCACAACCCAGATAACCACAATGGTGCGATCACTCACCTAGAGCCAGACAACCTGGAGTGCAAAGTCAAGTGGGACTTAGGAAGCATCACTACAAACAAAGCTAGTGGAGGTGGTGGAATTCCAGTTGAGCTATTTCAAATCCTGAAAGATGATGCTGTTAAAGAGCTGAACTCAATATGCCAGCAAATGTGAAAAACTCAGCAGTGGCCACAGGACTAGAAAGGGTCAGTTTTCATTCCAATCCCAAAGAAAAGCAATGCCAAGGAATGTTCAAACTATCGCACAATTGCATGCATCTCACATGCTAGCAAGGTAATGCTCAAAATCCTTCAAGCTAGGATTCAACAGTATGTGAACCAAGAACTTCCAGATGTACAAGCTGGATTTAGAAGGGGCAGAGGAACCAATGACCAAACTGCCAACATCCACTGGATCATAGAAAAAGCAAGGAAGGAAATTCCAGGAAAACATCTGCTTCACTGTCTACACTAAAGCCTTTGACTGTGTGGATCAAGCCTTTGACTGTGTGGATCACAACAAACTGGAAAATGGAATACCAGATCACTTTGCCTGTCTCTTGAGAAATCTGGATGCAGGACAAAAAGCAATAGTTAGAACCTTACATAGGAAAATAGACTAGTTCAAAACTGGGAAAGGAGTACAAGGCTGTATATTAGCACTTTGTTTACTTAACTTATATGCAGAGTATACCGCGCAAAATGCTGGGTTGGATGACTCACAAGCTGGAATTAAGATGGCTGGGAGAAATAACCTCAGATATTCAGATGACACCACTTTCACGGCAGAAAGCAAAGAGGAACTACGGAGCCTCTTGATGAGGGTGAAAGAGAAGAGTGAAAGGGCTGGCTTAAAGCTCAACATTCAAAAAACGAAGGTCATGGCATCAGGTCCCATCACTTCACAGAAAACAGATGTGGGAAAAACAGAAACATGACAGATTTTATTTTCTTGTACTCAAAAATCACTGTGGATGGTGACTGCAACTATGAAATTAAGACACTTACTCCTTGGAAGAAAAGCAAAGACAAACTTAGTGTATTAAAAGGCAGAGACATTACTTTGCTGAAAAAGGTCTGCATAGTCAAAACGATGATTTTTCCAGCAGCCATAAATGGATACAAGAGGTGGACCACAAGTCTGAGTGCCAAAAAATTGATGCTTTCAAACTGTGGTGTTGGAGAAGACTCTAAAGAGTCCCTTGGACTGTAAGATCCGATCAGTCCATAGGACAGAAATCGTATGAACCTAACAGAAGCAGAAGATATTAAGAAGAGATGGCAAAAATACACAGAAGAAATGTACAAAAGATCTTCATGATCCAGATAATCATGATGGTGTGATCACTCATCTAGAGCCAGAAATCCTGGAATGTGAAGTCAAGTGGGCCTTAGGTAGCATCACTACGAACAAAGCTAGTGGAGGTGATGGCATTCCAGTTGAGCTATTTCAAATCCTGAAAGATGATGCTGTGAAAGTGCTGCACTCAATATGCCAGCACGTTTGGAAAACTCAGCAGTGGCCACAGGACTGGAAAAGGTCAGTTTTCATTCCAATCCCAAAGAAAGGCAATGTAAAAGAATGTTCAAACTACCGCACAATTGCACTCATCTCACATGCTAGTAAAGTAATGCTCAAAATTCTCCAAGCCAGGCTTGAGCAATACGTGAACTATGAACACCCTGATGTTCAAGCTGGTTTTAGACAAGGCAGAGGAACCAGAGATCAAACTGCCAACATCCGCTGGATCATGGAAAAGCAAGAGAGCTCCAGAAAAACATCTTTTTCTGCTTTACTGACTATGCCAAAGCCTTTGACTGTGTGGATCACAATAAACTGTGGAAAATTCTGAAAGAGATGGAATACCAGACCACCTGACCTGCCTCTTGAGAAATCTGTATCAGGTCAGGAAGCAACAGTTAGAACTGGACATGGAACAACAGACTGGTTCCAAATAGGAAAAGGAGTACGTCAAGGCTGTATATTGTCACCCTGCTTATTTAACTTCTATGCAGAGTACATCATGAGAAATGCTGGGCTGAAAGAAACACAAGCTGGAATCAATTTTTCCGGGAGAAATATCAATAACCTCAGATATGCAGATGACACCAGCCTTATGGCAGAAAGTGAAGAGGAACTAAAAAGCCTCTTGATGAAAGTAAAAGAGGAGAGCGAAAAAGTTGGCTTCAAGCTCAACATTCAGAAAACGAAGATCATGGCATTTGGTCCCATCACTTCATGGCAAATAGATGGGTAAACAGTGGAAACAGTATCAGACTTAATTTTTTCAGTTCAGTTCAGTTTAGTCGCTCAGTCGTATCCGACTCTTTGCGACCCCATGAATCGCAGCACGCTAGGCCTCCCTGTCCATCACCATCTCCCGGAGTTCACTCAGGGAGAACGTCCATCGAGTCCGTGATGCTATCCAGCCATCTCATCCTGGGTCATCCCCTTCTCCTCCTGCCCTCAATCCCTCCCAGCATCAGAGTCTTTTCCAATGAGTCAATTCTTCACATGAGGTGTCCAAAGTACTGGAGCTTCAGCTTTAGCATCATTCCTTCCAAAGAAATCCCAGGGTTGATCTCCTTCAGAATGGACTGGTTGGATCTCCTTGCAGTCCAAGGGACTCTCAAGAGTCTTCTCCAACACCACAGTTCAAAAGCATCAATTCTTCAGTGCTCAGCCTTCTTCACAGTCCAACTCTCACATCCATACATGACCACAGGAAAAACCATAGCCTTGACTAGACAGACCTTAGTCGGCAAAGTATTGTCTCTGCTTTTGAATATTCTATCCCAATTGGTCATAACTTTTCTTCCAAAGAGTAAGCGTCTTTTAATTTCATGGCTGCAGTCACCATCTGCAGTGATTTTGGAGCCCAGAAATAATAAATTCTGACAGTGTTTCTACTGTTTCCCCATCTATTTCCCATGAAGTGATGGGACCAAATGCCATGATCTTTGTTTTCTGGATGTTGAGCTTTAAGCTAACTTTTTCACTCTCCTCTTTTACTTTCATCAAGAGGCTTTTTAGTTCCTCTTCACTTTCTGCCATAAGGGTGGTGTCATCTGCATATCTGAGGTTATCGATATTTCTCCCAGTAATCTTGATTCCAGCTTGTGTTTCTTCCAGCCCAGCGTTTCTCATGATGTACTCTGCATAGAAGTTAAATAAGCAGGGTGACAATATACAGCCTTGACGTACTCCTTTTCCTCTTTGGAACCAGTCTGTTGTTCCATGTCCAGTTCTAACTGTTGCTTCCTGGCCTGCATACAGATTTCTCAAGAGGCAGGTCAGGTGGTCTGGTATTCCCATCTCTTTCAGAATTTTCCACAGTTTATTGTGATCCACACAGTCAAAGGCTTTGGCATAGTCAATAAAGCAGAAATAGTTGTTTTTCTGGAACTCTCTTGCATTTTCAATGATCCAGCAGATGTTGGCGATTTGATCTCTGGTTCCTCTGCCTTGGACTTCCCTGGTGGCTCAGATGGTAAAAGCATCTGTCTACAATGTGGGAGACCTGAGTTCGATCCCTGGGTTGGGAAGTTCCCTGGAAAAGGAAATGGCAACCCACTCCAGTACTCTTGCCTAGAAAATCCCATGGACGGAGTAACCTGGTGTTCATGGGGTCGCAAAGAGTCGGACACGACTCAGCAACTTTATTTTTTGGGGCTCCAAAATCACTTCAGATGGTGACTTCAGCCATGAAATTAAAAGACGCTTACTCCTTGGAAGAAAAGTTATGACCAACCGGGATAGCATATTCAAAAGCAGAGGCATTACTTTGCCGACTAAGGTCTGTCTAGTCAAGGCTATGGTTTTTCCTGTGGTCATGTATGGATGTGAGAGTTGGACTGTGAAGAAGGATGAGTGCCAAAGAATTGATGCTTTTGAACTGTGGTGTTGGAGAAGACTCTTGAGAGTCCCTTGGACTGCAAGGAGATCCAACCAGTCCATTCTGAAGGAGATCAACCCTGGGATTTCTTTGGAAGGAATGATGCTGAAGCTGAAACTCCAGTACTTTGGCCTCCTCATGCAAAGAGTTGACTCATTGGAAAAGACTCTGATGCTTGGAGGGATTGGGGGCAGGAGAAGAAGGGGATGACAGAGGATGAGATGGCTGGATGGCATCACTGACTCAATGGACACGAGTCTGACTGAACTCCAGGAGTTGGTGATGGACAGGGAGGCCTGGTGTGCTGCAATTCATGGGGTCACAAAGAGTCGGATACGACTGAGCGACTGAACTGAACTGAACTGAAAGGCAATCAACCCTGAATATTCCTTGGAAGGACTCATACTGAAGTTAACGCTCAATACTTTGGCCGGCTGATACAAAGAGCTGACTCACTGGAAAAGATCCTAATGCTGGAAAAGATCCAGGCTAAGAGAAGGGGGCAACAGTGAATGAGATGGTTAGATGGCATCATCAACACAATGGACATGAATCAGAGCAAACTCAGGGAGAGAGTGAAAGACAGGGAAACCTGGCGAGCTACAGTTCATGGGGTCAAAAAGAGTCGGACAGGACTTAGCAACTGAACAACAATCCCTATCCTCTTTTATCCTGTTTTAACTTTTTTTCATATCATTTATAATCTCTTTTTTCTGGTTTTGGTTTTGTTTTGTTTTTTAATTTTCTGTCTGCACCTTTAGAAAGTTCATTCTGAGGACAGGCTTTTCTTTTTCTTCATAGCTCTATTTCCAGCACCTAAGACATTGCCTGGCACTTAGGAAACATTTAAGAAACATCTGCTGAATAAGCAGAGGAAAGCCAATGCCCAAAGGCGGCCTGATATATAATAGGTATTTAATGTGCTAAGTGAAACAAAATATCAGGTAGTTCTATAAAATAAATAAAACTATGTGTACACACATACACAAAAATGCACACAAATACACATTAAATGTACATAAGTGAAGTGAGTGAAAGTCGCTCAATCATGTCCAGCTCTTTGCAACCCCATAGTCTACACAGTCCATGGAGTTCTCCAGGCCAGAATACTGGAGTGGGTAGCCTTTCCCTTCTCCAGGGGATCTTCCCAACCCAGGGATTGAACCCAGGTCTCCTGCACTGCAGGGAGATCTTCACCAGCTGAGCCATAAGTGAAGCCCAAGAATACTAGAGTGGGTAGCCTTTCCTTTCTCCAGGGGATCTTCCCGACCCAGGAATCAAACCAGGGTTTCCAGCACTGCAGGTGGATTCTTTACCAAATGAGCTATGAAAGTGAAAGTGAAGTTGCTCAGTCATGTTCGACTTTTTGCAATCCCATGGACTGTAGGCTTCTCTGTCCGTGGGATTTTCCAGGCAAGAGTACTGGAGTAGGTTGCCATTGCCTTCTCCAGGGGATCTTCCCAAGTCAGGGATCAAACCCGGGTCTCCCACATTGTAGGCAGATGCTTTTACCATCTGAGCCACCAGGGAAGTCAGGAAGCCCTAAATGTACATGAAGGTATAGCAAAAGAACTAGAAGGACACAAACCAAATGTAATAGTAATATATATATATATATGGAGAGAGAATAAAATTAGAACAAGATACAAGAACTTTCATGCTTTACACTATAATTTCTACATATTTTTCAATCTTTTGTAATAATAATACACTTATTGTTGTATAATAAAAAATAATTTAATGAAAATCCAAAACCCACTCCTTAACAAATTAAGTACACACACAAACACATACAACCCTTAGCTTGAATTAACTTCTAAAGGTTAAACTCAAGAGAGAATTAACTTCTATAAATCAAATATCAAATCTATTTAAAGACAGTCATTGACAAAATGCTCTTCATCATCACTTCTATTCAACAGTGTATTAGAAGTCCTAGCAAATGAAAACAAATCCACAATATAAATAAACAAGAAAGAACTACAAGGCCAAAATATTGAAAGCTAAAACAATTCACTGCAAAAGTATATGATTAGCTACAGAATGCAACAGAATTTTTTCAAAAATGGGTAAAAAAAGTGTTCAGCAAAGCATCCAAAATCAAGAACCATTAAAAAAAAAAATCACAAATTTCCTGTAGACCAAAGCTAACCAATTAAAATGAGATTTAAGTAAAAGAATCTATTTACAAAAGCAAAAGAAACTATAAATATATATCCAATAACCACTCACATTTTATATATTAACTTATGTCTTAATCCATTTAATCTTCATAATAACCCTAATGAGTTATTATTCCCAATTTACAGATGAGGAAACTAAAGCACACAAGAAAAGGATTTTTATTGGCCTAAGTTTAGCAGGGACTGAGCCCAAGTAGCATGGCACCAGAAGCCAATCTGTTCCTCATCCAACAACAGTAAAACTAGAAAACTTTACATGAGAAGATAACAAACTTGACTAGTCATAGCATGCAGTTGGAATGGGAACACCAAGTATTACAAAGATATAAATTTCCCCCCAAATTAACCTATAAATTCAAGGCAATTCCAATTTTAAAATCCCAATAAGTGTGCATTTGTGTGTGTATGTGTGTGTGTGTAACTAGCTGTCAAGACTGTGCTATGCTCTGTTGTGTCTGACTCTTTGCAGTCCCATGAACTGTAGCCCCCCACCGGCTCTTCTGTCCATGGAATTTTCCAGAGAAGAATACAGAAACAGGTTGCCACTCCCTACTCCAGGGCATCTCCCCAACCCAGGGATTGAACCCACATCTCTTGTACCTCCTGCATTGCATACGGATTCTTATCACTGCACTACCTGGGTAACTTGGCATACTGATTCTAAAATTCATATGGACAAGAAAAAATATGTCAAGAACTTTTTCAAAAGGGAAAACATGATGGGAACTGCCTTACTAATTATGAAATATAATCTTTCAAAGCAATTAAAATTAAACAGTATACTAGAACAAGAATACCGACAGATCAATTTAAGAAAACAGGTTCTAGAAACAGAGCACTATTTACAATATTATTGTAACACTGTTTATTATGATTCAATTAATGATTTTGAAACAACAGGTTAATTCTTTAGGGAGATAAAATAGCCATTTCTACCTTACACCTAACACATATAAATTCAATAGCTTACAGAGCAAAAGAAAAAAATCTTAAAAGTAATTATGAGAAAATATTGTTATAATATTGGGATGAAGAAAATTTATGCTAAATAAGATACAAAATTATTATATTAGGGGAGATTTCACTATATTCTAACTTAAAATTCTTCTAAAATAAAACATCATAAACTAAATCTAACAGAAAACTGTATACTGAGAGAAGAGAATAACAATATACAAAAGAAGAGTCAGTCCCTCAGTCGTGTCAGACACCCTTTGTGACCCCATGCACTGTAGCCCACCAGGCTCCTCTGTACATGTGATTTCCCAGGCAAGAATACTGGAGTGAGTTGCCATTCCCTTCTCCAGGGGATCTTTCCAACCCAGGGATCGAACCCAAGTCTCCTGCATTGCAGGCAGATTGTTTACCATCTGAGCCACCAGGGAAGCCTGTAACAAGATACAAGAGTTCCTTCAAATCAATTAGAGCATAAAACAAAAACAAATTAAAGTAAGTTTAAAAACATACATAAACAGGGTATTCTCACATGCTTGCTTATGAATCTCAGTGGGTACAGTATTTTTGTAGTAGATGACAAACATATATTCTTAACAATGAGAACTCTGCATACCTTTTATCCCAGTGATTACATTTCTAGATGCCTCACAGAAATAGTCACACACATGCACAAAGATATGTAACAATGTTCACTGCAGCAACATTTGTGATAGAGAAAAGTTGGAAATCATCCAAATTTCCACATAGAGAAAAACATGCAAATAAATTATCTCCTGGCCGTACCATAGTATACTATGTAACTTTCAAGACCTCATTTTCATATACAGAGATAAATAATTAGCCACACAGGTTCTAGTCTTAAATTGCTATTTCTAGACCTAGATAGTGCTAAATCATTACAGGTCAAAAAAGGGTACCTGGGAAGATAACCATGTAATTATATAACTTGTCATTACCTCCCAACTAAACCATGTAGTCTCTATTTATGTGTGTTATGTTTAACTGTGTATAAATTTTTGGAGGGGTAAGGCTCTTCTAAGATGTCTAAGAAAACCTCTCTCCCTTTAGCTTATTCAACCTGTCTACCTCAATTTGGTTTCACCCTCTCATGGTTCCTGTACTGACTATAAAGACTGAAGTAGGGACTTCCCCAGCAGTTCAGTGGTTAAGACTTGGTGCTTTCACTGTCAGGCTCACGCTGCATTCCTGGCTGGGGAACTAAGATTCCCCCCAAATCATACGGTATGACCAAAAAAAGAAAAAAAGAAATTAAAAGACTGAAGTAGGTTTCTTCAAACCAAGCCCAAGAATCAAGAAGGTGGTATTATTTTCTTTATAATAAAGTATCCACTCAATTCATTTTTATTTGTTCCTTAATAAAATGAACCAAACTTTTCTGAAACTACTTTCACTAAAATTACCACAGTTAAGAGTTCATTTATTTAAATCCAAAAATACATAAGAAATACTTGATACCACAAAGTCAGGAAGGGTGCTATCTGTCTAGACCTGGAATTAACAATTGAAGGCTAGAGTCTTAGTCATTAATTACTCTATACTTGAAACTTTATACATCTTTGCAGTTTAAAGCTGCAGACTTGGTTTAAGAAGTCCATAAAAGTATTAATTGTTATGCCCACCCAAACCATTAAAAATTACATCTGTGTAGCTTTGCCTGTAGTCCAGGGCAGTTACAACTCTAAAGTTGATACAGCCTTTCTGAGTCAGCTAAAACCATCTTACCCAAGCTGAATTAGTTTAAAGCCAACCATATAACTGTTTAAAAAGAAAAAGAAACAAAAACTTATTGCACACAATATAGTTCTTACAAACAACCAAGCTCAAAAAAATCCACATAGCAAGCCAACCCATTTATGACCTACCAGAAGGCCTTTTTGTTCCCCAAAGGCAGTCCACCCTATTTCTCAAGTTTCCTCATCTATGGATCAGCTGTTAGGTTATTAGGTATAACTAACCATTTTAATAATGGTCCCCTAGTGGCCTGGTAAATATTCCCAACAAGAGTTGGAGACTATTTCTCCCCATTCCTTGAATCTGGGCTAACTCCGTAAACTTTGCCTTTAATTTGTAGTGAAGTCCTAGAGTCTAGGCCTCAAGAGGTCCTGCAGCTTCTGTCTTCACTCTTTTGGGACTTAACTGCCATGTCAAGAAGTTTAAACTAGACTATGCATGAGGATAGATTAAGTGCAGAGAGAAGGCCCACGTTCTAGCTGTTCCCACCAAGGCCCTAGAAATGTGATTAAAGCCATTTTATATCCTCTAGCTCCAATCAACCTACAAAATGAATACAGCCACACAGGTGAGCCCAGAAAACAGGAAAAAAAAAAATTTCCCAGCCGTCCAAAAGAACCACAAGAACATAATAAATCATTGTTGCTGTCAGCCACTGAGATTTTGAGGTGGATTATTACAAGGCAATGCTAATATGCTTGCTGGCTTCCTTGCTCAGTCATATCTGACTCTGCGACCCTATGGACTGTAGCCCACCAGGTTCCTTTGCCCATGGGATTTTCGAGGCAAGATTACTAGAGTAGATTATCATTTCATCCTTCAGGATATCTTCCTGACCCAGGGATCAAACCCACATTTCCTGCACCTTCTGCATTGCAGGCAGATTTTTTACCACTGACCAATCGAGGAAGCCCGCTAAGACACTGGGAGGTCTCAAATAATTGAGCAAGTCCACATCTAGATATATATACCCAAATGAGTTTAAAGCAGGGACTAGAACAGAATTTGTAAACTCATGTTCAAAGCAGCATTATTAACAATAACTAAAAAGAGGAAACACCTCAAATGTCTATCAATAGATGAATAAACAAACAAGTTGTGATATATACAAACAAAGGAATATTATTCAGTCTTAAAAAGGAAGGCAATTCTAATACATACCACAACATGGATGAATTTTGAAGATATGCTAAATGAAATAAAGCAGATACAAAAAGACAAGCATTATATAATTCAACTTACATGAGGTACCCAGAGTAAATTCACAAAGAGATAATAGAATGGTAGCTGTCAGGGTCTTGGAGGAGGAGAAGGAAACGGGGAGTTATCATTTCACAGTTTAAGATGAAAAAAGTTCTGGAGATGGACGGTAGTGAAGGAGCGGTGGCTGCGCGGGCGCAGAAGAGCCAAGAAGAGCTACTCCATGTTCAAGATCAGGAGGGGCAGCGAGTGAGGAGATACCACTCATCCAAGGTAAGGAGCAGCGGCTGCACTTTGCTGGAGCAGCCATGAAGAGATGCCCAAGTCCAAGGTAAGAGAAACCCAAGTAAGACAGTAGGTGTTGCGAGAGGGCATCAGAGGGCAGACAAACTGAAACCATAATCACAGAAAACTAATCAATCTGATCACACGGACCACAGCCTTGTCAAACTCAACGAAACTAAGCCATGCCGTGTGGGGCCACCCAAGATGGGCGGGTCATGGTAGAGAGGTCTGACAGAATGTGGTCCACTGGAGAAGGGAATGGCAAATCACTTCAGTATTCTTCTGTTGAGAACCCCACGAACAGTATGAAAAGGCAAAATGAGAGTATACTGAAAGAGGAATTCCCCAGGTCGGTAGGTGCCCAAAATGCTACTGGAGATCAGTGGAGAAATAACTCCAGAAAGAATGAAGGGATGGAGCCAAAGCAAAAACAATACCCAGTTGTGAATGTGACTGGTGATAGAAGCAAGATCTGATGCTGTAAAGAGCAATATTGCATAGGAACCTGGAATGTCAGGTCCATGAATCAAGGCAAATTGGAAGTGGTCAAACAGGAGATGGCAAGAGTGAACGTCAACATTCTAGGAATCAGCGAACTAAAATGGACTGGAATGGGTGAATTTAACTCAGATGACCATTATATCTACTACTGTGGGCAGGAATCCCTTAGAAGAAATGGAGTAGCCATCATGGTCAACAAAAGAGTCCAAAATGCAGTATTTGGATGCAATCTCAAAAATGACAGAATGATCTCTGTTCATTTCCAAGGCAAACCATTCAGTATCACAGTAATCCAAGTCTATGCCCCAACCAGTAATGCTGAAGAAGCTGAAGTTGAACGGTTCTATGAAGACCTACAAGACCTTTTAGAACTAACACCCAAAAGTGATGTCCTTTTCATTATAGGGGACTGGAATGCAAAAGCAGAAAGTCAAGAAATACCTAGGTTAACAGGCAAATTGGGCCTTGGAATACAGAATGAAACAGGGCAAAAACTAATAGAGTTTTGCCAAAAGAACGCACTGGTCATAGCAAACACCTTCTTCCAACAACACAAGAGAAGACCCTACACATGGACATCACCAGATGGTCAACACCAAAATCAGACTGATCATATTGTTTGCAGCCAAAGATGGAGAAGCTCTATACAATCAGCAAAAAGAAGACCGGGAGCTGACCGTGGCTCAGATCATGAACTCCTTATTGCCAAATTCAGACTTAAATTGAAGAAAGTAGGGAAAACCACTAGACCATTCAGGTATGATCTAAATCAAATTCCTTATGATTATACAGTGGAAGTGAGAAATAGATTTAAGGGACTAGATCTGATAGACAGAGTGCCTGATGAACTACGGACTGAGGTTTGTGACATTATACAGGAGATAGGAATCAAGACCATCCCCATGGAAAAGAAATGCAAAAAAGCAAAATGGCTGTCTGAGGAGGCCTTACAAATAGCTGTGAAGAGAAGAGAAGTGAAAAGCAAAGGAGAAAAGGTAAGATATAAGCCTCTGAATACAGAGTTCCAAAGAATAGCAAGGAGAGATAAGAAAGTCTTTCTCAGCGATCAATGCAAAGAAACAGTGGAAAACAACAGAATGGGAAAGACTAGAGATCTCTTCAAGAAAATCAGAGATACCAAGGGAACATTTCATGCAAAGATAGACTGGATAAAGGACAGAAATGGTATGGACCTAACAGAAGTAGAAGACATTAAGAAGAGGTGGCAAGAATACACAGAAGAACTGTACAAAAAGATCTTCACAACCCAGATAATCACGATGGTGTGATCACTCACCTAGAGCCAGACATCCTGGAATGTGAAGTCAAGTGGGCCTTAGAAAGCATCACTATGAACAAAGCTAGTGGAGGTGATGGAATTCCAGTTGGGCTATTTCAAATCCTGAAAGATGATGCTGTGAAAGTGCTGCACTCAATATGCCAGCACATTTGGAAAACTCAGCAGTGGCCACAGGACTGGAAAGGGTCAGTTTTCATTCCAATCCCAAAGAAAAGCAATACCAAAGAATGCTCAAACTACCACACAACTGCACTCAACTCACACACTAGGAAAGTAATGCTCAAAATTCTCCAAGCCAGGCTTGAGCAATACATGAACTGTGACCTTCCAGATGTTCAAGCTGGGTTTAGAAAAGGCACAGGAACCAGACATCAAATTGCCAACATCCACTGGATCATGGAAAAAGCAAGAGAGTTCCAGAAAAACATCTATTTCTGCTTTACTGACTATGCCAAAGCCTTTGACTGTGTGGATCACAATAAACTATGGAAAATTCTGAAAGAGATGGGAATACAGACCACCTGACCTGCCTCTTGAGAAACCTATATGCAGGTCAGGAAGCAACAGTTAGAACTGGACATGGAACAACAGACTGGTTCCAAATAGGAAAAGGAGTACGTCAAGGCTGTCTATTGTCACCCTGCTTATTTAACTTATATGCAGAGTACATCATGAGAAACGCTGGGCTGGAGGAAGCACAAGCTGGAATCAATTTTGCCGGGAGAAATATCAATAACCTCAGATATGCAGATGACACCACCCTTATGGCAGAAAGTGAAGAGGAACTAAAAAGCCTCTTGATGAAAGTGAAAGAGGAGAGTGAAAAAATTGGCCTAAAGCTCAAAATTCAGAAAACTAAGATCATGGCATCTGGTCCCATCACTTCATGGCAAATAGATGGGGAAACAGTGGAAACAGTGTCAGACTTTATTTTTTTGGGCTTCAAAATCACTGCAGATGGTGATTGCAGCCATGAAATTAAAAGACACTTACTCCTTGGAAGGAAAGTTATGACCTACCTAGACAGCGTATTCAAAAGCAGAGATATTAGTTTGCCAACGAATGTCCGTTTAGTCAAGGCTATGGTTTTTCTAGTGGTCATGTATGGATGTGAAAGTTGGACTGTGAAGAAAGCTGAGCGCCGAAGAATTGATGCTTTTGAACTGTGGTGTTGGAGAAGACTCTTGAGAGTCCCTCGGAATGCAAGGAGATCCAACCAGTCCATTCTAAAGGAGATCCGTCTTGGGTGTTCTTTGGAAGGAATGAGGCTAAAGCTGAAACTCCAATATTTTGGCCAGCTGATGCAAAGAGCTGACTCACTGGAAAAGACTCTGATGCTGGGAGGGATTGGAGGCAGGAAGAGAAGGGGATGACAGAAGATGAGATGGCTGGATGGCACCACCGACTCGATGGACATGAGTTTGAGTGAACTCTAGGAGTTGGTGATGGACAGGGAGGCCTGACGTGCTGCAATTCATGGGGTCGCAAAGAGTCGGACATGACTGTGCGACTGAACTGAACTGATGATAGTACAACAATGTGAATATACTTAATGCCACTGAACGGTACACTTAAAATTGGTTAAGGTAAATTCTGTTATGTACAGCTTACCGCAATTTCTAAAAAAACACCTCTCGGACTTCCCTGGTGGTACTGTGGATAAGAAACTGCCTGCCAATGCAAGGGACACAGGTTCAATCCCTGGTCCAGAAAGATTTCACATGCTGTGGGGCAAGAAAACCCTTGCACTGCTACTACTAAAGCCTGCATGTCCGAGTCTGTGCTCCACAATGAGAGAAACCACCACTACAAGAAGCCCAAACAACGCAATCGGAGAGTCGCCACCACTCTCCACAACTAGAGAAGGCCTTTGTACAGCAACAAAGACCCAGTGCAACCAAAAATTAATTAATTTAAACAAATTTTTAAAAGCACTTCTCTTTCCCACTTGATTTCAGAATCAGATGAGAGAAAAAAAAAAAAAAAAACAAGGAAAAGAAGAAAGAGCAAAATATCAGCTTTATCTCTGACATAAAGTTTGGTTGGAAAACATGGCCCGAAAGTGGTTTGGAAATGGCTTGCTAACACTCTCTTAATTTGAAGTTATCCACTAGAACTATTTCCCTCAAAATGGAGTGCCTGTCCTGCACTCAGTTTACTGCACTAGCCAAGAATACGGCAAAATACTGACTGTCTGCAGGTTAGAATGAAGAGAGAGATGGAAAGGTTAGACTGACCATGCTGGTCACTCTACTGTACTCACTCATCTACTGTACTTACTAATCTACTGTACCACTAATTTCCCCCTGTGAAAGAGAAGAGGTAGAGAAAGAAGCTAAGAGTATTACCATAGTCAAGTTTCTCTACACTGAACCAGTGTTCCCATATTATACAGTAGTTTCAAAAGAAAGGAAACAAAGGGGAAGAATTAGGGAAAAAAATTCAAGAAAAATCTCCTAGAACTGAAAAATGTACATTCTAAACTAATTAAGGAATGAAGATACAAAAAAAATCTGAATTGATGGATTTATTGATGAATTTGACTTAGAGGAGTTTTAAAACTTAGAGGAGTTTTAAAGTTCTGACAAAGAATTAGGGTAGAATTCATGTTAGATCACAAAGCACCGAACAAAATAATAATCAGGCATCCAGGATATGATGCATATGCAACAACAAAAATAATTATCAAAATTTAAAGCTTTTGTGCTTCAAAGGATACCACCAAGAGAAAATTTTTGGAAATCATTTATCTAAGAAAACCTGTATCTAGAATATACAAAGAACTATTACTACTCAAAACTATTAAAGCTGGACAAAGGATTTAGATAAATACTTGTCCAAAGAAGATACACATACTGTAAGGTAAGAAGACGCTATGTTGCTTCAGCTGTGTCCAACTCTTTGTGACCCCATGGAATGTAGCCTGCCAGGCTCTTCTGTCCATGGGATTCTCCAGGCAAGAACACTGCAGTGGGTTGCCATGCCCTTCTCCAGGGGATCTTTCCAACCCAGGGATCGAACCTAAGTCTGCCATGTCTCCTGCATTGGCAACTGGGTTCCTTACCACTAGTGCCACCTGGGAAGCCCCCAAGACAAAAGAAGATGACAGATGACTAATAAGTACATGACAAGATATTTAACATCATCAGCCATCAGGGAAATGCAAATGACAATGAGATACCACTTATACCCTCTAGGATGGCTATAATCAAAAAGAGAGTAGCAAATGTTGGTGAGGATATAGAGAAATTGGAAATTTCACACACTGCTGGAAGAAAGGTAAAATGGTATAGTCACTTTGGAAAGTAGCCTGAAAAATCCTCAAATGGTTAAATGCTTTCCATGTGATCCAGCAGTTCTATTCCTATTTATTATATATTCTAAATAAATGAAAACAAAGGAAAAAATTATACATAAATGTTCATAAACAGCATTATTCAAAACAGTCAAAAAGTATACATCAACTGCTGAATGGATAGAAAATATATATCCCATACAATGGATTGTGTGTTAGTTGCTCAGTTATGCTTGACTCTTTGTGACCCCATGGACTGTAGCCCACGAGGCTCCTCTGTCCATGGAATTCTCTAGGCAAACATACTGGAGTAGGTTGCCATTTCCTTCTTCAGGGGATCTTCCCTGACCCAGAGATCGAACCCAGGTCTCCTGCACTGCAGGCAGATTCTTTACCATCTGAGCCACAAGGGAAGCCCATACCATGAATTAGTCAGTAATAAAAGAAATACAAGTACTGCTGCACCCAACAATATGGATGAACTTAAAAACATTATGCTAAGTGAAAGCAGTCAATCATAAAAGATGACATGTTAAATGATTCCACTTACATGAAATGTCCAGTATAGACAGAGACACAGAAAGTAAAGAAACTTCTAGAAAGTAGATCTAGAGAGACAATGGATTAGAGACAGAAAATAGATTTGTCTTTGTCTAGGGCATGTGTGGGTTGGGGCACTGGGAAGGCTGACAGGTAAGGGGTGTGGGATTTCTTTTTTTTTTTTATTTGGCTGTGTCATGTGGGATCTAGTTCCCTGACCAGGGATCAAACCCAGGTTCCCTGCATTGGGAGCACAGAGTCTTAGCCACTGGATCACTAGGGAAGTCCCTGGGGTAACTTTTTGAGGTCATGAAAATGTTCTAAAATTGTGATAATGAATGTACAACTCTGTAAATATACTAAAAGCTAGGGAGCTGCACACTTTAAATGGGTGAACTGGATGGTATGTGAATTATATCTCCATTAAACTGTTTTTAAAAATAAGGCAATTTTTAATGCTACAGAAAACAAAGTTGAGAAGGAAAATGTAATCATAATAGACTATATGTTTCAGTATAAACAATATTTAGAGTTATAAATAACTGAATACTGGTTGATAAAAAAAATTGGGATGTATTTTAGAATAGATAGACTAAGTAGGGTATTGCAATCTAAGATTCATTTTCAAAAAAGGCCTATTAATGAAAAATGCCCTCAAACTAAGTGGTTTTTACCTTTGTAAGGAAACAGCAACCCACTCCAGTATTCTTGCCTAGAGATTCCATGGACAGAGGAGCCTGGCAGGCTACAGTCCATGAGGCTGCAAAGAGCTGGACACAACTGAGCAACTAATACTTCACTTTTTTAAGCGGTTGGAAAAAACCAACAAAAGATTAGTATTTCATGATACATGAAATTATCTTAAATTCAAATTTCAGTGTCCATAAATAAAGTTTTACTGGAACACAGCCACACCCATTCATTTACTTAACTAACTGTGGCTGATTTTGAGCCACTTAGAATGGGGTAGTTGTGAGAGCACAAGTGGCATTTTCAGTGCTTTGCACTGCTGCTCAACACTCTAAAAGTGGCAGCAGTGCATTCATAACTCAACAACATTACAATATAACTGTACTACAACTTTTTCTTCACAACAGCAGCACATATCCATCATGTCCAAATAAGGAAAGGGGAATGTGGAGTTCAAACGTCACACTTTTAATGTAGATTTTGCTATTAAATTCCTATCTTCAATACAGTCATTTGCTCTTGGAGACTTCACAATCATTAATCCTGTTAATTTTTGTGAGAAATAGTCGGTTTTTCCTTTTTGACTGCTCTGTGCACTTTGCAAGATCTTAGTTCCCCGACCAGGAACTGAACCACGTCAGAGCAGCGAAAGCACCAAGTCATAACCACTGGACAATCAGGTAATTCCCAGAAGTTGAATATTTTTAATTCCTCTAACTCCAGAGGAAGCAGTCTGATGGCTTAGCAATAGGAACATTTTATTGCAATGTTTTGAGCTCAGAGTAAAGAAAAGCTTTTCTGAAGAAAAATCTTCAACCACTATCAAATACCAGATGGCTTTGGAAGTTAGTTTTTGCTGCAGTCTCCATAATGTTTCTTAATGATTTCAACCATAAATTATCAAACGCGCTTATATGCAAAACTTATGTTTCAAAAAGTTACCTTAACTACAAGCAACGGCAAGCTGCTTTATACATTTACTGTGCTGTCAAAACAAGAAGACCTATCTCCTTTCCTACACAAATTTGCCACAGATATGTTTTCTAAGCAAACTATGCTTCCAGCAGTGTTTTTCACACACTGATGCAAGCACAAAGAAAATTTCCTTATTTCAAACTACTTTTAACTGTGCAACTGAGGCGCTTCCATCTACTTTTCAATCACAAGTGATTAATCTACATTGTAATGACATTCTAAACAGCAAATGTCAGAGAAGAACCTAACAGAATTCTATAAGTGCCTTCCAAGCAATGAATATTATCAAATAAAATCAAACACTCATAGACTAATATCAGTACCTGGCAGTGTAAAAACATATTTTCAAAGATGAAATATTTAAAAAATACACCAGAAAGAATCAACAGCAGAATAACTGAGACAGAAGAAAGGATAAGTGATCTAGCAGGCAGAGTGGTGGAAATAACTGTGATGAAGCAGTGTAAAGAAAAAAGAATGAAAGGAAGTGAAGACAACCTCAGAGTCTTCTGGACAACATTAAAAGCACCATCATTCAGGCAGAGCTAGCAGTAAAGAATCCACCTGCTAACGCAGGAGACGAAAAAGACACAGGTTCAATCCCTGGGTCAGGAAGATCCACTGGATTAAGAAATGGCAACCCACTCCAGTATTCTTGCCTGGAAAATTCCATGGACAGAGGAGCCCGGTGGGCCACAGTCCATGAGTCCACAAACAGCTGGACACAACGAGCAACTCAACACACACACAAAAAAAGAGAAAGCATCTGAGAAAATATTTGAAGAGATTATAGTGGAAAACTTCCCTAACGAGGGAAAAGAAATAAGACACCCAAGTTTAGGAAGTACAGAGTCCCATTCAGAATAAATCCAAGAAGAAACATACTGAGACACACACTAATCAAACTAACAAAAATACTAGAAAAGAACAGTACAAGCATCAACGAAAAAGCAACAAAAAACATATAAAAGAATCACCATAATCAGTCTATTTTCCAACAGAAACTCTGTAGGCCAGAAGGGAGTGGCAAGATAAAGGGACAAAAGGGAAAAACATACAACAAAGATTACTCTACTCAGCAAGGATCTCATTCAGAGTCCATGGAGAAACCAAAAGCTTTATAGACAAGCAAAAGCTAGGATTTAAAAAAGGTAGGATTTAGAAAAGGCAGAGGAACCAGAGATCAAATTGCCAACATCTGCTAGATCATCGATACAGCAAGAGAGTTCCAGAAAAACATCTACTTCTGCTTTACTGACTATGCCAAAGCCTTTCACTGTGTGGATCACAATAAGCTGTGGAAAATTCCGAAAGAGATGGAAATACCAGACCACCTTACCTGCCTCCTGAGAAATCTTTAAGAAGGTCAAGAAGCAACAGTTAGAACCAGACATAGAACAGACTGGTTCCAATCTGGAAAAGGAGTACGTCAAGGCTGTATATTGTCACCCTGGTTATTTAACTTACATGCTGAGTATATCATATGAAATGCCAGGCTGGATGAAGCACAAGCTAGGATCAAGATTGCCGGGAGAAATATCAATAACCTCAGATATGCAGATGACACCACCCTTACGGCAGAAAGCAAAGAAGAACTAAAGAGCCTCTTAATGAAAGTGAAAGAAGAGAGTGAAAAAGTTGGCTTAAAACTCAACATTCAAAGAACTAAGATCATGGCATTTGGTCCCATCACTTCATAGCAAATAGATAGGGAAACAATGGAAACAGTGACAGACTTTATTTTCTTGGGCTCTAAAATCACTGCTGGTGTGACTGCAGTCATGAAATTAAAAGATGCTTTCTCCCTGGAAGGAAAGTTATGACCAATCTAGACAGCATATTAAAAAGCAGAGACATTACTTTCCAACAAAAGTCCATCTAGTCAAAGCTATGGTTTTTTCCAATAGTCATGTATGGATGTGAGAGCTGGACTATAAAGAAAGCTGAGCACCGAAGAATTGATGCTTTGAACTGTGGTGTTGGAGAAGGCTCTTGAGAGTCCCTTGGACTGCAAGGAGATCCAACCAGTCCGTCCTAAAAGGAATCAGTCCGAATATTCATTGGAAGGACGGATGCTGAAGCTAAAACTCCAATACTTTGGCCATCTGATGTGAAGAACTGACTCACTGGAAAAGACCCTGGTGCTGGGAAAGATTGACGCAGGAGCAGAAGGGGACAAAAGAGGATGAGATGGTTGGATGGCATCCCCGACTCAATGGACATGAGTTTTATTCATGATGGACAGAGAAACCTGGCATGCTGTAGTCCACAGGGTTGCAAAGATTTGGATGTGACTAAGTGACTGAACTGAACTGAAAAGCTAGGAGAATTCAGCAATACCAAACCAGCTTTACAACAAATGCTAAAGGAATTTCTCCAGGTGGAAAACATAAAAGAAAAAGATCTACAAAACAAACCCAAAGCAATTAAGAAAATGGTACAAGGAACATATATGACAATAATCACCTTAAATGTAAATGGATTAAATGCTCCAACCAAAAGACAGACTGGCTGAATGAATACAAAAATAAGATGGCATATATGCTATCTACAGGACACCCACTTCAGACCTAGGAAAACATACAGACTGAAAGTTGGGGGATGGAAAGTTATTTCATGCAAACAAAAACCAAAAGAAAGCTGGAGTAGCCATACTAATATCAGACAAAATATACTTTAAAATAAAGACTTAGAAAGGAAGGACACTACATAATGATCAAGGGATCAATCCAAGAAGAAGATAAACAATTGTAAATAGTTATGTACCCAACACAGAAGCACCTCAATACAGAAGGCAAATGCCAATAGTCACAAAAGGGGAAATCAACAGTAACACAGTAACAATGGGGAATTTAACACTCCACTTACACCAATGAACAGATCATTCAGACAAAAATAAATAAGGAAACACAGGCCTTAAATGACACATTAGACCGGATAGACTGAATTGATATTTATAGACATTCCATCAGAATGCAGCAGAATATAATTTCTTCTCAAGTGCACATAGAACATTCTCCAGGAATAGATCACATCTTGGGTCACAAATCAAGCCTCAGTAAATTTAAGAAAACTGAAATCACATCAAACATCTTTTCAGATCACAGTGCTATGAGATTAGAAACCAATTTCAGGAAATAAACTGTTTTTAAAAAAAACAACACACACAGACACATGGAGGCTAAAAAATATGCTACCAAATAACCATGAAATCATGGAAGAAATCAAAAAGGAAATCAAAAATTACTTCAAAACAAACGACAACAAATTTATAACCCAAAATCTATGGGATTCAGCAAAAGCAATTCTTTTTGGGTTTTTTTGGGTTTTTTTTTTTTATCACTCTAAGTGGCTTTATTAGAGAAAGCCAAGTTTACAGAGGACTTAAGAGTTGGCATTAGGGCCCTTCTTGCCAAAGGTGGGCACAACATTGACAAAGAGCCGGTTGTACTGCATACACCTCTTGGGCTGGCCTGTTGTCTTCTTTTTCTCTTGTTTTGCCACCTTAAAAGTCTGACCTCTTAAGGCGACTTTCTCAACACAGGCCATGGAACCATGGACTTTACCTCCAAGCACGCAGTCAACTACTGCTAGAGTGCTCAGAGCTTCCACCCCACACTGGCCGAGGGTAGCCTCATCCTCTAGAGGCATCCCTGCCACGAGCAGGACTTGATCTTCTGGAGCAATGCCCTCCAACGAGGCTACATGAGCCTTGATCTGGGCAAGTGTTTCCTGACCAGTTACCTCAAAAGTGTGTCGCTCCCGGGCACAGACAAAAAGCTGCATGTTGGTGACTAGACTGCAGACACCACTGCCACTTCCACAAAGATGGTATTAAGAAAGGGCAAAAGCAATTCCTAAGAGGGAATTTTACAGCAATATAATCTTAACTCAAAGAATAAGAAAAATCTCAAATAAACAATCTAATCTTACACCTAAAACAACTAGAGAAAAAAATACAAACAAAACCCCAAGTTAAAAGAAAAGATATCATAAAGATGAGAGCATAAAAAAAATAAAAAAGATGAGAGCATAAATAAATGAAATAGAAATGAAAAAAAAATAGCAAAGAGCAAGGAAACTAAAAGCTGGTTCTCTGAGAAGACAAACATATTGATAAACCTTCAACCAGACTCATCAAGAAAAAAAGGAAGAGGATTCAAATCAATAAAACAAGAAATGAAAAAGGAGAAGATACAACAAATACCACAGAAATACAAAGGCTCATAGAAAACTGTTACAAGGAACTACATGCCAATAAAATGGACAACCTGGAAGAAACGGACAAATTCTTAGAAAGGTACAACCTTCCAAGACTGAACCATGAAGAAACAGAAAATATGAACAGACCAAGCACTAATAATGAAATTGAAACTGTGGTTAAAAATCTTCCAATTAACAAAAGTCCAGAACCAGATGGCTTCACAGGTGAATTTTATCATTTAGTGAAAACCTAACACCTCAAACTCTTCCAAAAACTGCAGAGGGAGAAACACTCCCAAGCTCGTTTCATGAGGCCACAATCACCCTGACACCAAAACCAGAGAAAGATACCACACAAAAGAAGAAAATTACAGGCCAAGATGGCTACACAGCAAGGTGGCTGGGCAGAGGTTTGTACCTCCCACAGCAACCATGGCGTATACCAGCCTCGCCATGCTTCTCAGCATGATAGGCATGCTCTGAGGCATTGTCGGCTTCCTGGTGCCCTGGTTCATCTCTAAAGGTCCCAACTGCGGAGTCATCATCACTATGTTAGTGATCTGTTCAGTTTGCTGCTCTTTTGGTTGATTGCAATTCTGGCCCAATCCAACCCTCTCTTTAGACCACAGTTGAAAAATGAAACCATATGGTACCTCGAATATCACTGGCCTTGAGGAAGAAGACCTCCTTGCTGGTACTCAGTCACTGAGATCAGGAGAGAACTCCTCTAGATGCAAAATCACCTCCATACCCAGACCACCTGCCTTGACTCGCCCACTGTGGCCATCAGTTGCCTTAAATGTTCATCCACATTTGAATATCTTATTCTATAATAAAATATTTTTTTCCTATCACCTTTTTTACATTTTGATAAATGATGTGCCTATTTAATCTAAATTGTGCTACCTCTGTAAAACGTGTGTGTACTCTTCTGAGATGAAAAGTGTTTTTCTGAGAAATAAAAATGTTACTCTCTCCTCAGAACAGGTGGATTTGAAGATGGAGACTGCCTGCTCACAACACGAGGATCAGCGAAGTGTTTAAAAACTGTTACATGACAATAAGTCTCCCATGGGGCAGTCAGTAGGAGAACATGTTCAAGGGAAAAATCTGTCCCACAGAACTGAACCAAAGTGTATTATACCAAAATATTTTGGGGATGAATTTATTTCTGCCATCTTTTGGAATAAACTATTTTTCTGCTTTCTATAGAAAAAAAACAAAAAAAAAAGATGGTTCAATAGCATCATCAACTCATTGGACGTGAATCTGAGCAAACTCCAGGAGGTAGTGGAGGACAGAGGAGCCTGGTACGCTATAGTCCATGGGTTCACAAAGAGTTGCACGTGACTTAGTGACTGAACAACATCATCATCACTGATAAACACAAAAATTCTCAACAAAATACTAGCAAACAGAATCCAACAACAAATTAAAAGGATCATATACATCATGATCAAGTGGGATTACTCCAGGTGTGCAAGGATTCTTCAATATATGCAAACCAACCAATGTGATACATCATATTAACAAAGTGACATGATACTACACATGAAGTGAAGTAAAGTAAAAGTCGCTTGGTCATATCCAACTCTGCAACCCCATAGACTATACAATCCTTGGAATTCTCCAGGACAGAATACTGGAGTGGGTAGCTGTTCTCTTCTCCAGGGGATCTTCTCAACCCAGGGATAGAACCCAGGTCTCCTGCATTGCAGGTGGATTCTTTACCAGCTGAACCACAAGGGAAGCCCAATATCTCTTCTTCAATGGATCTTCCCAACCCAAGAATCGAACCAGCATCTTCTCCTGCATTGCAGGCAGATTCTTTACCAACTGAGCTACCAGGGAAGCCCCAATACTACACATAGAAAATCCTAAAGATGCCACCAGAAAACTACTAGAGCTAATCAATGAATCTGGTAAAGTTGCAGAACACAAAATTAACACACAAAACCTCTTACATTCCTATATATTCACAATGTAAGATCAGAAAGAAAAATTAAGGAAACAATCTCATTTACCACTGCATCAAAAAGAACAAACTACCTAGGTATAATGAATCTACCCAAAGACACAAAAGACCTGTACTCAGAAAACTATATGACCCTCCTGTGCCCAGTGCAAAAGCTCCAATAAAATCTCACCTAAATTTCTGGTCTGTCAATTTCTATTGATGGGGGAAGGCCAAGAACCCTGGTCAGCTTATGGCACCCAATATGGGGCAGTCCCTTCTGGGGCAAGGATCTGGGCACAGAAAGATCCAAAACCACAGAATGCAGCTTTCCCATAGGTGACAGGTGCCCACCTTAACTTCTGTTTCAGTGTCATCACATGTGGACTTCCATGCTGCACTGGGGGTTAAGAACCCATCTTGCAATACATGATTCCTGCAATGTTCAATTCCTGGCAAGGGAACTAAGACTTGATATGTCACGCCACAACTAAGCCCATGCACTGCAACTACTGAGCCCAAGCACCACAAATAAGAGTCCACAATGGATGATCCCACACAATACAATGAAGATCCTGTGCCAGTAAATAAATACTTTTTAAAAAAAGAAAGAACACTATATATACTATTGATGAAAGAAATCAAAGACAAGTCAGAGAAAGATAAATATCATATACTAATGCATAGATACAGAATCTAGGAAAATGGTACTTCAGAATTTATTTGCAAGGCAGCAATGAAGAAACAGACATAGAAAACAGACTTACAGACATGGGGAGGGGGGAGGAGAGGATGAGATGTATGGAGAGAGTAATATGGAAACTTACATTACCATAAGTAAAATAGATAGCCAACAGGAATTTACTGTATGTCTCAGGAAACTCAAACAGGGGCTCTGTATCAACCTGGGTGGGGGAGATGGGGAAGGAGATGGGAGTGAGGTTCAAAAGGGAGGGGATATATGTATACCTATGGTTGATTCATGTTGAGGTTTGACAGAAAACAACAAAATTCTATAAAGCAAATATCCTTCAATTAAAAAATAAATAAATTCTTAAAAGCTGCATGAAAATAATGATTTTAAAAATAATTTTATCTGTGAAATATGGATTTTACTTTAAAGAATCTATTAAATACAGAAATAAAATGTCCAAACTCTAAAGAGAAAAGAAAAGAAATCAAAGACAACACAAACAGATGGAAAGACAGACCATACTCTTGGAAGAATAAAAGTTGTAAAATTGACTATATTACTTGAAGAAATCTACAGATTCAATGCAATCCCTATAAATTACCAATGGCATTTTTCACAGAACTAGAACAAACTATTTTATAATTTGTATGGAAACCCAAGAGATCCCAAATAGCCAAAGCAATCTTGAGAAAGAAAAACAAAGCTGGAGGAATCAACCTTCTGGATTTCAAAGTAAAGTAAAGTAGAAGTCACTCAGCAGTGTCCAACTCTTTGCAACCCCATTGGACTACAGCCTGCCAGGCTCCTCTGTCCATGGGATTCTCCAGTCAAGAATACTGGAGCGGACTGCATTATCTTCTCCAGGGGATCATTCCAACCCAGGGACTGAACACAGGTCTCCTGCATTGCAGCCAGATTCTTTACCATCTGGACCACCAGGAAAGTCCTGATTTCAAACTACACTACAAAGCTATAGTAATCAAGACAGTATGGTACTTGCACAAAAACAAAAATATAAACCAATGATACAGGACAGAAAACCCAGAGATAAACCTATGCACCTATGGCCACCTAATCTATGACAAAAGAGGCAAGCATATACAATGGAGAAAAGACAATCTCTTCAACAAGTGGTGCTGGGAAAACAGAACACTTCCTAACACCATACAAAAAAACCCCAAAAACCTCAAAATGGATTAAAGACCAAAATGAAAGGCCAGACACTATAAACTCTTAGAGGAAAACATAGGCAGAACACTCTGACACAAATTACAGCAGAATCTTTTTCAATCCACCTCCTAGAGTAATGAAAATAAAAACAAAAATAAACAAACAGGACCTAATTAAGCTTAAAAGCTTTTGATAAACAAGACAAAAAGACAATCCTCAGAACGGAAGAAAATATTTGCAAATGAAGCAATTGACAAAGGATTAATCTAATCTCTAAAATATACAAAGAGCTCATGCAGGTCAATATCAAAAAATAATAATAATACAATCAAAAAACAGACAGAAGACCTAATAATTTTTTTCCCCAAAGATATATAGGAGGCAAACAAACACATAAAAAGATGCTAAACATAACTAATTATTAGGGAAATGCAAATCAAAACTACAATGGGGTATCACCTCACACTGGTCAGAATGGCCATTGTCAAAAAATCTACAAACAATAAATGCTGAAGAGGGTGTGGAGAAAAGGGACTCCTCTTATACTGTTGGCAGGAATGTAAATTGATATAACCACTATGGAAAACAGCATGGAGGGTCCTTAAAAAAACTAAAACTAGAACATGATTGTTCTATGATCCAACAATTGTATGATCCAACAATCCCACTCCTGGGCATATACCTGGAGAAAGCCATAATTAAAAAAGATACATGCACCCCAATATTTACTGCAGCACTATTTACAACAGCCAGGACACGGAAGCAACCAAGCTGTCTACCAACAATCAAAGATGTGTGTGTGTATATATATACATACACATATTACATATAATGGAATATTACTCAGCCATAAAAAAGAACAAAACTGTGCCATCTGCAGAGACATGGATGGATCCAGAGACTGTCGTCATACAGAGTGGTACAAGTCAGAAAAAGAAAAACAAACATCGTATATTAACGCATATATGTGGAATCTAGAAAAATGGAATGTGTGTGCTTAGTCGCTCAGCTGTGTCTGACTCTTTGTGACCTCCCTATGAACTGCAGTCTGCCAGGCTTCTCTGTCCACAGAATTTTCCAGGCAAAAACACAGGAGTGGGTTGCCATTTCCTACTCCAGGGGATCTTCCTGAGCCAGGGATCCAACCCGCATCCCTTGTGTCTCCTGCACTGGCAGGTGGGTCTTTTACCACTAGCACCACCTGGGAATAGATAAGCTTATCTGTAAAGCAGAAATAGAGACACAGACACAGAATATAAATGTATGGATACCAAGGGGTGAAGAGGGGTGGAATGTGAAGGACTGGGAGATTGGGACTGACATACATACACCATGTATAAAATAGATAACTAAGGAGAACCGATCATATAGAACAGGGAACTCTACTCAATGCTGTATGGCGACCTAAATGGGAAGGAAATCCAAAAAAGAGGGAATATACGTACAGATGATTCACAACATTGTAAAGCAACTGTGTGTGCATATGTGTGCATATTGTCACTCAGTGGTGCCCAACTCTTTGCGACCCCATGGACTATAAGCCCACCAGGCTCCACTGTCCATGGGACTTCCCAGACAAGAATATTGGAGTCGGTTTATCACTTCCTACTCCAGGGGATCTTCTGGAGGAACATGTCTCCTGAGTCTCCAGCACTGGAAGGAGGATTCTTTACCACTTCACCACTTGAGAAGCCATTATACTCAAATAAAAAAGAATTCTAATGGTATCAGGAATTGATAATAAATACAGAAGCAGGAACTCTAGAATAAATGTAAATAGTACAACCAATTAGAACAGTACTTTGGCAGTATCTATACTAAAGTTAAAAATCAGTCACTTCACTTATAGGTACATAAATAAATTCTCAAATGTGTACACAAGGAGTTACATATAAAAATGTTCGCTGAAGCACTGGAAATAAATGTGTAACAATCAGAGAAAAGATAAAATTGTGACATACTCAGAAAACAAAATATAACAGAAAATTAGGAATAATCTATATGATCAGTGGTAGGAAAACAAACAAATTACAAAATATTCACACAAGATAGTAAACATAATTTAACACAAATAACTAGTATTACACTTATCAGTATGAACAAATCTCAAAAGCAGTGTTAAATCAAAAAAAAAAACAAAGTTGAGACATACAATGTGACATAACTTCTAGTTATGTATCTTAAAACATGGGAAAACAATACCATATACTGCTTATACATAAATGTATATTTAATAAAAAGTATAAAAATATACTTAGGAATGGTATATATACCAAATTCAGGTAACGGTTAACACTGGAAAAAGAGGGTAGGGAATGCAATAAGAGGGAGCAGTATCCAAAATGCTTCAAGGTTATCTATTCAGTTTTATTCCTTAAAAAAGAATTTTTTTGATCTGAAATGAAAACAGGAAATAAAATTATTTTTAAAAAGGAAGACTGAAAAACATATCCTTATATAACAATCATGCCAGAGAAGAAAAGGATGGAAGCAAGGCCATGAGAAATGTACCATTCTAGGCACTGGAGACACAGTAATGAACGAAACAAAGTCCTTGCTCTCATGAACAAGTAAATATACAGTATAACAAATGGCACTAAAAATAAGTGCTATGAAGAAAAATAAAACTGTAAGAAAAAGTATGGGGGGAACCTAAGTAAAATCATTAAATACAGGGTGCTATTTAAAGCCACAAGACAGGGAGCAAAGGCAGACAGTTGAGGCACTCCAAAATTTAGAGGTCAAGGAAATAAGGAGAAATCTTGCAAATGAGGCAGAAAGAGAACTAAGAACAGTGTTGACCTGGAAGCCAACTGAAAAAAAAAGCATCTAAAGAAGGAAAAAAATGATCAACTGTGCCATAAGATACTGAAAGGTCAAATAAGATAAGAACTTGATAACTAACCAATTGTAAAAGTTACTGGTGATCTTGAAAATAGCTATTTTCAATAGCACAGTGGGAAAAGCCCAGTCTAAGTTCAAGAAATAAACAATGGGAGTAGATGAACTGCAAATTTTGAATAACTCTTTTAACAAGATCTGCTATCCAGGAAATAGAGAAATTTGAGCAGCTGGAAGAGCACAGATCCAAGGGGATCTGAGTAAGCAAACATTTTTCCCAAAGACAGGAACAATACAGCATATTTGTATGCTCATGGGAATGAAGAAGTAAAAGGGGGAAACTGATGATGCAGGGTGAAAGGGGAACAACTGGTAGAATAATTGGTGGCTGGGAACAATAAAGAGGGGCTAGGATCTAGTGCACAAGCAGAGAAATGGATCTTACGTATATAGACAGTTGATTTATCAATAACAGAAAAGAAGGCATACAAAGACTCAAATAAAGTCCCTATCTACAAAAATTTCAGCATAATAGAGGGGAAAGACAAAGGAGTACTTACAAAAATACGAAATACCTTGAAAAAATTGCTACAGGGGCACACAAGAGTGTAAATAACTCACATGTAGGAGGGGAAGACTGAACGAAGAATTAAAAGGTTCACAGAGGAGGTAATGTTTGACCAAACAGTATAGCATGTGCCAAGAAAAGTAGCACAAAACCATATTAACAGACAGTAAACTGGAAAGTTAAGAACCAAAAAATGGAGGTACGTAGACCTTATCTGCCACGGAAAGAACTTTGCTTAGAAGGAACCAAATGAGAGAACACAATTCATTTACAGTCTAGTTAGTGCTCAGTACTTGCTCAGTAGCATATTCTCATAAAACAGTATTTAGCATAGGGTTACTATAAAGATTAAATGAGATATTATATAAAATTTTTAGTACCTAGTAAGAATCCAAAAAAATACCAGTTATTATTAGGAGAACAAAGATCATGGGTGGTGGTGGTAATGAAAATATAAAACTTCTATAGACACATCTCTAAAATACCAAGCAAACTTTTCAAACTACAATCAACTTCCAACCTTTCTGCAAATTAATTCTGGTCCAACCATACAACTAAGCCCATCATCCCTGCCACCAAAAAAAAAAAGAGAGAGAGAGAGAGAAATATACATACTAGAAAGGAATTATAATCTACTCAGTTTTCTTTGAGTTGGATAGGCTTAATGACTGACTTCATTCTAGGAACCAGTATGAATATAAGACCTATGTTAGAGTGGAAGTCCCAGAACAAACCATCTTCTTATCTGCCAGTTCTCCCGATTAAAGAATATCCTAGAAAAAAAGCCAGATCACCAAAAGTTATCCTACATATCTATCAAATCCATTATGACTGAGTCTACACTAAAAGATTCAGTTGAGAATAAACAGATTTCTAAATTAAAGAAAATCTGACAATCTAGACTATAAAATGCTAATGATTAAATTATGATATATCTATACCTTGGACTTCTAACTAGACAAAATATATTGAAAAGCACAACAAGAAAATGTTCACACGTTCGTTAAATATGGTATATACCATTTTAAAACTATAAATTACAACTGCATAGCAAAAAAGAAATAAGGTTATAAAAAACATTGCCAGTGGTTAGTGCTGGATAGAATAATTGTAGGAAATTAAAAATCTAAATTTCCTTCAAGAAACAAATAATACTTTGTCTATTGATCAATCTTTTTTAATTACTAAAAAGTAAACAACTCAAGTCAAATCTCTACTTTTCTCTAGAAATAAGCTTGCTTAATATCATTTCTAATCATTTCTGTGCATATCTAAACACAGAAAATTATATTTTAGGTAAATATATAATGGGAAGTATTGTTTTCTGGGGTATTTTTCTTTATAAAAATGGAGTTGTACAATATATTTTGGTTTGCAACTGGCTTTTTTCATTCAATAGTAAACCATGGGACATTTCTCCATATTGATAGATAAAACCATCTATCCTTATTATTTTCCTATAGAATGGTATAATAACAATTTTTAGCCAAAGAATGGACAATAAAGTTATCGCCAATTTTTTGCTATTACAGTGCTATAAATATCATTTAATAATTGTGAACATATTAAAAGAATAATGGCTAACATCTGAATGCTTATTATACGCCAACTGCCACAAGCTTTTATATGAATTAAACATACTACAATATCACTATTCATATTATTATTTCTATAACACATTTTTTTTCTTTGTTACCTGCCTATTCATACTTGTTTCCTCTGAAAATTGAGTTCTTTTTTTAAAAAATTGGCCAGGATACAAATTTGATCTAAAAAGTTTCTAGCAGAATATTCCCAGAAGTTCCATGAAAATGTCTGGCACATGGGCATTTATACATTCCACAAATACTACCTGAGAAGCTATGAGTGAGCAAAACAGACTTGAACTCTGGATTCTAAACTTTTAGCCTAGCAAACTGGGTTAATAAGAGGAAAGCAAAAAAGAGTGTACAGGGGAACACATCAATTAGAGAAACACTACACCAGTCAATACACAATTATAATTACCTCTTAGAACAGTCTTGCCTCATCCTGTGGATCTTAGCTACTACTGATTAAGCTACTACTAGCTTAATCTTTTGGAGAAGGAAATGGCAACCCACTCCAGTATTCTTGCCTGGAGAATCCCAGGGACAGAGGAGCCTGGTGGGCTGCCATCTATGAGGTCGCACAGAGTCGGACACCGCTGAAGCAACTTAGCAGCAGCAGCAGTTTAATCTTAATATACTGCTTTACTTACACAATTTTCATGCTCAAGAACTCATAACTTCTCTCTTTAGTATTTCTTAAGTATACCTAACTCATTCTCTACACTATTTCAAACCTTTAGCACTGAAGGCTTTCCTTACGTTTCCCACTCCTTCCCCTAACAACTCCTTAGAGGACCACTTAGGCAGACCTCAGTGCCTACTTCACAGGAAAAAAAAAGTCCCTAATCCTTCCAGAAGAGAAGAAAATCAACACTTATCAAGCATTTATATAGATCACTTTAAAAAAAGCAGAAGAGATATCCTGGAGGTATGATTAACATTTCAAAAAAGCTTAAAACAAACTACACAGAGAAGTACAAATCCACAGGCTATTACTTAATGCAGATTGGTAAACAATTATTTCAAGGTGTTATTTTCAACAAAATATTCTAATCAAGTCCACCTATGGTACTTAATCACACATTCAAAAAATAAATTATAATACGACGGATATGAACTGTAATGGATCACGTATAAAGTCTCAGTGAAATACACTGAAAGGCAGGATTAATTCCGCCTGGAAAGGCTTCACAGAGATAACATTTGAGCAGGTCCTGGAAGGATAATTCAGCTCTTCTGCTGCATATACCTCCTGTCTACTTCTGGTTACAAAATTCAGAGAATTTAACTGTGGGATGGGTAAATCTTTAAAAACCATCTAGTATCTAGGTTTCCCACCTTTGTTTTAAAGTAACAAAATCTTTCCTTTAAAAGTCTAACTGAAAACTTTAGTATATAGAACAGATAAACGTGGACCTGCTCTTTTGAAAGAAGAGGAAGTTATTGGAAAACATTGCTAGTCTTAATCAACACCCTTCACTTTAAAATAAGAAAACTGAGACACTAAGGACGACAATGATTTGACAAAAGACTACAACAATGTAATAAAAAAATAAAAGACCACAAAAATGTAGAACTGCCATAACTACTCAAAGAATACCTTTTAAGCATTTTTTTCTCTTTGAAGTCTTTTCCTAACTTTCTCCCCAGGTTGAGTTTTACCCCTTCTCATTTTATTCCTTGCTATACCCAGCACATACTTCTATTATGGTTTCTATAAAACTCCAGTGCTCTAATTATATCTTTTTAATGTGTCTATGTCCCTCTACTATACTGGAAGCTCCCTGAAGGCAGGGACTCTTAATCATCTTTATATACCCAGTACCCAGAATAAAATATCATTTATTAAGTTACATTCAACCATGTTTTGGAAAAGACTTAAAGATAACTCAATGCATAGCATACAGTAAGACTTTAGCATTTTTCAAATGAATTTGCCAAAAATGAGGTCATTAAATGAATATATTGAAAGCAATTAGAATATCTGATACACAGAGTACTTTCTATAAACATTATCTGATATTATGTAAATTTATATAGGTAAAAAAAAAAAAAAAAACCTGAAGCTATTATTTAATCTGGATGGCAAAAACTAAGTAACTTTTCTCAAAGTTTCAACTAGCTCTAATATAACCACATTTTTAATGAGAAGGAGGGCAAATATGGCCTATTCATAAAGACCTATTGCCTGGGAAAAACAGTATAAGGAGTTGTGTTCTGTTAATCTTAGACTGAAGGAAGAAATTAGGCCTATCTTCAATTTAGGGCTAAAACACTTCTTTCTCTACCTTAGTTTCAGTCACATATAGACATTGGGGGTGACGGGGAGTGAAAAATATTATCTCTAAGGTTCTTTCCGGCTCTAACAATGTAGGGGCATAAAACAAATAAAAAATCAGAGTGCTTCAGCTTCCAACACAATATGAATAAAAACTTGATAAAAATCAGTAAATGGTACATTGGATTTGGTGTCAGATGAACAGGGTGTTCATATCAACTCTATAATTATTTAGGTGTGTAATTTTAAGCGAGAAGCAAACTCTCTGGATCTCAGTTTCCTCAACCTTTAAAATAAAGCTGGACAATATAATCTCTCTTTAAAATACATTACAGTCATGACATTCTATGGAATAAGTTACATGTGAAGAAAATATTTAGGTGGGGATTGTTATTACAGATGTTTAGAGGATTACGGTATAAACCAAAAATTGAAAAATTCAGGATTGGGAGAAATCTTACAAGTCTTCTCTGACTCACCCAAATGAGACTCAAGATCTCTCTAATACATTCTTAGAAGAGGGCACCCAACCATTCTTAGCAATGAGAAACAACCCATGGAAATAAGTTACCTCATCTTAGGCCTACTCTAACTCTAATTAATACCTAAGTTCTCTGACTGAAACTACACGATCCTCTAGTAACTTTCAGCCATTAGTTTTACCCCTTTCAAATACAGGCACCTCAAGTAGTTGTGGATAGTGACACTATGCTCCTTACCTATCCTCCTCAGAATTAAAACCCCCAGCTCCTTCAATCTTTCCTTAAATACAATACCAAGTATCCCTGACCATCCAGCCTGCCTTCCTTAGAAAAACCCCATTCTTGAATAGTATGGAAGTTCCTTAAAAAAGTAAAAACAGAGCTACCATACGACCCTACAATCCCACTCCTGGGCATATATCCAGAGAAAAACATGGTCTGAAAAGATACTTGCACTTCCAGTGTTCACTGTAACACCATTTACAACAGCCAAGACACGGAAGCAACCTAAATGTCCATGGACAGAGGAATGGATAAAAGACATAGTACACAAGTACAATGGAATATTACTCAACCATTAAACAGAGTGAAATAATGGACCTAGAGAGTGTCGTACTGAGTGAAGTCACAGAAGGAGAAATACCATATGATATCCCTTATATATGGAATCTATTTTTAAAAAATGAACTTAAAAAACCTGAAATTCATAGCCTTTAGAAAACGAACTTATGGCTGACTGGTGGAAAAAAGGAATCTGGGAAAGTCAGATACACACTGCTATAGTTAAAATGGATAACCAACAAGATATTGGATAGCACATGGACCTCTGCTCAATGTTATGTGGCAGCCTGGACAGGTGAGCGTTTTGGGGGAGAACGGATACATGCATTTGTATGGCTGAATTCCTTGTTTGTTCACTTGAAACTACTACAATACTGTTAATCCGCTATACCCCAATACAAAATAATAAGTTTAAAAAAAAAAACGAAAGAAAAACCTCCATTCTTGCCTGAGAGAATGTCAAAACTACTCGAACAAACCCTCCCCATTCTAACTTCCTGATTTCTGGTGGAACCCAAGATCTCCCCCTCTTAGAGCTGACACCAACCACATAGATGGCCCTAACTGCCCTTGCCTGGAGAAGGCAATGGCACCCCACTCCAGTACTCTTGCCTGGAATATCCCATGGACGGTGGAGCCTGGTGGGCTGCAGTCCATGGGGTCGCGAAGAGTCGGACACGACTGAGCGACTTCACTTTGACTTTTCACTTTCATGCATTGGAGAAGGAAATGGCAACCAACTCCAGTATTCTTGCCTAGAGAATCCCAGGGATGGGGGAGCCTGGTGGGCTGCCGTCTATGGGGTCGCACAGAGTCAGACACGACTGAAGCGACTTAGCAGCAGCAGCAGCAGCCCTTGCCACCTCCATCCAAGCAAGTTTTTGGCGTGGGAAATAGTGCCCCTGATGCTCCTTCGGAAGATTAGGATAAAAGTGACCACAGCGGGAACAGAGAGGCCCGCCTCCCGCTCTTCTCCCGGGTTCAAGCCTCCTCCCTTACCGGTACTGCTTGGGGTCGCTGGGAGACTTAATGATCTCAGGGTCTCCGGCATTATTGACAGGCCCCCTCCGTCCCTCCTCCTCAGATTCATCGGCTCCGAGACGGGCAACCCGGCCGCTCTCGCCCAAATCTTGTCCATTGGGCTGCAGGTCAGGGCAGCTGCAGGTGGACTTCGCCTTGTTCCTTCCAGGCATGGTCAGTGTAGGAAAGCGTCTGGCAGCCGCCGAGTCTTCACACCGACCCCGCGCTTCTATTCTCGAAAGCGCCGCGAGCTCCCGCCCGGCCTCACACAACTTCCTCCCGGTGGCACAGACTGCAGCAACCGCGACTCTCCTCAGCATTCACTACCAAGCCGGAACGCTGGGCATGCCGTTCCCTACGGTCCACCTCCTCCTCCTACTCTTCCAGCCGCTCCTCCTCCTCCGCGTTCCAGAGGCGGTGGCGGCCGGCGCTGTTGCTGCCGCAGCCGCTGAGGTGGACAGGCCTGAACCCCTCCCCCAATCCGGTCTCCCTCAAGCCAACTTCCCTCATCCCCCCCGCCCTCCGGACCGGCGATGACGCAACTGATATTAACCAATCAAAAGGCAAGAGAGCAGTCACGTGCAAGTAACTAACCAATAGGAACAGGGAATAAAAAAAGGAGCCAGAGACCGGGCCGGATTCTCAGAGCACCCAGCGAGCTTTTCGAAACCAGAGGTAGGAGGGGCGAAGAAGAAGAGGCGGAGAGAGCGGCGCGGAGGACGACGGGAGAAGGGAGAGGGACTGCTGCGCAGCGTTTATGACGTAAGCGTGGAGGTGGTTTGAGGTAGCAACTGCGTGGGCTCTGTGGCTCAGAGGAAAATATTCCCCTGATGCGAAAACTGGTAAGCGAGTGGAGAAAGTTAATCCCCCAGCCTTTCCCCCACCATTTATGTCATATTTTGTGCATCCTGCTTCTCAAACCTGGGGTGGAGACTTTGCCAGTGACTCAGCACGTTAAAGCAGAACGCCGGAAGTATTTTTCTGCCCCCGGATGGAAGCGGCATCTGAGTGGAGCTGGGCTGAACGATAGAAATAGTCGTTTTGAGTCTCCTTTTTTGTAGTCTGCCAGACATTAGTCCTGCTCGCCCTTAAGGCCTAGAAAGTGTTTAAAAGACAGGTGTAGATGTGTTCACTCTATTGTGCGAAAACATTTTTTAGCTCCCTCGCAGACGAGAGTTCACAGCGTTCAGTTCAGTCGCTCAGTCGTGTCCGACTCTAACCTCATGAATCGCAGCACGCCAGGCCTCCCTGTCCATCACCAACTCCCGGAGTCCACCCAAACCCATGTCCGTCGAGTTGGTGATGCCATTCAACCATCTCATCCTCTGTCGTCCCCTTCTCCTCCTGCCCTCAATCTTTCCCAGCATCACGGTCTTTTCAGATGAGTCAGCTCTTCACATCAGGTGGCCAAAGTATTGGAGTTTCAGCTTCAGCATCAGTCCTTCCAATGAGTATTCAGGCCTGATCTCCTTTAGGATGGACGGGTTGGATCTCCTTGCAGTCCAAGGGACTCTTAAGAGACTTCTCCAAAACCACAGTTGAAAAGCATCAATTCTCTGCTCACTTTCTTTATAGTCCAACTCTCACAGCAATATATGACCACTGGAAAAACTATAGCCTTGACCTTTGTTGTCAAAGTAATGTCTGCTTTTTGATATATTTAGATTGGTCATATATACATTACAGTAGGGAAGCTTCAAATTCAGATAAAAATTGGAATTTTCTGACTAGAATCAAGGCCACATCCTAAAGTGTGACCTGTTTTTCCTTTTATAAAGAGACCTCTGAATCTTGCAGTTCACCAGACTATGGCTATATATGTGTTCAGTCTAGTTCAGTCGCTCAGTCGTGTCCGACTCTTTGTGACCCTATGAATCGCAGCACACCAGGCCTCCCTGTCCATCACCAACTCCCGGAGTTCACTCAGACTCACGTCCATTGAGTCCGTGATGCCATCCAGCCATCTCATCCTCTGTTGTCCCCTTCTCCTCCTGCCCCCAATACCTCCCAACATCTGAGTCCTTTCCAATGAGTCTACTCTTCGCATGAGGTGGCCAAGGTACTGGAGCTTCAGCTTTAGCATCATTACTTCCAATGAAATCCCAGGGCTGATCTCCTTAAGAATGGACTGGTTGGATTCCTTGCAGTCCAAGCAACTCTCAAGAGTCTTCTCCAACACCACAGTTCAAATGCATCAATCCTTTGGCGCTCAGCCTTCTTCACAGTCCAACCCACATCCATACACGACCACAGGAAAAACCATAGCCTTGGCTAGACAGACCTTAGTCGGCAAAGTAATGTCTCCGCTTTTGAATATACTGTCTAGGTTGATCATAACTTTTCTTCCAAGGAGTAAGCGTCTTTTAATTTCATGGCTGCAGTCACCATCTGCAGTGATTTTGGAGCCCAAAAAAATAAAGTCAGACACTGTTTCCCCATCTATTTCCCATGAAGTGATGGGACCAGATGTGATGATCTTCGTTTTCTGAATGTTGAGCTTTAAGCCAACTTTTTCACTCTCCTCTTTCACTTTCATCAAGAGGCTTTTCAGCTCCTTTGAACTTTCTTAAGGGTGGTGTCATCTGCATATCTGAGGTTATTGATATTTCTCCCAGCAATCTTGATTCCAGCTTGTGTTTCTTCCAGTCCAGCATTTCTCATGATGTACTCTGCATAGAAGTTAAATAAGCAGGGTGACAATAGACAGCCTTGACGTACTCCTTTTCCTCTTTGGAACCAGTCTGTTGTTCCATGTCCAGTTCTAACTGTTGCTTCCTGACTTGCATACAGGTTTCTCAAGAGGTAGGTCAGGTGGTCTGGTATTCCCATCTGTTTCAGAATTTTCCACAGTTTATTGTGATCCACGCAAAGGCTTTGACATAGTCAATAAAGCATAAATAGATGTTTTTCAGGAGTTCTCTTGCTTTTTCCATGATCCAGCAGATGTTGGCAATTTGATCTCTGGTTCCTGTGCCTTTTCTAAAACCAGCTTGAACATCAGGGAGTTCACGGTTCACGTATTGCTGAAGCCTGGCTTGGAGAACTTTGAACATTACTTTACCAGCATGTGAGATGAGTGCAATTGTGCAGTAGTTTGAGCATTCTTTGGCATTGCCTTTCTTTGGGATTGGAATGAAAACTGACCTTTTCCAGTCCTGTGGCCACTGCTGAGTTTTCCAAACTTGCTGGCATATTGAGTGCAGCACTTTCACAGCATCATCTTTCAGGATTTGAAACAGCTCAACTGGAATGCCATCACCTCCACTAGCTTTGTTCGTAGTGATGCTTTCTCAGGCCCACTTGACTTCGCTTTCCAAGATGTCTGGCTCTAGATTAGTGATCACATCATCATGATTATCTGGGTCGTGAAAATCTTTTTGTACAGTTCTTCTGTGTATTCTTGCCACCTCTTCTTAATATATTCTGCTTCTGTTAGGTCCATACCATTTCTGTCCTTTATCGAGCCCATCTTTGCATCAAATGTTCCCTTGGTATCTCTGATTTTCTTGAAGAGATCTCTAGTCTTTCCCATTCTGTTGTTCTCCTCTATTTCTTTGCATTGATCGCTGAAGAAGGCTTTCTTATCTCTTCTTGCTATTCTTTGGAACTCTACATTCAGATGTTTATATCTTTGCTTTTCTCCTTTGCTTTTCCCCTCTCTTCTTTTCACCTCTCTTCTTTTCACAGCTATTTGTAAGGCCTCCTCAGACAGCCATTTTGCTTTTTTGCATTTCTTTTCCATGGGGATGGTCTCGATCCCTGTCTCATGTACAGTGTCACAAACCTCATTCCATAGTTCATCAGGCACTCTATCTATCAGATCTAGACCCTTAATCACTAAGCGCAGGCGGCTGGGAGCCAGCTCACTAAGCACAGGCGCGGCTGAGAGGAGCTACCCCAGGTCCGAGGTCAGGGGCAGCGGCCTAGAGTGCCAGGCTGCGATGGCGCAGAACGGCCGAGAGGAGCTACCCTGCATCTGAGGTCAGGGGTGGGGGCCGGGAGGAGACACCCCGAGTCCGAGGTCAGGGGCGGCGGCCAAGAGGAGCTACCCTGCGTCCGAGGTCAGTGGTGGCCGGGAGGAGACACCCGGTGTCCGAGGTCAGGGCGGCAGCCGGGAGGAGCTACCCAAGGAGTGGTGGCTGCGCAGTGCAGGAGGACCTAGAGGAGCTATGCCACGTTGAAGGTCAGGAATGGTGGCGGTAAGGAGATACCCCTCGTCCAAGGTAAGGAGCAGCGGCTGTGCTTTGCTGGAGCAGCTGTGAAGAGATACCCTACGCTGAGGTAAGAGAAACCCAAGTAAGATGGTAAATGTTGCAAGAGGGCATCAGAGGGCAGACACACTGAAACCATACTCACAGAAAACTAGTCAATCTTATCACACTAGGACCACAGCCTTGTCTAACTCAATGAAACCAAGCCATGCCTACGGTGCAACCCAAGATGGGCGGGTCATGGTAGAGAGGCCTGACAGAATGTGATCCACTGGAGAAGGGAATGGCAAGCCACTTCAGTATTCTTGCCTTGAGAACCCCATGAACAGTATGAAAAGGCAAAATGATAGGATACCAAAAGAGGAACTCCCCAGGTTATTAGGTGCCCAATATGCTACTGGAGATCAGTGGAGAAATAATTCCAGAAAGAATGTAGGGGTGGAGCCAAAGCAAAAACAATACCCAGTTGTGGATGTGACTGGTGATAGAAGCAAGGTCCGATGCTGTAAAGAGCAATATTGCATAGGAACCTGGAATGTCAGGTCCACGAATCAAGGCAAATTGGAAGTGGTCAAACGAGATGGCAAGGGTGAACGTCGACATTTTAGGAATCAGCGAACTAAAATGGACTGGAATGGGTGAATGTAACTCAGATGACCATTATATCTACTACTGCGGGCAGGAATCCCTCAGAAGAAATGGAGTAGCCATCATGGTCAACAAAAGAGTTCGAAATGCAGTACTTGGATGCAATCTCAAAACGACAGAATGATCTCTGTTTGTCTCCAAGGCAAACCATTCAATATCACAGTTATCCAAGTCTATGCCTCAACCAGTAACGCTGAAGAAACTGAAGTTGAATAGTTTTATGAAGACCTACAAGATCTTTTAGAACTAACACCCAAAAGATGTCCTTTTCATTATAGGGGACTGGAATGCAAAAGTAGGAAGTCAAGAAACACCTGGAGTAACAGGCAAATTTGGCCTTGGAATGTGGAATGAAGCAGGGCAAAGACTACTAGAGTTTTGCCAAGAAAATGCACTGGTCATAGCAAACACCCTCTTCCAACAACACAAGAGAAGACCCTACACATGGACATCACCAGATGGTCAACACCGAAAGCAGATTGATTATATTCTTTGCAGCCAAAGGTGGAGAAGCTCTATACAGTCAGCAAAAACAAGACCGGGAGCTGACTGTACTCTGCATATAAGTTAAATAAGCAGGGTGACAATATACAGCCTTGACGTACTCCTTTTCCTATTTAGAACTAGTCTTTTGTTCCATGTCCAGTTCTAATTATTGTTTCCTGACCTGCATATAGGTTTCTCAAGAGGCAGGTCAGGTCTGGTATTCCCATCTCTTTAGTAACAGGCTATTACTATATTACTATTGCAATATAGTAACAGTCTGTAATTAGGCATTCATTTATTAATTTAGCCAACAAAGTGAGCTCTAACATGTACCAGACACTGGAAATAGAGTAACGAACAAGAAGTTTTCCTGTTCTCTTGAAGCTTACAAGAGGATAAATTGGAAATGTGGAGTGTTGATTCTAAGTCGAGTAAGAGTGCAGAGTTATCTATTTTACTTTAGTGTCTAAAACTCCCCTATTAATGATGCACTGTTATCTTTACAACTCCTCCTAAATGCCAGTAATACCCTTGAGAGAAATTTAAAATAAGCACCATTTTGTGAATGCATTTGTTCTGATTCCCCCTTATTGAAGCACCCCATGGCCACCTTGAGATCACCATGAACCTAGGGTGGATGAAGACATTGCTAAATGTGGGAGGAAAGGCACAGAAAGAGGAAATAGGTAAACAACATATTTACTGTTAAGTCCTGGGCCCACACTCTAGGCAATTATGCCTTTGGAGCTTTAGTTATTAATGTCCTGCCCACTCCACGTTTGGTAGCCTTGTATCTAGGTCAGGAAGTAGGCATATTCTTGTTGAACCTTCTGTTGTGAGACTAAATATGTGCAAAACATACCAAGGAATTTTTGTGACTATAAAAATAGTTTTCTCCTGTACTATAAGCATACTTCTAGGAATAATTTGGTGTTCAAACTTCAAAATAAGTTAAGAGTAACTCTAAACTGTGAATTGCTCGTGCTCCTGAGTATTTCAGTCATGTCTGACTCTGATCGCATGGACTGTAGCTGCCAGGCTCTCTGTGCATGGAATTTTCCAGGCTAGAATACTAGAATGGGTTGCCATTTTCTTCTCCAGGGTCTCTTCTCATGCCAGGGATCAAACCCTTGTCTCTTGCATCTCCTGCATTGACAGGTGGATTCTTTACCACAAATTGTGTGCATGCATGCTCAGACATTTCGGTTGTGTCCAACTCTTTGCATCCCTATGGACTATAGCCCGCCAGGCTCTTCTATCCATGGGATTCTCCAGGCAAGAATACCGGAATGGGTTGCCTTGCCCTCCTCCAAAGGATCTTCCTGACTCGGGGATTGAACCCACATTTCTTGCATGGCAGGTAGATTCTTCACCCGCTGAGCCAACTGGGAAGCCCATTTATCACTAGTTTATCTGTTACAAATACTCCTCATTTGTAAGTGCTCCTGATTTCTGATCTAAAGAGACAGATTTTGAGATTCAGCCTGTGAGGGAAAATGTGAAGATATAAAATGATACTTAAAATATATGAATCAGAAATGAGATCATATTACTCCCCTTTTTAAGACCTATCAGTGATTTATCACTTTGAATAAAATCTAGCTGTTTTTCAAAGCCTATAAGACTCGTATATGATTTCTGTTCTTCCTCTGTTTATTGCATCTGCCTGCAATGTGGGAGACCTGGGTTCAATCCCTGGGTCGGGAAGATCCCCTGGAGGAGGAAATGGCAACCCACTCCAGGATTCTTGCCTGGAGAATCCCATGGACGGAGGAGTCTGGTGGGCTACAGTCCACGGGGTCGCAAAGAGTCAGACATGACAGAGTGACTTCACTACCATTCTGCCCTCTGCTCCATTCATACTGGCTTTCTTAATGTCTTCTGAAATATAAGGATTTTTCTTGCCTTAGGATCATTATGTCTGTTCCTTTGCTTGGACTGTTCTTCCTTTACGTTTTGCATCACTGGTTCCTTCTCACCATTGTATGTCAGCTCAAATGTCACCTCTTAAGAGAGGCCTTCTCTTACAATTCTATCTAAAATAAGGGCTTCCCTGGTGGCTGAGGCAGTAAAGAATCTGCCTGCAATGCAGGAGACCTGGGTTTGACCCCTGGTTCTGGAAGATCCCTTGGAGAAGGGAATGGTTACCCACTCCAGTGTTTTTGCCTGGAGAATTTTATACAGAGGAGCCTGGTGGGCTACAGTCCATGGGGTCACAAAGAGTCAGACACTACTGAGCAACTCACACCGCACACACACACACACACACACACATATTATCTGAATTTATTTCACATACACTTATTATCTGAAATTGTATTATTTGCCCATTAGCTTGTTGTCTATATATGTTCTCTATTTTATAAAGTCCATTGGAGAATTAGTACTTTGTCTTTTCTCCCCCCATATAGCCAACATCAACAATAGCATCTGACATATAGAGAATATTCAATAAATACTTGTTGAATTAAAAAATGAACAATACAGGAAAAAGGAGAGAAAACTGAAGTTTCAAGAGACCTAGGGATTCAGAAGAGAGGTGGTGGTGGTGGTTTTGTCACTGAGTCATGTCTAATTCTTTCAACCCCATTGAATGTAGCCCCCAGATTACATTCAGATTAACATATACAGGGCTTCCTTGGTGGCTCAGTGGTGTGTGTATATATATGTATATGTATATGTGTGTGTTGTTGTTGTTCAGTCACTAAGTCATGTCCGACTCTGTAATGCAGCACAAAAGAATTCCCTGTCCTCCATTGTCTCCCGGAGTTTGCTCAAGTTCAGCTGTGCATATATAGCTGAATCACTTTGCTGTGAACCTAAAACTAACACAACTTTGTGAATCAGTTATACTTCAATTTAAAAAAGAAAGTGTCTCGTTTTCCATCATTCTTCTTCCCTTCCTTTCTGAATATTTATGTCTAAAAGCCATTTGCATAAGTGGGGCTAATCAAGATAGGAACCTGCACCCAGGTATGCAAGAGCTGCCTGAGGAGAAGTGTTAGAGCATGAGCCATATGAGGAGGGTGAATACGTGGGCTGAGGGTGCAATGTGTCTGAGTCCTAGCAGAATGAGGAAGGTGAGGGGAGAGGGCAGTGGTGGTAATGGAGATTGGTTACATACAGGAGTGATTTATCAGATTAGTAAATATACTGAAGATAATGGGAGCCAGTTTCCTCACTGTGTGAGAAGGGAGTTACAGATATGAAAAGATAGGAATCAGAATGAAATCTGTAGTATTGGACTAGAATTGTGGGTATCCCATGTGGGCTGACAATTTTTAATTGCTAGATGTAAATATAGAGGTGGATGTTCATGTACACATGCATATGTGAGTACATATATGCATGACATATTTTCAAGCCATGTTTGCTGAGAGGGCCTGGGAGCAGTGACACCCCAAAAGCAATGAGCATATCTAATACCTCCGTCTTTGTTTCTAAATGCTGCTCTCCACTAAAAGGCAATTTTCCATTGACAGGAACCAGGGCTTGTTGGAGAAATGGCTGATTTCAAGGCTCTAGGGCAGGGAAGGTACAAGATGAATCTGAAACATGTTGTATGCCAAAAAATAAGGAAATATTCAGAGAATGGTGAAGACCTGTCAAAACAACACAAAGAATAGCTTGAAGAGGCTGTTCTTCTCCCCACAGGACCAGAATAGGGACGACTTGAAAAAAATCAAAATAAATAATGATGATAAATGATTATAGTCCATTGTATAGAATAGGAATGCATGCATCTGAACTGATATAAAGAAATAAATAGGGAGAAAAGAAAACTTTTTGTTTCAGTGGCATTTTGTAATAATGAATGTAGGAATTTCATTCATGATGGAAATCATTTGATGATCGTAACAATAATAACCAAGAAACATCTATGTATGCTAACTTGGTGAAAATTTGATGAAGAATGGGAAATTTGCACGGTCTCAAAGTAACTCCCTGCAAAACTCTTAGTGATTAAGGAGAAAAGAACAATTTCACGGAGAAAAGAACAATTTCACAAAGAAAAGGCCTGGCAAGTACCATTTAATCTGTGAACACAGCATCAATAATGAACAAATTGAACTGTACAAAAAAGATTTTCATGACCCAGATAATCATGATGGTGCGATCACTCACTGAGAGCCAGACAGCCTGGAATGTGAAGTCAAGTGGACCTTAAGAAGCATCACTATGAACAAAGCTAGTGGAGGTGATGGAAGTCCAGTTGAGCTGTTTCAAATCCTAAAAGATGATGATGTGAAAGTGCTGCACTCAATATGCCAGCACATTTGGAAAACTCAGCAGGGGCCACAGGACTGGAAAAGGTCAGTTTTCATTCCAATCCCAAAGAAAGGCATTGCCAAGAATGCTCAATGCACAATTGCACTCATCTCACATGCTAGTAAAGTAATGCTCAAAATTCTCCAAGCCAGGCTTCAACAATATGTGAACCGTGAACTTCCAGATGTTCAAGCTGGTTTTAGAAAAGGCAGAGGAACCAGAGATCAAATTGCCAATATCTGCTGGATCATGGAAAAAGTGAGAGAGTTCCAGAAAAACATCTATTTCTGCTTTATTGACTATGACAAAGCCTTTAATTGTGTGGATCGCAATATACTGTGGAAAATTCTGAAAGAGATGGGAATACCAGATCACCTGACCTACCTCTTGAGAAATCTGTATGCAGGTCAGGAAGCAACAGTTAGAACTGGACGTGGAACAACAGACTGGCTCCAAATAGGAAAAGGAGTACGTCAAGGCTGTATTTGTCACCCTGCTTATTTAACTTACATGCAGACTACATCATGAGAAATGCTAGGCTAGATGAAGCACAAGCTGGAATCAAGATTGCCGGGAGAAATATCAATAATCTCAGACATGCAGATGACACCACCCTTATGGCAGAAAGGTAAGAAGAACTAAAGAGCTTCTTGATGAAAGTGAAAGAGGAGAGTGAAAAAGTTGGCTTAAAGCTCAACATTCAGAAAACTAAGATCATGGCATCTGGTCCCATCAGTTCATAGCAAGTCGATGGGGAAACAGTGGCAGACATTAATTTTGGGGGCTCCAAAATCACTGCAGATAATGATTTTCATGCAGCCATAAAACTAAAAGATGCTTACTCCTTGGAAGGAAAGTTGTAACCAACCTAGACAGCATATTAAAAAGCAGAGACATTACTTTGCCAACAAAGGTCCATCTAGTCAAGGCTATGGTTTTCCAGTAGTCATGTATAGATGTGAGAGTTGGACTGTAAAGAAAGCTGAATGCCAAAGAATTGATGCATTTGAACTGTGATGTTGGAGAAGACTCTTGAGAGTCCCTTGGACAGCAAGGAGATTCAACTAGCCCATCCTAAAGATCAGTCCTGAGTGTTCATTGGAAGGACTTATGTTGAAACTGAAACTCCAGTACTTTGGCCACCTGATGTGAAGAGCTGACCCATTTGAAAAGAACCTGGTGCTTGGAAAGATTGAAAGTCTGAGGAGAAGGAGACAACAGAGGATGAGATGGTTGGATGGCATCACTGACTCAATGGACATGAGTTTGGGTGAACTCCAGAAGTTGGTGATGGACAGGGAATCCTGGCATACTGCAGTGTATGGGGTCAGAAAGAGTCGGACACGACTGAGCGATTGAACTGAACTGAATGGTATGCATTGAGGGAAAAAACCAACATACTTCTGTGCTGTCCCTCTGAAAATGTAAAACCTGAATCTAATTAAAAAGAAACATCAGAAATACAGATTGGGAGAAATATTCTGTAAAATAATTTATATGATCTTTAAAAGATCAAGGTTATGAAAATCAAAGGTTCAGGAACTGTTTTACTTTAAGATTAATGAGATTTGAAAATTAAATGCATCACTATAAAGGAAGTTATTGGGACAGTTGGATAAACGAATGGAATCTGTGGATTAGACGATAGTAATGCATAGATGTTAATTTCATGACAATGGATGTATAGGTGTAAAAAACTATAAAGCATTCCATATATATAAAGAGAATTATTATTATTTGCAGCACCTAATACATAACTGATACGCAAGAAATATTTGCAAAGTGGGATGTGGAAAAATGCTAAATACTTGGAGGAGAACAGGAGATCATATGTGATATCTGCTCTGAATTGTTTACAGCATATCATTATGGAGATAATATATTCAGAAGAAGATTTAATCTATAACTCAAAGTTTATATAAGGCAATAACACGAGAAGTCACAAGGTTATATATGATAATTGATATAATGTTATCATAATGTTATATACCACTGAGCCACCAGGGAAGCCCTATATAATTGATAATTTGTGGGTGGTGAGGCATCATATAGATAACTTATTCTAAAAGGTTCAGGCGGGAGAAAGGCCTCCTTTGTACTGTTTTTACAAATTTTCTGTGAGTTTGAAATTTTTTAAAAAGAAAAAAACATTACCAAGGGGATCAAAAAGAATACCATTTGAAACACTGGAACTGCATGCCAGTGTCCTAAATGTAAAATATGATTCCAGGAATTGTGTGTAGAAAAACAGTGCTTTGTAGGTATAATGGTAGCAGTTGTCCTCCATCTGATTACACCTTCCAAGATCCTGCTCAAGACATTCTTCCTGCTGGACTCCTTCTTTGAGTCTTGCATCCCACACTTACCATCCATTCCATAGGGATACATATTTGTTTTATATCACTTCTTTGTTGCTTAATCATATGTAACCCTGTGACTTCTCTTGTGTTATTATGTAAATTTTGAGTTACAGTTTAAATCTTCTTCTAAATATGTTATCTCTATAATTATATGTTGTAATCAACTTAAGAGGGCTTCCCTGGTGGCGCAGCAGTAAAGAATCCACCTGCCAATGCAGAAGACTTGGGTTTGATCCCTGGGTCAGGAAGATTCCCTGGAGAAGGAAATGGCAACCAACTCCAGTATTCTTCCCTGGAAAATCCCAGGGACAGAGGAGCTTAGTGGACTCCAGTCCATGGGGTTGCAGAGTGGGATACAATTTATTGACTAAACAGCAACAACAAAACTTAAGAGCAGGTATCAGATATGATCTCTTGTTCTCCCAGTTACCTGGCAATCAAGTTTCCACATCCCACTTTGCAAATATTTCTTGCATATCAACTATGTATTAGGCACTGTAAATAATAATCCCTGTCATATGTAGAATGCTTTATAGTTTTTACAGCACCTACACATCCATTATCTCACTTCCTGTACGTAACAACTCTGTGAGGTAGGTGCCAGGGCATGATAAACATAATTAGAGAGGAACTGTGATTTACTGGAAGTCACACAGCTATTTAAAAGCAGAACTGAGATGCTTAGTCTTTAGATTCCAAGTCCAGTGCCTTTTCCACACCACCATAGGAAACAGGTAAGAAGTCTGGACACACCGATGGTCATAGATAGTGTATGTTTTCTATTGCTCCTATAACAAATTGCCACAAACTTAGTGGCTAACACAACACAGATATATTATCTTACAATTCCGTAGGACTGAACCCTGACCCAGGTATCACTGGGCTAAAATTAAAGTCAGCAGAGTTGCATTTCTTTCTAAAGGTTCTAGAAGATAATCTATTTCATTGCTAATTCTAGCTTCTGGAAGCTGCTTACATTTTTTTGCTCATGTTCCTCTTTCTCCATCTTCAAAACAAGCTACAATGCATCTCTCAATGCCTTCCCTCTACAATTACATCTTCCTCAGACTCTCCCACTTATTAAAAATCCCTTATGATTAAGTTGGACCTACCCAGATAATCCAAGATAGTCTCCCTATTTTAGGGTCAGTTGATTTAGCAATCTTAATACCTTCTGCAACCTTAGTTAACCTTTGCTGTGTGTCTGAACATGTTCCTAGATTCCAGAGATTAAGATATGGACATCTTTTGGGTGGGGGGACTATTCTATTATGTATATGTTCTTAAAGTTTCACTTCTCAAAGATGCACTGAGCATTTTAACAACTCATCATGTGACCAATTTTTCCACCTACTAAAAATCAATCACCAGATTCCAACAGGATTCTTTGTTTACTGATACATTAACTTTTAGAAATTAGTTTCTATGAAAGTAAGCCAGAGTTTGATTTACGAAAATTAGCATTATTTGAGTCCATTGGTTCTTAATTCACTTAAGGGACCTGAGGCCAGTGACCTTAAGTAACTTGCCCAAGGCCACACAGCTGTCAAGTGGTAGAGCAGGTATTCAAATGAGCAAATCTCTTGGCTTTTCCAGTATACCATTTTATCACCAAGATCAGCCTAATTCTAGGGCCTAATGCTCTGATGGCTTCCCTGGTGGCTCAGAGGTTAAAGCGTTTGCCCGCAATGCGGGAGACCTGGGTTCAGTCCCTGGGTCAGGAAGATCCCCTGGAGAAGGAAATGGCAACCCACTCCAGTACTCTTGCCTGGAGAATCCCATGGGTGGAGGAGCCTGGTGGGCTACAGTCCACGGGGTCACAAAGAGTCAGACACAACTGAGCAACTTCAATTCAATTCAATGCTCTAATCTAATGCCTGTCATTTAAACATTAATTTGTTACTTGGATCATCCATTTCTTGTAAATGCAAATCCGTGCAATAGAGGATTAAATAAGATATGTGTTTACATGTGTGTTGTAAAGGGAAAAAAATGTATGTGATGTACGTGTGCCTTAGTTTATAAGCAGACAGTTGTGATTGAAAAGAAAAGCCTAGAAATGGTTGGTTTAAGTCCTAACTGCCACCTGTATGATTTTTTTCTGGCCATGCCATGTGGCTTGCAATATCGTAGTTCCTGAACCAGGGCTCGTGCTGTGGAAGCAGAGTCCTAACCATTGGACCACCAGGGAATTAATTCCCTGCCTTGTATGGTCTTTGAAAAGTGCTAAACTCTGGCAAGGGGCTTCCCTGGTGGCTCAGGGATAAAGAATCTGCCGCAATGCAGAAGATGCAGGTTTGATCCCTGGGTTGGGAAGATCCCCTGAAGGAGAGCACAGCAACCCTCTTAAGTTTTCTTTCCTGGAGAATCCCACAGACTGAGGTGCCTGTAGGCAGGCTACAATCCATAGGGTCAAAAAGAGTCAGACATGACAAACTCTGGTAAACTATCAACATTGGTTTTCCATCTATAAAATACATCTTTCATAATGTTATGAGGTTTAAATGCCATAGTTCTTGAATATCATGTACACAGAGCCTGGCCTAAAGTATTAATTAATATGTTATCAGGAACTGTTGGCAAGTATTGACTATAAACATCCTGATGACTACTTAACTCCCCAGTTGATGGGAAGTAGGTGATTTCTTGATTAAGCACAAGGTGGAGCTAGAGCCATGGGAATGTATGTCCTGTTCTTGAACAAGAATTTTGGATTTTAGTGGGGGAAAAGAAAAGCCTTTCTATTTGAGTCCTGTTTGTCTATTTATTTTTGGCTGTGTTGGGTCTTCGCTGCTGTGTGTGGGCTTTCTGTAGTTGAAGTGAGCTGGGACTACTCTCAGGTTGCAGTGCACGGGCTTCTGATTGTGGTGGCTTCTCTTGCAGGGAGCACCGGCTCTAGGGCTCCTGGGCTCAGTAGATGTGACGCATGGGCTTAGTTGCCCCAAGGTAAGTGGAATCTTCTCGGATCAGGGATCAAACCCATGTCTCCTGCATTGGCAGGCAGCTTCTTAATCAATGAACAATCAGAGAAGTCTATTTTTTTAAATTGGAGTATAATTGCTTTACAATGTTCTGTTGGTTTCTGCTGTACAACAACATGAATCAGCTATAAATATATATACCCTCCCTCTTGAGCCTCCTTCCCACTCTGTTTTAGTCTTGACAAAATAAGTCCTGTCTCCGTTTAAGCCACTGCTGATATTACTCCATTGTGAGAGCTCAGGGGTTTTTGTTTGGCTGGTTGGTTTTCGTTTTACAAAACGAGCCAGATAGACAGAGGAGATTTCAATAGATATTCCTTAGTAATGGAAATTTCACTTCTACTTGGAGAAGACTATACAGTTATGAGAGAAAATCTTTAATTCACTTTATTTTCTTTGCCTTCTTCAGTCCAGAGAACAGAGGTAGTTCTTGTCTACACCCCTTGCTCCAAAAGGCATATTTATCATTTCTCCCAAGGAGCCCATTGGGTACCCATACAAATAGGACTCCTAGAAGTCTACTTAGCATCCCAAGATTCTAAGGATGTAGATTAGGCTTCTGTTGTTCTCAGAGGATCACTTTGAATGTTTTCTTAAGCTCGTTAAAAACTTAACTCTCAAGAGGGTGTGGAGAAAATAACCCTAGTACAGTGTTGATAAGAATGTAGTCACTATGGATTTGGTGCAGTCACTATGGAAGACAGTATGGAGATTCCTTAAAAAATTAAAAATGGAACTATCATATGATTCAGCAATTCCACTCCTGGGCATACATCCAGAAAAGACAAAATCACTAACTTGAAAAGATATCTGCACCTCCAGTGTTCATAGCAGCACTATTTACAATAGCCAAGACATGGAAGCAACCTAAATGCCCATTGACAGATGAAAGGATAAAGGAGATTTGGCATATATATATATATATATATATACACACACACACACACACACAGACACTGGCATGTTACAGTCCATGAGGTCACAAAGAGTCGAGCATGTCTTAGCAACTGAAAAACAAATATACTTTACTCAGCCATAAAAAGGAATGAAATAATGAATGCTATTTGCAGCAACATGGATGGACCTAGAGATTATCATACTAAGTGGAATAAGTGAAAGACAGATATCATATGACATTACTTATATGTGAAATCTGAAAAAAAAATATGTTTATGATTACATGAGGAGAAGGGAATGATCAATTAGGAGTTTAGGATTAACAGATATATACTACTATGTATAAAATAGATAAACAATAGGGACTTACTGCATTAAACAAGGAAGTATATTCAATATCTTGTAATAACCTATAATGAGAAAGAATCTAGAAAAGAATATAGGCTTCCCAGGTGGCACTAGTGGTAAGAACCTGCCTGCCAGTGCAGGGGAGGTCAGATACAAGGGTTTAATCCCTAGGTGGGGAAGATACCCTGGAGGAAGGCATGGCAACCCACTCCAGTATTCTTGCCTGGAGAATCCCAGAGACAGAGGAGCCTGGCAGGCTGCAGTCTGCAGGGTCACAAAGAGTCAGACACAACTGAAGTGACTTAGCATGCATGTTATATATACATGCAGTTATATATACATATAACTGAATTACTTCACTGTACACCTGAAACTAATACAACATTGTAAATCACCTGTACTTTAATTCACAAAAGAAATCTTAATTTTCAATACATTCAGGCTTGATCTTGTAGACTATATATCTGTTTGGAACAACAAAAGATTCTAAATAGCCAAAACAATCTTGAGAAAAACAAAGCTGGAGGCATCACACTTCTTGATTTCAAAGTATATTGCAAAGCTACAGTAATCAAAACAGTATGATACTGGAATAAAAACACACAAATCAATTAGAATAGAGGCCAGAATTAAACCCATGCATATATGATCACTTATAGCAGAGGTATCAAGAATATATAATGGGAAAAGGACAGTCTCTTCAATAAATGTTGGGAAAACTGGACATCCATATGCAAAAGAATGAAGCTCTTATCTTACACGTTGCACAAAAATCAACTCAAAATGGATCAAAGTCTTAGACACCAAACCACAAAACTCCTAGAAGAAAACATAAGGAATAATTTCCTTAACATTGATTGATCTAACCATGATTTTTGGAGAATTTGGCACTAAAAGCAAAGGCAACAAAAATAAAAATAGTCAAGTGAAACTACATCAAATGAAAAAGCTTCTTCATAGCAAAGGAAACAATTCATAAAATGAAAGGCAGCCTAAAGAATGGGAGGAAATATTTGCAAATCATATATTTGATAAGGGGTTAATATACAAAATACACAAAGAACTCATGACTCAATAGTAAAAAGGCAAAGAATCTCATTTTAAAAAGGAAAGAGGTCCTGTATAGACATTATTCCAAAGAAGACATACAGATGGCCAAAAGGTACATGAAAAGGCGCTCAACATCACCAATCATCAGGGAAATGCAAATCAAAACCACATGATATCATTGCACAACTGTTAAAATGGCTATTATAAAAATAAAGAATAACAAGTGTTGGCAGGGATGTGAAGAAAATAGAACCCTGTACACACACAAACACACACATACATATAGGGCTTCCCTGGTGGCTCAGTGGTAAAGACTCTGTCACACACATAAACACACATACATACATACATATAGGGCTTCCCTGGTGGCTCAGTGGTAAAGACTCTGTCTGCCAATGCAGGAAATTAAGGTTTGATCCCTGGATCAGGAAGATACTCTGGAGAAGGAAATGGCAACCCACTCCAGCATTCTTGCCTGAGAAATGCAATGGACAGAGGAGTCTGGCAAGCTACAGTACATGGGATCACAAAAGAGCTAGACACAAGTTAGCAACTAAACGTGTATATGTGTGTGTGAGAGAGAGAGATACAGCTGGTTCTCAAGGTCATTAGTTGGGTAACACATATTCTGATTCTCAAAAAGGACAATGTAACATACAGCATTTCCCAGACTTGCTTGACTCTAGGACACCCTCTGCTTCTCCTTTTCTAATTTTTATTTTTTGGCAATGAATATTCTACGTGGGAAAAAATTTGGAAGAGGCTGATTTATAGTTTTGTTTTTCTTATGCTGATCTGCCTGTTCTTAGCTATCCCATTACCCACTATCAGTTCAGTTCAGTTCAGTTCAGTTCAGTTGCTCAGTCGTGTCTGACTCTTTGCAACCCCATGAATCGCAGCACGCCAGGCCTCCCTGTCCATCACCAACTCCTGGAGTTCACTCAAACTCATGTCCATCGAGTCAGTGATGCCATCCAGCCATCTCATCCTCTGTCGTCCCCTTCTCCTCCTGCCCCCAATCCCTTCCAGCATCAGAGTCTTTTCCAATGAGTATGCTTTGCATGAGGTGGCCAAAGTACTGGAGTTTCAGCTTTAAAAGGAGTTTCATTCCTTCAAAAGAAATCCCAGGGCTGATCTCCTTTAGAATGGATTGGTTGGATCTCCTTGCAGTCCAAGGGACTCTCAAGAGTCTTCTCCAACACCACAGTTCAAAAGCATCAATTTTTCGGTGCTCAGCCTTCTTCACAGTCCAACTCTCACATCCATACATGACTACTGGAAAAACCATAGCCTTGACTAGACGGACCTTAGTCGGCAAAGTAATGTCTCTGCTTTTGAATATGCTATCTAAGTTGGTCATAACTTTTCTTCCAAGGAATAAGCGTCTTTTAATTTCATGGCTGCAGTCACCATCTGCAGTGATTTTGGAGCTGAGAAAAATAAAGTCTGACACTGTTTCCACTGTTTCCCCATCTATTTCCCATGAAGTGATGGGACCAGATGCCATGATCTTCATTTTCTGAATGTTGGGCTTTAAGCCAACTTTTTCACTCTCGTCTTTCACTTTCATCAAGAGGCTTTTTAGTTCCTCTTCACTTTCTGCCATAAGGGTGGTGTCATCTGCATATCTGAGGTTATTGATATTTCTCCTGGCAATCTTGATTCCAGCTTGTGTTTCTTCCAGTCCAGCGTTTCTCATGATGTACTCTGCATGTAAGTTAAATAAGCAGGGTGACAATATACAGCCTTGACGTACTCCTTTTCCTATTTGGAACCAGTCTGTTGTTCCATGTCCAGTTCTAACTGTTGCTTCCTGACCTGCATACAGATTTCTCAAGAGGTAGGTCAGGTGGTCTGGTATTCCCATCTTTCAGAATTTTCCACAGTTGATTGTGATCCACACAATTGGAAAGGCTTTGGCATAGTCAGTAAAGCAGAAATAGATGTTTTTCTGGAACTCTCTCGCTTTTTCCATGATCCAGCAGATGTTGGCAATTTGATGTCTGGTTCCTCTGCCTTTTCTAAAACCAGCTTGAACATCAGGAAGTTCACGGTTCACGTATTGCTGAAGCCTGGCTTGGAGAATTTTGAGCATTACTTTACTAGCATGTGAGATGAGTGCAATTGTGCAGTAGTTTGAGTATTCTTTGGCATTGCCTTTCTTTGGGATTGGAATGAAAACTGACCTTTTCCAGTCCTGTGGCCACTGCTGAGTTTTCCAAACTTGCTGGCATATTGAGTGCAGCACTTTCACAGCATCATCTTTCAGGATTTGAAACAGCTCAACTGGACTTCCATCACCTCCACTAGCTTTGTTCGTAGTGATGCTTTCTAAGGCCCACTTGACTTCACATTCCAGGAAGTCTGACTCTAGATGAGTGGTCACACCACTGGGATTATTTGGGTCATGAAGATCTTTTTTGTACAGTTCTTCTGTGTATTCTTGCCACCTCTTCTTAATATCTTCTGCTTCTGTTAGGTCCATTCCATTTCTGTCCTTTATCGAGCCCATCTCTGCAAATATTCCCTTAGTATCTCTAATTTTCTTGAAGAGATCGCTAGTCTTTCCCATTCTGTTCTTTTCCGCTATTTCTTTGTGTTGATCGCTGAAGAAGGCTTTCTTATCTCTTCTTGCTATTCTGTCAGGGTATGTTAATTAAGACTTCCCTGGTGGATCAGATAGTAAAAAATCTTCCTGCAATGCAAGAGACCAAGGTTCAGTCTCTGGGTCAAGAAAATTCCCTTGAGAAGGGAATAGCTACCCACTCCAGTATTCTTGCCTGGAGAATTCCATGGATAGAGGAGCCTGGTGGGGTACAGTCCTTGGGGTCACAAAGAGTCAGATAGGACCGAGCAACTAACACTTTCACTTTCAAATGAATAATTCCTAGAATGAGAAACGATGCTCCCTGAAAGTCCTCAGTGAAGCAGGTTGTTCACTGTCATTCCACCAAGCTTGTTCCTCCAAGGACCAACCCAGAGTGGGTTGTAATGACCAAACCCACAGGAAGAACAGTCAAAAAGGAAGGGCTAAAACCTAACCTGACTTCCTACAAGGAATTCAGATCACAGCCAAGGAACCAAGACTTTCATATATAAATATTTCTTGTTTTGTATTCCTGTTCTATTCCCCCCAAATGGTTGGTAATAAAATCCTTTAAACAAAATGACTCTTTGAATTTGTGGTCTAAGGAGAAAGAAAGATGAAGAGAGAGTATATTTAATTCTGGAATTGGATTGGAGAAGGATGGGGTGGAGGGGGAACAGAATAACCCAAAACAGAATTATTGAGTCACCTGGGAATCCCAAGTGTGCAGGTACAGTTCGTTCATATTCAGTTCTGCATGGCAGCCCATTGTATGAATCTGCCATGATATGCTTATCCATTCTATAGATCTGTGGTAGTCACCAAGAAGAGAGGGAAAGAGACAGAGTCTGTGGAATATGTAAAAAGGAAGACAGAACAAAGAAAGCTCTTCCTAGCTTGTACAGTGGGATTCAGAGTTTAAGCAAATTCCTTGACTCCCTATCATGGACGGGGAGGTCCTAGGCCAAAGTTGGATATCCTTTAAGTTGTTCAAACACATATTTTTGTAATTTCTAGTGTCAACACCATTCTAGCGAATAAGACAAAAAGCTCTGTCCTCACAATCTTTCATTCTAGTGGGAGTTTATTATATTTTATTTTAATTTTTACTGTAAGATATATCACACATACAAAAGGTTATCTACAACATATTAAAGAATAATTATGTTAAAGAGTAATCAGAAAGCAAATACACATCTACAAACAGCCTAGTTTAAGAAATAGAATATTACCAGTACATGAGTCCCCCATGTGGCTCTTTTGTATCATATTTCCCTCCCCCATAGAGGTAATAACTAGATGGAATTTTATGTTAATAATTTCCTTGCTTTTCCTTGTAAATTTTACCACAGTGTCTCTGTATCCCTGAACAATATTGTATCAGTTAGGGTCCTGGCAGGAAACAGATGGCACACTCAAATTAGTATAATTTGAGGAGAGTTTATTAAAGGAATTATTTACAAAGGTGCAGGCAGGATACAGAAGAATACAACAACAGGATATTATCTTTAGGCTAGTAACAGTGCTCTTTATCACCATAGGCTCAAAGCAAGAGTAGTGGAGGTGGTTTCAGGAAGCCAGACAGAGCCTCCTGATAGGAGCTGAGACCTTCATTGGAGGGAATCCAGCCTCCCTATAGCAACCCACGGCAAGGGTACCAGAGAATATACACTCAACCCCACTTCTACCTCTCCAATCTTCTGCTGGCGCCTCCCATCAGCCAAATCTAACCAGAAGCTACAAGTCATAAAGGGCCCATATATTCAGTCCACTCAGTGCAGCCTACTGGAAATAGAAGTGTGGAAAGTGAATCTGGAGGGTCAAACTGAAGTTATCTGGGCAAAATATATTGCTTAGATTTGCCTGTTTAAGTTTACATAAATGGAACCATTTAGTATGTTTTTCTTCTGTTACCTTTATTGTGTATTCATTAAAATATTTCAATTGTATAGCTACGTGTGTGCGTGCTCAGTCACTGTGTCCAACTCTTTGCAACCCCATGGACTGTAGTCCACCAGGCTCCTCTATCTATGGAATTTTCCAGGCAAGAATACTGGAGTGGATTGTCATTTCCTCCTCCAGGGGATTTTCCTGACCCAGGGGTTGAACCCATGTCTCTTGCATCTCCTGCTGGCAGGCAGATTTTTTACAACTGAGTCACCTGGGAGTCCCAAGTGTGCAGGTACAGTTCATTCATATTCAGTTCTGTATGATAGCCCATTGTATGAATCTACCATGATATACTTATCCATTCTATAGTTGACAGACATTTGGACTATTTCTAGCTTTTTGTTTTTATAAATGATACTGCTTTAGAATTTTTATGTGTATCTCTTGCTATGCAAGCACAAGAATGCATATACATATGCAGTTGCTAGATCATGCAATGTGTGCAAGTTAAATATATAATACCAAACTGTTTTCCAAAGTCCTACTAATTTAAACTCCAACTAGCATTAAATGAGGGTTCCTGTCACTACAGTTTCACCAATACCTGGTTATCTGAGTTTCTAATTTTTGTCAGTTTGCTGCTGCTGCTGCTGCTGCTAAGTCACTTCAGTCATGTCTGACTCTGTGCAGCCCCATAGACAGCAGCCCACCAGGCTCCGCCGTAGGTGAGAAATAGTGATTTGTCATTTTAATTTTCACTTTCTTGTTTCTAACAAAATTGAGCATCTTTCCTCATGCTTTTTGGCCTTAATACAATGGTATTTTTCCTTTTGCTCATTTTACTGTTGAGTTTTTCTCTCTTTCTTTTGTCAGTTGTATGTTATCAATATCCTCTCCCCCTTAGATTTGTTTTTTCACTCAGAATAAGGTTATCTTAAATTAGACTTTTTTTTCCTTCATGGCTTGCACTTTTAGTTCCCATTTAAAAAGATCCTTCTCTAACCTGAAGTCATAAAAATATTTTCCTATTTTGTCTTCTGAAAGTTCTGTTGTTTTACATTATGCTTTGAGATTTAAGTCTTAAGTCTAGCTAGTACTGATACTTGTATATAGTATAAGGTAGGGATCAGATTTTTTTTTCCATATAGATAACCACTTAGTGAATAGTCCATCTTTTCCCAACTGATCTGTAAATGCTTTCTGTGACCAAAAAAAAAAAAATTGTTTCTGTGTATGTATTAATCCTTTCCTGGTTTCTCAGTGTATTCTGCTGACCTGCCACAGAGCTTGAGAATCTACCCTTAAGGACTTCAGTTCCTGAAGGCTCTTATTTGATATTAGTTCCCCTGGAGAAAATATATTTTAATCCATTACTTTTCAGATCATCTCAATGGGAGAATAATTTATTATCATCTATCATACATCAGGACTGAGAATGTGGTTATTTTAATGTTGGGAGAAGAATGGGGGAAAGAAGGCTCTAAGAGAGCATGAAGATACTTGTTACATGAAAGGTGGTTGTCTTTGCAAAGGGAAACAGATTAAGGAAGATGACCTTGATCCTAGCATCCAAGGGATATTTATGCAGATCTAATCAGCTGAGCACAAGCATGTTTATGGAGCAGAAGTATTTCTAGAATCATTTTTTCATATGTGAAGAAATCTACTTATGTAATGAGTAAAGTATATACATATACAATAACATATATGAAAAAATAGGTACTTTCATTTTTAGCTGCTCTTTTAAAGAGTCACTTTATTGAATCATGCATAGACAACCTAAGTATTTAGACAATTACCAGCTGATTCCCAGGTATTTTGTATATACACTATGAAAGGCAGAAAGACACCAATACGGAAGGTAGAGACTTCTGTTTCCGTAGGCAAAACTGTGATCTAGGCACTTCTTGTAAGAACTGGGAGCTGGGAAAAACAGCTCCCTATAAGTGCTTGGTGGTGGACCCTGGATACTGCTGCCAGCTTATCCTTAAAGAAAAACAGGGAAAAAAAGATTCTTCAACTTAAGCAGACTCCGGAGGTTTGAGGGAAGGATTTTTAAAAGGCCTTTGGCCATGAAGTGCTTTAAATTTATGCCCACCAGCAATGCCAAAGAATGCTCAAACTATCACACAGTTGCACTCATCTCACATGCTAGTAAAGTAATGCTCAAAATTCTCCAAGCCAGGCTTCAGCAATACATGAACCGTGAACTTCCTGATGTTCAAGCTGGTTTTAGAAAAGGCAGAGGAACCAGAGATCAAATTGCCAACATCCGCTGGATCATGGAAAAAGCAAGAGAGTTCCAGAAAACATCTATTTCTGCTTTACTGACTATGCCAAAGCCTTTGACTGTGTGGATCACAATAAACTGGGGAAAATTCTGAAAGAGATGGGAATACCAGACCACCTGACCTACCTCTTGAGAAATCTGTATGCAGGTCAGGAAGCAACAGTTAGAACTGGACATGGAACAACAGACTGGTTTCAAATGGGAAAAGGAGTATGTCAAGGCTGTATATTGTCACCCTGCTTATTTAACTTCTATGCAGAGTACATCATGAGAAACGCTGGACTGGAAGAAACACAAGCTGGAATCAAGATTGCCAGGAGAAATATCAATAACCTCAGATATGCAGATGACACCACCTTTATGGCAGAAAGTGAAGAAGAACTAAAAGGCCTCTTGATGAAAGTGAAAGAGGAGAGTGAAAAAGTTGGCTTAAAGCTCAACATTCAGAAAATGAAGATCATGGCATCCAGTCCCATCACTTCATGGGAAATAGATGGGGAGACAGTGTCAGACTTTATTTTGGGGGGCTCCAAAATCACTGCAGATGATGATTGCAGCCATGAAATTAAAAGACGCTTACTCCTTAGAAGAAAAGTTATGACCAACTTAGACAGCATATTCAAAAGCAGAGACATTACTTTGCCGACTAAGGTCTGTCTTGTCAAGGCTATGATTTTTCCTGTGGTCATGTATGGATGTGAGAGTTGGACTGTGAAGAAGGCTGAGCGCTGAAGAATTGATGCTTTTGAACTGTGGTGTTGGAGAAGACTCTTGAGAGTCCCTTGGACTACAAGGAGATCCAGCCAGTCCATTCTAAAGGAGATCAGCCCTGGGATTTCTTTGGAAGGAATGATGCTAAAGCTGAAACTCCACTACTTTGGCCACCTCATGCGAAGAGTTGATTCACTGGAAAAGACTCTGATGCTGGGAGGGATTGGGGGCAGGAGGAGAAGGGGACGACAGAGGATGAGATGGCTGGATGGCATCACTGACTCGATGGACATGAGTCTGAGTGAACTCAGGGAGTTGGTGATGGACAGGGAGGCCTGGCATGCTGTGATTTATTGGGTCGCGAAGATTCGGACATGACTTGAGCAACTGAACTGAACTGACAAACCATTATTTCTTTCTTATGGCTTCCTCCAGAGCTAGCTTGATTGTGATCTCTTCATCCTCTCAACACCCTTCCAAAATGCCATCGCCATTGCCACCTTTCAGCTAAAAATCTAAGATAGCAGCTGCCTTGTCTAGGCATCATCCCATCTGCTGACCAAGAGCATTCAATTCTCTTCATTCAGCAAATAGCCACTGAGCACCCTTAAAGTGCTGTAATCTGTGGCGGACTTGGGATTTGCGATAGAAGTAAAACTCTCTTCCCTGGCCTTCAGTAGCTCACTTTCTACTGGTAGTAAAGACAAATGGTTGGGTCCCATAGCAGTTAATTTCTTAAAAAGAATGCCCAGTAGTGTCCTATAAAGCACTGGTGCGGCTGTCAAAGCCAGAGAGGGGACTGAAACATGGCAGTCGAGAGAAGAGAGATCCTCTCCTCTTCTGTCATTGCTGGAGTGAGTTGCTTTGGGTATGTTTCATGGGATGAAATGGCTGGGTCTCCAGCACCTGTCCCTGCTCTCGCCCCTGGGAGAATCCCTCACTAGATTTTCAAGGCTCTTAGGATGTGAAGAAAGACAACATCCCATCCCAGTGCTACACTCAGTCAAGAATTGCATTACTCCTAACTGCTTTATAAGTTAACCCTTACAGCCATTTCCCCAGGCACAAGATTGACCAGGGAAATCCCTACAGAAAGATAAAATAGCTGAAAATTCAGTATCACTGCCTCACAGACTCCCAACAACCATTCCCCTTCAATACTTGTCTTGATTTTTGAACTAGTCCAGTGGTTCCATCTTTTTCCATTCTCTTGGTGATTTTGTTCATTTGAAAGGATTTATATTAGAAGATATAAATGGTGTCATGGTGAAGCACTGGGACTCTGAGGTTTCAATGTCTGCTTTGCATTTACTAGCTGTGTGGTCTTAGATAAATAACCTCTTTTTCCTAATCTACAAGATGGGAATCTTATAAGATTGTTTTGACGATTAAATTGATGTAGTGTCCTCCTCAGTATCCATGAAGGATCAGTTCTAGCACTGCTGAGGATACCAAGATCTGTGGATGGTCAAGTCCTTTATATAAAATGACATAATATTTGTATATAGCCAATGCACATCCTCCAGTGTACATCAAATAATCTCTAGATTACTTATAATACTTAATACAATGTAAATAGTTGTCAAACGTGACAAAGTTTTACTCTTTGGAATTTTCTGGATTTTTTTTTTTCTGTTTTCAATTTGCTGTTCATTGCATCTGTGGATAAGAACCCACATATATGGAGGGCCAATTGTATATGTAAAGTGCTTAGACTAGTACCTAGAACATAGTAAGCACAATATAAATGCTATTCAGTATCAGTTATCAACTATGTGCCAGGCATTGGTCTAAGCTCTATGTTAATGCATTTAATCCTCACAATAACCCTAAGAGGTTGGCATGATTTACAAAGGAGAGGTTTAAGTAAAACAGAGGTTAAGTAACTTGCCCAAGGCTCTGAAGGTATAGCAGTGAACAAAACAGGCAAGATCCCGACTCTCGTGAAACTTTCATCAAACAAATAAAATAGTTTCATGATTATTAATGAAAATAAAACAAGTTGAGGGCTATGATAGAGTCAGGGTACACTTCTCTGAGGAATGACATTCCAGGGACTCCCAACCCTTCCCCATCATTGACCTGTGTTCATAGCTACCCTGGTTTACCTCAACACATTTCAATAACTGAATCTTGTTAGTGAAACTATTGGAGTCTCATTTCCTTCATTTAAGTAGGTCTCCAGACTCCTCCTGCACATTTCCCTAGTTCTTGCCTGGTTTATTTCACAGAAAAAAAAAAAAATTGTGTTCAGTGTCATTGGACAATCTATCCCCACAAGTACTCAGAAAATTACAATTTGGCACAGTAAGTTCTATGGCAAAGGAAAACAGGGGGATGTGGTTTCTCAGAGGAGGCACATAAGTGAGCTTCGGAGACAGAAAGCAGAAAGAACAGCAGATGCAGAGGCTCCAGTCTAACGTGTGCCCCACTCATCTCAAACCAAGAAAAGGTTGTCACTCGTTTTATTGGCAGTCCTCTATGAACTACTACAGTTTGAAAATACTGTTTACTCACTGTGCGAAGGTGGCGTAACAGGCACTTCCAGTACACTCTTGAGTTGTGGGAGGCCCAGCTACTTCTGCTGGGATCTCTTGAGCCCCTGGGTTTTCTATATCTTCTACCAGGACATGAGGTTAGAGGAGAACATTACTCTTGAGGCTGCTGCTAGCCCGTATAGTACCTGTGTTAGTTTCCTAAGGGTGCCGTAACAAAGTGCCACAAACACAAAAGAAATTTATTCCCTTACAGCTCTGAGGCAGGAAGTCTAAAATCAGGGCTTTGGCAGCACTGGTTTCTTCTGCAGGCTTTGAGGAGGAATGTTTCATAACTGTTTCCTAGCTTCAGGTGGTTACCAATAATCCTTTGCATTCCTTGGCCTGTAGCTGCATCACTCCAACTGCCACCCACCTCCATCATCACATAGTCTTCCCTGTGTCTCTGTGTCGAAATCTCCCTCTTCTTGTAAGACACCAGTCATTGGATTTAGTGCTACACTTACCCATAGTATGGCCTCATCTTAACTTGATTACATCTGCCAAGACCCTATATCCAAATAAGGTCACACTTGTAGGTACCAGAAATTAGGACTGAATATGGTATCTACCAAGGTTCTTGGCCTTCCCCAATCAATAGGAATTGATCAGAGGCCAGACAAGAAATACAGGCAAGGCTTTATTGGGGCCCCTGCTGCAGCAGCAGGGAATAAGAACAACAGTTTCCCTTGCTTGCACCTTGCCACTCCATGAGTGCACACAAGCTTATTCCTTTCAGGACGTGAGGGTAGATGTATGTCCAGGGGTCTGGTGGAGGGGTGGCTTAGGTATTTTGCCTGCCCCTTAGGTGATGGTGTGTTTAGCGGATATGCTCAGTCCTCTTGCTTTTGTTCCTGACCCCCTGATTTTGCTCCAGGCTCTTCTAACGTGGCATTTGGATTTTTTGGTCTCTTTATATCTTTTGTCCATAATTTTGCTCTAACTACCATGCACACAGTTATTTTTAGTCCCGTATAATTTCTTTGTATTTGGTTGCTTGAGGAGAGGTGTGTTCAGGTGCAAGCATTGCACCAGTGCAGCAAAGGGTCCCAGGTCCCAGCCTATCTCAAATGTATCTTTTAAGGGGACACAATTCAACCCACTACAGCATTTTTTTGCAAATTGGAAGCACGTGTTCCCTCTAGATGGATGTTGCCCCTCTACTCATAGCTTGATGAGCAGATAGCACCTTTGGGTGAATTATACAAAGGAACCCTTCCTCCTGGTAGAGGCAGCCCCACGCTAGGACACAAAACTCAGCACCTGGAGCCCAGGCTGCATTTCAACTGCCGTTCAGTTCACACAGGCCCTCTTGCAGAACACAGCCTATTCAATCATAGATACTCATCCTGCCCGCTCTACACTCAGCTGGCTGCCTCGGGTCTCCACAAACCCCCATCCCTTGCCATCCTTACCTGCGTTGTTCCTTCCATTTCCATACTCAAGACTGAGTAGAACTCAATCTTGTTCTCCTATGTCCAATCTTTATGTGTCTTTTGTGAAATGATCTGATTCTGTATCTCCTATGAATAGGTGGTATTTATGCCTGGCCAGCACCCATTCTTTTCTCATCTGAAAGCAGCACCCAAATTTTCCTTAGGGGCCACCACTCCTCTCCCACTTGGAGTTCATCTGGTTTCAGTGGGACTAATTCCGTTTCCCAAATGCAGAGAAGGGCACAAGGTACAGGTTCAGCCAATCAGAACGCTCGCCTCCTGATATAATAATTGATCCTAAAACAGGTACATGACCCAAGACTTTTGCTAAAACTATTGAAGTATCCATCGACAGATAAATGAATAAAGATGTCATGTATGTATACAATGAAATAACTACTCAGCCATAAAAAAGAATGAAATAGTGCCATTTACAGCAACCTAGATGGACCTAAAGATTATTCTAAGCAAAGTAAGTTAGAAAGAGAAAGACAAATACCATATTATTGTATCACTTATATGGGGAATCTCAAATATGACATAAATGAACCTGTCTACAAAACAGAAACTCACAGACATGAGAGAACAGACTTGTGGTTGCCAAGGGGGGGGGGGGGGGGGGGAGGGGTTAGAAGAAACTAACTGGGAGTTTAGGGTTACAAGATGTGAACAGAATTGATAAACAAGGTCCTACTGTAAGTACAGAGAACTATATTCAATATTCTGTGATAAACCATAATGGAAAAGAATGTAAAAAATATATAACTGAATCACTTTGCTATACAGTGGAAATTAACACAACATTGTAAATCAGGTTTTTTTTTATAAAAGAGAAAGCTACTGAAGCAAACTCACTCTCTTTTTATAAAGATGGCTACATGGTAAGATAAACTTGAAGCAACCTGAGAATGAAGCCAACTCAGGAGAGTAAAACTGAGAGATAAATGGAATCCTGATAATACAAATCAATCACCTCGTTCTAGGTGAGCCTGAAGCTAGATACACACCTGGACTTTGCAGTAACATGAGCTAACAAATTCCTCTTTTACCATGATCTCTTTTTTTTTTCCCCCTTGTGATTATTAAATGTGGGTATATGTCACAAAATCGAAAGAATCCTCACTAATACAGTATCTAACACTTCCATCACTTCCACTCTGTTTCCAAAGCTTCACATCATCTCTGGCTCACCAGGGTCTTGGTGCCTGTGTCCTTACAGATGAATAAGGGTTAACCAGGCTAGAGAAAAGGAAAGGGCTTCCCATCACACCATGGTGGGGATGAATGAAGAACTATGTTATACTTTTGGCAAGTTGGTAAGTGGGGAGTAGGTTCTGCCCCTTTGGGAAGCTGCTCTTTCTGTCCATACTTTTTCACTTCCCCATGGGCTGAGCACTCTCTGCAGCTCAGACATGTATTGAGCAGCTATCTTGCTCCTCAGTGCTCCAGCAGTGTATCCTAACCCACTGTTGGGCATCAATACTGAGCCATGCTCCTTGGAGACACACACTGATCCTTGTAATTCTCTGCATCACCCAGCACAGAACTGGGACCAAGAGGATCTTCTTAAGTGCAAGCTGAATGGCCATACCTGTCTTCTTGCAGCCTTCCTCCTCCAATAAGCCTTCCCTGTTATAGTCTGCCCTGATCTCCCCCTTTTCTGAGTCATTCGTGAACTACTGTCTTGTATTGTGGCTTTCATTGCATCGGTGCTAGAATTGTCTCCCTAGTTCCTAAGATCTAAGACGGCAGGAGTCTTTCCCCAAAGCTCTTAGCACAAACTCAAGGAAGAGGCATGCATAAATGACGCATACTTCAGATGAACTTTAATGCACATCCCAACACTGCCACCATGATGAGGGTAAAGCTATATTAAGAAAAGTCAATTTATATCAATACGACGTATCAACACAGAACAAGGAGACACCACAGATATTTGCAAATGGGATCTTTCCTTTTGTTACTGTGTATACCCTGGTATTTCTTTATATTTGTACAAACTCACAGCACTACATGACATTACATATTTCATATGTCACTGAGAAGGGGTGTCAGTAAGCAGAAAATAAAAAAGCAGGAAAACATCTGTTTAGCTAGAATCTGATAGAGGGGTGGGGACTTGAGAGTTATGATCCTTCTCTCTACTCAGTCTTAAGAGAGCAACAACTCTGATTTTTGCTACTTGCTCCTCCTGAGGAATTCTCAGCCTGTTGTGGTATATCTCCTAGGCTGGCATGAGATAGCTTGGTCCCTGATTGAATAAATTAGAGTCATTGGGAGAATTGAAGATGTTGTGCAAACTGAGTAAGGTGACATTTCACTGTGTGACTCGGGAGAGCATCTGCCCCTGTGATGGGAGGAAAGCCTTTGCTGCTCAATCCTGCTCCAGGGTTTCATTTTACTGAGGGTGTGGGTGCCATGAGGAATGTGTGTTCCTTGCTTCCTTCCTTCCCACAAGCAGAGAAGAAGACAGATGTAGACACAATGGATGCTTAGGTTTTTTCCTCAGCTTGCCCTCCCCCTGCCCACAATGCACAGGGTTCAGGACCAAGACTGCCCACTCCTGGGGGCAGACCCTATCCGGTTCTGAAATCAACCAAGCCATTTGCTGCTTTCTCTATGTAGTCTTGGGTTGGTTGCTTCTTAGATGCAGGCCTCAGTTTTCCCCATCTGAGTACTGGAAATTCTAAAACCCACATTACAGGGTTGTGTCAAAGATCATTAGGGCTTCAGTGAGAAAGTGCTTTGGGAACTGTAAAGTGCCAAACATGTGACTAGTGATTTTTGTTATGCTATTCTAATCACAGTGCATATGGACTCCACTGTCTGCCCCTCCTGGGTCCCCACCCAGTCTCAGCTCACTGCTCTCCTCATTCAGTCCTGCATGCACTGGTTAATTCCTTTTGGTGCTGTTAGCCTCTGGAAGTTTCTCTGAAGTCAACCAAACCTCTGGGTGTAGGGCCTGCTTGCTCTGATATTTCCGTGTGAGGTTAGGTTACTGGGACCAAAATGTGGGGGAAGAGGAAAGGAGGTGGAGGGAGGAGGGGATCCTTGGAAACGGTTCTGGAAGGGGTATGCTCAGTTTCATTCTATGATGAATGCCACCTGTTGCCTACCCCACCCCTTCACAGTGGTTCCATCTTATATGCCCCCAATGTTCTGCAGTTCCTAAAATGTACTTTCATTTGACTGTCACAGGTATTTTGTGAAGTAGGTAAAATTGTTAATCTCATGTTACAGATGAACACGTTTGTCCAAGGGCTTCCAGGTGGTGCTAGTGGTAAGAACCCACCTGCCAATGCAGGAGATGTAAGAGACACGGGTTTGATCCCCTGGGTCGGGAAGATCCTCTAGAAGAGTGTATGGCTACCCACTCCAGTATTTTTGCCTGAAGAATCCCATGGACAGAGGAGCCTAGCAGGCTACAGTCCAGAAGATGGTAAAGAGTTGGACATGACTGAAGCAACTTAGCACGCACACGCACATCTTTGCCCAAGGTCACACTATTAGTATATTGCAAAGGCAGGACTCAAACCCAGGTCTCCAGGATCCTGGTTTCCTGTACATTGGAGGAAATCTCTAACAGAGTCTCCAGAACACTCTAAACCTCATTTTTGGCTTATTATTCTCTTCTGGAGGCTGGTTTCTACATTCTGTCAGGTGTCTGGGGGCAGCCAGACTAACAAGGTCATGCAACAGAACTGTTCAGAGCCATTTTCTTGGATTCTCTTCCGTGTTCCCAGTGAGATTCTTTCTCCATCCACTTTCCAAGTCCAGGCTCCGTCTCCTCCTTACAGGCCCTGTCCCACCCCCATTGCTCTGTTGCTCGTAGTGTTTACACAGGGTCTTTCCTGTCTCTGCTCCAAGAGCCCTTACAAAGATACTAGGTTAGCTTTTCTCCCTGCTCTGCCTGATTGGGATGACCTTCTGCAGCACAACTGTCAACACGACACATTTGGCACTTACTATGTGTGTTAGGCCCTGCACTAAAGACTTTATTTATACTATTCTCACATTTAATCCTCTCAACAATTTCTTGAGGTGAGAATTACTTTTCCATTTACATATGAAATAATTGAGGCTCCGAGAGAGAGTAATTTGCTCCAATTCACACAACTAGTTAATGAAGAACCAAATTGAACCTGGGCCCGTTGAACTACAAGCCGTCTTAGACCACTCACCATACTGCATATTTGGTCCTCATTCTGAGGTCTGAAATTTAGAGGGATTGGAAGATAATTCAGCACATACAAATCTCTCAACCCTTTAGTTTCCAGGATCCCAGCTGCATGATAGAGATTGTCCTGAGAAAGATCTTACCCAGCTGAGCCTGGTATCCACTTAGTGCTCTATAAATTAGTCCTCCTTGAATTGGAATGCATTTATGGCTCTTAAACATTGGCTGCCCTAGTATTTCTTCTCAAATGCATGAGTCTGTGCTGCATTCTTAATAAGTCTCCCCAGAGATTCTTGTTTCTTCTCTTTCTCTTGTGACCCTTTAGGAAACTCTGACTTGGGACAGGCAGTCAAGGACCATCCAGATGCACTTAATTGTTAAGATGCTTTCTGACAGCCTCCAAAACAAGAGTCACAAACCTGGTTGTGTGATGAGGGGGTCACATAGCCTTGGCTGTTATAATTATACCCAAGAGAAGAGGATTTCATAGTGAACATTTCCCTGCCAAAATCTTGTTTGCCACTTGCAGCTCTTACAGAAAATGGGCATAAAATCATAGAGCATTAGTGCCAAAAGCGCCTGAAGAAACCATCTGCTATAAGCTCCTAAAGCTCAGAGATAGGGGGTGACTTAACTAAGGTTGCACAACCTGTTAACTTTATCCCAGTCCATTGGTGAACCACAGGAAGAGATGCAATTCTAATTACATTCCTCTGAGACTTACTGACTTATTTTGCATTTCTATTGCACAGTTTTACATCAAGCAAAGAAAACTCTTTTAATCAAGTTTCTTTTCAAGAGACATCCTATTTGGATATTTGTTGTTTGGTCACTTCAAGATGAAAGAAGAGAAGCAGGTGAAGGCACATGCCATACAACTCAGTCCATTCAACTGTGTTCCCTCAAGACGGTGGCTGTCACTGAGTTGGCACAGAAATAGGAACAGATATGAACTCACAGCAGTGGTGTTAGATGTTTTGTGTAATTTCTGGGTACTTGGGAAGCCAGACACTGTGTGGATCAGTGACCTAACCATAGGAACCTTTGTCTGTGCTATCATCAGGAGATGACATCATGGAGAACTGCTTTTTACTTCGCAAAATCCCTCTTCCTCATGCATTCAAGTATAAGAAATGAAAATCCCATAGAAATTGGATTTTCTGAAGTCTTGGTGTTTAAAAATTTGGAGCAGTAAGAAAACTGAGAACCAAAGAGGAAAGAATGTACTTTGGTTGCAAGTGATAAGAACCCAACTCCAGTGAGCAAAGCTCAGTAGGGACTTTATTGAAACTAGTGAGGTATCTAGCAGGATCAAAGCACGTGGTGACCAGTCAGGCCTCAAGAAGCCAATCGATAAGAAATCCACAAGACACACTCTCTTACCTTATATCTATGTTTCTCTCTGCATGATGAGCTTGTTTTCTCTTACTACAGAGTGGTATTCTACACGTGGGTTGAGGATAGATACAACGTCAGTTTTGGAGCACACATCCCTGTATATTTGCCATTCAAAAGGAAAGAAAATAGCTCCAGTTAAAAAAATTCCTAAGGAAGGATTCTGACTGGCCCCACTTGATCACATGCCCTCTTTACTGACAATCTTCACTAGAATCACCTGGTTTGCATGAGAAAGTAATAGTAGTACAAAAGAAGAGGCTGCCAATTTCTGAAGAAATGAGGGGAGACATGATAGCTGGCTATCAAAAGAAATGATTTACCAGAGATCCTGCAGCAAGTGAGGAACAGATTCAGGGCTAGAAAGAGAATCAATAACATAATGATTGTTAATAATAAGGGAAGTCTCTAGATTCTTTTCATGTCTGGCATTGAAGTAGACTTCAGTGTTACTGAATGCTTATTCATTTATATTTTTTAAAAATTGCTGTTGTGTGGAGGGTAGACTGTAAGTGAGCAAGCATGGAGTAGGGAAAGTGGCTACAAGCTCTGTGTTAGCTCCTAGGTAGGGGAGAAACAGTGGTGCCTTGGACCAACAGCATGGCTATGAAAGTGAAAATGGCTCAGTCATGTCCAACTCTTTGTGACCCCATGATCTATACAGTCCATGGAATTCTCTAGGCCAGAATACTGGAGTGGGTAGCCTTTCCCTTCTCCAGGGGATCTTCCCAACCCAGGGATTGAACCCAGGTCTCCCACATTGCAGGTGGATTCTTTACCCAGCTGAGCCACAAAGGAACCCCAAGAATATGGGAGTGGGTAGCCTATCCTTTCTCCAGCGAATCTTCCCAACCCAGAAATTGAACTGGGGTCTCCTGCATTGCAGGTGGATTCTTGACCAACTGAGCTATCAGGGAAGCCTTACTTCCAAAAGTGGGAAGACTTGAGATAGACTTTAGAAGGAGAATCACAAGACTTGATGGATCAGATGTCAACACTAAGAAAAAGAAAAACCAAGGAATTAGGAATTATACCAAGATTTCTGTGAAAACTAGAGTTAAATTTGGAGCAGAATCAAGAGGTCCTGACATGGTAAGTTTGAGGCAAGGAGATGTATAGTAGGCAATTGTTTATACATGTCATCACCAAAGATGTGGCACCTAAAGCCTCAGGAGTAGATGAGGCTTCAAGGAAGAAAGTATATCTAGAGCAGAGAGCTCAACTGTTCTTTTAGTCATCTCTTTTGCATATACTGAATCCTTCTGCTGGGCTTCCAGCCAGGAACTTCAGATGAAAATCACAATCATTATTGCAGTGAATCCCATGGAATGAGAAGCCAGACTCATCCCTCAGTGGGGAGCTAAGAACTAACCAAATGAACTGTTAAACAAGCATCTAAACTCCATGAGATGTGTTGATTGCTCCAAAGTATACCCTTTGGACAACTAAATAAGTGAGAAACAGGCCTGTTGTAAACCACTGTGTCATTTCCCTTGGTTATCTTCACAGCCAGGTTTTAGGACCCAGGAAAATTTACCTGACTTAGTTTCAGATGACTTAGAGTTGCTTCCTTTGGTAAGCTGAAAAATGGCCATAATTTTCTGCAGCTCTTATCAAGAGATGGCATCTATTCTTCCACTTCTTAAAATTAGGCTTGGCCATATGACTTGTTAGTCAGTTGGATATGAGCAAACATGATACAGAGGCTTGAAAGATGCTTCTGCATTGGAGCTTGCCCTCTCATGCTGCTGGGAAAACTTCTGCCACCATGTGAACAACTTTGGGTTGCTTTCTGGAGAATGAAAACATGGAGAGAGAAGATCCCACCACCTTAGTCATCTCAGCTGGGACTCCAGACACATGAATGAAGCCACTCTAGACCATTCAGCCTTGGCCAGAGGAACCATCCACCCATCTCTATCCAATGATGAGAAATAACGTTTATTGTTTTGAATTACTAAATTTTGGAGTGGTTTGTTATGTGTCTCAGAGGACAATTAACTCTGAATCAGGTGGTCTACAGATGTTTCACAAGTACAGATATTCTTTATCTCACTTTTTTTTTTTGCTACACCACATGGCTTGTGGGATCTCAGTTCTTCGACCAGGGACTGAAGTTGGAGTCCTAACCACAGGACCTCCAGGAAATTCCTTCTTACTCCTTTTGGAGGATTTGTGTTCAATCAGGTTTCATCAAAGGTTTAAACTAAAAGATGAAAGCTTAATTGAGAACTGTAGAGTGATAGCCAGGGGCGGTGGGATCTTCCTGAGGTCCCTGAAATATCTCCGCAAAGGTGACTCAGGTTTCACAGTTATGTGTTCTCATAGAATGATGTAGCTTTCCTTCACTGTGCTTTGTAATTATATTTTGGTGATTACTTTACAATGTCTAGACTAAGCTGTTAGAGTATAAGCTTGATGAAGGCAAGGATTGTGTCTAGTTTACCAGTGATTGTATCCTGGCACATACTAGACACTAATTTATTGAAAGAATATATTTCAGTTGTGCCTACTTCATATAAGGGATCCAGGCCTTCAAAAACCACTTAACAGTATTTGTATCCAATGGACCTGTCTCTCACAGGCACTCCCAGTCATAGGCTTTTGCTCGATTCTTCAGCAGTAGCAGGTAATCAAGTGTAGGTTTGAGATGGGGAATCTGAAATCAATGAAATCCCAGGACACTCGCCACTGTAATTCCTTCTACTTATAACAAATGGTTAGCAAATGAACTCAAATAAACATTACTCAAGACACTGTAAGAAACCTGATACATAAGCAAGGAGCCTGGGGCAAGAGCAGGTGGTATAACTGGGAAAGTCATGTCTGGAGAATGTTCATATCATTCTGTGGACATTATAAGGCTGCAGTCACAAAGCAACTGTGAAACAAATGCCCCAAGTGAGGCTGTTAACTCTGACAATCCTTGGAAATCTGTTACTACCAATATCCCAAATATACAATCTGAAGAGGAAAACTGAAAGAGCAGCAGTCAGACAGAGGTGTGTTCAATTAGTAAATGAATGACTTTGGCATGTTAACTCTCAAGGGTATGTTTTCTTGCCTGTCATCGGGATAATAATATTTCAAAAAAAAGCACCTCCATTAGACTATAGGTACCTGCAAGCAGGGACCATTTGTTTTCTTGTATATTTGTCCAGTGTTTAATAGTGCCAGACCTATAGTAGATACAGAAGTGAATTTCTTCCTAGAGGTGATCCAAGACCTAGTCCTGGCTCCATGACAAATCCACTTAGAGTGGCCTTAGGAAATTTCCTCCCCCTCCCTGGGCCTCCATCTTCCTTTTTGTAGCAAGAGGAGCCCAGACATTTCCTCTAAGTTCCCTTCCAGATACAATATTTAATGAGTCTGTGACCATTCAGTACAATCTACTGCATTGCTGTGCCTAGAAGTTAATAATGCTACAGACCGAGAAGACAGTATTGTCACCAATCACTTTGTATTTAGAGATACACATGCATTTAAACCAGATCCTGTAAATAGCTACAAAACTGTATTGCACTTTTGGCCTACTTTTGGATTTTTAGAGGTCAAGAGGTTTTTTAAAATCTCCTTTTATTTGGAATGTTAAGCGAAATGAAAACTGGGACAAGTTGCCATAACACATATTATGCAGCTTGAACCTAACTGCACTATTACCATGATTGATGAACATTCACCACCATCAGCTGGAAGCTGCTGCCTTCACTCTGCAGAAACGAGGTCACAAAGCAGGATTGAGGAATTGCCATCTAACAAGCAGATCTGTCTGTTGCATGGTAGAAGATTTTGCCATTATTACATTTAACTGTTGATTCTGCCTATTGTGAAGATGCTTGTTCCCTTGAATTGGCTCCTGAGTTTTCGGGATTTTGACAATCTTTAGGTGAAAAATTCAATTTTTGCCTGGATACTCAGTAGGAGAGAAAGGATTATTGGATACATGTACTAACATCCCCAGGGGTAGAAGGGTGTGACTGCCCAGAAAAATAATAATTATTCCTGACCTGTATAGGAATTTACAGTGTAAAAAGCACATCCAGAAACACTGCCCTGGGAAGGGACCACATTCTTCCTTGGTCAGAGAATTTTATCAACTTACACCTCCCAAGATGACCCACTGCTGATGCAGGCAGGCTACTCACTGCACTGCTTCAGAGCTTGATAAAAATTGCCTAACAGAGGCAGATACAAGGAATACCAGGGCTTAAGCCTCAGAAACACTGAGCAGTTTTTGCTCAGGCCCATGGGACCTGGGCTTCCTCAGAGACTCCTTTCTAGAAGTGTTAGACAGCTATCACCTCAGATTAGTCTGAGTAGTTGAACAATTTATTAACAAATTAGAGATATGTCTTTTCTTCAGTAGACTTGGAATCTGATGGCCTTGGGGCTGAATTCTACTGTGGCTCTAACACTTGCTAGTTGTGTGATCTTAGCCAAGTCTCTTAACTTCTTCCAATCACAGTTTATCTATAAAAATGTACTACAGAATCTGGTGAGGAGCACAGACTTTGGAGCCTACTTTCTGGGTTTGAACCCTAGCTCTACCATTTACTCATTAGGGGACCTTAGACAAGCTAGAGAACCTATCTGTTCCTTAATTTGTTTTTAAACAAGATGGATTATAGTGCCTCCCTCACAAAGATGTCAGAAAGATAAATGAGTTAATACATATTAAGTGCTTGGAGCAACACCTAGTACTGAGTAAGCATCACTTGCTTACTTATATCAGTGTTGGCTACAGTGATATTGGGGTGATAATCCTCATCTCTTGGGTTTATTTTGCAGATCAACTGAAATATTGAAGGTGAAAATTAGGCTCTCAGAGTTATTAGTGCCAGAAGAGACTGATGGCTTCCCTCATTTTTTAAGTGGGAAATCAAGATGCACTGATGGGGAGGAACTGGTCCAGAATCACAGGACAGAGTTTTTAAGTCTCCTGATTTCAGGGCAGAGCCTGAGTTTCCTGATTCCAAGTTCAAAGCACTATCCTCTGTACTGCATCACAGAAGGCAACCTCTCCACACAGCTGACCCTGAAGGGTTCTTTAATGCACTTTCCTAGGACAATAAGCTGTGTTCAGAATGGAGAGAAAATTTGGGAGAGACTCTCCCGCCTCCTCCACTGACTTCTGGAGCAGCATGTTAGTACAGAAGGAAACTGGGGATTAAGGCCAGGGCTGGATGAAAGATTTTCAGGGATCATTGCTAGCTCCATGTCATTGTTTCAGATGTGTGTGTGTCCAAACAAGCTAGAACCATGAGCTAATGCATTAGGTTCATTTCCAGTATCAGAGGGCTTTTCTGGTTTTGTTTTCTTCAGGTGTTTAATGAAGTAGTAGTTTCACATCAGCTCTTGGGTAGAAACCAAAGTTTCACTCTCAGGAGAATGAGGGACCTCTGAGTTCACTTTTCCGAATTATTTTTCAGGATTGTGCCCACTTAGATTTATTCTGCTTTGAATCAGATTTCTCAGCCGGACTACTCAAGAGTGATAGAAAGACGGGTTGGAGTAAAGGGCAGGATGGGGAGAGGACCCTAAGAAGAATGGCAGATGGGATGAGAACTATTGACTTAGAGAAAGGGCAGCTTCCAGGGGTGATGCTATCTGTTCTCAAATCATCTAAGTGGGTCACATGGCAGAGGGATCAGAAGTCTCTGAAAACAGAGATGCTACAAATGGGGTGGGAAGAGGAAGAAGGATTTCTAGGAGGCAGATTTCAGCGTAAAGCAAGGAAAACTTTTTGATTACGAGAGCTACCAAAAGATGGTGTGGAAACTGAGCTCCCATCCCTGCCTAGGAAGTATGCTTTAGAAGAGATTTGCTGTGAGGCTTGACAGCCACTTGTCAGAGGTATGAAGATTGGAATTGATTAGTGAGACTTCGTAAAATTTGGGATCCCACCAACTGTAAATTTTTTAGATTCTGGGAGCCTAAGAACCAACTACCAATGTCATGGAGTTCCCACAGTGGAGAACCCACTGGAAAGCAGCAAAATCAGACATTTGTGACCTATTTCTTGATTTTGCCTGTGTTTGTCTTTTTGTCTTCTCGAGCTCATGCATTTGCTCTTCCATATAGCAGGAACCTTTGACATTTTGCAGGGGATAATCTTTTTCTTTTAAGTGTGTTTCCTGACTCAGCCTTTGCTCTTTCAGCATCATTTAGAGAGGCTGAGCTCTCTGGAGATTAGCTCTGGCCTGTCACCACAGCAACTGTCCAAGCCCCCTGGGCATCCGTGGTAACAGACGAGGGCTTTGAGAAACAAGGCTTATCTAGTGATGAGAGGAAGCCCCACAGGAGCCTGATATGAAACAAGCTGGCTGTGTAAGGAGAGGTTTGTTTTTTTTTTCTTTTTTTTCCCAAAAGATTAGAAATGCAGGTGTGTCTCACTTTACACAGTTAGCCAGGCCCTGAAAAGTGTGCATGGGTGCGTCAAATTTTAGTCAAGGGAGGGAATCTTATTTTAAAGGCAGAGAAGAGACTTGCTTTTCCAAGCCCCTGTAGTGAATCGCCTTCGTAAAGTGGAGTCAACTTTTGTAAAATGAATCTCCGCCCACATTGTGACCTAGTTGTCTAGTGTTGAGTGTATGTGAGTGGGGCCACCTGTAGAGAACCCCAGGGTCATGCTTCCACCTCCACTGCAGGCAAGGAACAGCAGCAACTCAGCTTGGGGTGGACAGAGTGTAACAAGGAAGCAGAGTGGGAGTAGGGCCACAATGAAGGGAGATCGGGATGGTGGGCCTTGCCTAGCATGAGCAGTTCTGCTGCAGCAGAGGTGGGGTGTCTGAGAGACGGGTGTTCTTGGAGGTGCCCAGCAAGGAGGGGTCTGTGTCCAGCGTATCAGACATCTTGTCGCAAATGGCATCCACCAGGCGCTCAAAGGCCTGCCTCACGCTGATGTTCTCCTTGGCACTGGCTTCAAAGAAGTCAAACCCTGAAGACAGAAGAGAAACATGTATTATGTATAAAATAGATAACCAATGAATAGCTACTGAATAGCACAAAGAACTCTACTGAATGCTCTGTGGTGACCTAAATGGGAAGGAAATCCAAAAAAGGGGAGCTACATGTATGTGTGTGTTAGTCACTCAGTCATGTCTGACTCTTTGCAACCCCACAGACTATAGCCTGCTGGGCTCTTCCATCCCTGAGATTCTCCAGGTAAGAATGCTGGAATGGGCAGCCATTCTCTTCTCCAGGGGATCTTCCCAACCCAGGGATTGAACCTGGGTCTCCTGCATTGCAAGCAGATTATTTACTGTCTGAGCCACCAGGGAAGACCGAATACATGTATATGTACAGCTGATTCACTTTGCTGTACAGTGTACACTAACACATTATTGTAAAGCAACTATACTCCAATAAAATTTTTATTTTATTTTTTTTAATTTTTATTTTTACTTTATTTTACTTTACAATACTGTATTGGTTTTGCCATACATTGACATGAATCCACCACGGGTGTACATGCGTTCCCAAACATGAGCCCCCCTCCCACCTCCCTCCCCATAACATCTCTCTGGGTCATCACCGTGCACCAGCCCCAAGCATGCTGTATCCTGCATCGGACATAGACTGGCGATTCGATTCTTACATGATAGTATACCTGTTACAATGCCATTCTCCCAAATCATCCCACCCTCTCCCTCTCCCTCTGAGTCCAAAAAGTCCGTTATACACATCTGTGTCTTTTTTGCTGTCTTGCATACAGGGTCGTCATTGCCATCTTTCTAAATTCCATATATATGTGTTAGTATACTGTATTGGTGTTTTTCTTTCTGGCTTACTTCACTCTGTATAATCAGCTCCAGTTTCATCCATCTCATCAGAACTGATTCAAATGAATTCTTTTTAACAGCTGAGTAATACTCCATTGTGTATATGTACCACAGCTTTCTTATCCATTCATCTGCTGATGGACATCTAGGTTGTTTCCATGTCCTGGCTATTATAAACAGTGCTGCGATGAACATTGGGGTACATGTGTCTCTTTCAATTCTGGTTTCCTTGGTGTGTATGCCCAGCAGTGGGATTGCTGGGTCATTAGGTAGTTCTATTTGCAATTTTTTAAGGAATCTCCACACTGTTCTCCATAGTGGCTGTACTAGTTTGCATTCCCACCAACAGTGTAGGAGGGTTCCCTTTTCTCCACACCCTCTCCAGCATTTATTGCTTGCAGATTTTTGGATCGCAGCCATTCTGACTGGAGTAAAATTTTTAAAAAGAGAGAGAAGAGAGATAGCAGTAAGGACTTTTCCCTTCCCTTTCATGCCCCCTTGATTGAAGCAAGGAGGGCTTGCTGCTTCAAGGAAGTTTCTGCTTGAAGGAGATGATTCAGTGACCCAGGATCCTGAGTCAGAGTGATCCTGGCTCTATCATTGACCAGCTGTGTAATCCCCAGCAAGTCACTATTTTCTTTATGAATCAATTCCCTGGTTTGTAAATTGGGACAATCTTACCTATCTCATAGATTTATTTCAAGGATTGAACAAGAGAATGCAGGTAAAGTGTACACTCCTGTACCTGATGGGGTGAGACGGCGTGAGAGTAATAATTAGATGTTTTTTGAGAGTGACTACATGACTATGTATATACAACACTTCCATTTCCAAAGCATTGATTGAATGTCTTATTTCATTTGATCCTCATGTCACCCCTGGGGGATGGAGGGTCTAGGCAGACCTTCATTTCACTAACACTCACTCTGTGGCTTCAAGAAAAATGCTGACCTGCCCAAGGTGATCAGTATAAGAAGCCTAAGCTTGTCCTTTTTGACCAGTGCTTTTGCTTCTCTTTCCCCTGGGCCCCCGCTTACCCCAGCCTGGCCAGCTCTAGTGTAGACTCTGGGAGGCACCCCAAGATCTTCACCAAATAAGTAAAGCTTCATTTGTTCTTTCTACCCACAGACACACTGGCTTATCTCCCCTCTGAGGGCTTTCTCTTCCCTCAATTCCCAGGAATTACTCTGGATCTCTCCTGCCTCACAAGATCTTGACAAATGGCCCAGGAAAAACTGCATCTGAAGTGTGATACTTTCTTGTGTGTTTGCGCCTTAAGACCCTTAAAGATACTTCCTGTGACAATGAACAGAACCTGGTTGTCCCAGGAGACAAGAGAAAGGTCCTCCTGATTCAGATAAAGCGGCCGCTTCCCAACTGAGGAGTCCTAGCCGGGTTGGTGGCAGTCCTTAGACGCATGAACCTGTTTTCTCTATTTCATCCCTGCACCAGCCTATTTCCTCCTCTTTTGTCCGTCCACCTTCCTCTTTCCCTTCCTTCCAAGTCCATCTTTTATTTCTCCTCAAAAATGTCCCTCTTTGCTTTTATCCATTTTAGCTCTTCCTTTTTCTCTTCTGTTCCTCATTCCTTGGGATCCTTAATATTTGTTGAGTACCTACTGTATGCCAGATGCTATGCTAGGAGCTTTACAAATATTTTCTTACTTAATCTTCATAATAGCCTGTGAGGTAAATATAATCATCTCCAATTTATAAAACAAAGATGAAGGCTCCAAGAGATTACATAACTCACACAAGGTCACATGACTGTGTTAGTGGAAATTGGGTTTAGATCTGGGTTTGGCTGGCTTCCACGTCCATACACAGCCCTGCCTCTCCTTCATCTTTCTCCCTTTCACTTTCCTTTTTTCTTTTTTTCTGCTCATATCTTTTTCTTACTTTACAAGTCTCTTTGGCCTCCTTTGCTTTTATCTGACTACCACAGTATCTAAATCTGGGCAAGTCACTTTATCTTTCTGAATCACTTAACCTCTCTGAGCCTCAGACTCCTCGTTTGTCAAATAGGAATAATCACAGCATCTTCCTGCTGAGAGCAGTTGGGAGGATGGAGCCAGGCTATGGATAAATTGCTGTACAAAGTTGCTTGTTACAGTGACAGCTTCTTTCTGCTCTTCTTTCATCTGCTCCTTTTACCTCCACTTTACCCCTTTCTCCCTCTTTTATCATCCTCTCACACACACAGGAGGGGGGTCTTTTTCCTCCTCCCTCTTTCTCCCTAATATCTCATTGTCCACAGAGAGGGCTGAAGCCCCCAGGCACAAACAGGGCTCCTCTTCCCCAGGCCATCCCAGCCTGAAGGCACTCACAATTACACTAGCTCACCTCTAGTAGACAGCCTCTTCTGGGGCCCACTTCCCGACCTGAGAAAGGCAAGCTGTAGAAGTGCCTGCTAATTGAGGAAGAGATAAAGAAGGAAGTGGCTGCTGGCTGTTATCCACAGGCTGTTGAAACTCAGCTGGCTTTAGAGACTCTTCAGCATGTAGCCTGTCCTTAATGAATATCATAAAAATTGACGTTCTGGCCTTTGACCGGTTTGTTACAAATGATACTGTTTAGGGAAGCAGGCAGTGTATGTTGCTTGCCTAGGAAGGGGGAAAATAGGTAAAGAAGTAAATAGGCTTAAATAATCAATTTGGATGAAGATGGGGACACAGGTCAAGGCCAGGGGCACTGATCCCTTCTGAGGAATTGGCACCCAGGGGAGGACATGCTCACTGCACAAGAGGGCAGTGGGTAAGAAACCCAGGAGTCAGAAAGCCTGGGTTTGAACAGTCTCTGTCAGCTACCAGCTGTGTGACCTCAGGCAAGTTGCCTAATTTCTCCCAGCCTCTGTTTCTTCATCTATGGAATAGGTAATATGACCTACCTCATAGAGTGGGAATAAGGTTTAAATGCACAAAAGTATGTGAAGTGATTGGCATGTGAAATCCATGGCAATTCCCTTTCTCTTACCTTCCTAGCCCATCAAGTCCCTGCCCCTCCATCATTCACCAGGGCCTTTGGAGGAAAGCCTCTTTTTTCTTCATCATTCAGGGCTGATCAACAAACCAGGTCTTTACTGAACATTGACTTTGTGCCATGTCTTGCACTGAGTGCCAGGGACAAAAAAAGACCAAATCTAATTATGGAGAAAAGATACACCAGTCAGAGTGTCAGTCCCTCACGTATGCATAGTCCTTAATGATTCACAAATACAAATTTAAAACAACTTTGTGATGGGAGTGGGGCAAGGCAAGGGTTATCATTTGTAATTTACAGATAGGAAAACTGAGGCTCAGGGACGGAGCATAAGCCAGGGCTCTTACTGCTTATGCCCCCTTGTCTTGCTCTCAGTTGGGACAGTGACAAACACATTATAACTCAGGTAGAGCAAACTAGAGGTTGTGCAGGAATGCAGCAGAGGGAGAGAAAGGAATGGGAGGAGATGGGGAATAAGCTTCCAAAAGTTAGTAGAGAGGGGAGACTTTAAGGCCAGAACTGAACAAAACTCTTCACCTAATGAACTTATGCTTTAAGCGTTAGCTTAGATATGGCTTCTTCATCCTCTGTGCTGCTTCTGCCACAGCACAGCTTACCCTGCACAATGGAAGTCCATCTGACAAGGAGCTCCCCAAGCAGGGATCATGTCATTTATCTAAGCTCCAGCACTAGCCAGAGGAGTAACGGCTTGCTGAGTGTTAACTGAATGAATGGACAGATGGATGAAGGGGACAGGAATGAGCATTGAGGGTGTAGCTAGGGGGCTGTGGATAGTGAAGGTCATGAGAACTCATCTCAGCAAGCAGGACAAATCCTGTGCTGGGCACTGGAGACACTGATGTGAATCAAATGCAGTTCCCACAGTTGAGGAGCTCCTAGTCTAGTGTGGAAGATAGACATATAGACAATGTTGGAAAGGCAGGTAGCAAAGGGACTGTCAGGCGCACAGGAGGCACCTATCTAAGCCTGGGGCCCAAGGAAAGCTTCTTGGAAAAACTGATTCCTAAGCATATATCAGCTACATAAAGCTATGTGGTGGTGGTGGAGCCGGGGGGGCTTCCCTGGTAGTCTAGTGGTTAATAATCCTCCTGCCAATGCAGGGGACATGGATTCTATCCCTGGTCTGGGAAGATTCCACATGCCTCAGAGCAGCTAAGCCCATGGGCCACAACTACCGAGCCAGCGTTCTAGAGCCTGTGCTTTGCAAAAAGAGAAGCCATGGCAATGAGAAGCCACGCACCACAATGAAGAGCAGACCCAGTTCAGCAGTGAAGACCCAGCACAGCCAAAAATAAAGAAAGAAATCTTTTAAAAAAAGACACATAGTATGAGTGTAAGTGTGAGCACACACACATACAGAACACTAGGCCCAGGAAACAGAATAAACACACATAAGGGGGAAGAAAACAGCCTTTATTATCCCAGAATGCCCATAGCAGTCTATCGTTAGAGCAGAAAGCTCAAATTGGTGAGATGAGAGGCCGTAAGTAACCAAACACAGAGAGTGTGTATGTCATGCCAAGGAGCTGTCATCACTGTCCTCTCAAAGGTGCCCAAGGTAGGAGACCTCTGATTCAAGTAAGCGGCGCATCACCCTAGCCTGCTCGTGGGTCTCTTTTGCTATCAGAACAACCTCAAATGCACCTCCAACCAATTACTGTCAGACTACTGGAAGGCTCTTCATTAGTAGGCCAAGATGGTAACCTTTTCCTCAGGTTCATTAGTGAGGAGTCTCAGGAGCTGAGAATCTGCAGAGCTCAGGAAGATGACAACCAATTAATCAGACTAGCCCCTAGTCCTTTCCTCCCTCTAATTGGCTTCAGAACAATGGAATTTCTGCTGTCTTTAACAGGGCCCAATTCTTAACTGAATCTGAGAAAATTCCCACCCCCAAAATGCTCCTGTTTACCCATCCTGTCCAAAGGCAGCTGTCATAGCCCCACAAGCTCCACTGACTCTGGCCACATTGCCTGCTTCTGAATGTGACCTCAGAATTCTTTTCAGAAACTCACAATAAACTAAACTCACCTCTCCTCACTCTGACACTGCCCCAGAACATTTCTCCCCTACTTTTACATTCAAATCCCTTCTCTAGCCAGCTCTGGTACCTCCTCATCTCTATCTTGTATTATATCAATCTGCAACTCAAGCCCCTCTAGTCACTGATGACTTTGGCAAGTGACTTGCTGTCTTCCTTTCCACCCAGGCATGTACTCACTCTCAGGAACTTAGGTATTCAGGTGCACAATCCACTCCAATACCCTGGCTGTTAATTTCTTAACCATTTCATTTCCAACAAAATTATCTTCCGTTTTGCTTATGCTATGTCACTGTCCTTATAACTTCAGCTATTTTGAATTAGATTTGTGTGCTAAGTCATGTCCAAATCTTTGTGACCCCATGGACTGCAGCATGCCAGGTCTCCCTGTCTCTCACCATGTCCCAGTTTGCCCTAGTTCATGTCCATTGAATTGGTGATGCTGTGCAAACATCTCATCCTCTGCAGCCTTCTTCTCCTTTTGCCTTCAGTACTTCCCAGCATCAGGGTCTTTTCCAATGAGTCAGTTCTTCGCATCAGCTGGCCAAAGTACTGGAGCTTCAGCTTCAGCATCAGTCCTTCCAATGAGTATTCAGGGTTGATTTCCTTTAGGATTGACTGACTTGATCTCCTTGGTGTCCAAAGGACTCTCAAGAGTCTTGTCCAGCACCACAATACGAAAACATCAATTCCTCAGCGTTCAGTCCAACTCTCACATCCGTACGTGACTATTGGAAAGGCCATAGCTTTGACTATACAGACCTTTGTCGGCAAAGTGATGTCTTTGCTTTTCTATACACTGTTTAGGTTTGTCTAGATTTGTGTTACTAGAGCTCACAGAGGTCTAATTAATCCAATATCCAGCCTTCACCTTATTAAGTTAATACCCAAGATTCTGCATGGCTCAGCTTCTGCCCACTTCCTCAGCCTCATCTCCCTGACTCACACCATGCTCCAGAAACAACACTTTCTTATTTGGTGCTGTTACTCATGCTACTACTCTCTAGCTCTTACTCCTGATCCTCTTTTATTACTCACCTGTGGAAGCCCTGATTCCAAAGAGCCTCTCCTTTCTCTTCCCACCCCATCTCCACCACTCAGAACTCAGGACATACAATGTGTCTTTCCCCTAGACCCCCATGGCACCTGACATGATTGTTTCAGTCAGATTCCCTCAGGAAAATGCGAACTATTTTCAACATTTAAACAGAGGGAAACAGTTATATGGATGACAGAAGAATTAAGAGGCCAAATAGAATAGTGAAGAAACCCAGAGATTATCAACACTTGCGGGGGGTGGGAATCTATTAATGGGACCAAAGGAAGTTAAAATCGTGGGTGCAGGAGTCGGAGAAGAAGAGCAGCCCCTCCTGGAGGAGCCAGCCAAAGGCTACGGGAGACACACATGCAGGTTTTTCCCCTTTTCAACATGCCAATTACTTGCCTATGTCTCTTCTTGGCTAAACCGAGCCAGAAGCCGCTATCAAGGGAGCCTGGGAAACACAGCCTTTGGGCAGTTTCCAGAGAGAGAGACAGAGCAGAAGGGTGAGGAACGACAGCAATCAAGCTAAGGACTGGCACAGGATGTTGAGCTTATCTCTCCACTATTTTGTTTCCCTGATCAATGAGCACCTTGAGGGCAGGGAACCTATCCACCTCTATGACACCAGGGTCCATGATATGTTCAGTAATGGTGGCAGACTGTTTACTGTTCTCCCTGTAGATTTTATATTCCCACCCACTGCCAAGTGGCTTGCAGTGCCTCCTTGTGGGAGGAACATATTTCCTTCATGCATCAAATCAGATTTCATCATGTAACTTGCTTTGGACAATGAATGTGGGTATTCTAAGTGCCAGTGGAAGCTTTGAACATCTTTGCGTGGCTTGGGCCTCCAGATTGGATCTCAGAGTTGCATGACATGGACAGAGTTGCAGCTGACTTGCAACTGGCATATAATGTGAGTGGGAAATCAACTTTTATTATCTAAGCTCCTGACTTGGGTTGTTACCACATACCATTATGTTGTCATAATCTAAAGAATTCTCACCAACATTATGACTGAGGGTGGAAATACCAAGAGAAACTATGTCAAGCTTTTGCAAAAACACCACTGGGTGATGATACAATGGGAGCATTAGGATTTTGACTCTAAAGGCTAAGTTTTGAGTATTGGACCTGCCACCTATGAACTGTATGGCTTAGAAAAGTTACATAATCTTCAAGTTAAAAAAAAAAAAAAGACATGGAGGTGTGGTACAGCTCATTGTGTGCAAGAAAACATAAGTGGTCAGCTTCTTCAGTGTAATGGAGTTGAATACGATGCTGCCTCCCAGGCTACGAGTGAGGGTAAGAGTCACAAGGGACTTGCTGTGAAAACACATTATGAATCACAAGTCATTACAGCAAAGTTAGTTGTTCTCAGCGTCAAGTAGGTCTTTCTCTGCAACCAGGCTGAGTGATGCAAGGTTTCAGTTCATCCCAATCCAAAAAACATTTATCGAGCACTCAAAAATAAAAGAGGCCATCTTGATGCATATAATATCAAGGTAGACAAAATAACATAATACACCCTGATGCATCCATCACTCAAATTTAATACATATCAACATTTCCTCCAAAAAGGGGCATGTACAAGGGTCTGTGGGCACTAAGTAATGAATCAGGAATTGTGTGAATTGAAATCATGGAATCAGAGGGATAGAGCTGAATAGATCTTCCCACTCAGCTAATCCAAATCCACTGTTTTTCAAAAGGGCAACTTGAGACCCAGAAACAGGAAATAAGATGCTCAAGGTCACACAGTAAACAAGTGGCAGAAGCAGGATAAAACCCTCAGTCTCCAAACACGTAGGCTGGTTACTTTTCCCTCCACACTTCACTACAGTGAGCATTTATATGTATGTTTCAAAACCACATTTTGAACAGATGTTGCAGTGAAAAAGAAAAAAAGAATGGGTTTTTCCTTTGCCTTTCCTGAGAACAAAGAAGATTAAAAAAAAAAAAAAAAAACAGAGAGCAGGCCTGAACATTCCTAGGTTTTTACTTTAACTGCTCCTAACTCTACAACACAAGAGAAGACTCTACACATGGACATCACCAGATGGTCAACACTGAAATCAGATTGACTATATTCTTTGCAGCCAAAGATGGAGAAGCTCTACACAGTCACCAAAAACAAGACCAGGAGCTGACTGTGGCTCAGATCATGAGCTCCTTATTGCCAAATTCAGACTTAAACTGAAAAAAGTAGGAAAAACCACTAGACCATTCAGGTATGACCTAAATCAAATTCCTTATGATTATACGGTGGAAGTGAGAAATAGATTTAAGGGACTAGATCTGATAGAGTGCCTGATGAACTATGGACGGAGGTTCTTGACATTGTACAGGAGACAGGGAGCAAGACCATCCACAAGAAAAAGAAATGCAAAAAAGCAAAATGGCTGTCTGAGGAGGCCTTGCAAATAGCTGTGAAAAGAAGAAAAGCAAAAAGCAAAGGAGAAAAGGAAAGATAAACGCATTTGAATGCAGAGTTCCAAAGAATAGCAAGAAGAGATAAGAAAGCCTTCCTCAGTGATCAATGCAAAGAAATAGAGGAAAACAACAGAATGGGAAAGACTAGAGATCTCTTCAAGAAAATTAGAGATACCAAGGGAACATTTCATGCAGAGATGGGCTCGATAAAGGACAGAAATGGAATGGACCTAACAAAGCAGAAGATATTAAGAAGAGGTGGCAAGAATACACAGAACTGTACAAAAAAGATCTTCATGACCCAGATAATCCCAGTGGTGTGATCACTCAGTTAGAGCCAGATATCCTGGAATGTGAAGTCAAGTGGGCCTTAGAAAGCATCACTACGAACAAAGCTAGTGGAGGTGATGGAATTCCAGTTGAGCTATTTCAAACCCTAAAAGATGATGCTGTGAAAGTGCTACACTCAATATGCCAGCAAATTTGGAAAACTCAGCAGTGGCCACAGGACTGGAAAAGGTCAGTTTTCATTCCAATCCCAAAGAAAGGCAAAGCAAAAGAATGCTCAAACTACCGCACAATTTCACTCATCTCACAAGCTAGTAAAGTAATGCTCAAAATTCTCCAAGCCAGGCTTCAACAGTACGTGAACCGTGAACTTCCTGATGTTCAAGCTGGTTTCAGAAAAGGCAGAGGAACCAGAGATCAAATTGCCAACATCCACTGGATCATCAAAAAAGCAAGAGAGTTCCAGAAAAACATCTACTTCTGCTTTATTGACTATGCCAAAGCCTTTGACTGTGTGGATCACAATAAACTGTGGAAAATTCTGAAAGAGATGGGAATACCAGACCACCTGACCTGCCTCCTGAGAAACCTGTATGCAGGTCAGGAAGCAATAGTTTGAACCGGACATGGAACAACATACTGGTTCCAAATAGGAAAAGAAGTATGTCAAGGCTGTGTATTGTCACCCTGCTTATTTAACTTCTATGTAGAGTCTATCATGAGAAACGATGGGCTGGAGGAAGCACAAGTTGGATTGCCAGGAGATATATCAATAACCTCAGATATGCAGATAACACCACCCTTATGGCAGGAAGTGAAGAACTAAAAAGCCTCTTGATGAAAGTGAAAGAAGAAAGTGAAAAAGTTGGCTTAAAGCTCAACATTCAGAAAACGAAGATCATGGCATCTGGTCCCATCACTTCATGGGAAACAGATGGGAAAACAGTGGAAACAATGGCAGTTTATTTTGGGGGGTTCCAAAATCACTGAAGATGGTGACTGCAGCCATGAAATTAAAAGACGCTTACTCCTTGGAAGGAAAGTTATGACCAACCTAGACAGCATATTAAAAAGCAGAGACAAAAAATAAAATAAAAAGCAGAGACATTACTTTGCCAACAAAGGTCCGTCTAGTAAGGCTATGGTTTTTCCAGTAGTCATGTATGGCTGAGAGAGTTGGACCATAAAGAAAGCTGAGCACCAAAGAATTGATGCTTTTGAACTGTGGTGTTGGAGAAGACTCTTGAGAGTCTCTTGGACTGCAAGGAGATCCAACCAGTCCATCCTAAAGGAAATCAGTCCAGAATATTCACTGGAAGGACTGGTATTGAAGCTGAAACTCCAATACTTTAGCCTCCGGATGCAAAGAGCTGACTCATTTGAAAAGACCCTGATGCTGGGAAAGATTGAAGGTGGGAGGAGAAGGGGATGACAGAGGATGAGATGGTCGGATGGCATCACTGACTTAATGGACATGAGTTTGGGTAAACTCCGGGAGTTGGTGATGGACAGGGAGACCTGGCGCTGCAGTGCATGGGGTCACAGAGTCGGACTTGACTGAGTGATTGGACTGAACTTGAAACAATGCAAAAGGAAGAAATCAAGATCCTATCACTTTTGTTCCTTATCGCTGACTCTTGATTGTGAGCCCTTGCCTTATGTAAACCCCTTACTCCTCATGGAGGCGGCAGGATTGGGGAGCATGGGGTGGAGCACAATTCTTGAGGCATGAGCCCACTTGTTCCCCTCTCAACCCGCTGAGAATAAAAGCCACCTTTCTATTTCCTCCAAACTCTGGATTTCTCATTCAGCTTTGATGGGCAGAGAAAGCCAAGGTTTTGGCCAGCAACACATGTCCCTCCTTCTCTGGCAGGCAGAAGCACATTTCCCTTTTATTACATTGCTCGGGTCTAGTAGAGAGCTGCCCCTAGTAGAGAATCCACCATTCCCCAATGTTTCCATTATGGAAGCAATGGAAACGGTGAGAGACTTTATTTTGGGGGGCTCCAAAATCACTGCAGATGGTGACTGCAGCCATGAAATTAAAAGGTGCTTGCTCCTTGGAAGAAAAATTTGACCAACTTAGACAGCATATTAAAAAGCAGAGACATTACTTTGCCAACAAAGGTCCGTCTAGTCAAGGCTGTGTTTTTTCCAGTAGTCATGTATGGATGTGAGAGTTGGACTATAAAGAAAGCTGAATGGTGAAGAATTTATGCTTTTGAACTGTGGTGTTGGAGAAGACTCTTGAGAGTCTCTTGGACAGCAAGGAGATCCAACCAGTCCATCCTAAAGGAAACCAGTCCTGAATATTCATTGGAAGGACTGATGCTGAAACTGAAACTCCAACACTTTGACCATCTGATATGAAGAACTGACACATTTGAAAAGACCCTGATGCTGGGGAAAGATTGAAGGCGGGAGGAGAAGGAGATTGACAACAGAGGATGAGATGGACATGTGATTGAATAGACTCCAGGAATTGGACAGGGAAGCCTGGCGTGCTGTACTCCATGGGGTTGCAAAGAGTTGGACACAACTGAGTGACTGAACTGAACTGACTGATGATCCATCAGTAGAGAATCCACCTGCCAATGCAGGGGACACTAGTTCGAACCCAGGAAGATCCCACATGCCTTGGGGCAACTAAGCCCGTTTTCCACAACTACCGAGCCAGTTCTCTAGAGCCTGCGCTCCACTATAAGAGAAGCCACTGCAATTAGAAGCCCATACACAGCAACAAAGGGTTATTTACTGCACCCCCGCCCCAACCCAGTGCAACTAGAGAAAGCTCACTTGCAGCAAGAAGACCCAGCACAGTAAAAAATAATAAGTAAACCACATTAGTTCTGGTCTTGTTGTGGAACACACCGCTCCCAGTCCCCCCAGCCCCCCGCCAACTCTTTGCCTAACTAATATTTTTCTGATCCTTTTGTTCTCAGCTTAAGTGTTACTTTCTCAGAAGACTTTGACTCTCCAGTCTAAAATTAGGTAGGTCTCTCTTTTCTACTTTCTTCATATCACTTGTGGTGGACTTACCTTACTTTTACTGGAAGCCCATAGCTCAGTTGGTAAAGAATCCGCCTGCAATGCAGGAGACCCCGGTTTGATTCCTGGGTCAGAAAGATCCCCTGGAGAAGGGATAGGCTACCCACTCCAGTATTCTTGGGCTTCCCTTGTGGCTCAGCTGGTAAAGAATCCACCTACAGTGTGGGAGACCTAGGTTCAATCTCTGGGTTGGGGAGATCCCCTGGAGAAGGGAAAGGCTACCCACTCCAGTATTCTGGCCTGGAGAATTCCAAGGACTATACAGTCCATGGGGTCGCACAGAGTCGGACACGACTGAGCGACTTTCACTTCACTACCTTACTTTTATCTGTCCACCATTCCTTCTTTTATGGAATTGCTACTTTAAACAATAGTGGTGGGACTATAGGTTATAATACTTGCCTCCCCCAGCCACTGAAACAGGCATGTGACTCACAGGTATCCACTCATAGTCTTCCCTGAGATTGATATATGGTGGTTGGGAGCAAGAATCCTCTTTTGCAGAAGTTGGAGGATATAAATCTGGAGCTGCCATCATTTATCTAATTCCCCATTCAGAGTCTGGCTACAGAAAAAGGCTGAAGGGATATGCAAAGCTAAGAAATACAGACCCAGTTGAGTCCTGTGACTAGCGGACTTCCCAACTACATAAGCTAATACATTCTTTTTTAAAATTAAAGCTAGTTTGATTTGAGATTTTATCATTTGCCATAATGAGAGTCCTAAGTCACACAGAACATATCACAGTTTTAAACAGTGTTATTGAGATATAATTTGCATACCGTATAATTTACCCATTTACAAATTTTTAATTATATATTTACTTGTATGATTATTTGTTTAATGTCTCTTTCCCCCATTAGTTCCATGATAGTAAGAATCACACCTAAGTACCAAGATACAACCTGTCTCAGAGTATATGCTCAATAAATATTTTTCAATGTATAAATGTATGAGTGAATGAGTATCCTGTGCTGGATGGCTGGGATAATGAAAACAATTAGACATAACCCCAACTACTGCTGAGGTATAGTGTGAAACAGACATGTAAATAGCTGAGTTCTGGTAAGCAGTAGAGAAAAGCTCAGGAAGTTCAGTAGGTCTGAGATGGGTTACCTTGACCTACGCTGCTGCTGCTGCTAAGTCACTTCAGTCGTGTCCGACTCTGTGTGACCCCATAGACGGCAGCCCACCAGGCTCCCCTGTCCCTGGGATTCTCCAGGCAAGCTAACCAATTCATTAATGCCCTCTTTAAGTGTCTTCCTAAACTCTGTACTAAGAATTAATCTCACTTCCGTCTGTCTGTCTACATAAATTAGATAGATCTTTATTGGCTCTGTGTGTGTATGTATATATGTGTGTACACGTGTGCACTAAATCAGTTAAGTTGTGTCAGACTCTTTGTGACCCCATGGACTGATTGTAGCCTGCCAGATTCTGCTGTCCATGGGATTTCCCAGGCAAGAATACTGGAGTGGGTTGCCATTTCCTCCTCCAGAGGATCTTCCTGACCCAGGGACCAAATCGGCGTCTCCTGCATCGCAGGCAAATTCTTTGTTGCTGAGCCACTGGGGAAGCCCCTTTATTGGCTCTGCTGCTGCTAAGTCGCTTCAGAAATCCATAATCGTAAGCAAGAACCTCATGAACCTATGCTGAACTTGACCTATCTTAAAGAGTTATGCTGAGAATTAAAAGAGATAATTAACACAAAGCACTTCATATAATGCCTGGCTCAATATATATTACCTATTATTATTCTATTCACTGTATAGTGAGGTTAAGTGGTTAAAAGTCCAGCTCTGGAGCCAGACTACTACTTGAATTCAAATTCTGACTCTACCTGTTACTAGCTACGTGATCTTAAACAAGTTACTCAACTTTTCTGTGCCTCAGTTTTCTCATCTCTATAAGAAATGTACCTAAATTAAGTTAGGTACTTTTAAATTAAATGAGTATTACTTTAAAACACTTAGAATAGGGCCTGGCACCTGGTATATACCTAATAAATGTTTAACAAACTCACCTTTTAAAAACATTAGTCATAATGGCTTGGCATGCTGGCTATATTTTTTCCTAATATAAAATTAACTCACCTTTTAAAAAGTCTTATTTAACCTTAAAGGCTTGAGATGCTAATTATATTTTTTCCTAATATACACCAAAATATATACATAAAATTATCTTGAACACCCAGTGACATGACTCTCTCAACTGGAGAAGCGCTACTCTAGACTCACACAATCCAGTGATTTATGGTTCCCTAAATACACAGGTGACTGCAGCCATGAAATTAAAAGACGCTTACTCCTTGGAAGAAAAGTTACGACCAACCTAGATAGCATATTCAAAAGCAGAGACATTACTTTGCTGACTAAGGTCCGTCTAGTCAAGGCTTTGGTTTTTCCTGTGGTCATGTATGGATGTGAGAGTTGGACTGTGAAGAAGGCTGAGTGCCGAAGAATTGATGCTTTAGAACTGTGGTGTTGGAGAAGACTCTTGAGAGTCCCTTGGACTGTAAGGAGATCCAACCAGTCCATTCTGAAGGAGATCAACCCTGGGATTTCTTTGGAAGGATTGATGCTGAAGCTGAAACTCCAGCATTTTGGCCACCTCATGTGAAGAGTTGACTCATTGGAAAAGACTGATGCTGGGAGGGATTGGGGGCAGGAGGAGAAGGGGACGACAGAGGATGAGATAGCTGGATGGCATCACGGATTCAATGGACGTGAGTTGAGTGAACTCCGGGAGTTGGTGATGGACAGGGACGCCTGGCGTGCTGGGATTCATGGGGTCGCAACAAGTCAGACACGACTGAGCAACTGTACTGAACTGAAATACACAGGGCTATTCCTTGCCTTTGCCAGTGTTATTCCCCATGCCTGTAATGTCCTTGCCTTTCTTCCTCACTTGACCGCTCCTACTTATCTCCAAGGCCTAATGTGGAGTCAGGGAGCCTAACTCCTCCAGCTCTGTTTTCCTTGCAAATCAGGGACTTCCCTGGTGGTCCAGTGGTTAAGAATCCACTTGCCAATGCAGGGGACAGGGATTCAATCTGTGCTTTAGGAATATTCCACATGCTGCAGAGCAACTAAGCCTGTGTACCACAACTACTGAGCCCAAGCACCCTAGAGCCCATGCTCAGCAGCAAGAGAAGCCATCACAATGAGAAGCTCAGCATCGCAACTAGAGAAAGCCCAAGTACAGGAACAAAGACCCAGTGCAGCCAAAAATAAAATAAATTTTAAAAATATTTTAAAGACTTTCAAAGCAGAAATAGAGACATAGAAGTAGAGAACAAATGCATGGATACCAAGGGGGAAGGGAAGGTGGTAGGAAGAACTGGGAGATTAGGATTGACATATATACACTATTGATGTTGTTCAGTTGCTAAGTAGTGTCTGACTCTTCGACCTCATGGCTTGCAGCATGCCACACTTCCCTGTCCTTCACTATCTCCCGGAGTTTGCTCAAATTCATCTAACCATCTGCTGCCCTCTTCTCCTTTTGCCTTCAATATTTCACAGCATCAGGGTCTTTTTCAATGAGTTATCTCTTGATACGACACAAAATGGATAACTAATGAGGACACACTGTAGAGCACAAGGAACTCCCTTGTAATGTACTGTGGTGACCTGAATGGAAAGGACATTCAAAAGGGAGGAGATAGTATGTGTATGTATGGCAGATTCATTTTGCTGTACAGCAGAAAATAGCACAACATTGTAAAGCAAACTGCACTCAAATAAAAATTAATTAAAAAAAAAAAAGACTCAGCATGGGCTTCACGTTCTCTGACCCAAACTGAATAGATGCCTCCTCTGTGTCCACAGCCCCTGGCGCATCCTTCTATCACAGCACTGATCACCTGGCTTATCACAGTTTCTGTCTCAGACCAGGGAACATAGCCTATTTTGCAGCACAGTACTTGGCATGGAGTAGGAGCTCAGGAAGTCATAATTAGAATGAAGTAAAATGAAATAGCCAAATAACTGACTCCATAAAATTTTAATCAAAACATATTTTTATAGTGTTTACTCACTGCCAGACCATATGCCAGGCACTATGGGTATAAAGATAAACAAGACTCATTTCCTGTCCTCATGAAGCTTTCTGGAGACAGATAAGGAAACAAGTGCACCCAAGGGAGATGGGTTCTGTGACTGTTGCATGCATAGGGTACTCTAAGTGGGGGAACCAAGAAAAGAGCTGGGGGAGGTGTGTTTTGAAAGTTGAGTGGGGGTTCAACAGCTAGATAAGAGTGGGAGATGGGGGATAAAAAAGAGTCTTTCAAACAGAAGTGGCATTGTTCGTCCAGGGAAAGTGCAGGGCATCTCGGAGACAGCAGGCTGAAGGCATAAGATAGCCAGAGGTCACCCATGTGTGGGCTTCGCCACATGTTTACTGTCCTGTGAACCATGGAAATGGGTATAGACACATTCTATGGGCCCTGTGATGGGGTAAGAACCATCAAGAGCCAAATGGCCCACCCTCCCTATTTATTAAGCACCTTCAGTGTGCTGATTTCTATTCCAGGCCACACTGGAGAAAAGGAGAAGGAAGGAAGAAAGTAGTATACGACACTCCACTATACATGTCCTCGTAATATACATAATACAAATATATACAACACAAATTCACACTTGTATATTACACAGTTTACCCACCTACCAGCCCAAATATCTGAACTTCAGAAACTGGCAGAGAATATAACTTTAAACTCCCTTCTCCTTAATACTTACAGCACTGAGGTTGTGAGAAATACTTAGGGAGACTGGCTAAAAGTTAAGCAGTACACATATTCTTCTAAAAGAAGACTTATCTAAGGTGAGCCTATATTAAACCCCAATAGGGAAAAGAAAAGCTTCTCTTTTAAGCAGGTGTAGGTAGGTGTCCTGCTGTGTGGCCACTAAGACATACCTGAGACACCTGGGTCTCAATGGAGCACAAGGATCAAGGTGCATTAACCTTGGAAAAAGAGCATCATTGAGCAGCATGTTTAATCTACATTGTTTCGTGACTTCATACAGTCACTTTTGCTGTGAATTGTATTTTGGTGACAAAACATCAGTTTACACTGACAGAAATTGTAAGACACAGCCTATGATATTCAGTGTTGTAGTTGCTATAAAGGATGTTTGATATTAAGAACATCATCACACTCAGCATATACAGTCTGTTCTACAGTTGCCCGGCTTCCCAAGTGGCTCAGTGGTAAAGAATTCGCTTGCCAATGCAAGAGACGTGGTTCAGTCTCTGGGTCGGGAAGATCCCCTGGAGAAGGAAATGGCAACCCACTCCAGTATTCTTGCCTGGAAAACTCCATGGACAGAGGAGCCTAGCAGGCTACAGTCCATGGGGTCACAAAGAGTCAGATACAACTGAGCATACATACACTCAGTCTACAGTTGTCAGTGGAGAGCAATGCTTCTCTGGAATAATGGGTTTGTTTCTATCTTAAGGACCATCTCTGAACCATGTAACTGATTATGTTTTCTTCTTTGCAATGGCTGCTAGGAAGCTCAAAGTGACTATTTCAGTCCAGCTCTTGCACTTGCCCGAAAACTTACAAAATATAGTTATCTCACCCCTGGCCTTCTCTTATGTTCTCCTACTCTTGCCTTTTTTCCCTTTGCTCCAATTGTCTGATTTTTTGGTTGATATACTATGACAGTGTTATAAGATACCTCAAATCCTTTGTGGAAGGAACTGGTTTAAAAAAAAGATTTCATATATTTAAATTTTATTTATACATCCAGTATAACAAAATATACATGTATCATAAATAATGTATTATCTAGAATTCATTAGCATGAAGCCCACATGTATATGCCCTAAATATGAAACAACACACACAGAGCACATATGCACATAATTCAGGATCACAGCACATCCTTAATGTCCCAAATACAAACACACACTTATTCCCTCCATTTGCCCCACTCCAGTGCACACATGCACCCACATATGTCATGCACATACCAAGCTGCTCTGCGAGGAGCCGGCCCTTCTCAGTGGGAACAACCCTCTCTTCCTCCATATCACACTTGTTCCCCACCAGGATTACCTGGGCATTGTCCCAGGAGTAGGTCTTTATCTGAGTAGCCCTAAAGAGAGACAGGAAGAGGACTGTGTTATCGACACCCTCCTAGGCCAGAAAGGACCCCAAGAAGCTCACAGAAGCCCCTTCAACAAGGTTGCAATCCCACAAGCCATACGTTGTGGCCAATAAAAAAACCTTTTCTCGACAAGTTTTTGAAAGTGAGCACGTGTTATTTCTATAATGAGAAATAAACTTTTAAATTGAGGAAATAAAACCAGACCTTTATATTGAGCATACATTTTTTGTGAAGCAAGCCTAACTCTGTTCCCCAACACCTCATAGGTAGGAACAGTTACCCCCCCCCTTTTATTTCCCTACACCTTTACTGTGGCATCTGTTATTACATTTGGCTGGATTTATGTCCCTCCTTGAGGGCAGAGATAGGTTTATTCTTTTTTATATATAATTTTATTTATGTATTTATTTTTTATTCTTGGCTGTACTGGGTCTTTGTTGCTATGCCAGCTTGTCTCTAGTTGCAGTGAGTGGGGGCTACTCTTCAATCCCCTGCACAGGCTTCTCGTTGTCGTGACTTCTCTTGTTGCAGAGCACAGGCTCTAGAGAGTGCAGGCTTCAGGAGCTGCAGCACATGGGCTCAGTAGTTGTAGCTCCCAGGCTCTAGGGCACAGGTTCAATAGCTATGGGGCACGAACTTAGCTGCTCCACAGCATGTGGGATCTTCCCAGACCAGGGATCAAACCCACGTCTCCTGCAATGGCAGGTGGATTCTTTTCCACTGAGCCACCAGGGAAGCCCCATCTTTGTGGTACCAGCCCTGCCCAGCATAGAGCACAGAGAAGTCAGTGAATGTCTGATGAAGGAAGGAGCCAGCAAATAGTTAATCCTGAAGCAGATCTAAATAAACTCTGATCCTATCCTGATACTGACATTCAATCTAACTCAACCTTAACTGCAGACTGGACCAACTACCAACCCTGCTCCTCAAGCTGATTTCACTACCCATCTTCTCTTTAAGGGTGAAAAGCCACTTCCTCAATGGATGGAATTCAGTCAACCACCATTTGTGGTAAAACTACAGAGAGCCAGGTTCTGTGCTGGGCACTGAGGTTTTGATGGCAGATGGGTGCTAGGCTGGGACCAAGTTTCCCAGAGGCAAAACTGAAGGTCAGAGCTTGGAAAAGACAGACAGTCTTCAGCCTCAAGGCAGGGACCTGAAGCCAACTCCCTGTGCCTCCCATGCCACTCTTCTGTCATCTTCCTCCTTCCTCCCGCCTCCATCCACTCTCAGCTCCTAGATTAGCAACTTAGGTTATTCTTGGAGGAATCGTCACCAGGTGTTAAAGTCACTGTGTTCCTGAGGCAGGATGAACAGGGACTGATGGAGAAAGGAAAGGAGGTCAAGGCTGGCAGGGAATGGGCAGTGTGGAGATACTTAAAGAAAGAGCTAATCTCTTCATGGTGGGAGGTGAAGATGGGAGGAGATAGAGGGGACAAGGGAGGAGGAGAGAAAAGTCATGACTGGAGGGAAGGGAGAGAATAAGAAAGAGGAAAAAACAGGAGGGAAAAAAGGTATAAAGAGAGAGGAAGAGAAAAAAAGAGGGAGGAAAGGAGAAAAAAAGGAAGGCGGAGAAAAGGAGTTGTTAAAAGGAAAGAGGGAGAAAGGAGGAAGAAGGGAATGACCAAGAGGCTGAGAAGGAGAACACATGTGTGACAGGCATGTGGGTGGCACCCTAGACTGCTGTTCAGAACTGGGAAGTGGAGGTAGGCAGCCTGAAAGGTCACTCCCAGCTCAAGGCTCCAAGGAACCAATGGTGCCTCACATAGTCATGGCAACTGTTTCTTGGCAGAAGCGAAGTCTTGAAAGGGTAGCTGTTGGGCGAAAAAGAGCAGAAGACAAGCTTGGCACTGGCCAGCACTGCTGTGCTGTGCCCGGCCTGTGCTGCCTCTCTGACTGTGGATAAGAACCAGGCACAGATTCTCCATCTTCCACATTCTTATCCTCTCCACTGAATAGGGACACCCAGTCCTGGCCTTCCCTCTTCACCTCTCCTTCTCTTCATGCTCCCTTCTCCTTGTGAGTAATTTTCCAGGGAGAAAGAAGTAAGTCAGCAGTCTCCAACCTTTTTGGCACCAGAGACTGGTTTGATGGAAGGCAGTTTTTCCAGGATTGGGGTTAGGGGGGGTTAGTTCAGGCAGTAATGCAAGCGATGGGGATGTGGCCTGGGGGGTTGGAGGCCCAGAGGTTGGGCTATACCTCTAGGGAATTGTGTCAGATTCTATTGTATATTGAACTGTTATGAACTTGACCCCCACCCCCCAGCCAAGGGATAAACTTTATAGGAAAACAATATGTGGATTCACTTAGTACTCTGTCCAGAATGATTTTTTCTAAAACACTCATCTGAACCTGTTGTTTCCCGGTTCAAATGTCCTCACCTACAAATAAAATCCAAATTCCCTACCCCAGCATATAAAATCCTTCATGACCTCTGCTCTTCTTACCCTCTCACCTACCTTCTTGCCTTTGCACATCTGTACTCTTTTTCTGCAGCATTCTTATCCATTTGTCCCTCTGGCCAATTCTTGTCCATCTTCAAACTGTAGTATGTATGTCAGCAATTCCAGGACACATCCCCTAACTCCCCAAGCTAGGTTTCTATAGCCTGGGTAGAAACACTCTCATCACTGCACCTGTCACAGGATATTGTCATTGCCTGCTCACTGATCTATCCTCTCTGCTCACCTGTGAACATTGTGAAGCCAGGAGCCATGTCTTATTCATCTGGTTTTCCCTAACACATAGCATAGGGCTTAGCACATGCTAGAGTTTCATGAACAATCTGATGGATGAATGAATGAATGAATCTCATACCAGTCTTGGACAGCATTGAAAGATTCCTCATTGGTGATGTCATACATCAGAATGAAGCCCATGGCTCCACGGTAATAGGCTGTGGTGATGGTCCGGTACCGCTCCTGCCCAGCTGTGTCCTAGGTGGGAAAAGGAAGGAGTCAGCCTCATAGAAAGTCTGTTTTTGTTTCTAAAAAGTTCCTAGGACAATTAACTAATAATCCAAAGTATATTTAAGGAGCATCTATTATTTATCTTGTACTTGGAGACTATAATAAAATGGTTTTTGGAACATCATAGAAATTAATAAGAAAATAATTAAAATCCCAGTAGAAAAATGAGCAGGAGGAAAGAACATTTCACAAAAGAACTGTAAATAGATAATTATTATACTAAAAGATTTTTCTTTGTTTTTAATTATAATTCTTGTTACAGACAAGGATGTAGTAAAATGTACAACCTTACACCTTGTTTGTGGGAATGGAACTTGGTTCAGTCTTTCTGGAAATCAATTTGGAAGTCTCAAGAGTATTAAAAATATTTGTACCCTTTGACATGGAAATTTTTCCTTCTAAAAACTTTTTTACAAAAATAGAAAATCAGACTAGCATTAATATTTATGCATAAAAATTTTGGTTACAAATCTATTTAAATAGTATAAAAGTATCATTAACATATATCCAACTTTAGAATGGTTATGTGTTTATTTATATAAGATGGAACAATGCTTGTATGTGCAATGTAATGTCAGCTTCATAATATTTGCAGAGAAAAAAACTGGAAAGAAACACATCAGAAGGTTAATAGTGTCTGTCTCTGTAAGAAAGATAAGAATTATCAGGATTTTCATTTTTTTCAGGTATTTTTATTGTCTTCTAATGCTAAACATGTATTATTTATACAAGGAGAAATAAACATTTTCACTAAAAATAAAAAATATGACTAAGACAATTCTTTATCTCAAGCAGCTCACAGTCTAGTTGGAAAGACAAACACAAACAAGCTAAGCCAAACCCCACAATAAAGCGTTAATGGAATACTCTGGGGTGCTTCACAATGTCCACACAGTCCTCATGTCAGGGACCAATCAGTGTTATCATTACAGTTTTAGATGTGTGATACTGGAGCACATATAAAAGATCCCTCATATATTACCTCATTTAAATTTTACAAAAAGTCTCTCAGAGGTAAGGATCAGTATTTACATTTTATAGTTGAGAATGCAAAACTGCCGAGAGGGTAAGTGACTTTCCCAAGGACACAAAGCTGGTTAAATTTAAAAAGAAAAGCTATGTCTTAAATCTAGGACTTCTGATTCCAAGTCTGATGCACATAACATTATACCTCAGTCAATGAAAGGTTTATCTACAGACATTTACTGAACACTACCCGTAATGGCTTCCCTAGTGGCTCAGAGGTTAAAGCATCTGCCTGGAATGCTGGAGACCCAGGTTCAATCCCTGGGTCGGGAAGAGCCCCTGGAGAAGGAAATGGCAACCCACTCCAGTACTCTTGCCTGGAGAATCCCATGGAGGGAGGAGCCTGGTAGGCTACAGTCCATGGGATCGCAAAGAGTTGGACACAACTGAGCGACTTTACTTACTTACTTACCTGTAATGATATTAAAAACAAATAGGGAACAAAAGAATTATAATATGCCATTATTAGTACATATGCTGCATCTATTATCCATAAACTTTAGAAAAACCCTGTAAGGTACATATTATTACTCCCACTTTACAGTTGAGAAAACTGAGGTTCCCAGAGATTGTCCATCAAATGTAAGAATCGGGATTCAAAACTGTCTGTCTGACACCTACAACCTATTTCAGTATCTCGCCTTGGCTATGAATCATAATTTGTGTGATACAGAAATGGAACAAGCATCATCCTTGCCCTCAGGAAAGCTCAGCAAAAGTATAGAGGTGGCTAAGACATACCACCAAACTAATAATTAGCGATGTCATCACTATCAAATAAGTGATGACAGAAAATGTGTCACACAATTCAGATAAAGTAGAAGTATGGTGATTTAGGATAGCTATGAAAGATGTCAAAGCAGAGATAGTGCACCAGTTAGGATAGACTGGGTTACTCAATAATAAGCAATCTGAAAATCTCAGCAGCTTCAATAACAAGGTTTTATCTTTCACTATTTTTACATATCCATTAAGAGTTGGCTGGGTGCTCTGCTCTTTGTCTGCTTCGTTCCAGGATAAAGACTGACAGAGCAGCTATGAGAAGGAAAGAAAATATGTGAGTCATGTTTTGGCTCTTCCATTTTTCTTGTTCACTGACCAAAGCAAGTCACATGCCCACACCCAAGAAAGCACAATCCTATAAAACGCCCAGGAGGAGAATGGGAAATGTGGTGGATGGCATAACCACTCCCATGGAGGGGATCTCTACCAAGTCCAGCAGCATCACCTAAAGATGTGGTTACTTGGTAATAGAAGGAAGACAACAGGGATTTTTCCTAAATAAGAATTTTTCAAGCAGAGAAGTGAAGGAAAGGTATTTTGACATAAGGAAGAGTTTTTTCCCATGACTACTCCAGAACTTAAGGAATTGTGGGAAATGAGTAGGCAATGAAACTAGAAAGAGCTTTGAACACAATGCTATGGAATTTGAATTTGATCTTTTTAGGATCAAAGATTTTGAGGTAGGATATTAACATGATTTTATCTGAACTTTAGAAAAATCACTTTGACTGTGACGTGGAGAACAAACTGGAGGAAGTAGAGATGGCAACCAGGCAGGCTGGTTGGTGAGATCTTTGCAATGGCTCAGGTGAGACCTAAGATGTATTTGAACTAGAGTGGTAGAAGTGGAGATGGAGTAGAAATAGATTCAACAAGTATTTAAGGGGTGACTTACAGACATGGCAAACAGATCAGTTATTTTTTTGGCAAGGCTCAGCTTCTTCATGTCCCGTGCAATTCAGCTCTGACCCAGACTTGCACATTACTCAGCAAAACAAAGTCTGCATTTAACACATCCACCATCATGGAAGAGCATTTGAGTCACCATCTCCTGTTTGTTGAGCATGGTTTGGGAGTGTCTTACTCTTTACTTCAAGCAGCTTATCAACAGTACTTCTCCCTAAGAGTTCTGGCAAATAGAATTGTATCCAGCTCATGGATGAGTAGTGCAGAATGAATGAGTAGTGTAGAATGAATGAGTAGATGGGTGTCATGAATGAGTAGTGTAGAATGGGTGAGTAGATGAGTGAATTTAAAAATGAATGAAGAGATGGATGAGTGAGTGTGCATGAGTGAGGGTGAGTGAGTAAACACTAACACAGGAATCTTAGGCACTAATATTAGAGAGCTACTCCTGTTATATCTACACAAAAGCTCTGTGTGTGTATACCTATGAACCACTGCAGCAGCTCTTACCTCTACTTCCTGAACTCCTCAGAGCCAACGAGACAGATGAGACTCTTTCTACCAGTGTACAGGCTCAGGCCTCAAATCTTGTTCTATAGGGTTTAGAACTAAGCCACCTGTCCAGACTAGGGATCTAAAGGCCCAAGCAGGATTTTTGAGCAACTGCACTGCCAGCAGGTCTCATTTCTCCTCACTCCACCCGCATTGTACCACTTCTCTGTGACAGTTTCCAATCTTCCATCTCTACCTGGAGTCTGGACCTGTGCTCCATCTCTTTGACAAAGAATCCTGCTACTCAACTGATGCCCAGTTAATTGGAAATCCTGGTATAGAATAATAAATAAGCCTGGACAAGGAATTAGTTTTACCTCTACACTCTCAGTGCCTTGGACAGGGCTAGGCACACATTAGGGATTCAATCACCACTTGCTAAACAAAAAGGCCATATAGTTTTGAGGTTAAGAGCGTGGTCTTTCGAGTTAGACTTCTGGGTATAAACCCCCATTCTGCTGCTGCTCAGTTGCTTCAGTCGTGTCCAACTCTGTGCAGACCCCATAGACAGCAGCCCACTAGGCTCCTCTGTCCCTGGGATTCTCCAGGCAAGAACACTGGAGTGGGTTGCCATTTCCTTCTCCAATGCATGAAAGTGAAAAGTGAAAGTGAAGTCGCTCAGTCGTGTCCAACTCTTAGTGACCCCATCATGGACTGCAGCCTACCAGGCTCCTCTGTCCATGGGATTTTCCAGGCATGAGTACTGGAGTGGGGTGCCAATGCCTTCTCCAAACCCCTATTCTAGCACTTACTAACTTTGTGACAATGATAGGCAGCTTCTAAAATGATTCACAATGATTTCTGTGTCCTAGTATTCACACTTTTGGATAATTCTCTCCTGGGGCAATTTTCCTTTTGGGGCCTTAGTTTTTTCATCTAGAAAGTCGTCTATAACAATAGGCCTATAACATCTATAACAATACCTATTTCACAAAGTTACCACAAAGATTAAGAAAGTTATTATATCCAAAATGCTTGGAACAGTTCCTTATACAGCATGGGTGCCACTTAGGCATTGTTTTTGTCCTTTCACAGTCAGCCCTAAGAGCAGGGCCAGGTTCCCAGGGTCTGCTCAGCAGGACTGAACAAGTCTCATGCCATGGGCCACCCTGCTCTCATTCAGACCTGCTCAGGGCAGCATCCATTCAGGGTCTAAATATGATTTGCTGTTGTTGTCATTGTTTAGTTGCTTAGTGTGTCTAACTCTTTTGTGACCCCATGGTCTGCAGCCTACCAGGCTCCTCTGTCCATGGGATTTTCCAGGCAAGAATACTGGAGTGGCTTGTCATTTCCTTTTCCAGGGGATCTTCCCAACCCAGGGATCAAACCCACATCTCCTGCATTGGCAGGTTGGTTCTTTACCACTGAGCCACTTGGGAAGCCCCTCAATATGAAGCTTCCCTCAAAGAGCAGAAAATGGACAGACAGAAAGGGAATGGATGAATTAAAAGTTGAGCAGGCTTTGGTCTGACTTGCAGTTTTTCCTATCATTAGCTGTGTGATTTTGGATGGCTTGGTTTTTTCATCTCTCTGAGGCTCAGTTTCTTCACAGTTTGAATGAAAATAATAATACCTACTTTGTAGGGTGTTTGTAATTAAGTAAGATTTTTTTAAATGTCTAGCTCATACTGGGTACTCAAGTATAGGAGTATTTGTCCCTTGTATTATTAACTTTTCTAAGGCTTAATTTCCTCATTAATAAAGTGGTGACAATAATATCAGTCCTTTTCTTTAATTTTTTTTTATTGTGGTAAAAGTCACATAATATAAAACTATTTTAACCATATTTAACTCTACAGTTCAGTAGCACTAAGTACATTCACATTGTCGGCCAACTCTCACCATCACCCATCCCCTTCCTAAACTGAAACTCTGTCCCCATTAAACATGAATTCCCCATTCCCCCTCCCCAAACCCCCACCCCTGGCATCTACCAATGTACCTTCTGATTCTATGAGTTTGACTATTCTAGGTATCTCCTATAAGTGGAATCAAATAGTATTTGTCTGCAAAATAATAATACCAGTCCTGAAGTGGTTGTGTGAGAATTCAGGTCAGTTCAGTTCAGTTCAGTCACTCAGTCGTGTCCGACTCTTTGCGACCCCATGAATCACAGCACGCCAGGCCTCCCTGTCCATCGCCAACTCCCGGAGTCCACTCAGACTCACGTCCATTAAGTCAGTGATGCCATCCAGCCATCTCATCCTCTGTCGCCCCCTTCTTCTCCTGCCCCCAATCCCTCCCAGCATCAAAGTCTTCCAATGAGTCAACTCTTCGCATGAGGTGAGGATTAGAGATAATATATTCATAGAGCTTGGGAGAGTGCCAGGCACATAGTAGGTGTGTAATAAAGCTTATAGTAGCTGTGCTTATTACTGTCAATATTGTTATTTTTCACCTAAAGAAAAGCAAGGTTGGAAACAACAGTCCAGCTCTCACTATCCTGTGCTCAATGGAAAGTAGCCCAGAGAATCGCTCCTGAAACTCCCTCTCTCTTTTATTTTTAAAAATCACTTTGATGAACATTGATTCCCCTCCCACTGATGAGAGTCAGAAATAGAACCAAAGAGGAGACAGGAAGAAGGAAAAAAAAAAGAGGCATGACTCACTGTCTACTTGAAGAAGGAGATCGTGTCATCAAGAGCAATTGATTCACTTCTACGAAGCAGACATTCATTGAGCTCTTATATGGGCAGAGCACTATGCTGGAGACTGGACACGACGATACGCAAGCCACTGCCCTGGCCTCCAGCAGCCCTGTCAGTGTGACTGACAGACACGGGGGCCAGAGAGAAGGGAGATAACATCAACTGAACACCTACTATGTGCCAGGCACTTCAATAAGTGCTTCACACAAAAAAATATTGCTTCATATATGGGATCTTATTATTTGTACTAACCAAATAAAACCTGCTAAGTGCCAGGCGCTATGCTAAGCACTTTTCCTATTTTACTTAATTTTCCAAACAGCCTTGAAATATTGTTATCTGTACTTAAAGATAAGGAAAATTTAAGATCTTGTAACCAGTTCATGGCAGACTGAGATTCAAACCTAGGTCTGATTCCAAAGCCTGTGCTCTTCCCAGAATGTCCTTTGCTGTAGGTTATTCATCTTAACTATTACATCAGCCTGAAGCAGGACAAGTTTGAGTCCCCATTTTATATGTGAATTAACTGAGGGTCCCAGAGTTTAAGTAACTTGCTAGAGGCACAAACTATAAGGAAGTAGAGTCAGGATTGAAATTCTGTGTTTTGACAAAAGTTTATGTATTGTTTACACAGCTTATAGCCCAACCAGACTGTATTTTCTGAATTATTCTCCGCTCCTCAGGATAGGACCCAGCCCACTTCCAGACAGGAGAACCTCCAACCATGTCTAAGTTTCCCTAAGTCTCTCCTCCACCATAGGAAAGGGCTGGAAATCACCCACAAAGCTTAATTGGAGTCACGTGTCTGGCACACAGGTGTTCAACCAATATTAGTTACCTTCTTTATTTTCCACTGAATCATTGGTCCAACACAGATCCACCATTTCTGGAATTTCCATATTGTCACCCACACATGCAATACTCATTTCTGCTCCATATGTCTGTTCATGTACTCTCTTGGCCACATATGCCCTCTCCCAGCTCCTCCACGTGTCTTAACTATCAGACTGTTGAATTCTAAAATTAAAAGTAAATCTTAGAAGTTACTCAATCCACCCACTTACTTAAAAAACGAATTCCTTCTATAGCATACTTGCATTAAGTGTTCCCAGTGTTAGATGCCTACCACCTCAAAAGTCAGCCACTCCACTGATGGACCGTTCTGAGTATTACAGCATATCTTCCTTCTGTTGAGCTGAAAGCTGCATGTGGTAATTTCTGTCCATTGATTTAATTCTGTTCTCTGGGGACCCAAAGAATAAATCTAATTTTTCACTCATGTTTCAGCCCTCCAAATATGTAAGTCCTATGTTTGTTTAGCTCTTAGAGTTTACAAAGTATTTTTTTCTTATTATCTCAGTTAGTTCCCAGAGAAATCCTAGGAGAGAAGAACCAATATCTCCATTCCATATTAAAAAAAAAAAAAAACAAACCTGAGACTTGTAGAGGTGAATGATGAAAAGAGGCTTATATAAAACCAGGTCTTCTGGCTCCAAGAGACAAATGTTCTTGGCACTGGACCCCATCCCTGATGTTTCAAATCACCTGTCACAGGAGCCACAATCAAACGGGATGACCGGAAAGAACAGTGACAGGAACTTGAAACAGTGTCATGGGATGAGCAGCTGAAGCAAGAAAGCAGATCTGAGGAAGGGTACTGCCATCTCCAAACATCTAAAGTGCCTAAAGGATTTTCATTCTTTTCCTTTCTTTTTTTCCCAAATCTTCACTGAGCACTGATTATGTGGTAAGTGTTGGTTAGGTCCTGAAGATATAAGGTTGACTATTATACATACCTGCTTAAACTCTATAGTGTCTATTTACTGTAAAGAGAAACATGGATTGAATGGGGACTTTAAAGCAGGAGAGGCCATTCCCACAGAGCCTTCTAGCATCTTTCCCTGAGGCAACACTCTTCCTCTGGAGCTCAGCTCAGCTCAGCAGAGAAGCTGCCCTGACCATCCTGGCAATGTCAAATGCCACAATTACATCCTCTCCTGGCACCATGTACTTCTCCTTTGTAGCACTCATCCTCACTGTAATTTTGCATTTATTTGTATAATTATTTGATTAAAGACTGTCTCCCCTGCCAAACTGCAAGGACCATAAGAACAAGGTGTCTGGTTTTGCTTATTCTTTGGTCTTCAGTGCCTGGCATAGCACTGGCACAGGGGGCAGGGAGATTTCCAATAAATATTTGAAAAGGACTGAAAGGGTGAACTCTGGGAGTGACTGCAACATTTCTGATAGAGCACAATGAATGTCAGATGGGTCTTTCTAAATCTCATCTCTTTTGGTCTAAATCCTTCCCTTCACTTCCCACCGGCCACCTCATAGGCTACAAGCATCTCAGTAGAAAGCAGACCCTTCAGGATTGATTCAGCCTTCCCTTCCAGTTCCTTCCCTCCCATTCTACTGAACCAGTGAGTTTCAGCTTTGCCTAACTACTTGTGGTGTTCCAAACACTGCTCCTTCACACCCTTGGACCTTAATCTGATACGCTGATCTTTGCCTGAAATCCCCTTTCTCCTTTATGATTCACAACTTTATTCAAGGTCACATCCTCTGAACTGTCCTTGACCTCCTCTCCCCTGACAAAGTAACTTCTTTCTCTGCCCTCTTTTGTTTGGCATTAGATCATTGCATGTATCACATTTATTAAAGTTACTGGGTTATTCATCTGTCTCCTCTGAGACCCAATATTTATTTAAAGCTAAATTAAATCCCAAGTCCTCAGTTATAGCACCCAGCACATAGTAGGCACTTAATAAGAATGCTGGTGAATGAAACTCAAAGGCTGATTCTGTGCTAAGGACAGAAAACTCATTTAGAAACTCAGGATTGGTAGGAAAATCACCTGTGAGAAAAGGGTCCCCTCTTCTTTCTGATTCCTTTCCAAGTTATGAGACAAAAGAGGAAAGCCCAGAGCAGTGACAGACTTAGGAAGTCACACAGCTAGGAAGAGGTTATCTCTGGGGCCTCTGTCCTTGCTTGGATCCTGCCCCATTATATACATGCTTGCCAGTCAAACTTCTTCCTGCCCCTCTTTAGCTCATTCCCTCCAGGTGAGGTTATGGGGGTGGAGGTGGGGGGATGATGAGCACCAGGAAGGCAGGTAATAAGAGCTTCTGAGCTGGTTCTCCCCTCATCCTACACCCTGACCCACAGCTGCCAAACTCCAAGCCCTTTGTATTCTGTAGCACCTGGGAGCGATGGGGCATCATGTCCCATAGGAATGGGAGGAAAGCAGAAGGAGACAGCTTTTCAGGGACATTCGGTGGAGCCAAGGAGAATCAAAGGATTGAGGAAAGGAAAGAGTGTCCCCTTAGTGTCGGCTTGGTGTTACACCCATCTGTCCTCAGTAGTATAGACCACACTTGGAGCACCCTACAGTTTATAAGCATTTTTGTTGTATCATCTCATTGGATTCTAACAATGACCTTGTGATACAAACTTTTGAGAGTCAGAAGAAACCAGTCTTTGAGCTCATCCAGTCTTGATTGCTTTATTTTGCATGTAGCAAAATTGCAACTCAGAGAGGTAAAGTGACTTTCCTAAGATGTTACAGCTGCTTATTTTTTTGACTAGGCTGGGACTCAAATGCAAATATTCTGACTCCACCTCCAGTATTCTTTCCAGCACACCATGAATTATTGTCACTATTGATTTACAGATAAGAAGATTGGAGTCCAAGGAGTTCAGTCACAGGTAGTGATCCTTGAGGACAGCGGGCAGGAAAAGACGTCACTGGAACCCAGGACTGGGTATTCAAAAGCACTTCCCTGCCCACCATAATTCCTATCTAACCTTTGAGGTCCAGGTCAAAGGGCACCTATTCTGGGAAGTTCTTAGGGATCCAATATCAAAATCCATCATCATTTTTTTGGACCTTCACAGAATATACCTGAGCTTTATTTTAGTGATAGGAGAACACAGAACCTTCAAGTTAGAAAGCCCTTGTGGAATTGATTACATATGTGAGAGTAATCAATTCCACAAACATTTACTGAGCCTACACTGTGCCAGTGAATAAGACCCACATGATTTCTGCCCTCAGACTTCTCAGTCTAGCAGGGAAGCTAACCTCACATGTGGCAAAATCCTTTGGGAGGTTATAGGATGATACATATGATACCTATAGGGTCACCTCCCTCATTTTACAGGTGAGAAATCCAGCCCGAGAGAGGTGAATACCCTGCATTCTTATTTTGGGCATTGATCTCACACAAAACCCTCAAAGCCTCTCACAGATACGAATGATTTCCACTAAGATATAGGCACTATTTACTTCCCACAGATAAACTAAAGATATAGTGGTTCCTTTCATTGCTCCTCAGTGAACGTGGCATATCTTAGGTTTTCAATATTTATTTATTTATTTTCTGCCGAGCTGGGCTGGCTTTCTCTAGTTGCAGTGAGTGGGAACTACTCTCTAGCTGCCGTACACGGGCTTCTCGTTGTGGAGGTTTCTCCTGTTGTGAAGCAGGGGCTCTAGCGCGAGGCGGCCTCAGTCGTGGCTCATGGGCTTAGTTGCTCCACTGTATGTGGGATCTTCCTGGACCAGCAATTGAATGGTGTCTTCTGCACTGGCAGGTGGATTCGTAACCACTGAACCAACAGGGATGTCCCTTCAATAACTATTCTTGAATGAATGGATCATAGAATCTATATCAGGGATTTGTTTCAACTCCCATCTACATCTCATGTAGGCTGTAGACTCAGGGCCATGCCTTTCATTTCTATAGCCTCAGCAACAACCTAGAGCAAGGCATGGCACCTGGCAGGTATTCCAAAAATACTGAATGAACAAAGGAATGAATAAATGAGAGAAAGCTGGGGAATATTATCTCTCTGTTGCCTCAGATAACAAAGATGACATGCCCCATACTTGCTCCTCTTCTCAAAACCCCTCCTTACCTCAGTTTCTATGAAACCTTACTTCACCAGTGCTTCCCCTGCACCTCCTCCTGCTCCTGTCTCCTAAACTGGCTCTTTATCCCCTGGGCCCCTTAATTCTGAGTTTCAGATACAAATTTCCAACTGTCTGCTGGACATCTCCATTCAGTCTGAATGCCTTAGACATGTACATAGTTGACTATTAAGTAAGACCTATTTCATTTGTGTCTTCTCCAGTTACTAAGCCCTCATCAGTACCCAGGACAGATCTGGGCACTCGCAGGTATTTTAAAGATGCCTGCTGAAAGAACAATCATCCCTGACACCCCAGTGCTTTTGCATGGACAAATTTAGCATTAGAGTTGCCAATCCATTTCCTCTTCAGTCTTTTTGCCTCCCAATTGACATCAGCACTATTCAGAGCAGTCTGAGGAGTCTCCCTAGGGAATCTGCTTAATTTGCCACCTGCTGTATCCTTTCAGTGACTCACCCAACTCCCCTTCAAGACAGGAAGAAATGGGAGAAGAAGTGATGTGGGAGAGGGCCAGGAGAAAAAAAGAGAAGCTTGAAACAAGATTATACTTAATATATCCCCAGGTAACAGCAAGCAAAAGGAAATGATTGTTAGGTTTTATATTAAGAAATGGCTGGTGATAAAAATAGGACCCTTGTCAGACAATTTGAAGAAAACAAATGGTTAATAAATGTATAGATGATTGTTCAATAAGTAATCAGAGAAATGCCATTTGAAATAATGAGATACCATTTTAATCTATTAAATTAGCTAAACATAAACTAAGATAATATTCGATGCTGGCAAAGGTAGAGTACAATAGGAATCTCACTAATGGAAGTCTATCAAAGGATATAATCTGAAACTGAGGAAGAGTTTTATATACAAAGATGATCACTGATCACTGCAATGTGATCCATAACAGCCCCAAGTTGGAAAGTAGTTAAATGTTCAAACAATAGAGAACAACTAAACTTTGAGAGGCCAGAACTTGTACCTCATTGTTTTGCTGCTGTTCAGAGTGACCAAAATATGGTAAATGCAACAAATACTGTTAATGAATGAATTAATGAATAGATATGGTACATTTTGCTTGTAAAATACTATGAAGTCATTAAAAATATATTTAAAAAGATTTTCTAACAACTTTAGCTGTATTCATGTCATAGCTTTACATTTAAAAAGACAAGATATAAAATTGAATATACATCATGACCTCAATTATGTTGAAAATTCATAGAAAAGAAACCAACCAGAGTGGCAGTAAAATTTTCTTCTTTATGTTTGTATATAATCTCAAAGTGTTTCTAATGAGCATATATTAACTTTTATAATTAAGAAAAACTAAACTCATAATGAACACTGGCAGTTGCTATTATTATGAATAGTCCAGGGAGAAGGAAACATGGGAAAAAATATGGAAGACAAATCATAAGTTGATCATTGTTGTAGATGGATGATGGTACTCAAGTACTCCTTAGTCTTCCTACTTGAGTGTATGTTTGAAATTTTCCATTATAAACAGCTAAAAATAAAAAAAATAGGCCTAAAACAGCATGGCATCTGGGGAAAGTATAAGCAGTTCCATTTTCACTGAAGTGTAAAGTACAATATTATATGGATTCTAAGATGCCCTTTTTTGTTTCACATTTTAACATCTCTGAAATAAGGATATACCTTACAATTGATAACATTTTCAATTTTCAAAACACAGTACTTAAAATAGGAAGTGAGGCTGGAACTAGATCATGGAGGCCTTGAATGCCAGGCACCTGGACACTGTCCAGAAGAGAACAGGGAACCACTGAGGGATTTAGTGGTACCCACCGAACACAGGGGGCTTCTAGGTGGCGCTAGTGGTAAAGAACCCACTTGCCAATGTAGGAGATGGAAGAGACACATCTTACATCTAAGATGTAAGGTTCTATCCCTGGGTTGGGAAGATTCCCTACAGGAGGGCATGGCAACCCACTCCAGTATTCTTGCCTGGAGAATCCCATGGACAGAGGAGTCTGGTGGGCTACAGTCCATAGGGTTGCAAAGAGTCAGACACAACTGAAGTGACTTAACAGGTATGCACCCAACCTGTTGTGTAGGGGACATTCAGTAAGTGTGTGCTAAATGGTGAGGCTTTTGAGGATGGGGAAACTGCTGCTTATGCCAAGGGCCAGGGGACACCGGGACACTGACTTTTATGGGAGATGAATTTGAGGCCTTGCTGTCTCCTCCTTGTCATCTCATGAGTCCCATTTCTCTCCAGTGTCATCTCATGAGTCCCATTTCTCTCCAGCTCAGCAGGGCAAAACCATCAGGTGGTCTTGATAAAGACAAACCTGAGAGAAAGATAAACCTTTCTCTCTCCAAATCCCCAATTACTTCCATTTTCCTGATAGTAAGAAATATTTTCCCAGAACCTGAGCCAACAAAAGCTAAATAAATGTAAATGTCCACAAGCCTGGCTTCCATGGTACCTTCTGACATGACATTCTAAAACCTTTTTAGCCAAAGACAAAACCTTGGGCTAAAGCCTGGTCCAGGGACCCACTTATGAACTCATTTCTAAACAGAGACATAAGGAGTTAATATATACAGAGCAGCTAATAGGCTAGAATGAACTCCCTAGGACTTCTGGGACTTAACTTAGAAAGACAGTCCAGGATCTCCAACCTGCCCTGGGCTGGGCTTTCCCTTTGGTCTCATAGCTGCTTTCTCTTGGGAGTTGGCCTGAGTCACCATAGCAGACAAGTCCCCTGAGGATCATTTGCATACAGGTGCCACAGTGTTCTAAAAATAGAATAAACACTCAGCTCTACAAAGCAAATGCCTTGAAATTTATTTACAAGGGAGGGGAGACCATCATGTAAAGAGGGAGGAGGGACCTGTCAGAGGCAGCCTGACAATAAGGGAGCCACATTGTACAGGCTGGAAGTCAGGAGGCCTGGGTATGATTCAATTCTACCACTAACTTGCTTTGTGGGTTTATGAATACCAGCTCCCCCACCTCACCCCTCACACTCTGGGCCTTGGGTTTTCCATCTTTAGATGATTTTTAGGGCCCCTTCTAGCTCTGTAAAGAGCAATAGTAGTAGTAATAACAACAGCAAGAGTAATAATTGCTAGCATGAATTGACTACCTACTAAGTGTTAGGCAGTGTGACAAACATTTTTTTCTTGCATTATTCATCAACCCTCAAAATCAGCTCTTTGAGGCAGGTAGGAAAGAAACTGAGGCACAACATGTGTTAGTACTTGCCCAAACTAACAAACTTTGGAGGTAGGAGTTTAACCCCTGTGCTAGAGTGACTTCCAGAATACTAAAATGTTACATTTATTCCTGATTGTTTTAATCTAACAGTTTCACTGCCTTAAGTTTATGCCATCTCTTACATTCTCCTCAGGTTCTAACCATCCTAGGCTGTTCCCCAGGTCCCAAACATTGTGTTCTTCAAAGTCTCCTTGCTTTTCTGATACTGGCCCCTCTGACTGGAATAGCCTGATCCCCTGCCCTGCTGAACTTGTCACCACTTACCAATCAGAATTCAGTTCAAATGCTTCCTTCCCAATTTATTTTCTCCAATACCCACAAGCAGAAGTGATGACTGATTGCCATTTGTTGAGAATAAGAGCATGCCAGGTACTATGCTAATTCTTACAACTTTTTGAGAGAGGTTCTATTATCACAACCATTTCACAGATGAAGTTCCTGAGGTTAAATACTTGCATTAGGTCGTATAGCTAGATAAAAATCTGAATCAGACAATCTGACCTCACAGGCTTCCTAAGCCCTTTTCTACCCTCTCTCTAATGAAATCACGTATGAATTGCCAAGGTGACTGTCTCCTCCACCAGACTACAAACTCTTCTAGTTCTTTTTTTTTTTTTTTTTTTGCTTTGCTTTTTGTTCTATAGGATTAACTGAATTGCTGGAAAGTAATTTGGAGCAGCATAGAAAAGATGAAAGACGAAGTTCTTCATTCTGTCTAATCTCTCTCTGCCATTTAAATCCCTTTAGGAGCGGCTTCTCTGGTGGTCCAGAGGCTAAGACTGCATGCTCCCAGTGTAGGGGGACTGGGTTTGGCCCCTTGTCAGGGAACTAGATCCCATTTGCTGCAACTAAAAGTTCGCCTGCCACAACTAAAGATCCCAAATGCTGCATGCTTCAGTGAAGACTGAAGATCCCACATGCTGCAACTAAGACCCAGCAAGGCCAAATAAATAAATCAAAATAGTTTTTAAAAATCCCTTTGGGAATAAGTATATATATTTAATTATATACCTTGGCACCATTTTAGTTTCCATCTCAGGAGTGTGGGTGAACCACCTCCCCCAAGAAGCCACTTAAAATCCTCATTCTCATCATTCCATTAATTTTACTGTCCTTCAGCATTTATACTTCACAGTAAGTATTAATGAGTGGATTCTGTGAGGGGCAGTGGTTAAGAGTCTAGATTTGGGGGTTAAGCACATCTGAGTTCAAATTCCAGTTCTGCCACTTCCTGGCACCTGACCTTGAACCAGATCTAACTCAGAGCCAACTAGTTAGCTGCAAAGCAAATATTCTTTCTTTGGTGTTGTTGGGAGGATAAAATGAGATGAATGTTGTAATAGTGCTTGGGCAGCTGTAAAGTTCTGAATAAACATTAGTCACAATCATTTAATTGACACTTTGCGCTTTTAATCTATGGTTCTTCCCCTGGTGTCATATGCAGGACAGGCCTTGGATTCCCGGAGAGCTGGAGCTGTAGAAATGTGTGAAGAGAGAGGAATCCAAGAAAGCAGGGATGCTAACTGCCTGAGCAAACTTCCCTGGAAGGAAATTAGAGGTCTAATTATGCCTCTGCTGGTGGTAAATTTCCAGGCCAGCCTTGGGCTCAATCAGTTAACACAGCAACACAGCAGTAGGAGAGGACAGTAGCCAGAGAGAACATTTTCTCTCCCCACAAAATGGCATCTCATGGGAGCCTAGACACAAAATCCAACCTTAGAATCACCTCTGATTTTCTCCAATCACTCTTTCTCTTCTCTCTTATTTCCCTTATCTCTTCCTCCCCAAGTCCCAGCAGAGAAAACTGAAAGCTTCAGCCAGTTTATGGCACTGTGGGTTCAACCTGAAGCCCTGTTAGTACCTTCCCTGCAGAAGAGGCTGGGGTGTCCTGGAATGGCTCACGGCAGCACTTAACTATTGCTGTGGTTAGGTCTCAGTATTTATATGCAGAAATCGTGTGGTCCAGTGGGAAGAGCCCAGGCTTGGAGGTGAGTCACCAAAGTTGGGGTTCGAGTCTCATGTAATCCAGCTATGTGACCTCTGATAAAGCACAAATGCTTTACTTCTCTGGGCCTCAGTGTCCTCATGTATATAATGAGGATGACAAGACCTCTCAGGGTCAAATGAGATCGGATATACCAGATGATCTGACCAGACTAGTGTCCAGAGGGCAACGAAAGGACAGCAAGTAAGAAAGCAGCATGTCCATTCCAGAGAGGCTAACCCGAGAGAAAGCCCAGGCCTCCCAGCCACTGATGGGCAGAACTGTCCAGAGGAGGTTCCCTGGGGGGCGGTAAAACTTAATCTGGGGCCAAGGGAAGGGTCGGGCATGGTGAGGTGCATAGAGAATGCTGGCCTTGACTTTGAGAGGTATAAAGTACAACCTGAGAACTCAATTTCATTTTAACAACTCCTACTGAATGCCTACTCCTTGCCAGGCCCTGTGCTATGTGATGGAACTGTGGATCTATATCAGACTTGTCCCTTGCCTTCAGGGAGCTTTCAATCTGAGAGGAAGACAGATAAGTTCCAGATACATGCAATATAGCTGGTAAGTATGAGAACTAAAGGAGGGGCCCTAAACCCAGGCTCAGGGAGAGGTGGGTCAGGAAAAGAGTCTCAGAGGAGCTTAGACTTGAACCGAGTCTTTAAGTCAAATGAAAGTTTGCTGGTGGGAAATGAGGAGGAGAGGTCATCTCTGGAGAAGGGGAAGGAAGTAGCAAAAAACTGTATCCTAACTCTCACAGAAGAACTGTACAAAAAAGACCTTCATGACCCAGATAATCATGATGGTGTGATTACTCACCTAGAGCCACATCCTGGAATGTGAAGTCAAGTGGGCCTTAGAAAGCATCACTATGAACAAAGCTAGTGGAGGTGATGGAATTCCAGTTGAGCTGTTTCGAATCCTGAAAGATGATGCTGTGAAAGTACTGCACTCAATATGCCAGCAAATTTGGAAAACTCAGCAGTGGCCACAGGACTGGAAAGGGTCAGTTTTCATTCCAATCCCAAAGAAAGGCAATGCCAAAGAATGCTCAAACTACCGCACAACTGCATTTATCTCACATGATAGTAAAGTACTGCTCAAAATTCTCCAAGCCAGGCTTCAGCAATACGTGAACCGTGAACTTCCTGATGTTCAAGCTGGTTTTAGAAAAGGCAGAGGAACCAGAGATCAAACTGCCAACATCCGCTGGATCATGGAAAAAGCAAGAGAGTTCCAGAAAAACATCTATTTCTGCTTTATTGACTATGCCAAAGCCTTTGACTATGTGGATCACAATAAACTGTGGAAAATTCTGAGAGAGATGGGAATACAGACCACCTGACCTGCCTCTTGAGAAACCTATATGCAGGTCAGGAAGCAACAGTTAGAACTGGACATGGAACCACAGACTGGTTCCAAATAGGAAAAGGAGTTCATCAAAGCTGTATATTGTCACCCTGCTTATTTAACTTTTATGCAGAGTACATCATGAGAAACACTGGGCTGCAAGAAGCACAAGCTGGAATCAAGATTACTGGGAGAAATATCAATAACCTCAGATATGCAGATGACACCAGCCTTATGGCAGAAAGTGAAGAGGAACTAAAAAGCCTCTTGATGAAAGTGAAAGTGGAGAGTGAAAAAGTTGGCCTAAAGCTCAACATTCTGAAAACAAAGATTATGGCATCTGGTCCCATCACTTCATGGGAAATAGATGGGGAAACATTGGAAATAGTGTCAGACTTTATTTTTGGGGGCTCCAAAATCACTGCAGATGGTGACTGCAGCCATGAAATTAAAAGACGTTTACTCCTTGGAAGGAAAGTTATGACCAACCTAGATAGCATATTGAACAGCAGAGACATTACTTTGCCAACAAAGGTCCGTCTAGTCAAGGCTATGGTTTTTCCAGTGGTCATGTATGGATGTGAGAGTTAGACTGTAAAGAAAGCTGAGTGCCAAAGAATTGTTGCTTTTGAACTGTGGTGTTGGAGAAGACTCTTGAGAGTCCCTTGGACTGCAAGGAGATCCAACCAGTCCATTCTGAAGGAGATCAGTCCTGGGATTTCTTTGGAAGGAATGATGCTAAAGCTGAAACTCCAGTACTTTGGCCACCTCATGCTAAGAGTTGACTCATTGGAAAAGACTGTGATGCTGGGAGGGATTGGGGGCAGGAGGAGAAGGGGATGATAGAGGATAAGATGGCTGGATGGCATCACTGACTTGATGGACGTGAGTGTGAGTGAACTCAGGGAGTTGGTGATGGACAGGGAGGCCTGGTGTGCTGTGATTCGTGGGGTTGCAAAGAGTCGGACACAACTGAGCAACTGAACTGAATTGAACTCTCACAGCCAAGAGGAGCCTAAGGAGACACAACAATTAAGTGTAATATGGCATCCTGGATGGGATCCTGGAACAGAAAGGGGATATTAGATTTAAAAAAAAAAAAACACTAAGGAAATATGAATAAATTGTGGATATCAGTTCATAATAAGATATCAATATTGGTTAATTAGCACAAATGTACCATACTAGTGTAATAAGGTAATAAAAGGAGAAATTGGGGATGGGGTAAATGGGAACTCTCTGCAATACTGTTTGCAAAATTTCTGCAATCTAAAACTATCCTAAAAAATAAACTTTGGGGTTTTTTTAAAGCACATCCTATGTTTGGATTGGCAGTTTGGAAAACACAAGGGTGCAGTGTGGACTGACTGAAAGGTGAGTGACTGAAGATGGAACTGGGAAGGTAAGGAAGGGCCTGGAATGCCAGGCAAAGCAGTTTCCTGGGTATGGATGGGCAGCCCTCCCTGGTTTAAAGCCATGCAGTGCCAGTGATCAGCGAGCATGTGAAGGAAGCAAGGCTGAGGGCAGGGAGATCCATTCAGGCTCCAGATATAGTCTAAGGAGAAGAGAACAAGAATCTGAGGTAGGAAAGGGACAGAAGAACAGCCAGGCTCAGATTGCCCTGGTTAATATTTAGGGCACAGAATTGAGGAGGGGATGCATACAAGAGAAATTTGGAGGATAGAACTGATAGTTTTTATGAACTGGATAAGTAGGACCAGAACTGAGAACAAAGGGCGACCCTCAGTTTTAAGCTAGGGGCAGTGGTTGGGGTGCTCAAGAAAGGGAGCAAAGACACCCGCTTGGACTTGACCCCTCCATCGTCTCCCTCCCCACCACCTCCTGGGCCTGAGCTCAAAGTCTCTTCGTCATTAGCACAGAGCCGACAGACTTCACAGAGGAAGGTGAGAAGCACAGGCGTAGAGAGAGGATAAGAGTTTCCAGCTGTCACCTGGCAACCCAAGGTGTGGAGCAGTGGTGTGGGGCCATGATTTGGGGGGAGGGGGAGTCTGCAGAAGGAAGGAATGATAAATCCTCAGTTGAATGGCCTCCCTGACACCTCCCCCTGCCCTTAGCAACCCATCAGGCAAGACCCCAGCAAGTGAGGAGAATGTCCTGCTTTTGAAGGCATCCAGGCATCTTCAAGGGCAGAGCACTGCTGCTCTCTCCACCCCATTGAAAATGGGAGTAAAAGGTCCGCAGCTCACATCTGATTTCCCTGCTGATGAACCCCACCCTGTACACACCATGGCTCCAGTCTTAAAAATGGCAGCAACCAAGGCTAGTCACACAGTACAGCACAATGGAGCACTCATGAACTCATCCTGCTCCACCATTCTCTGTGTGACTGGGCAAACTTACTGACCACCTGATATGTCACAGGCACCATGTTAAGTCCTTTCCTTTTATTCTCTCGTTTACTGTGCTACTAAAGTAGCTGTTAATGTTATTCCCATTTTACAGCTGAGGAAACAGAGGCTCAGAGACATCGTTACTTGTCACACTGCTGGGGCCATGTTTTCACTCTACCTCTACCACAACTAATGAAGCTCCCACCCATCCTCATACTGGAAGAATGCGCTCCTCACCGAACACTGCATTAAGCGCTGAACCACTGAATTACAGACCTGTTTATCAGTGAGGCCCATCAGAATCACCTGTGAAGCTGTAGAGGGTGGAGAGAGACAGGGCTGGTAGAAAGGGAGAGAAGCTGGAAAGCTAACGGGGGATAGTTTGAAACAGATAACCCATCCCTTTCTGAGCGTGTTTCCTTGGAGACGCAGCTCCAATTTTCAGCTATGACACTGACTCTCAACCACCTGTGAGGTCCTTGGGGCATCACAGGGCAACCGGAAGAGTGGTGAAGGCAGTCGGCTGTAAAAAGAGCACAAGTTCTGAGCCCCTATTGTGCCATTTACTAACTTTGATGATATTTGTTCAAGTCTCTTAACTTCTGAGTCTGGTAGTTTTGTCATCTGTTCTGTGCTCCATCATTGTGGTGATTTTCTTTTAAAGGCATGTAAAGTAACTGTACAATCTATAGTTGTTGCTCAATAAATTATAACTCAACAATATTTTCACCATCTATTGAGTGCTTTCTGAGCACCCAAGTCATTACATATGTAATGATATAACAAGGAGGGTGGGGTACAGAGCATCATACATGGGTTTTGAAGTCCAATGTACATGCGTGCTAAGTCGCTTCAGTCATGTCCCACTCTGTGCAACCCTATGCACTGTAGCCTGCCAGGCACCTCTGTCTGTGGGATCTCCAGGCAAGAATACTGGAGTGGATTGCCATGCCTGCCTCCAGGGGATCTTCCCGATCCAGGGATTGAACCCTGGTCTCTTATGTGTCCTACATTGGCAGGCAGGTTCTTCACCATTTCCACCACCAGGGAAGCCCCTAAAGTCAGAAAAACCTGGATTAAAATCTGGAGTCTAGAGACTTCCTAGGTCCAGTGGTTGGGACTTCGCTTTCCAATGCAGGAGGTGTGGGTTCAATCCCTGATCCGGGAGCTAAGATCCCACATGCCTTGAGGCCAAAAAAAACAAAACATAAAACAGAAACAATATTGTAGCAAAGTCAATAAAGACTTTAAAACTACTCCACATCAAAATAAAAATCTTTTTAAAAAAATCTGGACTCTACAACCTACTATTTTAGTGAATTTAAGTAAGCTACCTAACTTCTCTGGACCTCAGTTTTGTTGTTCTTGTTTAGTTACTAAGCCATGTCCGACTCTTAAAGACCCCATGGACTGTAGCCTGTCAGACTCTTCTATCCCTGGGATTTCCCAGACAAGAATACTGGAATGAGTTGCCATTTCCTTCTCCAGGGTATCTTCCCAACCCAGGGATCGAACCTGTGCCTCTTGCATTGGCAGGTGGATTCTTTACTGCTGAGCCACCGGGGAAATGTGGACCTCAGTTTGCTTATCTATAAAACAAGGATAATAACAATACCTACCTAGCTCACAGGATTGCTGTGAGAATAACATGAGTTGCTAAAAGCACTGAGCACAGTGCTGGCCATTAGGCAGTGCCATTGTCAGCTCACATCAACCCTGCCGGAGGTATTATTAGCCCCATTTTACAGGTGAAGATATTTTACATAAATGGTGGTTGCTGTTTATTGCCACAATAACTATTGATGTGTGAAATGGAGAGGGAGGCCTTCTGAGTAAGAAAGCAAGATCCTCCAGCCTCCGGGCCTCTAAAACCAGGGATCAAGAGGAAGCAAGACCCATATCCCTCCCCTGTGGCCCCCACACAACCACTGTCTGTAGCCTTTATTCCTCCATTCATGTCAGTCATGGCAAGAATCCCCAGTCTGCCCAGCCATTCCTAATTACTGGGCTTTGATTCCCATACAGCTATGTATATCATCTTTTCTAGCCCTATTTTCTCCTCTCCCCTTGAAGGCTTTCCCTGGGCCTTCTGAAACCCACAGTTGGTCATCAGAGAAATCTCATTTTCCTCCACCTCTGGTCTGGATGTTTTCCTCACCTTCCTGCTGTGATTGAAAGCTGATTCTCCTTGAGGGCATGGCTTCTCCCAAATTGATGGCTGCTCCTCTCTCACTACCTCTGAATCTCTGGGCCAGAAAGTAGGACACATGTTATTGCTTTCCACCCCAGCCTGCAGAGCATTCTCTTTCCCCCCTTCAAAAAACAATATGTCCTCCAGCTTTGGGTCTTACATTATGAGATTACGGCACCCACTCATCCCTCTGCTGACCAGTGAGCAGTTCTTGCTTCATGTTACTCTCTCCATAATTTTTGGTGATTTCATAGCCACAGAGGTGAGCTTTCCCACATCTTCCCTCAAGTTCCTCTTCTCCCATCATGCTGATCTCCATCCCTGCCTCAGCCACTCACAATTATGCCCTCCACCTTGCTGGTACCAATAGGAATTTCAACCTCCTATTCTCAGATAGCTGTGATCTTTCTAGTTCATTCCTTCTAGATTCCCAGCTGCGAGTCTTCAACCTCTACCATCTTTTCACTGCCTTTACATCATACCTCCTTCTCTGCCCAGCTTGAATTCTAGAGCCAATTATGACACTGGTTTCCCGCACACACCTCAGACTCCGTTGGTCCTTGATTTCTTTGTCATACCCATTCAGCAAAACAATACTTTCATTAGAGCCAACTCTCTGCCTCTGCTATGACTGCATCCACAGAGCAAAACATGGTCGGAGCAAACACACAACTATGCTCTGAATTTATGAATTTAAATTTATGATCACTAATTTCAAGTGGAGCCTTAATGCTAATCAGCAATCAAATTACATTTCCCTAGTCTATTCCCTCTTCCACCTTCTGAGACGACTTTCTCCTCTGTTCTTGAATCTCTGCGTCCCCTCTCCCAACCTCACTCTCAGCTGACGACCTTGCTTCCTACTCCACCAAAAAAGTGTATCCAAGAGAATTCCCACCAGCACATGTAGCCCCTAGCTGCATGTGTGTGTGTGTTAAGTCACTTCATCGTGTCTGACTCTGCGATGCTATGTCTGTAGCCTGCCAGGCTCCTCTGTCCATGAGATTCTCCAGGCAAGAATACTGGAGTGAATTGTCATGCCCTCCTCCAGGGGATCTTCCTGACTTAGGGAGGATCCTGATCGAACCCGCGTCACTTTGTCTCTTGTATCGGCAGGTGGTTACTCTCCACTAGCGCCACCTGGGAACCCAACCCCTAGCTGCACCTGTGCCCATTCCTTCCAGCTCTGCCATGTTAATATGGATGCCCAGTCTGTGCTCCTAGCAAGGACTCACACTGCCATCCCACTCTCATCAACTCAAGGACACTGTCCTAGAAGCTCTCCTCTGTCTCCCACAATGTCAGTTTTGTTTTCTTTCTTTGTTGGTTGCTTGATTTGTTGATCTCTATTGAATTGTCCCACCAGCGCACAAACATGATGCAACTTCTCTCATCTTAAAAAACAAAAATCAGAAACATTTTCTGACTAACATCCCCCTTCATCTTCAGCTACCAAAAATCCTTAAAAGTGCTATGTATGGCTGGTCTCTCTAGTTTCTCCTCTCTCACTCTTAGCAGGCTTTCGTTGCCACTACTCCACCAAAACAGCTAGAGTCAAGGTTACCAATAAAATTCCTACTGCTAGATCCAGTGGTCAATCCTCAGTCCTCATACAGGCTGAGCAGCAGCACTGGACACAGCTTATCTCTTCTCCCTCTAGAAAATTCTGTGTTTGGCTGCAAAGACCCTGCATTTTCCCCTTTCAGTTGTTCTTTTTTAGTATCCTTTGTGATTATCTTCCCAACATCTTCATGTTGGAATATCTCTGGTCTTTACTCCTTAGAATGTTCCTATCTTCACACCCTCCCTTTTTATCTTGTTTGGCTTCATGGTTTTAAATACCTTCCCTATGCTAATGACTTGCTAATTTATATCTCCAGGCAGGGCCTCTGCACTGACCCGCAGATTCATTTATCCAAAAGCCTATTCTATATCTCTACTTGGTTATTGGATTTCCCTGGTGGCTCAGACGGTAAAGCGTCTGTCTACAATGCAGGAGACCTGGGTTCAATCCCTGGGTTGGGAAGATCCCCTGGAGAAGGAAATGGCAATCCACTCCAGTACTATTGCCTGGAAAATCCCATGGACAGAGGAGCCTGGTAGGCTACAGTCCATGGGGTCACAAAGAGTCGGACATGACTGAGTGACTTCACTTGGTTATCTAACAGGCATTTCAAATTTAACATAACCAAAACTCAGTACCTAGTTGTCTCCCCAAATCCTGATGTCCCCGAAGTCTTCCAGATCTGAGTCAGAGGCATCATTAACCTTCCAGCTGCTCAGTCCCAATGCTTGGGATCATCCGTGACTCCTCTCCTTCCTTCTCTCCCACATCCAATTTAACAAGAGACCCTGTCCACAATATTTTCAAACCATACACACTTTGACTACCATCACTGACCACTTTCACTCCCACTACTCCTACCCCTCTACTTCAAACTACAATCATTCCCAGCCTGATTATTACAACTCCTAACCAATCTTCCCACTTCTGCCTGTTGTTGTTTTATAATTTATTCTTGAAACAGACATACCCTGCCTCAGAGCAATCCTGTTAAATATTAAAGTGCAAGACACTAAAATACTCTGGAATTAGTAGTGATGGTCGCACAATTTTGTGAATACTAAAATTCACTGAACTGTAAACCTTAAAAAGGTTAATTTTATGATATAAGAATTATATCTCAATTTTTAAAAGTTATTAAGTGCAGCATGGATTGGATCCTGAAGCAGTAAAAGAACATTAGTTGAAAAACCAGTGAAATTCAATTGAAGTCTATTTAGCTACTAATACTGTATCAATTTTAAGTTAGTTTTGGCAAATGCACCATGGTTATATAGGGAAACTGGGTGAAGGATATATGGGAACTCTCTGTTCTATCAATCACTGGAAATTTTCTATAAATCTAAAATTATCAAAAACTAAATTTTATTAAAAAAAATATAAGTCAGATCATATAATTCCACTGCCCAAAATTCTCCCATCTCATCCAGAGTAAAGCCCAAAGCCTTCAAAGATTTTTCTGAGGAAACTCCATACTGTTTTCCATAGCACCTGCTCCATTTTACATTCCCAACAACAGTGTAGATGGGCTCCAAGTCTTTCGCAATGCTTCATATCTTTTTAGCTTTATAATAGCCACCCTAACATGTATGAGAATATATTTCCTGGTGTTGATTTGCATTTCCTAGTGCTGCTGAGCATTTTGTCATATACTTGTTGGACCTTTCATATGTGTCTTTGGAGAAATGTCTATTCAAGTCCTTTGACGGAGCTACCATATGATCCAGAAATTCTACTTCTGGGTATGTATGTATTCAAAAGAATTGAAGTAAGAACCTCAAAGAGATATCTGCAATTCCATGTTTTTTGTTGTTGTTCAGTTGCTAAGTCATGTCTGACTCTCTGAGACCCCATGGACTGTAGCATGCCAGGACTCCCTGTCCCTCACTATTTCCTGGAGTTTGCCCAAGTTCATGTCCATTGAATCAGTGATACCATTCAACCATCTCATCCTCTATATCCCTCTTCTCCTTCTGCCCTCATTCTTTCTCAGCATTAAGGTCATTTCCAATGAGTCAGCTGTTTGCATCAGGTGATCAAAGTACTGGAGCTTCAGCTTCAGCATCAGTCCTTCCAACGAGTATTCAGTGTTGGTTTCCTCTACAACTGACTGGTTTGATCTCCTTGTTGTCCAAGGGACTCTCAAGAATCTTCTCAGCTTCTCTGGTGGCTCACACAATAAACAACCTGCCTGCAATGCGGGAGACCCCAGTTTGATCCCTAGGTTGGGAAGACCCCCTGGAGAAGGGAATGGCTACCCACTCCAGTATTCTTGCCTGGAGAATTGCATAGACAGAGCTGGGCCAGGCTACAGTCCGTGGGGTCAAAGAGAGTCAGACACAACTGAGCAACTAATATCTGAATCCCATGTTTACTGCAGCATTATTCACATTAATCAAGATATGGAAACAACCCAAACGTCCATTGATTTAGACAGATAAAGAGAAAGTGGTATAAACACACAATGGAATATTATTCAGCCTTAAAAAAGGAGATTTTTGCCATTTGTAACAACATGGATGAATCTGGAAGACATTATCCTAAGTGAAATAAGCCAATAACATTACTGCATAATTCTATTTATCTGAGATATCTAAAATAGTCAAATAAAAGCAGAAAATAGAACAGTGGTTTCCAGGGGCTGAGGGGAGAGGAAGTGAGGACTTGATGAATTTGCTATAAAGTTTCAGTTATGCAAGGTGCAAGTTCTAGAGATCTGCTGTAAATCATAGTACCTGTAAGTTAGCAGAACTGTAGTATTTACTTAAAATTTTTAAGAAGGCAAACCTCATGTTAACTGCTCTTACTACTGAAAAAATAGGAGGGGGTAAGAGTGCACAAGGAAACTTTGGAGTTGAATAAGTCTATTGCCTTGATTGTGCTGATGGTTTCAGAAGTATTTGCATGTGTCCAAACCCATCAAATTATAGACATTAAATATGTACAGGTTTTTGTATAACAATTACACCTTTTGGATTAAAAAAAAAAAAAAACCCAAAGACTTACAAGGCCTCCAAGGCCCAAGACAATCTAGCCCTCCCACTAACTCCAGCTTAATCTGTGACCACTCTCCTGCTCCATCCCCCTGGCCTTCTACTGTCCCTGGAATGTGCCAAGCATACCCCTGCCTCAGGGCTTCTGCACTTGCCTTCCCTTCTGCCTGGGATCCTCTTCCTCCAAATAACCTATTCCTCCTTTAGAATTTTATTGAAAAGTGCCCTGCTCAGTGAAGTTCACCCTGACCACCTTGATTAAATTTATAAACAGCCCACCTATCCTAGCCTATCCCCCTTGCCTGCTGCATTTTCCTCCAGAGTACTTATCATCACGGAACATACTGCGTATTTATTCATTGCCAGTCTCCCTCCTTAAATCTAGGGGAATGTGGGAAAGGGAATTCCATTTGTTACTTTCACTGCTGTGTCTGTTGTACCTGAAACAGTGCTTGGTGCACACAATGTAAATATTGCTGAATGAATGAATGAGTAAATAAACGAACAAATGCATAGAAGTTTGTTGTGGCTGGAAAGGATACGGTGAGTGGGAGGTGGAGCAGAGGCAAGAGCTGTGACTGGGAGATGTGGGAGGATTTCAGTCACCTCACAGAAAGAACATCCTACAAAGCACATGGCAACTGACCCTATCTCTTAATATCTGCCCTCATTTCAGCTTATGAGAGCCCCTCTTGCTTGGAATATCTCTATTATACCCTCCCCTCTTGCCTTACTCTGCAATGCCCTCCCCCTTCCTCCCAGAGGTCTTTCTTACCCACTTTATATACTGAACTCTCCCTTCCCTGCATGCCACTGCATACACTCAGCACCACAGTTTATTAATATTAAAATGTTGAGGGTTACCAATGGTATTGATACAATTGAAAAGCAAAAGAGAGCAAGCACTTAAATACAATTTATGGTAACAGAAAAGAATACTGCAGAGAGTTGTTTAAAGACCACATCAAGTTGTCCACATCACTAATTTCCAGGGTTTCACAATTAGTAAAATACATAGCAGTGGTTCAGTGGTGAAGAATCTGCCTGCCAATGTGGGTTTGATCCTGGGAAGATCCCAGGAGAAGGAAATGGCAACCCACTCCAGTATTCTTGCCTGAAAAACCCCATGGACAGAGAAGACTGGCAGGGGGTCCATGGGGTTGCAAACAGTCAGACATGACTCAGTGACTAAAACAAATGAAAACAAACAAAATATATAGCTACATATCCCTGTAAGACACAAATACCTTCTCCCCGAGTTACGGCAGTAACACAAAGCTGCTGACCCAACAGTTCAAGCGTGTGCAGCAAATATCTTGGCTACTTCTTTCCTATAGCTATACAATTAAAAATTACACAAGGAGCTGTGTGGTTAGGGGAGGAAAACCAAAACAGTATTGTGCTCATTAAATAAAGAGAAGTGCTGATGAAAAATTATCAGCAACACACATTTTAGCCCTTAATGGTCTTCTGAATTGTTTTCTCTTCCCAACTAAACTGCATGTGCCATTAGGGCAGGGCTCTGGCAAAGCAGTCAGCCATCAACACCACTCAGCTTGAGAGTCAGAGAAAGCACTCAGGTGGATGTTCCTCAACTCCTAAAAAGGATGCAGAATCAGCTCAGATCACATTTAGACTTTCAGTTGCCACAAATCAACCCTTGAGAGTAACAGAGTTAATAAAAACAAGGCTACCAATGAAGGATCATTTAGTGTGTACCAGCCACTAGGCTAAGCATTGTCTCATATTATTCTCTCAACAACACAAGGCAGATGTTACTAAAATTATCCTTATTTTAGAAAGAGGAAAGTGAAGTAGAGGGAAATAATGGGACTTGAACTAGGTGACGGCAGCAGAAGTGGTTCTGGAGCACAGGTTGCTCCATCCAAAGGCCGTGCCCCTGATCACATGCTGTGCTGCTTCTTGAACAAGTAAATCATTGCAGGGATCTCAGCATGCAGCCGCAGAGTCAAAAACTGAGGTCAGCCTGGACCACAGAGGGAATGAATGAGACGGAGAGCCCTGCTCCTGAGGATGTTATTATATGCTAGAGCCAGCTTTCATTACCATAAAGCCACCTCCTCCATGGAGCCCTCTCTGATGCTCTCAAGTTTAGAAGGAGCGCTCCCTCTCTGAACTCTCAAAACTTTCTGTACCTCTCTCAAGGCATCATTAATATTTGCAGCATCGTCGCTATTTCTGTACATGTTATACCTCTCTTAACACCCGAGCACCACCCTCTCCTTAGAAGGAGGGATACTGTTTCACCAATCCCTGCAGAGCCTACCAGAGCCAGACACACAATATGGGTCCTTGAAAGCAATCGTGATTTTGCACACATCTTTTGCTTGTAAAGATCTTCCCCAGCACTAACCTGAAAACCTCTTAGCTCAACTGCCAACACCCAGTACAAATGGCCCCTTTTTGTGAAGCCTAAAATAGCTTTCCCAGGCAGAGATAGTAGCTCCTTTCCTGTGTTCCCACAGCACTTTCTTCATCCCTTTATATCACTTATTTTGTATTGTAGCTGTTTATTTGCCCTGTTATGACAGTGCCTGGCACGTAATAGACATACATGTTTATTGAATGAATGAATGTGCAAATGGCTTGTGGGTTACTTCTCTTCCTCCCGCGCCAATTTGGGTGGCAGGAAGGCAGTGGTGGTCCCAAAATGTGCAAGCCCCTAGAAGAGCAGATCAGGATTGCTGGTTCACTCTTTTGCAAATTACAAAAGCAGACGATGCCCGCAATTCTGATTTGACCTCCCATAGTCTTTGTTGTGATTTTAAAAATCAGATTAAACTTCCTAGCAGCTGGTTCCTACCGGCTTTGGGAAGATGAAAGTATCAACATGTCTCTGCAGCCACACCAGGAAATTTGCTGCCTAGAAAAATCGATTCTGAATATCATAAGAGCTAAGTAGGGAATGTTGTACTCAGCAATGTCTCCATATTCCTGAAGCCACAGGGACCTGTCACAGCCCACGTATTCCTGTTCAGCCTCCAGCCTCTTCTGTGCTGTCCATCGGCCTCTCTGTGGGTCTGCATTATGTTCTGGTGGCCAGATTTCAACTTCCTGAAGGTGGCATTATGGACCCTGCAATGGGCCCTTAGTAAAGTCCTCTCTCTCTGGACCTCAGCCTCCTCATGTCTAAAATGAGACTGAGATGTGATAAGCTCCAAGCTCACAGGCTTGTTGGCACCAAACAAGATGGCAGGCGTTCTCAGCAGGAAGTCTGAGCCTTTTAAGCCACAGACAGGACCTGTTTCAGGGAGTTAGCAGAGGGGGGCTCTCATTAGAGACAAGGGGACCCGAGTCAGAGCCCTGAAAAATGGGGAGAATTTATATTAGGTTTTTTCCATGTTATTAATAGATGCTATAGTAATCAGAATAATGGTCCCCGAAAGATATCCATGTCTTAATCCCCAGAACCTGTGAATATATTACCTTGCATGGGAAAAGGGACTTAGAAAATGTGATTAAGTTTTTAAAATGGGAAAGATTATCTCAATCATTCAGGTAAGCCCAAGGTAATCATATGGGTCTTTATAAGAGAAAGGCAGGAAGTCAGAGAGAGAGAGAGGCTGACAAAATTTACACAGCTGGCTAAAAGACAGAGGAAGGGATTGTGTGGCGCAGTGCCCCTTCCCCCAAAATCATCACCAACACAACAAAACAACTTGAATAATGGAGGTACACACAAGCACCATAGGGACTGAGGATTTCAGAGGAGGGAGGTCAGAGAAAGAAAAAGAGGATGGAGAACAGCAATTCCAGGACAAGCCAGGGAGTGAGGAGAGTGATCTTTAAATCCTTCACAAAACACAGAATTCTTGAACTCTCGACAGAAAAATGTTGGGCCAGCCAGTCCATTTCTCATTCTCTAAACAAGTAATTCCAGACACAAGAGACACACCTATTTTTAAGTCTTCCTGACAAGAAGGTCACCAAAAAAAAAAAAGCCTCGCTAGTGGGAGTGAGAAAGAGGACATCCTGGCCTTCCAGAGTGGAGGCCCCTTCCATTGCATCCCCTGACAGAGACCAGGCCTGGAGTGAGCCTTTTAAATTGTGAATAGAATTGAGCCTGAGCCCCAGTTGCAAACTGGGGATGAGACCCAAGTCACAGTTTAGTGATTCCTGAGCTCAGCACCTCAGTGCTGGAGTTTGAAATAAGTTGATTTTTTTTTTCCTCATGGCCCTTATCACAGATGAAATTAGATATTTTTCACTCATATACTTAGTGTCTACTTTGGCCATCTGATGCAAAGAGTTGACTCACTAGAAAAGACCCTGATGCTGGGAAAGATTGAAGGTAGAAGGAGAAGGGGATGATAGAGGATGAGATGGTTGGATGGCATCACCGACTCTGTGGACATGAGTTTGAGCAAGCTCCAGGAGTTAGTGATGGACACAGAAGCCTGACATGCTTCAATCCACGGGGTTGCAAAGAGTCAGACACCACTGAGCGACTAAACAGTGACATTTAGTGTCTATCTCCCCCACTTCAATGAAAACTCCAAGAGAATAGAAAGAGTATTTCCCCACAGCTAGCACAGTGCCTAGCACAGAGGGAGTACCAGATAAATGTCTACTGAATGAATAAAAGAATGGAGTTCACTGTTTGGCTCTGCACAAGTAATTTGACATCTCTAGGCTCAACCACCTATATTGGTGGGGTATATATATATACCTCCCTGGTGGCTCAGACAATAAAGAATCCACCTGCAATGCAGGAGACCTAGGTTCGATCCCTGGGTTGGGAAGATCCCCTGGAGGAGGGCATGGCAACCCAGTTCAACATTCTTGCCTGGAGAATCCCCATGGACAGAGGAGCCTAGCCGGCTAAAGTTCATGGGATCGCAAAGAGTCAGACAAGACTGAGCAACTAAGCATATATACATATATGTATAGTTTTATTTATTTTTGGCTGTGCTGGGTCTTTTTTGCTGCATGGGCTGTTGTGATGAACAGGGGCTACCCTCTAGTCGTGGTGCATGGGCTTCTCCCTGCAGTGGCTTCTTTCGTTGCAGAGCAGAGGCTCTAGGGCTTGTGGGCTTCAGCATTTGCGGCTCGCAGTAGTTGTGGTACACAGGCTTAGGTACTCTGTAGCTTGTGAGATCTTCCCGGATCAGAGGTCAAATATCTTCCTGCACTGGCAGGTGGATTCTTTACCACTGAGCCACCAGAGAAGCCCAACCACCCATTCTTTAAGGAGATAACTACCTCCTTGGGTCAGAGGGAAGATGTGAAGACACAAAGAATGATTTAAAGCACATACAGGAAGAATTCACATGACTGACAATATCCATAATCCTGAGCTACTCAAAGCTTCATAATTCTCCTTGGACTTTCCTTTCCATGTCTTCCCTTGAACTTCACAACATCCCACGAGGCAAGAAGAGAGAGGATTATTTTCTCCTTTTGATCTTTGGGGAAACAGGTCCATGGAGGGGAAGAGTTACTCCAGATCACACAATGACCACACTGCACGGCAGAGCCAGGACTAAAACCCAGGATTCCTGGGTTGGCTCCATCATCCCTCAGACCCCCGGACTCTTCCCTTCCCCCAGACCCAATAGCCCTCACAATGGGTAGTGGAAGGCCAACTCCCACTCTTCTCTTCCCACAGGTCCCCAGGGGTTGCTTGGCAACTAGCACCCAAGCAATAAGTGGCCTCTAGTCAGGTCTGTTGCTGTGTAGTTACCAATTCTCCCTCCTCCCTCCACACCTGTGCATGCTCTCACTCTCTATTAATGAGATTTCTCCCCTACCCTTACCTCCCCAGTCAGATTATCTTCTCTAGTCCACAGTAATTAACCTTTCTGGACACAGAAGAGGCTCTCAAGGACTTACATGGCAAGGGACGCTGAGAAACAAGGCACCACCAGTACCCTCACGATCCCCCAGAGGTGGCAGAAACTCCTTCTGTGAATGGTCCTGCACAGCAATATTAACCTCCTCTTCTTCCCTCTCCACCTTCCACCTTGACAATGGCTTTTTGAAATCCCCTGGGAGAGACTGAATGAGCTTGAGAAATTTAATTGAACGCTTCATACAGTGCTAATGAATCCCTGGATGCCATTCCAGCACTTCTGGAACCACAGGTGGGAAACCTTGGGAGGGAAGTCAGTCACTGTCTGCATGAGCGTCAGGAGCAGAGAGAGGACAGAACCTAACTTTTATTGTATTCTTAATACACAGTATTGCAGGCACAATACTATGTTATCACGTGTAGCTTCCCCTCAACAAACCTGTGAGACCTTTACAGTTGAGGATATTACCTACTCACAGAAGTGGAGTGACTTGCCAAAGCCTATATATCTGCCTGCTTCAGTACACGAAAGATATTAAAATACAATGACAAAGGCAATATTCAAATGCTTACATTTTAATGCATTTATGAACAGTAATGTTTATTTTCTGCTACAGAAAGTACATATGCATACAAACGCACACACACAAAAAAAACACCTTTGCTAATTTTTTTTTAGCAAAAGCAATGTGCTTATGTCAGATCATATTAGATTGTCATTGATTTTACCTCAAAACATGGCTAACATTGAACTTGTGCTAGGTATTGGGGAAACATGTCTAGCCATTATCTGTGCTCACTTAGGCTCACTATAATTAGTATAGTCCTCAATCAGAAGCTTCTTTGTGGGTTTCTTTTAAAGCTACATATATATCATGGGGGTTCATTTCATTAAAAATAGACAGTACAATCAATAAACCCACTTAATGAGGCACAGGAAAACTGCAAAAGCTCACAATGGGCTGAAAATGAATAAAAGAGTGAGGGAGCCACCACTGCCAATCCCTAAGAAGGGCAGACTTGTCTCCTTCCACCTGAAGAAGTGTTTGAGTGTAGGATATACAACCATCTAATGTGGAGATCAAATGAAGACATCTGTGTCAATCCATATAGCAAATATTAGTATACACTGATCTTGTATTCAAAGATAATAAACTCTAGTAAGTTTCTTCAGCTCCCTAAGGAATAATCAGGCATGTAGCCTCTGACCCATGTCAAGAACCTTTTATTTGTTATCTAAGGTCTCTCTAACCCCCAAACTGCCACCCGACAGCCTCTCCAGCAAATTTCTCTTAGCATCCCCTCCCGGCTCTTTCTCGGCCTTGCTCCATTTTCACTGGATTGCTCACCATGCCCCGGATATCCTGTGCTTTCAGCCCACTCTGTGCACTGGCTGCAGGGAGGATGTCAGACTACACAAATGAAAGCACTGGCACATAATAGGCGCTTAATAAATGCTGATTGGTCCTCACCATGAGGCAGTTAAACCAGATCAGTGGTTCTTCAGTTTTACCCTACCTCAAAACACCCAGATGGTTTGTTATAGCACGTTATTCAGCTATACCCCAGAGTTTCTGATTCTCTGGGTGTGAGGAGGGACCTGAGATTCTGCATCTCTAACAAATTCCTAATGGTGCTGATGCTGTTGATCTGGACACCACACTTCTAGAACCAATGAACTAAATGGTCTGCATAGTTTCTCCCATTTCCAGTGGTTTATGATTCCTTGATGCTTTTAATAGAGAATAAATAAACAAAATAAACTTTTATCTCTATATGAATTAATACTTAATATGACCACAAATGGAAACATGGGTTCTATAATACCTAATGGACACAGTGTAGAGAAAAAAAACTCATAGTTTAGAATCAGAAGATCTGCATTGGAACCTCACTTTGTAGCTGTGTGGTCAACTTAAGGTAAATTAATTATGCTCTGAATATCTGTCCCATGGGGTTGTGAGATAATACTAATACATGGGAAAAAATTGTAAAACAAAAAGTACTGTATACAGATTATACTAATAACATATATGTACAATGTATTAATGTTGAGTGGACTGGTAATAAATAATACATTTTGAATACTTTAAATCACAGATTTTTAAAATTTCCAATCTCAACGCTAATTCATTATCAAAAAGTATTGATGTACATGTTGCTATTATCATCTCAAATATGTATATATTTTATTAGTACACTGGTAAATACCAATAATAGTAGCTGTGGTAGCCAGTTTCCAAGATGGTCCCCAATAATCCTCACCTCCCAGGACTCATACTTTTGTACAGTTTCTTTCTACACTGAATTAGTGACCAATAGCATACTCTACGGAGAAGGCAATGGCAACCCACTCCAGTACTCTTGCCTGGAAAATCCCATGGACGTAGGAGCCTGGTAGGCTGCAGTCCATGGGGTCGCTAAGAGTCAGACACGACTGAGCGACTTCACTTTCACTTTTCACTTTCATGCATTGGAGAAGGAAATGGCAACCCACTCCAGTGTTCTTGCCTGGAGAATCCCAGGGTCAGGGGAGCCTTGTGGGCTGCCGTCTATGGGGTCGCACAGAGTTGGACATGACTGAAGTGACTTAGCAGCAGCAGCAGCATACTCTAATTAGAGACATCACCACTTCAGTTTGGTTTCTTGGATCTCTCCCCCTAGCTCCATGTCATTAAGACATTGTATGAAGAGAGCCATGTAGGAAGGAACAAAGGTCTTCTACTAAAGCCAGTGCCAGACACATGAGTAAGCCACCTTGGAAAGGAATCTTTCAGGTCCACTCAAGCCTTCAGATGACTGCAACCCAAACCAACATCTGCCAGCAACCTCATAATAGATCACAAGCCAGAAACCAAGCCACTCCCAAATATTCAATCCACAGAACTGTGTGTTAATGAATTATTGTTGTTTTAAGCCATCAAGTTTTAAGGTGATTACACAGTGATAGATTATGGACACAGTAGCTAGCATTTACTGTACATTTACTATGTTCCAGGAACTATGCTAAGCACTCACCAACCCTATGATATAGGTGTCATTATAATCCCCAAAGAGGAAAGCCTGGCCTAGAGAGGTTAAGTAACTTAGTCCAGGTTCCATGACTATTAACTGGCAAAACCGAAATCTGAATCCAGGCCTATAACTCCAAAGCCCAGACTCTTGGTCACTCATCTGTATAATCCAGGATAAAATCTCTTGGACAGTTAAGCAGCAGAAGCAACTGAGTCCCCAGATGAGAGCAAATGCATAAAATCAGCAAGGGACAGTCCAGGAGCCGGACATGCTATAGCACTGGGGCCTAATGTCATAAGCCCCAGCAAAGTTCTAAACTGGCCCCACTGCCCAGCCGTTGTACTAGCAAGTGAGTCAGCTTTCGGGAGTTGACTTCTGCCCAAGATGCCCAGGACTTACCCAAATCTGCAGCTTCACTCGCTTCTCGTGGCGGTAGACTGTCTTCACCTTAAAGTCGATGCCCACGGTGCTGACGAAGGCTGGGGTGAAGGTGTCATCCGCATAGCGGAAGAGGAAGGAAGTTTTGCCGACACTGCTGTTGCCAATGATGAGCAGTTTGAACATGTAGTCAAAATTCTGGTCAGAAGCATCTTTGACTCCGGCTTTACTATCAGTCACTGAAGCCATCTGCAGGAGAGACCTGCGGTCACTCAGGAACACATCTCCAGTGTCACTCTGAGTCACCTAACTTTTAATGGTCACACACCCATTCACACACTCACCCCCCACCCCAGCATCACTGAGGAAATACTCTACTCAGAATCACCCCCTCACTGAACCTGCTCCAAATGTCATCTCAGGATCGGGGTGGAACCCAGGATTGGGGTGGAACCAGCTCCTCCCAAATATTCCTTCAGCAAATATTTACTGAGCACACTGTTCTGAGTCAAGTCCTATGCTGGGCACAAAGAATACAAATATGAATCAGACATGGTGTCTGACCTCTGAGTGGCCGCAGATTAGAGTAAAAAACTCAAAACACAGAGTAACAAAGCAGTGAATAAGTGATAAGACAGAGGGAAGCCTTGGCTGAGGAAGCTCATCAGAAGCACTTTACCCAGCCTGAAGACATGGTGGTCAAGGAGAGGCTCCTGCAGGAGACAGCTCCTAAGCTGAGTTTGGGGGTGGCTGGAGGGAGGAAGGTCAAGACAGCAAATGTTTGAACATTCCAGGAAAAGCCAACACAGGGCTCTCATTCTCCTGTTTCAAAAACATTTATGGCTCCCTATAGTTCTAAAGATCAAGCCCAAACTTTTCAACTTGACAAAGAACCAACCAACCAAAAAAGAAATTCTCTAAATTTTACCTTCCCCTAAGGCTTCTCCCTACCAACCTGTGCTACTTTCTATAGAATTATGCTGTTGTGGTGGTGGTTTAGTTGCTAAATCATGTCCAACTCTTTTGCAACCCCACGGACTGTAGCCCACCAGGCTCCTCCATCCATGGGATTTCCCAGGCAAGAGTACTGGAGTGGATTGTCATTTCCTTCTCCAGGGGATCTTCCCAACCCAGAGATCAAACCCATGTCTCCTGCATTAGCAGGTGGATTCTTTATCACTGAGCCACCAGGAAAGCCCATACCAAATTATACTCCACTCTAAATACACTGTTATTTCTTGCTTCTGTACCTTTAGCTATGTATTCTTTCTGCCCACAATACTCTTCTCCTTCAAATAAACTCCTATTCCACCTTCCAGATCCATGTGAAGGTTCACCTCCCCTGGGCAGGGCAGAGGCATGCACTCCTGGCCCTAGGCTCCCAGTACGCTCCAATAGCACTTGTATCATTTCAGAAACTGTTTACTATTCCAGCTTCTCCTTTACACCAAGCCTCTTGGACCTAATGTATTTCATTTCTTAATGTATTTCTCTAGTTTCAGCACAAGTCCTAGTATGTAATCAGCACTCAGTAAATGTATACTGAATTAATAAAAGTCATATCACTACTCTGGGGCCCAATCTCATAATCTGGAAAATGGGGAGAACAATTTCTGCCCTGCTTTACTCACAGGGCTATTACAGGACTCAAATGAGATAACAAGGAGTAAGATCTTAATAAACTGGTAAATCCCAACACGTGTGAATATAAATTATTATTATTCCAAATCCTTCAAAGCCTAGCTCCTTCATTTATTTCCTGTTCATTTGCTCATTCATTCATCTGGCAAGTATTTATTACATGCCAGACCTTCCCTGAGACCTCAGTCTGAATGCCATCCATAATCGAGCACTTGGCCCCATAGTCTTACTTGCTTTTTTATTTCTTTTTCTGCAGGGACCCTACTTCTCCACCTGCCATCACTCCTGCTTAACACTGGGTACTCAGGCGGGCGGGGTGTGTAGTCAAGAGGAGGGCGGAAGGACAGCCCTGACATAAGATGTCCAGAGTGTCATCCTCTTTAGGAATTCCTGCTTTTTTCCTTAAAGGAAAAGAAAGAGAGATGATTTATCTCTCTGGGCCTCTCAGGTAAGCTATAAAGATAAGAAGCTGACAAATGCAAAAGGTGAAAAGCTCACTTGAAGAAAAGCCAGATGAATATGTAGGATTATTAGCAGCCCTTAATAATACTTCCTTAAATAGGCCACCACAAGCCTTCAGTGGCCTCTGCTCTTCCCTTTCTTTTTCTCCCAGCTCTCAAGGCTTTACTGGGACCTACACGCCCACAGCTGTATCAGCCTGCCCCTTGGCAAGGCTCACTAGGCAGGTGTGGAACATGCCCAGGACACTTGGAGACTCAGACAGAGCATTTACACGAAAGAAGAAGGTGAGATTGGAGGGGAACAATTAGCCTGATCCAACTGTCTCATAGCCCAAACTTTTCAGTTTTTCATTGTACAAGATGCAGAGCTCATTTCAAGGACTGGCAAGTCAAAGGAATTATGCTTTTTTTCTATCTAAGACAAGGGAAGCAATCACAACGACCTCACACCATCCTCCGCTCTGCTACCAGTCATCTTTGTTTACAAGAGAAAATTTCACCTTTGAAAGTATATATCCATTATTAAACGTTAGGGAAAAACACAAGACTAAAGAAAAGAAAAATTTTAAATTACTAGACACCGCATCCACTCAGAAACTGCCATCTTTAATATTTGAAGTACATTTCCTCCTTTATTTTTTCACACACCAGAGTATCATCTATTTTGAAATTATATCTTATTATTTAATTTAAACAGTATATATATTGTGGTATACCTGGGCCTTAATATTATCAGTAAATACTTGTTAAGTACTCGTTATTTTCCATGAGGGACATGGTGGTGACAATAACCATGTAACAGTTACCATTTATTGAGTACTGTGATATAATAAAAGATATGTATTTGGTCTGGGTACCTGCTTCCAGGCAGAGCTCCTAAAGCCTTTGGACTCTCTGGAAGTGCAAGTGATTAAGTGTCTTGTATGCTAATGAGATGACTGGTGACTGGGGCTCCAGGACAACCTCAGGTAGGGGCTTGTTGCCAGAGGAACCAACCACATGGTTAGAGGATTGGAACTTTCAGCATCACCCGCTAACCTCTAGGAAGAGAAGGGCTGGAGATTAAGGTGATGACTAAAAGCCAATGACTTAATCAGTCATGCCTAGAGGAACAAAGTCTTCATAAACAACCCTAACCAAATGGGCATGGAGATCTTCCAGGCTGGTGATGACATTGATGTGTTGGAAGGGTGGCACACCTGGAGAGGCCATGGAAGCTCCAAGACCTCCTTTTCCCCATACCCTGCCCTACGCATCTCTTCCACCTGGCTGTTCCTAAGTTGTATCCTTTTACACTTTTATAATAAACCAGTGTATGCATTACTCTTTATATATATAAATAATATATATTGAAAACATTTATTTTACATTAAAAATGATTCAAACTTCACAATTTGCAAGTTATCAAATAGTAAAATTACTATTATTTTATCACCGTTTGTCATTTGCATTATTTTCTTAACTTTCAGCATAAAAAGTAAGTAATATGGAACCTAAAAGTTTACAGTGAAAAGTAAATCTTGCTTCCACCCCTGATTCCCAATCTCTAGTATCTCTCGCCAGAGGCAAACATGTTAACAATTTATGTATTCTTCAGAGATAGTCTTTGCATATATAAGCATAGAAGTCTATTCATACTTTATATATACATATATATATATATGACAGCATACCATACTCTCGAGTCTGTATCTTCCATGTGTATCCGTGTGTATTTTATTTAGTAGCTGAGATCTTTAGTTTTGTATCCTACTCCTTTTCACTTAACATTATATCATAAACATCTTACTGAGACTTTAAAAATTCCTTGTAAATATCATTTCAATTGACTATACCGTATTTAACCCTATCGTTGTGTCACATGACCAATTCTTTAAAGTTGTATATTTATTTTTCTGTTCTCAATTATTATAAATTAAGTTAGAGTCACCATTTCTTTACATAAATATTTCTTCTCTTTCCTATTTACTTCTTTATTATGCCCATCCTTGCATGAAATGTTCCCTTGATATCTTGAATTTTCTTGAGGAGATCTCTAGTCTTTCCCATTGTATCATTCTCCTCTTATTTCTCAGCAATGCTTATTGAAAAGTTATACTCTGCTATGTTCTGGAACTCTGCATTCAGTTGGGCATATTTTTCCTTTTCTCCTTTGCTTTCTACTTCTCTTCTTTCCTCAGCTATTAGTAAAGCATCTTCGGACAACCATTGTGCCTAATTGCATTTCTTTTTCTTTTGAGATGGTTTTGATCACTGTCATAAGAAGAGGTGGCAACAGTACATGGAAGAACTATACAAGAAAGGTCTTCATGACCCAGATAACCATGATGGTGTGGTTATCACTCACTTAGATCCAGATACCCTGAAATGTGAAGTCAAGTGTGTCTTAAGAAGCATTACTATGAACACAGTTAGTGGAGGTGATGGAATTCCAGCTGAGCTTTTTAAAGTCCTAAATGATGATGCTGACTCAATATGTCAGCAGATTTGGAACACTCAGCAGTGGCCACAGTACTGGAAAAAGTCAGTTTTCATTCTAATCCCAAAGAAGGGCAATGCCAAAGAATGTTCAAACTACCATATAATTACTCTCATTTCACATGCTAGCAAGGTTATGCTCAAAATCCTTCAAGCTAGGCTTCAGCACTACATGCATGGAGAACTTCCAGATGTACAAGTTGGGTTTCGAAAGGCAGAGGAACCAGAGATCAAAGTCCCAACATTGGTTGCATCATGGAGAAAGCACAGGAATTCCAGAAAAACATCTACTTCTGCTTCATTAAGACTGCTAAAGCCTTTGACTGTGTGGATCACAACAAACTGTGGAAAATTCTTAAAGAGATGGGAATACCAGACCACCTTATCTGTCTCCTGAGAAACTTGTATGTGGTCAAGAAACAGAACCAGACATGGAAATACTGACTGGTTCAAAATTGAGAAAGGAGTATCAGTTCAGTTCAGTTCAGTTGCTCAGTCGTGTCCAACTCTTTGCGACCCCATGAATCGCAGCACGCCAGGCCTCCCTGTCCATCACCAACTCCTGAAGTTCACTTAGACTCTAGTCCATCGAGTCCGTGATGCCATCCAGCCATCTCATCCTCCATCGCCCCTTCTCCTCCTGCCCCCAATCTCTCCCAGCATCAGAGTCTTTTCCAGTGAGTCAATTCTTCGCATGAGGTGGCCAAAGTACTGGAGCTTCAGCTTCAGCATCATTCCTTCCAGAGAAATCCCAGGGCTGATCTCCTTCAGAATGGACTGGTTGGATCTCCTTGCAGTCCAAGGGACTCTCAAGAGTCTTCTCCAACACCACAGTTCAAAAGCATCAATTCTTCGGTGCTCAGCCTTCTTCACAGTCCAACTCTCACATCCATATATGACCACAGGAAAAACCATAGCCTTGACTAGATGGACCTTAGTCGGCAAAGTAATGTCTCTGCTTTTGAATATACTATCTAGGTTGGTCATAACTTTCCTTCCAAGGAGTAAGCATCTTTTAATTTCATGGCTGAAGTCACCATCTGCAGTGATTTTGGAGCCCAAAAAAATAAAGTCTGACACTGTTTCCACTGTTTCCCCATCTATTTCCCATGAAGGGATGGGACCGGATGCCATGATCTTCATTTTCTGAATGTTGAGCTTTAGGCCAACTTTCTCACTCTCCACTTTCACTTTCATCAAGAGGCTTTTTAGTTCCTCTTCACTTTCTGCCATAAAGGTGGTGTCATCTGCATATCTGAGGTTATTGATATTTCTCCCAGCAATCTTGATTCCAGCTTGTGTTTCTTCCAGTCTAGTGTTTCTCATGATGTTCTCTGAGGAAGGAGTATAGTAAGGCTATTTATTGTTACCCTGCTTATTTAACTTATATACAGAGTACATTAGGCAAAATGCTGGGTTGGATGAATCACAAGCTGGAATCAAGACTGCCAAGAGAAACAGCAACAACCTCAGATATGCACATGAAAGTGAAGTGGCTCTTTGCGACCCCGTGAACTGTAGCCCACCAGGCTCCTCCATCCTTGGGATTCTCCAGGCAAGAATACTGGAGTGGGTAGCCATTTCCTTCTCCAGGGGAACTTCCTGACCCAGGGATTGAACCTAGGTCTCCCACATTGCAGGCAGACGCTTTAACCTCTGAGCCACCAGGGAAGCCTATGATATGCACATGATACCACTCTAATAGCAGAAAGTGAAAAGGAACTAAAGAGCCTTTTGATGCAGGTGAAAGAGGAGAGTGAAAAAGCTGTCTTAAAACTCAACATTCAAAAAACTAAGATCATGGCATCCAGTTCCATCATTTCATGGCAAATAGAAGGGGGGAAAGTAGAAGCAGTGACAGGTTTTATTTTTCTGGACTCCAAAATCACTGCAGACAGTGATTACAGGATGAAATTAAGAGATGCTTCCTCCTTGGAAAGAAAGCTACAATAAAACTAGATAGTATATTAAAAAGCAGAGACATCACTTTGCCAACAAAGGTCTATATAGTCAAAGTTATGGTTTTTTCAGTAGTTATATACAGATGTGAAAGTTAGACCATAAAGAAGGCTTAGCACCAAAGAATTGACGCTTTTGAACTGTTGTGCTGGAAAAGACTCTTAAGAGTCCCTTGGACAGCAAGGAGATCAAGCCAGTCAATCCTAAAGGAAATCAAACCTGAATATTCACTGGAAGGACTGATGCTGAAGCTGAAGCTCTGATACTTTGGCCTCCTAATGGGAAGAGCTGACTCACTGGAAAAGATTCTAATGCTGGGAAAGATTTAAGGCAAAAACAGAAGGGGATGACAGAGGATGAGATGGTTAGATAGTACCACCAACTCAACAGACATGAATTTAAGCAAACTCTGGGAGATAGTGGGGGACAGAGGAGCCTGGTGTACTGCAGTCCATGAGAAAATGTGTATAAGGGTGCTTCATACATACAGTATATGGAAAAAAACTACACTGGCCTTGCATAGAATTAGTAGGTAAAGTGCCTGTCTTTATTAGCTATGTCTGCCATAGGTATGAGCCAAGAGTAAAAAAATAGTTTCAGTTCCTGGTCTGATACACTCCCCTCATTTTCAGGGGAAAAAATAATCAAGGTTCCACAAAGAGAACTGAATTGTCAAAGGTCACACAGCAAGTCAGTTGGAGCATCATTACTAGAACTTCTATCATCTGATGACTTTCAGACTGGACTGGGCTTAAAGAAAATAAAAACCACATCAATTTTACTGCATATGTGATCAGTTGCGTCCGACTCTTTGTGACCCCATGAACTGTAGCCTGCCAGGCTCCTCTGTCCATGAGGTTTTTTTCCTGGCAAGAATACTGGAGTGGGTTGCCATGCCCTCCTCCAGGGGATCTTCCTGACCCATGGATCGAACCTGTGTCTCCTGCGACTCCTGCATTGCAGGTGGATTCTTTATCACTGAGCCACTAGGAAAGCCCACAACAATTTTAGGGTGAATAGAAAAGCATCCCCAGTATGGCAGAAATAAAAACCAGTCTTGTAAAGCCATCATCAATCAATTCAAAATAAACAGACATAATTTTAAAAAGAAAAGAAAAACATCCCCAGCACCCTGAGATCTCTTTCTTAGCATTTGCCATACTGTACTGTCAACCTCTGTTTATGTGCACACAGTGTAGCTTTCCCAGAAGATGGTATGAGAACAGGGAGAGCCAGAGAGCTGAGAAGTTCAGCTGGAAGATAGGTTCAGATGGGAGCCCCCAAGGAGATCTTTTCAAAAGGAAGGCAGGGGCTACACAGACATTCAAAAGAGAGGTAAAAATCACCCAGCAGGCAGCTGCCTGAGGCAGATCTGAGCAGACAGGTCAATGCAGAACTGCATTTGTCAGATAAGCATCAATCAGATCTTCCCTCTCTTTTGTGACAGTCACATAAATGATAGAGCTGTGTAGCTCTTGCTGTTCGTGACAAGCAATACAGATGAAGGCCCAGGGACCTCATCTCTGGTTTCAGGCTCGGGGGAAGAAGGAAATGGGTCCTAGGAGAACTGGTGTGAAAAATAACACTTTGAGTCTGATTGACTAAGGAAGAGGCCAACTTCAGCCATGAAAGGGGGAAGGAGAGGAGACAGCCCTAAAATGCAACAAGAGATCAGCTGAATACACATAGTGGAGAGGTACACGGAGAAAATCCCCTTTGATGGAAAGAGCACAGGATTAAGTCAGAGACACCTGGACTGAGCCCTGGCTCTCTAAGCAATTGTGTAACCTTAGGCAGATCTCACCCTGGGTCTCAGTTTCCTTATCTATAAAATGAGTTTATAAAATGACTTCTGGGCAAACTACTGGAAGAATTAAAACTAGTATATGACAGTGCTTTATAACTCCTTTCCAAAAAAATTTTTTTGTCTGTGTGCTTCATGTTTTCTTCTACCAAGTCATCCTGGGTAGTGGAAATTGCTTGGGATTCCAAACAAACAGGCTAGATTCAGTTTCCAGGCTTAGCATTTATTAGCTATTTGACCTTGGCAAGAAACTTTGCATGATTAAGACAGTTTCCTCATTTGTAAAATAAGCATTGTCGGGAGGACTACAGTCAATCTTGGTGGCTCAGACGGTAAAGAATCTGCCCGCAATGAGGGAGACCCAGGTTCAATCCCTGGGTTGGGAATGGCTACCCAGTTCAGTACTCTTGCCTGGAGAATTACAAGGACAGATGAGCCTGGCAGGCTACAGTCCATAGGTTGCAAAGAGTCCAGCACGACTGAGCAACTAACACTTTTCAGTTCACTCACAATGTTGGTAAGGCATACAGATATGCTGCAATGTGACACATAGCAGGTGCTCAGTAAATGTAATTTTGTCTTCCTATTGGGAGTTAAACAGTTGAACTTCACCCTGCTAAACACAATCTCCTCCCTAAAGCCATACTCCACTCGCTTTTCTGATTCAACCTTTCTTGAAAGCATTCCCCACCACCAGCCCAGCCCAGCCCACTTCCTCATTGTGGGAAGATCCCCCTGATCTCTTAGAGCCACAGAAACAATATGATAAAGAGCTCTCATTTAGTGAGCACCTACTACTAAATGCCAGGCACTCTACCAGGCGTTTTCATAGTGTATTCCACCTTGCATACGATAGATGCTTGATGAATGTTCACTTCCTTCTCCAGGCTGGAAAGAGATAGTGGTTGAAATGACCACCATAATGCAGGCAAACCTGCATAATAACGTCAGTGGCCTCTCTCTTCTATACAGTGCTTTACAGTTTATGAAGCTCTTTCACCCAAATTATATTTGATTCTCACAACAATTCTTGGGAGCAGGTGAGGAAATGGAGGCAAGAGCAAAACCACAGCTCAATTATTCATTCAGTCAACATTCATTGAGCACCTACTGTGTGCCATCTCCCCTGTGCTCTGGGGAGATGAAGAGAAACCATAGGAATTCCAGCTTAGAGGAAAAACCTTTCCAAACATCCTCTACCAGTTACTGGTGCCTCCCTTCACATCATAATCCTTAAGAAACTGGAGATTTATTTCTTGGGTTGGAGATCATTTTAGATTTTTGCCTTCTTCCATACTGTTTCCTCTGAATGGAACATACTTTCCTCCTGCTAGCTAAATCCTTCATGACCTCAAAGTCTTCCCTGACCCACCATCCTCCAGAAGAATGTCTTTGCTCCTGCAAACAAGCACCAGGGGCTTCCCCGGTGGCTCAGTGGTAAAGAATCCGCCTGCCAATGCAGAGACATGGGTTCCAGCCCTGGGCTGGGAAAATCCCCTGGAGGAGGAAATGGCAACCCACTCCAGTATTCTTGCCTGGGAAATCTCATGGACTGAGGAACTTGGCAGGCTGCAGTTCATAGGGTCATGAAGAATCTGACCCAACTGAGCACCTAAACAGCAACAACACAGCACCAGGGCTTCTTTATACCACAGGCGGCTTTCAACAGACTTCCCTTGTCTTTCTCCGTTTATATGAGTAGAACAGGTGGGCACACACCTGTGCACACAAACACATCCAGCTCCTTTTACTATTCCTCACCCATTTCCATCTGGATTCCATGCAGTTGAGATGGATGTCCCTGTCCTTCTCTCACTCCCCTCTGCACCTCTAATAGCTGCCAGAAGCTGCCACTTTGCCCTCCCTAAAAATCTCTTCCTACACTTGGACTCTAGAACAAGAGTCGGCCTGTGGATGAATTTCCCTGTCAGTGATTCTCTTCTTGTCTCTGATTCCAGGTAGCAGTGTAATAGGGTCCAGGGCTTGAGCCCCCTCCTCAGCTTGTGAGGAGCTAAGACAGGGTGCTCTTGGACTCCACTCTGGGCCCCCATCATCCCACTCTCACACCACAACCCACACCTGGCTTTCTCTGCACCATGACCCAGCCCATCCACCACCCTAAACTCTCCAAGTTCCAGGACAGTTCCCCCAACCCCCTGCTAGACTGCAGTGCCTCTCCACAGCCCACCTCTAGCCAGAACTCAGGCTCCCACAGCCCATATCCAAGGCCAGGACTCTCCCTTCACCAGCTCCCCACCCGCTTTCTCTGCAGCCTGGATAGACCTAGCCTTGCCTCCCACCTTCTCATTCTTCCTAGCTTCCCACCTCCAAGCCCCCACTCCAATTACCCACCTTGCCTATACCCAGCTGGGCTCCACTCCACACCACACTCGGATTACCCTCTCCCCGCCCAGCATCCTGCTCCTGCCCAGCGCGCCTTCCCCTCATCGTCTCACTCCTCCATTTCAAAACGACCCCCACCACCCAGACCCCTCCCCTTAGCTCTTCACTTCCACACCTCCCCTCCCTCGCTCTCCTTAATCTCTTCGCTTCTTTCCCCGCCCGTCGGCTGCTCGGTACCCTCTGCCCGCGCGGCCCCTCTCAGCTCCCTTCTTACATCTCCCCCGCCTCCATCCCCCTCCCCCCAGTTTCCCCCTCTACCAGCCTTCGCTGCGCTCCAGTTGCCGCTCAGCCTTCTACCCAGCCCCGGCGCCCTCTTTCTTGTTTCTCCGATCCCGCTGCCCCTGCCTTTGGGTCTCCCCTCGCGGCCCTCAAAGCCCGGGTAGACCCTCCTCAGGGCCCCTCCCCGGGCTACGTGCCCCTTCACTGCCGCGGTACCCTTCCTTAGTGGCCTCCCTGGCCCCCTTCTTCTTGGTGTCCCTTCCGCTGCCCTGTGCTCCTTCTCAATGCCCGCTCACTGTGCCCCGCGCCCCGCTCCGGGGATCGGTCCCAGATCCGCCCCAGGCGGGCTGCCGGGCCGCGCCCCTTACCTGGGACTCCGGGTGAGGACGAGCGGCTCGCTCCCTGGCAGCGCCGCGGAACCGCTGGACCTGGCGGCGGGCGGCAGAAGGCGCAGCGGGTTCGCGGAGCAGGGAGGTGGGGGGCGGGGAGGGGCGGGTCCGGTCCCCTCCGCGGCGACTTCGGGCAGAGGCTGGAGCTGCAGCTGGGCTGGGTTACGGCCGCTTCCAGGCCCCACCCATGCCCCGCCCAGGGGCGGAGCCCGCTTTCGCCTGGCCCTCGGCTCCCTGCAGGTGTAGGGGATACGAGGTTTCTTGGGGACCCGAAGATCCCCAATATCTGGTTGACTATCGTGATTTATCTTAATTCTCGCGCCTCGTTCCATAGACTGAACTTAGTAGGGTGATCAAAGGGCTTTGATGATAAAGTAGATGATGACGGGTTTGTAGCTATGCCATTTCTCGCCTGTGCGTTTATCACTTCGTACCCGAAAGAAGCCCACGGAGAGGGGTAGGATCTGATGGCTGTCTACTTGGAAGAGAAGCCAGAAACCTGGGCATTGTTGTATACACTATGCACTCCTTCACATCCTACATCCCATCAGCCTGGTAATAACGCCTCCATAAGGTATCCTATGGAGAAGGGAATGGCAACCTACTCCAGTAGTCTTGCCTGGAAAATCCCATGGACAGAGGAGCCTGCCAGGCTACAGTCCCTGGGGTCACAAAGAGTCAGACACTACTGAGCGACTTTCACTTCACTTCACTTCAAGGTATCCTATCCCTTCTCTTCCTCTCCATCTCCACCGCTCTCACCCTGGTTCAGGCCTCATCACTTCTTGCTTGAACTAAAGCAATGGGCTCCCAGTGGGTCTCCCTGCTTCCATTCTTCAAGCTACCATCTACATCAGCAGTTTGAGTGATTGTTCTATATGTCACCATGTTACCTCCACCCTGATGAAACAAACAAAACATTTCCAATGGCTCTCCATTACCAGTAGTAGCCTGGAGTGAGAAAATGTTCTTTCCTTGTCATTAGAAAGTCCCAGCGCTGCCAGAGATGGCAGGTATAACAAGTAAATAGCATCCCATCCTTGCATACAGACCTGGACTTCATTTCAAGTCTTCCTGAAGTCACAGAACCCAGCTGCCATGTTTGGTTTAGAATTATAATTCCTCCCCATAGTCAGCCCCCTTCTCAAACCTTAGAAGTCTATTGCTCACTCACTCAGTTATGTCCAACTTTCTGCAGTCCCATTAACAGCAGCTTGCCAGGTTTCCCTGTCTTCACTATCTCCCGGAGCTTGCTCAAACTCACGTCTATTGAGTTGGTGATGCCATCCAACCATCTCATCCTTTGTTGTCCCCTTCTCCTGGTGCCCTCCATCTTTCCCAGCAACAGGGTCTTTTCCAGTGAGTCAGTTCTATGCATCAGGTGGCCAAAGTGTTGGAGTTTCAGCTTCAGCATCAGTCCTTCCAGTGAATATTCAGGATTGATTTCCTTTAGGACTGATTTGTTTGATCTCCTTACTGTCCAAGGGACTCCCAAGAGTCTTCTCCAGCACCACAGTTCAAAAGCACCGATCCTTTGGCACCTAGCCATCTTTATGGTCCAAATCTCACATCTGTACAGGACCACTGGAAAACATAGCTTTGGCTAATCAGAACTTGTCAGCAAAGTGATTTATATGTTTATGTAACTGAATCACTTTGCTGTATACTTGAAACTAACACAACTATACATCAATTTAAGAAAAAAATCTTAGACAACAGAGTGAGCTATCAAAACATTTTTTCCCTACATTCCATTATGACTTTATCTACAATGTGTCTCTCTGACCCAAAGAGCCACCCAAAAGACAGCCCCTCTGGTTGTCTGACTTCTCTCTCAGGCTCATCTTTGAGCTCTTCTGACCTTCTCCACCCCCTCCCTTTCACTCATCTTCCCACCATCCACATCCTGACAGTGCTTCCCACTGTGCCCTCTAGAATCCTGTTCTTTCGACAACAAACTTTCCTACACCCTCTGCTTCTTCAGAGCATACTCAGGTTACTTCTTGGCCTTTATTAATGCTTGACAGTCCTCCAGGACTTTTCTTGCCACCTTCTGCAGGAAGGCTTCTCACTTCCCTACTCTCCACACACCACAAAAGCAAGAGGTGGGGTTAGCATTGCCACATCCACCCTTGTACAAAAATTGCTTCTCCTTTTGTCTCCAGACACACCACCTTCCATCCCTCTTATCAAGGACATCACTGACCCCCAATAGCTCCTCTGCACTGAAGATTCCAACCTCTGGCTCATGGTCATTCGCCTTAGCCCTGTCTAGCCACCCTCCTGGTGCCTTTGGTAGCCATGTGGTTTCCTGACCCTTCAGTCCTTGGTCTCCTCTTCACTTTCCCTTCCATGGTCATACCTTGAACTTCTTAATCACCCAGAACTAGTGCCTCTGTGATCTTCAAATCAAATATCCTATGCTGCCTGCTCCTTCACTGTCTTACTTGAGTTTTCTCATTTTCAAAATGGGTGTCATGATAATAACTATTCATTCTTCACAGGAATAATGAGATATCACCAAAAAATGCACCCTTTTGGGGTTGAGAGACAATAGGAGACCAGATGGTATTGGTTCACATTGCCTCCGGTCTTCTTATCACTTCCTCTTTCTTCCCTTGCATGTAGTCAAGTGGACAGGGCACAGACTTAGAACTGGACAGACGTAGTTTTTAATCCTTGTTCTACACAGTTACTTGCTGTGTGACCTTATGTAAATTAACTCATTTTTCTAACACACGCACTTCATTGTTGTTTGTAGAAATAGTAATAATGTTGTGAAGATCAAATAAGAAAATGGGATAGCTACTGGAAAGCACCCGACTGAGTGCCAGGCACATAGTAAGCCCTCGATAAATAGGAAACATTGTGGTTGTAACAGAACCAAAAACGCTCTTTTAACCACAACTGCCTTCCGAGAAGGATAAACTCTAACATACAGAGGTCCTTTTGTCCTGTTTAGGGCCTTGAGAAGTGTGTATATGTAAGCGTGAGAGGAGAAGCGAGACACTAACTTGCTCAGTGCAAAAAAGGAAAGGAATTTGGAATTTACTTAGCAAAATGGGTGGGGGGAGTAATAAAGAGAGCTGGGAAGGGGAAAGGAAAAAAATAGTAAGAAAATCAGTGTAAGGGTAGGTGCTGCATGGATAAAGGGTCAGAAGTAACCTTCCCATGGTAGGTAAACAGAGGGCGTTTAAGCACTGGAATGCATTACATGGGAGAAGTTGCTTGTCACACATATAATGTAATCATCTTCTGTGACTCTCAACACTTCAGTAAAGGCCATTACACTCAGGAATGCTTCCTGAGAGAGAAGAGTTGTATGAGTGAGTGAGTAGGAAAATTGAGCAATGGGCTTTGTTTTTCTGAGTTGAAAAAGGAGAGTAGACACAGAGACTCTGGGAGCATTAAGTCTTTGTGGAATTTGCAGAAAACTTCAGGATGTCTTCCAACTGACAAGGGCAATAAAATGTAAAAACTGAGGTTCAGACTCATTGCATTTAGATCTTAAAGGGGCAGGAAGGTCATATCTGACATTTGGGCTGTATCATTTGTGCCTCTGTTTTGATTAGCAGGTGATTACCAGAGAGAATACAGAACAAATCATATTATATTGGGCTGTCTCCACTTCTAGATCTAAATGCCAAGCGAGAATAAGAAGAAAGACAAAATTCTACCTTTGGCCTGGGATCAGACTGGCTAACAATCATTAAGACCTTAAAATATACTGGATTAACTCATATCTTTGTCTCATTTAGTCCTTAGTGCAATCATGCAAGGTATGGATTGCCATCCTCTTTCTATAAATGAGGATATAGAAGTCAGAAAACTTAAATGGCTTTCCAGGGTCACACATATGATAAGTAGAAGAACCATATTTGAATCAGGTCTGTCTGACTCCAAGTCAAGAGCTCTTTCGACTAGATTGCAGAATCATGGTTGCTTGGTGAACACCACTGGGGTTAAGAGATCTACGAACAAAATTTCCTTAGATCTTTTCTAGTTGTCGGAGTAGTCAGCCTTCTCTAACTCCTAGTTTGCACTTGACATATACAAGTGATGCTTTTTATTGAATGAGAATCAATCACTTACATTTTACATTAACTATACTTCAATTTCAAAAAGAAAGAAAGGAAAAAAGAAAAGTCAAGAAGGTAGTGAACTTCCAGATGTTCAAGTGGATTTAGAAAAGGCAGAGGAACTAGATATCAAATTGCCAACATCTGATGGATCATCGAAAAAGCAAGAGAGTTCCAGAACATCTATTTCTGCTTTATTGATTATGCCAAAGCTTTTGACTGTGTGGATCACAATAAACTGTGGAAAATTCTGAAAGAGATGAAAATTCCAGATCACCTGACCTGCCTCTTGAGAAACCTGTGTGCAGGTCAGGAAGCAACAGTTAGAACTAGACATGGAACAACAGACTGGTTCCAAATCGGGAAAAGAGTACGTCAAGCCTGTATATTGTCACCCTGCTTATTAGCTTCTATGCAGAGTACATCATGAGAAACACTGGGCTGGAGGAAGCACAAGCTGGAATCAAGATTGCCAGGAGAAATACCAATAACCTCAGATATGCAGATGACACCACCCTTATGGCAGAAAGTGAAGAAGAACTGGAGACTCTTGATGAAAGTGAAAGTGGAGAGTGAAAAAGTTGGCTTAAAGCTCAACATTCAGAAAACTAAGGTCATGGCATCTGGTCCCATCACTTCATGGCAAATAGATGGGGAAACAGTGGAAACAGTGTCAGACTTTATTTTTCTCGGCTCCAGAATCACTGCAGATGGTGACTGCAGCCATGTAATTAAAAGATACTTACTCCTTGGAAGGAAAGTTGCGACCAACCTAGACAGCATATTAAAAAGCAGAGACATTACTTTGCCAACAAAGGTCCGTCTAGTCAAGGCTATGGTTTTTCCAGTAGTCATGTATGGATGTGAGAGCTGGATTATAAAGAAAGCTGAGCACTGAAGAATTGATGCTTTTGAACTGTGGTGTTGGAGAAGACTCTTGAGAGTCGCTTGGACTGCAAGGAGATCCAACCAATCCATCCTAAAGGAGATCAGTCCTGGATGTTCATTGGAAGGACTGATATTGAGGCTGAAACTCCAATACTTTGGCCACCTGATGTGAAGAGCTGACTCATTTGAAAAGACCCTGACGCTGAGAAAGATTGAGGGCAGGAGGAGAAGGGGATGACCGAGGATGAGATGGTTGGATGGTATCACCGACTCAATGGACATGGGTTTGGGTAGACTCTGGGAGTTGGTGATGGATGGGGAGGCCTGGCATGCTGCGGTGCATGGGGTTGCAAAGATTCAGACATGACTGAGCGACTGAACAGAACAGAAGAAAGTAGTAGCTTAAGTGTGGATGTCACTTAGAATGTTCAGATCTTTACAAGGTTCAGATCTGTACCCCAGTGTGAGTCCCTCATAGCCAGCCTAGGAATGTAGATCTGCTGGCAAGTCAAGTGTTTTTCTCTGACCTCTTCAGCAGGTTGCCTCGTTTAACAGAGAAACTGGTGCAGGTGCCTGGAAGTCACCAGAATGTATAAAGCAGCTCTAGAAACATAAGGTTTGTGAGAGGAGTGGTGGAAGACAGGGCTGGAAAGAGAAGCAGAGGCTGGCTGGTCTGAGGCCTTGGAAATCACATTATTGGGAATTTACTTTAAAAGCAAGAGGTTTGAAGCAATGGAGTAAACTGGTTATATATGCATGTAATAAAGACAGCTCTGAGGCTTTGTGGGTTGCTCAGGGGTAAAGAATCTGCCTACCAAAGTAAGAGATGCAGGTTTAATCCCTGGGTCAGGAAGATCCCCTAGAGGAGGAAATAGCAACCCACTCCACTATGCTTACCTGGAGAATCCCATGGGCAGAAGAGCCTGGCAGGCAATAGTCCATGGAGTCTCAAAGAGTCAGACATGACAGCACACACACATACTCGCACAGGCTGCAAATTACATTGGAAAAAAAAGGAAAGAAAGATAGCTCTGACTGTGGTGGGTGTGATAGATGGAGTGGCAAGGGTAGGGAGCAGGGAGAAAGGAGAGAGAGAGAACCCAGTTAGAGATTGCTGTAATAATCCAGATGAGAGATGAAGAGGACCAGAACTCATGTCAAGGCATGGGGAAAGTGGGAGGTAGAGGGATCCAGTGTGTACTTAGGAGCTGGTGGCAGATTAAATGTAAGATGTTGGGGAAAGGGATTCTGCAGAAACAACCAGGTAGACAGTGGAGCCAGTCACTGGTAATGGGAATGGAGAAGTTCCTTCAGGTTATGTTTTCCCGCATAACAATCACTCCCCAAAGTTCAGTGGGTTAAATAGCAATAATTTATTATTTCTCATAATTCTGTGGGTGGCTGGATGGGTTCTTTTGCAGATTTTGTTAATATCTCAGATCCTTTGTGAGCAGCATTCAGCTGGAAGGTCACCCCTAGGTCTGGCATTTGGTGCTGGCTGAGGGCTGAGTGCCATAGTTTTTTCCCAGGAGGCTTCTAATCCACTGGCAGGCCAGACCAGTTCACATGGTGGTCTCGGGGCAGTGTTCCAGGAGAGCAAGGCAAAAAACACAATCTGAGGCCTAGCCTCAGAAACTGCAAAACATCCCATATGCTGCATTCTGTTGGCCAAGTCAAGTCACAAGCCTGGCCCAGATTCAAAGGGCTTTTAATGAGAAGAGCAAAGTGACTTTACAAAGAGGCATGAATGAGAAAAATGGTTAAGTGTTTCAAACACCACTTCTTGCACTAATCAGCCCTTCTTTCTTCTCTGTGCCTCAGCCTTTTCATTTGTAAAATAAATGAAAATGCGCAGTGAGGACACTGCCCCACCACCAGGGCACACTGCTGTCCCCATGGGTGGAATCACACACACACAGCATTCAACATGTGAATAATCAGAACCCAGGTCCCACCCGCCACCCCTCTCTCTTGCCCATCTTACCAATCCTTCACCAAAACCTATCTGTACTACTTCCTGAGAGTGCTCCATTCCGTCCCTTCCTTGCCACTACATGGCCACAGCCTTCTCACTGTCCTAGACCCACAGTAGCCTCCAAACTTCTCTTGTAACCGCATTCCAACACTGCAGCAGAGGACTCTTCCTAACCCAGCTTCAATCTGTTAATATGTATATTTTGCTCTGGCCCCTATGACCTTCTGGTCTCACTAGTGGACACTCCCCCATCTCGCCTTAAGCTCCAGCAACATTAACTTACTTTTAGCTCCCAGAGTGTGACCTGTTCCATAACATTGCCTTGAATTTGTCTCAGTTTCTCCCACTACCTTGAATTCACTCACTCATTCATTCCCTCACCCACACAGCAAATAGTCCTTGATCCAAGATGCTCAGGGTCCATGCAAGATAGCAGGTTTTGAGACCCACTGACCTGAGTTCACAAAAGCATAGGCCAAGCTGCAACCCAACATGATCTCCTAGATCATTCTTAGAAGGGGCAGGGATATTTGCTGAATAGATAGGCATATAGATATTCACAGAAGATTTCTCACATCTACCATCTCATTCAACTTTCACATAAATTTATGAAGCAGGGATTAATTCATGCCATCCTGGATGAGAGGAAGAACTAAGTAGCCAGTGGTTTCTTAGCTACTGAAAGTAAGGAAAGCCAAGATTAAAATCAGCCACATTTGGCAAGACGTGGCTATTTTCTCACTGTGGAACACATCACTGGGGAGAAGCCTAAGCACTAGGCCCCATGCTGGGATGCAGCGTTGAGACTTAAGCTGAGTCTTCATGGGTAAGTAGGAGTTAAACTCAGGGAGAAAGAAACTAGGCAGAAGTGCAGGCATGAGCCAAGCCCAAATGTATGAAATTATTCAAAGGCTTCAGGGAACTTCAGGGATTGTAAGTCTCTGGAAGCACAGACATGATGAGCAAAGTACAGGTGATGAATGAGGCAGGAGGGTAAATCAGAGCCAGAGGTCAGCCAGGGCCTGGGGAGCCAGGCTGAGGAGGATGGACTCAAAGATCAGGGCAATGTGGAGCTGTTGCATTGCTTTCTCCAGAGGGAGCGCTTGGTCCACTTTATACTTTAGAAAGAACTCAGCTTGGGGGATAATTACTTTACAATACTGTTATGGTTTTTAGAAAGAACTCAGTTTATACAGTGGAAATGGATCAGAGGTTCCAAGATACAGAGGACAAGGAGACCAGAGAGAAAGCTGGTGCAGTGACTTCAAAAGAAATTATGAGGGGACTTCCCTAATGTTCCAGTGGTTAAGACTCCACGCTTCCACTGCAAGTGGCACAGACTCCATTCCTGGCTGGGGAGCTAAGATCCTACAGGCCATGCAGTGTGACCAAAGAAAAAGAGAGAGAGAGAGAGAGAATGAGCTTGAGCTGGGAGATGCAGTGGGACGCAAAAGGATGAAAAAGATAAGATCTGGCAAGTAATTGGATATAGATGGGGGAAAAGAAATGGAGGCAACTAGGGGAGTTTTGTGATCTGGGTGGTGCCATTCCCTATGAGAATGGGAAGAGAAGTGACAGACACATGGGAAGTGGGGTCCAGAAGAAGGGGAACAAGAGCCCAGTGGTAAGAGCAGCAACTGAACTGGAAATGATTATTCATAAATGTCTTCATTAATTTTATTTTAAGCATGCCAACCACAGGATCAGATGGTTGGATGGCATCACCGACTCAATGAACATGAGTTTGAGCAAACACCAGGAAATAGTGAAGGACAGGGAAGCCTGATATGCTGCAATCCATGGGGTCACAAAGAACTGGACAAGACTTAGGGACTGAATAACAACAATCAGCATCTCAGTCAGGCCTTTCCCACAAAGCCCAGATGCAGAATCTAGCACTATCAACTCCCTCATCTCTGCCTCCCCTGCCCTCTGGGCCTCCATTTCCCTTTTAGAGAATATTTAGTCCATAATTTGACACAGACAATGACTAGACAGCATCCTGCTACCAGGGTTTTGGCTCAAAATCTAATTAAAATTTTACTGGGGCGCTAAATGAACCTCAGATCATCCCTCCCCCACCATCCAACAAGGGCGCACCTTCTGTAGCCTTGGGATGCTCACTTCCAGGGATGTGGAGACAATCTCCTCCAAGGCAGATTGCTTTGTCTTTGAAAATCCTCTTCTTTACTGACATCTGCCTGTTCATATCGTTCATCCTCTGCAACTGGTCCTTCATCATTATGTCATTTATTCATTCTTTCCACAAAGATTTGTTTGTATGTGCTAACACTCAGTGTTTCTGGCACAGAGCACACAAATGTGAACTAAACAAAAGAACCCTTGCTCATATGAAGGTTATGAATCCTAGTAGGACAAACAAACAGTAAATAAGGAAATAAAATCTAACATAATTCAGTTAGTGATGAGCACATTTAAGGAAATAGTCCAATAAGGTGATGGGATAGAAAATGACTGGCTGGGGCTGGTTTAGTCTCTGAGTCATGCCTGATTCTTGTGACCCCATGGACTGTAGCTTGCTCAGCTCCTCTGCTCATGGGATTTCCCAGGCAAGAATACTGAACTGGGTTGCCATTTCCTTCTCCAAGGGATACTCCTGACCCAGGGATTGAACCTGCATCTCCTGTATTGGCAGGCAGATTCTCTATTGCTGAGCCACCAAGAAAGCCTGAAAGTGACTAGGGGAGGGGCTATTTTAGAAAGAAAGTCTAAGGAAGTGACAATTGAATTGAGACCTGATAGAAGAGAAGTCAGTCTGTTTTAGGGATGAGGCCCTTAAGGGGCAGAGAGGACAGAAGATTCTCTGAGAATGAGACGATGGCTAACTGGTCTCACCAAAGCCTCCCCTTCTTGCAGAGTGTTTACATGGCAATGGCATTGGCTCAGTTATGGTCAGTGGCTGGTGGTTCTTGTGTCCACAAGCCCACCCTAGGGACAAAATCCCCCTCAGTCTCATCAGTCGTTACTCACAACTGACCAGTCCTCTTTCTGAACCATTTCTGTTAAATAGGGGGATTTAATTAAAATGAACTCAAAGGCTTTCTAAGATAACCAGTGAGGGATAATCAAAAGGATATACACTTTGGAATCAGAGAGTTTGTTGTTAATGTTGTTTAGTTGCTGAGTCATGTCTGACTCTTTTGCAACACCATGGACTGTAGTTCAAATCCAACTTTCACCATTTGCTAATATGTGATTGAAGTACTGTTGATCATACAGGTTGCTGATCTGTAAAATGGGGGTCAGAATTATTTCATTGGCTCCTTAAAAGAGTTCAATTAAAAAGGATCGTGTATGTAATTTAGGGCATGCTCAATAGGATATTCAGTAACATCAGATACTTTTAGGGATCTGACAACTCTTACAACTAGGTATATCATGCTTGCCAATGACTTCTCTCATCAAACACATGTCTAGGGAACTTAAGAACAGTTGCCACTTTCTTAGAAGCTATGAAGTGTCAGGTTGCCTCTCTTATCTTGGGAAAATATCTATGTCCTCTTTCTCAGAGGGCTTGCTGAAGGATACTGCTCAGGCTGCCTTGTGACCATTTGCAAAATTTCAGTCTCATATTCCCCCTTGTGCTTCAAAAGGGAAATGCATTCTCTCCTGACATTAGTCTTTAGTGAGGCCTGAATATAGGGGCTGAAAGGAAGGGATAAGCACTTAACTTAAGGAAACTTAAGCACTTAAGGAAAGATATACCCATCTGAATGCAGAGTTCCAAAGAATAGTAAGGAGAGATAAGAAAGCCTTCCTCAGTGTACAATGCAAAGAAATAGAGGAAAACAATAAAATGGGAAAGACTAGAGATCTCTTCAAGAAAATTAGAGATTCCAAGGGAAAATTTCATGCAAAGATGGGCACAATAAAGGACAGAAGTGGTATGGACCTAACAGAAGCAGAAGATATTAAAAAGAGGTGGCAAGAATACACAGAAGAACTATACAAAAAAGATCTTCATGACCCAGATAACCATGATGGTTTGATCACTCACCTAGAGCCAGACATCCTGGAGTACGAAGTCAAGTGGACCTTAGGAAGCATCACTATGAACAAAGCTAGTGGAGGTGATAGAATTCCAGCTGAGCTATTTCAAACCCTAGAAGACGATGCTTTAAAGTGCTGTACTCAATGTGCCAGCAACTTTGGAAAACTCATCAGTGGCCACAGGACTGGCAAAGATCAGTTTTCATTCCAATCCCAAAGTAGGGCAATGCCAGAGAGTGTTCAAACTACCACACAATTGCACTCATTTCACATGCTAGCAAAGCAATGCTCAAAATTCTCCAGGACTAGCTTCTTCCATGGATAGACCTAAACAAAGGAAAGAACTGAAAAAATCAGTGATGTTTATTGCATGATAGGATAAATGCAACCTCATTAACAAATTCAACCAAGTCCTTTTCTCTCTACATTCATCTCCCACCACCAACCCCCTTGATCCTTGTTCTCTGGATATACAGAATGACTTACAACTCCCAGAACCTGCCTTACAACTAGGCATTTTGCATAGGCCTTTGTTTCTACATCGAGTGCCTTCCTGAATACTCCTCCTTTATAAAGAAGACTCCTCCCTACTCATCCTTGTATCTATCTCATTCTTACTTGGAGGGAATTTAATCACTCCCTCCTATGTACTACTTCTGGACCTTAGGATTGCAGTTGGTACATGATAGTTAAAGTAAAATGTTCAGCCCTAGGAAACTGGGCCCATGCTTTAATACAAGTATTCATTTATGGTATACTCATGGGTTAAGGAGCCGGGCAGGCTGCAGCCCATGGGAGTTGCAGGAGAGTCAGACACCACTTAGCGACTGAGCACACGTGCGCAGGCATAGCTAAAGGTTCTGAGCACCGGGGCTTCCTTAGTGGTACAGTGGTTAAAACTCCATGCTCCCAGGGCAGGGAGCCAGGGTTCGATCCCTGGTCAGGGATCCTGTGCATGTGTGCTAAGTCGCTTCAGTCGTTTCTGACTCTTTGTGACCCTATGGACTGTAGTCTGCCTGACTCCTCTGTCAATGAGATTCTCCAGGCAAGAATACTGGAGTAGGCTGCCATGCCCTCCTCCAGGGGGTCTTCCCGACCCAGGGATCGAATCCATGACTCTTAGGTCTACCTGCATTGGCAGGGGTCCTTTAGCACTAGCACCACCTGGGAAGCCCAGATCCTGTGTGCCACAACTAAAACCCAGTGCAGCCAAATAAAAATAAAATAAAGATACTGAGCACTAGAAATACAATAATAAGCAAGCCAGATACAGTCCCCAGTCTCACAAAACTTACACTCTGGTAAGGAAAGCAGACATTCACAACTAACCACATCAGTAATTACCATTGTGATCATTGTTTTGAAGGGAAAGTGATGGGAGATATAAAAGAAAGAGCTGTATTGGTGCTGTGATCATGGAATATTTCACAAAGCAACATTTAGGTTGGATTTCTGAAGAATGAGTAGGGCAAATATATGGGAAAGGACACTCCAAATAAAGGGAAAAGCATGTGTAAAGACCATTGAGTAACTTGGAAAAAAAGGAAAGAAAACCAGTGTGGCTGGAATTGGTGACAGAATGAGAGAATGACATGCAGTGCAGCTGGAGAGAGACTTGGGAGCCAAATCATACCACTCATTTAAACAACATTATTGATTTTGGACTTTGTCCTGGAACTAATGGAGGAGAGTCAGCAAAGAGTATCAAGCATGAAAAATGAAACAATCAGAACTCTGTTATAAAGAGAGCAGTCCCTGTGGAGAACATCTGGAGACAGGGGCAAGGATGGATGCAAGGAAACCACCTAAATAGCTATTTATTTATTTAGCCATCTCATTAATATTTATTGAATGCCTACCACATGCCAGATTCTATACTATGCCTTGCTGCTGGTGCTTCTGATGCTAAGTTGCATCAGTCGTGTCTGACTCTGTGCAACTCCATAGATGGCAGCCCACCAGGCTCCTCTGTCCCTGGGATTCTCCAGGCAAGAACACTGGAGTGGGTTGCCATTTCCTTCTCCAATGCATGAAAGTGAAAAGTGAAAGTAAAGTTGCTCAGTTGTGTCCAACTCTTAGCGACCCCATGGACTGTAGTCTACCAGGCTCCTCCGCCCATGGGATTCCCAGGCAAGAGTACTGGAGTGGGGTGCCATTGCCTTCTCCAATACTACACCTTGAGGATACAGCAATTAACAAGATGGATAAAAGCCCTACCTGATGGATAGTACACTATAAAAGTCTAGGTGACAAATGCTGGTGGTTTAGACAATTGTGGTGATGATAGGGATGAAGTGTGTTAGTCAGCCTGGGCTGCCATCATCCAGTACCACAGACTATGTGGGTTAACAACAGATTTGTTTTCTCACAGTTCTGAAGGCTAGAAGTCTGAGATCAGGATTGATTTCTTAAGGCCTCTCTGCTTAGCTTATACCCACTCCAGTGTTCTTGCCTGGAGAAACCCAGGGATGGGGGAGCCTGGAGGGCTGCCATCTATGGGGTCGCACAGAGTCGGACACGACTGAAGCGGCTTAGCAGCAGCAGCAGCAGCAGCAGCTTAGCTTATAGAGAACCATCTTTTCCTTGGTCTTCACGTGCTCTTCCCTGTGTGTGTCTATGTCCTAATCTCTTCCTCTGAGAATATAAATCATATTGGATTAGGACCTACCCATATGACCTCATTTTAACTTAATTACTTCTCTAAAGGTCGTATCTCCAAATACAGTCACATTCAGAGGTTGGCGGTTAGGTCTTCAACATATTAATTTGGAGATAGATACGATTCAGCCTATAACAGGATTTTAAAAATATCTAGGAAAATGAATGAACAATAATTGATGATTAAGGAATGAGAGAGAAGGAGATGTCAAGGATGGGTCTCAGGTTGCCTGTATGCTCAGTACCTGAGTCATGTCAGACTCTTGTGACCCACCCCATGGACTATAGCCCGCCAGGCTCTGTCCATGGGATTCTTCAGGCAAGAATACTTGAATGGGTTGCCATTTCCTTCTCCAGGGTCTCAGGTTTCGAGCATGTAAAATAATAGGGTGATGCTATTGACTGATTTGAAAAGGAACACTGAAAGAAAGTTCACTGTTCACCAGGATCCATTTCCTGTTTTTCAGTAGTTGTGGTTCTCTTGGAGTACTGAAGCAATGAACAAAAATATATAGTTTGGCCAGCAGCATATCACAATATTTATTGGCACATTATATCAAATACATGAAGGAGGGATTGGATCATCCATGCAAGTCTGAATGAGAAAGAGCTTTCAAAAATGACTTTATCAGCCAAATTTTCCTCATTCACTTCCAACCTCATATCTCCTACCATTATCTTAGCAGGAACCATTTAGGTGGAGTTGCCAAAGCCAAAGTGTAACATGTAGGATGTTAAAGAGAGAATGAGGTGAGGAAAGCTTGACCATATGTGTGCTAAGTCTCCTCAGTCTGACTCTTTGCAACCTACGGACTGTAGCCCGTCAGGCTCCTTTTGTCCATGAGATTCTCCAAGCAAGCATACTGGAGTGGGTTGCCATTTCTTTCTCCAAGGGATCTTCCTGACCCAAGGATGGAACCCAGATCTCTTATGTCTCCTGCACTGGCAGGTGGGTACTTTACCACTAGCACCCCCGGGGAAGTGGATCGGGCTAAATAGCACATAAGTGCACACATGGTTTGTTTTTAGATAAGAAATACCAATGCTTATTTACGTTTGCACAAGAATAACCCAATAAGGATAGAGAGATTAATTATATAAGAGAGAAAAGGGAACATTTACAGAAAAAAAAAAAGTCTGAAGACAGGGAGGGGATGACTCCAGAACACAGTTAGCCTCTGAAAAGTAGAAATTGGGCTTCCCAGGTGGTGCTAGTGGTAAAGAATCCGCCTGCCAATGCAGGAGAAGCAAGAGACACAGGTTCAATCCCTGTATCGGGAGGATCCCCTGAAGTAGGCAATGGCACCCCACTCCAGTGTTCTTGCTTGGAAAATTCCATGGGCAGAGGAGCCTTTTGTGCTTTAGTCCATGGGGCTGTAAAGAGTCGGACACTACTGAGCAACTGAGCATGGGACAGAAGTAGAAAATATCTCTTTCACTGGAATAAAAGGATAGGATAAAAGGATGAGACAGATGCAGGGAAGGTATGTAGATTTACCAGTAAAAAGTTGAGGGAGTTATATTAGAAGATCTGGATAAGGTTAAAATGTGATGGAAGATACTGATCAGTTAGGTTGAAAAGATAAACAGTTGATTGTAATCAGAGAATATTTCTGGATTCAGGGTTTCAAAGGTAAAAGAGTTTTGAGTGATAACACGATGAGACCATTGGAGTGGGTGGGCGGCTGAAATAGAGTGGAGGTTATTGATGATAAGGAGGTCAAATAAACAAGAGGCCAAGGTAATAGATGATGGTTTTTCATGGATTTTCATGAAAATGGAAAACCAAACTTCAATTGACTTAACTTATTGGAATATCAGCTCATACATCTTGAAGTGCACAGAGGGGGATACAAGGTTGACTTAATCCACTGCTCCAACCATGTTTCACTTCAATTTTGTCAGTATTTCATCCCCTTCATGTGTTGGTTTCACACTCCATCTAGTAGCAAGTAAGAATATCCTGTGAGACCTCTCAGAATTTCTAAAATATTAATTTGAGTTATAAATCATTCCAAGAGATAAATTGTTATCCAAACTTATTTAATCATGGAAAGTCTTTCTAGGGGCACTAGTGTTGCATGGCATATACTTTGGGAAATGCTGCTATAACCTTGTTAAGCAACAGTTATTGACTCCTATAGTGGCTAGCCACAGAAGCTTATACTCTGGTTTACGTAAGAAAAAAAAACCACGAATTTGTTAAACAACACTGACTAGATCACAAACTACCTGGGGATGCTGGAGTACCAGGCTTGGGGGTATACACTGAAGACTTGCTGGGGAAGACACAATTGCTGTCACCACTAAGCACTAAATTTGTACTGCTAACACCACTAGCCTCCAACACTGGACAGCTCTATGGGCACTATAACCACCACTGCCCCAAGAACTCAGTCTTCCTGCAAATGGTGTTATTTTGTGCTGCATGAAAGTGTACCTGCTTGGGTGAGCTGAGGTCATTTGCCTATAGTCTAGCTGCAAAGGGGGCTGGGAAAGCAATTATCTGGTATTTCCAACTTCTAAAATGGAAAGAGGGTCCCACCTCCCTCCAAAACTTAACAGGTAAAGGATTTTTAGAACCTAAGAAAGATAATTTAATAACTTTAAAATATCTATATCACATACTAATTTCTTTGCCCAACCTGAACTATATTATTTCCCACCTAGTCCTATTTAAACTTAAAAATACCTCAATATAAAGCAACTCAAAATACAATTACCCACTCACCAAAAGTGGTACAACCCAAAGTCTCATCACTTACTACGTCAGTTACAAATGTAGAACTTCTAAGTGATATTTTTGGAATATCATGTAGATATGACGTCCTTTCTAAAATATGTGTGTATGCATGCATGCACGTATGTACATGTTTGGCCATGCTGGGTCTCAGTTGCATCAAGTGGGATCTTTAGTTGCAGCATGTGAACTCTTAGTTGTGACACGTGGGGTCTAGTTTCCTGACCAGGGATCAACCTCAGGCTTCCGGCATTGGTAATGCAGAGTCTTAGCTACTGGACCACCAGGGAAGTCCCATGTATATATGATATCTTAATTAGGAAGTTCACCACGATAATAAGCAAGGTCCTGTTGTAGATAATAGGAACCATGCGAGCTATTTTTAATCAGAAAGCATTTAATACAGGGAATTATGTACTGAAATGATCAGAGGAACACACATTAGCCTGGTCCCCAAGGAAGGACTCCAAGAAAATCATCATCTGTCCTGACATGGGAAATGAAACTTGACATCAATCTGGAAGGTAGAGAATCAGGAATCTGCTCTCTAAGGTTCTGGTTCTGGAATCACACCATCTTGGCCATCACGTAATCTTAGCCATCATCTGGAATTAAGGAAGCTGTTGTCCTGGAACACACTATGATAGCTATTAACACAACCTGAAATCAGGAAGCTGCTGCCAGAATAGTTGACTCCAGGGCCACGTCACACCTGTAGTCACACCAGCAAAATGGAAGCCTCACACTCTGCAACTCTTCCCCAGCAGTTCCATCTTCAGATCTCACATGCAAGCATCACTGTAAAGTGTGTTCACTGCTCAGAAAACACTGAGTGAGACAGCATGATGGCAGGTAGGGCGGTCAGCAAGTGGCACAGATGGTGGTACCAAAGCAGAAACTTGGTGGAAGGGAATTCCAGATTAGGAGTCCAATAAAATCAGATCACTGCTTCATCTGAGATCAAAGGGATCCAATGTAATTAAACTGACACGAGTGGGAATTCCCTGGCAGTCCAACAGTTAGGACTCAGTGCTTGCACTTCCAGGAGCACAGGCTCAACCCCTGGTAAGCCGAGCAACATGTCTCCCCCACCCTTAAACAAAGCAAAACAACAAAAACCTGACAGGAGGTACCTTGCTGGAGTGTCTGGATTGTGTTGCCAAGTCTAGAGATTCAGGGTTGTTTTCTGCGACGGAGAGTTTGGGCACTCAGCAGTGACAGGGGGCAGGTTATCCTTGGAGACGTTGTATAACTGTGATTGGTGGCCCTGATGTTCATGGCCTAGGGTGGCACAGGAGAGCTTCCCAATGAAGGGAACAGAAGTGGTGCTGAGGAGCTGGAAGGGCCACCTAGAAGGGCTTTACTGACAAGATAAAGGGGCCAAGTGCATGGACTGAATAGTGGAGGCTGATAAAATAGACATCCCAGCAGATGCCTTCATGGAAAGTTGTGCTAAGATCAGGTATCATACATTATACCTCAGAAGATGCTAGCCTGGGCAGTGTCTCTTATCTGAGGTCCTGACATCATATAATTATCTGAGACTTAATGTCATCCAGGCGAAGAGGAAAAAAAAAATCCTGAAGTTGACCTAGTTTAAACCTCAAATAACCTAAAAAACCTTGAACTTGATTCTAAGAGGTTTCACTGTCCTCATGCAAAATGACAGTTAAAAGAGGAATTGTTATTGGAATATACAATTGTTTCTCTTATTTTGTAATTGCATTAGTTGGTTTGAAGATTTATACTTGCTACACAGCCTAAGTCATTGATGCAATCCTTGAGTTGGTTGACTTGAATACAAATTACCTAGTATGGTGTAGTAGTTAAAGGCATAGATACAGTGGCCAAATTGCTCACATTCAAATACCAACTCTGATCCCAGTAGCTTAGGTGAATTACTTACCCACTGTGTGCCTCCATATCCCTATCTATTATTTTATACACGGCAGATGATGATGGAAATAGAACCAAATCCATCAGGTTATTGTTAGGATAAAATGAGTTAATGTGACTGGAGGATTTAAAACAGTTCCTAGCACATAGTGCTGTATAAATATTTGCACTTTCAGCTGAAGAATGTTTGAAACCTGTAGTCTTGAAACTTCTATGATCCCTGAAAGAATTTTGGAAAACTATGTACTTTCAAGTTGACATCTAAAAGCGTCACCATTTAAATAATTGCAAAGGACATAATTTTTACTGTACTGTAAATATTAACATTTAGAAAAAGTCGTCATGTACTTTAAAAAAATATATCCATTAGAGCCTAAGTACCACAGGAATTTTATATCCACTTACCCACTCAATTTTTTTCTACCTTATTCACTTAAAATTAATAGATGGGCAGGCTCTTAACAGTTGGGAATTTTACATCATTCTTCTTTTTGAATTTTTATTTCACTCTATCCACAGAATTATAAACTAACATAATGTATTTATTGGAGTAGGAAATGGCAGTACATTCCAGTATTCTTGCCTGGAAAATTCCATGGGAAGAGGAGCCTGGTGGGCTGCAATCCATGGAGTCATGAAGAGTTGGACATGACTGAGTGAGCACACACAAAGGATTTATATGCTTAAAATTCTCTTACTAATCATCACCATGTCATACCTCCCAATAGTAAATATATATATTTAATTGGAATTAAAATGCTGAAATTTTCTTTGGCTATAAGAATCTAAGATATGTTAGACAATTTTTGTACCCTACTTTACAACCTCTTGATGTTTTTCCGGCTTTGGCAGTCACTGTGGTAACCAGCTACATTCGGAGGTGGAGGACACCACCATAAAGCTGCATCCCCTTGTCTCTTGTTCTATGCCTCCATGGTTCTTTGTCGCCTCTGTGTCTGTTCTTCCAGGAAATTAGCTCCTTGGTGAAACTCTGGACCAATGAGGTCACCAGCTCAATAATATACTCTACTTTGGTTCTTCCTCCTGCGCTTCACTTTCACCAGTCCCTCATTCCTGTTCCTTAGAATCTCTTCCTAAAATATATTACCTGTATAGGCCTTATCTCAGGCCCTGCTTTTAGGGGAACTTAAGCTAAAATCTCAAGAGTTAAAATTTTTCTTTCAGATTCAGCTATTGTTACAAGAATTATTATTAGCATGTCAATCAAAACAACAGACATTATAAATTATAATAATTAACACTTAAGTTTTATTAAAACTTTAATAAAACTACATCTCAGTGACATTACTTTAAAAAATGTCATCATATATCTGTGGGAAGAACATTACTTACAGCTATAATGAGACAGGATTCAGCATTAACTATTTTTTATATCAAGTATTTGCAAAATGTTAAAAAAATTTTTCAAACAGATTCTGCCGCTGCTAAGTTGCTTCAGTTGTGTCAGACTCTGTGCGACCCCATAGACGGCAGCCCACCAGACTCCCCCGTCTCTGGGATTCTCCAGGCAAGAACACTGGAGTGGGTTGCCATTTCCTTCTCCAATGCATGAAAGTGAAAAGTCAAAGTGAAGTCGCTCAGTTGTGTCCAACTCTTAGCCACCCCATGGACTGCAGCCTACCAGGCTCCCTTGTTCATGGGATTTTCCAGGCAAGAGTACTGGAGTGGGGTGCCATTGCCTTCTCTATCAAACAGATTCTAAGCATATGCAAAAGTTTTAGCTTATTAATGAGGACCAGAAAGATGAAAAAGCCAATTCAAAGTTGAAATAAGATTATTAAGTCAAATACAAAACTGGTTAATGGACCTATTTTCTCTCTGGGAAAGAAATCATTTGCTTATTAGTTTTCTGCAAGTTAACATAGAACTCTATAAAGCAGTAAAATGTCTGTACCCTAATTCATAGTAAATCAAGGACTTCCCTGGTCATCCAGTGGTTAAGAATCTGCCTTGCAGTGAAGGGTTGAGAGTTCAATCCCTGGTCGGCAAACTAAGAGCTCACATGCTACAGAGCAACAAAGCCCAAATGCTGCGAGGAAAGATCCATCATGATGCAATGAGGATCCCTCATCCCACAGCTAAGACCGACACAGCCAAGTTAATAAATACTAAAAAAACCAGTAAATCAAACTAAGCTATATTCTCTCAGAAAGTCAGTTAACCTTTTAGGCAGGCTTGTTACAATAATGTTCTGTGCTTGCCTGCTCAGTCACTAAGTCATTTTGTGACCCATGTAGCCCGCCAGGCTCCTCTGTCTACAAGAATACTGGAGTGGGTTGCCATTTTTCTTACTCATTTAATAAATATTTATTTACTAAATATCTCCTTTGTGTCAGACATTTCAAGAATCTTGTCATATACTCCGAATAATACTGATGAAGTATTAACCTTCCTGCAGCTTACATTCTCAAAGAAAGAGGTAGAGAATGAACTTGTAACTTCAGCATAGTTATGAACAGTGCCCCTGTCACTCTCAGTGTTCCACTGGAGGTGATACCTTATAAGATCCCTCTTTTTATACTGTTGAAATAATACACAGGGTAAAGAAAAAGAGAGTATGGGGGAGGGTAGGCTGTGACTATTAATAAAGTCAGTGAAACTTTAATGAGAAATGATGGAGCAAAGCCTGTAGATAGCACAGGGAAGAGTGGTCCAGGCAAGCACAGCAGCAAATGCAGACTCCAATGCAGGGAGGCCCCAATATTTTCTAATGTTAATATTATTTTCTTGAAGGAGGCAGGAAAGGCTTTAAGCAGGGGAGTGACGTGGTCTCATCTGTGTTTTAGAAAGATTACTCTGGGGGAAGTTAAGGAGGATGGATGACAGGAGAGAATATCAGAGGCAAGTAGTCAAGTCACAGGCTGTAACAGTAAACAGGAAGTAGAAAAGGCCTGTCCCATACAAAACAGTGACAGTGAGGATAGAGGGAATTTGGGTATTTGAAAAGTAGAAGAGACAAGCTCTGACATCCTTTAGAATGTGGGAGATGCAGGTGTGGGAACAGCCCTAGATAGAGCTCTTGGATGAGGCTCTCAAGGTTAGTTTTCTTCCTGAAGTGCTCTCCCTCCACTCCCCAGTAAGAAAAAGGCCATCACAACACATTTCCTTTTAAAGTTTTATTAAAGTTTAATGGAACAATTAATATTTTTTCTTTTTTTGTTATTAATCCCAGTACAAAAATACAGTTGACGACTTGACAAAAATGGCTCCATCTAGGGCTAGAAGGTTTCTTCCACAGTTAATGGGGGAAAAGAAAGCATGCTTCCAGCTGGGGCCAGTCCAGAGCACACAGCCATTCCCGCACACGCATGCGCGCAGACAGGGAAGCCAAGCCAGAGAAGAGGAGGGAAGTTGCAGGCATTCCGGAAGAAGCCCAAGATTATTCCCAGGAGAAAAAGAAGAGATGGGGTGAGCTCCTTGGTGGGGCAGAATTACGGCTTTACATTTAGAATTTGTTGTCTTAAATAATAAGCTCTTTCCGCAATGTTTAACATTATAGAGAAGATGCTTCTGGTCTCTTTTCACCACCAAGGTGAGTTAAGCAGGAGGAAATGGAAAGATTCAAATACTGCAGTGTGAGGAGTAAATCTCCAAATGGCTCATGTTTTATGTCAAAAGGTGTCATTCTTTACCTTCAATGACAAAGAGATAGTTAGGTGAGAGGGGACAGGACAAGGAAGTCTGCCACAGTCTGCTGGATCACAAACATGGAGACTAGTTTCTGGCAGCAGAATTCTTCCAACAGTGAGGGGGCCTTTCCCATGTGGGAAGGAGCAAGGTTTTCCAATCCATTCAATTGTTCTGATTCCTCAGTATTCCCTTCCCTGCTGCTTTCTTCCAGAACAATATCTTTGAGGAAAGAAGGGATGCATTCATGCTACAACTCATCTTCCAGATGTTTCTCTCTGAAGGCATCACCCGTCAGCCTTTCCTGAGCTTCCTTCATCCCCTGGACAACTGTGAAATAAACATTGAGGGGAAAAACATGAAGCAAGTCTTTCATATTTGACAACCAACACATAATTTTCTGTTTTAGGAGAAATGTAAGAGGAGCATAGGATCTGGATTTAAGATCTAATTCTGGATTTTATCCCAGGAAAGTCTCTTGAATTCATTTTCTCATCTATAAATAAGGTGATGTTACAAACTTCAAACAGATTATAAAAATTAAATGAGAGAATGAATAATAAATGTCCTTTGTAAACTACGAGGTCCTACAAAAATGTTATTTAGCAGTTACTTTGGCTTACCCTCCAGGATTAGTGTTGAATCCCTGTCATAAGCTGGAAATATACACAACACTAAGGGAATAGAAAGCATCTTCCTATCATCTCCATCACGTGTTTGGGATGAATGCTGCATTTATTTCATTTTCTGTGGAGGTTACACTGATATGTGAGCAAGTATGTGTGCTTAGAGGGAGGATGGTTCTTCACGGAAAGAGGTGGTTATGTCCAGTACCAATTATGTATGGAAGAAGTCAAGTTCTCAGGCAAAAGAGAAACCTGGAAGGCAAGCCCTGGGTAGACAGGAGATGAGTCTTCTTGTCTATCTTGGGAATCAAAGAGGGAAGCTGGGTACAGGCTCCCTGTACAATGGCAGGCCAGGTGTTAGGGTTGAGCCACAATCTGTGGATCTCAGAAAGCATAGCAGGTAGTAAAGTTTGTTACACCCCTTTAGTTTTGCCCAAGCATTTAGTAAAGTCAGGTTTGAATATTTCAGCTTCATGTCAGCTGAGCCATGGGGAATTCAGGTAAGGGTTCTGTGTCCATATCTGGACTAATATATTAAAGGATGATGCCCACGTCAAGATGGCAGGGGTAACTGCATGAAATTCTGAAAGGAAGGTGAATTTCAAGGGTCAAGAGTTGGGGACCTAAAGTTCAGTTGCCCTTCTCCATGTGGAAAACTTCCTGGTAATACCAGCCTCCAGGGATCTGCTTTTGGGTAGGGAAGATAACATTCTCCTTACCCATGGGAAGGAGAGGATAACCTCTCCAGATCTTTCCTCTCCCTATTCTGAGAAATAAGAGTGCTGAGGACTCAAAACATAAAATGATCAACAAACTGGCAGCATGACAAAGGAAGAGACACATGGCAACTTAGAAATAACCCTCTTTTACAGATGGCAGGGAGAATTCAGAAGGAAAACAGTGACAGTATGTGGCATGAATTCCAACTTCTGCCTCTAGAATGGTTGCACTCAGGATTAGAGAACAAAAAACCACGACTGACTTGTGACTTCAATCTTCCCTCACATGTTTGTGCTGACGCTGTTCCCTCTGCCTCCAATAATGCTTTGCACATCCCTCTGCTGGTTAGGTCTCATTCTTCAAGACTCAATTCAGTTATCATCCCCTCTAGCATGACTCATGCACTCTCCATGTTGGGCTACACCTGACACCCTTTTCCCTTGCTTCCTTAGCTTGAAATGTCCTTTTCATATCTGACCAAAGAGACAAATTCTTACCTGTCTAGATCAAGTTAGTTTACTATCTATGAAACCTTTCTGAATGGATCATCTAACAGCATTCCCCTACCTTTGAATTCTTACAAGAATAGTGTTAGTGCAGTGGAAAAAAACTAAGTTGTAGACGGAAATCCTGGCTCTGTGACTTATTAACTGTGAGTCCAAGGGCAAGCAACTGTTTCTGGAAGCCTCAGTTCTCCAGTTTCCTATGGGTCAGTTAGCTTCCTACTGGACTGTAAGAAGCTAGAGGAGGGGCTTGCTCTTCTCTTTCTTCTATATCCTACATAGCATCTAGCCAAAAGCTACATGCAGAAGATGCTTAGTGAACATGCTGAATTAGTTTCCCATCAAACTTCGCATGTGGTTCATTCTAGTTAAACCTAGCAGCAACCCTCCCTCTTCTCTCCCAACATAGCCATACCTTGCTCAGCACTGATGTAGAAATACTTATAGCTGGGGTTTCCATTCTCATTGATGATTTCAGGACGCACTTTGCCACTGGGATCTATTGTAGACAAAATGGCACAGGGGTTGCAATAACTACAACAGACAGGTACTTCAAGCATTATATGATATACTAGGCCTTCTGGAAAATGAGACCTACCCATCTTTGCAGCCCATTATCTCACCACCCTACCCACTGTGTTCTACATTGCAATCAAAATGAATCCCTTGGAATTCCCTGAACACAACCCACCCCCACCCTCAACCATGCCTATATACTGTTCCATCTTTCTGGCATGTTCCTTTTCTGCTTGATGATGGTGGGATCCTATATTTTTATTTGTATTCCCCATAGAACCTAGCAGAATGCTGATCAAAGACAAGGTGGTCATTAAATATCTCCCAGGAAATTGTTTCTGAAAAGATATTTGTCTGGTTGCAGTATCCCATTGCCTCAGCTGTGCTACAGGGCAAGGGTGGGAACTATGGCTTCTCTCGGTTCCTGTAGTGCCTAACTTGTGGCTGACAGTGTTTAACTTGTGGCTGATGCAAAGATGATTGCTAAACAAATGAATAAATGATCAGTACTCTCCCATTGCTCACAAAAGCAGTTTGGGTATTGGAGGGGGAACAGGGGGGTTGTTTTATTGTTTATCACAAAAGCAGCTAGTTAATGGGAAAAGTTTTCTTTCAGACCTGAGGCTCTAGCATTTAGAATCCATCACTCTCTTTTGAAAATGGCTTTTGTTTTTAGCCATAACAATATAATTTCACTAGGTGGAGTCAGTGCCTTGATGCACTTCTCTCTCCCTCTGTATGGATCCCCAGATTAAGACCTTTCACCTTACCCAGGAACAGGATTCGTGGAATATAACCCCCATCGGGGCTGAAATCTTCATCTTTGGGCTCCTCTTCATCCTATTAAGTGTAAACCTCAAGTCAGATCATGTTCCTTCTCTCCTCAAAACCTTTCAGTGGCTTCCTCTCCCACTCAGGGTAAGTCCTTGAAGTGGCCTGAGAGGCCCTACATGACCTCCTACCTAGGCACTTCTCTAACATCATATCCCATCTCTTCTTTAGTTTTTCCCGGCTACACTAAGTTGCTTATTGTTGCTATCATTAAACAAGCCAGGCATGCTCCCCACTCAGGCTTTTGCACTTGTTCTTACCCCCTGCCTGGACATACATCCCCCTTCATCCAGGTGGCTCACTCCCTTTTCTGCTTCAAATCTTTGCTCAAATGCCACCTTCTTTTCTAACCACCTAATTAAAACTGCAAACCCTCCCTTCCATTCTTCACTGTTAGCCACAGCATTTACCACCATCTGACATATTTTATTTATTTGTCTGCCTCCCCATATTCAAGTCCTCATATGTAATTTAATGCCAGCAAAGAAATTTGTCTGTTTTGTTCATTGCTTATTCACAATACCTACATTACTGACTTGCAGTTTTTCTTGAATGCATGAATTGATAAGATTGACATTTTAGTACAATTGTGAAGTTACAGTCCTCCCAGGAGACATGACCACACAACTAGCTTTCTTTTTAAGAAATCTCTCAAGTTGGGGAATGCTCATTGAACACATTTGTGTCTTCTTTGAGTGATGATTCTAAGTTACCATAGAAAATGGTGAGGAGTTCAGATAGGAATCAATAGTAACTTTGTCATTTATAGTGTGATTCCCATTTCAGAAGTTATACCAAAGAATATAACTTTGCCTTCAGTGAGGTGTGCTAGCATTCAGGCTATCTACTAGCTTTATTCTTCAAAGTTATCTATTTTCGGCTCTGCTGGACCTTCATTGCTGCGTGGGTTTTCCTGTAATTGGTGAGCAGGGCTGTTCTCTAGCTGTGTTCTCTAGCTGTGGTGGCTTCTCCTGTTGCCGAGCACAGACTCCAGAGCGTCTGGGTGTCAGTAGTTGTGGCACACGGGCTCAGTAGTTTTGAGTCCTGGGCTCTAGAGCACAGGCTCAGCAGTTGTGTTGCACGGGCTTAGCTGCTCTGCAGCATGTACGATCTTCCTGGATCAGGGATCGACCTGTGTCTCCTGCATTGGCAGGTGGATTCTTTACCACTCAGCCACCAGGGAAGCCCCTATCCACCAGCTTTATAAGCAATCCCTTAGCTACCTCAACATTAACTGTTAATGTGTTCAGATTTCCAGTCCTATGTTCATATAAACATCATTTTACAGAAACATAGGGCTAGGAGGATCATCACAGAGTATCCAAGAATCCCACATTTGACGAGTACACCCTAAGAGGCAGTACAAGTAGATCACAGTACCTATTCTTATCACTTACTCGGCTCTTGACTAAATCACCTAACTCCTTCAGGTCTAAGATGCTCAATGTGTAAAATGGGAATGGTATCATTGGCCTAAAAATCCCTTCTAACTCCAAGGTCTGATATTCTGACTTGGGATTCTAAGACCTCTGGCCAATGTGAAGAACATAAGAGATATCTAACCAAGAAAAAGGAAGCTGTACATATAAGCCCAGCACAGAGTAGGGTTTCAACTGAATCCTATTTTTCAGGGAATTGTGGCCTGCATGTACGACTACATCTTTAGTTATACAAAGATGTAAAACCACGACATAATCAGAAACTAAAAATGAAAGAATCTCAACTTAGTCATTGTAACCAATCTTTCTTCTCCTACTTCCTCCCCAAAATGGGGGCTGGATGGTTCTACCATATCTGATACAAGCTTTAGTATTAGAGTTCAGAAGAAAAACACATACATACATGTAGACAACTCTGCTGAGTAAGATTTTATACCATCAAAGATGTTAATTCTATAACAGTGAAGACTTAAAATCACAGCAGAAAGGAGAAACTCTGGAATTCTTACCTCAAGATTTACCATAACAAAATTATGGGAAAGTTCTGAAATTTCTGTAGATTCTGCAAATTTGGGCTTTAAAGCTGGGGGTGGGAAGCAACAGAAAAAAACATCATTGTCATATCCAAACCTTAATTTGCTGAGATGATTCATATAACTGACAGTTGTTCTAGTCTTAAGACCCAGAAATCAGGACACCTAAATTCTGGTCCTGCTTCTGCTACTGACTTGTATAGCTGTGTATCCTTAAGTAATTGACTTCATTTCTCTGAAACTTTCAACTCATTTATAAAATATAGATAAGGAACACTGATGAAAAAATTACCACTATTTGCTTTTTTACATATTTCAATAACATCTACTTAAGAACAGATGTAATAAAGACAATAGAGGAACAATACTCTACCATTAATGCACACGTATTACTAAACTAATGGTCTGCACTAATTTTATACTTTTTCCAACAAGATTTTATTAAGTGTAGCATACCAAACAAAAGAAGAAATCCACCTGGGAAGATGCAGGGTGGTGTAACAGAGAGAACACATGCTGCATAGTAAGAAAACCTTACTAATTCAGTTCCCACTTCTCCAGGAAGACTTTGACAACCAATCATCATATCTCTTTTTGTATATACAACTCTTCATACAACTACTGTAGCACTTAATCCCATACTCTATATAACCATATCTTAATCGCCACATCCCTCAATCCCTTGCAAATACTACTGTAAATTTCTTGAAGACAGGGAATCTGTTCCATGTATTTCTTTGGTACTCCTACAAGCAATAAACAGTGCTGAGCCGAAGTCAGTGCTATTTTTAAAATGGTAACATTTGAGAACACATCAGAGGTCTGATCATTTCCACCTACCTTTGCAAGCTCCACACCAGGACTTATGGATAATCACCATCAGGGGCAATCCACTTAAAAACAAAACAAATTATAAACTAGTAATTCCACTTTTTGAAATGCACTCTAATAAAATGACCAACCAATGAAGACAAAGATTAATGTACAAGGACGCTCATGGAACATAATTTCAATAAAAAGAAATTTAAGACAATCTATTCAATAATAGTGGATTATTATAACAAAATTATTGCTAAGTTCTGATGTTCCAGTAAATTGGGCAAATTTGGGCTTTAAAGCTACAGAGATTTTTTTAAAAATTACATTTTCAAATGTTATGGCTATATAACCACTGAAATGGTAACAAAACTTTTCATTGGTACACTGTTAAGAGAAAAACTAGAACATAAAATTATCTGTGTTGTTGTTGTTTGGTCACTAAGTCATGTCCAAATCTTTGCAACACCATGAACTGCAGCACACCAGGCTTCCCCGTCCTTCACCATCTCCTGGAGTTTGCTCAAACTCATGTTCACTGAGTCGATGATGCTATCCAACCACCTCATCCTGTCGCCCCCTTCTCCTCCTGCCCTCAATCTTTCCCAGCATCAGGGTCTTTTCCAGTGAGCTGACTCTTCGCATCAGGTGGCCAAAATATTGGGGCTCCAGCTTCAGCATCAATCCTAACAATGAGTATTCAGGACTGATTTCCTTTGGGATTGACTGGTTTGACCATCTTGCTGTCCAAGGAACTCTCAAAAGTCTCCAACACCACACTTCAAAAGCATCAGCCTTCTTTACGGTCCATCTCTCACATCCATACATGACTACTGGAAAAACTATAGCTTTGATTGTGGACCTTTGTCAGCAAAGTGATGTCTCTGCTTTTTAATAAGCTGTCTAGGTTTGTCACAGCTTTCCTTCCAAGCAGCAAGCGTCTTTTAATTTCATCACTGCAGTCACTGTTCACAGCGTTTGTGGAGCCCCTCAAAATTATTACCTATAGTTTCAATTATGCAAACATGTAGAAAATAGTCTAAAAGGAAATGTTTTAAAACATAATAGAAGCTATCTCTAGATAATGGGATTGTGGATTTTACTACACTTTTTCTGTATTTTTCAATTTTTCTACAATGAAGTGTAATTTTTTTTTGGAGGGGGCAGACCTGTGGGATCTTAGTTCCCTGAGCAGGGACTGAACCTGGGCCCCAACAGTGAAGGCACCAAGTCCTAACCACTGAACTGCCAAGGAATTCCCAATTAAGCATAATTTTTTTATCATCAGGGAGGAAAAAGCTTTTTCTTTTATAAAATAATAAGCACCATATTCCATCTGAGTCAGTCTTGGCCAGCTGAAGCTCCAATACTCTCAAGGCTCAAATGCCAACTCGTAGAAGGGTCCTATGTAAGCAGCCACTGGCTTTCTCCGTCATCCACCCCCACGTCACGACATTGTCACAGGCGTATAATACTATCAGAGCATTTGGCACACTGAACTGTATTTATTATTTATTCATCTCCCCTCACTGGCCTTAGAGCTTCTTAAGGAAGGGCCTCTTAGCTGTCTCTATATATTCTACAACTAGTACAGTATTATTGCTAGCCAAAACATATATAGTATTTACTATGTACCAGGCACTACTCTATAGCAGACTGGTTCCAAATTGTGAGAGGAGTATTTCAAGGCTGTATATTGTCACCCTGCTTATTTAACTTATATTCAGAGTAAATCATGCAGAATGCTGGGCAGGATGAAGCACAAGCTGGAATCAAGATTGCTGGGAGAAATATCAATAACCTCAGATATGCAGATACCACCACCCTTATGGCAGAAAGTGAAGAAAAAGAGCCTCTTGATGAAAGTGAAAGAGGAGAGTGAAACAGTTGGCTAAAAATTCAGCATTCATAAAACACAGATCATGGCATCTGGTCCCATCACTTCATGGGAGATAGATGGGAAACAGTGGAAACTGGCTGATTTTATTTTTCTGGGCTCCAAAATCACTGGAGATAGTGACTGCAGCCGTGAAATTAAAAGATGCTTGCTCCTTGGAAGAAAAGCTGTGACCAAACTAGACAGCATATTAAAAAGCAGACATTACTTTGCCAACAAAAGTCCATCTAGTCAAAGCTATAGTTTTTCCAGTAGTCATGTATGATGTGAGAGTTGGACTATAAAGAAAGCTGAGTGCTGAAGAATTGATGCTTTTGAACTGTGGTGTTGGAGAAGACTCTTGAGAGTCCCTTGTACTGCAAGGAGATCCAACCAGTCAATTCTAAAGAAATCAATCCTGAATATTCATTCGAAGGACTGATGCTGAAGCTGAAACTCCAACACTTTGGCCACCTGATGCAAAGAACTGACTCACTGGAAAAAAAAACCCTTATGCTGGGCAAGATTGAAGGCAGGAGGAGAAGGGGATGACAGAGGAGATGGTTGGATGGCATCACCGACTGGATGGACATGAGTTTGAGCAAGCTCCGGGAGTTGGTCATGGACAGGGAAGCCTGACGTGCTGCAGTCCATGGGGCTGCAAAGAGTCGGACACGACTGAGCAACTGAACTAATCATCTGTTTACTACTAATTTCTCAAGGGCAAAGACTATCTAAACCATCTTTCAAAAACATAAGCACTTATCTATTATTTGTTTAATGAGATAAATGAAAGACAAGTTTAAAGGGCTTTTGCCCTGAAGAACAGAATAAAGCACCCAGTTAGGGAAGTTGTCATGATCGTGACTCCATGTTAAGACCAAGACTCACTGAGCACTAGCAAAGTACTTCTAATAGAAGGCATAACAGGGATACATCTGTATCTAAAATGTTACATTAAGTAAACTATATGAAGAATATAAAACTACATTAAGAGAAAGAGATGCCAGCACACTGTCTTTTTATAAAAGATTTTATTAAATGAAATAATCTAGTGGTTTTATCTTTCAATTCCACTAGAACCAAACCTTCCCAAGGATAGAAACCAGTGGATCTATCTGTGACCCCAGGCCCCAGGTTAGAGACTAGTCAAATGTAGGCACAGTACTTAAAAAACTGTGGTATGAAGAAAAGGCCAGCACAGATGTAGAATTGTGCTATGTTCAGTTCTGTTCATAATTATTATAAACAATTCATCCATCCTGTCTGCTCTCCCACACTTCAGATGTGAGAAATCAACGGTGTGTGACAGCCCAAATAGAACTCAATCTATGCAAGCTCTGTCCACTTAAGCAAACTTTGCCTAGATCCTCAGACAGTTCTCCATTCTCTAGTATCAGATTTGCTGTAAACTCAAGGCCTGGCACAGAGGGGTCCAGGAGGGTATGAGTGAATCAGTCACAACAGCTCTAGTACATGTCAATATATTCTGCAGAACTTTATTCTTCCCAGACAAATGTTGTAGTGGTTAAACAAGAAACCATGGTTTTCCCACTCACTTGCTCCGGTTAGTGCAGACTCTGGCTCAGATACTGCAGAAACATGTTGGCCAGTTGAGGCAGGTTCTCATTGTTGGGATGCATTTTGGTGTAGGAAATAAACTGACGACGGAGGCGACTCAGTTCTGCCATGGTCAAAGGCCTGGTAAACCGCAGGTGTTCTGTGGTGCCAGGAAGCTTAAGCAAGTCTCCGGGGACTGCACTCTTCTGTGCTTCCATCAGTCCTGCCAGCACCTGGCTGGTGACCTGGTCCAACTGGTGCAGAAAGCTGCCAGAAGCAAGTGGCTGGGACTGTGTAGACTGATGGGGTGGAGGAGCCCGGTTCTCAAACAGGGCAGCTCTGATCTCTGCCAGTGGCAACGGTTCCTCTAAGCCCACCAAGGTGAACAGGGGTCGGTCCCAGCGATTCCGAGAGTCGGGAGCTTCGAAGCGCAGCGCTAGGGCCTCCAAAAGTTCGGGAGGGTAAAAAGCACCAGACACATGCTCTGCAGATTTCTCGGATTCCGAAGCCACGAGAGCTGGAAAATCTGTCGCCCTGGTTTCCTTTGGCTCAGATTCCGTAGGTACTTCTGCCTGGGCTTGCCTATTTACTACAGAGGCCACTGCCTGTGGTTCCCCGAGGACATCGGTGCCCACCGCCAGAGGTCTCCCTCCCTCCTCAGCTCGCGGTCTCCAACTCACACTGACGTTCCGGTTCGGATTATCCATGGCGCCTGCCACCCGCAGTCCCCCGTTCAGACTGCCTGGTCGTACGCAGTAGACGAGGCAGAGCGGAGTGCGCGCCGCCCGCGCCAGGCAGTACAGCTCGTAACGGAAGCCTTTGATGTAGTTCAGCGAGTCGAGGATGACCACGTCCTGGCGACTCAGGCGCCGCTCCACAGCCGCTCGCAGGGCCCCACGCAAGGCCTTCTCACGGGCTGAATCGCCATACACCGTTGCGTCCTCCGCGCCGAGCACCGCCGCATCGTCCACCACCTGCACCGCGCGGCCCTCAGCTGCCAGGGCCGCGCGGAGTTCCTCCGCGCGCCGGCTCTTGCCGCTGTACGGCAGTCCGCAAAACACCACAAGCGGCATCCTCCCAGGAGGCGGCCATGTGCAAACGCGCCCCGTCAACTTCCGGGTTGCCGGCGGCTCTGACGCAAGCCGGAAATGAAAGCCGCACTTCCTGTATCTTTTAACTCTTACAGGCCCTCTTGTTGCTATGGAAACAGGAACGCTAAGCCAACTAGAACCAGGTCCTGCTCTCTGCAAAAGGAGTTGGAGCTTAGAATGGCATCAGTTATCTATATCAAATGTTGTAGGTCTTGGAGAATGTGATCTCCTGATGGCCAATGACTGTGTCCATCAATTTACAGTGGGGGTCTTAAGTAGCATTGAATATTGCTCAGCTATCAATGCAAAGAAATAGAGGAAAACAATAGAATGGGAAAGACTAGAGATCTATTCAAGAAAATTAGAGATACCAAGGGGCCATTTCATGCAAAGATGAGCACAATAAAAGACAGATATGGTATGGACCTAAAGAAGTAGAAGATATTAAGAGGTGGCAAGAATGCACAGAACTATACTAAAAAGATCTTCAAGACCCAGATAACCATGATGGGGTAATCACTAACCTAGAGCCAGATATCCTGGAATGCGAAGTCAAGTGGGCCTTAGGAAGCATCAGTATAAACAAAGCTAGTGAGGGTGATGGAATTCCAGTTGAGTTATTTCAAATTTTAAAAGATGATGCTGTGAAAGTGCTGCACTCAATATGCCAGCAAATTTGGAAAACTCAACAGTGGCCGTCTCATGCGAAGAGTTGACTCACTGGAAAAGACTCTGATGCTGGGAGGGATTGCGGGCAGGAGGAGAAGGGGACGACAGAGGATGAGATGGCTGGATGGCATCACTGACTCGATGGACTTGAATCTGAGTGAACTCCGGGAGTTGGTGATGGATAGGGAAGCCTGGCGCGCTGCAATTCATGGGGTCGCAAAGAGTCAGACACAACTGAGCTACTGAAGTGAACTGAACTGAAGGATGCCAGATAAAATATAGGATGCCTAGGGCTTCTTTGGCAGTCCAGTAGTTAAGACTCCGAACTTCCACTGCAGAGGGCATGGGTTTGATCCTGGTCAGGGTGCAAGATGTGGCATATATATATATATATATACACACACATATATCGAATGTATATACATATATATACACACGCAAATATATAATATATGTATACACACACACAGAGGATGCCTAATTAAATTTGAATTTCAGATAATACATATTGCTTTTAAAATAGGTATGTCTCAAATATTACTTGGAGCATATTTAAAATTACTTATTGTTGGAAATTTGCTGTTATGACTCAGGTAACTCAACCTGGGGCCCTCTAACAACCTAGAGGAGGAGAAAAGGGTGGGAGGTGGGAGGAAGGTCAAGAGGGAGATGATATATGTACACCTATGGCGAATTCATGTTGATGTATGGCAGAAATCAAACCAATATTGTAAAGCGATTATCCTTCAATTAAAAATAAATTTTAAAATAAATGAATAAAATTACTTTTAATCTGAAATTCAAATTTAACTGGGCATCCTTTAAAAAATTTTTTTTATTGAAGTATAGTTGCTTTACAATGTTGTGTTAGTTTCTACTGTACAGCAAAGTGGATCACCTGTATATATAGATACACCCCCTCATTTTTGGATTTCCTTCCCATTTAGGTCACCACAGAGCACTGAGTAGGGTTTCCTAAATTAGACAGTAGGTTCTCATTAGTTATCTATTTTATAAATAGTATCAATAGTGTATTTATGTCCATCTCAATCTTCCAGTTCATCCATCCCACCACCCCTCCTTGTCCTCATGGTGTTCATAAGATTAGAGTCATCCTCCATTTGTGTTCGCTAAATTTGGCAACCCCACTCCTGCAGAAGATATGAGTCTCAGAGCCATGAAGCTATAGGATCTGTCCTAGCAAAAGCAAGCATTATCATTTGGTAGGTGCCGAAGTATGAGTGTTTCTATGCAAGGAGGTGTGTGTATAAAGTAAGTGCAAACATACTGGATTTTTGTATCTCTCCAGTACAGTATAGACTATTCAACTCGAGACTATTAGGCGGTATGTTTTACTGGCTGAGTGTAGGATCTGAAGTGTCTGGGTACAGATCTTGGCTCTACCACTTAACTAGCTATATGATTATTTAACTGTTCTGTGCCTTAGTTTTCTCATCTATAAAATGAAGATAACAACAGTACCAACCTCAGAAGAGTTGTTGTTAGATGAGTTAATTTACATAACAAATGTCTGGTGCATAGTAAGCACTTAAAAACCTTAGCTAGTATTATTACTTTTGTTGTTATGCAACTACTCCACTGCTCTGCCTTGGCATAACCCTTCACCTGAATTTAATGCTAAATTGACGGCTGGAAGCTGTTCTAGATAAGCGAAAACCGCATCTTGTACCTGGCAGCTGCTTCCTTCTTCCCATCTTCTAGCGTCCTCCAATGAATGTGATCTCCAAAACCTGGAAGGAAAGAGCCTCATAAATATTCACACATGAACAAAGGGCAAAGACCCATGAAAGAAATGTAGCATATTCACAAGATACTCATAAAAAAGGCTTTCCTTTGTCAAGAGCATGGTGTTCAAGTCTCAACTCCACCGCTTTCTAGGTGTATAGAACCATGGACAGTCCCATACCTCAAGTCTCAGTTTTCATACCTGCAAAATGGAGATAATGTCACCTAATTCAGTTTTTAAGGAGATTAAATTATTAATGGCTATGAAAACCTTTGTAAACTAAGAGTATGCAAATAATACTATAAGAATGAATGAGAATTTTCCACAGTTATCTTAGAGCAAATCCTAACAAATCATTGCTAGTTGGAGTCAACACAGCAGTATAGTTTAAAGAGTCAGAAAGACATTAAATGTGTGAATTTTGTAAATGAAGTAAGTTCTTGAAGTCCCAATTTCTTCATCTATAAAATCAAGAATAAATACCCATACCTCCAAGTGGTGGTGTAAGGATTTTAAGAGAATATATTTTGAGATAATATAAAGTTATTCTTGTTATTTTTCCCCACACTTCAGTTAGAGTGATCTTTTAAAATCACATTTTTGCTTGGTAAAATATCTTTCAGATGTGTTTCAAAGCCCAAAAAGGGAAGGTCAAACTCTTATAGCAGGGTTTCTGAAGCCTTTCAGAATATGACTCCTACCCACCTCTCCAGGCTCACTTTCCACACTTTTCTTAAAATCTTACACAAAAAACTAATTTTCAGGAGCAGTTCTCTCAGGATTACTTGAGATGCTGTCTGCCAGGCTTGAAGTCCTAAAAATTCCCACCAAATAAAACATAACTCTAAAAAAAAAAACAAAACTAATTTTCATTTCCTTAAGCACAATATGCACCCTCTCTCCCCTTCAGCCTTCATAATCACTGCTTCCTTTGCCTTTCCTCCCACTGTCATCTTCAATTCATTCTTCAGGTATGAAACTAGCAGGCATTTCTTCTGGTAAATCTTCTCTGACTTCCCAAGTGCACTATTCTTATCCCATCACAGCACTTCCCAGGCTGAACTGTAAATGTTTATGTGTGTCTGTCTCCTTCACTCTAAAGGAAATTCCCTATGGGCTGAGACCATATCTGTCTTATTCCCTCCTGTTTCCCTAGCATTACACAGGGCTTCCCTGGTAACTCAGACAGTAAAGAATCTGCCTGCAATGCAGGAGACCTGGATTGGATCCCTGTGTGGGAAAGATTCCCTAGAGTAGGAAAGGGCAACCCATTCCAGTATTCTTGCCAGTAGAATCTCATGGACAGAGGAGCCTGGCAAACTACAGTCCATGAGGTCACAAAGAGTTGGACATAACCAAGCCACTAACATTTTCATTTTTCATGGCTATAGTAAGTGCTCCACAAAATATTTACTGAGCAAATGAATATTAGTTAGGCCATCTCACATAAATAACTTAATTTTGCATCTTGAAAATAGTGACCGTAACATTAGCTGTTATTTACTGACCAATTTACACATGTCCTGCACATCACACATGTTATCTTATTTAAATTTATTCTTAACAATAACCCTTTCACTGAACCTCTCTATATTTCCATTAAAATAGGCATAATAATAGCTGTATCTTGCCTTTCCAACCCTGGCCGGCAGGATGGCTCCTGCACAGGATGGTGAGAAGGGCTGGGCCACTATCAATGGAGGTGGTAACTAGAGAATACCCTATGAGCATTCACAAGCATCCATGGAGTGGGTTTCAGGAAGCATGCCCCTCAGGCACTCAAAAGAAATCCAGAAATTTGCCATGAAGGAGATGGGAACTCCAGAAGTACTCATTGGCACTAGGCTCAGCAAAGCCGTCTGGGCCAAAAGAATAAGTAAATGTCCCATACTGTACCTATGTGCCTACCTGCACATGGTTGTCCAGGAAATGTAATGAAGATGAAGGTTCACCAAACAAGCTCTGTATGCTGTTTACCTGTGTACCTGTCACCACTTTCAAAGATCTACATGCAGTTAATGTGGATGAGAACTAACTGCTAACGGTTCAATAAAGTTATAGAACCTCAAAAACAAAACAAAAAACCAATAGAAAACCTGTATCTCATAAGATTGTTGTTGAACATTAAATTACATATATATATTATATATATATCTTAAGACAGTGCTTAGCAGATTGAAAATGATCAGTAAACAGCACCTTTTGTCATTCTTTACAGTGGAGGCTTTTGAGACTCAGAATACACAGCCTGTACCAGGTCACATAGCTGATAAATGGCCAAGCGGGGGTTTTAAGTTCAATTTTATGACTTTTGGTGACTACACATACTGTCCTTGAGGCCTTTCTTTCCCAGAAATTTCCAACAGCTTAGCACAGGGAAATAAAGAGCTCATCCAGATTAGCAGTGAGAGGCAGTATCCAAACTAACCATCACTTTTCATTCCAAACAGCATGGGCTACTGCCCAAGGGAAAATGTGTCACTTGCCTACAGCCCAAAGTCTAATCCTGGAGAGGGAACAAACAAGTGACAGTGAAACTGGGAAGATGCCCAGGAGAACTGGAAGGTGCCTTACTATGACCATCATCATTCTACTTGTCAAAACCTAAACTCAGGCAACAGAACCCTGCTTTGGAGAGATGCCTGACTAGACAGTCTGGAGGGATATCCACCTACAAAACAATGAAATCCTACATAAAACAGACTTTCCAAAAGGCACCCACTGGGCTCAAAGTAATAGACACAAACACAAAGTAACCTTAAATCAGACAAGGAACAATGAGCAACAAGCAAAAGGCAAGGCTAACCTGAAAGCAAATGTCCATCATCATGTGGTAAGATGAAAGAGATGAATCTGAGACTCCATTTTAACCCAGCTGTCAAAAGCAACTAGAGTGATTCCAGGGCAGTAATTAGTAGCCCCTGGTTTACAGATGAATCAAATGCCAAACTTTCCTAGAGGAAAGCATTACTAATGTTAGGCCTCCAGGATAACCTATATAAATAACCATTATGAGCTTACAATCATAGATCACAAAACCTGTAAGGAAAGAAGTCACCACAAGTAAGAGCAGAACCAACAAATAGATAAGAGGACTTCAGATATTAGAATGATTAGGCATAGGATACAAAAATTACTATTATATAAGCACTGAAAGAAGTAACATATGGCATGACAAAAACATGCATATAACAAAACACAAAATAGGCAAAACTGTAAAGGCACCAAATAGAATTTTTTAAACTAACGTGATTTTTGAAATACAAAATCAATGAATATTCAGTGATACACAGAAGTGAGTTATTAAGCCATAAAAAGACATAAAAGAGCCTAAACTGCATACTGGTAAGTGAAAGATGCCAATCTAAAAAGGCTACATAACGTAGGATTCCAATTATATATGACTGGTGTTCTGGAAAAGACAAAACTATGGAGACAGTAAAAGACCACGCTAATGCAGGGGAAACTGGGGTAGGGAAAGGTGTCGTGGTAAGGGTTCACATGGGAACTCTGCATTTTCTGCTCAATTTTTCTATAGGTCTTAAACTGTTCAAAAATAAACTCTACTTATTAAAAAACAATTCAATGGATAGGTTAAAATAGCAAATTAGAGACAGGTGGAAATGTGAATCAGATGTTATCCAGAATATAGCACAGAGATAAGAAGACAGAAAATGTAAAGGAAATAGACAGTAAATTAAGAAAAGATTGGTATATATAAAATTGGAGTCTCTGAATGTAAAGTTGAAGGAAAAAAACTAATCTGAAGAGATAATATACTGGGGTGGGAACTGGATGACTGAAAAAACAAGAGTGGAAGGAAGAATATACCTCTTAAAAGTATTAAACCATGCTAATGTATCATATCCACTTAAAAACACATTTGCATTTTTTAGAATGAAAAAAAGATGAATGACAGCATTTTCAAGAACCAAGATAAAACAAGAATCTGCAGATAGTAAGAAGCACAATGTATAGCTGACAAATTACAAAAACAAATCACACACATATAAATTGTAGTGAAACTGCAGAACAACCAAATACTAAGATCTTAAAAGCATTTCAAAGAGAAATGACATATTTCCATTCAAAGACTGACAATTAGACTGACAGTAACAAATTGGAAATCAGATGGCAAAACATCACCTTCGACATGCTGAAAGAAAATATCTCTAAATTTAGAATTATGTACCTGGAAAAACTATCTTTCAAGAACAAGGCCAAAATAGACATTTTCAGATAAACTGAGGTATTTTTCTACCATCAGGTAGTCACCACTCATTATTTCAATAAGTATTTATTAAGCAGTATTATGTCGTGGTTAAGAGTCTGCACTATGGACCTAGACTCCCTGGCTTTGATTCCTGTAGTTCTGTAGCTAACTAGCTGTGTGACTTTGGGCAAGTTACTTAAACTCAATTTCTTCGGCTGTAAACGAGAGTAACAACAGCACCTACCTTGTTGGGTTGCTTTGAGGATTAAATAAATCATTATGTTAAAGATCTTAAAACACACCAAAGACGTTGAATTGCCAAAACAATCTTGAGAAAAAGGAACAAAGCTGGAGGCATCCTGTTCTCTGACTTCAGACCATACTACAAAGCTACAGTCATGAAAACAGCACAGTAATGGCACAAAAACAGATACACAGATCAATGGAACAGAATAGAAAGCCCAGAAATAAACCCACATTCTTATGGTCAATTGGTCTATGACAAAGGAGGCAAAGGATACAAAAAAGAAATGACAGTTTCTTCAATAAGTAGTACGAGGAAAACTGTACAGTTACATGTAAAAGAATGAAATTACAATTTCTCATACTACATACAAAAATAAATTCAAAGGGGATTAAAGACTTAAATAATAGACCTGAAACCAGAAAACTCCTAGAAGAAAGCATAGGCAGAACACCTTTGACACAAATCACAGCAATATTGTTTTGTATTTGCCTCCTAAGGTGAAAGGAACAAAAGTAAAAAGAAACAAATGGTACCTAATTAAACTTAAATGCTTTTGCATAGCAAAGGAAACCATAGACAAAACAAAAAGACATCCTACTGAAAGGGGAAAAAAATGTTTGCAAATGCTATGACCAATAAGAGGGTTAACAACCAAAAATACATAAATAGCTCATAAAGTTCAATATCAAAAAACCAAACAACCCAATTAAAAAGTGGACACAGATATTTTTGCTAAGAAAACACAATAGAAATTATCAACTGGCATATGAAAAAATACTCAAAATCAAGAGAATGCAAATCAGGGCCACAATGAGCTATCACCCCATACCTTTCAAAATGGCTATCTTGAAAAAGACAAGAAATAATAAATTTTTCTGGCCTCCAAAATCACTGCAGAGGGTGGTTGCAGCCATGAAATTAAAAGATGCTTACTCATTGGAAGCAAAGTTATGACTAACCTAGACAGTATATTAAAAAGCAGAGACATTACTATGCCAACAAAGGTCCGTCTAGTCAAGGCTATGGTTTTTCCAGTAGTCATGTATGGATGTGAAAGTTGGACTATCAAGAAAGCTGAGCACAGAAGGATGCTTTTGAACTGTGATGTTGGAGAAGACTCTTGAGAGTCCCCTGGACTGCAAGGAGATCCAACCAGTCCATCCTAAAGGAGAGCAGTCCTGGGTGTTCATTGGAAGGACTGATGTTGAGGCTGAAACTCCAATACTCTGGGCACCTGATGCGAAGAGCTACCTCATTTGAAAAGACCCTGATGCTGGGAAAGATTGACGGCAGGAGGAGAAGGGGACGACAGAGGATGAGATGGTTGGATGGCAGTACCAACTCAATGGACATGGGTTTCGGTGGACTCCAGGAATTGGTGATGGACAGTTGGTGATGGCCTGGTGAGCTGTGGTTCATGGGGTTGCAAAGAGTCACACACGACTGAGCGACTGAACTGAACTGAACAGATATTAGAGAATAGGTGAGTGAGTGTTGCTCAGTCGTGTCCGACTCTTTGCAACCCCATGAACTGTATAGCCCACCAGGCTCCTCCATCTATGGGATTTTCCAGGCAAGAATACTGGAGTGGGTTGCCATTTCCTTCTCCAGGAGATCTTCCTGACCCAGGGATTGAACCCAGGTCTCCCGCATTGTAGGCAGACGCTTTACCGTCTGAGCCACCAGGGAAGTCCTAAAGAATAGGTGGAGAAAAGGAAACCCTTGCACAGTTAGTGGGGATATAAATTGGTGTAGCCACCGTGGAAAACAGCTTGGAGGTCCCATAAAAAACTAAAACTAGAACTGCTATGTGATTCAGCAATTTCACTCCAGAGTATACATCTGGAAAAAACTGAAAACTAATTTGAAAAGATACACATACCCCAATGTTCACAGCAGCTTCCTAAGTAGAGTTAGTGGTAAAGTGCTACACCTGCAATGTAGGAGACATAAGAAACACAGGTTTGTTCCCTGGGTCAGGAAGATTCTGTGGAGGAGGAAGTGGCAACCCACTCCAGTATTCTTGCCTGGGAAATCCCATGGACAGAGGAGCCTGGTGGGCTACAGTACATGGGGTCACAAAGAGTCGGACACGACTGAAGCGACTTAGCATGCACTCTGCTTTATTGACTATGCCAAAGCCTCTGACTGTGTGGATCACAATAAACTGGAAAATTCTGAAAGAGATGAGAATACCAGACCACCTGACCTGCCTCTTGAGAAATCTGTATGCAGGCCAGGAAGCAACAGTTAGAACTAGACATGGAACAACAGACTGGTTCCAAATAGGAAAAGGAGTACGTCAAGACTGTATATTGTCACCCTGCTTATTTAACTTCTATGCAGAGTACATCATGAGAAATGCTGGACTGGAAGAAACACAAGCTGGAATCAAGACTGCCAGGAGAAATATCAATAACCTCAGATATGCAGATGACACCACCCTTATGGCAGAAAGTGAAGAGGAACTAAAAAGCCTCTTGATGAAAGTGAAAGAGGAGAATGAAAAAGTTGGCTTAGAGCTCAACATTCAGAAAACGAAGATCATGGCATCCGGTCCCATCACTTCATGGGAAATAGATGGGGAAACAGTGGAAACAGTGTCAGACTTCATTTTTTTGGGCTCCAAAATCACTGCAGATGGTGATTGCAGCCATGAAATTAAAAGATGCTTACTCCTTGGAAGAAAAGTTATGACCAACCGGGATAGCATATTTAAAAGCAGAGACATTACTTTGTCAACAAAGGTCCGTCTAGGCAAGGCTATGATTTTTCCTGTGGTCACGTATAGATGTGAGAGTTGGACTGTGAAGAAGGCTGAGCGCTGAAGAATTGATGCTTTTGAACTGTGGTGTTGGAGAAGACTCCTGAGAGTCCCTTGGACTGCAAGGAGATCCAACCAGTCCATTCTGAAGGAGATCAGCCCTGGGATTTCTTTGGAGAGAATGACGCTAAAGCTGAAACTCCAGTACTTTGGCCACCTCATGCGAAGAGTTGACTCATTGGAAAAGACTCTGATGCTGGGAGGGATTGGGGGCAGGAGGAGAAGGGGACGACAGAGGATGAGACGGCTGGATGGCATCACCGACTCAATGGACGTGAGTCTGAGTAAACTCTGGGAGTTGGTGATGGACAGGGAGGCCTGGCGTGCTGCAATTCATGGTGTCGCAAAGAGTCGGACACAACTGAGAGACTGAACTGAACTGAACAGTGTTGACAGCAGCATTACTTACAATAGCTAAGATATGAAAATAACCTAAGTATCTATCAACAGATAAATGGATAAAGATGGGTATACAGAGGGAAATCTGCTGGAGGTCCAGTGGTTAGGACTTGAGACTTTCACATGTGGTGGCCCACGTTCAATCCCTGGTCAGGGAACTAAGATTCACAAGCCACATATTGTGGCCAAAAAACCCAAAATGGTGTGTATATTCATATATACAATGAAATACTCCTCAGTCATAAGAAAGTATGAAATTTTGCTATATGCACCAATATGGACAGACCTGAAGGATATCAAGCTAAGTGAAATAAGTCAAAGACAAATATTATGTTTTCATTCATACATGGAATACAAAAACTAAAAGAAATGACTGAATATAACAACAACAACAAAGAATTTAGAACAGTGTCTGGGACTGAAGACTTATGTATTTGCCATTAACATACCAAGCAATATTTTAAGTACTTCACCCATATAGATCCTCATAACAACCCTAGAGATAGGTACTCACTAACCCCGTTTTATAGATGAGAAAACTGAGGCAAAAAGTTTACATAACTTTCCCCAGTTCACACAGCTAATGAGTATCAGATTTGGAATCTGAACCTTTGCACTTAGGGTCCAGACTCCTTGCTCGAAAGCACTAAATGCTGTCCTTCAAAGTAGAAGGAGGTAAGGACAATGAGGCAAGGGAAGGAGCAGGCAATACAGGACCTCATAGGCTTCTATAGAGACTCTGGCTTCTAGAAACTTTTAGAGGGTTTTGAGCAAAGTAGTAACATGACGTGATTTGTAATTTAACAAGACTGCTCTGCTTTCTGTGCTGAAAACAGATTATAGTGGGTGTTACTATAGTGGGTGTTGAACTGTGTGTCTCAAATCCCCAGTGCCTCAGACTGTGACCTAATATGGAAACAGGGTCTTTACAGAGGTAATCCAGTTAAAATGAGGTCATCAGGGTGGGGCCTCATCCAATATGACTGCTATCTTTATTAAAAGAAGGGAAAGGGGACAGACACATACACAGGGAGAAGAACACAGCCATCTCTAACAGGCCTGGTACAGATCCTTCCCTCAGCCTTCAGGAGGAACCAACACTGCCAGAAGCTTGATTTTAAACTCCTACTCTCTAGAAATATGAGACAACAAATTTCTGTTGTTTAAGTCACCCAGCTTGTGTTACTTTGTTATCGCAACCCTAGTAAACTAATATAGAAAAGGCAAAAGCAAAAGAGACTAGGAAAGTGGTTACTGCAATAATTCAGACATGTGATAACAGTGGTTTGGACTAGCTGTGATGGTAGGGGAAGCACATGCCATCAGATTCTGAACATATTTTGAAGGTAAAATCGAAAGGATTTTGTCCTGGATAGAGGGTAAGAGAAGTTAATGACGACTCTAAGGTTTTTTGGCCTGAGCAACTAGACTGGAGTTGTCATTAATAGAGATGGGGCAGACAGTAGGTGGAGTGAGTTTTGGAAAGAAACATTAAAGTGCCTGGATATGGATACACTCATTTTGAGATGCTTACTTCCCTGGTGGCTCAGATGGTAAAGCGTCTGTCTACAATGCTGGAGACCTGGGTTCGAGCCCTGGGTTGGGAAGATCCCCTGGAGAAGGAAATGGCAATCCACTCCAGTACTGCTGCTGCTGCTGCTGCTGCTGCTAAGTTGCTTCGGTCGTGTCCGACTCTATGCGACCCCATAGACAGCAGCCCACCAGGCTCGCCTGTCCCTGGGATTCTCCAGGCAAGAACACTGGAGTGGGTTGCCATTTCCTTCTCCAATGCATGAAAGTGAACAGTGAAAGTGAAGTTGCTCAGTTGTGTCTGACTCTTAGCAACCCCATGGACTGCAGCCCACCAGGCTCCTCTGTCCATGGGATTTTCCAGGCAAGAGTACTGGATTGGGGTGCCATTGCCTTCTCCGACTCCAGTACTACTGCCTGGAACATCCCATGGACAGAGGAGCCTGGTGGGCTACAGTATATGGGTTCGCAAAGAGTCTGACAGGACTGAATGACTTTACTTTCACTTCACTAGACATCAAAACAGAGATGCTGAATAAGCAACTAAATATCTGAGGCTGGAATTCAAGCGACAGTTATCAGCATGCAGATGTTATTTAAAGCTTAAGAGTGAACAGGATCACCAAGGGAGTGAGTGTAGATAAAGAGGGAGTTCAGGAACCCAGAAGCACTACTAGATAAGGGAGATAAAGAAGCAACCAAAGACCAGCTGGTGACAAAGAACAGGCACCAGCAGCACATGGAATTCCAGAAGTGTTTCCAGGATGTTTCAAGAAGGAAGGATGATCCACTGACTCCAGTACTCCTATTAAATCAGAAACTTCGGGATTTAGCAAGTGGAGAACAATACTAAAGCTGAAACTCCAGTACTTTGGACACCTCATGTGAAGAGTTGACTCATTGGAAAAGACCTTGATGCTGGGAGGGATTGGGGGCAGGAGAAGGGAACGACAGAGGATGAGATGGCTGGATGGTATCACTGACTCGATGGACGTGAGTCTGAGTGAACTCCGGGAGTTGGTGATGGACAGGGAGGCCTGGTGTGCTGCGATTCGTGGGGTCGCAAAGAGTCAGACACGACTGAGCAACTGAACTGAACTGAACTGAACTGAACAATGCAGACCTTGACAAGCCCAGTTTCAGTAGGAGTGAGAACGAAAAGATGATTAGAGCAAGATCAAGACAGCCCAGGGGAAGAATTAGGGAATAAGCACACACAACTCTCAAAGAATTTTGCAGTGCAGGGGCAATTGCTAGAGGGTGCTGTGAGTCCATGAAGGGTTTGTATTCAATATGGAGGAAAGGATAGGATGTTGAAAGCTGATAGAAATGCTATAATAAAGGCAGGAAAATTGAGGATACAGGACTAAAAGGGAGAGTCAAAAATATCGAGTAGATGAAAGGAGATGGGATTTCCTACTCAAGTGAAGGGACTAGCCTTTGCTAGGAGCACTGACAGTTTATCTAGTAAAGACAGAAAAGGAAGAACATATGGACACTGGTACTAGAAGGTGGGTAAAATCAGTAAAGTCAAGGTGACAATTTTTGACAGATCTCTTCCAAGTCCTTCAACCTTCTGTTAAATACGAAGCATGGTGACTGGCAAGGACTGTGGAGAAAGTACTACTTTTGAAGAGACAAAGGTAAATATGAGATAGTCCTCTAGGAGAGAACCAGAGAAACTAAAAGGATACTAAAGGGCAAGTTTCAGGAAAGAAGTGATTCCAGAATAAAGCCTAACTACAAGGAACAGTGAGCAAATTAACTGGTAAACATGTGGATATAGCCAAATACATTTGTATAAAAATTTTAATGCTTAATTTATAGTTAAAAAAAAAGAGAGAACTAAAGTATTGGACAACATAGCTTATAAAGAAAGAGGAAGTGATTGAAATAAGAATGCTCTAAGGCCCACTAACTATTGGGGGGGTTAAGATATTAATGTTAGATTTTGTTGTTAAATATGTGAGTAAAATTCCAGAAGTAACCACTAAAAGAAAAGAAGGATACCAACTTCCAAATTAAATAAAGGCAATAAAGCAATACAAGAATCAGCAAATATTCAACCCCCAAAGAAAGTGAGAAAAGAATAGAAAAAAACAGTAGCGATAGAAAATTGGATGAGAGAAATAAGACCAGCTCTGTCAATAATCACTACAAATATAAGTGAACAAAACTTGCCAGGTAAAGGTAAAGAAAGAAACTGTCAGATTTTGGTTTAAAAAAAAAATCCTCTATGATGTCTACAAAAGCACCTAAAACAGAAGGACTTGTAAAAGTCAAAAGTAAAATGACTGAAAACTACATCCCAGACAGACCTCAGGCAAAACAAAATCAGGCAAGCTAGATTACTATCAAGCAAAATAAAATTTCTCCATAAACATGGACTACTCAGAAGCTAGCTGACAAAGCCTACAGTCATAGGTTATAGCTAAGAGACCCTAGGGCAGTGGGGCTTCCCTGGAGGCTCAGATAGTGAAGAATCTGCCTGCCATGCAGGAGACCCGAGTTCAGTCCCTGGGTCTAGAAGGCCCCTGGAGAAGGAAATGGCACCCACTTCAGTATTCCTGCCTGGAGAATTCCATGGACAGAGGAGCCTGGCATGCTGCAGTCTATGGGCTTGCAAGAGTGGGACACAATTTAGTGATTAAACCCAGGGCAGTGCTGTTTAACTGATCTTTCTCCAATGACGGAAATTTCTCTATCTGCACTGTTCAATATGGTAGCTACAAACTGCTGAGTACCTGAAACACGGCTAATGCAACACAGAAGCTGGATTTTTAAAGTTTAATTTTAATTAATTTAAAATTTGAGTGGTAAGGGCCTATCACTACTTCATTGGACAGCACAAAGTTGCAGATCAGTCCAATCCTCTCACATTACAAAGGCCTGGAAAAGGGAAGAGGCTACCAGAAACCACAAAGGAAGCCACAACCAAAATTTAGTCTGATTCCCAATTAAAATGCTTTCCCAGAGCCCAACACTTCCCTGGCTGCCTTAGTGCACTGTTTCCGAGAGTAATTCTAGAGGTGTAATTTGAAACAGTTCACTATGTGTAAAAAATTTCTTTGAAAATTCATATTAAAAGGTAAATTGGAATTTTTCATAAGTAATAATCACCACCATGATGTTTTGAGTGCTTACTCTATGGAATAATGATGACAATGTGTTGTGTGTTAGCTGCTCAGTTGATTCCAACTCTTTGTGGCCCCATGGACTGTAGCCTGCCAGGTTCCTCTGTCCATGGAATTCTCAGGCAAGAATTCTGGAGTGGGTAGGCATTCCCTTTTCCAGGGGATCTTCCCGACGAAGGAATTGAGCCCAGGTCTCCCGCATTGCAGGTCAATTCCTTACCTTCTGAGCTAATAGGGAAGCCCTGATTATGATAATATAATAATATTAGTAATGACTAACACTTATATGGCATTTACTATATGCTGGCATTGTTTTTCATGCTTTTACATGTATTAAATTATTTAATCCTTACACTTATGAGGTAGAAATGTAACTGTCTTCATTTTACAGACAAGGAAGGTAAAGTTAAATAGCTTGCTAGTAAATGCCAAAGCTGGGATTAGAACCTACATGGTGGAGTTCCAGAGTCCGTAGTTTACTCACCATACCTCACTAACTCTCCTGCAAAGATAAACATGAATAAATGAATAAATAAATGGCTTTCCCAAAGCAGAAGGAAAATACAGACTTCAGGTCTGGAAAACCTGGGTCCTTATGTTTCCCTTCAAAAATAACTTGAAAACTTGAAAAGGCACAGTGCTTACCTTGTTGCTACCTACTCCCTACACCACCCACACTTATACCATGCCAACATGGAACATCTGAAGACAGTCCAACTTCCTCAAGTATCACCTGCACAGCCACTTTATTTATGCCAGTTATCTGCAGAGTGAGCTGAAAGTTCCCACATTAGCAGCTCCTTCCCTAACACATTAATTTAAAAGGTGGGGGAGGAAAGAAAGTGACTGTTTCCAAACACAGGATTTACATCAGAATTCCCAAGCCCTTCAGGCTAAAAACTGTTTTCCTGAGGGTAAGGTAAGGACATCAGAAAAGTATTACCCACCCTCTCCCAGCTGACAGAACAAAAGGTTAAGTGTCGGAACTGGCAGCCAAGCCTCTGAAACAGGGAACACTGTACCTGAGAGGTAGAATAACACCACGGCTAAATAAAGTCTGTATGCATCAAACAAGTCCTAATTCAGCCACTTGCTGTTTTCATGTATGTGAAATATGACTAACAAAAATATCTGTCTCTTAGGCTTGTTGTGAATGTGAATAGGATACAGTATGGAAGGTAAACACCCCATATGTGTCAATGCCAAATGGTTATTTCAGAGACTTGACAAAGTCATCCATTTCTGTTTCAGGCAAGAGAGTGCATGAACCGCCCCCATTGATAACTTTCCCTTTTCTCCTTCAAAGGAGTCTCTACACTCAGAGCAGGAGAGGTGTACTGTTGAGGACAAAAGCTATAGAATCTCCATCTCAGCTGGTCCACTTACTAGCTATGTGACCCCTGCATCCCATTTTAGGTTCTTCATCTGTGTAATGGGGATGATGATTACATCCCTTATCTACCTCAGTGGGTTATCATGAGGATTTAACCAGTCAATACATGAAAAATACACAGAACGGTTCCTGGAATATAGCAAAATGTACAGTAAATGTTAATCACTACACTTCTTCCCACAGGTGGTACATTCCAAATGTTGAGCACACAGAGAAGAAGATTATTTTAGAACTCTAAGATATTAGAGCTGGAAGGACTCTTAGGAATCATTTCTACTCCAACTTTCTCATTTAATAAATGATCCCCAGGGAAGCCAAGAGCTGGCTGACCAGGATTAAAACTCAGGCCTCCTGATTTCTATCCAGTGTTCACACCACATCACTGTACTTCCTCTCTGCAAACTATTGGCCATCATCTGGAAAGAGTCAAATCTACTTAAACTTCTGGGAAGAAATCTTACTTATCACTGCTCTGGGCAGGACTTTTCTGGGAGGTGGGGTGGGTGAACTATAATCTGTTTTCCAAGAATACCCAGGAGATACCAAAAAAAAAAAAAAAAGTTTGATATCTTATTAATTTCTTTCGGGAACAAGTCAATATATTTCCTTGGGTAAATATAGTAAAAAGCATTAAATAAATACTTTCTAAGTTTGTAACACAATACTAAGTGCCTTTTGTTTGTTCATTTAATCCTCACAGCCCCTTCCCCACCAAGTTGCCCTTCTATGTGCTCCTACAGTTACCTGCCATTCCCCTGCTGACAGTACATATCACAGTGCCATGTAATTGCCTGCTTATTTGTGCTGATAGTCTTCAGACCATGAGCTGAAAAAAGATGGGGATCCCAACGATCATGTGTACCATTCATTTCTTATTTCAACAAATATTCCTGAGCATGAATAAGACAGAAACAGTCCTAACTTACTAGGGTAGACCATACTTTCCAAAGATGATTGCAGTAATATCTCCCATTCCACAAGCTCTTTTTACAATGTGACCTCAACATTCCTCCTGTGGGGGATGGAAAGGAGGCAGTTAATGTCCCTTCCCCTTGAACAGGCCCATGGAGTACACTGGAAGTGATGCTATGTGACTTTTATGGCTAGATGACAAAAATGCCATGTATTTTCACCTTGTTCTCTTAGGGTGCTCACTCCTGGAATCCAGCTGTCATACGCTGAGGAAACTCACACTAGCCCACGAAGACAAAGCACACGGGGAAGTAACCAGCTCAGCCGAAGCCCCAGACTCGGAACCAAGGGATACACGAGGGATACACTGTGCCCTGTTTGACTTTCTGGCCCACAGAATCGTGAGCATAATAGAATGATTTCTTTCCACCACTTAATTTGGGGTGGTTTATTATGCAGCAATGGTAAATGGATCAACCACATGGAGCTTAACACCTAACAAAGAATGCTGAATATGTGACTCCAAGGTATTGCCTACACCTAACACAGTTAACTGGAATAATAACTGGGTAATTATTTGTTGCATGTGTGAGATAGCTGTTATTATGCCCCTTTGGCACATGAGGAATTGAGCTTTGAGAAGTTTTAGCAACTTGTCCTAGGTCTCTCAGAAGGCAATGGCAACCCACTCCAGTATTCTTGCCTGGCAAATCCCATGGACAGAGAAGCCTGGTAGGCTGCAGTCCATGGGGTCGCTAGGAGTTGGACACAACTGAGTGACTTCACTTTGACTTTTCACTTTCATGCACTGGAGAAGGAAATGGCAAGCCACTCCAATATTCTTACCTAGAGGATCCCAGGGACAGGGGAGCCTGGTGGACTGCCATCTATAGGGTCGCACAGAGTTGGACACAACTGAAGTGACTTAGCGACTTAGCAGCAGCTAGGTCTCTCAACTGGTTTGTGGCATAGTAAATTAAAACTCAAATCTAAACCCACTCCTAATACTACACGCTAATGTCTCCTTCAGTATTCATAATTTTACACGAATTTTACAGTAATCTGCTTTAAAATGGGACTGTCAGTACATAAAACATTTTGGCCCAACAGTTCCCTGTGGTTTCATCACTGAGATGGAAACCCACATATCACCTTCTCAGAGAAGCCTCCCCTGATCTTCCTAGCTCAAGTAATGCCAGCTCCCTCATCCTTTCTCAGTCTTCCTACTCCATCAGTTTCATTTTCTTCCCAGAACTCAGCCCTAGCTGAAATTATCTTGTCTATTAATTTGTTCATGTACCTAATTCTCTGTCTCTCTGAATTGAACACAAGCTTCATGAGAGTAGGAACTTTGTGTGTCCTGTCCACTCCTATATCCCTGGTGCCTAGGATCATGCCTGGAATATGGTAGGTAATCAAAAATTATTTACTGGATGAAGGAATGACTACATTCAGGTGCACTGAATGTCCACCCAATCTCATTACCCACCAATAAATGTGCAAATAGGGAGGATAAAACACAATTTAGAACAGCAGGGCTGTAGTAAAGACATTTCATACAGTCAGGTCAGTACAAAAACAAAACAAAAGAAAAAAGGAAGAGAAAGGAAATACACACTACCACACAACCACCTAGAAAAAGCATAAACCCTGAGTTCCAATAAAGATGTAGACAATGGGATGGATGGAGTAGGGGGGTCACACCTCTTGTTCTCCATTCATAACGACTGTCCCCTCACCCTTCAAAAAATATCAGTTTCTTCAGACATACTGACTGAACCACACCAAGGACAACGGTTGAGGACCGTCTAACATCAGACCTGCGACCCTTCATCCAGCCCTTCCTTTGGCATCAGTCACTGCTCCCTGGGATGCAGGTGCTGTTCCCTACAAGGTAAGGAGGCAGTAACCTAGCTCTTAAGGGAAGAGGTGAGGAGGGAAATCTTCAGACCCAGGGCAAAGGTCTAAATACGCAGGTCCCCAAAGGTCCTATTTCTCCCAGGAGGGAAGGTAACAGTGCCTGAGGACCTACCATGTTTTTCGAAATATAAAGGCCATTTCTTATCCCAACCCAAGAATTTAGGGAGGCCTCAACTAAAACTTCCCCATCTCAACATTCCCCAGACCACTACTCCTTACCCCAAACTCCAGGAGCAGTTGGAGAGGATACAAAGAAATCTAGCGTGGCCAAAGAGACAGAACGGGTAGGCAATCGTGTTGGAACAAGAAGAGGGCTGTACTGGGCTAGGGCCCAGGATAAGTAAAGATTAAGAAAAGAATGCAGTCTGACCCTTTCCAAGCCCATTAGGTCCTTCAGAAGAGGTGACGAGGAGCAGGAAACTGAAGCCCAGCAAACAGGTGGCCCCGAGACGAGGCCATAGCTCCATGGTGGTAGATGCGCGGAGCCACTGGGCTGAGCAGACGTAGGGCGGACGAAGTCCTAGGAGAAGGTCCGTGCGGTTTCCCAAGCGCGGATCAGCCCAGCCGCTGGCGTTCCCAGATTTTTTTTTTTTTCCTCCTAACCCTGAAGGAAGTGATGTTAGACGGATGTGGGTGGCGCCTCCGAGGTCCGGTTTCGGACGGAGAGAGAGTTTAAAGGTGAAGATCACGTAGGTTGCGGGAGTTGCTTTGGGGCGCTATTTGCTTCACGCCGGGTTCTGGACGTTTAGTCCGAGGGCCGAGAAAGAAAAGATGGGCCGAGATAGTGGGGGTGGGGAGGAGTCTCGGGAGAACCGTTGCTGGTTGCGTCCCCCAGCAAGCTAGCCCCTCCCCCTCAAGAACCACTGCACTTAATATTCACTACGCAAATTACTGATCGGTGAAGTCAGCGGCTCCCAACAGTGGGCCGGTTGCCCATTGGCTCCGGGTCCCCTTTTCCCCACCTCAAAAAAAAAAAAAAAAAAAAAAAGGCAGACAACCGGATTTCACTCTCAGGTTACTGCTCTGGTCTGGCACAGGTCTGCCAAATCTGTGTTGCGGTGCATGGTCTCGTGCCTGCAAGAATGCCCCTTCCTGCTAGAGAAGCAGCACTGGACTTTATTTTCCCTTTTAACCTAAATTCTTCATCTCAGGAATGATGCAACCAACTGACGCAAGCTCCGAGAAAACCAAACTTGGAATCTCTCATTGCAAAACTGACCTAGCTCTTCAGGGCACCAGGTCATAATTCACTGCAGGTACTTAGAAGTGCGAAGCTGCTTCTTAAATCTACTTGTTTTTGTTATTTTTAAACTGGGTTATTTCTCAGTTTTCCTCTCGGATGCATAGCAAACAGGTCAAAATTTCCCGTCTCTCCTCCGGAATGGAGGCTAATTGAGTCCCCACACTAGTGAGATCGCACTAGTTAAGTTTGGCAGTGCGCGTGCGTACTTAATGCCCAGTGAAAGACAACTAGCAAAAGGACAAACCTGAACAAAAATACACACCTCCCCTTTATCAGACTCCCTACAAATTGCAGGCACGGACACAATGGAACTCCAGGGGGACTGCAAGCTCCAGAATGCAGCGCGGCCACTGCACCTGCCGTTTTTCTATTGGGAGGCGCAGAGCGGATTGGCCTTTGTAGTTCGTATATGCGATCCCAGGATAGGCTGCTCTGGTGAGAGAGAGGCGGGGCAGGATGTATCACGTGGGTCCCACTCCCGCCGCCGCGGCCGCCTTCGTCTTTCTCTGTCTCGACTGAGGGAGCCATCTTGCTCTTGCCGCGTGCTGGTGTTGGAGGACCCTCCCTGCTTCAGGTGAGACCCCCGGCGGTCCCGCCACTCCACGGCCATAGGCCGCTGCGCACCGTCTCCCCCCGCCCTCTTCTTCCGACACCCGCCAACCGCTTGGGCTGCCACTTCCGCCGTGGCGCGCTGAGTGGGGGCGGAAGCGGCTGGCTTGGCCTGTCGGTTACCGGCGGCGCAGCTGGGGGTCTGCACCTGAGGGAAGGTCCCCAGCACCACCGCTTTCCTTGGGGGCGAGCGGGCCAGCGCTGTTGCCGCCCAGATCAAGTCCCAAGAGGCAGGTGGTCCCTCGCCTCTGTTTTGTTACTCCTCATTATTCACAACAATAACGCTGTGAGCTTTATACTACCTATCTGCGGTCACCTCATTTGATCCTCCCACTCGACAGCTAAGGAAACTGAGGCTAGCAAGCCCCGCCCCCAGGCTCTGGAGACCGTATTCCGTTGCATTGCTCTTCACCTTGTAATGGCAGGATTTGTTTACAAGGCTGCCACCCTCGCTGAAACATTGCCTTGCCCATCATTCTAGCCCTGTCACACTGCCTGGTGCATAGTAGGCTGTCAGGAAGTTGATGATTAACCGACAGGCAGTGTTACACATCTAGTGAATGGCGGTTTCAACTTCCGTTCCCACGGTCTTTCACTGTACCAGCTCTGTCCCTTGAGTGGTAACAATAGTTACCAGTTTTTGAATATCTGCTGTGAATATCCCTGTGCTTGATAACGTAATCTTTACCTCTGAAAACAAGAAATACTGTGAAGTTTGTGGTGTTACACTTTTTCTAATACGGAAGGAATACAAGTTCAGAGAAGTAAAATATGTTTCTGAAGCCCTAGCTAGTAGAACCTTGATCCTTCTGATTCCAAAGCCTGTGCCTCTCTTAGAGGCCACATAATAAAAAGTCACGATTAAAGATTGAATTTATTTTATCTCTGTGTAAAAATGAGGTATGTGTAAGTGCCTACTATAATGCTTAAAATTTAGGCACTCAGTAAATGTTGGTTATAACCTCATTATTTGCACCGTTTCTTGAATCCTTGAGGAAAAGACTAAAAGATCCTAGGATCCCCAAGGAAGAACTCACTAATCATGGCTTTAAGAAGTTACTTCTTCCTTCTGGGCCTAGGAGGGCCCTTATTTCCAAATCTTAAATTGGAAGGGATGTGAGCTGTTTTGTGTATTTCTGATTTAAACCCTGCTGCTGCTTTCAAGTATTTGAGGTGGCATCCTATACAGGACAGAAATAACAGGTACAATAAAAAGAAAGGTTGATTGAGGAACAGGGAGTTAAAGCAGGTGATCTTTGAGATCTATTCCAGATTCTGAGCTTGACATCTCTTCTCTCATGAACTGAATCCAGTCCACTTTCTTACTTGAATTCCATGCACCCCAACCTGGTAGTAGACAAAGAACCACTTTCCTTCTTCCCCTTCCAACTTTGAACTTCCAGCCTCCCTAAAATGCTTTTTCTCTGAGGTACTCCTTGAGAACAAGTTTTTGATTATACTTATTACCTGGAATGGAATCTGTTTTTGTTTGCACATTGATTTAAAGAGTTAATTTTGTTCTGGCTTTGTTTCAAACAGATCAAGGCTCTATTTTGACTTCCATCTCTTCCATCTCTTCTCTTGGGGATTGTTACTTCAAAATGCAGAAAAGCCCCCAAAAGTTTATCTTGTATCTCGTTCTAATATTTCACTTAGCCCCTTTTTTAATAAAAAATTCCTTAGGCTCTTTGTTAGTTCACTACACCTTCATGGCCACATTACTTTGAGAACGGTGAATTTTGGTCCTTTTCTATAGAAACTGACTAGAGATTGGGATTTACATCAGCAGATTTAAGTCAGTGTCAGATTTAAGTTGAGATTGCCACACACTTAAGCCTTTTGATTTTGTACTCTATTCACACTTACTCCTATAAAAGAATTTTTTTAGCTGCTTGAGCATTGTGATACAGTGATGAGTAAAGATTGAAGAATTGTAAATTCTAAATGTTATTTAGGAACTGGACTTTGCCCTTAAAGCAGAGAGATACACAGGTTTGTATCTTAAGTACAATGTCAGAATACAGAATGATTAGTACTTATATAATCTTTGATTCTTTCATCTCTAAAATGAAGAAAACAATATCTTTTTTCATCTGGATGATGTTTATAAGGAGTTTAGAGAATCAACCAAAAAGTTTTGACAACAGCCTTACCCTTTATTCCCTCTGCTGTATCTCAATAGTGATCTGTTGATCTAAGAACAAGTAAAATAAGACTTCTAACATTGGTTTTTATTTGTTTATATAGTGTGGAATGTTTTGACCCATTATAAACTGAAGAACTTTTTTTTCCTTAGTAGGAAAAGGCTGACCAGACTAGGATTCTTGGCTTTATAATGAACTTAGAGTTTTCAAAATCAAGATTAGCCTTTAAAAGTTTACTTTTAAGATTCTCCTCTTCCCTGCAAAATTTCATATTAATGTAGCAGAGAGAGGTTTTTGTCAAATTGTGCAAGAAGGCATTTTACCTTATGTGCAAGACTATCTTGACAGTTATGACATACTATGTTAGTGCAAGGTGTTGAATGAACTCTGTGGAAAGTGCTGCAGAAGCACCAAATGTCTGAAAATCTGGCTCTCTTTTCCTATTATCAACATACCAACTAACCTGGAATATAGGATGCCATGACTGCCTCATATCTTGACAGCTAGAGAGACTACTGAATTTTTTTCTTTGTCCAGATTTTTCTTTCTTTTGTCTTTATCTATGATTTAAAAAAACTATACAGAATATGATTTGAGAGAAAAAGTTGTGGTAATTTGCTAACAGCTCTATTCTGTAAAAATCTTTGGGGAAGAAACTGGTGTACCTACAGAGATTTTAGAATTGGTTAGGTTTTATTGAGTACCAAAGTACCGAATTACACTTTTAAGGAGGGATCTTCAAATAAGTAACTTTAAATCTCAGTTCTATTTTCTGTTCGTATATACGGCTCCCTCTTGGTATTACTTAATTTTTGTTCTTTTACTATCTGACTTATGAAGCTAGAAAAAGTGATTAATATTTTAAAAAATATAGACAATATTATCATGGTGGTGGTGCACATTACAGGTTCAATGAACCAGTAGGTACTGTTGTATAAACAGTTATTTTGTTTTGGTAAATAAAACAGTGACTTTAACAAATTTATTTTTCCCCCCCTAGATTTACCAACAGCATGAATCAAGAAAAGTTAGCCAAACTTCAGGCTCAGGTCCGGATAGGGGGCAAGGTGAGTGTGGCATAAGAAAAATTGATAGGAGAATGTGTTATTACCAGATAGTATTATTATTTTGGATTTGTGGTCATTGAAGATATAAATTTTTTTAAATTAATCAATATTAAACCACATTCCAATTTGAAAATAACTTGTCTAGATCTAAAATAGGTAATTAGAAGATATCTTTCTGATGGGTGCAATTGAAATAGCCACCTTTGAGATCTTTTAACATTCTGGTGGTTAAAGATATGAACAAGTTATTCAGTCTTGTTAAACTTCCGTTTTTGCATCTGTAAAATAAAAATGATCCTACATAAGATGTTTCTAAATATTAGAGTAATATTTATAAAGCACCTCAAACAGTGTCTGGCATAGACTAGACACTTATTAAAAGACAGCTGTTATTATGTTAGACCCACCCTCAGATATTCCTGGATATTGAGGTTACCTTATCTTGACTGGATACCCCTACTGCTTCAGTTAGGTTTACAATGGGAGATGCAAAAGCTGATGGTACATTTGTTCATTGCTAGGTTTTCCTCCCAAATTCCTACTTGTTTTTCTATGTTGGTGAATGTGAACGTGAGCATTCTTATTCCATGTCCTTTGAAACTTAAGGGAGAGTTAGTTCTGATCACTGAAAATCTTTGATTCCCTTTAGTTCCAACCCTGGGTTCAAGGAGAATATTCTACTTTTATCTCTGCTCAGTACAATCTTTGTCAAAGGAAAAGCAAGAATAGTGTTTACCTCAGACCTAGGGAGGGGATAGGTGGGACAATATGTAGCAGCCCCACTGTGTCATTTACTTTGATAATAACTATAGCTCCTGGGGATAGGAACAGGAGAGGGGGAAGGGAAGAAACAACTAGTATTAATACTTTCTCCTTCTTTCCTGCTAAGTTGCTTCAGTCGTGTCCGACTCTGTGTGACCCCATAGATGGCAGCCCATCAGGCTCCCCCGTCCCTTGGATTCTCCAGGCAAGAACACTGGAGTGGGTTGCCATTTCCTTCTCAAGTGCATGAAAGTGAAAAGTGAAAGGGAAGTCGCTCAGTTGTGTCCAGCCCTTAGCAACCCCATGGTCTGCAGCCTACCAGGCTTCTCTGTCCACGAGATTTTCTAGGCAAGCCTTCTTTCCTAGTAATACAGTTATCTGACTCCAGACTCATAGTAACAAATTCATGTAACCAAAGTACTAGTCACATTGTAGCAGCAAGTAATGTAATGTATCAGTGCAAAAGTTAGGAATATTCAAGAAACAGTGAATATACCTGGAAGAGCTTGATACAGCACTTCACTATAGTATATTTTAAGCCAGAAGGTTGGCACAGTCATTCAGCTAGTTTATTGAGCAACTGCTAATGTGCCAAGCATACAGTAGATAAATAAGTCAAAGTTTCCTGCTCTTGACACAGTTCAGCTTGGAAGGGAGATGCACTCACAATTACACTACAGAATAGTAAATACTGAAATGAAGTATAAGGTGCACCTGAGTCAAGGAAGTCATCACTGAGCAGAGATTTGAAGAATAAACAACAGGTATGAGAACAAGTAGATAGGGTGAAGGGTGAGATTGTCATTCTCACACATGCAAAGGCTTATGGGATGCCAAGATGCTTAGTGGATGGCATGATGCTTAGTGGAATGGCTTGCTTTGATTTGTTACAACTGGTGGCTCAGAGGTTAAAGCGTCTTCCTGCAATGCGGGAGACCTGGGTTCGATCCCTCGGTCGGGAAGATCCCCTGGAGAAGGAAATGGCAACCCACTCAAGTATTCTTGCCTGGAGAATCCCGTGGATGGAGGAGCCTGGTGGGCTACAGTCCACCGGGTCGTAAAGAGTCGGACACGACTGAGCAACTTTACTTTCACGTTTCACTTTCAGAGTTTAATTTAGAGTCAGATCATAGTTTTGTTTATCATACTAAGGAGATTAGGATTTTATCCCATACGCAAGGTCAACTACTGAAGAATTGAAGAAAAACCAGTAACAGTGATTTTAAAAGATAGCTGCTGGCATTGTGGAAAATGAAAAAACAAGTTTGGCATAGAGGAGAAGCTACACCTTGTAGTAGTATGTGGGACACAAATTTAGGGTTTGTATATGACACAACTTAATGATGTGGGGGACAGAGGTGAGAGAGGAGTCTAGGATGGCCTCCAAATTTCTGGTTTTAGAGCTACGAAAATTAGGAAGTATAGGAATGGTGGACTGATGAGCTTCTAGACAAGTTGAGTTTTAGGTACATAAGGATCATTTGAGTTGTAACCAGCAAGCAGTTGAATCAGGAACACTTGACAAATTAATGGCCATCTATCTTAATAGTCTCTCTTAGTCCATCCTTTAACTAGATTTCATTACAACCTCTGCTTCTACTCATGGGGCTCTCTTTCACTCCCACCAGAGTTTCTAAGACTAAGCCTCCTGCCTACCCTTTATAAGGCTGATTTCCTGAGTAATACTACAGAAGCTACCCAGAGATTAAAATCTCCTTTCCTTTCTTTTTACTCCTGGCAAGTCTCAGAAAGATTTAGCTTTCGAGATACAGGCTACTGTTTGTAGTGCTTCAGCTCTGCTTTAGGTTACATTTATTTAAATTGGCTCAGGAGTTTAATTCATTGTCTTAAATAGTTTTTCAATGGAAAAAATTACTTAAGAGTTTCAAAATATCCATTTAGAAATGAAGTTTTCCTATCTCGGTAAATAGTATAATTTTCATTTGCTCAGGTCAAAATTCTAAACATCATTCTAGATTCCTTTTTTCCCTCATATCCCATATTTAGTCCATCAGCAAATGCTTTTGGTTCTTCTAACCATCTTAGCTCTCGTTATCTCCACTGCCACAGCCCTCATCTCTTGTCAGGACTTCTATAGTAGCTTCCTGATTGATCTCGTTATAGTTCATTTTCCACAGCAACCTCAGTCATCTTTTAGAATCATAAATCAGATCAAAACCATTCTCATGCTTAAAACCTTCCAGTAGCTTCCTATTGCAGTTGATATAAAGTCTAGTTCCTGCTAATAGCACATTAGCAGGCCCTTACCAATCTTTCTGATTTCATTTTCCTTTACCTTTCCCATTATTTATTCTAGTCATACTGGTCTGCTTTGTCTAGAAATGACAGGTTCACTCTTGTTTCATTTTTCTTGGATCACTCTTCCCCTAAATCTTTTCATGATTCTCAGCTTGTATGCCACCTCTTCAGAGGGACCTTCCCTGAGCATTCTAATAAAGTAGTGCTTTGCCCCCACCCATTATTCTTGTTGCTAATCCTGTTTAAATAATCTAATCTGTTTATATATTGACTTTTCCTTCCCATTGTAATGTATGCTCCTTGAAGTAAGAACTTGATCTTTTTCATTCCTAGGTTCTAGGACTCTAGAACACTCATAATAGGCATTTACCTGTTATGTCGTAATCTCCAGTTTCAGAATATCTTTAGAGGGTGGTAGATAGTATAAAAAACTTTCCTTATTTGTTGGAAATTTGAAGTAAAGCGCACTTCAGGTTATTTTCAAGTTAAAAAATTATTTTTTGTTAGAAAACTTTTGAAACAATGTATTAAAATGACACAGGCTAGATATTGGAAAGAATAAGAATAATTGGCTAGAAACTAACCTTCAAAAATCTGAGTTAGGCTGACAGTCACAACTCTGTGACTATAAGAAGTCTAATTAACCATTACTATTAAGTCTGCAATTTTTTCTGTGAGTTTTAGGAAGAATATTATGGAGAGGAAGACAAGTGATTACAGTTATCAAATGCATGGCATGCTAACACTTTTGTTTGGGTATCTTTCAGGGTACAGCTCGTAGAAAGAAGAAGGTGGTACATAGAACAGCTACAGCTGATGACAAAAAACTTCAGAGTTCTCTAAAAAAACTGGCTGTGAATAATATAGCTGGTATTGAAGAGGTATGATCACTTTGTAAATTATTATGTGGATAAACAGAACATTCACAAATGATTATCCAGACTTTCAAATGTAACATATCAGCTTAAATGAATCTGAAACTCTCTTTTTGAAGGACTGGAGCTATTGAATTTGCCTACTGTATGAAATTGGATTGTCAAAAAAATGATTTTATTAGATGGTTAAGGAATTCAGTATACTTTTCAGACTCAAAGTACTGGGTTAGCCAAAAAGTTCATTCAGGTTTTTCCATACTATCTTACCAGAAAACCTGTACGAATTTTTTTGCCAACCCAATATTTGCATATATGACAAAATTATGGACCTACTCTTTAATTCTAATGTAAAATAAGATTTTTTCCTAATAATACAGAAATAAGGAAACCCAAAGATTTCTTCCAATAAGGTGGACTTTTTTCCCATAAGAGTACCTTTCTGCTCTTCACAGTCTCTCAAATTATTACTCAGAAAGCTCTTGCAGTAGCTTTACATGAATTGCATTTCTTATTAGGCCACTTTCAAAAACTATTAATTTAATTCTAAAATTATTTTGATGATACTACTTTTCTCAGATCGGAAGCCAAAGATTGATTTATGCAAGAAAAATTTTAATAACACCAACTATTTGTGATTTGTTACCATCTAGATCTACTTCGACCTGATGATTCCATTTCTGATAGTAACCAGTGTTTAAATTTTCACTACTATCAGATTTCATTACATCATTACCAGATTATTAATGCACATGTGCTGTAAAACGTAGATCAGAAACAATGTAGAGGTAAGGATCACTATTGAAGAAATAGAAGAGTAACAAAGAAAAGGCAGTGAAATGACAAAGTGCCACATATTCCTTCCACCAGGGATATATGAACAAATAAATACATTGTTTAAATCTGCTTTGTACTTTCAAAATTAACATACTGATAAAATAGTAGGGAAGGTAAGTCACATGTATCTTTTCTCCTTATAGTTAGATATGGCTGTGCATTCTTACCCTGATAAGTATTAAAACTTCATTTGCAAGTCTTGAAATTAAGTATTTAAAATGCCTTTTTTTCCCCTGAGCTATTAAAAGTTTTCATATATTTTCATTGACCTAAAATAATTTTCAGAAAGATCATTCTCTATCTGGGACATATTTGAGAAAAAGCAAATCTAAGCTTCTCTTTAAAAATTACAGCTTCATTAAAAAAAAAAAAGAATAAGTGGCAATAATGGACATGAACTCTGATAATATTAAGCCTAACCTACTAATAAGTGTTTAGGAAGTCTTATATCTTTGCCTATCTTTCTACTGTTCCAACTCCAACCCCTCCCCACTCAACCTCAACACTATTGACACTTTGAACCAAATAATTCTTTACTGTGAAAACTGTCCTGTGCATTCTAGGATATTTGGCTGTATTCTTGGAGTCTCCCCACTAGATTTTCAGTTAAGACAGCCAAAAATGTCTCCAGACTTTGATGCAGGTCCTTTGGGGGGCAAATCACGCTTTGTTGAAAACACTTCTTTAGAGAGAGGAAAAGATTTTATTTTCCTCCTTAAAGTATAGATTTTATCTCCAAGGGCATGCTTTTCTAAATGTTTGATTTTGTTCAGATTTGGAAAACTCTGTCGCCCTTATAATTAATAAAACTTTTAGTGTTTTACAGTGAAATAACAAACCAGTCAGTTAGTAGTCTTTGATCTCTTCAGCATATAATCAAACCTAATTATAATGCTGTGCTGAGGTCATAGTACTTTTGTAGTTCAAATTGTCATACTGAATATTTAATGGTAGTGAATATCTGCTATATGCCAAGTATTTTGCTAGGCAGTGGTACATAAGATGTTATTCATAGTCTCTGTCCTTTAAAGCCTAACATCTAGTAGGGAAACTAGTCAGCTAGCCAGATAAACAAAATATGTATTATGCATTTTAGCTCCACAGTATCTGTTTGAATTAGTTATTGTTGGTTACAGATAAGAAAGTTGAGACTTAAGAGAGTCAGGTACCTGCTCAAGATCACATAGCTGGTACGTGTTGAATTCCAGGTTTGAGCTAAGTATGTCAAAACCAGAGTTCATTTTGTTCATTGATTCATCTTGCTTTGGTCTTTAGTTACACTTAGGCCTACTCTTGACCTTTTCCTCTCCTCCTGCCCCTCCTTCCTCTCCATTCTTCCAAAGTCCCACCAAAGAAAGGGACAGTACCTGCCTTATCCTGTATTATTGAGTGCCTGCCATGCAGAATTCATTACTTACACCATCATGGATAAATGAAATTCCCGAAAGTATTTCTAAGGACATTGCTTTTTCTCCTTTTCGGGTATTAATGTAGGTGTTATTTTGTCCTATAAGTCTTCCTGGTAGCACACATACACATGCAAAGAGAGGTTAGATGCCTTTCCTATATACCTCCATAATGCCCTGTATTTAATTTTATTACAGCATATATAAAGCTATATTGTTAATTCATTTTTGTTGGTGTTGCCAATGCAATTCTGTTTGGGGAGTCATAGCTCCAAAATGTTGCACAGAAAATTAATGGTACATATAGGCATATACTGATGCAATGGACATGAACTTGGGCAAACTTACGGAGATAGTGAGGTTCAGGGAGGCCTGGTGTGCTGCAGTCCACGGGGTCACAAAGAGTCAGACACAGCTGGACAACTGAACAACAATAGCAACAGTAGACATGTACATACTCTTATTGCACCCCTACCTCTGTATGGGTACATAAGTGATGTCTTCCAGTCCTCACTAGTCATACAGAGAAAATACACATAAAGAAAATTAACAACATGAAGTAACAGCTATAAAATTTCCGAATGTTTGAGCCTAAAATGGGAAGTTTTTTTTTTTTTTAACAATTTTTTTCATTTTATTTGAAATAATATACAAGAATATAGTGTGCAAAATTTAGGGGCAACATCATGAAGAAGTGTAATGAACTGAAATCAATTTTATAGCTGTGATTCCTAACCAGAAACACCACTTGGTGAGTAACACGAAAAGCCATGATTGTAGCTCAGAGCAGACGCAGCTCTACTGCCGTTGTGTTTGCTCTCGTTGTAGACAGCTGGAGGAAAGTAAAGTGCAAGTGTGGCACTGCTTGAGTGCAAAGTCCGCCCCCACCATAGACACGATGACAAAAACGGTATTAAGATACGTGGCTGAGGAGATATAGGACACAAAGTTAAAAATACAATGGTGTCAACTGTTAACAGCACCATTACAGTGACTATATCCCAATGCTATTAACTAACTTTACCTTGGCCTGGGCTGGGTCTCCACTGAAGTCGAGGGTGGGCGCCGCCCAGTGTGTCCAACTCAGCTCGGGAGCCGCGGCAGGTGGCTCATAGGCTGGCACTGGCACCATCCACCGGCCCTGTGTCCTGGCAACCTCTTGGCACTGGCCAGACTAGGAGCCCCCATGTTTGGCACAGATGCTGAGCCATGTGGTGGCTGCTCAAGGAAGGCCAGCTCCTGGCTTCTGCTTCACCCCATTATGTGTACAATACAGATTAATAAGCAGTAAGGAGCCAATGTATAAACAGCAGTTACATATTTTTAAATTCCCCTTTTGTACAATTTAAAATAAAACATGTATACACTTCTCTCTTTTCTACTGTACTTTAGCACCACAGGATATCAATTTTCAAGCCTGTATTACCTGATAGACATATATGAAGTTTGGAAGAAAAATAAGGCAATTTGGTTTACAATGTTGATAGTTTTAGCTTACTTAATGCTCTAATGGAGAAAGCAAATCCTCACTCATTATTAAATCATTTCATGACTCAATGCTATCGGTATCTTATGGTCACACGGATTCAGGACAAATGGTGAGACCTTCATCTTAAATCTTTCCATCAACAGTCAAGCATCCGGTTTAATGTTGCTGTGAGCCTGAATTGGTTCTTTTCCTTTTCCAACAGTCAGGATTTAAACGTTTTTGTTCTTCAGCCAAAGCCTTTGCTTCTAATGTATACATCCTCCTCTCCTCATTCTTCATTTTCTTCCACCTGTCACCAAGGATCACACTTATGGCTCTGTTATCTTTCCCTGGATACATCTGAGTATATTCAACTCTGTATTTTTTGGCAAAAAGCATGAAGGCATTCATTGGTCTTTTGCACTTGTTAGGAGAAGTGGCACTCACAGTCCCTGAGCTGTGGGTTTTGACAGCTTTAGCATACAAAGAACTGGAAGAGAGCTGTGATGATCCCGGTGAGCCACAGTTTTTACTGAATCCAGATCTTTCAAAGTCTTGACCTCCAGGTCCTCCACAAGACAAAGACGCACGACGCTGACGAGCCATACTACTTAGCACATAAACGGCAGAAGAATCCATAGGCGTGAAGTCATAGCTTTTAAATGTATCAAAAACACCTGAATCATCGAAATTAATGGCATCGGGGTGTCCAGGAGGTAGACAGACATCACCAATATGAATTTCACAACATGGAATGCCATGCTGTACCACAGTCAAGCTTGGATAAAATGATGACCAATCTTTATTTTTAACATAGAAAGGGTGGTCCAGTTTACACTCTACAGTAAGTAAACCATCTTCCACTGTACCAGGATCAAAAGTCAACTTCAGTACAGACTCATCAAATGATACACTTTCTTCATGTGATAACAACTTTAGACCATCAGAACCATAGCCCTTGTGAGTGCCCATCTGGAGGTCTTCCTCATTATCACAGCCTTCGGTTCTAGCAAAGTCTTCCACATTCTGCCATTCCTTATTGCTTCCCTTATGAAAGCACAGTCGTGTGCCTTTCAAAAAACAGTGCCAAGCAGTTGAAGGCCAGGAATTGCACCACCCCAAGCCATCATCATCTGAAAGGGAGGACATGCAGAAAATGCCAGATTCCGACTCACTGTTTGCCCTTTCATGTCTGACTGGTGTTTGCTCCTTCCAGTGATGAGGGAAGGCCGGCTCACCATTAGAAGAGGCCACCGGTGGAGGGCGCGCGTAGGAATGTAAACTTTTGCTAGTAGCTATGATGTGTACAGGAGATGATCTGTTGTAAAATGAGCACTGCATAAGTGGACTTTGTGGGCTGGTGGCAATATTTGCTAGTTCTGTTAGCCAATCCACTTCATTTTCACCGTAAGTATTTTCTGATATTTCTGAGGTATTCTGGTTCCAAGATGGTCTTGGATATTCTTGATGAGACACATCTGAACTCAGCTGGTAAATGGCAGATTGAGCAGGATCACTCTGAACAGCCTGAAGTTCAGGAAGATCATCAAGTTCCATGTGCTCATCACAAGAGTTGTACCCGGGCGAGGAGGGCAGCGTCTCCTTGCACTGCAGCAGCTGCAGCGAGTCGCTCACTCCGGGCGCTCTCTTGTCCATGACTAGCAGGAGCTTCTGCACCGCATCAGGCATCTGGTTGCTCTTCACTTCCCACACCATGTTATGGTGCTCCGATTTTCCCCAGAGTTGCACTGGCCACGTATACCTCCTCAGCAGAGCTGCAGCTGGTCTGTCATGTCCCATCGCCTGCAGAGCCCTTCCCAGCGAGGTCTGCTCTCCCCTCAGCAGGTCCCAGGTGCCCAGTCACCATTCATAGTGTACTCACATCTCCTTACAACTGCTAGCATCTCTTCAGCACTCTTAGAAACCTACCAACATCCCATCACAACACACCAAACCCGTCGCCATTACCAAGTCTCGGAAGTTTTACTTTTTTCCTTCGTTCCCTCTTTCTGAAATTGGTTTTTTGAGAACCAAGATATTTGTACTTTATATAACACTTTGCAGATATAAAATAATTTTATTTAGGCATATCTAGTATACTGCATATAATCTGGTTTGCCTCAAACATTACATTTGTGTTACTATAATTAAACTATTTTTTTCTTCAAGAAAATGATGAGACATACTTTAAAAACAGCTTCTTGGAAGAAAAGAGAAACTACTACCTTAAATGTATACATGAAAACATGCAGTTTTCAGAAACATTAAAATAGGAAAAAATATATATGTCTTAGAATAAACACATTAATTACAGCTTGGGCTGTTTTGAAATTTTGCAAAGTGCTAATCTCTGGAATATACTATCTTTTAGGGTTTTGGCAGTTTAAGGAAAGTAGATAAAAACTTTTGAAAAGAGCAGATAGGAATGGTAAGAGAAGATAGCAATGGTAACATTGTGAAACAAAAATGACATTACTATGTTTTCTATACTTTGACCTTCAAAACATCAAACCAGTAGAAAGTACTCAATTTGGTGGCTTAGGCACAGAGAGATCAGTGGTGGGTTTCAAAAACTCATTGCACTTTTGCTTAGTAAAATTCTGATCTTACTTTCTAGGCCTTCAGTATTAGTGATTATTTTTTCCTCTCCTTAATGCTTAATTTATGTCCTCTTCAGATATGTAAAAGCTAAAGGACTGTTTGAATTAAGAGGGACTTCTCTGATCTTTTATGTATTAATTAGTTGTTGATTTGAGGTAATAAGTTTAGTTGTATGTAGATTTCTTTTACCTGTCATCAAAGACAGAAATCCAAAGCTGTCAGAAAGGGGCAGGGGAGTGCCAGAGATTGTTTCATACAAAAAAGCCAAGTAACTGACCAGGTTTTAGGAAGGAATGCCTATATGAACTCTGACAGTATAATCCAGAACTCAATTCCTGAAAAATTCTTACGTTCTATGACAGTTGAAGATACTTAGATGTGCTTCTTATTTGGTAATCTGATTGAATATAGTGATGGTGTTGTCACCCTGATGATAACATGAATCTATCAAAAGCAGAATCTGTTTCTTTTCTCAGAGACAATTGATTTTATCAGATATATTTGGTAAGAAATGTCACCAAAAATCTGCTTCTCTGGTTCAGATGGTTTAGTTGCTTCATGGAATTTTACTGTTAACTTCAGGGGATAGCTTCTACCTTAACTAAGGTATATTCTGTCTCTATGAAACCTTCCCTTTTTTCCAGGCATAATAATCAACACTTTCTCTGTCCTTCACTCCCCTTAACTTAAATTGCTCTGCTAGAATATGTTTATTATTACAACCTCATATTGTAGGGTATGATTACTTACTTATTAACCAAGTAGTCTGTTTGCCGTAGTCTCTTGATTACAAGAGTCTTGACAGCAGGAACTGTTTAGTCATCATTTATAGTCTACAGCATGCTGACTCCCGTGGACTTCCCAGGTTGTTTGGGGCCTGTTAAATGTAAGAGATACTGATTATTCTAGGTGAAATTGTTTAGCAAGAAGTTAGTCATAGAGAGCTAAAGCTCAGGAGAAAGCTTAGGACTGGGAATTTAAATTTTGTAATTGTACACAAAAGTTTTACTGTTCATATTTTCCTTTTCTTGACCCACTTGTACAGAAAAAGGACTTAAAGTTCCTAAAGTTACTGGTTGACCCTTACTGTGGTTCCTTCTTCCTTCAACCTAGAACGTCAGGTGCCAGTGGGTGTACAGCTCTGAATGCAGGAGAATTAAAGGAAAGCACTCTGTCCCATTCACCTTATTATTACATAGCAGTCTTAGTTTCATTGGATATCTTGCCTTTTTTTTTTTTTTTTTTTTGGCCGTGCTGCCACCATGTGGGATCTTAGTTCACTAAGCAGGGATCGAACCCATGCCCCCTAAGTGGAGCATGGAGTCTTAACAATAGGACTACAAGGGAAGTCCCAGGTACCCTGCTTTTTGGTTTTATGTTTTTCCACATTTTTATGTGAAAAAAACAGCATAAAATCTTCCATTTTAACCTTTTTTTTCCGTTCCCTATGTGCGAATCCTTTTTTAACCACTTAAAATTTTTTAAATTTTTTTAACTATTTAAAAATTTTTAACCATTTAAAAAAATTGAATTATAGTAATTTACAGTGTTGTCTTAGTTTCAAGTGTACACCAAAGTGATTCAGTCATATATATAAATGACTGAATTACTTCACTTAATTTGATCATTTCTAGGTCTATCCATATTGCTGCAAATGGCATTATTTCATCCCTTTTATGGCTGAGTAATATTCCATTGTGTGTATCTTCCACATCTTTCTCTGTTCATCTGTTGATAGACATTTAGGTTGTTTCCATGTCTTGACTATGGTAAATTGTATTCCTTTGAACATTGGGATGCATGTATCTTTTCAAATTTTTGTCCAGATATATGTCCAGGAATGGGATTACTGGATCATATGGTAACTCTATTTTTAGTTTTATGAGAAAGCTCCATAGGAGATGCATCAATTTACACTACCATGTAGGAAGGTTCCCTTTATCTCCGCAGCCTCTCCAGCATTTATTATTTGTAGGCTTTTTAATGATGGCTTATGAGGTGATACCTCATTGTAGTTTTAACTTGTATTTCTCTAGTATTTAGCAGTATTGAGCATCTTTCCATGTGCCTACTGGCCATCTGTATAATATCTTCTTTGAAGAAATGTCTATTTAGGTCTTCTGTCCATTTGTTAATTAGGTTATTTGGTTTTTGTTTTGTTTTTGATATTGAGCTGTTTACTTTGGAAACTGATTCCTTGTTGGTAACATCATTTACAAATATTTTCTCCCATTGTGTAGGTTGCCTTTTCATTTTGTTTATGGTTTCCTTTGCTGTGCAAAAGTTTTTGAGTTTAGTTAGGTCTCATTTGTTTATTTTTGTTTTTATTTTCATTATTCCAGGAGACAGATCCAAACAAATAATGCTGCAATTATGTTGAAGAATGTCCTACTTGTGTTTTCCTCTAGGAGTTATATTGTATCCAGTCTTACATTTAGATCTTCAATTCATTTTGAGTTTATTTTTGTATATGGTGTTCTTTTACATGTCAGTGTCTGGTTTTCCCAGTACCACTTACTGAAGAAACTGTCTTTTTTCCCATTGTATATTTTTGCCTTCTTTGTCATAGGTTAATTAACCATAAGTGCATGGGTTTATTTCTGGATTTCCTTTTCTCTTCCATTGATCTTTGTGTCTGTTTTCTTGCCAGTATCATGCTATTTGTTTGTTTTTTTGTTTTTTAAATGGCTACACTGGATTTTTGTTCCTATGTGTAGGCTTTCTCTAGCTGCAGTGAGCAGGGGCTCCTCTCTAGTTTCTGTGCACTGGCTTCTCTTGCTGTGGAGCATGGGCTCTAGGTGCACAGGCTTCAGTAGTTGTGGTGCATGGGCTCAGTCATTGCAGCTCATGGGCTCCAGAGTATGGGCTCAGTAGTTATGGTACATGGGTTTAGTTGCCCTGTGTCATGTAGGATCTTCCTGGACCAGGGATCAAACTGGTGTCCCTTGCATTGTGAGGCAGATTCTTAACCACTAGACCACCAGGGAAAACCCAGTATCAACTGTTTTGATTACTGTAGCTTTGTAATGTCGTCTGAAGTCAAGGAGCTTGATTCCTCCAGCTCCATTCTTCTTTCTCAAGATTGTTTTGGCTATTCAGGATCTTTTGTATTTCCATACAAATTTAAAAAATTTTTGTTCCAGCTCCATGAAAAATACCATTGGTAATTTGATAGGGATTGTATTGAATCTATAGATTGCCTTGGGTGATGTGGTCATTTTGACAATTATGGCTCTCCCAATCCAAGAATGTGATATCTTCCCATCTGTTTGTGTCATCTTCAATTTCTTTCATTAGCATCATAATAGTTTTTAGAGTATAGATCTTTTGCCTCCCTAGGGAGGTTTATTCCTAGGTATTTTATTCTTTTTGATGTGTTAGTAAATGGGATTGTTTCCTTAATTTCTCTTTCTGATATTTCATATTAGTGTATAGAAATGCAACAGATTTCTGTATATTAATTTTGTATCCTGCAACTTTACCAAATTCATTGATGAGCTCTAGTAATTTTTCAGTGACATCTTTAGGATTTTCTCTGAATACTACTGTCATGTCATCAGCAAACAGTGACAGTTTTATGACTTTTTTCCCATTTTGGATTCCTTTTTTTTTTTTCTTTTTCTTCTCTGATTGCTGTGGCTGGGACTTCCAAAACTATGTTGAATAAGAATGGTGAGAGTGAGTATCCCTGTCTTGTTCCTGATTTTACAACAGATGCTTTCAGCTTTTCACCATTGAGTATGATGTTTATCATATGTGACCTTTATTATGTTGCAGTAAGTCCCCTATATGTCCACATTCTGGAGAGTTTTCAATGTAAATGTATGTTGAATTTTATCAGGAGCTTTTTCAGCATCTATTGAGATGTCCTGGGCTTTTTATTCCTCAGTTTGTTAATATGGACTGCCAGGGAATCCCCTACCCTTTTTTCTCTTACAGATGATTTCACCTGTTATTCTGCTTCCTCTTCATCATCATTTTACTGATACTCTGTAGCATTTGCCAATGGTCTCCTTAAAATTTTGTGCTTTGCTTCTTGTCCTTTCTCCTCCTTTGTTTTGTCCTTATTTCTTGTGGTATCTCCTTTTCTTTTCCACCTCACTGAAACCATTATTTCCACAAAATTTTGTCATTACTATATTTGCTTCATTAATAGTTCTCAGAGTTGGTCTTGGGACCACTTTTATTCAGAATCATATAGGTTGCTTTTTAAAGTTGAGACTCATCAGTCCACTGGAGAGGTCCAGAATTAGATTTCCATTTTAAGCATTTTCAAGTATACAATTCAGTGACATTAATTATACTCACAGTGTTTTACAACCAACACCATTGTCTTATTTCCAAAATTTTTCATAATCCCAAATAGAAACTCTGTACCCATTAGAAATAATAATTCCTCATTCCTCTTTCTCCCAGCTTCTGATATTCTCTAACCTACTTTTTCTTTGTACTTGCCTCTTACAGGTATTTCATGTAAGTGAAATCATAAAATAGTTGTTCTTTCATGTCTGATTTACCTCACTTAGCATGTTTTCAAGATTTATCTATGTTTAATGTGTATCAGAACTTTACTCCTTTTATTGCTGTATAACATTCCATTCTGTGGATAATACCACATACTATCCGCTTGTTTATTGAGAAACATCTTTTGTTTTTAAAACAACTTCCCCCCCAGTATAACTTTTACAGAAAGTTAGGGGTATACATAAAATATGAAAAAATATTAATATTCAATCATAACTCCACTACTCAGAAATAATTATTAGTCATATCTTTCTTTTTCATCTTTATATGCATATATATACTTAACATATCTGAGACTACAGCTAGATGTACAATTTAAAACCTTCCATTTTTGAATAGTATTATAAAAATTGTTTCCTGTCACTAAAAACTCTTAAGCATCATTCTAAGTGTCTGTATATATTCCAGTATGTGAACATAGAATATTTTAATGTTTTTTGTCATTTATTATGCATTATAATGCTTTGATAGTAAAGAATCACATATTTAGACTCATATATACATAAATGTTTATCTTCATCTCTGATTTCCTCCAGATAGATTCTTGGAAATGCAATTACTGACCGAAAGATCATTAGTGTTTTTAGAACTCTTCATCCATATTGCCAAATTAATTTTCAGAAAAGGTATGCCATTTTACACTATCTACAGCATAGCTACAGAGAATCCATCTCATCAGACTCTTGCCACTACAGCATAAGGGAAAATGATCCCAGTGTATCATATAGTCTAATGACATCTGTTAACTTTCACTCTTATCAGTAATAATAGGTTATGCCTCATACTAGCCATACTAGCCAGAAATAAGCAGGAACTTAAAAGGATTCAATGTGAAAGACACTGACTTATGGGAATGCAGAGGCTGTAATCTTCAAAATCTGACATCCTTTAGCCTTACAAAATCCAGACACTTATGTGCCTTATTCTTAAAATGTTTATTATTTCACCCCCATTAAAATATAGCAGAAAGACAACAGAAGGTTAATTTTCTGATAAACATTTAAGTACCACTACATATAAGAAGCAGTAGCAATACAACTTGATTTTAAGACAGCTGTCAATTATGAACTGCAGTTAGCTGGCCTAATGGGGACTTGGAGACACATACAAAAAAAGGTCACATAGCAGAATTTAAATTTCCTCTCTGAACTGAGAGGGCAGTTACCAGCAAGAACTGTGGGGTCAATTATAACTTTGTAAGCTTATTTATAGCCACAAAAACTTACCAGTGTGGAGGAATAAAGCAGGCATCAGCTTTACTAGCTAGAAGGCTGCTGTGGTTAATGTATGTACCCTGTTCAAAGGCTAGCAGTGGCGGGGGTTGTTAGGGTTTTGATAGCATAATTGAGCTACCCAGAAGTTGCCTGGAATGACATTTTATTTTATTTTATTTTTGTTGTTGTTGTTGTTGTTGTTTTTTGGAATGACATTTTAAAATGGACCTGAATTCTGTAGAGCATTTGGGCTCACTCAGAAAGGGCAGAACAGTAGGAAAAGACAGGCCTAAAAATAGTCTAGGAGGTTCTGGGAATCTCCATTGGAGGAACTACTGGTGCTATTTCTAAACCTTAATATGACCCCTCATCTAGCATTTGAGGTATTGAGGTCTAATAGCATCCATGATTTCAGAATAATCTGTATAAGAGGTGTTGATTCATTCAGCAAATTTGAGTGACTGTTATGTGCTGACATCATGAGAAACGCTGGGCTGGAAGAAGCACAAGCTGGAATCAAGATTGCTGGGAGAAATATCAATAACCTCAGATATGCAGATGATACCACCCTCATAGCAGAAAGTGAAGAGGAACTAAAAAGCCTCTTGATGAAAGCGAAAGAGGAGAGTGGAAAAGTTGGCTTAAAGCTCAACATTCAGAAAACTAAGGTCAGCAGAGGGGATGTGGCCTGCTGACCTTGGGAGGTGGGAATAACGGACGCAAGCAGGTGCGACGCCATTTGCTGCGGCGAAGCATAGGTGAAGGCGGATCTCGGAAGACGTCCATCACTAGACTCCCGCAGAGGCGACCCAGTCTCTCGCAGTTAGTTCGTGTCACCCTATCTCAAGCGTCTCCCTTCGGAGGAGTCGCCGCCACCACCCGGAGAGAAGTCAGAGACGCCTCAAGTGCGTCGTCACTGCCATGCCTAAGAACAAAGGTAAAGGAGGTAAAAACAGACGCAGAGGCAAGAATGAGAATGAATCTAAAAAGAGAGAGCTAGTGTTCAAAGAAGATGGGCAAGTAATCAAAATGTTGGGAAACGGACAATTGGAAGCGATGTGTTTTGGTGGTATTAAGAGATTGTGCCACATCAGAGGGAAACTGAGAAAGAAGGTCTGGATAAATACCTCAGACATTCTATTGGTTGGTCTTCAGGACTACCAGGATAATAAAGCTGATGTAATCTTAAAATACAATGCAGATGAGGCTAGAAATCTGAAGGCTTATGGCGAGCTTCCAGAATATGTTAAAATAAATAAAACTGAAATATTTGACCCTGGAGATGATGATGAAATCCAGTTTGAAGACATTGGAGATGATGAAGCCATTGATGATATCTAAAGCGAACTCAGCCTTGCACATTCCAGTTTTCTCTGAAGACTGTTCAACAGTTTGGATGTTAACTGTGACTCATTAAAATAAAAGTTTCATTAGCAGCAAGAATAAAAAAGAAAACTAAGATCATGGAATCCAGTCCCATCACTTCATGGCAAATAGATGGGGAAACAGTGGCTGACTTTATTTTTCTGGGCTCCATAATCACTGCAGATGGTGATTGCAGCCATGAAATTAAAAGACGCCTACTCCTTGGAAGGAAAGTTATGACCAACCTAGACAGCATATTCAAAAGCAGAGACATTACTTTGCCAACAAAGGTCCATCTAGTCAAGGCTATGGTTTTTCCTGTGGTCATGTATGGATGTGAGAGTTGGACAAAAAAGAAAGCTGAGCACCAAAGAATTGATGCTTTTGAACTGTGGTGTTGGAGAAGACTCTTGAGAGTCCCTTGGACTGCAAGGAGATCCAACCAGTCCATCCTAAAGGAGATCAGTCCTGGGTGTTCATTGGAAGGACTGATGCTGAAGCTGAAACTCCAATACTTTGGCCACCTGATGCGAAGAGCTGACTCATTGGAAAAGACCCTGATGCTGGGAGAAATTGAGGGCAGGAGGAGAAGGGGATGACAGAGGATGAGATGGTTGGATGGCATCACCGACTCAATGGACATGGGATTGGGTGGACTCCGGGAGTTGGTGATGTGACAGGGAGGCCTGGCGTACTGTGGTTCCTGGGGTCACAAAGAGTTGGACATGACTGAGCGACTGAACTGAACTGAACTATGTGCTGACACTTGAGGGAATGCTGTGTCTCATAAGACAGTGACCTCTAATCTCAAGGAATTCGTCTTCTAGTAAGATCAAGGATTGCAAACACAATTATACTACAAGATAATTTTGTATAGTATCAGTTTTCATGAAGTCAGAAGGTGCATAAACCATCTTAAGTTTTCACAGAGAAAGAAGCATCTGACCTGTGTCTTGGATAAATGGGAACTTGCAATGTGGAGAAGCAGGAAAAGGTTCTTCTAAACAGTGAAAACAGCCTATGTAAATACACTATGCATGGAAGGACATAGTAGTTTCTGGTAACTTCAAAACATGTCAGTATTATAGAAAATAAGAGCAAGGGCATCTGGAGTTCTGAACTGGGGTCAAAAAAAAAAAGCCTCTTCCTCTATAATTCAAGTAGCATTCTTTACCTCAGCTACCTTTTAAGTGGAAAAAGCATTGTCACATAAAGGGAATACTTGATTGATTGAAAAAGGGACCTGAGAGCTGGTACGGAAGGTAGTTTAACAGTCTTTATTTGTCTGCTCCTTTCCTTATGCTATATATAGGTTGTATGACTTAACGTAGATCAAACAGCAGTAAAGTCACTGGTTTTCATATGAAATGCATACAGTTTGCTTTATCAGTTCAACAAATTCCTTACCCTTCCTTTTGCCTCTTAAAAGAGTTGGGAAGTGTCCTGTTCATGTTGCTCGCTCAATAATTAATCCTTTGATAGTTCTAATCGCCTGTATCTAGGAGCCATATATAATCATGTTATTTGCTCAGTAGAGGGGAAGGAATGTTAGACTGAAATAAAAGATTCTGGCCTTTGTAACCTCTAGTATTTCATTTTCTCTACTCTAAAATTAAACTCTCCACCTCTTTCTGGACCTTTCTATTCATGAAGTTACATCTTTTACACAACCTCATTTAAAACAACCATTAATAAATTTCTGTTTCACAATCTGACATGGAATAGATATGACATATATTATTCATATATCTGCTGTTACTTAACCTGTACTCTGAGATAGATAATTCTCTGACAAGCTTTTATGGTGCCACCCAATTGAATTTTTGTAGACAAATAGGTGTTTAAGAATGTGAGTGACATCATAGAAAAGAAACTAAATAAAGTTGGGAAGCCTAAGTTTAAGTTCTGAGTTTGTACATAATCAGTTATTTGTCCTGGGTATATTGCTTACTAAACAACAATATTGCTTAATCAAGAACTCTTATCATTAGTATTTATTTCTCTAACAGGAGATTTGAACTAGGAGACCTCTAAGTTCAACAAATATATGGCCTGACTTTTTTTGAGCAATACTGATTTTAAATCTCTTGTGACTGTAATGTTTGTAAATAAAAAATATCTCATATTCCAATGTTGGGATACTTTTCACCCCTGGTGGTGTTATATAAGTCATTTATTAAGTTAAGTGATGGGTCTTGATTTGGAAAAATGTAGTCCTACCATATCTTTATTCTTTTCCCATACTAAAATTATGTGATTCTGGGATAGATCCAGAAAAGCATCCCATTTCATATCTGCTATGCCACTGCTGCCTTCTCATGCCATTCCTCTCTCATACTTTAAGCTACTTTTCCATTGAACTTTTCTACCTACACAATAATTATCTTCAGAAGTACATAGTTTATTTTTTTCTAAAGTTAACATAAATTATTTTTAACTCATGTTTTTGTTCAGTTGGATTAAATGCTTACTCTGTATAGTATTTGTGGGATTTAGTTACAATTTTCTAGGGGACTTGCCTTTTATTTTCTCTGTGTTCCAGGTCTTGCCTGAAATTTAGAAGCCCCTTTCTTCCCCTTCCTTTCTGGTGCTGTGTGTCAGTGGTGGTGATCACCTCTGAGGAAGAAAAGCCCACTTCCACTGACCATGGAGAACACTCAGCATCTCTGCTTGATTCTGACAAGGGCAGTTTTTGGATGGACCATGAAATGCTTCTAAAGTAGCCAAGAATTAACTCTCCTAACTTTTTTTATATAATAAGCATGTTACCACCAAGGTAACTTACCCAGTGAAGTCAACTGCATAGTATAATCACATTATTTACACATTTAACTTATATGCAAATATAATACATACAGCTCTACTAAAACACAGCAAGAGTGAGAGAGAAAAATAACATTTTACATAGTGTACACACATTCAACCTTCCTTTTCAGTGAGTCCCAGGCAATGGATGAGATTAAATCTGAAGCGGTTCATATTGAGGAAAGCTATTGAAAGAATATGGAGATGATTTTAAGGGTTTCCTAGTAACTGATAAATGTTCAGATGGCTAGACAACTGAGTGGGAGAACTTCTTGTCATTTACAAGGATTATTAAAGGTTGTTGAGAAGCTCCACTTAAAAGGATTAGAGGAACTGACAAAATCTCCTATGAAGAATGACATGAGGAAAACAAGTTGAAACTTCTATAAATTTACTAGATATTCAAAAGAGTGAAACCCTGATTGATTAAATTTCTGAGTGTTCTTTATGGGTTTTCAGTGGTTATTTTTACCATACACTATTATCTCCTTACCACCTGTTCCATAAGTAAGATGCTAACTATTGTATAGATACAGTAGTATCTGTATGGATTTAGTTTGATAGTGTAAATTGAGTAATATAATGGGTAATTTCATTAAGAAGCCAATTCTTGGCTGATAACTCCCTTTTTAAAAAAATGTGGGCATGGTCTTCCTTCTCATAGTAGAAATCTTTGAATTTAAAATCTAGATTCTAGGGAATTCCCTGGCAGTCCAGCAGCTAGGACATGGCATTTTCACTGTTTTGTACCCAGGTTCATTCCCTAGTCAGGGAACTAAGTTCTTATAAGCCATGTGGCACGGCCAATAATAATAACAATAGAATCTAGATTCTATAATAAAGTGATTATTTCTTTACCATCCTAGTAATTTGTGCCATAAACACCATTTTACTTTGTTGCTGGGGTGTTTTTCCACCCAAATTCACTGCTTAGATAATTATTACATCAGGATTGCAAAACTACCTACCAGGTAAAAAACAAGAATTATTTTTAATTGCTTTTTAAACAGATATTTTTGAGTTGTACCAAATAAGTGAAATACATTTTTTTCTGTGATCATACAGGTGAACATGATTAAAGATGATGGGACAGTTATTCATTTCAACAATCCTAAAGTCCAGGCTTCCCTTTCTGCCAACACCTTTGCAATTACCGGCCATGCAGAAGCCAAACCAATCACAGAAATGCTTCCTGGAATATTAAGTCAGCTTGGTGCTGACAGCTTAACAAGTCTTAGGAAGTTAGCTGAACAGTTCCCTCGGCAAGGTGAGTATTTCAGGTTAATGCCTCTTTCCCTTCTCATCTTGCTTAAAGAACCTAATGGTTTAAAGGTATCTATTTCATGCTGGAAGGATTTGCCTGTTCATAAATTTTACTTTTATAACGTTACTTGTATGCTTCATAAATTTTTGAGTTTGTTCCTTCAGTGATTAATGCAGTGCAGTCTATAGACTATTCGGATACATTTGGTGGTAACATAGAGAGTTGGGAGGTAATTACCTAAAAGGAAATTTTATAAATAGTTGATTTGGTATTTACTTCTGACTAATAACAAGAAGATAGTGATATCGCAGAACTATATTTTCATTTAATATTGTTGATGCTACTACAAATGAAGCAACTGTAAGTTCTGAATGTCCAAATAGTCCTGGTTTCAAATTTGTCTTGTCGTTCCTGAAAATCAGAGCCTTTTATTTCAGTGTTCATTCTACAAAGCTCGATACTTTTATGCCAAATGAGATAGAAAAAAATCTTGAGTGTTGATTTTTTTATTTGAAGAATATGGAATTTGGAGAATAAATTTAACTATAACATCTTTATTTAAACTCGCCTGAATTATTCCATTTTGCATGTTGTACCTTCACTACACATTGAGATTGCCAACCATATTTAGTGTATATCTAAAGAAGTTAAACTTCTATTAATTTTTGTAAATGAAAATATGGCATTTCGATTAGACAATATTTAGCTTCTCCTGAACAGCTATATAAGATTTGTTTCTATAAACTATGTAGACAGGCAAAAAAAAGTAAACACTGTAAGTGTTCCATAAAGGTCTTTGTTCTCAGTGACTAATTTTAAAGTAAACTTTTTGTAGTGCTGGATAGCAAAACCCCAAAACCAGAAGACATTGATGAGGAGGAGGATGATGTTCCAGGTAAGCAACCTTTCTTTAGTTTTAAGACTTTTTGCATCCTGTTTATCTCATTTAACTCATTGTGATGATTTTTCAGTTTTTTGTTGATGGTGAGCTTGTGAATTTAAATGGATTCATAATGATGTGCATACAGTCTAGTCAAAAAACCCATTTAGAATGGGGAATCAGAAATTGCTGCATTTACTGAGTTAGAATATGCCTTTATTAAATTGAAATCATCATGGTTATGAATTTATGTTATAGCATTTCTGTAGGAATTATGATTGACATATGGAAATGCTGTTCACCTTAGTAGTTTTCCTTAAGGTTTCTATTTTAAGCAGAAATTGAAGCATTATTAGTGAAATGCCCCCAATTTGTTTCTGCCTCTTGTCCTATGTCTTTTCAGGCTAATTCTGGTAGCAGCATTTGTTGAGCCAGAAGATAGGGATTGCATTTACTTTCTTTTTTGTAAATTTAACTCATTAACTTTTTTTTTTTTTTTCAGATCTCGTAGAAAATTTTGATGAGGCATCAAAGAATGAAGCTAACTAAGCTCTTTTCTGATTTTTGGAAGCTGGCATGGACTAGATTAACAAATCAGCTATGTGGTTCCAAAGTTTTACAGACACGGAGAACATCAACTGTTACTAGTTCAGTAATATAAATATTTTGTATATTGATAATGCTGTTTGTTCAGCATTTTTTGGTCATTAATTTTGCATTTTGCACTTCCTCCCAGGATCTATTCTTTTGGTCAAAATACGAAGTGTTGGTGCAGTTTGAGGGTCTTTTGGGTTTTGATTCTTGTTTTTTTTTGTTTTTTGTTGGGCTATTTTAGGTGTGTGTATGTGTGTATGTGTGTGTGTGGGTATGTGTGTATACAGTGGAGAGCAAATTGGAAACCAGTTTTATTTATCCTCCTCCTTACCCCAGTAGAAATAAAACAAGTCTTTACATTTGTTACTTTTTATTTTTTCTAATGATGCACAGAATTAATAAAAAGTGAGGGTCTTGGATTTCAAACCTGAGGAGATTTTTACCGTTGGAGGTTTTGGTTTTAATTTGCTTGGTTAACATATTTCTCATATATTTTTCTGGGCTTAAAATGTCTTGAGATATTTTGCCACCAGCTACAGGCTGGCATGATGGGTAGCATATCTTTGGTGCAGTTGCCTTAGATTCACTTACCTAGTTAGACCCAAAAGAATTTCTTCTACTAGCTTTCTTCCTGAATGCCTTGTTTCCTCTCCTCTCGGTCTCCAAATGGCCTGGTCAGCCTGTAGCAATGCTCTTCCTCATCTTCCATCTAGCTTGAGAAGGATGTTCTCCGTATAGAATTAAGTGAGTGCCTAATCCCTCTTTTTGTAAGATGGTTTTTTCATCTTTGAGGAACAACAGCTCCGTCTTCAACTTTTTAATTTTTTTGATTTTACAGTTTGGTAGATTTCAAACTGGAGTAGCTAGCATGTGCTTGCTAAATAATTTTATGCCAGCCTTATCCTGTGTTCTAGCTGTTCTTAATAGCAGGTGCAAAAATGCCTCTTTTTCAGCAAGGTTGAAGTTGGGAATGTCCTTTCGAATCAGAAAAAATAGGCCATAGACTCATTCCCCAGCACAAATGGGCATTCTGTGAAATGGTACTGGCCCCAGGAGGACTTCTTCAACCATTCCTCTACTCCTGGCCTTGAACCTACCTCTGGATTGGATCTTACTATTATAGCTGCTCACAGCATCCTCCTGCATGCTTAGGTAATGCTTTGGGGGAGTACTGGTAAAACACAGTATTTATTTTTTCACCTCCTTTCAGAGGACTTGGAGGTAAGTTGCATTCATTCACTGAAGCTTCCCTCTTGCTATCTGATGATAAAAGCTTGCACTTTGTTATATCAGCATTTGTTAGAGCCAATATTTAAGAATAAGATTTAGAAAATCTGTCATGACCCATCATAAAACTATGGCTTAACCTTGCAGCATATCAAATCTTGTTTCAAGCTAGATATCTTTATTTGATATCTCTAGTGCAAGACCAACAACATATCAAGAGATCTATAGACACGAAAGCAAAGCTCTTGTGTTTTTTTCCATCCAGACACCTCAATTTATTTTATACGTTTGTTGGTTTTTCCTGTTATGTTTTATATAATATATGGACTTAACTACAAAATAAAATAACAGTAATAAAATAACAAAAGAGGATAATACTTCCTCTTGTGCTTCTCCTTTTGTTGTCTACAGAATTTCCTCCTTTTGTATTTCCTCTCTGCTCCTCACCCCCAAATTAATTGCAATCTAGTCATTTTCTGATATACTGCTTCCTACATTGTTAGATCAGCAGGTCTGCATGGTCTCCATAGTCCAGAACGCTGTTCTTTTGACTTTCCCTAAAGGGTACATTGTGGGGGCCAAGAGAGTTAAAGGGACTTCAAGTGGTTAAGAACACAGAAGAGACAGGTAGTATAGCAAATGGTTGGGCTGTGGGGAGGTCTCATTTGGAATTCAGGAGAATTAGGTCCTAGTCCAAACTGTGGCATTAACCATATGACCTTGGGCAGGTTCCCTAACCTAACAACTTTGAAATTCATCAGCAGTCAAATGAGATGTTTCAGAATCAGTATTTCTTATGTTCCTATAGTTCTGTGAATCTCATTTCTGAAAACCCTCAAGTAGGTGTTTTATCATCTTTTCAAAGACGTCTTTGTATCAATACCCATAGAAGTTTTTTTGTATATATACTTCCTCTTTTACATTTTTATCACATTTTAACTACTCACCCAGAGGATCTCTCCTCAGTATTTCCTTTCATCCTGTTGACAACTCTTAATGGCTGGCCTCTCTTGTGTGTAATGAGCCAATATTCTTTTTTGTTTTATATTTTCATACCTTCACTTTTCCTGGACAATGCATACTGAGATCCTGACTCAACCCAAGGAAATGTTCCTGCCTTCAGAGTGAGTAGGCATAGGTAAGAATGTTGATGAAACTTCTGTCAATTGCAGTGTTCTTGGCATAAATATGAATTATATAGTTTTTTAAATATATAAAGTAGTTATTCAGCATTTACTTTTTGCTAAGTTTATGTGTTTATTGCCAAGATAACTATAGAAGAATTTTCTGGGGAATTTCACCTTAAAATTTTGGGATAATTGAAGAAATGTCTGCAGAGAGTTGATTGATAATCTTGGTTTTGTGGTTAGTCCTTTCAGTTTTTATAAAGGTCCTTATTTATCTGTTTTGGGGAAGCCCAAAGTAAATAATTGGAAACTTATATTTGTTTTACCCCTATATTTCCTGTTAAGTAATGGCTTAAGAATACATCAAGCATCTTGATTTGTTGTTAAGTAACTAGTGTTTATGGGATTCCATTAAATTAATTTTAATAAGCCAAAAGGTTCTTGTGAAAACCCACATTGGGATGTGTTTGTTTCTTTGTTTCAATTCAGTGTTTAATCCTAAGTGTGCTATATATCCACAAATAAAATATGAGAAAGACATATCAATAGTATGGGATAGTAGAAGATGCACAGGTTTTTAGATGGAGATCAGTTCCATTGCCTACTATGTGATCTATGTTATCTGTTCAATAAGGCTACTGTAATACACAGCTCTAGGGGTCACCATTCATATTTGTTGTGTTCCAGCAGTTGCCTTTTTCATACAGTATAATGTCACTGATGCCTCAATACTAGTATAATGATGGCCTTGCTCTCTGAGCCTGTCTCCTCCCCTGAAAATGGTCCCTGAGTCAAACAGGCTTCCTTCAGTTCAGTTCAGTTCAGTCACTCAGTCGTGTCCGACTCTCCGCGACCCCATGAATTACAGCACCCCAGGCCTCCCTGTCCATCACCAACTCCTGGAGTTCACTTAAACTCACGTCCATCGAGTTGGTGATGCCATCCAGCCATCTCATCCTCTGTTGTCCCTTTTCCTCCTGCCCCCAATCCCTCCCAGCATCAGAGTCTTTTCCAATGAGTCAGCTCTTTGCATGAGGTGGCCAAAGTACTGGAGTTTCAGCTTCAGCATCATTCCTTCCAAAGAAATCCCAGGGCTGATCTCCTTCAGAATGGACTGGTTGGATCTTCTTGCAGTCCAAGGGACTCTCAAGAGTCTTCTCCAACACCACAGTTCAAAAGCATCAGTTCTTCAGCGCTCAGCTTTCTTTATAGTCCAACTCTCACATCCATATGTGACCACTGGAAAAACCATAGCCTTGACTAGACTGACCTTTGTTGGAAAAGTAATGTGTCTGCTTTTGAGTATGCTATCTAGGTTGGTCATAACTTTCCTTCCAAGGAGTAGGCGTCTTTTAATTTCATGGCTGCAGTCATGGAGCCCCCAAAAATAAAGTCAGCCACTGTTTCCACTGTTTTCCCCATCTATTTCCCATGAAGTGATGGGACCAGACCCTCTAAATGATTAAGGTGAAGATGAAAGATTATTATAAAGTTTGTTATCTCCCAAGCCATGGCAGAAAGGAGCTTATGGTTCTAGGCACAGCAAGGCCCCATCCAACACTGCCACCCTCCTGTTCGAGCTGAATTGCTCTGCCACACAGTTTGCCTAGATTATCATATCCTCCTTATTGGGCTTGCTTATGATTCACTTGCTCCAGTCCATCCTTTATAAAGTAAACTTCATATCTGAGCATAACAGTCTTACATTTGTGACCAACATAGCACTTTGTTTCAAGCTTTAATTCCTTTGCACGTTTTTACTGTAGTACAATATTAAGATTGATTTTCTTCATACTTCTCCCATCTAGATTGTGAGCACCTTGATGGCAGATGGTATGTCATACATCTTTATTCCCAATATCTTGCATAGTGACAACATGTAGTCTACTTGCAGTCATAATATCCAACACTTACCTAAATCCAAAGTTATCTCATTTAACTCTCACTCTTGGGCAGATGTTATGGTCTAAAGCAGAACTAAAATGGTGTAGAGAAGTAGCAACATAACTAATTGGTGAGAGAACCAGAATTCTAATCTAAAGCTATCAAATTCCAGGGTCTAAATTCTAAATATCACCCCACATCACTCAATGTTTATTGAAATGAAAAGTATGTATATGTAGCCTCTTGATAGAAATCTTCATTAAATATCACTCAATATTAGCCTGAAAGTTAAACCTTAAGGATTACTCAGTAAGTTTGAGAGGTTTTTGTTTTTTGTTTTTTGTTTTTTTTTTTCAAGTAGGATTCATAGTTTTTGTATATATTCAGGAGTTGACTTTTACAAACTTAATAATTGGATATTTTGCATACCTGGGACCGGATCTTTGGTCATGGTATTTGGGCCAAAATTCTTAGTTTGCATGTGTTGATTTCCTTAGCACTGATGTTTCTTCTCAAAGATTTGCCTCCTTTTAGGGATAAAAGAAAAGTAAAAACTTGAAGGAGGTAGTGATGAGTTTATCCTGCAGTAACACCTTTTTTTAATGTGTCTAAAAAATCAAAGTAGCCCACAAAAAAGAACTAATAAATAAATTCAGGAAGGCTTCAGGATACAAAATCAACACAAAAGAATTAGTTGCATTTCTATACACTGACAATGAACAGCGTAAAAAGTAGATTAAGAAAGTATTTCTGTTTATAACAGGATCAAAAAAGAACAGAATACTTAGAAATAAACTTTACCAAGAAGGCAAAAGACTTTACAAAACATTGCTGAGAAATTAGGACATAATTAAACTGACATAACCATGTTCATGGATTGTTGTTCAGTCTCTTAAGTCGTGTCCAAGTCTTTACAACCCCATGGAATGCGGTATGCCGGGCTTCCCTATCCTTCACTAGCTCCTGGAGTTTGCTCAAACTCATGTCCATTGAGTCAGTGATGCCATCTAACCGTCTCATCCTCTGTTGCCTCCTTCTGCTGTCCTCAGTCTTTCCCAGCATCAAGGTCTTTCTGAATGAGTTGACTCTTCACATCAGGTGGCCAAAGTATTGGAGCTTCAGCTTCAGTATCAGTCCTTCAGGGTTGGTTTCAGCCCTGAATATTCAGGGTTGATTTCCTTTAGGAGTGACTGGGTTGATCTCTTTGCAGTCCAACAGACTCTCGTGGATTCATGGATTGGAAGACATATTGTTCAGATGTAAATACTACCCAGAGAGATCTACTGAGTCAATGCAATCTCTGTCAAAACCCCAATGAAGTTTTTGCAGAAATAGAAAAACTAAGGACTCCGTGGATGTCCAGAGGCTAGGACTCCATGCTGCCAATGCAGGGGACCTGTGTTCAAACCCTGATAGGAAACTAGATCCTACATGCCACAACTAAAGAACCTGCATGTGGAAGTGAAGACCTGGTGCAGCCAAATAAGTTTTTTTAAATAGAAAATTCTAACTTGGTGGGGATGGAAATTGGTGTGATCCTGTGGAAAACAGTATGGCAGTTCCTTTAAAAAAACTATTCTACCATATGATCCAGCAACTCCCCTCCTGGAATATATTAAAAAAAAAAAAAAAAAACTAATTCAAAAAGATACATATACCCCAGTGATCAGAGCAACACTGTTTACAATAGCCAAGAGATGGAAGCAACCCAAGTGCCCATCAGCAGATGATTGGGTTAAGAAGATGTGACCCAAATATAATGGAATATTAGTCATAAAAAAATGAAATGTCATTTGCAACAATGTGGATGGGCCTCAAGAATATGCTTAGTGAAATAAGTCAGAGAAAGACATACTATATTACATCACTTATATATGGAATCTTAAAAATAATAAAGTGAATCTATATATAAAATAGAAACAGTCTCATGGATATGGAAGACAAACTGCCAGAGGGGAGTGGAAAGTGAAAGTGAAGTCGCTCAGTCGTGTCCAACTCTTTGCGACCCCATGGACTGTTGCCTACCAGGCTTCTCAGTCCATGGAATTTTCCAGGCAAGAATACTGGAGTGGGTTGCCATTTCCTTCTCCAGGAGATATTCCTGACCCAGGGATTGAACCCAGGTCTCCCGCATTGTAGGCAGATTATTGGTGGCTCAGATGGTAAAAGTCTGCCTGCAACCATTCCAGTATTCCAAAATCTCATGGATAGAGGAGCCTGGCAGCCTGAAGCCCCACAACTATATCAAAAGTAAAACAATTTGTGTATCAAATTACACTACAAAAGAATGAAAAAGCAGCCCACAGACTGGGAAATAATATTTGCAAATCAAATATCTGGTAAACAATTAATATGTACAATACCAACTGAACAAAAAAAAAACCCCTGCCTAACTGAAAAATGAGCAATAGATTTGAATAGACATTTCTCCAAAGAAGATATACAAATAGCCAATAAACTGAAAAGATGTTCAATGTCATTCGTTCAGTTCAGTTCAGTCGCTCAGTTGTGTCCGACTCTTTGCAACCCCATGAATCGCAGCACACCAGCCCTCCCTGTCCATCACCAACTCCCGGAGTTCACTCAGATTCACGTCCATCGAGTTGGTGATGCCATCCAGCCATCTCATCCTCTGTCGTCCCCTTCTCCTCCTGCCCCCAATCCCTCCCAGCATCAGAGTCTTTTCCAATGAGTCAGCTCTTCGCATGAGGTGGCCAAAGTACTGGAGTTTCAGCTTTAGCATCATTCCTTCCAAAGAAATCCCAGGGTTGATGTTCAGAATGGATTGGTTGGATCTCCTTGCAGTCCAACACCACAGTTCAAAAGCATCAATTCTTTGGCGCTCAGCCTTCACAGTCCAACTCTCACAACCATAAATGAGGGAAATACAAATCAAAACCACAGTTAGCTACCACTTCACATCTATTAGGATGATTGTTAAATGTTGGCAAGGATGTGGAGAAATTGGAACCCTTGGGCATTGGTGGTGGTAATGTAAAGTGGTGCAGCCATTGAGGAGATAATATAGTGGCTCTTCCAAAAATTATATACCAATGGTCCAGTAATTCCACTTCTAGGTATATGGGCCCCAGATCTGAGATGCAGAGACTCAAACATATTTATAGAGCTATGTTCATAGCAGTGTTGTTTACAATAGCCAAAAAAGTAGAAACAACACAAATGTCATCAACAGAAGAAGGAATCAACAGAATGGCTATACATACAATAGAATATTATTCAGCCTTAAAAAAAGAACCTGATACGTGTTAAAAAAAAAAATGAACCTGGAAAACATATTTAGTGAAATAAAGCGGACGCAAAACTACAAATATTATAGATTTGTTTAAGTTGTCTTAGAATAGTCAGTCTGAACAGTGATTACTAATGGGAGGAGGCGGAAGTGGGGTGTGTCTGTGCCGTCACTTCAGTTGTGTCCAACTCTGTGTGATCCTATGGACTGTAGCCTGCCATGTTCCTCTGTCCATGGGATTCTCCAGGCAAGAATACTGGAGTGGGTTCCTGTGCCTTTCTCCAGGGGATATTCCCAACTCAAGGAGTGAACCCATGTCTCTTACATCTCCTGTATTGGCAGGCAGGTTCTTTACCACTAGCGCCACCTGGGAAACCCCACAGGAAATGGGGAGTTACTGATTAGTGAGTACAGAGTTACCATTCAAGATGATGAAAAAGTTCTAGAGATGGATAGTAGTGGTGGCTGCAGTACATGAACATACTTAATGCCACTGAAAATGTATACTCAAAAGTGGTTAAAATGGTAAATTTTATATTGTGTATATCTTACCACACATACACAAATCAAACTGTCAGCATGCCTCTCAGTACTCTTAAGAGGTCAGCCAACAGTAGGTAAGTGTATCCCATCACAAAACTGTTTGCCACAGCATCAAGTTGATCCAGGGCACAGTGTTGAGAGCCCTTGGATATAAGTTTTGAAGGGTCAAGGATGGATAGGAGCCAATCCCTGCCTCCATGGTACTTAGTTAAGTTAGAAAAATAGCAAACAAAATAAAAGATCAAGCAGCTTCAACTGTATCCAACAAATTCTGATAAATTCTCTTTTCATTTTTATTCTGTTACAAATTTTTTCTAATTTTCCTTGTTATGGCTTCTTAGATACACCCATTCTTTCAAAGTGGACATTTGATTTCCAAATACATGGGGGTTTTAATATATCTTTGATATTAATTTCTCATTTAAATGCTTTCTTCTCTGCAATCACTCTCTGTGTTTTTTCAGTCTTTTAACTTTCTTGAGGCTGACAATGGCTAAGCCAGATATCTTTCTTGGTATATGTCACATTGCACTTTAAAATATATGGGTTATTTTCAAATATATTTTGATGTTGATTTCTAACATAATTCCACAGTGATAAGAGTACAGACTCTGTATAATTTCAATATCTTTAGACCTTGCAATTTTTGTACCTTGTTCTATGCTCCTAGGTATGTTCCAGTGTCTCCTACTTTATAGTCTATGGAAACTTGAATAGAATTTGTATTGTATCCTACTGCTGTGTGAAAACTGTATAAATCTTAATTATGCTGAATTGGTTCATGGTGCTTTTCATGTCTGCTATATCATTCTACTTTTCTGTCTTAATTTTTGAGTTGGATATTAAAACTCCAACTAAAAATCTTTATTTATCTACTTAAAAATAATTTTCATAGCGTAACTATATGTAACTTTGTTGTGTATTTTCTAAGTCTCCTGTAAATATGTTACCATACTTTAAGAAAGAGAAAAAATAAAATATCATGCCATGGACCAGGTAAGTACTGCAGATTCTGTTAAGTGTCACAGAAAAAGAGGATATACATCCCATCGTTATGTTTTTCTGAACAAGATTGTTAACACAAGCCCAGTACATACCCATTCTGAAATTATTTTACATCCACAGATCCTGCTTAAACCCAAGCAGCCATTTTCAGGGTGACTCCACTGGAGTCATAGATGGTCAGACCAAGGTTAGAACATGATTCAAGATCCAACCCATAGGTTAAACTATCAATCTATGTATTTCTAAGGATTTTGTACTTTAAAAAAGACTGATTCAGAGATAATGGAATATGAAAAGTCAAGTAGGATAGTGCTAAAACACTGATGTTGGGTCATGAGCAAGCAGTGGGAGCTGGTAAGAATGATATAGAATGAAGGATGAATGAAGTAGAAATGACAGCTTCAGAAAATGGCTTCAAAATTCTTGTCCCCATGATGCACAGCTGTCCTTTTTCTGACCCTGGGTTACTAACTTGCCAGTAAGATTTTTGTGTTCTTAAAACATCCTGCTTGGGGACTTCACTGGTGGCCCAGTGGTTAAGACTCCACACTTGCACTGCAGGGGGCACAGGTTCCATCTCTGGTTGGGGAACAGAGATCCAGCATGCCTCATAATGTGGCCAAATAAACAAACACCTCCTTCTGCCACCATTACTGTTTGCTTAAGCTAGCTTGAGTGTTCTTTGCAACTAAATGATCCTAGAGAGAGAACATTTGAATTTCCTCTATAAGAATCTCTCGATTATAGATGAAAAAGATCACTTTGGAGAGCTGCTTGTCACTGGAGGGCTTCAAGCAGGAATTTAATGAAGGAGTTGGAATAGATCAAGGTATTTTCAGACTATTACAGGTCACTGGAAGTAGCATGAAGGTATAAGATAGAGTGGTTAAAGAGGATTTGAAGTGCCAGCAGTATTTCTACATTCAAGTCTTAGCTCTAACATTTCATATCTGCCTTGGATGACTTAGCTCCCTAAACCTCAGTTTTCTCTTAGGGAAGAGATAACACCTTGTAGGATTTTGGGGGGAAATAAATGTATATGAAGTATGTGGAACTCAATAATTGAGTTTTTATTGTTACAGGATGACTGATGTGGCTTGTTCAGATCAAATCATGATGATCTTGGCCCAATTCATGGTAGATTTTTAGCTAGTAGAATTGTTCTCAAGTTTTTCCCATTTGGCCCCACTTTGTTATTACCTGAATCCTAGGAAAGGCCAGGCTAGAGGAAATAGATGAATCAAATGGCATGCAAATAGTAAGAGTAAAATTAGACTGAGCTACTTGGGAACAGGGAATGGGTTTTATTACATCCTTGTGCTTTCAGTGTCCAGGACAGGACCTGGCATATGTTAAGCACGTATTAAGTAAACTAAAATCAACTAAATTTAGAAGTGCATGAAAGTCCATATATTTAATCCAAGTGGTGACCAGGGGTTTCATACAGTGTTATTCTCTATCCCAGATAGCTCAAGTATTATGAGATCTCTCGTGATAGGGCCCAAGCAGCAGTGGTGCTCATATCTCAGTTTTGATCTTTCAGTCCTTTCTTCTGGGCCCCCATCAAAAGTACCAACCTGCACAGTTAGGCCACTCAAGATGGCTGTTCTCTTGCTCTAATGCCCTGCTCAACCAGTGCTTACTTCACCTGTACCCTATTCACATGATTGACCTTCCTACATACTGGCCCCAGGTCCCAGCTATGGCTTGTTCTAGCTTTGGGTCAGAACTCTCCATTATGCTTATCAAAGGTGTGATTAGAGGCATACCCTTCTGTTGCTTTCCCTGGTAACTGAAAAGCCAACCTGATATCAATTTCCCCTATAACTGGTAACCTCCCTCTCCTGCTGGGAGTGAGAACTGCTGCCATGTCTTGTCTGCTGTCTGCTACACTCGGTGGGGTGCTGCTCCAGGACCTTGCTTCAGACATACAAGTTCCCCCATTCATTAAACTGTTGAAGTCTCTGTTGCTGACTCTGGGCTTGCTCTTCGGTCTTGAAGCTGGGCAAGTACAGGGCTTTCAGGCTTGTGGGATGGAAACCAGCAAACCTGTACCTGCTGATAAATGGATCTTTGCAGTATTTCCATTGTAGAATATGCTGCCTCCAAAACCCAAAGAGGCTTACCAAATGTGGTTCCTTCTTGGTGGTTAACAGGTGCATTGTGCAAATGGCTTTTTTTTTTTTTTTTAAATGGTGGAGGCAATGTACTGGATTGTTCCAGATCATTCAACCTGTAAAAACTTCACTGATGTGGTTGAACTCTAAATATTTGTATAGTTTCTCCCCCACATTCTAGAGTAGCATATGTCTTATTAAGGCATCCAGGATATTTGCCTCTTCTATAACATCTGATGGTATTGATATACTGGATCAATATGATGTTCTGCAAAACTTCCAGACAGTTCATATACCTTTGGACTACAGTATGATAGAGAATATGACACTGGGGGATGACCATGAATGTACAGTTGCCCATCCTGTGTGATCCTCTTTCTATATGGGTGTGGGAAAAAGCACAGTTTCTAAATGGATGTTTACACACCATGTACTACAGGCTCTGTTAAGCACCTCTAGAAAGACATCACATCTGACACAGCAAGTGTAGTTGGAGCCACTGCTTGATTAAGTTTGCATTGTTTGTCATCTGCCTTGATCCATCAGTTTTTGCAGAGGTCAGACTGGTGAATTAAACAGGAATATGACAGGTACCATCATTCTGTTATTCTTTAAAGTTTTGAAACTCTTCCATTTCCCTAAAATGTGGCAGATTTTTTATTTATTATTTTGACCGTTGTTGAGGAGCAGCTTCAGGGGCTTCCACTTGGCCTTTCTTATTACCACGTGGCAGAAGGCAATGGCACCCCACTCCAGTACTCTTGTCTGGAAAATCCCATGGACGGTGGAGCCTGGTCGGCTGCAGTCCATGGGGTCACTACTAGTCGGACAGGACTGAGCGACTTCACTTTGACTTTTCACTTTCATGCATTGGAGAAGGAAATGGCAACCCACTCCAGTGTTCTTGCCTGGAGAATCCCAGGGACGGGGGAGCCTGGTGGGCTGCTGTCTATTGGGTCGCACAGAGTCGGACACGACTGAAGTGACAGCAGCAGCAGCAGCTTTTATTCTATAGGTCAAGAAACTAATGTGAGAATTCTGTTGTTTCTACGTAAACCCATTCAAATTATATACATCCAGGAACAGGAGAAATAACTGGGTAGATCCATGCACCTAGTGGAATCACTGTGAGACAGACTTGGCCTAAGACTTCATTTATTATCTAACTCATATATGCTCCTAGTCCAGTAAGGAAACAATGCTAATGCTTTATGTCCCTGGGTATCAATGTTAACTTGGACCCTCTATCTAACAACCCTAGAAGTATCTGGGTATTTTCCTAACTTCAGTATAGAGTTTTCTGAATAAATGGCAATAGATTCATGTGGGGAAGGACTGCAGGAATCACTAGTATGTATACTTGCTGTGGTTTCATAGGGTCCTTCCTCATGGGAATCTGGTCTCCTTCAGTTGATAAGTTCTAGGTTTGATAACAGACAAAGATTTGTGACTACCTATTTCCAGTAAAGCAGCGGAGCTCAGCCTTCTCATCCATTTTTTTGTAAATAATTAAGCAATTTTAATTGTGGTGAAAAGCACACAATATATAATTTGCCATCTTAACCATGTTTAAGAGTGCAGTTCAGTAGTATTCAGATTATTCACATTGTTGTGCAACAGATCTCTAGAGTTTTCACATCTTGCCAAACTGAAACTACCCACTAAACAAGTCATTTCCCCCTTCTTTTTAGTTAGGTACAGCGGGCATTCCATCTACCGTGGCCCTAAGAACACTATGTTCTGGTTTTTTTTCACTGTGCTGCCTAGTTTGCAAGATCTTAGATCTCAGTACACGGATTGAAGCTGGACCCCCAGAAGTAGAAGCTTCAGAGTCCTAACCACTGAATGGCCAAGACATTCCTGAACATGACGTTCTTTGAACCATTGCCAAAATCCCCGTGGGCCAGACCCTCCTGGCTACCATTCTGACATTAAGCCCCACCCTTCTCCAGGTGGTTAAGGACCGCCACCTCAGTCAGTTCAGTTCAGTCTCTCAGTTGTGTTCAACTCTTTGCAACCCCATGGACTGCAGCACGCCAGGCTTCCCTGTCCATCACCAACTCCCAGAGCTTGCTGAAACTCACGTCCATTGAGTTGGTAATGCCATTCAACCATGATTCTCTGCTAATCTGCATTCTTATCCTTGTTGCTATTAGGGAGCCCATCTCCTACCATCAATCCTTACTTAGAGACCACATCTGCAACAAGATTCTCAGTGGTGCTGGCATTTTCCCTATCTAGTACATTCCTTGTTGTACCTGATAAACAGAGTGTCCTCCAGGCCTTTCCAAGAAGCATGATCTACTGGTGGTCTTTTTCCATCTTAAATAATAGACCCATTATTGCAGACCCACTTTATTGAATGTTTTGATTTCTTTCACCACAGTTTACCATGGCAATTCTGGCATCTCTATTTATTTAATGTGGATGTAGCTATCACTTTTTTCAAGTTGGAAAGAGCCATCCTGGCAGTGTATAGAACCATCTTTTAGGGGCCCTTGCTGTGTTAAATCCTGTGTCACAGCAGAGTGTCCTGATACTGACCAACTCTCCTTTCAGGTCAGTTCAGTCGCTCAGTCTTGTCCGACTCTTTGCGACCCCGCAAATTGCAGCACAGCAGGACTCCCTGTCCATCACCAACTCCTGGAGTTCACCCAAACTCATGTCCATTGAGTCGGTGATGCCATCCAACCATCTCATCCTCTGTCATCCCCTTCTCCTCCTGCCCTCAATCTTTCCCAGCATCAGGATCTTTTCAAATGAATCCGCTCTTCGCATCAGGTGGACAAAGTATTGGAATTTCAGCTTTAGTATCAGTCCTTCCAATGAATATTCAGGACTGATTTCCTTTAGGAGGGACTGGTTGGATCTCCTTGCAGTTCAAGCGACTCTCAAGAGTCTTATCCAACACCACAGTTCAAAAGCATCAATTGTTTGATACTCAGCTATCTTTATAGTCCAACTCTCACATCCATACATGACCACTGGAAAACCATAGCCTTGAATAGGTGGACCTTTGTTGACAAAGTAATGTCTCTGATTTTTAAAATGCTGTCTAGGTTGGTCGTAACTTTCCTTCCAAGGAGTAAGTGTCTTTTAGTTTCATGGCTGCAGTCACCATCTGCAGTGATTTTGGAGCCCAGAAAAATAAAGTCTGACACTGCTTCCACTGTTTCCCCATCTATTTCCCATGAAGTGATGGGACCGGATGCCATGATCTTAGTTTTCTGAATGTTGAGCTTTAAGCCAACTTTTTCACTCTCCACTTTCACTTTCATCAAAAGGCTCTTTAGTTCTTCTTACCTTTCTGCCATAAGGGTGGTGTCACCTGCTTATCTGAGGTTATTGATATTTCTCCCCACAATCTTGATTCTAGCTTGTGCTTCCTCCAACCCATCATTTCTCATGATGTACTCTGCATATAAGTTAAATAAGCAGGGTGACAACATACAGCCTTGATGCACTCCTTTTCCTATTTGGAACCAGTCTGTTGTTCCATGTTCAGTTCTAACTGTTGCTTCTTGACCTGCATCCAGGTTTCTCAAGAGGCAGGTCAGGTGGTCTGGTATTCCCATCACTTTTAGAATTTCCCACAGTTTATTGTGATTCACACAGTCAACGGCTTCAACATAGTCAATAAAGCAGAAATAGATGTTTATCTGGAACTCTCTTGCTTTTTTGATGATCCAACAGATGTTGGCAATTTGATCTCTGCTTCCTCTGCCTTTTCTAAAACCAGCTTAAACATCTGGAAGTTCATGGTTCACGTATTGCTGAAGCCTAGCTTGGAGAATTTTGAGCATTACTTTACTAGAGTATGAGATGAGTGCAACTGTGTGGTAGTTTGAGAATTTTTTGGCATTGCCTTTCTTTGGGATTGGAATGAAAACTGACCTTTTCTAGTCCTGTGGCCACTGCTGAGTTTTCCAAATTTACTGGCATATTGAGTGCAGCTCTTTCACAGCATCATCTTCCAGGATTTGAAATAGCTCCACTGGAATTCCATCACCTCCACTAGCTTTGTTCGTAGTGATGCTTTCTCAGGCCCACTTGACTTCACATTCCAGGATATCTGGCTCTAGGTGAGTGATCACACCATCGTAATTATCTGAGTCATGAAGATCTTTTTTGTACAGTTCTTCTGTGTATTCTTGCCACCTCTTCTTAATATCTTCTGCTTCTGTTAGGTCCATACCATTTCTGTCCTTTATTGAGCCCATCTTTGCATGAAATGTTCCCTTGGTATCTCTTAATTTTCTTGAAGAGATCTCTAGTCTTTCCCATTCTATTATTTTCCTCTATTTCTTTGCATTGATCACTGAGGAAGGCTTTCTTATCTCTCCTTGCTATTCTTTGGAACTCTGCATTCAAATGGGTATATCTTTCCTTTTCTCCTTTGGCTTTTCACTTCTCTTCTTTTCACAGCTATTTGTAAGGCCTCCTCAGACAGCCATTTTGCTTTTTTGCGTTTCTTTTTCTTGGGGATGGTCTTGATCCTGTCTCCTGTACAATGTCACAAACCTCCATCTGTAGTTCATCCAGCACTCTGTCTATCAGATCTAGTCTCTTAAATCTATTTCTCACTTGAACTGTATAATTGTGTGGGATTTGATTTAGGTCATACCTGAATGGTCTAGTGGTTTTCCCCACTTTCTTCAATTTAAGTCTGAATTTGGCAATAAGGAGTTCATGATCTGAGCCGCAGTCAGCTCCCGGTCTTGTTTTTGCTGACTGTATAGAGCTTCTTCATCTTTATTCAGCCTTAAATTCCACCCCATATATCCAGTCCTCAGGCATACTTTACTGGTAATTGCCATACATGTAAGTCATGTCCTATAGCTATCTGGGGATATAATCTTGCCTACTTGGGCTATTTAATCCTAGTTAGGAGTCTGGGGTCAGGAGGAGAAATCAGAGTAGGTCCTAAGGACTACTTGCATTGTTTTTTAATGTACCTACAAAATTGGGAAACATGGGCCTTTATCTTCCTACCTGTGCCAGAGGATTCAGAGGAATCTTGGGATTCAGGCATCCCAGATGAATCTACCTAGATATCTTCACCCCAGATCTTAAGGTCCTACTTCTTTTCCATCAAAACTCAAGTCTTATAAGGAGACTTTCTTACACTGAGAATTTGGCCTTCTGAAATTCTCTTTCTTAAAATTCTGACTGATAATTAATTAATTATCTGATCACTGACTGCAAGAGATGAGGGTCTCTTTAAAAGCTAACAGTGAGGGCCTTTGCTTTAAATTGTTGGTTAATAGATCTTAGGTCATTTTCTTTTATCAGTCTTTCATCAGACTCTTAGCAACAGTCACCCACTTCCACAATCCTTATATTGCTATTTCTCATATATTTGTTAAATGTCTTAGACATTGCTCCACCTAGACTGAGCATCCCCTTCCTTCCGCTTGTGCATGCTGTTGCTTCAGTTGTGTCCAACTCTTTGCAACCCCAAGGACTGTAGCCCAGCAGGCTCCTCTGTACATGGGATTCTCTAGGCAAGAATACTGGAGTGGGTTGCCATGCCCTCCCCCTGCCATGCTCTCCTTCTTGACCCAGGGGTGGAACCCGTGGCTCTTTCATCTCCTGCACTGGCAGGTGGGTTCTTTACCACTAGCGCCACCTGGGAAGCCTTCCTTCCTCCTATATTCCATCCCAATTGACTACAGATAAAAATCTTTGCTGGGAAAGATTGAAAGCAGGAGGAGAAGAGAACAACAGAGGATGCAGTGGTTGGATGTCATCAGTGACTCAATGGACGTGACTTTGAGTAAGCTCTGGGAGCTGGTGGTGGACAGGGAAGACTGGCATGCTGCAGTCCATGGGGTCACAAAGAGTTGGACACGACTGAGTGACTGAACTGAACTGATGCTAGGAAATCTCATATTCCATCTATCACATTGCCATCCAGTCCTTGTGTCATCCAACTTCAGAATCAACATCCATCCCTAGAATCTCCTTTCTAGGACTACTCTTGACTCCAAATGTCTTAGGTTAGGTTCTCTAGCAGCAGAACATGAGGGCTCTGCTTTTAGGAAAAGAGAGATAGAGCAGCATAGGAGAGGGAAGAAAAACTAAAGAAGGATGTGGATTCAAAGACTGGTATTGTTCTAATTCCACCAAGAAACTCTGAAATAAGAACTGTGCCCCATTAGTCTTTTGAGGCAAAGGATTATGTCAGTCATTGACAGTTCTTCTCCCCACTTCCTTTACTGCCAAAAGAGATGGCTCCTCCTTGCTTGAGAACAAGTTCCAGAAAGGGGACAACCATGAGTTATTGTCAGCCACCACTGGCAGGAGCTGGAGGATGGATGCATCAACTAGTAAAAAAGGATTTGAGTTGGTACTAACAGCATCCCTCATAAAAATATATGTATTTTCCTTAAGCTATGGAGACCTACATATATGTAGAACTCATATTATCTTCAAATAATAATAATACATGTTTACAGTCCCTTATCTACAAGTCCAAAACCTCAACTAAATTCAAGACAGTTTGAGAGAAAAGTATATTTTTAATAAACTTGGTGCAAATGCTGCAGAAATATAAAAGTGTTGGATTATAGGGTACTGCCTCAGATTCAGCTGGAGTGTTACTTGTAAGACATATGTCCCATATTACATTTCTTTATCCCAAAATACTAATTCTGGGGAAAAAAAGCTGGCTCCTGAGCACTTTACATATGAAATTATGGACCTGTAGCTACCATTTGTCAAGGTATTAGCATTACATCTGTCAAAAGTAATCCTTAACAACCCTGAAATGGAGATTTCCCCATTTTTCAGATGAGGGATCAGAGGCACAGAAAGGTTAACTCACTCATTCAAGGTCACAAGCTAGCAAATGGAAAATTCAGATCTGTGAGACTTTAAAGTCTGCTCCTTCCCAGTACACCATGGCATCTGCTAGTGGCATCATCTCTATGTAATATTAGCTGTCAGTAATCTGTGACGTTTTGCAAAGAGCACTGTGAGTTCTAGCAGTTCTACTACCTGAACATATTTCCTTAGATTTGATGATTTTAATGGTCTTTTCTCCCCCTAGGGATTCTGTGTGAATCCCTGCGCACTGACATAGGTGAATTTCTATCATTGCTGTTTAACATTTATGGAGAGTTCTGTGCTTTAGCTTTGCACCAAAATGATTGTTTTCTATTTTACTTACTAGCATTTATTCCTCTGACAGAATAATTTGCACAGGATTAGAAAAGGACTGCTTATAAATACATCATTGCTGTCGTTGTTCAGTCGCTCAGTCATGTCCGACGACCCTTTGCGACCCCATGGACTGCAGCACGCCAGGCTTCCCTGTCCTTCACCATTTCCCAGAGCTTGGTCAAACTCATGTCCATCGAGTCTGTGATGCCATCCAACCATCTCATCCTCTGTCATCCCCTTCTCCTCCTGCCTTCAAATCTTTCCCAACATCAGGGTCTTTACTAATGAGTTGGCTCTTGGCATCAGGTGGCCAAAGTATTGGAGCTTCAGCTTCAGAACCAGTCCTTCCAATGAATATTCAGGATTCATCTCCTTTAGGATTGACTGGTTTGATCTCCTTGCAGTCCAAGGGACTCTCAAGAGTCTCAACACCACGGTTCAAAAGCATAAATTCTGCACTCAGCCTTCTTTTTGGTACATCATGGTCAGGTGAAAGGAAAACTGGTTTGGGAGTCAGATATAAATTTAAATCTAGTTTTTGCTACTTCATTCATTCACTAGAGCTTCAGGCTTCTATTTTGACTGTCAGGCTTCTATTATGACTGAATACTGTAAGGTGGATTTTTTCCAAAATATGTACCAAGCAATATAAGAAATCAAAGTTCCCTTATGTAGATAAGAAAAAATGTTTGTGAAAGTGTAATTTTTTTTCTTTCACAAAATGAGTATAAGAACATTCATATGGACTTTGTGGACTGACTGATCACCAAGTTCAGGTTATCTTGATGGTGACTGTATCCAGGGAGCCAGAATCTAGGCCAATGGTTAATTTCCCAATGCTCATTTTATATAATTAACTCTTACAGTGATGTTGGGCTATCTGTCCCACACACAGCTCCTTGAGCAAGTGGGACAGCAAATAGGACAGAGATGGCTTCCTTAGGCTCTGTGGTATCTGCCGGAGGCAAGTTTTTCCTACACCAGGGGCCACCCAGCCCTGACATTCATAAAGGTTACAAGAGTATTTTTACCTTGCCACCTGTATTATTTTATCTTTTTTTTTTTACATTCTTGGAGGATTGTTTATTTTTTTAATCTATGTGTTTTTAACTAAAAGATAATTACTTTACAATGAATGTTGCATTGGTTTCTGCCATACATCAACATGAATCTGTCATAGTATTTTACCTTTTATCTTACTTTTTTTTCCCCCTCAGAGGCTTGAGATATATTTTGGGCAATAACGAAGAACAATGAAACTGATTTGGCAATTGGCTTGAGATTCATTTCCTTAACCTTATTGCCTGGGTGGTGCTAGTGGTAAAGAACCTGCCTGCCAATGCAGGAGACATAAGAGACCCAGGCTCCGTCCCTGAGTTGGGAAGATCCCCTTGAGGAGTGCATGGCAGCCCACTCCAGTATTCTTGCCTGGAAAATCCCATAGACAGAGGAGCCTTGCAGGCCACAGTCCACAGGGTGGCAAAGAGCCAGACACGACGAAAGTGACTTAGCGCCCACGCACAATAAAATACGTAGAGCCGAAACCCAAGGCAGGGCTTGTGGTTGAGTGGTTAAGATTACACGCTCCCAGTGCAGGGGGCCAGGCTTTGACTCCTGGTCAGGAAATTAGATCCCACATGTTGCTCCTAAAAGACTCTGCATACTACTAGGACTTTCCAGATGGCCTTAGTGGTAAAGAACCTGCCTGTCAATGAAGGAGACAGAAGAGACTCGGGTTCGATTCCTAGGTCGGGAAGATCCCCCGGAGGAGGGCATGGAAATCCGCTCCAGTATTTTTGCCTGGAGAATCTAATGGACAGAGGAGTCTGGTGGGCTGCAGTCCATAGGGTCACAAAGAGTTGGACACAATTGAAGCGACTTAGCACTCACGCACCCTGCTACTAAAGAGCCCATATGCCACAACTAAGACCCAGCACAGCCAATAAATTCAAACAAAACACCCCCAAGGCATGAGAATGTGAAGTGTTCCACAGCTTTGGTTGTGTTCTGTTCCCCAAGACATCATCCAATCATGATCTGTAATTTATTAAACTACATAATCACTTTTTATATCACAGATGAGCTTGTTCAATGGATTAGAAGAACTTAATTTCGGCTACTTTCAACTCAAGTTTGCATATACTGGTCTCCAAGTGTAGTGGGAATTCCTAATAATGTGCTTTCACAGCCTTGAGCGATTTCACAAAAATAGCACTTGGAAAAACAGTACAAGTTAAGAAACTATGTAATGATTATTCTTCATGTTTTTCTTAGAATAATGATCTTGTTACAAACCCCAAGGCCAGACCCCAGAAGGGATTATGATGGGAATCATGAAAGCATGGACTTTGGAACGCCGGGTCAGGTATGAACACTGCCTTTGTACTTGCTGATTGTTCCCAAGATTTTCCCAGAAAGGAATGGCCTGGGGTAAAAACAAGGAGAGCAGGACTATGTCAGTGTAGTGTCTTGGGAAAGAAAGATCAAAGAAAGTTTTGTAGTCTGCAATTAGAAATAAAAGCTGGACTCAGAGAGGACTCTGCACCTCAGTCCAATAGAGACTGCGGGTACCCTGACCCATTGCACCAGATTTTGAGTTCTGTTTTCATACTCGTCGCTCACTCCCGGACCTTTAAGGCAACATCCAGGTATTGTTTTAAAGGCAAAGTGGGAAATGGCACTAATAGCCCATCTGCACACACATCCTCATCCACCCTGACTCCAGTTTTTCTCCTTAATTCTATATAGAACACTTTTTAAGAGCTAGGCATTCTCCCCCTCTGGATGGCTGTGTTGGTTGGAGTCCCCCTGGAAGCAAGACAGAGATAAAATGCAATAAATCTATTGGGGGTAACATCTGTGGAAGATAAGCAGAGGACCAGAGTAGAAAGTGACTGAGGGTCAGACCTTTACAATGTTTCTTTCCTCTCTGAGTCATTTTCCTTCCAAAATAAAATTCAGCCAACATCTGGATTTAAATATGCTAATCATGACCTCCAGCATTAAAGAGGCGCACACTCACTATGTTTAAGTGAGTAAATCCCCTTTTCCAAGGCGGTTATTAGTGTGGGTCCTCAAAGAATCCAAGATGGGATTATCATACACAAGATTTATTAGGGGGGGATTCCTCTGTGAAAGAGAACAGGCAGAGAACTGGGACAGGCTGGGATTGCTGTCAGACTACCATATAAATCTGACCCTAAGTGAAAGAGAGAAGAAAAGACACCCCCCAGACTTTGTTACAGTTAGAGGAAGGTTTGGCAAAGCCATATGGAATCCCCAAGCCAAAATCAGTGATCAGAGGAGTCCTATGTCTTCCAGATACAGACCTGCCTTAGTATTCTGCCATACTCAGTAATTGGGTCAGCCCTTGGAAGGCATACAGTACAAATGTGGCAATGGATTTCACAATTCAGCAACCAGAGTCTTGGTCAAATACCCTCCCTGGTTGGAATTCTCCGAGTCACATTCTCATGGCTACCACCTGAATAAATCATTAAAATATTTTGTAATGCATACATACAAGGGTAGCCATCAGCTTTACTTTTTAAAAGTCATCATCTAGGGTGAAATTGGATAGCTTTTCACCAATCATTCTATTTAATTCCAACAACAACTTTGAGATAGATACTAATATTATCTTTATCAAGGAGGAAATTATGGATCAGCAAGATTGGAGAACTTGTCCAAGATTCCAAGGTTTGCAAGTGTCCTGGCTGGAATTTAAGCACAAATAGATTTGTCTAACTCTAAAGCCAGTGTGACAGGCATTGTGTTTGGGCATGAGTTAGTGAACAAGATAAAAGTCAACCTTCAGAGAGTTTACAGTGCCGATAATCCTTCTCTGCTCCCTAGTCTTCATAGCTGTAATTTATTGATTATTTCTCTGTGCTAGTCACTATGCTCAGTGCCCTACCGACATTAGCTTCCTTAGTCCTCAACACACTTCCTGTTGAATGAAGTTTAGAAAAATCATAGCTATAAACTATAGCTAATATTTATTGAACTCTCACAATAACCTTATGTAGTAGGTGCTCTTTTTATTTTCATTTTACAGATGAGAAAGCTGAATTAAAGCACCATTTGTTTAATAGCTTTCCCAAGGTAGAGTGGTGGAGTCAAACCCAGGTACTCTGGTCTCAGAGCTTGTTTACTTAACTACTATGCTAAACTGCTCAATGACAGGAAAGCTGGATTTGTACCTCTAGTCTGTTTGACTGACTCCAAATTATTTTCTGCCCAAATGATACATTGTTCCGCTACTTAATTGTTCCTCATTCACTTATACTTTTTTTTTTGCTTTTGGATCATGCACTTTCTCAACACACTCACTGAGTACCTACTCATGTGCTACATGCTGCGGCTGCTGCTTGTGTGCTCAGTCATGTTGGACTCTTTGCAACCCAATGGACTGTAGCCCGCCAGGCTCCTCTGTCCATGGGATTCTCCAGGCAAGAATACTGGAGTGGGTTGCCATTTACTCCTCCAGGGGATCTTCCTGACCCTGCACTGGCAGGAGGCTCCTTTACCACTGAGCCACTGAGCCACCTGGGAAGCCCCCATAAGCTACATATGTGTACTATATGTGATATACCCAAACAAAGAAGGATTATGGAGCCATAAAAAAAAAGTAAGGAAGGGACTTTTCTAGTGGTTCAGTGGCTAAGACTCCACACTCCAAATCCAGGAGTCCCGAGTTTGATCCCTGGTCAAGGAACTAGATCAGATCCTACATGCCACAACTAAGGATCCTGCACGATGCAGTGAAGATCCTATATGCTGCAACTGAGACCTGGCATAGCCAAGTAACTTAAATAAATAAAATTTTGTTTTAAAAAAGAACAAGAGCTTATTATGATACAGCATAATCTCCGGGATATATTGTTAAGTGAAAAAAAGCAAAGTACAGAAGAGTACTGTTGGCCCTCCCCAATCTTATAAGAAGGAAGGGAACGATGAAACAAATGGTCTGAACTCTTAAAAAATGTGTGTCATGAGTGACCCCCCCAAAAAATTAAGAGGTAAATATGAAAAGACAGTAAAGAGACTTGAGAAACTAAATGCAACTTGTCATTCCCCAGCAGGTTCCTGGATCTGGGGTGAGAAGAGCTATAAAGTGTTAAGTCCTGAACTATACAGGGTCTGAGGTATTTCCCCACTTTCAGTTTTATACACACACACACACACACACACACACACACACATACACAGAGGAACATGATACCTCTGGATCTGGATCAGAAATAGAACTGTTTTTACTGACATAACAATCTTAGCACCAGTTTTCTATGTCCAATTTTCCCATGGGGTGACAGAAAGAGAGCCTGATGTAATCTGTACATACAGTGCAGTTTGTACTATGTAAGAAAGACTCCAAATTTATGAATCCTAGAGCTTATCTAGCATGGCCTTCACAGCTGCCCATCCTTCCCTCCAGAAGTGAAGAGAGATCTTTGCTCTGGAATGCAATAAATCCTATTTAGGGAGAGGTTGGAGTGATCACTACCTTTCTGGACAAAAGAGCTATGGGGAGAGAGAAAACTTTAATTCTCCAGAAGTCTCTGTCTCCAGGATTGCTATTCAGTCATCTTTTAACCCAGGTTGCCAGAATTTGTTTTCTCAGCCCTAACCATGCAGAAATGTGAAAATATTTGTGGAGAGGTTGTTTCTTAACCTAAGGGATTTAGTGGGGCAAGGAGTGAAATCTGCACTTGAACTATATATTAGACAAAAATTTGGAATGAATGTCAAATTTCCTGAAATTGATGATTGTATTATGATCTATTTTAACATTTCCTTTTTCTTAGGAGTAAAGGGTCATGATGTCTGCAACTTCCACACAGTTAAAAATTTTTTTCAAAGCAATAAGTCAAAATGTTGATTATTAAACCTAGGAAGTTGAGTTCACGGATATTTATTTAAACTTTCTGTGTGTATGAGTTTTTCCACAAAAAGGGGTCTTGAGGAAAAGACATAATTTCTATTCTCAAGGAGCTCACAGATTAAAGGAGAGGATCAGTAAATGTAAGTAAATTTGATGTGTGAAAACCCAACCTTTCTTTCTATGCTTATGTTGCTATTTATCTTTCTTCCCAGCTGAATTTTTGTAAGGTATATGTAAGCAGAGACATCTTTCCTACACTAGTCTAATTAGTATTCAGTTAGGCTCTAAGCCTGTTCAATGTATTTCTGTTGAGTTAATCTTTCCTATTAACAACACTTCAGTGCTTCACCATAACCTAGAGGCAATTAGCCTGGCATTACAAATCCTTTATTCAGCCTCATCAACGACTAGGTCTTTTAAAATATTGTTCTCTCTCATGCTTCCATAATTTTATAATTTTTGCTTCTTCTTCTGAAATGCTCTTTCCCTTCTCTGATTGTCAGATGCATCCTACTATTATTCAGGACTTAGCTGAAATGCCATTTACTCTGTGTTTTCATAACATTTTATATGTGACTCTCAGCATATCATCACTATCATCATCATCATTATAGCATCCCCCATGCCTCTTTACACACACGCACAGTTATGGATATTCTGTATCCTTAACCCCTGAGGAAGGTATCATTATCTTCTTTGTATAGAAGAGACTAGTTCAAAGATATAAAGGTGTTTGCTTAGTTGCATAGCTACTAAGTTAATGAGCCTGCTTTCCAAACCCAGGTGTGTCTAATGCCAAAGCTATTATAATTGTTTTTTCCACGTAATTTCCTCAGAGGAAACTACTTGTGATTTCTTTTTATTTCCCCAGGGCTTACAATGTAACTGGTGAGTAGTAAACACTCCAAAATATATCTTTGTGGAAAATTGTTGGTGCACACCATGTCAGATCCTACTTCCATAAGCTTTTAGTATTTTCCCACCTAAATACCCTACCTCCCCTCTGCCTATGTAAATTCTATCTATCTGTTGAAATGCCTACTCTGTGGATCCTCCAATTGTTGCAGCCTACACGTAGCTCTTTCCCCCATTTCAATAATGCCAGCCTACACATTTTTGTCCTGGATTACTTTCTACCCTGCACTGGGCTTGTATTGTCTTATTCATGGCTAGCTTCTCAGGACAAGGACAGAATCTTCTCTTTGGAATGCCTCAGAGCACATAACACAGGTCTGATCACTAGGCTCTTTGCTTAGAAGACTTCTTTCATCTACAGCCAAATAGCCTTCAGTAACATTGGGAGGTTACATTCAGTTCTACACATATTTGAAAGTGGCAGTTGAACTCCTACTCTCTGAATAAGATCCTTCCCTCATTAGATAGGAAACTGATTTCTGTGGAGGCACAATCTTGTTATTAACATAGGATAAGGATTGAAAACTAACTATATGGAATCCACCATCAAGTTCTACTTTAATTCCAGAATCCTTCAGTTGCACTCTAGATTGTTCCACTGAAATCCCCAAGTTCTATTTTGTGAACTCCAAATTCTAACACTGGACTTCTAGGCCTACACTGAGCATATCTGATTCTACTAATGCAAACCATACTCTACTATCATTCCATAAAATTAATCTATCAAACTATAGATTCTACTCTGGGAACCCAGTTTATGTTTAGAATTCCAGGTTGTATTCTGTGAGTCCTACGTTCCCCCCTGGGTAAACAGATCCCAGTATTAAATAAAGCCTAAGATTCTGCTGTTGGAATTATAGCATCTATTTTGGCAATACTAGATTCTATTCCCTAGATTCTAGATTAAAATATTCCAGTAACCCCAGAATCTCTTGTCAAGGCCCAAGAGTCTAACATTAGAATTCCAGATTCTATTCTTTGAATCACATATCCTACTTTTGGAACGTGATTTTGTACTCTCTGAACTCAAGATCCTTTTAAAATAGATCTGTTTATTTATTTTTACTTTTTGGCTGTGGTGGGCCATCATTTGCTGCATGCGGGCTTTGTCTGGTTGCAGAGAGCAAGGGCTCCTCTCTGTCTGCAGAGCACGGCTTCTCACTGTGGCGGCTTCTCTTGTTGCAGAGCATGGGCTCTAGGTGCACGGGCTCAGTAGCTCCCGCACACGGCTCCATAGCCGTAGTGCACGGGCTTATCAGTGCTATGACACGTGGAATGTTCCCAGACCAGGGAGCCAACCTGCGTCCCTTGCATTACAAGGCACATCTTTAACCTATGGACCACCAGGGAAGCCCTGAACTCAAGATCTTAATATTGGACTTTACATTCTACTACTTCAACTTAAGATTTCATTATTTGAATCTCAATTTTGAACCTTGGAACTCAAGGATCCACTAATTCTGGATTCTGCCATTAAAACCCTAGGTCTTTGTCTCCCCAGAAAAATTCAAACGTTAAAACTCAAGGTTCTACTCTCAGAAACTAAAATTACACTATATAGACTTTACTTACAGAATAGATTACATTATCAGGATTAAACCTGAAGGTTCAGAGCTGAGTCTGAAATTCTGGTTGTAAAATTTTGAACTCCAATTATTGAGATTAAATTGAGGTCTTCATTTGGAGCTCTAAATTCAGGATGAAATCATTTCTGTTTTATTCAGTTTTTATTACATGAGTCCCTTAGTCTACCATTGGACATAAAAATCACTCAAGATGCTGCTATTGGCATAATTTCTATTAGTTAAACCTCAGGTTTTACTAATAGAATTTAAAGTTCTTCCAAACTCTAGAATCTAGAGGTACTTCTCATAGTACTTAAAAGCATGAGCTCTGGAGGCATAGTTGCTTATGGTCAGATACTATCTCTGTTCTTCCCAGGTGTGACCTTTGGAAAATTATTTAACCTCTCTATGCCTCAGTTTCCTCATTAGTAAAGTAGGGATGATAATAATAGTACTCACCTGACAGGTTTTTTGTGAGCATTTATATGTAATAACAACAACAGCAACAACAATAATAATACAGGTAAAGGACTTAGAACAATGCTGGGCACATGTGTCTGCGTGCTGCTCAGTCGTGTCTGACTAATTGCGACCCTGGGCTCTGCTGTCCATGGGATTTTCCAGGCAAGAATACTGGAGTGGGTTGCCATTTCCTTCTCCAGGGGATCTTCTCGACCCAGGGATGGAACCCACACCTCTTGTGTCTCCTGCCTTGGCAGGCGGATTCTCTACCAGCTGCACTACCCAGGAAGCCCAATAATGACAATTACAATGATCATACAGATAAAGGACTTAGAATAATGCTTGGCACATAGTAAGCACTTAATTAGCATTAGCCATTAGCATTATTACTACTGAAGGCTGATTCTAATGCTAATCTACTATGCTAGATTTCAATTTTGGAATTTCATAATTCAATATTATACCTTAGGTTCCACCGTGACAACTCAAGACTCTCTCTATTGGAATGTAACATGTGCTCTCTGAACCCCGTATTCTGTGCTTGGGTTTCAGGCTAAGCATTCAAACTTCAATACTGTATTATTGGAACTTAAAGCTCCAATCTCAAAGCCCAAGGTTCTAGTAATATTGTAAATTCCATATTCTATTCTTGTAACCCTACATTCAAGTTAGGAACCATTGGTTTCTTTCTCTGAAATTGAAATTCCGCTATTGGACCTCTAGATTTTACTCTCATAACTGGAGTTTTGTTTTATTTTTTTCCAGAGATTTTACTATTAGAACTCCAGGCTCCAGATTCAAAGTCTGAGACTCGAGTACTGAATTCCTGTACCTACTATTGAAGCTTCAGGTTCTAGTCTCTGAACCTGGGCATTCTACAGTTAGAACTCAGCTGCTACTTGGAACCCCAAAATTCTACTACTGGAAGAATAGGGTTTATTCTCTGAACTTGAATCCTACAATTAGATTCCAAAATCACAATCAGAAATTCTACTTCTGGGGAATTCCCTGGTGGTCCAGTGGTTAGGACTCAATACATTCACAGTGGTGTCCTGGGTTCAACCCCTGGTCAGGGAACTAAAAGTCTGCAAGCTGTGTGTAGTGCAGCTGGAAAGAAAAAAAAAAATTCTACTCTGGAATTTCAATAATAGCAACCTTGGATTCTATACTAGAACACAAGTTCTAATTTGCAAATTTTATACTTTATTTTTGACCTTTCAGTTCTATCAAAGTCTGAGATTCTAATACTGAATGCCAGGTACCAAATCTGGAATTTCAGATTTTACTATTTTACTCCAGATTTCATTCTTATGACCCCAGATTTGACTCTTGGTTTTCTAGCTTCTCTCTAGAGGATGCCATCAAATGTTTCTTGAGAATTTTCCAGGCATTCTTACTTGACTCTACACTGTCCTGAACTGTACTGTCAAATTAGAATTCCTGGGATAACAAATCCCCTGATGAATAGAGGCCTTTGGCAATGGCTACCACAACAGAGAACCAGGTTAACCTATGGCAAAATTAAGTTAATGACACTTCCTATAATTCCTCTTCCTTCCCCTATCTGCCATCTCATCTTTGCGGCTCTTCTTCAGGTCAAAAACTAACATCACGGCATCTGGTCTCATCACTTCATGACAAATAGATGGGGAAACAAAGGAAACAGTGTCAGACTATTTTCTTGGGCTCCAAAATCACTGCAGAGGGTGATTACAGCCATAAAATTAAAAGATGCTTGCTCCTTGGAAGAAAGCTATGACAAACCTAGACAGCATATTAAAAAGCAGAGACATTGCTTTGCTAACTAAGGTCCATCTAGTCAAAGCTATGGTTTTTCCAGTGGTCATGTATGGATGTGAGAATTTTACCATAAAGAAAGCTGAGCACTGAAAAATTGATGCTTTTGAACTGTGGTGTTGGAGAAGACTCTTGAGAGTCCCTTGAACTGCAAGGAGATCAAACCAGTCAATCCTAAAGGAAATCAACCCTGAATATTCATTGGAAGAACTGATTCTGAAGCTGAAGCTCCAATGCTTTGGCCACTTGATGTGAAGAGCCGACTTATTAGAAAAGACCCTGATGCTGGGAAAGATTGAAGGCAGGAGGAAAAGGGGACCTCAGAGGATGAGATGGTTGGATGGCATCACTGACTCAATGGACATGAGTTTGAGCAAGCTCTGGGAATTGGTGATGGTCAGGGAAGACTGGCATGCTGCAGTCCATGGGGTCTCGAAGAGTCATCAGACACGACTGAGCAACTGAACTGAACTTCAGGTCCCCATTGCCCTGTGCACACTCACTGCATCCATCCAACCCACTTAGGTCAAGTGGTTTTGAAATACATTCGTGTTTTAAACTTTTTACACTGAAGTGCAAATGAATTAAAGTATTTAATACATTCCCCCATCCCTACCTCCATTTAAATATTTAAAATTTAAAATCTCAACCAAAGAGATGAAGCTCTGAAAGTAACACTACACACATTTTCAAAAAAAGAGGGAGGTAATTTGTAAAGAAAATCACAGTCTCTGGTGGACCCTTGAAATCAACTTACCTAATTGATTGACTGGTCTTTTCAGGTGCTAGAGGTAAAGAATCCTCCTGCCAATGTAGGAGACAAGTGGCAGCCCACTCCAGTATTCTTACCTGGAAAATTCCGTGGACAGAGAAGCCTGGCAGGCTACAGTCCATGGGGCCACAAAGAGTCAGACACAACTTAGAGACTGAACAATTGATTGATAATGAAAAGATTCTGGGATTTGGGAAAGCTCCCTTATTTCCCACTTCATTTGTAAAGTGGGAATTAAAAATTCATGTAGACAATATACATTAAAAAAGTGTTTTATGAACATTACCCAAGTATTAGTTGCTGTTGTCCCTTTTGTAAAGAACATGTCCTTGACTGCTTTGATCATGACTACTGTGCCACCTGTTGGACATAGCTTGAATTACACCACTGTTTTTCTAAGTGTCACTCAACAATCACTCTCGATTTTCTTTGGTACATTAGAAGATCCTTAAAATTAAAAATATATATATATTCCCTTGATTGGGATGAATTTATAATAAGTTATTTAAGATTAATGAGTTTAAAAAAAGATTAATGAGTTCAACAAATATCTACTGAACTTTTATCAAGTGGATAGGCCCAAGGACACAAAGAGGGAGAAGTCTTAATGCCTACCACCAAGGGAATGAGAGATATGTCAGTGTGTTAGGGAAGACATCACAAAGTAGGTGATCTCCTACCTACTCTGTTCCAGGGAACTGAATCATGGGAACTAAGAAGTGCTGATCCCATAAGAGCAGAACTAGTAAGCCCCTCAGGAGTTATGTCCAGTATTCTCACTATGCAGATAAGGAAACAGGCCCAAGAGAAGCAGTGATTTGCCCAAGGGTCACAGTGTACTCCAGTACTCTTGCCTGGAAAATCCCATAGACGGAGGAGCCTGGTGGGCTGCAGTCCATGGGGTCGCTAAGAGTCGGACACGACTGAGCAACTTCACCTTCACTTTTCACTTTCATGCATTGGAGAAGGAAATGGCAACCCACTCCAGTGTTCTCGCCTGGAGAATCCCAGGGACAGGGGAGCCTGGTGGGCTGCCGTCTATGGGGTCACACAGAGTTGGACATGACTGAAGCGACTTAGCTTCAGCACAGTGTATTAAAAAGCAGAGACATCACTTTGCTGACAGTATAGTCCATATAGTCAAAAGTCCATCTAGTCAAAGCTATGGTTTTTCCAGTAGTTATATACGGATGTGAGAGTTGGACCATAAAGAAGGCTGAGCACTGAAGAATTGATACCTTCAAATTGTGGTGTTGGGGAACTCTTGAGAGTCCCTTGACCACAAGAGATCAAATTAGTCAATCCTAAAGGAAATCAACCTTGAATACTCATTGGAAGGACTGATGCTGACGTTCCAATTCTTTGGCCACCTGATGCAAAGAGCTGACTCATTGAAAAAGACCCTGATGCTGGGTAACATTGAGGGCAAGAGGAGAAGGAGATGACAGAGGATGAGGTGGTTGGATGGCATCCTTGCCTTGATGGACATGAGTCTGAGCAAACTCAGGGAGATAATGAAGGACAGGGAAGTCTGGCATGCTGCAGTTCTTGGAATTGCAAAGAGTTGGACAAGACTTAGCAACTGAACAACACCACATAGCAGTGAGGCAGACTTTAGGGACCCTGACTAACGGGGATTTGCTTCTCTTTAATTCATGACAGAATATCCTTTCCTAAAAGCATGCATTCAAGAGTAGAGATCACCTGGAGAAGAAAGGGGACAGAGAGGGAAGAATAGGAGCCTTGACTCCTGGGGACAGTCCAACCCTCTCTCCAGCTTTTCTAGGAGCTGGCTTTGTTCGAGGACTTAAGAGGCTGTTAGTGGGAAGACAATTGTTTCTGACAGGGAACTCCTAGGAGCAGAAATGAGATTTGCCCCCTTCCTCTACTCAAAATTCTTTTACTCACGTGGAATTCATTTGATATGGCATATTCCAGTATCGTTGGGCCCATCAAAGAAATAGCAGAGTCCAGTTCTGTGGGAACTATAGGCTGGGAGTCAGATGACCTGGTTCTACCTCAACTCTGACACTGTCATTCTGGGTGGTGATACTTGAAAGCTCCTCCCATTCTCTGAGTTTTAATTTTCAGTTTTTTCATCTGTGCAGTGGGATATTTGCACACAACCACCTGTAAGGAGTCTTTCAATCTGCAATTATGGTTTTTTTTTTAAATTGCTAAACATTTAAATTAATTTATTCATTTATTTTTATTGGAGTATAATTGCTTCACAAGGTTGTGTTAGTTTCTGCTGTGCAACAAAGCAAGTCGGCTATATGTATACATAGATCCCCTCCGTCTTGAGAATGACACCTTTCTAGGGCTTCAATTTTTCATATTGCTGAATAGGAAGCTCCCTACTAACTAGATCAAGGGGTTCTGATGGCCTGCTCTCGTGCTGAGTCAAACACAGTTTTCTAGTTGACATAACCTCTTCTAACCACAGGAGAAGGCGACGGCACCCCACTCCAGTACTCTTGCCTGGCAAATCCCATGGACAGAGGAGCCTGGTAGGCTACAGTCCATGGGGACCCGAAGAGTCGGACATGACTGAGTGACTTCCCTTTCACTTTTCACTTTCATGCATTGGAGAAGGAAATGGCAACTCACTCCAGTGTTCTTGCCTGGAGAATCCCAGGGATGGGGGAGCCTGGTGGGCTGCCATTTATGGGGTCGCACAAAGTCAGACATGGCTGAAGCGACTTAGCAGCAGCAGCCTCTAACCATAGCAGTTCTGTGCTAGACTGATCTCTTTCATCTGGAAAAAGAAAAAGCCTTTTAGACAGGAGCTTTATCATGCTAATCACTCTGACACCAACTCTTGTTTCCTTACTTGGCATATTGAAAGTGAAAGTGAAAGTTGCTCAGTTGAGTCTGTCTCTCTGTGACCCCACAGACTACACAGTCCATGGAATTCTCTAGGCATACTGGAGTGGGTAGCCTTTTCCCTCTCCAGGGGATCTTTCCAACCCAGGGACCGAACCCAGGTGTCCTGCATTGCAGGTGGATTCTTTACCAACCGAGTGAATATGGTATGATCATTATTACGCAGAGGGAAGGATGATACGGAAGCTGAACCTCTCTGAATCTCAGCTTCTTCATCTATAAAATTTAAAAAATATCTGTAAAACACCGACATCACGCGGTTGTCGTGAGGCCTAAATAAGAGACTGTATTTGACAGTAACAGGCATATATTTCAAATGCATCCATCTTGTTTGGGTTTCCGAGACTTCCCAGTTTCAAATATTGTTTCTACAATTCCAGTGCCTCTCAGCAGCCAGTGATATTTTAGACATAAGTTGGGTCATATCCCTCCCCTGGTTGAAAAGCCTTCAAGGCTTCCCACTGTCTGTAAGATGAAATCCCAACTTCTTACCATGAGCTACACGTCCTTTGTGATCTGATGTCTGCCTCTCTCTGGTCTCACCCCTTGCCACTCACTCCTTACTCTGGCCACTCCAGCCACACTGGCTAACTCAGGTTCCCAGGTCATCATGCACGCGTCTTCCTGGTTAAATGCTCCTTAGCCTGCAGGTCCCAACTTACATGCCACTTTCTCAGTAACAAGTTTCCTGGACCCGGCTTCTCAAAGATCTTTTTTGCCCAAGTTCTTTTCTCTTCTAACAATCTATTTTTTATTACAAATGACTAACTAGTAATAATCCTCTCAATACTTCTAGGCCTGTGCTGTGGTACTTTTGCATCATCGAAGACAACTCAATTGTGTGTCAGTATATTTGGGTTCTAGTCCTAAAATTTGTTTCATGAACATGAGCACCCTGTCTCTTTGAGCCTCATTTCCTCATCTATAAAATAGGTTTACTAATCCCCTACCCTACTCACCATACAGGGCTATTAAGGGGCTCAAACAGGATGGTGCATGTACAAAGGCCTTGCAAATTGTAAAGGGCTGTATTTAAAAGTAAAGATCTATTATTATTAATAATCCTCTCAAGAGAGACTCTGGGTAAATAAGATAATACTGAAGTAATATTCCAAGTGACTGAGGCCAAGAAGACAGTTTTGGCCTGGAGGCCAAATTTGAACCTGATCCTCTCCCACGGGGGCCAGGTCTCTTGTTTAATCCCTTATGGAAGAGAGAAGCCTGGATATCTCCCCATCTTCTTTAATGCCTCAGGGTGTAAGGAGAGAAAAGTCCAAAAATAAGACATGGCTTGTTAGCCTGCCTATTGCTGTCTGCCAGGATAGGGAGAGGCACCTGGCGCGTTTCTTCTTGTGTCCTGATGCTTCTTGTGCTTCTTTCCCCTAGGGGAGGTACCCAGGATTATTAGGACTCTGGAGAAAAAGAGATTTTTTATTAGCTAAACTGATGACAACTGTTTTATACACCGTCGCTGCCCATGGTCACTCTGGCATGTCGTGGAAAATATATTTTCCTGGATACCCAGGGAGGTGGTGTCAAAGTGTAAAAGAACAGTACATGATTCAAAGGTTGACCATCCATTCATTCACCTGTCTGTAACCTTGGGCAGGTCCTGGGTCTCATGCCCCTAACATATAAAATGATAATAGATTATAGGATCATTGATGTCCTTTCTAGCCTGTGGTGTGCTGGATGAAGCACACCAATTTACCTATTTTTTTCCTTTGACTGCTTGTACTTTTGGTGTTATATTTACGAAGTGTTAGTCAGTCGTAGATGTAAATCTTTGTGACTTTGAATCGGGGGTGATGTCTTAAATATTCAAGGTCACAAAGATTTACATCTATGTTTGCTTCTAAGAGTTTTATAGTTTTAGGTTTTACATATAGGTCTTTGTTCCATTTTGAGTTCATTTTGTATATGATGTGAGGTAGGGTCTGACTTCATTCCTTTGCATGTGGATATCCGGTTGTCCCAGCACTATATGTTCAAACGCTATTCTTTCCTTGTTGATTGGTATAGCACATTATAAATTAAAACATTCAAAACATTGAGAATTAAAGTGCTTTGTTTCTTTGTAAAAAATTATTAAGAGTAATCTAAACAGTGCTTGCCTTCCTGTATTATATCTTAAAATATGAGTGAGCAACTTTTCTATAAGTAGAACGTGGTCCTACTTCTCTTTGTTTGGATCCACTTTCAACATTGCATTCTTTGTACTTCCAACATTGTAACGTATCTCTAAACTTTTTAAAGTGAAGTTTTTTGCCAGGGTTACTTTCTCTAAGACACCTTCAGTCTTTCCCTCACCACCACTGTCCTCAATGGTATCAATAAGCTTGCCTTCATGAAGTTTCTCTGGGGACACACGCATCTAGTGCCTTGCAGATGAAAGAAGTATCATTTCCATGCTCAACTGTTTCTTCTATAATTTTATGTTCAATTAAAGTTTCACTTTCAGTCTTCTCATTTTTTGTTACCTTGCTTCATTTTTTTTGGTTAATTCCCTTTTTTGACTATTAATTTCTGTTTTTTATTGATTTCTGTAAAATGTCACGTGGGTTTTGTCATTAGTAAAAGAAGAGGCAACACAATACACACTTTATTGTCTGTGTAAGAACTGAATAACAATGGCTGTATCACTGTACAGTGTCAATTCCTGACACTTTGAAAGAAGTGATGTGATTGATCACAAGTCATAAAGTGCATCTGTTATTTATATAGTGATTTGTGAACCAAAGAGACAGCAGCAAAGTTTGTACTTAGTGCAATTACTTGCAGTTAATATACTGTGATAAATGAAATGTGAACTGTCTTGTTGGACTGATGTTATTTAACTAAAATGGGAACTAAAATATGCACATTTCAGAACTTTGCAAAGCAAGTTGCCTGTAAGGATTACTCTAACATAATGTTTATATAACTTTTCAAAATGGCCACATTTAACAACTAGCTCACAAAGTTTCTTAAAATTTAACAATTTGCTCTCATGAACCAATAAAGCTGGCTCCACCCTATCACTGTTTTCAGCTTATATATTCCTCAGTTCTATGAATCTAATCCTTCCTTTCCTCAGCCAAAACACATACTAACACATACATATAGTGTGGTGTGGTTTAGTTGCTCAGTTTCCGACTCTTTGCAACCCCATGGACTGTAGCCTGCCAGGCTCCTCTGTCCATGGAATTCTCCAGGCAAGAATAATGCAGTGGGTTGCCATTTCCTTCTCCAGGGGATCTTCCCAGTGCAGGGATGGAAGCTGGTTCTCCTACACTGCAGGCAGATTCTTTTCTGACTGAGCCACCAGGGAAGCCCAACACACACTATAAATACACCTAAAACTAAGCAAAATGTCTTTTTTTTCCAACTCTGTATCCCTATAGCGTCTGGATCATAGTTAAAAATTAGTGTTTATAGGACTGAGGTGAACTCATATGAGAACACACACATTATTTGCTCATATGCACAACTGGGGTGTAGCTTGTGAGTAGCTACAAGCTACTTTTATCACAAAATAAACTTTGTGAGTCATCAGGCTATAATGGGTACTATTTGGCTCGTCTACTCTGCTCCAAAATATTTTTTATTTGCTTTTCTGACAGTGAGAGGATACATGTACATGGAAAGAATAGGAAGGGGTATAAAGAAACTATTAACTCTCTTCCGGAGCTGACAGAGATGGGAAACAGTGTGTGAGGTTCAAAAGATGAGAAAAGACAAGGGAAGATAATTTACCTTGAGTGTTTACCATGCACTTGGAACTTTCTTGATGACACTTTCATCCACATACCATACAAATGAGTAAAAACAAGACTCAGAATAAGTGGCTACCTTCAGTCAAGTAGCCTGAAGTCAGTGGAACCGTGATTTAAACTCAGATTTGCCAACTCCAAAGTGCAGGTTCTTTCCACCATACTATACTATCTCTGTACATGGCCAGTAGTATGGAATAGGCTGGTGTGCTGAAGCAGCCCTGATTGAACTGGACACCCTGAGGTAAGGCCCAGAGATTTGAAGCCCTAAACAGCAATTTTCTTCTTCAGTCCAGTCCATGTTTACGTCATTGGACACCAGGTGTCCAGTCTCTATCCCAGGATCTTTTCATTGTACACACCTGCCACGTTGCCTCATAGGTAATCCTTATGAAAAACCCATAATAAACATTCCCCGATCTCAAATGTATCTCCATACTTTCTCTCTAGGACCAGAGAATGGCAGTGTGAGTCATCACAGGCAGAGGGTTAATAATTATGCTTATGGAAACACCCTCTTGTGTTGTTATTCAGTCAAATTTGACTCACAGGAAGATATTTCACTCCCATTATAAACGTTTCCAGTAGTTTTCCCCTCCCTGGTGGTTGGTGCGCATTCCCACTCTACGTGTGGGAGGAGGTGTGGTGGTGCTGAAGCAACAAGAACACTGAAGTCAGAGGGACCAGATTTGGAAGTTTAGCTATGCCACTTACAGTCACCTGGGACTGCTAACCTCAGTTTATTAATCTGTCAACATGTTACAGCAGCAGTCATCATTTTTTTCTCTCAAGCCTGCTATTTCCCCATGGTTGTGGCCCCGTCTGATAGCCATAGACCGACCACCCAGTTGCCTAAGCCAGAAATCCGAGTCACCGTTGACTTCTTCCTCTTTTTCACATACCAATCCGATCATGAGTTTGAACGTTTTGCCTTGTGAAATCTCCATTCTCCCTACTCTACCTTAATTCAGGTCACCATCACTTTTGACTAGATTATTGCAATAGACACTTATAAACGGCTTCTGTGTCTCCAGATTTGTGTCCTCTACTCTATTTTCTTTCTATTTACTTTAATATTTATTTTGGGGATGTGCTGGGTCTTCGTTGCTGCCCGCAGGCTTTCTCCAGCTGCAGCAAGCAGGGGCTGCTCTCTAGTTGTGGCACACGGGCTTCTCACTGCAGTGGCCACTTTGTAAGAGTTTCCAGGTCCATTCACATCTCTGTAAATTGCATTTTCATGGTTGAGTAACAGGCGCTATTAGTAAAACTACATGTGCATTTATCTCTTGAGCCAGAAATGCAAATTCTCCTAAGAGTGTCCCCTGAAGATACAGCTACAACATTATAAAAACATAGATGAACAAAACTATTTGTTGTTACATTGTCTGTAATGCAAAATACTGGAAACAACATAAATACCCACGTGTAGGAGAAAGTATACAATAAACTATAGAAGAATAAATTATAGACAAGGTTCTCAAACATTTTGGTAACAGGCCCCCTTCACTCCCTTATAAATTATGGAAGACTGCCGAAATCTTTTGTCTGTGTGGATACCTGTTAATATTTATCATCTTAGGAATTAAAACTGAGAAAATTATTTAAAGAATTATTCATTTATTTAAAATAACAGTGAACTCATTATATGTTAACATAAGCAACTTATTTTAATGAAAAAATAATTGTATTTTTCACAGCAAAAATATATTATGAAAACTGGCATTATTTACATTTTTGTAAATTCCACCCCTGCTCCCAACCAGAGTACCCATCTCCCTGCAGTGGAAGCTCAGAGTCCTAACAACCAGACTGCCAGGGAATTCCCTTTAAATCTCTTTAAAGTCAGTCAATTAGAAGACAGTTGGATTATCATACCTACTTCTGCACTCAATCTCTTGGGATATGTTTAGTTGATGTATATGAAGAAAATCTGTCCTTAAAGGATACATAGTTAGAAAAGTGAGGAGTACATTAACAGTCATTTCAGATAATAGTGGATATTTTCTTTGACACTACTTTAAAACTTGACAAGTGGTAATTTCTTTTATATAATATATACATATATATATATATACACACACACACATATATATGTATGAAAAGTGAAAGTGTTAGTCACTCATTTGTGTCTGATTCTTCGGGAGCCCATGGACTGTAGCCTGCCAGGCTCCTCTGTCCATGGAATTCTCTAGGCAAGAATACTAGAGTGGGTAGCCATTCCCTTCTCCAGGGGATCCTCCCAACCCAGTGATTCAACCTGGGTCCCCTGCATTGCAGGCAGATTTTTTATCATCTAGTCACCAGGGAAGTCCATTCATGTGAAGAAAAAATATTTATATATACGTATATACACATGTATATTTTTTATTCAGTTGCACCAGGTCTTAGTTGCGGCATGCAGGATCTTTTAGTTGTAGCATGTGGGATCCAGTTCCCTGACCAGGGATCAAACCTGAGCCCTCTGCATTGGGAGCCCAAAGTCTTAGCCACTGGACCACCAGCAAAGTCCCGACAAGTGCTAATTTCTTACTGGTTAGCTATAATATGGAATCTGAAACCATATCAATTAATTTTTTGCATGCATTTCCATTAAAATCTTTTGGTCTATATTACACTTTAAAGGATATGTTACCCACATATGTATTTGTAAAATCATGCATTGGTCATCTGAAAAAAAATACTAGTACGCTGAGCTATGTAGACCTTCCAAATGTTGACATATTTCATTACACAATTAAAAGAAAAAACTCCACAACATTTGTTAATAAGCACCCATCTCTTCAGAAAAGTCTGGGAAGCTGTCAAGTTTATGTTAGTAGAAAGCCTGAATTTTATCCTTGGCAACAAATACTGTTAGTTCCTTTTCTTGAAGTGACAAGCTCACTTCAGCCATTATCTAGAAAATGACTGCCAAATTCCCAAGTCTGAATACCAGAGTTAATCTGTTCTTTAAAATAAAAATGAGGTTCAAGTAAAAGTGGAGTGTGTGTGTTTGTGTGTTCTCTAGCTCTACTTACTGAGAAAGCCTAGAAGCAAAGGCATCATAGTGGCAATGAGCACACCTACCACCTAGATCTTAATTTCTAAATACCTTCCTTCACTAAATAGAACTAAGGCTTTTAGAGGAAATGGGTGTTTCCAGGGCTGGGACTAGGAAAGCACAAGGCCAGCCTGGGATATAGTGACAGAAAGTAAAGTAAATGCTTAGAAGACGATGGAAAGATGATAAATGAACAAAGAAGCCAACCAAATTTGAAACAATTTTTCCATCAAAAGAAATAATGAAGGTAATGACTATAAAATTCAAAGAATAAAATAAAAGTTGATGAGTTTATTCTGATATAAATCAACAAGTTGATTGATAAATGGGGGAGAAGCAAAAAGCTCACCCATAGCGTAGGGAGGCAAATAAAAAAATGTATTGGGAATGATAATGATGGAATTAGAAATTTGGCAACAATAAAATTAATAACTACTTTGAGCAAGAGTTATCAACACATGTTAAAGTTTGTAATCTCTCTAAAAGATATTTATTACTTACAAAGAGCAAAATAGTTACTGACACTGGATAAACCTGGCAGATACCATCTTAATCAATCAAATGATCATCATTAGTCATCAGTTCAGTTGCTCAGTTGTGTCTGATGACTCTTTGCGACCCCATGGACTGCAGCATGCCAGGCTTCCCTGTATATCACCAACTCCCAAGCTTGCTCAAACTCATGGCCATCAAGTTGGTGATGCCATCCAACCATCTCACCCTCTGAGGTTCCCTTCTCCTCCTGCCTTCAATCTTTCCCAGCATCAGGGTCTTTCCTGGTGAGTCAGTTCTTTGCATCAGGTGGCCAAAGTATTGGAGCTTCAGCTTCAGCATCAGTCCTTCCAATGAATATTCAAGATTGATTTCCTTTAGGATGGACTGGTTGGATCTCCTTGCAGTCCAAGGAACTCTCAAGAGTCTTCTCCAATATCACACAGTTCAAAAGCATCAATTCTTTGGCACTCAGCTTTCTTTATGGTCCAACTCTCATATCCATACATGACTATTGGAAAAACCATATCTTTAACTAGATGGACCTTTGTCAGCAAAGTAATGTCTCTGCTTTTTAATATGCTCTCTAGTTTGGTCATAGCTTTTCTTCCAAGGAGCAAGTGTCTTTTAATTTCATGGCTGCAGTCACTCTCTGCAGTGATTTTGGAGCCCAAGAAAATAAAGTCTATCACTGCTTCCATTGTTTCCCCATCTATTTGCCATGAAGTGATGGGACCAGATGCCATGATCTTTGTTTTTTGAATATTGAGCTTTAAGCCAGAGTTTTCACTCTTTCACTTTCATCAAGAGGCTCTTCCGTTCCTCTTCGCTTTCTGCCATAAGGGTGGTGTCATCTGCATATCTGAGATTATTGATATTTCTCCCTCCAATCTTGATTCCAATTTGTGCTTCAGCTACCTAGCATTTCCCATGATGTACTCTGCATATGAGTTAAATAAGCAGGGTGACAACATAGTCTTGACATACTCCTTTCCCAGTTTTGAACCAGTCTCTTGTTCCATGTCTGGTTCTCACTGTTGCTTCTTGACCTGCATACAGATTTCTTAGGAAGGTAAGGTAGTAAGTGAACTAAACCGCTATTACTACCAGTGATGGGATGTACAGTTAGTGTATGACTTCTGATATGATGCACTGAGAAGGACACAACATCAATTCTGTAGGACTCCTGCCAAAAATGCATAATCTGAATCTAATCAAGAAGAAATAGCAAGCTAAAATTGAGGGGTATTTTACAAAATAAATGGCATATATTCTGTAAAAATGTCAAGGTCATTAAAAAAAAGACTGATAAATAGTTCCAGATGAAAGAATATTAAAAAAAATTTGACACTAATTATAACATGTGATCCTGCACAGAATCCTGGGCCAGAAAAAAATATTTTATTTTTCTGTTAAGAGTACTAGTGGGACAACTGGCAAAATTTGAATAGAGTCATAGATTAAGTCACAGTGTTGTATCAATATTTTCTGATTTTGATAATTGTATTGTGATATCTGTACTATTTTGGAGAAATACACTTAAAATATTTAGGAATAAATGGATCAGAAAATAATTATAATACTTTCTTTAAATATATTTATATCTCTCTGTAGAGATAGAAGAAAGAGTGAGAAAGGAGCATGCATGCACAGAAGAAAGAATAAAGCAAATGTGGTTAGATACAGGAGTCCTGGATTCAACCCCTGGATTGAGAAGATACCCTGGAGGAAGGTATAGCAACCCACTCCAGTATTCTTGCCTGGACAATCCCATGGACAGAGAAGCCTGGCAAGCCACAGTCCAATAGGGTTGCAAAGAGTCAGACATAACTAAAGCGACTTAGCACCTACCCGCAATAAAATACATAGAACCAAAACCCAAGGTAGGGACTTGTGTTTCAATGGTTAAGATTACATGCTCCCAATGCATGGAGCCAGGGTTCAATTACTGGTCAGGAAATCAGACCCCACTTGTTGCCCCTAAAAGAGCCCACATTTTACTAGGGCTTCCCAGATGGGCGTAGTGGTAAAGAACCCGGCTGCTAATGCAGGAGACATAAGAGACCCAGGTTCAACTCCTGGGTCGGGAAGACCCCCTGAAGTAGGGCCTGGGAACCCACTCCAGTATTCTTGCCTGGAGAATCCCCATGGACAGAGGAGCCTGGCAGGGTACAGTCCATGGGGTCGCGAAGGGTCGGACAAGACTGAGCAACAAAGCACAGTGCAGCACAAGGGTGAAAGACATATGGGATTTTGGGGGGTAGTATTTTTGCAAGTTTTCTTTAAATATGGAATTATTTCAAAACAGAAAGTTAAAAAAATCTCACAAACATACATTTTGTATCATGTCTTCTAAATACTATATGTTTTAGAAATATATAGAGAAATGATTGGCATCATCAATGGTCTTTTTTACTTAACACTTCATTTGATATTGAATCACAAGCAGTATTAAATGTCTTTTAAAACTCTTCAAAAATGCAATGAGTAGATGCACAATATTTGTATTGAGATTCTGTGATTCATTTAAGGTTTTCCTTACATTTTTGTGTCATAAACCTACAGTAAAATCTATAATAAACATCTTTTTGCACATATCTTTCTTCACGTATTTGATTGCTTCCTTAATGTACTTATTCGGAAAGTGGGAACTGCTTTCTTCCTTTTGAAATGACTCAAGTGACCTAAGCAACTCCCAAATGTTCCCAATTTTCCTTTTTGTGTTGCTTTACTGACCTGACGTCTGGCTCCTCTAGAGCTCTCCTGTTTGGTAACAAGTAACTCTGAATTTTGGTTTGAACCCTGGTTGTGATTGGTCAAAGGGGTGGGGGAGCCCATAGGTAGCAACAGCAGGCTGGGCTGCAGGGCAATCACCTGTTGAAGGAGAGTCTTACTCTTTGGTGGACCCTGGAAGTTAACTGGAAAGGCCTAAAAAGTAATTGAGTGGGTAGGTTGCATTAGTCTTGTGCACATCAGGCTAAACCACTGTTTAGTTCAGCTTAACATCCCCTGATGTACAAGCTGGATTTAAAAAAGACAGAGGAAGCTGAGATTAAATTGCCAATGTCCTTTGGATCATAGAGAAAGCAACAGAATTCCAGAAAAACATCTAGTTCTGCTTATTAACTATGCTAAAGCCTTTGACTGTGTGGATCACAACAAACTGTGGAAAATTCTGAAAGAGATGGGAATACTAGACCATCTTATCTGTCTTCTGAGAAATCTGTATACAGGACAAGAAGCGACAGTTAGAACTGGACATGGAACAATGGACTGTTCAAAATTGGGAAAGGAAGACGTCAAGACTGTATATTGTCACCCTGCTTATTTAACTTAAATGCAGAGTACATCATGCAAAATGCCAGGCTGGATGACTCACAAGCTGGAATCAAGATTGCCAGGAGAAATAGCAACACTTCAGATATGCAGATAATACCACTGTAATGGCAGAAAGTGAAGAGAAACTAAAGACCCTCTTGATGGAGGTGGAGAAAGAGGTGAGTGAAAAAGCTGGCTTAAAACTCAACTTAAAAAAAAACTAAGATTATGGCATCTGGTCCAATCACTTCATGGCAAATAGAAGGGCAAAAAGTAGAAACAGTGACAGATTTTATTTTCTTGAGCTCCAAAATCACTGCAGACAGTGACTGCAGCCATGAAATTAAAAGATGCTTGCTCCTTGGAAGAAAAAGTATGAAACACCTAGACAGCATATTAAAAACCAGAGACATCACTTTGCAATCTGTATAGTCAAAGTTATGGTTTTTCCAGTAGTCATGTATGGATGTGAGAGTTGGCTGAAAGTGTCCAATTCTTTGGGATCCCACGGACTGTAGCCCGCCAGGCTCCTTTGTCCATGGAATTCTCCAGGCAAGAACACTGGAGTGGGTTGCCATTCCCTTCTCCAGGGGATCTTCCCAACCCAGGGACTGAACCTGGTCTCCTGCATTGCAGGCAGATTCTTTACCATATGAACCACCAGGGAAGCTGGCACCAAAGAATTGCTGCTTTTCAACTGTGGTAATGGAGAAGACAATTGAGAGTCCCTTAGACATCAAGGAGATCCAACTAGTCAATCCTAAAGGAAATCAACCCTGAATCTTTGGAAGGACTGATGCTGAAGCTGAAGCTCCAATACTTTGGCCACCTGATGGGAAGAGCTGATCATTGGAAAAGACGCTGATGCTGGGAAAGATTGAAGGCAGGAGGAGAAGGGGATGACAGTGGATGAGACAGTTGGATGGCAACACTGACTCAATGGATGTGAGTTTGAGTAAACTCTGGGAGATAGGGAAGGACAGAGAAGCCTGGTGTGCTGCAGTTCTTGGGATCACAGAGTCAGACATGACTGAACAGAACAATCATATCCCCTGAGGTGTACTCTGTGTTGAGACTGGTTGTGGGAACCCAGAAATGAATGAAACATACACAATCTGATAGGGAAAACATATAAGCAAACAGATATTGACAGGGTAGTAATGAGTACTTATAAATTGGAAAGCACAACGATTATCAAAAACACAGAAGATTTTGTGCTGAGCAATCTGTGAACCGTGAACTTCCTGATGTTCAAGCTGGTTTTAGAAGAGGCAGAGGAACCAGAGGTCAAATTGCCAACATTCGCTGGATCATCAAAAGAGCAAGAGAGTTCCAGAAAAACATCTATTTCAGCTTTATTGACTATGCCAAAGCCTTTGACTCTGTGGATCACAATAAACTGTGGAAAATTCTGAAAGAGAATGGAATACCAGATCACCTGACCTGCCTCTTGAGAAACCTATATGCAGGTCAGGAAGCAACAGTTAGAACTGGACATGGAACAACAGACTGGTTCCAAATAGGAAAAGGAGTGTGTCAAGGCTGTATATTGTCACCCTGCTTATTTAACTTATATGCAGAGCACATCATGAGAAACGCTGGGCTGGAGGAAGCACAAGCTGAAATCAATATTGCTGGGAGAAATATCAATAACCTCAGATATGCAGATGATACCACCCTTATGGGAGAAAGTGAAGAGGAACTACAAAGCCTCTTGATGAAAGTGAAAGTGGAGAGTGAAAAAGTTGGCTTAAAGCCCAACATTCAGAAAATGAAGATCATGGCATCTGGCCCCATCACTTCATGGGAAATAGATGGGGAAACAGTGGAAACAGTGTCAGACTTTATTATTTTGGGCTCCAAAATCACTGCAGATGGTGATTGCAGCCATGAAATTAAAAGACGCTTACTCCTTGGAAGGAAAGTTATGACCAACCTAGATCGCATATTAAAAAACAGAGACATTACTTTGCTAACAAAGGTCTGTCTAGTCAAGGCTATGGTTTTTCCAGTGTTCATGTATGGATGTGAGAGTTGGACTGGGAAGAAGGCTGAGTGCCAAAGAATTGATGCTTTTGAACTGTGGTGCTGAGAACCTTGGACTGCAAGGAGATCCAACCAGTCCATTCTGAAGGAGATCAGCCCTGGATGTTCATTGGAAGGACTGATACTAAAGCTGAAACTCCAATACTTCGGCCACCTCATGCGAAGAATTGACTCATTGGAAAAGACCCTGATGCTGGGAGGGATTGGAGGCAGGAGGAGAAGGGGACGACAGAGGATGAGATGGCTGGATGGCATCACTGACTTGATGGACAGGAGTTTGAGTAAACTCCAGGGGTTGGTGATGGACAGGGAGGCCTGGTGTGCTGCAATTCATGGGGTCACAAAGAGTCAGATACGACTGAGTGACTGAACTGAACTGATACAGTAATACTCCTGTTCACAGAGTATTAATTCCTCCTTCTTCCTTCCCTTCTTTCTTTGTATTCAGTGCATCTACAGAAGTGGAACTGGAGAGGAGAGAAACTCAATGATTAAGTAACATATAGAGGGACTTCCCAGTGGTTCAGTGGTTACGACTCCACGCTTCCAGTGCAGAGGGTGTGGGTTTGATCCTTGCTCAGGGAATGAAGATTCCTCATGCCACATGGTAAAAAAAATTAAAGTTAAAAAACAAAGTATAATTTATCAGGTGTAGTGACCAGTTGTCCAGGACAGAGACACAAAAGTTAATGACGATTCCTATGCCATTCACCAAGCCAGAAAGTGAATACCTTTGTTCTGAATTTTTTTTCTCAGCCTATAATTGACAAATAAAAGGACTGAATTTTAAAGAACAAATTTTAAGGAGCAAAGAAAATTTTGTTTGGGGTGTTATAATAATTTAAACTCACTTGAAGAAACCATTCTTAGAAATACGTGCTTTCTATAGGATGTACGTGGTATAAAAGTGAAAGTGTGTTTACCAGGCTGAGAATAAGGAGGTGTATTACTGTCACTGGATAGGAGTGGAAATCAATAGAAAAATTGAGGGTAGGGTAACCAAATCAACTGACAGCAGGTCAATGTAGATTAAAATGAAAGAGATTTACAGTAGAGGAGAACAGATGAAAGACATTTCAGAAGCAGAGAGCAGATTGGGTAGGAAGTATTGAAACCATGGAATAAAAGCGTAGATGAAAGGATTTAAAATGGACTACTATAATCAGAGAAATGGTAGTGATGATCAAGGCAGCCTCTTTGAGCAACATAATTTGAATATAAGGGGAGAAAGTGTGAAGCAAGAAGAAATTGGTCCTGGGAACAAATGAATCATCTTCACGTAGTAGCTACACCCTGTGTAGCATGATTATTCATAAACAAATGCAGATTTCCTGCTGGTGGTAGTGAACTAGGCTTGAAAAGCACAGTGCTAATGTTAGGTTGCCAAACTAATCTTAATTAAAGAGCTCATTTCTCTAGATTGAAAAGTTTTAGCAACTGTCGTAGCCTTACAGCATTTTCAGAATACTGCAGAAAGGACTGTTAGAGCATCAGATGATACTTGAAGACGGAATTTCAGGGTCTACTTCCAACTTTTCCTTACACTGGATGTATTTCACATGTAAAATGGTGGTAGTGTAGTACTTAATTCATAGAACTGTTGTGAGAATGAGTCATAGTTTCCTTCTGAGCCCCAGTTTCTCTTGTTATAAAAAGGGGATAGTGACTTTTTTTGCAATGTGACTCAGAAGTAGGTGGCAAAGGCACATGCTGGAACAGCTTTCATTGATTGGAAGAGAGCTGTTAGGTTATATTTTCTCTGAGGTGGCTGCTCAATTATTATTTGAAAGTTCCCAGAGACCTTATATAATTTTCTCATTAAGATTTATTATTATTAGGACATAACCTAAGGTAAGGTGAGATTGCCTTGTAATTATTTTTTCATACAGAAAAATATACTGGTTCTATGCTGATATCTGCCATGCAACAGAATGTCATAGGATCCAGTATATTGGCTCTATTAGCCTTCCATGGGGGGATGTTATATAAACTCAACAGTGAAATTTAGGGAGATTTTACCCAGTCCAAGAATGTTGCACCTTTTTTTTTATACACCCAAGAAAGACTGCAAGGGTGTTTTGGAACCAACCATAGTAGGAACTAACATTTATTGAGTATCTTTCATGGGCCAGTTCCTTTACATAAATTCTGTCTAATCTTCACAACAACCAGCAAGGTAGGCATCAGAAAACCAAGGTTCTGAAACATTATATAATTCGCCCAGGGTCATAAAGTTACACTGACAGAACTGCAGTGGGCTGTATTAGGACCTGTCTGCCATCAAAGTTCCACTTGTTCCACTATACCACTTTATGACAAAATGATCTATTTGGAAAAATTGGGGACCAGAGGATTTAAAGAATTTCTCAGTTTCCCTATTTTCCCTCTGATAGTCTTTTCGTTGGTTTTGTTTTTGGTTCTGATGTTTGCACTCTAGAGTTTGAGTGGGATCGAATGTGGGGTGTCTGTATACAAAACAATTCCACAGCCCCTCCACAGTCCTGGCTATGTAACAATTTCCTTCCTGCAAAACCTCACCTGGGATTTGGCAGGGGTTGCGAGAGGAAGAGTAGAGATGGAGGCAGGGGAGTAGGTTAGTTAGAAAAGATGGATAGTTCTTCTCTTACCTTTAAGTTACTTATGAATTTCCGGACAACTCACTGGTTAACTCTTCTCTTGCTCGGGATATTATTATTATTTTCTATTTTGGGGGAGGTTGGGGGTTAAGGGTTTGGAATCTGAAGGAAATTCCTCAAATGATCTGCCACTAGACCCAAAATAAGTTAAGGTCAAAGACAATTCCTTCGTCTGTTTTGGGAGAGGACTGGGTGGGGGTGGGGTGGTGGGGAGGGACGTTGATTCAGGGTCACTTCTTATATCCAGATAACACTGAAGGGATTAGGAGGGATCCGCCTTGAATCACGAGAGATGAAAACGAGAAGACCGCCTCACATTCCCGCTCTCAGGTGAACGTCCGAGTGCCAGGATTGTTCACGTACCTTCTGGAGAGAAGGAAAAGGTGCAAAGATGCTCAGGGCCTGAAGATTGGGAAGTGGGGAGGGGACCCATCAAGCTCGGTGGGGACCGAGGGGCTTCCGGCTCCCCGGAGGCGTCGTCGGGGGCGGGCAGGGGACCCGAGGGCGGCGCAGGGAGCACTCAGCCCCCGCCAACCCCAGGCCGCGCTCCCTCGCGTTCCCTACCGCTCGTGCCCTGGCGGCCGCCGCAGTCCCGGCGCCGTAGCCGGGCGTGGGGTCCAGGGGGCGCTGTGGCCCAGCGGCGCCGGCGGCAGGAGCGGCCACGGCGACGCTGGAGGCTTCGCGGAGGATCCCCGCCTGCAGCACCTCGGTCGTCCCGCCGCAGCCTTGCGCCCCCGGCCCGGCTCAGCGGCGCTCCTGCGGGATCCGCGTGGCTGCGGCGGCCCGGGAGCCCGATGCGGTCTGGCGGGCGCCGGGCCTCAGCAACAGCGGCGACCTCAGCCCCTGCAGGAGTGGGAGGCTTCGCGGCGGCGCCTGGGGCCGGGCCGGTGCCCTCCGGAGGAGGCTGTCGGCTCGGGGACGACCCCCCCGGCCATGCTGAGGCGGCAGCGGCCGCTGCTCGAGGTGAGTGTGGTGCGGCGCGGTCCCGGGCTCGCTGGCCTTCGGTCGCCCAGGAGGGCCCTGGCGGCAAGTCCTCGGGCCGGGCGGACGGGGCGTCCTGCCGCGGCGGCCGCCTCCCCACCCCGCGGCTCGGGCGGGGGGTGGGGGGTGCCTCAGACCTTCCTCCTCGCGTCCCCCGAGAAGCTGGAAGCGCGTGGGGGGCGACTAGGCCCCGCGACGCCGGGAAGCCCTCGCTCCGGCCTGGGCAGCGGGGCGGCCGGGTGTGTGAAGCCGGGGGCTGGCAGGGTCGCTGGCAGCCTTTGGATTGGCCGCGGGCCTGGGAAAGCGCAGCCTCTTGAGGGCCCCGCACGTACATCCCGGAGGGAGGCAGAGGACGCCTGTTTGCGAACAGCCTGGGCTTTTCCGCGCCCGGTGCTGAGTCCCGCAGAGTCCCGGGGGGAGGGGCGGGACGGCAGGGCGAGAGAACCGGCGCCGAAAGTGCGGGGCCCCGAAAGCCCTTGGAACTCCTGGAGTGTCATTCCCCCACCTGACTGGGCTGAAAACAACCGTTTGCGTCTTATTTGAGGTGAAATTTCATGGGAGCTCATCTCTGCCTTCTTCTGTTACATTTTGCTGCTAAGCGTGGTCTGTCTTGGAGAAAGCCCCATTCCAGCTTTGTGATGTTAAGTTTCCTAGATAAATACTCACAATTAGAAAAACATCATGTTGTTGTTGTTTTTTTAACGAAGGTCTGGTCCCCCATCCCCACCCCTGCCATAAGAGAGTGTAAATATTTTAATACCTCAGACCTCGTTACAAAATTGTCTCCCTAAATAGATCCATAGGATGAATAAGAGGATTTTAAAGTCATGCTAACTATCCTAATAACTGATACCTGATAGAAATAGGACATATTCTAAATTTTAGTAGGTAAGTGATTTGTCCTAGTATTAATGTAAAAAGAAAAGTTAGTGATCATGATTTGATACCTTAGTCAGATATTTGAGTATTTATAGTTAATGAGAAAAGTGATTCGGATTATTCCTGTTTTCTATTATGCATGTGAAGGTTGTAGAATTAATTGCTTATAAAACTTATAATCCTGAAAAAATATGCTTATTGTAGAAAATTCAGAAAGTACACAGAGGTGCGTGCCAACCCTCAGTAAATATTTAATAATGGGGGGAAATTCACCCATAATCTGACAGAACATTTTGATGGTCATTTAAAGTTTAAAAATGGGCTTGTATTATTGGTGATATTTAAGTGATAATTTCTGTGTTAGGTTCAGAGGTAACCGTTCCATTTTCCTGTTGAACAGCCAGTCATCTATATTAGACCTATAAAAATGTTTTACTAAATTACATTGCAGTCATAGTTGATTTCCTCAATTAAAACAGAATTTAACATAGGTAACTACCTAAAAGACTCCTAATTTACCTCCTGTGCAGGGTGTGAAGCTCCAGGTGGTAGGAGGTTTTGTGTGTGAAATGCTTTGGGGGGACCTATCCTATTAGTATAGTGTTGCCATAGTCTAGTATTGTTTTTAGAAGATTTTTGCTTAACTATAACTGTAAAAAAATGGCCTTCATTAAAACATTTTGGGGAGGTAGATTAAGTTTAAACAAATCTAATTCAGTTCTTAATGTGTCTCTAAAGACTACCAACATTAAAATCAGCTAAGAGTGCTTATTAAAATATGCAGATTGTGGGCCCCTTGAATCAGAATTTTTAGAGATGGTGATGATTCAAGAGCTTCATTTTTATCAAGCTAGTCAGTTCTTAGTCCTTCTAAAGTTTAAGTTCACTGGTAAAATTAATTAACCTTGTCAAGCTGAATGAAGGTATCTGTTTTCTAGCAAATCTATAAGTCTTAAGTGGCAGAACAGTCATTTCTCATAGCAGCAGATCATTCATTGTCTCATACATGATGTGGTGTTATACTGTTAGAAAAATAATATTTTGAGGGACAGCTGATTCAATCAAACACATTTTTCAGAGCCTTTTCTGGTAGCTGTGTTGTTACAGTAGGATACCTGCCTACTTACCTTGGCTCTCAATCTTGGATTTCAATGTCATTGTCTGTAAAATACAGATAGTTATTACACTTATGCAAGGCTTTTAGGGTAAATGCATTTGGAAAAGTTCTATAATCTGTAAAGATCTTTATAAAATTTTACCTACCAGTATTAAGTGTGAGGTCCTGTCTTTGGTGTTCTAAGAACCAGGAAATGACCAGGTCTCTGTGAGCAACTAGGTAATTGTGGAAGCAGGCCATGTTTAATTAAATGTTATAAGGCACAACCAGACAAGTGTAATCGAGGAGAACATGCTGGATCTCTCTTTAAAGCTTCTATGTTTAATCCAGTAGCTTGCCCTTTACAGATATTAATAATTTTTTATATATGTTCATTCCTTCTTCTGTTTCCTGGTTCAATGTTTTATTTTTTAAGGAAAAAAATCATATATGTTACTTGTGAGGAATAATTTTACATTAGCTCCTTTAGAAAGATGGTATGTGTGTGTGGGAGGCTCAAGAGGCAGGGAATACATATTACATGATTCTTTGGTGTGTTTATGAGTGAGTGAGTGATAGTCGCTCAGTTGTGTCTGACTGCAACCCCATGGACTGTAGCCTGCCAGGCTCCTTGGTCCATGAAGTTCTCCAGGCAACAGTATTCAAGTGGGTTGCCATTTCCTTCTTCAAACAGAAAAATTAAAAAGAAAATGTGAGTGGAGTTGATCCCATTTCTTCCTCTGTTACATTCCATTCAATAAACATTTATTTAGCACTTTTTTTGTACTGGCCACAGACTAGTAGCACAGGCACAAAGCTTATTTAAAAGATAACTGCTTGAATTTTAACTTAAATTCTCATGTTCCTAAATGGTGTGTTTTCTGGTTGTTAATTGCATGATGTGGTGCAGAGCATGGAGTCAGATGTGAGTAGGAATCCTTTCTACCCTAGAGCAATGTGACATTTAGATCCTGAGTTTTTTCTTAGGTGCTGTTGGAGTAAAATAGTACCCCTTACTACTCAGGCATTCCATGAGATAAAAGTAATCAAAAGCAGTTAGTTCAGTGTCTGTCACATAGAAGGTGCTTAATAAATATTTAATTCCATTCCTATTTTGGGGAAAACAAGAACAAAACCAGGCACTGGAATTTCTGTGTGACTTAAAACTTGGTAGCTTTAATTTTTTAGAGAATGAGTTTACTTTTGGACTTTAAAAACAAATTTTTTTTTGATGGAAAACTATTTTGATCTTAACTGTTACACATATTTTCCGTTTCATTTTTAGCTAACAAATTAACTATTGCCGGTGTTTAGCTAAAAATTAGCCATTCTCTGTGAAAATATATACATGTTACATTTTCAGAATTTTGTTGATTGTCAGTTATTCATTTTCAAAGTTTTGCATGATCTTTGGTTTTACTTGCATTTTATAGAACAATATTCTTAGTATATAATAATCAGTGAGAGGTACATAGTTGCAGTTACTGAATAGAAATAGTTCTCTTATACTTAGTTTTCAAAAAGCAGTATCAGTTTATTGACGAATCTTCAAAACATAGACTTTTCCTTACATACTGCTGTAGATTAGAACTAGATTTTTATAACATGTCAGATATGGGGTCCAGTGTTTTCTTATAACCCATTAACCCTGGACAGGTTTCTTACCCCTTATAAGCCTCAATTTATTCTCCTATAAAATGAAGCTGATAATGCCCACCTTATGGAATTATAGCAAGGATTAAATGATATAATGTGTAAGTCAGAGCTGTAATTCAACTCCATGAGTCCTGCTAAATCAGTGTTACCCTGGAAGTGGGAAATATACTTCTTGTTTACTTCTGTTTGAAAGAGCTTGAAAGGTGATTATTTATAGAGTTTACTATAAGAAAATAAAATCAATATAGTCAATATGTAACTATTAGATATTGCTAAGTTAGGGAGAAGCTAAAGTATCAGAATTAGTGTTTTAATTGTGTAGTTAGTGGAATGTCTTATACTTTATAATACTCTCAGTCTTATTTAATAAAATAATTCAAATGTTGTGCGTGCATGTGTGTGTGTGCTCAGTCACTAAGTTGTGTCCAAGTTTGTCACTAAGTTTGTGACCCCATGGACTGTAGCCTGCCAACCTCTTCTGTCCATGGGATATCCCAGGCAAGAATAATGGAGTAGGTTGCCATTTCCTTCTTCAGGGGATCTTCCTGACCCAAGGATTGAACCTGAGTCTCCTGCTTGGGCGGGTGGATTCTGAGCCACATTTTGTTGCCAAGTTGTGTCCGACTTTGCTGTCCCATGAACTTCAGCATGCCAGGCCTTCCTGTCCATCACTGTTTCCTGGGGTTTGCTCAAACTCCTGTCCATTGAGTCAGTGATGCCATCCAGCCATCTCATGCTCTGTCGTCCCCCTCTCCTCTTGCCCTCAGTCTTTCCCGGCATTAGGGTCTTTTCCCATGAGTCAGCTCTTGGCATCAGGTGGCCAGAGTATTGGAGCTTCAGCTTTAGCATCAGTCCTTCCAATGAATATTCAGGGTTGATTTCCTTTAGGATTGACTGGTTTGATCTCCTTGCTGTCCAAGGGACTTGCAGGAGTCTTCTCCAGCACTGCAGTTAGAAAGCATCAATTCCTTGGCGCTCAGTCTTCTTTATGGTCCAACTCTCACATCCGTACATGACTACTGGAATACCATAGTTTTGACTATCTGGACCTTTGTCAGCAAAGTGATGCCTCTGCTTTTTAATATGATATCTAGGTTTGTGATAGCTTTTCTTCCAAGGAGCAAGTGTCTTTTAATTTCATGGCTGCAGTCACTGTCTGCAGTGATTTTGAAGCCCAAGAAAATAAAATCTGTCACTGCATTTTTTCCCCCTTCTATTTGCCATTAGAGTGGTATCATCTGCATATCTGAAGTTGTTGATATTTCTCCTGGCATTTTTGATTCCAGCTTGTAATTTATTCAGTTCAGCATTTTACATGATGTACTCTGCATATGAGTTAAATAAACAGGATGACAATATACAGCCTTGATGTACTCTTTTCCCAGTTTTGAACCTATCTGTTGTTCCATGTAAGGTTATAATTCTATCACTATTTCCATTGGAAGAAAAGCCACAACAAACCTAGACAGCATATTAAAAAGCAGAGACATTACTTCACTGACAAAGGTCCATATAGTCAAAGCTATGGTTTTTCCAATAGTCATATATGGATGTGAGAGTTGGATCATACAGAAAGCTGAATGCTGAAGAATTGATGCTTTTAAACTGTGGTGTTGGAGAAGACTCTTGAGAGTCCCTTAGACTGCAAGAAGATCCAACCAGTCAATCCTAAAGGAAATCAGTCCTGAATATTCATTGGAAGGACTGATGCTGAAGCTGAATCTCTGGTACTTTGGCCACCTGATGCGAAAAAATGACTCATTGTAAAAAACCCTGATGTTGGGAAAGATTGAAGGCAGGAGGAGAAAGGGACAACAGAGGATGAGATGGTTGGATGGCATCACAGACTTGATGGACATGAGTTTGAGCAAGCTCCGGTAGTTGGTGATGGACAGGGAAGCCTGCCATGCTGCAGTCCATGGGGTTGCAAAGAATCGGACATGACTGAGTGACTGAACTGAACTGAAGGTTCTAATTGTTGCTTCTTGACATGAAGATGGGTTTCTCAGGAGACAGGTCAAGTGGTCTGGTATTTGCATCGCTGGCACCCCACTCCAGCACTCTTGCCTGGAAAATCCCATGGACAGAAGAGCCTGGTGGGCCGCAGTCCATGGGGTTGCTAAGAGTCAGACGTGACTGAGTGACTTCACTTTGATTTTCATGCATTGGAGAAGGAAATGGCAACCCACTCCAGTGTTCTTGCCTGGAGAATCCCAGGGACGGGGGAGCCTTGTGGGCTGCCGTCTATGGGGTTGCACAGAGTCGGACACGACTGAAGCGACTTAGCAGCAGCAAGAATATTCCACAGTTTGTTGTGATCCACACAGTGAAGGATCCACACTATGCTAAAGTCATAGTCAATGAAGCAGAAGTAGATGTTTTTCTGGAATTTCCTTGCTTCCTTAGCAAGGAATTTGATCTCTGGTTAGCAATTTGATCTCTGGTTCCTCTGCCTTTTTTAAACCCAGCTTGTATATCTGGAAGTTCTCCGTTAACATACTGATGAAGCCTAGCTTGAAGGATTTTGAGCATAATTTTACTGACATGTGAAATGAACACAATTATTCGGTAGTTTGAACATTCTTTGGTATTGCCCTTCTTTGGGATTGGAATGAAAACTGCCCTTTTCCAGTCCTGTGGCCACTGCTGAGTTTTCCAAATTTACTGGCATATTGAGTGCAGCACTTTCACAGCATCATCTTCTAGGATTTGAAATAGCTCAACTGGAATTCCATCACCTCCACTAGGTTTGTTCATAGTGATGCTTTCTAAGGCCCACTTGACTTCACATTCCAGAATGTCTGGCTCTAGGTGAGTGACCACACCCATCGTGGTTATCCTGGTCATTAAGACTTCTCTGTATAGTTCTTCTATATTGCCACCTCTTCTTAATATCTTCTGCTTCTATTAGGTCCTTGCCACTTCTGTCCTTTGTGTCCTTCCTTGTGTGAAATATTCCCTTGATATTTCAAATTTTCATGAAGAGATCTCTGGTCTTTCCCATTCTATTATTTTCCTCTATTTCTTTGCATTGTTCAGTTAAGACCATCTTATCTCCTTCCTGTTCTCTGGAACTCTGCATTCAGTTGGGTATATCTTTTCCTTTCTCCCTTTCTTTTCACTTCTCTTCTTTCCTCAGCATATTTGTAAAGCCTATTCAGGCAATCACTTTGCCTTCTTGCATTTTTTTTTCCCCTTTGGGATTTTTGTGGTCATTGCCTCTTGTACAGTGTTACGAACTTCTGTCCATAGTTCTTCAGGTACTCTGTCTGCCAGATCTAATCCCTTGACTCTATTAGTCACTTTCACTGTATGTTCATAAGGGATTTGATTTAGGTATACCTGAATGACCTTGTGGTTTTCCCCACTTTATTCAATTTAAACCTGAATTTTGCAATAAGGACTCATGATCTGAGCCACAGTCAGCTCCAGGTTGTTTTTGCTGACTGTGTAGAGCTTCACCATCTTTGGCTGCAGAGGATATAATCAATCTGATTTCGGTATTGACTATCTGATGATGTCCATGTGTAGAGTTGTCTCTTGCATTCCCTATGACCAATGTGTTTTCTTGGCAAAACTCAGTTAGCCTTTGCCCTGCTTCATCTTGTACTCCAAGGCCAAATTTGCCTTGGTATCTCTTGACTTCCTGCTTTTGTATTCCAATCCCCTATGACGAAAAGGACACCTTTTTTTTTTTTGGTGTTATTTCTAGAAGGTCTTATAGGTCTTCATAGAAGTGGTCAACTTCAGCTTCTTCAGCATCAGTATTTAGGACATAGACTTGGGTTACTGGGATGTTGAATGATCTGCCTTGGAAATAAAGAGATCATTCTGTTGTTTTGAGATTGCACTGTTGTTTTGAGACTTGACTATCAAGTCTACTCCATTTCTTCTAAGAGATTCTTGCCACAGTAGTAGACATAATGGTCATCTGAATTAAATTTTCCCATTCCCGTTCATTTAGGTTCACTGATTCCTAAGATGTCAGTGTTTACTCTTGCCATCTCCTGCTTGATCACGTCCAATTTGCCTTGATTCATGGACCTAACATTCCAGGTTCCTATGCGGTATTGTTACTTACAGCATTGAACTTTACTTTCACCACCAGACACATCCACAACCATGCGTCATTCTTCTTTGGCCCAGCCTCTTCTTTCTTTCTGGAGCTATTAGTAGTTGCTCTCTGCTTTTCCCAAGTAGCTTGTTGGATACCTTCCAACCTGGGGGAGCTCCTCTTCTGGTGTCGTATCTTTTTGCCTTTTTATATTGTTTATGGGGTTCTTGGGGCAAGAATACTGGAGTGGTTTGCCATTTCCTTCTGCAGTGGACCACGTTTTGTCAGAGCTCTTCTCTGTAACCCATCCATCTTGAGTGGCTCTGCAAGGCATGGCTCATAGCTTCATTGAGTTACACAAGCCCCTTCGCCACAATAAGGCTATGATTCATGCAGGGGTTTATGGATAACACCAGTTAATTTATCCATTCATTTTGGGTTATTTCAACTTTTTCACTATCATGAATTATGTTGCTTTGGATATTTTATGTGGTTTCATTTCTCTTGGGCGTATACTTAGGAGTGAAATTGCCAGGGTCAAATGGTAACTATTTAAACCTTTTTGAGGAACTGCACCGTTTTACATTACCACAGATTCTTCACATCCTCAAAACACTTGTTATCTGTCTTTTAAATTACTGTATAGCCATCCTAGTGGGTGTGAAGTGGTAAGATAAGGCTTTATTTGAGATTTGTAACTTTTATTTACAGTCATTAGGTAAGTTGTTGAAACTTTTACTTACAGATAAATTGCCAGATTCTTCGATGAGAAGGGGTTTATGGCTTGAGGGTGAATGCCGTGAACTTTTTAGTTTCATGTTTAGTAAACAGTGAGCTGGTTAACCACATTGGGTGGTGATGAAGAAAGTGGTATGGGGACTTCAACTAAAAGATTGAATTCTAAGAATTTTTGTCAATAAAATGCAGTTGTAAACCTTAGGTTTAGTTTTCTGTTAACTGCTAAAATATTTCTTAAGAGTACAGTTGCAAATTTACCTATTAACGTTTCTAATCACTCAGTTCTGACAGGTTTTAAGGATTGTTATTACCTCCCCATGAGATATAATTCTGTATAAATACAGATTAGTCAAAAATACAAATTATTTACAGCAAAGTTCTTTATACTTGTATGTAGGATGGTCCCCTATTGTTTGTCCCCATTCAGGTTATTAAAACCTTTTCTGTGAGGTTTTGTTTGACATAGTTCAAAGTCAGCAGTAATGACTTGCTTATGTTTCTAAAGTTTTTTCAAACTAGTTAGGAAATTCTCCAGGGAACCATTGTTTGAGTAAACAGAATGTGTTTTGGAGCTTCATTCTACATACAGTGGATCACCTTCAGTATTTTCCCATTTGATTATGATCACTGTTAGATCTTTTAATGCTAACTTTGAACTGAGTGAGCTGAACGTTATACAACATTGTATAACTAGTTTTTACACAGTGTTATATTTGCTTTGGATGCCATAATTTCTATATAGTTATAAAAAAAAAACAGTTCTGGAGTCTTTTGCTGGGATTAATGAAAAGGTAAACATTTCTGTTTGTAATATGGTTCTTCTTTAACCTCTCATGCTAAGGTTTGGGAGCTTATCTGCCGGAATTCATTTTATTTAAATGAAGAAAGATAAATGATAAAGGTTTTTATTATTATTTTAAACCTCAGCAGAGCCTATCTCAGAATTCCCTTTATTAAAATAAAGAGCAAGCAGTACCAAAATTTTGTGAAAATATTCCCTCAAGGTTTATGTAAACGTTAGTCTCCATTTCTCATTTTAAATTGAGAGAAACAATCTCTAAAAAGTAACTGAAGTAAAACACTGCCACTTTGAGAAAAAATTTTTAAACTTCAGAATTTCATCATTTAGACCTTCTTGTGATTCTGGTGATGTAATAGCGGTCCATAGTTTTTTATTTGCTTGTTTGCTTTTAAATTAGTAGCTAAAGTAAATTATTTTTTAAATTATTGTGAGGTCACTCTTAGAATCAGAGGTTAAAAAGAAAGATTGAAATTCTTTATTCTGGCATAGCCCTTCATGGTCTGCTTCCAGTCTGATCATTTCTCACTCTTATTTCTGCTTATCCCATTATCCAGTGCTCCCAGGTTAACAAAATTTTCTTTGATTTCTTTTGTCTTTTATTACTTATTTGTGTAATGTACAAAAGTTTTATCAACAGTGTGCCATCTTTCTTATGGGTGTTTCATGTCTGTTATTTACAATTTTTTTTTTTTTAGAATTCTTAAAATGATCCTGTAATATCCATGGTGTCATGGATGTTCTACAACTGAAGAGACTGAGGCTTAGAGAGTTTTATTGACTTTCCTAAGCCTACATCCATGATTCAAACAGTGTAACTGACTGCAAAGTCCAGTCTTTTTCATCAAGTGAACTTCCCCATGTGTTCTGCATTTGTTTTATCCTAAGAACTTCCCTGGTGGCTCAGACAGTAAAGCGTCTGTCTACAATGCGGGAGACCAGGGTTCTAATCCCTGGGTTGGGAAGATCCCCTAGAGAAGGAAATGGCAATCCACTCCAGCACTATTGCCTGGAAAATCCCATGGACAGAGGAGCCTGGTAGGCTACAGTCCATGGGGTCGCAAAGAGTCGGACACGACTGAGCGACAGGGCTATAAGATTTTCCATACTGCTTTAGGAAGTATTCAAATTAGGAGAGCACAACTTTAGTTGATTGATTTTGGTGGATGTTTGCCTTTGAAATGTGCTACTGGCACGTAGCTATTTGTATTCATTTTAAAAAATGTATATATGCGTGTATTTTGGAAATTTCAAGCTTTCATACACTTATTTTTGAAGTAGATAAAGTACCTGCTTTGTGATTAGTAGATAAATATAATAACTGACCTCTGGACCTCATTTCTCTGATCTGAAATTGAGTGCTGGGCTAGATGTTAAGGCTCTTTCCATACTTAATAGTCTGTTCAATATTTCTAAAGAAGAGCTCCATGAAAAGATAGTTGGTATGTGAACAACTCTAGGCAATGGTGACTAAATATGAAGTAACAGAATGGGTGGCAGTGGTCTATTGGTAGTGGCTGAGGAAGATAGGAGAATCAAGGTCAAGGGATTGTGATTTATAAAAATGTATTCCCTGAATGATTAAAGAGAATGTAGTTCTGAATAAAAACACAGAAACTCTGGAAATTAGCTGGATGAATAGTTTGTGGCTAAGGTCTCTTCCCTCTCTACCTATTATTCCTTCTTTTGCCCTTTTTTGTTGTTGTTGTTGTTTTTTATTCTTTTTTGGCTGTGCCCTGCAGCTTGTGGGATCTCAGTTCCCCAACTAGGGATCAGACCCACACCCTTGGCAGTGAAAGCACTGAGTCCTAACCACAGGACTGCCAGGGAATTCCCTCTTCTGCCCTTTCTTTTGATGTTTATATTTGTGGAAAATGCATGTAAAACTGTGTTATGTGAAAATAACCAGGTCCCCACTAGCACACTTGAAATAATTAAAGCTTTCATATTGCTCATAAAGTGGAAATTCAGTAATTAAAATGTGGACCCATTGTTGTGGATCTTAAGATAATTTGTTTATAAAGCAAAGTAGGGTGTGTTTTGCCTTCAAAAAGGATGAAATGCATTTTAGTGACAACTTGTATATAGCCTACCCACCCTGAAGGTATTAAATATGCTAATATTGACATGTAGGTAATCAGGTGATGTTTTGGCTGGCTGGAGAATTGTTACCCAGCTAGAAAACCATCATGCTTTTCCTTGTTAGCTTCTGGAGTCTTTGAATTAGTGACTCTTGACTTAGCAAAGAAATAATCCTTGACCAGGAGCAAGGAAGTGTTCTTTAGTCGAATAAATTTGTTTTTTTTTTTTTTTTCCCCAGCATACTAGATCCCTCAGAGATTCGTAACTGCACATTAGTATTTTAAAAACTGAAGAATAAAAGTAAAGAATTTGTTTCACTTTATTTATCGGTCTGTTACTCAGACTAATTGACTGTGGAACCATTTTTTCCACATGATACTTAGTAGTACGGCTTTTACTGATCTAGATCAACTTTTATCTGTTTTATAAAACCTCACTCTTCACAATATCCATGGCGATTTCAACCCTCCGGTGATTGGCCCTGATTATTTCTGAAGGACTTCATTCTGTTGTTGGTTACTGCTGATTATTAGAAAATTTCTTTTATAATTAAGATCTGCTTTTCTTTAGTATCTATCCTTTTGTTGTTTAACCTCTAAAATTACACAGAATAAACATTTGCTCTCCTTTTACTATCTGAAGATAACAAGATATTTTCTTGTCTTCCCTGGTGTAGTGGCTCAAAGCTCACACTGCCTGGGTTCATATTTTAGTTTCACTGCTTTTACCTTGTGATCTTGCACAAGTCATCATCTCTGTGCCTCAGTTTCCTCGTCCATAAAGAGGGAATAACAGTAATACTTTAGTAGGCTAAATGGGACGATCCATATAAAGAGCCAATTACACAGTGCGTTGGTTTGGTCCCCTGGGAATCACTGGGCTGGATGCCCATGAAGGGAAAGGGAGAGGAAACTGAACTGACCAAGGAGAGCTTCAGTCTGTGATGCAGATCTGGGGGTGAGGGGGGGGAATCTCAGTCAACTCAATAAGAAACTCAAGAGCAAAAACTTCTCATTAGAAGAAATGACCAGGTTCTAGAACACCCACCGAGTTTAGTCACTGGCTAGGAGCTGCCCAGGCTTCCCTGGTGGCTTAGCGGTAAAGAATCTGCCTGCCAATGCAGGAAATGTGAGTTCGATCCCTGGGTGGGGAAGATCCCCTAGGAAAGGAAATGGCAGCTACTCCAGTGCTCTTGCCTGGGAAATCCCATGGACTGGGAGCCAAGAATCGGACTAAACAACAAAGAACTGCCCAAGAAGAGTATGGCCTCCACTGGAAAGCTGAGATGAATTCTGATATGCTGCAGCTGGAGCACATGAATGCAAGTTCTTTTTTGAAGGGAGAGGCAAGTGAGAGGGAGAGGCCCTTTTTTATGTTGTATGGATCTATGTCTCTAAACATTTTCTGAGAGTAACTCCTCCCTTTTCCCTGGCCTTCTCTTCCTGATGGGAAAGTTAGAAGAAGTAGGACAGTGAGACAGGCTTCAGCCTTCATCTCTGTAGCTAGTCTTAGGGTCACAGTGGTTCTCGTTGTCTCCTCCACTATCCCGTCTGAATTCTTGCCATCAGCTATCATTTCTGAAGGTCTTGGTGGTTTATCTAGTGATACGACCCAAACCTTTTTGAGGGGTCTGAAAAGCATACTCTTCTAAGGGTGAAGTGGTTGTGTTTTTCCATTCACAGTCACAATTGGGCAGGGGAGTATCAAGTGGTACCCAGTAGATCATCTGAATTCCACACATACTCCTTGATCCCATTAGGCAACAGCAGCCCTACTTCTCCTGAGGATGAGGTTTAATTAGCTCTGCCATGGTAGTGATTCTTCTTGTCTCCTGGTCCCTGGACACACAGAGTCTCAAATGCTCAGGTATGATCCTTGATATATCTCCTGGCAAGTGTGCTCAGGACCTTTAACTCTGTAGAGCCCAGTGTTTGGGAATCCACTGGAGATGATGGTAAGTGGGGGGTCATTTCGGCTTTTACCTTTTGGTTCTTGAACCCATGGGTTCTTAGACCCGATTGGAAACATAGCTTTGAATCAGTACATATACTGCATCCTAGAGGATAGCACACCATTCTTGCCTCTGAGCTGGTACATGGTTGTGTCCTTTCAATAATCTGTAAGCCTGGCTGCCTTTTTGTGGTGCTGTTATGTGATAAGACCACTTGATCCCATGGATATGGGCCCACTGCCATATTTCCTTCATGATGAAGTGGTTCCCTTGATTGGATGCTCCCTTATATGGGATTCCATGTTTGTGGGTCAAGTACTGTCTAAGCCCTTTTTCAGTCATGTGGCTGGAGCTCTATTGGCAGGAAACACAAACCCATACCTGGAGTAAGAATCTTTTGAATACTCGTGAGGATCAGTCACTGGCCCTTTCAAGAGGAAGTAACACAAGGGTCAGCTTGAGGTACAGTGCTGCCCTGGGGGCTCCGTGTTGGTCTCTGCTGCTCGTAGGCTGCATATTCAGAGTTGGCAGCAGCCTGATTAAGCCTTGGTGAGTGGGAGTGCATGCCTCCTGCTCTGTGTCCTTCTTCACTTCTGTTGGAGTGGCTCCTCCGTTCACGTCTCCATATGCCAGTTCTGGGGTGGCTCAGGTCAGCCGCCTGAGTCATTTTGTCTACTTGGTTATTTGCCTCTTCTGCATTGGATGCTTTCTGGTGGACATTAACACCTGGAAAAGATTTTCACACTTAATGTTCACTCCCGTATGTTAATTCATTTGTCTCCACTCACATCTTTTTGCATCCATTGTACAGTCTTTTTCCTTAAAGACCCGCTAACCAGGTACTCAGTCCATTTGCATTGCCCATAAGTCTCTATATTCTTGTCTCAGGCCACTTTTCTTTCTGCACAAAGTGTATCAAAGCTCCATCTTTAGTAGGGAGACTTTCCCTTTCCAATGTCAAAGTCACCCCTAAGTATAGCTGTAATGAAGCTGTTGGGTTTTTGTTTTTAAATTTTTATTTATTTATTTGGCTTCATGGGGTCTTATTTGTGGCATGTGATCTTTACTTGTGGCATGTGGGATCTAATTGCCTGACCAGGAATCAAACCTGGGCCCCCTGCATTGGGAGCATGAAGTCTTAGGGGACCAGCAGGGAAGTCCCTGAAGCCTTCCCCTCCCCCACTCCCCCCCCAACCCCCACAACACAGGGTGCATTCACATACTGACTTGACTTGTTGTAAGCCCAAATTTGGTTATGTCCTCCTTAAGTTGATTTCATGCTGCTGCTGCTTAGTCATGTCTGACTCTGTGCCACCCTCTGGACTGTAGCCCACCAGGCTTCTCTGTCCCTGGAATTCTCTAGGTAAGGGTACTGGAGTGGGTTGCCATGCCCTCCTCCAGGGGATCTTCCCAACCCAGGGATCGAACTGGGGTCTCCTGCATTAGATTCTTTACCACTGAGCCACCAGGGAAGCCCCAAGTTGGTTTCATAGGATCCCCAAACAGTTGTAGATGTGAGCTGAGGAAGGGTGCTGGCACAACTGTGGTAGATGTCAGGGAAGTCTTGCCTACCTACTTACAGAGCTTACTTGTGCCCTGTGGTTCTACTTGGGTTTGATTTTTGTTATACTATTTCTGTCTCATAATGGATTGGTGCTGAGCTCATTTGACTTTACGACTTGGAGAGCTTCCTGTTGAACCCTGCTTATGGGCCGTTCTGGACATACAGTGCCCAGTAGTCAAGTGTTCTATCTCTTCCAGAGCCCAGTAGCACGCCAGAAACTGTTTTACTAATAGCATGACTTTTCTGCAGAACTCCAGGGGCCTGCATTGTAACTCTCCCACTGGGGCTTGCTATAAATGCTATACTGCAGCTTTTCCCACCATTTCTACCTCCAGTGGCATAGGAACTGCTTGCTCTACAACCTGGATCTACTGCAGAGCTGTTTATGCCGCTCAAAGCTGACAACCTTTCATACTGCTCAGTACATGGGCCCGAGCAGTGTATAGAATGTGTTATATCTAGAATCTGAAGAAATCTACCAGACCTTGTGCTTCCCCCGTTTTTTTTTTTCTTTTCAAAGTTAGTGGAGATACAAGGTGCAGCAATTTGTCTTTTGCTTTTGGTGTTGGCATAACCTTAGCCACTGGATTCCCAAAACTTCATTGAAATGGCAGACCCCTGAATATTTGTAGTTTTTCTCTCATCCTTTGGATATATATCCTTTGACATGCTGGCCATCTCTTGTTCATTTTGCACAAACAACATCATGTCGTTGATTTAAAAGGTAAGTGTTCTGTTCTAAGTTCAGGTCTCTTCAGACTATATTATGACAAGGTATGACACTTAATAAAGCCCTGAGGCAAAACTGAGTGTATACTGTTGTTCACACCACATGAAAGGAACTGTTTCTAATTGAGATAGAAAAGAGCTCATTAGCCAGATCAGTGGCTGCATGCCATGTTGTTGTTGTTCAGTCACTAAGTCGTATCCAACTCTCTTGTGACCCCATGGACTATTGTCTGCCAGGTTCCTCTGTCCATGGGATTTCCCAGGCAAGAATACTGGAGTGGGTTGCCATTTCCTTCTCCAGGGGATTTTCCCAACCCAGGGATGGAACCTCCGTCTCCTGCATTGGCAGGCGGATTCTTTACCACTGAGCCATGAGGGCAGCCCATGTGCCATGTACCTGAGGCTTATATCTGCTGTAGCAAACATATTACCTCCAGCATGGTGGCTACAGGCTCCCCAGTGGCTCAGTGGTACAGAATCCACCTGCAGTGCAGGAGATGCCCGAGACCCAGATTCCATCCCTGGGTTGGAAAGATTCCTTGGAGTAGGAAATGGCAACCCACTGCAGTATTCTTGCCTGGAAAATCCCATGGACAGAGGAGCCTGGGGTGCTACAGTCCATAGGGCTGCAGAGAGCTGGACACAACTGAGCACAGTAACACGATAGCCATAGCCATGGCTACTGCTTGGCTGAATGGGTGTTAGTCTCTAATTCTCTAGGATCCAGCTAGTTTTTACACAGAACAGACTGGTGAATTAAACATATCGAAGGGACCACTACCCCTGTGTCTTTGAGACCCTTAAGGGTGGCGTTAATATCTGCCATTCCTTTTACCTCCACCCCAACACAATATTTTTTTGATTTACTCTTTTGGCCAAGAAGTGGGGAGACATTTTTAAGTCTCATTTGGCTTCAAACTGCTAAGTATGCCAATTCCATTTATATATTCAGGGCCTGGGAAAATAACTGCTGGGTGGATCAGTGGACAGTGGACCCACTGTAAACTAGACTTTGGCCAGGATTCTATCTATTACTTAGTTCCTATATTCTTTCCCCTGTAGTAGAGCTGTAATGATGTTCCAGGTTTCCAGATATCAGCACTAACTTAGACTCTGTGTCCTGTAGTTCTTCAAATGCCTAGGTATTTTCCTTTCCCCACTATACCTATATCAGTTCGGTTCAGTTCAGTTCAGTTGCTCAGTTGTGTCTGACTCTTTGCGACCCCATGAACTGCAGCACGCCAGGCCTCCCTGTCCATCACCAACTCCCAGAGTCCACCCAAACCCATGTCCATCGAGTTGGTGATGCCATCCAACCATCTCATCCTCTGTCATCCCCTTCTCCTCCTGCCCTCAATCTTTCCCAGCATCAGGGTCTTTTCAAATGAGTCAGCTCTTCGCATCACGTGGCCAAAGTATTGGAGTTTCAGCCTCAACATCAGTCCTTCCAGTGAACACCCAGGACTGATCTCCTTTAGGATGGACTGGTTGGATCTCCTTGCAGTTCAAGCGACTCTCAAGAGTCTTATCTAACACCACAGTTCAAAAGCATCAATTCTTCGGCACTCAGCATTCTTTATAGTCCAACTCTCACATCCATACATGACCACTGGAAAAACCATAGCCTTGACTAGATGGACCTTTGTTGGCAAAGTAATGTCTCTGATTTTTAATATGCTGTCTAGGTTGGCCATAACTTTCCTTCCAAGGAGTAAGCGTCTTTTAATTTCATGGCTGCAATCACCATCTGCAGTGATTTTGGAGCCCAGAAAAATAAAATCAGCCACTGTTTCCACTGTTTCCCCCTCTATTTCCCATGAAGTGATGGGATCAGATGCCATGATCTTAGTTTTCAGGATGTTGAACTTTAAGCCAACTTCTTCACTGTCTTCTTTCACTTTCATCAAGAGGCTCTTTAGTCCTTCTTACCTTTCTGCCATAAGGGTGGTATCATCTCCATATCTGAGGTTATTGATATTTCTCCTGGCAATCGTGATTCCAGCTTATGCTTCCTCCAGCCCAGCGTTTCTCATGATGTACTCTGCATATAAGTTAAATAAGCGGGTGACAATATACAGCCTTGACATACTCCTTTTCCTATTTGGAACCAGTCTGTTGTTCCATACCCACTTCTAACTGTTGCTTCCTGACCTGTATATAGGTTTCTCAAGAGGCAGGTCATGTGGTCTGGTATTCCCATCTCTCTCAGAATTTTCCACAGTTTATTGTGATCCACAGAGTCAAAGGCTTTGGCATAGTCAATAAAGCAGAAATAGATGTTTTCTGGAACTCTCTTGCTCTTTCGATGATCCAGTGGATGTTGGCAATTTGATCTCTGGTTCCTTTGCCTTTTCTAAAACCAGCTTGAATATATGGAAGTTCACGGTTCACATATTGCTGAAGCTCACTTGAATAAATAGTCCTAGATCCCTTTGGGGAAATATATATATTTAATATTTGTTGCAGTCAAATGCTCTTCCACTGAGCTATACCCAGAGAGATGGTATGGGGAGGGAGGAGGGCGGGGGGTTCAGGATGGGGAGCACGTGTATACCTGTGGCAGATTCATGTTGATGTATGGCAAAAACCAATACAGTATTGTAAAGTAAAATAAAGTAAAATTTAAAAAAAAATTTGTTGCAGGGTCTTATTCCTGGGGACCCAGCCATCTCTTTAAATCCGTGGGTCTGGATCAGAAAACTGACTCAGATCCAGGAATTAGGCAAGGAATGGTAGCTATTTATTGAGGCAGGCACTGTCAGTTTTGTTTTTATCTGTTCTGGCTTGCTTTGATTGTGAATGTAGTAATAAGCAGAACTGTTGTTGATTGCCTTTTTTGCTTTTATGACGCCAAGTCGTTTATCTCCACAGCTCCCTGTGGGTCAGGCTTTATTGGCTATCTCCTACCTTGCAAGCTATGATGATAGTGTGGTCCACTAGCTTCTGGTTTTTAGTGCCACCACCTGGCTGCTGTTGCTTCCGAGCCCCATCATTGCCTTCATCAATGAACCAGTTTCTGTGACAGCCTCTCCTGTAGAGGAGAGCCACCCCTTCTTAGATATGCTAATGCCTGTCTCACTGTGTATTCTAGTGGCCTTGGTGAGTGGTGTGTCTAATGGACCGTCTTATGGAACATAACTGTCTGGTGATTCTTCTGACCTCCATTCTCTGCCATGTTAATTCAGGCATCTGAACTTCATTCAGTGTGGGCTATTTTTTCCAGGCTTCTAGGAGTCACTCTGGCAGTGAGTTACCACATGCTAAATCCTTGTCACAGTGGTAATCCCCATATTCTGGGACAGTGGCCCTCCTCCTAACCAGACTTTATCTTATTCAGTCATGTTTGACCTCCTTGATTAAACACTCAAAATCCATCACCATGGGTATTCCCATTGATCCACCTGGAATATGCTGGCTAATTCTTGGAGCACCTTTGGGGTGTTGTCTCTTTTCTCTCTTATCAAGCCCAAGGTGTCTTTGACAGGATTAACATTAATTATTATCATGGCAACCAGGAGTGGAGGTGGGCAGCAGATTTTGAGGGGAGCTCTTGTTGCCTTGCAGGAGAGAGACCTCTGAAGTGTGTTCCTGTAGAGGGGGAAGTGCCGAAGTCAAAGTCTTTGGAAGCAACCATCCTCCATGGTTTTATCCCTTCACTATCTATGGGATGGTGTTTATCCCTCACCATCTATCTGGCCTCCATGTTTTCCAAACCAGGACCCTGACCTTAAGAATAGCAAACTTGCCCTGACCGAGGATTCAGTCATCGTTGAAGACTTGCAGCCTTTAATTATCTTTCTGCTCTTTCACTATAAATGATAAGGACTTCTTTGTGAGCTACCAGAGAGCCACACTTAATTTCCAATAGTCAGTTGCCCCTGCTAGCGAGTCAGTGCCATGTAACAGCCAGCCAATTCCATTGTTCTTATTCATATTGTGCCCCTTACACTTTTCAGTCATCACAGTTATTACACCAGATGGAATATTCCTCTTTGGAAACATTTTCCCAAGAAAGTTTTATTATTTTCCCAGGAAGGTTTTAGCATTTGGGCCACCAGTTTGTTCCAGGGACTGCCTGTGCCTCACACATCAACTGGATGAGATCCTTATTGCCAGCAGGACAGTAAGTGATCTAGTTTCCAAACCCCATTTCTTACCTTCTGCTTTCTCAATCCGTTTCTGGTACCAGCAGTGCCAGCTGGACTTCTGGAAGTGAACGTCAAGACAGAGTTAGGAATACAAGAGGTATAAGGGAGAGGGGGTTCCCTGGTGGCTCAGTTGGTAAAGAATCCACCTGCAATGCAGGGGACCTGGGTTCGATCCCTGGGTTGGGGAGATCCCCTGGAAGAGGGAACAGCTACCCACTCCAGTATTATGGCCTGGAGAATTCCATGGACTGTATAGTCCATGTGGTTGCAAAGAGTTGGACACAACTGAGTTACTTTCACAAGGTGGGGGGAGGACTCGTATGAAAGGAAAGAGGGAGGAAACAGAATCGGCATGAAGAGCCTCAGTGTGATTCTGATCTGACAGAGTCTCAGACCCAGTGAGGGCTCCATCAGATATTCTTCATTAGAGTGTCCTGTATTAGACAGAAATGTCCAGGCTTTAGTGCTGTGCTGTGATCAGCTATCCAGGAAGAAAGTGGTCTTAGCTTGAAAGCTAGGGATCCTCAAGGGACTGTAGCTGAAAACTGCCATCTGACTTCTGGGCTATGCTATCAGTCACTGGAGGGCTGGAAACATATCTTGTAGTATTCAACCTATCTCCTCTGAATCTCCTTCTGCTATTCACACTCTTTGTTATTCCCTCTTTTCTTTGAAGCATGTTCATGGAAAAAGGGGCTAGCTGAGTCTGCATGTCAGATGATTGTGCAGATGCTTTCATAAGACAACCATTACACTCTGGTATGCAGCACAAGTGCCTAATTCATGCTTTCCACTTTTTCACACAGAACATTAAAAAGACATTTACTCAAGAGTTGATGTAACAAAATTAATAATTTTTATTGCTTCATCAATCATGTGAAACTGGCATTTTTATTTAATTTTTTTAAATTGAGAGTACATGGCAGTGAAGAATATGACTGCTAATACAATTCGGTGTTGCTGCCTTGATTCGCGCCCAAGTGCAGACAGCTCTTCCCACTTCTGCTTTTGCTCCTCACAAATATGTCCACCAGTGCAAATGTCAATTCAGTGAAAAAGGCATACTAAGGTGTTATATCTTAGTGTTATTGTAAAAATGTGTGTGTGCTTAGTCGCTCAGTCATGTCCGACTCTTTGCCACCCCATGGACTGTAGCCCTCCGGGCTCTTCTATTCATGGAATTCTTCAGGCAAGAATACTAGAGCGGGTAGCCATTCACTTCTCTAGGGGATCTTCCTGAGCCAGGGATTGAACCTGGGTCTCATGTATTACATGCAAATTCTTTACCGTCTGAGCACAAGGGAAGTCCATTATGAATTTTTTTTTTTAATTGAGAGATGTAACTCACATTTAACATTATATTAGTTTCAGGTGTACAATAGAATGACTCAGTATATGTATGAAAATAGTTTTGACCTCATATACTTTCTGGAAGATCTCCTGGAGTCTGTGGACCGTGCTTTAAGAACTTACTCAGCTCATCCCATATTGTGCTTAGATGCCTTCAGGCGGCCTGAACTTTCCTTATAAGATTTCCTAGCTTGTTTTTAAACTTCCATAAATTCAACAGCGCTGTTAGATCAACTCCATTGTTTGACTGACTTAATCAGTCTAGTCAATTTTAGCAGTCAGAGAGTACTTAAGAGATTTTCTAGGCTAGTTTCTTCTTTGGATAGATGAGTGAACTGAGACCTAGGTTAGTACTTTTGTCTTTTAAGCTATTAATTTTATTTATCTAAATTGAGTAAAGTAAGAAACTTATGTTCTTGAATATCCTTTTTCAGGACCAATTTTGTTACACGTTTGTCTAGATAAAGTACTTTCAGTTTTTAAGATATTCTAATTATACATGAAACTTTAAAAAAAATAACAAAAAAGACCAGCCTAGACAAGTCAATATGCATACCTTGAAAAGAAAAATTTATGCAGGAGACTCGTTCCTCAGATTCCACATTTATCTCAAATATCTCTTTCGATCTTTCTTACTTTCTCTCTGGTGAACTCAGTGCTGTGTCTCTGTATACTTGTCTCTCATGGAAAATATTGTTGTTAGTCCCCTGACCCCCATTGGGCTGGAAATTTCTTATTTTCAGATAACTCTTGAGCATACATAATAAGTGATCTGTAAGTGGTTTTTTTTTTTTTTTTTTGCTGTACCATGTCGCTTGTATGATCTTAGTTCCTGACCAAGGATCGAACCTGGCACTTGGCAGTGAAAACATGGAGTCCTAACCACTGGAGGAGAATTCCTAAATATATTATTTTTAAAAAATTATTTACTTGGCTGCTCTGGGTCTTCATTGCTGTGCGTGGGCTTTCCCTAGTTGGGGAAAGCCAGGGCTACTCTTTAGTTGCAGAACACGGGCTTCTCATTGCAGTGGCTTCTCTTGAAGCAGAACACAGGTGAAGTAGTTGCAGTTGGAGGACTCTAGAGTGCAGGCTCAGTAGCCGGGGCATACAAGCTAGCTACTCTGCAGCGTGCGGAATCTGCCCAAATCAGGAACCACACCCGTGTCCCCTGCACTGGCAGGCAGATTCCTAACGACTACACCACCAGGGAAGTCCTAAATACATTCTTGAATAGATAGATGCTTGGATGAATTCACAGACTGGCCAAAAGATAGATTTTCCTTTTTGTTCATGCATAAATTTACCAGTGTCCAAGGGACCTGTATGCAGGTCAGGAAGCAACAGTTAGAACTGGACATGGAACAACAGACTGGTTCCAAATAGGAAAAGGAGTATGTCAAGTCTGTATATTGTCACCCTGCTTATTTAACTTATATGCAGAGTACATCTTAAGAAATGCTGGACTGGAAGAAGCACAAGTTGGAATTAAGATTTCTGGGAGAAATATCAATAACCTCAGATATGCAGATGACACCACCCTTATGGGAGAAAGTGAAGAGGAACTACAAAGCCTCTTGATGAAAGTGAAAGAGGAAAGTGAAAAAGTTGGCTTAAAGCCCAACATTCAGAAAACGAAGATCATGGCATCCGGTCCCATCACTTCATGGGAGATAGATGTGGAAACAGTGGAAACAGTGTCAGACTTTATCTTTTTGGGCTCCAAAATCACTGCAGATGGTGATTGCAGCTGTGAAATTAAAAGACGCTTACTCCTTGGAAGGAAAGTTTTGACCAACCTAGATAGCATATTGAGAAACAGAGACATTACTTTGCCAACAAAGGTCCGTCTAGTCAAGGCTATGGTTTTTCCAGTGGTCGTGTATGGATGTGAGAGTTGGACTGTGAAGAAAGCTGAGCGCCAAAGAATTGATGCTTTTGAACTGTGGAGCTGGAGAAGACTCTTGAGAGTTGCTTGGACTGCAAGGAGATCCCACCAGTCCATTCGAAAGAAGATCAGTCCTGGGTGTTCTTTGGAAGGACTGATGCTAAGGCTGAAACTCGAATACTTTGGTCACCTCCTGCGAAGAGTTGACTCATTGGAAAAGACCCTGATGCTGGAAGGGATTGGGGGCAGGAGGAGAAGGGGACGACAGAGGATGAGATGGCTGGATGGCATCACCGACTCGATGGACATGAGTTTGAGTGAACTCCGGGAGTTGGTGATGGACAGGGAGGCCTGGCGTGCTCTGGTTCATGGGGTCACAAAGAGTCGGACACGACTGAGCAACTGATCTGAACTGAAGCAAAAGAAATACCTTAAACCTGCAGATATACCACTCTTACTGTGGATAAGTTTCAGCGATCTTTGAATTTGTGAGCTTTATTTTCAGTATTTAGGCACAGTAGTAGTCCCCTCCTCCACTTTGAAGCTTCATAATCACATATATTTGTTGAGCTGTCTGCCCTCAACCTCCATATTTATTACACTGGATGTTTCAAAGATAGAATTGATGCACACCAGTATCTTCCTTACCAGTTATGAGTTGTCTTTTATTGTGAAGGTTAACCAGAAGATGTGTTTTAAGTTTTTGAAAATTGTGAACATGCTTTCAAAATTCCTTTATTGTTATGTGCTTTGCCTCTTCTGTTGCTTTTTCAGCTTTGTCTTTAATACAAGTTCATCAGAGCTTTTCCTTTTTAAACAATTCTTAAAAGACAGTTAAAGTATGGGTGGATGGGGCTGCAGATAGGACATCATGAAGTTTTGTGAACTCATGCAACTCTTGGGTAATTTAATACAGTTTTTATCCTTGGGAGAATTCCTTTCTAGCTGCCAACTTTAAATTAGGTTATTTTATTTTTCTGGTTGTCCTTTTGGTGTTTCTTTAATGACAAATGTGGATACTTCCTAGCATGGGGTTCCTATTTTAGATTGCTTAGGGTGGTGGTGGAGAGAGTGTTACTTTTGCTTAAATATTTTTTGTAGTATTTTAAAAGCAACATGTTAAACAGGTCAACATGACATTTTTGTGACTTGACTTTAAAAGCTTTAAGGAAAATGCTTTTGAAGTCAGCTTTAAAAAACATTTCTTTTTGTCCTGCTCAAAAATAAATTCTTTCTTGACTATCTAGGAAGATTATCACTGATAATGACCCTTTAGATTTCAGTAATTACTAATGTTCAGTATAAAATAATTGATAAAAAGCTTTATAAGTCAATTGATATACTGTTTTTTTGTTTTGAGCAACTAGAAGCTTTTAGGTCTGTTTCCTTCTAGTATAGCACCACATGTCCGTCCCCAGATTTATGCTTCTCCTAAGAAGTGTTTGATTATTTTAATCATCTGCTTGTCCATTTAGGAGATAATAATTGTACTTTACAGAATGCTTTCTTTTTTGATTTTCATAGCAATCAAATAAATGGTTAGGGCAGATAATTTTATTATAAGGAATTAAAAAACAAGGTAAAAAGAGGTCAAGCAACTTGTACTAGTACTTTTGTAAGGTCACACCATGCTAAAAGATTGTAAACTCATGCATAGAGTTTTTGAAAATTGTGAACATACTTTCAGAATTCCTTTATTGTTAGGAGCTTTCCCTCTTCTGTTATTCTTTCAACTCAGTCTTTAATACAGGTTTATCAGAGTTTTTCCTTTTTAAGTAATTCTTAAGAGACAGTTAAAGTATGGGGCTGCAGATAGGACATCATGGAGTTTTATGAACTCATGCAACTCAGAATAAGGTTGGAAATTTACTCTGACAGAATTATCAATGCTTAGTGGAAGTTGTTATTGTTATTTAGTTGCTAAGTCATGTCTGACTCTTTGTGACCCCATGGACTGTAGTCCACCAGACATCTCTGTCCATGGCATTTCCCAGGCAAGAATACTGGAGTGGGTTTCTTTTCCAGGGGATCTTCTCAACCAGGGATTAAACCCACATCTCCTGTATGGCAGGCAGTTTCTTAACCACTGAGCCATCTGGGAAGCCCTTAGTATAGGTACTTTTCATGAAATTACAAGCTGGGAAATGTTCAAGAATGTCTAAAATTCCTTTGCTTAGCTCTGTTAGACAATTAGTACTAGTACTTGATAAATCAAACAAAATATGCCATTTTTGAGTTGGAGGTTTTAATATAGAGCTTTGCTAAATACTTTAAAATCCTTTGTTAAAAATAAAATTGTTTAATTTCTTCAGCATTTATCATAGTTGGCATTTGATGAACGTTTTAAAGAATGTGATTTCATTAAAAATAATAGTTTTATCTTAAAAAATGGGCATAGAAGGAACCTTCCTCAACATAATAAAAGCCATATATGACAAACCCACAATAAATATTATTCTTAGTGGTGAAAAACTGAAAGCATTTCCTTGAAGATCAAGAACAAGACAAAGGTGCTCAGTCTCACCACTGTTATTAAACATAGTTTTGGAAGTCCTAGCTACGGCAATCAGAGAAAAAAAGAAATGAATCCAGACGGAAAAAGAATAAGTAAAACTCTCACTGTTTGCAGGTGATATGGTACTATATACAGGACATCCTAAAGATACTATCAGAAAATTACTGGAACTAATCAGTTACAGAACAAAATCAGTACACAGAAATCACTTGTATTCCTATGCACTAACAATGAAAAATCAGAAAGAAAAATTAAGGAATCAGTCTCATTTACCACTGCAACAAAAAGAATAAAATATGTAAGAATAAACCTACCTAAGGAGACAAAAGAGCTGTATACAGAAAACTATAAGACACCGATGAAAGAAATCAAAGACAGCATAAATAAACAGAGATATTCCATGTTCCTGGGTTGGAAGAATCAAATATTGTGAAAATGACTATACTGCCAGAAATAATCCACAGATTCAGTGCAATCCCTATCAAATTACCAACGGCATTTTTCACAGAACTAGATATGCAGATGACACTACCCTTATGGCAGAAAGTGAAGAAGAACTAAAGAGCCTCTTGAGGAAAGTGAAAGAGGAGAGTGAAAAAGTTGGCTTAAAGCTCAACATCCTGAAAACTAAGATCATGGCATCCGGTCCCATCACTTCATAGCAAATAGATGGGGAAACAGTGGAAACAGTGGCTGGCTTTATTTTTCTGGGCTCCAAAATCACTGCAGATGGTGATTGTAGCCATGAAATTAAAAGACCCTTACTCCTTGGAAGGAAAGTTATGACCAACCTAGATAGCGTATTGAAAATCAGAGACATTACTTTGCCAACAAAGGTCTGTCTAGTCAAGGCTATGATTTTTCCAGTGGTCATGTATGGATGTGAGAGTTGGACTATAAAGAAAACTGAGTGCCAAAGAACTGCTGCTTTTGAACTGTTGTGTTGGAGAAGACTCTTGAGAGTCCCTTGGACTGCAAGGATATCCAACCAGTCCATCCTAAAGATCAGTCTTGAGTGTTCATTGGTAGGACTGATGTTGAAGCTGAAACTCCAATACTTTGGCCACCTGATGCGAAGAGCTGACTCACTGGATAAGACCCTGATGCTGGGAAAGATTGAGGGCAGGAGGAGAAGGGGACAATGGAGGATGAGATGTTGGATGGCATGACCGACTTGATGGACATGGGTTTGGGTGGACTCAAGTTGGTGATGGACAAGGAGGCCTGACATGCTGTGTTTCATGGGGGTGCAAAGAGTCGGCCACGACTGAGCAACTGAACTGAGCTGAGAACAAAGAATTTCACAATTTGTATAGAAACACAAAAGACCCCAAATAGCCAAACAATCTTTAGAAAGAAGAATGGAGCCGGAGGAATCAACTTTTCTGACTTTAGAATATACTACAGTCATCAAGACAATATGGTACTGGCCCAAAAAGAGAAATAAAGACCAGTGGAACTAGATAGAAAACCCAGAGATAAACACACATCTGTGGGCACCTTGTGTTTGACAAAGGAGGCAAGAATATACAGTGGAGGAAAGATAGTCTCTTCAATAAGTGATGCTGGGAAAACTGGACAGTGTAAAAGAATGAAATTAGAACACTTCCTAACACCATACACAAAGATAATCTCAAAATAGGTTAAGGACCTAAATGTAAGATCAGAAACTATAAAGCTCTTAGAGGAAAACATAGGCAGAACACTCCATGACATAAATCACAGCAAGTTCCTCTGTGACCCACCTCCTGCTGCTGCTGCTGCTGCTGCTGCTGCTGCTGCTGCTGCTGCTGCTGCTGCTGCTGCTGCTGTCGCTTCAGTTGTGTCCAACTCTGTGCGACCCCATAGACGGCAGCCCACCAGGCTCTGCTGTCCCTGGGATTCTCCAGGCAAGAACACTGGAGTGGGTTGCCATTTTCCTTCTACAATGCATGAAAGTGAAAAGTGAAAGTGAAGTCGCTCAGTTGTGTCTGACTCTTAGTGACCCCATGGACTGCAGCCCACCAGGCTCCTCCGTCCATGGGATTTTCCAGGCAAGAGTACTGGATTGGGGTGCCATTGCCTTCTCCGACCCACCTCCTAGAGTAATGGAAATAAAAATAAACAAATGGGACCAAATGAAACTTAAAAGCTTTTGCACAACAAAGGAAACTGTAAACACCATGAAACAACCCTTAGAATGGGAAAAAGTAATAGCAAATGAAATAACTGATAAAGGATTAATCTCCAAAATATACAAGTAGCTGGTACAACTCAATACCAGAAAAGCGAACACCCCTGTCAAAAAGTGGGCTGAAGATCTAAACAGACATTTCTCCAAAGAAGACATACAGATGGTTAATAGATGAAAAAATGGTCAACATCGCTCATTATTAGAGAAATGCAAATCAAAGCTACAATGAGATATCACCCGACATTGGTCAGAATGGCCATCATCAAAAACATCTACAAACATAAAGGCTGGAGTGTGGTGCTGGAGAAGACTCTTGAGAGTCCCTTGGACTACGAGGAGATCAAACCAGTCAATCCTAAAGGAAATCAGTCCTGAATATTCTTTGGAAGGACTGATTCTGAAGCTAAAGCTCCAATGCTTTGGCCACCTGATATGAAGAGCTGACTCATTGGAAAAGACCCTGATGCTGGGAAAGATGCAGGAGAAGAAGAGGGAAACAGGATGAGATGGTTGGATGGCATCATCGACTCAATGGACATGAGTTTGAGCAGGCTCTAGGAGATAGTGAAGGACAGGGAATCCTAGTGTGCTGCAGTCAGTGGGGTGGCAAAGAGTTGGACACGACTGAGCAACTGAACAAGAAATGCTGGAGAGGGTGTGAAAAAAAGGGAACCCTGTTGTACTATTGGTGGGATTGTAAATTGATACAGCCACTGTGGAAGACAGTAAGGAGGGTCCTTAAAAAACTAGAAATAAAATTACCATACAACCCAACAATCCCACTGCTGGGCATATCCCCTTAGAAAACCATAATGGAAAAAGACACATGTACCCCAGTGTTCATCGCAGCATTATTTACAATAGCTGGGGCATGGGAGTGAGAATCAATTCTTAAGTAGCTTGATAAGAAGTCCAGGGTCCCCAGGAGGAGAAAGAGGTCTGGAGTTCTCAAAGAGGATAAAAGGACAAACTTTTTTTCTGCATTCCTTAGTCTTAGTCACATAAAATGATTTTTTTTTTCTTTAAGCCCAGAGCTGATGATTACACAACAAAACAACTCAGCTTAAACTCTGTACTAAGGATTATATAACAACAATGTATCGTGCTTGAGGACATGTTTCTTCTTCTTGAGAACCTTTTGACTAATCCAGTTATCTTACAATGTGGTAGTGGGTTTGGTAAGACTTTTACAACCTTGAGACATTCTTTTGATTTACTGTAATAACCAACTGAAAAAGTATATAGCTCCCTTCCTAAGACTAGTGAGTGGGGCACTCTCCACTCCCCTTCTGATGTTTATGTCAGAAACTTGCTCTGTCCCTGTTTATAATTTAATAAAACTCTGCTACATAAAAGGTCTTGAGTGATGAATCCTGGTGCCTAGTCTCTGGTCCCGAAGCTAAATCTTCTTTGGAGATCATGAATCTGACAACCTAGATGTCCATCGACACATGAATGGATAAAGAAACTGGTACATATATACAACGGAATATTCAGTTCAGTTCAGTTCAGTCGCTCAGTTGCGTCCGACTCTTTGTGACCCCATGAGTCGCAGCACGCCAGGCCTCCCTGTCCATCATCAACTCCCGGAGTTCACTCAAACTCACGTCCATCGAGTCAGTGATGCCATCCAGCCATCTCATCCTCTGTCGTCCCCTTCTCCTCCTGCCCCCAGTCCCTCCCAGCATCAGGGTCTTTTCCAATGAGTCAACTCTTTGCATGAGGTGGCCAAAGTACTGGAGTTTCAGCTTCAGCATCATTCCTTCCAAAGAAATCCCAGGGCTGATCTCCTTTCGAATGGACTGGTTGGATCTCCTTGCAGTCCGGGGGACTCTCAAGAGTCTTCTCCAGCTCCACAGTTCAAAAGCATCAATTCTTCGGCACTCAGCCTTCTTCACAGTCCAACTCTCACATCCATACATGACCACTAGAAAAACCATAGCCTTGACTAGACGGACCTTAGTTGGCAAAGTAATGTCTCTGCTTTTGAATATGCTATCTAGGTTGGTCATAACTTTTCTTCCAAGGAGTAAGCATCTTTTAATTTCATGGCTGCAGTCACCATCTACAGTGATTTTGGAGCCCAGAAAAATAAAGTCTGACACTGTTTCCACTGTTTCCCCATCTATTTCCCATGAAGTGATGGGACCGGATGCCATGATCTTCGTTTTCTGAATGCTGGGCTTTAAGCCAACTTTTTCACTCTCCACTTTCACTTTTATCAATAGGCTTTTTAGTCCTCTTCACTTTCTCCCATAAGGGTGGTGTCATCTGCATATCTGAGGTTATTGATATTTCTCCCGGCTATCTTGATTCCAGCTTGTGTTTCTTCCAGTCCAGCGTTTCTCATGATGTACTCTGCATAGAAGTTAAATAAGCAGGGTGACAATTTACAGCCTTGACGTACTCCTTTTCCTATTTGGAACCAGTCTGTTGTTCCATGTCCAGTTTTAACTGTTGCTTCCTGACCTGCATACAGATTTCTCAAGAGGCAGGTCAGGTGGTCTGGTATTCCCATCTCTTTCAGAATTTTCCACAGTTTATTGTGATCCACACAGTCAAAGGCTTTGGTATAGTCAATAAAGCAGAAATAGATGTTTTTCTGCAACTCTCTCGCTTTTTCAATGATCCAGCGGATGTTGGCAATTTGATCTCTGGTTTCTCTGCCTTTTCTAAAACCAGCTTGAACATCTGGAAGTTCATGGTTCACATATTGCTGAAGCCTGGCTTGGAGAATTTTGAGCATTACTTTACTAGCGTGTGAGATGAGTGCAATCGTTTGGTAGTTTGAGCATTCTTTTGCATTGCCTTTCTTTGGGATTGGAATGAAAACTGACCTTTTCCAGTCCTGTGGCCACTGCTGAGTTTTCCAAATGTGCTGGCATATTGAGTGCAGCACTTTCACAGCATCATCTTTCAGGATTGAAATAGGTCCACTGGAATACCATCGCCTCCACTAGCTTTGTTCGTAAGAAACACATTTGAGTCAGTTCTAATGAGGTGGGTGAACCTAGAGCCTATTATACAGAGTGAAGTAAGTCAGAAAGAGAAGAAGAAATACTGTATATTAACGCATATATATGGAATCCAGAAAGATGGTACTGATGGACCTATTTGCAGGGCAAGAATGGAGATGCAGACACAGAGAACAGACTTGTGGACATGGAGGGGGGAAGAGAGGGTGGGACAAGTGGAGAGAGTGGCACGGAAACTTATGCAAAAATATGTAAAACAGATAGCCAGTGGGAATTAGCTGAATGAGCAAGGAGTGCTTGCAAATGTGGTGCTCTCTGACAATCTCTAGGGGTGGAATGGGCTGGGAAGTGGGAGGGAGATTCAAGAGGGAAGGGACATGTATACATATGGTTGATTCATGTTGGTATGTGGCAGAAACAAACACAATATTGTAAAGCAATTATCCTTCAACTAAATATGAAAATAAAGAGTTTTGGAGTTTTGAACAAAAATTTGATGGTCTTGTAGCTCTTATAATGAGAGTACTTTGTTGAAAGAATACTGGTTGTTAATTTTTCCATCTTACAATTGAAGATTTTCCATCTTATAATTGAAGATTCACAGTGGCTTTTATGTGGTAGATTGATGGACATGACAGAACATGCATATTACGATTAAGCAGGTGAAAATAATAGCTATTTCTAGTTTTGTTTGAAAAATAGCTTTATTGAGAGACTTTCCCCATGGTCCAGTGGCTAAGACTTTGCACTCCCAATGCACAGGGCCCAGGTTCAATCCCTGGTCAGGGAGCTAGATCCCACATGCCACAACTAAAGATCCTCTATGCTGCAGTGACAATCAAAGATCCCAGATGCCACTGCTAATACCCAGCACAGCCAAATAATAAATAAACATTTTAAAAATAGCTTTATTGATTTATAATGCACATAGCATAAAATTCACCTGTTTGAAATACACAATTCAGTGGTGAGAGTCATACAGCTATTACCATTGTTTAATTTTAGAACAATTTCATCACCTCCATAGGAACCCCATTCCTGTTAACACCCATTCTCTATTTCTTTTTATCACCCTTTTTCAGTCCCTGCCAACTGCTAATGTATTTTTTGTCCTGGTTTCCTCTATTCTGGATATTTTATGTAAGTGGCATCTGGCTTCTTTCACTTGGCAAAATATTTTCAAGGTTCACTCATTCATGTATCACTACTTCATTTCTTCTTCTTATTGAATAATACTCTATTTCATATACCAAATTTTATTTATCCATTCATCAGTTAATAGATGTTTGAATTGTTAACACTTTTTGGTTATTGTACACAGAGCTGTTGTGAACATTTGTGTATAAATTTTTATGTAGTCATATTCTCTTGAGTGTTTACCTAGGAGTGAAATTGTTGGGTTGTTTGGTTATCTCTGTGTTCACCTTTTTGAGGAACTGCCAAACTGGTTTACAAAGCTACTGCACCACTTTACCTTCCTGTCAGCAGTGTATCAGGGTTCCATTTTTTTTTTTAATCATCTTATCAACACTTGCTGTTGTTTTGTCTTTTTGATTACTTTGCCAACAAAGGTCCATCTAGTCAAAGCTATGATTTTTCCAGTAGTCATGTATGGATGTGAGAAAGAAAGTGAGGTCCGACTCTTTGCAACTTCTTGGACTGTAGCCTACCAGGCTCCTCCGTCCATGGGATTTTCCAGGCAAGAGTACTGGAGTGGGTTGCCATTTCCTTCTCAGGGGATCTTCCCAACCCAGGGATCGAACCCAGGTCTCCCGCATTGCAGGCTGATGCTTTACTGTCTGAGCTACCAGGGAAGCCCGAAGTTGATAGTTGGACTATAAAGAAACCTGAGTGCTGAAGAATTGATGCTCTTGAACTGTGGTGTTCGACAAAACTCTTGAGAGTCCCTTGGACTGCACGGAGATCAAACCAGTCGATCCTAAAGGAAATCAGTCCTCAATATTCATTAGAAGGACTGAGGCTGAAGCTAAAGCTCTAATAGTTTGGCCGCCTAATGCAAAGAACTGACTCATTTGAAAAGACCCTGATGCTCGGCAAGAGTGAAGGTAGGAGCAGAAGGAGAGAGCAGAGGATAAGATGGTTGGATGGTATCAGCGACTCGATGGACATGAGTTTGAGCAAGCTCCGGGAGTTGGTGATGGACAGGGAAGCCTGGCGTGCTAGAGTCCATGGGGTTGCAAAGAATCAGACATGACTGAGCAACTGAACTGAACTGATCCTAATGGTTGTGAAGTGATATCTCATTATGATTTTGATTTGCATTTCCCTGGCAACTAATGACTTGAGCATCTTTTCATGTGCTTATTGGCCATTTCTGTGTCTGCTTTGGAGAAATGTCTTGTCAAATTCTTTGCTGGTTTTTAATTGGGTTATTTGTTTATTTTTTGGCTGTAAGAATTAAAAAAAATAACATACGTGTCTTTATATATTCTGTAAGTCTATTATCACATATGATTTACAAGTATTTTCTCCCATTTTGTGGGTTGTCTTTTTTACTTTCATGATGATATCCTTTGAGGCAGAAAAGTTTTTAAATTTTGATGAAGATTAATTAATGTAGCTTTTTCTTTTGCTACCTGTTCTCTTGGTGTCATATCTAAGAAATCATTGCTGAATCCAAGGTCCTAAAGAGTTGCTTTTGTGTTTCTTTTGAGAGTTTTAGCTCTTAGGGTTTGTCATAGAGGACATTTATCAGGTTGAGTAAGTTCTCTTATAGCTTAAGTTTGTTGGGTGTTCTGGTAAGATTCAGTTCAGTTCAGTCGCTCAGTCGTGTCCAACTGTTTGCAACCCCATGAAATGCAGCACGCCAGGCCTCCCTGTCCATAACTAACTCCCGGAGTTCACTCAAACTCATTTCCATCAAGTCGGTGATGGCATCCAGCCATCTCATCCTCTGTCCTCCCCTTCTCCTCCTGCCTTCAGTCTTAACCAGCATCAGGGTCTTTTCCAATGAGTCAGTTCTTCACATCAGGTGGCCAAAGTATTGGAGTTTCAGCTTCAGCATCAGTCCTTCCAATGAATATTCGGGACTCATTTCCTTTAGGATGGACTGGATGGATCTCCTTGCAGTCCAAGGGACTCTCAAGAGTCTTCTCTAACACTACAGTTCAAAAGCATCAATTCTTTGGCACTCAGCTTACTTTATAGTCCAACTCATACATGACTACTGGAAAAACCATAGCTTTGAATAGATGGACCTTTGTTGGCAAAGTAATGTCTCTGCTTTTTAATGTGCTGTCTAGGTTAGTCATAACTTTCCTTCCAAAGAGCAAGCGTTTTTTAATTTCATGGCTCCAGTCACCATCTGCAGTGATCTTGGAGCCCAGAAAAATAAAATCTGACACTGTTTCCATTGTTTCCCCATCAGTTTGCCATGAAGTCATGGGCCCAGATGCCATAATCTTATTTTCTTAATGTTGAGTTTTAAGCCAACTTTTTCACTCTCCTCTTTCACTTTCATCAAGAGGCTCTTTAGTTCTTCTTTGCTTTCTGCCATAAGGGTGGTGTTATCTGCATTTCTGAGGTTATTGCTATTTCTCCCAACAAACTTTATTCCAACTTGTGCTTCATCCAGTCCAGCATTTCTCATGTTTACTCTGCATATAAGTTTAATAAGCAGGGTGACAATATACAGCTTTGATGTACTCCTTTCCCGATTTTGAAGCAGTCTTTTGTTCCATGTCCAGTTCTAACTGTTGCTTCTTGACCTGCATACAGATTTCTCAGGAGGCAGGTAAGGTGGTCTGGTAGTCCCATCTCTTTAAGAATTTTCCATAGTTTGTTGTGATCCACAGAGTCAGAGGCTTTGGTGTAGTTAGTAAAGCAGAAGTAGATGTTTTTCTGGAACTCTCTTGCTGTTTCAGTGATCCAGTGGATATTGGCAATTTGATCTCTGTTTCCTCTACCTTTTCTAAACCCAGCTTGAATATCTGGAAGTTCATGGTTCACGTACTGTTGAAGCCTGGCTTGGAGAATTTTGAGCATTACTTTGCTAGTGCATGAGATGAGTACAATTGTGGGGTAGTTTGAGCATTCTTTGGCGTTGCCTTTCTTTGGGATTGGAATGAAAACTGACCTTTTCCAATCCTGTGGCCACTGCTGAGTCTTGCAAATTTGCTGTCATTTTGATTGTAGCACTTTCATAGCATCATCTTTTAGGATTTGAAATAGTTCAACTGGAGTTCCATCACCTCCACTAGCTTTGTAGTGATGCTTCCAAAGGCCCACTTGACTTCACATTCCAGGATGTCTGGCTCTAGGTGAGTGATCACACCGTCGTGGCTATCTGGGTCATAAAGATCTTTTTTGTATAGTTCTTCTGTGTATTCTTGCCACCTTTTCTTAATATCTTCTGCTTCTGTTTAGGTCCATACTATTTCTGCCCTTTATTGTGCCCATCTTTGCATGAAATGTTCCCTTGCTATCTCTGATTTTCTTGAAGAGATCTCTAGTCTTTCCCATTCAATTATTTTCCTCTATTTCTTTGCACTGATCATGGAGGAAGGCTTTCTCATCTCTCCTTGCTGTTCTTGGGAACTCTGCATTCAAATGGGTATGTTTTTCCTTTTCTCCTTTGCCTTTAGTTTCTTACGTTATGTTTTGAATTCACCAATAGAATGAGCCCCTGGGAAGCCCCAGGCATCCCGTCTTCCCTTTGTTTGCCTGGACTGCCAGACTGGAGTTCCAGTTTTGTAACTCCTACGGTTGCTACACTGGCAACAAATCAGTAGAGAGAGGCAAGTATTGGTTTGAAAATGTGTGATTGCTTTATTCAGGAGGTTGACAGCCGGGGGAGAAGGCGAACTCTAAAACCAACTCTGAAGATCCTGCTCAGCCATTAAAGATTTTAAAGGGAGAATCATTTGGGGAGGGGGTCAGAGCCTTTATTATCTTCTACCGTGTACAGACTTACCTCTGATTGGTTGGTGATGAGGTAACAGAGTGGTGTTCCAGGAGTCTTGTGTTTAGTGTGAAGTTGCCACCCTCCACCTGTGTGGGGGCTTTAGTTCCTACAGAAGAACTCGAAGGCATTGTTATATATATGTTCCTTGAGGAGGAACCAGGACTGCGCCACGGCTGTACTATCGCTTCCTGACTGCTCCTTTTCCTTCTGCCCTTCCTTCCCGATAAGCAACTGTTTGAATCTGCCCTTTGGAACTCAGGGAAGACCAGGGAGGCTGAATGAAACCTCTTTCCTGCAAACAAGAGATGGGAGACACAGAAAAGATTTGTATCCTGGAGGGCCCCACAGGGTCATGCTCTGTTTCATAATCTTTATTATTTCCTTCCTTCTGCTTGCTTTGGGTTTAGTTTGCCTCCTGCCCCCCTCCTTGTTTTATTTTTAGTTTCTAAAGGTAGAAAGTTACTATTTGTAATTTTACTTTTTTTAAAAAAAAGTAGATGTTTAAAATAGTATAAAATTTCCTCTAAGCATTGCTTTCAGTGTATCCCATAACTTTTGGTATGTTGTATTTGGTTTCTTAAAGTATTTTCATTTCACCTGAAAGTATTTTGTAATATTCCTTGTGATTTATAATTTGACATGTTTGTTTAGTGTGTTGCTTAGTTTTCATATAGTTTTGAATTTCAAAGGAAATTCTACTTTCATTCCATTGTGGTCAGAAAGCATACTTTGTATGATTTCATTCCTTCTTAATGTATTGAGGCTTGTTTTATGGCTTAACCTGGTCTCTCCTAATCATGTGCACTTGGGAAGAATGTATATCCTGCTGTTGTTGGATGGAGTGTTTGTAGAGGTCTTTAGGTCTAATTGGCATACAGCGTTCATGTTTTCTTTTTCTTTACTAATCTTCTCCCTACTCCACAATTGAAAGTGGGGTAGTGAAACATACAACTCTTATTATTGAATTGTCTGTTTCTTACTTCAGTTCTGTCAGTTTATGCTTCATGTATTTTGGCGCTCTGTTGTGAGGTGCCCTAGCTTTAATTCTGCTGCATAATGTGAATTGGATGCTATGTATGTGGACACTTTTGGTAACTCAGTAAACATTATTCCCATTTTATGTACTGTGACCAATAAATGGAATTTGTTTTGATGTGGCTTTGATGCTTAAATGGTTTTGACTAGTAGTAAGTTATTTTGTCTTGGTTTCCCAGGTGGTGCAGTGGTAAAAATTACGCCTGCCAGTGTAGGGGACACAAGAGACGGGTTTGATCCCTGGGTTGGGAAGATCCCTTGGAGAAGGAAATGGCAACCCACTCCAGTATTCTTGCCTGGAAGATTCCATGGGCGGAGGAGCCTGGTGGACTACAGTCCATAGGGTCACAGAATCGGACATGGCTGAGCACCAGAGGTTATTTTGTCTAGGTTACATAAAGATGCACTTGTGTCTGAGAAGACTTAACTTTACTACGGCAGTGGTTCATTTTAAGGGTTTATGTATATGTGAGTCTGAGTGAACTGAAGCAGTTTAAACATGGCAGAGATAAAGTATTTAATAATGACTTTGCCAGTACTGATTTTTTTTTCCTAAACTTTTTATTTAAGTATAGCTGATTTATAGTGTTAAGGTTAGTTCTAGGTATACGGCATAGTGATGCAGTTTCAAAATGTGTGTGTATGTGTATATATATATATATTTGTTTTTCAGATTCTCTCCATTATGGGTTATTATAAGATAGTAAATTTATTTCTCTGTTGTATATAGTAGGTTCTTTTTATCTGTTTTATATATTGCAGTGTATATCTGTTAATCTCAAGCTTCTAATTTATCCTTCCTGCTCCTTACCCTTTTGGTAACCATAAGTTTGTTTTCTATGTCTGTGAGTCTATTTCTGTTTTATAAATAAATTAACTTGTATCATTTTTTGATTCCATATATGTGATTTCATGTGATATTTATCTTTCTCTGTCTGATTAGCCAGTATTAATTTTTAGTGAGAATAGAGGGCAGATGATAGTGTAATGTTCCTGACTATCTCTAGAATAATTTGAGTCAGTACCCATTATTATTAAACTACTAAGAGTATCTACTTTTTATACAACCAGGTCCTAAAGTATATCTGGCTTTGGAGGAAGAAGGAAATAGAAAAGTATCCTTGATGTTACATCTTTTGACATAAGTGGTATCAAATGAGCAAATTGAAACCCAGAGCTTTATTAACTTGATGAAGGTCACTGGTAGGTGCTCTTTTCATTTTCTATTCTCTTAGTCTTTCCTTCAACAAATATGCCAGGCTGTGGAGATGCAGCTATGACCCAGTCAGACATGAATGATCCTTGCTCTTATGAATTGTCTGGTGGGATTCTTTTAGTGTAGTCTTTGAGTCCTATTTCATATAGTAGTGACATAGAATTGTAGAATACTTTATAAAATATTTCTGCATTTTAATCTAATTTTATAACTCTTATTGCAGTCTTGTGACCCAGGTGGGTTAGATATAGTATTGCTGTTATTCCCATTTGAAAACTTAAGGAAACTGAGACTTAGGGATATTTAGGTGATGTAGTAAATGGCTGAGTTAATATGCAGACCCAGATCGTCTGGCTCCAGGGATCCTGCACTTCTTCCATTATGCCATTGTCTCACTGTTTCACATGAGACTACAAGCCTAGATCACCAAGAGTGATATTCCGGAAAATAATCAGCCTCACAGCATTTAGCAAAGCAGAGAGCTCTGTCAGGCAGGGCATGTGGGACGAGGAATCAGGAGACCCAAACGACTGTGTCTAGTGCGCTGGTCTGGACTTATTTCTAAATAACGCATTGAGAAGGAATAATTTGGAGGGAAACTAAAGCTTGAGACACATTGCACGGACGTGGTCTCAGCAGCACCTACGTGGGCTCACAGCATAGTAACTGCCAGGGACATTTTTTTTTTCCTAGAACAAAGACTTGAAACAGATGGTGAATTCAAGAAGTGACCTAAACAACACCAGAGTCCTAAACAACAGCTCCATACAGAGCTTCTACAGCTGCAAATCAGAGTCTAATCTTTATATGAGGAAGGGATTGTTTGTTTTTCATTGATTACCTCAGCTGCTATCACACAGGTTCAGAGATAGCAGTCTCTTCAGTAAAAACAATTGAGTACTTCCTCTGTGTAAAAACACTGTTAGGTATTGTGGGAGTGATACCAACATAGGTATGATGCCATCCTTGCCCACAAGGAGCTTGTAACCTAGTAAGGAGATTTTGCATTCATTCAAACAATATGTGTTTATCCAGAGTCCATTATGTGTCAGGCCCTGTACCACATGTTAAGGAAACAAGAGTAGATAAGATAGAAACCATCCCTTTGCCTTTAGCTTTTACTTTCCATTGCCTGAAGAGTATTCCTTACCTTCTTCCCCTGAATCTAAGCACTCAGAAATCTTTTTAGAGAGCAGAACATGAAATTCTCTTAGCAGGACAGTAGTCAGCACTGCTATTCTTGTAACTTGGCCACAAATAGAACCCCACAGTTGTGGGTCAGAGCTTAGGCATCATGCTATGAAATATTTGCATCTCATCTAGTGTCACATTAAGAAGAGTGCAAAACATCCTGATAGAAGAAACGGATAAGAGATCTGAACAGATCACAGAATAGAAAGTAAAAAAGATAAAATGTATGTCAGTCTTATCGATAATCAGAGAAATGGTGATTAAATAGTAAAATGATATTTTCACCTCTCTCATTGGCAAGAAAGTTGGTTAGAGCAAATTTAAGTAATAATTACAAGACAACTTTATTGAATACTTTCTCTGTGGCAGGCACAACAGTCTTTACAATAATCCTAGTGAGGTGGGTACTATTATTATTATTGTTTTATTGTTAAGGTACTTGAGGCACAAGGATAGAGAAACTTGTCCAAGGTCAGACATTCAGTACTTACTAAGCCCAAATTTGAATTCAGGCAACCTATATCTAGAGCCTGTACTCTTTTTTTTTTAAAATTTATTTTAATTGGAGGATAATTGTTTTACAATGTTGTATTGGCTTCTGCTGTACAACAGTGTGAATCAGCCATAAATATACATTTGAGCCCTCCCTCTTTCTAGAGCCTGAATTCTTAATCACCAAAGTGGTGCCTTTGTCTGAATTGGTTACCATTATGCTGTATGCTCAGCCTAAAAAAGGTCTTAACTATTTGTTGAATGAATTCTTAAAATGAAAATGTATTAGGCATATCATTTTTAGGGTAGTTTATGAATAGCGAAGAAGACACATACTAATAACTCAATAATCCTATTTCTTAATATGTATCTTAAAAAAAACATGTGTGTAAGGAGGCACTTACATGGCAGCATTCTTGGTACTTGTTGAAAAATAGAAAATGTAAATGCTCATCAGTACTGTAAATAACTACTAACATAACTAATGTATCAGTTCAGTTCAGTCGCTCAGTCGTGTCCGACTCCTTGCGACCCCGTGAATCGCAGCACGCCAGGCCTCCCTGTCCATCACCAACTCCCGGAGTTCACTAAGACTCACGTCCATCGAGTCGGTGATGCCATCCAGCCATCTCATCCTCTGTCGTCCCCTTCTCCTCCTGCCCCAAATCCCTCCCAGCATCAGAGTCTTTTCCAATGAGTCAACTCTTCGCATGAGGTGGCCAAAGTACTGGAGCCTCAGCTTTAGCATCATTCCTTGCAAAGAAATCCCAGGGCTGATCTCCTTCAGAATGGACTGGTTGGATCTCCTTGCAGTCCATGGGGCTCTCAAGAGTCTTCTCCAACACCACAGTTCAAAAGCATCAATTCTTCGGCACTCAGCCTTGTTCACTAATGTATAGCTCTATATAATTATTAAACATTTAAATAAGCTATGATATAGGAATATTTAAAAATTCTATATGCATAGATAAATAAATGAAGTATGATGTGGAAAGTTATATAGGATTTATTTTGGAATGAGAAAAGCAAGTTACAGAACTTTTACTGCCAAAATAGATTCTAGACAATGAAAGAGTGAAACAAAAATAGCCATGAAAATAGCAGGGAAAACATATGTTAACATTTTTATAATATTGGAATGAGAAAGGCTTTTCTAAGCATGATGTGAAATGTAAAAACCATAAAGGAAACTGATGAATTTGATTACAAAAAAATGGATGACTTCCAAGTAGAAAAAAAAGAATAAGCATTAAACTGGAATAGAGATCCTAATAAAGTGGATGAACAAGAGCCTATTATACAGAGTGAAGTTAGTTATAAAAAAACCAAATATCATATATTAATGCATCTAGAAATATGGAACTGATGAACCTGTCTGCAGGGCAATATTGGAGATGCAGACAGAGAACAGACTTGTAGACACAGTGAGGGAAGAAGAGGGGGGATGAACTGACACAATAGCATTGAAATATATACATTACCATGTGTAAAACTAGAAAGCCTGTAGAAATTTGCTGTGTGACATAGGAAGCTCAAATCTGGTGCTCTGTGACAACCTCTAGGGGTGAGATGGGGTAGGAGGTGTAATGGAGGTTCAAGAAGGAGAGGACATATGTATACTTATGGCTGATTTGTATTGCTATATAGCAGAAACCAATGCAATATTGTAAAGCAGTTATCCTCCAATTAAAGATAAATTTAAATAAAAACAACTCCAAACATTGTGTGTGTGTCTGTGTGTATATATTGGAGAAGGCAATGGCAACCCACTCCAGTACTCTTGCCTGGAAAATCCCAAGGATGGAGGAGCCTGGTGGCTTAATATATATATGTGTGTGTGTGTGTGTGTGTGTGTGTCTGTGTGTGTGTGTGTGTCTGTGTGTCTGTGTGTGTCTGTGTGTGTGTGTGTGTAGGCTTCCCTGGTGGCTCAGATGGTAAGGAATCTACCAGTAATGTGGGAGACCCAGGTTAGGTCCTTGGGTCAGGAAGATCTGGAGGAGGAAATGCCTACCCACTCCTATATTCTTGCCTGGAGAATCCCGTGGATAGAGGAGCCCGCCAGGCCTCTGGGGTTGCGAAAAGTCGGACATGACTGAGTGACTAACCCAACCTATATATATATATGCCTATATGTAGACAAAAAAGCCAATAAGCATATGATAGATAAATAGATGTTCAGCTTTTACTCATAATTAAAAATACAAGTTAGAAGGATGTCCCTGGTAGTCCAGTTGTTGAGAGTCTGCTTTCTCTGGTCTGGGAGGATTCCACATGCCACAGGGCAACTGAGCCTGTAAGCTGCAGCTGCTGAAACCCACATCCCTAGAGCCTGTGCTCTGCAACAAGAAAAGCCATCACAGCAAGAACCCTATACTCGCACACTAGAGAAAGCCCACAGGTAGCAAAAAAGACCCAGTGCAGCCAGAAATAAAAAATTAATAAAAAATACTAAGTGAGATATCAGGTTCCATTGCTTCTACTGTGAAATTGGTAAAGATGGGTAATAATAATGATGAACTTATAGAAAGAATTTTACACAGAAATAGAAATAAGCACAGCATGTTTGGAAATTTTGGCAACATTTATTAAAATTCAGTCTGTGTAATACTTTTGTCTAAAATTCCACTTGTAGGGATTTATTGCATATTGAGGTGTAAATGTATGTGTACAAAGATATTCATTATATTGTATATAGTTATAAAAATATGAAGACAATCTAGATGTATGTTGAAAGGGATGAGAGTTAAATTGTAATACATGTAATGGAGTGCTGTTCAGCTGTTTTAAGACTGTGGCAAACCCAGGTGTATACACATGCCCCATTTTACACTGCTTTGTATAGTGCTGATTGATTCTAATGCTACATTAAATAACCTTTGTGTGAATATAACAGTAGGCATGTGTATATTTTAAAAGTCCATTATAGTTACCCATTGATGTATATCTCTTTTTCCTTGCTCTGCTCTCATTACTATCACCTGTATTGGGAGCATTAAGTAATTCAGACATACTATGATCTAGTATTTAGATGTTGTTAAACTAGAGTTTCTTTTATTAGCAAAAAGAATAAGGACAACTTATAGCTCATGAGAGCATTTTTATACTTCAAATACTTCTAAATGCCAAAAAACAAGTGAAAGAGGAATGTTGTTTCCAAATGTATACATAACTAGTGGCTAAGACTCTGAGTTATGAAACCAGGATGCCTGGGTTCAAATCCTGGCTTTGTTACTGTGTATGACTTTGTGCAAGTTATTTAGCTTTTTTTGCCTCCATTTCCTCATTATTCGTCCAACAAATATTTGAGTGCTTTCTGTATGCCAGACACTATTTTGGATGCCAATGATAAAACAAGGAGGATTAAGACAAATTCTCTACCTTCCTGTGGTATGTGTACATTCTGAGGGACTTAATTCTATACCTTAGTATTTAGTGTTCATAAGAGGATTAAGGGTTTAATACCTCTAAATCACTTGTAATAATGTCTGGTACATAGTAAGTGGACAATAAATAATATTACTGTTGTTCTTCCCTCCCAAATAAATAGGTACATGGAATGTAATTTATTAACTATTTTATGAAAATTTTTGTTAAATAAAATAACATTCAAGGATATATAAAACACTATTTCAGTATATCCTTAAATTTTCCATATGCATGTTGCTCACATACATTTTTAGTCACTGAACTCTAGCCTGACAGATGGTGCTGTCCACTACCGGCCACTGAACTTTACCATATACCATATACCTTGTTGCAAAAGCTCTTAGCCCAAGAGTGTTCTCCTACTCTATTTTGAGTGTACTCAATGTTGAAGTGCAAAATTTTCAGTAGTTCTTCTAAGGAGTCTTGATGGAAATGCTACAAAATCAAGAGAGTAAAGATCAAAAAGCTATTAACATTGGTAAATTGAAGGTCATCATAAATATCAATGAAGCCTGGGATGATTAATAATTGTATAGCATCTAGTAGGAGAAATTATATGCTGTATTTATTGTGAATATACAAAATTTCAGCATATAATCTTTTTGTTGTTGTTCAGTGGCTCAGTTGTGTCCGACTTTGCGACTTCATGGACTAACAGCATGCCAGGCTTCCCTGTCCTTCCCTGTCTCCTGGATCTTGCTCAAACTCATGTCCTTTGAGTTGGTGGTGCCATCCAGCCATCTCATCCTCAGTCGTCCCCTTCTCCTCCTACCCTTCAGTCTTTCACAGCATCAGGGTCTTTTCTGAGTTGGCTCTTGGCATCAGGTGGCCAAAGTATTGGAGCTTCAGCTTCAGCATCAGTCCTTCCAGTAGGTATTCAGGGTTGATTTCCTTTAGGATTGACTGGTTTGATCTCCTTGCAGTCTAAGGGACTCTCAATAGTCTTCTCGACACTATAGTTCAAGAGCATGGATTCTTTGGCACTCAGCCTTCTTTATGATCCAATTCTCACATCCATACAAGACTACTGGAAAAACTGTAGGTTTGACTATATGGACCTTTGTTGGCAAAGTAATGCCTCTGCATTTTAATATGCTGTCTAGGTTTGTCATTGCTTTTCTTCCAAGGAGCAAGCGTCTTTTAATTTCATGGCTGCAGTCACCATTTGCAGTGATTTTGGAGCCCAAGAAAATAAAATCTGTCACTGTTCCCATTGTTTCCCCATCTATTTGCCGTGAAGTGATGGGACTTAATGCCATGATCTTAGTTTTTTCAGTACTGAGTTTTAAGCCAGCTTTTTCACTCTCCTCTTTCACCTTCACCGAGAGACTCTTTAGTTCCTCTTTGCTTTCTGCCATAAGGGTGGTGTCATGTGCATATCTGAGGTTATTGATATTTCTCCTGGCAATCTTGATTCCAGCTCATGCTTTATCCAGCCCAGAATTTTGCATGATGTACTCTGCATATAAGAGGCTTCCTTGGTGGCTCAGACGGTAAAGCGTCTGCCTACAATGCAGGAGACCCGGGTTCGATCCTTGGGTTGGGAAGATCCTCTGGAGAAGGAAATGGCAACCCACTCCAGTATCCATCCCATGGATGGAGGAGCGTGGTAGGCTACAGTACATGGGGTTGCAGAGAGTCAGACACGACTGAGCGACTTCAGTTTCAGTTTCACTCTGCATATAAGTTAAATAAGCAGGGTGACAGTATACAGCCTTGATGTACTCCTATCCTGATTTTGAACCAGCCGTCGTTCCTAGTGTGGTTCTAACTGTTGCTTCTTGACCTGCATACAGGTTTCTCAGGAGACAAGTAAGGTAGTCTGGTATTCCCATCTGTTTAAGAATTTTCCACAGTTTGTTGTGATCCACACAAAGGCTTCAACATAGTCAATGAAGCAGAAGTAGATGTTTTTCTGGAACTCTCTTGCTGTTTCTATGATCCAGCTGATGTTGACAATTTGATCTCTGGTTCCTCTGCCTTTTCTAAATCCAGCTTGACCATCTGGAAGTTCTCAGTTCACGTACTGTTGAAGCCTAGCTTGGAGAATTTTGAGCATTACTTTGCTAACATGTGAGATGAGTACAATTTTGTGGTAGTTTGAACATTCTTTGGCATTGCCTTTCTTTGGGATTGGAATGAGCACTGACCTTTTCCGGTCCTGTGGCTACTGCTGAGTTTTCTAGATTTGCTGGCATATTGAGTGCAGCACTTTCACAGCATCATCTTTTAGGATTTGACATAGCTCAGTTGGAATTCCATCACCTCCACTAGCTTTGTTCATAGTGATGCTTCCTAAGGCCCACTTGACTTCACTCTCCAAGATGTCTGGCTCTAGGTGAGTGATCACACCATCATGGTTATCCAGGTCATTAAGATCTTTTTTGTATAGTTCTTCTGTGTATTCTTGTCACCTCTTCTTAACATCTTCTGCTTCTGATAGGTCCATACTGTTTCTCTCCTTTATTGTGCCCATCTTTGCATGAAATGTCCCCTTGGTATCTCTAATTTTCTTAAAGAAATCTCTAGTCTTTCCTATACTATTGTTTTCGTTTATTTCTTTGCATTGTTTACTTAGGAAGGCTTTCTTATCTCTCCTTGCTATTCGTTGGAACTCTACATTCAGGTGGGTGTATCTTTCCTTTTCTCCTTTGCCTTTCTCATCTCTTCTTTTCTCAGCTATTTGTAAGGCCTCCTCAGACAACCATTTTGCCTTTTGCATTTCTTTTTCTTGGGGATGGTTTTGATCACCACCTCCTGTATATTTTTATAAACCCCGTCCGTAGTTCTTCATGTACTCTATCAGATCTAATCCCTTGAATCTATTTGTCACTTCCACTGTATAATCGTAAGGGATTTGATTTAGGTCATACCTGAATGGCCTGGTGAATCATACTTGAATCATAGAACAAGTATTTATTTATTTATTGTCTTCTCTCTATTATGTTAAATCCTATCAGTTCTTTAGTGAACTACATAGTCATGGAACCTACCTTCATATAGCTGATATTTCACAGTGTTACAGAAATAATTATAGGGTTATGAGAGAATAATGCAGGAGACCTAGTCTGAGGAGTCAAAGGAGATCTTCCTTGTGGAACTGAGATTTAATCAGAGACCTGAAGGTTGAGTGAGTTTTTATTAGCCAGGAGAGAGTTATAAGAAATGAGTGGGAAACAGTAAAGCAAGGAGAAGGGATAGCACCAAAAAGAACCAGAGGTGGAAAGGATATAATACTCTTAAAGAACAGGAAGATGTCAATGTGGATGGAGAGAAGTAAATGGAAGGGGATGTGGCAAAAGAATAAGCTGCAGAGTTAGGCAAGGATTAAATTATGCAGACCTTATAAAGTCAGAGTAAGGAGTTTTGATATTATTGTAAGTGCAACAAGAAACCATTGAAGAATTTCAAGTTGAAGAATCACTTGATTAAATTATATTTAATTTAATTGATATTTAATTGAGGTATAATTGATGTATAACATTTTATTAGTTTCAGTATACAGTATAATGATTGGATATCTGTATGTGAAATGATCACCACAATAAGCCAAGTTAACATGTAATTGAAAAAAACTTTTGATTAAGCACTTTTAAGTTCTGCTGTCTAACAGCTTTCAAATATGCAGTATAGTAATATTAACTATAGTCACTATGGTGTACATTATGTCCCATGATATTTATTTTATAACTGGAAGTTTGTACCTTTTGATTCCTTCTCCCCTTTCACCACTCGCGATCCAATTTTCTGAGTTTGATATTTTGTTTTTTTAAATTCTGCATTTAAGTGAGATCATATAGTGTTTATCTTTCTCTGACTGATTTCACTTAGCAAAATGCTCTCAAGGTCCGTCCATGTTGGTGTAAATGGCAAGATTTCTTTATGTCTGAATAATATGCCATTGTCTATACTACATTTTCTTTATCTGTTTATTCATTGGCTACTTGGATTATTTCCCGATAGCTCTATTTTTAATTTTTTGAGCAACCTCCGTACTGTTTTCTGTGGTGGCTGCACCAATTTATGTCACCACCAACAGTGCGCAGGGTTCGCTTTTCTCCAAGTCCTTGCCAACAGTTATCATCTCTTGTCTTTTTGATAGTAGCCATTCTTACAGGTGTGAGGTGCTATCACTGTGGTTTTGATTTGTATTTCTTTGATAATTTGTCATATTAAGCACCTTTCCATGTACTTGTTGGCTGTAAATATGTCATCTTTGGGAAAATGTCTATTCAGACCTCTGTCCATTTTTAAATCAGATTTTTGTTTTTTTGCTATTGAGTTGCATGAATTCTTTATTTATTTTGAATATTAAACCCCTGTTAGATATATGGTTTATAGGTATTTTCTCCGTTTTTTACAAGCATTTTCATTTTTTGATGATTCCCTTTGCTATGCAGAAACTTTGTGGTTTGATTTAGTCCCAGTTGTTTATTTCTGCCTTCGTTCTATTGTTTTAGAGTCAGATCCAAAAAAATCATCATCAAAGCAAATGTCAAGGAGTCTACTGTTTTTCTTGTAGGAATTTTATGATTTCAGGTTTTACTATTCAAGTCTTTAATCCATTTTGAGTTAATTTTAATATATACTGTAAGAATAGTTATATTCTTTTGCCCATAGCTGTCCAACTTTCCCTATATTATTTATAAGAGAGATTATCCTTTCCCTGTTGTATATTCTTGTATCCTTTGTTATATTAATTGACTATATATTATATGCATTTATATATATGGGATTTATTTCTGAGCACTATTTCTGTTCCATTGACCTATGTGTGTTTTTGTGCCAATACCATACTGCTTTGATTACTATAGCTTTGTAATATAATTTGAGTATGATGCCTCCAGCTTTTTAATTCTTTATCACAATTGCTTTGGCTATTTGGGATCTTTTGAGGTTCCATCCAGATTTTAGGATTGTTTGTTCTATTTCTGTGAAAAATGTTGTTGGAATTTTGGTATTGATTGCTTTGGATCTGTAGAATGCTTTGAGTAGTATGTAAATTTAAACAATATTGATTCTTGTAATCCATGAGCACAGACTATCTTTCTGCTTGTTTATGTCTTCCTCAACTTCTTTAACCAGTGTCTTAGAGTTCTCAGTTACAAATCATTCATCTCCTCGGTTAAACTTATTCCTAGGTATTTTAATCTTTTTTATGCAATTGTGAGTGGAATTGTGTTCTTAATTTCTCTTTCTGATAGTTTATTAGTGTATAGAAATGCAACAAATTTTTGTATATTGATTTTGTATTTTTCAACTTTACTGAATTTATTTATTAGTTCTAAGTTTTTTGCTGAAGTCTTTAGGATTTTCTATACTGTATATAATATAATGTCATCTGCAAACAGTGGCAGTTTTACTTTTTCCTTTCCAATTTTGATGCTTTTTATTTCTTTTTATTGCCTGATTGTTCTGGCTAGGCTTTCCAATATTATGTTGAATAAAAGTGGTGAAAGTTAACATCTTTGTCTTGTTTCTGATCTTAAAGGAAAACTCTGCTCTTCACCACTAGGTATGATATTAGCTATGCACTTGTTATGTATGGCCTTTAATTATGTTGAGGAATGTTCCCTCTATTCCCACTTCTTTGAGATTTTTTATTATGAATAGGTATTGAGTTTTGTCAGATGGTTTTTTGCATCTCTTGAGATGATTATATGATTTTTATCCTTCATTTTGCTAGCATGGTATATATCACCTTGATTTGCAGGTGTTGAACCCATCCTTGCATCCCTAGAATAAATCCCACTTAATTGTAGTGTATGACCCTTTTAATATATCATTGAATTTGTTTGCTAATATTTTGTTGAGGATTTTTGCATCTGTGTTTATCAGGGATGTTTGTCTGTAATTTTCTTTTCTTCTGATGTGTGGTCTGGTTTTGGTATCAGAGTAATTCTGGCCTTGTAAAAGACATTTCCTCCTTTTCTGTTTTTTCAAAGAGCTTGAGAAGGGTTGGTATTAATTGGTATTATTAATTAATTTGGTGTTAATTCTTCTTTAAATATGGCTGACATTGGACTTTGTTGTTGGGAATATTGTTATTAATGATCTTCTTACTAGTAATCGCTCCATTTGGATTTTGTATGTCTTCATGATTTAGTCTCATAAAGTTGTATGATTCTAGTAATTTGTTCATTTTTTTCTAGGTTGTTTAATTTGCCGGTGTATAATTGTATATAGTTGGCTGTTTAGATTCTTTTTATTTTTGTGATATGTTGTTATGTATCCTCTTTCATTTCTGATTTTATTTATCTGAGTCCACGTTTTTTCTTGGTGAGTCTAGCTTAAAGTTTATGTTTTCAAAAACCTGGCTTTAGCTTCATTGATGTTTTCTATGGTCTTGTAGTGTCTATTTCATTTATTTTCACTCTAATCTTTCTTATTTCCTTCCATTTACTAACTGTGGGCTATTTCTGTTCTTCTTTTCCTATTTTCCTAGGAAAGTGTAAAGTTAGATTGTTTATTTGAGATTTTTCTTAGTTTTAGGTAGGCGTTTATGGTTATAAACTTCCCTCTTTGAAATGTTTTTTCTGCATCCCATTAATTTTGGCATATTGTATTTCCATTTTCATTTTTCTTAAGGTATTTTTAAAAGATATTTTTAAAGCTGTCTTTTGATTTCCTTGTTGGCCCCTAATTAGACCTTTTTAAAAGATTACTTTAGGTGCTGAGTGAAGGGTGGATTGGGGGAAGTGACAAAGGTACTATGAGATGATCATTTAAGAGATTATTTCTGTAATCCAATTATGGTATAATAGTGGCTTGGACCAAAGTAGTGGTTGTTGACAGAGAAAGTGTATTTTTATCAATTTTAGGACATGATTGAATGTTGATGATGACCATCACGGAGAGGGAGAGATGGAGAATGACTATGTCCTGAGCATCTGGGTAATTGATAATGTAGGGAACAGAGAAGAAACAGCACTGATTATTACGAGAAGTCAGTTCAGTTCAGTTCAGTTGCTCAGTTGTGTCCGACTCTTTGCAATCCCCATGAATTGCAGTGCGCCAGGCCTCCCTGTCCACCACCAATCCCTGGAGTTCATTCAAACTCACGTCCATTGAGTTGGTGATACCATCCAGCCATCTTATCCTCTGTCATCCCCTTCTCCTCCTGCCCCCAATCCCTCCCAGCATCAGAGTCTTTTCCAATGAGTCAACTCTTCACATGAGGTGGCCAAAGTACTGGAGTTTCAGCTTTAGCATCATTCCTTCCAAAGAACACCCAGGGCTGATCTCCTTTCGAATGGACGGGTTGGATCTCCTTGCAGTCCAAGGGACTCTCAAGAGTCTTCTCTAACACCACAGTTCAAAAGCATCAATTCTTAGGCACTCAGCTTTTTTCACAGTCAAACTCTTGCATCCATACGTGATCACTGGAGAAACCATAGCCCTGACTAGACAGACCTTAGTCGGCAAAGTAATGACTCTGCTTTTGAATATGCTATCTAGGTTGGTCATAACCTTTCTTCCAAGGAGTAAGCGTCTTTTAATTTCATGGCTGCAGTCACTATCTGCAGTGATTTTGGAGCCCCAAAAGAGGCTTGACACTGTTAAAGTTTGACACTGTTTCCACTGTTTCCCCATCTATTTCCCTTGAAGTGATGGGACCAGATGCCATGATCTTCGTTTTCTGAATGTTAAGCTTTAAGCCAGCTTTTTCACTCTCCACTTTCACTTTCATCAAGAGGCTTTTTAGCTCCTCTTCGCTTTCTGCCATAAGGGTGGTGTCATCTGCATATCTGAGGTTATTGATATTTCTCCCGGCAATCTTGATTCCAGCTTGTGCTTCTTCCAGCTCAGCATTTCTCATGATGTACTCTGCATAGAAGTTAAATAAGCAGGGTGACAGTAGGTGTGCATATTAAGTTTGAGATGTCTGTGAGACACAAAGACTTAAATAGGCACTTGTATATATAGATTTAGAACCCAGAAAAGAGGTCTGAAGTAGAGAAAAGGAAATTAGGACTTGTTAACAGATAGTGTCTGAGGCAATTGTAGTAGAATTCTCTTGGAAAAGAATATAAATCAAGAAAGAAGAGGGCTAAATATAGAACTTTGAGGAATTCCAACATTTTGTTGTTTAGTTGCTAAGTCATTTCTGACTCTTTTGTGGCCCCATGGACTGTAGCTCACCAGGCTCCTCTATCCTTGGGATTTTCTAGTCAAGAATATTGGAGTGGGTTGCTATTCCTTCTCCAGGGGATCTTCCTGACCCAAAGATCGAACCTGTGTCTCTTGCATTGGCAGGCAGATTCTTTACCACTGAGACACCAGGGAAAGCTCCATTTCAACATTTAAGATTGGGTAAAGGTGAAGGAGTCAGGGATGAAAGTGTGAGGGAGATATCAAAGAAGTAGGAGAAAAAAAATTTTAGTGCCACATAAGTCATGGAAGAATGGTTTCATAAAGAAGAGGGATGTGATCTACTATAGTTGAGGGTTGCTATATTGTCACCCTGCTTATTTAATTTATATGCAGAGTACATCATGAGAAACACTGGGCTGGAAGAAGCACAAGCTGGAATCAAGATTGCCGGGAGAAATATCAGTAACCTCAGATATGCAGGTGACACCACCCCTATGGCAGAAAGTGAAGAGGAACTAAAATGCCTCTTGATGAAAGTAAAAGAGGAGAGTGAAAAAGTTGGCTTAAAGCTCAACATTCAGAAAATGAAGATCATGGCATCTGGTCCCATCACTTCATGGGAAATAGATGGGGAAACAGTGGAAACAGTGTCAGACTTTATTTTTGGGGGGCTCCAAAATCACTGCAGATGGTGATTGCAGCCATGAAATTAAAAGATGCTTACTCCTTGGAAGAAAAGTTATGACCAACCTAGATAGCATATTCAAAAGCAGAGCCATTACTTTGCTAACAAAGGTCCGTCTAGTTAAGGCTATGGTTTTCCAGTAGTCATGTATGGATATGAGATTTGGACTGTGAAAAAAGCTTAGCGCCAAAGAATTGATGCTTTTGAACTGTGATGTTGGAAGAAGACTCTTGAGAGTCCCATGGACTGCAAGGAGATCCACCCAGTCCATCCTAAAGGAGATCAGCCCTGGGTGTTCATTGGAAGGACTGATGCTGAGGCTTAAACTCTAATACTTTGGCCACTTCATATGAAGAGTTGACACACTGGAAAAGATACCGATGCTGGGAAGGACTAGGAGCAGGAGGAGAAGGGGATGACAGAGGATGAGATGGCTGGATGACATCACCAACTCGATGGTCATGAGTTTGGGTGAATTCTGGGAATTGGTGATGGACAGGGAGGTCTGGCGTGCTGCAATCCATGGGGTCGCAAAGAATCGGACACTACTGAGAGACTGAACTGAACTGAACTGAAGATGGGAAAAGAAGCAGGAAAAGAGTGGGGCATGCATGCCAGGTGAAGGGGAGACATTGAGAGTAGACAAGTCTTTGAGGAAATAGCTCTCCTGGGACTTCCCTTGCTGTCCAGTGGTTAAGATTCTGTGCTCCCAATGCAGGGGACATGGGTTTGATTCCTGGTCAGGAAACTAAGATCCTGTATGCCACATGGGAAGAACAAAAAAAAAAAAAAAAAAAAAAAACCCGATGAAAATAGTCCTTTTGAGTGTGAAGGGTAACTATTTGAAATTCGAGTTATGGTCAAATATCTAAATGGAGGAGGATTGTGTGTCGGGTAGATGAAGCAGCTGTGGCCCTGGAATTTGAGTGAGAGGTGAGGGTTAGAGAAATCGGAGAGTCATTCCTATGGGGATGGTAGTTGAAGGCTTTAGAAGAAAAGGGGGCCAAAAATAAAACTGGAAGATCATCTGTAGTTAGAGATTTTCTTTGCATTGTTATTAAATAATGTTGTAGTGTTCCTGGTACAAGTAATTTGAGCATGGGCTTGTTTCCTCCAACTATTATCCAAAGGTTTGGCTGATACAGTTAGATTTTGCTCTTCTTTAATTTGACATTGTTAAAATTAAGATACAGTGCTCTAAATTGTTCCCCTTCAAGGTTGTCAAGACAGGTACAACATAGGATCTCATTACAACATAGGATCTCATTTTACTGCAGATGTTAGGGTAAAAATTTTATGAACCTACCTGTTTGACTAGGTTTTCAATAGTTGGTAGTTTGTACGTAAAATATATAACTTGTTGTGACTAGATTAATGGTGAGTCATAACCGTTACACAAACTCTTGTTATTACTTCTGGTACGTACAATTTGTGCTGTACAAATTATATGTTCCTGTCAATCTTCTGCCTGAAGTGATCTAAAAGAATAAGACCCTTCCCCAGTGAATGTATCTCTTATTATCTACTGTAGCTCATAGAATTTCTAAGCTAGTGTCTGATCTTTGAAATTTTAGGTATGTGATTAAGGTTGAAACTCTGATTTTTAAATAATTTTTTCTTTTGATGTGGACCATTTTTAAAAGTCCTTATTGAGTTTGTTACAACTTTGTTTCTGTTTTATGTTCTGACTGTGAGGTGTGTGGGATTTTAGCTCCCTGGCCAAGGGTCAGTCTGTGCCCCTTGGATTGGGAGGTGAAGTCTTAACCACTGGGAAGTTTCAAAGCTCTGATTTTTATGTCATTTGTCTCAATTTATATCATTCTGTGCAGATGTATTTGTTAAGATATTTGTTGTAAGTTAAAGCAACAATTAGAGGTTACTGAAGGAAAAGGAGAATTTTGTAAGGGTACTAGCAAATCTCACAGAAAGGCAGGGATTGCAGTTGTCTCTTAGGAATAGCGTACGAGAGTCGTACGAGAGTCTGTAATTCGTTAGTTTAGTCCAAGAGCCCACAGCAGATTAATAAACTGGTTAAATTGATTAGTTTTCCCAGAATATGACTTTTTATCTTGCAATAAAAATTTATGTGTGTGTATGGAATGAGAGGCAGGCAATCCTAGAGTTCTATTGACAAAGATAATACAATAGATACCTACTACCTATTTAAAAATTGAAGATATGGACTTGAACTACTGTAGTGTTCATTAGTGGTTCCAGTCATGGACCATCTGTTCGCTACTTAAAGGATGTTGTATATCTGAATAATATAGTCTATATACACAAATTTGTTTTTATGTCTTGAGTCTTATTACTCTAGACTTGAGAATTATGCATGTTAACTTGTTTCATTGCCAATCTCAGATCAGTTTTTGTTCTAGAGGTTTCAGTGGGTGTGTATATTTGATACATCTGTTACCATGTTTTCCAATATTTGTTCAACTCTGCTTTTTTTTTTCCCCCAGTGTGTACTAGTGAAAGCAACTACCTGGTCCTAATAGCTCTTGACCGAGAATTCAATGTTTGTGAAAGATGCCAGGTTGATATCCTGGAAATTGAAACCCTGTGTGAATGTGATATAGCAATAATGTCAGCTTCCCACATCTTCCTCTTTGTACTTTGGTCTTGATCTTGCTGAAATAAAGCTCTTCTCAAAGATTATCTCATTCCTTTTTCTGCCACTGTGAGTGAGATTGTATTTAAAGCATGTTTTTGTAGGATCAAATATACTTAGCCTCTTCAGAAAGGCGAATAGTCAAGTTACTTTTTGTTCCTGGGTTTCTTTTCATTGTTCAAACTTGAATCGATCACATAAGACCAGTGGCTCTGATGGATTACTAATTGTATAAACCGACTAGTCCACTGTTGGCTTTATGGTTCAGATCACATTCCGGTTTTCTGTTGTACTTCTTTCACACAGATTGCATTTTGATGAGGAATAGTAATAGCAACCACTCATTGAACACTTAACATATGAGACCTAAGGAAGACACTTTGTATATAAATACTTTCTTCATTATTAAAACTGCCCTGGCAAGGCTAGTGTTCATACAAAGTATAAAGAAACTAAGACTCAGAAAGTTTAGGTAACTTGCTCAAAGCAACAAGAGTTGTTAGATGCTGCTGCTGCTAAATCACTTCAGTCATCCCCATAGACGGCAGCCTACCGGCCTCCTCTGTCCCTGGGATTCTCCAGGCAAGAATACTGGAGTGGGTTGCCATTTCCTTCTCCAATGCATGCATACATGCCTGCTAAGTCGCTTCAGTCGTGTCCAACTCTATGCAACCCCATGAGCAGCAGGCCACCAGGCTTCTCCATCCACAGGATTCTCCAGGCAAGTATACTGGAGTGGGTTGCCATTTCCTTCTCCTTGTTAAAAGCTAGACCATGAATTCAGACTTGGATTTGCCAGAGTCTTGCACTAGTGTTCTTTCACCAAACTCCACTAATGCTCATAAAAATGTTCATTTGATTAAACATCAGAAAAGCAAGTCTGTTACTTATTGGTAATCATTGATTTGAAATTCCAGTCCCAGTTTTCTAGATATTCCATTGCTGTATTTATGGATACTCTTGAATCACACCTTTTTCTTTTTTCTTTAAAGGTGAGTCATCAGACTAATAGAAGCTGCTTGAAGTTGTGACTAGGATAGAAAGCCCTGATAAAACATAGTTTAAGTTTGAACTTCATTATGCAAACTAATAATTTTATGTTGGCGTTAGTGAACTTTAAAATGGTAATTACATTAGAGCCTTATCAGTCTTAGCACAACTCTTGGGATCCTTTGTGGGTGGAAGTACTTTAAAAGTTTGCTTTTTGATTATTTTACTTTGGATCACTAGTAAGTTAGTGAGCATTTATTCTGTGCCAAACATTGTCACACACACACACATACACGTGGAATATAGTGATCAATGAGTCAGAAGCAGTCTCTTTTCTGGAAAACCTCTGTAGCCTGGAAAGAGGAGTTAACAGTTTAAAAATGTTCATAATTCATATAAGTGGTGTGATAGAGGAAATGAAGATATATGGAAAGAAGGAGCACTTGTTCTAGACCTAGATCAGAAGGGCTTCATGGAAGTATGATGTTTCAGTTCAGTTCAGTCACTCGGTCGTGTCCGACTCTTTGCAACCCCATGAATTGCAGCATGCCAGGCCTCCCTGTCCATCACCAACTCCCGGAGTTCACTCAGACGCACGTCCATCGAGTCAGTGATGCCATCCAGCCATCTCATCCTCTGTCGTCCCCTTCTCCTCCTGCCCCCAATCCCTCCCAGCATCAGAGTCTTTTCCAATGAGTCAGTTCTTCGCATGAGGTGGCCAGAGTACTGGAGTTTCAGCTTTAGCATCATTCCTTCCAAACAACACCCAGGGCTGATCTCCTTCAGAATGGGCTGGTTGGATCTCCTTGCAGTCCAAGGGACTCTCAAGAGTCTTCTCCAACAACACAGTTCAAAAGCATCAATTCTTCAGCGCTTAGCCTTCTTCACAGTCCAACTCTCACATCCATATATGACCGCAGGAAAAACCATAGCCTTGACTAGATGGACCTTAGTCGGCAAAGTAATGACTCTGCTTTTGAATATGCTATCTAGGTTGGTCATAACTTTTCTTCCAAGGAGTAAACGTCTTTTAATTTCATGGCTGCAGTCACCATCTGCAGTGATTTTGGAGCCCAAAAAAATAAAGTCTGACACTGTTTCCACTGTTTCCCCATCTATTTTCCATGAAATGATGGAACCAGATGCCATGATCTTCGTTTTCTGAATGTTGAGCTTTAAGCCGACTTTTTCACTCTCCACTTTCACTTTCATCAGGAGGCTTTTAGTTCCTCTTCACTTTCTGCCATAAGGGTGGTGTCATCTGCATATCTGAGGTTATTGATATTTCTCCCAGCAATCTTGATTCCAGCTTGTGTTTCTTCCAGTCCAGCGTTTCTCATGATGTACTCTGCATAGAAGTTAAATAAGCAGGGTGACAATAGACAGCCTTGACGTACTCCTTTTCCCCTTTGGAACCAGTCTGTTGTTCCATGTCCAGTTCTAACTGCTGTTTCCTGACCTGCATACAGATTTCTCAAGAGGCAGGTCAGGTGGTCTGTATTCCCATCTCTTTCAGGATTTTCCACAGTTTATTGTGATCCACACAGTCAAAGGCTTTGGCATAGTCAATAAAGCAGAAATAGATGTTTTTCTGGAACTCTCTTGCTTTTTTGATGATCCAGCGGATGTTGGCAATTTGATCTCTGGTTCCTCTGCCTTTTCTAAAACCAGCTTGAACATCAGGAAGTTCACGGTTCACGTATTGCTGAAGTCTGGCTTGGAGAATTTTGAGCATTACTTTATTAGCATGTAAGATGAGTGCAATTGTGCAGTAGTTTGAGCATTCTTTGGCATTGCCTTTCTTTGGGATTGGAATGAAAACTGACCTTTTCCAGTCCTGTGGCCACTGCTGAGTTTTCCAAATTTGCTGGCATATTGAGTGCATGGTTAGGGTAGGAAAAGGAGGATAAGCAAGAAGTAGTTGAGTAATATTGGTGGGCGCAGAGTATTCCAGGCCTAAATAATAATATGTGAAGACCTGTTTTTTCCTCAATAGTTTTGAGATATAATTCACATATCATAAAATTCTGTCTTTTAAAGTTCACATTCAGTGGTTTTCAGTTATATTCAGTTTTCCAACCATCACCACCTAATTCCAAAACATTTTCATCACCCCCAAAGAAACACTGTACCCATTAACATTCACTCCCTATTCCCTCTTGTCCCTGACCCCTGGCAGCTACTAATCTACTTTCTGTTTCTAAAGAGTTGCCTGTTCTTGACATTTCGTATAAACAGAACCATACAGTATGTGATCTTTTGTGACTGGTTTCACTTAGCATAAGATTTTCAAGGTTCATCTATACTGTAGCATGTATTGGTATGAAGGCCTGTTTTGAGAAATGGAGATGAGCAGTATTGAGAATCTAAAGTTCAGTTGATCAGGATGATCAGTGTATAGAGAAAGGATTTGAGACTAAAGAGAATGTTTCATACTAGAGAGGTAAGCAGAAACCAAATCAACAAAGGTGTGTTACAGAGGTATGGGCTTTATCCTCAGGGCAACAGGATACCATTAAATGGTGTTAAGTATGAAAGTAATATCATCAAATTTGTGTTTTTTATTTGCGTAGAGGATAGGCTAGATGGACGCAAAATGGGGGCCAGGGAGACAGATTTCTTGCAGAAATCTGAGCAACAGAAAGATGTTGATGGTGTGGAATATGGCCTGGGAATGGAGAGCAGTGGATAGATATGAGAGGTTTAAAAGGCAAGATTGGCAATACTTGGTGTTAGAGTGAAGTAAAGGCGAGGGAGAAGGAGAGGTGGAATCCAGAATGGCACTGAAGTTTTAGGGTTGGTGGGCCAGGTGGATCATGATGCATAGATTAGTTAAGGAACTGGCTAGGTGGATGAATTCCCAGGGTGCCAATCTATAAGGAGTACTAAAGTAACACTGGAAAGTAAAAGAGATGAAAAAATGCATTTATGAGAACTCTTTAGAGGAAAACTTTGGTAAGCTTCTAGAGAAGGAGATAAGACCCCCTTCTCTCACCTACCTTCTTGTTTGAGTAATGATTATGTTTTCTAAACTACTCTGAGAAGCCCAAAGGCTTTTTTATTGAGTGACATATATAAATTTGGAACTAGAGCTAAAAATAAGCCAGTAGCTGAGAGGCTGCCATCAGGGGTCTTCTTTTTTGCCTGTCCTTCTTATGGTTCTTACCCTTTTTTCATGGAATTTTCATATGAGATTGGATTGAAGAGTGTCAAATTACTAACCTACTATTGTTTATATCTATTGGTATATAATAATTTGCACAAAAACATAATGTCTCACCACAATAATGTAATTCTGTCTTGTGATTCTAGGGATTGATTGAACTAGCTAAGTGGTTCTCTTTTAAGGATCTTCATGAAATTGTAGCCAGACAGTGTCTGGGGCTAGAGGTTTGCTCATTCACATTTGGGAAGGTTCATGGGCCAAATCACCTACATGTAGCCTTTCCCTGTGGTCTCTCTGGCGGGATAACTGGATTCAAAGACTGAGTGTCCCAAGAACAGGCAGGAACTCTATTAGCTTTTTTTTTTTTTTTTTTTTTCCAGTTCTGATTTATTTAAAGGAATAGCAATTTTTAAAACTTTTAATTTTGTATTGGAGTATGGCCAGTTAACAATGTTGTAACAGTTTTAGGTGGAGAGCAAAGGGACTCAGCTGTATCTATTATATATTATGACCTAGGTTTAGAAGTTGTCTCCCTCCTGTTTTACTCTGTTAGCCAAAGTAGTCATGAAGCTTTGCCTGTGTTTAGAGGAAGGGGATATAGATTTTACTGTTCTTTAAAGAAGATTATATGGGATGGAATGGCTATTGCAGCAGCCATTTTGGTAATTTTTGTTTTTTGAGCTGTAGTATGGGACTTGTAGGATCTTAGTTCCTGATCTGGGGATTGAACCAGGCCCTCAGTAGTGAAAGCATGGAATTCTAACACTGGACTGCCAGGGAATTCCCCATCTTTGGAAATATAATATGTCATACCTACGGTGTGGACCTAACAGAAGCAGAAGATATTAAGAAAAGGTGGCATACTGTATTGGTGTTTTTCTTTCTGGCTTACTTCACTCTGTATAATTGGCTCCAGTTTCATCCATCTCATCAGAACTGATTCAAATGAATTCTTTTTTACGGCTGAGTAATACTCCATTGTGTATATGTACCACAGCTTTCTTATCCATTCATCTGCTGATGGACATCTAGGTTGTTTCCATGTCCTGGCTATTATAAACAGTGCTGCGATGAACATTGGGGTACCTGTGTCTCTTTCAATTCTGGTTTCCTCAGTGTGTATGCCCAGCAGAGGGATTGCTGGGTCATAAGGTAGTTCTATTTGCAATTTTTTAAGGAATCTCCACACTGTTCTCCATAGTGGCTGTACTAGTTTGCATTCCCACCAACAGTGTAGGAGGGTTCCCTTTTCTCCACACCCTCTCCAGCATTTATTGCTTGCAAATTTTTGGATCGCAGCCATTCTGACTGGTGGGAACGCATGTAAGAATTAAAATTTTAAAAAAAATTAAAAAAAAAAAAAGGGAATTTGGAAGAAAAAAAAAAAAAAGAAAAGGTGGCAAGAATACACAGAAGAACTATACAAAAAAGATTTAATGACCTGAATAACCATAATGGTGTGATCACTCACCTAGAGCCAGACATCCTGGAGTGTGAAGTCAGTGGGTGGGCCTTAGAAAGCATCACTATGAACATAGCTAGTGGAGGTGATGGAATTCAAACTGAGCTATGTCAAACCTAAAAGATGATGCTGTGAAGTGCTGCACTCAATATGTCAGCAAATTTGGGAAACTCAGCAGTGGCCACAGACTGGAAAAGGCCAGTTTTCATTCCAATCCCAAAGAAGGGCAATGCCAAAGAATGTTCAAACTACCGTACAATTGCACTCATTTCACATGCTAGCAAAGTAATGCTCAAAATCCTTCAAGCTAGGCTTCAGCAGTACGTGAACTGAGAACTTGCAGATGTTCAAGCTGGATTTAGAAAAGGCAGAGGAACCAGAGATCAAATTGTCAACATCCGTTGGATCATAGGAAAAGCAAGAGAATTACAGGAAAGCATGTACTTCAGTTTTATTGACTACGCCAAAGCCTTCGACTGTGTGGATCAGAACAAACTGTGGAAAATTCTTAAAGAGGTGGGAATACCAGACCAGCTTACCTGCCTCCGGAGAAACCTGTATGCAGGTCAAGAAGCATCAGTTAGAATCGGACATGGAACAACAGACTGGTTCAAAACTGGGAAAGGAGTACGTTGAGGCTGTATATTGTCACCCTGCTCGTTTAACTTATATGCAGATACATCATGTGAAATGCTGGGCTGGATGAAGCATAAGCTGGAATCAAGATTGCTGGGAGAAATATCAATAACCTCAGATATGCAGATGACACCACCCTTATGGCAGAAAGCAGAGAGGAATTAAAGAGTCTCTTGATGAAGGTGGAAGAGGAGAGTGAAAAAACTGGCTTAAAACTCAACATTCAAAAAACTAAGATCATGGCATCTGGTCCCTTCATGGCAGATAGATGGGGAAACAATAGAAACAGTGAATGACTTTATTTTCTTGGGCTCCAAAATCACTGTGGGTGATGACTGCAGCCATGAAATTAAAAGACGCTTACTCCTTGGAAGAAAAGCAATGACAAACCTAGACAGCATATTAAAAAGCAGAGACATTACTTTGCCTACAAAGGTCCATATAGTCAAAGCTATGGTTTTTCCAGTAGTCATGTATGGAAGAGCTGGACAGTATAAAAGGCTGAATGCCAAAGAAATGATGGCTTTGAACTGTGATGCCAGAGAAGACTCTTGAGAGTCCCTTGGACAGCACAGAGATCAAACTAGTCAGTTCGCTCAGTCGTGTCCAACTCTTTGTGATCCCATGGACCATACAGTCCATGAAATTCTCTAGGCCAGAATACTGGAGTGGGTAGCCTTTCCCTTCTCCAGGGGAATCTTCCCAACCCAGGGATCGAACCCAGGTGCATTCTTTACCAGCTGAGCCACAAGGGAAGTCCCCTAAGGAGATGAACCCTGAATATTCATTGGAAGGACTAATGCTGAAGCTGAAGCTCCAGTACTTTGGCCACTTGATGTGAAGAGCCCATTCATTGGAAAAGTCCCTGATGCTAGAAAAGATTGAAGGCAGGAAGAGAAGGGGAGGACAGAGGATAAGATGGTTGGATGCCATCACCGATTCAATGGATAGGTGTTTGAGCAAACTCTGGGAGATAGTGAAGGACAGGGAAGCCTGGCATGGAGCAATTCATGAGGTCACAAACAGTCGGACACACCTGAGCAACTGAACACCACCTCCACCTACCTTGAGATCCCTGCCCAGACTGAGATAGGAAAACAAGAATGAGGACTTTGGGATGTTAAATGTAATTTTGTATATATTGAGTTAGACTGTTTGTCAGACTTCTTGGTGGAAATACTGTTAAGAAGTTTGGATGTTAAGCAGCTACTGAATTTGTTCTCAGGTGAATAGTATTAACCAGAGACAAGACAGGAAACAATATTTAACTGAGAATATCTTCTAATTTATTTTTTCTTTTTTTAAATGTGCAGCCAGGATTTTGGAAATTATTGCCTTAATCTCTTATGTTGTAAACAATCCCACATCATAGTGTCCTATAAATTGTTTGTATTTTATATTTTAAACATCATCTTTATTCTTGTCATTTTTCCTTACAGGTTTTTTTAAATCTTGGTTTCTTAATTTTAGATGATTCTTCTTTCACTTCCCCTATATTATAATTAAAATTTTAATCATCTGTTATACATCCCAGGGAGATAGTCTTTTAAAATACTTGTCTTTCCTGCTTCCTTCCTTTTTCAGTTTTCATATTTGAAAGTAAAAATTGAAGTACTTTGGTTTTTACTCATTGAAATTCATGGATGCTCCATTCTCTTCCCTTTTATTAATAAATAGTACATATTCATCCTAAAAAAAATTTGGGCTATAGATAAGTTTGAAGAAAATGTTAATTACCCAAACACTATTGAGACTATTATAGTGTATATAGTTTTAAAGGCTTTTATGTTTTTCCCCAAGTGTGGAGTCTTACCATTTGCACCATTTTGTAAATTGATATTTCCATTTGACATTTAGATTTTTCTCTCTATACACTGTGTTAAAACATCAATCTCACAGTTAATGTGTTTTACATCCTTTCTATTTTTTTCCTTAAGATAAATGTCTAGAAGGGTAATTGTTATGTCAAAGGACCTATGTTTGTATACTAACAATAACATTTCCCAATTATTTAAATCTTTGACACTTTTTCTCTCTCCTACTAGAAAATTTCTGTTTTTCGTTTCTCTCTTGTATTTGTTTACTGGCCCTCTCTCTTCCAACACACACATATTCATAAATATTTATTTCTTAGGAAGAAATCTTCATCATGAAGTTTATTGCTTAAGTATGAACATTATTAGTTTCATTTGATTTACTTCTTCATGAGATATTTATTGAACACTATGGGCTTCTCAAGTGGCTCAGTGGTAAAGAATCTGCCTGCCAGTGCAAGAGATGCAGGTTCGATCCCTGGGTCTGGAAGATGTCCTAGAGAAGGAAATGGCAACCCACTCCAGTATTCTTGCCTGGGAAATCTCATGAACAGAGGTGGGCTGCAGTCCCTGAGGTCACAAAGAGCTAGGCAGGACTGAGCAACAGAGCATGCATGCATATGTGCCATGCCCTGGCTTGAAGAGAATGAAGACAGTTGTTTTCTCAGTGAATTCACAGTCCAGTGGGGAAGACAGACAGGATTACTGTCTTCTTCTTTACTTACTTCTTTACATTAATTAATGTAAATTAATTTGGTCTGTGCTGCCGTTAGTAAAGAGATGCATGACAAGAACATAGGGTGACTCTTCTAAAACAGGTTGTAGAGAATTGAGGAAGGCTTCCCAGGTTGAGCTGAAGTGAACTGATCCTTGGCAATGCAAGTTAGGCAAATCAAAAGTAGTTCAACATAGGTATAGAACATGCAATGATAGAGAAGCTTGGTAGAGCGTCTCACAAGAAATATTGGTAGTTTGGTATGATTGGAGCTTTGGAAAGTAGTGAAAGACCAAGTTCTGAAGGGATCTCTATGCCATGCTAAAAAGCTACACTTCATCTTGGGGGAAAGGAGGAAGAGGATCCATTCAGTTAACTAGGAAAGTACAATCAATCTGGCTAGTATATATGGTAGCAAATGAAGACCCATCATTGTGACATCCAGAGATATGTCCATTAAATAGGTGAGATGGAGAGGTATCTAAATATTTGTAAGCAGAAAAATAATGTGACCTGATTTTCTTTTAAAAAGTTACTTTGGTAGAACTATGAAAGGATATATTTTCTAGACAAAAGGAGATAGTGACATTAGTTTGGAAACTATACTGAACCAATCTGGATGAGAACTAATCAGGGCCTAAACTAAGGCAGCTGTAGTAGAAATAGAAGGAGGGGATACAGTTAGGAGCCATTGATTTGGAATCCTTGCCATGCTATACTTAATTAATTATGCCATGTGTTTTTAATACCTAGTTTATGACAAGCACTGTGCTGAAGTATTGGTATAAAGGGATGAATAAAAAAGGCTTCCTTTCTTGAGTGGCTTATTGTTCAGTGGGGTGTAACACATTTATAAAGAGAAATTACCATGTAATGTGAAAAGTGTTATTGATATAAATGTATTGTGAGAATGTAGAGAATTAAGTGACTGTTAATGTCACATTGGGAGGTGACAGATCCAGAATAAAAAAGATACTTTTTCCTGTGTGTATTGAACTGTATTTAAGGCACTCTATGCTGTATTTTATAGTGTACATCTGTGCATTTACTGAATTTCTTTGGTTCCTTCCAAAAAACCATTCTGTGATGCTATAAGTCAGTGCACTAATATTTGCATTATAGGGGTCCTAGAAGGAGAAGAGAGAGAGAAAGGGCCTGGAAGATAGTAGCTGAAAACTTCCCAAACTTGGGAAAGAAAACAGTCACCTAAGTATATATAGAATCTCATATATGGTGAATCCAAAGAGGAATACACCAAGACATATTATATTAAAACGACAAAAAATTAAAGATAAAGAGAGAATATTAAAAGCAGCAAGGGAAAAGCAAAACGTAACATACAAGGAAACTCCCAATAAGGCTATCAGTTTCAGCAGAAACTATAGGCTAGAAGGGAGTGACAGGATATATTCAAAGTGATGAAAGGGAAAAGCTTAAAATCAATAATAATACCTTACCGGGAGAGATCAAAAGCTTTATGGACAAGAAAAAGTTAAAAAGAGTTCAGCACCACCAAACCAGCTTTGCAAAAAATGTTAAAACAACTTCTCTAGGCGAAAAAGAAAAGGCCACAACTAGAAACAAGAAAGTTATGAAATGAAAAGACTCACCATCAAAGGCAGACATATAGTAAAAGTAGTGTATCATCCACACACGAAACTAGTAGGGAGGTTAAACGACAAACGTAGTAAAATCATCTGTGTCCACAATAAGCCGTTGTGGATATCAAATACAGTAATTGTGAAGGGAAGAGAATACAAATGTGTGGTATTTTTTTCCCACACTAATGAAGATGTTTGTCAGTTTTCACAATCAATAGCCAGACAAGAAATAAAAGATAATTAGAGTTGCAAGCCATAATGGGAACATGATTAACCTAACAGTATAAAATAATTGCATACAATTTGGGAGGGGGTCAAGCAGAATGATGTGATAAGTGGAAGTGCATACATGTACATGTTTTCATCTGCCCAGCCAGTCTATGTCTTTTGGTTGGTGCATTTAATCCATTTACTTTTAAGCTAATTATTGATATGTATAATCAGATAAGCAACATCCCACTCCAGTACTCTTGCCTGGAAAATCCCATGGACGGAGGAGCCTGGTGGGCTGCAGTCCATGGGGTCACTGAGGGTCGGACACGACTGAGCGGCTTCACTTTCACTTTTCGCTTTCATGCATTGGAGAAGGAAATGGCAACCCACTCCAGTATTCTTGCCTGGAGAATCCCAGGGACGGAGGAGCCTGGTGGGCTGCCCGTCTATGGGGTCGCACAGAGTCGGACACGACTGAAGCGACTTAGCAACAGCAGCAACCATATATCTAAAGTAACTAGAGAAAGAACAAACAAAACCAAAGTTAGAAAAGGGAAAGAAAGAATAAAGTTCAGAGCAGAAGTAAATGAAATAGAAATGAAAAAAACAGAAAAGATCAAGGAAAGTAAAAGTTGGTTCTCTGAAAAGATAAAATTGATAAAGCTTTAGCTAGACTCATCAAGAAAAAAAGGGAAAGGGCTCAGATCAATAAAATTAGAAATTAAAAAGGAGAAGCTACAGCAGACACAGACAGAAATACAAAGGATTGTATCAGACTATTATAAATAAGCATCTATGTGCCAATAAAGTGGGCAACCTGAAAGAAATGGACAAATTCTTAGAAAGATACCGTCTCCCAATACTGAACCAAAAAGAACTAGAAAATGTGAACAAACCAGTCACAAGTACTGAAATTGGAACTGTGATTTAAAAACTCCCAACAAACGAAAGTACAGGACAAGACGGCTTCACAGATGAATTCTGTCAAACACTTAGAGAAAAGCCAATACCTGTCCTTCTGAAATTGTTCCAGAAAATTGCAGAGGAAAGAACACTTGCAAACTAATTCTATAAGGCCACCATCACTCTGGTATCAAAACCAGACAAGGATATCATAAAAAAGGAAAATTACAGACTAATACCACTATGGTGAACATAACTGCAAAAATCCTCAACATATTACTGGCAAACTAAAATCCAATAATGCATTAGAATGGTCATATACCATGATCAAGTGGAATTTATCCCAGTGACGTAGGGATTTTTCCATATCTGCAGATCAGTCAATGTAATATACCACATTAATAAATTGAAGAGTAAAGAGCATATGCTCATCTCAATAGATGCAGAAAAAGCTTTAGATAAAATTCAGCATTCATTTATGTTAAAAAAAAAAAATCTTTCCAGAAACAGGCATTGAGGAACATATCTCAACACGAATCAGGCCATATCTGACAAATCCACAGTTAACATTATGCTTAATGGTAAAAAGCTGAAACCATTTCCTCTAAGATCAGGAACATCTGAAACTGAGGATGCCCAGTCTCACCATTCTTATCCAGCATAGTTTGGAAGTCCTACCCATAGCAATCAGAGAAGAAAAAGGAAAGGAATATAAAGTGGAAAGGAAGAAGTGAAACTGGAAGAAGTGAAACTGTCACTGTTTTCAAATGACATGACACTGTACACAGAATATCCTAAAAAACACCACCAGAAAATTACTAGAGCTTATCAACAAATTCAGTAAAGTTGTAAGATATAAAATTAATACATAGAAATCTATTGCATTTCTGTAGACTAACAACAAAATAGCAGAAAGAAAAATTCAGGAAATGATCCCATACCCACTCCAGTATTCTTGGGCTTACCTTGTAACTCAGCTGGTAAAGAGTCTGCCTGCAATGCGAGAGACCTGGGTTCAATCCCTGGGTTGGGGAGATCCCCTGAAGAAGGAAAACGCTACCCACTCCAGTATTCTGGCCTCGAGGATTCCATGGACTGTATAGTCCATGGGGTTGCAAAGAGTCAGACATGACTGAGCGACTTTCACTTTCAGCATTGTATCAAAGAGAATAAAATACCTAGGTATAAACCTCGTTGAGGAGGCAGAAGACCTGCACTTGGAAAACTGTGAGATACTGGTGAAAGAAATTGAAGACAACATAAAGAGATGGAAACATATATTGTATTCTAGGATTGGAATGATTGATATTGTTAAAATGATCATACCACCCAAGGCAATCTGTAGTTACAGTGCTGCTGCTAAGTCACTTCAGTCGTGTCCGACTCTGTGCGACCCCATAGACGGCAGCCCACCAGGCTCCCCTGTCCCTGGGATTCTCCAGGCAAGAACACTGGAGTGGGGTGCCATTTCCTTCCCCAGTGCATGAAAGTGAAAAGTGAAAGTGAAGTCACTCAGTTGTGTCCAACTCTTAGCGACCCCATGGACTGCAGCCTACCAGGCTCCTCCATCCATGGGATTTTCCAGGCACAATCCATATCAAAATACTGATGGTATTTTTCGCAGAACTAACACAAATAATTTTAAAAATTGTTTGGAAACACAAAAGTACCTAAACAGCCAAAACAATCTTGAGAAAGAATGGAGCCGGTTGAATCAGTCTGACTTCAGACTATACTACAAAGTTATGGTAACCAAAACAATAGGAACTGGCACAAAAACAGACTTATAGATCAATGAAACAAGATGGAAAGCTCAGAAATAAACCCATGCAAATATGGTCAATTAATCTATGACAAAGGAGGCAAGAATATACAGTGGGGAAGACAATCTCTTCAGTAAATGATGCTGGGAATATTGGACAGCTACATTTAAAAGAATGAAATTAGAACATTCTTTAATGTCATATATAAAAATAAACTTAAAATAGATTAATGACCTAAATGCAAGACTGGATATTATTAAATTCCTAGAGGAAAGCATAGGCAAAACATTCTTTGACATAAATTGCAACAATATTTTTTTGGATTCATCTCCTAAAGTGAAGGAAACAAAAGTAAGTAAATAGGATCTAATTAAGATTAAAAGCTTTTGCACAACAAGGGAAACCATTAACAAAATGAAAAGACAACCTACTGAATGGGTGAAAGTATAGACAGCTCATAAAATTCAACATCATAAGAGCAACCTGTTTTAAAAATGGGCAGAAGAATTAAATAGCCAAAGTGGAAATACAGGTGGCCAACAGGCACATGAAAAGATGCTCAACATCATTAACCATCAGGAAATGCAAATAAAAACCATAATGTGATATCATGTCACATTCTGAGTATGTGTGTCTTTTTAACCTGTGATGCAAGTCCAGTAATATTATGTTACTCTCAAAAATCATAGGTTTGTCATAATGACTGTTACTGAAAAGACACAAATAATATGTGTTGGAGAGGATGTGGAGGAGAAGGAACCCTTCTACACTGTTGGTGGGAATGTTAATTGGTACAGCCACTGTGAAAACAATATGGAGTTTTCTCAAAGAACTAAAGATAGAATTTTTTTTTTAATTTTTTTTAAGATAGAATTTTCATATGACTCAGCAGTTCCACTCTTAAGTTATATAAATGAAAAAGACAAAAACACTATTTCAAAAAGATACACACACCCCAGTGTTCATAGCAGTGTTATTTACAATTACCAAGATGTAAAACAACCTAAGTGTACATCAGTAGATAAATGCATAAAGAACGTGTGGTATAGATGTACGTTGGAATACTCCTCAGCCATAAAAAAGAATGAACTGTTACCATTTACAGCAACATGGATGGACTTGGAGGATGTTACGCTAAATAACGTAAGTCGGAGAAAGATACTATAGGTTACCACTTATATGCAGAATCTAAGAAATATAGGAAATTAGCAAATATAACAAAAAAAGAAACACAGAGAGAATAAACTTGTGGTTCCCAGGGGGAGAGAGACAGGGGCAATGTAGGGGCCAGGAAGTGGGAGGTATTAATACATACTACTGAGTGTAAGATAGGCTCAAGGATGTATTGTACAACATGGAGAATATAGCTGATATTTTGTAATAACTATAAGTGGAAAGTATAATTTAAAATTATCTAAATTTTTAAATTAAAAGATAAATGAAAAAATAAGCTATAAAAAAGAAAAAGTAAAGAAAGGTTTTAAAACAAAGACTATAAATTACCTTCAGAGGGAGCTGTGATGAGAAGCAAGTGAGTACCACCATAGATGTGGAGGCGTTAGGGATCTCTAAAGGCTTCAGTGAGGTGTGGTGTTAAAACAGGATTGGTTGGAAGTCTGTGCTAGGAGTGGTTAATTTTGCAGGTATTCCACCTTCTCTTTTGTAGTCAAGTAATTTTCCTTCTTGTCCTGTAGGAAACTAGAGGTTTATCTTCTGGTAGAATTGAATTGTGAAACCTTTCAACTGAAGGATTTGGGGCATATCAGAAAGGTGAAGATGAGATACAGGGTTGAAAGTAGACTAACTAAGGAAAATGTAGTGTGAAGTCATAAATGTGAAGTTGAGAGGAGTCACCTTCTTGTGTGGGTTTTCCTTTAGCCTTGTTTAAGCTGCTTACGGGAATGTATGGAGTAGGTAGATAGTCGAATTTAACCAGGCTTGAGATTTTACCAGCTGAGGCTAGAAGGTCAGAGGGATCCCGAAGGAAAACCTATGATGTTTGAGACAGTTACATCATATTATTGGACTTGCCTCACATGTTAAAATAGACACACTCAGAATTTGACTTTGAAATTTAGATATATATATATATATATATATTTAATTTTAGCTAGTTATTAGAAGTATTACTTTGGCCTCATTCTCATTTTGACTTTGGAGCTTCTATCCTATACAGCCCTTACATACTTCTGATATGATTTTATCCTTTATTTGATAGATGGAAGTTGTTTCTTAGCATCGGTAGCTCTTCTCATTTAGAGTATACAGCATGTATATATTTTTCCAAGTTCTCAAGACAGGAAAATCTTTCATCAGTGATTTTTTTTTAAATATAAATTTATTTTTCATTCCACTTTTAAAAATTGTTCTCTGGAACCTTGAATTCCTGGCCTTTTAGAATCAGTTCAGTTCGGTCGCTCAGTCGTGTCTGACTCTTTGTAGCCCCATGAATCGCAGCACACCAGGCTTCCCTGTCTGTCACCAGCTCCTGGAGCTTACTCAAACTCATGTCCATCGAGTCGGTGATGCTATTCAACCATCTCATCCTCTGTCATCCCCTTTTCCTCCCGCCTTCAATCTTTCCCAGCATCAGGGTCTTTTCCAATGAGTCAACTCTTTGCATTAGGTGACCAAAGTATTGGAGTTTCAGCTTCAGCATCATTCCTTCCATGAATATTTAGGACTGGTTTCCTTTAGGATGGACTGGTTGGATCTCCTTGCAGTCCGAGGGACTCTCCAAGAGTCTTCTCCAACACCATAGTTCAAAAGCATCGATTCTTTGGCACTCAGCTTTCTTAATAGTCCAACTATCACATCCATACATGACTATTGGAAAAACCATAGCCCTGACTAGACTCTGTTGGCTAGCATCTTTGTTGGCAAAGTAATGTCTCTGCTTTTTAATATGTTGTCCAGGTTGGACATAGCTTTCCTTCCAAGGAGCAAGCATCTTTTAATTTCATGGCTGCAGTCATCATCTGCTGTGATTCTGGAAGCCAAAAAAGTAAAATCTCTCATTGTTTACATGTTTCCCCATCTATTTGCCATGGAGTGATCAGACCAGGTGCCATGATCTTAGTTTTCTGAATGTTGAGTTTTAAGCCAACTTTTTCACTCTCCTCTTTCACTTCCATCAGGAGGCTCTTTAGTTCTTCTTCATTTTCTGCCATTAGGGTGGTGTTGTCATCTGCATATCTGAGGTTATTGATATTTCTCCCAGCAATCTTGAATCCAGCTTACGCTTCATCCAGTCCAGCATTTCTCATGATGTACTCTGCATATAAGCAGGATGACAATATACAGCCTTGATGTGCTCCTTTTCCTATTTGGAACCAATCTGTTCTAACTGTTGCTTCTTGACCTGAATACAGATTTCTCAGGAGGCAGGTCAGGTGGTCTGGTATTCCCATTTCTTTAAGAATTTTCCACAGTTTGTTGTGATCCACAAAGTCAAAGGCTTACGCTTTGGTCTTTTAGAATACTTATTTTAGTAAGCACATCATTTTCACATCAGATAATAGAATTACATTTGAAATAATGTCAGAAGAATTTCTTTTATTGCCAGATAACTTTAAAATTAAGTGATGTTTACTAGATCATGTCTAGGATACTCTTCTATTTTGAAACTGTTTTGATCATAGGTTAGATATTTTATACAGATAACATGAGATACTTAGTTTTATTCTGATTAGTTTCAACTGCTAATCCGTTGCTTCTAAGCAGCAGAGAGAGGCTGAAATCATAAGGGACTCCATTTGGAGGAGAAACAGTTGTTTGGCATTAAAAAATCTTAACAGAAATCTTTTGATCTCAGTTTAAGAATTCTGTGTACAGGAAAAAAATCACTAACAGAGGACTTTCTTGTGAAGCAGCAGTTTTGTTAGCTTTGGATTCGTGGAAGGCCTATTGAAATATAAATAAAAGGTGTTTTTATGAATTACCATAGTCATTGGATAGAAAGTACCTGGCTTTGATCTTTCACTTTGTATTACTCATTGAAAATAAGACGTGTGTGGAAATTCTTAACTATTCATTGAAACATTTAGCTTTGGGCCTTTTTAGACAATATAATACGTCTGCTGCTGCATTCCATGCTGGCCAGGTCTTTGAATCTGAAGATATAATTGGAATAGCTTTTATTTGTCTAGCTATGATAGATTGATATGAAGAAAATTGGGGCTTATTGCTTTAGCAGATATAATGAGCAATGTGTTTTTTCTTTAGGATCAAACAGAGCACACTGAAACAGCAGGACTGGCTGGTAGTGCAGCAAGCATCATGAGTAAACACATAGAGGTCCGTTCCTTATCACATGTGTAAGGGAAAAAAGGTAAGAAATCTAGTGATCTTATTTCTCTTGAGAGCTTGAACTTGAGAAAACAAATAGCTTTATAGAAACTAATGCTCATGAATATATATTCTAATTGCTTCATTTATGACACTGTCTCTTATTAAATCAGGAATATTGCTTTTTTTACAAAAAAGATTTGGCTTAAGTCCAGGGAAAAAGAAGATGTTTTAAAATTCCTATTGAATTACATCAAAATGCTAATTTCTCTACCAGTGCTTGGCTTCTTCCTTTCAGAGTCAACTTCTACCTTGGGCATAGACAGGTAATTTCAGCATGACGAAGAGCATGAACTTGAGCAATATTATTAAGAGAAAATCTACCCAATTAATTGGTATATCTACCTGATTAATGTTATGAATATTTCTTAGTCAATCGCACAAGTGTTGAATAGTTAAATCTTACTTTAGGATAAGGAATCAGAAATACAGATTTAATTACATTATTTTATTTTGTATGTTTAGACTAATTCTGAAGAGCAGTCATTTCCAGCAGAAAATTGGAAGTATTTTATTAATTCTGATAGAGCAAGACTTCTTAATCATTGACATTTTTCTGACTAGGAATCTTCTTTGTTTTCTTTCAAGTCTTATGATTATTTAATGCATAGAAATGGTGGTGGGAAGGGAAGGAATGTGGGTGAGATTGGTTTCAGAGACTGATTATGCCATTCGCTATTGGAGTGTTGTGTGCTCTGGCTGAGTGCTCTGGTTTTCCATGTAAGCTTCAAGGATAGAGGCTTGGGTCTGACAGTGTGTGGCAGACTGAGTTCTTAAGGCACCTAGCAGTAGTACTTTCCTCACCAAAACTTCTGGACTTGGAGTTGGCTAGGTATTTCTTGTCCCCTAGCTTTCTCACATATGAGTGTGAGAAAAGAGTGCTTCTGTCTGCCTTCATCTGGCAAAATCTTATTTTTCAGGCATCTCCTCTTTAGGAAGTTTTCAGCCCACTGCAAAGACCATCAATAATAATAAATAATTAGCAATAATAAATTATTGGAGTATTTCTTACAGTAGCCCATCCTACCCCAAATAATATACCCCTGCTCTAGTCTGATTTGGATTCCCATCTTCTTTGGTTCCATAGTACCCAGTGCATATATTAATATCAATTAGTATATATCACAGTATTTCGTATTTTAAGTCTACTTATCCATCTTCTATGAAACATTGGGTACTGTTAGGTCAAGGCCATTGTCTTGTTGATATTGTAACCTAATGATTAAAACAATGTCTGATACATAGTAGATGCTCAGGAATATTTTATGCATGAATGCACATATGTTCATTGTAATTAGTATATGGCATAGAGAAAGTAACAGTGAAGGAGACACCTGAGGAGCAATCACATAAGTGCTGTAAAAGACCCTTAAGACTGAGATTCAAAACAGTGTCTAAAAGGTCTCTGGTTAATAGAATAAAAAAGAAGAGATACTCAGGAAGAAACTACTGAATTAAATAATCATATTCCTCTTTGAGATGTACCATTGACCCTTGAACATGTGGCGCTGACTCTCCGTACAGTGGAAAGTCTGCATATAACCCTATAATCAACTCTATATACATAGTTCTTCCATATCTGCGGTTCCGCATCCGTGGATTCAACCAACAGTGGATCATGTAGTACTATAATATTTACTATTGAAAGAATCCATATATAGATAGACCCACATGGTTCAAACCCATGTTGTTTAACAATCATTTGTACATATATGATATTTAGTGACTTCCATTTTGAATAAGAGGTGGACATAAAGGGAGGTAAGATTTAAATTCTCTGAGAGGTCCATCTTATACAATGAAAAGACTACTCCAAGATCTAAGGTTTTCCTTGGAAAATGAAACTAAAGAGGGTCAAGACTTGGGGACATGAGACATAACAGAGATCAAAGGATGAAGTTCTGAAGTAAAAGCAGGAGGATAAAGGGAAATCCTATATTTTAAGGAGAGACCCTTCCCATCTTCTGTTCTTCTTTCACACAGTGATTACCTGGTATTACATCTCGACGCCTCCTTATAGGAGATTATACGACTCTTCTCAGGAGTCCAAAGAAAAGACCTAGATATACTGACAGTTGGAGGTCTCCCAATGAAATAGCTTTGTTCCCCCCCAGTCGCCATGCAGTGGAAGCCTTCCAGCTGAGAAGCCACACGTGCAGAGCTTCCAGTTCGCTTTTGGTACTTCATTTGTTCAATGTGAGGCATTTGAGGACAGCATCCAGTGTGAAAGACAGAGATCAAACCACAAAACAGGAACTTGGAGGAAATAGTATTGAAACAGAAGGTTTAGGAAAAAGGAAAAAAAGTCAGAGCAAATTGTAGGTAATTATATTAAAGAAGTAAGAAAAGAATTATGTCCATGAAGTAAGATAAAGATGTCATAAAAAGGATCAGAAAAAGAAAGTACTCTGGAAATTTAAAATATGATAGTTTTAGTGCATTTAAATAAAAAAAAAAAACTATCTCAGGTTTATAGAAAATTTGCAAGTATAGTACAGAGAATTTTTTTCTTTGAACCATTTGAGAGTAAGTTGCTAGGTGCATCCCCTACTATGTTTGAAAATGTTCCCTTCAAAAAAGGATTTTGTACATAACTACAACACAGCCATCAAATTAGGGAATGAGCTTTGATGCATTACCACCATCCAATTGTCAGACCTTTCTCGTTTTGCCAGATGTGCAAATAATGTCCTTTTTGGTCAAGAGTACTGAGTTTGGGATCACATGTTTCATTTGGTTGGGAAGCCAGCCAGTGTTTTATGCAGTTTCAATCTGACCTCCCCACCCTGTTTTGGAAGTAAGCAAGGGTGTGCATGCTCCCCACAGCCCACAGCCCTTCCCACAGCCCTTCTGTTAGTACAACCAGCCCTTCAACCAGCCAAGGAGACTTGTCTTCCTGGCATCGAACCCCTGGGCTGTGGCTCCCAGTATGCGGCTTCAGTGGCTCACTCCCCAGGGAGGTTCTCCGCCTGTGAAATCCCCTTCTTCTTCTGAGTCCCCTCCCAAGCGCACAGTCCCCCACCTGATCACTTTTCTTCCTTTCCTACCTGATTCCGTGTGGATGTTTCCTGTAGCCTCGGTTGTACAAGAGTCTTTCTGCCAGTCTCCAGTTAGTGTTCAGTGAGATGGTTCCACATGGAGATGTATTTTTGATGTGTTTTTGGAGGGAGATGAATTCCACTGTTCTCCTGCTTCACTACCTTGATCTCTCTTCAGTAAACTTTATTTTTTTAGAGCAGTTTTAGGTTCAGAGAAAAATGGAGCAGAAAGTACAGGGAGTTACCATATACCTTACCTACCCCTCCCCCCAGATCCTCTCCCAACCTCCCCTAGTGTGCACATTGCTGTGTCCTTTTTATTGCGATCTGTCAGGGAGCATGAAGTTTGTTTGTCCTATTACTGATGATGTTCACTCACTCTGATCACTCATGAAAGGTGACATCTGCCAAGATTTGCCTCTGAAGTGACTCCTTGTTTTTTGTAATTAGTATTTTTGTGGAGAGGAATTTTGAAACTATGAAAATACCCCATTCCTCATTACACTTGGAATTCATTCATTTATGTTGTAAAGACTCATTACTTTCTTTTTTTAAGCCAATGGTTATAATCTGTTGCTATCCTTATTTACTTTGATGTTTAGAATCTCTCTGGTTAGGTCAGTGGAAGCTCCTTCAAGCTGATTTCTGTGTCCTTTGATATGTCCCCATCATTTTTGGACACTTCTTGTTTCTTTTTTGTTTAATTGAAATGTAATTCACATACCATACCATAAAATTCATCCTTTAAAAATACATAGTTCAGTGGTTTCTATATATTTGCAGAGTCTTGAAGTCATTACCATTATCTAATTCTAGAACATTTCCATCACTCCAAAAAGAAATCTTGTATCTGTTAGCAGTTACTCCCATTTCCCTCCAATTCCTCCCAGCTGCTGGCAACCCACTAATTTACTTTTTGTTTCTGTGCCTATTTTGGACATTTCATATAAATGGAATCATGTAATCTGTAGGTTTTTGTGTCTGCTTCCTTCAGTTACCATGATATTTTCAAGCTTCATCTATGTTATAGCATATAGCAAAACTTTATCCATTTAAATTATCATACACTATTATATTTTGTTAATATATAATGCCACATTTTATTCATTTATCAATTAATAGATCTTTGAATCATTTTTACCTCTTGGTGTTATGAATAATGTTGTTCTGAGCATTCACAGATAAGTTTTTGTGTGAATGTATGCCAAAGCCTTTGACTGTGTGGATCACAATAAACTGTGGAAAATTCTGAAAGAGATGGGAATACCAGACCACCTGACCTGCTTCTTGAGAAACCTATATGCAGATCAGGAAGTAACAGTTGGAACTGGACATGGAACAACAGACTGATTCCAAATAGGAAAAGGAGTATGTCAAGGCTGTATATTGTCACCCTGCTTATTTAGCTTATATACAGAGTACATTATGAGAAACGCTGGACTAGAAGAAAACAAGCTGGAATCAAGACTGCCGGGAGAAATATCAATAACCTCAGATATGCAGATGACACCACCCTTTCGGCAGAAAGTGAAGAGGAGCTCAAAAGCCTTTTGATGAAAGTGAAAGAGGAGAGTGAAAAAGTTGGCTTGAAGCTCAACATTCAGAAAACAAAGATCATGGCATCTGGTCCCATCACTTCATGGCAGATATATGGGGAAACAGTGGAAACAATGTCAGACTTTATTTTTCTGGGCTCCAAAATCACTGCAGATGGTGATTGCAGCCATGAAATTAAAAGACGCTTACTCCTTGGAAGGAAAGTTATGACCAACCTAGATAGCATATTCAAAAGCAGAGACATTACTTTGCCAACAAAGGTCCATCTAGTCAAGGCTATGGTTTTTCTAGTGGTCATGTATGGATGTGAAAGTTGGACTGTGAAGAAAGCTGAGCACCGAAGAATTGATGCTTTTGAACTGTGGTGTTGGAGAAGACTCTTGAGAGTCCCTTGGACTGCAAGGAGATCCAACCAGTCCCTTCTAAAGGAGATCAGTCCTGGGTGTTCATTGGAAGGACTGATGCTAAACCTGAAGCTCCAGTACTCTGGCCAGCTCATGCAAAGAGTTGACTCACTGGAAAAGACCCTGATGCTGGGAGAGATTGGGGGCAGGAGGAGAAGGGGATGACAGAGGATGAGATGGTTGGATGGCATCACCGACTTGATGGACATGAGTTTGGGTGAACTCCGGGAGTTGGTGATGGACAGGGAGGTCTGGCGTGCTGCAATTCGTGGGGTCACAAAGACTTGGACATGACTGAGCGACTGAACTGAACTGATGTTTTCTCTTCTCTTGGGAATAAGCCTAGGAGTGGAATAGCTATGCCTTGTGGTTAATTCCTTTTAACTTTTTGAGGAACTGCCAAACTGGTTTCCAAAGTTGCCACACCATTTTACTTTCTTCCCTGCTATGTGTGAGGGTTCATGTTTCTCTCCATCCTCATCAAAGTTCTTATATTTTTTCTACTTCAGCTTTAGAATCAGGCATTTTTCCATGGAGCTCTAGCTGCTTTTAGTGAATAACAATATTTATAAATCAAATCTGGTGCTAGGTATGCTCATTGCTACATGGAGTGGAGGTTGGAATTGCTGCTCCAAGTTCTTTGAATATATGTGTACACACACACACTTAGATCTGTGTTTATTGCCAGAAATATGTTTATTGAATACCAAAACTGTGTTTACTTACTACTATAAGTATGCTTATCGAAACCCATGAGCTCAAACTGACAACTCGTATTCCAGACCAACACTGCAGGGTTCTTTGTATTTTTCTCTTTTTCCGCATTTACTTTGTGGTGGTCTTTCCTGTTCTCAGTTTTCCCCTGTGTTAATGCCTTCTCCACCAGTGAGAAACCTTCTTCCTATTACCCTTTATGTCCTTGCTTATCTGACTCATCCCTCTGCATGTAGTCTGTGCCCTATCACTGGCTTCTCCCTTTGGTCCTTCTAGTCCTGCTTAGGCTGTGACCTGCCCGCCTGCACTGCCCTCTTAGATCTCCTCCTCACCCTTCCTGCCTGCGAAGCCATCTTACCCACTGTGCTGTCTCTCTGCCAGACCGTCCCCTTCAAGTGGACACCTTCCTCACCTCTCGGGGACCCTTAACAACCCACGCTGGGCTGTGCTGCAGTTTCCTTCCTTCTTGGGGCTGTGACTTGTTATGCTGGGCCACCCCCACGTAAGGACGTCTGCTTGCCACACTTGGGCTCTGACTCCCCCCCATACACAGATGCCCTCTTCATCTGCTCCTTATTTATTGAACTGTTAATAATTTTCCCCCTTTATTTTTATTTTTTAAACCTTTTATTTTAAAGTAACTATAAATTCACAGGACATTGCAAAAACAGTATAGTTTTTGTGTATCCTTCATTTACAGTTTTTTCCATTTGTTACATCGTATGCAACTAGAGAAAAGATAAAATCCAGGAAGTTAGTATTTTATTTGTCCATTCATCAGTTGAGAGATATCTTGGTTGTTTCTACGCTTTTGCCTTTATGAATAATGCTGCTGTGTGCATATTCATGAGTGTATATAGTTCTGTCCCATTTATCACAGGCAGGTTTGTGTAACCACCATTGCAGTTTAAGATATAGCACGATTCTGTCACCACAGGTATCTCCCTTGTGCTTCTCCTTTATAGTCATGTGAACTCTCCTCTCTACACTGTCACATATTTAATGACTTCTTAAAATTAAAAACATAATTACAAATCACAGGAGGAAAAGAGCTGAGCAAGGATAGAGATAAACCATGTTATGTTCATGAATGGGAAAACTTAGTATCATTACCAATCCTGAGGTAGGGGCAGGCTACGAATTCTAATTTCTGAAGGTTGATTTTATTGGCACTTTTTTCCATCGGGCACCACTGCTGAGTCTTGGGGCCACTTGGGGCAGTTTTTCCTTCAGCTCCTAGCTTTATGCAGAGAGCCCAGTCTGGCCCTCTGTAATGCAGAAACTTCTAGAAGTTTACAGCCAGTGGTTCCCATTCTACTTTCTAGTTTTCAAATCCTGGGTCTGAAGGTTGCTGCCTAGTGTTGTAACCTCTGTGACTGCCACCCTTCAGTTCTCACTCATTGCTGTGGCTTGATCTCTTGTTTGTTAATGGCATATTTCTCTTTCTTGGTTTTGAATTTCACTGTATAAACTCTTTAAAAATAATGTGTTTTATCTAGAGTTTCTGTATTCAAAGTAGAAAGAAATGTTTTCCACCACAAGCTCAGTACAATTTTTTTTCCTTTTCTTTTGAAAAATTTCGAGCCTGTAGAAAAGTTGAAAGAATAGTATAATGAAGAATATATGGTGAAAGAATAGTACAGAAATATCCATCACCAGGTTCATCAGTTTCTACTGTTTTGCCTCTTTCTTGAGCACTTTTCTCCTCTCCCCCTGACCGGTGCCACTCACTCACACTGACATTCACATATTTTTTTTCCTGAATTATTTGAAAGTTAGTTGCAAATAACATAACACTTCTTCCCCAAATAGATACAGTAGGTGTCTCTTAAGAGGAAAGATAGTCTCCTACAAAATTTAACTACTTTCAACATCTAGGAAATGATTATTTATTCATTGTATCACTAATGTATAGTCCAAATTCCCCTGATTATCCCTTAAATGTCATTTTTTTGCTGTGTATTTTATATGTATATTTCCTTGATCCAGTTAGTATTCATGCATAACATTTGGTTATTTCATTTCTTTAGTCTGTCTCAACTCAGAATTGAATACACTGAGTGTTTTGAAGAATTCAGGACAGTTGTCTTAGAATGCCTCACAGTCTACATTTGTCTAGTTTGTTTTTTTGTCTAGTTTTTCAGGATTCAATTCATATTAAACAATTTGAGAAAGAATACCTTGTAGGTAAATGTTTTAAATTTATCGTGTCACATCAGATGCATATTGTCAGCTTGTTAAACTGTTGGTGATGCTAAACTTGTTCATTTGGTTAAGGGAGTGATTACTATATCTTTTCACTGTAAATGTCCATTTTCTCCCTTGGGACTAATAAATCATCTATAGAATGATATTTTGAAGCATTGTGAAAATTTTCTTCCCCACTGTTTACCTAAAGGTTTTAGGCATCCATTTTTGATGCTTGCCTGAATCAGTAGTTACAATTGGAGTTCAATACAGTTTCTTGAATGGCTGTTTATACTGTTTATTTATTTCACAGGTGTTTGTGAAATAGGTGCCACATTAGGTTCTGTGACAGTCACATGGTGACCACTGTCTAGTAGGTGTCTTGGGATTATAGCTCAGGGATGGAGCATTTGACTGCAGTTTAGTGGGTGCCTTGTGGTGTCTATGTTGTGGTGGGAGAGACTGACATTAATCAAACAGTCACACCAATATATATTTATAATAAGACTGTGATAATTATTATAAAGGGAAAGGTAAGGGTGCTTTGAGAGATTATAAAGAGAGATCACCTTTTCTAGGGATTCAGGGAAGACTTCTTGTGAAACTAGTATTTGAGCTAAGAACTAAAGATGTAGAGTTGGCCAAAAAATTCCTTCAGGTTTTAAGTAAAACTAGAAGACACATTTTACATTTTCACCAGGAAATTTATTGAGTAACATATTCACCCTTAATCTTCCATCAGGACAACATAAGAGTGAATGTTTCTTTGATGACTAGGCAAAAATTAGGAGCAAGGACACTTGTTCCTTGGGAGAAAAGCAATGACAAACCTTTATTAAAAAGCAGAGACTTCACTTTGCCAACAAAGGTCCATATAGTCAGAGTCATAGTTTTTCCAGTAGTCATGGATGTGAGAGTTGAACCATAAAGAAGGCTGAATGCTGAAGAATTGATGCTTTTGAAGTGTGGTGTTGGAGAAGACTCTTGAAAGTCCCTTGGACTGCAAGGGGATCAAACCAATCAATCCTAAAGGAGATCAATCCTGAATATTCACTGGAAGGACTGATGCTGAAGCTAAAGCTCCAATACTTTGGCCACCTGATGTGAAGAGCAACTCATTAGAAAAGAACCTGATGCTGGGAAAGGTTGAAGGCAAGAGGAGAAGGGGACAACAGAGGACAAGATGGTTGGATGGCATCACCAACTCAATGGGCAGGAGTTTGAGCAGGCTCTGGGAGATGGTGAAGGACAGGGAAGCCTGGCATGCTGCAGTCCATGGGGTCACAAAGGGTTGGACACGACTGAGCAACTGAACAACAAGGCAAAAACTGTTACAGTTTGGCTGGGAAGTTCTGATTCACCTGCCATATTCACCAGACATTGCACCTTTGAATTTCTATTTATTTCGATCTTTACAAAACTTTCTTAATGGAAAAAATTTTAATTCCCCAGAAGACTGTAAAAGGCACCTGGGACAGTTTTTTTAAGGTACACTCTGATATGTCAGCTGTCACAATACAGTTTAACAAAATTGTTTTAAATGAAGTTAAAGACAACTAAGTGCTGCTAGAGCCATCTTAGGGAAAAAACTGAAAAAACTTTTTGGCCCACTATTTTGGCAAGGAGTGTGTATATTGGAGACAGATAAAAGGTCTCAGAGAGAAAAGGAGCATGAGACATTGAAGAAATGTATATCAAGTAGTGTTCCAGCACAAAGTATAGTGTCTGCACATAATAGGTGCTCAGTAAATATTAGTGGAAGGGAGGATAGGACTGTAAAATTAGCCTGTGTAATCACTGTTGCTAGATTATTTATTTTATAATAAAAGTATCAACTCCAAGGATCAACTTAAAAACTTAATTACTGATGAAGCATTTATCATGTGGGAGACAGTATTTTAAGTGTGTTATCTGTGTTAATTTATTTACTCTTTAGGTATGTACTGTTATTACTCAGTTTTGCAGATAAAAGTTAAGTCACAGGTAATTTGAGTACTGGACTTTTCAGGTGGCTCAGTGGTAAAGATTTGGCCTGCCACTGCAGGAGACGCAGGAGATGTGGTTTCAATACTTGGGGTGGACAGATCCCCTGGAGAAGGAAATGGCAACCCACCCCAGTATTCTTGCCTTGGAAATTCCATGGATAGTGGAGGCTGGTGGGCTACAGTCTATGGGATCAAAAAGAGTCGGACACAACTGAATGAACAACTGAGCATGCACACAGGCACAAATTGAGTAACTTCCCTAAGGTCAAGTAGTTAGCAAGTGAATTAGAAACTAGGTTAGAAGTTGGACGGTCTAGTCCTAGAGTTTATGTTCTTGTCCATTATGCTGTAATTCTTACTATTGTTTAAAGTATAAACAATACCTTTCTCAAATTTACATTCCAGGGCTTCCATAATATAATGCCTGTCACTACAGCTGCGTCCTGCTGTCACCCATGTAAATAAATCCTTGTTCCAATTAAACTGATTCCTCAATAATTGCCCATTCCTAGTATGTCTCCCCCTGTTTGAAATTTCACTTGTGCATCTTCCCATGTAGAAGACTATTACAATTTCATCCATCCTTCCAGACCCAGCTCAGATCCATAAATAATGCCTTCCTTGACCATCCAAACTGATGAGCTGATCCATTTCTTGAACTTTTATAGTACTTACTCTGTAATACTCACTTGTTAATTTTGACAGATTAATCATTTAGTTTCTTGAGCTGTGTTGTTATGAAAATCATTTTGATTACTATTTAAATTTTCTCATTTAGCATTGTTTATCATTAAGTAAATGATAAGATTCTTGATGTTAGGGCTCGTATCTGAGACTTCAGTTGATCCCTGTACCCCACATACAGTAGATGCATTGTAAATATGTTGATCTGATTGTTTCTGTGGCTTAGCTATTGTAACTAATGCTGCAGTGAACATAGAGGTACAGACTCTCTTCCAGCTAGCAATTTTATTTTCTTTGGATGTATACCCAGCAATGAAATTACTGGATTATATGGTGGTTATACTTTTAATTCCTTAAGGAGCTTCCATACTTTCTGTAGTGTCTGTATCAGTTTGCATTTCCACCAGTAGTACACAAGGATTCTCTCTTCTCCACATTCTCACCAACACTTATTATTTGTTTTCTTTTTTGATGACAGCCATTCTGACAGGTGTGATGATATCTTTGTGGTTTTGATTTGCATTTCCCTGATGATTGGTGATGTTGAGCATTTTTTCATGTACCTGTTGGCCATCTTATGTCTTCTTTGGAAAAATATCTTTTCAGATCCTCTGCCTACTTTTAAATGTGGTTGTTTATTTTTTTGATGTTGAGTTATATGAGTTCTTTGTATATTTTGGATATTTACCCCTTGGTGGACATATCATTTGCAAGATCCTTTCCCATCCAATAGGCAGCCTTTTTGTTTTGTTGATAGTTTCTTTTGCTGGGCAAAGTCTTTTTAGTTTGATGTAGCTCCATTTGTTTATTTTCACTTTCGTTTCTCTTGGCTAAAGAGCCATAGCCAAAGGAATATTGTTAAGGCTGATGTCAAAGAGTATATTACCTATGTTTTCTTTTAGTTTTATGGTTTCAGGTCTTATATTCAAGTATTTTTATCTATTTTGAGTTTATTTTTGTATATGGTATGAGAAAGTAGTCCAGTTTGATTCTTTTGGATGTAGCTGTCCAGTTTTCCCAACACCATTTATTGAAGAGCTGTCTTTGCCCTATTCCCTTTGTTATAGGTTAACTGTCCGTACAAGTGTGGGTTTTTTCTGAGTTCTGTGTCCTGTTCCATTGATCTATGTGTCTGTTTTTGTGTGACTACTGTGCTGTTATAATTACTGTAGCTTTGTAGTATAGTTTGGCACCACAGAGTATATTATGGGGGGGTTTTTAAATAGTGATGTTATCAGTCACTTTTATTAGTAATCGGTTTGTTCTTCATATTTTCTATTTTTTATGATTTAGTGTTGGTAGGATGTATGTGACTAGGACTGTATTCATTTATTCTGAGTTGTCCAATTTATTAGAATATACTTATTCATAGTAGTCTGTTATGCTCCTTTGTATTTCTGTTTTATCAGTTGTAATATCTATAAATTATATTTTAATAATTGGGAGTATAATAAAATTTGATCTTTTTTCTAGATTTAAATAAGTCTCTTGAGTGGTGTTTTCTCACCGATGGAGAATTACTTCCAAGCAGAAGCTTACAACCTGGACAAGGTGTTAGATGAATTTGAACAAAACGAAGGTGAGAATTTAGTTTGGTGACACTATTTGAATGTATTTATGATATAGAAAATGTGGGATTATAAGAGGATGCAGTACTAAAGCACAGAAAGTTGGGTCCAATGCCTTATTGATGATAGTACTATATATTAATACTAGGAGGAAGAACTAACACTTTTTTAGCCCTAACTATGTGCCAGATACTAAGCTAACCCATAACCCTAGGCTAATTCCTGATTCATGTAAATTTAAAACCTATTATTTTGGGATTTTATTAGATGTATGTAGTTGGGCTTTATAAATATCAAGTGAAAGTGTATTGTCCTTTCAGTTTGGATCATTTATACAAGTATCTTCTCACTCTCTTCTCTGGTTTCTTCCCTACTTGTATCGCAGTTTTTTGTCATCCACACAAATATTACACATAATCATGTGAATACTGTCTCTAGAATACCGCTGACTCTCATTAATAAAAGTATAGTTCTTTACCTCAGTCTCTTTGCAACTTCTGTAGGTTCTAGTAGAATATTTTCTATATAGTTGATTTGCAAAATATTCCTGTTGAGTCAGTAAAAATTGTCACTCTCATTGAAATATAGTGTTTGCTTACCAAAAATAGCTCCTTTTAAAGGAGAATGATTTCAGAAGCCAGATTTTTTGCAACTCTGCTGATCATTTGTTTCGAATTTTTCTTTTTTTTAACTTTTTGGTTGCTCTGTGTCTTCATTGCTGTGTGTGGGCTTTCTTTAGTTGCGGCAAACAGAGGCTGCTCTTCACTGCAGTGGCTTTCTTGTTGAGGAGCACAGGCTCTGTGTATGTGAGGAACTGAATTCATGCTCCCCGCATTGGCAAGCAGACTCCCATCTACTGTACCACTAGGGATGTCCTGTTTTGAACTGTTTTTAAAAAATCTCAGTTGTCGTTGTTTAGTCATTCAGTCGTGTCCGACTCTGTGACCCCATGGACTGTAGCATGCCAGGCTTCACTGTCTTCCCAGCGTTTCCTCAAATTCATGTCCATGATGTTGGTAATGCCATCCAACCATCTCATCCTCTGTCACCCCATTCTCCGCTTGCCCTCAGTCTTTCCCAGCATCAGGGTGGGAGTTGGCTCTGGGAGTTTCCAGTGAGTTGGCTCTTTGCATGAGGTAGCCGAAGTATTGGAGCTTCAGCTTTGGTGTCAGTGAATATTCAAGGTTGATTTCCTTTAGGATTGACTGGTTTTATTTATCTCCTTGCTGTCCAAGGGACTTTCAAGAGTCTTCTCCAGCATCACAATTTCAAGAGTCTTCTCCAGCATCAATTCTTCAGTGATCAGCCTTCTTTATGGTCCAACTTTCACATCCATACATGACTACTGGAAAAACCATAGCTCTGACTATCTGTACCTTTGTCGGCAAAGTTATATCTCTGCTTTTTAGGTTTTAAACACTGTCTAGGTTTGTCATAGCTTTTCTCCCAAGGAACAAGTGTCTTTTTGTGGCTGCACTGCACCATGGCTGCAGTGATTTTAGAACCCAAGAAAATAAAATCTGCCCCTGTTTCTATTTTTCCCCCCATCTATTTGCCATAAAATGATGGGACTGGATGCCATGATCTTAGTTTTTTGAATGTTGAGTTTTAAGCCAGCTTTTTCACTCTTCTCTTTCACCCTTATCAAGAGGCTCTTTAGTTCCTCTTAACTTTCTTGTCATTAGAGTGATATCATCTGCATATCTGAGGTTATTGATATTTCTCCTGGGAATCTTGATTCCAGCTTGTGATTCATTCAGCCTGGCATTTTGCATGATGTGCTCTGCACAGACGTTAAATAAGCAGGGTGACAATGCACAGACTTGACAACATACAGACTTGTACAGTGTACTCCTTTCCCGATTTTGAGCCAGTCCATTGTTTTGTATCTGAATTAACTGCTGCTTCTTGACCCGCATCCAGATATCTCAGGAAGCAGGTAAGGTGGTCTGGTATTCCCATCTCTTTAAGAATTTTCTACAGTTTGTTGTAATCCACACAATCAAAGACTTTAGTGTAGTCAATGAAGCAGAAGTAGATGTTTCTTTGGAACTCCCTTGCTTTCTCTGTGATCCAGTGGATGTTGGCAATTTGAACTCTGGTACAGCTGTGCATCTGGAATTTCTTGATTCACGTACTGCTGAAGCCTACCTTAAAGGATTTTGAGCATTACCTTTCTATTTCTAGTATGTGAAATGAGTGCAATTGTACGGTAGTTTGAACATTCTTTGGAATTGCTATTCTTTGGGATTGGAATGAAAACTGACCTTTTCCAGTCCTGTGGCCTCTGCTGAGTTTTCCAAGCAGTTTGCTGACATATTGAGTGCAGCAGTTTCATAGCATCATCTTTTAGGATTTTAAATAGCTCTGTTGAATTCCATCACCTCACTAGCTTTGCTCATAGTTATACTTCCTAAGACCCATTTGACTTCACACTCCAGGATGTCTGGCTCTTGATGAGTGACCCCCACCATCATGATTATTCTGATCATTATGATCTTTTTTGTATAGTTCTTCTGTGTATTCTTGCCATCTCTTAATCTCTTAAAGGAAGTACATGTTACCAGATCTCACGTCTCTGCTAGCCCAAATTTGGAGAACTCAGGATTTAACATTTAACAGTCAGAGTATATTAATCCCATTCTCCATGCAATCTGAATTTTTTTAATGGCTTTTGCAATCTGACCTTTCTAGCTTCTTTTCACTACATTCTTAAACTAATTCTTTTTTCACCTCAAGCTGATTTACTTAATTGCTCTTTCAGATTCTTGTGCTTGGGGCTGTACTTTTCCTTTTTTCTCTTTTATATATGTCCTGTTTCCAAGTTTATGTAAAATTGTCTTTGAAGCCCAGCACATATCCTCCTGCTTCCATGAATTCAAGTTTGCTGCATCAGCCTGTGAAATATCTTTATACTAAATTTATTTTCTACTACTACATAGTAGTTTTCAAATACTTAATCTGTCATATACTACTAGTTAGATATTCATGTTTGCTGTATCTATTTCTTATTTTTCCAGCTAGATTATGTACTTTTCGGAGGCCAGAGCTATCATTTAATCTCATATGCCTCAACCTCAATGCTTTTACTGTGGTATCACTTAGCATGTTTTTATTGTGTATCTACTGCATATTTATCAGAATGTTTTTATTGTGTACCTATTACATATCAAGTGCTCTGCAGAGCTAGGACTAACACTGATGGGAAGAAATGGTTTCTGCCTGAAAATGTCAGGTAAATCATTGTATTTCAGTGTAATAAATGCTTTGATAGAGATATGAACAAAGTACTAAGGAAACCTTAAAAGTTAATGTTGCTACTAGAGGAAGGGACTTCCCTGAGAGCAGATTGTATCTGTAATTTCAGGGCTGTGATTATCAGATTTACTCTAGGAAGAAAGCAGGAAAGGCAATAATTGCAAAGTGCTTTGTTTCTTACTTCTCTAATTAGACATACACATAGCACTATAACTTGGGAAAGTAGCCATCATAGTTATGATCTATTAAAAAATAAACATTAAATGAAATTTTGATTATTGATAGAGTATAAAACCATTGATTTAATATGGCAAATGCAGAATTTCTGCCAATTTCCTCAGTATAATTATGAACCTAAGAAATAATATTGTAACATGGTTATAAGCAGAATTTCACATACTGTAGGAAACTTTTAAACTTATTGCAGACAAATGTCAAATATATACAAAAGTAAATAGAGTAGTATAATAAATTCCTGTGTACTTATTACACAGCTTCAGTAGTGAGTGACATGCTGCTATTTTTCATTTATATATCTTCATTTATTCCTTACTCCCTGCTTCATTGTTGGTGTGTTTTTTTTTTTTTTTTTTACAGATTTTTAAAGGTGAAATTTATACATTAATTGTATAGATCTTAAATGTACAGTTTTGGCCAAGAGATATATCCATATAACCCACATCTTAGTCATGATGTAAATTATAGAACTTTCTGTCTCCACAGAAAATTCCTTTGTTTCCTTTCCACTCAATTACTATATCCTCATCACTGTTCTAATTTGTTTTTCACTTTAGATTAGCTCCTACCCCATACTGTGCTTAGCCTATCCAAGGCCTACCCGATTACTGCACTCCCTTGCTCAGCTCAAAGGACAGCCTGCCAGTCACTAATTATGTTAACTAGATCGAGGTAGAATTCTTTTGTTGTTTGAAATGTTCTGAGATATTACCATTTGGTGATATATAATTCAGGGAACTGTCTTAAATGTTTTCTCTTATCCATAGCTAAAAATCAGAAACTTCATATCCTAGGAATATTCTGTTTTCACATATCCTAGGTAGATTTTACTTTCAGAGAACATTTGCAAGTGTATTTCAGTAACTTAGTCCTAGCCTTATCAGTGTTACCAACAAACTTATTGTAATTATTTATTTTTTCAGATGAAACCGTTTCTCCTATTTTATTGGATACAAAGTGGAGTAAGATTCTAGATCCTCCTTCTCGTCAGCTGTCATGTAACTCTGCACTGACCAGTGTGAATGAACCTACAGTTTCTGAGTCACAGCCACAACTGAAAGTCTTCTCTCTGGCTCATTCAGCTCCTCCTAACACAGAGGGAGAGGACCACTGTGCTAATGGACAAGACTGTAGTCTGAATCCAGAGATCAACACAATGTGGATTGATGAAAATGCGGTTACAGAAGACCAGTTAATTAAGAGGAACTGTAATCGAGATGATCAATGCAGTACTGTCGAAGTGGGAGAGAAGAAATGTGGAAACCTAGCTTGTCTGCCAGATGAGAAGAACGTTCTTGTTGTAGCTGTCATGCATAACTGTGATAAAAGGACATTACAAAGCGATTTGCAGGATTGTAATAATTATAATAGTCAGTCCCTCAAGAATGCTTTTAGCTGTTCACTGGATAATGAAAACAGACAAACTGATCAGTTTAGTTTTAGTATAAATGGGTCCACTGAAAAAGATATGAACTCAGAGAAACAAATGGATCCGTTGAATAGACCAAATCCAGAGGGGGATTCTGATAAGTATATATGTACTACTTCTGATAATCTAGCCAGTGTTTGTTCCCCTTCACAGTTACAGGATGATGAAAATATAGACAGAGACCCCTCCATGTCTGTGATTACAAGCTTAACACTAGATTCAGTAATCTCATCCCAGCGAACAGAGGAAGGTCCTGCTGTAAAGCAAGAGGACGCTACCCCAGATGAGATTCTCACTGGCAAAACCAGCTCTCCTAGGACAGACCTGGGGAGTCCAAACTCCTTTTCTCACTTGAGTGAGGAGATTTTGATGAAAAAAGAGCCAGCAGAGGAGAGGACAACTGAAGAATCCACCCAGTCTGCTTCACCTTTACTTCTCAAAACTGACATGCCTAATGGGTCTGGCAGGGATGATAACTCTGAACAGGTTTCAGATTGTCTTGTGCCCAGTGAGGTTAAAGCTGATGACAAGGAAGGCTGTAAACATGAAGAAATTCTTGGCACTAAAGAACTTGTTAATATGACAGAGCATTTCTCTGAATCTCAGGAGATGACTAACTGGAAGTTGACTAAACCAAACAAGATGAATGAGAGCCAAGTAAAAAAAGAAAATGAGAAGTTCCTGCAGATGAATCAGCCTGAAGACACCTGTGATGATAGTGGAGCGTGTGATAGAACGGCAGAAGCAGGTCTAGATTTAAAAGGAACTTGCATGAATGAAAGTGAAGGATGTGATTTCTCCACTGTTATAGATACACCAGCAGCAAATTCACTATCTAATTGTTGTGATTCCTATGGAATGCAGAGCCCAGTTGTTTGTTTTGTTCCAAAGACTTTACCCTCCAAAGAAGATTCAGTAACAGAAGAAAAGGAAATAGAGGAGAGCAAGTCGGAATGCTACTCAAATATTTATGAACAGAGAGGAAATGAAGCCACAGAAGGGAGTGGACTACTTTTAAACAGCACTGGTGACCTAACGAAGAAAAACTATTTACACAATTTCTGTAGCCAGGTTCCATCAGTGCTTGGGCAATCTTCCCCCAAGATAGTAGCAAACCTGCAATCTATCAGTGTTCCTTTTGGTGGTGCAAGACCCAAGCAACCTTCTAATCTTAAACTTCAAATTCCAAAGCCATTATCAGACCATTTACAAAATGACCTTCCTGCGAACAGTGGAAATACCACTAAAAACAAAAATGATGTTCTTGGGAAAGCAAAATTAGGGGAAAATTCAGCAACCAATGTGTGCAATGCGTCTTCGGGAAACATCTCTATTGCTGATACAAATGGGGACCATTTAGAAAGTTATGAATCTGGGATATCCAGTAGACCGTGCCTTGCATTAGCTCCAGAAAGCCCAGATAATGATCTCAGAGCTGGTCAGTTTGGAATTTCTGCTAGAAAGCCATTTACCACTCTGGGTGAAGTGGCTCCAGTGTGGGTACCAGATTCTCAGGCTCCAAACTGCATGAAATGTGAAGCCAGGTTTACATTCACCAAAAGGAGGCATCATTGCAGAGCATGTGGGAAGGTAAGTTGTGTGTGTCAGGAATCTGGCACGTGCATTTTACAACGCTCAATTAAAACTTAATAAAGGTAATATAGGGAGCATGCTTAAGGCTGAGATGAGATTACAAATAGCTTTGGAATATACAGTTCTAGTAAATTTCCAAATGAAAAATGGCCTCGCTGATTCTTAGTGTTTATATAATTTTCTTGTTGTTGTGAAGATTTACGCCGAATCAGTTTTCATAAAGAGATGAAAACTGCAGAAGTGGTAACTTTGATTTCTATATTGATACTTGCTTAATGGAATAGCTTGAAACGAGGAAATTATTCTTCTGAATAAGATTTTAAGAAATTTAAGAAATGTTTATAATTGACTATATTTTTTAATTCTTGAGTAATTATACTTAGAATCCATCCCAGTTTTTACTATAGAATTTTTGCCATTGTACTAGACATGCTGGAACTTTCTGTACACATATTTTTGTCTTTTCCCCCCATATAACTTTGACTCAAAAGACTTGAAAGCTGTTGATCCTTGTGACAATGTAATAAGGATAATTGATATTCCTTAGTTCTCCCAAAATTTTGTTAGCTAGTGACACATCAATATACTAATATTTCTTTAAGCAAGAACTATAAACAAGGAGGAAATAGGATTTTGTATTTTTTAAAGTAATGTAAGGTTTTGTGTCAGGTCTGGATTTGAACTTCAGCTTTATTACTATTAACTATATAACTTTATTAAGCTTTGCGTGCATGCTAAGTTGCTTCTGTTGTGTCTGACTCTGTGCAACCCTGTGGACTGTAGCCTGCCAGTCTCCTCTATCAGGGGATTCTCCAGGCAAAAATACTGGAGTGCGTTGCCATTTCCTTCTCCAGGGGGTCTTCCCAACCCAGGGATCAAACCCATGTCTCTTACATCTCTTGTACTGGCAGCAGGTTCTTTACCACTAGTGCCATGTGCCAAATTTGTCATAAGAAAACAAACCAAAAGATAACTTTCATTGGGCTGCTCTGAAGATTAAATGAAATTACATGTAGTAGTAAGTACTCAGTAAATGACCTCTGTTTCTCTTCTTGCCTGATTACTGGTCTGTCTGAATTAATTAGATTGCCGTCAACTTCAAGGGACAGACTATCTGGCTCTCGGTGACTCAAACAAAAATAACGTTTATTTCACATAACAAGAGGCCTGAAAATAGAGACTCTGCTGTGTCTGGGTGTAGAGTCAGAGTTACTGAAGTTCTCTTGGTCTTCCCTTCATGGTCTCAATATACTGTGGCACAGCTTTAAGCATGAAGTCCAACCTGACGACTTCCTAAGTACAGAGAAGCTGGTCAGTGGCAAAAAAGCCTATTTCTCTTGCCACCCTCTCATCAGGAAGGAAAGAAACCCCAGCAACTTCTTTCAATTTATTGGCCGCTTCTAGACCACAGGTCCAATTTAGACCAATGACTGACAACAGGGAACAGAATTGCCAGGATTGGCAAAGATCAATTGTGACTCACCCCCTGGGGCTGAGCCAATAAGGCAGCATTAGCCCCAGAAAGCTCAGATAATGAAAAGAATATTAAAAAATACAAAATCCTATTTCTTCCTTGTTTATAGTTCTCACTTAAGAAAAACCTAGTATATTGATGGGTTACTAGCTAACAGAATTTTGAGAGAACTAAGGAATATCAGTTATCCTTAGAACATCACAGGGATCAATAGCCTTCAACTCTTTTTCGAGTCATAGTTATATGGGGGGCGGGGGGAGACAAAAATATGTGTACAGAAAGGTCCAGAATATCTAGTACAATGGCAAAGGAAAAGGGGAAGAATGGTTCTTGGGTGGACATTCAACAAGGGCTACTATAAAGTCATAGAACAAATGAACCAAATAGCGGGGAGCAGAAAGTTGTTAAAATTGTGACTGGTCTGTTAGTCTCTGATTATTAAAATTTAAAGAAAATAATGTGTCTAATTCCTAAATATTTTGCAATCTGAAGTAAACCTGTGGTCAGTAGCCTGAACAGTTAGTTTTCTGTTAGGGGATTAGAGGCATCATTTTTTTTGTTTCTGTTCTATGTTTTGCTTACTGTGTGTAACACTTTGTGAAAATTTTGCTCTCTTAAGCAAATAATAAAAATGCTTTTGTTCCAGGCCAGCATATTCAGATGTAATGACTAAATAGGTGACTTAGGTGGATTCAGAAAGAAAATGGTGGCGTAAAAATGCACATAAGCTGAAAAATTACATGGGGAATTTTTGCTGAGTGGAATTTGTAGAATTTATAATTCATATGGATTATGGATTCATATTCCATCTTTTTTTCTTTCCATCTCCATTTTCCTCAGGGATATTCTGAGGATTGTTGAGATAATGTCTGTAAAAATCCTTGAGCATCTCAGAAGACAGGGGCTTATAAATGTGGGTATAGTTTTTCTAGACAGTAAATTAATCAAATGGTACTTGGAAGATAGCTGGAAAAATACCCTAAGCAATGTGATTTTGTAAAATAGTGTTTACTGTCGAAAAAAGTTTATTTTGTACCATTTTAATATTTCTACTATCCAGTAATTTCCAATACTTTTTAAAACTTAATATCTATAGGCAATAAGTTTTCCTTACTGTAACAAGCATATATTAAGCATCTACTGTATGAAAGTTTCTGGGCTAAGTGCTGGAGATTTGGAGATAGAATGTATGACCCCATAGAGTTTTTAATCAGAAGGATTGATTTCAGTGAGTGAGGAATATCTGGATTTCCTGTAATTTTGCAAAAATCCTAAAAAAAAAAAAAATAGTGAACTGCTGATCTGAGTAGAAAATTGGACCATCCCATACAATTTATAAAACAGTATTTTAAGAGTCAGTTATGTGTGTTTTATATTCATTCTCATCTTGTAGAATGGGTGGTTAATTTTTTCCTACTTGACAGATCAAGAATTAGAGGCTCAGAGAGGTCAAGGAATATATCCAAGGTCACACAACTTGAAAGTGGTAGAGCCACCTTTGGAGGAAAAGCTAGGACTCTTTCCTTCTGTCATAACTGCTTCTCCTAGTGTGTCTCCTCATTTATAATAGCAGTATAAACAAAATGCTTTAGAAACAGTAAGGTAGGGGAGCTTAATTTTTCCAAGAATGGAAGGAGGAGTCAGGAAAATTGTAATATAAAAAGCAACCATTTGGGCCTTCTCTGGTGGTCCAGTGGTTAAGACTCCTCTATATTTCTGCTGCAGGGGTCTTGGGTTCCATCCCACATGCTGCCCTGTGAGCATACCGTATCTCCCCTTCTGCCCCCTGCTAAAAGATAAAATGACTATTTGGAGAAGGAGATAAGAAAGTGGATATAACTTATGGATCAAAATTCTAAAGTATGTGAAGAGAATGGGATCACAGCAGAGCACAAGTGGAGAATTAGCAGTAGGAAAAGGGAAATCATTTTACAGAAGAATCAGTTCAGTTCAGTTCAGTCGCCCAGTCGTCTCCGACTCTTTGCGACCCCATGAATCACAGCACGCCAGGCCTCCCTGTCCATCACCAACTCCCGGAGTTTACTCAAACTCACGTCCATCGAGTCAGTGATGCCATCCAGCCATCTCATCCTCTGTCATCCCCTTCTCCTACTGCCCCCAATCCCTCCCAGCATCAGAGTCTTTTCCAATGAGTCAACTCTTTGCGTGAGGTGGCCAAAGTACTGGAGTTTCAGCTTTAGCATCAGTCCTTCCAAAGTAATCCCAGGGCTGATCTCCTTCAGAATGGACTGGTTGGATCTCCTTGCAGTCCAAGGGACTCTCAAGAGTCTTCTCCAACACCACAGTTCAAAAGCATCAATTCTTCAGCACTCAGCCTTCTTCACAGTCCAACTCTCACATCCAAACATGACCACTGGAAAACCATAGCCTTGACTAGATGGACCTTAGTCAGCAAAATAATGTCTCTGCTTTTGAATATGCTATCTAGGTTGGTCATAACTTTTCTTCCAAGGAGTAAGCGTCTTTTAATTTCATGGCTGCAGTCACCATCTGCAGTGATTTTGGAGCCCCCCAAAATAAAGTCTGACACTGTTTCTACTGTTTCCCCATCTATTTCCCATGAAGTGATGGGACCAGATGCCATGATCTTCATTTTCTGAATGTTGAGCTCTAAGCCAACTTTTTCACTCTCCACTTTCACTTTCATCAAGAGGCTTTTAGTTCCTCTTCACTTTCTGCCATAAGGGTGGTGTCATCTGCATATCTGAGGTTATTGATATTTCTCCCGGCAGTCTTGATTCCAGCTTGTGTTTCTTCCATCCCAGCATTTCTCATGATGTACTCTGCATAGAAGTTAAATAAGCAGGGTGACAATATACAGCCTTGACGTACTCCTTTTCCTATTTGGAGCCAGTCTGTTGTTGCATGTCCAGTTTTAACTGTTGCTTCCTGACCTGCATACAGATTTCTCAAGAGGCAGGTCAGGTGGTCTGGTATTCCCATCTCTTTCAGAATTTTCCACAGTTTATTGTGATCCACACAGTCAAAGGCTTTGGCATATTCAATACAGCAGAAATAGATGTTTTTCTGGAACTCTCTTGCTTTTTCCATGATCCAGTGGATGTTGGCAATTTGATCTCTGATTCCTCTGCCTTTTCTAAAACCAGCTTGAACATTAGGAAGTGCACGGTTCACATATTGCTGAAGTCTGGCTTGGCGAATTTTGAGCATTACTTTACTAGCGTGTGAGATGAGTGCAATTGTGTGGTAGTTTGAGCATTCTTTGGCATTGCCTTTCTTTGGGATTGGAATGAACACTGACCTTTTCCAGTCCTGTGGCCACTGCTGAGTTTTCCAAATGTGCTGGCATATTGAGTGCAGCACTTTCACAGCATCATCTTTCAGGATTTGAAACAGCTCAACTGGACTTCCATCACCTCCACTAGCTTTGTTCATAGTGATGCTTTCTAAGGCCCACTTGACTTCACATTCCAGGATGTCTGGCTCTAGATGAGTGATCACACCATCGTGATTATCTTGGTCGTGAAGATCTTTTTTGTACAGTTCTTCTGTGTATTCTTGCCACCTCTTCTTAATATCTTCTGCTTCTGTTAGGTCCATACCATTTCTGTCCTGTATCGAGCCCATCTTTGCATGAAATGTTCCCTTGGTATCTCTAATTTTCTTGAAGAGATCTCTAGTCTTTCCTATTCTGTTGTTTTCCTCTATTTCTTTGCATTGATCGCTGAAGAAGGCTTTCTTATCTCTTCTTGCTATTCTTTGGAACTCTGCATTCACATGCTTATATCTTTCCTTTTCTCCTTTGCTTTTCGCTTCTCTTCTTTTCACAGCTATTTGTAAGGCCTCCTCAGACAGCCATTTTGCTTTTTTGCATTTCTTTTCCATGGGGATGGTCTTGATCCCTGTCTCCTGTACAATGTCACGGACCTCATTCCATAGTTCATCAGGCACTCTATCTATCATATCTAGTCCCTTAAATCTATTTCTCACTTCCACTGCATAATCATAAGGGATTTGATCTAGGTCATACCTGAATGGTCTAGCGGTTTTCCCTACTTTCTTCAATTTGAGTCTGGAACAGAAGAATAGGCTGTGATAAAAATACACTTGAATATAGAAGGAGTTAATAGAAAATTGTGGGAAATTATTTAGCAAAGCTTAGTGGCACCCCACTCCAGTATTCTTGCCTGGAAAATCCCATGGATGGAGGAGCCTGGTAGGCTACAGTTCATGGGGTCGCTAAGAGTTGGACACAACTGAGCGACTTCACTTTCACTTTTCACTTTCATGCATTGGAGAAGGAAATGGCAACCCACTCCAGTGTTCTTGCCTGGAGAATTCCATGGACGGAGGAGCCTGGTGGGCTGCAGTCCATGGGGTCGCTAAGAGTCGGACACGACTGAGCGACTTCACTTTCACTTCCACTTAGGGCATATATTCAGCTCTTGATGAGTAGAATTACAGATATTGTTACATTTATCTTGATATATTGTCTTTAAGAAGAATATAATTGAATTTAGGAAGATATTAAAATATTGCAGTTTATTTCTATATTGTTACAGTGGACATCAAAACACCTGGATTCCATTCTTCATTGTTAACTGGAAAACTATGTCATGCTCTAAAATGCTTAGCAAATGGGTTTTATTTTATGATTTCATGCAATATTAATTCATATAATTGTTCCCTCCAGCAGCATAATCTTTTACTTCTCCTGTATGATAAGTAATAAATTACAGAATAGAAAGAATACAGAAGAGAGTTTCCTGCTGGTCCAGTGGTTAGGACTTGGGGCTTTCACTGCTGTGCCCCCAGGTTCAGTCCCTGGTTGGGAAACTAAGATCCTGTGAGCTGTGCAGCGAGACCAATAAAAAAAAGAGTACAGAGAATTCCTTCCTTGAAAATTTCTCATGATCATTGTAAATCTAATGAACTTAGCCCTCTAAGTTCAAGTGATCATTGTTATTATATACCTATATTTATTTCCTGTGGAAAACACTGAATCTAGTAGATCACGGTTATTCATCCTCTGTTATGTTCCATTTGCCGTAAGTATTTGACCCCTTTTTATTTGATTATTTGACTTGAAAGGCCTAAAGGAAGCTAATGAGTTTAAGAGTACAGGAAAGAGCTTTTTGAAAGTGGAAAAGAATTGCTAAAAGAAAAAAAAAGTTTTTTATCTTTTATTTGGTCATTCACAAGGTTTTATCACACTTTATCCATTACCATCAGTGATGTGGCTGGTTGTTATTTACGAGATGCTAGCTGGTTTATGACTGTTCTATCTACTGAAATAGACATGAAAATAGCCTTTAAAAGTTCTTGAACTGATACTCACAATGTAGATACTGTATATTTGTTTAGGACAGTGTGCAAGATGAGAATAGCATTTTTTTAAACACTTCTACTATATACTAGGCTTCTCTGGTCTAAACTAAACACAGTTCTCTGAGATACAGTTAAAGAGGAGAAAAGTACCTCAGAAAGTAGAGTTTATAAGTGAAAGTGCATGGATTTTAACACAAAGTTATTCAGTTCTAAAGCCCCTTGCTCTTTTTACCACACTGGACATAGTAGCAAAATTTATCAGTATTTGGATTGCTTACTAAAAATCTAAGTGATTGTCTTTGGGTGAACACTAGTTTTGGATAATGGTAAAGGACTGGGAATTTGAAAGGAAGAAAAAATGCTAAGTGATTGGTGCTATCAGTGGATGGGAGAGTATAGCAAAGACAGCAGGATTTTAGGTTTTACTTCACTATTAGGTCTTGGACTACAAATTAAGAAAAGAACAATGTGGGTGCCAGGTCATAGAGTGAGGAGAGATATACCACTCCAGTTTACTCACTACTTTTTCCACATTAATTGACTTTAATAGTATAACTCAAAATTGATGGATTTTTACTATGTTTGGATAGATGGTGATTTGAATAGGCAGACCACAGAAGAGGAATGTAGGAGAGGAAGAATGGAAAGAACAGTGGAATGAGTATGAAACAGCTCTGGGCTTCTGTTTCCTCTGCTGTAAAAGGAAGGGATTGCATAGATTTTATTTCCTTACAGCTCTGAAATCTTGTGTGAACTTCTGTGTTTAAAAAAGAAAGAAAAGGAAATGATAAGGTTTGTGCTAGCACTGATTTATCTCTGTAAAGTTATTATTAAACATACTTGATTAGCCAAGGTCACTTTGTGGGAAAAATATGCCATTAAACATTTTGTAATGTGCTGTGCTGAAAGTGTGTTTTCTGGAAGTCATCTTAGTTTGATTGGAATGCTGCTTATTACAGTACCACTTAATGGGCTATACTAGGGATTGTGTTTTGCAATTACTGTTCTTTTTTATTCATTTCCAATAGTACTAATACTTTTACATGCAAATGATCATCACATATAGTTTAAAGCAGATAGCTTGATGACATGTATAACATCAAGATGGCGTATTGAAAACTGATTTAGATTATTTTTAATATAGCTCTAGAAAGGTACCTTCCTCTACACAGTGGGGATTATAGGTATTTAATGTATACAGAACATTTCTGCATGTAATTATAAAATGTTATGTTTTACATAAATTTATATTTATGAAAGTGATTCATGTATAATGAACATTTCTGAATGTAATTATAAAATTTTATGTTTTACATAAATTTATATAACATAAATATAAGTTTATATAATTTATATGTTAATGTATAAAATGGCAAACTACAGTTAGTATTTAATGCCATACTTTTAATTTGAATTACTGTTCCACAGTAGTTATGAGTAATTTTGTCTATAAAGGAATATAAAAGAACTAAATAATAATATTTGATATCTTTGTTTCTATAGCATATTTTTAAGTGGGAAATATTTTAAAGAATTAAAATAAGTTTTCAAATTTGAAATTGAAAACAAAACACATTTTTAGTTGAGAAGAAGAGGCCTGGTACAATTTTTGTTTTAAACAAAGTAATATTTATATATTTAAAGATGGCAATCTTCTACATACTTTTACAAATCCAAAGTCCCTAATTCAGCTCCCTGGATATACCCACTTTAAGAAATTAATAACCTGTTTCTTAAGTTAAAGTATAGTTGGTTTACAGTATTACATTAGTTTCAAATGTACACCATAGTAATTCAGTATTTTAGTAGATTATACTCTTTTTTTGTTTTCTGACTGCACCATACAACTTGTGGGATCCCAGTTCCTCAAACATGGATTGAAACCACACCCTTGACAGTGAAAATGTAGAGTCCTAACCACTGGACTGCCGGGGAATTCCCTATATTCTATTTAAAATTATTAAAATAATGACCACATTTCTCTGTACTGTATAATGCATCCTTGTACCTTATTTATTTTATGCATAGTGGTTTGTATTGCTGCCTCTCAATCCTCTATTCCTATCTTGCCCCTCCCCTTTCCTCTTCTCAGTGCTAACCACTAGTTTGTTCTCCTTATCTGTGGGTCTGTTTGTTTTGTCATATTCAAGAGTTTTGTCTTTCTCTGTATAACTCTTTTCACTAAGCATAGTACTCTCTAAGGCCCATCCATGTTGTTGTAAATGGCAGAATTTCATTCTTTTTAGTGACTGAGTGATAGTCCTATGTGTGTGTGTGAGTGCGCGCGTGCGCGTGTGCGCGTCACATGTGTCCATCCATGCATGCACATGCACGCGTGCCCTACATATTCTTTGTCCATTCTTCTCTTGATGAACATTTGGGTTGAGCCAATATCTTGGCTCTTGTAAATAATGTCATGATGAACATAGGAGTCCATATCTTTTTCAGTTATTGTTTTCATATTCTTTGGCTGAATAACCAGAATTGGGATAGCTGGATAATACATTAGTTCTGTGCTTACTTATTTGAGAGATTTCCATACAGTTTTCCATAGTGGCTATACCAGTTTACATTCCCACCAGTAGTTTATGAGGGTTCCCTTCCATGTCCTTCCTGACATTGTTATTTGTAGACTTCTTGATGATAGCCATCATGAAAGGTGTGAAGGTGATATCACATTATGATTTTGCTTTGCATTTTCCTGATGATTAGTGATGTTGAACATCTTCCTGTGGCTCGTGGCCATCTGTGTGTCTTCTTTGGAAGCATGTTCATGTGTTCTGGCCATTTTTAATTTCGGTTGTTTGTTTTTTTGATACTGAATTGTTTGAGCTCTTTATATATTTTGAATATTAATCCCTTACTGATCATATAATTTGCAAATGTTTTATCCCATTTTGTAGGTTGATTCTTTGCTTTGTTGATGGTTTTCTTTGCTGTATAAAATCTTTTAAATTTAAGTAGATGCCATTTATATATTTTTGATTTTTTTTTCCTTTGGCTTAGAAGACAGATCCAAAAAAAAAATTGATACAGTTTGTGTTAAAGAGTGTTCTCTGTGTTTTCTTGAAGTCTTATACTTTCCAGTCTAACATTTAGGTCTTTAATCCATTTTCTTTTTGTAAGTAATGTGAAAAAAAATTCTAATTTTATTTTGTAAAATAAATGTAGCTGTCCAGTTATCCAGCACCACTTATTGAAGAGACTATCTCTTCTCCTTTGTATATTCTTGCTTCCTTTGTCATAGGTTAATTGATATAAGTATATGGGTTTATTTCTGGGCTCTCTATTCTGTGTTGATCTATGTGTCTTTTTTTGTGCCAGTACTATGCTATTTTTTAAACAACTTTAAATTTTGTATTGGAGTATACCGATTAACAATGTTGTAATAGTTTCAGGTGAACAGCAAAGGGATTCGGCCATACATATACATGTATCCATTCTCCCCCAAACTTCCCTTCCATCCAGGATGCATAACATTGAGCATAACATTGAGCAGAGTTCCTTGTGCTGTGCAGTAGGTCCTTGTTGGGTATCCATTTTAAATATAGCAGTGTAGTACTCTGCTATTTTTATGACTGTAGCTTTGTAGTATAGTCTGAAGCTAGCACCCCAACTTTGTTCATTTTTCTTAAGATTGGTTTGGGAAGTCAAGAGTTTTTTGTGGATCCATATAAGTTTTAGGGTTGTTCTAATTTGGTGGAAAAATACCATGGTTATTTTGATAGGGATGGCATTAAGTCTGTAGATTGCTTTGGGTAGTGTAGTATTTATCAGTATTGCTTCTTCTAATTCATTTCTTCAGTTTCTTCCTTTCTTCAATATCATCTTCAGTTTCCTTCATCAGTGTTTCATGGTTTTTAGAGTCTTTCACCTCTTTGGTAAGTTAATCCTAGATATTTATTGTATTTGATGCCATTTTAAACAAGATTATTTTATTGCTTTTTCTCTCTGGTAGTTCATTATTAATTTATAGAAAAGCAACAGATTTCTGTACATTAATCTCATATCCTGCAACTTTACTAAACTCATTTATTCTAGTAGCTTTTCAGTAGAGACTTTCAGTTTAGTTCAGTTCAGTTGCTCAGTCATGTCCGACTCTTTGTGACCCCATGAATCGCAGCACACCAGGCCTTCCTGTCCATCACCAACTCCCGGAGTTCACTCAGACTCATGTCCATTGAGTCAGTGATGCCATCCAGCCATCTCATCCTCTGTCATCCCCTTTTCCTCCTGCCCCTAATCCCTCCCAGCATCAGAGTCATTTCCAATGAGTCAACTCTTCGCATGAGGTGGCCAAAGTACTGGAGTTTCAGCCTTACCATCATTCCTTCCAAAGAAATCCCAGGGCTGATCAATGCAAAGAAATAGAGGAAAACAACAGAATGGGAAAGACTAGAGATCTCTTCAAGAAAATTAGAGATACCAAGGGAACATTTCAGGCAAAGATGGGCTCGATACAGGACAGAAATGGTATGGACCTAACAGAAGCAGAAGATATTAAGAAGAGGTAGCAAGAATACACAGAAGAACTGTACAAAAAAGATCTTCACGACCAAGATAATCACAATGGTGTGATCACTCACCTAGAGCCAGACATCCTGGAATGTGAAGTCAAGTGGGCCTTAGAAAGCATCACTATGAACAAAGTTAGTGGAGGTGATAGCATTCCAGTTGAGCTATTTCAGATCCTGAAAGATGATGCTGTGAAAGTGCTGCACTCAATATGCCAGCAAATCTGGAAAACTCAGCAGTGGCCGCAGGACTGGAAAAGGTCAGTTTTCATTCCAATCCCAAAGAAAGGCAATGCCAAAGAATGCTCAAACTACCTCACAATTGCACTCATCTCACATGCTAGTAAAATAATGCTCAAAATTCTCCAAGCCAGACTTCAGCAATATGTGAACTGTGAACTTCCAGATGTTCAAGCTGGTTTTAGAAAAGGCAGAGTGGAGACTTTAGGGTTTCTCTATATGTAGAGTCATGTCATCTAGTAATAATGACAGTTTTACTTCTTCCTTTTCAATTTGGATGCATCTTATTTCTTTTTCTTGTCTGAATGCTGTGGCTAGGACTTCCAATACTATGTTAAATAGAAGTGATTGGGAGTGGGCATCCTTTGTCTTGTTCCTGATTTAAGAAGGAAAGCTTTGAGCTTTCACCATCGAATATGATGTTAGCTATGGTCCTTGGCTTCCATGGTGGCTTTAGTGGTAAAGAATCCACATTTAGTGCAGGATACTTTGGGATTTGTTTGTTCTTCTTTTTCTAATTGTTTTAGATTGTAGTTTAGTTTGTTTGAGGTTTTTCTTATTTCTTGAGGTAGGCCTATATCACCATAAACTTGCCTCCTAGAACTGCTGTTGCTGCAACTCAGAGATTTTGGAATGTGGTGTTTCCACTTCATTTGTCTAGGGTATTTTCTGATTTTCTCTGTGATTTCTTCATTGATTCATTGGTTTTTTAGTAATGTGCTGTTTAGTCTCCACATGTTTATGTTTTCCCCATTTTTCTTTCTGTAGCTGATTTTTAGTTTCATACCATTATGATTAGAAAAATGCTTGAAGTAATTTCTATCTTACATTTGTTGAGACTTGTTTTGTGACCTGGAATATAATCTGTCCTGGAGAACCTTCCATATGCACTTGAAAATAATGTATTTCTGCTTTTCTGGATTGGATGTCTTGTAGATGTTTGTTAAGTTCAAATAGTCTAATGCATCCTTTAAGACTGATGCTTGCTTATTGAATAGACCTTTCTTTTTTTATAGCAGAAAAATTGGGCAGAAAGCACACCTCCCCTCAAGTGGACCTCATTATTGACATCTTGTACTAGAGTAGTACATTTGTTGCAATTAATGAACCAATATTGATACATTATTTTATTAACAATAATCATATAAAAGAAAAACATATTACAGTTTTGTTAGCGTTTGCTCCTTGAATTTTACAGTTCTATTGGTTTGATAAATGCATGTTATCTATCTTATTATCATATAGAAAGCTTATACCACCCTGGAAGTCCCTTGTGCCCCGGTTATGTATCCCTCCCTTACTTTATCTGAACCCTGGCAACTACTGATCTTGGCCCTGTAGTTTTTGCTTTTCCAAAATGTCTTTTATCAATGGTTGGTATCATACATTATGTTCGCTTTCAAACTGGCATTTTTGACTTAGAAATATACATTTAAGATTCTTCCCTAACTTTTTAAAAAATTGAGTATAATTGACATATAAGGATGTATTACTTTCAGGTATACAATATAATGATTAGATATTTGTGTGTATTGTGAAATGATCACCATAATAAGTCCAGTTAACATCTGTACCATACATAGTTACCAAATTTTCATATGATGAGAACTTTTAAGATTACACTCATAGCAACTTTCAAATTTGCAATATAGTATTATTAACAATAGATGGGTGCTTGCTTCGGCAGCGCATATACTAAAATTGGAACGATACAGAGAAGATTAGCATGGCCCCTGCGCAAGGATGACATGCAAATTCGTGAAGCGTTCCATATTTTTGGATTCATGTCAATGTATGGCAAAACCAATAAAGAATTGTAAAGTAAAATAAAGTAAAACTAAAAAAAAAAAGAAAGTGAAAAAATAAACAATAGACAGGATGACAAGCACTACACCCTATGATTTATGTAGTTTATAACTTCAAATTTGTGTCTTTTTAGCATCTTCATCTCTTTTGCATATATTGCCACCTTGGCAACTACCACCAGACTATTCTCTGATTTAATGAGCTCATTATTTGTTGTTTTGTTTTGATAGTAGAGTCCACGTATAAGTAAGCTCATCCAGTATTTGCTATCTCTGACTTATTTCACTAGCATAATTCCCTCAACTTGCATCCATGTTGTTGCAAATGTAAAGATTTTATTCCTTTTTTTTTGTGCTGAATAATAGTCCATCAACAACAGAATGGGAAAGACTAGAGATCTCGTCAAGAAAATTAGAGGTACCAAGGGAACATTTCATGCAAAGGTGGGCTCGATACAGGACAGAAATGGTATGGACCTAACAGAAGCAGAAGATATTAAGAAGAGGTAGCAAGAATACACAGAAGAACTGTGCAAAAAAGATCTTCACGACCGAGATAATCACAATGGTGTGATCACTCACCTAGAGCCACACATCCTGGAATGTGAAGTCTAGTGGGCCTTAGAAAGCGTCACTACGAACAAAGTTAGTGGAGGTGATGGAATTCCAGTTGAGCTATTTCAGATCCTGAAAGATGATGCTGTGAAAGTGCTGCACTCAATATGCCAGCACATTTGGAAAACTCAGCAGTGGCCACAGGACTGGAAACGGTTAGTTTTCATTCCAGTCCCAAAGAAAGGCAAAGCCAAGGAATGCTCAAACTACCCCACAATTGCACTCATCTCACATGCTAGTAAAGTAATGCTCAAAATTCTCCAAGCCAGGTTTCAGCAATATGTGAACCGTGCACTTCCTAATGTTCAAGCTGGTTTTAGAAAAGGCAGAGGAATCAGAGATCAAATTGCCAACATCCACTGGATCATGGAAAAAGCAAGAGAGTTCCAGAAAAACATCTACTTCTGCTTTATTGACTATGTCAAAGCCTTTGACTGTGTGGATCACAATAAACTGTGGAAAATTCTGAAAGAGATGGAAATACCAAACCACCTGACCTGCCTCTTGAGAAATTTGTATCCAGGTCAGGAAGCAACAGTTAGAACTGGACATGGAACAACAGACTGGTTCCGAATAGGTAAAGGAGTACATCAAGGCTGTATATTGTCACCCTGCTTATTTAACTTCTATGCAGAGTACATCATGAGAAATGCTGGGCTGGAAGAAGCACAAGCTGGAATCAAGACTGCCGGGAGAAATATCAATAACCTCAGATATGCAGATGACACCACCCTTATGGCAGAAAGTTAAGAACTAAAGAGCCTCTTGATGAAAGTGAAAGAGGAGACTGAAAAAGTTGGCTTAAAGCTCAACATCCAGAAAACGAAGATCATGGCATCTGGTCCCATCACTTCATGGGAAATAGATGGGGAAACAGTGGAAACAATGTCAGACTTTATTTTGGGGGGCTCCAAAATCACTGCAGATGGTGACTGCAGCCATGAAATTAAAAGACGCTTACTCCTTGGAAGAAAAGTTATGACCAACCTGGATAGCATATTGAAAAACAGAGACATTACTTTGCCAACAAAGGTCCATCTAGTCAAGGCTGTGGTTTTTCCAATGGTCATGTTTGGATGTGAGAGTTGGACTGGGACTGTGAAGAAAGCTGAGCACCGAAGAATTGATGCTTTTGAACTGTGGTGTTGGAGAAGACTCTTGAGAGTCCCTTGGACTGCAAGGAGATCCCACCAGTCCATTCTGAAGGACATCAGCCCTGGGATTTCTTTGGAAGGAATGATGGTAAGGCTGAAACTCCAGTACTTTGGCCACCTCATGTGAAGAGTTGACTCATTGGAAATGACTCTGATGCTGGGAGGGATTGGGGGCAGGAGAAGGGGACGACCGAGGATGAGATGGCTGGATGGCATCACGGACTTGATGGACGTGCGTCTGAGTGAACTCCGGGAGTTGGTGATGGACAGGGAGGCCTGGCGTGCTGCGATTCATGCGGTCGCGAAGAGTCAGACACGACTGAGCGACTGAACTGAACTAAACTGAATAGTCCATCATGTGTGTGTGTGTATACACATATACATACAAAAACACATACCAAAATTTCTTTATTCACTTATTGATGGACACCTAGGTTGTTTCCATATATTGACTATTGGAAATAATGTTGCAGTGAGCATGGTGGTGCAGGCATCTATTTGAGTTATTGATGTTGCGTTCTTTGGATTAATACCTAACTTTGGAATTGCTGGGTCATATGATAGTTACATTTTTAATTTTCTGAGCATCCTCTGTACTGTTTTCTGTAGTGGCTGCACCAATTTTCATTTCCACCAACAGTGGACAGGGCTCTCTTTACATCCTTCACAACATTTGTTGTTTGTTTTCTTTTTGATAATAACCATTCTGACAGGTATGAATTGATATCTCATTGTGGTTTGATTTGCATTTTCCTGATAATCAGGGAGCATCTTTTCACATACATGTTGGCCCTTCTTATGTCTTCTTTGGAGAAATTTCTGTTCATGTCTTTTACCTATTTTTAATTGGATTGTGTATTTTCCTCCTGTTGAGCTATATGAGTTCTTTGTACATTTGTAATATTAACCCCTTATCAGATACATGACTTGAAAATATTTTCGCATTTTCCATACTGTCTTTTCATTTTGTTGATGGTTTCCTTTACTGTGTAGAATCTTTCTAGCTTGGTATAGTCCCACTTGTTTATTTTTACTTTTTTGGTCATTGTGAAAACCAGAGTCATAGAACCTCCATGTCTTTTTGTGACATGATAACTCATTTCTTTTTATTGCTGTGTAGTGGTGTGTTGTATGGGTACACCACAAGTTTGTTTATTCATTCAGCTATTGAAAGACATCTTGATTGATCTAGTTTTTGGCAATTATAAGTAAAGATGTTATAAATATTTGTGTGCAGGCTTTGACTAGATGTATGTTTTTCATTTGGCCCTGTATAAATATATAGGAGCATGATTACTGGAGGGTATGGTAAGCCTGTGTTTCTCTTCATAAGTGTTAGTAGCTCAGTCGTGTTCGACTCTTTGCGACCTCATGGACTGTAGCCCACCAGGCTCCTCTGTCCATGGAATTCTTCAGGCAAGAATCCTGGAGTGGGTAGCCATTTCCTTTTCCAGGGGATCTTTCTGACCCAGGAATCAAACCCAGATCTCCAACATTGCAGGCAGATTCCTTACTGTCTGAGCCACCAGAGAAGCGCTTCTTTTCATAAAAAACTGCCAAATCGTCTTCCAAAGTGGCTGTACCATTTTTGCATTCCCATCAGCAGTGAATGAAAATTCTTGTTGCTCCACATCCTCACCAGCATTTGGTCTTGTCAGCTTTGGATTTTTAGACATTTTAATTAATTTATTTATTTGGCCACGGTGTGTGGCTTGTGGGATGTTAGTTCCCCAACCATGGATTGAATCTGGGCCCTTGGCAATGAGAGCTTGGAGTCCTAACTGCCAGACAGGCAGGGAAGTCCCAAATTTTAGACGTTTTAATAGGTGTAGTATCTCATTTTTGTTGTAATTTGCAACTCTAATGACAGGATCTTGAACATCTTTTCTTTCACCTATTTCCCATGTGTATCTTCTTTGGTAAAGTGTCTGTTTAAATCTTTTGCCTATCTTTTAATTGGGTTGTTTGTTTTCTTTTTTAAGATAATTTTACTTATTTGTTTTTCGCTCTGCTAAGTCTTTGTTGCTATGAGAGCGTTTTCCTAGTTGTAGTGAGTGGGGGCTACTCTTTAGTTGCGATGCATGGGCTTCTCCTTGTGGGGGCTTCTCTTATTGCAGAGCACGGGCTCTAGGCACGTGGACTTCAGTAGTTGTGGCACGTGGGCTCAGTAGTTAGAGCTCCTGGGCACTAGAGCACAGACTTAGTAGTTGTGGCACACGGGTTTAGTTGCTCTGCAGCACATGGGATCTTCCTGGGTCAGGGATCAAACCTGTGTCCCTTCATTGGCAGGCAGATCCTTTACCAGTGAGCCATCAGGGCAATCCCATTTTCTATTTGCTTATCTGTTAATGGGGAACAATAGATATAAAAGTAAGAAATAGATACTTTAAATAGAATATTGTATAGTAAGTTAGTTTCCCTCATACTCTGCCTGAAAACCTGCCTGTCCTATCTTTTCACTGACATTATGAGTCTAGCCATTCTGGCGTGGTAAAACAGGATCAAGTGTGCTGGTTTCATCTTGAGTTCTAATGAAGCTGGGAAATGTTTTCCATAGAAAAGACTGAGGACTAAAAATCAGCCTAACCCATGTCATAGCACTTATCATACAGTATTATCTTTGACCTTCTCCCTCATTGGTCTGTAAGGACCTTGTGATTATGATTCTGTTTGTGTCCCCAGCATTTGGTGCAGTACCTGCTACTTACAAAGCGCTCAGTGAATGTTTGTTAATGAATAAATGAATCCCAGACAATTTCTTTATTCAATAAACACCGAGTGTCTGTCACTGTGCAGGGTGCTGGTTTATACTAATGGCATTGTGATCCATATTCTCATGTAAAGATTAGTGGGAATAACCAAAAGCAAACAAACAGAATTTCAAATTGTGATGAGGCCTATTTAGGAAATTAACAAGGAGGGATACTGTATAAGAGGGACGGGGGAGGAAGGTCTGGGTAGTCCTCTGAGAAGTGGCATTTTAGGTGATACATGAAATTTGAGGAGTCAGTCATCAGAACAGGAAGCAGAATGCTTTAGGAAGAGTGAACATCATAGACACAGTCTCTGAGGTAGGAAAGCACCTCTTCAAGAAACTGAAAGGAATACAGTGTGGTTAAAGTACAACAAGTAAAAGAAACCACATAAAAAGAGCTTAGAGAGGGACTCAGGGAATAGATCACTGGGCTTTGCAGGTTATGTAGGGAATTCAGTGAGAAGCCGTGGGGATGCCCGAGCTCATCTAGTGAAGAGTGGACAGAGGGAAGAGAAAGGGCCCAGGCCTGAGCCACTGAGAGAAGAAAGACTCAGTACAAGTGACTGAGAAAGAGTGGCCAGAGAGACAGGTGGAAAACAAAGAAAATGTGTTGTCTTGGAAGTCAAAAGAAGAATGTAGTTTGTCAAAGGATGGGGACTATCACCTGTGTAAAATGCTGATCAAGGTCAATAAGATGTGGACAGGGAAAGGACCATTATACTTGACGACAGTAGGGTCATTTATAAAAGCCGTCTTGATAGAGAATGCTTTTTTCTATTCTATGAATACAGAAGCAGGATGGGTTAAAAGTGGGGATTTGGTTGAAAATGGAATAAGAAGTGAAGGGACTGAGAGATCCTTTTCAGATTTTACTGTTAAGGGAGAACAGAAAAAATTGGAGCAATTATTAAATGAAGGTGGTGATTATGGGTGAATTTTTTTAAGGATGGAAGATACTATTGTGTTTATATAACATCATGAATGATCTTCTAGACAAGTTGTTTTAGAGGAAAAAGGGGATTAATCAAAGGAAGAGAAAAAATTTTGAGAAGGCCAAAGAGATGAATTTGTGCATTTATTGAGTGTTAGGTTTTCAATAAGGGTAAGAAAGAGAAGGTAGGGAATTTTTTTTGTATTTAGGTGAATTTTTATATTTAGTGGTGAAAGCATTAAGAAATTTCTAAATTCTTGCCTCATATTTCATATCGAAAATATAAATATTGAGAGAAGGTGAAATAGGGCTAGATGATGAAGGTTTCAGAAAATTGTTAGTTATTTTGGAGTGGGAAAGTAAATCCTAGTAGAAAATTGAAATTTTCATAGCCCTGTAAGACTTTGTATTAAACTTTCAGCCAAATTGTACTAGTCCAATCCATTCTTGGGATAGGGTCAGTATTTGTCTTTGGAGACATTTTTAAATTGTTACATTGTCTTTGCAATAAAAGCACTTTCTATTGGAAAAGCAAGGAAAGTCCTAAAGGGCCCATCTATGTTGCCATCTATTCATCTATTTCCATTTATTTGTTTACTCATTGATTCGTTCAGTGAGCATTATTTATTGCTTACTGTTCTGTTTTTAATTAAAGAGAGGCAAAAACAGTATAAGAATGGTCACTGTATGAAAACATACTGCTCATATTTCTGTAGATGACAAAGCTTTAGTATATGAAATATAATAAGTAACAAAACAATTACAAAGTTGCAGATGCTTTGCAGTTGGAGGCAGATTGATGATGATGGTGGTAGTGATGGCGAGAAGAATGAGATAATGTTCTCATTTAATATTTATTGGATGTTTACCATATGCCAGACACTTCTAAATGCTGATTATGTTATCTTATTTAGTATATGGTAACTCTTTAGGAGATAGCTAGTGTTATAATCCATATTTTGCAATAGGTTTAAAATGATTAAGTAACCTGTTCAAAATCACACAGCAGATAACTGAGTTAGGATTCTAACTCAGACTCTCTGACTTGCAGAGTCCACACTCCAAAGCAATTTGCAGTGGTTTTAGGAAAAAACAGAATAAGAGAATGGTGGAATTGAAGTCCTTAGTACTAGGGCCACTTCTCTAGCAACACCTGGACTGTGACCACACAGTTCCTGGGCAGCCAGCTAGGAGGGAATCAGAAGGGAGCTAACATTTATTTAGTACATGCTCAGTATTTTGTTTATTATCTAATTTAATCTTTCTAGTAAACCTGTGTAAACGGTGATATTATCCCTACTTTACAATTGAAGAAACTAAGTGGAACTAGAAACCAACCAAGGCTTTTTTTTGGCTGTATAATTCATGCTTTTTTCCCATAAATGTGATGGAGAGGGTAAAAATTAAAAACCTAATAGGTTTATTGCATAGACATCACCTGGACCTTTGAGCATTTAAAGGTAATAATTTTTGTCCATTGTTGGCTCCTTTTTTCTCTGTTTCCCCCTGCAGAGTTGAATGACAGTAGTATCAATACAAAAAAAAAAAAACTATTAATATGTTGTACTTTTATACACTTTTATACTTAATTAAAAAAGAAGGGTGAAGAAATCCTGATTTGTATTTTGCTAGATGGCAATTTTTTATTTTAAATAAAATTATACATTAAGTTGCAAATTACTTTTGAATAACTTGACTTACACTCAGTTTTGTTTACCGCTGAGGATTTTGGTGGAGAATACGGCATAACCTTTTAAGATCCTGAATTAAAAGAACTTTAAAATAATCTGTTGGCTTACAATCTCAGGATCAGTTTTCTCAAGATTTTTTTGTCCTCTGGTCTTAAAACATAGCCACTTGGTTATGCTTCTTGGGAAGCAGCAGCAGTAGCTGCTGCTGCTGCTAGAGGTAGTTAATTTCTCAAACTGCAGTTGTGTTGAATTGTGGTGTTAAGCGCATTGTAATAAGCTGTTGTTTTTCAGTCATTAAGTTGTGTCTGACTTTGCCACCCCATGGATTGCAGCATGTCAGGTTTCCCTGTCCTTCAGTATCTCTGGGGGCTTGCTCAACTCATGTCCGTTGAATCAGTGATGCCATCCAACCATCTCATCCTCTGTCACCCCCTTCTCCACCGGCCCTTAGTCTTTCCCAGCATCAGGGTCTTTTCCAGTGAGTCAGCTTTTTGCATCAGCTGGCTAAAGTATTAGAGCTTTAGCATCAGTTCTTCCAATGGATATTCAGGATTAATTTCCTTTAGGATTGACTGGTTTGATCTTGCAGTCCAAGGGATTCTCAAGAGTCTTCTCCAACAACACAGTTCAGAAGCATTGATTCTTCGGTGCTCAGTCTTCTTTACAGTCCAACTCTCACATCTCTACATGACTACTGGAAAAATCATAGCTTTGACTATACGGATGGCAAAGTGATGTCTCTGCTTTTTTATACGCTATCTAGGTTTGTCATAGCTTTTCTTCCAAAGAGCAAGCGTCTTTTAATTTATAGCTACAGTCACTATTCACAGTGGTTTTGGAGCCCAAGAAAATAAAATCTGTCACTGTTTCTACTTTTTCCCCATCTATTTGCCATAACGTGATGGGACCGGATGTCATGATCTTAGTTTTTTGAACTTTGAATTTTAAGCCAGCTTTTTCACTCACCTCAATTCACCCTCATCAAGAGGTTCTTTAGTTCCTCTTTGCTTTCTGCCATTAAAGTGGTATCATCTGCATATCTGAGGTTGATATTTCTCCTGGGAGTCTTGATTTTCTGGCTAGTGATTCGTCCAGCCTGGGCTTTCCTATGATATACCCTGCATAAAGGAGTTAAATAAGGAGGTTGACAGCATACAGCCTTGACGTACTCCTTTCCCAATTTTAAACCAGTCTGTTGTTCCATGCCCAGCTCTAACTGTTGCTTCTTGATCTGCATGCAGGTTTCTCAGGAGACAGGTAAAGTGGTCTGATATTCTGTTTAAGAATTTTTTACAGTTGGTTGTGGTCCACAGAGTCAGAGGCTTTAGCTTACTTAGTCAGTGAAGCAGAAGATGTTTTTCTGGAATTCTCTTGCTCGTCTATGATCCAAAAGATGTTGGCAATTTGTACTCTTATTCCTTTGCCTTTTCTAAATCCAGCTTGTAGATCTGGAAGTTCTTGGTTCACGTACTGTTGAAGCCGAGCTTAAAGGATTTTGAACATTACCTTGCTAGCATGTGAAATGAGTGCAATTGTACGGTACTTTGAACATTCTTTGGCATTGCCTTTCTTTTGGATTGGAATGAAAGCTGACCTTTTCCAGTCCTGTGGCCACTGCTGAGTTTTCCAATTTTGCTGGCATATTGAGTGCAGCACCTTAAAAGCATTATCATTTAGGGTTTTAAATAGCTCTGCTGGAATTCCAGCACCTCCACTAGCTTTGATCGTAGTAATGCTTCCTAAGGCCTACTTGACTTCACACTCCATGTCTGGCTATAGAATAGTAACCACATTATTGTGGTTATCTGGGTCATTAAGACCTTTTTTGTATAGTTTTTCTGTGTATTCGTGCCACCTCTTCTTAATCTCTTCTGCTTCTGTTAGGTCCTTGCCATCTGTGTTCTTTATTGTGCCCATCTTTGCATGAATTATTCCCTTGGTATCTCCAAGTTTCTAGAAGAAATCTCTTGTCTCCCCTTCTGTTGTTTTCCTCTATTTCTTTACATTGCTCACTTAAGAGTTTCTTAACTCTCCTTGCTGTTCTCTGGAACTCTGCATTAAGTTGGGTATATCTTTCCCTTTCTTCTTTGTCTTTCACATCTCTTCTTTTCTCAGCTATTTGTAAGGTCTCCTCAGAGAACCACTTTGTGTTCTTGCATTTCTTTCTCTTTGGGATGGTTTTGGTAACTGCCTCCAATACAGTGTTTCGAACCTATTATGTAGCTTACTAGCTCTATGACAGAGTAGTTTTACTTCACGTTTATTTAACTCTGTTAATTATGAATGAATGCTTTCATAGAATTTATGAGTTTAGATGAGATAATACATGTATGTTAAGTGCCTAGTATTCATATAGTTTCCTGTGAACCTGAGCAAGTCATTTAATGATCCAAATTTAGTTTCCTCTGATAGAAAATAAGGTAATATAGCTCCAGTTCTCCCTATACCACAGAGTTGTTTTGATAATGGGAAGCCTCTGAAAATGTAAATTGGTAATCGTGGTAACTAGGTAGATTAATTATACCTAGTAGAAGAAGAGGTGATTGCTCTCACTTTGTCTTTAATAGGACCTCATCTCTTGTTTCAGTTATGTAAGATACAGGATACTTATTGGCCATAAAAACTGGACTAGTAAAATTTGCACTGCTGGGAACACCTTTCTACCTGTATGAAGTTCTCTCTGATAGGGATTAATGAGTTCTCAAGAAAATAAATCTTAACAGGGAGCTAAGGAGATTCTTGTTGCCTGGTATGGAAGGGAAAAGAAGTAAGATTGTCGGGAACCAACCCTGGAAAGTGGAAATAAGGTGCTGGAAATTGGCATGGCCAATTTTTGGTGGCCTAGTTTGATTCCCTATAGCTGGGGCTGTGCTTGCTTTTATGGTTAAACTCTGTATTTTGATCTTTCCTGGCTTGCGTAGCAAACCAATGAAAGCAGCTGGTATGATTATTATTCCACGCATAAGGGTAGTAAAAAAACAGAAGTGAAAGCCCAGAATTCCCAGTCTTTGTTTATTTCACCTGCTATATTGCCTCTTCAAACAGAAATAGCAGATGTTACTAATCTAAACACTCATGTTATGTGTTTGTGGATAGGAATTTTGCCTAAGAACAGCTTAGATTTTTTTCCCCTCCTATATATTTGCTTCCCTGGTGGCTCAGCAGTAAAGAATCTGCCTGCAGTGCAGGAGACGGACATGTGGGTTTGATCCCTGGGTCAGGAAGATCCTCTGGAGGAGGGTATGGCAACCCACTCCAGTATTTTTGCCAGGAAAATCCCATGGACAGAGGAGCCTGGCAGGCTACAGTCCATGGAGTCACACAGAGAGAATGCACTGGTCATAGTAAACACCTTTTTTCAACAATACGAGAGATGACTCTACACATGGATATCACCAAATGGTCAGTACTGAAATCAGATTGATTACATTCTTTGTAGCTAAAGATGGAAAAGCTGTATATAGTCAGCAAAAACAAGACCTGGAGCTCACTTTTGGCTCAAATCATCAGCTCCTTATAGCAAAATTCAGGTTTAAATTGAAGAAAGTAGGGAAAACTACTTGGCCATTCATGTATGACCTAAATCAAATCCCTGATAATATAGTAGAGATGACGAATAGATTTAAGGGATTAGATCTGGTAGACAGAGTGCTTGAAGAACTGTAGTTGGAGGTTCATAACACTGTACAGGAGGTGGTGACCAAAACCATCCCAAAGAAAAAGAAATGCAAGAAGGCAGAGTGGTTGTCTGAGGAGGCTTTACAAATAGCTGAGGAAAGAAAAGATGTGAAAAGCAAGGGAGAAAGGGAAATGTATAACCAACTGAATGCAGAGTTACAGCAAGAAGAGACAAGAAGGCCTTCTTCAGTGAACAATGCAAAGAAATAGAGGAAGACAACAGAAGGGGAAAGACTAGAGATCTCTTCAAGAAAATTGGAAATATCAAAGGAACATTTCATCCAAAGATGGGCATAATCAAGGACTGAAATGAGAGAAGCAGAAGAGATTAAGACGAGATGGCAAGAATATACGAAGAACTATACCAAAAAAAGATTTTAATGACCTGGATAATCACGATGGTGTGGTCACTCACCCAGAGCCAGACATTCTGGAGTATGAAGTCAAGTGGGCCTTAGGAAGCACTGCTGCCAATAAAGCTAGTGGCAGTGCTGGAATTCCAGCAGAGCTATTTAAAATCCTAAAAGATGATGCTATTAAAGTGCTACACTCATTATGCCAGCAAATTTGGAAAATGCAGCAGTGGAAAAAGATCAATCTTCAATACTAAAGAATGTTCAGACTACCGGCCAATTGCACTCATTTCCCATGCTAGTAAGGTTATGCTCAAAATCCTTCAAGTTAGGCTTCAGTTGTATGTGAACCAAGAACTACCAGATATTCAAGCTAGACTTAGAAAAGACAGAGGAATTAGAGATCAAATTGCCAACGTTTGCTGGATCGTAGAGAAAGCAAGAGAATTCCAGAAAAGCATCTACCTCTGTTTCATTGACTATGCTAAAGCCTTCGGCTGTGGATCATAACAAGCTGTGGAAAACTCTTCAAGGGATGGAAATACCAGACCATCTTACCTGTCTCCTGAGAAACCTGGAGTCAAGAAGCAACAGTTAGAACATTATGTGGAAGACTGACTGGTTCAAAATTAAGAAAGAAGTATGACAAGGCTGTTTATTGTCACCCTGTTTATTTAACTTGTTTGCATAGCACATTATGTGAAGTGCCGGGTTGGATGAGTTATAAGCTGGAATCAAGATTGCCTGGAAAAATATCAATAATCTCAGATATGCAGATAATATGACTTTAATGGCTGAAGCTGAAAGAGAAGAGGAACTAAAGAGTCTCTTGATGAGGGTGAAAGAGGAGAGTGAAAAAGCCAGCCTAAAACTCAATATTTAAAAAGCTAAGATCATAGCACCTGGTCCAATTACTTCTTGGCAAATAGAAGGGGAAAAGGTGGAAGTAATGACAGATTTCCTCTTCTTGGGCTCTAAAATCACTACAGATGGTGACTGCAACCATGAAATTAGAAGACGATTGCTTCCTGGCAGGAAAGCTAAGGGCTTCTCAGGTGGCACTAGTGGTAAAGAACCTGTCTCCCATTGCAGCAGACTAAGAGACCTGGGTTTGATCCCTGGGTTGGGAAGATCCCCTGAAGAAGGGCATGGCAACCCACTCCAGTATTGTTGCCTGGAGAATCCTATGGACAAAAGGAGCCTGGAGGGCTACAGTCCATGGGGTCACAAAGAGTCGGACACCACTTGGTGACTGAACAACAATATTGACTCTAAACAGAAATAGCAGATGTTACTGGTCTAAACACCCAAGTTGTATGATATTTTGAACAGAAATTTTGCCTAAAGACAGCTTAGATTTTTTTCCCCCGCCGTGTATTTGCTTCCCCAGCGTCTCAGTGGTAAAGAATCCTTCTGCAGTGCTGGAGACATGGGGCATGTGGGCTCTCTCCCTGGGTCAGACATGACTAAAGAGACTGGGCATGTATATATTTGCTGTGTAGTCTTGGCTAAAAATTTCTGTTCTCAGTCAGCAATTTAACTTTCCTTATTTTTGACAGACATGTTCATCTCTTTTTGCTTTTGAATACGGTCTCCACACCCAGCTTCCTCAATTGCATTTTCCTTTGAAGTTTTTAGGACTTCCCTGGTGGCTCAGACAGTAAAGTGTCTGCCTATGATGCAAGAGACCTGGGTTCAGTCCCTGGGCTGGAAAGATCCTCTGGAGAAGGAAATGGTAACCCACTCCAGGACTCTTGCCTGGAAAATCCCATGGATGGAGGAACCTCGTAGACTACAGTCCACAGGGGTCCATGGGGTCACAAAGAGTCGGACACGACTGAGTGACTTCACTTTGAAGTTGTTAGTGTTGTATTAATATGGTTTCCTGACCACAGTGTTGATCAGTATTGGTTTATTTCCTTTATACTGTGATCCTAAGTAAATTTAGTATGTTCTTTTTCCTGCAGGTTTTTTGTGCTTCCTGCTGTAGTCTGAAATGTAAACTGTTATACATGGATAGAAAGGAAGCTAGAGTATGTGTAATCTGCCATTCAGTGCTAATGAATGGTAAGTATTAAAACAGGTTGAATTCACAGTTACTGAAACAGAACAAGAGAATGCCAATGAAAAAACTCCTGATTTTTCCTGCCTTGCTCTTCAAGTTGCTCACCTTCTCAAATGTCATAACTTTAACAGAAAAATTTGAAAATATCTTAGTATTTCAGAATTCCTGTGCCTAGTTTAATGAATAATTGCTAAATTCAGGTAAGTTTTGCAGGAAGAATGGAAATTTTTGTGGAAATCTGGTGCTACATTGCTGTTAATGTTCCTGTGAAGTAACTGGAGTTGGAGGGGGAGGGGGCTATTGACCACTAAATTGATGAAATATTGAAACTGGCTTGAGGTTTTCCTTTCAAGGGAAGAATTCTGTTTCTAGGGAATACCTTAATGACTGAATATATTCTTATTAACACCTTGGTCCACTCATCTTATGAAAAATAAATATTTTTAGCATCTAGGATCAAAGAAAATTGCATTTTTCTATCATTTATCACCTTAGTACCAGTTAGATTTGTTATGAGGATAATGATTTCGAATTTGATAATGATTTCGAATTCTTATATGGTAAAAGAATATGGCCAGGAAAAGGTAAATATAGCTTATCCTGTGTTCACCTTTTGCAGGACTGGAAATAAATCCAAGGGCATTTTAGTTAAAACCGAACAAACCAACCAACCCCCGGAGTATTCTTGTAAAAAGATAAAATAAAGTTGATCAGACTATTTGGTGTTTTCTCTTTGAGTGCATCTTTGTACAGTTGCCAGAACAGTTACTAATAGACGTGAAATGTTGGAGTTAGATACCAGTGCTGCTTACGCCAGGATAGTGTGGCTCCTGGAGGCTGAAACTTATCTGCTCAAAGTCCCTCCTGCTCTTTGTGTCTGCGTTGCTCATAGTGATGTTTTCCTGTTGCTGGCTTATTAACCTATTGCATGTTATTTAATCTGATCTTTTCTGATTTCCTATGATCCACCCAGTTTCCTCCCATTTCTGAATTCTTATAATTTTGATCAAATATGAATTCATTCTCTTTACTCTTAAGGGTCATTTTTCAGATGGTGGTTATTTCACTCAGTGATCATTTCATTGTCAGATATTTATTCACAGATAATAGCATGCTGCTTAATTACAGTACACAATACCTCTTTTATTTGATGAGGTCTTCCAACTTGATAGCTTGTTTTTTTAACTTGGCATAGCTAAAGATGAAGGAAATGGCAGAGGATTCATATGGAATACTTACTTTTTTTATTAAGCCAAGGATGCCCTTAACAGGGGATCCTAAATTCTTCTTTTCCTGGTTTTTCCAGCCTCTTTCCTCTCGCATGGCTTAGCCTGGTCTTTTACTGAATATTTAATTTGATGCTTTTCGGTGTTCCCTGTCCCTTTTTCCCTTTCTCCTTTTCTCTTCCTTCCCTCTTCCTGCCAGTGCTTTCAAAGGAACATAACTGTTGTTTCGAGCTTTGTCCTGCAGTTTGGAGGCAACAAGTATTCAAAATCTTGTGGATCATTCTTTGATGCAGAATGAGATTTTTTAAAAAACGCTCCAAAAATTGGGTGATTTTATTCCTGAGCGTGTGATATTACCTGAACCTAGATAATAAAATTTATATATTTCATTTCTGTAGCATCTTTCATCCTGTTTACTTTGAAGACAATAATTGATATGTCAGTATTTAGTTAGTAAAATTATGGAGTATACAGAACCTTAACACATTTGTGATCATTCATACTGGTTGATGGCACTTACATGATATTGGCACATTTTCATGTTCAAATGGGTCCTGTGCTTTTGAGACACAGGAGATTTCACAGAGATGTGAAATGGTTGTTCTTGTATACTTTTACACAGGGTAATGATTGCACAAAAGGAAAATTCACAGAAATGTTAAGATGTTTTCTTCTGAGCTTTAGGCTTCAGAATTTTTCAAATGAGATTTTACTTCAGCTGAGAAAAGCCTAAAAATCTAGAATTGAAACAAAAAATATCATACAACAGAGTTTTGCTCTTTTAGCCCCTGATTTTTTTAAAAAATGCATTAAATATTAAACCTGCCCCACCACCAGAAATGTCTAAATGCTATCCCAATTGTAAATCTTTAATAAGTTTAAAATTATTTTACTCCCTCTTAAGGTAATGTGTGGTCCTCTTTAAAGGAGCCAGGAGCCTATCATTAACCTCAAGACTAATCTGCTATCAGTCTGTATCAGAAATATCATGTAATTCTTATTTGTTGCTTCCAAATAGTTTACTTAACTACATGGTCTCCTTTACTGAATAAAATCACCTATCTCCTTAATACCTTTATTAGCTGGAAGAGAGACATACTATGAGTGTTAATGAGGAGGAACTACATTATTTATCCAGTATTGTGGAGGTCTTGATGTCCATATTTTGCAATCCATTCACATTGATTGTGTCTGTATTTGCTTTAGCTCAAGCCTGGGAGAACATGATGAGTGCCTCAAGCCAGAGCCCTAACCCTAACAATCCTGCTGAATACTGTTCTACTATCCCTCCCTTGCAGCAAGCTCAGGCCTCAGGAGCCCTGAGCTCTCCACCTCCCACTGTGATGGTACCTGTGGGAGTTTTAAAGCACCCTGGAGCAGAAGGTAGGGGATCATGTGCTATTCTCTCTCTTTTTCCTCACCAAGTTCCTCTGAAAAGGTGCTGATGTGATTTTACATCACAAGTCTTTAACACTGCAGATAAGTCCCTTTGGGTGGTTATTAAAGCGGAAGCACAGGTGAGAAATGTCTTGAGACTATTTCTGGGCAAATAAGGAATAATATTGTATTGCCTAATATTTTGGAGGCACCTCTAAAAATATGCCAATACCCTCTCCCACTTAAGAATGGAGTAATTACTTTGTTTTTACTTGAAAAGAGTTGAAGAATTTGAAGTCAGCCTGAAAAATCCTAGCCTCATACCTACCTTAGTATTCTTTGTAGGACTTTAAGAAGTGATAAAAATGAGAATTCTTTTTTCTGAACAGCCCATTCTAGTATTGATTTTTGGAATATATATTGCCATTAAAAAAAAATCTATCCATATAAAAATGTGAAAATACTGTGTTAGGTGCACAGATCTTTATAAAATCAACCCTTAATTCTGATGATATCATATGATAGATGGAAAATTATAGACTCAACTTATTTTAGTTTGTTATATCTTTATGATAATAGTTTTGTTAGATGAAAGGCACTTTGTTAAGTTCAGGGGATTATGAATAGCAAAAATAGCAATTATTTATTTCTTTAAAATGATCTTGTCAGTAAGTCTCCCTTAATAATTAAACTCTGTCTTCTTTCATTAATTTTATAACTTTTTTGTCTAGCAATATTCCCTTCCCCTTGCTAAAAAGCCCCCCTCCCCTTTTGAAGATCAAAAACTTCTATTGACATTATCATACTTTTCCCCATTTCCTCCTCTTTTCAGATCATCCCTTAGTCATTCTCGTGTTTTAATGAGCTCAGGTTTTCTTTCTTAAAATCTTTATCCTCTTTACATCTTTTGTTGTTTTTGTTGTTCTTCCCTAGTTTCTCTTTGTTTTCACTGTTTGAATTGATTTTCAAAACTGGATTTGAAGAGATCATTTTTCTGGACTGAGTTTTCCAGCTTTTCCCCATCCTTTTACTAAAATGCAGAGTACTTTCGCACTGCCAGATCAGTCTTTTTCTTTCTCAGCTACACTTCAGCCAAAGATCTGGTCAGTTTGCTTCCCAGTTCTTTCATATCTGTGCCAGCTCTTCTTTTATGAGTTAATGATTCTTCAACATTCTTCAGGGCATCTTTTGCTCTTTCAAAATGCTGTATCACTTTTCCAGATAGATACTTTATTCCTACAGAAACTTCATACTTTCTGGAGATGTGGACGTCTATTTCTAGATATTTTTTCCCTGATGTTTATTTCCTATGCACTTCAAACATTTTCCTTAGTTTATCTGTTTGTGTTAACAGGACAGAGTATGTGACAATCATAGGTGTGTTTAATATTTTAAAGCAAAGTGTTTTAAATCTTTAAAACTATGTTTAAAGATTATAGAATTAATGGATTATAGAAGTAAGGAATATATTTAATTATAGAAGAAAGGAATATATTTAAATGTGTATTTTATTAACTGATAACCACTTTTATGCAGTCACAGTTATGTTTATAATTATGCTAAGTAGTGGTTTCTTTGTACATCTGAAATTGGTGACCTTCTCTTCTTGGTGTTAGAAACCCTACCAATGTCACAGTGATGCCTGTTTTATTTTTCTGGCTCCTCAAGTGGCTCAGCCCAGAGAGCAGAGGCGAGTTTGGTTTGCTGATGGGATCTTGCCTAATGGAGAAGTTGCTGATGCAGCCAAATTAACCATGAATGGAACTTCCTCTGCAGGAACCCTGGCTGTGGCACACGACCCAGTCAAGCCAGCAGCTACCAGTCCTCTACCAGCAGAGGTAAGAAAATAAAACAACTAAAAGTGAGTACTTTCTTTTCTCAGCGTTGTGCTGCCTCTGTCTTGCCTTTTTCCTGATTGAGTGACCTTTCTGTGGAACCCTATAGACTTTTGATACAGTTTCGTACATGTGTGTGTGCGTGTGTGTGCCTGCTTGTGTGTGCATTTAGGGGTAAAATAAATGTGGCAAAATCAGTTGTTCTTGTTGCTCTATATTTGGAAATTTTTTCAGGAGAAAGCTTCTTATAAAAATTGTTCTTGGGTGAGCTCAGCCTACCACTGTAGCTATAGGTTGTGCTGGGGGGAATCCTGGTCCCTTCATAACACATATACCTGTGTGTTCAGTCACTCAACCGTGTCTGACACTGCAGCCTCAATGACTGTAGCCTGCCAGGGTCCTCTGTCCATGGAATTCTCCAGGTAAGAATACTGGAGGTGGTTGCCATGCCCTCTTCCAGGGGATCTTCTCGATCCAGGGATTGAACCTACATTTCCTGCATCTCTTGCGTTGCAGGCGGATTCTTTTGCTGTCAAGGCACCAGGGAAACCCTGGTCCCGGGATACACAAGCTTTTTAAAAGCATATTTCCCAGGTTCTGTGATAGCCTCCAAGAAGTTGCTGTGTTGAGGAAGGGCCAGGAAATAGGAAGATGGCCGAGGAATTAATCTGTCCCTTTGTCTTCAGTCTGAGTATCTCTGCTCTTTTCTGGTCTACCTGTAGCATTCCCATGTAAGATTTTTAAAAAGGGATTCTGAAGCTTAAAAATAAGTTGAAAATCCACTGACTTAATGGGAAAGATTAATTTAGTTTATCGAGCTCATACTGTGTGGTCACATTCACTTTGTCTCTAAGGATATACTGGTCACAATTTGGAGGTTTATTTTCAGAAGGGGACAAATATTATCTTCATTTTTTTTGAGTCCGTGAAGAATAGAGCCACCTAGGACCATAATTAGAAAGTATACACATAGGATTGTTTATACAGTGAGTCCTGATCTTATTATTATTTGCCCATTTAATACGGTGGTCAAGATTACAATAAGGTGATTAATTCCAGCTATGTGTGTTTGTCTTTTTTTTTTTTTAAGTAAAGTAAGAGGATCAGAATTTGGATAATGTTGCTACTTTTCAAGTTTTTTATGGTTACTATTTATTTATATTTATGTTCAGTAATATTTTTCTAGAAATTTACATGATTTTTGGATTTGGTTGTAGTTGAAATTGCATGTTATTAAGATTAAATTTATTGACACACAGAGCTAAATTTCCTTTTTGGTGAAAGTACAGTGAACCATGTCACTGTCTTCAAGTATTCCTAAGTCTGTTTGGGGGGATTTTTCTATGGCTGCAGAGGACAATAGCAAGAACTATGACTGATTCTTCTTTGCATCTATACAATGACTTTGTCAAGAAAATGTATTTTTCCTACAGTTGTTTATGTGGAAAAATTTCAAACCCACAGCAGAGCTGCAAGAATAGTACGTGGATGCTGATATACTCTTTAGCCATGTTCACCCGTTGTTGCCATTTTGCCACATTTGCTTTACCTCTACACACACACATACTTTTTTTTGAGGAACCATTTGAGGATTAATTGCAGTTTGTCACTTTAATACTTCAGCCTATGTTTCCTGAGAACAAGTCTTTTTTTTTTTTTAACTTAAGTACAATTACATGAGAAACAAATTTAACATATAATTCTATTATCAAGCATATTGTTCATATTCAGATTTCTCCAGTTGTTCCATGATGTTCTTATTCTTTCATTTATACAAATGTATGTATATATATTTTATATATATAATTTTTTATTAAAATATATATTTTTTTAATTAGGATTCCATCAAGGATCACAGTTCTATTTAGTTCTTAGGTTTCTTTGATTTTCTTTCATTGAGAACAGTTCTCCCAATTTTTTTTCTCTTTCACATCATTAATATTTTTGAAGCATTTAGGCCATATTTGGTGTAAAATCCTTAATTTGTGTTTGTTTTTGCCCTCATAAATAGTTTCAGTTTAAATATTTTCAGCAAGAATGATACTATCATAAGTGATGGTCATTTTTTACTGGAACGCATCGAGAAGTATCAGTTTATAATTGGTTAAATTGATGTCTCTTGTGTATGTCCACTGCAAAAGTGCTTTTCCTCTTTGCAATTAAAAAGTAAAATGAGGGTGGTGCTTTGAGACTCTGGGTGTCCTGTTCTCCTATAGTCTTTCAGCCAATGGTCTTATTGCCCTGTGAGACAATCTTACCTGAATCAGTGATAACTATGGTGATTATTCAGTAAAGATTATAGTGTTTTTCTTTCTGTGAAACTTACGTGATAGGTTCTTAAAAGATAAACTTTTTGAATGAATGGGCTAGCTCTAGTGAATGACTGTTTTAGTGAAACAAAGTTCAGGTCATTAAGAGAAACTAAAACAAGTTAGTTATTTCTGTCCTCTCACATTGTTCAATACTCTGTTTTAATGTTTGTCTGATAAAATGAAGGGAAACAAATTCTTTAAGGCCAGAGTTGAATATATTTTTTTCATTTTTATGACCTAGTAGAGTGCCTGGCACTTATTTAAAAGATGCTCAGTAAATGAAACAAACTTCTTTTCACAGATATTTAAATAGAGGCCAGATGACTATTTCTTATAATATTGAAAGGTGGATTTATATATCATTAAATAACAAGTTGAATGAGGTTACTTTATTTCCTGTATTAGCCCTTTAGATCCATAATATTTAGCCAATAAAATTTTCCAAATTTCATTACAGAGTGGTGTACTGAGAACACTGCAAAATTTTTAGCAAAAACCCACTAAAAATTTATAGTCCTAAGTTATAGTTAATATAGACAAAAATACATTAACACCTGGGTTTTTTTAAAAATTTTTATTCAAGTATTATATATATATATATATATATATATAATGAAGTGCTTAAGGAGCATTAATCTTTGGGATAACATCGATGAACATACATATATGTGTGTGTGTCTCTATATATACATATGGACACACACATGTAACCACCACCCAGGTAAAGATACACATATTTCTGTCACCATAGAAGTTTCCTTCATGCCCTTTTTCTGTCAATACCTTCCCCCTTCACCCCCGACCCTGGAAAATAAACATTATTCTGACTTGTATCACCACAGATTTGTTTTGCCTGTCTTTGAATTTCATATAAATGGAAAAATATAGTATATAATGTTTTGTGTCTAGCTTCTTAAACTCTAATTAATGAGATTTATCCATGGTGTGTGCATCAAAAGTAAATATTTTTTTATTGCTGAGTAATGGAGAAGGAAATGGTAACCCACTCCAGTATTCTTGCCTGGAGAATCCCATGGATGGAGAAGCCTGGTAGGCTACAGTCCATGGGGTCGCAAAGAGTCAGACACGACTGAGCAACTTCACTTACTTACTTACTTAATGTTCCATCATATGGCTATGCCACAATTTATCTGTTTTCCTATTAATAGGCATTTGGATTATTTCCATATTTGGGCTATTTGAATAAAGCTGCTATAAACATTTTTTAAAATGTTGAACAATTTTTATGTGCTTTTCCTTTAACTCTTTTAAAGCTTTCTTTTTCAACAGTTGAAGTATTATTGATTCACAGTGTTGTATTATATATAGCAAAGTGTACAAAGCGTACAACAAAGTGATTCATTTATGCATGTTATATATTTATATATTCTTTTTCATATTCTTTTCCATTATAGATTATTACAAGATACTGACTATACAGTAGGAACTTGCTGTTTGTCTATTTGATATAAACTAGTGTGTATATGTTAATCCCAAACTCCTAATTTATCACCTCCTCCTTTCCCCTTTGGGGAAAGCTTGTTTTCTAAGTCTGTGACTCTATTTCTGATTTATAAATAAGTTTATTTGTATTACTTTTTTTAGATTCCATATATAAATATGTGACATTTGTCTTTCTCACTTCCTTTAGTGTGATAATGTCTAGGTCTATCCAAGTTGCTACAAATGGCATTATTTCATTCTTTTTTATGGCTGAGTAATATTCCTGTGTGTGTGTGTGTGCGTGTGCGTGTGTGTGTGTGTGTGTACACATATGCACATGTGTGCATGATTCTTTGAGACCTTATGGACTATAGCCCACCAGACTCCTCTGTCCATGGGATTTTCCAGGCAAGAATACTGAAGTGGGTTGCCCTTTCTTCCTCCAGGGATCTCCCTGACCCAGGGATTGAACCCATGCCTCTTATGTCTCCTTTACAACTAGCACCTCCTGGGAAGCCCTCTGTGTGAGTGTATTTGTGTGTGTGTGTATCTGTATCTTCTTTATCCATTCATCTGTTAGTGGATGCTTAGGTTGCTTCTGTGTCATGTCTTGGCTACTGTAAATAGTGCTTAAAGCTTCTGTTTCTTGCTTAAGTTGTGAAACATATAGAGAGTTCAGTTCAGTTAGTGGCTCAGTCGTATCCGACTGTTTGCAGCCCCATGAATCGCAGCACGCCAGACCTCCCTGTCCATCACCATCTCCCGGAGTTCACTCAAACTCATCTGCATCGAATCAGTGATGCCATCCAGCCATCTCATCCTCTGTCGTCCCCTTCTCCTCCTGCCCCCAATCCCTCCCAGCATCAGGGTCTTTTCCAATGAGTCAGCTCTTTGCATCAGGTGGTCAAAGTACTGTAGTTTCAGCTTCAGCATCATTCCTTCCAAAGAACACCCAGGACCAGTCTCCTTTAGAATGGACTGGTTGGATCTCCTTGCAGTCCAAGGGGACTCTCAAGAGTCTTCTCCAACACCGCAGTTCAAAAGCATCAATTCTTCAGTGATCAGCTTTCTTTACAGTCCAACTCTCACATCCATACATGACTACTGGAAAAACCATAGCTTTGGCTAGATGGACTTTTGTTGGCAAAGTAATGTCTCTGCTTTTAAATATGCTATTTAGGTTGGTCATAACTTTTCTTCCAAGGAGTAAGCGTCTTTGAATTTCATGGCTGCAGTCACCATCTGCAGTGATTTTGGAGCCCAGAAAAATAAAGTCTGACACTGTTTCCACTGTTTCCACATCTATCTTCCATGAAGTGATGGAACCAGATGCCATGATCTTCGTTTTCTGGATGTTGAGCTTTAAGCCAACTTTTTCGCTCTCCACTTTCACTTTCATCAAGAGGCTTTTTAGTTCCTCTTCACTTTCTGCCATAAGGGTGGTGTCATCTGCATATCTGAGGTTATTGATATTTTTCCCGGCAATCTTGATTCCAGCTTGTGCTTCTTCCAGCTCAGCATTTCTCATGATGTACTCTGCATATAAGTTAAACAAGCAGGGTGACAATATACAGCCTTGATGTACTCCTTTTCCTGGAACCAGTCTGTTGTTCCATGTCCAGTTCTAACTGTTGCTTCCTGACCTGCATATAGGTTTCTCAAGAGGCAGGTCAGGTGGTCTGGTATTCCCATCTCTTTCAGAATTTTCCACAGTTTATTGTGATCCACACAGTCAAAGGCTTTGGCATAGTCAATAAAGCAGAAATAGATGTTTTTCTGGAACTCTCTTGCTTTTTCGATGATCCAGCGGATGTCGGCAATTTGATCTCTGGTTCCTCTGCCTTTTCTAAAACCAGCTTGAACATCAGGGAGTTCACAGTTCACTTATTGCTGAATCCTGGCTTGGAGAATTTTGAGGATTACTTTACTAGCATGTGAGAAGAGTGCAATTGTGGGGTAGTTTGAGCATTCTTTTGCATTGCCTTTCTTTGGGATTGGAATGAACACTGACCTTTTCCAGTCCTGTGGCCACTGCTGAGTTTTCCAAATGTGCTGGCATATTGAGTGCAGCACTTTCACAGCATCATCTTTCAGGATTTGAAATAGCTTAACTGGAATGCCATCACCTTCACTAGCTTTGTTCATAGTGATGCTTTCTAAGGCCCACTTGACTTCACATTCCAGGATGTCTGGCTCTAGATGAGTGATCACACCATCGTGATTATCTTGGTCATGAAGATCTTTTTTGCACAGTTCTTCTGTGTGTTCATGCCACCTCTTCTTAATATCTTCTGCTTCTGTTAGGTCCATACCATTTCTGACCTTTATTAAGCCCATCTTGCATGAAATAGTCCCTTTTAATAGCTCTCTGAGTATATTCTTTTAAATTGTCAATTAAGTGAATTTAAACCCACTCAAGATGTATTCTGCAACATTTTACTTTATTAAGTTTAGTTAATGTGATCTTCATATTGATGCAAAGAAAAATAACTTGAAGTTTAATTTCATTACAAAGTAAATGAAAACTATTATCAAAGTTAATTTTTAAAATTACAATATAATCTATATAACATAAAATTTGCCTTTTTAATCATTTTAAATTACATTTACATTATTGTATAACCATCATCCCAATTCTCAAAGTTATTTTGAAAAAGCCTATCACTAAGACTTTAAGTAGATCCAAAGGTGTAAATGTTCAGAAAGTATAAGATAATATTGAGATTTTGTTTCTGTTGCCACTACTGATTTTAAAAATATTTTTCTTTAATGGTAAAAGAAACCTTGGTAAAGGAAGCTTTCTCTCGTTATTATGATTTGGTGATGCCAAAAGGAGAAACTATACAACTGTATACATTTTCATGTTTTCGTTCATAGTTTAAGCCCAGCCCTTGAGACCTGCAGGTTAATGAGTATCTTATCCTGTGTTTCAAGAAGTATGAATTTGAAGTTTTCACTTAAATTCCCATTTGTAGTCTTGACTATATCCTGCCAAATTCTTGAACTCTCTGTAATGCTGTCTATGCCAATTTACTTTTCCTAGACGAATATTTCTCTGTTCTCTGGAAGTATAACTCAGGTCGGAAGCCCTGTTGGCAGTGCAATGAATCTTATTCCTGAAGATGGCCTTCCTCCCATTCTCATCTCCACTGGGGTGAAAGGAGGTATGTAGACTTAGATGTTTAAACAGGGATAGTTATACATGCAAAATGTTGCCTTCCAATTAAGGAAATGAGAGAGAATTCAAGTGATAACCTCCTTTCTCTTTTCTAGCAACAAGAAAGTGATTATTCAGTGCCATGAAAAGCACTGTTGCTGTTAGAGATTGTTTTAGGGAATATATTTATGTTTTTATGTTATAATTTCATTTGTTGAAAGGATATATTATTTTTAATTGTAATAGAAATGTAGCTTATTGGCAGTTCTTTCTTTATATTCCAAAACATATAATACCCTGTGAAGAGTTGCTCATAGTTCTAGGATTGACCCACGTTATACAGTCAGTATATTCATTTAACTTTTTATTTTGAGTAGAATATACGTTCAGAAATGTATATATAATAGGTGGAGAACACAGAACGTAAGTACCAATTTTCTGTTAAAAAATATTTTTAGTGAGCCCTGGTAAGAAGCTAAGTTACTACTCAGTCAAAAGAATGCTTATCTTTATGTGAAATTTTCTTGTTGATAGATCCAGATCAGCATCCAGTGAGTACATTTTCAGGAGATGGTTTTTTCCTATAATCTTTCCTCACTTTTGTCCTAGTCTTTTACCTTGTCTTCAGTTTTTCTCACCTTTATTTAATCTTGCACATTGGTGCCAGTTATCTTTTATTTTTTTTAAGTACAGTTGATTTACAATGTGTTAATTTCTGGTGTACAGCAAAGTAATTCAGTTATACATGTGTTTTTGTGTATATATATGTGTGTTTGAGCATGTATATGTATATATATATATATATATATATATATATATATATACTTTCTATTTTCTATTATGATTTGTAACAGGACATTGAATATAGTACCCTGTGCTATACAGTAGGACCTTGTTTTTTTTATCCATTCTATATATAATAGTTTGCATCTGCTAGTCCCAAACTCCCAATCCAACCCTCCCCCACACTCCCATTTCCCTCGGCAGTGACAAATCTATTTTCTATGTCTGTGAGTCTGTTTCTGTTTTGTAGAGAATCTACATATAAGTGATATCATATGGTATTTGGCTCTTTCTGACTTGCTTTGCTTAGTATAGTAATTTCTAGGTCCATTCATGTAACTCCAAATGGCATTATTTTGCTTTTTTTAATAGCTTAGTAATATTTCGTTGTGTATATATACACCATATCTTCTTTATCTGTTCCTTTGTCAATGGACATTTAGGTTGTTTCCATGTCTTGGCTATTTTAAATGTTGCTACTCTGAACATAGGGGTGCGTGCATTTTTTCAGATTATAGTTTTGTCCAGGTATATGCCCAGAAGTTGAATTGCTGGATTATATGGCAAATCTATTTTTAGTTTTTTGAGGAATCTCCGTAGTGTTCTACATAATAGCTTCACCAATTTACATTCCCACCAACAGTGTGGGAGGGTTCCGTTTTCCCCATAGCCTCTCCAGGATTTGTTATATGTAGACTTTTTAGTGATAGCAATTCTGACTGGTATGAGGTGGTACTTCATTGTAGTTTTGATTTGCATTTTTCTATGAGTGATGTTGAGCATCTTTTCTTTCATGTGCCTATTGGCCATCTATATGTCTTCTTTGGAGAAATGTCTCTTTAGGTTTTCTGCTCATTTTTGATTGGATTATTTTTTGTTACTGAGATGTGTGAGCTGTTTGTATATTTTGGAAATTAAGCTCTTGTTGGTTGTATCATTTGCAAATATTTTCTCCTAATCTATAGATTTCCTTTTCATTTTGTTTATGGTTTTCTTTGTGATGCAAAAGCTTATAATCTTGCTTAGGTCCAGTTATTTTTTTAAGCATAGATATTATCATATACTATTCATGCTTAGAAAATTCAGTGGGTTCCCAATGCCTTCAGGATAAATTACTTCCTTTGAAGTACAGTGTTCTTGGTAACTTTATCTCAATTTATCTGATTTTATTTCCAGCCAGCACCCTAGTACTTTACAGGCACACTACAGATTATTTGCTGTTTTCTGAATGTTCACATTTCATACTTTCATGCTTTTTCTTATGGTGTGGAATAGTTGGAAGAACATGGACTTAATTAAGAGCTGGAAAAGCCTGAGTTTTAACTCCAGTACCAGTCCATTCTAGCTCTGTGATCCAGTGAAAGACGCTCAGTCCTGTCTTACTCTTTGCAACCCCATGGACTATACAGTCCATGGAATTCTCTAGACCGGAATTCTCCAGGCCAGAATACTCCAGGCCAGAATACTGGAGTTGGTAGCCATTCCCTTCTCCAGGGGAATCTTCCCAACCCAGCGATCAAACCCAGGTCTCCTGCTTTGCAGGCTGATTCTTTACCAACTGAGCTACCAGGGAAGCCCAAGAATATTGGAGTGGGTAGCCTATCCCTTCTCAAGCAGATCTTCCTGACCCAGGAATTAAACCAGGTCTCCTGCATTGCAGGTGGACTGTTTTATCAGCTGAGCTACCAGGGAAGCCCTTATAATCCAGTGGGCAAGTCATTTATCTCTCTGGAATCCTTTTCCTATTTTTTTGTTTTCTTTTAAATTATGTAACTATACCTACTTAAGTATCATTATGAATATTAAATTAAATTTCATACCTGAAAATACATAATAAGAAAATTGGTACAAAGTAGGCATGTAATAAATATTTTTATTATTTTCCTTTCTTCTCTCTAGAATAGAATACCCTGCTATATGCCAGTCTCCTGAATAACTCCTCAATCTTTCAAAATCCATATTAATGGAAAACTTCTCTGAATCCTAGCTTGGATGTCTTTGTAGTAGTGTTTTACATCGTCGTCTCTGTTTAAATAGAAATTCTTGTAGGCTATTACTATATTAACACATTTTTCACTGTAATTTACATACTATATAGGTCTGATTCTTTCACCTAAACCATGAATTCCTTCGGTCTGAATTCATATTTGTGTCTTCTGTTCCTGTCATGGTGCTGGGCTGAATATATCATACTGTCAAATCCAGCTTGTGTCTCAGATGCTTCAACAATGAACTTTCACATAGAGTTAAGCGTTCTTTTGATTGGATAATGCTTCTTTACTAGAACCATCTAAAAATATTTTTTTGTAAGTAAATTTGCCACTTAGGTTTCAAATTTGGGTTATTTTAAGAAATCTTAAATTAATAAGAAATTGACTTGGCTTCTATTGTTAAAATAAACAAGATTGTGTTTTCATTTCACATGTCATATGTGAAATTCTTATTATGATAGTTGGAGGATTTTTGTTAACTTAAAGTGTTGTTTTTAACTGTGATATAAACCATTGTGTGGAGAAGTCTAAGCATAGGACAACTGTGTTACCATCCAAACTGGACTGGATCACTTTTGAGAATGAAAGGGGCACTATTAATATGACACTAGGGTAGCAGATATAAACCTGTGTTTGCCTATCTGTAAATCAGTTACTTATTCCTATGAATAATGAGGCCATTCCTCTATCAGAGTTCTTTCTTGATTCGTCTCTTTAACCAGTCTCTTACATTGTTTTCTCCCTTTACAGACTATGCTGTGGAAGAGAAACCGTCACAGATTTCAGTAATGCAGCAGTTGGAGGATGGTGGCCCTGACCCACTTGTATTTGTTTTAAATGCAAATTTGTTGTCAATGGTTAAAATCGTAAATTGTAAGTTGAAAATTTGTTTTTTTTTTTTAATTAAAATGAGGTCATAGATGATAAATGAGTCATATATAATAAAGCTTTTAGATTCATTACACACAAGTATTTTTAATGAAATAAAACCTTAATGAAAACTGGTTGCTGAAGAAGTTGGTTTGTATAAAATTATATATCCTTGAGGACAACAGTGGGACTGAGACTCTTGTTTTTAATCAAAGGAGTGAGATAAGTGAATTCTCCATGGAGGAAAGCCAAATGGAACTTCTGAGTTAAGTTCTTCCTGAAATGAGTATGCCAAGTCACAACTCACCACTTGGATAACTAGAGGTGGATAAATTATCCAGGGCGATCAAGTTATACATGCTAGGTTTAAATCTCAGAAACATTTAATCATGGTGCAAAACCTTATTTGGGAGTAGTGTTAACTAACACATAGTAAAACTTCAGTGTATCACAAGTTAGAATTCAGAAGAAACTTCTCAATTCTTGGTGCTAGCTTCTTAGGCAACAGAATGAGAGAGAGGACAGTACCTTCAAATCTTGGTTCTAGTATCATACTGGAAAATGGAGAATGCATTTATCCTGGATGAATGTTAATAGGCAGAGTTTTGAAGAGATGAAGAAAGCATTGGGGAACAGTCCTCCAGTCTCACTGTGTATTTGCTTGCCACCTTTCCGTCTAGGATCAAATTTTTAAATAATTTGCTTGCAATTTCAGTTTAGCATATCTAGCTTATATACTTTGAAAATAGCTAGTCTAGAATTCCTTAAGTGTGCACCATCTTAATATAGTTGGATTGGGCACCTTTTGTTTGGTATATAAAGAAACAATTCCCAGAGGGAAAGAAAGATCTTTTATTAGTGTTGATTTATATCATGATATCCATAATTTTATTTGAACCTGCTTTCAATTCCATTGAGAATCTTGTGTTGAAGTACAAATAATAAAAGTACCATGGACTGAACATTGTTTTGAACTACATATAACTTGTGTTGTTGTGGCTCTGCATAGCCTTAAGGTGAAGAAGTGGAAGTAATTAGTCCAGAAAAGCCATCCATTTCACCACTTGGCTGTCTGAAACTTTCTTCCAGGAAAGACTATAAGTAGCCAGACTCTTTCAATCCCAGTTTAAATTTAATAAGTGTACATCAAAATATATTTTCTGTAGGCCACAGCCTGAATCCAATCTGTTTGCTGAGAGCCAGAGGCACTATATGTTTTATTTTCTGCAGTAGTCCTTTGGCTCAGTGGTGACAGTTCACAGTTGAATTACACAAAGTCAGTGGGATCTATTTTATTCTTCGGTGTGTTAAAACAGAGAGTTCTAGGGATTTCTTAAGGGTAAGGATTGAGAATAAGGTCTTCATTTGTATATTTTTATTTCATTTGTAGATGTGAACAGGAAGTGCTGGTGTTTCACAACAAAGGGAATGCATGCAGTTGGTCAGTCTGAGATAGTCATTCTTCTGCAGTGTCTACCAGATGAAAAGTGTTTGCCAAAGGATATCTTCAACCACTTTGTGCAGCTTTATCGGGATGCTCTGGCAGGTGGGGATACTTTTTAAGTTTGTCTGCACCCTTTATAGTTGATAAAAAATTTTGGACTCAGATGGAAAATAATAGTCTTTAATTTAGAAGCCTGGCATTGGACTTTGGAATTATTGGCAAGTTAGAACTTGGCATGGTTTGAGGAAGTTATAAATTTTAATACTTTATCTAGTGTAGTTGTTATTATTTTACAAAGACTGTAATCAGAGTTGTAAGATAATCCACTGGCTGCAATGTAAAAAACTTTTCCTTTGATTGGTTTAGGACATGATATTGTTATTTGGTAGAAGGAAGGATAATGATAACTTGCTAACTTGTTTAATAATATTCATATAATCATAATGTAGATATTCATTTAATTTTCAAGTTTCAAAAACCACTAGCATGGGTGACTTTATTATGATTTCAAAGTAAATTATAAATATTACTAACTGTAATAATATGAAAGTAAATGCATAGCTATTAGAAGTTCAAAAGACTAAATATACTAATATAAAGACATACTATTAGAAACTGAGAGAGAGGGAATATATTTAAGTGTAGATTAATAGTAGAGAAATTAAAAAAAAACATGCGCATAATACTTTATGTGCTATGTCTATTTTATTATGAATCCCGTATTTAGATAATCAAGGTAGAAGCTTACTATATTATTTCACTGTGATTTTTTTTAAAATAAATGGACACATTCTATGTGTTCTGTGATCTTGATTCATTATTTTTCTTCTCTTATGGTACATTGTGTGGAATTGGCAAGTCATATGTTAAATTTTCCTTCAGTGTAAAAACCTTAAACACTCCATCCCTAGCTTACTGGTTTCTCCGCTATATGTCACTCAAAAGACTGAAGAAGCCCTTATATGAACTGTCTTTATAATTCTTTTATGAATTTTTAATCTAAACTACATGTATTAATAATAATGTATATATCAAAGAAGGCAATGGCACCCCACTCCTGCCTGGAAAATCCCATGGACGGAGGAGCCTGGTAGGCTGCAGTCCATGGGGTCACTAAGAGTCAGGCACGACTGAGTGGCTTCACTTTCACTTTTCAGTTTAGTACATTGGAGAAGGAAATGGCAACCCACTCCAGTGTTCTTGCCTGGAGAATCCCAGGGATGGGGGAGCCTGGTGGGCTGCCATCTCTGGGGTCGCATAGAGTTGGACACGACTGAAGCAACTTAGCAGCAGCAGCAGCATATATGTATATATGTGTTTATATGTTTCTCTTTTAGCGTATATAAAATTTTTGGTTACACGTAACCGTTTATCCTTTCCACAGTGAGGGGGAACATGGTGGTTTGTGAGAAGTGACATTCTGAGAGTTTCAGGATGCCTACTGGTTATTGCAGGGCATGGGAAAGTTATTTCTCCCCATCTCCCCTCCCTTCCTCCATGTCTTATACTTAAGTTTTGCAAACAGACACTCAGAACATGAATTTGAATGAAACAGGAATTATACGTACCAGATTTTTTTTCTGGAGTTAGTCTTCAGTTATTTCCCTCTTTTACTTAAAAACCTTTCTTGGTTTCATGTTACCTTTAGAATAAACCATGTACTCTGACATTCAGTGCTGTACATATCTGATCCTCTATTTTCAATCTCATTTCCCACTAGTAGTCTCCTTATGCTACCATTGAAGCCAAACTAAACATTTCTTGGTTTGTTACACATTGGGCTGGCCAAAAAATTTGTTTGGGTTTACAGAAAACTGGCTTAAAACTCAGCATTCAAAAAACTAAGATCATGGCATCTGGTCCCATCACTTCATGGCAATTAGATAGGGGAAAAAGTGGAACCAGTAACAGATTTTATTTTCTTAGGCTCTAAAATCACTGTGGACAGTGACCGTAGGCACGAAATTAAAAGATGCCTGTTCCTAGGAAAAAAATCTATGACAAACCTAGACAGCATATTAAAAAGCAGAGATATCAGTGTTGGACAAAGGTCTGTATGGTCAAAGCTGTGGTTGTTCCAGTAGTCATGTTCAGATGTGAAAGTTGGACCATAAAGAAGACTGAGCACTGAAGAAATGATGCTTTTGAAGTGTGTTGCTGCAGAAGACTTTTGAGAGTCCCTTGGACAGCAAGGATATCCAACTAGTCAGCCCTAAAAGAAATCAACCCTGAATATTCATTGGAAGGACTGATGCCGAAGCTGAAGCTGCAATAATTTGGTGAAGAGCTGACTCAATGGAGAAGATCCTGATGCTGGGAAAGATTGAAGGCAGGTGGAGATGGGGGTGACAGAGGATGAGATGGTTGGATGGCACACTGACTCAGTGGACATGAGTTTGAACAAACTCTGGAAGATAGTGAAGGACAGGGAAGCCTGGCGTGCTACAGTTCATGGGGTCGGACACAACTTAGCGACTGAACAACAGCAACCAGTATTCTTGCTGGGAAATCCCATGGACTGAGGAACCTGGCAGACTATAGTCCATGGGGTTGCAAAAGAGTCAGACACAGCTTAGTGACTAAACAACAACAATGCTTAGGAGAAGAATTGCTTTTTTATAGGGAATGGATATCTGCAACATTATTAGGTGATGTTAAACTAAGGTCTGTTTAGTCAAGGCTATGGTTTTTCCAGTGGTCATGTATGGATGTGTGAGTTGGACTGTGAAGAAGGCAGAGCACTGAAGAATTGATGCTTTTGAATTGTGGTGTTGGAGAAGACTCTTGAGAGTCCCTTGGACTGCAAGGAGATCCAACCAGTCCATTCTGAAGGAGATCAGCCCTGGGATTTCTTTGGAAGAACTGATGCTAAAGCTGAAGCTCTAGTACTTTGGCCACCTCATGCGAAGAGTTGACTCATTGGAAAAGACTCTGATGCTGGGGGGGATTGGGGGCAGGAGGAGAAGAGGACAACAGAGGATGAGATGGCTGGATGGCATCACTGACTCGATGGACGTGAGTCTGAGTGAACTCCGGGAGTTGGTAATGGACAGGGAGGCCTGGCGTGCTGCGATTCATGGGGTCGCAAAGAGTCGGACATGACTGAGCGACCGAACTGAACTGAAACTGTTTCCCAGAGAGGTTTACCAGTTTATATCTATCTGTGCCCATCTCCAGTGTATAAAAGTTGTCAACATTTGATATTATCAGAGTTTTAATTTTTGCCATACTGGTGGATATAAAATGATATCTCACTCTGAATTGCATTTCACTGACTATTAATGAGACTGAGCATATTTTCATGTATTTATTGGCCGTGTATAGCTTTTTTTCTGTGCACATACATCCTGTTTATGTCTTTCACCCCTATTTCTATTGCATTAGCATTTTCTTTGGAATTCCTTTAATTTTTTCAACATAAGTGTTAACTATGACCATTTTCTGACAGAGTTAAATTCCGTATGTATTAGTTTTTTATTACTATATTCCTAAGCCACAAACTTACTGGCTCAAAGCAACACACATTTATTATCTCAGTTTCCATAGGTTAGGAGTCCAGGTACAGCTTAGGTGAATCTTCATCTCAGGGTGCCTTACGGTGTTAGCTATGCTGGGCTTCTCATTTGGAGCGCAAGGTCCTCAGGTTGTTGGCAGAATTCACTTTCTTACAAATACCCATTTTCTTGTTACTGCTGGTTGGGATGAACTCTCGGCTCCTAGAGGCTGCCTGCAGTTCCTTGCCTCATAGATAGTTTACCACGTGGGTGTTTCCTTTTCTTCAGGTCAGCAGGACTGTCTCCGCTTTGAATCTCTGACCTCTAGACCCAGATTTAAAGAGCTTATGTCAGGCCAACTCTGATAATCTCCCTGTTGATTAACTCAGAGTTTATTGATTAGTAACCTAATCGTGGGAGTGACACCCAATATATTAATAGGTGTTTTCACCACAGAAAGGTAGGGAATTAAACAAGGTGTGAACAAGAGGAAGCTGACGGTTCTGCCTCAGAACATTTCGGTCCTTCCAAACATGACACAGACCTCAGCATACTTCACTCATTTAATATCTTTACCATTCTTACATTTGTTGTAATTTGTTTTACCTTTTGTAAAAGAAAAAAAAATTAATTATATTCAATTATATTCAGTTTTTAATTCCAGTATTAAAAATCAATATTGATTTTCAGTTCATTCAAAATTATTAAATTTACCGCTCTATTTTCTTGTTATCTGCTATTTTAGTATCCCATGTTTCCATTAGGACTTGCTTTTCTTGCTGAAATACATCTTTTAATTAGTTCTCTTGATGAGGGTGTATGGTTGTTAAACTCCATTAGTCTTTGTATGTCTGAAATGTTTTTATTTTTTCCATCATTCTTGAATAATTAGTTGGCTACAGAATTCTAGGTTAACAGATTTTTTCCCTCCCTTTCTTCCTTCTTTCATTCATTGCTTCATTTCACCTTCCCTTAGCAAGTACTTTGAAGGTATTACCTCATTGTCTTCTGGCATTTTCTGCAATCTGAAAGAAAGTGAAAATGTTAGTCTCTCAGTCTTCTCCTACTCTTTGTGACCCCATGGACGAGAGCCTGCCAGGCTCCTCTTACTGGAATTCTCCAGGTAACACTACTGGAGTGGGATGCCGTTTCCTCCTCTAGAGGATCTTCCCGACCCAGAGGTTGAATCTGGGTCTACTGCGTTGCACGCAGATTCTTTGCCATCTGAACTATGGGAAGCCCTGCAATCTAGCTGCGTTTTTTGAGCTGCATATGTTATGGATTCTTAGTTCCCCTACCAGGGACCAAGCCCTTGGCCTTTACAGTGTAAGGGCAGCGTCCTAATCAGTGCACTGCCAAAGAATTCCCCTTTTTTCCTTTTTTAATAAGTAGTTATTTGTCTTTCCTCTTTGACTTTTAGAACTGTCTCTTTCTCTTTGATTTTCTGTAAGTTCACTACTAAAGTTCTCTTTTTTTAGTCAAGTATATGAGGTATAATTTATATATAGTAATGTGCCTTTTTAGACATATATTACTATATATTAATACACATATATTCAGTTTAGTGAATTTAGACAAACCAATAAAGTCCAGTAACAGCTACCAGTATCAAATATATACTGTTTTCATTATCTTTAAACCCTGCTTCATGTCCCTTTGTATTTAATCCCCTCACCTTACCCTCTGCTCCTGGCAACTAGTAATTTGATTTCTGTCCCTGTAGTTTTGCATTTTTGAGAAAGCCATGTAAGTGGAATCTCACTGTTGTGTTTGACTAATTTTTTAGTGCAGTGCTGTTGAGATTTGTCTGTATGGTTGGATGGATGTTGTTGTTGTTCATTGGTTCAGTCATGTTCACCTCTTTGCGACTCCATGGACTACAGCACACTCAGCTTCCCTGTCCTTTACCATCTCTCAGAGCTTACTCAAACTCATGTTCATTGAGTTGGTGATGCCACCCAACCATCTCATCCTCTGTCATCCCTTTTCCTCCTGCCTTCCATCTTTCCCAGCATCAGGGTCTTTTCTAATGAGTCAGCTCTTTGCATCAGGTAGTCAAAGTATTGGAGCTTCAGCTTCAGCATCAGTCCCTCTAGTGAATAGTCAGGATTGATTTCCTTTAGGATTGACTGGTTTGATCTTGCAGTCCAAGGGACTCTCAAGAGTCTTCTCCAACACCACAGTTCAAAAGCATCAATTCTTCGGCACTCAGCCTTCTTTATGGTCCAATTCACATCCATACATGACTACTGGAAAAACCATAGCTTTGACTATATAGACCTTTGTAGGCAAAGAAATGTCTCTGCTTTTTAATATTCTAAGTTTGTCATTGCTTTTCTTTCAAGGAGCAGGCGTCTTTTAATTTCATGGCTGTAGTCATCATTCATAGTGATTTTGGAGCCCAAGAAAATGAAGTGTGTCACTGTTTCCCCATCTAATTAACATTTTTTGAGAACACATTGTGTGCAAGATGCTATTTGGCATTTTACATATATTCTATCATTCACATCAAGTCTGAAATTTGGTGTAATCTTCCCTATTGTCACAGATGTTGAGGCTCACAGAAATTAGGTAACTTGTACCCAATCTCATAATAGTAAAAGCTCAAGCTAGTGTTCAAACCCATGTCTTTGTGACTTCACAATCTGTGATTTTTTTTTTTTCCAAAATAACATTTTCCTTCCTTGATATGGGGATTATTCTTTTCTTATAGATCTGGCCCAGCAGTTTAAATGTGCAGCCAGATTTGATTAATCCTGGGGCAGAGGTTGTTGTTGTTCAGTCACTTACTCATGTCTGACTCTTTGGAACCCGATGGACTGCAGCATGCTAGGCTTCCCTGTCCTTCACCATCTCCTGGAATTTGCTCAGACTCATGTCCATTGATTTGAAGATGCCATCCAACCATCTCCTCTTCTGTCGCCCTCTTCTCCTTCTGCCCTCAATCTTTCCCAGCTTTAGGGTCTTTTCCAATGAGGCAGAGGTACTACCCCGAAGGTATTTGGAAGATGATGATGTGCAGGAGAATGTGGCTTTCAGCCATAAAGCTTCTCTGGATTTTGGGGGGTGGTATTCTCTCCACTTGTGGTCCCTGCTTTTAGTATAGCTTCCACTTCTCTCAAGGATTCTATGTTCCATCACTGAACTGTTCTGCAAATAGACTCTAGTTTCCAAGGAAAGTAAGCATTAACTTCTCTGATGGCGATTTCTCTACTTGCTATTATTTCAGAGGTATCAAAGGAAGTTTGCACATGTCTCGGAATAAATCTTCTGTTACCTTATTGAACAGCTCTTATCAGGAGGTTCTTTTGTAATTCTAAACTGAGGAAACTGTCTCCTTAATGAAGGGTGACTTGTTACTATTTCATTCAAAAAATACTTGAATTAGAAAGTGCTTGGTTAAGAGCATTTGCAAGTAAAAGAAAAAAACCTGCCTGATATAAGATTAAATAAGCCTTAGGTTGTTTCTGTTTCATATTTATCTCAACTATTAATAAAATTAGAATAAATCCAATCTGTGGTTCTACTTTTCTCCATAAATTTTTTCCCTTAAGTGTCTCTTATGTATCTGTATTTAATGTCTTCATTAATTATATTCATGAATTGAATTTATTTACTCAATGGGACTGTAAACTGTGTGAGAGCAGGTACCTAATCCTAGTATTTTTTCATGAACTTTGAGGTAATAATTCTGATCCTGAGACCTCTAAAGTAATTCATACAGTAAGTTGTATAATCTAAAGGAAGGTATCAATATTTTTTGATGTCTTTTAGCCAAACTAGAGTGTGCTAATAATTCAAGGTATTTTATGCTCACCAGAAGCCCTCATCAAATTGGAAAACAAATTTTCATTTACTAAATGCTATTTATTTAAAAAATAACTTTATAAATGTGTGTCTTTCATAGTGAAAGGTTGGGAATTAATGTTTGGTAATGTCTGGCCCGGAGAAGGCAATGGCAACCCACTCCAGTACTCTTGCCTGGAAAATCCCATGGATGAAGGAGCCTGGTAGGCTGCAGTCCATGGGGTCGCTAAGAGTCAGGCGCGACTGAGCGACTTCACTTTCACTTTTCACTTTAATGCATTGGAGAAGGAAATGGCAACCCACTCCAGTGTTCTTGCCTGGAGAATCCCAGGGACGGTGGAGCCTGGTGGGCTGCCGTCTATGGGGTCGCACAGAGTCGGACATGACTGAAGCGACTTAGCAGTAGCAGTAATGTCTGGCCCAGTGCTGATGATAATGATTATTAAAAATATGATTGTTTTATTGATAGTAATTAATGTACTTTTTCGTTTTAGGGAATGTTGTAGGCAACTTGGGACATTCCTTCTTCAGTCAAAGTTTCCTTGGCAGTAAAGAACATGGTGGATTCTTATATGTGACATCTACCTACCAGTCACTACAAGACCTAGTACTCCCAACCCCACCTTACTTGTTTGGGATTCTCATTCAGAAATGGGAAACTCCCTGGGCTAAAGTGTTTCCCATCCGACTAATGTTGAGACTTGGAGCTGAATATCGACGTAAGTAAAAAATACCCTCTTCGAAACCATATAACCAAGACCAAGACATAAAAACTTAGTGAAGACTTGAGATATTCAGAGCCCCATGGTGATACAATTAAACAGAAGTAGTCTTTTAAAATAACTAAGCTAAATATGGTCAGTGTCTCTACTTTCTCTTTGCGGCCTCCTCCTGGGATCTTCTGGACCCATGTCTCTTGCATTGCTTTGACTGTAATGGGAAGGACTCAAAATAACAAGTGAGGGTGCTAGTGATTATTTATTGCCTTGTAAACTTACTGGTTTTATAGGTTAATTTATAGGTTTTATACAGGACCATCTTCAGAAAAAATGAATATCAGTTTACCAAGTAACTGTATTTTTTATAGTATCCATATATGGTGAGCATATTTTTTTTCACTTGCTTGGAAAATAGTTATGACAAATTATATTTTATATACTGTAACAGACAGGAAGCTAGTGGTATAGAGATAACTCTCAGCTGGTAAAGTAAGCAATAAAAGAGCCTCTGTGCCCATGGTTGTAGCAGTGCAACTAAGCTGTGATTGTTTTTAAAGACATTAAGGCCTGAATGCAAGCCTTATTTTAAACTTCATATCAAATTTGCCCTGGTCTAGGAATCAGACCACTGGAATAGGTTTTTAACTTTGCCACTTACTAGCTCTGTTACTTTGAGTGAAGTCATATAAGTTGCTGACCGTCAGTTTCTTTGCCTTTTCTGTTGCATAATATTATTGAGAGGATGGTATTATGAATCAGCAAAATAAAGTAAGGAAAGGAAAGGATTAAATTTAGAGGAAACAACATTTGTATCTCCCTGGCTTGCACAGGCAGTTGAAACCGTAAAGTTTAAGGAGCCAGCTAGGATCACCTGGTGTTTGGCTTATGTAAGGAGTGTCCTGACTCAGACATGTATAAGAGTGAACTCTTTTTTAAAAAGACTTCCTAACCACAGAGGAAGGAATTCAGTGCTGTAATGAGTAATTACAATTATATTTTGAGAACTTTATGAAACTTGGTATCTCTTTTACCAAAATTATAAGCTGCCGAACTTAGTCTGTTCATTTCTCATTTGCATAGTTTACCCATGCCCACTGTTCAGCGTCAGATTTCGGAAGCCATTGTTCGGAGAGACTGGGCATACCATCATGAATCTTCTTGCAGTAAGTTGAGAATTATTATTTTCTTGTTCCTTACTGGGGTTTGTATGGGAGAAGGAAGCAGATTTTATTATTTTGTTCATACCTTGCTGCTTCAGGGAAGTGAAGATTTATGTTAAAAGAACAGAGCATGTATATTCTTTGGAAAGTACTTGGAGCTTTGGAATGAAATAGTACTGGATTCTGGCTCTTGGTTATACACTTGCTAAGTGACCTTGCAGGAATATTGTGAGCAGTAGTGCATACTGAAAGCACCGAGCATTGTATCTTGTTTTAATTTTAAGCCTGGCATCCTAGAGATTTCTCCGGTGTCCATGTAGCTTACAGTTTAGCCAAAGACTGATCAGAGATTGTATTCACATACCTCAAGGCAATAAGGCATCTATACTTTCTTGATCTGTGGACTGGGATTCAAATGTTATTCCTTTATTTTCCACTGGACTCTCTCATGTCTCCTTGGCACATGCATAACCTCTGACCCTGCTGACCAAGGATTAGGTGGCTTGGGCCCACTAAGGTCACAGACCAAGGTCAGTCCTGGGTATGTATGTGGAGAATTTATGAAATTCCCTGTGGCTGTCTCACTCCCAGAACTCCTTGTCACATTTCGGGCCAGTCTGCCTGCTTATTACTTGCTCCAAATAGATTAGCAGCCTCTGGGTAACAGAGCCGCTGGTCTTCTTTCACTAGTCGCTGAGATTACCACTTTGACTGAGATACTCCAAATCAAGCAAGATTCTACAAGAAGCAAAACTTACTGTTTTCGCAAACTACCTTGCCTTGGTTGAACTACCGGGCAAAGTTAGGGGCAGCTCCAGGCAAGAAGATCACAGACTCAACGCTGTTCTTCTTCCTTGAAGTTCAGTGATTTTCCTGAATGAGCACATCTCAGCGTATTGTGTGCTTTTAGCCTGAGTCAAGGGCGCTGAAATGGTTGGGTTTTTGTTTTCTTTTTTAAATAGATTTATCTAACTTTATTGCTTTTGGGGGACTTGATTTATTACTCTGTCATGGAATTGTAGTTATAGTTCCAGTTATCTTTCAAAGAGATTTAAACCGTGAGAAAGGTTCTTATAGGTCTACTCGTGTAGCTGCCATTTGCAGTGTTCTCCATTCCTTTGTGTAAATCTGCATTTCCATCTGGTGTCCTCCTCCCTGAAAGATTTCCTCTAATGTTTCTTATAGTGTGGATTGACTGGTAATGAATTCTTTTAGCATCTGTGTTTCTTACAAAGTCCTTTGTATTTGAAAGAAGACACTTTTGCCGGATGTAGAATTCTAGGCTGACAGTTCTATTCTTTGAGAATTTTAAAGATTTACTCTATTGCCTTCTGGTTTGCATTTTTTTCTAATGAGAAATATGCTTTCCATCTTGCCTTTCTTTGTTTCTCTCTACAGCAATTTGTGTGATATCTGGAATGAGAATGTAAGAAGCATTTTTCCCCCACAAATTGACTAGAAATATTGAGAAACAAGAGCAGATAGTGACATCAATAGACAAATACTTTAAACGTACAGCCATTTTTCTAATATACTATATAATTATGCTCAGATACTTTCTGTCCTTTAGCCATGACAAAGAAACTTTTAAGCAATCACCAGTAGGACATATAGCTGTTATTTCACTATTTACGATGAGATTCTGCAAATAGTATCTAACACTTTTATGATTCTTTGTAACTCAAAATGCTTTATATTATTTTGCCACCACAATAGTTCTACAAGTTAGTAGGGATGCATATTATTTACATTTTAAAGATTCAACAACCTAAGCTTAGAAACTGTATAGCAAACTGTAAAGCCAGGGTTTGCATCTTCCTACTCCATCCTCCTTGCTCTTTCTGCTACATACTCCTTAGATTCTCAGCCAGTGCTCTTAGATGCAAACACTTGTGAGAACAAGCTTCTAGATTTAAAGCAAACTTGCTTTATAGAATTTATTGAATTTAGGGTGGATTGGATCATTACATTTTTCTCAATATTCTAGCCAAATCATTAATTATCATATGTTGAAAGTAGTACTATTAAATTTGTTTTGAAATGTAAGTATTAGCTTCTCTAAACACTGAACAAAGTAGTCTATCAATTCAGTCTTGAATTATGTTAAAATTAACTGGCTCAGAGTACAGAAAAAACAGTTGTAATGTAAATTACCTATTCCAACTATAGGGCTGAGAATAAAGTAGTGGAAAATATATGGTTGCCATTGTAAGTGGAAGAGGGCTTCCCTGGCGGCTCAGTAGTGAAGGGTCCAGTTACCAGTGCAAGAGACACAGGTTCAATCCTGGGTCAGGAAGATCCCTTGGAGAAGAAAACGACAACCTACTCCAGTGTTCTTGCCTGGGAAATCGCATGGACAGAGGAGCCTAGTGGGCTACAGTCCATCAGGTCTCAAGGGTCGGACATTACTTAGCGACTGAAACAATAGTCACAGTGATTTTTAGTGGCTTTGGACATTATTTGGAATTAAGCTAAACTTCACAGATTAGGGACACAGTTCTTCATAAGACTGCCATTACTCCAGGTGCTAGCTGTAAGTTCAAGGGTCCCCAGACCTCCTACAGTTGGCACTAACTAGATACAAATGTGGGAGATCCCACTAACCCGTCAGATTTGATGATTCACTGGAATGATTCACAGAACTCAGCAAAGTACTGTGCAGTTGACCCTTGAACAACATGGGTTTGAACTGCTCAGATCCACTTATTTGGATTTTTTTTTCCCCCAGTAAATTTGTACTACGCAATCCATGGTTACTAGAATCTGCAGATTACAGAACTGCAGTTCAGAGAGCTGAGTGTAATGTTATACATGGATTTTTGACTGTGTAGGGGTTGACTCCCCTAACCCCCATGTTATTCAAGAGCCAACTGTACTTAAGAGTTTTATTATAACAGTGGAGATATAAATCAGGAGCAGCCAATAGAAGAGACACATAGTGCAGGGTCTGGGAGGGTTCCAAACAACTAACTTTTGTGTCTTGAGTTTTTATTGGTGATTCCTTGCTATTCCTGATTGATTGAATCATTGGCTATGTGATTGAACTCAATCTTCAGCCCCACTTCAGCATTCCCCCAAAGTCAGGCCAGTATTGTGTACCTCAAAGCCCCAATCTCTCATCATGTGGCTGATGTTTCTGAAATGGCCAGCTACCACCCTGAGTCGCCTTGTTAGCCTAAATATCATCAAGTTGACACGGACTGTCAAATGCAGTAGACATAGGCCCCACCAGGAATAACAAGGGCACTCGTATCACTCAGGAAATTCCAAAGGTTTAGAAGCTATGTCCCAGGAACCAGGGGCAAAGGTCAGCCAAATTCTTTATTATACAGTAAGACTCTGCTCAATGCCCATGAATGTCCAAGATGTCTTTCTATCTGGATTTTGGGAATAGGCATTATTCCCAGACCTGTGTATCAGATAATGCTCTCAGTAATCACTTCAGGCATTTTTTTCACTAGCCTCAGGTTACTTCACACTTATTAGCTAATGAGAGCACTGCTAAATACTGGATGTGACCTTCTGCAAACCTTCGGAGTCCTGTCTGCAGTTTTCTCCTCTCTGTCCTGTCAACTCTAACTACCTTCATTTTTCTCATTTTTCAGTTTTCTCCTCAGGAAATCTGCCAGCCTCTGCCAGGGTTCCCCTTTCCTGCATCTGAGCTTGGAAGCTCTCCTGGAGCATAACCTGGGCAGTCACAGAGCTCATCTTGTTTGTTTCCAGTCTCTCAAGGATCACTATCCTTGGTTACCTGAAATCGCTCTCTTAAAAATCATTGTTCCATGTGTTTTGTGTGGTCTTTGGTTGTTTAAGACATGAGGGTAATCTAGTCTCCTTTCCTCCACCTTGGGGAGAAATGAAAATTTCTAACTTCTCTTTTAATAGATAATATCTCTCTATATTCTTCTACTCCAGCCCCCACCCCTTTGTCCTTCCTGGGTAATTTCAGTTTTAGTCTCATTTTTCTGGAGGATAGTTTTTCTTTCAGGTTGTAATCTATTTTGGAATGAAAAGGAGATACTTGTCCTGCAACCCAGCAACAGCAGCCTAAGGTTTCTGTGGTCTCTATCGTTTCATTCATACAGACATTTGTTGAATTGTCTCCGGAAGCATCTCACTCTACATCATCACTTTCTCTCTAGATTATCAGGATCCTGCAGTCTACTGATTTCAATAAACCTTTTCATGATTTCTCACTCCTGTTACTTTTCTGTTTTTGTATATTTTGATTCCATAGTTTCATCATCAAATCACTTTTTTACATAATTCTAGTTCCTTTTTCTCTTTTACTGTGTGTTGTGGTAGCCTGGCAAAATGTAAACCCTGCTTAAATCTACCTCTTTCTTTAAAACTTAAAAAAATTTTATGTATGGTAAAAGCCACCTTTTTTTGAGTACATTTCCAAGAGTTTTCACACATGTACCACTCTCACAATTGAAGTACAGAACAGTTCTGTCACTCTGGAATATTTGCTGCTGCTGCTGCTAAGTCACGTCAGTCATGTCCGACTCTGCGTGACCCCATAGACGGCAGCCCACCAGGCTCCTGCGTCCCTGGGATTCTCCAGGCAAGAACACTGGAGTGGGTTGCCATTTCCTTCTCCAATGCATGAAAGTGAAAAGTGAAAGGGAAGTCGCTGGTGCACTTCTAATGTCTGGTAATCATTGGTTCTTTGTCCCTGTAGTTTTAGTTTTTTCAGACTGTCCTGTAAGGGAAATTATACAGAACGTAGCCTTCTCAGTCTGGCTTCTTTTACTTATCTTAATGCATTTGAGATTAATCTATGTTATATGTATTGTTGGGAAGGAAATAAAATCTTTCTTTTCCACTCATCTCAGGTTCTTTGGCTGAGGTCATCTAAATTAGACTGGCCAAAGACTGATTAACAAGAGGCATATTTAGCTGTGGGATACTCTGGTAACCTTCAGTTATCAATAGATGATTGATTTTTATTGCTGAGCCAGGATTGTATTGTATGTGTGAACTATAGTTTATTCATTCACCTGTTGATGGATATCTGGGTTTCTAGTTTCTTGCAACTGAATAAAACTGCTATAAATATAAACATTCATGTATTAAACTCTGTGTGAATGTTTAGTTTTCATTTATCTAGGCGTGGGAGAGTTGAGCCATATTGTATGTTTAACATTATGAAAGTGAAAGTCGGTCAGTCGTGTTCAACTCTTTGTGACTCCATGGACTCTACAGTCCATGGAATTTTCCAGGCCAGAATACTGGAGTGGATAGCCTTTCCTTCCTCCAGGGAATCTTCCCAACCCAGGGATTGAACCCAGGTCTCCTGCATTGCAGGCGGATTCTTTTCCAGCTGAGCCACAAGAGAAGCCCAAGAATACTGGAGTGGTTAGCCTATCCCTTCTCCAGGGTTCTTCCCAACCCAGGGATCGAACTGGGGTCTCCTGCATTTCAGGTGGATTCTTTACCAACTGAGCTGTCAGGATTTAACATTGTAAGGAACTGTGAAATTGTTTTCCAAAATGCCTGCAGTGTTCTTTTTTTTGGTCAACACTTATTCCTCCTTTATTTTTAATTTTTGCCATTCTAATAGAAATCTAATGGTTTTAATTTTTGTGATTTTAATTTTTATGTTTCCAATGATGAGTGATTTAGAGCATTTTTTATCTGCTTATTTTATCTTCTTTATGTCTCTAATGAATGTTCAAATTTTTGCCCATTTAAAACATATGGGTTTTGTTTTCTTATTGTTGAATTTTGAGAGTATTTCATGTATTCTGAATGTGAGTCCTTTGGTAGATTTGTATCATTTTAAAATATTTTCTCTTTTTTTTTGTGGTTTTATTTTTATTTTTTTATTTTTTTTAAAAATTATGTATTTATTTATTGTTTACTTTACGATATTGTATTGGTTTTGCCATACATGACCATGAATCCACCATGGGTGTACACGTGTTCCCAATCCTAAACTCCCTCCCACCTCCCTCCCCGCACCATCCGTCTGGGTTATCCCAGTGCACTCTCAAGTCTGTAGATCATCTTTTCATGTTTAAAAATAATGTCATTAACAGAACCAAAGTTTTTAATTTTGTTGAAGTCCAGTTTGTTAATTTTTTATGAGGCATTCTGTTTATATCATATCTAAGAATTTATTGACTAAAACTTAAGTCACAAACATTTTCCCCTATGCTTTCTTCAGAAGTTTATGGTTTTATGTTTTATGTATAGGTTTGTGATCCATTTTTAGTTAATTTTTGTTTGTGAGGCATCCCTTGAAGTTCTTTTTTCCCCCATTTGCATGTCCAGTCATTTCAGTATCACTTGTCATTTACTTGCCTTAGCACCTTTCAGTCAGTTCACTCGCTCAGTCATGTCCAACTCTTTGTGACCCCATGACTGCAGCACGCCAGGCTTCCCTGTCCATCACCAACTCCCGGAGCTTGCTCAGCTCATGTCCATGGAGTTGGTGATACCATCCAACCATCTCATCCTCTGCTGTCCCCTTCTTCTCACACCTTCAGTCTTTCCCAGCATCAGGGTCTTTCCCAGTGAGTCAGTTCTTCACATCAGTTGGCCAAAATATTAGAGTTTCAGCTTCAGCATCAGTCCTTCCATGAATATTCAGGACTGATTTCCTTTAGGATTGACTGGTTGAATCTCCTTGTAGTCTGAAGGATTCTCAAGAGTCTTCTCCAACACCACAGTTCAAAAGCATCAATTCTTCAGTGTTCAGCTTTCTTTATGGTCCAGCTCTCACATCCATAATGACTACTGGAAAAAACCATAATTTGACTAGATGGACATTTGTCTGCAAAGTAATGTCTCTGCTTTTTAATATGCTATCTACGTTGGTCATCGGTTTTCTTCCAAGGAGCAAGCATCTTTTAACTTCATGGCTGCAATCACCATCTGCAGTGATTTTGGAGCCCCAAAAAATAGTCTGTTGCTGTTTCCATTGTTTCCCCATCTACTTGCCATGAAGTGATGGGACTGGATGACATGGTCTTAGTTTTCTGAATGTTGAGTTTTAAGCCAACTTTTTCACTCTCCTCTTTCACTTTTCATCAAGAGGCTCTTTAGTTCTTCCTTGCTTTCTGCCATAAAGGTGGTGTCACCTGCATTTCTGAGGTTATTGATATTTCTCCCGGCAGTCTTGATTCCTGCTTATGCTTCATCCACTCCGGCATTTCGCCTGATGTACTCTACATGTAAGTTAAATAAGCAGGGTGACAATATGCAGCCTTGATGTACTCCTTTCCCGATTTGGAATCAGTCTGATGTTCCACATTCAGTTCTAACTGTTGCTTCTTGACCTGCATACAGATTTCTCAGGAGGCAGATCAGGTGGTCTGGTATTCCCATCTCTTTCAGAATTTTCCACAGCTTGTTGTGATCCACACAGTCAGTGCTTTGGCGTAATCAGTAAAGCCGAAATAGATGTTTTTCTGGAACTCTCTTGCTTTTTCCATGATCCATCGGATGTTGGCCATTTGATCTCTGGTTCCTCTGCCTTTTCTAAATCCAGCCTGAACATCTGGAAGTTCACGGTTCACGTACTGTTGAAGCCTGGCTTGGAGAATTTTGAGCATTACTGTGCTAGCTTGTGAGATGAGTGCAATTGTGAAGTGAGCATTCTTTGGCATTGTCTTTCTTTGGAATGAAAACTGACCTTTCCAGTCAGTTATTGAGTGCAGCACTTTCACAGCATCATCTTTCGGGATTTGAAATAGCTCAACTGGAATTCCATCACCTCCACTAGCTTTGTTCATAGTGATGCTTCCTAAGGTCCACTTGACTTCACGTTCCAGAATGTCTGGCTCTAGGTAAGTGATCACACCATCATGGTTATCTGGATCATGAAGATCTTTTTTGTACAGTTCTTCCATGTATTCTTGCCACCTCTTCTTAATATCTTCTGCTTCTGTTCTGTCCATACTGTTTCTGCCCTTTATTGTGCCCATTTTTGCATGAAATGTTCCCTTGGTATCTCTAATTTTCTTGAAGAGATCTCTAGACTTTCCCATTTTATTGTTTTCCTCCTTTTTTTTTTTTTTTTTTTTTGCTTGGTCACTGAGGAAGGCTTTCTTATCTCTCCTTGCTGTTCTTTGGAACTCTGCTTTCAGATGGTTATATCTTTCCTTTTCTCTTTTTCCTTTAGCTTCTCTTCTTTTCTCAGCTATTTGTAAGGGCTCCTCAGACAACCATTTTGCCTTTTTGCATTTTCTTTTTCTTGGGGATGGTCTTAGTCTTCCTCCTGTACAATGTCATGAACCTCCGTCCATAGTTCTTCAGGCACTCTGTCTATCAGATCTAATCCCTTGAATCTACTTGTCACTTCCATTCTATAATCGTAAGGGATTAGATTTAGGTCATACCTGAAAAGTCAGTTGATTTTACCAGTGCAGATCTGACTCTTTCTTCATTCTTAACTTACATCCAAGTTAAATATGAGTGAAGACGGAAAGAGCAGCATACCCATGGGTCTCATTTTAGATTCATGACCAGTACCATTAAGGAAGCTCTTGAACCTACCCAGCAATCCTTCCTGGTCCCTAATACATTCCTAGCTCCCCATGTGACTTTTTGTACGTGATTTCTTCTCAAATTTCCTGTGCTGCCTCTCCCTTCCTCAGTTTCAGCTGATGACATAACCCCAATTTCCCTGAATGAATAGAAGCAATCAAAAGATAGTTTTCACACAGTTCCGTCCAACAACTTACTAGCATCTATGCATTTCCTACTCTTAGTTTCCAGGACACCATTCTTTCTCAGTTCTTTTCCTGCATTCTTCTGACCTGCCACTTTCCCCTTCCCATCATATTCTGTATCTTAGTTGGTGGCAGTTCCTGTCTTCTACTTGCCCAAGCCAAACAGTTCAGGATCATCAACTCTTTTTTTTTTTTTTTTCACATTCCACATCCAACCTAAGGGCAAATATTGTCTGTTTTCCCTTTAAATATATCTAGAATCTGATAACTTCTGACTGCCTTTTGAACTGTTAAAATCTTGGTTCAAGTTATCACTGTCTCTTGCTTGGATTATTTTTATTGTGTTTATCTGATCTCCTTTCTTCTATTCTTGGTCCTTTTCCATCTGTTCTTTACAGAGGAGAGAGAGAGATCTATTACGGTAGGTCGAAAGCCTTCTCAAAGTAAAGGTCAAGGTCCTTGTGACGGACAGGACCCTGTGAAGTCTAGCTGTGTGTTGTCACTGTGACCTGAACTGCTGCCACTTGAGCTCACTTTGCTTCACTGGATGTGGTGTATGTGTGTGTTTTGGTGTATAAATGTTCACTGAGTTCCCAGCATGTTCCAGGCATTTAGGATATAACAAGAACGAAGCAAGTGATCATCTCTGCTGTCTTGGAGCTTACCTCATAGGGAGGAGACAGTTAACAAATAAATACAGAAAATGTCAGGTGCTGATAAAGCAAGATAAACACTTAAATACTTGTTTAATATTGTATATAATGGTATATGAAACTCCTTAATCTGCTTCCTTGTGAGAGTTTGCAGACTAACTGGAGAGCTAGAATACACACAGTGGAGCTTTCATCATGCATTTTCTTATTGTTTAAATGAATAAATTAATTTATTTAATTCAAAAGTATTTAATTTTGGCATTCTTTTCCTTTGTTCTAATTTTATTACTGTTAATCAGATCCTGCCATTGATGAATTCTTTATTCCACTTCAATCTGCTTTTGCCCAGGACTTTAGAAATTACCAGTATACATTGCCAGTAGTTCAAGGTTTGGTGGTTGATATGGAAGTTCGGAAAACCAGCATCAAAATTCCCAGCAACAGATACAATGAGGTAAGATTTACTGTGATTTTTTTCATAATTGAACATTGCAAATGGAGATGAAAAATACATGATTGCATGTAAAATGTTAATTTATGGACAGTGAAATCAGTTCATAATATTATATGAATTAGATCAGTGATAGAGAATTTCATCACAGAAAGGAAGATGTTAAATTTGTCATACTTAGTTTTTGGTTGCGTCATTTGTTGTTTTTTGACCTTTTAGTGCTGACGATCAGTAGCAGGTTTGCATTTTGATGGAGGTATAAAATTAATTTTATAATATTAGTGGTGGAATCTTTTGATTTTTCCCTCTTTTGGTAAGTATATATTATTAACTACCCTTAATGTTTAAGCATAGCTCACCTGTGTAAGTCCCAAAATGATTTTTAAGTAAAATTTTGAAAGCAAATGATTGCATCTTGAATTAAGCTGTATTTTGTGACTAAAATGCAATTGTGCATACTACAGATATATTAACAGAATTATGTAAGCATTGTTCTTGCCTATTTGCCAAGTGAAGTACTACTTGAATTTTAAAATTTCTTAAAATCAATTCTGAAGTGTAGAATAGTAATCACTGTGATTTAAAAGAGGAATTTTAAAACTTAGTTTGATATGTTAAAATTTGTTGTTTTATTAGGCAGGGTAGTAACTCCCCAATTACTTCTTGTACTATTTTGGGTATAAAATAATTTCTTCCCTCCTTCTCTTACTTTCCCTTCTTCCTTTCTTTTTTCCTTTCCCATTCTGCCATTTATTCACTTAGTTGTTTGTACATTCAGTAAACATTTTTGTACTTGATACACACTTAAAATCACAGAGATGTGTTACTGGACTTACAAGCTCAGGGCTCAGTATTATTATGTGGGAAAGACATATTTGAAGAAAACATTTACCCCAGGCTTTCTGTCTGATAGCTTTTTTCAGGACACTAGAAAATAGTAGTGAGAAAGAGTGCTTAATTTTTTCTGAGTACAGTTAGCTGTTGGATAGTCCTACCTTGAAACTATACCAAAATATGTAGAGTCAAATTTTTAAAGAGAACTATTTGTATGTAATTTGTACCCTAAATAGTTTTTTAAACTATGCTTTGAAAACTTGCTTTGTTTCTCATTGAAGTGTTATTATCTATTTCACAGATATCTATTAAATATATTCTGTGATATGAAGTACAAGCCATGTTGTTGTTTTTTAGCTGCTCAGTGGTGTCCGACTCTTTGCAACATCATGGACTGTAGCCTGCCAGGCTCCTCTGTCCATGGGATTTCCCAGGCAGGGATACTAAAGTGGGTTGCCATTTCCTTGTCCAGAGGATCTTCCCGACCCAGGGATTGAAGCTGCATCTCCTGCATTGACAGGAGGATTCTTGACCACTGAGCAAACCAAGAAGCCCGTAAAAGCTATGAGGCCCCCATAATTATTTCAATACTTGACTAAGGACATTCATGACAACTTCCATTTATATTATCTGTCTTTATTTGAATTCCGCCTCCTAACTTTATGGTTGTGAAGTTTCAAAAATTTTTGTTCGAAAGCAGTAACTGTATTTCTTGTAATTTATTGTATTTAATTTTCAGTAAAGTTTACCAATTGTATATCACTTATTTTTCATACTTGATTTAGCAGACTCACTTCTCTTCTAATTCAATTTTTTTTTAACTCAGTGTAATTTTATTTCTTATGATCTTGGACAGTTGTGTCTACTAGTTGGAAAAGTAATTTCATACACAGTATTTCATTGTATGTTGTTGTTGTTTAGCAGTAAGTTGTATCTGACTCTTTTTTGACCCCATGGACTGTGGCCCACCAGGCTCCTATGTTCAGCTTTTTCACTTTCCCCTTTCACCCTCAAGAAGGCTCTTTAGTTCCTTTTCACTTTCTGCCATTAAAGTAGTATCATCTGCATATGTAAGGTTGTTGACATTTCTCCCAGCAGTCTTGATTCCAGCTTGTGAGTCATCCATCCTGGCATTTCCCATGGTATACTCTGCATAGAAGTTAAATAAGCAGGGTGGCAATATACAACCTTTCTCAATTTTGAAGCAGTGTGTTGTTCCGTGTCCAGTTCTAACTGTTGCTTCTTGACCTGCATACAGGTTTCTTGGGAGGCAGGTAAAGTAGTCTGGTATTCCCATCTCTTTAAGAATTTTCCACATGTTATTGTGATCCACACAGTCAAAGGCTTTCTTGTAGCCAATGAAGCAGAAGTAGATGCTTTTCTGGAATTCCCTTGCTTTCTCTGTAATATAATGGATGTTGGCAATTTGATTTCTGCTTCCTCTGTCTTTTCTAAATCTAGCTTGTATATCTGAAATTTCTTGGTTCACATACTGCTGATGCCTAGCTTGAAGGATTTTGAGCATTATCTTGCTAGCATGTGAAGTGAGTAAAATTGTATGGTAGTTTGAACATCCTTTGTCATTGCCCTTCTTTGGGATTGGAGTGAAAACTGACCTTTTCCAGTCTTGTGGGCACTGGTGAGTTTTCCAGATTTACTGACATACTTTCACAGCATCATCTTTTACGATTTGAAATAGCTCAGGTGAAATTCCATCACCTCCACTAGCTTTGTTCGTAATAATGTTTCCTAAGGCCCACTAGACTTCACAGTCCAGGATGTATGGGTCTAGGTGAGTGACTACACCAATATGATTATCTCATCATTAAGACCTTTTTTAAATATAGTTCTTCTGTGTATTCTTGCCACCTTTTCTTAATCTCTTCTGCTTCTCTTAGGTCCTTAATGTTTCTGTCCTTTATTGTGCCCATCCTAGCATGAAATGTTCCCATGATATCTCCGGTTTTCTTGGGGAGATCTCTAGACTTTCCCATTCTATTGTTTTCCTCTGTTTTTTTGCATTGTTCACTTAAGAAGCCCCCTGTTTTTTTTTTAATCCTAGCTATTCTCTACACTCTGTATTCAGTTGGATATATCTTTCCCTTTCTACCTTGCCTTTTGCTTCTAATATGATAATTTGTAAAAGAGATTTTATAGGTTTTAAAGCAAAAACATGACTTAACCAAATTTTAACCAATTTTAGAAAACTGAGTTTTGGCAGGTTATATGTAAATTATAGAGAGAGGGGGACTTCTAAGTGTCAACTGAAAAAAACAAACACAACATAAAAGATGATAATTATGTTTTGTTAAGTGGCCTTATTGAGAATACAGCCCAGGAGACAGCCTCTCAGATACCTCTGAGGGACTGTTCCAAAGAGGTAAGGGAGGAGGAGCCAGGACATGTAGGAATTTTTGCTGGAAAAAAACATGTAGTTGAACATCAAAAGATTACTGTAAAGTGTAAAAAAGTGTAAAAAATCCAGATATCTCAGGTTGATGATTTTAGTTCTTTCTAAGTATGGAAAGATGCAAGAGTCAGAGTTCACTAAAATTATTCCTTAGATATGCATCTGAGCCATCTAGGACCAGTATCCTGTCTTTCTCCATCCTGATATCCTCTTATCAAGGACTGTTGATGGTGGCTATAGTGGTGATGAATTGATGGCAGGCAACATTCATTGTTTACCAGAATGACAGGCAGCATGCTTTGTTTACTGAAATGTCAGACAACATTTTTTTCCATATAAGGAAAGACTTTAAGCTTAGAAAGCTAGAAGGTAGTATTTCTGAAGTAGTAATTTTAATAAATGAAGTAGTCACTGTATATAAATTTTCTAATCTCCTTCATCAAGGCTATTCAAGAACTCTGTTGGTCTAGGTAAAGTTCTTATGAGACATTACTTTGATCATTGTGTTAAGTAATATCTATTGAGGGTATGTTATGTATTAGGTACTATTCTAAACATATATGTATCTTAACGCTATCTCTATGAAATGAGTAGGGTAAGTCCCTTGTTACAGGTAAGGGAATTAGGGCACAGAGCTAGCAAGTGTTGGAAAGTGAAAGTGAAGTCGCTCAGTCGTGTCCGATTCTTTGGGACCCCATGGACTGTAGCCTACCAGGCTCCTCTGTCCATGGGATTTCCAGGCAAGAGTACTGAAGTGGGTTGCCATTTCCTTCTCCAGCAATCTTCCCAACCCAGGGATTGAACTCAGGTCTCCCACATTGTAGGCAGACACTTTACCCTCCAAGCCACCAGGGAAGCAGCAGGTGTTGGAGCTAGAATCAAACCCATGCACTCTAATTTCATTGTCCCTGTTCTTAAACACTATCCTAAACTGATTTTCATAAACATCAGTTTAATTATTATGCCTGATTGTAGGGCTGGTTTTAGGGTCTTAACAGAGGTAAAGCCCTAATCCAGTATGACCTGTGTGTTTAGTCACTCAGTCATGTCTGACTCTTTGCGACCCCATGAACTGTAGCCTGCTAGGCTTCTCTGTCCATGGGGATTCTCCAGGCAAGAATACTGGAGTGGGTTGCCATGTCCTCCTCTAGGGGATCTTCCCAACCCAGGGATCAAACCCAGGTCTCCCATACTGCAGGTGGATTCTTTACCATCTAAGAAGGGGAAATTTGGACCTAGACATGTATGAAGAGAAGATGACAGGAAGAGGCATAAGGAGAAAATGACTGTCTACAAGTCAGGAGAGAGTTCTGAAACAAATCTTTCCTTTTGCAATCCTCAAATGGAACCAATGCTATTGACATCTTGATTTGGGATTTCTAGCCTCCAGCATTGTGAGACAATAAATTTCTATTGTTTAAGCCACCACTTAAAGCCATCACCACTTGTTTAAGCTGCTATTTTTTATAGCAGCACTTGCACACACTAACATAACAGTCTACCTTAAATAGCTAAACATCATGACAAAATATGTGAGGGGAAAAAAGCAAAAACCTAAGAACAATGGGATAGAGAAGGTGAGCCCTGTGATTACCCTACCTTACTGTCTGGAGTTAGTTTCCAGGCCATCTAAGTGCAGTTAGAGGGAACTTAACCCGATCCTAGAGGTCTAGAGGCTCCCTGAGTTGAAGAGAATGTAGGGAGGCCATGATGGCTAGAATTTACAAGACAGATTATGGAAATAAAAGAACTCTGGAGATCTGTAAGAGGTTCCTATTGGGTCTTCAGCTGACTACTAATCAATGCATGTATATGAGAAAAACACTGGAGAAGAGCAGCTAGAACACTTCTCAAAGGTCCAGGAATAATTTATATTCTTACCATCTAGAGTAAGAAAGGGACAAATAATTTCTAGTGATCAAAGTTGTCCATAAATTTAGTCTGCTCTGATCCTACCTAACAAGCTTAAAATAAAACTTCAACAAGATAAGGGCCTGTACATTTTAAGGCAAGACATGGAAAATATAAAAACCCAAATCAAACTTTAAGAAACAAAAATGACAGTGAGATGAAAAATACACTGGATGAGATTAATGGCAGATCAGACACTGCTGGAAAAAATTAATAAACTTAAAAACGGAACCATCGAAGATGAAACACAAAGATAAAAGGCTGGAAAATGAAATGAATGGAATATCATTGAGATGTGAGAAATGGATGGCTTAACTCTGTAATTGAAGTCCCCAAAAGAGTGGAAAAGTGGGTTGACAGAGAAAATATTTGAAGAATCAGTGATGAAAAATTTTGTGAATCACCAGCTCGATGGACCTGGGTTTGGGTAGACTCTGGGAATTGGTGATGGACAGGGAGGACTGGCGTGCTGTGATTCATGGGGTCACAAAGAGTCTGACACGACTGAGCGACTGAACTGAACTGATAAATCATATAAATTCAAGAAGTTCAGTGAGGGGAGGGAGGTAGGAGAGGGGTTCAGGATTGGGAACACGTGTATACCCATGGTGGATTCATGTTGATGTATGGCAAAACCAATACAATATTGTAAAGTAATTAGCCTCCAGTTAAAATAAATAAATTTAAATTTTAAAAAAAGTTCAATGAACTCCAGCTGCAGGATGAAAAGTATTACATTAAGAAACATTATAATCATCATCATCGAATTGCTTAACACCAGAGGTAAAGAGAAGAATCTTAAAGGCAACTAGAGAAAAAAAAATCCACTTTATATACTGAGCAATGGGTATAAGAATGACTGTAGACTTCTCATTCAAACAGTTCAGTTCCCAAGACAGTGCATAAAATCCTTAAGGTATTAAAAAAAAGATAACCTATCAACCTATAGATTAAAACACCTAAAATAAAATACCCAGGAATAAATTTAACCAAGGATATAAAGATCAGTACTCTTAAAACCATAAAACATTGATGATGAAAATTGAAGATGATACCAAGGAATAGAAAGATATTCCAGATTTATGGATTAGCAGAATTAATACTGCTAAAAGCCATACTACCAAAAGCAATCTATAGATCTAATGCAATTCTTATCAAAATACCCATGACATTTTTCACAGAACTAGAAGAAATAATCCTAAATCTTATATGGAATCACAAAAGACCTTGAGATGTCATCTAATCTTGAGGAAAAAAAAAAAAAAAAGGACAAAGCTAGAGGTATAATACTTTTTGACTTTAGAGTATAGTACAAAGCTGCAGTCATCAAAATAGAATGGTACTGGCACAGAAAGAGATAAAGATCAGTGGAATCAAATAGAGAGCTCAGAAATAAACCCGCATACTTATGTTCAATTAACCTACAATGAAGTAGGCATGATATTCACCGGAGAAAAGAGTTTCTTCAATAAATAGTGCTCGGAAAACTGGACAGCTACTCGTAAAAGAATGAAATTAGACATTGTCTCACACCATATATAAAAATAAACTCAAAATGGATTAAAGACCTAAATGTAAGACCTGAGACCATAAAACTCCTGGATGAAAACATAGGCTGAACACTAATTTACAGAAAGTGTAGCAATATTTTCTTAGATCTATCTCCTAAGGCAAAAGAAGTAAAACCAAAAATAAATAAATGGGACCTAGTTAAATGTAAGAGGTTTTTTAATAGCAGAGAAAACTATCACCAAAATGAAAAAACAACCCCCTGAATAGGAAAAAATATTTGCTAATGATATGACTGATAAGGGGTTAGTATCCAAAATAGATACATGGCTCGCACAACTCAATATTAGAAAAATGACTTGGGGGACTTCCCTGGTGGTCCAGTGGCTAAGACTCCATGCTCCCAATGCGGGGGATCTGGGTTCAATCCCTGGTCAGAGAATTAGGTCCCACATGCCACAACTGAAAGATCCCACATGCTACAACTAAGACCTGGTACAGCCAAATGAATAAAGTAATTAAAGAATAATAACAAACAGCTTGATTAAAAAATGGTCAGAAGAGAATGCTCTGGAAGTCCAGTGGTTAGGACTCAGCACTCTCACTGCCTAGGCCTGGGTTTGATCCCTGGCCAGGGAACTAAGATCCTGCAAGCTGCATGATATAGCAAAAAAAAAAAAAAGGAAGAAGATATGAATAGATGTTCCAAAGAAAGTATACAAATGGCCAACAGGCACATGAAAAGTTTCTCAACATTTCTAATCATCACAGAAATGCAAATCAAAACCTCAGTGAAGAACCACCTCACACTTGTCAGAATGACTATCATCAAAATGTCTATAAATAACAAGTCTGGCAAAGCTGTGGAGAAAGGAGGATCCTAATACAGAGGGGATTCCTGTTAGGGGGCATTTATATTGGCACAGCTGCTATGGAAAATATTATGGAGGTTCCTCAGAAACTAAATATAGAACTATCATATGATTCAGCAGTTCCACTCTTAGGTATATATTTGAAGAAAAAACAGTAATTTGAAAATGTACATGGACCCAAATGTTGATAGAAGCATAATTTATAATAGCCAAGATATAGAAGCAGCCTAAGTGTCTATCAGCAGATGAATGGTATATGTGTATATATGTATACACACACACGCTTGCACGTGCAATGGAGTGTTACTCAACCATAAAAAAGAATGAGATGCTGCCATTTACAACAAAATGAATGGACCTAGAGGATATGAAGCTTACTGAAATAAGTCAGACAAAGACAGGTACTGTAATGTTAGCACTTACTTGTGGAATCTAAAAGAATAACACAAGTGAACATAACAAAATAGACTCACAGATGTAGAAAATAAATTAGTGGTTACCAGTGGGGAGAGGGGAATGAAGAGCAGGAAGATATGCATAGGGGAATAAGGAGGTACAAACTACTGTCTATAAAATAAATAAGCTAGAAGGGTATATTATACAGTCCAGGGAAGTATAGTTGTTATTTTATAAACTTTAAATGCAGTATAATGTATAAAAATATTGAATCAATGTTGTACACCTGAAATTAGTGTTGTAAATCACCCATATTTAACTTAAAAATAGTGAAAACACAAAGTCCCATTATGAGATATGAGAGAAAGGGCTATCATTACAGGCTCTATAAATAGTAAAAACACAATAGAGCATAATATGAATGCGTTTATACTAATACATGTCCAGCTTGGACAAAATGGACAAATTCTTTGAATGTTGACTTTCATACCTCTGTCAAGAAAAAATAGGTAACTTGAATAGCCCTGCATGCATTGAAAGAATTGTATTAATTATTATAAACCTTTTCTCAAAGAAAAGCCCCGGTCTAAATATGTTCACTGGTGATTGTTACAAAAGGAAGGACAAAATAACACCAGTTCTATACAAACTCTTAGAAAATAGATGAGGAGGCTTTAATTCCACTAGTATCAAAATCAGAAAAAATTTTTAAGAAATGAAAACCTATATCCCTCATAGCTGGTTGCATAAATACATAACAAGTTTTTAGTATATCTAATTTAATAATACACAAAAAAATAAGATACTTCATAACTAAATGGGATTTATTCCAAGAATGCTAAATTGGTTTAACATTAAAAAATCAATCTGTAATTCAGCATATTAATCGATAGAAAGGAAAAGCATATTAAAAGAAAAAAACTATAGAAATCTCATCTCTCTATATATACACATATATATATATCAGCAGTTTAAAATAGAAGTTTTACAATCGAATAAAGAGAATTTATGAAAGACCTAAAATTAATATATCCAATGGTGACTGATTGATTGGTTCTTTAAAATGAGGAACAAGGAGATGATGTCTATTCTTGTTTTTATTAAACATTTCAGTGGATCTTCTAGCCAGTGTAATAAGGGGGGAAAAAAACAAAATTAGAGGAATACAGTTGGAAAAAAAATGTCTTTATTCATAGATAACATGATTATCTATGTAGGAAATCCTGGAGTAGTGTGTACATGCTCAGTCACGTTCAACTCCTTGCAGACCCATGGACTGTAGCCCACCAGGCTCCTCTGTTCATGGGATTTCCCAGGCAAGGATACCGGAGTGGATTGCCATTTCCTACTTCAAGGGGTCTTCCTGACCAAGGGATCGAACCCCAGTCTCTTGTGTCTTTTGCATTGGCAGGTGGATTCTTTACCACTTCTTCACCTAAGGAGTTTACAAAATAGTACTAGATCTAATCAATCAGTTTATCAGAGTTACAAGATCACTGTGTAAAAATCAATTGTATTTCTGTATACTAACAATCAGAAGTTGGAATTTAAAAACAATACAATAGCATCATAAATATGATGTATTTAGGGGTGAATTTAACAGATTATCAACAGTCCCTCTATGCTGAAAATTACAGAACATTGTTAAGAGAAACTGAAGACCCAAATAAATACTATGAGGTATACTATGTTTTTTGAATCAGAAGATGCAATATTGTTAAGATGTCATTTGTCCCCAGATTAATTCATAGCTTCAGTACAATCCCAGTCAACATACCAGCAAGCTGTTTTAAAATAGAAATCAAGACACTGATTCTAAAATGTATATGGAGTTTCAAGAGACCCAGAATAGCTGAGACAACTTTGAAAAAGAACGTAATTCAAAGACTTACACTACCTGATGGTTGAGGCTTATTTTAAAGATATGTTAATCAGGACAGTGTTTTTTAGTGTAATATGTATGTCTAGATCAGTAGAACAGAGTTGAGTGATTTCAAGTGCTGTTTATAAAGGTATATACACATACCAAAATTTGTCAGATTACATACCTTAACTGTGTACATTTTGTCATTTATTTTAAATACAGCTAAAAAAAAAATCACAAAATCTTTCAGGAAATGTAGTGGACATTCAAACTTTCAACACATCACTGGGGGAATAGAACCAAAGAGGTAGCCTCATGTCAGAGTTTCAAGCAAAAAGGAACAAAATTGTGTTGATTCTTTACTAAAAACCAGAGAGAAATGATGTTGGTTGTGATATAATACAAGAATCTATAAAACTGTATATCTATGCAATCCCCAACTTGTATAATTTAGGCTGAATGGCCTCTTGAGATTCTTTTTCCCTGAACAGTTCTAAAATAGGAATTTCCGTTTATTTTAGTTCAAAGCTACATATATCCTTCAGAGAACTGTGAAGTTACAAAAGCATAATTTTAAAGGTTCATTGTAGCACAAGCACGAACAGATGGTCCTAAAATCTGCTGGAGGAATGTTTTATTTTTTGGCCTTCAAGGAATACATTTCTTTTCTCTTAGGGAGGAGGAACTGATAGTCTTCTTCTCAAAAGAATGAAGGGAATTGGTGAAAGGTGCTCTGGAAAATGGGGCAGAGGAAAGAGGTGCTGTTCCATTGACTGTTAGCATCGGTGTTCCTCGTGTTATACATGGAAGACAGTGTTTAACCACAGGTTGAATGAAAATATCAGGATCCCCCAGGAGCCCTAGCTGTTACCTCTCCAGTGACTGCAGGAGCTGAACACTGCATGTTCACAGTAAGATTGTCTTTACCCCTCCTCTCTCATGTCCCTGCATGTCCATTGATAGGGGTGAGTAGTGGCTTCAGAACGCTATTTCTAGCTAAACCCCTGGCTTTCCCTATCTCCTAGCTCTCACAAGCTTGCTGCTACTTTTAGCATTGAGGCCACCAGCTCTAATCTCATTGTGTTCAAGTACTGTAAGAAACCCTGGTCTCCCTCCTTATCCTTCATCTCCCCAAATGTAGTTTCTATCTCTGTACTTCCACCTCTCTGACCCCATTTTTCAGTCATCTTGAAAAACTCAAAGGCTCAGTCCCTGTAAGTTTTGTCTCTGTCCACTTCCTTGTTGATGTAGTCAGTCCCTTAAATACAGTCTCCTGATGTCATCCAGATATCTTCCTTCAACCTGACTCTTCCTTGTTTTATAAACTTGAGTGTCTTTTTAAAAAACTAATTAATTTGATTATTTATTTATTTTGTTTGCCATGCCGTATGGCTTGCAGGAGGATTTCAGTTCCCTGACAAGGGACTGAACCCGTGCCATGGCAGTGAGAGCCTGGAATCCTAACTACCAGCCCGCCAGAGAAGCCCTATACTTGAGTTTCGTATTCCTTGTTTTTTTAGGCATCTTAAGCTTAGCATGTTCAGATTTGAACTCCCGATCTTCCCTCGGAATTTCCTCTCGCAGTCATCCCTAAATTAACAGCAGTGCCCTCCTTCCGTTTACCAGGCCCAAAGCTTTGGAGCTGTCTTTAAGTCTTCTCTCACATCCTGAGTCGAGCCTGCTGTTCTGTGTTCTGCTGGCTCTACCTGTCTGGAACCCAGCCACCTCTCAACCCTTGGGCCAGTTTTGGTCTGAGGTAATCTTGGATTTGTGCAGTAGTCTCCTAACTGGCCTTTGTTGGCAGCCTTTCCCCCATCCATTTATTTTCAACACAGCAGCCCAAGTGATCCTGTTGAAACTAAGTAGAATCATGTCACTTTTCTGCTCAAAATGCTCCAAAGGTCTTTCATCCCAGTCAGAACGATACCTGAAGTCCTCTGTACCCTCTGTTCTCCTTAACCCACTCCCTGTTTACCCTTTCTTCTTACACCTCTCCTTTTCAGTCACACTGTCCTTAAGGAGTGTTCCTTGAAACTGTCTGGCTTGCTAAAATGCTGCAACTACACAGCCACTGAACCAGCTGTTCTAAGTGCCTGTAGGGCTCTTTCTTGGATAGTCCCATGGCTTTTCCCTCTCTTTTCAGTAAGAACTCTCCCAAGTGTCCAGTATTAAGTGGCCCTTGCCAGTACTCCTAGTCATCCTTCATGCCTTATTTTTCTATATAGCACTTGTCACTGTCTAACATTTAATGTGTTTTACTTTTCCCCCCTCCCTCTCTGCACACAAGAATATGAGTTCTGTGGGGTAAGATTGTTCAGTACTGAATAAACCGAGTACTAACACAAAGCCTGGTACACATTACATGCTCATTTGCTACACAAATGAGTGAAGGTTCATGATTCATGATATGTAGACCCATAGGCCTGGAAGGTGGATGCTAGCTTCTCCACACAAGGGAACTGCAGCTAATTAGAAGGCCAAATATTTGTATCTTCCCTGCAGCCATGAAATTAAAAGACGCTTACTCCTTGGAAGGAAAGTTATGACCAACCTAGACAGTATATTAAAAAGCAGAGATATTACTTTGTCATCTAAGGTCCATCTAGTCAAGGCTATGGTTTTTCCAGTAGTCGTGTATGGATGTGAGAATTGGACTGTGAGGAAAGCTGAGCGCCAAAGAATTGATGCTTCTGAACTGTTGTGTTGGAGAAGACTCTTGAGAGTCCCTTGGACTGCAAGGAGCTCCAACTAGTCCATCCTAAAGGAGATCAGTCCCGGATGTTCTTTGGAAGGACTGATGTTGAGGCTGAAACTCCAATATTTTGGCCACCTGATGCGAAGAGCTGACTCATTTGAAAAGACCCTGATGTTGGGAAAGATTGAAGGCAGAAGGAGAAGGGGATGACAGAGGATGAGATGGTTGGATGGCATCACCAACTCAATGGACATGAGTTTGGGTAAACTCCGGGAGTTGGTGATTGGCAGGGAGGCCTCGCGTGCTGTAGTTCATGGGGTCACAAAGAGTTGGACACGACTGAGTGACTGAACAGAACTGAGTGACTAAAGATGTTAAGCATCTTTTCAAGTGCTTGTTGGCCACTTGTGTATCTTCTCTGGAGAAATGTCCAGAGCTGGATGTGGATGATGCCATACAAGAAATACAAAAAATGTGCTATGGCAGTTCAAAAAAGGGAGTGGTCACATTAGTTCTGATGGGAAGTTAAAGAAGGCTACCGGTAGAAACTGGTGTTTTTACTAAGTCTTGACTTGGGATCAGCTTTTTTCAGCTGCTTGGATATGGGAGAAGAATATTTTTAATCTGCTCAGTGTAAGCAAAATTAGAAATCATCTTCAGTTCAGTTCAGTTCAGTCGCTCAGTCGTGTCCGACTCTTTGCGACCCCATGAATCGCAGCATGCCAGGCCTCCCTGTTCATCCCCATCTCCCGGAGTTCACTCAGACTCACGTCCATCAAGTCCGTGATGCCATCCAGCCATCTCATCCTCGGTCATCCCCTTCTCCTCCTGCCCCCAATCCCTCCCAGCATCAGAGTCTTTTCCAATGAGTCAACTCTTCGCATGAGGTGGACAAAGTACTGGAGTTTCAGCTTCAGCATCATTCCTTCCAAAGAAATCCCAGGGTTGATCTCCTTCAGAATGGACTGGTTGGATCTCCTTGCAGTCCAAGGGACTCTCAAGAGTCTTCTCCAACACCACAGTTTAAAAGCATCAATTCTTTGGCGCTCAGCCTTCTTCACAGTCCAACTCTCACATCCATACAGGACCACAGGAAAAACTATAGTCTTGACTAGACGGACCTTAGTCGGCAAAGTAATGTCTCTACTTTTGAAGATGCTATCTAGGTTGGTCATAACTTTTCTTCCAAGGAGTAAGCGTCTTTTAATTTCATGGCTGCAATCACTATCTGCAGTGATTTTGGAGCCCCCAAAAATAAAGTCTGACACTGTTTCCACTGTTTCTCCATCTATTTCCCATGAAGTGATGGGACCGGATGCCATGATCTTCGTTTTCTGAATGTTCAGCTTTAAGCCCACTTTTTCACTTTCCTCTTTCACTTTCATCAAGAGGCTTTTTAGCTCCTCTTCACTTTCTGCCATAAGGGTGGTGTCATCTGCATATCAGGTTATTGATATTTCTCCCGGCTATCTTGATTCCAGCTTGTGTTCCTTCCAGTCCAGCATTTCTCATGATGTACTCTGCATATAAGTTAAATAAGCAGGGTGACAATAGACAGCCTTGACATACTCCTTTTCCTATTTGGAGCCAGTCTGTTGTTCCATGTCCAGTTCTAACTGTTGCTTCCTGACCTGCATACAGATTTCTCAAGAGGCAGGTCAGGTGGTCTGTATTCCCATCTCTTTCAGAATTTTCCACAGTTTATTGTGATCCACACAGTCAAAGGCTTTGGCATAGTCAATAAAGCCGAAATAGATGTTTTTCTGGAACTCTCTTGCTTTTTCAATGATCCAGTGGATGTTGGCAATTTGATCTCTGATTCCTCTGCCTTTTCTAAAACCAGCCTGAACATCAGGGATTTCATGGTTCACGTATTGCTGAAGTCTGGCTTGGAGAATTTTGAGGATTACTTTACTAGCATGTGAGATGAGTGCAGTTGTGCGGTAGTTTGAGCATTCTTTGGCATTGCCTTTCTTTGGAATTGGAATGAAAACTGACCTTTTCCAGTCCTGTGGCCACTGCTGAGTTTTCCAAACTTGCTGGCATATTGAGTGCAGCACTTTCACAGCATCATCTTTCAGGATTTGAAACAGCTCAACTGGAATTCCATCACCTCCACTGGCTTTGTTCGTAGTGATGCTTTCCAAGGCCCACCTGACTTCACTTTCCAAGATGTCTGGCTCTAGACTAGTGATCACACCATCATGATTATCTACCTTAGCCTAGTTATTTGGAAGAAATGGGAGGGTGGTGGTGGTGGTATAGTTGCTAAGTCATATCTGACTCTTGGGATTCCATCAACTGTAGCCCGCCAGGCTCCTCTGTCCATGGGATTCTCCAGGCAAGAATACTGGAGTGGGTTGCCATTTACTTCTCCAGGGGATCTTCCCAGCCCAGAAATTGAACCCAGGTCTCCTGCATTGCAGGTGGATTCTTAACCAACTGAGCTACAAAGGAAGCCCAAAGGGAGGGTAAATAACAGCATATGCTACAGCTCAGAGATGGGAAATGGTAATAGATCAGGAGGTAGTCCTGCCTGCAAGGATACAGTAGGAAGCGAGGTAAAGCAGGAAAGCTGGTTTGGAGTTAGAGCATAGGACAGTTATGATCTGAGTGGAGGACAAGGTGGGGGAAACGTGATCAGAGCTGTGCCTATGGTAAATATGGAAACATTCAGTCGATCTAGGAAAGAAAAGAAAATTTTTATTTGAGCCAAATTGAGGATTATAGCCTGGAAAAGCATCTCAGAAAGCTCTGAGAACTGTTAACACCCGTTTGAAATCAATGCACAGTTATAAGTTTTTTGAGACAGAGTGCTATACATTACATGATATATTATTAACAGTTGACACAATCCAGATCTGCTAGAAATGACCCCCTTACAAGATCCAAGGAAATGTTATCTTTTAAGTGATCTTGTTGGTGCTTAGAGAATGTTGCTTTCCTGGTTGAGCAGGTATTTCTGCCCTCGGGGAGGCCTGATGGATGCACAGTGCAGCAGATACACAGTGCACAGTGGAAGGGAGAGAGAAGGCCAAAAAGCAGAGAAAACTTTTTTATATTTAAAATTTTTCTTATCTTACCATTAAATATGAATTTTATTTCACATGTAGAATGAATCAGTGCTGCTACTGTAGGTAAAACAGTTATAAAGTTGTTAAATGTCCAGAAAAGAGGTAATTACAGTAACAATAGTAATAGATCAACAGATATTACAGAATTTGAATTGACAGAGCAGAGAAATGGCTCAACTAAAGTGGAAAACCAATTATTTATATCATTGTATGACAAGTGTAAGTTTCCTTTATGTTCAGTAAGATCCTTTGAATGTTTGGGAAATTCTCTTTGGTATAAATGAACATGGTTTTAAGAAAACAAACCAACCAACCCTGTTCGTTCATTTCTAAAGAAGTACGAAGTTTTAAGAAAATCTCATTAGCTTTGAAATTGATATCCAGGAAAATGATTTTGTTAGAAGCTAGCTAATTTATTCAGAATATCCAAATTGAAAACATTTTATATTTTTTGATGAGGCCATTTGGCTTGCGGAATCTCTGGTTCTCTGACCAGGGACTGAACCCAGACCCAGCAGTGAAAGCACTGAGTCCTAACTACTGGATCACCAGGAAATTCTTGAAAATATTTTTAATCTGCTCAGTGTAAGCAAAATTAGAAATCACCTTAGCCTAATGATTTGGAAGAAATGGCAGATATAATATTTTTTATAATTGTTGTATATGATTGTATCCATTTCTTTCATGTGATATAAATGTAAATTATAATTGAAAACCTAAAGTAATCTGTCTACTGACTTCTCCAAGAAGGAATCTTCTGACTTACCTTATTTGCAAAAACTTATTTTAAAGTATTTTTTGGAAAATCCTGATAGAAGTAGTTTGTTTTATTCCGTTGATAAAAGTTAGTGTGAGAGGAATTTTTAATTATTGTTTGGATGCCTCTGGCAATACAGCTATATATTAAAATATTAACTTTGTAAGAGTTATAAACATAATAAAGTCAAACCAGAAGATGATGATATCTTGGCATTGTATTGGTACAGTACCTAGAAATAAATTTACCAAGGATATAAAAGACTTGAAACCTTAAAACTATAAAATTTGTTGAAAGAACTTAAAGAGACCTAAAAAATGGGATGACATCTCATGTTCATGTATTGGAAGACTGAAAATTGTTAACATGTTAATACTACTCAAAGTGATCTTCAGATCCAGCACAAGCCCTATCAGAATTCCAATGGGGGACTTCCCTGGTGGTCCAGTGGATAAGAATCCACCTGCCAGTGCAGGGGAAACAGGTTCAGTCCCTGATCCGGGAGGATTCCACATACATAGCACAGAGCAAGTAAGCCCCTAAGCCATAACTGCGGAGCCTGCAGAGCCTGAGCTTACGAGCCCATGAGCCACAACTAAGGAGCCCTCATGCTGCGACTGCTGAAGCCTGTGAGCCTAGAGTCTGTGCTCCACAACAAGAGAAGCCACTGCAATGAGAAGCCTGGGCACCGCAATGAAGAGTAGCCCCCGCTCACAACAACCAGAGAAAGCCCTTCATAGAGCAGCGAAGACCCAGTGCAACCAAATAAAAATAAAATAAAATTTTTTCTTTAAATTCCAATGGCCTTTTATAGAACCGGAAAGCCAATACTCAAGTTCATTTGAAATTGCAAGGGACTCTGAAGCCAAAATTTTGTAAAAGAACAAAATTGGAAACTTCAAACTTCTCAGTTTAAAAACTTACTTCAAGGCTACGTAATCAAAAGTGTGGTATTGGCATGAAATAGAATTAAGGTCCTAGAAATAAATTTATACATTTAATGGCCAGTTGATTTTGACAAGGGTGCCAAGACTATTTAATGGTGAAAGAATAGTCTTTAACAAATGGTACTGGGACAACTGGATATCCACATGTAAAAAGAATTAAGTTGTCCCTTTACTTCAAATCATAAAGTTTAACTCAAAATAGATCAATGGCCTGAATATAAGAGCTAAATTCATATAGCTGTTAAGAGAAAAACATGAGGGTAAGTTTTCATCACCTTTGATTTAGCAGTGGGTTTTTAGATATGCATAAACAAGAAAAGGAAAAATACATAAATTGGAGTTAAGAAAAAGTAAAACCTTTTGTGCATTCGAGGATATTAACAGGAAAGTGGAAAGATAGCAGTACAATGGGAGAAAATATTTACAGTCCATTTATCTGATATAAGGATCTGTTCTCTAGGTCTAGAATAAAGAAATCTTACAATTCAACAACAAAAGACACACAGTCCAATTTAAAAATGAGCAAAAGACATGAAGAGACATTTCTCCAGAGAAGATACACAAATGGCCAACAAGCACTTGAAAAGATGCTTAACATCTTTAGTCATTCAGTTCAGTTCAGTCGCTCAGTTTTGTCAGACTCTGCGACCCCATGAACCACAGCATACCAGTACTCTCTGTTCATCCCCAACTCCCGGAGTTTACCCAAACTCAGGTCCATTGATGCCATCCAACCATCTGATCCTCTGTCATCCCCTTCCTCTCCTGCCCTCAATCTTTCCCAGCATCAGGATCTTTTCAAATGAGTCAGTTCTTCACATCAGGTGGCCAAAGTATTGGAGTTTCAGCTTCAAATTCAGTCCTTCCAATGAGCACCCAGGACTGATCTCCTTTAGAATGGACTGTTTGGATCTCCTTGCAGTCCAAGGGACTCTCAAGAGTCTTCTCCAACACCACAGTTCAAAAGCATCAATTTTTCAGTGCTCAGCTTTCTTTACAGTCCAACTCTCACATCCATACATGACTACTGGAAAAACCATAGCCTTGACTAGATAGATGGACCTTAGTTGACAAAATAATTTCTCTGCTTTTGAATATGCTATCTAGGTTGGTCATAACTTTCCTTCCAGGAGTAAGCATCTTTTAATTTCATGGCTGCAATCACCATCTGCAGTGATTTTGGAGCCCAGAAAAATAAAGTCTGACACTGTTTCCCCATCTATTTCCCATGAAGTAATGGGACCGGATGCCATGATCTTCGTTTTCTGAATGTTGAGCTTTAAGCCAACTTTTTCACTGTCCACTTTCACTTTCATCAAGAGGCTTTTTAGTTCTTCTTCACTTTCTGCCATAAGGGTGGTGTCATCTGCATATCTGAGGTTATTGATATTTCTCCCGGCAATCTTGATTCCAGCTTTGCCTCTTCCACTCCAGCATTTCTCATGATGTACTCTGCATGGAAGTTAAATAAGCAGGGTGACAATATACAGCCTTGATGTACTCCTTCTCCTATTTGGAACTAGTCTGTTGTTCCATGTCCAGTTCTAACTGTTGCTTCCTGACCTGCATACAGGTTTCTCAAGAGGCAGGTCAGGTCTGGTATTCCCATCTCTTTCAGAATTTTCCACAGTTTATTGTGATCCACACAGTCAAAGGCTTTGGCATAGTCAATAAAGCAGAAATAGATGTTTTTTTCTGGAACTGTCTTGCTTTTCTGATGATCCAGCAGATGTTGGCAATTTGATTTCTGGTTCCTCTGCCTTTTCTAAAACCAGCTTGAACATCTGGAAGGTCACAGTTCACGTACTGCTGAAGCCTTGCTTGGAAAATTTTGAGGATTACTAGCGTGTGAGATGAGTGTAATTGTGCGGCAGTTTGAACATTCTTTGGCATTGCGTTTCTTTGGGATTGGAATGAAAACTGACCTTTTCCAGTCCTGTGGCCACTGCTGAGTTTTCCAAATGTGCTGGCATATTGAGTACAGCACTTTCACGGCATCATCTTTTAGGATTTGAAATAGCTCAACTAGAATTCCATCACCTCCATTAGTTTTGACGTAGTGATGCTTCCTAAGGCCCACTTGACTTTACATTCCAGGATGTCTGGCTCTAGGTGAGTGATCACATCATCGTGATTATCTGGGTTGTGAAGATGTTTTTTGTATAGTTCTTCTGTGTATTCTTGCCACCTCTTTAACATCTTCTGCTTCTGTTAGGTCCATACTATTTCTGTGCTTTATTGAGCCTATCTTTGCATGAAATGTTCCTTGGTATCTCTAATTTTCTTGAAGGGATCTCTAGTCTTTCCCATTCTATTGTTTTCCTCTAGTCACTCGGGAAATGCAAATCAAAGCCACAGTGCAGTACTCCTTTATGCCTGCTAGGATGACTGTGAAAAACAGCAACAACAGTGGAAAATAACAGGTGTTAATAAGGGTGCAAGAAAATTGAAAACCTACATTGCTGGTAGAAGTTTTAAATGGTTCATTCGCTATGAAAAACATTTTGGCAGCTCCTCAAAAAGTTAAACATAGAATTACCGTATGACCCTGTAATTCCACCCCTAGTATATATTCCAAAGTATTGAAAACAAGTATATGTACATACATTTTCATAGTAGCACTATTCACAATAGCCAAAAGGTGGACATAGCCAAAACATTCATGGATGGATGGTTAAACAAATTGTGGTGTATATGCACAGTGAAATATTTTTCAGCCGTAAAAGAGAATGAAGTACTGATATATGATATACTGATATGTCATATGTATATATCATACATATATCAGAATGAAGTACTGATATATTCTCACCATGGGTGGCTCTTAAAACATGCTAAATTAAAGAAGCCATACACAGTAGTCACATATTCCGTGTTTCCATTTTTATGAAATATCCAGAATGCAGACAAAATAGATTCATGTTGGAGGGGGGAATGGGAAGAAACCAGTTAATTACTAAGGCAGTTTACTTTGAATGAATGATGGAAGTTTTGGGGAACTAGATAAGAATGGTGGTTGAAGAACACTGTCTGAATGCCACTGAGCTGTTCATTTTAAAATGGTTAATTTTATGTCATGAGAATTTCATTTCAATACATTTTTTTGAGTATAGCAGTTCAGTTCAGTTCAGTCGCTCAGTCGTGTCCGACTCTTTGCGACCCCATGAATCGTAGCATGCCAAGCCTCCCTGTCCATCACCATCTCCCGGAGTTAGCTCAGACTCACGTCCATCGAGTCAGTGATGCCATCCAGCCATCTCATCCTCGGTCGTCCCCTTCTCCTCCTGCCCCCAATCCCTCCCAGCATCAGAGTCTTTTCCAATGAGTCAGCTCCTCGCATGAGGTGGCCAGAGTACTGGAGCTTCAGCTTTAGCATCATTCCTTCCAAAGAAATCCCAGGGTTGATCTCCTTCAGAATGGACTGGTTGGATCTCCTTGCAGTCCAAGGCACTCTCAAGAGTCTTCTCCAACACCACAGTTCAAAAGCATCAATTCTTCGGCGCTCGGCCTTCTTCACAGTCCAACTCTCACATCCATACATGACCACAGGAAAAACCATAGCCTCGACTAGATGGACCTTATTCGGCAAAGTAATGTCTCTGCTTTTGAATATACTATCTAGGTCGGTCATAACTTTTCTTCCAAGGAGTAAACGTCTTTTAATTTCATGGCTGCAGTCACCATCTGCAGTGATTTTGGAGCCCCAAAAAATAAAGTCTGACACTGTTTCCACTGTTTCCCCATCTATTTCCCATGAAGTGATGGGACCAGATGCCATGATCTTCGTTTTCTGAATGTTCAGCTTTAAGCCCACTTTTCACTGTGCTCTTTCACTTTCATCAAGAGGCTTTTTAGCTCCTCTTCACTTTCTGCCATAAGGGTGGTGTCATCTGCATATCTGAGGTTATTGATATTTCTCCCGGCAGTCTTGATTCCAGCTTGTGTTTCTTCCAGTCCAGCGTTTCTCATAATGTAGTCTGCATGTAAGTTAAATAAGCAGGGTGACAATAGACAGCCTTGACGTACTCCTTTTCCTATTTGGAACCAGTCTGTTGTTCCATGTCCAGTTCTAACTGTTGCTTCCTGACCTGCATACAGATTTCTCAAGAGGCAGGTTAGGTGGTCTGGTATTCCTATCTCTTTCAGAATTTTCCACAGTTTATTGTGATCCACACAGTCAAAGTTTTTGGCATAGTCAATAAAGCTGAAATAGATGTTTTTCTGGAACTCTCTTGCTTTTTCAATGATCCAGCGGATGTTGGCAATTTGATCTCTGGTTCCTCTGCCTTTTCTAAAACCAGCTTGAACATCAGGGAGTTCACAGTTCACGTTATTGCTGAAGTCTGGCTTGGAGAATTTTGAGGATTACTTTACTAGCATGTGAGATGAGTGCAATTGTGCGGTAGTTTGAGCATTCTTTGGCATTGCCTTTCTTTGGGATTGGAATGAAAACTGACCTTTTCCAGTCCTGTGGCCACTGCTGAGTACAGTAATATAAAAGGTATCAGAACACTCATCTACTATTTTTGACACTGCAATTTATAATGTTACAAGGAGGGGAGTAAAACAAAATAAAAGTCTTAAACTAGAGTTTCAAAAGATCAAAGCCATTTAAAAAGATTGAATTAGAAAGTTTAACAAATGATGAGGATAAATGTGAAGAAAAAAATTAGCATAAAAGCAAACAAATAAGTTATCATTGACCTATTTCAACCAGAAGCTAGATTTTAGCATCAAGATGATATAAGCTCAGATTTATTGACTAGATACAAAATGGTGGCCGATGAGCTTTTCCATGTGAGGTTCAGAATTATCACCTTAAAATCTCTTGATAAGAATAAAGCAAAGTATTAGTTATTTCATTGAAGATATGAAACATAAGTTAGTAAAACTAAGAAATAATGGAGTTCATATATTTATAGAGGAAAGCACTCCTTTGGATGTGGAAAAAGAAGACAGGTACGCTTAAATATAAGATATTCTTTTGACTTAGAATTTCAGGGTATATATACTCTCAGAGAGTCCATTGGAGAGAAGAAACTACTGTAATTAGGTAAACTGATTTCAGTCACTTGAGTTCAGTGCAGGAGTGAAAAAGACAAAATGAATGCCCAATGTGCCATGTGCTCGGGTTATAGCACATATCACCTATAAAGCATAGAGAGAATCTTTGTGTATGTTGAACTTTTACGAATGGTGACTGATTTTTCCTTTGTCTTCCTTCATTATTTAGTAGCTTCTTTGCCACTTTAATAAATAATATTCTCTTTCGTCTTTGAGAAGGTGAAGGAGCTGTGCTGTGTCAGGCACACCAAAAAGTGCCCATTCTTGGCAGAGTAAGAAAGATAGCCCTCTTTTTTGATTGCAGATGATAAAAGCCATGAACAAGTCCAATGAGCACGTCCTGGCAGGAGGTGCCTGTTTCAATGAGAAGGCAGACTCCCATCTCGTGTGTGTACAGAATGATGATGGCAACTATCAGACCCAGGCTATCAGTATTCATAATCAGCCCAGAAAGGGTGAGTGTTTGAGCTGATTGAGGTCATGGAATGAAAGATTGATTGTACTGTAACTGGAGAGTGGATATCTCAACCCGGTAAACACTCAGTGTCAGGATAGGTGAAAACAATTGATTATATTAACCTTTTGAAGCTTATTCTGCAAGAATATGTTGACTACTCAGACTTAGAGGTGCAAATGGAATCTCTGTTATTGAGGGGAGCATCTTGAAAATACTGCCTCAGGACACTGACCAGGCCAGCATAGGTATTTGATGCATTGGCCCCATAGTGAGAATATGTTTAGGTAGATTTAGCGCTTTTTGAATGATCATACCCAAAGAGTGTTAATTAACATATTGACAGGATTCTGAAGGTAGCCTTCCAGGTTCAGTGGTACTCAGAATGTGGTCTCATCACTTAGGAGATTGTTAAAAATGAAGATTGCATCCCATATCTGCTAAATCAGAGTTTGCATTTTAACACAATTGTTGTGTGATTCAAATACACATTAGAATTTAAGAAGTGCTGCTCAACATTAGAATTTAAGAAGCCTCTGCTCAACATTAGAATTTAAGAAGCGCTGCTCAACATGACATTTCCTAAAATGTCTTATCAGTGTCTATAGTTTTTAAAATATTCACATAAATAAATAAAATTTTTGCTTATTATTTTAGACTGAGAAACCTTGTATTAAGTTTAAGCAGATTTCTTTACTGCAGGACTTTTCAGAGCCTTTAGCGTTTTTTTTTTAAAGGAGGATAGTGCCTAGACCTTCCCAAATTTATTTGACCATAAGTCTTTTTCCTCTCAGAATATCTCCTAAAACTAGCTTTCTTTAGTATGCTTCATTAAGCACTTCTCTAGTAGACGTACTACTTCTGTCTTTAAGGTATATTTTTAAAATCAGTTGTTTAGTAAAGGCATAAAAGGTACTGAGCACATGTATATTCAAATATAATATCTAAAATAGGTAGGTGACAAGTCTACTATGCTCTCTATTAGTCAAATCATATCTATAATATTTTAATAAGTTCTGGGTATCATTAATGTATTGGTGATAAAACTAGAAGGTCTTCAAGGCCTGTGAGAAGTTTGAAAACTAGGTTACAGGAAGATCTCTTGAATAAAATATAAATGTTTAACCTAGAAAAGTATAGATTGAAAAAGGGTGAAAAATAGGTATTTCTATTTTTAAGATTCTCTATTATGTAGAAATAATATTTAACTTACTCTCTATAGCTACAAAAGACCAAAACCAGCACCAGTGGGTGAAAGCTACAAGGATCTAGATTTGGGCTCTGTTTGAGAGCACACTCTGTAACACTGAGAGCTGTCCAGAAATAGAAATGGTTGCCTTGTGCTATTGTGGGCTCCCTGTCACTAGGAGTCTTTGACAAAGGCTGGATGACCTACCCATTAGAGATGCTTTAGGGCCAGTGGGTAGGAAGTTGGAATATCTTAGTCTAATGTAAGATGTGGAGAAATAAAACAGTGTAGTGCAGTTTTATAAAGCAAAATGTAATTAAATATCCTTTCTTTTATGAAGAGGTGTTCATCTTTTAAATAGGCGTTTGTTTTTCTAAAAGGTCCACTTTGTAAATAAAATAGTTGGCAATCATATGTCCATATTCAAAATATATTTTCTCTTAAAAAAAGCAATGAACTAGATCTGGGGTCAGGAGACTTTTTCTGTGAATGGCTATATGATAAATATTTTAGGCTTTGCAAACCTGTGGTCTTTGTTGCCAGCACTTTGGCATCATACTTCAAAAACTGCCATAGACAATATATAAATGAATGAATATGGTTGCGTTCCAATAAAATTTTATTTACAAAAACAAGCTGCAGACCAAACCTTAGTCTCGACTAGTAAGATTTCCTTGCTTCTTGACTGAAGGAAGCTCAAAACAAAATGGAAGAGTGTAAATTAAAACCTCATTCTCTAAGCTCTCATTAGTATATGAGTTATTGGTTATTTGTATCTGGTATTGTATAGAGTAAGTATTTTTTATTTCTGTATGATGGTTTGAGTTCCCAACTACCAAATATTTCATTATTATTTTCAGTCCGTCCATCTCAAAGTCTTTCTTCACTAACCTATTTCTATTGCTATTTTAGTGACTGGTGCCAGTTTCTTTGTGTTCAGTGGCGCTCTGAAATCCTCTTCAGGATATCTTGCCAAGTCCAGTATTGTGGAAGGTAAAGAATGAGTTATTTACTGCATGTACATAGTTCAGTCTTAATTATACAACTGAAAACCAAGGGACATTAAAGGAAAACTTGACACTTTTGCCATAGACTTCTGACTCCACAGAAGTTATTTATTCAATAGCATCTCACTGTACAGCTAATTAAGACTGTCATAAAGGTGCTTAACTCTCCAAAGAAGGGAGAAAGTGGTAGAGATGCCATGGGACACCAACATAAAGTTAAGAGATGGCTTTTCAGAGCTCTGGAATCATGTATCCAAGGGGACATAGTCTGAGTTCAGATACAACACTGGGTGCAAATCTGTAAATAAGTAGATGAAGTTCAGCCCCACTTATAAGTTTATTTTAGTGAAAGTGAAAGTGAAGTCGCTCAGTCGTGTCCGACTGTTTGTGACCCCATGGACTTCAGCCTGCCAGGCTCCTCTGTCCATGGGATTTTCCAGGCAACAATACTGGAGTGGGCTGCCATTTCCTTCTCCAGGGGATCTTCCCAACCCAGGGATCAAACCCAGGTCTCCTACATTGTAGGCAGCTGCTTTTTACCGTCTGAGCCTAGTTGATTTACAGTGTTGTGTTAATTTCTACTGTAGAGCAGTGTAATTCAGTTATATATATGTATATATGTGTATATATATATACACACACACACACACGCATTCTTTTTCATATTCTTTTCCATTATGATTTATCACTGGATATTTTCTTCCTCAAATATTCTTCTCTGTATTTTGATCTAGTTACTCTTGTTGTGTAACAAATTAACCAGAATTTAATGGCTTAAAGCAACTATTTATCACCCTCACTTATTGCGCTGGGTCTGCCCTTGACAAGGCAATGCAGGGATGGCTTGATCTTGCTCAGTGATGTCTGGGGCCTCAGTTGGGATGACTTGAAGGTTGGTGCTTACTTGATGGCCAGGAGCTAGAATTATCTGAAACTTTGTTGATTCACATGTCTGGGGCCGGTCTTGGGATGATTTAAAGACTAGGAAAGATGACTGGAGCCCTTTACAATGGACTGTTTAGCATGCATCCTTGGGCTAGTTGGACTTCTTATATGGTGGCTTAGAACTCCAACCACAAGTATTCCAGCACAAGGCCAAAGCTGCATTGGTTTTATGACCAAGCCTTGAAAATCACAGTTATCCTCTGGTGGTGGAAGTGGTCATAAGTCTGCTGGGGGGAGAGGAGTTAGACTCCATTTCTTAATGGGGAAAAGGAAAAGGTAGCATTGTAGAAAAGCATGTGAGACAGGAGATGCTATGATTATCTTTGGAAAGTACAATCTGCATACAGAATGACAGATTTTCATTTGCACTGTGGCTCACTCCAGTGCCCTAAGAGCAGTTCTTCTGAGGGTGGATTCCTTTGTGTTAATTGAAATACATAGATAAACTTAACGTGTGTTAACAGAGATTGACTTTGATCTCCTTTATTGCCAAACTCAGTAAAACAGCAAGTGAAGAGCAAAGTATGCTAATATTTCGCAACTTAATGTCACAACTCAAAGCAGAAATATTCTATTAAGAAATTAAGAAATCTAGGAGTTAGTCATTCTACTTCCTCATCAAGAAATCTAGGCGTTAAATGACTGGTTAATGCTTTTGTAATCAAATATTGACTACCTTTAAAGTGTGTCTTTACAAGATGCTTAAAAAGCACCCTTTAAATGTCAAAATGATCAACTGAACTGAAAGAAATCCTTACAAATGCAAAGCGATGTATTTAAAAAGTTGCATTTATGTTTTTGGACTGGAAATTTCTTAGGGCTTACATTTCACCATGTGTGTCAGCAGAGCAATTAGCTACCTATTTATGAAAATTTTACTGATGCTCTTTAGAAATTATTTCAGTTGACAAAATTATGTGTCAAAGAAGCAGGATAATTGGTCAGCATGTGACAGCTTACTCCCTCAATTTCAGTATTTTCCTTTAACTTAGGTGATAGCCCCCAAATAGTTATCATCTGTTGGCTCATGGTAGCCCATATAAAACATAAATGGTAGATCTGCCTTATTGCCAGTCAATAAATGGAATTACTCCCCAGTTCGCTGCTGCTGCTAAGTCGCTTCAGTCGTGTCTGACTCTGTGCGACCCCATAGATGGCAGCCCACCAGGCTCCCCCGTCCCTGGGATTCTCCAGGCAAGAATACTGGAGTGGGGTGCCATTTCCTTCTCCACCCCAGTTCACTAGTGTTGTTTATTCAGTGATTTATTTAACAAGCACTGGCACTCACTGTATGCAGTCATAGTAAGGTGAGTGATACAAACAAATGAATATGATTAGAGCATGATGCAGCAGTGGAACCACAAACAAAATGCTCTGTGTATCCAAAAGAGGGATGTGACCATGTGGAAGTTTTCCTTTTGAGCAGTCTCAGGACAATCTTAGTTGTGCCTGAAGTGAAATCAACAGGCAGGTTTTTTAAGCAGGATCCATCTTGGCATTTGCTGCTCGTAACACTTTCAGTAAGTAAGAGGTTGAGCTCAAAGGACAAAACCTCTTTGTATCTGTCAGCTTTAGAGAACAGAAGTTTCACGTTTAATCCTAGAGGAATTTGCTAGATGCCAGGTACAGAGCTTCATCTGCCCCTCTCCCTGGCTTTGCACTGTTTCCATCTGTATTGTCTTGGTGCTGATTCTCAGATGGCGTTATGGTCCAGATCACTGCAGAGAACATGGATGCCCTGAGGCAGGCGCTGCGGGAGATGAAGGACTTCACCATCACCTGTGGCAAGGCAGAGGCCGAGGACCCCCAGGAGCAAATCCACATCCAGTGGGTGGATGACGACAAGGACGTCAACAAGGGGTAAATGCAGCAAACGTCCCCTCAGTGGCGTTTCGTTATGGGCTGGCCTCTGGGTTTTGTCTAGACTGGCATTTTATTACTCTCCAGAAACCCCTGCCTAAGAAAAAGGACTGCTTTGTATTATAACATGGACTTTTAAATTTCTGGTTTCTTGGCTTAATTTCTGAAGGAGTTTCTGTGCATATTTTTGAAGGGAAGGGAAAGAAAGTAGCTGATGAAACACAACAGTCCTTCTAAAGTTATTGAGATAATAGTAAAACCTAAGCCTTTTTGGTTTACAAAACACTTTTGCTAATATTGTTTCATTTGATATAACAACTACAGATGAGTAAATAAACACCAAAAAGATAAATGACTCAACAAAGCTTGGAAGTGGCTGGGCTAGGACTTAAAAGCCACCTCCTTGGCCTTCAAATCCTATGTTCATCTCTAGAATATGGCAACTATGTTCTGATGGTTCAAGCCAAAACCTTGGAGTCATCTTTGACACTTTGCCTCACACCCTACACCTTAATCCAGCAGTAGAGCTTGTTAGCTTTCTTTTTAAACATGTCCAGAATTGTACTGCTACTCACTGCTCCTCCTGCCGTCATTTGGTCCGCATCCTCGCAGTAGGCTTCTGATTTGTTTCCTTGCTTCTAGCCTTGGCCTCCTCCCTCCTCCTAGCCTCGTCAGTTTCCAGTACAGCAGCCAGAGCAATGTCACCTCTTGCTCAAAACTCACCACTGACTTTCAGGGTCATTCAAGGTAAAAGCCAAAGTCTGTTAAAACTTACAAGCCAAAAAAAAAAAAACTTACAAGCCTTACACAATCCCCTGCCTACTCTCTTTATTTCTCAGAAACAGTATCTGGTTTCTTGTGTGAATATATCAGCCTTCTTCTGCCCTCAGACCTTTGTACCTTCACTTTCTCAACAAAGGCTTCCCTGGCCAGCCTACTACATTGTAAGCCTCTCATACACATTTCTTCCCTTCTCCACCAAATACTTCATACTCCCCTTCCCTGCATTATATTTAAGGGTACCTATGACTCACTAACATATATTTTTACTCATTTATTTTATTATATTGGCCCTGGAATGTAGGATCCATGAGGGCAGAAATTTTTGCTGATTTGTTTACTGCTGTGTCATCAGCACCTAAAACACTGTATGGCACCTAGTAGGTTCTTTAAAAAACTGATTAATTGAATAAATATGTCAAACTTCATTGTATTAAGCTTTCTCCCATTCATCCTTCAGGCAATAATTCTATATGTGGGGTTCGGAAAAGACAAAAATGAATTCATGGTCCTTGGTGACAGGTGACTCAGTCTAGTTTTGAAGATAGTTATAATAAGGGCACCAAAGTATGGAAGATGCTCATAGAAAACTCTATAGGAGACAGTAAAGATAAAAGAGAAATGAGGAACTCAGTAGAGGCGGTAGGGCAGGATTCTGGAATGACTTCCTAGAGGAATGGCTGCCTCTGGAGCTGAGTCTGGTAAGATGGCAAACATCTGCCGCCCAGCTGTGGCAGAGTGGGCCTGCCAGTATGAGGGAACGGCAGGAGTGAAGGCAGATAGAAGGTGTTTCCAGCATGGCATACCAGATTTTTTTTAAAAGAATGTTTTAAAACTTTTGTTATTGAACAAACAGAAGCAACTTCTAAATCAATGAGTATGTTTGTCTACTTTATAAATAACACTTTATCTTCTCATACTTCCTGGAAAATTTAATTTCAAAATCAGTTTGTGTTTAACTCTCTTATTATAGTTGGTTGTTATGTTGATGGTGTGAACTGATACGAGCAAGCATCTATATTATCACAACAAATTCTATAGTTATTAGGACAAAAAACTGGTAGTCTGACAATCTGATGCCATATGGTATTGGTAGCTAACAACAAGTAGGTTGTCCCTTCCTACACCAGTGGCAACACCTTGGAAAAAAGAACAAGAACTCATCAGGGAAAACTCTCAAACCCAGGAGTTCAGTGTATAGTGTGTAGACAGAATGTTTTCTAGCTTGTCCCACAATGTCAGGGTATCCTTTCTCAAGAGAGTTCTTATCAACTAAGGCTGCTCTAGTTTTTATACTGTCTGATGAGTTAGAAATTAAACTTAACAGTGTTTAAATAATTTTAATTCAGTCAAATGTAGCATGTCCCTGATAGTCAACTTTAGGCTAAATTTGATCTATAGATATTTTATACATAGAGATTCAAAAACAAAAACAGGTTTGAAAGTTGTTAGGAAAAGTTCACAATTACTTTGACGCCTCATCAGATTGAGTGTGTACATCCACATATTTAAACTTGGTATATTTTGGAGGACACGACCATCAGATGTGGCCTTTCAATTCAGGAGCCTAGGAGTGCTATGCAGCACTGAAGGGAACTTGTTTCAATAGATAATATAGATGCACGTTCATCAGTTCATACCAGCACTGTCATAGTTAACATACTTGGTCACATAATTCCTTTAGTCTGTAAACACTGAATTCCTATGTTGTGTGTCAGACCACGAATATAGCACATGGAAATGAGTATATCATGTACCTTCCCCTTCGGAAGTTTGTGAGGCAGATACACAGACATGGAGAGTATGATGTGATGGGTGTGGTGGTGGAGCAGGGGAGAGCAGGGCTGGGTGCGGGTCTGTGCAGTCACTGGAGGAACACAAGAGGAAGAGCAGACTTGGAAACAGTTTCTTTACGTTAAATAACCAGCTTCTGCCATCAGGACTCCTTTTCCGTATGTGTGTCCTCGGAATTATTTCAGTGCACAGGCCCCTCCCTGAGAGCTCTGTTCATGTACATTTTGGGGCAGTGGCTTCTTCTTTTGTGATGTTTTGCATAGGTGTTTTCAGCAAGGCACCCAGTGTATGATAAGAGAGAAGTAGTTCTTCTAAGAGCTGCTCCCATCTCTTTCCTTTGTGTCTGTTTTAGTGTCCTAAGTCCCATAGATGGGAAGTCCATGGAGTCTATAACAAGTGTGAAGATATTCCACGGATCAGAGTACAAAGCGAATGGAAAGGTCATCAGATGGACCGAGGTAAGGAAAAGGGAACTTGGCATCCTTGATCCCCACTTTGAAGACAACTTTTTACTTGGCCCAGAGACATTCTGGACTGATTCTGGAGGATAGAGGGAAAAAGTCTGTTACCTTCTATACTCCAGTTCCCTCTGGTCTGTCTTAGCTCAATGGGAGGAAGTGCACCAAGTGTGGCCTGCAGCAGGCTGACATCTCCGCCCCATGAACTAGCTTTTAGAGATTTGTTCACATTGGACCTCAAGAAGGGGTGCATCTCTGAAGAGTACATACTGTCTTTGCTGGATTCTTCAGAAAGCTAGGCTGGTTATGTTGCACTCAGTTATAACTTAGATAACACTGTCTTTTAAAAATAGACTTATCTTACAAATAAGAAAACTAAAGCTCAGAAACTAACTTGACAAGGATTGCATGGCAAATAATCACTGGTAAAGTCCTGATTCAAACCCAGATGTAGCCGACTCCTAACCTGTTTTCTACTATATGTTTCTTAGAGCTGTATTAGAGGCTTACCCGGGGATGAGAGGAGCCAGGCAGGGACCTCGTATATGTGTATGTGCGTGCGTGCGTGCGTGCTAATTTGCTTCAGTTGTGTCTGATTCTTTGCAACCCTCTGGACTGTAGCCCAGCAGGCCCCTCTGTTCGTGAGATTCTCCCAAGAATACTGGAGTGGGTTGCCATGCCCTCCTCCAGGGTATCTTCCCGACCCAAGGATCGAACCTGTGTCTCCTGCATTGGCAGACAGGTTCTTTACCACTAGCACCCCTTGGGAGGCACATCAAACAAATTATAAAGTTTATTTTTTTGAGAATAAACAGGTAGGTCCTGGATCTCTTGATTTCTTTTGAAACTCATTTATACCTGTCTATAAAAATCAAGTATTAAATTATAAGATCTCTAGGATTTCTGGAAGCTTTGAAAGTGTTAATTTTTTTTAGGTTAAGAAGTTCTGTGACTTCTACCTTTTCCATTTTACACACAAGGTAACTGAGCCAAGGGAGGATAAGTGCCTAGTAACCCAAGTTTACTAGCTGGTTCCTGACAACACAGAGACTAGAAGTTCTTGAGCTGTTGTTCCAAGTGACATCTTTCATACCAGACTTGGCAATTTTATAAGCAGCTGAGTGGTTTTATCTGCTTGCTTTGTAATGACCATCTGTTTGACATACCTTGAGTAGTCGAGGGTCTGAACATGTGAATGTCTTTATTGCTTACGGAGTAGTTTGACCTCTGTTCCCTCTTCTTTGCTCCCCACTAATCCCCTGAGATAGGAAGATGAGAAATGAGAAAATATATAATGAGAAAACAGTCTCAGGGAGGCCAGGTGACTCTGTGACTTGTCTAATGCTGGTTGCTGGCAGAGCAGGGACCAGAGGTCTCCTGACTCCCACTTGAGAGTTCCGTCTATCGCTTCACACTGCCATTTTCACTACTGCATCGGGCAACAGGCTTCAGAGCTACCCCTCTGCAGATTCTTAATCTAAGCTGCTGCTTATATTAAGCCATAAGTCAAGTATTGGTATAGAGAAGCATTGTATATTTACCTGTCTGTGTGTTTTATGTTTTGCTTTTTAAAAAATTTTAAATGTATTTTTTATTTGAAGGATAATTGCTTTACAGAATTGTGTTGGTTTCTGCCAAACATCAACATGAATCCGCCTATGTTTTGCTTTTATATCATTTACACAATAACCAGAGAAGGTAGGTGCTTCCCATTTTACAGAGGCAAATCGGCATCAAGAAGCCAGAGGACTTGCTCATGAGCCTCCTCTGTGTGATAGGACTCAGGTCTCAGTTCCAGATCTGCTGTGCTTCCGCCTGCGCCTAGTGCAGTGTTCAGTTCACAGACAGTGACACAGCTTTGACCTCCGCAGTGGCAGAGCCATGTGTGGTAGGAAGAGCTCTGTCTGTGATGAGAAGCAAAAGACGCAGATTCTCACCTGTGGCCTGAGCAAGCGCCCTCCCTTCAATGAGTGAGCAGTAATATGCAGGTGTTGGGTGATGTGATCTATAAGGACTGTTCTCTAAGATTCGAAGATCATTTCCTTTAGAAAGTTGCCCACATATTAGGGAGTCCTTTTAGAAGTACACAGTGTAAAATATAAGCCTCTCCCGGATCTGAACAGGATGTACCATTACCACTGCGGCCATGGCTTTAGGGAGATCAGTAAGTGGTAGCTACCGTCCTGTGGATGCAGAGACTGTGAGAGGCAGAGGCTGTTTCTTCGATGTGAGATGTCAGTGCCCTGCTTTTCTTGGTGTGTGTGTGTCTGGTCTTCCTGCACGTCTCAGGGAGTCAGGGTACTCGTACCCATGAGCTGGTGCACTCATTTCTTCCCACATCTCCTGGACACAAGCTTGAAAGTCTCTCTTGTTTGGGGAACAGGTGTTTTTCCTAGAAAATGACGACCAGCACAACTGCCTGAGTGATCCTGCAGATCACAGCCGCCTAACGGAGCATGTTGCCAAGGCCTTTTGTCTTGCTCTGTGTCCCCACCTGAAGCTTCTGAAGGAAGATGGAATGACAAAACTGGGACTTCGTGTGACCCTTGACTCAGATCAGGTAAGAATCTTAGCCTCTAAAGCAGGTCTTGGGCAGTGTCTGTTTTCTGACACCCGAGTTTTCTTCCTGCAACCCAGAGAGTGCAAGTCTCTGCACCTTGGGCCTGACCGGATGCAGTCTTTGGCTTTCCCTCTGTTGGCAATACAGCTGGGTGTGCTGCTTGGTCCGTCTCTGAACCCCGTGAACCCTGGCCTCCTCACCTGAACGTCTTGCCTTGTCGTTCTTTTCAGTGTGGGGTAAGAAGTGTGAGGACCTGCCGCCCCTGTGTGAATGACATAGGGGCCACCCTGCCTCCTTTAGAGAGCAGGTCCCAGGCTGTCCCGTCTTTTGTTGTTTTCTTAGTCCCACTACAGCAGGCTTCTGCTGACTGGTCTCTGCAGGTCCACTTCTTGTGGTTTTCTTACTGCCAACACTGCCATGCTAGACTTGAACCATTTCCCCATCAGTTTCCCTGTCGGTGCGGGTCTCCTGTGGCCGGGCCTTCCTCCCTGTCTCTCACTAACCTCTTTGTGTGCTCCGTGTAGCCACAGTCCAGTCTTGAGTGCAGCCCACCCCCACCTCCTGGTCCCAGTGCCTCTTGTGTATGGCCTAGCACTCTAATCTCTCTACATTTCTTTTGGATTTTTTTATTTATTGTTTGGGGGCGGCATGTGGGATCTTAGTTCCCTGGCCAGGGATCGACCTGGGGTTCTCTGCATTTGGAGTGCAGATCTGTAGCCACTGGACAGCCAGGGAAGTCGCTTTTTGGGATTTTAGATCCCTGTGACATGCCCCAGTGCTCCTGCTTTGATGCAGTTGTGTCGTTATCAGGGAAGATGTGAAAGGTCATATGTTTAGCTCCATTTCTTGACTAGTCATCAATCAACAGATAGTTATTTCCTACTTATGGTCTTGCCCAGTGCTTTACTAAGCATGTCAGGGTAATACAAATGAGTATTACAGTCCTTTCCCAATGGTACTGATAAGCTGACTGGAGAGAGAATTACTTCACATAAAATAAGAACCAGCACTTTCTTCTACTAAATATGTGGGGCCCTTGAGGGCAGGAGCTCTATTTACATTCATGCTTGAATTCTTGTGTTTGTAGGTGTTTAAAAAATGGTATGTAGAGAAATGGATGGAAGGACAGGTGTTCAGTTCCTGCTGTGTTAGGGAGTTTACCCAGTATATTTCTCATTTTGACTTCCACAACCAAAGGTTTATGTACTGCTGCTGACATGCCACACCTCTCTGTGCCCCCACCTCCCTTCCTGGGAAACTGAGACCATAACAGGTTAATTGTCTTGCCCAGCATCTCACAGCTACCAGGTCCTAGGGGCAGGATGAATATATGATAGGATGGTACATGACAGTTCTAAGGAAGAGAAGTTTGTGTTTACTGCCAGTGTCTAGCCCCTGGCTAGAAAGGACAACTCCTTTCCTGCTCAGCCTCCTTGGCCCTCAGCCCTCTGGAGAGATCTTCTCTGTCCAGTAACCTGTCATCCCCTTCTTTCCACGGTGTAGGTTGGCTATCAAGCAGGGAGCAATGGCCAGCCCCTTCCCTCGCAGTACATGAACGATCTGGACAGCGCTCTGGTGCCGGTGATCCATGGAGGGGCCTGCCAGCTCAGTGAGGGCCCCATCGTCATGGAACTCATCTTTTATATTCTGGAAAACATCGCGTAGACAGAGAGGACTTCATTGTTTTCTGTTCAGACCTGTTGCAACAGCAGTCATACCCAAATCATTTGCACTTTAGAACTGGAAAATTAAGCTTTTGTTAACACTATTAATGGGGGGTGGGGTGGGAGTGGGGGTTTGGGGTGCAGGGGTGGGAAGGGGTGGTGGAGGGACAGATGTTCCATAATTCTAAGTCTTCTATGCATTGTCCACCAAGAAGATCTGGGCAGCTTCTGTTACTGCACAAGTTATGCTATCCTTGCAGCTAATCCCCTTCTGTTACTGTTTAGACAAGAATTCTGCTCCTCTGTTTTAAGATTTACTTTTGGTCTTGTGCTCAGAAATGCTCACATGGGTACAGCCATCACCAAGGGTGGGTGGGAGGGCAGAAGGGAAATAAAAAAATGAAGCATCAGTCTTGAACTCTTTATACAGAATTGATGTAAAAAGGACAAGTTTCACACTGATCTTGTCCCAGATACAGCAACCTCACGAAGTCACATTTATTTATTTTTCCCCTAGATTATTCATGAAGTGAATCAAAGACCCAAAGGATTATCTCTCTTCTATCCAAAGAAGGGCGACTCAGTATAAATGAGGTCACTTGAATAGTAAAGCCGACAGATTATACCCAAGACGGTTGTAGTTATAATACACACTAGAAACATTTTATGTATTTTTGGCATCACCACATGGCTTACAGGATCCTGGTTTCCTGACCAGGAATTGAATCCTGTGCCCTGGCAGTGCAAGAGGGGGGCTCTCCACATGGGAGGCGTTTAAAAAAATATTTTATTGAGAAATAATTAAACTTCCAGGAAAGTGGCAAGTTAAAAAAAAAAATCCATGTATGCTTTGCGCAGACTCACCTGTTATTACAGATGAATTTGTTGGCTTTATCAGTGTTCCTTTCTCTCCTTTTCTCTCTCCATAAAAAACTGAGGCACTTGAGAAGCACACTGCATGCATCAAAGTCCTTCACCCCTAAGTACGTTAATGCTGCCTTCCTACAAATAAGGGTATCCTCTCACACCACCACAGGACAGGCGCCACTTCAGGCTGACACTTTAACCCAGCGTCTGTCCAATAATGTCCTTCACAGCGTCCTTCCCACCCAGTGAAGCTTCCAGCCTATATCAGACATGGTAAGTTTCTGTCATGACTCACCTTTATTTTTTATGTCATTGATATTTTTGGTGAATATAGGTTCCTCCAACTCATTTAACAGAAAATGCCCCATTTTTAATTTGGTTGTTATTTCCTCAGAATTAGATGAATTATGTGTTCTTGGCCAGAATCCTACTCAAGTGATGTTGTGTCCTTCTTGGGACATCACATCATGGGTCGCTGAGGTGTATGTCCTTCTGCCCTTCATTGATGATAAATTTTTACCTGGTCAAGGTGTTGTCTGGTTTCTCCACTGGATATTTCCCCTCTTGGAACAAATAACTGGTTTGTGTAGAGATAATCTGATCATGTGGAGATCTTACTCATTGAAATGTCCCCGTAGATTTAGCATTCTGATGTTTCTTGCCTGAATTGATCTTTTACTATGATGGCTACAAGATTTTTCAATTCCAGCACTTCCTGTTTATCAGTTGCACTTGATTTACCTATAGGCCAACACTCTTCTTTTTATATATCTATTTATGAAAGTTAATGCTGGTAAAGAATTCTCCTACAATGCGGGAGACCTGGGTTTGATCCCTGGGTTGGGAAGATCCCCTAGAGAAGGGAAAAGCTAACCACTCCAGTATTCTGGCCTGGAAGATTCCATGGACTATACAGTCCATGGGGCTGCAAAGAGTCAGACGTGACTGAGCAACTCTCACTTCACTTTCACACCCGTCATGTGTGTGTGGGGGGGAGGGGTAGGGTGTGGCCGGGGGAGAGGAGTGTGGCCGGGGGGAGTGCTGCACTGCACAGCATCTGGCATCTTAGTTCCCCAACCAGGGACTGAAATCGCATCTCCTGCATTGAAGGATGGAGTCTTAACCCCTGGACTGCCAAGAAAGTTCCCAAAGCCCTTTCTTATTTATTCATTTAATTAACTTTCATTACGGACTTGGGATTACTCTTTGAATGGTTCTAATTCATTATTTAGGTGAGCTCCCACATCCTTGTGACATGCTCCTGTTTCTTAACACTTCCTTTTCTGGCCTAACAAGATGCCCCAGCGCCATCTTGTGCTTACCCTGTCCCAGCCTTGGAATCAGCTGGGTGGTTTTTTTTAGTGGAAGTGGTATTAGAAGCCAGGATTTGGTTTTACCTATGACATATGTGATGCATTCTGATCATTTTCTCCTTAATTAAAAATTTTAGTCAGACAAAATAGACTGCACAACCCACAGTTTGAAAAACACTGCTGTAGGGCAGCTCACTTCCTTGTCACTGGCATCTTCTAAAACCCCAGGCCAAGCAGGAGGCTGGGCCCTCTGCGGTGAAAGCACAGCTCCAAGAATCCCCTGGAAGGTAGTGCAGGCCTGGGACAGTGACAGGCTGCTCCCCAGTGGCTGCAGCTAGGCCTAGTACTTGGCAGTTACAGGCTGATGAACTCCCTTTAGGTTAGTAGCTGTTTTCTGAGGCCCAAAGGTGTCTCGTTTTTGTTTAGTCGCTCAGTTCTGTCCGACTCTCATGACCCCATGGACTACAGCCCGCCAGACTCCTCTATCCATGGGATTCTCCAGGCAGGAATACTGGAGGAGTGCCATGCCCTCCTCCAGGGGATCTTCCTGATCCAGGAGTTGAACTTGCATTGGACTCTACTGCTGAGCCACCGGGGAAGCCCAAGGTTTATCCCTAAAATCCACATTCTACATCTGCCTCTTCATAGGCTTCACTGATAGTGGTTGCAGAGGGCTGGGATTGTAACCTTTCCCATAGCCTGGGAGCTTCCAAAAGAAGGACGAGTGCCCACTGAACACCAGCTTGTGAGGACCGAGCCCTGGGCCGTCACCCTTAAACCTGACAGGCACAGGGTGCACTTGTTAACAAGGGTAGTAGGAACCTGGGGTCCAACATCCAGCTTGGTCTAAACTGGAGCTTCCACAGGAGCTGGCTCTCTTGGTTCAGTCCTATAGGAGTTAGCTTTCTCCCTTCTCAGCTAAACAGACCTCGCAGTTGTACACATTTCTTCCAGATCAGTGCAAACCTTTATATTCTAAGAACAGACTCTGGCCTTGCAGAGCTGGGTCCATTCTCAATTGCATAAAATGTCCTTTATATTTAACAAAATCATCTTGTAGAATTGGACATAAGATAGCCAAGGCTAGTTTACTGTTTTCCCTTAACTTTTGTTTATATACTGTATGGTGTATAGAACTGGAAACATCATGTTTCTAAATAAGGCAGATTCTTCTATAATGTAAACTCAGACTGAGATATAGAGATCCTATAATGAGGAACAGAACTGCCATTCTGGTAATACTACATTTAAAAAAAAATCACCAAATTCTCACCAAATGCTAGGCAATGTAGTTTCTCCAGTTTTTTTAAATCAACATGTATCTGAGCACCTACTGGACTCTTGGTCAGTCGCTCAGTCGTGTCTACTCTGCAAGGCCATGAACTGCAGCATGCCAAGCTCCCCTGTCCTCCAGTATCTCCTGGAATTTGCTCAAATTCATGTCCATTGAGTCACTGTTTAACTATCTGCTGCTCTGTCACCACCTTCTCCTCCTGCCCTCAATCTTTCCCAGCATCGGGGTCTTTTCCAATGTCAGCTCTTTACATCAGGTGGCCAAAGTATTGGAGGTTCAGCATCAGTCCTTCCAGTAAATAGTCAGTTCATTTCCTTTACAATTGGTCTCTAGGGCTATAGATAAACTGAACTTTGCCCTGCGTAAGTTCCCATCCAGTGTCTTCCCTCATCTACACTGGTTCCTGAATGCTGGTGAACCCAGAATTTCCAACTAAATTTTCGTCTATCATAACTAGTGATTTTGGGAATAATTTATGCACTTAATGCACTTCAGACAATAAGTCTGCCGAACACTTGTTTCTAGAAAAAGTCTGTGATCGTTGTTTAATAATTATGCTGAAATAATTTTAATAATGACGGTAATGGGATTTGGAGGACTGTAATGTAGCCAGAAGGGAAAAGGAGCATAAGAGGAATGAGAATGTCCATTCTAGAGTTTGGGAAGCTGAGGCTAAGAGAAGGGAAGAATCCATCTGTGATGGAACTGAACCAGGTGGAAGCTTCCTGGTGCTGCCTTCTGCCAGTCTCAGCCCCACAGTTTCATCTTCAAAGCAGCTGCCTTAAGGGGTAAAACAGTGTTTAAAAACTGCCCACAAATATTTGGAAAACAAGCACTCAAAAACTGGGAAGAAACAATGTAGGTTTCAGAATAGAACCGTGAGAAAGGAAAGTAATAAAATGCAATCTAGTTTACCCTTTAATTGTGAGCAAGACTTCCTGATTCTAAGATAAATTCCTTCCATATTGTATTCAGAAGAAAGTATGTCCTATACAATTGAAAAGAAGTTTTAAAATTTAAAAATGATTTGGGTCGTGGCTGGTTCCCAACTGCCCACAAGTCACTAATCTGCACTGCTGAATTGCTGCATTTGGATAAATCTTAGCACAAGATGAGGCTGGGCAGGCTCCTCCCATGCCAGTGACCCCTGCATGCCTGGGCTACAACAAAGGCCTTTTAAGAACCTCAGTCTCTAAGTCCAGTGGGAGGCTTTGTCCTGCCTCTCTCAGCCTGGAGGTTCTGGTTTTCAAAAAGCAAAGGGCAGTGGAGCAGAATGAAACTGAACAAGTTATTATGGGAAATCTTTGAACCACAGAGAAAAACTTGCTATCCAACTTCTAACAGAAGACTGAGTTTAGACATTCCCGGTACTGGTCAGAAACTGCAAGCCTTCTTAGCACTTACAAACCCTGAGGGGGAAACTAGGTTGAGTCAGGAACCCGCTTTGGTTTCCCTCTGCTCTAGGCCACCTTATGAGGGCTGACAGCCCTCCTTTTCATTCTAGATGGCTGCTTGTATGACACACAGATATGGCTGCATTTAAGTGTTAAGTCTCACATCTATGGAATTTTTAGTAAGATTAGCCTTAAGATTAGCTAGACTAGCTTTCTAGCTCTCAGAAGTTATCTGTTGTCCCTGTTGTTACACTATAAGCTCTGCTCTTAAGGGCAGGGAAGTGTGGTCCAGCTGCATCCCAGAAAAAGACACACACACAAAAGCTCAATCCCAAATTTGTGTTTGCAGGACTACAATCATCAGTAAGTTGAATGTATCTGCTTTGTGTAGAGCCTTAAAAATACTATCTTCAGGAATGCTTTGTTAATGTTGCAAAGAAAGGGGGGGAAAGATGGGTGTTAAAGTTTATTTCTAAGAGATGTAGACTACTGCAGTTTTGAACATTAAATCTACTGCAAATATTGATATAAATCACTCCATGATCTCCCATCTGTTGACAAAAATAAATCCAAAGAATTTCTTGGGAAGAAATTTAGGGATTTCCCTAGGTGATTAGATGAAGAGGCAAGGCTTCTCCTGCCCTGTCTCTGAAGAGGAAGCCATAGCTGCAGTTTCTGTCAATTAACAAATGTTACTGCCCCTCTGGCTTTTAAAAAGTGACGGGTGGGGGTGGGTCGGGGCAGTGACATGGAGGAAGGGCTTTTAAGACTTTGGTGGTTATTTTGTGAGAACTTAAATCCCCTACAATGAATTAGACCTAGTTTCTTAAATAAAATCAGTTACATTTCACATATGTATATATATATAAATTTTCTTTCTTTCTTCCTCAGTTAACTTGTCTTTCAGTCTCAGGTATATGGACCTAACTCAAGATAACCTTGCTTTCACTTCCCACCACACAGTCCTGAACAAAATTCCACCGAGTGCGTCAGGAAGCAGGGACGCTACGGCAGGAGCTGTCAGATGAGGCACAGGCAGGGCTGGGGGTCACCGCGTTGTGTGGGCCAGGCGGCTGCTGACCAACTGCAGTCACAGAACCCTGCCCCACCCTATGGGGGAGGGGGTCCAGATCACACTTGAGCTTTCCCATCCCTTACAGTTTTATCTTTTAAAGGCACGTCTAGAAATGGTGCAACTGAGGGCTGGGGCAAGTTGCAAACAGTTGATTCACAGGGGTTAAGGGGTTGGTTACAAGGCTCCATGGCTGAGCAATGAGGCTGTCCTTTCCCTGCTCGGACAGAGAGGCGGGGGGAAATCCTGGAATCCAGCCTGCTTTGGTAGAGGCCTGGGGAGAGGCCAGCAACAGGAAAGACCAGAGCCGTGGTCAATAATGCACGTGCTTAACAGGTCTTTGGTGCTTGTGTAGCAGCATCTCCTTTATGTACAAAGACTTCTTTAGCCAGCAGAGCCCAGGGGAAAAAGCTGGAGAAGAGTCGCTGGCCTGACTCCACTCCACCGTTGACCCTCTGTTGCACAAAGCACAGAAGTCTAAACTGCAGTGAGTGTACAAGTAGATTTTCAGAAGGGTTTCCTGACGACAGACCTGGGAGGGTAACTTCCTTCCCCAGTTCTGCTGAAGATCGTGGACCAGCCTGAGCCCACCCCAACAGTTTTGCCTCTTGGTCTTCCTCACAGATGAGAAATTCCTCGGTTTTCTCCTTAGATATGAGTTGAGTACCGGAAGGGTTCCCATGGGGCCCAGGCAGAGGTTCTAAGGGCCCAGAGAGCTGCCCACCTCACAGGCCCCTGGGCTCCAGGACCAGCCAGTTCTCGGTGACCATCTGCACATCTTGGCCACTCAGAGGCTCCCGCAGCCTCACCTTCACCTCCAGCTTGCCCCCAGTGGGCTTCCTTCCATCCAGGACCTGTGGGGACCGCGGAGAGGGAGATGGTAACTGAGGGGTGGGGCGGGGAGCAGGCAGCTCCCTGTGCTCACAAGGTGAGAGAGGAGCTGAAGCACCCCGCATGTCAACAGAAGAGTCTCCACTGCAGGACAAGCCCAACCTCCTGCTGTTTGGGTTCGGTGGTTTTAGGTAAGTCTCAGAAAATACATCAATCCAAATAAGCACCAGTGCTCTGATGTGGAGGTGAGAAATCTAGAGCTGTGTTATTCAGTTTGCCCCAGAGTCCCCTGGCAACTCCTAGAAGAAATGCTCTGGCTTTAAGGCACAGCCTGAGAGCCACTGAGCCCAAACCCTTGGTTCACAGATGGCATGAGGGATACAGCCACACGGTCCACTGTGCAACAAGGTCGGGACATGCCTGCCTTTTCACCCACCGTGCTGCTTCGTCCTGTGCAGAAGAGGCAGCTGGAGAAAGCAGTGCTACAGGCTCTAAAGTCTGACCAACCTCACTGGGGCTGATGCAAAGCAGGCCCCACTTACGAACAACTCTCCCAAGCAGGCAGAGGCAATGCAGCAGGAAAAGCCTCAGCCTATGAAGGCACCAGCCAAGGTCTGAGCCCAGCTCTGCCAGAGACCCTCCTCTGTGGATCTCAGTTGCTATCGTCAGGGGCACGTCCCTGTGAAATTCAGTGAGTTCAGGGCAGCTAAAGGAGTTGTCTGGGGGTGATTCCTAAGCACACTAGCTGCGTTCTGGTAGGTCCCTCCTTGGAAATACCTTATCAACTTTATGTCCAGAGTTTGTTCTACTTCATCATGTTGCCACAACTGCCTCAACCAAAACCTGCTCCCAGACACCTAGGAATTCGTGTGCGCCACACTGACAGCCATGACCAGGCCCCTCAAGGGAACATGAAGAGCTCGGAGTGTTGTGGAAAGAATCTAGCTACTTCCTTTCTGACACAATGAAATTTTCTCAGACCCTCTGTATTTCATCATTTGTGAAATGGGAATAGCACATACTCTACAGAACACTTACGGATATTTTTACAGGCACCAAAAGACCTACAACAGGGACTGATATTCAGAGAATGCTGGCCCGTTTCTGGCCAAGTCCTCCAGTTTGCCCACCTTACCTCCACAATCTCTCTGATCTCACACTCATTCTCCAGCCGCTCCAGTTTCAGCTGGGCTGTGCCAACCAGCTTGTCACTTCTGAAGAAGGATCTGGAAAGCCAAGAGTCAGCAGAGGACTGGACTGGGCAAGGACAGCAGAAATGAGCTGGCTAAAACCAGCACAAGAGAGCTGGAGCAGGGGCTGAGGCAGCGGCAGCAGCCAGTCCCTCCTCCCAGCCCCTTGGCAGTTTGAGCGATGGGCCCTCACCCTTTGTGGAAGATTTCAAACTTGATTCCTTTGTTTTGAATCACTCTCCTGAAGCCCCGGTGGTTTCGGTTGATATTTAGTTTGAAGAGTTGATCAAATTCTGCAAGAGGGGGAGAAGGAGGAGGGACTTGGCTCTCAGGAATCTCCTGACCACATGGAAACTGGCCCACTTGCCTCCACTCTGTCTTTCTGCCTGCAATTCAGAGTCACTGCCACCAGAGGGAGGTAGAGCATCCCAATCCTGGCTTTGAAGTTCACCTGGACAGTTCTTGTTAGACGCAGATCGTTTCAAAATGGGAGTCAGGATTCTTGGACTCAAGTCCCATTTCCACCACCATTTTGCTTTAAGGCCCTAGGCAAATCCCTTTACCTCTCTGAGCTTCAGCTTCCCCAACTACATTCGAGAAGTAGTAGTAATACCTGCCTTCATCTCCCAAGGTAAGTAGACCAAGTAAGATAATAGATCTGAAAGTACTCTGGAAACACAAGTGCTGCACACGTGTATCAGAGGGGGAGGGGGAGGAGGAAGCAGCCCCCATGTAGGTCCTCACCTGGAGAGTTTGTGTTTTTCACCACAGCTGTTTTGTTTTTTTGAGCCTGGTCCTAAAGCAGTGAGGAGAGAGAAGTCAAGACAGCTTGAAAAAAACAGAGATACAGGCCCAGGAGCTCTGGTCTACATCAGTGCTGAGGGAAGGGACCCCTAAAGGGAGTGAGACCAAGGGATGGGGAGAAAAAGAGCCCAGGGCCTTGGAAGGGAAGATGGAGCTCACAGGACCCTACTGCTATCGGAACCTCACCGAATTAGGGTAGTGGAACTCAAACCGCACAAAAGCATCCAAGTCGTCAGGGGTCACCCCTAGGGAAGGAGGAGGATGAGTCAGGGTCACAGGGAGTAGCCAGGAGCCCCAGCACTTGACACAGAGGAAGAGCCAGTGCCTCCTACTGGCCAGGGCTGGAGTGTCTGGACAAGAGAGTAGGGGTGGCCCCAGGGCTACCTGGAGGGGCTGGGAGGTTCATTCCCCGGACAACTATCAGATGCATTTCTGTGCTGTTGAGTTCTGCAAAGATCCTAGAGCCGGGAAGCAAGGAGAGCAAAGTGAAGGAGAGCAGTGGGAAAAGGTTACCTCTTCCAATGCCTGCCTATCCAGCTGGGTGGTGGTCAAGAGGAGAGTGGGCCCAGGGAAGCAAAACCTGTCTGAGTCTGAGCAGCAGAGCTGGAGTGAAGGCCTCAGTCTGTGACTCTAGTACAGGGCTCCTAACCCAGCGACCACACAGCTCCAAGCCCCTCCTCACAAGCAGGCACCCCGTCCTGCCCCTCCCCAGCCCCAGGGCCTATGTCAGGGCCAAGCCTGAACAGCCTCACTCAAGGGGCCTAAGTCTCCACCCCTGGCTCTCAGCCTCTTGCCCAGTCCTGCATGGAGCCACGGTCTCCCTCAGACCTCACAGTCTGGAATGTCTTCAGCTCAAAGTGGTGGCTGGGAGGGTCCAGGCCTTGAGCCTGGGCCAGCTGCAGGATCTCAAGCTGCTGCTTGCGGTCTTGAGCAAGCTTCTCAAACCTGACAGGAAAAGGTGTACACATCAGCATTTCCTGCTTCCTACCCCACAAGCTCTGGCCCCAGCCCTGCACTTACCGGGTGGTCTCAGCCACGTTGCCCTGGTGCATGAACTGCTTGGAGAACAGCAGACACTTCTGGAAATGGGGGGTGCAGAGTGACTCCGTGGTCCAGAACAGGACCCAACTAAGCTGGCCTTCAAGGCCTGCCCTCTGAAAGCTCCAACCTTCTGTAGCCTCCCCCTCTCCTTCTCCAACATAATAACCCAAGGTCACTGTTCCCAAGTCCCACTGCACTAAGTTGTTGCTGTTTCCTCTATTGGGGATAGCCATTCCCCCAAATTCCCTTAGCAAATTCCTCTTCTTCCTCATCACTTTAGCAACCAGACTTGCAGGCAGCATTCAGATAGATACATCGAAATATACAAATGCTCCTCAAACACGTCTTTCTCCCATCTTCAAGGTAATTCTCCCTTCACTCTGTTTGAAATTCATAGCCCTGCAAGAGGGGTATTAATCATCCTATTGTACAGATAAGGAAAACGTGGTTTAGAGAAGAGAAATTCCTTACCCAAGATCTCACAGCCAGTAAGCTGAAGAGCTAGAATCTGAACCCTATCTTGCCTTTCGCCAAGGGGAGGCTATGGGCACTGGAAGGGGAGGACTGACCTCATGTTGCTCCAGAAGCATTTTTTGTAGCTGAGCATACACCTCCTCAGCCTTCTGAGAGAGTCGCAGGTCCTCATGGTGGATCAGGATGAAGTCACCCTCCTCATCCGTTAAGGGTGAAGGTACCTGTCCAGGTCACAAGGCCCCTCAGGGGCCCTCGAGAGTCAAATTACTCCTCTACTGAGCCAAACAGACCAGAAATCTAAACTAAATGTTTCTCCAGCTTCCAGTAGCCCCAAGAGATGGGAACTCATTGCCTGCCAGCCTATCCCAGCACACTGCTCTGTTTTCCATTGGCCTTGCCCGGCCTGGTCACCTCTCGCCACAGGCATGCCCCCGGGGCTCTCTTGGAGTCATGGGACAGGCAGACACATAAGCAAAAACGTTCTCAGCTGTCACCACGTCCTATTCAAGTACTCTCTCCTTCAAGCAACCTTGTTCACAGTCCTGCTCATCAAGACTGCCACCCACCTCGCTGCCCAAGAAGTCCTGCTGCTTAACCAGGCGACACTCACCTTGGAGAGGTCCACAGGGCGGCCGGCTCGCACCTGGGTGATCTGAGCCTCGAGGGCTTTGGCCACCCGCAGATGGGCTTTGGCCTGCTCCAGGTCCCGGCCACGCTTGGCCTGCAGGGCTGCCCGCTGGTACTGTAGTTTCCGTGCCTCCAGCAGGGCCAGCTGCTCTCGTGCTAGAGGGAGGGGACACAGGTGAGAGCCACACCGCTTCTCACCACAGCCTTCCCTCCTCCATCCCTCTTCTCCCCAACTCACCAGATGGACTCAGCACCTCCTTAGAACTCGACGTCTTGGGCTCAGGCAGGGGCCGCGATGAAGGGACGAGAGGCTGTGCTGGCTTCTTGGCCACTGGGGCCTGGGCTGGGGGCTCATCCTGCAGGTGCCCAGGAGGCTGTCACACGGGTTCTGTTCCCCACCCTGGCCATGGCAGCTCCCTGACTCAGGGTCTCTTCACAACACTGTACTGCTCACTGTGTGGCCTGAGATGAATGGCTTTCCCTCATGGACCCTAGAGAATCTCAGAACCAGAAGTCTCAAAAGTTCTCTGCGCTAACCTCCCAGCGTGAGAGAGTAGGGGAAAAGGGATCGAACTGGGCTCTGAAGTCAGAAAGACCCTGGCCTGATTCCAGCCCTGTTAATTCCTAGCTGGGTGCCCTAGCCCAGGTTTTTATCTCTATGAAATAAAAGCAAAAATGTCTACCTTGCTGGGCTTGTTAGTATGGACACCAATGTCTGGGTTTACCCCTCATCGGCTGTTTCCCCCACCAGTCCCCGGTGTCATGGGCCCTCAGCCAAACCTTGTCATCCTCCTCCTCTTCCTCTACTGGGGCTGTATCCTCTGAGGAGGCCAGTTTCCGGGCAGCTGCTAAAGTAGCTGCCATCATATCCTCCTCAGTAGGCATGGTGGGCTCCAAGCCAGGTATAGGGGGGAATCCTGCACGAGAGAGACACTGGGAGAGGGTTCAGGGAGCCTTGAGGATGCATCAGGCTGCTTTGGGTCCTACTGGGGTATTCCTGGCCATGGCTGGGATGGGTAGTTCCCCCAGGGTGGAGGCTGATGTGTGAGAAATCATTTCTCCCTCCCCTCTATCCTGCTTAGAGACCTCATGAGCCCCCAGGCCAAACCCCACTCACCTGGAGGAACAGGTAACTCGGCAAAGTCAACTTTCCGTCCTGCCCGGTGGGCTCGAATGGCATCTTGATATTGCTGCAAGAGAGGGAGGGAGGGACCTGTGATGGGCAGCAGTCACAGGCTCTACTCAAGCAGAGGCAGGAAGAGGAAGACGAAGACAGCAGCCCCAGGAGGAAGGAGAGCCCCTGAGATGGCAAGAGCTCCAGAGACACACAGACAAGATGAAGACTCAAAGACCAGGGAGCAGACGGACAGCAGCTGGTCAAGGAGGCAGGCTGCAGCCCACCTTGGCAATGCGCTCGTGCATCCGGGCCTTGCGCTCATCCCCACTGCCCCGAGCTTGGGTGCCTGCCTCGCGGTACTTGTTCAGCCTCTGCTGCAGGGCATCCAGCACTGTCTGTGGCTCAGCAGGGGCCACTTGAAAGGAGAAAGGAGACAGTATTAGCTCTGCCTGCCTCCCCCCAGGTCCCCACTCCAGTGTCCCCAGGCCTACCGGGGGCTGCTGGGATGTCAGAGGCCATCACTGGGTGCATTCGCTCCACTGCCGGGGGTGTATCTGAGGGTGCTGTTGGGGCCTGGGAAGCCTGTGGAAGGGGCTTCAGGTCTGGGGAATCCAGAGCACAGGTGTAGGTATGGGTAGGGATGCTTGGCCAGCCCCAGCCCTAGCCTGAGCAGGCTGCCCCCCGCCCCCCCACCCTGATACTGACCCTCTGGTGATGGGGGCATGGCACTCAGGTCCACAGGCTGCCCCTTCTCCAGGGCCTCCAGGACAGCAGCAAATCTCTGTGGTAGGAACACGGTGGGAGCATAAGCCAGGGAACCCCAAGGATCTGGGCTGAAAAGCACCCCCCAGACCAGTCTCACTGAAGCTTGGTCGGGTCACTGCTCACATCTGTGAAATGAGGGGCTGGACACAGGGCCTCTGGACCAGATGCCATACCTTCCCAACCCTCATGAGCTCTCGGGCACGGTCTAGGTCTCCAGCCCGCTTGGCATTCAGAGCAGCCACTTTGTACTCTTTCTGTCGGGCCAACAGCAGGGCCCGTGGGTCTGGGTCTGAGTCGGGTGGGGCAGAAATACCAGGGCTGCACAAGAGGCTTGTCTCAGGCTGGGAGGGCTTGTCTATGGAGAAACAAAAGAAAATATCAAGGTCAAAGGAGGTTTCCAGTGCCTCCAGGTCTGGCTAGCCCGAGAACGTCTTAGGGAAGCTGTGGCTGATGGCCACGGACATCGGAGGATGGGGAGGCAGGCCACGGGCCCTGACCCTGGGAACTAGGCCAGGATCTGACTGTCTGCAGATACCTGGCTCCACGGAGGGGGCAGCAGGGGCTTCTGCTTCAGGGCTCCTGTCGCTTGTTTCCTGGGGGGCCAGAGGCCTTCTGCCCAAGGCCACTGGAGGCGGGATCTCACCCTCACTGATCTTTTTGCCTTTCCTCACAGCAGCCAGCTGGGACTCCAGTGTCTGAGAGAGAAAAGAACCAGAAACCTAGCCAGCCACCATGGACTGCAGCCTGCTCAGACAGGCCAGGGGTCCTTCACCTCCACATTCCGGTGGAGCAGCTTCCCCTCCGCTGGACCAAGCTCCTCTGGTGCTTCTCCCTTCACTGCCCCCAGCCTCACTCCTCCCAGCGCTGGTGCCCAGCTGAGCCCAACGCACCTTCAGGCCGCGCTCACAGCGCCTGGCTTTGGCCGCTTCACCTGCCTCCTGAGCACTGGCCGCAGCCTCCTGGTAGTTGCGGATCCGATCCTCCAGCAGGGCCTGCAGCCCCCGGGGCCCTCCAGCCTGTGGATACTTCAGTTCAGGGCCTGGCCACTCCAGGGCCAGCTAGGCCCCTGCCACTCCCTCCTTGCAAGGAAGCTGCCCCAGAACACGAAGTGCCTGGATTCAAGGAGAAGGAGGGCCTAAAAGCCTCAAGGTGGGAGACAAAGACTCAATGGAGAGGCCAGAGGCCATGTCAGAGGCAGACACAGAGGTCCAGACAATCTGTGGAGGCCGGGAAATGGCTGCAGGGGGCGGATGGCAGAACAGAGAGGCCTTTGAGGCTGGCAGCCGCCAAGGAGTTTCTCGTGCTCAGTCTCGGCTCGGGGCAGCTGCTGGAGGAGGGCTCTGCAAAGGGTTATTACCGCAGCGTCCCTAGACAAGCTGTGCTCCATGTGTGCTCTACAGGGGCATGTATGCACAGAGGACACAGCCCAAGGCACACTGGAGACCTCCGGAACCTACCTGAGCTGCTGGGACCGGAGCTGTCAAGAGAGCTGCTTGCACCGGAGGTTCGTTTTCCTGTTCCTTCTCCTCAGGGCCACCCAGGCTGGCTGTCTCATCACCATCCAGGGCCCCAGCCTCCTCATCTGTACCCAGGACCTCCTGCAGCTCCGTCTGGGGAGACACAGATCCCAAGAGTTGGGAGCCTCACGATCATACCCATGACAGGACCTGAGAATAAAGGACTCTCTCCTCCAACTGTATTTCCCAGCATCACTCACTGTGCCTGAAAGTCCCCTTTACCAGAACACTCCTACACCCTTCCAATCTGATCAAGGACAGCCCCCCAAACAGTGAAGCCTCCAGATCTGAGAATCCCCAAGTACAGAGCTCAAATGTCAGGAGACGTCTCACACCGTATAGTCAAGACAAGGGTCCAGGAAAGGCAAGGCACTCTCTCAACATCAGCATACAGAGGGACAAACCCAGGCCTCCTCCACAGCTTGACCACAGAGCCCTCAACACCAGCCTGGCAGACGCACCAGCAAGTCTGCATCGTCCTCCAGCCCTTCCTCCTCTTCCTCTTCTTCCACATCCCGCATGCAGTCTGCTGCCAACTTCTCGATGTGGGCCATAGGCAGGGGGGCTGGGGGAAGAGGGTTACAGAGGGTCAGAGCAACACAGAAAAGGTTCCTGAGGAGTAGAGGATGGTCTCCAATCCACTGCACTGGCAGATACACCCAGGCAGCTTCCTTCCACAGCCAGAGTCCCACCTCTGCAGGGAAACTTTTCCAGGCCCTCCAATAGGCATCAGGCTACTGCCTTCTCAGCCCTTTTACTGTGGCAGTTATTCACAAACATAGCCATCCATTCCCCCTAGCCACATCTTTCATATATGAAGATTTTTAACATCTGAGCTTCCCAATGATTCCACAAAATAGGTAATACTAGGAATTCCCTGGTAGTCCAGTGGTTAGAACTCTGCACTTTCACGTCTGAGAATCCAGCCAGGGAACTAAGATCAGGTAAGCCGCGCAGCACAGGTACCACTCCCCACACCCCAAAAGTAATATTATCCTCATTTTATATATGAGTAAACTGAGAACTTTATTAATTTTCCTAACATTGCAATCTCGGTAAACACGCAGAGTCAAGATTCAAACCCAGGCTCATCAAACCCAAAGCAGGTTTGTGCTGAGAGAGAAGGGATGGCCACAGTTCTCCCAGACCAGTCGGTCCCTTCAGGGTCCTCCTTGCTCTCAGTTCAGGGACATGTGGGAGGGGAGATGGCTTTCTCTGAGGGCTCCTGGTTCCCTCTGGCCTCCCCCACGAGGCTTCAGGTCTCTCTCCTCTTCAAGCTGGGCAGGAAGATACCACTTATTCGTTCATTTGATACAATTTCTGTGTACTCATTGTGTGACCGATTCAGTCTGTGCTGAGTCCCTAGCCTACACCAGGCCCAGAGACTCTGACTGTCCAAAGGGAGAGGGTGCAACCCAGGAAGGAGTGCGCTCCCCCCACACAACACACAGGCAAGTGAGCAGAGCAAGACGGCCTCTCAGAGGGAATGCTGCAGAAGCGACAGGAACACCAGAAGGGCCAGGTGATCTGGCCGGCTGCCCGCAGCTGTGAGGAAAGGCCCGTCCAACCACCTGCCTGAGCCACCTGGTCCCAGCACCAACTGTGGCAAACTCACCCTGCCCCTTGGGTGCTGGTTTCCTGCCCGTGGTCCCTGCTTCCCCAGTGAGAGCCAGCAACTCTGCCTCCAGGTCCCCGTCGTCTTCAGCCTCCTCCACCCCCAGCAGCACGTCCTCAGGGCTGAACTCCACAAAGAGTCCGAGCTGAGAGCAGAGAGGGTTTCTAAGAACCATACAAGGAGGAGAGGGTGGAGCCCAGCCCAAGTCAATCCGCAAGAGCTAAGCGGCTCCCTGCGGGGCCTAACTTGCAGAAAGGGAAACTAAGGCCTCAAACTTTACTCCTTGGGACATTTATCTCCCTGGTGACTCTACAAAGGACCCAGTAAGATCCCACTGCCATTACTAACAATAACAGCACCAGCTGCCAGGCAGGGTACCTGGCAGTCTACGTGACTATCTTAGTTAATTTTCAAAATCCTGAGGTAGATCCTATTTCCTTTTAAATTGTGGTAAAACACATGTAACATGAAAATTACCATCTTAACCATTTTTAAGTGTAGAGTTCAATGACATTAAATACATTCCCACTGTTGCATAACTATTATCACAATCTTGCAAAACTGAAACTACACCCATTAAACAACTCCCCATTCCTCCTCCTCCCACCCCCAGGGTAACCACTACTCTACTCTCTGTCTTTATGACCTTTAGGTCCTACCTAGAGTGGGTCCTATTTTTATCTCCATGTTCAGATGAAACTGAGACAGCCCTGTAAGTGTGGCAGGGCTGGAATTTAAAATAAGGTCTTAGGGGATTTCCCTGGCCATTCAATGATTAAGACTCCGTGCTTCTACTTCAAGGGGAATAGGTGTGATCCCTGGAAACCATAAGATCTCACATGCCACAGGGTGCAGCTAAAAATTTTTAAATAAAATAAACGAGGTCTTGTGACTTGAGTCTATGCCCTTTATCCTACCACCACCCTTACCTGCCTCTTTTAAGATAGTAACAATAGGCTAAGAAGTCTCAAATTTGGGCCCAAAAGAAATAAAGGGAGACAGTGAGCAGGCAGATCCAATGAGAACACCCTAAATTTTGGTGGTTCCTGAACTCTCTGGGTCGTTCACATGGAGATGGGCATTGCAGGGGGAAGCCTGGGTTGAAACACAAGAGAGTTCAGGCCTTAGCTTCCACATGTGTGTGGCAGGGGCTGGTCCAGAGGGTCTCCATGGCTTCTGCCAGCTTACGGAGGCATGGCTGAAAGTCGCTAGACTTAACAAGGAAACCACACAGGACCCAGTTTGCCCAAATTGTAAGAGACCCTTACCCTCAGATTGACTCAGAAGTGAAGGTGAAGGAGGCTATATCCATACCTGCTTGGCAGCTGCCACACCCTGGCCACTGGCCTGAGGGCCCTTCCGAGGTCTTGGCCCTGGCATCTTGGCAGCCTGGATACCTGTCTAGTGGGGAGTGGAAGAAACTCAGACTGGAGCAGCTTACAAGCCCCACCCCTAACAGGTGTGGTTAGTAAACTCCCAACTCAGACAAAGAAGGCAATGCTTAATATGCTTAACATCCAAGGCTGAAATACCTAAGCTGGAAGCAAAGCACTGAAGCAAGCAACAGAGAAGTTGGAAGGGAGGGGACCACCTATTAATACCGTTAAGAGCGGAGAGTAGACACAATCAAAAGTCACTGAACTGATTTAATCTGGATTAAACCCAAGAGGTTGAGTGGTGAGTGGCCTAAGAAGGCAGATCAGAAGTTAACTCCAGGTACAGGGAGGGTGTAAGGCTTGGCAGGATTCAGAAAGGCTCTAAAACTGTGCTCTTAAGCATGGTTGCCCTATGTGGCTGCTGATGTTTAAATTTAATCAAGTTAAAGTTTCTGTCCCTCAGTTAGTGGCTACCATGGGCCAGCACAGATAATGAACATTTCCATCACTGCGCCAAGTTCTATTGGACAGTTCTGCTCTAGAGAAATCTGACTCGGTATTCAGATTCTCTCCAAGATCTCACAACCATTCACTGGACCTACTATGTATGAGACCTTGCGCTAGGCACCCGGAGGGCAGGAGTGGATGTGACATGCCCTCAGCTCTCAAAGAACATTCACATGGTGGAGAGCCCCTCACCACTGGACAAAACCCAAACAGGGATGTGCCAGGCGCCTCGGCTGCCCAGGGCCGGCCCTTATCCAGCAGAGAGAGAAAAGGCTTCTTGGAGAAGGTGATGCCTGTGCTGAGTCACGAACATGTTGAGGGGGAGGAAGAGGAATAGGATTCCAAACATAGGGAACAACCTGATAATGGTTCTGAGGTGATAACAGCTTGACTCGCACAGGGAAACTAAGCTGGGATTAGTGCGGCATACAGTGTGAGACAAGAGACGCTGCAAATGTCAGCAAGGGGCAAAGGAGAAAAACTCTGAAGCCTGAAGCAGTTTGGGCACGGTTCTGAAGGCAAAGGACGTGAGGGGATGAGACCGGCGATTCAGAAACATGCCCCGTGGCTGCAGAAAAGAAGGAAGGAGGGAAGAAGGGAGAACGCAGGCTGGAAGCCGTCTCGACACCGAGCATCGTGAATCGGTCCCGGCGAAAAGGGAAGAGGCTGACGGACCGTGGGGTCGGTGTTGGGGAGAGAGAGAAGTGGACCGATTCCAGAGTTAGAGGGGTACAACCAGTAGGACTCGGAGATTAACTGGCTGTGCGCGCACGGAGGAGGCGCTCAGAGTGACTCCAAGGCGTCAGATTTCAGTGACTTGGGTGTACGGCGGGTGGTCAACTGAGAAGGGGACACGAAGTGAGTGGGTCGGCGAGACTCGTCAAGTCTGCGGCTCCGGGGGCACCCGACTGGAGGCAGCGGTGCTGGACCCAGATGCAGGCTCTGGAGAGAGGAGGGCAGGGAGTGCGCAGGGGAGGCGAAGCCGGGGACCCCACTCCCGCGGCAGGACGCGCCGCCCTGCCCAGCCCTGCCCGGCCGCCTCCATCTCCCCCGCCGTCCCCTCCTCTTCCCTGGCCACAGGGCGGGTTCGCGGCATACCTCGCGGCGGATCCGAAACCGACCCGGGCCTTCTCCCGCCCGGTACCGCCCAGGCCTCCCGCGGCCCCTGGGCCGCCGAGGCAGCCGTGACAGGAAGCGCCCCGGCGGGAGACGCCTCGCGCTCTAACACGTGACTCCACGGCCGGTGCGGCGCGAATCACGCATGCGCAAGGCGAAGCGGGCGTGGCGCTCCAACAGGTGACTCCAAGGGTGGAGTTCTCAGCGCGCAGGCGCCTTCGGGCAGGTAACGCCAAGTTCTCTGAGAGGGTCTTTGCGCCGTTCCTCGTTGTTCCGCATCTGGAGCAAACGCAGCAGCCTCGCCGTCTGTACTAGCCCACTTACAGGTTTCCCGCCAACCTTCCTCCGTCACTCCCATTCCGAGGTTGCTTGGGTGCACGCTCACCTATCTAGCTTCAAGTCCTCATCTCGCCCCTGTCGGCGGGGAGGGGAGGGTGGTTGCGGCCGCCGCCCTACAGGAGTGATTTCTCTGCCTTTCCATCTCTGTCAGTGTCCTTTATCATTTGAGTCTCTAGCGAGAGAAGCTCACAGATTCCTCTTAATCTTGCAGCAGCTAAAGGTACTTTTTCTAATCAGAAGGCGGGTTTAATCTTTAAGATATGAGGCAGTACTCATTGCACCTCTTTATAGAGTCACTTCAGTTTAACACCAATTTCTTACTCTCCTACCCTGCAAGCCAGTGCAATGTAGTGAGGGGAAAGAAGCTACCACCTGGAACCTTGCAAACCGTTTCCTCCTGCCTGTTTCCTCAACTTCTGAATTATCTTCCAGTTTCCTTGGACAAAGAGCTTTTCCACCTCCTTACTTCTTTTTGGTGATTTCTCCGAGGAAGAGACTGTCTTTACTATTTTATATTTTAAAAAACCCAGCTTTTCATCTTGGCATACCCTTTGGCATGCAGGATCTTAGTTCCTTGATCAGGGATCCATCCAGTACTGCTGCAATGGAAGTGCAGTCTTAAGCACTGAAACATCAGGGAATTCCCCATCTTTATTGTTTTAAAATGGAAATTTTAGGGACTCCCCTGGCGGTTCAGAGGTTAAGACTCTGGGCTCTCACTGCGGAGGGCCCAGATTTGGGGCGGCAACCAAGATCCCACAAGCCACACGGGGTAGCCAAGAAAAAAAGTATTAGAAGTAAATAAAGTGGAAATTTCACTCCAATATTTCATTAAATTTGAAAATATTTTACAATGAAATATTTAAGACATTCAAAAGTGTTTAACATTCACTAGAATGCAAGCTACTTAAAAGCAGTTTTTGTGCTTTATCTAGAGCAGTGCATGGTACATAGTAGGTACTCAATGGTTTCTATTTCTTGTGTGAGTTAAATACATGGGCACTTACCTTAAGTTTGAGAAATATAGTTGAAGCTACCTGTCCACCTCTCATGTTGCAACCCTTTCCCAAACAGATAAAATCTCCTGATTTTGGTGTTTATTATTCCTGAGCATTACTATTACTGGTAGACATATTGTACTGTTTTGCTAGCTTTAACATTGTGTCGCTATCACTCCCTGCACATATTTTTCCTTAACTCCTTTTTATACTCAACCTTGGTTTTAAGCTTCATGCATCGATCTTTTCATTTCTGTATGGCATCTCATAGTATGAAAATAATTCACTTTTCCAATGGCTTGCCATTAGCGCTGTGGGTGTTCTTATACATTCCTTGTGTATGTGTATGTTTCTCTAGGGTGTATTTCTAGCGGTGGAATTGCTGGCTAAATAGGACTTTATAGATTAAATATTACCAAATCATCCCCAATGCAGTTGTCCTAGTTTACACTTATATCAAAGAGGCATTTGGGTTCTCATTGCTCCATATCACCATGGAAAGATTTTTTTTTAATAGATATGAAAGTGTTTTGACTTGCAGGCGTCTTTTACTATGTTTCTAATTTGTTAGCCATTCATATTTCTTATTCTGTGGACCCATTTTCCCTTTTTCTTATTGTAAAATACTTTATTCTGACACTGACCCTTAGTCCATTACATGCAGTTTTAAATATATGCATGTGTATCAGTTGCAGATACTGTTTCACTCAGTGCCTTATCATGATTCTCCTAAGAATAAGGACATTCTTCTACACAACCACAATAATTTGTCACTCATAAATCTTGACATTTACATAATCCTATTACCTAATATGAATATAGTCCATAATAATGCTTATAACTGTATTAATGTCTTAAATCCATGACCCAATCAAAGTCCTTACATCTACTTAGCTATTTAGCTCCTTTCATTAGGTAAATTTTGATTTCCCTGATAATTCTTATTAGCAGTAGGTTCACAGCAAACATTTCTGGCAGGACTATGACATGGATGATGTGTTTTCCTCAGTACCTGACATGAGTTTTTAGATATCAGTTTGTTCAGTTGTTGGTTTATCAGAATTAACTTGCAAAGTTATACAAAAAGCCCTACCAAGATTTTAATTGGAATTTATTTATATTTAAATTATTAATTGAGATTAATTATCTTTATTATTAATAGATTTATTCCTAGGTTCCTTAATTTTTTGTGCCATCTAAGTAATTTTTAAAGATTTTTTTAATGACAGATGGTACCTTTTTAAAAGTTCCATTTTCTAGTTATTTGTTGCTAGGGATTGTTTATTACTGATATTATTTTCGGCAGTTCTTTTTTATACACTAAGTAAGTTACATTCACATTGTTCAAAAGTTAAAAGAAACATAATGACATAGAGTGAAGGTCTTCCTCTAACCCTGAAGGTAGCCATCTCAGAGGCAACCAATATAACTAATTCCTTACTCTCCTGGAACTATTTTATATAGATACAGTAATTATGTGCATGTATTTATATACATGGTATGTTACCATTAAATAAATGGCAGGGCTACTAACAGAAATAAAAGCCAGAGAGAGGGCCTACTATAGGAAGGATGGTGTGTGGTTTTATACTTTGATATTTATAAAGACTACAAAACTTCCTAAACACCCCAGAAATGTAACTGATTTAATGGAAAATCCCAAAATACATGACAGCCATTTCCATACTTTGCTACAATGATTCCATGTGCTTAGAAAAACGAAAATAGGGCTCCTTGAAAACAGATCACAGTCCTTCCTTGTGAAGCCCTTCACTCCTCTTTCAGAGCATACAGCACATCATCCTGGCTGATGTTGAGCCGCACCCGAAGGAGCACGTCATTCCTACTAGGCTCCACGAGGAGGAGACGGCAGGCACCCAGGCGAGAGCACACTGCCATCGTCTCCGACATGGTGGGGTACGGGAGGCCCTCCATCCTGCACAGCGCCACGTGTTGGATGTATACCTAGAAACAAAAAGCAAACCTGAGGTCAGCTAGTCAGAAAGGTAGTCTTGTATCCAATCATTATTTCTTCTTTTGGGAAACTGAGACACTTCTTTTCCAGGATACTCAGGACCCCAGAAGGGAACTAAGGGGTGCCCCACTGGGATGAAAAGACAGGGAGAGAATGTAGTATTGGCCTGAGGATCAGAAAATAGCAGGTCTGAACCTTGGTTCTACCAATTACCTAAATAAGCAAACTGGGCCAGTTATTTATTTTAAGCTTCAGTTTTATCTATTAAATATATGATATTCCTCATAAGTTAATAGATATGAAATGCCTAGTAACTGTCACAGCTGTACAGTCCTCATCTCCAGGGGCTGATGGTTCCAATTGAGATTGTCATAATTCAAGTCAAATTTTGCTATACAGGCATTTTTCCTTGGCAGAAACAGTGAGCAAGTGCCAAGGCATGACCCTTGGAAAAGTCAAAAGTCCAGAGAGAATACAGGACCCTCTGCAGAAGAGCTGTCTCAGGCTTTAGAAAACCAGTAACAGGCAAAACATGATTAGCAACTAAATATTTAAAAACAGAATTCAGGACTTCCCCGGTGGTCCAGCCAAGAGCCCACCTGCCAACACAGGGGACACGGGTTCGATCCCTGGTTCAGCAAGATTCCCCATGCCTCAGGGCAGCTAAGCCCAAGCACCACAGCTACTGAGCCTGCAAACCGAGAGCCTGTGCTCTGCAGAAGCAGCTACGATGAGGAGCTCGAACACCGCCACAGAGCAGCCCCTGCTCGCCGCAAGAGCAAACCTAAGAGTAGCAACGAAGACCCAGAGCAGCCAAACATAAAGAAATGAAGAAAGCTCGAAGGAAATGTTTTCCTGACTTCTCTATTTATCTAAAATATACACACAAGACATACAAACTGCTGGGTATATACTCAAACATCTTTGATAATTCGTCTTCAAAGGCAGCCCAGTACATATGCACACCAGTTTCAAACAAACCTCGCCTCCGCCAGTGTCTAGCAGCCAACTTAGAACTGATGCAGACCAGGGGAATCCTACTGTTTAATTAAAACAAAGCATAGAGAAGGCCTGAGGCAGGTGTTGATGCGATGTGATTTCTGCCCAGTGCTCTGAATGTCAAAGTGAAGAAATTCCATGAAGCACCGCTAAGTGGCAGGAGTAACCATGACTCTCTTAAGATAGCCAAAATGCCTTGTCATCTGATTAGTGACTCACACGAATGGATGAGAGATTCCCACTGTCTCTACCTACTATCCATCGAAACCACAGCCAAGGGAATGGGCTTGGCAGAATCAGCGGGGAAAGAAGACCCTATTGAACTTGACTCTAGTGTGGGAAGGTGAAGAGACATGAGAGGTGTAGAATTAGTGGGAGGCCCCCGGCTCACTAAGGCATGAGCCCTAATGGTTCCTTTACTTGACATAACTGAAATTATGCTCAGAGCATTTGGATTGGTCTTTGTGATTTGTTTTTAAACAAGGCTTGTTCTGAGAGCCATGCCTCCCACCATACCATAAACTTTATCGGGGCAGTACCTTTTGTTCATCTGTGAATCTCCCACTTGCTGGTTTGATATTCCCACGTATTTTAAAGGCACCAGAGCAAAATCTAGGATTTTTGAAAAACAGATCAATCACCTGTTGAAATGTTGCTTCCTCCAGTCCTGATCGACGGAACTCTGCAAGGATCGCTCTCAGGAAGCTCTGTTCCAGAATGGAGGAATTTCTTAAAGAAAATGAGGAAATGTGAGTTCTCCGAAGTGGCTGCACAGTAAACGTGTGAAGCTTCAAAGATACGAACGTGCACCTGGGTCCAGCAAGGAACCAGAACCTGTGCCGTCAACCTCAGGGTGAGTAAAGTGGTAGCTTGCCCTCCATCTCCTATTGCTGATGATGGCTCAGCTCTACCGTCTCCCACCACCTCTCCCTGCTCTAGTCAGTAGCTCTGCTTGCCTGCACTGGTTGCCAGCTCCTCCATGCCAGGTGTTGAACTGTACTATATACTTTTGTAAGATGAAAAAATGTTTTCCTTATTTTGTGTTGTTGTTTTTTATGTATTATTTATGTGCAAATATTATAAACCTATTACAGTACAGTACTATATAGCCAATTGTGTTAGTTGGGTACCTAGGCTAACTTCATTGGACTTACGAACACACTCTCAGAACAGAACTCATATGTATGTAGGGGACTTCCTGTACCACCAACCTGGAGAAAAGTCAAATAAAGATATTCTGTGTCTTTAGAGAAGAGACAGGAAAAAACTTGGAACTGTTTCCTCCTATGTTCCTATATTATTCGGCAAGGATTCTCCTTCCCCCTCTAAAGTCTCAAAATGATATGAAAAATACCCCTTTGGAGGTGTGGGGACACAGCAAGTATATCTGGACATGTACCAGCAGTCCCATTACATGGCTGAGTACATCATTCAAAGTTAGAGAATAGCTACTTCCATTTTATTTCCACAGCACTTTACTTCATAAACACCTATAGTGTAACTCAATATATCATACTAGGATTACATTTCTGTCTCTCTGACTAGACTACGCCCCTGAAGAAAAAGAACAGCATTGTTGGTAAATGCAGGCTGAATGAGTGAAAGCTTTGAAAGGAGAACATGCTTCCGTGGCCCTCTTCAGTGCCCTCCAACGGAGGTTGGGAGTCAGGAGGCAGAAGGGTCTTACTTGATGGCAGTGATATATGATGATGAAAACATCTCATCTATGGCTTCTAGTAAATGGGCGGTAGTCACCAGGCCAGGGCAGCCGGGCTTCTGGCAGGAGAACTCACAGATCTCTGTGGCACGCCTACAAATGTCCAGGCAGCGTCGTGCGTCTCCAGAGAGGGCTGCTACCTACAAGAGGCAATGTTTTATTCCTTGAGATCCCCGTGTCCTCTCAGTCCATGAGAAAAACCAACTGGTTCTGTGTTCAGCTAAAAAGGAAAGGTAGGGGGACTCTCCCGGTGGTCCAATGGTTATGACTTTACCTTCCGATGCATGGAGTGAGTGTTCGATCCCTGGTCAGGGAGTTAAGATCCCACATACCTCTTGGGCATGGAACAGAAGCAGCATTGCAGCAAATTCAATAAAGACAAATGGACTTAAGCCTGAAATTAAGTACTTAGCCCTTGCTGGGAACCTGGTGGGAGCCCAGGTACACTGTAAATTATCGTACTGTGTCTGGAACTCTTCCCCGAGTCCACACCTTTGTCTTGGCCTTACAGATAATTCCAGAATGGAAAAGGCAGAAATTCTCAGCTGTATTTAATAATAGAGAAATGAAGAAATCTACAAGAAGAGACCCCTGGCCCAAGATTATTATTGAACCATCTGGAAAAACAAGGGTCTGTTCCTTGCATAAAGAGAAAAAGCCAAGAGACTGAATGAAGTGGAGCCTATTTTGCCAGAGCCTGAGGCTCATAGCATGTGGTCAGTTTTGGAAACCACCTGGCCAATGGCTAAATGAACCAGAATCAAGAGGGAATGAAGCCATGAAACCGGAGGACCCAGAGGAATCCGTGATTAGATGAATCAGACCAATCCCCCATGCCAACAGCTGTACTTCTGTGCCTGCCCTTCCATGTGCACTGGGGCTGAGGGGCTCCTGGGCTCCCTTCCCAGGGAAGCCTATACTCTCTCCCGAGGTGACAGAGGGCCCTTGCATTTTAAATTGCACTGAGGGAACTCCTGAACTCAGCACTGTCTGCAGGCACCTCTGTTTCGGTATTCCCAGTGCTTGCCAGCAACACCATCATTTGCCTAACAACCACTGCAGGCGATGACATCCTGTCTGATGGTATCCCCCCGAAAATATTTTCTTCCAAAATTTATACAACATCAGGTTTAAAAAAGCAAACTGTATTCTCTGGTGGTCCAGGGGCTAAAACTCTGTGCTCCCAATGCAGGGAGTCCGGGGTTCCATCTCTGGCTGCAGAACTGGATCCCACATGCCACAACTAAGTGTTCACATGTTGCAAGTAAAGATCCTGTGTGCTGCAACAAGACAGCACAACCAAATGAACAAATAGATACTGAAACAAATCAAAAATAAAGTGATAAGATTAAACAACAGAAAACCAAATATATAGGTATACACACATACACCAAACTAGGACATTAAAGAGTTATTTCTGGGAAGTGGGATTATAGTTTTTATATGTTTTCTATTTCTGTTTTCAAAATTCAACTATAAGACATTCAAAATACTTTTGGGTCACTTTTCCAGTGACCCAAGACAGAAATATGAACAGCAGTGTATATTATTCCCTCCTTCTAATCCCCCATATTCAGCTGGTGAGGATGTCCTGGGGGGTGTTTCCTCCCTTTCTTTCCTCCTTTCCTCATGGAGCAGCTCCATACAGTGGATGATAGCAGGGACTCAAGGGCTGCTGCAGAGGCCTAGAATCAGAGTGGGCAGGGGACCCTGGGAAGCAAGAAAACACCCAAAGCAGTTCCCCCTCCAAGCGCATGAGTCTTGGAGACCATAAGCACTCTTTTTGACTGCTGCTGGTGTGAGGGAGTCAAGAGAAAAAGCGGGGGCCACCGAACATGGAATCTGAGAAGGCCTTGCATAAACTTGGGGTCCAGACACCACCACACCCCCAGTATGAGGGTGAGTGACACTCTTCATGCAGAAGGGATGGCAAGAAAAACGGCCTGTGTGACTTTGGTATTGAGGGGTGTTGGGGGGAAAAAACCCTCTGAGTCTTTAAACCACAAGCCCTCGTGGATCTGCAGTCCAAATTTATGTTGTGTCTCCTAAAAACCCTCAGTGGAGAATTTTGTTTAAAAATGGTCCCAGTCAGCAGTGCCTCTTGGTAACTGACAGAAGCACAAAACGAACTAAATGAATTCAAGTTCAACCCAGGCCTCAATCAACTTCCAGATAAAGCTCCAAGGAGCAAAACACAAAAAACAAGGAAACAAGGCCGTAGAGACGTGGCCTTGTTTATAGAAGTAATAGAAGTAAACTCACAAAGACGTCAGATATCATAACTACAAGATAAACAATATAGGTATGTTTCTTTTTATGTTAAGGAACAAAAGAGAGGTTTGAAATTACAGGCAAGAGTTTTGGGTAAAAACAGCAGCCAAATTTGAAGCCTTCTGAAACATTATTTAAAGACCAAGAACCCTAAATAAGCAAGCAACTGGAGAGCAGTAAACAATATAATTCTGAAAGTTAGAAAGAGGTGGCAGGGTAGTAATGGCTGACTTAGCTGACTGTAGAAAGCCCAGTCCTGAATCAGTAGTGAGGAACCCAAGAACAAACCTAAAGCTACACTAAAAATCTTCAAAGCACTCAAATTGTTAGCGGTACTGGACTGGGGGTAAAGGGGGAACTTTGTCTAAAATGAGGAGGACTGGTTGAAAGTTAAGAAACAGATGCCCTAGATTAGGAGTCAGCAAATTATGGCCTGCCACATGTTTTTGTAAATGAAGTTTTATTGAAACACAGCTTTGCACATTTGTTTACCTGGCTGCTTTCACAATATAAGGGCAGGACTGAATAGTGGTAACAGACCATTATGGCCCACAAAACCTAAAACATTTACTACTGGCCATTCACAAAAGGAGTTTGCTGACCCTTGCCTAGGCCTCTGCCCCATTTCATGCTGTTGGGTGAACATTAGAGCAACTGAGGGCTCTGTGAGAAAGTGTTATGCCTTGGTAATTTGTGCTGTTTCCATAAAACTCTCTGCCCTGGAGATTATCCCACTTATACCATGGCAGGAGACCAGACATTTATTCTCAAGGAAAGATAAAGTTTATCGACCTGGAACACTAGCAACTGTTGCCAAGAAGGGGATGTCCCTTACTAAATAGAGACAGTTACTATTTGCATACTGAATTTGAAGACCTCCACCCTCCCTGACTCCAGCCCACCTCCCCTGGTCAAAGGAAGAAAACCTCAAATAAATAGGATGGTATATAAAAGGGCAATTCATAGGGGGAAAAGAACTTTCAGAAACTGTATGACTGCAGAGGTAGAATTGATGCTTTTGAACTGTGGTGTTGGAGTAGACTCTTCAGAGTCCCTTGGACAGCAAGGAGATCAAACCAGTCCATCCTAAAAGAAACCAGTCCTTAATATTCATTGGAACGACTGATGCTGAAGCTCCAATACTTTGGCCACCTGAGGCAAAGAACTGACTCATTGGAAAAGACACTGATGCTGGGAAAGACTGAAGGCAGGAGAAGGGGACCACAAAGGATGAGATGGTTGGATGGCATCACCGATGGAATGGACATGAGTTTGAGCAAGCTCTGGGAATTGGTGATGGACAGGGAAGCCTGGCGTGCTGCAGTCCATGGGTTTGCAAAGAGTAGGACATGACTGAGCAACAGAACTGAACTGAGGGGTGGAGAAACTCTACCCAACAGAGGGGGTAGAGAGTAACTGAGGCTCTCTCTCCTGGAAAGCATAGCTTGGAGATAAACACCATATCTGGCTCTCTGGTTACCCTAATACTTAGAGTGCTCAGCTCTGAGCACATGTTATAGACAGGTGTTGCTGCTATAACCATTCCGAATTCACATTGTTTCTGGTGAGAAACTAGACATAAGTTTACAATTCTTTTAAGTGCTGCAATACTGTGGCTGTGTGGTTTCTTTTGTTCAGCCCCAGGTAGATGTTTAACCTGCTTTGTTCCTCAGCAGCCTTGGAGAACTCTTAAGGGAATCTCAGTTGGCATTCTCCCAGTGCGCCTCAAGTGGGAGAATGCCACACGTCATACCCACCACAGAGCATGCACCCTGCTAGGCACATTACAGACACGGTCTCATTTAATTCCCACAATGACCCTATGACATAGCTCTTATCATTCCCATTTTTCAGAAAACTGGAGCCCAGAAGTTTTAAAGTAACTTTTCTATAACTTGCCACATACCTATTAGTGTTCAAACCACGTCTGTCTACCTCATTGACTATGTTGCTCTTCTAATCACACAAAACACTCTGAATCAATTAATCTTCGTTTATATATATATATATATATGCGTGCCCATCATACTCAGAGCCTTTTAATAATTAATCCTACAGTAAGAAGCTTAAGGAATTTTTCAGAATTTTGTTTCTATTTTCTGGAATTTGTTTTTATAGGACTTCCTAATTTTTTCTTCACCTCCAGAGCACCCAGTCTAGGGCCTGACATGGGCAGGTAGTCAGCAAACACTGCCAGTGTGACTAGGGGCGTCCCAAAGGCGACTTACCTTCCTGGCTGCCAGCTGGACGGCATCATCCTCAAAAGCCTTTACGTGTCTGAGTCGGGACAGTAGGATCTGCTGCAGCTGGCTGTGAGTATAGGGCTGGAAGCACATCCTGGTTAGACCCTGGGGAGCCGAGACGACAGAGGAACAGGTTCATGGGTTTCCCACTCGGGACAGTCCTGGTGGAAAGCCACTTGCAAATCCCCCAAACCAAGTCTCAGATAACAATTTACACATTCATCCCAGGACTACCACTGCTTCCTGCTCCTTTTGTTACTGACAATGGCCCGTGGGACCCTATAGGGCAGTAGTTCTCAATGATTTTTCCATTTAGTTTAAAAGAAACTTTATTCTACCGGAATCATTTACTAGTAGAGAGGATCTTTGGCTCTATAACATCGGCTGAGCATCTGGTTTCACTTCTGCTGAACCACAAGGTCCATAAGGCCAGAGACTGGGTCTGCCCTGTTCACTGCCGTATTCCGTGCATCTAACACTGCCTGCCAAGGGCTAAGTACTTAAATAGTTTTTAAAATAATTAAATGTTTAGTGCTCTGTGCAGTTTGAGTGCAGAGGTAGTAGTAGAAGCCCAAGAAGATACATTTGTAGAAAGCCATGCAATGGTGACATATTTAATTCTAATGTAGAAATTACCAGAATTTCAGAAATCACACTTCTTACTTTCCCCATCTATTTTAGATTCCCATGTATTCACTTTTGCAGAGCTCCTTGGCCCAGCTTCTGGGACTATAAGAACAGCTCGAGAATGGCCCTACCAGTCGGCTGGACACCCGGTTCATCATGATGCGCTCTGGCAGGTCCATGGTGTTAGCAATGGTCAGGACCACAAGGCGGGCCCCCTTGTGAGTGGGCCAGTCAAAGAGATTGTACATCACGTCTTGTTTCTGGGTCCACAGGAGGTCAAGCTGCCAGGAAACGGAGAGAGACGCAGGGTCAACCACAGAGAATGAGCCGGGCCCCCAGAGAGAAGCTGGTTACCACTGCTTCAGCAGCACGTGCCCTCAGGTCACACCACCTGAGCAGCAAGGATGTCGATGGACACATGCCCTGCCCCACCCCCCACCACCAGAGAATGTGCCCAAGTGAAGAAGAAGGGAGCCAGGACTTCCCTCCTGCCTTGTATCTGCTCCCGAACATCAGTCCAGAGCCACTCCGGTCCTCCCGTGGGCGCCTTCTCACCTCATCCACAAGCACCACGGTGGTCTCCTGAGAGGACGCTTGAGTGCGGAATCGCTTAGCAAGCAGTTCTGCTGCGTGGTTAGCTGTTGCCCTTTTACCTGTCAGCTTCTGCAGTGAGGGGGAAAAGAATGGGAGTGGTACACTCTAAGGATTTGACTCCCCTTTTAAGAGTTTAAAGTTAAATCTTCCTATAGAGGAAGCTATTTAGCCTGAGGACTTCAGTATCTTACCCTCTGCCTTCCACCAGAAGGAGAGAAGGCCCAAGAGACATAAACTGTGTCTGAAATGCACACGAGCCACAGGCCAATCCCACAAGCCCCTCCAGAATCATCACTGCATGACTGGACATTACTTGTTCCGGGACAGCAGCTAGTGAGTCAGAGTGAGACTCAAAGTCCAGCCTACCCTTTCCTAGTGTACTGCCATGCCTGCTGTATACAAATGGTTTTCACCCTCCTGGTAAGTACTAGCTCCCAGACTTCAAGGTCCTTGAGGGCACGAATTCTGCCTTCTTTGCCCTTTCTACTGCTACACATATGGCAAGTTGAAAACATATTATATGCACAAAACTAACTAAACCTTTCCCTTTTCATGTGCCACCCAGAAACGATATTTTCCAAAAAGCTCAAATCGGAATTCCCTGGCAATCCAGTGGCTGAGACTCTCTGCACTTTCACTGCTGAGGGCTTGGGTTGAATCCCTGGTTGGGGAACTAGGATCCCGCAAGCTGCTTGACCAAAAAAAACACCCCAAACCAAAACAAAATAAACCAAGAAAGCTCAACAAGCTCTGCTCACCTGCAAGATTTGCACGTAGACTTGGTGGGGTTCTGTCAGCTTCATGCCATTGACCTCAATGTATTGAAAGGGAGGAACTTCATTGGCTTGGGCCGCCTGCTGCAGGCAACATATCACCTCGTGTACAGTGGCAGTCTTCCCTGTCCCAGGGACCCCGGAGATGTACATGCACCTGGGGCGAGAGGAGAAGACCTCGGCTAGATCTGTGTAGCTGCATCACACTATCGTCAGTTATGAGTATGAGGATGTATGCTGAAGGAAGGACAGAGACCCCTGAAATGTGGAGGTGGGAGGAGTAGGGGTCATTTTTGGAAGCTGATTAGAGCAGGACCTGTTTATATACAGTCACTCATTCCATAAGCAATGCTGTATGCAAAATGCCTCCCCCAAAAGGCCAGTTATTTTCTGTGTAAGACAAAATTTCTATAGAAATACTGTGATAATAAAAGCTGCTTCAGCAATGAGCTTGCCTGTTTTTCCAACACTAGGGAAAGACTGCTTGGTTGAACTGCGCCTATGGTGGTACACTAGCAGGGGCCTCCTGACCATTCTGCCCCCCTCAACACAACTCACCCTCCAGTGTGGTCAAGGAGTTTGCTTTCCACAAAGTTGTAAATGTCTTGGAATTCCTGTTCCCGACAGGGAAGAGACTCGGGTACAGCAGAAACATGCAGCCTACAGTGGTGGTAAATGAGAGAAAAAGAGGGCATTAGAAACAATTTACTATCAACTCTGTAATAAACGAAAAGGCTTATCTACAGTTTCTACTGGAAACCTTAATCACAAATCCACGGGAATGCCTTCATTCTTAAACCTCTTCATTTGGCCCTTCTCCACCCAGACAAATTACCCAGCTCAGTGGTTCTAATCAAGAGTACGTATTACTTGGGAGCTTTCCCCAGATCACGTGGGTGGACCTCATCTCACATGAGATTATGATTCAGCTGATTTCTGGCAGGATATAGGCTCACCTATTTTTAAAAAGTCCCCACAAAGTTCTAAAACGTACTGCAACTGAGAAGCAGTGTCATAACCTTGCGTCCCTGAGAAAGGGGTAGCAGTGCACTGCAGACTCCTCCCAGAACTTGTCCACAGTAGTTCACTCAGACACTGCTTGAGAGGTTTCTCCTTTCTAAACATGCACCTTCATTTTACCCTCTACCTTTATTATATACTGGGCTTCCCTGATAGCTCAGTTAGTAAAGAATCCGCCTGCAATGCAGGAGACCCCGGTTGGATTCCTGGGTCGGGAAGATCTGCTGGAGAAGAGATAGGCTACCCATTCCAGTATTCTTGGGCTTCCCTTGTGGCTCAGCTGGTAAAGAATCTGCCTTCAGTGCGGGAGACCTGGGTTTGATCCCTGGTTTGGGAAGATCCCCTGGAGAAGGGAAAGGCTACCCACCCCAGTATTCTGGCCGAGAGAATTCAATGAACTGTATAGTCCATGGGGTCACAAAGAGTCAGACACAACTGAGTGACTTTCACTTTGTTATTATATACACAATGACTACGAAGCACTGCCAGTTCACATGAATAAAAGCAAAGGTCTGTTTCAGCCTATCTGAAAGGGGCCCCAGAGCGACGTCACCTTAGCCGGGCCTCCTCCAGCATGTTGGTGGGCTCCTGGGCAGGCAGGTTTCGGCTGCGGATCTGGGGAGTGGCATCACGTGGTGTTCTGGGCTGAGGCTGTGTTCAAAAGAGGGAAATTTAGATAATCAACAAGGACCTACTGTACAGCACAGAGAACTCGACTCGATATTCTGTAATAACCTAAATGGGAAAAGAATCTGAAAAACAGTGGATCTATGTACATGTATATAACCGAATCACTGCTGTACACCTGAAACTAACACAGCATTATAAGTCACCAATACTCCAAAACAAAATAAAGATTTTTAAAAGAGAGAGAACATATTTTAGAAGGGAAAAACAAAGCAAACTCCATCCAGGATGCATCAGCAAATCTGATTTGTGATGATCCGATAAAAGCAAGAGAGGCAGCAAGTCAACTCCTCTTAGTCTTTTCCTGTATAAAGTGCCAAGATTCTCCCTTTCTCCCCTCACATTACACCTATATTTTGTTCACAGTCCAAACAATTTCTTATTTCTAATTTACATATAGTATTAGGATAGGAAAACACTGTCAGTCTGACTCAACAAAACTATGAGCCATACCATGTAGGGCTACACAAGACGGACGGGTCACAGTGGAGAATTCTGACAAAATGTGGTCCACTGGAGAAGGGAATGGCAAACCACTTCAGTATTCTTGCCTTGAGAACCCAATGAACAGTATGAATAGGCAAAATGATAGGATACTGAAAGAGGAACTCCCCAGGTCAGTAGGTGCCCAATATGCTACTAGAGATCAGTGGAGAAATAACTTCAGAAAGAATGAAGGGATGGAGCCAAAGCAAAAACACCACCCAGTTGTGGATATAACTGGTGATGGAAGTAAAGTCTGATGCTGTAAAGAACAATATTGCATAGGAACCTGGAATGTTAGGTCCATGAATCAAGGCAAATTGGAAGTGGTCAAACAGAAGATGACAAGAGTGAACATTGACATTTTAGGAATCAGTGAACTAAAATGGACTGGAATGGGTGAATTTAACTCAGATGACCATTATATCTACTACTGTGCGCAGGAATCCCTTAGAAGAAATGGAGTAGCCATCATGGTCATCAAGAGTCCAAAATGCAGTACTTGGATGCAATCTCAAAAATGACAGAATGATCTCTGTTCGTTTCCAAGGCAAACCATTCAATATCACAGTAATCTAAGCCTATGCCCTGACCAGTAATGCTGAAGTTGAACAGTTCTATGAACCCACAAGACCTTCTAGAACTAACACTCAAAAAAGATGTCCTTTTCATTATAGGGGACTGGAATGCAAAAGTAGGAAGTCAAGAAACACCTGGAGTAACAGGGAAATTTGGCCTTGGAGTACAGAATGAAGCAGGGCAAAGGCTAATAGAGTTTTGCCAAGAGAATGCACTGGTCATAGCAAACACTCTCTTCCAACAACACAAGAGAAGACTCTACACATAGACATCACCAGATGGTAAATACTGAAATCAGATTGATTATATTCTTTGCAGCCAAAGATGGAGAAGTTCTATACAGTCAGCAAAAAGAAGACCGGGAGCTGACTGTGGCTCAGAGCATGAACTCCTTATTGCCAAATTCAGACTTCAATTGAAGAAAGTGGGAAAACCACTAGACCATTTAGGTATGACCTAAATCAAATTCCTTATGATTATACAGTGGAAGTGAGAAATAGATTAAAGGGATTAGATATGATAGAGGAAAACAATGGAATGGGAAAGACTAAGAGATTTCTTCAAGGAAAGTAGAGATATCATGGAAACATTTCATGAAAAGATGGGCACAATAATGGAAAGAAATGGTATGGACCTAATAGAAGCAGAAGATATTAAGAAGAGGTTGCAAGCATACACAGAAAAACTGTACAAAAAAGATCTTCATGACCTAGATAATCACAATGGTGTGATCACTCACCGAGAGCCAGACATCCTGGAATGTGAAGTCAAGTGGGCGATAGGAAGCATTACTATAAACAAAGCTAGTGGAGGTGATGGAATTCCAGTTGAGCTATTTCAAATCATAAAAGGTAATGCTGTGAAAGCGCTGCACTCAATATGCCAGCACATTTGGAAAACTCAGCAGTGGCCACAGGACTGGAAAAGGTCAGGTTTCATTCCAATCCCAAAGAAAGGGAATGCCAAAGAATGCTCAAACTACCGCACAATTGCACTCATCTCACACGCTAGTAAAGTAGTGCTCAAAATTCTCCAAGCCAGGCTTCAGCAGTACGTGAACCATGAACTTCCAGATTTTTGAGCTGAATTTAGAAAAGGCAGGGGAACCAGAGATCAAATTGCCAACATCCACTGGATCATTGAAAAAGCAAGAAAGTTCCAGAGAAACATCTGCTTTATTGACTGTGCCAAAGCCTTTGACTGTGTGGATCACAATAAACTGTGGAAAATTCTTCAAGCGATGGGAATACCAGACCATCTTACCTGTTTCTTGAAAAATCTGTATGCAGGTCATGAAGCAACTGGACATGGAAAAACAGACTGGTTCCAAATCGGGAAAGGAGTACGTCAAGGCTGTATATTGTCACCCTGCTTATTTAACTTATATACAGAGTACATCATGACAAACTACTTTGGCCACTTCATGCGAAGAGCTGACTCACTGGAAAAGACCCTGATGCTGGGAGGGATTGGGGGCAGGAGGAGAAGGGGACGACAGAGGATGAGATGGCTGGATGGCATCACTGACTTGATGGACGTGAGTCTGAGTGAACTCCGGGAGTTGGTGATGGACAGGGAGGCCTGGTGTGCTGCGATTCATGGGGTCACAAAGAGTCAGACACGACTGAGCGACTGAACTGAACTGAACTGAACATCATGACAAACACTGGGCTGGATGAAGCACAAGCTAGAACAAGATTGCTGGGAGAAATATCAATAACCTCAGATATGCAGATGACACCGCCCTCATGGTAGAAAATGAGGAACTAAAGAGCCTCTTGATGAAAGTGAAACAGTGAAAAAGGTGGCTTAAAACTCAACATTCAGAAAACTAAGATCATGGCATCTAGTCCCATTACTTCATGGCAAATAATGGGGAAACAGTGGAAACAGTGACAGAGTTTATTTTGGGGGGCTCCAAAATCACTGCAGATGGTGATTGCAGCCATGGAATTAAAATACGCTTGCTCTTTGGAAGGCAACTTATGACCAAAAGAGACAGCATATTGAAAAGCAGAGACATTATTACTTTGCCAGCAAAGGTCCATCTAGTCAAGGCTGTGGTTTTTTCAGTGGTGAGAGTTGGACTATAAAGAAAGCTGAGTGCCGAAGAATTGATGCTTTTAAACTGTAGTGTTGGAGAAGACTCTCGAGAGTCCGTTGGACTACAAGGAGATCCAACCAGTCCATCCTAAAGGAAATCAGTCCTGAATCTTCATTGCAAGGAGTTATGCTGAAGCTGAAGCTCTAATACTTTGGCCACCTGACGTGAAGAACTGAGTCATTTGAAAAGACCCTGATGCTGGGAAAGATTGAAGGTGGGAGAAGAAGGGGATGTCAGAGGATGAGATGGTTGGATGGCATCACCAACTCAATGGACATGTACTTGAGTAGACTCCGGGGGTTGGTGATGGACAGGGAGGCCTGGTGTTGCTGCAGTTCATGGGGTCACAAAGACTCAGACACGACTGAGTGACTGAACTGAACTGAACTGATGAAGGAATGAATAAAAGTACGGGTTATATACTTTTTCCAATAAACTTATCTTAAAAGAAAGACAAATATTAAGAAATCCTAAATATTCTGTCCCAATACAGGGTAGAGAAGAAGGCATAAACTAGGTTTGATTCATAAGATCCTCCTCTATTCCACCCTCGTGAGTTGCATTTACTGATTAAAATTTAAAAAATCATCCCTAAAAAAAGATTCTCCTTTAGACTTTTTTGAAAATATGGCCAAAATTTAGTTCAGAATTTCCACAATTCACTACATAGTACCCAGAGAAACTGCCCCAGATGTTTCCACTCCAGACCCCAGGGTCACTGTCCAGCTTAGGCCAACAGCCCTATTTTACTATTCTTTTCCTTGCCACTGGCTCACTAGAGCAGGCCTGCTACCCAGCAGTATCCATAGGGTTTTCACAAAATACTCTCTTTCGTGGAGGCGTTTCACCTACCAACCCTCTGCTTCCAGCCAAGATATAAAGTAACAATCTCTGCACCTTTTCTCAAAAGCAGAGAAGCACTTAAAGACTCAAATCAGCTTTACATTATTAACTTGGAGAAAACAGGGAAACAGTAACAAAACCTTGCTGAGAAGGTATTTTTTTAAAAAAGGCTGTCCTCTGACCTTTTTTATTATGCTAAAGAGGGCCCCCCACACCCTAAATCCATTCTTCTGGGTGGGACTCAGAAAATGGAATCAAACCAGAGCTATTCCCTTATATAAGATTGCCTGGTCTCCAAAGGTGATCTATTGCAGAGGTTCCCAACCTCCAGGATCTAATGCCTGATGACTGGAGGTGGAGCTTACATCATAATAGAAATAAAGTGCACAATAAATGTGATGCTCCTGAGTCATCCCTAAATCCACACACCCACCCTCCCTCAACCCAGTCCATGGGAAAACTGTCTTCCATGAAACCAGTCCATGGTGCTAAAAAGGTTGGGGGCTGCTGAACTGGATTTCTTTCCCTTAAGATCTTTTGTTGACTTCAACCCAAGCTCAATCACATTTTTCTTGATATGGAGAAATGGAGATGGGTTTAGAAAAATTCTCCTAATTAGGCATTTTCTAAATTGCTCTAAGGAACAAGATGCTTCATGAAGAAAAGTTTCCTAATATACTAATAGTCTCCTGGAAGGTCACAATAACATAAGTTAAAGGCCCTGAGAAGTCATGTGACAGTGAAACCAATTTAACTTTAATCCAAATATTTTTCAAACATATCTGAACACGGTAGGACCTCTTTTCTCAATAGCTTTCAATGTTCTGCTCAGTTTCACACAAAGCAGACAGACGTCCCCATTTTAGTCCTAGGGTTCACTTAGAACTTTCCTCCATGAATACACAAGGCACACTATTCAATATTCTGTAATAACCTGTATGGGAAAAGAATCTGAAAAAGAACTGATATATGTATAGCTGAATCAACTGGCTCTACACCTGAAACACACTGTAAATCCACTACACTCTCCCCCACCACCAAAAAAGAAGCTTTCCTCTATGAATATTTCAAGTGGCATAGCTTTGAATTTGAGAGACATGTTCTCAAAATCCAGTTGTTACTAGTTGTGTGACTTTAGTCATCACAATTTCTAAATTAAGAGAGGAGCTTCACTGGGAATAAACCTAAAAGAACCTTACAGTTTTCTTTGGTGTCTTGGAGGGGGTCTGTAAGGATGACTTCATGGAAGAGCGTAGGTTCCTGGACATACTGTTGGGTGTTCTCCTTGGAAGCGGGGTTGTGGAAGCCTCTTCCTCCTCACTGTCAGAGTCTGAAATCTCGGCTGCTGGCAGAAACTCTTCATCATCTTGGTCACTTTTACTGTTACCTAAAAACCTAAACGGCAGGACATGTTATTTTCTGATATTCAGTGTGTGAAGTCTAAATAAGAAGTTCCTAACAGGTCAGTGTGGATGCGAGTATTGCAGTCTCTCCTGCAACTGGGCAATATCAGATGTGCTCCAGTTCTTGGGCCCTTGTTACTGAGAAGCTCTGCTAAAGGCTTTATTTATATTACTTCATTAAACCCATCAACAACTTTGTGACTTGTATATTACTTTTCCCATTTTACAGATAAGGAATCCACAGCTTAGAAAGGTTAAGTAATCTTCCCAAGGCTACACAGATAGTATTAAGTTGGTGCAAAAGTAACTTCAGTTTTGCACTGGTGAACTTTGCTGTTTGATATTGTAATACATTCTTAAATACATGTGGTTATGCTATATATCATCTTAATGCATATTTGTTGTTTCATGTTTTTTTGCTAACAACATTACTTGCTGTTTATTTTATATTTATTTTAGACTAGGGAAATGATGTTAGACAAAAGGCAAATTCAAGCAATTTTCTTATCCGAGTTCAAAATGGGTTTTAAAGCAGCAGAGACAACTCACAGTATCAACAACGCATTTGGCCCAGGAACTGCTAACCAATATACAGCGCAGTGGTGGTTCAAGAAGTTTTGCAAAGGAACAAAAGCCTTGAAGATGAGGAGCGCAGTGACTGGTCATCAGAAGTTGAGAGTGACCAATTGAGAGGATCATCAAGGCTGAAAGTGTTACTTGCTGAGTTGTGTCTGATTCTTTGTGGACCCCGTGGACTATAGCCTACCGGGCTCCTCTGTCCATGGGATTCTCCAGACAAGAATACTGGAGTGGGTAGTCATTCCTTTCTCCAGGGGATCTTCCCGACCCAGGGATCAAACCTGGGTGTCCTGCATTGCAGGCAGATCCTTCACCATCTGAGTCACCAGGGAAGCCCCTCACTGAAGCTGATCCTCTTACAACTACACAAGAAGTTGCTGAAGAACTTAAAACCGACTTTTCTACATTCTACATTCGGCATTTGAAGCAAACTGGAAAGGTGAAAAAGCGTGATACCCGGGTGCCTCATGAACTGACCACACATTTAAAAAATGTCATTTTGAAGTGTCGTCTCTTATCCTACACAACAATGAACCATTTCTCAATCGGATTATGACATACAATGAAAAGTGGATTTTATATGACAACTGGTGATAGCCAGCTCAGAGGTTGGACCAAGAAGAAACTCCAAAGCACTTCCCAAAACCAAACTTGCACCAAAAAGAGGTTGTGGTCACTGCTTGATGGTCTGCTGACAGTCTCACCCACTACAGCTTTCTGAATCCCAGCGAAACCATTACATCTGAGACCTATGTTCAGCAAATCAATGAGATGCACCGAAAACTGCAAAGGCTGCAGCCAGCATTGGTCAATAGAAGGGCCCAATTCTCCACAACACCTGACTGTACAATGCACAGTCAACACTTCAAAAGCTGAACGAATTAGGCTCTGAAGTTTTGCCTCATCCACTACATTCACCTGACCTCCTGCCAAACAACTACCACTGCCTCAAGTATCTCAACAACTTTTTGCAGGGAAAACACTTCCACAACCAGCAGGAAACAGAAATGCTTTCCAAGAGTTCCTTGAATCCCAAAGCACAAATTTTTACGCTATAGTAATAAATAAACAAACTTATTTCTCGCTGGCAAAAATGATTTATTGTAATGGTTCCTATTTTGATTAGTAAAGATGTGTTTGAGCCTAGCTATAATGGTTTAAAATTCATGGTCCAAAACCGCAATTATGTTTGCACCAACCTAATAAATGACAAAGTCAAAGTGAAATCGCTCAGTCGTGTTCGACTCTTTGTGACCCCATGGACAACAGCCTGCCAGGCTCCTCTGTCCATGGGATTTTCCAGGCAAGAATATTGGAGTTGGCTGCCATTTCCTTCTCCAGGGGATCTTCCCAACCCAGAGATCGAACCCAGGTCTCCTGCATTGTAGGCAGATGCTTTTACTGTCTGTGACACCAGGGAAGTCACAAAGTCATAATGACAAAGCCTAGGTTCAAATCCAAGTCTACCAGAATCAAAGTTCATGTTCTTAGGCACCCTACTAATAGTCTTGGTGGATGTGATGATTATGGGGCCCCGGGAGCCACCTAAGCCCAAGGCAGTGTTTCTTGTCCCTTTCAAACTATGATGTTTATGTGAAATTAACACAATTCCAGACATACTAGGTAAAGGTAAATTTCAATGGATTAGCAAATAAACAAGAAATGTTAAGAAGATTTAAGAAACAGGATTATAGATTTCACAGATGGCAATGATGTTTTTCTGCCCGCCAAGGAGCAGTCTTACCTAAGCTGCTGCCTAATCCGATTCAAAGTCAAGATAGAACTCTTCCTGCGTATACGGGAAGTAGAGGGAGCTTCATCCCGAACTTCTGGTTCTTTACCCTCCCTGCAAGATATCACAGCAAGATTACGGAAAGCGGTTTTGGGTGCCAGCTATCAGCAGCAGGACTGGAAGCGAGTCAGGTAGCCTAACAGGCTCTTATTCTTTCGGCAGCTACTTTGGAAGGAGCTAAGCAAAATTTGCCAAGAAGTTTATAATGGAAGTTTGACTCAAACCCAGAGATTAAAGTTTGCCAAAAGCTTATCATTTAAAGTAGACTCATCACCTCCACAACTAGAAATCAGAATACATTAATACTAACTCTACACAGAGTTTCTTATTCTTTTTAAATTTCTGATGTATCTATAATTTACTATCTACTCAAAAAAAAAAAATTTACTCTCTACTCAAGGTTAGTAGCAATGCAGGTGTACTCTCAATGCAAAGCATTTATCAAGAAATCTAGGTAAAGGACTTTACTGGAAGTTCAGTGGTTAAGACTTTGCCTTTCAATGCAGGGGGTGCAAGCTTGATCAAACCAGGTTTGATCCCTAGTTGGTGAACTAAAATTCCATATAACTTGGGGCTAAAAATCTAAAACTTAAACAGAAGAAATATTGTAACAAATTCAACAAAGACATTAAAAATGATACATAAAAAAAAAAAAAAAAAGGAAACCAAATAAAATCAGAAAAGCCAGGTGCTAGAGTTTCTGAGCAGGAAACACTAAAATTTCAGGATTGTCATGTCTGTACAGCCCATTATGTACAGACAATGCCCAGTGTCAAACTTCAGAGTAACAACTCTGCATTATCTTCTTGTATTTTATGTATCTGAAAATGGTTTCCGGTTTTAAAAAACAGAAAGAAACTGACTAAGAAAATCACCATTAAAGTGTGGTTAAGAGCCAAGCAAGCAATGAAATCCAAGACTGTGAAGCAATTCAGGTCTGGGAATTATCTTCTGGAGCAGCAATCCCCAAAGGAAAGCTGGGTAAATCAGAATTGTCCTAAGAGTGTCTCAAAAATACACATTCCTGGGCCCAACACTTTGAGACGGATTCACTACATCTGGGGAGAGGCTCAGAAATCTGGATTTTAGAAAAGCTGGTGATTCTGTGACATAGACAGATTCACTGGCTGTGACCCACACATTTCCATCATGTGAAGGATCTTGATTTGCTCTGTGGGAGGCAGGATAACATCCCCAGTCACCTTCTTTTGATGTATTCTGGTTTCAGAATCACAGAAGGCACCACTGAGGATTTCCGTCCCCTGCTGGTAGGAGTAAGTATTCTTTCTTCACTAGTCTCTGTTGCTTTCAAAGCTGGGACTCGAGTTCTCAGGATCATGCCATGATCAGGTGAAGTCTTCCTGGCATCTTTGGTACAGGAGTGTTGAATGTCTCTAGTTTTCTCTGGGGTTTTCAGAGCTGGAGATGAGGTCTGAGAACCATCAGGCAGAGACCTCTTTGAAGGTGACATGATCTCAGAGAAGGCCACTTTCCGTTTCATTCTTCCAGGAGAATCCAATGAGGCACACGAAGTTGCCTGGGAAATCCTTGTGTTAGGAGTCCTAGGGAAACCTAAGTTCAAGAGAAATCACTATAGACAGTGTGTGAATTTTATAACAAGCACTGTACAGATTGCTAATCTCTTTAGAGATAAATTCTTCCAGTAAGTGATACAAAGACATGAGTTATCCATATTTGGAATTATTCTATACTATCTTTTCCCAGGTCAGGCAGCTCTTATATTTTTAGTCTCTCTCTTAAATTCTAAGGATAATTTTGCTAGCTGAAACAGTTAACTCAGCCTTCATAGATAAATGTTCAAACATCAGGTGTTCCATGAAGTAATCTCCCAGAACAGTTGTTCTCAACCAGGGTGATACGGCACATCCTCAAGCCCCATTCAACCCCATCTGAAATTTATTCCAATGGCTCTGTTGAGTAACACCAAGGCCTTACATTTTTTTCTTAACCCAGATTATACCAGTGGAGAGATGGATCCTGCAGGCAATCAACTGGGCTTTGAGAGTACACAGAACCACATTTGGGGCTCCTCCAATTTCATCATGATCAAAGGCATCAAGAACCTGGACATTCATTCATAGACGAATAGCTCAATAGAACTATTAAAATGCCAAGGTATATACCAGGTGCTAGGAGACAAAAGTTGAATGAGACCCAATCCTGGTTCCCATCCTAAGATACTCTAGTCTAACAGGGCAGATGAGATGCATAAATGTCTATAATACCAAGTTTAATAATGATCCTAAAGCATCTAGTGCTAATAAATAGGGCTTCCCAGATGGCTCTAATGGTCACCAACCTGCCTGCCAACGCAGGAGACCACAGGAGATGTGGGTTCGATCCCTGGGTCAGAAAGATCCCCTGCAGGGAGGGCATGGCAAGCCACTCCAGTATTCTTGCCTGGAGAATCCACTGGACAGACAGGCCTGGCGGGCTACAGTCCATAGGGTCGCAGCGAGTCGGACACGAATAAAGCAACTTAGCTCGCTTGCACACTAATAAATACAGCTCTTGAGACAGGCCTTGAAAGAAAGGCAAAATTTCAACAGAGTTGAAAGGGGAAGGAGGGGGACAAGTGAAGAGAATAACTGAGATTGATGTGAGCTAAGGCAGCGAGACAGGAAAGCACTGGGCGGAGTTCACTTCAGCCACAGCACAGGGTGTGTGTGGAACTGCTGCTGCAGGCAAGGCAAGAAGTCAGCTGGCACCTGTGCGGCAAGTACGAGGATAACGCATTCTAGAATGTCCCAATATCCTAGTCTCCCTTATGTCTCATTTCCCCATCTTTCTGTCAAAAACAATCCATAATATTTTCCTCATAACTGCCACATCTAATTATGTCACCGTGTCAAGTTTAAATTTCTTACCCTAACTTTCAAGGTCCTACAAAATCAACAGTGAAAAAAATACCGCAATTATTTCTAAATGGTGACTGTACAAATTATTTCTTTAGTAGTCGTCTCCATTTCCAGAAAGTTTCATTATGTTCATATTCAGCTCCTAAACATACAGAAACTGTGGGAAATTCTTAAAGAGATGGGAACACCAGACCACCTTACCTGCCTCCTGAGAAACCTGTATGCAGGTCAAGAAGCAACAGTTAGAACTGGACATGGAACAACAGACTGGTTCCAAATAGGAAAAGGAGTACGTCAAGGCTGTATATCCCTGCTTATTTAACCTATATGCAGAGTACATCATGCGAAATGCCAGGCTGAATGAAGCACAAGCTGGAATCAAGATTGCAGGAAGAAATATCAATAATCTCAGATATGCAGATGACACCACCCTTATGGCAGAAAGTGAAGAACTAAAGAGCGTCTTGATGAAAGTGAAAGAGGAGAGTGAAAAAGCTGGCTTAAAACAACATTCAGAAAACTAAGATCATGGCATCTGGTCCCATCACTTCATGGGAAATAGATAGGGAAACAATGGAAACAGTGAGAGACTTCATTTTTTTTTTTGGCTCCAAAATCACTGCAGATGGTGGTTGCAGCCATGAAATTAAAAGATACTGGCTCCTTGGAAGAAAAGCTATGACCAACCTAGACAGCATGCTAAAAAGCAAAGACATTACTTTGCCAACAAAGGTCTGCCTAGTGAAAGTTACGAATTTTCCAGTAGTCATGTATGGATGTGAGAGTTGGACTATAAAGAAAGTTGTGAGCCAAAGAATTGATGCTTTTGAACTGTGGTGTTGGAAGACTCTTGAGAGTCTTTTGGATAGCAAGGAGAATCAACCAGGCCATCGTAAAGGAAATCAGTCCTGAACAGTCACTGGAAGGACTGATGCTTAAGCTGAAACTACCTGATGTGAAGAACTGAATCGCTGGAAAAGACCCTGATTCTGGGAAAGACTGAAGGCGGGAGGAGAAGGGGACGTCAGAGAATGAGATGGTTGTATAGCATCATCAACTCGATGAACATGAGTTTGAGTAGGCTCCAGGAGTTGGTGATGGACAGGGAAGCCTGGCGTGCTACAGTCCATGTGGTTGCAGACAGTCAGACAGGACTGAGTGACTGAACTGAACTGAACTGAAACATACATTATACTAAGAAGTTTCAAGACTACTCAATGAACTTGGCACAGAAACAAAAAAATTAAGGACACATAATAGGATGAGGATGAGCTCACAGAATGGCCATGGAGTAGCTTCCAGACACATTTTTAGTGAAAAAAGTTAAGAGGGAAAATAATACATCCAGTATAATGCTCTACTGGCTAAGAAATAATGGGAAATAAAATTAGGAGAAAAATAAACCGGAAACTAATAAAATTTATTACAAAAAGATGAGGCAGAATCAGGGTGAGAGGATAAAGAAAGGGATGGGGCTTCTCTGAGGACACTCGTCTTATTTTGACTCTGTGCTAATGTTTCACATGTTTTAAAAGTCAAAGATGGGAAAAGCCCTAAAACTAAACATAAATGAAAGAACTTAACTGTATATCACCAATAAATAACGATTAGCAGAAGAAAAATATTTAATCAAAGTAACATTACTCCCTCAATGGAATATATTCTAAAAATATAAAGAATAACAAATTAATTACAATTTGGAATTATGCAACGTGGGAAGGATGGGAAGAACCCTGTGGTGTAGATTAGAAGTATCAGTATGAATTTAAGAGTTTTAAGATTATAACAAATACATATATATAGCTCTTAGTTCTTCCGATAAGGATCTAAAAGCAATGTCACCTTAGTAGCTGGGCTCTTAAAGAATTAGCTGATTATAGGGCTTAACATTAGTAATCATTAAGAAAATGTTAATAATGACATACTACTTTACACCCATTAGGATAGCTACAATCAAAGACACGGAAAATAACAATATAAAATGACAAGATCTAAATACTTAGTGAGCACGTGGGGAAATGGAACTCTAGTATTATTGATGAGAATGTAAAAAGAAAATGGATGCAGCCGTCACGGTTCCACTTCTGAGTACATATTCAAAATGAAGGCAGGGGCTCGATATGGTATTTGTAAACTCAATTTCGTGGCAGCATTAGTCACAATAGCCAAAAGGTGGAAGCAACCCACATGTCCACTGACAGGTGAATGAATAAACAAAATGTGGTACATATGTACAATGGCTATGATTCAGCCTTAAAAAAAAAGTAAATCTTACTCCAACAAGCCAAAGCAATCTTGAGAAAGATGAACAAAGCTGGATGCATCATAGTCCCTGATCTGAAGCTATATTATTGGACTGGCCAAAAGCATCATTCAGGTTTTTCCGTAAGATGGCATGGAGAAACCCAAATGAACCTTTTGGCCAACCCAATACAAAGCAATAAGTAATCCAAATCGTTTGGTTTTGGCATTAAAAACAGACACACAGATCAATGGAACAGAATGGAAAGCCCAGAAGCAAACCCAAGTATATATGGTCAATTAATTTACAACAAAGGAGACAAGAATAAACAAAACGTAGAAAGGTGGTTGCCAGAGGATGGGGCACGAGGGAATGGGAAGTTACTGCTTAAAGGTTGGAAAGACTGTTTTAGAAGAAGATGAGGATGGTTATACAACAGTGCGAGTGCACTTCATGCCACTGAACTGTACTAAAATGATGAAAATGGTCAATCTTACATGACACATATTTCAAGATATGTCCAGTCAGTACTTGGCCCAATGCTGCATAACTCAGTGCTGTATTGTAGCATGAATTAATATTTCACCATTTTCCTTTAGCCTGAATACTGCCCATTATCACCCATTTCACACTTACTGCTGAGCTCCAGCCTCTTCCTCGCCCTTGGGGTGACAGGATGGGAAGCAGTGTGACGAGATTTGGAAGTGGAATGCCTTGACTCGATCCTTTTGACTGCATGTTCTGTTGTGGTCCAAGAAGGGCTTTCTGCACTCTTAGTTTTGGCTTCCATGGACTTCTGGTATCTATGATTGTCTTCTTGAAGCTTATCCAACTGAGCAAGTACTTCTGGAGGTAGTGGTTTGAATTTTTTCTTATTCCAAGATAGTTTCACAAAGAATGTCTTCTCATTTTTCAGATCTATAGGCATGACTTCATCTGGGGCTAACGCTACTACCTGAATTTAGGAAGGAGAGAAGACAGAAAGAAAGGAGAAGCAACAGAGTCAAGGAAAGCTCTATGAGTGCTATGATTAAAAAGCATGTAAGCCTGCATTACCTGGAACATTACTTTTCTAAATAAAACAGTCATGAACACGATATAGCATATTTCCAGACTCCTCCTTACTGATACGAATGCCTCATGTTGTTTTTTCAATCCATTTTATTCACCGAGGCCAGATTTCCCCACAAAAACTTCTCTAAGCATAGTCTACAATGCTTCAATAACCTACCGTGGTTACCCACTCTAGCAAGATCGGATTACTTAAACTGATTAGCAGTGAGTTCTAAATCTGACCCCACTTTATCTTGAGTCTTCAGTACTCTTCAAAATGGCTTCCCACCACTAGTCGACTGTGGCTTGTCACAGTCCTGCTCATTCCCGCCTAAACGCCTTCTCTGCCTTTCCAAATCCACCCATCGAGCTGCTTCAACTTCTACATCCACCTTTCACTTCTTTACTCATTTAACTCAAAGGTTATTTTGTGGCACACAATATGCTGAGCCCATAGATTGGAAAAATCTGATTATAGTCCTGCCAAACCATGGTTTCCTTGCCCTACCAAACGCCTAATCACCACATGATCACATCATGACCTAAACCCATTTTGGAAGGCTTAAGTAGCTTGTTCAGTCATGTCCAACTTTGTGACCCCATGGACAGTACAGTCCATGGAATTCTCCAGGCCAGAATACTGGAGTGGGTAACCTTCATTCCCTTCTCCAGGGGATCTTCCCAACCCAGGGATCGAACCCAGGTCTCCCGCATTGCAGGCAGATTCTTTACCAGCTGAGTCACCAGGGCTGGAATCAAGATTGCCGGGAGAAATATCAATAACCTCAGATATGCAGATGACACCACCCTTATGGCAGAAAGCGAAGAGGAGCTAAAAAGCCTCTTGATGAAAGTGAAAGAGGAGAGTGAAAAAGTTGGCTTAAAGCTCAACATTCAGAAAACAAAGATCATGGCATCTGGTCCCATCACTTCATGGGAAATAGATGGGGAAACAGTAGAAACAGTGTCAGACTTTATTTTGGGGGGCTCCAAAATCACTGCAGATGGTGACTGCAGCCATGAAATTAAAAGACGCTTACTCCTTGGAAGAAAAGTTATGACCAACCTAGATAGCATATTCAAAAGCAGAGACATTACTTTGCCAAATAAGGTCCGTCTAGTCAAGGCTATGGTTTTTCCTGTGGTCATGTATGGATGTGAGAGTTGGACTGTGAAGAAGGCTGAGCGCCAAAGAATTGATGCGTTTGAACTGTGGTGCTGGAGAAGACTCTTGAGAGTCCCTTGGACTGCAAGGAGATCCAACCAGTCCATTCTGAAGGAGATCAGCCCTGGGATTTCTTTGGAAGGAATGATGCTGAAGCTGAAGGAAGCTCCAGTACCTTGGCCACCTCATGCGAAGAGTTGACTCATTGGAAAAGACTCTGATGCTGGGAGAGATTGGGGGCAGGAGGAGAAGGGGATGACCCAGGATGAGATGGCTGGATGGCATCACGGACTCGATGGATGTGGGTCTGGGTGAACTCCGGGAGATAGTGATGGACAGGGAGGCCTGGTGTGCTGCGATTCATGGGGTCGCAAAGAGTCGGACACGACTGAGCGACTGAACTGAATTGAACTGAACTGAAGTAGCTTGAGAAATAACCCACACCCTAGTCTCCAGTGTCCCAGCTCAGCCTACACCTCATTAGAACCTGATTTATCATAAAATCCCATAACATATATTTGCCTATAGCAATTAGCACTCTTTGTACTAGTCCTCATTTAAGCAAGCATATTCAGCCTCATGATACTTTATGCCTGCCACAATCATAGCTAAATATAATTTCCCACTGAGATACTTTTGCCAATTTCTGCTCTTCCCTCAGGTCACAACCTAAATGTCACGTCCTCCCGAAGGGTCCTAACACATGTTAAGTGCTTTCAGTAAATATTTGTTGAAAGGGAAGTAGGCAGGCAAGCAGGGACAATGACAAACAGGAAAAATTCATTTCTTTGAGGAAAACTAAAGCTAGTCTGAGGCCATGCAGTTTAGGAGTCAAGTCATAAATAAGCTTCACAATAGAACTGAAGATCAAAGTACCACCTACCCGCACACAGCCAATGATGGTCTCAACACTGATGTTGTTGTCACAGGTCGGGTTGTCATACCAGAATATCTCTTGTGTGTCAGGCTTCCGGTCCAGTAAGTGCTGTTTGCAGATAGGGACTTCACAGAATCGGATAAACCACTGTACTCGAGCACGTTTTTTGGAATAAAGTTCAGAAGCTAGGAAGGACAGATGGAAAAGGTAAGGTTAAGAAAACACGATAACATTTCATTAAGCACTTCCTATGTGCCAGACACTGTGCGAAGTACTTGATAATACTTGATTAATACATTATCCTTAATCCTCACAATAATTGTACAAGGCAGACACTAAGGCTGTCTCCCATTTACAGGTAAAGTAATCCATTACAGAGACCTTAAGTGATGTGTCAAAGGTCACAGGACCAACCAGCTTGCTGACTCTACCCAGCACCCATGTTCTTCTCATTTTGCCCCATTCCCAATGGTGTCATCAGTCACCAAATAAATTATAAAAGGCATTTGAGAGGAGCAATTCTAATCACAGGCGCTGAACAAATTTTGCAAATCTGTGGAAAACTCCCAGTAAGACTCAGAGCATAAACTACTGAGATGACTTCTGGCCAATATATGCTTGCAGTCTTCAGCTTTATCATTGTAATGTGCTGTTAACATCACTCCATACCAGTCTTAGCTCCAAGTGAAAGCACATACACGCATTAGTGCCACTATCATCACTGCCTCCTGTCTTCCTTATCTTGCTTCAGAGAAAGACTGGAGCCATCTGATGCAGCACAATACACAAATTCTAGTATCTATACAGAAAGGTCCAAACCACATATACAAAAGCCCACCCTGCTGACGTGCTCCCCCTAGTGGACGTTAGATTGATGACGTCCTCCTCCATACTTGGTGAAGAATCTTCTCTGTCTCTGCAATGTAAAACATCTTCATCCACTCTATCGGTTCTTTTAGGCACAAACTGCCACAGGCTAGGACTAACTACTACATACTCTTCTCCTAGCTTTTGGAAGAGGCAGTTTTATATAGTTTAAGTTGTTATCCTTCATCTTCCTTTTGGAATTCTGCCCCATTTCTCCTTTTTAGTGCTCTTCTCTACTCTGCAGAGGGTTAATAGCAGAGAAAATTAGCAGCAGCTTGAGTGTGGCCTTGCAGGTCCCATTTAACACTCCTTTCCCTTTGGTTTCTCCAGCTTTAAGGGCAGTAGTGGCTTTCTGCCCTTATTGATCTCTGGAAAGCACCAATGTTTGCTCTCCTACCTTCTCAACACTTGAATACAAGTCCCTCTGTGTAAATAACACACCTCGTGTTTTTGTTTTTCTGATGGAACATCAATCAACTAATACACAATCCAACTTAAGAACTCCCCGGTAAAAGTAACTTTGCATGCAAAATTACTGACTTCCTGATGCCAAAATAAAGGACACATTTCTATTAGAGTGCAAATCACCTATTTTTTCCCTTCCCCCCTTTCCTAAATCATCCTTTCCACTTCACCAATCCTGCCTTCCCGGCCATTCTCACCCACTCCTAAAAACAATGGACAAGCTAAATTATTGAGACCCACCCCCCCCAATCCCGCTCTTTCCCAGTACTGCTCTAGTGAGTAAAGACGTTCACTAGGTAGAAGAGGGTACAGCTGGTGCTTAAGTGACCCCATATGCACACCCGATATACCGCTCTGAGCAGAGGAATCAGTAACCACCCTTCTCCCCCATCATGGAGTACTTCGCAATCATTCACAACAAGGAATGCTTTTCATTCCACCCCCAAACTCACCATCTTCAAACAACTCAACCACTTTAGCAATGTATGGATTTTCATCATCATCCCCCTCAATCAACACAAACTGTCCAACTTGGATGTGAATCTCAGTCGAATAACCTTCTCTTTTCACACTGATCTCTCTAGGAAATAACAGAGAAACAAGTTAGGAAATCTCGTAGGGTGGGCCAAGCTCTTCAGACCTCTTGGCGCAGAAGAATATGCTCTTTAACTGGAAAATCTCCTGAACAGTTTTTCTCTGCTGACCAATTATACTAGAAACCACTATACCAGTCATATGCAAGTGTAGATGAAATGAGTTAAATGAATTGTTTTAGCATGGATGATTAATCCAGAGGCCTCCTTATGAAACCTAACTTCTCTCAGTTATTCACAAAGAACAACAAACACTTCCTAAGACATGAAAGCTGCCCAAGAGCAACATCAAATTGTTCAGAGAAGTCTTGGGTGAAGAGGATATAGTAACATCTAATCCTACCCTGCTATCATGCAGAATTACACAGAACCTATCTGAAATAGGTAAGACAGTCTCATACATATAAAATTTTATTAACCTGACATAATGTCTTCCTGTATCACTAGCTGCTCTATTTATGCTACTATCTTCTTCCATTAAACAAACCCCTGCTGCCTTATTGTCATTTCATATGGGTCTTCCCTGGTGGCTCAGAGGTTAAAGTGTCTGCCTACAATGCAGGAGACCTGGGTTCGATCCCTGGGTCGGGAAGATCCCTCGGAGAAGGAAATGGCAACCCACTCCAGTATTCTTGCCTGCAGAATCCCATGGACGGAGGAGCCTGGTGGGCTACAGTCCACGGGGTCGCAAAGAGTCAGACACGACTGAGTGAGTTCACTTTCACTTTCACTTTTCTGGGTCAGGAAGATCCCCTGGAGAAAGGAATGGCTACCCACTCCAGTACTCTTGTCTGGAGAATCGCATGAACCGAAGAGCCTGGTGGGCTACAGTCCATGCAGTCGCAGAGTCAGACATGACTGAGTATCCATAAGCACACACACATACACTCCTCAACCTACAATAACTAGGACACTTTGGATACAAGTTATTAACAGCTTAGCTTGGAGAAGCTATTAGTTTCAGTACTAAAGAATTCTATCACTCACTTGTAGGTTTGGTAGTGTAGTTTTTGATCCAACAATGGCCTGCCAACCCACGAACAAGTTTGTCTGGTCCTCAGTCTTGCAGAACAGTACGCCATGGCTCCTGTGTAAAAGTCACTAACTCTGAGTTAACATGACAAGCTCTGATGAATTCTAGGGCACAGTTCCTGCCTTCAATGGGTTCAGCCTTCTTTTCTGCCCCTACCACACTCCCACACATTGTAGCCTTAGAAGAAAAACTTTTTGAGGAAAAATTCAGGCTCTATGAAGATCAAACATAGGCAATTCAGCATTATCTGGTACTGTGCCTTATCTCTTCTTATCCAGGGAAACAGAAAGGTCAATATAAGAAACTACAGATATTTAGAAGTACTTGGCACAAGGCATAATGAGATAAGAAACATCTACCAACATGAAACTAAAAGCCAGCGAAACAGTAGTTTTAACATTTATAACATTTATAACCTAGGCAGGGATGAAATAAAAATGCACGGAAGGACAACTAACAGTACAGAGCCAAGAGAAAGAGCCAGAAAGGCTAAGGCAAAGGCCCAGGTCTTTTGACTGTTCCGGGAGGGTTTCTTAGAGGGGTTTTCTAAACTGAATATTGAATAATGGATAGCTATTTGATAAGATGGATGAAATGAGGGTTTCCAAGGGGTGGAGGGAAAAACATGCAAGAGACATTTGGGGGAATGGCAATGGGTTTTATCAAATGTATCATTCCACTTACATTAAAAACAAAACAAAACCCCAGTGTCACTAACCTGTACTGCTCTGGCAGTTGGAAGGAGTATTTTTCTTTGCAACTGACAGGTCCTAGATATAAGTACTGTGAATAGATGAAAAGAAACAGTTGTATTAAAGTACATGAAAAAAAGAAGACATTTTACTGACAATACTGAAATGTGAATGAAAAATCCAAACATATTTAACAATCTTTACAATTTGGAAGCAACAATCTACTAGTCCTAATAATAATGCCAATTCATCATCTTAAGTTTTCTATTAAGAAAATAATAACTTTCCTTTAAATTCAATGCTTTTCTTATAGAGCTAAAGTTTGCCAAAACTGGGTTAAAAAAATTTTTTTTTAATCCAGTCTGACAGAATACTGTGACTTACTGAGAGAGGGACCAATAATTTCAGTCCATGTCGAAAACAATAGAATTAGAACAGTATATATACATCCTGATTAAATAAGCTGATTTCCTAAAGTCCAGTAGCATTATGTCCTACATTCTACTTGGGAACATTCTGACCCATAAAATTTTCGGCTTTTAAAAAATGCATTTTTTTAATACACTGTGAGGAAACTAATTAGCAAAAGAAGATATCGAGTCAGTAAATGCATAGCTTACAAATGATGCCTCAATGATTACTATTAGGAACATTTAGGGTGTAATTCACAACACAGTACTACTAAAATCAATCTAATTTTTACAAAATACATCGTAGAAATGAACAAACAGCAGACCGAGGAGTTAACACAGGTTGGAGACTTGGGTTCAAGTAAAAAATGCATTTGCATTCATTATATCCAATAATCTTTCGATAAAATAGTAATAAAAGTGTTTGGATCTCAATAAATGTCTAAGGGAATATATTAACTCTAACTTCCTTTCAATATATGTTCCCTTTAATGGAAGATGTAACATGGAACTATTAGAAGTTCCTTGGAACTTTTCACCTTTCCACAATGAAATCAGGCAAAATAGGTTACTGAGGTACAGACAAAAGATGCAAGTAAATAAGTTCAATCATTTTTGAAAAATACAGAATATCACTGAGAGTGATATTATAGCAAATTGGAATCTCCCAACACATTTTCTTCCCTGGTGGCTCAGATGGTAAAGAATTCACCTGCAATGCGGGAGACCTGGGTTCAATCCCTGGGTTGGGGAGATCCCCTGGAGAAGGGAACGGCTACCCACTCCAGTATTCGGGCCTGGAGAATTCCATGGACTGTGGGGTCACAAAGAGTCCCTGGGGTCCATGGGGTTGCAAAGAGGCAGACATGACTGAGTGACTTTCACTTTCACGCAACATATTTTCTACAATTCTTGAATAATCTAACTGAAGAATAGATGCCCTGACTTGTCACATTATCTATGATACTTGGTTACACTGGCACAGGGATCTCATTTTTCAAACCAAAAACTGGCATACAGAAGGACTATCTCCATACTCCTCAGGTATTCATGTGTATCTAAGGGCATCAGATCCATGCTTTCAATGATTTTAAATAGAGACAATATTTTAGCTTACTAAAGCAGGCATCCTAGTTCAAAAACTAAACCAAAATTAAATTTAACACTCCTTTTCTAGATCATGAGCTCTATACACTGAGACCAGTATAAGCATATCTGTATGCAAGGGTGGATGATTTACCAAAGGCTGAGAAGGCAGGAGTACCAGCAGGCTCTCTGGGCCTGGATTACATAACCTGCCCCGTCTTGGTCTATCCCTACGCTTCAGGACTGCTTTTCTGAATCTCAAGCACACCATGGTTGTTAGTCCCCTCAGACTTAGACAGTTGCCGTTCTCTCTACTTGCATTTCTTTGCAGGGATGGCTCAGGTCTCAGTGCCAGTAAAACTTCCTCAGATAGGCCTTCACTGATGCCCAATGGAAAGTTACTCCCCACCCCTTTATACTGTCCTTCAGGGTCACGTTCCATTGCACCACTCTATTATCAAAGCAATAACCTTTATATTACTTTATTTTCTGTACTTTCTACATCAGAATGTTAACTTCCAAAACAGCAGGGATCTTGGGACCTTGTTTGTCTGTTCAGAACTGCATCCCCAGGGCCTAGGTTAAGACTTCACACATAATAGGTGACCAAATGAATGAATGAACGAACAGGTTTTTAAAAATCATTTGGACAATACCAGGTGTGATAAGGATGCAGAGCGGCCAGAACTCTCATACACTGATGGAGCGTGTATAAATGAGAAAGTGGAAAACTGACAGTGTCTACTCAAACTGAACATGTGCATATCTTATGATCCAGTAGTTCCAACAAAATATATTTAACAGAAAAACAAACAAACCATCAAAGGACACGAACCAGAATGGCTGTAGCAGCACTATAAAGCAGTGAAATTAAACCAATCACAACTGTACACATGAGGAAAATCTTACAAAATAACCATGAGCTAAAGGAATCAGACACCAGAAAAATACATAGTATATTGATTCCATTTATACAAAGCTCAAAAGCAGGTAAAAGTAACCTATGATGCTAGAAGTTGGACTAAAAGGAAACCTCAGTGACTGAAAGGAAGCACAGTGAGGGAATGGGGTGCTTCTAGAATGCAGGTTACACAGGTATGTTTTCTTCAAAACAACTCACTGCGCTGCATGCTTATGATGTGAGTTATTTTTCCATGAAAAGTTCAAAAAATTAATCAGGATTCCTTCTGAAGAGGCAGCACTTTCCTACCCTTGACCCAGCATTGCATCTCATCATCAGCAAAGAGATTTCCCAACAGGAGTGATGAACAGAGTGGAAAGGCAGGCCAGATTTGGCCCAGTGAAGACTTTGGCTTCTAGGAGACACGTATTACAGGCTCAATGTCGAAGATACCAGAAATCTTGAACATACACACCATCTAGTCCAGGAGCCACACCCAAGAAAAACAAATATGAGTTGCAGAAAAAAAAAAATAATGTCCGTGCTCAGTCACATCCGACTCTTTGCAACCCTATGAACTACAGCCCACTGGGCTCCTCTGTCCATGGGATTTTCTCAGCAAGAATGCTGGAATGGGTTGCCATTTCCTCCTCCATATCCTGACCCAGGGATAGAACCCATGTCTCTGGGTTCTTTACCACTAAGCCACAGGGAAGCCCTAAAAATAATGATAGCATATATTTATTGATCCACCAAGACAGAAGGTAGAACCAAAACTCTAGCACTTCAAGATAGTAAGTTGTCCCAGTGTTACACAGAATGGCACAGCCTTAATTCAAACCTTGAGTAGCTGGACTCCAACGACAGTGCTCTTAAGCGCTTCACCTTAGAACACCTTCTGTGAAAGTGGGTAATGTTAATACATGTCTAAGGGGAGAAAGCAATAGCAAACCACTCCAGTATTCTTGCCTAGAGAATCCCAGGACAGAGGACCCAGGCGGGCCACAGTCTATAGGGTCACAGAGTCACACGTGACTGAAAACACAGGCATACAAGAGTTTGCTTCTGGTATGCTTATTACAATAAGCCAGGCTTCCTACCTGCTGACTGAGCGGTCAAATGGGTCTCAATTTCCTTACCCACAAAATGCAAATAATAATAGAAACTTTCTTTTATTCAACCAATATTTATTTATTAATCATCCATTCTGTGCTGGGGGCATTATCCTACAATCACTGAGGATTAAGTGAGAAAATGCAAAATGGTCGTTTATTTCCCGACTCTGTTTTTTTTTTAACTTATTTTTGGCCAGCATGTAGGATCTTAGTTCACCAACCAGGGATCGAATCCGCGCTCCCTGCAGTAGAAGCACCAAGTCTTACCCACTGGACTGCCAGGAAAGTCCTTCCCCACTCCCTTAACCCTTTGCATTTATTCATACGGGACAGTGGTTTTTTTCTTGGTTTTGTTTTTTAATACTTTGATGAATGTTATGAAACAGAATTCACACAAAATTCTGCGTTTAATTTCAAGGAATTCAGAAACCTTCTGAAGTTGCATATTGCCCTGTTACATTAAAAACTGTTGCAAAGGGACTTGATGAACATGATCTCGCCCCAGAAACCTTCCAAAACAGCAGGGAAGAGGGTACCACTTTTACAGACAACCAAAATAGAAAACTACCATATCTAATTATTGCAATTTGGCAGATAGCCCAAGATAAGAATCTTGCATCTCATTTCTCTAAGTCCAGTGCTTTTTCCAATTTGCCAGAAGAGAAGGCCCTTCTATTTCGGGGTTAGACTAGAGAAAGTAAAAGAGGTGCCACTGCAGTTAAGAGCAGCTCGTCTAGGGGAAAAAAAAAGATCTGAGTAGGAGCTCAGGCCCCTTAGTCACGGAAAGGGACTTAAGACTAGTCTCTTTTTCCCTCTGGGAGCAATAGCGACATCCACATCGAGTAGTAACTTCTGCTGCTCCGCTTCCCTGTGGTGCTTGTTACACTACCCTAAAAGAAAGATGCGATTGCTTCCCACGGGCCATGTGGATATAAGGTTCATATGACTCAGGTCAATACTGATAGTCTTAAGGAGCTGAGGACAGGAGTGTTCACGCTTCCTTCTCCGCTGTTGGCTTCCGGTTTCCCACTGCAAGATCGCAATCCCCGGCAGAGGCAGAAAGCTGTTAGAAATCGCCATGTGGAAAGTAAGACGCTCCTAATGCACTTAGAACAGTGCCTGGCATTTAACAGGCGTTTAGTACATATCTGCTGAATGGATTTATGGCTGAATCAGTCCGCAGAGAACAAATTCCACAGTCCCGCGGCTCAGGTCCCTCTCCAGCCTGGGACGTCACACTCACCGGGCGCCAAAGTTTGTTGGAGCTGGGCGCAAGCCTCCTTCCAGCGTCCCCGCTTCAGGAGCTCGTGGAACTGCAGCAAATCTACCTGCCCCAGGGGCACTCTTCTTATAGCTGCCAGGCGCGCAACAACGCCGAAACGGAAGCCTCGCTAGGAATGGAAAGAAGGTGGAGAAAAGGAAATTTCGCGCCAAACGCCGTAGCCCCGCCCCCAGGGTGTCTCCACGTTCCGTCAGCAGCCAGCCCTTCCGCCCCGCCCATCTAAGGAGGGACGCACGACGTACATCCGCCGAAGGGCCGCGGCCATCATTGATTAGGTTTGCGAAGCCGTTCGCCGAAGAAAGTTCCTAACTCGAAAACATTTCCGGGTTCAAGATGCACGCTCGAACCGTTTAGTGAGACTTCCTCCAACCTCATCATTTCTCTCTGGTTTTTTTAACGTGGATGTGACGTCTTAAAGGACCCGACGGAAATAGAACGTCAGGCGTTCTAAAATGGCGAACCGTACGGTAAAAGATGCGCACAGCATCCACGGCACCAACCCTCAGTATCTGGTGGAGAAAATCATTCGGACGCGAATTTATGAGTCCAAATACTGGAAAGAGGAGTGCTTTGGACTTACAGGTGAGCAAGAGCGTGCGGAACACCCCCCATCCCCGCCCCAACCCCTGTCGTCCCGTGGCCCAGTTTTCCGGAGTAGTACAATAGGACTGGCCCACTGGGGGTGAGATTTAGGGGGAATTTTTCAGTCATTCGGAAGAATCTGAGCGCCTACTCTGTGCCTAGTGTTGTGTTGGGCTTTGGGAACACAGATAGATGTGATAGGACCTTATTCGGAAGGGTGTCACACGTCGTTTCTTTGAGGCATTCCATAGTTAATGATAACTTACTGGGTTCCCGGAGAAGGCGATGTCACCCCACTCCAGTACTCTTGCCTGGAAAATCCCATGGACGGAGGAGCCTGGTAGGCTGCAGTCCACGGGGTCGCGGAGAGTCGGACAGGACTGAGCGACTTCCCTTTCACGTTTCACTTTCACGCATTGGAGAAGAAAATGGCAACCCACTCCAGTGTTCTTGCCTGGAGAATCCCAGGGACGGGGGAGACTGGTGGGCTGCCGTCTATGGGGTCGCACAGAGTCGGACACGACTGAAGTGACTTAGTAGTAGTAGTAGTAGTAGTAGTAGTAGTAGTAGTAGTAGTAGTAGTAGTGTTAACCCTGAAGGTCTTAAAGGAGCGTCAGTATTCCCGAAACCAAATTTATAATCTTACCAAATCTGGACCATTTGCAATATTTCACATTCCCAGTCCTAATATAAATATATGTTTTTAAGAGAAATCTTCCAGGTCGTCTTTGATACTCGGTTTAATTCTGGCTTTTTTTTGGTACCTGTGTTTCCCCCGTGAACCATTAGTTCATCTACTGTAAACCGAGCACAATAATACCCACATCAGAGGTCAACGGATTAAATGATTTAACCCAAGAAATCTAACGATTAAATGAAATAAAGTGTAAGAAGTGTTGGGTATATAGTTACAGCTTGTTCAGTCGCTAAGTAGTGTCAGACTCTTGTGACCCCCCTGGGCCGTAGCCTGCCGGGCTCTCTCTCCTCCACTGTCTGCCAGAGTTTGCTCAAATTCATGTCCATTGAGTCGGTGATGCTATGTATATTTAGCTACAGCCATATATTAATAAAAGTACTCAGTAATCAGTGGTGATAGTGGCGCAGGTTGTTACCACTGCTACTTACTCCTGTGCTGTTACTGCTCTGCCATCACCCTAGCTGTGTATCCACGGCAGAGCCATATTGGTTTTCAGAGTCGCCATTAAATTTTGGAGTCATGTAAGATTTACTTTGGGGGCCTTTTCTCATTCCAGAGGTGAAATGACTTGCCCTCGTTCACAAAACTGGTGTCTGATTTTGATGACAACATCGAGAAGTTATCCCTGTTGTCTAGATGAACTTAAGAGTTACATAGTTGAGGAGTGGTTTGTTACAGTTTTCCTCCTTCTAACTCTTATTTAATCTGGCAGTTTTTCCTCTAACATGATGGTGACAAGCACAGACTCTGAAGTCAGACTTCTTGGACTAAAATCCAGGCCCTGCCACTTTCTGGCTGTGAATCTTGAGCAAATCATTTAACCTTTCTTAGCCCTCATTTTCCTTAGCTGAAAACAAGGGCAGTGCTGGAACTTAAGCTCATGACTTGTGAAGATTAAATGAGATAGTATGAAGTGCTTAGCAGAGTGCTTGGCATATAATAATCTCTCAGTGTGTATTGGCTGCTGTTATTTATTGCACACTTGTTCTCCTAATATTAAGCTGTTAATTCAGGAGCACCAAATTTTGAACTAACTTTAACTCTCTGCACTTCAAACCTGTAAAAGCTTAGTCTTAATATGTCTGCAATGCCACTCTGTTTTTGTTTTTTAGCTGAACTTGTAGTCGATAAAGCTATGGAGTTAAGATTTGTGGGTGGTGTCTATGGTGGCAACATAAAGCCAACTCCTTTTTTGTGTTTAACCTTGAAGATGCTTCAGATTCAACCTGAGAAGGACATCATTGTAGAGTTTATAAAAAATGAAGATTTCAAGTGAGTAAAATATTTACTAGCTAATATAAATATTTTAATTTCATGGTCCAGAATTTGGCTTTGGTTAAAAGAAGTGAAACAGTGTATCCCATTTCCAAAGTCCCACTCTGGTATTTTGTTCCTGCGCCCCTTGAGTTTTTGTTTTGTCTGTTTTGATTGTATTAACCTTCTTTACTTTCTGAACCTTGGTGACTTTTCTTCCAAAAAAGTATTTCACAAAACTCACTGACATATATTAAGCAGAAGTTAATGCCAAATATGTTGGTAGCACTGAATACTTAAGGATGAAGAAAGCAACATAAAGTGTGGTGAAGAAGAGGGAGACGTTTGTGTTAATTGTAGGTTCATGTCCAGACCCTATTACCTATGAACTGTGACCTTGGAGAAGTTACTTAATTTTCTAAATTTTACTTTCTTTACCTGTAAAATGGAAACAATAATACCAACTCAGGATAGATGTGAGGATTAAGGAAGAAAGAGCTGTAAATCTCTATCGGTGCCTGTTGCATGGTATCTGGCCCCAAAATATAAGCTGTTTGAGGAGCTCACAGATGAGAACAGGAGACAGATGTAATAATAGATTATTATTGCCAATCTCTATTCTAAGAAATTTACATGCAATAATTTATTTAACCTCCACAACTACCCTGTAAAATTATTATCCCCATTATGTAGGGGATGAAACTTAGGCACAGAGAGATTGATTTCCCCAAGGTCAAATGCTGATAAGTGGCAATGCTGATTTCAGGGTCCATTTCTTTTGCCACTGTATTCTGTTTGTCATATAAGGAAATGAATTTCAAATGCCTACTGTTTATCAAAATGGAGATTTGAGTAGGTAGTTGGGGTATAGGAGAAAGGGAAAATAAAGGAATCTTACAAACATTAATGGCCAGAAAATAACTAACTTTTATTAGGTACCTACTCTATGCTATATACCTTGCTTAGCATCCTAACATTCATTTTTTACTTAATATGCTGAGCCATCAAGTTAGGGACTATCATTTTACAAGGATTGAGAAAGCAAAAGTAAATTGCCTAGGGTCACAGAGTTAGTAAATAATGGAATCAAAATTTGAACCCAGATGACTGACTTTTTTCCATAACCAGCATTCTGCTTTCTAGCAAATAGCAATCTGTGTAAATTACATTGTTAATAAATAAACCTCTACTTTCTGTTGTTAAATTCAGTATCTCATTTGATTCTTAAAATAATCCTATGAGGTGAATAGGTTGTATCTTAGTTTTACAGATGATGTAATAGACTATGAAAGTTGAGCATTATATCCCAAGTCACTGCAGCCAGTAAGTGGTAGAATGAGAACTTGAACCCAGGTTTCCATATTTTAGCTATTTTTTCTGCTGCCCTATGCTCCCTCTAAAAATGTAGCTTTCTCGTCTACCAAAGAGAAAAAAGAACTTGTTTATCCACTGCTGTCATGAGAAAAGTTACTTGTAAAACTCAGGAACTTGTTGGAATGGCCTGTTGTTTCACTGTTGTCTATCTGTCAGGTATGTCCGCATGCTGGGAGCACTTTACATGAGGTTGACAGGTACTGCAATTGATTGCTACAAGTACTTGGAGCCTCTATACAATGACTATCGAAAAATCAAGAGTCAGAACCGAAATGGAGGTGAGTATGGTGCTAAGTATCCAGGCCTTCATCCCTGAGCCAGTTTTTATTTTACCAGTATCTCTGGCATCACATAATCCAGATTGTTAGTGTCTTCAGTCAGGTCCTCCATCTCTCGTGAGGAGTAATAATACTCCGTTAGACTACTAGCTTCCTGTCAGCCTCACCCAGTCTGCCCCTGTCTGCCTGTCTTTCCAGCTGCATCTTATGGTAATCCCTGCTTTGCATCACGTGCTACATCCCATAAGATCTAGCTCCCGAATGACCTTTGCCTTAAAGTCCTTCCCCAGACCTCCCAAAGTTAGTTTTCCATTTGTTGGACCTTCACAGTTCTTTCTACTAGCCTCTGTTATATGATACTTCACCCTGTAATGCATGGACTGAGTGTGCTCATACTTATGTAGGAATCTTCCTAAAACATAAGTATATCCAGGAGGGGCAGCTCCATACCTTTTACAAAGAGACACATTTTATGGTAAAATGGGATTCAGAGAATGCAATCAGAACTTTTTCTCTCTTAGTGTCATAACAGAAGATTAGTAACATTGGCCTTTACCATCTAAATATTACATAAAGGAATACAAGGTTAAGAATTTGGTATTATTCTTCAAACTTTTGTTAGCTTACCTGTTCACTGGAATAAATACATACTAAGTGACAATGTTGTGCCGGGTACTGTACTACAAACTGGAAATAATGTGATGAACAAGATGGACATGGTCCTGGCCATCATGAGATTACTTATTTATGACTATATTATGCTAGACTAAGATAGGGTTTTTAAACCTAGTGATAATTTGGCCCAGATGTTTCTTTGTTATGGGGAGCTGTCCAGTGCATTGTAGAATGTTTAGCAGTATCCCTGGCTTCTACTCCCTAAAGGCCATTAGCACCCCATAGTTGGAGGGGCAATACCCCTGGTTGAGAACCACTAAACTAAGGTAATGTTTACCATAGAAATTCTAAAAAGCTGTTGCTCCACTTACTGTGTGAGATACATGATTCTTAAAAACAGCAAATCACAATCACTTGGAACTAATATAATATCTTAAGTCAGGTTTGCACATGTGTTCAGTTGCTAAGTCATGTCCAACTCTTTGTGTCCTCTGTCCATGGAATTTTCCAGGTAAGAATACTGGAGCGTGTTTTCATTTCCTTCTCCAGCCCAGAGATAAAACTCACGTCTCCTTCATCCGCAGCCAGATTCTTTATCACTGAGCCACCCAGGAAGCCCCAAGTCAATTATACATCCATTTAATAAAGTCTGCTGACCCACATAGGGGAAAAGATACATATTTTATTTTTAGGAACTTAGTAGGTTCACAGGAGATGCTGTACTTGAGTTGTAAGTTTTATTCAAAAACATTACCCTTTTATAATTCAGGACTCATTGTGCTTGTTTTTGTGCTTGTCTTTCCTGCTAATTGGGACAGCTTCATTCATCCCACTATCCCCAGTTCCTAGAAGAAGCATGGCATGTAAATGGCCCCAATAAAGGGGAGTTGACTGGTTGAAGATCGGTGGTGATGACAAGGCAGTGAAAGCCTGTAGGTTGAGCCCACATTTGACAGTAATCTATTCAGTGTTAATTTCCACACTACAATAACTTTATTAGTGCATGTGCAGGCAAAGGGAAGGGGCTTCCCTGGTAGCTTAGATGGTAAAGAATCCACCTGCAATGCGGGAGACCTGGGTTCTATCTCTGAGTCAGGAAGATCCCCTGGAGAAGGAAATGACAACCCAGTCCAGTATTCTTGCCTGGAAAATCACATAGACAGAGGAACCTGGTGGACTACAGTCCATGGGGTCAAAAGAGTGAAGACACGACTGAGTGACTAACACACACACAGAGGGAAACTGCAGAGAATTCACACTTTATATACCAAATACCCTGTTAGATATCTTGCATAAAGAGTCTTAAACTTCTTAAAGTTTTTCACTATTTAAACTTATTTCCAAGTTACTTGAACTTATGGTTTTTCTTTCAGAGTTTGAGCTGATGCATGTAGATGAATTTATTGATGAGCTACTGCACAGTGAGAGAGTCTGTGATATCATTCTTCCCCGGCTACAGGTAAGAGATAAAGGTCATACATACACAGTACACAATAACGTGTGTAAAGATTTCTTTATACACGTACATTGTAAAACACCATGGATCTCAGAATCTTTTTTTAACTGAAGTGTAGTTGATGTACAATATTATATGTTATAGGTATACAGTATTGTGATCCACAATTTTTAAAGGTAGTACTCCATTTATAGTTATTATAAAACAGTGGCTCTGTATAATATATCATTGTAGCTTATTTTATTTCGAATACTTTGTTCCTCTTAATTCCCTCCCTCTTTCCTCTCCTCACCGCTAATCATTAGTTTGTTCTCTATATCTGTGAGTCTGCTTCTTTGTTATATTTACTAGTTTGTTCCTTTTTTGAGACTCATATAAGTGATATCATACAGTATTTGTCTTTGTCTTTGATTTATTTCACTTAGAATAATATCTTCCAATACTGTGTAGCACAGGGAACTCTGCTCCATACTTTGTAATAACCTAAATAGGAAAATAATTAGAAAAAGAATATTTTAATTTTTCCTCACTTAACATAGTTATTTTGGAATATATCCATGTTTGCATATACTAATAGTTTTTTATTTCATTTGTTGCTCAATAGGAATAATATTCTGTTGCATGGGTATATATACCACAATTTGTTTACCCAGTCATCTATTTATGCAGAATTGTGGGGTGCAAGGTCAGTGTATAAAAGTCAGTTGTATGTCTCTACATGAGCTAGGAACAATTAAATTTGAGATTTTGTATAAAAGATACTATTTATAACTGCATCAGCTGTAGAATTGATGCTTTTGAACTGTGGTGTTGGAGAAGACTCTTCGGAGTCCCTTGGATTGCAGGGAGATCCAACCAGTCCATTCTGAAGATCAGCCCTGGAATTTCTTTGGAGGGAATGATGCTGAAGCTGAAACTCCAGTATTTTGGCCACCTCATGCGAAGAGTTGACTCATTGGAAACAACTCTGATGCTGGGAGGGATTGGGGGCAGGAGGAGAAGGGGACGACAGAGGATGAGATGGCTGGATGGCATCACTGACTCGATGGATGTGAGTCTGAATGAATTCCGGGAGTTGGTGATGGACAGGGAGGCTTGGTGTGCTGCTATTCATGGGGTTTGCAAAGAGTTGGACACGACTGAGCGACTGAACTGAACTGAATAGTTCTTTATTTCATTTGTTGCTCAATAGGAATAATATTCTGTTGCATGGGTATATATATACCACAATTTGTTTACCCAGTCATCTATTTATGCAGAATTGTGGGGTGCAAGGTCAACGTATAAAAGTCAGTTGTATTTCTCTACATGAGCTAGGAACAGTTAAATTTGAGATTTTGTATAAAAGATACTATTTATAACAGCATCAAAAATATAAAATAATTGTGGATAATTTTGTCAAAAAATGTGTAAGACTTTAAACAATATAAAACATTGCATTACTGACAGAAGCTAAAGAAGATATAATTAATGGAGCTATATCATGTTCATGGTATATCTGATACCATGACTCAACAATTGTCAGTTCTCCCAAATTAATCTTTAGATTCAATTTGGTTCCAATCAAAATCCAAATAAAACTTGATAGAACTTGGCAAACTGATTCTAAAATGTATAGGAATATGGAGAGGACCTAGAATATCCAAAATAGCTTTGAAAAAGGGCAAAGTAGGATAAACACTACTTAATTATAAGACAGTGTTGTAGTGGCATAAAGCTAGACAAGCAGATCAGTGGAACAAAGTGAAAGAACCAGAAGTAAGTGTATAGTACATGGTCACTTGGTTTTCTGCAGAGATGTTAGGGCAATAACAATTGAAAAAGGATAACCTTTTCTGCAAATGGTGCTAAAGTGATTAAATAGCCATATGAGACGATTGAATGTCTTCTCGCTCACATTATATGTAAAAATAAACTTGAGGAGGGTAATAGACTCATAAAAGCTAAGAGTAGAGAACTTAAGGAAAACATAGGTGAAAATCTTAGTGACCTCGTGTTTGACAAATTCCTGTAATGTGAATTATTTATTAGAAATTAATAAACTGACTTTATAAAAATTAAGAACTTGCCTTTCAGAAGATGCTATTACAAAACTAAAAAGGCAAGCCACAGACTGGAAGAATACGTTTGTACAACATATATCCATAAAAGTTCTTGAATCTGTACTTTATAAAGGACTCTTGAACTTACTAACAAGAAGGCAACCCAGTGGGAAAATGAACAAAAAATTCTAACAGATCTTTTACCAAAGAAAATACATAGTTGACCAGTAGCACATAAAAAGGTATTCTATATCATTGATCATTCAGTTCAGTTCAGTTGTTCAGTCCTGTCCGACTCTCTGCGACCCCATCCAACCATCTCATCCTCTGTCGTCCCCTTCTCCTCCTGCCCCCAATCCCTCCCAGCATCAGGGTCTTTTCCAGTGAATCAACTCTTTGCATGAGGTCGCCAAAGTATTGGAGTTTCAGCTTCAGCATCAGTCCTTCCAATGAACACCACTGATCTCCTTTAGGATGGACTGGTTGGATCTCCTTGCTGTCCGAGGGACTCTGAAGAGTCTTCTCCAACACCACAGTTCAAAAGCATCAATTCTTTGGCGCTCAGCTTTCTTCACAGTTCAACTCTCACATCCATACATGACCACTGGAAAAACCATAGCCTTGACTAGACTTGACATAGCTTTGACTAGACATTAATCATTAGGGAAATGCAAATTAAAAGCATAGAAATATGCACTATATACCTAGTAAAATGTGTAAAATAAGACTGATCATATCAGGTGTTAGTGAGGATGGAACTAGAAGTTCCTCCTAGTTAGGAGGAACTAGAAGTCTCCAAAGCCTATTGGTGACAATATAAACTGAAACAACCAAACTTGGAAGAGTTTGGCAGTTTCCAAAGAAGTTAACCATTGAATCCAGCTATTCCACTTCCAGAAATTTACTCAGGAAATGAAAGCATATGTCCACACAAAGTCTTAAGCACAGATAATCTTAACAGTTTCATTTGTAATGGCCAGAAACTGGAAGCAACCCAAATGTCCATCAAGTGAATGAATAAACAAATTGTGATGTGGCCATATAATGATACTACTACTCAGCAGCAAAAATGAACTATTGATAAATAGCAGTAGCATGGATGAATCATAAAATAACTGTGCTGAGTGAAAAAAGACACAAGATTGTATGTACTGTGTAATTCCTTTCTGATCAATGTAAACTGTAGTGACAGAAAGAGCAGTGGTTGCCTAGGTATAGGGTAAGGGACTGGGGAGGAGAGGGAATGAGAAACCCGAAAGGAGCACAGGTAAACTGTTGGGTGGAGCGGCTCTATCCGTTACACTGATGTATTGACTTACATTCGTATACAACACAATACTCATCAAATCGTGTACTATAAGAATTACAGTTTATTGTGCATCACTTGTACCTCAGTGAAATTGTAAAATGTATCGCAGAAATCATTGGGATACCTGTAGACTAAGAACCTTTGACTCTCAGATTCTGATATTCTGTGTAAAATTGGTAGCGTTGATGAAAGGCTCCCAGAGACAGTGTTTAAGATGGGGCCTGGGAACAGATTCTTCAGAGTTTTAAGCAACCACAGAAACCCAAATTGGGAAGACCCAGAACTTAAGATCTCCTTTTTGATGCTGCTGTAGCTCAGTAATTCTGAAGCAGTTTGCTGTATCCCACCTTGCCTTGCTAGATAAAAGCCAAGAAGGAATAATTTAAAGATCAAAAGTCACGTATTTTTGCTGTTCAGTTGCTCAGTAGTGTCCGAATCTTTGCAACCCCAAGAACTGCAGCACTCCACGCTTCCCTGTCTTTCAGTATGTCCCAGAGTTTGCTCAAACTCATGTCCGTTGAGTCAGTGATACCATCCAACCATCTCATCCTCTGTTACCCCTTCTCCTCCTGTCCTCAGTCTTTCCCAGCATTGGTCTTTTTCAGTGAATGGGATGTTTGTATCAGGTGGCCAAAGCATTAGAGCTTCAACTTCAGAGTCAGTCCTTCCACTGAATATTCAGGGTCAGTTTCCTTTAGGATTAACTGGTTTGATCTCCTTGCAGTTCAAGGGACTCTCAAGAGTCTTCTCCAACACCCTTATTCAAAAGCCTAAATTCTTCGGAGATCAGCCTTCTTTATGGTCCAACTCTCACATCTGTACATGACTACAGGAAAAACGACAGCTTTGAGTACATGGACCTCTGTCAGCAAAGTGATGTCTTTACTTTTTAATCTGCTGTCTGGGTTTGTCATAGCTTTTCTTCCAAGGAGCAAGCATCTTTTAATATCATGGCTGCAGTCAACTATCTGCAGTGATTTTGGAGCCCAGGAAAATAAAATTTGCCACTGTTACCATTTTTTCCCTGTTAGCCATGAAGTGATGGGACCAGATGTCATGATCTTTGTTTTTTGAATGTTGAGTTTTAAGCCAGATTTTTCACTCTTTTCACTCTCATCAAGAGACTCTTTAGTTCCTCTTTGCTTTCTGCCTTTATTTAGAGTGGTATCACCTGCATATCTGAGGTTTTTGATATTTCTCCTGGCAATCTTGATTCCAGCTTGTGATTCATCCAGCCCAGCATTTTGGATGATGTACTCTACATAGAAGTTAAATAAGCAGGATGATGATATACAGCCTTGATGTACTCCTTTCCCAATTTTGAACCAGTCCATTGTTCCATGTCCGGTTCTAACTGTTGTTTCTTGACCTGCATGCAGGTTTCTCAGGAGGCAGGTAAGGTGGTCTAGTATTCTCATTAAGAACTTTTGACAGTTTGTTGTGATCCACATAGTCAAAGGCTTTCACATAGTTAGTGAAGCAGAAGTAGTTGTTTTTCTGGAATTCCCTTGCTTTTTCTATGATCCAGTGTGTGTTGGCAATTTGAACTCTGGTTCCTCTACCTTTCCTAAATCCATTTTGTGCATCTGAAAGTTCTTTGTTCATATACTGTTGGACCTAATTTGAAGAATTTTGAGCATTACCATGCTACCATGTGAGATGAGTGCAGTTGTGCAGTAATTTAAACATTCTTTGGCATTGCCCTTCTTTGGGACCGAAATGAAAACTTCAGTCCTGTGGCTGTTGCTGAGTTTTCCAGATTTGCTGGCTTAATGAGTGTAGCACTAACAGCATTATCTTTTAGGATTTGAAATGACTGAGCTGAAATTCCATCACCTCCCCTAGCTTTGTAGTAATGCTTCCTAAGGCCCACTGAACTTCACACTCCAGAATGTCTGGCTCTAGATGAGTGCCCACACCATTTTGGTTATCCAGGTCATTAGACCTGTTTTCTTTAGTTCTTCTGTGTGTTCTCGCCACCTCTTCTTAATCTCTTCTGCTCGTGTTAGGTCCTTGCCATTTCTGTCCTGTAGCGAGCCCATCTGTCCATGGAACGTTCCCTTGGTGTCTCCAGTTTTCTTGAAGAGATCTCTGGTCTTTCATTCTACTGTTTTCCTCTATTTCTTTGCCTTGTTCACTTAAGAAAGCTTGCTTTTCTTACCTTGCTCTTCTGGAACTCTGCATTCAGATGGATGTATCTTTTTCTTTCTCCTTTGCCTTTCACGTCTTTTCTTTTCTCAGCTGTTTGTAAAGCCTCGTCAGACAACCATTTTGCCGCCTTGCATTTCTCTTTCTTTGGGATGGTTTTGGTCATCACCTCCTATACAGCATTATGAACCTCTGTCCATAGTTCTTCAGGCACTCTGTCTACCAAATCTAATCCCTTGACTCTATTTGTCACTTCCACTGTATAAATGTAAGGGATTTGATTTAGGTCATACCTGAATGATCTAGTGGTTTTCCCTACTTTCTTCAATCTGAGCCTGGATTTTGCAGTAAGGAGCTCATGATCTGAGCCAGTCAGTTCCGGGTCTTGTTTTTGTCAGTCTGATTTCAGTATTGACCATCTGGTGATATCCACGTGTAGGGTCATCTCTTGTGTTGTTGGAAGAGGGTGCTTGCTGTGACCAGTGTTTTCTTGGCAAAACTCTGTTAGCCTTTGCCCTGTTCCATTTTGTACTCCAAGGACAAACTTGCCTGTTCAGACTAGGTAAATATATGAGAGACAAAGCAGAGATTATTACTTACTAGGGGATTCAGGGAAGGGAAATGAGGAATGATTCTGGTGTGATGAGGAAGTTTTTAAACTAGTGAGAGGTGGTGATGGAAGAATTTTACACTTTAAAATTGCTGATTGTGTACATTGTGAATTTCACCTCAATAAAAAACAGATCAAAGGGACCTGAAAAAGTCAATATGGAGTATAGAATGGATTGTAAATATGATAAATGGGCAAGGTTAACTTTCTTGAGGCAGCAAAGCAGATGGATAAAGATAGTTGGTAGTTGGTAGTGCTCACAGATAAGTGCAATGAACCACTCTTCCTCCAGAGAGACTCAATTACAGAAAATCATAGAAAATAATTCTGAAAATTATTTCTCCTTTTCCATATTGATTATTATAGACTGTAGTGAAAAGGATGACATTTCAAATCTGAAAACCTGATTTCAGGGTCCAGTTCTCACACTTTTTATCCTTAGCTGTGATATTATGTTTAGAAATACTGTAAAAAAGGATAGACTCCAAACTACAGTCAGGTTGGGACTGAGGGTTCTAGAGTCCAGTCATCTCTGAGCAAGCGTGTTGATGCAAATGGGGTGGTCTGCTGGAATCTAGAAGGAAAACCCACAAAGCAGACCTCAGGAGAGGAAAGTTGAACTAGGACTGATACATGTTACCACATCACTGAGAGGTGTGTTCTGGTGTGGGCCTCTCTATGTGCTGGATGAAGTGACCCTTAAGACTACCTTTAGCTTTGATTTGTTCTTTTAAGCAATCCATAGGGCATAGCTTCTCACCTGCCCTGGCATGGGCAGGGAGCTTCTCTGGAATGAATTCTAATTTTATCAAACACAAATACTGTAAGTTAATACGTTGATGTTGATCACTTCGAAGTCTGGTGAACATCAGGGCTTCTGGATACCGTGTCTCATACAGTCCTAGATCCCAGATTGGTGATCTTTTCCAAGGAACCCTTTTTCAAGGGATTCATGTCACTGAATGGCATCTTTATCTCATTTCTCCTAACCCTTACAGAATTTTGTCAGGGATGAATGAGAGCAAAATAAGAGTACAAATGGTACTATTTATTTTAGGGCTATCCAGTGATCTGTATGTCCTTGGTGCACACACACACACAAACAAAACCATAAGGGTCTTATGACCCAGCCAGTCCTTTTTTCCGTCTTGAACTCACCTTTGCCTTTCAAGTCCTTAGTCACTTAGGATTGCTAAGTCACATCTTAGAAGAAAATGAAACTAGGAGGTGGTTTGTTTATATCCTGAGCCTTGTTCAAAATGCATGTCTGTATACAGCTCCCCAAATCCTGGGTCTAATAGACAATTGGTGCTAAGAGCAGGAGGACCCAAACCCCCACACTGGACTGAGTCTTAGTGAATCTCTCAGTGGATTCTGGTCTGAGCTGCTGGAAAACTCCCAGCCAACATTGTCTTGAACTATTGGCCCTTTTGTGTGAAGTCCATAATTTCTATTCAAGGCTACAGCTATACTGATTGATGTTCTAGTGACGTTAGAGTATAAGGTCACAGGGAGTAGAGGCAATAGAAAAGTGATATTCTCTTCATCTTTGTATTTCTCTCTTTACAGGGAAACTTTATATATATAGATCCTAGGTATGCTAAACTCTCTAAGAATATCTGTGTCTGGGATATCTTTGAGATGAAATTGCCTCAGCTATTGTGCCATAGGTTTTCTGTCACTTCCAGAAGCCCAGTGTTGGAGCTTCAGGACATAGAGGAGATAGAAGGGCCCTCTCTAACTTTCATTGTGTTCTCTGTAGAAACGCTATGTGCTAGAGGAAGCTGAACAGCTGGAGCCTCGGGTTAGTGCTCTGGAAGAAGACATGGATGACGTGGAGTCCAGTGAAGAGGAGGAAGAAGAGGATGAGAAGGTCAGGCACCTGGGAGCTTAAGGGTTGAAGGAGGGAGAATTACAGGGAATGGGAATGGTTTTTTTGTTTTGTTTTCAAACTTTAATTTTATTTAGTTTTAACCAAAAAAGAAAAACCCCAAAATACAGTATTTCATCATTGAGAGTGTGGGTCCTAGAGTTAAATGGACTTGATCCGTATCTCAGCTCTCGTTTACTAGTGGCATTATGTTATGTAAATTATATAATCTCTATTTTCTCTTCTATAAAGCAAGGATTAGGATACCTTTCTTTGAGGACTTTTATGAGTATTAAATTAAATTATATACATAAAGCCCTTAGCTTTGGGACATTATAATTACATAATAAGTGGTAACTCTTAAATACTTGGGACAAAAATAATAATGTTCATAACTGAATGCATACTAAGAAGTAAACCTAGTTTAGGGAAATAAAAACCACCTACTGCATAGTCATGTCCTTCCACTATTTGTTAAAAGGCTGAAAACTTGAAATCAAGTAAGTTGTCAGGGAGCAGTCAGGTAAACTATTAACAATTCAACAGAGTATTAGGCCGCCATTAGAAGTATTATGAAAAGTAACAAGTGAACTTCCTTGGAGGTCCAGTGGGTAAGACTCCATGCATCCACTGTGGGGCAGGGCGGTGTGGAGAACTAAGTTCTAAGTTAGTTCTCCCTGTTAGGCAAACTAAGATCCTACATGCCACTTGGTGCAGCCAGAAAAATATGTGATAACGTGGAAATGATTACAGTAAGTTTTGTTTTCTTTTTTAAGATCTAAAACATTTGTGATTAAAATTATATGTGTAGAAAAAGCTAGGGGGAAATATAAGAAATTCTGGCCTGTGGATATCTGAGGTAGCGCAGATGAAAGTGTAGTTCTGAGCTTAGCAGGCTCCATTTAAGATAAGTGCTAAGGGAAGCACAGTCATTCATGAATGGAAAGCCAGGCACGGCTGAGGGGCTTTTCTGTGGTGAGTGAACCAAAAATATGCATTCTTTTTTTTTTTAATGGAAAATTTTATCACATACCAGAATGGAGAGAATAAATCTCCATATACCCATCACCTAGCTTCAACAGTGATCAGCTCAGCTATTTTGTTTCCTCCACATCTACTCAGTTGTCCTCCACCAGTTATCTCAAAGCAGATCACAGCCATCATATTCTCTCATATTTTGGGAACAACACAGACCCCTTTCTAAGGCACAGCCACATACCATCATCAGCCCTTAAATCAATGATTCCTTAATATTAAAATGTCAGGTCATAACATTCTATACAATTTTCATCATCTCTATTTTTGTTATTGTGTCCCTGTGGTATCATTTAACATGTTCATTTGTCTATTTTATTTTCTGTTAACTAGTTCTTGAGTCTTTAATTGGATTTGGGGGTTTTGGAGTGGAGCAACCTGCTTCATAGGTATAGTGTACTTCCTCCAGGATAAACAGTCTGTTCTCTGTTTGTAATATTCGGATCCACTGATGATCTCTGCATAGATCCATTAAGGATTATAAAATAATGATATTTTTTAAAAAACCTCCCAAATCAACATTTAATTTTTTAAATAAAGTTTATATAAGAAAAGTAAGGTAAGTTATTTCCCTTTGTCATGTTTTAAAATCAAGAGTTGATTTTATAGTATTCTCCTAAGAAGGTTTGCCCTTGGTAACATTTGAATTTATCAATTAAAATATATTTGGTGTTCTGGACCATTATTGTCCTTGTTGATGCTGAAATTGTCCTGTGTCTGGCCAGTGGGGCCCCCTCAACTTCACTTTTTGATGCAATCATAGTAGTTTCAGCCCCTTGCTATCTGATACAGTGATATGTTCTAGTTGTGTCTTATTATATTGTAGCCTGGACCTAAAAGTAGCCATTTTCCCAAGAAGCTCTTAGTTCCATTAATTGAGATATGCTATTTAGAGACCAGTCTGGGCTCATTGCTACATGGTATTTCTAGGCCTTTACAGTTGATAAAGCTAAAGGAAAAAGAAATTTTAAGCTTAAAATACACTCTATTTAACCTCATCAGTCTTGCATCTCTATTTCTTCTTTCACATTGGAAATCCAGCTTCTTAGGAGATAAGCATACTTACCTCTCATTACTCTTACATAGTTCCACAATAATGGTACCAGCACTAGAACAGTAATGGGATTATCAGATTTTGATTTTTTTTATTTGGTAGTGTTTTCTTGTCCTCAGTGTTATCCCATATATATTCAAATTACTGTGTTTTAAAGTCAGTTGGAGGTGGAATTTGGGATGGGATGGGGAGGAGGGTATAAGCCATGTTCCTAGTTGGCTCTCTATAAGCCTGTGCTCATCACTGATCCAGGCCCTCTCTTTTCCAGTTGGAAAGAGTGCCATCACCTGACCATCGCCGGAGAAGCTACCGAGACTTGGACAAACCCCGTCGCTCTCCCACACTGCGCTATCGGAGGAGTAGGAGTCGGTCTCCCAGAAGGTAAGGCCTTAGGCATTGGCATCTTCCAGGGATACTTTAAGCCCTGGAGTGTAGAAGTTTGGACTTCATGGAAGGAAAATGCTAGCCTGTGGAGAATGTGTGCTCGCCAATGTATTAGTTGCTCCAAAACCACCACCCACAAAACCTCAGTGGCAAACATTTATTTAATTCACAGGTCTGTGGCCAGTGATTTAATTTGGGCTTAGACAGTTTTTTGAGTATAAGCTATGGTCACTCACTTGTTTTGCAATATTCTCTGTTGGCTAGTGTAGATGGCCTTAGCTAGGATGACTGGAGCAGTTCATCTGTGTGTGTGTCACATTCTAGCCTAGGGTAGGCCTGTTCCCATGGCAGTGGCAGAATATGAGACTGAACAAGCCCAACCATGCAAGTAATCTTTCTAGCATCTGCATCACATGTACAAATACCCCTTTGGCCAAAGCAAGTCACATGGCCAGTCCCAGACTTGGAGTCAGAGGGTATTAAAGTTAAATGACAAAGGACATGGATAACAGAGTTGGGTTAAGATTTGGGGCAATTTTAGCAATTTACAGTGTCCAGGGCACCTACTAAGGTTCTTCTTTCTTTCTTCTTTCCGTGTAGGCGGAGTCGGTCTCCCAAGAGGAGGAGGTAAGCCTTTAGTGACTTGTGATGAAGTATAGAGATTTGGGGAGGGGGGATGTTGTTGTGTTTATATTGTCAGGACAGATATGGGAGTCTGACCAGTCATTTCCACAGCCCCTCCCCTCGCAGAGAACGGCATCGGAGCAAGAGTCCAAGACGTCATCGCAGCAGGTCCCGAGATAGACGGCACAGATCCCGCTCCAAGTCCCCAGGTATAGCATTAGGGCCTTTTGCTTGCTGTTGGTTGTCTCAATAAAGAAATGTAATAGGAGCAATTAGCCTCCTACAATACAGGAGTACCTTACTTTATTACTGCCTAGAAAAGGAAGTGGACATAGAATTTGAAAATTAGAGTTGACATTTTAACTGTCATTTGCCAGCTTTGTTGATAGGATGGTGAGCTTCAGTTTTCATCTGAAATTATAGGAGTAAGACATGACAGAGTAGTGGTAAATACCCAGTGTGGTGTTAGTGAAATTTAGCCATAAAGTCCTGAAGGCTAAGTGGGTTCAGTTCTTTGCTACCAACAAGGTGTCCCTATCACAAGCCAAAAATAAACTAGGGGAAATAACAGCAGAGAGTATGAGGATAGAAACTGGTACACTGAATAGTCTTTCTTCTTCTCCAGGTCATCACCGTAGTCACAGACACAGGAGCCACTCAAAATCTCCTGAAAGGTATGGATTAGCTTCTATTTTGACTTAAGAATTTAAGTCTTTACTCACAAATTAAAGTCCCAATTACAACTCAGTTAGACCTGAAATATTCTTGTGTTAGTGGATATAATCTCCACCAATACAGTTTAGGAATTCTCCTTAATTATAGGACAAAGTGGTCTCTTGCCCTGAAAATTACTAGAATTATATATACATGAAGTTATTTTTCTTGTAGGATTGCGGCTTTGGATAAAGGCATGAGCCTTAATCTCAGGAGACCTGGGGTTCCTTCCCAGCTTTTAAGATTTTTTAAAATGTATTTACTTCTGGCCACACTGGGCTTTCTTTGCTCCTGGGCCCTGTCTAGTTGTGGTGAACAAAGGCTACTCTCCAGCCACAGTATGTAGGCCTCTCACTGCAGTGACCCCTCCTATTGCAGAGCACAGGCCCTAGGGCTCATGGGCTTCGCAGCTGCAGTACACAGGCATAGCTGCCCCATAGCACGTGGGGTCTTCCTGGACCAAGGATTGAACCCGTGTCCCCTGCATTGGCAGGCAGATTCCTAACCACAGGACCACTAGGGAAGTCTCAGTCCCAATTTTTAATACTTAGCAGTTGAATGACATTGGATAAGTCATTTTCATTTGGTAAGCTTTCATTAGATACCTCTAGAAACTGTACACTGTTGGAAGCACTCGATCTCTCAGAGGTCATTTCTTCAATGATAAATTTGGAGAGTAATGCCTAACTCAGTGTTGCTCTTAAACATAAAACACCAAGTACCTTTAATGAATATTGACTGTCTTTGTCCCCCATCAGTGTTAGCACGTATCAGTCTTTCTCAAAAATCCTTCCTCAGCTCCTAAAACAGCTGGTAAATTTAATGATTTGTATGTGTCACCATTTCAGGTCTAAGAAAAGCCACAAGAAGAGCCGGAGAGGGAATGAGTAATGGACTCAGTTTGGTTTTAATACAAGTGGCCTTCTGTGGAGATGAAGGCATCTGTCTACGTGAAAGAAAGATCTACTCAGTCCCAGGCAGCTATGAGAGTATTTTAGATTTTTTTTAAACCACATTTTCTTCACTTTTTTTTAACATGGAAGAGGTGCTGAGTTTTGTATCTCTTTATGAATTGTACGTAATCCACACATTTGAAAGATAATGGTTCCTGAACTGAGAGCTGCTTTTGGCTTCTTTGTACAAACTTGTTTATACTCAAATTTATGAGGGTAGAATGGATTCAAATAGAGTGTATGAAACAAGGGGAGGATGTGGCCACCTTGTTATTTTTGTTATTAAACTTGACACACCCATTTCCTGTTTTTCTGTGGTTTTAGTTTTGGTTTACACTGAGATTTGAACTGTTTTGAGAATTCTGAGATATGTGCTGCTGTTCCATTAAAAAAAAACAAGTCGGTAAAATATATTAGCTCCAGGTTTTACTTCCAGCAGCAGCAAATGGTAATAAACATGAAAACTGACCTGTTATCAGCAGCTTTATAAGAATGAATTCAGTTGTAAGGCTTTTTCTGGATCATTTAATCCAGTTGCATTAAACGTTCAACAAACAGTAAAACTTGACACCTATTACATAGCATTATTGTATAGTGTTTCTTCTTCCCTACAGCCTTGAATTCCAAATTAAGGTGCTCAGCACCTTTATGCTATGAGCATTGATATTATCAAGACTAGCAGTAGCAGCAGGGCAACCAGGATGAAAACGTTCAATGGAGAGAAAAAATATCTAATGCCAGTCAGAGTTTTAACCTGAGTTACTGGACAACAGCACCATTCACAAAACCAGAAAATACAGCAGGAAGAAACCAGGTTTTAGAGGGGCAGGTAGTGAGAATTGTGGTAGTAGGGAGAAAAAAATGCATTCAGCTTAACTTGAAGTTTACTTTGAGACAGCCATGGTATATCTAGATAAAGCCCAGACATTATAAATAAGAACTGGAGTTGAGCTAGTGATCTAACCCTGAATTAACAATGTTTAGGTAATTGTAGGTGTAGAATTGAATGGAATGCCTAGGGAGCGTACATTTGTAAGGAAAACTAGTAGTAGAATCATAAGCAACACTCACTCTGTTGAGGAAGAAGGGCAAACACTGACTGAAAATTGAAATAATTGAATCATTTCAGAAAGGTAGAGGAAATGGGAGAGATGGGTTAAGGATGCTAAGGACAAAGAAGCAAAATAAGGATTAAATAGTGCCCATGGGTACTGATAATCAAGAGGGTGTTGGATCTTTGCTAGAGGAGTTCTGTCTACCTGTACTTACCTTTCCTCCTTTAAAATGGAAAAAAATAATTGACATTTCCTGCAGCTCTGCCCCTGGCAACAATTATGAAGACCAACTGCCTCACAGGATCCAGTTTCTTGGAAAGTCATATCTAATCATAGGCTAAACATCCTATTGATTGTTGAACTTGAGGACTTCAGCATCAATATTAAAGTGTTTGGGGATCATATTTGAGATTTCATGTTCTTCAATAATTGTTCTCCTGATACTATTTGAGCTAATAAAATCATGAGTTATTATGGCTCAACATACAACTATATATAGGACTGTCTTTAAAAATTAAATGTAAGCGCCTCTATTTCTATCTGTTATATAGAATCCTAGCAGAAATGAAAAAAAAGTGTATTCTGGCTGAATGACCTATGGACCAACCAAGTTATCATCCAGTATATTAGTTTTAAAAGTATATTTTTAAAGTATAAAAATGTAGAAATCCACCCTAAACCCCAGTAATATTTAATACCAAAAATAAACCTTCCCAAGTGTAAACTGCAAACTGACATGTCAAACCTCTCTCTCTGGAGATCCCTTTGATAAACTACAGAATTGTAGAGCAGATGACTTCAGGACGAACCTTGCTGAAGGACCATTTCTGTCATCTGTGTGCTAGCCTACTGCATGAGTGAGGCCTTGGAACTAAAGGTTTACAACTTTGGCCTGTATTTAGAGACATATTTTTCATGTTACCTCTATACTTATACATATTCTGCACTAAAACAGATTTCAAGAAAATATTCCGTATGCAAAATACATTCTGATATTTCTATGTATTATCAGTTTTACTGTTGGGTGTACAACCGCTAAATTGTTTATACTCCCCACAATTTGAATATACTGCTTTAAAAGGTTTGCCATTGGGCATGATGACCTTTTAATACTAAAGAATTAAAGGATATGTATTCTTAGGAGCAAAGGAAACAATAGATTTGGTGAGAGGCTTCCAGTGTAACAACCCAACTTAAAAGTTCATTCCTCTAGCCTCTCCATTATTTTTGGCAGATCTAAATTTAAATAAGCACTAACCAGAAAAAAATGCTCACATGCTGGTCATTCCTAGCCAAAAAAAGGAACAAGTTTCTACAGATTCAAAAAAGATAAAATGATCTGTTTCTTTTTTAATGCAAGAATACAAGTTCTAAGAGATTAAAAGATAGAAGTGGAAAGTAAGCATGGCAGAACTTGAAGAAATGAAGATTTGTAATGAAAGCCTTACAAAATACAAAACAGACAAGGCACAGAGAAAACAAACTGGAGGGAATAAAAAATGGGAAAAGCTATATAGATTTCAAGCTATATATATTATTATAGAGATAATAAAAAGATAAAGAAACCTTGCCTATGATTAACTGATATTTCTGATAAAGGGAATTGGGCAAATCAACTTAAAAAATTCAAATAGAAGAAAAATCACCTTGATTTAAAGAGAAAAAGAATATGGGAACCCAAGCAGAGAAATCAAGTCATGTATAGTGAGGGAAAGGATCAAGATGGCCTCAGGTCTCCACTAAGGTAGTGAAGCAAAAGGCTCCAAAGGTCTAAGGAAAACTGTGCCAGGAACTTTATACCCAGCCAGGGTTGTCCTTAAAATATAAAGGGAATAGACATTCTTAAGTATGCAAGTGCTTATAAGCATACAACCACTAGGGGGAAAACTGCCTGATGTTACTGAACAAGAAATGAATCAAATTAAGGATTTAGGGAAAAAAGCAGTAAAAGAAATGGCAGTAAACACTTTAGAAATTTTAAATAAAAATAATGGGAAATCATTAAGACAAATGAAATATTTGAACACTGTACAGTAAGCAGGAAGTAGAACTCAATTTTTTATGACAAGAGTCATACAATCTCTAAAACATACATGAAGCTGGAAAAAAAAAAAAAACTCCAGCCTCTTCAATGTTTTCTATACTTGTCCTTAATTTCAGCAGTCTTTAGAACTAGATTCTCTTGTAGAAAAAAATTTTTTATAAGTTGAAAATTTTACATTTTTTTCTTCAGTTAAATTGAAGTAAAATTAATTTGCTATATGTACTAAATACAGCATGTGAACCCACTTTTGTAAAACTTTTCCTATGTACGTGTAACTATATATATATGATATGTGTGTATTAAAGAGATGGTTTAAAAGAATGAAATTCACTGGATATTAATAGTATTTCTGGTTTATGGAATTTTTAGTGATTTTTATACTGTTATTTAATGCTTTTTTTGTAATAAACAGATTATCCTTTACAAGGAAAAACTGTATTTGGCGTTTAGGGCTTTTTTATAACCTTACCAACACATTTTATATATTGATTCTTGGAACTGCAAATTAGTAACCACTTTTCAGCAATACAGCAATTTTGTTGTATGTAGCTTTCCAGGTGGCACTAGTGGTAAAGAACCTGCTGGCCAGGAAAATGTCAGTGCAGGAGACATAAGAGACATGGATTAGATCCTTCGTCCAGAAGATCCCCTGGAGCAGGAAAAGGCGACCCACTCCAGTATTCTTGCCTGGAAAATCCTATGACAGAGGAGCCTTAAGGGCTACAGTCCATGCTGTCGCAAAGAGTTGGACACAATGAGGTGACTTAGCACAGCACAGCTAAGTCAATGGACTTCCCTGGTGGCTCAGACGGTAAAGCGTGTTGCTTACAATGTGGGAGACCTGGGTTCAATCCCTGGGTTGGGACGATCCTCTGGAGAAGGAAATGGTAACCCACTCCAGTACTCTTGCTTGGAAAATCCCACGGACAGAGGAGTGTGGTGGGCTACAGTCCACGGGGTCACAAAGAGTTGGACACAACTGAGCGGACTCCACTTTTTTAGCACAGCACAGCAGGAACCTCTGTGAACTTTTATCCTTTTTATCTAATAATCCCATTTATAAGAATTCACCATAATAGAATACAGTTGATCTTTGAATAATGTGAGTTTGAACTGCATGAGTCCACTTGTATGCAGATTTTTTCCCAATAAACATTACAGTTCTACATGATCCAAATTTGGCTGAATCTGCAGATGTGGATATGGAGGGCCAACTATGGGATTTGAGCACCTGTGGATTTTGGTATCTGCCACAGATCCTAGAACCAATTCTCTGTGGATACTGAGAGCTGACTATAACCAAATACAAGAGTAGCCTATCCTATCATCACTTTACATATATATTTTATAAATGAGAAGAGCTGGAAACAGCAGACGTCTATCTGCAGGGGACTGAATGAATATATAGTATGTTATTGTTCATCTTTTTAAATAATCTTTAATGGCAAAGGAAAATGTTAATTACTCCATGTGATTAAACACTATACAAAAATTTCAAAGCAATGTGATAAGCGTGTGTGTATTCTCTGCAGAAGACTGAATTTCAGACTTCAATTGATCTACAAGAGATTTGAATTCATAATTTTATAGTTTATATGAAAAGTCTAAATTATAAAACTCAGCTACTACCACATAAATTACAAGTTTTCTATTTTTCAACTTGGAACAGTTCTACAATTGAATACTAGCAATTACTGAAGGAGGGACACGTGAGATGCTGAAAATTACTACATAGGAACACTGTTACATAAGTAAAACTTAGGTAACTGGGGTTTACTGCCCCATAAATACCTTTTGCCAGAGAAGCAAGGCTGAACTGGGGCAGTCTCTTGTTGCAGATTAATTTTAGGGGCAAGAGGAGTGTTGCACTGCACAGCTTTTGGCATTTTAGTTCCCCGACCAAGGACTGCACCCAGGCCCTTGGTAGTGTGAGCACAGAGTCCAAACCACTGGACCACCAGGGAATTCCCAAGTCATTTTCTTTTTAATGAATACTTAAAATATGTACAAAAGTAGAACAGAAAAACCAGCACTCTATTCTCTAAGACCTGAAAGGACATGAAATGCTTAGAACACTGACTTTAAAGAAAAATCTTGAATTCTCTTAAGTCATATTTTAACAGAAAAGTGTACATTGGGCCAGTTACCTATCTCATTATTAACAAAACCAATAAGCTAAACTCCACCACTTAGGAGGATTCCACGAGATTGTGAATGAAGCTTTTTTTAAGTTTAACTGACCAACAACACTATGTTAGTTCCAGGTGCACAGCATAGTAATTCATAATGATTGCCAAGGCATGCTGAAGCTTTAATATGAAAAACTAACAGCTTAACATTTAAAAAATTCCTTTCCAAGGCTATAAATATAGCAGGAAAGCCTTCCAACCACCTGCAATAAATTTCAAGCATCTTCCTTCCATACTGGAAACTGTGGCAAAAGCCCACATGCTCTCCTCTTTAAGGAACACATATCTGAGGAAGCAGAACAAAGATAATACACTGTTCTTAAAAGACATCTGTATTTACTTATTCTGCAGATTTCCAAATCTATTGCATCATTTAGTCTGAAATCTCTTGCAAGTCTCTCTCAGTTGTTCACATAAGATGACCTCACTTCAACGTAGAGTACCAGGAACAGTTAAGAAATATACCACCAACAATACAAGCTTGGAATCCAACTATAATCACTGATCACGAGCTATTACTGGTACACATCATCCTTGCAGGATGTGTACTTTCCAGGCAGTAATACACGACTCAAAACAGACTGGCATGTTAGTTCCTCAGTAAATAAAAATTACCTTCCCTCCATTCTAATTGTCAGTATCAGTTTCAACAGTTTAAAAACTCTACTTCAAAGATCTGTTTCAATTCGATTCCCAACATGTAACTGTCCTAACTTTAGAATTCATTTTGTTTTGCACCTCCAGTTTTTTCAATGATAAAATGAGATAGTATCTGCTTCTATCAATCTCATGGGTGCTGTGAAGATCCAATCAAATAAAATGAAAAGATTCGTAGATCTTTTTGTAAAACTAAATCTCTGATTTAGAACAGTCTATTCACTGGGAGTAAAACAAATCTCTGGGGCTTCCCTGGTAGTCCAGTGGCTAAGACTCTGTACTCCCAATGTAGGGAGTCTGGGTTCGATCCCTGGTCAGGCAACTAGATCCCACATGTAGCAACTAAAGAGTTCACATGCCACAACTAAGACAGGGTGCAGCCAAATAAATAAATACTTTAAAAAAAAATCTCTGAATTGTAACATTATATTCCTATCATCTAAACAACTAGATGAATTAACCAAATTTGACTCTTGTCAAAAAGATTTATTAACTTAAAATAGAATTACTTCAAATACAGACAAAAGCAAATTTCTGTTCAAGTATGAATATTTTCAATATACAAGAATGTAAAAGAAAAAAAATCTAAATCGTCAATCTTGAGGTTTTATTTTATTATTTTTTTACCTTTTAAAAAGTTTTTGGCACTACAAGGTTCTGTAAAGAATAGAAGTGACAAATTTAAAACACATGAAAGTCTTTCCTAATTCTTAAGAACAATATATATAAAGTCTGAAGCAACCAAAGTATGAATACAGCTAATAGAAAATAAAGAATGTAATTTTAAAATTCTCTCTTTATACAATTCATCAAGGTTAAACAAAACAAAATTCCCTTAAAAATAGGGTAATAAAATAGATGAAATTTGTATCACTCAATTTGGTGATACTAGTAAAAACTATAGTTCATATTTATATACAAATAATACAGTCTTTAAAAACAGTCTTAGAATTTAAATAAGCTATCTAAACGTTAAAATTTTAAATCAGAACCTGATTTGTTTTATTTTCCATTAAATGTCACTTTTTCTGCTGAATGTAACTGACACTGAGGTACGGATACCCTTGAGACAGCAGGATTGGCTGGTTGCTGTGCATCTGTAGACCAGCTGAAAGAAAATGGACTTGCATTACTCCGACACGTTTCCTCTTGGTGGGTGGGGACAACGCTCTCTACACCGACGGGTGGCACATCTGTCTGCTGGACACAACACAGACAGGAAACTGAAAGGCTCGTGCCTATTTACCTGATAACCTATTAGAATTAACTTTTTCCCCCTAAACATTCCCTATTTGAATTGAGATACTGTGGAGGCACATAAGAGTAGATAAAATGCTATTCATTACTTAGATCAAAGCCATTACTGGTACATAAGAACCAACAGAATATAATCAATTCAAATGTCATTCAAATCTCAGTTTTACTAAACAAATCGACTATTACATTACTCAACTCAAAAATTTTACTAGATTCCATTGCTTGCTAAACTAAATCCAAACTCCTTTATAATATGACTTCGGCCGACCTTCTCTAGCCTCATTACCTACACACTTTTCCATTTACCTCATCTACTCCTATGATTTTCTCTTTTTTCCCATTCTTTCTACTGAGGCAAAACTCAAGTGATTTTGCTTATATTTTGCCTCAGCTAAGAACACTCTTCTCTAATCTCTACACAATCTCTAGGGAAAAAAATTTCATATATTTCAAGACCTAATTCAAATGTCAAAATCTTAGGCAGTTTGATCCCTGGTGTCCACATTCTGCTTCCTCTGCTAGGGCAAAGTTAATGGATTCCTCCAAGCTCCTATCCTTGTCTGTTTTACATGTCTAGCTTTCCTAACAAAATATGTATTAAGTGTAGGTGTTATCATTTAATTCTGCTTGAGCAATAAGCATCTAGCAAAGTCTGACATACAGTATGCTCTCTCAATGAATGTTTACTGAATTCATAAAGTTTCACTCCCAGATCCTGGCCTTTACAAAGGCTCCACAGTACCAGAACAAAACCCACTCAGCCTTGTAACAAATATGTAAGCAATGGTACCTGGAGTATAGAAAGGTTTGTTGGGCTGGAATCTGGCATTTCCCTGATGCATGAAGTTCTGATGCAAACCATAAGGCCACGAAGCTGGGACAAGAGGGAAATGGGGTCGTGGTGCATGTTCCCAGGGAATTGGAGGATTCAGTCCTGGAAATCCTGGCTCTGCATTTCAAGAACAAAGGAAAGATATACATTAAAACATCACCTTGTTCATTCAAAGATTCCTTCATTCCACAAAGATTTATTGGTCATCACTGACCAAGAAATATGCTAAATGCAGAGGATATCCTCCTCCCAATTTTTTTTTTTAAATTTTTATTGAAGTATTGTTGCTTTATAATGCTGTTAGTTTCTGCTATACAGCAAAGTGAATCGGCTATATGCTACACATATACCCTCTTTTTTTGAATTTCCTTCCCATTTAGATCACCAGAGAGCACTGAGTGGAGTTCCTGTGCTATACAGTAGGTTCTCATTAGTTATCTAAATGTCTTATTTATGAATAATTTGAGAACAATTACAGTGTTTTATTAAAGTTTTTTTGGTTGACAGACCTACACAATACTATATATTAACAGTGAGTTATATCAATTGTGTATATGTATCAATAATGTACATATGTCAATATATGTATTATGTATAGTGTATATATGTCAACCAAAAACAATTTTAAGGAATAAAACACTGTAACTGTTCCTAAATTATTCATGAAGGAAATACTTAAGAAGACATAATATGTGGTAATTGCTGTAACAGATTGGTGGATGGTGTCTAAAGAGGGGACTAATCCAACTGTTCAAAGACATAGAAGGTTTTCCTAAAATGATTGACTAAATTGAATTTTAAAGGACAAGGAACAAGTTAGGCAAAATGGGAGAGGGAGGGAATTTCAGACAGAAGGAATAGTGTGTTCAAAAGCCAGGAAGCAGAAAAGTACAGCAAGTTTGGGAAGCTGCAAAACAATCGGCAATACAGAGACAGACACAAAGGAAAGCAGTGGTAAGAGGAAAGGCTGGACAGGTAGGCAGAATTTATATTTCAAAGAACCTTAGTACGTCATTAAGCAGCTTACATTTTATCATAAAGACACTGCCAATTATCCTAGAATCAATTATATATTGGCCTGGAAGATTTTGTTAGAAGCTGAGACATTGTGGTGAAATGGTTGAAAACAGGCCTTGGTGCCAAACAACTTTAAGTTCAAATACTAATTACAAAAACTACTAAAGTTTAACTATGAATCCCAGGTTGTTATGAGGATTAAATAAGATAACAAAAATAAAGTAGCTTGCACAAATTCTGGCATATAACTAGGAACTAAAAAAAAAAAAAAATATGAGTCCTATTCTATGGCAAACCACCCCCACCAATCTACTTCCCTTTAAGACCTATCTTAAAATAAGTCTTTCAAAATGCAGTAAAACCCCTGAATCTTCTGGATTATTTCCGGAGGCTTTTCTCAGTCAGGATCAAAACGTGGCAGGAAATAATCTGAAAGACACTGGCCCTTATTTACTAAACTTCCTAGCAGGAAGTTAGGAGGTACAGGATAGGGAAGAAGAAAACTAAAACCCATACTAGCCACATTCCTACAAGCTCAGTCTTCTCAGGAGGTAGCTAGTAAACAAAGCAGCTAGTTCACTGCAAGTTTGTAAACCCAAGTTACAACTGAGAGCTGAAGCTGCAGAGTTTACAAAAAATAAGACTGGGTATACATCACTGCTGCTACTGCTAAGTTGCTTTAGTCATATCTGACTCTGTGTGATCCCATGGACTGCAGCCTACCAGGCTCCTCCATCCATGGGATTTTCTAGGCAAAAGAGTACTGGAGTGGGTTGCCATTGCCTTCTCTGATATATCACTGAGATCCTTACTAACTGAGAAACATTTTTACACAAAAGAGTATTTTTAGGATATAGTTCAATCTCTCTTGGTCATTTTTCATAACCAAATATTTTTGTAATTACAGATAGTCTGAACAATTACCATTAAAGACAATTTGAAAAATGGGGGGGGACACTCATATAACCCCCTATTCTAATACAAACACTATTGTCATTTTAATATATCCCCATCTGGTTTTATCATTTTTAACATGTTAATTTTAGCAGTAATAGTAACTAGAAGTTGTACATGCATCCAACAAATAATAAATATTTGCTGAGTAATAGTTTATTATCTAACAGAAGTATACAAACAACATCTATCTGACAACAGGCACTATACTGGACACTAGGGAGACGATAGACAAGAGACAATTTACAATCTCTAAAAGTTCAGTCTAATGCATTATGCAGACAAGTAAACAGGCAATTTCTACACAGTAAGACAAGTCTTATAATATGGATATTAAGGAAACATGGAGGAGAGAAAAGAATACCTAATACAATTGGAGGAGAGGATCTATCAGAATTAGTGACTTCCTAAAGAAAGTGATCCCGATTTTAAAATGAAGGATAAGTAAGTTAGCCAAGCTTTTGGAGGAAGAGCAGACGGAGGTGAGAGTGAACAGGAGAGTTATTGGAGAGGACATTCCAGGCAGAGGGAACCAACCACTTAAGTAAATAACCAGGGGTAAGAGCATGGTGTGTCTGTAGGGTGTTAATTAGTTTATTAAGGCTAAAACAGAGATCAACTAGTGGTAGAGACAGGAAGAAGTTAAAACTGTTAAAACTGAATCAATGTATCAAAAGGCAAAGCATGTGTCTGTCTTCATGGTTATATAACTCAGTGACTATCACAGTGTTTATCATGACATGCATACAATAAACATTTGTTGAATGAGAAAAGCAGAGGCCACATTAGAATGGCCATGTATGAGGTATATCCTTTGATCCTTGAAATCTAAATAAGTTCTACATTCTGGAATTTCTGCTTAGCAAAATATACTATCTGTATTATTCCAAAAGAGGTCAGAGATTCCTCCATTACAGTGCTTTAAGGAAACATATAGATTTAGAACTATCACTAAAATTATTCTGAAAATTGATAAAGGTAAATAATCAAGCTTTTATTCTATATTTCCTCTACAAACAATATATGAGGATAACCAAGTAGTTAATAAGGAAAAGAATCACAGACAGTAAGTCACAGAAGAATTACAAACAGTAAACAGAAAACATAGGTAACTTAAATCCAGGTAATGGGAGGGTTACACTTTACTCTCTCCTTTTGTGTTCAAGTTTTCCATGATAAAAGTTTTAAAAATAAATATAATGTAAAACTAGTTTAACAGCATTTATCAACTATTTTTAAATACACAAAAATGAAAAAAAATGACTGGCTAGTAATAAACCAAAATATTTCTGAACAATTCTACCCAGGAATTAAGATTATATATGGCTTTCTTTTTCTTTTTCCAATGCTCTACAAAGAATATGCATTATTTAAATATCAGTAAAAAACTATTCTTTCCTAAGTTATAAAGGGTTACTAATCTTTTTCTTTTTAGAAAACTGCTTCTTAGTAAGGAAGGAGATAGTAAGAGCCCAAAGCAAAAATTACAGGTTTTAAAGAAAGAAATCAGTTTAAATCCTGGATCTACTATGATTATGACAGCATGACAGTTATTTTTAACTCTTCACAATTTCCTGAACTGTAAAAATAAGTGCTAATAATACCTACACCAAATGAGACTGCAATGAAATTTTAAAATAACAAACATTTATATTTATTAGCTCATTTAATATTCACAACATTCCTGTGAATTAGGTTCTATTAATACACACTTATTTCACAGATGAAACCAATATACAAAGAGATTAAGCAAATGCCTGATGCCACATAATAAATGGCAGAGCCACAATTCAAATCCAGGTGGTCTGAATCCATAGCCCATACTCTTTACCTTACCTTACCTTATGCTCCCCCCACCCCAAATAATGATTGCCATCTTTTTACTCACATTTATCTCCCCAGGTTCAACCAGTAATACAATTCATCCAACCTTTCTACAGACAGATACAAAAGAAGAAAAGAAAGGGTTACCCGAATTCCCCACTGTACCATTGTTCACCAGGGAATTTGGAGCCACAGTACGGGGCCAGTGTCCATCATGAGAGGAGCTAGGGATCGCCACAGGTCTGGCAGCAGGCTGTGCAAAGATGATGCTGGGATCGTTCAGGCCAATACTGCTGGGCGCACTGCCTGGTGCAGAATGGATCACTGGGCCGTGAATAGGCCAGGACGGGGCGGGGATCTGGAGGGGATGCATTGGCAACAATCCCATGTTGTGCATGGGAGAATACTGAGCTGGTGGTGACTGAGGAAAGTTATACATAGGCATCTGGACCTGATGGGGGTGCTGGGTTCCCTGCTGAGGTGGGCCAAGCTTGGGTTGGGATCCTGGCTGGGATGGAGGCTGGGTAATGGCAGTGGATTGGGAAGAGTTCTGTGGAAATGGCTGGGGCTGAGGAGAATAAGATGGCGAATCAGACTGCAGAGAAAAAAAAGATATATTTTAAAATTAATTTGTGAACATCTTAATTTTATAAAAGCAGAAATTATAAATATATAAAACTATGGAGTTACTTCATCAGAATATTATAAACAGAACTTTATGATATACATATTAACAGATAATAACAGAACCTCATTTTATATGAAGGTAGAGTTTTTCCCAAGGTTCTCAAACCCTCTCTCACATAGGTTTTATCTATAAATCTTTTTATTGCCCAAAGAAGACAAAGTCCAGACAACATACTTATCACACAGAACCCACAACTCCAACTGTAACTTGAAGTTTACACCTAAAGATCTCCCACTCACTTTCATTTAGCTCCTCAACAAGCACTTACAGGGTGTCAGTTATGTACTGGGCATTGTTCTAGGTATTAAAAATAAAATACTAACATGTATGCCCTCATGAAGCTTAAAGTCAATAAGGAAAAAGAGGAGGAAGAGATAAAAATTACATAAGCAATCACAATAAAGTATAATGATTACTATGATAAAGACTGTATAATGTATAATGAAATCCCAGAGCAGGAATACCTAAACCCACTCTGGGAGAAGAAGAGAAGACAAGATGAAAGAAAGTGGAAATCAAGGAAATCTTCCTGAAGGAAGCGACTTTTAAGCTGAGACTTAAATAGAAACCAATATGATAAAAGAGAGTAGAGAAAAAGGAGAAAGGAAGATTCAGTCAGAACAACATAACTGAAGGTATACAGAAACAAAAGCACATGGCCTTTTCAAGTAACTGGAATCTGAAATGATGGTTACCTAGGCTAGGGAAGCAAATGGATGTGAACTATTTTTTATAGATAGAAACAATAGGACCTGGTGACTGACTGGATGCGGAGGTTGAGGGAAAAGTAGTAGTTCAGGAAACTAGAGACAGTGAGATCATTCAATGAGATGGAGAAGACAGGAGGAAGAGGCAAACTTAGGAAGTTGGAAAAAAACATAAGCTACATTCTAGACCTGTTGAAGCTGAAGAGCATTGTGAGACCTTGAACAGCAAAGTCCATTAGTCAGACTCTTACCCAATCTCAGGTGAGGTGAGTGCTAGAAGTAGAGGATGAAAGTTAGGGGCACCATAGGAAAGTGGTTAGGGCACAGGTTTTGGAAACAGAACCTAAGGATACAAGTTCTGGTTCCAAGTGTTTATTGACCTCAGGCAAAAAACTTAAATCTCAATTTCTTTACCTGTAAAGTATAAATAACAGAATCTACATCATAGGTTTTTGTGAAGATTAACTACAACAATATATGTCAAAAACATAAACACCAAATATAGAATAGTAGATACATTTTAGTAGCAAGAAAAGTATAGCAGGAAAGTTTTAAGAAGGGAACAGCATCCAAGAGGAATGCATAGGGGTTGTCAACTGTGGATACTCTTTAATAAAACCAAAATAACAAAACACTGAGAATTGTTAAAGCCTGGTAGTAGTGCATGGATGTTTATCATTTTCTATACTTTTTCAGTATTTTAAAAATATTTAAGAAGAAACAGGAAAAATGCATAGATAGCAAATAGCAATCAATAAATGTTGTTACTGTAACATAATTGTTATCATATAATTTTTATGAAAATGTCAGACCCATAGTAGTACATATTCAAGTGTTAGAGTTAGGGTTAGTGGGATCCTAAATGTTTTTTTAAGACAAGTTCTACTATTGCTCTTCAAATGCTCTAAGAATTTTTTTCCAAAACACAGATCACATCAGATTTAGCATGTTTAATAGTTAACAGCTTTGAAGTGATGTAGATCTGTGTTTGAATCTTTTAATTTCTCTTATTGTCAGCTTCCCAATTTGTAAAATTTGATCATACCAATACCTATTGCTTCACATGGTCATTCAAAGGATTAAATGTGATATAAGTGTGAAGCACTAAAGCACAATGTCAGATTTAGAATAAGCATTCAATTAGTATTTACCTAATTTAAAATGTGCAAGGTGAATACATATTTAGATAAAGGTTAGAGCAACTCAGCAAAGATAACATGAAACCTGTGAATCAGAAATCTAATTAAATACTGTCTTTTACAGGATACATTTCACTAGGTATCCATATCAGCGATGAGAAGGCACAAAATTTCAAGCAAATGAAATATCATGCATGTACTGCCTTAACAATACTAAACCCTTAATACATCTCAATTTTGGGGTCTATTTTTAATTAACAGTGTTCTTTCATTATAGAATATTCTTCCATATTCTTGCATTATGCAAAACCTAAAACCTCAAGGTTATTACCTTATTATAATCCAACCAACAACCTTATTTGGTAGTTACCTTATTTTATAAATAAGAAATAGGTTCACTGAAGTTAAGTATCTTGCCCATAGATTAAAACTCAGATCTATATTACTCCAAAAGTAATGCTCATTCTAGCTGATGTGCCTAGCAAGGACATCTCTATAAAGCACTGTGTAATCTGAAAGACTGAATTTGCCAATCTCAAAGATCAACTTCATCACCCACCAAAATTAGAGCTGTTTTCCTGCCAAGACCAACCCATCTGCAAGCAGAGTACTCACGCATTCTGAGGACTGCCTAGTCCTTATGGACTGATCACCTTGTTGCTGGGCTGAACCAGCCACCTGCTGGGCATTTACAAGATTGCGGACCAGCTGGGCTGCTAAGAGAAGACATCAAAAAGAAATTCAATAGATAAAATAACAGAGAAATGATAATCAATAAACTCCCTTCTTTAGTACAACAGTCTCAAATCTGCGGTTTTATAAACTTGGACTTTTAAACTATGATTATGTTAGCAAAGAACTTTTTAACAACTCATTTTTTAATTTAAGCCATTTCTCAATCCTTAGAGCATTAAAAAAAATACAGTGATTCTGGAAACAAGAACAAATATCATACTGTTTTCTAAAGAAGATTATACATTTATTTAAGAAAATAATTCTGGCAACAAGAATCTGAATAACTAGAAATCATCACATATATTTTGTTTTTTTCTTTCAATAAACTCTCATCTGGGTTTCTAATTCATAAAATTCCCTATGAAATATAAGAACAGATCTCTCTCTCATAAAAGACATGGGAAGAGATACAACTTCTCCCCTATGTTCCCAGAAAAACAATCTCATTAACTTTTGGGGGTGGGTAGCTAACTTTTGTTAACTTTTCATAGCAAGAGAAATAAAGAATATGACTCAAATCCAAAAAATACTTGGAGGGAGTTGACTGAATACAACAGACTGTTAAGACCTTGATATTAAACATATCCAAATACTATTCAAAATAAAAACCTAAATTTTCTCTTTAATAAATTAAAAGACCTAAAATCATACAGCTACGTTTAGGATAGAGAAGAATCAGGGTCCTTAAAATGACATCAACATAAATGACACTATTTTTGCCAAAAACTATTTTTGGCTTTTTCTATTTACCTGCCACACTGCTATTCCTCTGACGGGCCAGCTTGACCTCTGGGCACTCCCTTCGCACATGTCCTGCATCTCCACAGATAAAACATCTGAGGTCTCTGGGGTCTCTAAAGTCTCGAGTGTCGTGGAGGTCTCGGGGGTCAAGAAGGTCTCGGGAGTCTTTCTCCTCTTCATTCCCTTCTTTCTCTTCTTCACTGTCTTTCTTCTTTAGTCTAAACAGTAAACTGCTGATACCAATAATGTGGGGCTAGGGACTTATAAACTGAGGGAACTACAGAATAAACTAAACTATACAAGAGCCTCACAATAAAGGGAATAACATGCCCATTGTTTCATGCACTTTTTTGAAGGCAAGGGTTCTCACATACCTACTCATATGGCAGACACTGGGTATTCTAGTAGTTTCATAATACAATATCAATTTTTAATATTCAACAGCAAATTTTAATTCTACAGTCCTTAGTCGGCTATTTATTATCTCCATTTTATAGAGAAAGACATTTGAGACTTAGAGAAAGTAAATGCCTTCTCTAAATTTAATAAATAGCAGTGATGGAAGCTACAAATTTGTTCTGTATGAAAAGTTCTAAGCTCCCTACATTAAGTAAGGCTTGATGACTAAAAAGGAATTTCCTGGCCTATTAACATAGTATAAAGAACACAGGAAAGTATCACAGACATATTTTCAGGGAGCACAGAGGATGTATATTCCTTAAGGGAAACAGTATATAGGCATATCTTACAATGTATACCTCAAAGATTCATTTAATTATTTTTAAATTATTTGTTTTTGTAACAGTGAGGTTCTCAGCAAGAACCTCGTATCTTGGTCTTTTTTCCCCTTAGATCCTAGCACGGTTTCCAGCATACAGTAGGTGTTAATAAATACTTCTGCAGTTTAAAAAGCCTTAATGAATAGATGAACAAATAATAAACATCATGAGACACCAATGTACCAGGAATAAATCTCACTCTTTCACAAAACACCACTCAAATATACATTTACCTAAGGGTTAACTTCAAGCTCTAAACTTTCTCAATTTAAACATATCTAAACACAGTTATACCTTCAATTTGCCTCATATTTATTTTCCCTACAATGTTGATACATAATCATTTGCCAACCTTCTCCTTTTGGGGCAGTCTTTCATATAGTGGCCTATTTTTCCACACACACGGCAACATCGATCATTGGGAGCCAGTTCTCCATCTGTTAATACTCTGGAATCGAAGAAGTACTCCTAGGAAGAAAATACAACTTTACTAGGGGGAAAAAAAAAATCACTGTAAACTTTTGAATCCAAATGGAAAACAGACCAGGACCCAAAAGTAATTCTTTCAAAAAGAAAATAAATATCAACAAGTATTTCACTGTAACTAAAACCATGATATGAAAACAAGATTCAGAATTATCATCATCAATATCACAGCTGCTAACAGTACTAATCACTTCACATTCACACTTTTTTCTCATTCATCTGTAACATCTTTGTGTAATATCCCGATAAAGTAGATACTATTTTCCTGCTCATTTTATAGATGAGGAAACTGAGGCTCCAAGGCTCGGAAAGTTCAAGCCATTTGCCCACAGCAAAAAAAGCTAGTAAGAGATAAACGATTTCAAGCTAAGTCTGTCTAATAACAAATCTCATGCTTTCTGCCCCACCAGGCTACTTCCATAATCAGTATCTTTACAAAAGAATTCTATGTAAATAAATCAATCCTCTGGTTTGTTTAAAATATCACTGGGTTTACATTCAACATTTCAAGACTACGTAACATTTACTATACAAAGTAGAATATACCCAAAAAGAATACAGAGAACCAATAAGAATTTAAATCATTTTTCCAAGTCTTCGAAGAATCAGCTCATTTTTGCTTTATCTTACTACCTTTGTTATCTTTCTAAGCTTAAATTCAGTTTTGCACTATCACAAAGACTAGTTTATCCTGACAATACCCATATCTTTGGATGGCAAAAGAACATGTCTACTTAGTACTCTGATTTCTTCAAATCTATCTAATGTCAGGGATAAAAGTATAAGAGAGACACCCACTGCATGGCTATTAGAAAAGAAAAAAGATAGCAACAAGTATTGTGAGGATGTGAAAAAACTGGAACCTTCATATATTGAAGGTAGAAATATAAAATAGTCCAATTCTTATAAGAAACAGCTTGGTAGCTCCTCAGAAAGTTAAACATAAACTTATTAAAAAGACCCAACAATTCTACTGTTTCGTATATGCCCAAAAGAAATGAACACATACATCCACAGAAAATTTTGTACACAAATATTTATAGCAGCACTACTCATAGTAGCCAAAGAATAGAAACAATACAAATTTCCAACAAACTGATGAATTAATAAATAAAATGTAATGTAACCATACAATGGAATATCATTCAACCATAAAAAAAAGAATGAAGTACTGATATATACTACAGCTTGAATGAACCCAGAATACATTCTGCTAAATGAAAGAAACCAGTCACAAAAGGCTACACATACTCTGATTCCATTTTCATAAAACATCCACAATAGGCAAATCAACAGAGTGAGAGGAAAAAGGAAGGAGGACTGACTGCTAATTGGGACAGGAGTTTCCTTGAGAGAGGACAAAATGTTCTAATTAGATGTGGTGATGGTTGTACAACCCTGCAAAAAATACTCAAAAACACTGAATTACTCACTTTATATAGGTGAACGCTAAAGTACATGAATTATTTCTCAATAAAACTGTATTTCTAAAAAAGAACACAATATAATTCTTTACATTTACTACTGATGAAGTCAATATAATTTATTAAACTCTTCATTATCATTTTTTCTGATAAGACAAAAATGAAAGCCTTTCGTAATTTACCTGGTTGCTTATGGCAAAATCTAAGAAATCACTCTGATTTCTCCTCGACTCATCACCTCTGATTAATCACCAGGTTGTATCGATTCTATTCCTGAGTATCTATCTCTTTAATCAATTTTTCTTCATCCCACCTTCCTAGTTAAGGTGGCCTAGACCTGGGGTCAGCAAACTTCTTCTGGGAAGAGCCATATAGTTAAAATTTTAGGTGTTGAGGTAAAATTGAAGACATTATATTATATAGGTACTTACAAAATGAGAAAATTCTCACAAAAATTTTATTGAATAATTTCAAAATATATTAATAACAGAATATAATGTTTTTATAATGTAAGTTTACTAATTCAAAAAAGGAACACTTTCTGGAGGAGACATTTGCTTAACTGGAGTTCAAAGTTAGTGCTCCCTATCATTAAAATAGAAGGCAAATTGTTAATCCTAATCTGCAGTTACATTTTATCTATTTCATCTTTGAAAATATTTTTCACAGATGAAAAGACTGAATCTTTAAGGTACAGAAAATAATGAATGGATCTAGAGTACCTATGGAAGGACTAGTCTCTGATAAAGGTGTATCTGGTGACTGGCCAGAAAGATGTGAAGCAGAATGATTGAGTTCACCCCTTCTCAGTTGGGTCTGACTCTTTGAGATCCCATGGACTATACAGTCCATGGATTCTCCAGGCCAGAATGCTGGAGTGGGTAGCCTTTCCCTTCTCCAGGGGATCGTCCAGACCCAGGAATCGAACTGGGGTCTCTTTGCAGGCAGATTCTTTACCAAATGAGCTATCAGGGAAGCTCCCTTCTTAGAGGAACACCAAAATAACAACTAACTGCTGAACAACCACTGAATAATAAAAACAAAAGGGCTGGAACCCACCAAAAAAGACACCTATATCCAAAGATGAAGAAGCCTCAACAAAACTGTAGGAGAGGCACAACTGCAGTAAAATCGAATCCCATACCTGCTGTGTGGGCAGCTCACAAACTGGAAAATAATTATACCACAGAAGTTCTACCACAGGACTGTAAGCCCTGAACTTCATGTCAGGCTTCCCAGCCTGAGGATCTGGTAACAGGAGGAGAAGCCCCCAGAGAATCTAACTTTGAAGTCCAGTGGGATTTGATGCAGAAATTCCACACAACTGGGAAAAACAAATTCCACTCTGAGAAGGAGTACACAAGGACCTCTAGGTACCAGGACCCAGGGGAAAAAACAGTGACTTCATAAGAAACTGGGCTAGATCTACCTGCTATTATTGGAGGGTCTCTGGCAGAGACGGGGGGTGGGGCTGTGGCTCACTCTGGGAACAAAGACACTTGCAGCAGCAGTTTTAATGAGCATGCATTGGTGTGAGTCCTCCTGGAGGCTACTATTTCCTCCCCACAACCTTAACCCCATTCAACAGCCTGAAGGCTCAAGTGCCAGGACACCTGAGGTCAAACGACCAACAAGACTGAAACACAGCCCCACCCATCAGCAGACAGGTCACGTAAAGTCTTCCTGAGCATGGCCCTGACCACCAAACGGACAAGACCCAGCACCACCCACCAGCTGACAGGAACTAGACCCTCCCACCAGGAAGCCTGCACAAGCCTCTTAGACAGCCTCATCCACCAGATGGCAGACAGCAGACACAAGAAGAACTACAATCCTGCAGCCTGCAGAACTGAAGCTATAATCACAGAATGTTAGACAAAATGAGACAACAGAGGAATATGTCCCAGATGAAGGAACAAGATAAAACCCCAGAAAGACTAAATGAAGTAGAGATACGCAATCTAGGGTTTAAAAAAAAAAATTTCAGATTAATGGTAGTGAAAATGACCCAAGATCTCAAAACAAATGGAGGCACAAATTAAGAAGATGAAAGAAACGTTTAACAAAGACACAGAAGAACTAACAAACAGAGATGAACAATACAATAACCAAAATGAAAAACACACTAGAGGAATCAACAGCAGAGTAACTGAGGCAGAAGAAAGGATAAGTGATCTGAGAATCAAAATGGTGGATATCACTGCCATGGAACAGAATAAGAAAGAAATGAAGACACACTAAGAGACCTCTGGGACAACTTTAAAAGCCTCAAACATTCACATCATGTAGTCCCAGAAGGAAAAGAAAGAAGGGACTTGAGAAAATATTTGAAGAGGTAATAGCTGAAAACTTCCCTAACATGGGAAAGGAAATAGTCATCCAATTCCAGGAAGGTCAGAAAGTTCCACGTAGAATAAACCCAAGGAAGAACACACCAAAACAAATAGGAATCAAATTGACAAAAATTAAAAACAAAGAAAAAAATATTAAAATATTAAAAGCAACAAATACGAGGGAACTCTCATAAGGTTATCAGCTGATTTCTCAGCAGAAACTCTGCAGGCAATAAGGGAGTGGCATATTTTTAAAGTGATGAATGCAAAGAACCTACAACTAACAGTACTCCATCCGGCAAGGCTCTCAATTCAGATTTGATAGAGAAAGCAAAAGCTTTACCAACAAGAAAAAACTAAGAAAATTCAGCACCACCAGACCAGTTTTGCAACAAATGCCAAAGGAACTGCAAGCAGAAAAGAAAAGGTAATTACTGGAAACAAAATTATGAATGCAAAAGCATACCAGGAAATACAAAGTAAAGGTAGGAAATCACCTGCACACAAATGTGACATCAAAACCAATAATTATGAGAAGAGGAGAACACAAATGCAGGATACTGGAAATAAGTTTGAATTAAAAGACCAGCAACTTAAAACAATCTTTTTTTATATACAGAATGCTATATCAAAACCTCATGGTCACCACAAACTAGTTGTGACCAACCTAGACAGCATATTAAAAGCAGAGACATTCCTTTGCCAACAAAGGTCCGTCTAGTCAAGGCTATGGTTTTTCCAGTAGTCATGTATGGATGTGAGAGTTGGACTATAAAGAAAGCTGAACACCGAAGAATTGCTGCTTTTGAACTGTGGGGTTGGAGAAGACTCGAGTGTTCCTTGGACTGCAAGGAGATCCAACCAGTCCATTCTAAAGGAAAAAAGTCCTGAATATTCATTGGAAGGACTGATGCTGAAGCTGATACGCCAATACTTTGGTCACCTGATGAGAAGAACTGACTCATTTGAGAAGACCCTGATTCTGGGAAAGATTGAAGGCTGGAGGAGAAGGAGACGACAGAGGATGAGATGGTTGAATGGTATCACCGACTCAATGGACGTGAGTTTGAGTAAACTCCAAGAGCTGGTGATGGACAGGGAGGCCTGGTGTGCTGCAGTCCATGCGGTCGCAAACAGTCAAGACATGACTGAGCAACTGAACTGAAATGAGTATCAAAACCTCATGGTAACCACAAACTGAAAATCTACACATACAAAAATGAAAATGGAATCCAAATACAACACTAAATTTAGTCATCAAATCACAAGACAAGAGAACAAAATAGTTCAGTCACTCAGTCGTGTCCGACTCTTTGCGACTTCATGAACCACAGCACGCCAGGCCTCCCTGTCCATCACCAACTCCCAGAGTTTACCCAAACTCATGCCCATTGAGTCAGTGATGCCATCTAACCATCTCATCCGTTGTTATCCCCTTCTCCTCCTGCCTTCAATCTTTCCCAGCATCAGGGTCTTTTCAAATGAGTCAGTTCTTTGCATGAGGCAGCCAAAATATTGGAGTTGCAGCTTCAACATCAGTCCTTCCAATGAACGCCCAGGACTGATTTCTTTTAGGATGGACTGATTTCCTTTAGGATGGACTGGTTGGATCTCCTTGCAGTCCAAGGGACTCTCAAGAGTCTTCTCCAACCCCACAGTTCAAAAGCATCAATTCTTTGGCGCTCAGCTTTCTTTATAGTCCAACTCTCACATCCACATATGACTACTGGAACAAAACAGGAAGGGAACAAAAAAGACCTACAAAGCAAATCCAAACCAATTAAGAAAATGGCAATAGGAACATATATACTGGTAATTACCTTAAACATTAAATGGCTTTAGTGCTCTAACCAAAAGAAATAGAGGTGAATGGATACAAAAACAAGATCCATATACATGATATCTACAAGAGACCCACTTCACATCTAGGGACACATACAGACTGAAAGTGAGGGGATGGAAAAAGGTACTCTGTGCAAATGTAAATTAAACGATAGCTGGAATAGCAATATTTTTCTCAGACAAAAAAGACTTTAAAATAGACAAAATAAAAGAGCCAAAGAAGGACACTACATAATGATCAAGGGATCATTCCAAGAAGAAGCTATAACAATTGTAAATAAATACTTACCCAATACAGAGCACCCCAATATATAAGGCAAATACTAACCATCATTAAAGGAGAAATCAACAGTAATGTAATTAATAGTGGGGGACTTTCCATTTATATCAATGGACAGATTATCTAGAAAGAAGATTAATACAGAAACACAGGCCTTAAATGACACATTAGACCAGACCACCTTCATTGACATTTACAAAGTATCCTTTCAAAACCAGCAGAATACACACTTTTCTCAAGAGGCCATGGAACATTCTCCAGGATTAATGGCAGGCTGGGTCACAAAGTAAGCTTCAATAAATTTAAGAAAATTAAAATAATATCAAGCATCTTTTCTAACCACATTGCTATGAGATTAGAAATCAACTATAAGAAAAAAAAACTAAAAAACACAAATACATGGAAGCTAAAGAATATGCTATTAAACAACAATGGATCACTGAAGAAATCAAAAAGGACATAAAAATTACCTAGAGTCAAATGAAAATTAAAGCACAATGATCCAAAACCTAGGGACATGATAAACGCAGTTCTGAGAAATTTATAGCAATACAATCTTACCTCAGGAAACAAGAAAAATCACAAATAAACAACCTAATTTTATGTCTAAAGCCAACAGAGAAAAAAGAATAAACAAAACCCAAAGTTAGTAGAAGGAAAGAAAGAAAGATCAGAGCAGAAATATAAACGAACAAAATCAAGAAAATCAATGAAACAAAAAGCTGATTCTTTGAAAAGATAAACAAAACTGATAAACCTTCAGCCAGACTTTTCAAGAAAAAAGAGCTTAAATCAACAAAATTAAAAATTAAAAAGGAGAAGTAACAATAGACACCAGAGAAATACAAAGGATCATAAAAGACTACTACAAACAACTATATGCCAATAAAGCAGACAACCTGGAAGAAATGGACAAATTCTTAGAAAGGCACAGTCTCCTAAGACTGAACCACAAAGAAATATAAACTTCCAATAAACAAAAGTCCAGGACCAGATGGCATCACAGATTAATTCTATCACTTAGAGAAGAGTTGACACTTATTCTTCCGAAACTATTCCCCAAAAAATGCAGAGAAATGAATACTCCCAAACTCATTCTATAAGGCCATCACCATACTGAAACCAAAATCAGACAAAGATATTACCAAAAAAAAAATTTATAGGTCACTATCACTGATGAACATAGACACAAAAATCCTCAACAAAAAATACTAGCAATCTGAATCCAATAATATATTAAAAGGATCACACACCATGATCAATTGGGATTTATACCAGGGATGCAAGGATTTTTCAATATCTGCAAATCAATCAGTATGATACACCACATCAACAAATAGAAGAATAAAAGCCATACAATCATCTCAGCAAATGCAGAAAAAGCTTTAAACAAAATTCAACACCTATTTATGATAAAAACTCTCCAGAAAGTGGGCAAAGAGGGAACATATCTCAACATAATAAAGGCCATATATGACAAGCCTGTAGTTAATATCATACTCAGTGGTGAAAAGCTGAAAGCGTTACCTCTTAGATTTGGAACATGACAAGAATATCTGTATTCTCACCACTTTTATTCTACATAATTTTGGAAGTCCTAGCCATGACAAATCAGAGAAGAAAAAGAAATAAAAGGAATATAAATTGTAAAAGAGGTAAAACTGTCACTGTTTTAGATGTCATACTATACACAGAAAATCCTAAAGATGCCACCAGAAAACTATCAATGAATTTGGCAATGGTATCCCACTCCAGTACTCTTTGCCTGGAAAATCCCATGGACAGAGGAGCCTGGTAGGCTTCAGTCCATGGGGTCGCTAAGAGTCAGACACGACTGAGAGACTTCACTTTCACTTTTCACTTTCATGCACTGGAGAAGGAAATGGCAACCCACTCCAGTGTTCTTGCCTGGAGAATCCCAGGGACGGGGGAGCCTGGTGGGCTGCCGTCTATGGGGTCATGTAGAGTCGGACACGACTAAAGCGACTCAGTAGCAGCAGGATGTAAAATACACATAAATCTTGCATTTCTATATACTAACAATGAAAGATCAGAAGGAGAAACTAAAGAAACAATCCCATTTATCATCATATCAAAAAGAAAAAATTACCAAGGATTAAGCCTACCCAAGGAGAGAAAAGACCTGTACTCTGAAACTATAAGACACTGATGAAAGAAATCAAAGATGACACAAACAGATGGGAAGATATACCATGTTCTTGAATTGGAATAATCAATATTGTCAAAATGATTATCTACCCAAGGCAATCTACAGATTTAATGTAATCCCTATCAAATTACCAATGGCATTTTCTACAGAACTAGAACAAAAAAAATCTTAAAACTTGTATGGAGACAAAAGACCCAGAATAGCCAAAGCAATGTTGAGAAAGAAAAACAGAGCTGGAGAAATCAGGCTTCCTGACCTCAGACTGTGAGCTACAAAGATACAGTCATCAAAATAGTATGGTACTGGCACAAAAACAGAAATACAGATTAACAGACCAAAATGTAAGCCCCAGAAATAAACCCATGCAACTATGGTCAATTAATCTATGACAAAGGAGGCAAGACTATACAATGGAGGAAAGACAGTCTCTTCAACAAATGGTGCTCCAAAAACTGCACAGCTGCAAGTAAAAAAAATGAAATTGGAACATTCTTTAACACCATACACAAAAACTGATTAAAGACCTAAATGTATGACCTGATACTATAAAACAAGTTAAGAGGAAAACACAGGCAGAACACACTTTTACATAAATTGCAGCAACATCTTTTCTGAGCCGTCTCCGAGAGTAATGGAAATTTAAAAAATAAACAAATGTGACTTAAACTCAAAATCTTTTGCACAACAAAGGAAACCACAAACAAAATGAAAAGACAACTCAAAGAATGGGAGAAAATATTTGCAAATGATGCAATGGATAAGGATTAGTCTCCAAAATTTACAAACAGCTCATGCAGCTCAATTAAAAAAAAAAAACAACCCAATCATAAGAAGACATATAGATGGCCAAGAGGCACAAGGAAAGATGATCAGCACTGCTAATTATTAGAGAAATGCAAATCAAAAACTACAATGAGGTATCATCTCACATCAGTTAGAATGGCCATCATCAAAAAATCTACAAACAATAAATGCTGGAGAAGGTGTAGAGAAAAGGGAACCTTCCTACACTATTGGTGGGAATATGAATTGGTACAGACACTATGAAGAACAGTATGGAGCTTCCTTAAAAAACTAAAAATAGACAAATTGAGAGAGCAGCATAGAAACATATACGCTGCCATGTGTAAGACAGATGGCTAGTGGGAAGTTGCTGTAGAACACAGGGAGCACAACTTGTTGCTCTGTAATGACCTAGAGGCACAGATCTGGGGTGGGGTTGGGAGGGAAGCTCAAGAGGAAGGGTATGTATGTATACTTACGGTTGATTCACCTTGATGTATGACAGAAACCAACATAACATAGTAAAGCAATTATTCTCCAATTTAAAACAAAATTAAAAAAAAACAAAAACAAAGAGAAACTAAAAACAGGGATACCATATGATCCAGCAATCCCAATCCTGGGACATATATCGAGAGAAAATGATAATTCTAGAAGATATATGCACCCAAATGTTCACTGCAGCACTATTTACAATAGCAGACATGGAAGCCACCTAAATGTCCACTGACAAGTGAGTGGATAAAGATGTGGTACATACATACAATGGAAAATTAGCCATTAAAAAGAACGAAATAATGCCATCTGCAGCAACGTAGATGAACCTGGGCATTTTCATACTAAGTGAAGAAAGTCAGACAGAGAATGACAAATATCATGTGATATTGCTTATATGTGAATTCTAAAAAAAAAAAAAAGATACAAATGAGCTTATTTACAAAACAGACTCACAGACTCAGAGAATGAACTTATGGTTATGGAGGGGCAGGGGGAGAAAGACAGATTGGGAGTTTCGGATTAACATGTACACAATACTATATTCAAATAGATAACCAACTGTATGTATCTGTACAAGGACCTACTCAATAGTCTGTAATAATCTAAATAGAAATTTTAAAAAGAATAGCTACACGTATATGTATAACTGAATCACCTTGCCATATACCTGAAACTGATACAACATTTTTAATCAACTATGTTCCAATATGAAATCAAATTTTTTTTAAAAAAGAAGAGATATCTGAAGATACAAGCAGATTTATAGATATGGTAGCAGAAAGTTGAAGAATATCTATTTAATACCATCTCTACCTCAAAAGGACAACATCCAAGTGTGAGAAAGGCAGAGAAGAAAGATGAGACAAAACAAATTGGGCACTGAATTTTGAGTAAAATAAATAAAACTTGGAATAGTCCCTACTGAATGGGAGACAGAGGTAACTAAAGAAATGTAGTAAGAATGTCAGATAGTATTGAAAGTCCAGTTGAGGCTGGTGAACATTAATTTATAGTTGTGCTATAAACTGCTTAGCTTTAAGACTTTGTTCCATCGGTGCTTAGTCCAAGCGTAAAGAGATGGTGGATGGCTGAGTTCATGTAAAGTTGAACACACAACAATGCAAAAGAAGGACAATGGTACAAAGGAATATAAAGTATATGCCACAGGTAGACCAAGGAACATGAGTTAGATGGAGAGGAAAAAATGAAAACAGAAGGTAACTGACAGATTGGGAGAAAATGGATTAATATGTCAGAGAACCTAATGAATAGAAGAATGGTTGAAATGGGGATGTTTCAGTGAGCAAGAAAGGTGAAAGTACAGAAAATATACTTGGTCTTCATTTTCACTAGAGTCTAAGGGGATGAAACACATGTATTCTATATGCTGTTATAATCCTAATACATATCAAAGAAATAGGTACAAATCAGGAATTCAGTATGTGTAGAAAGAATGAACTTTACTATGGAAAATATTAAGCATGAAAAACTATATAACAAGGTTATTTTTCTACAATATCAGAACACTGATACCAACTTAAATGTCCATTTAAGGAGAAGAGTTAAACTGGTATACTCAAGCTCTAAAATACCATATATTGACTTTTAAAGTAGAATAAAGCAAATTAAAAGATGATTGGGAGAATCATACGCCCCTTCTGATAGGCTCTTATGCCAAATCACATTCAAGAGGACTTTATGTTAGTATTTCACTAACAAGTCTGACTGTATGCAACTGCTAGGTTTCTACCAAACACATGCATGCACACATACTAATAGAATTTCCATGGTTTTCAAGTAAAACACTTTATCAGTGCGTCACCATATTTGTTCTGATTTGACTATGCTTTTCATTCATTGCTATTTTAATATATCAGTAAAATTATCACTGTATTTTCCTTTTGTTAGATATTTTGCTTCTACATGACTTTTGCGCCATTTCAAATTTTACTGTCATTTTATTTTGATTACAATTATTATCACCCCCGCTGCCTATGAATCGGGACTATCAAAAATGCTTCAAGGGAAAAAAGCTCTAGACTTTTTCTGCTTTTCTCACCCCAACAAGAAAGAGTGATGAAACTGAACAAGATCTAAGATATTCATTATGCAATAACAGAGACATTGTTTCTCTTTTGAGATTTCTTCCTTTCTCTGTGAGACTGTGGTATCCTCCCATTAGAAAGCAACCTAAACCAGATAAGACCAAAAGGAATGGGGGACACTACAACCCCCAGTTCAGGTAAAAGGAATCCTCTTAGTTCCATGACATTAGTTCAGCTTACCAAGGGCTGTATCACAATTAAAGCAGAAGCCTCAGCAAATAATAAAGTTTTATCAATACTCTGGGCTTCCCCGGTGGCTCAGACAATAATCTGTCTACAGTGCAGGAGACTTGGGTTTGATCCCTGGGTTAGGAAGACCTCCTAGAAGAAGAGAATGACTATGCACTATAGTATTCTTGCCTGGGAAATCCCATGGACAGAGGAACCTGGTGGGCTACATACAGTCCATAGCATTGCAAGGAGTCAGACATGACTGAGCAACTAACCCTTTCACTCTCACATTGATACTTTGGTACTGACTTCTCTGTTTGTATTTTCACCAAGATTTCTAGAGATAGAAGAGAGGCAGTAGGGAGCACCTCAGATTCAAAATTAGAAGATCCTGAGTCCTATCAACCCTCACTTATTTAGCAAATGCTTATTTGATGCATCCTATGTGCCAGAAATTATGACAAGCACTGGCAATATGATGGTAAACCTCACAGACATGGGCTCTGTCCTCATGGAGCTATGCAGTCTAGTGGGAGACAGAATTTAACAAATGGATTAAAAAAGCAGATAAAATATAGCCAATAGATATCTCACTATAGACCATGGTAAGTGCAATAAGAAAAGACAGAGGGAGTTATAACCATCTTTCCCCCTATTCCTAACACCAACTTGTAACAGGATTAGGTTTCTTATACTACTAAAAAAAAAGTTCTACAAGAAAACAGAAAAGACTCATGAATTCGAATTATGTAAACTTACAGCTTCTCTGCCAATGAGTGGGTAAAAAGGGGTACCAAAAAGTTTCCTTCCATTGATAAATGCTTTCATGATGAAATTGGTCACTATTGAAGAAAGAAGAAAAACAATGAAGATCCAGACCTTAATGTGTAAGAGCTTTAAAAGCAGGGTATTTCTATATTTAAAACTTACTTTTTCTAGAAACTCCAGCACCAAGGTTATGATTCAAATCAAAAGGGTCTAGAAAAGAAATATTTTATTCTTTAATTAAGAAGCTCATTGTAACATAAATATATTTAGTAACCATCACTAGAGTCTAATACTAAGTAACACAAGCCAAAGTCAGAAATTATTTTTTTATAATTACAGATTGATGGAAACTGATAAAAAAAAATACAAGAGGAAATATCTTCCAAATTCTTATGTGTTTCAGTTTCCCTCTCAATTTCATTAGCCAAATAAAATTCTAGCTTTTCAAAGGAAATTTGCTGTATGACTCAGAGAACTCAAATTCAGATTCTATAACAACCTAGCGGGGTGGGAAGAGTGAGAGGTGGGAGCAAAGCTCAAGAGGGAGTGGACATATGTATACTTATGGCTAATTCATGTTGATGTATGGCAGAAACCAAAGCAACAGTATAAAGCAATTATTGTTTAATTAAAAATAAATTTTTAAAATTCTGCCTTTGTCTTATTTTGCTTTGTTTTGTTCCTAAATTAATATCAGCTGAATGATTACCTTCAATGGCAATACATTTGGATGTCCACTGCTTCTCAAAAGTTGTCAACAGTTTTTTCTGCCGAATACTAATTACATATTCTTTGAAATCAAATTCTTCAGTATAGAAGCGAAGCAGTCCCAACCAAAGCTCTCCTAATGTTTCTGTGTTCTTTCCAAGTGAAGGTAAACGTTTTTTCTAAGGTAAGAAGAAAAAAAGGAGAGTGACATATCTATACTTATCCAAAATATAGATCCCAAATCCAAGTAAAATTATTAAATTATGCAAATCCTAACATGTATCCGTGAACATTCCACAACATAAAAACTAAGAAGAAATTACCAGTTCTTCTGTTTTATCAAAGAAAAAAGCATTCCATCCATCAACCATTCTCTGTGGAATCTGTTTTCCATCAAAGATCTGCATTAAGAAAATCAATTTCATTATTAGATTTCAAGTCATCCAACTCAAAGCCTAAATACCTTCACATCATTTCAGAATTTACATATAAAGACATATTGAAATATTTATTCCAAAAGGAACATGTCAAGATGGTATAATTTGATGTCAAGTTATTAATGAAAATGAATAAAATGTATCTGAAAGACCAAAGCTGGGAAAGGGTATCTTGAGAGCACGACTCTCTAAATGATACATTTGATGTTATCTATTTGGTCTATCAAAACACATCCAGCCCAAGTTTAATTAAGTAAAACTAAAGAAAAAATAAGTGAAAATGGCATTTTCATCAAAGGATCAGAGATGCAGAAATCCATAAGAGATAATACTCATTGACTGTAAACCTTAAGGAAATCAAAGAAGCTGTTGTAGGGAACAGCTCTAGTATCTTTAATCAGTTATGTGTATCAGATGAGGCTGAAAAGGGCCTGGACACTGATTCTCTTTTAAATAGAATATTAGATAGCTTTTCTTGACATTTTGATAAATATTGTGAAATCTTCATGATTAATTATGAATAGTAATTTCCTGCCCTAAGGAAAGGGGGGAAGACAATGCTAGTCTACTAAAAGAATTTCATAAGATGATTGTACAGGTACAACTGACCTCTATAAGCAATTGTGAGACTTATTTCTTATAGGAGCTTTAAGAAAGAGATGCAATGAAGTAAAAAGCTGGGATACGTGTAGAGTCAGCAGACCTCATTTCTAGTCTTAGTCCTGCCAAGTAATAATTCTGGACAAGACAATTATCCTTCCAAATCCTCAGTTTTCCCAACGGGAAAAAAAGATTAGATTAATTTGGTCAGTTGTTTTCAAATTTTATTTTTCTTTCAAACTGTTAGAACCCCTTCCTAAAATGGATTCTTCTTGGAAGTTCAACAGTAAAACAGAGGTACTCTGATAAAAGCCTGAGTGGAGAAAATTACAGCCTATCTTTTCCTTCCTCCACTCATCACACACACTTTAAGGAGCTTGTAGAGCTTGTCAGGGCTTCCCTGGTGGCTCAGACGGTAAAGAATCCGCCTGCAATGTGGAAGACCTGGGTTAGATCCCTGGGTTGGGAAGATTCCCTGGAGGAGGGCATGGCAACCCACTCCAGTATTCTTGCCTGGAGAATCCCCATGGACAGAGGAGCCTGGTGAGCTATTGTTCATGGGGTCGCAAAGAGTCGGGCATGACTGAGCAGTCTGACTAAGCACAGAACTTATCAAAATATACTTTAAAACCACTAGATACGGTGCTCCCCATGGCTCCTTCCATTTTAAATGAGACAGTTAATTATAAAATTAACTGCATGTCTGTCCCTCTAATTTCACTCTTAGGTTTAAGCTCCTTGTGGGCAAGGACTATAACTGACATCTAGAGCCAAAATTCCTACTACATCAAAGCCTGCCATACAGAGAATACTTAATACATATCTGTTGAATGAATATGTTTACTCTGTAAGCATGTTTACATAAAGATCAGGTTTCTGGGGACCTAAACTAATACCTGGCCTTTTAGTATTTACATTTAATTTAAACAAACACAGTTACCAAGAATCATCTAGCATAAATTCCAACATTCCATAAATCAAAAAACAGAAAGTCCAGCAATTACAGGTATTAATATCTAAAATAAGAGACATGCGATCCTACACTCAAGGAAGGAAAAAGGTTTTAAAGAGGCCAAAGTATAACATTTTGCCTTCATAGATTAAGGTGCTATTATACAAGCTGCCTCTTTAGACCTTGATTATTTCAACAGATTCTTACTTTTGAGAAATAGCCAACATCCAAACCCAATCATGTTGGCTAGTAACACAGTAAACTGAACCTGAGGGCTCTGGAGAGCCTTTAATCAGTGATTTGCCACCTGTTTTAATGAACTATCATGTTTCATAGTGCCTAACTTTTCACTGTTTCAGCCCTTAGAAGTACTAATATTGTCCTCTCTTTCTCTCTCTCTCTCACACACACACACACACATACAAAACACATCTACGTTCTCTTTCTTGTCTTAAAAATTTATCATTTATTTGGCTACATAGGGTCTTTTTTTTTTTTTTCTTTACTTTATTTTACTTTACAATACTGTATTGGTTTTGCCATACAAGTTGCGGCATGTGGGATCTTTAGTTTTGGCATGCAAACACTTTGTTCCAGCATAGGATCTAGTTCCCCTCCCAGGGATAAAACCTGGGCCCCCTGCATTGGGAGCGTGGAGTCTTTTCCACTAGATCAGGAAAGAAGGCCCCACTTTCTTTGTTTCTTTTTCTTTCTCTCAACGCCAGTCATCCTCTACTTAAGCACTCAAGTCTTCCTTCTAAAACCTCACCAAATAAGTCTTTCTTATTTTGTATTATGATATTCTAATAGCTACTGGAATAGTTAAACTATAATTGTTTAGTTGTGGTAAAATATACATAAAGCTTATCATCTTCAAGCATTTGTAAGAGTACAGTTCAGTGGCATTAAGTACATTCACATCACTGTGCAACCATCACCATTATCCATCCACAGAATTTTTCTCATCTTACACAAATGAAACTCTGAACCTATTAAACAATAGTTTCCCATGCCTCTCTCCAGCCCTGGCAACCATCATTCTACTTTCTGTCTCCATGTACCTGAGTACCCTAGGTACCTCCTGTAAGTGGAATCATATAGTATTTGTCCTTTTGTGACTGGTTCATTTCACTTAGCATAATGTCCTCATGGTTCATCCATTCAATTTCAATTTTTAAGCTGACAGAAGCTAAGAAAACATAGTTCATAATATCAATTGTGACTAACACTCCCTAATCTTCTCTTTGTATTAATTTTTATGTAAAAATTTACTTTTACTTACAATGATTGCTAGAATACAGCAAAATCATCTTGCTTAGGAAAGCTCCTTTGACCTAAAGAATTCTGTGTTGTTGATCATGAATAACACTCAGCAGAGCCTTAGTTATTATACCCAGTCACTTCAAGTCTAAGTTCAGTTACAAATGGAGTCAAAGATCATCAGCTTCATTAAACATATCCTTACCCTTAAAAGTTGATCGATGCCAATGATCAATACTTAAATGATGCCAGAGCAATGGACAATGGGGTCCCATATGACAAGCAAAAAAGGCCAGAAGCAAAAATCCATTTATCATCAGTTCATATGTATCACAAAGCCCCCCACAATCAGAGCTCATTATGATGGAAAACATTCCATGGACTGTCTCTCATTTCATCAATCACTGTCTGTTAAGCAGATAATGGAACAGTTCTTGAAGTTGGCTACAGCAATCCTACCTACAATTTTCCAATAATAATATTAATAAAGCTGCTAATGATAATAATAAAAGTAATAATAAAAGCAACCACCATTTATAAACTCCTACTTTAGCATCTACTGCATTCAAAAGCATTTGATGTCTCTGTTCCTTACATCAACACTGAAATACTACTACTATTATTACATTTTTACAAAGGATAAAATTAAGACTAGTGGTAGGCAGCTAGCTTATTGAAGGCCACATGTTAAAATTAGGATTCATATCAATTAACTCTGACTCCAAAATCATGTTCTGCCCATTATATCATGGTCTTTCCATTATATCATGCTGCCTCAATAGTTCTTTATCCATGGGTAACATAATGAGAGAACAGAGACAAACCACAATGAAAACAAAATTTGTGTTCCATTTGGGTTAATCACAGTAGTCTATCAAAGGCATAGCAAAGTATAGCAAACGGCTGCTATAATATTATTGGGGCAATTACACATAAGATCTCCAAATTTAAAGCCTTAACAAGAATTAGACTAATATAGAGAATAACCTTGGCTTTGGCAGGCTTAAGTAATGCATACAAAATTTTAAATATTCTATAGTGAACAAACTTGGTAAAAAATAAACATCACTCAACATAGATTCAAGCAACTTAAACTTTTCTGTTAGAAAAGGATATTTAAATTTTTTCTCTCCCACTATTTGTTTAAAGAGGGAAGGAAATGCTGTTAAAACCACATGGCATTCATTAGAACTTTAAAAAACTTACTAAGGCCATCTGGCACACAATATGGCTTATTATTTTACAATATACTTCTTTCCTATGATGATCAAAGTTTACGTGAAATCAGAATATGTGATTTTCCAAATAATTCAGATGGTTATTGCCTACCTCAAAATAACCACCTTTCTGAGAAATTAGACTTTGATCCACCCCAAGGCTTGCACATTTACTTTGCGCCAAGAAAGAGGAGGAACAGATGGATGATTAAGAATTCTTTTGGTTCTATTTTAGAGAGTATAAATGGGCTATAACAAGCCTCTATGAGTCACCAAATCTGAGTAAATATGAGTATAATATGTTTCTTTTGATGTATACTCTTATGCTTAATACAAGGGACATGACCTTACAGAGATAAGAAAGAATTTCCTTGAATTTTTTTCTCAATAAAAATTCACAAAGTTGACCAAAGTATATACAGAATAAATCAAACTTCAGGCTTCCCTTCTCAAGAATCTGCCTGCAATGCAGGAAGGAAGACCCAGGTTGGATCCCTGAGATGGGAGGATCCCCTGGAGAAGGAAATGGCAACTCACTCCAGTATTCTTGCCTGGAGAATTCCATGGACAAACCACGGAGTTGCGAAGAGTTGGACATGACTGAGTGACTAACACTTTTAACTTTCAACAAAATCAAGCTTCACTGCCAAGCACAAGGAGGGAGAACACTCTGGAAAGAAGAAACTATGTATTTTCATCTGAGAGACTGTGGTTACAAATTTTATAATCATTGGCAGCATTCTAAGACTGTAAAATACAAAAACGTTGCAAAAGGTATTCAATAGTTCCATTCCTCTAATATTCTTTCAGTAGTCTGTATTCTCCCATAATAAACTTTCCCAAAGGTTCATTATTTGATTATACCATTAATGGAAGAAGAAAAAAGGCCATTCATGATAGAAAAATCCCTCATGATCTCATGAACTGAGCAAGATCTACTATATTTAGGTCTATTGTTGTCACAAGAAATGACTTTATAATTTTCTTCAACACTTACCTCTTGTAGAACTGGGATAACAGGTGGTTTTCTCTGCTGCAGAAAGTACAGCACCATAAGGATATAAGCATATGAAGATAAACTTCCCCTAGAAGCATCCCCAATGTCACATCGCTAAAAAAACATAATGATTGAAAATAAAACTTCAGAATCTTATTCCATGCACAAGTATTGGCTACCTTAAAACACCATTTTTAAACTCATCAAACTGTCAAATACCCAAAAGTTCAAAAATAAACTGTTACATAGGGTATGGGTAAGTAGGCACTCTTACACATTACAGATAAGAGTATATAGTAGTGTAAATTTATGAAGAATAATTTGACAATATCAAAATTACAAAAGCACATCTCCTTTAATATATCAATTCTAAGAATTTATCTTGTAAATATGCCAAAAACACATGAAATGACTAAGATTTTACTGTAGCACTATTTTAATAGCAAAATGTGAGAAAGAACTTAAAAGCTCATCAGTAAAATACAGGCTTAAAAAACTGATGACTACCCACACAACAGAACAGTATGTAACCATTAAAAAAAAACAACAACAAGGAAACCCTTAGTATACTAATAGGAAATAATTTCCAATATATATTGCTTAGTTGAAAAAGCAAAATACAAAGCAATGTTTTCAGTATATTATACCCATAATAAAAAAAGAGCTAGGAAATATATATATTTGCTTGTACTGGAATAATACATTTATGGAAGGATAGAGAGGAATGTTTAACACTGTTTGCCTCTAACAACAGGCAATGGTTGGTTAGGAGACAGATGGGGAAGGGAGATTTTCTGACATAAAGGGAGGGAGAGGAATGATTTCTCTGACATGAACCACAAGATTTCATTACCAAAACTCCACAGAGTGAGGATCTGTCATGTTGGAATTATTTGGTGAAATGAATATAGACTAGCTGTACTGAATATGATCTGCAGTATGTCGCTGGATGCCCTCCTTTTCTAAAATGACTTACTATCCATAAAGACATGTATAGGAATATTTAAACAAGCATGTCTCCCTTTTGGAAGAATGGGCTTTATGAAATGAAAACATAACTGAGTCACTCCCCCACTAAAACCCTTCCACCAACACATTCACAAAATTACCTATGTTACTGAGCAGCTACCCATAAAGCAGACACTAAACTGAAATAAAGATACAGAGGCCTCAATCCTGATGGAGTTTATACATGGAGTAGAACAACCAAGAAAACATTACTGAGTATTTTAAGTGTGATAATAGAGGAAACATTAGGTTTTATTGGTATTGCTTTGTTTTCTTGGCCAGAAAAACTTACCACTAAATCGAAATGAGTTTGAGCCAGCTCTGGGAGCTGGTGATAGACAGGGAAGCCAGGCGTGCTGCAATCAATGGGGTTGCAAAGAGTCGGACACGACTAAGCGACTGAACTAAACTAAAATCCAAATACCAGATCTCCTAATTCAGAGCTTTTTAACTTCGCATGCCAACTCTCACGCTTGGGGCTGAAAATCATGCACTGAGAAACTATACTATGAGAAATTTATTAGAATGTTACCCTTGAGAATACAGCAAACACAGAAAAACAACTAAGAATCACCCTAGTCTAACAGGTATACTTTTAAACCAATTAATATTGACAGTCTCTTCTTAAAAGCTCAGGTAAACAAAACTGAGAAAACATTTTTCAAAAGTCTGACATCAATATGTTTTACCTTAATATCATAAGTATTATAACAAAGTGGATCACAAATACCTTAGCAAATACTTTCATTGTATATCCCAAGTACTGTACTCTAGGATCAATAGCTGCATATGTAGCTAGCATTCTTGTGTTATGCTGAGCCTGAAAAATAAATTACATATTTGAAAGCACTTCAAATTTACTAAAATTAAACTTACAGATCAGATAAAAAGGTAAAATGAACATCCAAACAGACGTTAAACTTAAAATACCTGTATGTGAGTCAAGCAAAAACTAATCTTCAATCTGAAGGAAATGTTAAAATGATCAATAAAATTTTTTCCCTTATACTGCTCACATTCATAAGTTTTAAACATAGAGGTATAGTCAGTGATCTGTAAACTTTTAAAATGACAACTGTAAACATACCTGGGTCTTTACAGACAGTGAAACTTACCAACGTATTATACAAACTGATATCACCTTCTAAACCACTTCGCCTGTGTTCAAATTTTACTATAGGCACTTTGGCAGTAGTTATAGGCAAAATGTTTCTTAAACCTGATTAAAAAAAACAAAACTTTACTAGGTTAAACAATTTCCATAAAACTAAAAAAAATTTTTTGTTTTAAAGTTCATACCTGGATGTCTCTTAAGAATTTTCGCCAAATTTTCAATTATTTCCTTACAATTTAATTTCTAAAAAACAAAAATAAATAATTAAGTTAATAAATAAATAAGTCTGTCTGACTTAACTCGGCCTTGTACAAATTCTATTTTAATCTAGACATTTAATACTAGCATATAAAATCTCCAGCCAGAAGGTCTACATAACCTCGTTGGTCAAAGAACATGGGTCCATAGACCTGCAGTATCACCAACAAATGGAAACTTGATAGAAATGCAGAATCTAAACCCCCACTGCCGTCTACTAAATCATAATCTGCATAGTAACAACATCCCCAGGTAATTCAAATCCATGTTAAAGTTTGAGAATCACAAAAACAGGGGAATAATGTTTTAAAATACACCGATAAACAACCAGAGATGGGTTTGGTGAAGGCAAAACAGTATAGTGACTAAGAACATAGGCTCTAAATTTAGACGATTCTAAAGATTTGGATTCAAATCTTGAACCTAAGTACTGACTAGCTATATGACTTTGACCAGATCCTTAACCTCTCTTGAGTGTCATATTACTATTTTATAAGATCAAGATAATCATAAACTCATACTCTATAAAGTATCTGGAAGATTACATGAGATACATATGTAAATCATTCAGCAGCATACTTCATACACAGTTGTACTTTAAGTCTACCATTTATTATTATACGTTGATGAGGAGAAGAAAAATAATCCTACCATTACCAACATCTACTTCTTCTTCCAAAAAAACCTCCTACCTCTGCCAATTTAAATGTGTTGGTTATTTAAAAACTAGACAGCAAAGCTGATATGGTAATAATAATCATAACATAAGGAACAGGAAGATAATGGCATAAATTAACTGGATTAAGTTCAATGCCTATACCTACTGCTAAAATCACTTTTTCATATCCCCAAAATGTTCCTTTTTAGCTACAAGAAAAGAGCAGCCACTGTAGCTTAACCTGAGGATTTCAAGGGAATCTTAGAATTAGTCCATAATAAAAGATATTATTTTGATTATACAAAAATACAGTTTATGCTAAATTAAAAAGTTTCAATAATGGCTCATCTGAAAATTTTTTTAGTATTTTTCACTGTTTTAACTTTCCAGTGTGAATGGCACAGACACTATACAATATACAAACCCTTAGTGATTAGAGGTCTAATTATTAAATTTTACATAGAAGAGATCTAAAACTCTAAACTCCTCCCTGGGTAAAAACCATTTCCTATTCCCTCAATTCCTCCCCTTCAGAATGGAAGAGGGAATTCTGCCCTTCAGAATGCCATTTTCCCAAGTAGATGGCATTGAGTAGAAGTTAGTTAAGGAGAACTAAAAAATTTACAACTTTTCAGTTTCTTTATAGAACAAAAAGATATTAACACCAGAAGCAATTTCTTGGGCCAAGAAATAAGCATCTACCAGGCATCACTGCCATCTTTTCTTTGGTTCTAACAGTGAAAAGAAATTTTTTTTTTAAAGCTATTATTTCACAGATATACTATTCTGCTGAATTCTTTTATAATACAACAGAAGGTATACTGACACCACTAAAGATGCCAGAAGCTTGGCCTCACCCCAATCTTGCAAGCAGTCCCTGAATTGGAAACATAAATCCCAACAGCTATGCAGGTAAAGAAACAAGCAACTACAGGGATACCCTCCTTTTCTAGTTGTTGCTAGGAAGGCCTGGGACACTTCTTTCCTGTCCATTCAGTCTCTTTCTTTATGGAGCTTGGACAATCTTATTCCCACTGTTGAGGCCTGGCACACAAAGAAGGAAAACATAAGTACCCACTCCCACTGCTGAGACTGCTCTGGGGGGAAGGTTTGCTCCTGGCATCTCATGGTGCAACTCAGAAAGCTTTCAATCTCAGAAAGTAGTGGTTAGGTTCTACAGTACTATTAGTACTATATTTCAACTACATTATGGGTTAAATAAATTATAGAGAAGCAGTGGGATACAACAGAAAGAGCATGAACTCTGGAGACAGACAGACCTGGGTACGAATCCCGGCTCCAACATTTACTAGCTGTGTGAACTTGAGCAAGTCAGTTTATCTCTCAAAGCCTCAGTTTCCTCATCTGTAAAATGGGGGAAATTATCTACCTCGAAGGTGGTTGTAAGAGTGAAATGAGAAATGTATGTAAAAGTGTATACTGGGGACTCAAATGTTAGTTCCCCTTCCCACCCCAAAAGAGTTTCTAAAGCTATCTTAGAATGCATCATTTATAACAATTCTTCTATAGAAAAAAATGTGCTCTGAGTGCCCCCAAATCACAATTAACTTGCAGAACACAATCCATTTATAAATTAAATGTCCACCTTTATCTTCTATCTTTAGTGATACAGAGACATCACCTAACAGAAGAGATATGAAAAGATGGTATAAGTGAGATCAATGTTCCCTACCCAAACTAAAGCAACAGTTTCTCACTGGCTCTAAAGAAAAAAACTCCAACTCTATGGCATATTTTTTTCAAAAATTCATTGAAAAGCACTTGTAACTATTGATGACATGGGTTTTGCATCATAAAATCACTGAAACAGTATATTTACTCAAATACTTGAATGTCTTTTAAAACGATAATGCTAATATTTTTACATTTCAAACACTGTTACTGCTCATATATTTATACAAAGAATGATTTCATACATTTTTATCAATTCTACATACAAAATTAAAAACAGATTCATCATTGGAAGAAAATAAACTTCCACATCCCTATCCAAACACTAAATAACTCTTACCTCTGCATTTTCGTGGCCTTCAAGTGTCATACAAATATCCAGATCACTATCACGAAACCCAAATCCATTCTTAGAAGAGCCAAATAAGCACAATCTTGCCTTCTCTAAGTAAAGAAAAACAAAAGTCAAAAGTTGTATAATTACCAGGAAAAACAAATCTTCTATTAACTACTAATGGCTTACCACAGGATGATCTTATCCAATTCCACAGCTTAAATTACCTACCACTGACAAATGTACTGAAAAATTCCAAAACACTCACCTAAAGCCCAAATGTTCTAACCAAAATTCTACACCTATATATCAAACTTTTTCCATTTTTCCACAGACATCATAAATTCAACAAGTCCAAACTAAACTAGCAACTTCACCTCAAATCTACTATTATCCCTATAATCCCTGTTTCTCAGCAAAGAGGATCATCATCTACTCAGCTGTCTACACCAGAAATAAACAAGTGGTTCTTAACACCTCTGAACTTCCACATCCATACTCTTACCAAGTCCTTTAGCTTCTTCCAACTTAACTATCTCATAATTCACCTACTTTTATTTATTTTCAACATTAATGCCAATAGTTAAAATCAACATTTAGAGATTTCTTAGAAATAAACCGGGTTTTTTTAGGGCACAATTCAAATAATTTTAAAAACCTTAGTATATAGAATTAATCCTTCTCTAAAAGTGAGGGATTGATCCATTTGATATAAATTATAATAGGGTTATTCCTTCATGCTTTGTTGTTGTTCAGTCCCCCAGCTGTGTCCAATTCTTTGCAACCCCATGGACTGCAGCACACCAGGTCTCCCTGTCCCTCATCACCTCCCAGAGTTTGCCCAAGTTCATGTTCACTGCATCAGTGATGCCATCCAGCCATCTCATCCTCTGACAACCTCTTCTCCTTCTGCCCTCAATCTTTCCCAGCACCAGGGCCTTTTCCAGTGAGTTGACTGTTTGCATCAGATGACCTAAATACCTGAACTTCAATTTCAGCATCAGTCCTTCCAGTAAATATTTAAGGTTGATCCCCTTAAGATTGACTGGTTCGATCTCCTTGCTGTCCAAAGGACTTTCACGAGTCTTCTCCAGCACCATAGTTCAAAGGCATCAATTCTTTGGTGTTCTGTCTTCTTTACAGTCCAGCTCTCACAACCGTACCCAACCACTTGGAAGACATAGCCTTTATTATATGGACCTTTGTTGTCAGAGTAATGTCTCTGCTTTTCAACACACTGTCTAGGTTTGTCATCACTTTCCTGCTAAGAAGCAATCACCTTCTGACTTCATGGCTACAGTCAACCATCTGCAGTGATTCTGGAGCCCATGAAGAGGAAATCTGTCACTACTTCCACCTTTTCCCCCTCTATTTGCCATGCAGTAGTGGGGCCAGATGCCACGATCTTAGTTTTTTTTAATATTTAGTTTTAAGCCGGCTCTTTCACTCTCTTCCTTCACCCTCATCAAGAGGCTCTTTAGTTCTCTTCACTTTCTGCCATTAGAGTGGCATCATCCACATATCTGAGGTTGTTGATGTTTCTCCCACCTATCTTGATTCCAACTTGCAACTCATCCAGCCCGGCATTTCTCATGATGTGCTCAGCATATAAGTTAAACAAACAGGGTGACAGCAGACAGTCCTTCATACTCCTTTCTCAGTCTTGAACCAGTCAGCTGTTCCATACAGGGTTCCGACTGTTGCCTCTTGACCGGCATACAGGTTTCTCAGGTGACAGGTAAGATGGTCTGGTATTCCTGTCTCTCACAGAGCTTTCCACAGTTTGTCATGATCCACACAGTCAAAGGCTTTTTAGTGTAGTCAATGAAACAGAGATAGATGTTTTTCTGAAATTCCCTTGCTTTCTCTATAATCCAGCAAATGTGGGCAACTTGATCTCTAGTTCTCTTCCTTTTCTAAACCCAGCCTAGACATCTGGAAGTTCTTGGTTCACATAATGCTGAAGCCTAGCATGCAAGATTTTAAGCATGAGCATACTAGCGTGAGAGGTGAGGGAAACTGTCTGATGGTTAGCACATTCTTTGGTACTACTCTTCTTGGGAAGTGGGATGAAGATTGACCTTTTCCAGTCCTGTGGCCACTGCTTGGCCTTCCAGATCTGCTGACATAATAAATGCAAAATGTTGATGGCATCATCCTTTAGGGATTTGACTAGTTCTGCCAGAATTTCATTGCATCCACTAGTTTTATTAACAGCAGTGCTTCTTAAGGCCCATCTAACTTTGCCCTCCAGAATGTCTCATTCTGGGTGACTAACCACACCATCATAGTAATTCTGTTCATTGAGATCTTTTTTACACAGCTCCTCAGTGTATTCTTTCCATGTCTTCTTGATCTCTTCAGCGTCTACTAAAGGTCTCTACCATTTTTATCTTTCACTGTGCCCATCTTTGGGCAGAATGTTCCCTTGACCTTTCCAATTTTCCTAAAGAGATCTTTAGTCTTTCCCCTTTTGTTGTTTTCTTCTATTATTAAGCACTGTTGATTGAAGAAGGTCTTCTTTCTCTTCCAGCTATTTTTTGGAACTCTGCATTTAATTGGATGTACCTTTCACTCTCTCCTTTGCTTTTCACTTCTCTTCGTTCTTTGCAAAGCTTTCTCAGATAACCACTTTGGCTTCTGCTTTTTCCTTTGGCATGGTTTTGTTCACTACCTCCTGTACAATATTATGGACCTCTGTCCATAATTCTTCAGGTACACTGCTAACTAAATCTAATCCCTTGAATCTATTTGTTACCTCTGTGAATTCATATGGGATTTAAGTCATGCCTGGCTGGCCTAGTGTTTTTCCTGCTTTTCTTTAGTTTATGCCTGAATTTTGCTATGAGAAGCTAATGATCTGAACCACAGTCAGCTCGAGGTCTTTTTTTTTTTCTTTTTGCTGACTGTATACAGCTTCTCCATCTTCGGTGACAAAGAAAGTAATCTATTTGATTTCAGTATTGACCATTTGGTGATGTCCATGTGTAAAGTCGTCTCTTGTGTTGTTGAAAAAGGGTATTTGCTATGACTAAATGCATTTTCTTGGCAGAATTCAGTTAACCTTTGCTTTGCTTCATTTTGTTCTCCAAGGCCAAACTTGCCTGTTACTCCAGGTATATCTTGACTTTCTACTTTTGCATTTCAATCCCTGATGATGAATAGAACAGCTTTTTTAGGTGTTAGTTCTAGGAGGTCTTCTAGGTCTTCATAGAACTGATCAACTTCAGCTTCTTCAGCATCAGTGGTAGGGGCATAGACTTGGATTACTGTGATGTTGAATGGCTTCCTTTAGAAAGAAACCAAGATTATTGTCATTTTTGAGGCTGCACTCAAGTACTGTATTTCAGACTCTTTTGTTGATTATGGGCGCTACTCCATTTCTTCTATGAAATTCTTGCCCACAGGAGTAGATATAATGGTCATCTGAATTAAGTTCACCCATTCCCATCCATTTTAGTTCACTGATTCCTAGGATGTCGACGTTTATTCTTACCATCTCCTTCATGCTCAGTGTCACTCAGTAACAGTTGCTACTTCAAACAAGTTGTGGCTTACCAGGATTAGATTATTCTCCCTATTAACTCTTATAGCCTGTACATTTAGATAACAAATTCTATATTTTCAAAACTTAATCCTCCTATTCAGTTCTGAGGCCCTACTTGAAATCAATGACAGCTGAGAGACATACAAGAACCTACATTCATCAGCAGATAAAAATGTGCATGGGTTTAATATAATAGGAACTTAGATTTGGTCAATATACACTAGCAAAATATAATTAAAAACTAGAAACTTGTAGCACAAAACAGATCACCTTGTAAAGATATAAGTTCATTCTAATTATGTATCAACTCTTTATCCTTTTCTCAAATATATGACCATAGAACTCTTGATTCTTTACCCCATGCCCAAAACCTGCTCTTGATATTTTCTGTCATCTCAGTTTAATAGCACCATCCAAAGAGTGAATGAAAAACTTTGAAACTGTCCTTGACTCCTTTCTTTTTCTCACATCTAACACGTATCACATCAACAAATCCTGTTGACTCTACATTCAAAATATATCTTCAATTTGTTTCTCATTGACTCTTTTAAATCACTATTATGTCTCATCTGAACTTATGCAACAGCTTTCTCAATGTTCTGTTTGGTTCTATCCCTATGGACCTATGGATCTTTCAGATCAGGTCTTATGTGTTAAGACCCTCTAGAAGCTTCTCATGAGACATTCAAAATAAAATTTAAAGTCCTTCTCAACATCTGTAAGACTCATTATCTAAAATCTAGGTTAACTTTCTGACCTCAATTTTCTAGACAATGTACTTCACATACTCCACTCAAGTCACACTGACTTTCAAGCATGTCAAACATAATTCAGTCATGATATATTTGCACTTAATACTCCTCCTTTCTAGAATGTTCTCTCCTTAAATATTCATAGTGACTTGCTCCTTCATATTATTCACGGCTTTGCTCAAGTGTCACCTTACCAGAGATAACTACCATAATAACTCATCACTATCCTTTTAACCTCTGTATTTACCAGTTATTTATTGTTTCCTGATGTTGTTATTTACTTGCCAGTTGATTATCTGTCACCCATGTTAATATAATAACATAAGCTTAATGAAAGCAAGCTTCACTTCTTTTATTAGCACTGTATCCCCAGCAACTTGAATAGTACCTAACACATAACATGCGATATACTTTCAAACAGATGAATGAAGCAATAAACTCTTTTATACAAATGAATGAAACTCAAACCAGGTGACTACAATAATGAAAGCAATCAATTTTGACATACAACATACCATCATATTCTTTTTGAATAAACTTTTCCAAGCCAATTAAAATTTGTTCCCTGTTGTGTTGTTCAGAAAAAGGTGGTGACAATTCATCTAAGTTAAAAAAAAAAGGAAAAAGAAAAGTAAGGAAAATGAAATATGAAAATGTTTTCAATTTTTTACCCTAAACATTTCATTTTTCTTCATAATTTTTTGACTTTTCTGACATTAAAATCATAAATGTTACTGGGAAAGACGGTGCAGAGAAAGTGCAGAAAAATAATTTCATAGATCTATGTATATTTCACATGACCATTTCCCCTATGAAACAGCTACAAGACATAGTTTCTTCTACAAATTATTTAATATTTTGTCATACAATCCACTTTCTCCCGTATACATGCTGTTTTTTTCCCTTCTATTAAGACTATTCTCATAGTTACACTAGATATCCAATTCAATTAAATCTAACAGTTTCCTCAAATGCCTGGTCAAGACTCCTATCTTCCTTATAAGCTGCTCTGACCAATCATAGCCTTCAATGACCTCTCCTTAACTAAATTTCCTTCATTCTCCAAACCTTCATTCCTTCCTTCTCCAAACCTTCGTTCCTTCGTTCTTGTCAGTTTATACTTTCAGTTTTCCAGTTATTTCATTTATATTCATCTTATTTATTTTTCCAAATAAATTTTTCCTAGACTCAAAGAGTTAATACGGTAAAGAATTAAACTAATATTCAACTTTTGAAAAACAAATGCAGCATCAATGGTTGCAAGCTGAATAGCTGAAATACAGGTGGTTTTTAAGAGTGGAGAAACTATTCTGTAGATACTCTAATGGTAATATATGACATGATGCACTTGTAAACACCCACAGAACTTTGCAGTACAAAGAAAGAGTCAATTTTACGGTAAGCAAATTTTAAAAAATCATCTAGGAGGTCAGGGAATCTCAGGATGGAATGTAGTCTATAGCAAAAGAATCCTGCTGTATTATAAATGTATAAGAAAACTTCACTCAAGGGAGTGGGGGGAAACAGTGCTAATCTAAATAACTTCAAAACTAAGTGGAGTCTTTTAAGACTAAAGGTTAAAGGAACTGCACATAAGCACTGTATCAATAAAGTTGCTTTCCACTGGGGTACAGGATAACAGTTCTGATGATGCTATATATGTGTACTTAAATGGAGCAATTAAATAAATGGGTGGCACATGGTGGGAGCCAGGTTTCTCCCTGTTAAGAGTTAGAGATTTACAGATAGGCAGAAAAAGGAGGCTAGAAAGAGCCACATGGTAATGTATTACAGTTGGAGACATCAGTCCAAACTCATACTTAGCTTGATAAAGGTTAAGATGGTCACAGAGAATATGTGTACATACATGGGTTGGTATACACACAAATTTTCTTGCTTGGAGAGGATCTAGAAACACCACCACCTAGTAATAACAAGCACTCTAACACCCAGATCTTGGTTTCTGATACCATTCTCCAATAAAGGAACCATAGGGCTCTTTGGGAAAACACCTAATTCTAGGACTGGAGCAGAAATTTACATGACGATCCTAAAGTATCTTTCGAGGCGAGAAAGTAGGAAGTGATAAACTACAAAGGAAGAAACTAACAACAACAAAAACTCCACACAGACTGGAGTATCAAAGGGTCACAGGAGTCAAAAAAAGTACTCCCAGTAGCCAAAATCTGGAACAATCTGGGCAACAAAAATTGTACTATTGGATTAAGTAGTAGCATTGGATTATACCCCCAAATATAAAACATCCATGAGTCCACATTGAGATAAATAAACAATAATAAATAAAAACAAATGCAATGGAAAAAAATGTAGTGAATATCCCTCATCCAAGGTAAGGAGCAGCGGCTGTGCTTTGCTGGAGCAGCCGTGAAGAGATACCCCACGCCCAAGGTAAGAGAAACCCAAGTAAGATGGTAGGTGTTGCAAGAGGGCATCAGAGGGCAGACACACTGAAACCATACTCACAGAAAACTCGTCAATCTAATCACACTAGGACCGCAGCCTTGCCTAACTCAATGAAACTAAGCCATGCCCGCGGGGCAACCCAAGACAGGCGGGTCCTGGTGGAGAGGTCTGATAGAATGTGGTCCACTGGAGAAGGGAATGGCAAACCACTTCAGTATTCTTGCCTTGAGAACTCCATGAACAGTATGAAAAGGCAAAATGATAGGATACTGAAAGAGGAACTCCCCAGGTCAGCAGGTGCCCAATATGCTACTGGAGATCAGTGGAGAAGTAACTCCAGAAAGAAGGGATGGAGCCAAAGCAAAAACAATACCCAGCTGTGGATGTGACTGGTGACAGAAGCAAGGTCCGATGCTGTAAAGAGCAATATTGCATAGGAACCTGGAATGTCAGGTCCATGAATCAAGGCAAATTGGAAATGGTCAAACAGGAGATGGCAAGAGTGAACGTCGACATTCTAGGAATCAGCAAACTAAGATGGACTGGAATGGGTGAATTTAACTCAGATAACCATTATATCTACTACTGTGGGCAGGAATCCCTTAGAAGAAATGGAGTAGCCATCATGGTCAACAAAAGAGTCCGAAATGCAGTACTTGGATGCAATCTCAAAAACGACAGAATGATCTCTGTTTGTTTTCAAGGCAAACCATTCAATATCACGGTAATTCAAGTCTATGCTCCAACCAGTAATGCTGAAGAAGCTGAACGGTTCTATGAAGACCTACAAGACTTTTTAGAATGCTCAAACTACCGCACAGTTGCACTCATCTCACATGATAGTAAAGTAATGCTCAAAATTCTCCAAGCCAGGCTTCAGCAACATGTGAACCATGAACTTCCTGATGTTCAAGCTGGTTTTAGAAAAGGCAGAGGAATCAGAGATCAAATTGCCAACACTTGCTGGATCATCGAAAAAGCAAGAGAGTTCCAGAAAAACATCTTTCTGCTTTACTGACTATGCCAAAGCCTTTGACTGTGTGGATCACAATAAACTGTGGAAAATTCTGAGAGAAACGGGAATACCAGACCACCTGACCTGCCTCTTGAGAAATCTGTATGCAGGTCAGGAAGCAACAGTTAGAACTGGACATGGAACAACAGACTGGTTCCAAATAGGAAAAGGAGTACATCAAGCCTGTATATTGTCACCCTGCTTATTTAACTTCTATGCAGAGTACATCATGAGAAACACTGGGCTGGAAGAAACACAAACTGGAATCAAGATTGCCGGGAGAAATATCAATAACCTCAGATATGCAGATGACACCACCCTTATGGCAGAAAGTGAAGAGGAACTTAAAAAGCCTCTTGATGAAAGTGAAAGTGGAGAGTGAAAAAGTTGGCTTCAAGCTCAACATTCAGAAAATAAAGATCATGGCATCTGGTCCCATCACTTCATGGGAAATAGATGGGGAAACAATGGAAACAGTGTCAGACTTTATTTTTTTGGGCTCCAAAATCACTGCAGATGGTGACTGCAGCCATGAAATTAAAAGACACTTACTCCTAGGAAGAAAAGTTATGATCAACCTAGATAGCATATCCAAAAGCAGAGATATTTCCTTTGCCGACTAAGGTCCGTCTAGCCAAGGCTATGGTTTTTCCAGTAGTCATGTATGGATGTGAGAGTTGGACTGTGAAGAAGGCTGAGCATCAAACAATTGATGCGTTTGAACTGTGGTGTTGGAGAAGGCTCTTGAGAGTCCCTTGGACTGCAAGGAGATCCAACCAGTCCATTCTGAAGGAGATCAGCCCTGGGATTTCTTTGCAAGGAATGATGCTAAAGCTGAAACTCCAGTACTTTGGCCACCTCATGTGAAGAGTTGACTCATTGGAAAAGACTCTGATGCTGGGAGGGATTGGGGGCAGCAGGAGAAGCGGACGACCGAGGATGAGATGGCTGGATGGGATTACTGACTCGATGGACGTTGAGTCTGAATGAACTCCAGGAGTTGGTGCTGGACAGGGAGGCCTGGCGTGCTGCGATTCATGGGGTCACAAAGAGTCGGACACGACTGAGTGACTGAACTGAACTGAAGGAAGAATGTGCCATGGTTCAGCCTTTCAACTCCTGGCTATTTATCCAAAAGAAATTATAGCATATGTCCATACTTAGACTCATACATGAATGCGCATAGGAGATTTAGTTATAATAGCCAGACTTTAGAAACAAACAAAAAATTCACCAACAAGTGAATGTTAAACAAAATGTGGTATAGTCACCCAACAGAGAGGTTTCCCTTGTGGCTCAGCAGTAAAGAATCTGCCTGCAAAGCAGGAAATGCAGATTCACTCCCTGGGTGGGGAAGATCCCCCAGGGATTGAACCCACATCTCTTATGCCTGGTGGAGGGCATGGCAACCACTCCAGTATTCTTGCCTGGAGAATCCCATGGACAGAAGAGCCTGGCAGGCTATAGTCCACAGGGTTGCACAGAGTTGGATATGACTGAAGTGACTAAGTATGCACACATACACACAACAGAACACAACTTAGCAATAAAAAAGAATAATGAACCAATGATATACACTACAACACCACAACACAGATGAATCTCAAAATAATTATGCTAAGTGAAAGAAGCTAGATCCCTTCACCAAAAAAAAAACAAAGAACACATTCCATGTAATTCTATTTACTCAGAACTGCAGAAAAATAAAAATTAATCTACAGTGACAAAAAGCAGATAAGTAGTTGTGTGGCAGGAGATGAAGACAGGGAAGAGAAGAAGGGGGAGATTAAAATGGAGAACTAAATGTTATGACATCAGAAACTTGATCTTACGTGGAATACAGCAAGTACTTAAAAATGTTGGCCAAGTGAAAGTTATTCCAGGTATACCATAAATGTTTGTTGAAAATGGCATGTAAGGCTTTACTCAAATCTTTACAGCCTTATCTCCCACTATTACCTTTCTTTTACTGTACTAAATGTAAGACCATTATTATCCCAAAGTATACACTCCATGCTTTTATGCATAATCTCCTATGTCTGAAAATGCATTCCATCTCAAATGTCACATCATTAATTCTACTTTTTCTGATCCACTCCACTGAAAAATTAATTGCATTTCAACTGCATTTTGTTTACCACTACTACAAAAGGTAGTATTTTGTAGTATTTGGTATTTTGTATTTGGTATTTTGTATTTGGTAGTATTAGTATTGCATCCTGGTTGCAGTTAAGGCATACAAAAGGTAGTATTTTGTATTATTTTGTATTTTGTATTTAGTATTTTGTATTTGGTAGTATTAGTATTGCATCCTGGTTGCAATTATGGCAAGTTTCATACATGTCTTATACATCCATTTAGAGCAACACTGGGCAAGAAAACTGCAATGACAGCAATGTTCTCTAACCAGACTGTCCAATGTAGTAGCCACTAGCCACATGTAGCAGCTACAGGCAGGCTGGTACACATCAGTACTTGAAGTGTCCTAGTTTAACTGAGGAGCTGAATTATTTATTTTAGTTAATTTAAATAGCCACAAAGAACTGTGAAAAGGGAAGCAAAAAGCAAAGAAGCAAAGGAAAGATATACCCATTTGAATGCAGAGTTCCAAAAGAATAGCAAGGAGAGATAAGAAAGCCTTCCTCAGCGATCAATGCAAAGAAACAGAGGAAAACAACAGAATGGGAAAGACTATCGGAAAAGGCAATGGCACCCCACTCCAGTACTCTTGGCCTGGAAAATCCCATGGACTGAGGAGCCTGGTGGGCTGCAATCCATGGGGTCGCTAAGAGTCGGACACGACAGAGAGACTTCACTTTCATTTTTCACTTTCATGTATTGGGGAAGGAAATGGCAACCCACTCCAGGGTTCTTGCCTGGAGAAACCCAGGGACAGGGGAGCCTGGTGGGCTGCCATCTATGGGGTTGCACAGAGTCTGACACAACTGAAGAGACTTAGTAGCAGCAGCAGCAGAGATCTCTTCAAGAAAATTAGAGATACCAAGGGAACATTTCATGCAAAGATGGGCTCGATAAAGAACAGAAATGGTCTGGACCTAACAGAAGCAGAAGATATTAAGAAGAGGTGGCAAGAATACACAGAAGAACTGTACAAAAAGATCTTCAGACCCAGATAATCACGATGGTGTGATCACTCACCTAGAGCCAGACATCCTGGAATGTGAAGTCAAGTGGGCCTTAGAAAGCATCACTACAAACAAAGCTAGTGTAGGTGATGGAATTCCAGTTGAGCTATTTCAAGTACTGGAAGATGCTGCTGCGAAAGTGCTGCACTTAATATGCCAGCATATTTGGAAAACTCAGCAGTGGCCACAGGATTGGAAAAGGTCAGTTTTCATTCCAATCCCAAAGAAAGGCAATGCCAAAAAATGCTCAAACTACCACACAATTGCACTCATCTCACATGCTAGTAAACTAATGCTAAAAATTCTTCAAGCCAGGCTTCAGCAATACGTGAACCGTGAACTTCCTGATTTTCAAGCTGGTTTTACAAACGGCAGAGGAACCAGAGATCAAATTGCCAACATCCGCTCGATCATAGAAAAAGCAAGAGAGTTCCAGAAAAACATCTATTTCTGCTTTATTGACTATGCCAAAGCCTTTGACTGTGTGGATCACCACAAACTGTGGAAAATTCTCAAAGAGATGGGAATATCAGACCACAGGACCTACCTCTTGAGAAACGTGTATGTAGGTCAGGAAGCAATAGTTAGAACTGGACATGGAACAATAAAACAACAGACTGGTTCCAAATAGGAAAAGGAGTACGTCAAGGCTGTCTATTGTCACCCTGCTTATTTAACTTCTATGCAGAGTACATCAGGAGAAATGCTGAGCTGGAAGAAGCACAAGCTGGAATCAAGATTGCTGGGAGAAATATCAATAACTTCAGATATGCAGATGACACCACCCTTATGGCAGAAAGTGAAGAACGAAAGAACCTCTTGATCAAAGTGAAAGAGATGAGTGAAGAAGTTGGCTTAAAGCTCAACATTCAGAAAACCAAGATGATGGCATCCGGTCCCATCACTTCATGGCAAATAGATTGGGAAACAGTGGCTGATTTTATTTTTCTGGGCTCCAAAATCACTGCAGATGGTGATTGCAGCCATGAAATTAAGAGACTCTTACCCCTTGGAAGGAAAGTTATGACCAACCTAGACAGCATATTAAAAACACAGAGACATTACTTTGCCAACAGAGGTCCATCTAGTCAAGGCTAAGGTTTTTCCAGTAGTCATGTATGGATGTGAGAGTTGGACAAAAAAAGAAAGCTGAGCGCTGAAGAATTGATGCGTCTGAACTGTGGTGTTGGAGAAGACTCTTGAGAGTCCCTTGGACTGCAAGCAGATCCAACCAGTCCATCCTAAAGGAGATCAGTCCTGGGTGTTCATTGGAAGGACTGATGTTGAAGCTGAAATTCCAACACTTTGGCCACCTGATATGAAGAGCTGACTCATTTGAAAAGACTCTGATGCTGGGAGGGATTGAGGGCAGGAGGAGAAGGGGATGACAGAGGATGAGATGGTTGGATGGCATCACCAACTAGATGGACATGGGTTTTGGTGGACTCTGGGAGTTGGTGATGGACAGGGAGGCCTGGCTTGCTATGGTTCATGGGGTCACAAAGAGTCGGACACGACTAAGCGACTGAACTGAACTAAAATAGCCACATATATCTAGTGACCATCAAACTAGAAGCACAAATCTAGACGCTAAGCCTCCTTAAAAGCAACACTATGGACTCTGCATTCCCTTTGGCATTTAGTAAGCAGTTAATAAATATATGTGGTTGGTGTCTAAACTATTTAGAAACTCTACTCAAACAAAATGTAAGCAAACTGTTTTCAAGTAAAAAAATAAATAAATATCCAAAATTAAAAAAATAATCTACTCTCAGTAAGTAGCTCTAGTAATAAAAGACTTACCAAAACATCTTTTACATACTAAATCAAGTATTTCCCGAAATCGATTTGTCATTGGTGGTAGAGGTTTTAAATCAATTTTCCTGAAATCCTCTGGGCAATCATTTTTTGAATGGCCATCCTTTTTGCAGATGCTGCATACTATTGTTGGCGGCTATACAAAGGTTAAAAAAAAAATCTAATAATCAAACAAGCTATTGAGGGACTTCATAATCACTTACAAAGTAGTACAAAAAGAAACTTGTTTTGTAACTCAGTCTGATAGCCTGCACTTTCAAGAGGCTAAAAAAAAAAAGCGTATTAATGAAATTCAGCATTAAATGTAAATAAACATACTTTGAGCCAACATTTTCTTCTTCACTAAAATGATATTACCAAGGATTAGATTTACCTGAAAATGAAGGATAAAGGAAATAGCAGGAGATACAAAAGCAACAGGTTAATTCAAAGCGTTTGATCAGCTCCCAAAATGAAATGTATGCATCACATTTTAATCTATTATGGTCCTTAACAAACTAGATTATAAAGAAAGTTCAAGTGGCACCTTTCATTTCACTCTAAACATCTTTTATCTTTAGAGTCAATAAATTATAGAACCTTGACTAGTTGGTTCAATTTATTACATTAACATGGTACTCAAGAAAACAAACTAAAGGGCTGAACACTAAAAGTAACTATATACAAGAAACAATTCTTAGGCAATAACCACAAACTTAACTTTCAAACCCTGTCAATACCATTTTAAATATATTCCAATGGACTACCAGACAGGAAACCAAAACAGTAAAAATCCAAGCTTGGAGTAAAAAAAAATATGATTAAGGAAGAGCACTACTCTTTTCTTTATTGTAATATGCTTAGGAACTTAGCTTCTTTCTCCAGCATTAGTCTGGACAGTTACCTAGCAAAATATACACAGAAATTTGTATTTGTGAGAATACTGTGCTCCTAGTGCCAAAGAAATTTTTATCAGCTTTAAAACCTTTATGAAAATGATATATTTACCAGAAAATTCTAAAAATATGTTACAGATAAATACAGGGAGAAATAAAATCGGAGAAATAGTTACCCTAAGTTTCCAGAAAAAAAAAGCATAAGAAATGTAAGCTGCAGTTATATTATTAAGAGGCTCTTCTAAAAATCTGCCATTTATTTTATCTTTTTAACAGCCCATTATAATGGCAACCCACTCCAGTACTCTTGCCTGGAAAATCCCATGGACAGAGGAGCCTGGTAGGCTGCAGTCCATGGGGTCGCTAAGAGTTGGACAAGACTGAGCGACTTCACTTTCACTTTTCACTTTCATGCATTGGGAAAGGAAATGGTAAGCCACTCCAGTGTTCTTGCCTGGAGAATCCCAGGGACGGGGGAGCCTGGTGGGCTGCCGTCTCTGGGGTCGCACAGAGTTGGACACGACTGAAGCGACTTAGCAGCAGCAGCAGCAGCAGCATGCCCTAAATACTACACCTAAACAAAATGGGACAGAGTATCCTTAAAAAGGATGAAAATACATAGTTTAGTAATTAGGTTAAAATTTTTAAAGCTTGTTAATAAATAATTGTTGATCAAACAATAAAACGATGACTTTTCAGGGTCTTTTGTATTCTATTTGATTTATACACTATCTATATAATCATTTTTTTCACAGTAGGTGCTGATAATATGTTCAGTTACATACCCTGCACTTGAAGCAATGTAAAACTTAGCTAAAACTTTTATTCACAAAGTAATTATTTTCTGTTACAAAGTAGCTTATTTTCTGTAATTCATCAAGTTAAAGTTCAGACTATCCCACTTTAAAAGTAGAAAAGTTAAAGACTCATGAGAAAAGTGCCAAAATCCAAAGAGAAGCTCAGTGGCAGACACAGGTTCTGAATTTTTTCTTTTTTTTTGGTTCCTGACCTTACATAGTTTTAACTCAACTATCTTTAGTTAAGTTTATAGAACAACTCCTGGGCCTCATCAAAAAAACTTTAAAATACTATTAAAGTTTACACTGTGTTCTCCTTTGTAGAAGGAAATATAATCACACCTATAAAAAGGCAACAAAACTTAAAATTTATGCTGCCTTTACCAAACTCACTTTTGTAACAAATCCTTTCATATATGAGAAAGTTAAGCACACCAACCAGAAAAAAGAGTGCTTTTCAGGGTTTCATGTACATTCTTATAAGGCAAATACACAAAAAGTAAAAAAAAAAAAACCACACAAAAAACATATATACCAAAATACCATTCCAAAAGCAGTCTAACATCACAGAAGCTATTTTTACACTTCTGAATCTAAAAACCATAAATACAGAGTCATACACTCTTACACAGTGTTTACAAACTGTATCCTACCTTGCCAGAGGTTAAAATAAACTTATCAAACACATAATATAATTCCTGGATGGGGTGGTTATCATCATCATTAGGGTCAGAAGCATCTTCTGTAGCTTTGCAGTTGCAAGAGGTAGCAGATGTGTCAGTGCACACAATCTGATGTGAATGTTCTGTTTCTAAATTTGACTTACAGTCTGTACCAGAAGATTCATCTGGTTCAGGGGATTTATAATCAATGCAATTATACTGGCTGAAATCCTTTTTAAAACAAGTTTCTGAAGGTGCTAAAACATCTTGATTTTTAATTGACTTGGGCTCTAATTCACTGTTTTCACCGGCAGAAAGAGATGAAGATTCCTGTCCACGTTCAGCCAAATCTAGTTCATTTACCAACAAATTATCAGCTTCAGTAATACATCGCTGTGATGTACCTTCCATTTCATATTTATCAGGTTGACCTCTTCCTGCATTTACTTTTTCTGTGCTTTCCCCAAGTAGAGTGCAACAACTGGATGCCACAGTTTCAGTCTTCACTGGTTTCTTACTGCTTATTTTCCCCTTCTCTTTTTTCATGGAATCCACTGTAGATTTATTTCCACCCTTCTTCTGAGGACAGGCAAAGTAACGATAAGCTGCCCTGAATCTCTCTACAACATATTCATAGACAAGCTGGCTGTTTAAGCTCCGTGCAACATTCCTCTTGATTGAAAATGGATCTAGTAAAAAAGAAAATGGTCAGTAGCTAAGTATTTACTAACAAACTAATAAACGAACAGCTACACTGTCAGCAGAGTACGTTTCCCCCACAATTTTTCTAACGTAAACTCCCAGTGAGAGTTCCTGCTAACTGGAAATGAAAAAGCAAAGTCTTTCTTCTGTTTCTATCATAAAATAAAAAACTAAAAAAAAAAAGAGAGAAAAGAATAAAATAAGATAATTAACGACAGAATGGCTGAGGAGGCCAACTTAGTAATTACAAAATTGCAGTGATGAAATTGGTAGAAAAAGCTAAGCTAACATGTTTCACTGTACAGTCTTAAGAGTGAAATTTTTCAAGCTCCAGGACCTATTTTATTAATAATTTTCATCTCCTGTCATAGTATTCTTTAGTTATATACTCCTTGCAATTTAAACAAATAACATACAACCTAACTCTCAAGGCTTCAAGTTATGCTTATTTTAAGATTAACTTCAGTAATAATCAGAAAATTAAAGACAGAAAGAAAGAGAAATAATAGAAAGAAAAGTAGAAAGAAACCTAAATGTAAAGATTAAACCAAAAGTTCGATTCTGATCCAGTCTAAAATGTCCATGCTGAAAATGTTTGTGACAACTGAATCCTCATTACTAGGAACGTAGAACGGAATTCTCAAAATGTTTATGGGTGTTTGGATTTTAATCCTCATTACTAGGAACATAGAACGGAATTCTCAAAATGTTTATGGGTGTTTGGATTTTATAAGCCTTAATACAAATATGCCCCAGGAAAAAAGAATGATGCCACCCAAAAGACAATACACATTTTCTCCACTACTGAAGATCATTAAGTAAGAGGATTAATAATAGGCCAGGATTCATATTATTAAGGTTGGGGCATCTGTTACTTTTTTTTTTTTTACTGTTATCTAAATCCATAGGCTTTAAAAAGCTTTACCTAGCCTCTTTCCCTTTTCTAGGGGAAAAAAAGGCAGAGAAATTATGATGGTTGCAGACTTCAGACCTCTTTTATTTACCATATGTAAGAGAGTAAAAGATATGAGTGCATGAGAATATCTGTAGGTCCAACTGACAGTAGAGAAGGCATACATACAGAGGATGAAGGGAACAGAAGAATGTGCAGTCTGAACAGACTAACAAAATGATGACAGAAATTCAATTTCCTATCTATAAAAGATGAGCAAAATGTTATAGAATTTAAATTTTTTTATTAAGAATGTGGAAGCCATATTATTATTATTTACTATTTGTCAATATTTACTATTAATTTCTATCTTAATGTTCTTGAGACTTCATATGAAAGCTTATTTGTCAGTATCAATTGTTCTTTTTTCCTTTAGCTTAGCCACATTTAACAGATGAGGTACTTTACAAGACAATGAAAAACTGAGTTTTAAAATTATACTTTAACATAATTTTATGGCACAAATATATTCAAAGCTGTATTATTTATTTATATAGCTATTCTATTTTTCTATATTTGAAACTTTTACAATTAAAAATAAAGGTATGTAAATAAGCTAACAACCCTAGGCATTATAATATTTACAGACTGGGAACTTTCAAATAAGCATTAATCCTATAAAGCTATCATGGACTTAATAAAGAATTTATCCAAAATATTTAGTGACAACCTGGTGGCAAATAGTGCTACAAAATGAAAGGATAAAATTTATATATAATACTATTTTAGAAACAGATGATGAGGGGGCTTCCCTGGTTGTCTAGTGGTTAAGAATTCATCTGCCGAGGCAGGGGACATGCATTCAATCCCTGGTCCGGGAAGATTCCACATGCTGTGGAGCAACTAAGTCCCTGCATCACAACTACTGAGCCAGTGTTCCAAGAGCCCATGAGTTGCAACTACTGAAGCCTGCATGCCCTCATGCTCCCCAACAAGAAAAGCCACAGCTTCGCATCACAACAGAGAGCAGCCCCTACTCGCTGCAACTAGACAAAGCCTGTGCATAGCAATGAAGACCTAGCACAGCCAAAAACAAATAAATTAATTTTTTAAAAAGAAATAGATAATGAGTAGCAAACACACAAAAATTCTCCAAATGAAATATAACATATCATCTCACCTTCAATGGCTATCCGCCTTTTAGGCCAGTTTTTGTTTTCTCTTGTTAAAATATCTTTTATTCGTACACATATGACATATTCCTCCAAAGCAAAATCCAGTGTGTAAAATTTTAGCAGCTCTAACCATAACTGTCCCAGGGACACCCGATTTGGTGTTTCCAATGTTAAAGGAGACTAGAAAAGAAAAAAATACCTTTAAGCTTCACAAAACTATAGAATCACTTAATTTTCAACTTGAAAAGACCTTAGAGATGGATTACCTTTTCAAAAACTGAGGCATAAAGGGGTTAGTTGCCAAAAACCAATTTGTGGCACAGCTGGGAACACAGTGTCCCAGATTAGTAACTCCTAGAATTTTGTGTTCTTTCCACTAAACCAGTGATTCTCAACCATGGCTGCACATTAGAATCACACTAAGAGCACTAAAATTCACTAATTTTAGTTTGACTCCATTCCCATCTCCCTTACCCTTTCCAAGACTGTGACTTAATGGACAGAGATTTTTAAAGCTTCCTTCCTAAGTGATTCTCCTGTGCAGCCGAGGTTGCTAACCATTGTATAACAACTACTATAACTCTTCCATTACAGCAATTACTTATACAATCTATCTAAAGGCCCAGGGTTTTCAAAAGCTAATTCCTTAATTCAACAAACATTTTAGAACCCGGGAAGAGTTGACTCATTGGAAAAGACTCTGATGCTGGGAGGGATTGGGGGCGGGAGGAGAGGGGGACAACAGAGGATGAGATGGCTGGATGGCATCACTGACTTGATGGCTGTAAATCTGAGTGAACTCCGGGAGTTGGTGATGGACAGGGAGGCCTGGCGTGCTGCGATTCATGGGGTCGCAAAGAGTCGGACACGACTGAGCGACTGAACTGAACTGAACTGAAGTCCACAGCACTGTGCTGAAGATGAAAGAAACAAACAAAAAAATAACAGGAGCTCCCATGTAAACCATGCATCACTCACTCTTCTAAGTGCTACACATAAATAACTATTAATTCAACAACTATGATGTTGGATGTAACTCAGGACCACGTGGGTCCATGCTGCCAATCATTATTGCATCAGTTCAGTTTAGTCACTCAGTCGTGTCCGACTCTTTGTGACCCCATGAATCGCAGCACGCCAGGCCTCCCTGTCCATCACCAACTCCTGGAGTTCACTCAGACTCGAGTCCATCCAGTCAGTGATGCCATCCAGCCATCTCATCCTCTGTCGTCCCCTTCTCCTCCTGCCCTCAATCCCTCCCAGCATCAGAGTCTTTTCCAATGAGTCAACTCTTCTCATGAGGTGGCCAAAGTACTGGAGTTTCAGCTTTAGCATCATTCCCTCCAAAGAAATCGCAGGGCTGATCTCCTTCAGAATGGACTGGTTGGATCTCCTTGCAGTCCAAGGGACTCTCAAGAGTCTTCTCCAAAAGCATCAGTTCTTCGGTGCTCAGCTTTCTTCACAATCCAACTCTCACATCCATACATGACCACTGGAAAAACCATAGCCTTGACTAGACGGACCTTTGTTGGCAAAGTAATGTCTCTGCTTTTGAATATGCTATCTAGGTTGGTCATAACTTTTCTTCCAAGGAATAAGCGTCTTTTAATTTCATGGCTGCAGTCACTATCTGCAGTGATTTTGGAGCCCAAAAATATCATTATTGCATAGTGCCACTTAAACAAGGTAAGGTCCCATTTCACAGACCATTGGGAGAGGAAGAGACCATTTAACATTTACAGTAAAGGCTATAAGTTAAAATGGACCTCTAAATCAGAGGGGTCTTAACAGAAAAGGTAGTATGAGAATTCTAAAGCAATTAGCTAGATGAATGCTGGCTAAAAGTGACCACTAAGGTATAAAAAAGCACAAAACAGTCATTCACTCATTCCATTCTACAACTATTCACTGAGTGCCTACTCTGTGCCATGCACTGGGGATATACCCATGAAAAAAAAAAACAACAACAAAGTTTTTTGCCTTAATGGAGTTTACAGTCTAGAGTAAACTAGAAGATAATAAACAACAAACTTAAGTAAACTACACAGTAAATTAGAAGAAGAAAAGTGTTGTGGAAATAAGAAAAAGTTGAGCATGTTTACTAAAGGAGATGGGATATGGAAGCAGGAAATTTCATTGTTAAAATACAGCGGTCGGGATAGGACTTGTTGAGAAGGTTTGATTTGAAAAAAGAAAAAGTATTCTAAGAACAGGAAACAGAGCAAACACACTAAAGTAGGATAAAGTAGTAGTGTAAATAGTTTTAAAAAGAAAACTAGTGTGGCAGAGAGAGAAGGAAACAGCTAATCAGTAAGAACTCTTTGGCCTTTATTCTAAATTAAATGAGGGGCAACTGGAGGGTGGGGTAGGAGAAGGGCATGATCTGACTTAAGTTTTAGAAAAACAATTCTGATTGTTGTGTTGAGAACAGACTATAAAATGGAGAAGGAAGGGTAAATTGAAGGAAAATTATGAGGCTGTGGTAGTAATCCAGGCCAAAGATCATATGGCTAGGATCAAGATGGTAACAGGGGAGGTGGCCAAACTGGATTTATTTTGAAGTAGAGATGACAGGATTTCCTGATAGGCTTGGTATGGGGTATGAAAGAGACAAGTAATCCATGGGATTGGATGAGATCATCAAGGGAGTGTAGACACAGAAAAAAGGGGGATCAAGAACATTAAAGTGATTGGAGAGGAAAGGAGGAACCAACAAAGAGACTGAGGAGGAATAACCAGTCATGGGTGTGGTATGCTTAAAGTCAAGTTAATAAATTTTTTAGAGAAGGAAATGATCAACTGGCAAATGCTGCTGACAAATTAAAAAAGATAAAAATTAAGAAATGACTATTGGATTTAGCCATGCACAGGACACTGATGATACAAGTTTTGGTAGATTGATGGGGATCAAAGCCTGAGTAGAGTGAATTACGAGACAGAGAAACTGGGAAATAGTATACATAAACAATTCTTTCAAGGTTTTCTTCAAAAGGGAGCAAGGAAATAGCTGGGAAGGGAAGTGGTAGCAAGATTTTTCTTTCAAGTGGGAGAAATAAAAGCATGTATGATTCAATAGAGAATGAAAAATTGGTAACCTAGGATAGAATTGCTAGGGCAGTGTTCTAAAATAGACAAGAAAAGATGAGACTAAATACACAAGTTAAGAAAATGACTTCAGACAACAACAGGGAAAGTTCCTTTATGAAAGTAGGTAGCAAGGCAGAATATGTGAGTGCAAAGAGTGGGAGCTGGTGGTAGGAATGGGAAGTTCTCTTTTCATTGCTTCAGTTTTCTAAGAGAAGCAATAAGCAAAATCATTAGCTGGGAGTACTGCTGATTTAAAGAAAGGGTAGAAGGTAGTCTAGGAAAGTGGAAGACTTGAATATGAGTTTAGGGAACTACATATAATTCAGTATAGTTAAAGCAATGATATCTGTAATGTAATTTTTGTAATAACGTGTCTGTCTACTTTAGAAGATTACACACTTTTAGAGGACATAATCATCCATGAATATTCATCTTGGGTTATCTCGCACTCAAGATAATGCCAGGGACATAGCTGGTCCTTAATAAATGAATGCTGAATGATTAAATAAGCAAGCCACCCTCTAAAGAAGCATAAGGTCTTCATTTACCCACCAATCTGGCAACATAATCAGTATAATCATATACTAAAGCTTTGGTCATAGCCCATCACTAAAGGAAAATTTTTCTATCTAAATGAAAAGGATACAAAAAATTACCTTGATATGATTCAAACAATACTAGTCTTTCAAAATGAGGTATGAATTCATTAAAGAATCTTGGTACTGAAAAACTAAACCAGATCAACCCCTCACTTTACAGATGAGGAAAATGAGGCCAAGAGGCTTACTTAAGGTCAGTCAGTCAATCTACTATTAAAATAGCTTTAATCAAAGGCATCACAAATTCTACAGATAGAAAAGCCAAAACCAAAAACAAAATAAGCTTACTTTGCCGTATTTTTCCTTCCTGGCATTACTTTGGTTAGTTGTTTCTGTCTTCTTGGTATCATCTTTTGGCTGGTCTGCCTTAGCTTTGTTTTCCTCAGCAATTGAGTTTCTCTCAGTTGCACTACTTGAATTATATTCCCACTTCACAAACTTCTCTTCTACTATGCCCTTCAGCTGAAAGTCATCCATTCTTTTTGGGTCAAAGCCTTCAATCTATATAAAAAGGCATTCCAGATTGATAGTGAAAAAATTATTAAAAGAAAAAAACAAGATGAACAAATAGACAAACCAGAAATCCAGCTTTAAATGTATGAACAGAGTACTCTGCAATAGTAAACTACATACATACACACATACATACATACACACACATACATGTTACACACTCATGCTTACCCAACTTCCAAGTAAGCAAGGAAGAAGAGGGGGTTTTCTTTGTTGTAGAAAAAACATCACCATTAAAGCAAAACAGTAGGAAGGGATTCCACCATCAGTTTGGGAGTCAATATAGCACAACTGCAAAATGAAGAGGAGAAAAAAGAACCACCATTTAACTTTCTTTCTGTTCCCCTCAAAATAAAAGCAGCTTTTATTTCCTTCCATAATCATTGTTAAAAGTTCAAATAATGAAAAATATAAGGAATTACTTGAAATCATACCACCCTGATTTATAAATTGGTATCAACTCATTTCCTTATTGCAAATGAAGACGTATATTTTTTAGTTAAATGGAATATCACCCATAGTGCTTTTATTGCGGACATCTTTAAAAAATATTATTTTCATATTTCCTACTTCTGTCTCAATGTTAACAATCTTCTATGTACTCTTCCATGCCTTTTTATATACTCAACCATACAAAAATATACATATATTTTCTATATAAATACAGGGAGGATTTTATAATTTTTGTCACTGTTTTACTAAAATTGTGTATTACAGGTATCTCTTTGTATTTTATAATTCTTCCTTAACAATGCACCAAGAAAGTTCCTGTTAGTCAATTGTGTGCTCAGTTGCTAAGTCATGTTCAGCCCTTTGCAAGAGAGACCCTATGGAATATAGCCTGCCAGGCTTCTCTGTTCATGAGATTTTCCAGGCAAGAATACTGCAATGGGCTGCCATTTTCTCCTCCAGAGGATATTCCCAACCCAGGGATTGAACTGTGTCTCCTACGTCTCCTGTGTTGGCAGGCAGACTCTTTACCACCAAGCCACCTGGGAAGCCCCTTAGTCAATTAGCATATGTCTAATGTATCCTTTTAAATGATTAAATTATAGACTATGGTCTGGATGGTTATTCAATAGTTCCCCCACTCAAGGACTTTTACATTTTGTTCCCAGTTTTTGCCACTTTAAAACAATACTGTAGTATTTATTCTTCTACATTTTCCTGAGTGCTGGTGCTCATTTCTATGCGCTATATTACCAGGGAAGTGTTTGATGGATTTTAAAATGTGATATATTAAAATTCTAATAGATAATACTGTTTTTAAGAATCAGTGTAAAATTTCCTCTTTTCATCTGTAACAAGAATGTATACACATGGTTTCCAACACTAGGTGTTATCAGTTGTTTTTTTTTTTTAATTAAAATATAGTTGAATTACAAAGTTGTGTAGTTTCAGGTGTATAGGTGTTATCAGTTTTTAAAAAATTTATCAACAGGATGGGTGAGATGTAATATCTAATAGTTACTTCAATTTGCATTTCCTTGTGCTACTAGGTTATGCAAATTTTCATGTATTTACTAACGATCTGAATTTGCTCTTTTCTGAACTACTAAGTCTTTTGCCAATTTTTATGTTTCCAACAATACATATCAATTTGTATGTGCTCTTTTCACATTATAGATAATAACCCTTTATATATGTTATATACATTTGAAAAATGTTATTTTTCCTAATCTGCTTTGGCATTATTTATGGTACTTTTATCCTATAAAATATACTAATGTTTATATAGTTAAAGATGCTTATAGCTTCTAGGTTTCCTACCACGGTGAAAAGATTTCTCCAATACACAAGTTATATACATATACTCTTAAATTTTCTTCTAAAATTCTGAATTTTCATTTAAGTGGAATTTATTTTTGCATTTAGTGTGCTAAGGGTCCAACATTATTTTCTTTAAGAAAGATGCGTTGTGACAGCACCATTTATTAAAAAACCATTGTTTTCTCACTGAAATGAAATATTTTGTTTTTTCATAGACTAAAATTTCATTTACACTAGGATTTACTTCTGGGCTTTCTATTCTGCCCCACAGATCTATTTGTCTATCCCTATGCCAATGGTATACACTTGACTAAAGCAGTTTTATAAGGTAAAGTACATCTTCTTCCACTAGTTTTCTTTTTCTGAATTATTTTGGCTCCTCTCAAACATTTATTCTTCCATACTAAGTTAAAGGATTATCTTATAATTTTTTACAAAATTCTTGGTGATTCTAATTTAAACTACTGTACACTTGAAAATTAATTTAAGAAGATTATACATTTCAGGGATATCATCTCTCTATCCAAAAACTTAGTATCTTTGCATTTTCCAAAAATTTAAGAGTTGTCATCACTCAGCGTTTCCCTTAACTCTTATGTCATTTACCTCTGCCAGTCCTACTAATAAAAGTTATCCCAAATCTGTCTGAGTTCAGTTCAGTCACTCAGTCGTGTGTGATTCTTTGTGACCCCATGGACTGCAGTACGCCAGGCTTCCCTGTCCATCACTAACTCCCGGAGCTTACTCAAACTCATGTCCATTGAGTCGGAGATGCCATCCAACCATCTCATCCTCTGTCATCCCCTCTCCTCCCACCTTCAATCTTTCCCAGCATCAGGGTCTTTTCAAATGAGTCAGCTTTTTGCATGAGGTGGCCAAAGCACTTGAGTTTCAGCTTCAGCATCAGTCCTTCCAATGAATATTCAGGACTGATTTCCTTCAGGATGGATTGGTTGGATCTCCTTGCAGTCCAAGGGACTCTCAAGAGTCTTCTCCAACACCACAGTTCAAAAGCATCAATTCTTTGGCACTCAGCTTTCTTTATAGTCCAACTCTCACATCCATACATGACTAATGGAAAAACCAAAGTTGTCTCCGCTTTTTAATATGCTGTCTAGGTTGATCATAACTTTTCTTCCAAGGAGGAAGCGCCTTTTAATTCCATGGCTGCAGTCACCATCTGCAGCGATTTTGGAGCCCCCCCAAATAAAGTCTGTCACTGTTTCCATCTTTCCCCATCTATTTGCCATGAAGTGATGGAACCAAATGCCATCATCTTATATTCACTAACCTAACACAGGTCATTATCCTCTCCAGCTCCTCTACCACAAAATCCTGTTCAATTGGTTCCCTATTACTACTCTTTACCCCAGAAAGACCTTCTCCAAACAGAAATCACATCAAGTCACACACTGCTTACGCAACTCATCCTATGCCTTCCCACTGCAATTAAAATACAAGTTCCTTACCACTGGAAGTACCTGCCTGACCTCTCCACTACAACTTCCACTCTTAACTCGCTTCATTCCAGCCACTCTTGCCTTGTTCTGCTTCTCAAGAGTTCATTCTCACCTTCAAGGCTCTGTACGAGCTATCCCTTGGATGCTACTCCCGCAGATGTTCAAGTGGCTAGTTACATTGGTCTGAGTTTATATACCACCTCCTCAAAGAGACTTCCCTGCCATCCAATGAAATGTCACACTCTTAACACACCATCTCATTTTAATGGCAGTAACTTCTACCACATATTGTGTTATTTATATATTTGTTTATATATTTGTCTGATTCTTCCACAAGTATGTAAGCTTCACAACAGAAGGACTCAGTTCATCATGTTAGATGTTTCCAGCACCTAAGAACAGTATGTAGCACACAGGAAGCATTTAACAAATGTTTTCTCAAAAAATAAATTTGCTGAGAGTTTGTTTTCACCATTCAATAATTATCTTCCTGTACCTTTCTAATTAAATTTATTCCTTAGTATTTTATAATTTGTATCACTGTCATGAGGTAATATTGTTCCCTATGTCTATTCTATAAGGTTATTTTTATGACAGAGAAAAGCTACTGATTTTTATACATTTATATTGTATTTAGTCATCACAAATTCTAGTAGTTTTTAACCTGAGTTTTCTAGGTATACAATCATATCATTAGCAAAAAGAGCATTTTGTTTTTCCAATATTTACATTCATTACTTTGTCTTCTTTCCTTGCTGCATTTTTAAAAAAAAAAAAATCTCCAAAACAATGTATAACATCATTGGTGAACATCTCTGTAATATTCCTTATTTTAACACAGATGGCTTGAGCAATTCACCTTTTTGATGGTGTTTGCTTCTGTTTTGTTTGGAGGTTTTAGAAAACAGTCATTAAGTTCCATTTCTAGTTTACTTAAGAATTTTTTTTAAGGAAGCTACGTCAAGGCTGTATATTATCACCCTGCTTATTTAACTTTTTTTTTTTTTTTTTTTGCTTATTTAACTTATATGCAGAGTACATCATGAGAAACGCTGGACTGGAAAAAACACAAGCGGGAATCAAGATTGCCGGGAGAAATATCAATAACCTCAGATATGCAGATGACACCACTCTTATGGCAGAAAGTGAAGAGGAACTAAAAAGCCTCCTGATGAAAGTGAAAGAGGAGAGTGAAAGAGTTGGCTTCAAGATCAACATTCAGAAAACAAAGATCATGGCATCTGGTCCCATCACTTCATGGGAAATAGATGGGGAAACAGTGGAAACAGTGTCAGATTTTATTTTTGGGGGCTGCAGATGGTGATTGCAGCCATGAAATTAAAAGACGCTTACTCCTTGGAAGAAAAGTTATGACCAACCTAGACAGTATATTTAAAAGCAGAGACATTACTTTGCTGACTAAGGTCCGTCTAATCAAGGCTATGGTTTTTCCTGTGGTCACATATGGATGTGAGAGTTGGACTGTGAAGAAGGCAAAGCGCCAAAGAATTGATGCTTTTGAACTGTGGTGTTGGAGAAGACTTGAGAGTCCCGTGGACTGCAAGGAGATCCAACCAGTCCATTCTGAAGGAGATCAGCTCTGGGATTTCTTTGGAAGGAATGATGCTAAAGCTGAAACTCCAGTACTTTGGCCACCTCATGCAAAGAGTTAACTCACTGGAAAAGACTCTGATGCTGGGAGGGATTGGGTGCAGGAGGAGAAGGGGACGACAGAGAATGAGATGGCTGGATGGCATCACTGACTCGATGGACATGAGTCTGAGTGAACTCTGGCAGTTGGTGATGGACAGGAGGCCTGGCGTGCTGCGATTCATGGGGTCACAAAGAGTCGGACACGACTGAGGGACTGAACTAAACTGAACTGATGCCTTATCAGCATCTATGATGTTAATTCCACTTCAAACTGTTAATATAATACATTATGTTACCAGATTTCCTGATATTAAACTACTGTTATATTCCTAAAATAAACCCTACATGGTCACAATATATTAGCCTTTCTTATGATGATATCTTACATATATTACACTTGCTTTTATTTTATTTAGACTGGTTCACCTCTCCCAGTCACTTCCAAGAGTTAAAAATCTTTTTGAAGAACTAGTTCATGTATTCAACAAATATTTATTAAATGCCTACTCTGAGCTGGCACAGGAAAATGAGAAACATTGGGACCAGCCATGAATAATTAAACAGACTAAAATTCCTATCCTCACAGTGCTTATAATTTCATAGGAGAAAACAAATTATAAATAATACATGAATATATGTATGGCAGGTAGTAAGAAATGATATGAAAAAAATTTAAAAAGGAAAAGGCAGAGAGAGTGATGGAGACAATGCTATTTTATACAGGGTGGACCAGGAAACTCTGGTAAGATGAAATTTGAGGAGAAACTTGAAAAAAAGTAAGAGAGTGAACCATTCTGGATATGTGGAAAAAGTGAAAATCGCTGTTGTGTCCCACTCTTTGCAACCCCATGGACTATAGCCTGCCAGGCTCCTCTGTCCATGGAATTCTCCAGGCCAGAATACTGGAGTGGGTAGCCATTCCCTTCTCCAGGGGATTTTCCTAACCTATGGATATGTAGGGGTAAGAACATTTTAGATGAAGGGAATAACAAACACAAAGGCCTTACATATGAAGACACCCCAACTTTAGGCTTCTGATGGTTTGTTATTTTTTAAGCTGTTCCATTCAGCTGGTTCTGCCCCAACTATGGGGAGATTCCCCCAATCAAAAGTTGAGGCAAAATATTTAAAAAGAATCCTCTGTCTGTTTTTGTTCTCAAGTTATCATTCCACCACTATCCCTTTAATTCATCTTCTTTGTGTAAGACAGAGAATTTACTCATTACTAGTCTAATAAGTAATGAATACTGTACTGATGAACAGTATACAAAAAAGCTAAAATTTCTCTCTCTTGCCATTTGGACTGATACTGGTAATTACCACTTCTTGCTACCTCCAAGGGTAGAAGGGGGGAGCAGAGGGGGAAGTACAGCCTTTAATAATGTAAGTTAATTCTAATTTAGGAAACTCAGATACTTAAATCTTAGCAGTTTCCCATTTAAAAACTGCAGCAGGTTATCAACAATTTAAGAGGAAAGAGAATAATATTCTAAGACAGAAACTGGAAAAGAAACATGCAAACACAAGAATCTTAATTTGCATAACCATATCTTACAACCTTACAACTTTAACTTACAGTAAGAGTGAAAACCTGAGTGTAGATATAAGAGAATACTTCTACATGGCATAAAAGAGAATGAACTATAATAATCTAAAACTATAAATAACTCCACATGCCTGTGAAACTTTATTTTCATTCCATTATCAGAACCTGCCATACCACTTTCTGTCCAGCAGAGATAACTATTTTGTCCCCACAACACTATGATTTATGTTATATATTTGTGTAAGAAAAAGCCTTAGTTATCTAAATATTAAGTACTTTTCCCTTTGGTTCCACGTACCTTAGCCCAGTAGCGAAAAGCTAACACCAAAGGAGTAAAGACAGGTTCCATTTTGCCAAGAGCAGCAAGCAAATCAGTAGTGAGGCATGCCATATCATTTCCTGCACTCACTCTGCAAAGTAAACCACTGTGAATGAAAAAGAAATTTCACTGTATTAATACCTTAAAAACCAGAATATTTCAAATCCTGTGGCTATACTTTCCAGGTATCCATAGTTAACACCTAAGAAGTCATAATAAAAAACAAATATTTTAATAAACTTACAGCTAACTGAAAACTATGTATCATTTCCATCACTGCTGCTGCTGCTGCCTCTAAGTCGCTTCGGTCGTGTCCGACTCTGTGCGACCCCATAGACAGCAGCCCACCAGGCTCCACCATCCCTGGGATTCTTCAGGCAAGAACACTGGAGTGGGTTGCCATTTCCTTCTCCAATGCATGAAAGTGAAAAGTGAAAGTGAAGTCGCTCAGTCGTACCCAACTTTCAGAGACCTCATGGACTGTAGCCCACCAGGCTCCTCTGTCCATGGGATTTTCCAGGCAAGAGTACTGGAGTGGGGTGCCATTGCCTTCTCCACTAGAGTTCCATATAAATTAAAGATGTTTTATCTGTTCATTTATACTTCATAAAAAAATAATCTTAAGTAATTAGTACTTAAGATCATGAAAAATTAATCTCAAAAGCTACATTATGATTAATCAAAATTTTATTTATATGAGGCGAAAGATACTGATCACATCAATGTTAAACAATGCAACATATCTTCCTAGTCTATTCTTTTTGCTTTGCACATAATAAAAACAAAATATGAAATACTGAACTAGCTATACTTCTTAAATCTAATTTTTACTATCCAACTTTTAAGATTTTATTGTTAGGCTATTTCCAGATTAGAGATTAGAAAGAATTTATCTATTAATCCACAAGTATGCTTATATTTAAGTGAAAGTAAGAGATACCTTAAACAAAATTATAGCAGAAACATTTTGGTGGCAGGGAGAATATGACTGAGGTTGCCACAAAGGCAATTTAACACAATGTGGTAGAAAAATCACTAGAAATTGTTAATACTTCTATTCTAACTTTCCCCTAAATAATTTGAATTTGGATAAATCACTTACTCACTCTAAGGTCTCAATTTTCAAATTTAGAAAATAAGGAAGTTGAACTAGATCTTCATAGAGCCTTCTAGCTTTGAATAAGCATAGTAATCTTAAAATACAAGAAATAATGATAAATAATCAATAAAAGAACACTTTATTATTTCTATACTGTTTCCATCTCTCCCACATTGGTCTCAAGTAGGATTATTGTAGTTTCCTTTATCAAAAGTATGTTGCTGCCTCAGTCCTATAAATATCTGAACAGAAAGTCATCTCCAATGACACCTCAATTTCAGTGAACTAAAAACTAAATTCTAATAGTGAGCTCCTTGAGAAGAAAGACTATTTCTTACTTTGAAATAAAAGTAAGAAAGCAAAAGTTTGAAAGCAAAGCAGTATCTAACATACAATAAGTGCTCAATATTGTTGGGTGAATAAAAAAATGAAAGTTTTGCATTAGAACGTTTTATTTCTAACTCTCTGGTAACTCCATTTCTTGTTCAAAAGCTTGTAGCAGGCTTGCTATTTTTAATAAATAGAAACTAGCTTAATCAAGTTAATCCAAGGAGAAATCTAAAACAAAAATGTTCTGTCTTAGAAATACTCACTGCATACCTGGTTGCTGTTATTTCAAAAAAAAAAAAAATCTTTATTTTCTCTTCACTGTTACCAACCTTTTCCGATCTTTGCACACCACAACAGGAACTTTAGCGTGAAAATCAGATTCCACATCTACATATAATACTAATAAGGAAAAAAAATAAAACAGGTAAGCTAATGTCAACAACTGTCAAATGTTTACTCTATGGTAAACATGTAATAGTTTCCTTCTAAGCACTCTCAGTGCTTCTGTGGATAATCCATAAGATGATGGATGTTCTTGTATTGAGCATCAACCCAATAGAATCTCTTCTCTCTCTTGATGTCATCTGCTGTATTATCACAAACCACAGATAGGCAGAGTTCCAAGTACTATCAGAACATTGTAATTACCTTAAGAAGAAAGGTTTTAACATCCTTAAAAGTTTGAATATTTCTAAGTATGTATACAATCTAGTCAAAGTTGTTAAACCTTCATATAGTAAACAGAGGAGGACATCACTTACTTCTGAAGGCTACTTCCACAGGAGTCACGAAATGAGAACCTACAACGCTTTGACAATATAGTTCTTTTAAATTATCCATGGCAGTAAAAGGCTAACTCTATTGGCCTCATTTGCTGTTAATATATGGAGAGTCTGCCCAATCAAAGCTCCTAAGGAAGGACTAACAGGTGAAGCACACTTCCACTCTGAAGTCTTTCTCTACATCTCCAAGGTAGGCTCCACACCATAAAATATCTAATCTAAACAAAAATAGATGGATTAACATTATCTCATTTGAAGTTTAAAGAAAATCTCTTAGTAGTACTTGTTGAAATTAATTTATTCAAAACAAATGTGCTGAAGAGCCATATATCAGGAATTGTATTATGCATGGTGGATATAACAATGAATAAATACAAAGAGCTCGATCAAGAATTTGCAAATAAATCCTGTAGATAACAGGACAGAGGTAGGTCCTGAAAGAACACAGAGGGCATATAACGGAGGGAATAATCCATCAATCAGACTAAATCTTGAAAACCTATGCTATGTGACTTAAGATGTACTATCCATGTATTTCAGTGGAAATATGTATTTTAAATATTTTTGCCAGGTTGACAGTGAATTGCAGTGAGTCTAAAAAGGTAAAAGCTTTTATCAGTAATATGCTTTAGAGCTTTTACACAATGAGAGTTAGCTATTTATTACAAAAGAAAATGATATTAAAATCCCTTCACAGGTTAAACTGAACCAAAATAATTCCTTAAAAATTTCCCTGAAAAATGGCCAAAAGCTGATAAATAATGGAGAGCTGACAGGGCAGAGAGAGAGAGGAAAAGAAGTTTAGAACTGACACTAGAGCCAATAAGAAGGTATGGCTAAAGTCAATAAGCTATCTCTGCTAAGCCAAAATGCAAATATTTTTGACAGGTAATTTTGATTCATAAAATTTAGGATGATAATAGTAATAATAATAACAATGACAGCAGCAGAAATTTAAGAAGTTATTGTATACTGGGTACTTTTCTAAGCTATGGCTTAACCCATTTCATCCTCATAAACAACCTTTTTATCAAAAAGATACTAAATTATTGCCATTTTACAGATGAGAAAACTGAAGCATTAAAACTTCAGTAATTTGTCAAAGGACACACAACCTGTAAGTGGTATAACTAAAACTTGAGTCTGGAAAGTCTGGCTTCATATTCTAAGTTCTTAAGCATTTACTTTATAACAAGAAAAGCAGCAAATAAAACCAAGAGAATAGTACTGCAGACTGTACTACATGATCTGGGATTTACTTTGAAAAAGATATAATTTTTACAATTTTTATTCAAAAAGTATTTTTACCTATATGAATGTCATTTTTACATAAAAATCAATCCAGACAGAAGGGCCATATATGAAAAACTTATTAGGTATAATTTGGTTGATGTACTATAAATGGGTAATATTGTTTAAGCAGGGAAAAAAACATATTTACTCAATGCATACACTATTTTTCCCCAAGTCTCTCCCTAAATCTTCCTTCATCAACAATCTAATGACTGTAGGTTTTCTGTCTCCTCCTATACAAGAATTGTCCGTAATATTCAAAGGTAAAATTTTAAAATTACCCAAAAGGCAATAGTTTATAATATGTCGATTTTAAATATGATGCTTTTTATCTAACCAACATGTAAATATTCTAGTAACCTATTAAATACATGTATGTATATGGATATATCTGAATTTAATCAATGACTCAAACATGCTAGCAGTTTTAGTTTAACTTGAATAGCCATACAAAAACAGCACAATGCACACATCTTTAGAGAACTTTCTTTAGGAAAGCAACTTGTAAAACTCACCACTTTTTTTTAAAATTCCAAGCACTTGTATCAGAAGATCTGGATGATTCATCTAAAAAAAGGTTTCAAATTAAACCAATATACTAATTTTAAACTTCAAGTTGCAAAACTTTAGAGATCATTCATTAAACATAAGTAATAAAATAATGCTTTGCATTTTAAAATAATGAAAACAGAATACTGTTTTACTTTTATATTAAGAGATCTTAGTCATGAAAGTAGAATCTAATAAATCATGTACTGCTATTATTCTAGCAACAGTCCTAGAATTAATGAGTTCTTAGAGTGACAAAAGTCTGCAATTTCATATCAAAACAAATGAAAAAGAAATTACCATATGATTTCTAAAGAGAAGTTGTTGAGATAAGAAATTTAAAGGATATTGACAACTGGCAGCATGGCTAAAAGGCTTTAGATTAAAATACTACTTTAAATAACAACCATGTCAAATATTTACCTTAAATGTGTTCTTTGCTGCTATTTAAAAAACGTTAACAGCTGATTCAGACTAGAAATCAAACATCAAAAACCTTTCACCCAAATCAAACCTCCTTGAGCATAAACTTAATTTCAAAAAATTCAAAACACAAAAAATGTCAACTAATTATTTTAAATGTTTGGTGTATCAGTAAATAAGCAATGTTAGCAATGCTAAACAACACTGGTATTCTGCTAATGGCTCTAGCCACTACTTATTAAAAGTACCCATAATATACCAGGTACTATACAAAAATATATGGTATATACCACCTTATTTAATATAAAAGTTATTATTCCTGTCTTGGAAATTAAGAACTGAAGCTCAAGAAGGTCAAGCAACTTGCTCCTGTGCAGCCAAGATTTGAACAACAGAGGTATGATTTCAAAATTCTTTCCTCTTTTTATGCTGCTTATCATAAGCAATAACTGTTCAACACAGTCAAACACAAGCATTTTTCCTTTCTTTTTTTTTTATGCCATCCTCTTCTTCCTTTTTATTTTCTGTCTCATTTTTCTTTAATACTATCTATGCCTAACACCTAAAAAGTACTTTCCAAAAGCACTGTTAAATCATCATGGTAACATTCTACAAGCCAGAGTTTTACACTCCCCTGTATCTTCTCTAAAAAGATAATAAAAAACACTAACTACTAAGTAAGAATAACACAGGAAAGGTTCTTTTCTAATTACTCACCTTGGGAGGAAATTTTATATCTATATTAACATCACTACTTTTCAGAGCAAACTTAGTCAGAGATGAGCCATACAACCTAAGTGAACACTCTGGAAATGAAGGAAAAATATCAAAGTATGAAACAGCATGCAAATATGAGAACTTTTAAAAATAAACAGTGGTAGGAAAATTGCATATATTTTAATTCTGTGTCTTCCAATTCTAATACAAAAATTTTAAAACAATAATATCCTTTCTTAACTGATCTACAAAAGAATAAAAATGTTTCTCATTTATAGGGTTCAGGAAGAGAGAAATAACTCATACAAATTCAGTGTTTAGACAAAATTTTAGTAATAATTCATTTAGGAATGACCAGAAGTATGTTTCACATTTAATATGTAACAGTAAAGAATGTACTAACCTAGCTATGGGTACTGTCACAAACTACATTTTTAGATGTTTCTATTTACACGTGCAATAGCACTTTAAATGGGGAAGGAATCACAGACATTCAGCCAATGCTCTTAAAAACACAAAGTGAAGCCAACTCAATTGATATTGCAGACCTAAAACCAAAAAACTATAGTTTTCAAGAGTTCATACAACAAAATAAAGTTAACGGTAACATGCCACCTACATCTTTTTGCAAACTAACAAACATGTTATTTCAAAAATCATAATAAGGCAAATATTACGAACAGAGTTGGAAAACTCTGAGGACAAGTTGAAAAATAACATGATTAGGACTGATGGGCATATTTAGTATGTTAGAAAGTATAAGTTTATACTCAGTTATACATATAAAACTCTACTTTTCATGTTCACAAAATGTCTAAAAGTCATCTAAGTCATTAAAATCCTAAATATTTCATTCTTTTTTATAATAATAGTGTATCATTTCTATATGTAATTTAAATTAACACCAATGTGTTTTAGATATAAAACTACCCTATTTTTATTATTAGTTATTAGAAATTAATAGAGAAGTAAACATTTTTCAATTTCAATTTATATTCTTTCTTATAAATATCACAATGGCTTCATATAAAACTATAATTTATTAACTGTCCAAAATCCCTTTGGTGGTAAGAAACAATCATATTTTATATACATTTTTATTTATTTAAATTCAGTATTAATGGAAAAAAATAAGGGCTAAGCAAATAATCTATACATAAACGTCTATAATAAACAACCCAATTCCCCCTTGAACTCAAAACTTAAGCTTTCTGTAAAGAAAGATCAAGAGTCAAAAAAAGAAATAAAAGTGCAAATTTTGCCTCCAACATCCTTAAATTAATTTTCCCCACAATCAAGCAAAAAAAATTTTATTTAGTGAGTAGCATGAATACATACAACTGAAATAAATATGATTAAAATGTCCATTCAGAAGTCAATGACAATGAAAATTTAATATAAAATGCAATATTCAATCACTAAGCAATTATTTTAAAGTATATCTGACACTTTAAAAATCTTTTTTTCTTATTACAAAAACTATACCATACTATAATTTTTCCTTTTCTTTTTCTGAACTATTTCCCGCCAAAAAGTTCACTTATAAAATAATGAAATTCATCTACTTTTAAGTAGAAAAAAAAGAAGGGAAAAAAATTGAAAGAAAAACATTCAGTTTAAGAGGAAGCAACAGGAAGAGTTGTATCATTTTTAAAATTAAGTATAAAATGAAGTTGTACCTGGTAAAAATGTTGTTATAACCTTTGACATTTCCTCCACAATTTCCTGACGGACTTTGAGGTCATCATCTGTTATTCCTTGTTCTTTTGCTAATTCAATAACTGCAACACTTAAAGCAGCCAAGTGGGCAGGGGAAGGAGGCGGCAGAGAACGAAGCTCACTTTCTTCCTGTTTTTCCTGTTAGTGTAATGTTTAATAACAACAATACAAAAAGAGACTTCTATTTTAATGTCCTCATATTTAGGAGAGCAGGACATACTCAACATATTCATCATCAATATTCATCTTCTATTGCCAGATTTACGACATCTAGGAAATGAAACTGAACAAAAGACACAGAGATCCCTGCCTTTGTGAAACAGGATTGAAAGCATGAGAGATGCTATGGGGGGAGCTGTTATTAAACATTTGAAAAATAAAACTTGTTTTACTTTACTGTCTGCATAAATTATGAAATGCTACAAGCCAAGATTCCATAAGTACAACATTTAGCTGATCATTCTGTTGTAGCTAAAAGAGACTGTCTTAGGCGTAGCAGAAGGTCTTGACTGTGTCTGACTGGCATGTACAGTATCAGATTAAATCACTGCAGGAAAACATTCTAAACACTATCATCATATATTTTATATACTACCTCCCATTAAAAAAGATTTCCCTGTTATTTTATACAAAACTAGGCAAAATGGTTTTTTAAAAAAAATCTTTATTCTGCTAAGTTTGAAAGCCAATTTAAAACAAGGAGCTAAATGGGGGCTATATTACATATGCACAGTAAGTTTTTAAAATTAATTAATACTGATTTTTAAAAATACAGGGTAACTGCAAAAGCTACATAAATTACAGGAAAAGAAGAAAATCATCCACTAGCTCCCATACTATTCTGTTCATTTTTTTTTAACATAACTGAAGATCGTGTGTGTGTGCGCACACGCACGCGCGGCACAGAGCACACGATCATGTCTGACTCTTTGCAACCCCATGGACTGTAGCCCACCAGGCTTCTCTGTCCAAGGAATTTTTCAGGCAAGAATACTGGAGCAGGTTGCCATTTCCTACTCCAAGGGATCTTCCCAGCCAGGGACTGAACCCACGTCTCCTGCATCTATTACGTTTTTTATTTAATATTATAATAAAAGCATTTTCTATTATCACATTTCAGTCAGAAACAATCTCTTATTTTTCTGAGATAAGGAGCTCCCAAAAGAATAATCAAAAGTAAATTTGTTCTTTCCTCCTCCCACACTCAATATGGCTAAACAAAGACTTTGGTCTATTCCTAATTTTATTGTTATCATAATCAGTTTTAACCTATATAAAGTTTACCTATGGGACAGAATAGTTAAACATAGAAAGTAAGACAATTTTGTTTTTACAAGTTTCTGTGATCATTTTTACAATCTTAACTATAAACTAAATACAAGTTAGATAAACAGATATATCAGTTTTCAGGACTTTTTTTTCCAGGATTTAGCCAACATACTTGGTGAAAAAAATGATATAAAATTAACATGTAACAAAACTATCTTTATATACACAGAAGTATTTCTAGATTGAAAATGGATAAAAGACGATCAATGAACACACTCCTCTATGCTATTAATAAGCCTATTCTACCTCCTTTAGGATACTGTTCCATCAAATACTGTCATTTATATCCTCATATCATTGATCATCCTCATATCAACATGATATATATCCTATCATAAATATGATCAATTAAATCCCTGCCCTTCTGTAACATACATTCTAATTAGAGAAAACAGATAACGTATAAATAAATAAATATTATAGTGTCAGGTAGTGTTATTAAGAAGAATCAGAGTAAGAGGCTACAGACTGATGAGAAGAGGGTGCTACTATAGAATCGAGTAGACAAAATCACTCTAAACAGGTAAAGAGACTTGATAGAAGTGAAGAAAAGATACATTTAAATTTCTGGGGGGAGAGCATTCAAGACATAGGAAATAGGCTTGGAAAACTTGCCCAAGAGGTAAAAATCTCCACATTATTCTCCCATTTCTAATCTATGACTCTTCATCCAATTCCCTGTATTTTCCAAGACATAGGAAATAGTAAATGCAAGGACTCAGAGGTAAAAAAAAAAGTCTAATGTCTGAAGCTGAGTAACAAAGAGGTGACTATGAAATGTGATGAAGTTGAAAAGTTAAGTAGAAGCCAAATATTGTACAACCTTGTAAAATCTGATAAGGGTTTAGAATTTTAAGTTGGGAAGCCACTGATGGGCTATAAGTAGGAAATAACATGATATATTTTAAAAGAAAATTCTGGCTGCTACATGAAGAAGATTGTCGGGGGGGAGGAGTGGAATAACTTGAAATCAGTTCAGGTGACAGATGGTGGTAGCTCAGATTACAGCACAAAAAGTAGAGATATGTGACAAATGACTAAATGTGAAATATACAATATTTTGAAGGCATATTCAATAGAATTTACTAATTGTTTGAATGTGGGGTATGAAAGAAAGAGATGAACCAAAGATGACTCAAAACGTGCTTATGCTAAGAACAGGGCAAATGGCGGTGCCTTCTACTGAGGTGAGGTAAATAATGGAAAGAACTAGTTTAGGTTTGGAAAATTTGCCCAGGAGGCAAAAATCTCCTAATCATTCTCCCATTTCTAATCTCTGACTCTTCATCCAATTCCCTGTATCTATACCAGTTATTGGGCTTCCTGGGTAGCTCAACTGGTAAAGAGTCCGCCTGCAATGGAGATTCTGGTTCGATTCCTGGGTGGGGAAGTTCCACTAGAGAAGGAACAGGATACCCAATCCAGTGTTTCTGGGCTTCCCTTGTGGCTCAGACAATGAAGAATCAGGCTGTAATGTGGAGACCTCAGTTCGGTACCTGAGTTGGGAAGATCTCCTGGAGGAAGGCATGGCAACCCACTCCAGTATTCTTGCCTGGAGAATCCCCTTGGACAGAGAAGCCTGGCGGGCTACAGTCCATGGGGTTGCAAACAGTCAGACATGACTGAGCAACTAAGCATAGCACATACCAGTTATTCTTCTATTTAAAAACTTTCAATAAATTCTCAACTAAATACTAGCAAACTGAATTCACAGAATATTAAAAGGATTATACACCATGACCAAATGTGATTTATTCCTAGAACACAAGAATGGTTCAACATAAAACAATCAAGATGTAATATATCATCTTAACAGCATGAAAGGGGAGAAAGGACAAAGAACTTCAACTGGTGCAGAAAAACCATTTGACAAAATACAACACCCCTCTGTGGTAAAAACACTAAAAAAACTAGGAACAAAATGAAACTACTGCTATATAAGACCATGTATGAAAAACCTATAGCTAACATCATATCTGATAGTGAAAAACTGAAATTTTTCCTCTGAGATTAGGAACCAGTAAAGAATGACCATTTCACCACTTCTATTCAACACTTCTAGCCAAAGGAATTAGGCAAGAAAAAGAAATAAAAGGCATTCACATTAAAAAAGAATAAATAAAATTATCCCTAATCACAGATAAACATAATCTAGTATACAGATTCATGGGGTCGCAAAGAGTCGGACACGACTGAGTGACTGAACTGAGTATATAGAAAACCCTTAAAAGTCTAAAAACAGACATCAGAACTACTGAGCAAATTCAGCAGGATACAAACCAACACTCAAAACTCAGGTGCCTTTCTAGGCTTCCCTGGTGGCAGAGCAGTAAAGAATCTGCCTGCCAGTGCAGGAGACATGGGTTCAGTCCCTAATCGGGGAAGATCCCACATGCTGTGGAGCAACTAAGCCCATGCACCACAATTACTGAGTCTGTGCTCTAGAGCCTGGGAGCCATGATTACTGAGCCCATATGCTGCAATTACTGAAGCCTGCACACCTAGAGTCGTGTACCACAACAAAAGAAGCCACCACAATAAGAAGCCTGCTCACCACAGCCAGAGTAGTTCCCACTCACCACAACTAGAGAAAATTCTGCACAGCAACGAAGACTGAGCTCAGTCAAAAATAAAAATAAATAAAAGTATTTTAAAAATCAGGTGCATTTCTATATACTAACAATAAACAATTTGAAACAGAAGAAAATAATTCCATCCAAAACAGCATCAAAGAGAATAAAAGACTTAAGAATGAATTTAACCAAGAAGATGAAAGAGGTATGCACTGAAAAAGACAAAATGCTGCTTAAATAAATTAAAGAAGACATGAATTAAAAAAAAAAAAAAAAGATACTCCATGCTGGGAGAAACTCTTGGACAGAGAAAGCTGACAGGCTACACAGTCCATAGCATCACAAAGAGTCAGACACAACTAAGCAACTGAGCATTCCATGTTCTGGAATGGCAGACTCAATATTGTTAAGATGTCAGTAGTATCCAAAGCAATCTACATATCCAATTCAATCCCTATCAAAATCCCAACAACTTTTTTGTAGAAAAAGAAAAAAAAAATCCTAAAATTCACATGGACCCTCAAGAGACCCCAAACAGCCAAAACAATCTTGAAAAAGAGCAACAAACTTTGGGGACTCAAATTTCCTGATTTCAAAACTTAGTGCAAAGTCACAGTAACCAAAAGAGTATTGCATTGGCATAAAGACAGACACAGAGGCCAATAAAATGAGGGCCCAGAAGTAGATGTTCATATATAAGGTCAAATTATTTTTAATAAAAATATTAAGAACATTCAATGTGAAGAACTGTCTTATCAAAACATGGTACTAGGAAAGCAGGATTTTTGTTGTTGTCGTTCAGTCACTAACTCACATCTGATTCTTTGTGAATCAATGGACTGCAGCACGCTAGGCTTCCCTGTCCTTCACCATCTCTCAGAGTTCACCCAAGTTCATGTCCATCCAGTTGGTGATGCCATCCAACCATCTCATCCTCTGTCATCCCATTCTCCTGCCTTCAATCTTTCCCAGCATCAGGGTCTTTTCCAATGAGTTAGCTAGCTCTTCCCATCAGGTGGCTAAAGTCTTAGAGCTTCAGCATCAGTCCATCCAATGAGTATTCAGGGCTGATTCCCCTTAGGATTGACTGGTTTGAATTCCCTGTTGTCCAAGGGACACTCAAGAGTCTTCTCCAGCACCACAGTCTGAAAGCATCAATTCTTCAGCACTCAGGCTTCCTTATGGTACAACTCACACATCCGTACATGACTACTGGAAAGACCACAGCTTTGATTATATGGACCTTTGTCAGGAAAGTGATCTGTTCGCTTTCAATATACTGTCTAGGATTGTCATAGCTTTCCTTCCAAAAAGCAAGCATCTTCTAATTTCATGGCTGCCATTACCATCCACAGTGATTTTGGAGCCCAAGAAGAGAAAATCTGTCACTGTTTCCACATTTCCCCCTTCTATTTGCCCTGAAGTGATGGCAACGGAAGTCATGATCTTAGTTTTTTTAATGTTGAGTTTTAAGCCAGCTTTTTCACTCTTCTTCACCCTCATCAAGAGGCTCTTCAATTCATCTTCATTTTCTGGCATGAGATATGCAGAGTATCATCTGCATATCTGAGATTGTTGCTATTTCTCCTGGAAATGTTGATTCCACCTTGTAACTCATCCAGCTCAGCATTTTACATGATGTACTCTGCATATAAGTTAAATAAACAGGGTAACAATATACAGCTTTGTCATACTCCTTTCCCAATTTTGAACCAGTCATTTGTTCTATATAAGGTTCTAACTGTTGCTTCTTGACCCACATACAGCTTTCTCAGGAGACAGGTAAGATGGTCTGGTATTCTCATCTCTTTAAGAATTTTCCAAAGTCTGTTGTGATCCACACAGTCATAGGATTTAGCACAATGAAGCACATTTTTTTTTTCTGGAATTCCCTTACTTTCTCTATTATCCAATGACTGTTGGCAATTTGACCTCTGGTTCCTCTGCCTTTTCTAAATCCAACTTGTACATCTAGCTATTCTTAATTCAAGTACTGCAGAAGCCTAGCTTGAACGATTTTGAGCATAACCTTACTAGTACAAGAAATGAGCACAACTGTCTGGTAGTCTGAACATTCTTTAGCGCTGCCCTCTTTGGAACTGGGATGAAAATTCACCTTTTCCAGTACTGTGGCCACTGCTGAGTTTTCCAAATTTGCTGGCATATTGAGTGCAGAACTATAACAGTATCATCTTTTAGGATCTGAAATAGTTCAGCTGGAATTCCATCACCTCCACTAGCTTCGTTTGTAGTAATGCTTCCTAAGGCCCACTTGACTTCACACTCAAGGATGTCTGGCTCCAAGTGAGCATCCATACCACACCAGTCCTTAAGACCTTTTATGTATAGTTCTGTGTATTTTTGCCACCTCTTCTGACTCTGTTAGATCCATCAAAAAACAGGCAGACCTAAATCGATCCTTCTCCAAAGCAGACATACAGATGGCCAACAGGCCTATGAAAAGATGTTCAACATCACTAATTATTAGAGAAATGTGACTCAAACCTGCCAGGTACCACCTCACATCAGTCAGAATGGCCATCGTTAAAAAGTGTACAAATAAAAATGCTGGAGACACTGTGGAGAAAAGAGAACCCTCCTACATTGTTGGTGGGAATGTAAACTGGTACAACCAGTATGGAGAACAGTATGGAGTTTCCTTAAAAAACTACAAACAGAACCATATGAACCAGCAATCCCACACCTGGAATATATCTGGAGGGAACTCTAATTTGAAAAAATACATGCTCTCCTATGTACATAGCAGCACCACTCACAGTGGCCAAGACACAGAAACAAACTAAATGTCCATCAACAGGATAAAAACATGGTACACATATACAAGGAATACTACTCAGTCATAAAAAAGAATAAAATAATGCCATCTGCAGCAACACAGATGAACTTCAGTTCAGTCCAGTCGCTCAGTCGTGTCCGATTCCTTGCGACCACATGGATCACAGCACGCCAGGCCTCCCTGTCCATCACCAACTCCCGGAGTTCACTAAGACTCACGTCCATCGAGTCAGTGATGCCATCCAGCCATCTCATCCTCTGTCGTCCCTCTCCTCCTGCCCCCAATCCCTCCCAGCATCAAAGTCTTTTCCAATGAGTCAACTGCTCGCATGAGGTGGCCAAAGTACTGGAGTTTCAGCTTTAGCATCATTCCTTCCAAAGAAATCCCAGGGCTGATCTCCTTCAGAATGGACTGGTTGGATCTCCTTGCAGTCCAAGGGACTCTCAAGAGTCTTCTCTAACACCACAGTTCAAAAGCATCAATTCTTCGGTGCTCAGCCTTCTTCACAGTCCAACTCTCACATCCATACATGACTACTGGAAAAACCATAGCCTTGACTAGACGGACCTTAGTCAGCAAAGTAATGTCTCTGCTTTTGAATATGCTATCTATGTTGGCCATAACTTTTCTTCCAAGGAGTAAGCATCTTTTATTATACTAAGTGAAGCTGGTCAGAAAGAGAAAGACAAATATCATGTAACATCACTTATATGTGGAATCCAAAATATGACACAAACAAACTTACTTTTGAAACAGAAACAGAATCAGACATAGAAAACAGATCTGTGTTTGCCAAAAGTAGTGGGGAGAGATGGACTGGGAGGCTTGGGATTAACAGATATTCAAACTATTATATATATAGCATGGATTAACAACAAGATCCTGCTTATAGCACAAGGAACTATATTCAATGTCCTGGGATATACCATAATGGAAAAGAATATTGGAAAGAACGTGGGGCACTTTCCAGGTGGTCCAGTGGCTAAGACTTCGTACTTCCAATGCAGGGGACCATGTTCAATCCCTGGTCAGGGAACTAGATCTCACATTGCAACCAAGATGCCACAAGCCACAACAAAGATCAAAGATCCTGTGTGACTCAACTAAGATCTGGCACAGCCAAATAAATAAATAAACTTAAAAAAACATAATGTACACTGGGATTCCCTAGTGGTCTAGTGGTTAAGAATCCACCTGCCAATGCAGGGAACACAAGTTCAATCCCTACCAGGAAGATTCTATATGCTGCAGAGCAACTAAGCCCATGCCACTACTGAGTCCATGTGCCACAACTACTGAAGCCCATGTGCCGAGAGCCCACGCTCTGCAACAACAAAACCACCACAATGAGAAGCCTACACAGCACAACCAAGAGTAGCCCTGCTGGCTGCAAGTAGAGAAAGCCTGCACGCACAGCAATGAAAACCCAGCACAGCCAAAAATAAATAAATAAAAGTTACTGGCTTACAAGACCATGGGTCAATGATTTAAGAAAAAAAGAATGTATAGATCTGAATTATTCTGCTTTAGAGCAGAAATTAACACAACATTGTAAATCAACTATACTTGAATAAAATAAAAATAAATGCATGTGTGTGTATATATATATTCTGTGCTCATTACTGTTAGACAATTTCACTGGGTACAGAAATATAGTTTTTTAAAAAAAGGACTTCCCTGGTGATCTAGTGCTTAAGACTCTGCTTCCAATGCAGGGGGCATGGGTTCAATCCTTGGTCAGCGAAGTTCCTCATGCCGTGTGGTGTGGCCAAAAAAATAAAAAGAAATCTATGTTGACAGGAGATTTTTCCTTCCTCCAGAACTCTGAAGACACTATTCAACTGTCTTCTGGCTTCTATTGCTGTTATTGATAAGTCAGCCAACATTCCCATCCTCTGCACCTTTGTGAATGTCTTTATCTGTTCAGCTGCTTTTAAAAAAGCAACTTTACTACAGATATAATTTATATAAAATAAATTGCACATATTTAAACTTTACAATTTGGTTCATTTTTGACACATATATATAATAAAACCATCACCACAATCAAGATAATAAACATACCAATCTCTCTCAGAAATTTCCTCATATCCCTTTGTAATCACTCCATCCTTCTTCTACACTCATATTCTGGGAACTACCAATCTGCTTTCTATGATTACAGCTTAGACTGCATTTTCTAGAATTTTATATATATGGAATTGCACAGTATATAGTCATTTTTGTCTGACTTTTTACACTCATGATACTTAAGATCCATCTATGTTGTCGTATAGTCAATAGTTCACGCCTTTTAACAAACAGCATAACAAGATATAGATATACCACGTGTATTTGTTCACTTCTTTGGCTAATTATTAACATAAAACTGCTATGAATACTCATATACAAGTAAGTGTAGAGACATATGCTTTCATTTATCTTGGATGAACCCATAGGAATGGAATGGCTGAATCATGTATTAGTTATAAGTTTAACTTTTAAAAAACTGCCAATATGTTTTCAAAAATGGATGTATTACCATGTGACCTAGTAATTCCACTTCTGGGTATTTATCAAAAAAAAAAATTAAAACACTAACAGGAAAAGAAATCTGCACTTCCACGTTCACTGCAGCTTTATTTACAATATGCAAGACATGGAAACAACCTACATGTCCACTGATGGATGAGTGAATAAAGAAAATGTGGTGCATATATACAACTTAACATTATTCAGCCATTAAAAAAAAGTAAATCTTGCCATGTGAAACAACATGGATGGACCCTGAGGGCATACTGTTAAATGAATTAAGTCTGACCAAGAAAGATAAATACTGTATGATCTCACTTGTATGTGGAATCTAAAAACAATAGCAACAAAAACTAAACTAATACAGAGAACATATTGGTCATTGCCAGAGGCAGGGATTAGTGGTTGGGGGTGAGCTAAATGGGTGAACTAAATGGGTGGCTAAATGGGTAGTTAAAAGGTAAAAAAAGCTTTCAGTTATAAAATAAATCAGTCCTTAAGATTTATATATACTTCTTGGTAATTATAGTTAATAATGCAGTATTGTCTATTGAAAAGTTGCTAAGCATAAATCTTAAAGTGAAGATTCAGGTAAAGTTCTCACCTCAAGAAAAAAAAAGGTTATGTGTGGTAGTTGGTATTGACTAAATTTATTGTGAATATTTCACAAAATATATATGTTGAATCATTATGCTGTACATGTGAAACTAACATGTTGTATGTCAACCAACTCTCAATTAAAAAATAATTTAAAAATAAACCTTTAAAATAAAAGGTGGATTATTGGGCTGGCCAAAAAATTCATTCAGGTTTTTCTATACCATCTTATGCTATGGAAAATCCTGAACAAACTTTTTAGCCAACCCAATACTATTTTACATTTCCACCAGCACTGTTTTAGACTTGCCATTCATTCACACTTGGCACAGTCAATCTCTCTAATTTTAGCTGTTCTTATAAGTGCAATGATTTCCCTGATGAAGAATAATGTTGAGCATCTTTTCATGTGCTTGCAATCTGTATGTCTTCTTTAATAAAATGTTGGCTCAAATCTTTTGCCCATATTTTTACTTGGTTGTTTGTTTATAGTAGTTCCCCCTCATCCTTGGAGGATATGCTCTAAGGCCTCCACTGGAAGCCTAAAACCACAGAAAGCACTGAACCCTGTAAATACTACTCTCTTCCTCTACATACATACCTATGATAAAGTTTTATTTATAAATTAGCCACATTAAGAGACTACTCAAATTGCCTGCATCACTACTTTTGCACGGTGGGGCTATTATTAAGTAAAAATTACTCAAACACAAGCACTGTGATACCACCAACAGCTAATCTGATAAGATGGCTACCAAGTAACTAACAGACAGGTAGCGTACACTATGCAGATACCCACATTATGGGCAGGACAAAGCCAAACAAGAAATTTCACCACACTATTCAGTCAGAACCAGACAAGGAACAACCAAGGAGTTCATCAAGGCTATATATTGTCACCCTGCCTATTTAACTTATATGCACAGTACATCATGCAAAATGCCAGGCTGGATAAAGCACAAGGTAGAATCAAGATTGCTGGGAGAAATATCAGTAACTGCAGGTATGAAAATGACACCATCCTAATGACAGAAAGTGAAGAGGAACTAAAAGAACCTCTTGATGAAGGTGAAAGAGGACAGTGAAAAAATTGGCTTAAAACTCAACATTAAAAAAAACTATGATCATGGCAAGCAGTCTATCACTTCATGGCAAACAGATGGGGAAACAATGAAAACAGTGACAGACTTTATTTTCTTGGGATCCAAAATCACTGCGAATGACTACAGTCGTGAAATTAAAAGACGCCTGCTCCTTGGAAGAAAAGCTATGACGAACCTAAGACAGAGTATTAAAAAGCAGACTACTTTTCCAACAAAGGTCCACATAGTCAAAGCCATGGTTTTTCCAGTAGTCATGTACCTGTGTGAGAGTCTGGACCATAAAGAAAGCTGAGTGCCAAAGAATTGATGCTTTTGAACTGTGGTGTTGGAAAAGACTCTTAGACACCAAGGAGATCAAACCAGTCCATCCTAAAGGAAATCAACCCTGAATATTCACTGGAAGGATCGATGCTAAAGCTGAAGCTCCAATACTTTCGCCACCTGATGCAAAGAACTGACTCATTGGAAAAGACCCCGATCCTGGGAAAGACTGAAGGCAGGAGGAGAAGGGGACGACAGAGGATGATATGGTTGGATGGCATCACAGACTCAATGGACATGAGTGTGAGCAAATTCCAGGAGATAGTGAAGGACAGAGAAGCCTGGCATGCTATAGTCCATGGTTTCACAGTCAGACATGACTGAGCTACTGAACTGAACTAAGTTCAGAATGGCACGCATTTAAAACTGTATGCTCTTTATCTGTGGGATTTTCCATTTGATATTTTCAGACATGGCTGACCAAGGGTAACTGAAACCATGGAAAGCAAAACCATGAATAAGGGGTGATTACTGTACTTATTACTGAGTTTTAGAAGTTTTTTATTTCTTCTAGATACAACTCATTTACCTGATATGATTTGTGAATATTTTTTCCCAATCTGCAGCTAGTACTGTCATTCTTTAAAGATATCTTTCAAAGAGCAGAAGTTTTTAATTTTGAGTAAGTCCATTCATCATTTTTTTCCTCTTTAGTATCATATCTAAGAAATTTTGCCCAATCCAAGGTCATAAAGATTTTCTACCATATCTTATCCTGGAAATTTTATACTTTTAGGTTTTACATTTAGGTCTATAAGTAAGGTATGGATCGAAGATCTTTCTTTTTTTTTTTTTTGGAGATTTCTTTTATTTTTTTTTTTTTAATTTTAGTTTTTATTTTTTAAATTTTAAAATCTTTAATTCTTACATGCATTCCCAAATTTATTCATGGATATTTAACTATTCATAAGTTTAAGAGAGTGTAATTTTTCCACTGAATTGCCTTTGAATCTCTGTTAAAAAAAAATTGCTGTTCATACAAGTGTGCCATTTCTATACCCACTATTCTGCTCCACTGATCTATTCGTCTATTTGATGCCAATACCACACTGCCTTATTACTATAGTTTAAGTCTGTAAAGCAGGTGGTGTTAGTCCTCCAACTTTGTTCTTTTCAAAGTTCTTTTGAAATTTCTAGGGCCTTTGCTTTTCCAGATGAATTTCAGCTTTTCTTTTCCTTCTTTTTTAGTTTATTTTTATTGAAGTATAGTTGATTTGCAGCGTTTTGGGTTACAACAAAGTGATTCAGTTATACATACATACGTATGTAAATACATACAGATATATTCTTTTTCAGATCCTTTTCCATTATAGGTTATTATAAGATATTGAGTTTGAGTGGACTTCGGGAGTTGGCGATGGACAGGGAGGCCTGGCGTGCTGCGATTCATGGGGTCACAAAGTGTTGGACACGACTGAGCTACTGAACTGATAAGATACTGAATATAGTTCCCTGTGCTATAAAGTAGGTCCTTGTTGCTTATCTATTTTAAATATAGCAGTCTATATTCCAGATGAATTTTAGAATCAGGCTTTCAATTCAGGGTTTTGTTCAGGATTAGGCTGAGTGTACAGATCAGTTTAGAAAGAAATTTAATACTATTAGTTCTTCCAACACATAAATAAGGTTTATTTCTGCATTTCTTTAGCTCTTCTTTAATTTCTCTCAGGAATGTTTTATAATTTCTGTGCATAATTTTGCATATTTTTGATGCTATTGTAAATAGTAGTTTTTTGAATTTCACTTTTGTACTATTCATTATTAGTATATAAAAATACAATGGACTTTTGCATGCTGAGTTTGTATTCTGCAACCTTGCTAAACTCATTAACTCTAATAACTTTTCTGATGTCACTGAATATTCTATATAAATAATCATATTTACCTACAAATATAGTTGTACTTCTTTTCCGACTTAGATAGCTTTCCTTTCTTTCTCTTGTCTGAATTCACTGGCTAGAACTTCGAATAAAACGCTGAATAAAAGTGGTAAGAGTGAACATATCTACCTTTTTCCCCGATTTTGTTACTGTGATAAAATATACATAACAAAAAATGTACTATCTTAACCATTTTTACAAGTACAATTCAATGGAATTAAGTACATTCATTTGTTGTGCAACCATCACCATCACACATCAGCAGAATTCTTTTTATCTTGTAAAACTGAAACCTTTCCATTCCTCCATCTCCCCAGACAACCACCATTCAACTTTCTGTCTTTATGATTCTGATTACTCAAAGTATCTCATATAAGTGGAATAATTACAGTATTTGTCTTTTTATGATTGGCTTATTTCAGTCAGCATTAACTTACTCAAGGTTCTTCCATATTGTGACATATCAGAATTACCTTCTTTTTTAAGGCAGTATATATTTCAATGTATGTATATGTAACATTTTGTTTATCCATTCATCTGCTGATGGACAGGTGAGTTGCTTCCATGTTTTAGCTATTGTGAATAATGCTATAATGAACATGGTGGTACAAATATCACTTAAAGACCCTGCTTTCAATTCCTTTGAGTTTATATTCAAAAGTGTAACTGTTGGATCATATAGTAATTTCATTTTTAACTTTTTGAGGAACTACAATACAGTTTTCCATAGCTATACCATTTTCATGCCTGTCTTTTTTCTATCTTAAGGAGAAAACATTCAGTTTTCGCCATTAAGTATAATGTTAGTTGTAACTTCTTCCCAGATGTTCTTTAGGATGTTGAGAAAATTCCTTCTATTCCTAGTCTGCTGAGATTTTTTTTAATCAAGACTTTTTAAAATGCGTTTTCAGCATCTACTAAGATGATGACGTTTTTCTTCTTCTGTTTGTTAATATGATGAATTACAGTGATTCATTTTCTAATGTTAAACCAAAAATGCACTCCTGGAATAAATTCCTATTTGGTCATTTTGTATTTCCTCCTTTAAACATATTGTTGGATTCAATTTTCTAAAATAACATTTAGAATTTTTGCAATTATGCTGATGAGGGATACTGATCTGAAGTTTTCTTTCATTGCAATATCCTCTTCTGGTTCCTGTATTAGAGTAATATGGTCCTTACAGACTGGGTTGGGAAGCATTCCTCCTCAATGTTCTTAAGAGTTTATGAAAAAACGGTACAAATATCAATTATCACAGAGCTCAATGACGCTCTTTTCTTTTTTCCAAGTTCTTTTTTCTTTGTTTCATTATTTACTTTCATTCCTCTATCTTTAAGTTCACCAACCTCTTCTTTTGCAATGTCTCATCTGCCATCCTTCATACTGTATTTTTCATCTTAGACATTACAGTTTGCATTTCTATAAGTTCAATTTGAATCATTTTTATATCTTCCATGTCCCTATTTTTAGGAACATCAAGAATAGTTATATTAACTGTCTTAATGTCTTTCTCTAATTCTACTGTGTCAGTTCAAGGTTGCTTTTGATTGACTGATCTTTCTTCTCTTCACAATTTATATCTTCCTGCTGCCTTGTACTCCAGATAATTTTTGAGTGAATGGCAGACAATGTGAACTTTCAGGGTAGGATGGACATTTTGTATTCCTAAAAATATTCTCAAGCTTTTTTCTATAATGACATGAAATAATTGAAAATAGGTTATTTATTGGTGTCTTACCTTCAAAACTTTTTAGTTGGCACCAGATTTAGCTTAGGGTTAAAGATTCCCCACTACTGAAATAAGATCTTTCTGATTACTCTACCCAACTTCCCACAAAGTATGAGGTTTTTCTTTTTGCTTTTCCATTAAAAAATATATATATATTTATTTATCTATCCAGCCACACTAGGCCTTTTTAAAAATTTTACTTTCTTATTGTTTATTTTTGGCTGTGCTGGGACTTCATTGCTGCACACAGGCTTCCTCTAGCTGCAGAGAGCAGTGGCTACTCTTACTTGTACTGTGCAGGCTTCTCATTGTGGTGGCTTCTCTTGTTGTAGCGCACAAGCTCTAGGCATGTGAGCTTCAGTAATTGCAGCCCACAAGTCCAGAAGCTGTGGCTTATGGCCTTAGCTGATCCACAGCATGTGAAATCCTCCCAGACCAGGGATCAAACTCATGTCCTCTGCAGTAGCAGGTGGATTCTCATCTGCTATACCACCAGGGAAGTCCAAGAAGGCTTTATTTTAAAGTAAGATTCTGTTCATATTATCAAGAAAGTTATACATTGGAAAAGATCCTAGTAGCAGTCTGAATATCATTTTAGATTTCATGTGAAGCTGTTATATATATGGGTAAAAATACAACTCTTCCTTTTGAGATTTTTCTTATTCACAGATTAGCTATTTGAGTTTGGGGTT